>NW_027411593.1:22047402-24547402 GCF_049639745.1 Rhodnius prolixus
AGGTAAACGGTACTATGATTGTCTATATTTCCGCAGAGATTACACGAATAAAACAGGTGATACAGCGATTCGAAATATGAAGGAAATGTAAAGATGCCAAACTTTATCACCTTATATCTCCTTTATAAATACAGTTAGACAGCTGGAATTGTGCACAAATTTAGAGGTAAACGGTACTATGATTGTCTATATTTCCGCAGAGATTTCACGAATAAAACAGGTGATACAGCGATTCGAAATATGAACGAAATGTAAAGATCCCAAACTATTTCGCCTTATATCTCCTTTATAAATACAGTTAGACAGCTGGAATTGTGCACAAATTTAGAGGTAAACGGTACTATGATTGTCTATATTTCCGCAGAGATTACACGAATAAAACAGGTGATACAGCGATTCGAAATATGAAGGAAATGTAAAGATGCCAAACTTTATCACCTTATATCTCCTTTATAAATACAGTTAGACAGCTGGAATTGTGCACAAATTTAGAGGTAAACGGTACTATGATTGTCTATATTTCCGCAGAGATTACACGAATAAAACAGGTGATACAGCGATTCGAAATATAAAGGAAATGTAAAGATGCCAAACTTTATCACCTTATATCTCCTTTATAAATACAGTTAGACAGCTGGAATTGTGCACAAATTTAGAGGTAAACGGTACTATGATTGTCTATATTTCCGCAGAGATTACACGAATAAAACAGGTGATACAGCGATTCGAAATATAAAGGAAATGTAAAGATGCCAAACTTTATTACCTTATATCTCCTTTATAAATACAGTTAGACAGCTGGAATTGTGCACAAATTTAGAGGTAAACGGTACTATGATTGTCTATATTTCCGCAGAGATTACACGAATAAAACAGGTGATACAGCGATTCGAAATATAAAGGAAATGTAAAGATGCCAAACTTTATCACCTTATATCTCCTTCATAAATACAGTTAGACAGCTGGAATTGTGCACAAATTTAGAGGTAAACGGTACTATGATTGTCTATATTTCCGCAGAGATTACACGAATAAAACAGGTGATACAGCGATTCGAAATATGAAGGAAATGTAAAGATGCCAAACTTTATCACCTTATATCTCCTTTATAAATACAGTTAGACAGCTGGAATTGTGCACAAATTTAGAGGTAAACGGTACTATGATTGTCTATATTTCCGCAGAGATTACACGAATAAAACAGGTGATACAGCGATTCGAAATATAAAGGAAATGTAAAGATGCCAAACTTTATCACCTTATATCTCCTTTATAAATACAGTTAGACAGCTGGAATTGTGCACAAATTTAGAGGTAAACGGTACTATGATTGTCTATATTTCCGCAGAGATTACACGAATAAAACAGGTGATACAGCGATTCGAAATATAAAGGAAATGTAAAGATGCCAAACTTTATCACCTTATATCTCCTTTATAAATACAGTTAGACAGCTGGAATTGTGCACAAATTTAGAGGTAAACGGTACTATGATTGTCTATATTTCCGCAGAGATTACACGAATAAAACAGGTGATACAGCGATTCGAAATATAAAGGAAATGTAAAGATGCCAAACTTTATCACCTTATATCTCCTTTATAAATACAGTTAGACAGCTGGAATTGTGCACAAATTTAGAGGTAAACGGTACTATGATTGTCTATATTTCCGCAGAGATTACACGAATAAAACAGGTGATACAGCGATTCGAAATATAAAGGAAATGTAAAGATGCCAAACTTTATCACCTTATATCTCCTTTATAAATACAGTTAGACAGCTGGAATTGTGCACAAATTTAGAGGTAAACGGTACTATGATTGTCTATATTTCCGCAGAGATTACACGAATAAAACAGGTGATACAGCGATTCGAAATATAAAGAAAATGTAAAGATGCCAAACTTTATCACCTTATATCTCCTGTATAAATACAGCTAGAAAGCTGGAATCATGCACGATTGTAGATGTAAATCAGTACTACAATTGCACATCTTTCCGCAGAGATTACACGAATAGGACAAGAGATACAGCGATTCGAAATATGAACGAAATGTAATAGCCCCAAACTTTATCACCTTATATCTCCTTTATAAATACAGTTAGAGAGCTGGAATTATGCACGATTGTAGATGTAAATCAGTACTACTATTGTATTGTACATCTTTTCGCGGAGATTGCACGAATAGGACAAGAGATATAGCGATTCGAAATGTAAACGAAATGTAATAGCCCCAAACTTTATCACCTTATATCTCCGTTATAAATACAGCTAGAGAGCAGGAATTATGCACGATTGTAGATGTAAATCAGTACTACAATTGTACATCTTTTCGCGGAGATTATAAGAATAGGACAAGAGATACAGCGATTCGAAATATAAACGAAATGTAAAGACCCCAAAATTTATCACCTTATATCTCCATTATAAATAGAGCTAGAGAGCAGGAATTATGCACGATTGTAGATGAAAATCAGTACTACAATTGTACATCTTTTCGCGGAGATTACACGAATAGGACAAGAGATACAGAGATTCGAAATATGAACGAAATGTAAAGATCTCAAAATTTTTCACCTTATATCTCCTTTATAATTACAGCTAGAAAGCAGGAATTGTACACATTTATAGAGGTAAACGGGTACTATGATTGTCTATATTTCCGCAGAGATTACACGAATAGAACTGGTGATACAGCGATTCGAAATATAAAGGAAATGTAAAGATCCCAAACTTTTTCACCTTATATCTCCTTTATAATCACAGCTACAACGCAGGAATTGTGCACAATTATAGAGGTAAACGGGTACTATGATTGTCTATATTTCCGCAGAGATTACAAGAAAAGAACAGGAGATGTAGCAATTCGAAATATGAACGAAATGTAAAGATCCCAAACTATTTCGCCTTATATCTCCTTTATAAATCCAGCTAGAAAGCTGGAATTGTGCACAATTATAGAGGTAAACGGGTACTATGATTGTCTATATTTCCGCAGAGATTACAAGAAAAGAACAGGAGATGTAGCAATTCGAAATATGAACGAAATGTAAAGATCCCAAACTTTATCACCTTATATCTCCTTTATAATCACAGCTACAACGCAGGAATTGTGCACAATTATAGAGGTAAACGGGTACTATGATTGTCTATATTTCCGCAGAGATTACAAGAAAAGAACAGGAGATGTAGCAATTCGAAATATGAACGAAATGTAAAGATCCCAAACTATTTCGCCTTATATCTCCTTTATAAATCCAGCTAGAAAGCTGGAATTGTGCACAATTATAGAGGTAAACGGGTACTATGATTGTCTATATTTCCGCAGAGATTACAAGAAAAGAACAGGAGATGTAGCAATTCGAAATATGAACGAAATGTAAAGATCCCAAACTTTATCACCTTATATCTCCTTTATAATCACAGCTACAACGCAGGAATTGTGCACAATTATAGAGGTAAACGGGTACTATGATTGTCTATATTTCCGCAGAGATTACAAGAAAAGAACAGGAGATGTAGCAATTCGAAATATGAACGAAATGTAAAGATCCCAAACTATTTCGCCTTATATCTCCTTTATAAATCCAGCTAGAAAGCTGGAATTGTGCACAATTATAGAGGTAAACGGGTACTATGATTGTCTATATTTCCGCAGAGATTACAAGAAAAGAACAGGAGATGTAGCAATTCGAAATATGAACGAAATGTAAAGATCCCAAACTATTTCGCCTTATATCTCCTTTATAAATCCAGCTAGAAAGCTGGAATTGTGCACAATTATAGAGGTAAACAGGTATTATGATAGTCTATATTTCCGCAGAGATTTCACGAATAGGACAAGAGATACAGCGATTCGAAATATAAACGAAATGTAAAACTCTCAAATTTTATCACCTTATATCTCCTTTATAAATATAGCTAGAAAGCTAGTATTGTGCACGATTGTAGATGTAAATTGGTACTACAATTGTACATCTTTTCGCGGAGATTACACGAATAGGACAAGAGATACAGCGATTCGAAATATGAACGAAATGTAAAACTCTCAAATTTTATCACCTTATATCTCCTTTATAAATATAGCTAGAAAGCTAGTATTGTTCTCGATTGTAGATGTAAATTGGTACTACAATTGTACATCTTTTCGCGGAGATTACACGAATAGGACAAGAGATACAGCGATTCGAAATATGAACGAAATGTAAAACTCTCAAATTTTATCACCTTATATCTCCTTTATAAATATAGCTAGAAAGCTAGTATTGTTCTCGATTGTAGATGTAAATTGGTACTACAATTGTACATCTTTTCGCGGAGATTACACGAATAGGACAAGAGATACAGCGATTCGAAATATGAACGAAATGTAAAACTCTCAAATTTTATCACCTTATATCTCCTTTATAAATATAGCTAGAAAGCTAGTATTGTTCTCGATTGTAGATGTAAATTGGTACTACAATTGTACATCTTTTCGCGGAGATTACACGAATAGGACAAGAGATACAGCGATTCGAAGTATGAAGGAAATGTAAAACTCTCAAACTTTATAACCTTATATCTCCTTCATAAATATAGCATGAAGGCTGTAATTGTGCACTATTGAAGTAGTAGATGAGTGCTATAATTGACCATATTTTCGCGGAGATTAGTTCTATGAATGTACATATTTTCGGAATTTTTACAGTCGCAAAAAACGATTCGCAGGTGTATGATGATTTATATGCTCTTACAAATTTTTGTGCCAGATTTCTCAAATTAGAAACGTTTCCTTTTGTGAGATAAGTGTTGTAAAAATCTATTTTTGATTTTGTTTCAAAATTGAGTTTTAGTTAATTTTTGCATAAGTAATAAATTTCCATTTGGAGATAATAAACCATTTTTTTTTTTTTTTTTTTACTTGTGATAACTCTAGAGAGCCATAGAATCATTCAAGGAGGGCTATATTTGGATTAGAAAGAGAAAATCTAAGTTGACTTGAATCCTTTGCCTTCCCATTTTAAGTCTATAGCGCTACTAGCTGAGTAACTATTGCGGTCAGTGAGTTTTAAGAATTCTTTCTTCGATGTGAACCCGGGATCTCCGCCTTGGAATCCAGTCTTTCTGAGCTAACTTCTGAGCTAATCCCTTCCCAACAGAGCAGTACAGTTTTCAATTATTTTGCTCAGTTACTAGCACTGGGGACTTATTAAAAGATGTTCATGGGTTCATGCCTAAGTCCCAGGACCTGCTGCCCTTAGATTTCTTTCTTCATTCCTTTCTTAAGGTTCAGTGATATCTGATATGCTACTTAGTATGAAGACACAAAGTTACTAATGTAATAGAAGGGGCTAACAATAAAATGTTACCGTACCAAAGTCAGTAATTACAGCTTTCAACACAAACAAAAATATAGAATACTAAAATATCCCATTATTTTCCTTATTCAAATCATTATTCAAATTAATAATGCTTAACCGAATGAACGTTAGTTATAAATTAACTTGAGGTAACGCGTATCTACTTCAGTTGATGAGTTTTCTGTTTACATATTTAGATATTTTGCTGGAAATAAAGCTCTTTAAAGCTAAACATATGCTTGAGGTTAGCCTTGCAGCAGATATTTAAAGTTATACTTAAACTAAGGCAATGTCATTAATTAATGGTGTATATTTTATTACGTCACTGTCAAAGAACAACTGACTGCAAATGTTTATTTTATAAATCTTGTGATATTTGTACAAGATAAACTGGTTTGAAATTAAACTTAGCCCTTCACTAAATAATATATCGCAAAGTTTGACTTTATTTGTATAGCTTTATAAATACCTGATCTCTTTTTTACTGTCTATGTCTGTATAATCAGCTGAAAAGGTGGAGAATAGTGAATAAAGGAATCCCAAAAGAAAATCATGAAAATGATAATAATTAGGATACTCACGCGAAATACCCGGTTGTCTCATTGTTGGACGTTTTAAAGGTCACCTGCCAATGATTTATAGTATTTCTGTAGCGAGAGAACACTGCCTTTAGACTGGCAGAACATAAATTACAGTAGGAAATTATGCTTTAAATTAGTGGTTTTTCATAACTTTCCACGTTTTTTAATGAATGGTAGCGCTCCTAACTTGGACATTTTTTTAATTATTTAATTTTATATTCAAAAGCGGAAATAAGTGCTGAATTTTCAAATGCTGCAGCTGTTATCGCTAAGACTGGCTTTGCAGCGGTTCCTGTCGAATTGCCAGATTTCTGCAAATGTGCTCTACTTGTCATGGAATGGAGTAGCCTCACTAGCCAGCTCTTAACTTAAAAGATTGTCCCTGTCGCGAGCAATGAACGTCTCCTATTCTATAATGATTTTTTTAAGTTGTAGATCGAGCAAATTACAAATTTGATTTGTCTGTAATGGAGCTAGAAAGCTACTCGAATTCACTTCGATTCGAAAAATTTTTACTCAACAATTGTGAGAAGGAAATATTGGGTTGTCCAGAAAATAATGCAGGATTTTATGTTTTCTTTAAAATACCCCTCCAAATAGTAAACTGTTTATGTTGGACTTTTGACTTTTTATAAATGTAAACACTTATTAATCACCTTCCAAACAAAAATGTTTGTTTACCTCTGTAACATTTTGCTACTTGGAAATAATTCAATCTTTACTAAGATGTCAAAGCGTGATTTTTGCATAATTTTGTTTTACGAGTCTAAACTCGGCCGGAACGGGGTCTAAACAGCCAGAAATATCAACGATGTCTGGGGCGAAGGCAGTATAAGTTAGTGCACTGTTCAACGGTGATTCCTGAGATTTCGAGAAGGAGACTTGAGCCTTGAAGACAAAGGAAGGCCGTGGAAGAAGTTCTGCCCTTCATGACGATGTTCTCCGAGCTTTGGTAGAAGAAAATCCCAGAACAACTGTTCGAAAACTAGCAGGGAAACTGGAAGTCAGCAAATCAACCGTCGATTACCATCTCAAGGCGATTGGGAAGGTGAAAAAGCTTGAAAGTTGGGTTCCTCACACATTACAACGACCACCAAAAAAGATCAACGGTATGAAATTTGTGCGACAAAGTAAAAGCAGCACGACATTTTCCAAAGCCCCCAAATCAACAAAAAAAAAAAGGTGATAGTTACTGTTAGGTGGGCTTCATTTGGTCTGATTCATTACAGCTTCTTGAATCGTATTGTAACCAAATTGACGTAATGCATCAGAAACTGGCAATAATGAAGCCATGTTTAGCTAATCAAAAGGGATCCTGTAGCCTGACAAGCTCGGCCATATATCTCACGTTTGACTTCCCGAAAATTGTTGGAGCTTGGCTAGAGACTCCGCCCTACTCACCGGGGACCTCTCGCTTACTGATTACCATTTTTTTTTAGACATTTGGACCACTAGTTACAAAATAAAAAAATTCTTGACCAAAGAACATTAGGAAATGCGTTTTCTGAATTTATAAATTCTAAGGATTCCAAATTCTATACAGAGGGTATGGGAAAGTTACCCACACTTTGGCAGAAATGTATAGAAAGTAATGGAGACTATTTTGATTAATAAAAACAGTTATAAATCATTAATTTTTATTTTTTTCTTTTAAATCCATAATCCTGCATTATTTTCTGGACAATACAAATTGTGCATTACGATGATTTGAAATAAAATGCTTATGGAAAATGATTATTATACATATATATGTGTGTATATATATATATGTGTGTGTGTGTGTTTGTGTGGTATATATAAATTGTAAATGAGAGCAAAAGAGAGAATGCAGCATTGTAATTAGAAGGCTACAAATTAATTGGTTACTTGCTGAACAAATTATTTTGGTGTTATTGCCACAAACAATGCACGCCCATCGAGGGGAACAATAAATTTTTAGAGTTCAATAAATTCTTTGTGTTAAAAGAATCGAAGCATTTACGATAAAAATTCTCTGGAATTTTGGTATTTGCTTTAGTTTTTTTTCTTTTTTTGTGTTTCCATAGTAACATATAAATTTTGCATTACAAACCATAAAAGAATTTTTATTAATTTTAAAGCGAGATGATTTTTATGTCGTAATTAGATACTAAATAGTGCATTATTATAACATTATTTAATGTAAATACAGTCGAACCTCTCAATAACGTACACTGGCGGGGGAAAGCAAAGTGGCCGCTGTTTGGAGGTGGCCGTTAGAAGGAGGGAGGCAAGTTTCATAATGAAAATATATGGGTTATTTTTTTCCAAACATCCATTTAAAAATTGTTTATTATTAATAGATTTAAAAACGTACATAATTGCATAATTATTTAGCTATATGATATGCATCAAATTTTTCTTAATTATCCAAAAAATTTATCAAAAAACTACATATTATTGACTTATTTAATAATTTTTATAATAATCATCACATTTATTTATAACAAAAATAATTTATGGTAAAATTATCACCGTACTCTCACCTATTATTAGAAAAATAGAACAAACCTTTCGGCAAGTTGACGATGGCTCGATTTGGTTTTTGCAAAATCTTCCAACACATTTATTTTCTCTTCTAGAGTTAACCACTTTCGTTTGAGAGACATATCGGAAAAAATAATATTGTAAAAATAATAATAAAGTTATATTGAAAAATGATTAAAATGGTACAAAATGTATGAGCTTATTTAGGAAACTTTTGGAAAAACCAAAAACTTGAGAGAGGTTAATTACTTTTTATCACCGCGTCAAACGAACTTTTAATAATAAGGTGGTCGTTGGTGGGAGGTGAAACATTTAAAATCCGTTCCACAAAATCAATGTCCGCGGTCGCTATGTAGAGTGTCCGTTAGACGGAGGTTCTTTTATATAGAAAGTGTATAGGGGTAAAACGGGGAAATCCAAAAAACTGTCCGTAAATGGAGGTGGTCGCTAGTGAGAGTGTCCTTTATGGGAGGCTCGACTGAATGTAACATTAATATCAGATTTTCGTTTCTAATTTTGGTCATATCCTTCATATCAAGAACTGTTGTACGTGTAAGCAGAATATGAGAGAAAGTAATAAGGTTTATCTCATCTCTATTTCATGAGATGATGTCTTTAACAAACAAAACAGTAAACGTAAAACAAATCTTACTGTGTTAAATGAACAATTGAAATACATTTATGGTGTAATGAATACATGATTAAATTTAATGAGTACATCTTCTTGGGGAGAAATTTCCCAGCTGTAACACTCCTTATAAGCCACGATAATTGGCTCTTACTACGAGACCATAGGCGTTTTAATTGCCTGCCAGGGTTTAACTGAAATAATATGAGATAAGAGGTGGCGGACTAAAGAATTAGATTGAGACTGTTGGAATTTATGGATTTTCTTATAGCAGGATCTGTCGACAAGGTTAATGAAAAGAAATGCAAGTATTTTGTGGATGGTTTTAAATTGGTTACTTAGAAAGGAATTACCTAGACAACCATGGTTTAAGAGAACTGTCACTAATAAATGGGTTGTTGCGACAATAAGCAGGCTGAGAGCGAACCACGCGGTGTGCGGATCGTATCTACACAGGATCAACAAAAGGTCCTCTCTCCTCTTTGCGTAGATTGCAATGAGGAGGAAGATTTCAAACATGTAATAATGATATGTCCACGTTATGTGGTAGAAAGGAAACGAATGTTTGACGACATATACAGGTATTTAGATGCACCATTTCGCTACGAAGACATAATATTCTCCACCAACATCTATGTGCTTAAGTCTATAGCAGAGCTAGCAATGAAATATGAATGTATTTAAAAGTTATAGCCGATTAGAATGAATGGAAGAAAATAATTAGAGAAGGAGTACGTGATTTTAATTTCGGTTGAGCTATAAGGATGGCAGGAATATAAAGTACTGATCCATCCATTAGCTGTAGTTTATGTAAATAGTTGTATATAGTAGAGGGATGAATGTGTGAAGCGAATGTATTTATAAGTAAGAATGGAGAGTGAGTGATATTCTAGTGATAAGCACCTAGACGATGCTGGCTGTATGGCGAAAGCCGAAAAAAAAACGGAGTAATAAAGATACTACGTTTGATTTTAAATTGAAGGTATTCTAGTTTTTGGAGGTTAGACATTTGGTCAAATGCCGTACGTCCAAATAGGTTTAAAATTGTATTAGAGAAAGGTCGAGAAACTGGGTCTGTTTTCACTTAATTCTTTTCAACAGTCGGTACTGTATGTTTGTTCATTTCTTTTTAGTCGAGGATGTGAGTTCCAATTTAGCCTTAATTCGATGAAGTAACCAAGGAAGAGAATAATATTGGTGGGTTAAATTAATGAAGAATTAAAGTACAATAAATTAGTCGTTCTTAAATGTAAAAAATAAAAACATCTCTTTCTAGGATGAAAAATAACTGCCAGTTTCAGTCATGATATATTTTTATTATGCCGAGCTTTCGATCTAGGGACTAGGTCTTCTTCAGGGCTAATTTACAATGTACTATTTTACATCATTAGAGGGTTGGTGTCTACTGTCTTGTCAGGCCGTTTACACTCAGTCCATGAACAGACATGACAGAAGACACACCAACCCTCTAATGATGTAAAATAGTACATTGTAAATTAGCCCTGAAGATGACCTAGTCCCTAGGTCGAAAGCTCGGCATAATAAAAATATATCATGACTGAAGAGGCGTATGGAGTTGGCGGCCCCATCCCCCATCCAATTAGGATGCAAATCAGCCTCCTGTAAGGGGTGCCTGTTGCATGCAGGCACTGGGGAGCAGCGCCCCCATGGGTAACTCTAGCTCAGTACACCATGCACACTCACTAGAACAGTACTTAAACCACATGATACACTACTACATAAGCACATTAACATAATACATACCCTAGGGCTACCGTTCCTAGGAAGCTGTCCCGGATAGGGGAGCATGTTTGAAGGCTCTGAGAAGGCAGTCGCTTCATCAGACTCGGACGCTGAGGGCCAATCACCCGCTCGCCTTAAATAAAACACGATTACGTATCCTAAAACAGATAAAACCCGGACTGATGCTGGGAAAGGAAGGTCCTTAGAACTATCTACGGACCTTATAGCTGACAATGGAGTTTTCAGATGTAGAAGGAACATCGGGCTGAAGGAGCTTTATAAGGATGCAGACCTGGTGACCGCTATTAAAGTCGGAAGACTGAGATGGCTGGAGCACCTAGAAAGAATGGATCGTGGGAGAGGCCCACGCAAGGCTTTTGAAGGTCATTCTGGGGGGAAGAGACCGCGGGGTAGACCGCGACTCCGTTGGCTACAAGATGTGGAGGATGACCTCCAAAAAATGCAGAGGCAGTAGATCGAGAGGGCTGGTCTAATCTGCTTAAGGAGGCCAAGGTCCTACAAGGGCCGTAGTGCCAAAGGAAGAAGAAGAAGAAGATCATGACTGAAACTGGCTATTAATTTTTCATCCTACTGAAACTATGAATCAGTCACCAAAAATAATGAACAGCAATCTCTTTTTAGGTTAATATGTGTACGACCCACTGCAAAAAATAAATTCTTTATTTCTTTAAAAGATCTTGCACTAAAAAATTCAATTCAAGTCCGTTCTAATGGTTCTAATACAAAAAAAAATTGCATACCATATCGTACTGCTAACGATTGTTACTCTGATATTTAAATAAATATTTACTGCCAATATTGTAGCAGATAGGAACAAATTTTACACGTAAACGGCAGTTTAGAAACATTGCAGCAGTCCGGTGTAGCCTAAATAAAAGTATGAATAGGAAATATGATGCAAATAAAAGTTTTAACCAGTATGGTGATGCACCTCCTTTACTTTTTTTTAAAAAATGTATTCGGCAAAACTGAGAGAAAATCCATCCCATAAATGGTGCTTCTAATCATAACAATTTTTATTCAAACTGAGAATTACCCTCTTCGTGAAAGACTTAAGACGTAAGAAAGCTTCCATTTCGGTAGATTGAGTCTTAGTCGACTCTTTCAACGTTGTACAGCAATATTTCTCCAAATAGATACCTTTGAATAGAGGACACATCAAAGTAATCTTTTTCAATTTCCTATCAGAAATATGATGGGAAACGACTTACAAATTTCCCATATCGCTTCCTTGTCTAGGGGTTGAGTTTTCGTTTTTGTTTTTTTTTTATGAATTTTTTTTATTTTATCTCACTATTTACGAAAAAAGACGGGGATTCCATTAATAGTTATTTATTTAACAAGTGTGGAAAGTAGTACTTTTCCTCACGCGAGGCAGGGTTTGCACGCACGAGCGAGCGAAGCGATGCGAGTGCAAGTGCAAATTGCCGAGTGTGAGGAAAATACTTTACACTAGAGTTAAATATTATATTTTTTCTGCAACCATTTATTAACTAATAAAATTAAAAATTTCATTTTCACAGTCTACAAAAAGTAAGGACTTTTTTGTGGGCCAATCGTGGGCGTTTTTCTTGCAGCTCGGTTTTCAAACGGTCCAATAACGATGAATAAAATGCACCTGTAATAGTTTCACCCTTTTCCAGATAGTCGATGAGGATTATTCATTGCGAATCCTAAAAGACAGTCGCCATAATCTTTCCAGCCGAAGGATCGGTCTTCGCCTTTTTTGGCGCAGATTCCCCCTTGGTAACCCATTGTTTAGATTGTTCTTTGGTCTCAGGAGTGTAGTGATGTATCCATGTTTCATCCACAGTGACGAAACGACGCTTAAAGTCATGCGGATTCTTCTGGAACAGCTGCAAACCGTCCTTGCAACACTTCACACGATTTCGTTTTTGGTCAAGCGTGAGCAATCGCGGCATCCATCTTGCGGATAGCTTTGTCATGTCCAAATGTTGATGCAAAATATTATGTACCCGTTCATTCGAGATTTTATCAATGATTTCTGGAGTAGTAACCTCAACAGGGCGTCCAGAACGTTCAGCGTCACTTGTGCCCATATGGCCACTCCGAAAATTTTGAAACCACTTATAAACTGTTCTAATCGAAGGTGCAGAGTCACCGTAATGTTTATCAAGCTTCTCTTTAGTCTCCTGAGGCGTTTTGCCTTTCATAAAGTAGTGTTTAATCAACACACCCATTTTTTGAAAATCACTCGACTTCCTCGATTCAAACGAATGCCAAACACAAAGAAAATCTCGTTTGCGCTACAAAATGCACCATTTGGTCCATACCTAACTGAATGTCGAAAAACTAATTTAGCAGGAACTGGTAACTGACACCCGGGTAAAGGGGTAATATCCTCTCCTCCTCCTTCTCCTCTTCCTCACCTGATTCTTAGTCTGTCATAACTAGGGAACGGATTCGTATGTATTTACATATTTTTTTCTAGGCAATTTACAGACGTTTTTCAACTAGAAGTATTCATACTGACACTTTTTAAGCCGTTTGAGTCTACTTTTATTTCACATATTTCCACATATTTGGGTGTTGTCGCATATTTATACATATTTGATTAAAATAAATAAATATTTCTACATATTTAATCAAAATATGTACATATTTTTCATTTTGGGCATATTTTTCATTTTGGGCATATTTTCATAATTGGGAGGTGGCTGACAGGAACTGTGAACCACAGACTGTAGGGCTGTGAATCACAGTGGGTACAATGGTTATTGTAATTTATACAGAATGCTGCTAAACAGTAGTGATGGGCAGAACGAGTCCGCGTTTGGAGTCGTTGGATTTGAATCAGTTCCAGGGTTGGAATCGATTCCAACAACTCGTTCACTGATTCCAGTCTGTACTTACCCTATGCATTAGTACAAATGTCACGCATTGTAATTAAATAAATAATTAAAAGTTAGCTTTTCCAGTTAATAACAAAACTATATTTCTTTAACACACATTAAGTAGTTCCCTAATTCCCAATTGATCTGATAAATATAAAATTAACAACGTAACCAAATATTAACAAAAATAGGCTAGTCAAATATAAAAATTAAAGCAACTGCAGTTTTGTCGTTATCTAGCTTGACCACCGGAGTTAACTTGATTCAAGAAGAAAAACGCAAATGGGTAGGAAATTATTCCCATAAAAAAAAATTATAACCCTTCAAACAAAATGATAATTACTCATAAAGAAAGAAATATTTATTTACTATGAATTAATATCAAGCTTTTAAAATATCTTATTATTTTACAAAAAGAAAAAGCTGTGTGCCAAATCTTTAACTTAGCGGCTGGACGCTCTTTCTCTTATCTTCATTGGCGAAAGTTAAATCGTGTACATGTCATGACGACGATCAAAGTAATACTGAGCTAAAAAATAGTATTACCTAACTGCTTTACTTACTGCTGTATCCCTCCCACTCTATCACCTATTTCACAAACATTCGTCGATTGGAAGTAGGTTTTAGTTAAATATTTGTTTCATTTGAAAACAAAAAACATTATAACGCTTTCTCAAGATGTTTTTAAGTTTTAAAAATTTGTTTTTGTCCATTACTCTTGTAAAATACGAAGAATTTTAAATAAAATATAATATACAAACACAAATGATCTAGAATGCAGGTGGAGTCAGTCGGCGTTGTCATGGTGATGGAACCGTTTAACGACTCCGGTTCCAGCTCCAGCATTTTCTATTGGCTAGATTCAGTGAACGAAAAAATGGAACGAGTCCGGTTTCAAAAGGATTTAAATCACTCCGGATTTGACTCCACCAATTCCAGTGGATTTAACCAATGAAATTGCTGGTGTTGGGCCGGAGTCGTTAAACGGTTCCATCACCATGACAACGCCGACTGACTCCACCTGCACTCTAGATCATTCTGTGTTTGTATATTATATTTTATTCGAAATTCTTCGTATATTATAAGAGTAATGGACAAAAACAAATTTTTAAAAATTAAAAACATCTTGAGAAAGCGTTATAATGTTTTTTGTTTTCAAATGAAACGAATATTAAACTACAACCCATTTCCAATCGACGAATGTTTGTGAAGTAGGTGATAGAGTGGGAGGGATACAGCAGTAAGTAAACCAGTTAGGTAATACTATTTTTTAGCTCAGTATTACTTTGATCGTCGTAATAACATGTACACGATTTAACTTTCGCCAATGAAGATAAGAGAAAGAGCGTCCAGCCGCTAAGTTAAAGATTAAGCACACAGCATTTTCTATATGTAAAATAAAATATTAAATAATAAGTAAAGTAACTACAGCATTGCTTTTTAATTAATGAGATGGGTGTGCCTGGTGTTTCTTTGCAAGGTTCGCTATATTGGGTACGAAATTATTTTTCCTTCGACTCCCTGTCTTAGATCGACCCCTACTTTTGTTTAGAAATTAACAAAATAATAAAATGAATATTATTTTAGAATCGATATTCTAAAAAAACCTTGGAACTTATTTTATTCTTCAAGCATCAGTATTTAAGCTCGCCAGATTTTGTATTTTGGTGTGGATTCCTCTTACAAGTTGGAATGTGTCAGTGAACTTCTACATAGTAGCCTTAAGTGAGTTTTATTTTAGTGTAAACGACTACAGTATTAATTATTTTCATTTTAATTTGCCTCAATTTTTTGGGGCGGGGCGGAATCACTTTTTTTTAAAATAGGGATTTGAATCAACTCGTTCCACCATCGGACTCGTTCCAGTGGAACGAGTCCGCTCTAATAGCCCATCACTACTAAACAGTGACGGGCACTTGTTAGTTCTTTGAAGTTGTCTGACGTTGTCTGTTCTTTCAGTTCGTTCGTTGAAGTGTCCAATTCATTTCGTTCGGTCACTTAGTGTATTCTTTTTTGGGTAAAATGCCACGAACATCGGCCTCAAACAAACAACTGGTTGCTAAATATCTTCGCGAGTTTCCAGCAGAACTTTTTCGAAGTGATGGAGACATTTTGTACTGCACAGCTTGTGACAAGCGCGTTTCTTGCTCTCAACGTTTCCAAGTCACCCAACATATTGCCACCGGATCGCACATAGAGAATAAAAACAGAAAGAAAGAGAGGACGTCCTATCAAGCCTTCCTTACATCTCCATCAAGTAAGTCTACTCTGAGTACAGATCTGTGTCGGGCTTTGGTTAGAGCAGATATCCCTTTCCACAAACCTAAAAATCCTCATTTCAAAGGATTCTTAGAGACCTATATTGGGAAAAAAATGCCTGACGAGAGCGCTCTGAGGAAAAACTACCTGGAAGATGTCTATAAAGATACACTAACCAAAATTTGAGAACTTATCAAAGATGGACCGATTTGGGTGTCAATTGATGAAACCACTGACGTTGAAGGCAGGTATATTGCCAATGCAGTTATTGGAAAACTTGATAGTGATGCTGATGTGGATTCAAAGCCATTCCTTTTGAACTGTGAGGTTCTCGAAAAATGCAATCATTCCACCATTTCACGATTTTCATAAAAAAAAAAATGTCCATTTTACTTAAATATTCCAGAAAATATTTTAAGAAAATCACATATTTTCCACATAATTGACGAAAATAAATGCATATTTTAATTAAATATTTGGCATTTTTAAATACATAAAAATCCGTTCCTTAGTCATAACAGAAGGCGCAGGGGATACAACAAAAATTTAGTCGGGGAACAACTCATCGTCGTAACTTCAACAGAAAAATCTGGCCTAAAATAAAAGAAGTGGATGTAGCACAAAGGCTCTTTGTTGCCATAAGGCAACAGCAAACTTTAACTTGTAAATCCAATGTAAACATTGCGAAATTAATTTTTGTTTTTTCTAGTGGTACTCACACAACCACTTAAACGAAAAACTTTATAATATATAACTAACTCCAGCAGCTGCTGAAGATATTGGAGATCAGCCATTATTTAATCATTTCTCTCACTTAGTTACTCGTCATAAACAAAAACCAAGCCACTAATTACAAAGAAAAAGGTTTCTTCTTAACACCAATAACTCCTAATTATCGGATAAACCTAATACAAGATGCGTGGTAACGTTCGAAAATATAAAGAATTTTTGCGTTGCCATTTAGCAACAAAGGTCCCTTAATGGGTTAGTTAACCCCATTAAAAATTTGTGGGGGCTCTTGGCAAGGGAGGTCTATGACATTCAGAAGCCAGAGAAGCCAAAATGTCAAAGAACTCAAAGAATGGGTCATACAAGCTTGGGAAAACATCCCAGAGGACATTTTGATAAACTTGGTAAAAAGTGTTCCCAGAAGGCTGTTAGAGGTTATTAAAAAACGTGGAGGAAGATCTAATTATTAAAAGATATTCTCACTTAAAACATTTTGAGTTTATAATTTTTCACATCTATTTTTACTATTTTGTATACATTTTCTAGCTAATCCAGGGAATGTAATCTGACTAACAATAAAATTGTGACAAATTATGCAAACTATATTATCAAGGTATTATATTTTGTTAAATAAATTCAGAGTAGAAGCTTAAAAACAGTTAGTAAAGATTTTTCCATCTTGAATTTATATTTTCTCACAGGACGTATAGTATCTACATAATTAGGAAAACAAAGTTATGAAACATTTTAAATACAGAAAGGACTAGGAAAATGGAGGAAAAGTGAGAAAATAAATTATTTTATTCGCTAAGATTTTTTAGGAAATTAATAATCAATGAGAAACTATATAAACACGAAGGCATCTCTCAGATGTATGAAAAATGAAAAATAGGCTCATTGAGGAATTATCCTCTAAACTTTCAAGATTCAGTTACATAATGGATGAGTTGAGGCCACTCTATACCATTCATCAAATCTACAAATCTTTCTAGAGAGAGATATCATTCTCTAAAAACTGCCAAACGAACAGGCGACAGGGCAGGGCGGGTAGTAACAAAGTGGACAGTATCCTCCTTCTCCTCAAGATCACATAGAGGACTTTCTTCAACCAGACTGTTGTTGGTGATAGAGCTTATTGTTTGCGTTCACCCGCATTTGGTCTACCAAACTCCCAATTTGAGAACTGAGGGTGGCAACATTCATTTTATAATTTGAAATTGTTTTTATATTACACAATCTACAAAAAAAAAAGAAAAGTAATCGCCTATTTTTTCAGGAGGGGCTTTACGTCCAACCAATTAGGTGCCGTGGACGGAGACGACTAGCAAACATACTTTACTGTAAATTTCTTTTATTAACCATTAAATAAAATCCAAGGCCTAAGACCGGGAATCGAACCCACTACTACCACAATACATATTAGCTTCGCAGGTCTCGCCTCTAACCGCTCGGCCGTGGCACCTAATCTACAAAAAGAATAAAATGTAATAAGTGAATATGATAAAAGAAGACTTCATGACAGGATCAGCTTGAGGAGAGATGCTGCCACTCTCGCTGGAGTTTCTTGCACTACTAAAGCTGGTCACGAGGCCAACAGCGTTTCAAGCGACGTAGAAGACGAGCTGGAGTCGTTTTGGAGGCAAGATCTTGAACAAGAGGATTTTTACAGAATAGAAGAGGGTCAAAGAATTTTCTATACTTAGAATTAGATTCGTCACTTACGTATGAGATTTTGAGATCGTTATGGAGGGTGGAATTAGAGACACAAAATTCATTCGTAATCTGTCGGAGAATTTTTGGTTGGAAGGACTGGATCTTTTGTGAATTGGAAAGTTTGGCTGAACCCCACAGTTGAAGTCCATAAGTCCAGATCGGTTTTAGTACGCTGTTGTATATTAGTCGTTTATGTTCCAGTGGTAGTTTGGATTGTCTGCCAATTAGTCGCTGCAGTTGTTTGTTTCGTCGGTTGAGTTCATGTCTTTTCAGTTTAGTTTGCGGATTCCACGTTAATCTGTTGTCCATGTACATCCCAAGGTAGCGAACTAAATTAGCAGAAGGAAGAGGAATTGAGTTAAAACTTATAGAGGGGACAAGAATTACGACGCAAAGTAAAAGTTATCTGTTCGCACTTTTGAGTATTGAATTTGACTCTCCACTTTTTTGGCCCAGGGTTCTAGTCTTGTGTAGATGAGATTGTAGATGAGAGGCAGCTCTAGTGGCGTCTGAGTTAGAAGAGAGAGAATAGCAGTATCGTCAGCGTAAGTGCAGAGCAGTGTGTGCAAAGTCAGTTGGTAGGCCCAGGGTTCTAGTCTTGTGTAGATGAGATTGTAGATGAGAGGCAGCTCTAGTGGCGTCTGAGTTAGAAGAGAGAGAATAGCAGTATCGTCAGCGTAAGTGCAGAGCAGTGTGTGCAAAGTCAGTTGGTAGGCCCAGGGTTCTAGTTTGTGTAGATGAGACTGTAGATGAGAGGAAACCGTAGTGGCGTCTGAGTTAGAAGAGAGAATAGCAGTATCGTCAGCGTAAGTGCAGAGCAGTGTGTGCAGAGTCAGTTGGTAGGCCCAGGGTTCTAGTTTGTGTAGATGAGACTGTAGATGAGAGGAAGCTGTAGTGGCGTCTGAGTTAGAAGATGCTGCAATGGCAGTATCGTCAGCGTAAGTGCAGAGCAGTGTGTTTGAGTCAGTTGGTAGGTCAGATGTGTACAGAGTATAGAGAAGCGGTCCGAGAATACTACCTTGAGATACACCAGCCGGTGTCAGAGAGAAGTCGGAAGCGGCAGATCCATAACTTATCATAAAGAAGCGGTCGGTAAGAAATGATAGTATACATAAGTAATAAGTTGATGGAAGCTTTCTCTTTATCTTCCACAATAGTCCTGGGTGCCAGACTCGATCAAAGGCCTGGAACCACGTCGAGAAAGGCTTTTTTTAATGCTAATATAAAAACTATGTTAATGCCAAAATAAACCCGAATCAATATTCAAACAAGTACACAATCTGTAGAAACAATAATATAAACAAAACCAATGTTGAATCATAAATTAACCAATGTAAGCCCTGAAGATGACCTAGTCTCTTTACATTGAAAGTTTAGTAAAAATAAGTAAAAAAGAAAGCCTGAAATTGGCAAATAATTTCTCTTCATTGGATAAATTAATCACCAGAAAAAGAAGAATAGGCTTTACAAAATCTCTCTATTATCTCCAAAAGAGTGATGTAGAGGGTTAAGGAATTGGTGCCCAGACGTGGCCCTCTGCAGCCGACTAATGGATGGACAAACATAGCTCCGCAATTACTTCTTTTTTTAAAAATAATCTGTTACAAAAAATAACAGCAAACTTTCTATCTTCAGTAATAAAACAAAATATATTGGACTTATTTTTGTTATTCTAGCTTAAGAGAGTTATCTCTCACATAATTTCAATGATTGCCCTATTAACTTATAAACAGAACCTCACTCATTAAGCCCGCACATCGCTGAATTTTATTTTTTAAAGTGAGATTTGCAAGTTTATTGAAATAATGCCAGTAAAGTGTTTGGTTTTACTCCCATCTTTTTGTTTTTATGATGGTTATAAAATATAAAACTTCCTAATGATGGTATTTTACTTTGGCAAGAATTTTATAAACTTTTAACCAAGTTTGGGGAGTAGTGAAGCTGGAGAAGATCTCCTAGCACCTACTACTTTATTGTTTAAAAAATCAATATCACCGCTTTCTTGTTTTGTTTTCTTCTAAATTTATTTGTAAACAGGAAACAAAAAATATTTATCACAGACTTATTTATTTATGTATTTTTCCCAACTATATGCCTTTTTTCTTGCTTCTAGCTACAGAGTTGTTAATATTAATGAGACTATTGATTTGAACATTACTTTAAAATACTGCTGCAGTCTTTTTTTTGTAAATTCAAACAATTAAAACTAAAGTTCTTTGAATATTGCATTCCAATAATATTTAAACATTTTCCCTTCCTTCTACCTTGAATTCAAAGAGAATACAGTAATCGTACCAATTTTGAATTTCAGTATCCGTCAAAACACATGTTTTGAGGATGCAATAGTAGTTCAATCTTGAAGTTTCATTCATATTTCAACAGTTTCTTCAAAGCTCAGTACCAGAATAAACAGATAGATAGATTAAACTAGGGCGACCTCAAGGCCTACCCCTTTGGATCTATTGTAGCTTCCCTCACTCTAAAGCTCACCCACCAGACCTGTCCTTTTAATCAGACTCTCTTGATGCTGGAGAGCGACTTTTGAGTAAAGCTCACAGGCCTTGGTTTTTCCTCCCCGAGAAGTATCATCCTTAGCCACACGAACCCGTCACACTGACACCTCTTCCTGACAGAACCTGTAAAGGCTATCATCTGCCAGGCCCCTACCATGCATGTGTTTCCTGAGCCTGCAGTGGTCAGTTAATAGATCCTACAATCATCCTTATAGCCCCACGGCCTTGACGGATTAATTCTAAGGTCAGCCTCGGCGAATAGCCTTTAATGAACTCCTTCGCCTGTCTCTCCCCAGTGGTGGCAAGCCATCACTCTTTGAGACCTACTCTGCACCCATAAGATAATGGCCGCAGTCTTCACACACTTCGGAACCGCAAAACAGTGTTCTGGGCCAACGAAGTGTCCCGCAGAGCCTTCCCGGGCTAATAAATCTGCTACTTCATTTCCCTTAGTCCTGAAACTAGAAAGACCTTATTCTGGTCACTAATTTCCTTCAGGGCACCCTGACAGTCCCAAACCAGCCTTGAGTTGACCTGGTAGGAACTAATAGTTCGTAGAGCAGCCTGACTATCCGAGAAAATCACGACCTTAGAATCAATAATTCCTCGCCCGTTAATCTCGACAGCACAGAACCTAATTGCAGCTAGCTCAGCCTGAAAAACTGTAGCTAGTTTTCCTAGGCTAACCGAAAACCCACATTTCGGCTTCACCCCTTACACTCCCGCTCCCACACCCTCCTTCATCTTGGAGCCATCGAATCTCCCACCACTGGGGGGTCCACGTCTCCAAGCCTCCCAGTCTCCGATACAGACTTTGAAAGGCTTGTCGGTACCAGAATAGAGTGAAAAGTGAATCCATCCTATCAGGTAATAAGGAATATGCTATTGTTTGAATACTCGGAGAGATAGTGTGCTAGGGAATTTAGTCCACAAATTAGGCTAACGGAGTCATTTAGTAAATGTCCAGGCGGAAATTCAGGCAATAGGAATATGCTTCTACTTTAAAACTTGGACAGGAAAGAGCGGGACCAGGAAATAATCATCTTTTCCGATAGCCTCGTTCGCAGGCTGGTGATAATGACACTTATTCCTTCATCAATTGGTATGGTAAACGCAGACCTGTGTTCTCAATCAACACATTAGACATAACATTATACTGATCCCGTGGTCTAACAACGTCAACTATCTATGCCTAACTTTGGGCAACACTCATTTTTACTTTATATATGTACAGGGCAAAGGGTAAACTGTCTGCTAGACCTTTACTCTCAGGAGACTCGAAAATGACTACTAAGTAGTCATCAAAACCAAGGCGCCACGGTAGCCGAGCGGTTAGAGGCGAGACCTGCAAAGCTAATGCTAATATGCATTGTGGTACTGGATTCAATTCCCGGTCTTAGGCCTTGGATTTTATTTAATGGTAAATAAAAGAAATTTGCAGTAAAGTATGTTTGCTAGTCGCCTCCGTCCACGACACCTAATTGGTAGTTGGACGTTAAGCCCCGCATGAAAATATAGGCGATTACTTACTTTACTAGTCATCGAAACCAATGTTTCTCCACGCCAGCCCTGACCTGTAGCAGTAAAATCAAAATACTCCAGACAACACAGAACAAATTTCTTAGACTCGCGACAGAAACTCCTCGTCGCACTACACGAGACTGCATCCATTATCCCCGTACACTCCTATATCCAAAATCGTCTGCTGAAACTCCTTTCCATCCTAGACTGTCAGCCTAATCCACTCTGCGGCGGCATAGCCTCCTACAGATCCTTGTATTTCTTACAGGCACAAAAAATCAAACATATCCTACTCTAACATTCCCTACTAGTGCAGGTTTTTCCATCCTTTTCTCCTGCATTCTCTATCATTCCCATCCTAAAGTTTTCTTTATATTACGTCATGAAGGTTGCAATGTAATTACACATGGAAACTTCATGTAAACTTTATTATAATAAAGTTTATTTATCTATTTTATATTTATCTGTACAACCTTCATGTTTGTATTTATTGTACATATTTATAATAAAGTTTATTTATCTAATTTATATTTATCTATACAACCTTCATGTTTGTATTTATTGTATATATTTATAATAAAGTTTATTTATCTATTTTATATTTATCTATACAACCTTCATGTTTGTATTTATTGTACATATTTATAATAAAGTTTATTTATCTATTTTATATTTATCTATACAACCTTCATGTTTGTATTTATTGTATATATTTATAATAAAGTTTATTTATCTAACCTATCAATTGGTGTGATAAATATAGTCTACTACTTTTGCAATGAAATTTAGAGTAGGCTTTAGAGTGGTAAATTCGATTCCTGAATAAAGCTCGTAAATGTTATTTTTATGAATTACATTGTAAATAAAGTAATTGTTTACTAGAAATACAGGCTACTTATCATTATTTTATTTAAGGCGCACCGAATCTAAAGTCATTGGCCAACTTTTGACCATGTAAAGAAACTAAAATGCCTTCATGAAAAATTACTTTAGACACCGTTAATTAAGTTATACTTTTCAGTAGACGCGCACAATTCCGTAATAATAATTAAAAATATTTTATTCATTCCTGTTATTTACAACAATACCATTAATTATAAAAGCAACTAAACATTGTCATGTTTAGTGTTCTTCCATGACAAAATTTGCGGATAATTTTTTGTTGCCGAGAGAACAAACATAACCCGCCTCCAAAGCATCACGGTATAATATAATTTACACGATATTTTACAATCATCTGAAAAGTTGTTTCAAATGTTAATTTGCATTGTAATTAATAGAACTGGTTAGCCAATTGGTTGTTTAATGATTGATTGCTACAACTGTTCAAACTTTTTAATTAACAAAATCATTCAAACCTGCAATCGATAACTGAAGGACTATTTAAAAATTTACATTCTCGGATTAAATTCACATTGATCTTGGGCTTGCATATATATATATATATTTCCACTTATTCTAACTACTAGTGCAGTTTTAGAATGTTAGAATGCATTTTAGAATGTTCATCGAAATGGCAGTTTACGGACTCAATCCTAAGGATTTTATAACGCCCGGAGCCTTCTCAGTAACTTTGGACAGTGTTCTCTCGCTACGGGCAACTACGTTCATTACCTTCCAGAGAACTGTAGAGGTTTCCTATAAAGAGAAATTCTAAAGAGGTGGCGCATTTGGATTTGAACTCGAGACCTTTCGCTTACCATATTTATTTAAAAAAATTAAAATAACTACAAAATTTAAACAATAATATATACATATATGTATACATCTATTTATTTATAGCAGGGGTCCCCAAACTACGGCCCGCGGTCCACATGCGGCCCCCTGAGGACATTTATCCGGCCCCCGCCGCACTTCCGGAAGGGGCATCTCTTTCATTCATTGGTAGTCAGTGAGAGGAGCACTGTATGTGGCTGCGTCGCTCATGTACAGTACAACTTCCGATGACGCGGGACGCACGCGTCACGGCTCCGAAAAATAACAGCAGAAGTAGGAATAAAGGCAAAGCACTATAACTAAACCGGACATTGACCATCTCATTAGCCAAAAGCAGGTCCATACTTCCATCAGAAATACTGGGCAGTTTGTTGATTTAAATTTACTTGTTCTTTATTTGAAATATTCTATTTGTTCCCGTTTTGTTTACTTTAAAATAGTTTGTTTTATAGTTCGGCCCTCCAACGGTCTGAGGGACAGTGAACTGGCCCCCTGTGTAAAAAGTTTGGGGAACCCTGATTTAGAGGGTCCGATATGTTCATGAACACCCCTGTGCTTATATGTCCTAACGGACGGAATCTAAAACTTAGTACAGTGGAGTCTCGGTTATCCGCCACCCTTTTATCCGTCTATTCTAATTACCGTCCCTGTCCTCAGTATTTAAAAATTAAAAAAAAAAAAAACGTTCAACGCAGTATTTTCTTTTGAGATATTTTCCTTTGTCTTTTAGGTACATACTCGTGTCCATCATTCGACAGTTTGTGGGGTTTTTCCTAAAAAGATCAACCACAAACAAAACCGCCCACAAAACCGATTAGATGTCGCAGACATTGTATTCATTAATTTTAATACACAATAGAATGAATTGAATAATGAAAGATAGCTGACCTTTAAGGCTTAAGCGTATAAACGTATAAAATATGTATACCAGTTAATACAAAGTTTTATACGAGTTAAACACGTTAAACAAAAGAATCTGCAAATTTTCCTGTTTTTTTTCCATTATCCGTCTATTCGACTATCCGTCACGTGTCCGGTCCCGGTCATGACGGATAACCGAGACTCCACTGTATTCATTTGTACTTCTTAACAAAAACTGGTAGCCGAGCTGTTAGAGGCGAGACCTGCAAAGGTTATATTAACTATTGTGGTGCTGGAATCGATTCCCAGTATGTATACCTAGGCCTTGGGTTTTATTTTATGTTTAATATGAGAACTATGTAGTAAAGTATGTGTGTTAGTCGCCTCCGTCCGCGATACCTAATTGGTGGTAGCTGGATGTAAAGCACGCCTGAAGAATAGGCATTACTTTACTTTTTATTTAGTCGCAAAATATGTAACAATTGTGTTAAATGATACGAGTATTTTGGTTTTCAACCGTTGTTAATAGATTATTCTAGGGAATTTTATGGAGCGGTCAATGAAATTTCTTTTTAAAACCGACGTTTCGGCAAATTTATTGCCTTCTTCAAGGTAATAAAAATTAGTAGAATTGTACGTTTAACTATATCATCATAACTATTGACAGCAGTTAAGATTAAATTTGCCAAAACGTCGGATTAAAAAAAAAATAGTCTACAAAATTTTATCGACTGCTCCTCAAAATTCCTAATGTTAATTACGTATATTAAATAAAATGTTAAAGTTCGCAACGCTGGAGAATATCTCAGATTTTATCCAAGACATCTAGGTTATTTTTGTAAATTCTGATTGGCTTAGGATTGTCAATTTATTTTCAAATTCAGTGCAACTGATTTGCGAGAGATTCGGCATTTCAAGATGCAAAGTTTCTGTCCAAACGTCACTACACTCTTTGGCTTCCAGAAAAGCATCAGTGTTCTATCTATGTAAGTGGAAACTTACAAACGGAAGTTAAATTCTTTACTTAAAAATAATGAGTATGAAAGAATGAAACTATCCAATGTCTAAGAATTTTTTTTGTATATTTAGGAATATTTTTCTTTGCAATATTATCAAAAGAACTTTCAGTTCAGTCAAACTAATTATAATGAGTTTTAATATTAAAATTAATTAAGTCTAATGAACAATTTTAAATACAATTTCTTGGTTTAGTGCGCATTGCATAGAAATGCGAAAATTTTTATTTTGGATTATTCTGATTCAACTTAAAGTAGTAAAAAGACGAATTTAAAGAGATTCGTGAATGAAGACGAAGTAATTAGATACATATATATGTAGTTTATACTAACGGGATGTAGAAATATTATAAGTAATCAAGTTACCTTTGAATAGTTCTTGGGATTGAGAGTTGCACGTGTTCAAAGCTAGAAGTTGCCACAGTATGAAGAGAGACGAGGACCGCAACAGCATCATGGCATGACTGTGATGCTGGTGGCTACTTGCCGATCTTGGTGTCAGTTTACCGCCTCTTCAAGGGAGGCGGTTGCGCATGTCTTCATAAACACATTGGCTACTTCGCGAGAGTACAGTCCCACGTGTTATCCTCCACAATTGTAATAGTGCCATTTCATTATTATTGTTATACATTAATTTAGACTATAATTCACAGTAATATGATCGTTTATCTTTATTTCAATGAATACCAACTTGTAACGAATCGGTTCTTTGAGTGAAATAAATTTCAAGCTATGTCTTTTCAATCACAGATTTTCTCAAAGTAGCTCCTTCAATTTAAAGTCTTGGACTAGTTTCGGACGAATGCCTATCAATAGAATGTCTTGAAAAAGGTTATTTTGAGTTGGAATCCCTGTAGAATGTTGTAAACTGCAAAAATCCAGGAACAAAACACTGATTGCATCTTCCCTATTACGGAAGACCTAAACATCTTGAATCAACTAGTGCTGCTATTATCTGTTTATTTAGTCTTTTTAGAGAGATCTGTCTCAAAATGATTAGACTTATCGTGGAATCGAAATAATAAATGAAAGAATTGATAGATGTTGACAGAAAATCGTTACTCTAAAGCCACTTACTTTACTCTGTAGCAAAGAAAGAAGACGAGGGGCTTCCTGGGCCATTCGAGGCCACTAAAATACCCACTAAAAAGGATTTGCTTGGTGGTAATGTGCTAGAAGACTTAAGGTGTCCACTAAAGAAGAAATATTATTTTAAAACAAAAAATATACGCGTACAATAATCGAACAAACTTTAATTTTTAAAAAAAGTAAATCCCTGTTGACATTTTTTAAACCGCCGTTTCTAATCAAATAAATTTCAACTTATTTAAATTAGATTTATAGTTGACGTGCATCTATATAGTTTACGTTTCTGGAAATTCAATCTATTTCGATATTAAATGCCTAGAAATAACTTGCAATATCTTATTAATTTAAAATGATTCTAAATGAGTTAATCAAACAAATTTAAATCAACATTTATCAACATTTAGACTCCTTTTCAGGTGTGTATTAAACCGAGGACTGAATGGAGGGTAAACTGGACGGATCAGTACCGGAAGGGAGGCATTTGGTTTACCGATGGCTCCAAGATGGACTGTGGGACTGGGTCTGGAGTGTATGGGGTCAAACCCGAGGTACTCATTGAGAGATCTCTTGGGAGATACGCCACAGTCTTCCAGGCCGAGGTTTTTGCTATTAAAATATGCGCTGAGGAAAACCTGCGGATGGAACCTAGAAATAGGGAGATTCGCATCTTTTCGGACAGCCAGGCTGCACTGAAGGCTCTCGTATCCTTCAGAATCACCTCTTCCCTGGTCTGGGAATGCAGGAAGGCCCTAGAACTACTGGCGCGGCACAACAAAGTTCGGTTGGAATGGGTGCCGGGTCATGTGGGTATTGAAGGGAATGAAAAAGCTGATTATCTGGCCAGGAATGGGGCTAACACTCCTTTCATCGGTCCAGAGCCTGTCCTGGGGATCACCAGGGGTTCGGTTCGCGCGGCTCTCAGAGATTGGATCTGGAGGGAGCACGAAAAGAACTGGGTGATGTGTCCTGGGGTTAAACACAGCAAGACCTTGATGCCTTGGCTGTGTAAGCAAAGATCCAAAGAGACCCTGTGTTTGGGCAGAAATCAGATTACTCTGATTACAGGCCTATTCACGGGGCACGGTAGGTTCAAGAAGCATCTGCGCAAGGTGGGGCTTATCAGCTCGGAGCCGTTGTGCAGATTATGTCAGGAAGAGGAGGAAACGGCCTCTCACCTGTTGTTCGATTGCGTTGCAATCGAACGTTTGCGCTTTGAAACCTTTGGAACGTTGAGGCCGAAGGAGATAGTAGCGCAAAAAGAACTAGTAGGGAAAGTCCTTGACCTCTTTAGGAGGGGAGGGTTCGCCTACTAGAACTAAGAAGGGACTGGCACAATAAGTCTTCTGTGGCTGCGGTGCCTTGGGGCATAGGTCCCCTCCCATCTACTATCTAATCTATCTAATCTAAATGAGTTAATCAAACAAATTTAAATCAACATTTATGACAAAATATAACCAGAATAAATTAATAATTAAAATAATGCTTATCCTCTTTAATCTCTGGGAATGCTTACTGGATAACAATATTCCTAGTGACATATTTTGTTGACTATATTCTCAGTTTATTTCCCAATTTTGTGCAATTGTTTCACATAATTTATAAGGCAGTTTGTACGTAAAAAACAACTTTACTAATAAGAAACAGTTACTCAATAATATGCTGAATTTACTAATCGCTACTTACGAAATGAAATTTTATCTAGGCTTAAAATTCTGACAGCTAAGCTCGATTTTGCTGTAAATTTAGAGATTCCTCAAATTTCCTTGCAGCTTACAAGAAATAACAACACTGACAAACGTCTGGAACAGAAGTGGTATTTCCGGCTGCAAGAATTATATAATTAAAAGGAAAAAAAATTACTAGCTAACAATACAAATTTTAGAAGAAGGGTACAGGGATTCAGGTTAGCTGCCAATGAAGAGCAGATCTAGGTCTAAGTTTTTAATAAGGGGTAACAAAGGGAGGTTATGAACGCTAGAGAGAGGTTCTTTTATTGTTTTTAGATGTGTTTATAATTTGTTTTGAGTATTTGTTTCTTCTTTTAAAAAAAGATTTGTTTAGTATTATTATTTGGTATAATTAGTATTATTTGGTATATTAATATAACAATTTGGGGGCCGCTCCAAAACAGAAAATTGTTTTTATAAACTCCATTTGTTTGTTTGGTAAGTACAATTTCAGTAACCATGCCTTTTGATTTGTTAAAATTTCAATCTTCACCTTTTTTGGATTGATTAGATACTTCGAAAAAAGATGATTTGATAAACATTGTAAATCTTTTTGAATTCCTATGGTTAATTAACTAACTCGATCAATGAAAAAGTGTGAAATTAAAGATTAATTAATACAATTTTTTCTTGATAAAAATATATTTGAAAATAATACTACAGAGAGTGTTGATCATGAAAGTACCTTTAGTGAATTAGATTGTTCGAATAAAGGCAGGTTAGATCTTTTTCGCCTGCAGGTTGAACTCTATAGAGAAAAAATTCATTTAAGATAAAATGAATTAGATTAGTAGAACATAACTCTTTCTTTATTTTGACTAGAATCTATTAATTTTGAAATTAAGGTAAACATGAAAATAACATGGTGAACAGTAAAAATACTTTCAATTTAATTTATATATTTATTGGCTTCAAATCAAATTATAAAATGTACATATTTACAGGAATAAAGAGGTTTCAGGCGATAGTGCCTATATACACTCAACAGAGCTTAAAATAACACAAAGTAAGAAAAATTAATATTAAATACTAAGGAAAAAAGAAGAAAAAAAACCTTAAGTAAAAATACTGAATACTGAATAATAAGGGGTAACAAAGGAAGGTTATGAACGCTAGAGTGAGGTTCTTTTATTGTTTTTAGATGTGTTTATAATTTGTTTTGAGTATTGTTTCTTCTTTTAAATAAAGATTTGTTTAGTATTATTATTTGGTATAATTATTATTATTTGGTATATTAATGTAACAATTTGATGAGATAATGACAGCAAATAATTGAGAATTTCACTGCGAACTCAGGAAAATGAATACAGATTCATCAGATACTATCCAAAAGCCTAGAGTGGTTCACCCAGCCCAACTATTTCTAGATAAGAAATTGAGAACGCAAACTTATTAAGACTAAATCCTATTAGGTAATAGGACTATTAGAAGAAAATGGATTTTACAATATCTTCATCAGTAAACGTCCGTCTTCATACATGGCCATCTTCCTTGGCCGAATTAATTGATTTAATTTTAATTAAAAGTTCGAATTGAATTCCTTCAATTAATTAATTAAAATACATAGTTTTAAAAGGTCTTTTTTTATCATAAATGTAAAAATATTTAATATATGTAGTACATATTATTTAAATGTAGGGTTACCATACGTCCCGGTTTGGCCGGGACTGTCCCAATTTTAAGCACTTGTCCCAGCAGGTTGTTAAATGTGTCCCGGTTTTTAAAGGTTAAAAAAAAAGATTTAATATTTGTTAAATATAAAGAAATCGTTTGCTTGAGTGTAACGTTGGTGCCTTATTATTTTGTAAAACTAATCTAAATTTGAAATGTAGTAAATTTTATGATTTAATTAGAATTGACGAAAACTTTCTAAAAAATGTACAATCTTCTGAGAAATACTCTTGTACAAGTAAATAATATACATATCGCTGGCTCAGTATTACAAGGTTCTATGTGACCAGAGGCAGGTTTAGAGAAAACCAGATTTGTAATTTTTATTCTACTATTTTTAGATAAGTTAGCGCCGCAAAATTGAGTCTAACTGTTACTTACTAATGTGTTAACTAAAAAACAAAACTGAATAATCCCCATTTCGCCTTATTTGGATTAGATATAATTAAATATGTTTCATCATACAACTTTGATACTGAAAATTTTTTATTTAAAAATGTTTAAATGTTACATAGAACTTGGATTTTCTGAATTTAAGCGGGTTATTAAAATAAAGGAAGAACAATAATGGGCGCATTCAGCAGACAAGAGCGCTACGGAACTATCCGTTGAATGGCGCACTTTTAGCATCGCTCTCCACAACATGTTGGGAGCGGAAATTTTCTATGCTACTTCGACGAAGCGGTGATCGCTACTAGCAAAGTACGTGTATTTGTAACTGAAAACTCTTCCTCCTCATAACATAGAACTATGAAACATTGTTGTTTAAGAGCACTACGCTCGTGCTGCAATTTGTTGCCACATATTAAAAGTTGTAATTTGAACCATACAACCCTGTAACTCCGCTAACGGAAAATCGAAAAAATGTAACATACAATCTTGTAATATTGAGCCAGCGATATATTACTACTATTAATGTGTAAGTGCATTTTATTATATTTTTATATTTAATAGCTACATTTTTTGTGATTTTTTACGATATACGTTTAGTTTTGTGGCACTCAATAATATTAATAGCAAAATATTCATAAAAGTGTAAGTTATACTTTATTAACAATGAAAAAATCTAACAAATTATACTATTTACTATTTTTACCTGACTGTCCCGGTTTGGCGTAAAAAATATATGGTAACCCTATTTAAATGTTTTTCAAATAAACATTGGAATTCGTTTAGGTTAGCTTAATATAAGAGAATCTTCTATAATGGTGCGGCGTATTGAAGTGGAAGTAATTTCAAGCTGGGTAGCGAACATTGAAATTGAATTATTTTTTTTCAATATTGGCTTAAAGAAAAGTCAATACAAAATGATTATAGTTTAACTTAACGTGAAAACTGTTAAAGTGAAAAAGTAATTCTAGAGATGTCATGCAGAAGTCAGTAAGACAAAATTAAAATTCACAGAATTAGGAAATACAAAGTCTTGGACGCTCTAGTTATTTAAAAAAATAATATTAGAGAAAGAAAATAAGAAAAAAATATAAAATACAAAACGAAATTTAAGACAACTGAATGAGACACGCAGTCAATTACTTGGCTAAGGTAGATGTGATAGGTTAAAGGGACTTAAATTAATATAATCAACTAAACAAGAGCTTAATTAAGATCTTCTAGATGAAGAAATTAATTAATTGTGGCCAGGCTCAAAAGTTATTAGTATTAGATACCAATGCTCAATATTACGAGGGTCGTTTGAAAAGTCCGTGCAAAGTCAGAGAGATAGCACCACTGGCGCGTATCGAGGTTATGTTTAGTTAGTAGCATCTCTTGGAAGAACTTTTTTTTAAGCGACTAATATTTTCTGTTAACTTTTTACGTAAATAAGTTTGTAACTTTTACTTTAATCAGTTTAAAAGAGATTAGGAATAATAAAAAAATTCAGTAAATGGGTACTTCAGTTTGAGAGCAATGTTTAAAAAGTTTCTGTCGAGAACCAAAAAAGAAACCAAAGAAGTACACAAAGTTTTAACTTACGGCGATTAAATGGTTAAATTTAACACGATTTCTGAAGTACAACACCTAATTAGGTGTTGGAGAGACTTTTTTTTTTGTTTATTCTCTTGATAAGTTTACTGATTGTGTAGAAAAATTTAGTGAAGTACGTCATTTTGTACTGAAAGTATTTTTTTTTTTTTTTTAAATTTATTTTGTAATTTACAATCTGTATAAATTGTATAAAATAAGTAAATATGGAGAGTATGATGAACTGGTGCGGGAGGAGAGCAGGAGGAGAGAAACTACCCAGCGGTAGCACTCTCTATAGGAGAGAGGAGAATGTAAGAAGGAGAGTGTGAGGAGGAGAGTAATAATTTAGGTCTTTAGCCTAAAAGGAAGTCGCGGGGCTATTGGCGATTCAGTCGGCGAGGGGTATTAGGGATGTCAGAAGAAGTGAGAGACAGTACAAGAGGATTAGAGCTAGTCGAGAGAGTAATATGGAATTTTTGGTATTTAGTCTTGGCGAGTTGGTCTATGAAGGGAATGTTGAGGTCGTTATGAAGAGTGAGGTTAGTCACCGTAGAAAGGAGCGTCAGCTATCTGTCGGAGGAGTTTTGACTGAAATGTCTTGTACAGTCCGTATGTTTGTTTGTAGGTTTTGCTGTCTAATCCGTAAGACCACATAGGTTTGAGAATAGTACTGTATGTTAAACGTTTGAGTTCTAAGGGCAATTTGGAGCGTCGTCCAAGTAGTCTGTAAAGAAGTTTCACACGTTTTGTCATTGCTTGTCTTTTAAGTCTAGTATGTGGGTTCCACGTGAGTCGTTTATCTATGTAGAACACAAGGTAGCGCACCAGATCTGTACTGAATGAATTATGTTTTGAATAAATAGTAATCGAATATTCTATGTACTGATGTAACCACAAATGGCGCACCTTCATTGATAGTTGCAATTTTTCTAACAAGAAGATTTCTAGAATATGTTTTATTCACTACGTATTGCAAGTTAATGTTAAAGCTGGACACTGAGCAAAAAAAAAAAAAATTAGTCTACTATGACTAGGATGGCCTCATCGTAGTCTGGCTATTGTTTTGGTATGCGTAAACTTACGTCGCCTCTTTTATCTTTGAACAGACAGAATGACTGACTGAGAGCGAGTGAACTCACTTTCTTGTGTTGCACCCACTTTTATATCGCCTATCATTGTATCTCTCCTAGGCCATCTTTTTCTTATATTACAAGAACAAACTAAAGTTACACCAAAATTCTATTATATTTTTAAAAAAAATCTGTTAACAGCATTTTTTAACCACTTTATTCAAAGTTTAGAAAGCTAAATTATGGCTATAATAAGCATTGGATTTGTTAATAAAATATAATATGAATGTACGAGTACGAATGTTTGTATAACATCGAAAAAATACATATCCAATTTTATATTAAATGCTATCTAAGTGAAAAGTAAAGGATAATAATTTTTGCTAAATATTGTATTTCATTTACGCATGAAGTAACAAATAATTTGCATAATGATTACGGGGTGTATATTGAGGTGCAGTCAATGGATTCAAAAACAAATTTTGTTTCACACCAACGTTTCGGTAAATACATCGCCTTGTTCAGGATACTCGTTTGAGGTTTTTTATCCTAGCAGTTGGTTATTGCTCTGTTACGAGATTCGCTATTATTGTAATCTTTGCAGTTCAAAAAAATCAGAGACAAATAAATGAATGCAAATTATTTTTAAAATATTTTAGCTTGAAATGCAGTTATCCTCTCATAAAATCACCTCACAAAATGGCACACTAAAATTGAAATCTGCACCAAAATAATTAATTTTGAATTTGATGGAAAAAAAAACATCAGCAACCCCATTTATTATGTTTATTTATATATAAAAATCTCCTTAACAAAAACTTACAGTTTAAAATGTTAAGTATAATGGTTGATTAAACGCCAAAAGGTACACAAATCAGCAAGTACCCAACATTTCATTAATACTTCATTGATATTATTTAAGTAATTTTACTGCATTAACGTTTCCTTCACATTTTTAGAATTTATTAGATGTCACAGATTATGAATGAACTGGCCAGCATAAGGGTCTGTGACATCTAATAAATTCTAAAAAATTTAAAAAAAAGTTAATGTAGTAAAATTACTTAAATAATATCAATGAAGTATGAATGAAATGTTGGTTACCTGCTGATTTGTGTTCATTTTGGCGTTTAATCAACCCTTGTACTTAACATTTTAAACTGTAAGTTTTTGTTAAGGATATTTTTGTACCTTTTGGATAGATTTTTCTTTTTGTCTATTATTTGGGTGGGGCAAACTCCCCTCCTTATGAGGCATAGCGTCGAGACTTTTAAAATACAAGTCTGAACAAAATTTCGATTCGAATGACACTTCATTCATGAAAATCGGTTCACGTCTCGATAATTTGAAATGATTGCTATACTTCCTCTTAACAAGTGTAAGAGCAGAATGTCGTTTTAATGTTACGTAGGGAAGCCATAACCCTATGATCCTACCAAATTTTATCAAAATCGGGCCAAGATTTACAGAGAAATTAGAAATAATAATTTTGGAGGGGGTCTTACATAAAGGGGGCTAACTCCTCTCCCATCAGCGTAGAGACCCCCAAAAGGCACATCTACATAAAATTCCGAATCGAATGACACCTCATTCATGAAAATCGGTTCACGCGTTTAGGCGCTACGCAGTTTACAAAAAAGGTAACAACAACAACAACCATTTTTGAAAATGCCGTTTTTGCTCATTTTCAGCAACTTTTTTCTCGAAATCTATTATATCTGTGTTGTTGCAAAAAAATTACAGTTGTAAAGGAGGATTTGCCCTAAATTTTAAAGAAAATTTGGGAATTTTATCTTTTATAGAAAAAGAGAAAAAAATTGTCAAAGTTGGGTGTTTTTCAACGTTACGCTTTTTCGTGCAGTTTTTGACGATCAACCCTTATACAACTGTCCTACCGGACAGTTTTAAAATATGAATATTATTCGAAGTGGCATTACACAAATAAATGCTCGCTATCTTTTCGCATTTTCTATATTTTGACTTGCACAGTCAGGCGCAGAGTATATTGTTCTATGTTTCTGTCATACACTACACTTCTGTCAGCAAGCTTAGTGGTGTGACAGATGTATGATGTGGAAGTCAAATTCTCTACACTACACCTCTGATGATGGATAAACAATCCGAAACCGAAAAAGAAAAGCGCGTTTAAATTAAAACTGTCCGGTAGGACAGTTGTATAAGGGTTGACCATCAAAAACTGCACGAAAAAGCGTAATGTTGAAAAACACCCAACTTTGACAATTTTTTTCTATTTTTCTATAAAAGATAAAATTCCCAAATTTTCTTTATAATATAGGGCAAATCCTCCTTTATAACTGTAATTTTTTTGCAACCACCTAGATCTAATAGGTTTCGAGAAAAAAGTTGCCGAAAATGAGCAAAAACGGCTTTTTCAAAAAATGTTCTTGTTCTTGTTCTTCTTCTTCTTCTTCTTCTTGTTGTTACCTTTTTTGTAAACAACGTAGCGCCTAAACGCGTGAACCGATTTTCATGTATGAGGTGTCATTCGATTCGGAATTTTATGTAGATGTGCCTTTTGGGGGTCTCGGCCCTGTACATTGAATGGGAGAGGAGTTAGCCCCCTTTATGTAAGGCCCCCTCCAAAATTATTATTACTAATTACTCTGTAAATCTTGGTCCGATTTTGATAAAATTTGGTAGGATGATAGGGTTAGGGCTCCCCTACGTAACATTAAAGCGACGATCTGCTCTTACACTTGTTAAGGGGAAGTATAGCAATCGTTGCAAATTATCGACACGTGAACCGATTTGCATGAATGAAGGGTCATTCGAATCGAAATTTTGTACAGATTTGCACTTTAAAAGTCTCGACGCCGTGCCTCATAAGGAGGGGAGTTTGCCCCACCCAAATAAGGCCCTTTCTAAAACTATTATTACCAATATTTCTATAACGCTTAGTCCGATTTTGATCAAATTCAGCTCGAATAAGTGGTTAAAGCTCCTCTACGTTGCTGATGCTCTTGCACCTACTAAGAGGAAGTACTGCAATCATTTAAATTATCAATGAGTGAACCGATTTAAATCAATGAATTGTCGTTCGATTAAAAGATCTTTGCCTCTTTGCCTTTTAGGAAGAAGTACTGCAATCGTAGTTTATTTTTCTTACTCCTCTTAAAAGGAAGTACTGAAATCGCAGTTTAATTTTGCTATTTACGTACAAATACCTTCCTATTTTATTCAAAACGCTTTCTCAAAAAAATGGTTATTGAGGATGGTTTGGGGACCGTAACTATAATCATTCTTTAAAAAGATCTCTCCAGTGGTAGTTACGGTTCCGATTTAACACCTTATCAGGTTATAATGATAGAATAGCTTATTCCAAATTTTAAAAAATCTGTAAAGCAGACGTAACTTTGCAAATAGACAAAAAGGAAAATCTATCCAAAAGGTACAAAAATCTCCTTAACAAAAACTTACAGTTTTAAAAGTTAAGTATAAGGGTTGATTAAACGCCAAAAGGTACACAAATCAGCAGTTCCCAACATTTCATTAATACTTCATTGATATAATTTAAGTAATTTTACTGCATTAACTTTTCCTTCACATTTTTTAGAATTTATTAGATGTCACAGACCCTTATGCTGGCCAGTTCATTCATAATATTTTTTTATTATAATTATGATAAAATGAGTGATGAATTATTCTGAGTAGTCACATATACATGCATGTTAAAGTAGAAAAAAACAAAGTTAGAGTCGGCCACTTTTTAAATTTCAATCACGGAGGATTCAAAACAATATTTCAGTCTTAAATTCGTCTTACCGAAATATTCGTGAGCACAAATAACATACATTTAATAACAAGTAGATTATTCAACAATATTTACTCATTTCTCAATTGTAATTTAATTTAGTCCCCCTAATTTTACTTATGGTAAAATACTGGAATAATTAGCTGTCCTAAAAATATGCATATCTTTATTTTCTTTATTTTATATTACATATATATAACATTGTGGGAAGAACACCTAGATTGAGAATGTAATTGAAGAAAACTATATTATTTGCGATAAAGCCAGATTATTTATTACTTATTATTACAAACGTTTGACTACAACATAAAATAACAATTACTTTAATCGAAGAATGAACTTAAACCAATGATTTTTATTTAAAAATAAAAATAAATGCATAAAATCATTGATGTAAAAAAAGTTTATGATTTTTTAGCCTCTTATTTTTTTAATATTTTTTATAACGTTTTCTTTTTCACCTGTGATTAATAGTTTGATTATTATAGATAAATAGATATTACAGTCAATCTAAGTTAAATGGTGTGCTACTTGAGTAAATATTTTGTAGACGAAAATGGCCAGCATAAGGGTCTGTGACATCTAATAAATTCTAAAAAATGTGAAGGAAAAGTTAATGCAGTAAAATTACTTAAATTATATCAATGAAGTATTAATGAAATGTTGGGAACTGCTGATTTGTGTACCTTTTGGCGTTTAATCAACCCTTATACTTAACTTTTAAAACTGTAAGTTTTTGTTAAGGAGATAAAATAAATTGAATTAACATCTATCCGATTTATTTTCCAAATTTTCTTCATAATGTAGGACAAATCCTCCTTTATAACTGTAATGTTTTTGCAACAATCCTGATCTTATAGAATTTGAAAAAAAGAGTTGCCAAAAATGAGCAAAAACGGCATTTTCAAAAATTGTTCTTGTAGTTGTTGATGTTACCTTTTTTTACATAACGCCCGCACGCGTGTTCCGATTTTCATGATTCGGAATTTCATGCAGATGTGTCTTTTTGGGATCTTGATACCTGCACTTTCTTATGAAAGATGAGTTAGCCTCTTATTATGTTAAGCCCACTCTTAAATATTTATTACTAATAAATAGTGCTGCACGAGAAACGAGACCGAGACGAGACTTGAGCAACCGAGACCAAGACCGAGATCGAGACATGATATATATCTCGTCGAGAAATCTCGGTCTCGTCTCGGTTTTTCAAATATTAATTTTTAGCTACAAAATTATAAAATTGTGTTCTTTATTAATAAATAATCATTACGGGTATTGAATTAATTATTAAAAGATACGATTTTATTATATATGTTCAATATTACTACATCAATTTGACTTCGAATTACATAAGTAAAGTAAACAAAGTAAAGTAATCGCCTATTTTTCAGGCGGGGCTTTACGTCCAACTACCAATTAGGTGTCGCGGACGGAGGCGACTAGCAAACATACTTTACTGTAAATTTCTTCTACTAACCATTAAATAAAATCGAAGACCTAAGACCGGGAATCGAACCCAGTTCCACAATACTCATTAGCTTCGCAGGTCTCGCACTATTTTCGTTTTTAAGATACTCTTTGCCCAAGCATTGATACATAAAAGAGCTTTTACTGAGTCAGAAGTTAGAGAAGATCTTCTATTGGTCATTATCATCGCAGCTTGCGAAAATAATCTTTCAGTTGGCACTGAAGTTGCACAGATACTAAAAATATCTTTCGCCATTCTAGACAAATTTTTGAAGGAATTCTCAAGTGTTTTCCACCATTCTAAAATGTCAACGTCTACTGGTGCTTGGTCTAATTTGGTGTAATTAATTATTTCTGTCTTCCATGCTTCGGTGATATTTGCTGATTTTTGAGCAAATGGTGCAAAAATATTGATGCAGTCGTCGTCGTCAAAAGGTGAATCATCAGATTCTTTATCTTCACCAACAGCCATAACTAATGGAGCGGGAAGTTTGTTGGGAGGTGTATTTTTTCACGAATCGACTTGTTATAGCAGGCAGATATGTTATTTGGGTCTTTCATTTGGCGCATTTTTAACATCTTTTTGAAATTATATAAAGGTATATAACAGTAATAGTAATATATGATGCATTGAAGTGTAAGTAGTTGTCTTCTTTTACACACATTTTCATTACCAATATATAAATTAAAATAATTATTAGAAAATAATAACATTTTTTGAAAATATTAATAGCAAACCGCTTTTAATACTTAAACAAAAATTCAAAAAATTGAGACCGAGACCAAGACTTGAGCGACCGAGACCGAGACTTGAGCGACCGAGACCGAGACCGAGACTTGAGCGACCGAGACCGAGATCGAGACTGCATAAAGTCTCGCCTGTCTCGGTCTCGTGCAGCACTAATAACTGTGGAAATCTTTTCCGTATTTTAATAAAATTTGGCAGGTAGAAGAAGTGGCAGAGGATTTATTGCAGACTTACACTAATTTTTCTCTATGACCTTTTAAGGAAAAGTACTGTAAACGCAATTTAATTTTTATCAAATTTTACTTAAGAGGAAGGATAGAGGTTGAGTAAACGAAGGATTGTAGGAACGCTTAATGGGAAATGTACACTAATCAGCAAGTACCCAACATCTCATTCATACTTCAGCTTGTAATTTCAGCCATTTTGAAACGTACGAAAAAGCTTGTCTGTTTTATTCGTATTCTCTAACAATAATATCGTTGAATTAAGTTTTACTACATTAAATTTTCATTAATATTGTTTAGAATTAATTAGATGTCGCAGACCCTTATGCTGGCCATTTTCAAAATATTTATTCAGTAAAGAGTTGCACAACCATTTAACCCACGTTGACTGTAGTAATAGAAGGTGTCCAACTGTTAATCATTAAATCTTTAAAAAACGATAAATAGTAGGCCTATGCAAATAAACAAAATAATTGGCGGGGGACAATAGGTTAACCTAAAACATGACCTATTTCACAAGTAAATAACCATTATTCCCAATTTTCTGTTTTCCCTTACATTATTAGTACAGAAAACAAGATATTAAGCCAGAAAAACCTTTTATTTTTTTATGGAAAAAATTTTTAATTGCATAATTTGATACTTCATTAAATACCTAAGGAGGAAAAGATTAGTAAAAAAAAATTTAACTTTTATTTTTCATAGAAATTATTAGTATAAAGATTTGGCAAATCACAGTGAAGAATGGAAGCGTGAAAAGTAGGTTGATTAAAGAGCCTATCAGAAGCGAGTACTGTTTATTAAACCACGCCTACCCCGCCATGTATGTCACACCACGCCCTCTTTGGCCAGCAATAAAATGGAAGATCTGTATTTTTCATTTTTCTATTTTTTTTTTATTACTTTTGACAAACGAAAGCCAATTTAACTTAAATTAGGATTTTTTTTTTTTTCTACAGAAGAATAAGTGAGCTCTAATTACTCACACCTAATATCAAAGAAGTAATACTTATAATAATAATAATAATTCATTTCAATGCACAAAATAAGATGCAAATCTGTTCGTGCCCAACTCTATCTCGAACTAGGGATACAAAGCAGTATTTCAATACAAGTTACTGTTGCCCAAAGATAACTAGTTCATCAATTATGCATTGTATCTATCTAACAATCTGCTTTTCAAAGTCGAATTCATATTTAATATGTATATGGAAATCTGTACGCTCCTTTTGAGTTCTTTATAACTAATGTATTATAATTATAACTAAACCAATCTTCTTCTATATCAAATATATAATTAAAACATGAAATTGCCTTCTAACAGTAAAATTTATTTTCATTTCGCCATTTCTTGTCCTAGATTTTTTTTTTTTTTATCAACTGGTCTGCAAGAAGAGAGTATTGAGGAAGAACGTGAAGGTGTGTCTGATTTGCGAAGGACGAGGCCAATCTCACTCCTCCGCATTTTTGAGAATTAAAATAAATGAATGAAATATATATATTTAGAGATAAGAGATTAGTTAGAGGAAATAAGAATTCGCACCAGATATCTACGAGGGTCGTTTGAAAAGTCCGTGCAAAAATAAAAACTACTTAATTTTTTGGCGTAAACCATTTTTATTTTTCAACATAGTCTCCTTTTAGGCTTATACACTTCGTCCAACGCTGCTCTAGTTTGTTGATCCCTTCCGAATAATAGGATTTGTCCAAGTCTGAAAAATAGCCATTCGTTTCTGCAATCACCTCCTCGTTTGAATAAAATCTTTTTCCCGCCAGCCATTTCTTCATATTGGGGAACAAATAGTAGTCCGAGGGAGCCAAGTCTGGAGAATAGGGGGGGATGTGAAACGAGTTGGAACCCTATTTCCATTAATTTTGCGACCACAACTGCTGAGGTGTGAGCTGGTGCGTTGTCGTGATGGAAAAGGACTTTTTTGTGGGCCAATCGTGGGCGTTTTTCTTGCAGCTCGGTTTTCAAACGGTCCAATAACGATGAATAATATGCACCAGTAATAGTTTTACCCTTTTCCAGATAGTCGATGAGGATTATTCCTTGCGAATCCCAAAAGACAGTCGCCATAATCTTTCCGGCCGAAGGAACGGTCTTCGCCTTTTTTGGGGCAGATTCCCCCTTGGTAACCCATTGTTTAGATTGTTCTTTGGTCTCAGGAGTGTAGTGATGTATCCATGTTTCATCCACAGTGACGAAACGTCGCTTAAAGTCCTGCGGATTCTTCTGGAATAGCTGCAAACCGTCCTTGCAACACTTCACACGATTTCGTTTTTGGTCAAGCGTGAGCAATCGCGGCACCCATCTTGCGGATAGCTTTGTCATGTCCAAATGTTGATGCAAAATATGATGTACCCGTTCATTCGAGATGCCCACAGCACTAGCAATCTCACGCACCTTCACTCTTCTGTCATCCATCACCATATCATGGATTTCATCAATGATTTCTGGAGTAGTAACCTCAACAGGGCGTCCAGAACGTTCAGCGTCACTTGTGCCCATATGGCCACTCCGAAAATTTTGAAACCACTTATAAACTGTTCTAATCGAAGGTGCAGAGTCACCATAATGTTTATCAAGCTTCTCTTTAGTCTCCTGAGGCGTTTTGCCTTTCATAAAGTAGTGTTTAATCAACACACGAAATTCTTTTTCGTCCATTTTTTGAAAATCACTCGACTTCCTCGATTCAAACGAATGCCAAACACAAAGAAATAGACCGATCTGGCTGAAACTTGGTGTGTGTTCTTCCAAGAGATGCTACTAACTAAATACGCGCCAGTGGTGCTATCTCTCTGACTTTGCACGGACTTTTCAAACGACCCTCGTATATCACGACTTCCTGTAACTACTCTCCTAAATGCTGTAACTCTTTCGTTTTCATTCAACTCGCAAGTTTTTTGAAACATCTCATTAATTTACTACACTTCTTGCATTTCTTGCTAATATTATATGAGCCGTTCTAATGCACAACTTGATTACCCTTATTAAACAAATAATTAAGAATTGCGATGAAATAATGTACTTTGTTTTCATAATTATTTTTATAATATAAATTCAGCGCCTGCTATTGAATTATAGCAAAGATTTACATCAGAACAAGGAGTTATTGAAAATGGCTTCTTAAATTAATTATTTATTATTCAATAGCTAAAAACTTTTTGTCCTTTAATGTTAATCTTTATTATTTGGGAAATTTATTATAAATACAAAAAGCTCTAACTGAACCAAATGCTTTGACATTCAAAATGGCTTCTTAAATTAATTATTTATTATGCAATAGCCAAAAACTTTTTGTCCTTTAATGTTAATCTTTATTATTTGGGAAATTTATTATAAATATAAAAAGCTCTAACTGAACCAAATGCATTTAACTTTAAATTTCAAAAAGTGGAGTTAATCAATTTGTGCAGTGAAAGGGCTCATATATTAGTGCTTAAAGATTGTAAAAAAGAAAACTATACATTTTGCTGAAATAATACAGTAGAGGGAAGCGTTAATCCTATTTCTCCTCTAAAATTTCAATAAGTTAATTTGAAGGGAAACGTTTGGCCACTTGCCCCAAGTAATCAAGTACTCGTAATCATTTATTATTATTATTATGTATTATTAATTATTTTCTTGGGGGGAAAAAAAAAATCAAATAGAAGTAATAGTTGTACATTAGTGCAAGATTTGAAAAGTTACAGTAAGAACCGTTTTTGCAAAGATGCCTAAAAACTAAATAAACTATTTGGTTTGTACCGGTGTCGAGGAATGTTCCAAAATCAGATTTTTAGCACCACATTTAATCTCTTTAATAGAATACAAGTGAAAGCAACGTAAATTTTTTGATAAGAAACAAATTTGAAGAAAACATTATTTATTAGAATTAAATTCTTTATTAACTTTCTATTTAAGACTTCATTAGTTTAGTTTTATATTTAATAACTGATTCCCAGTAAAACGAAGTGTTGTATTTAGATTTATAAGCAATTCCGCAATTCTGAGAAGCCAATCTCTAATAGAGGTTATAATTGTACTTCCTTTACTTCTAATTTCTCACAACCGCTTCCCGCAGTTCGGTCTATATTCGTAGTTTCCGGTTATCTTCCTGCTATGTACAGCTGGCCATAACTTAGCCTCCATCATCAAGGAAGCAGCGAAAAAACACCCTTTTGTTAATACTGAACCGGTAGTTTAAGAAACTGGAATTTAATTATGAAACCTGATAAGAACACACTAATGTTTTTCTTTTAATACTATACTACATTCAACCTTCCAAGGCTCAAGTTTTTCTTAGTATCAAGCAAGTTATTTGATTTACTCTTAGCATAATGGAATTTTGTACTGTTATTACCGCCTCAAAATCGCAGAGTTATTAATAAGCTGAAAATTCATTCAGTTGCTCTATTGAAATATTGTATATTTCAAGAAATAATTGAATTTAATTGGAACACAATGAAATTTACGCAAAATAGATGATGCTAATTGATATAAATGAAACTACAATATCTGTAAATAATTACATTAACCAAACTAAGCTAAGGTTCATGTTCTAAGATTTTATTTTTTCTCGCCTTAAATTCACTTACAGCTCACTGTCCGCGGTTGGATTCACTATGATGGGTCCAATATCCAGGGATGGACACACTTCCGCGGAGATGAACAAAGTTGTCTGTAACTAGAGAGAACACTACCTTGAGGCTAGTATTACGTCGGGAAAGGTATCGGGAGCCAGTGCTCTCAGATGTTAACGCGCCTTATATTAATTAAACAAATTGATTCTGGATCAGATCAAAGTTGTGGCTGAAAACAATGGAGCTTAGTTATTCAAGTTTCAAATAATCCAAAAGGTGATCGAATGAATTGTAGGGCGAAAGAAGTACTTCAGTACCTACATATCTTCTTATAAGTTCAGATTTCTCATTGCCAAAATAGAATACTGCAACAACTTATAGTACACTCTGTTGGACAACTTCAGTTGTTTTGCTGTCTAAACCATAATCGCATCTTATTGTACTGTTATCCTTAGTATGGAACAGCCACCAAATCCTTCGTTCAACCAATATTATGGATTATGACGTGTAGAGGCAATTTAGTTGGTAGATTCTTAAGTGGAATTTATTGCTTTTGTTTTGTCCTGTCTATCTTTCAATAGTAAGCCAATTATAATTTAAATTTAATGAAATTGTGAATAATTAATTGTTCATTATTAATTTAATTTAATTTTTTGTTATAAAATAAAGGATTCCATTCTTTCTACCTTTGCTGACGATACTGCAATCTTATCTCCTCATTCCGATCCTATTATCGCTACACGAACTCTACAAACAAATATCAACCACTTACAGGACTGGCTTTTCAAATGGAGAATCAAAACCAACGTTACGAAATCAAAGTTTATAGTATTTACTCTTCTTAAAAGGAAAATCCTACCTCCTATCATCTTGAACCAAACTCCTATACCAACTGTGGACAAAGTACGCTACCTTGGACTGTACCTAGAAAAACGGTTGACGTGGAATCCCCATACTAGACAAGAAACTAACCAACGCTACAAACTTCTCGCCAGACTACTTGAAAAACGTTCGAAACTTAACCTACAAAACAAAAGACTCTTATATCTACTGTTACTGCGACCCATTTGGTCATACGTACGGTATCGAAGTATGGGGATCGACTAAGCGTTCCAACTCACTACACCTCCACACATTACAGTCAAAAATACTTCGAAAACTTCTTAACGCTCCGTTCTATGTATCTAACCTCGCACTATCCATTATGACCTCAAAATCCCATTCATTACAGATCTTGCTAACACTCGTTTTCTCAAATTTCATTCCTCTACAGCAGCTCATCCTAACCCTCTCATAGAACACCTATCTTCCTCCACAGTACCAGGTAATCCTCTAAGGAGATTGAAGAGAAGATGGCCTCGTGATCTTCTCTTATCGTGAGAACAAAGCATGTTACTGGAGTGACACCACTGGGTGCCTTCTCCACTCATGATTTTCTTCTATTTCTTTTTTCTTTTACCATATTTGCTTGTTGCAACAACTGTTGCAGTGGTAAATTACAATAAAAGATTTAAAAACAAAAAAAAAATTAAAGGATGAACTTCTAAAATAGAAATTTTCAAAAAGACTTAATGGTTTACTTGCCAGTCTATTTTGATGGGTGTATTACAATTTCGAAAGTTCTCCGTTTTATATTTTATTTCTTGCAACAATTTATAATGAATGATGTATAGACCAATAACAAATTGCATTTTTTTATTTATATAGTACAGATGCTTTCAAATTTAGAAGGCAATTCTTCACCTCTAATTGTCTGTCCAAGTTGATGTTTGGTAAGAAAGTATACTGTGTCTTTTCCTCTTATATAACAGCTGACAATCCTATTAGGACAGAAATACTTCAGTTTACTTCTTCGCCGCATTAATAACATCTTTCTCTCACCAAACCCGGATCTTGTCACAGCATCCTGTTTCTCTCCAAGCTTATATTACGTCCTCCTTCAAAGTGAAACATAAAAATGAATGTAGGAAATTGCGTGTAGCGGTTACTTTAAATCTTATATGTTTCCTCTCCTTTTATCTCTTATTGGAATTCTCTTTCCTCAAGATGATCATTTGCTGCTGCATTGTTCTATACTTGGACAAGACTTACGCGCAGCGGTAAAAAACGATTTCAGACTTTTTTCTTAACTGTTTGGCAACCTTTCAAACTTATCTAACAAAAGACTGCTTTACTCATCCTTACAGAGTTCTCTTTGAACGTGTATCTCTAAAGCATTCTAATTTAGACGAATCCAAATCAACAAATCCAAAATTCTTTGTCATTCCATGAATCTGTGACCGGTCGCCGGTGAGGGCGATCAGGGCACGGGGAATTTCGCTCGCTCAGCAGGGGGGTCAAATAACTCGTCAGGCTATGATTACACTGATTTAATGTTGGCCCCAATATCGTACACCAATTAGACAATCACATACAAAGAGTTGAGTTCATTAATACAAACCTAAACTAATACTTCCAAAAAACATAATAAGTAAAGAAAGAAACTTTCATTAAGTAATTAGTAATAGAAATATAAATGAAACTGAATAAACTATAAGACTTCATAAAATTAAGATTAAATAGGCAAACTACAATTTAAATCAATAAAGTTGGGCCCTTATTCTCAGAAATTAATATTATTATTATTATTAGTATATTATTATTAGTAATTATTACTAATATATTATTACTAATATTATTATTAGTATTATTATTATTGTTATTACTAATACTATCGGTTATTCTTTGTTAATCTACACTCTAGCAAATGTACTCCTCCCTCACTACGGCAACAGAGCCTCGGCCGGCTAACAATTTATGTTCAATACTCACGGCAAAACAATACCATCAAACGCATATGCATGTTTCCTCTCACACACTCTAACTAACTCTGCCGGTGTCTATACACTATACACCACGCGCTCGCTATTCTCTCTCTCTCTCACACATACCGTACATTACTCTTGGCCGCTACCGTGCTGTCAGCAGTTTAGCTTAACAATTACATTTTTTTTTTCTACTAATTATTCAATTATTATTTACAAATATTCACAAATTAAACAATCTCCCTTTACAAATCCAACCCTTACCTTTCGCATAGATAATTAATAAACTTTTCCTCGTCATCTACTTTGTCAAAATCATTTACTACAGATTCCAAACAAATTCCTTAGCTCTCCCGAATCTTGTATCAACAAACCCTAGCCTCCAATTCCCTCCTAAGAAAACCTTAACGATGCTTAAAGTGCTGCGATCTTACTACCTCTTGGACGAACTAATGACAATATTATCACTAGGGAACGGATTCGTATGTATTTACATATTTTTTTCTAGGCAATTTACAGACGTTTTTCAACTAGAAGTATTCATACTGACACTTTTTAAGCCGTTTGAGTCTACTTTTATTTCACATATTTCCACATATTTGGATATTATCGCATATATATACATATTTGATTAAAATAAATAAATATTTCTACATATTTAATCAAAATATGTACATATTTAATCAAAATGTGTACATATTTTTCATTTTGGGCATATTTTCATAATTGGGAGGTGGTTGACAGGAACTGTGAACCACAGACTGTAGGGCTGTGAATCACAGTGGGTACAATGGTTATTGTAATTTACACAGAATGCTGCTAAACAGTGACGGGCACTTGTTAGTTCTTTGAAGTTGTCTGACGTTGTCTGTTCTTTCAGCTCGTTCGTTGAAGTGTCCAATTCATTTCGTTCGGTCACTTAGTGTATTCTTTTTTGGGTGAAATGCCACGCACATCGGCCTCAAACAAACAACTGGTTGCTAAATATCTTCGCGAGTTTCCAGCAGAACTTTTTCGAAGTGATGGAGACATTTTGTACTGCACAGTTTGTGACAAGCGCGTTTCTTGCTCTCAACGTTCCCAAGTCACCCAACATATTGCCACCGGATCGCACATAGAGAATAAAAACAGAAAGAAAGAGAGGACGTCCTATCAAGCCTTCCTTACATCTCCATCATGGAGATTGTGTATTGCTCATGCCTTCCATCGAGTAGCAGAAACTGTCCGATCTTTGTTCAGTGACGTAGATTCCTTAATCTCCTCGGTTAAAAAAGTGTTCTTAAAAGCACCAAGTCGCATTAAAATGCTAAAAGATCTCTATCCAGACTTGCGCCTTCCACCAGAACCAATATTGACAAGATGGGGTACTTGGCTGGAAGCAGCTCAGTATTACTATGAAAACTACAATAAAATCAAGAATGTCCTTTCACATCTCGAAGACGAAGCAGTAGCGATAAATACAGCCAAGTCTTTATTCGAGAAACCTAATTTAAGGAACGACCTTGCATTCATTTCTGAAAATTGCGTATTTCTTGCACAAGCCATTACCCAACTTGAGTCCCAAAATGTTCGACTGACAGAAACGTGTCCAACGTTAAAAAAGTCATCGAAAAGGTGGAAGGAATACCTGGGAGTAAGGGAGATCTGATCAGATCAAAACTGGTAGAAGTACTGAGCAAGAACAAAGGGTGGGGGAGACCATCTGCCAGATTTCTGATATTATCAGTGGAACAGAAGTCACCTCAGAACATCGTGTACCCTTTACAACCAACGAGATAACTTCTTTCAGCAAGGCACCTATAACATCTGTAGATGTTGAACGATCTTTTAGTCGAATCTTACGCCCAGATCGTCGTCACTTTACGTTCCAACATTTGAAATTTCATGTGGTTGCAAAAAATTTCGAAGAGTGAAGTTTTCAAAATTGAAAATTTAACACATCTTTTTATAAATAGTAAAAATGTTCTTTGTTGTATAAATCATTATAACTTGTAAAAACAAATTATTTTGTTCATAATAAATTATTATAAATTGTAAAAATGTTCTTTTCTTGTATAAATAATTATAACTTGCCCCCCCCCCAAAAAAAAATCCATTTTCATAAAAAAAAATGTCCATTTTACTTAAATATTCCAGAAAATATTTTAAGAAAATCACATATTTTCCACATAATTGACGAAAATAAATGCATATTTTAATTAAATATTTGGCATTTTTAAATACATAAAAATCCGTTCCTTAATTATCACTGTATAATTTGCCGTTCAGATAAATCAAACAGTGTAACCACACCATATTTTTACTGTTGTAAATTTCAAAAAGACCTGAGTTGCACAAATTTTCTTTTTTTTTAAGTTTATTTACTTTTTCTTAATAATTAGCATTCTTAATTTACTTTTTTTTTTGCTAATACAAGTCCGAGTAAACATAAGGTGCCCCACGAAACAAACTTTATCAATTATAATAATTAAGTGGGTACAATGGAAATAAAAGTGAGAGCAATTAATATTAAACTTTTGCATAACTTTGAAAAGAAAATTATCTCACATTTTTGTTAGAACCTTAATCCTAAGCTAGCCGTATTTTGGCTCCTTTTCCTAAAACTAATAACACGTCACTCTCTGATGGTGCTACATTTAGCGGAGTAATATTTCTCAAGCTATCGTTGTTTAACTTGAACTGAGCATTGAGATACGTCTTTTTCGAACAGCATTAACACAGGTAGTCCTCGACTTACGACGTTGATCCGTTCCTACGCGGCGTCGTAAACCGTTTTTTTGGAAGAAAGTTGGAACATACGTAAACTGTACCATATAAAGTACAGTACAGTACTGTATTACCATAATAACAGTACGTACTGTAAGCACTTAGCCTATCCTTACACAGTACGCTACATAATTATCAAAACACACTTATAAAATACTGTACAGTACGTTTAATAATGAAATGAAACAGTAATAAAAAACAGTAGTGTACTGTAATAAAACTTTCATAATACTGTACAGGACAGCACACCAAAATACGTACAGTAGTTCGTGGGCTTTTCATAATACATACTCTACAGTACTGTAAATGGGAATCGTAACCACGAAACGTCGTAACTCGAGACCGTCGTAAACCGAGGACTACCTACATAAACAGCCTTAAGAGGAACCTCATAGATTTTGCCATTCTTTGAAGAAATGATAGAAGAAGGACATCTGTAGTTCCCAAGAACTAGAAAATTTCAGTTGCAGAATGCGGAACTGAATCAAAGTCCGTTTAAATGTAAAAAAAAAAAAAAAAAAAAAATGTTCCATTAAGAGTAATATTTTTGAAGAAGAGGGCAGGATTATGAAGAAGATTAGGCTACAAAATCCTGTACTAATAATAAAAAAGTTTCTTGTCGGATATCTTATTTATTTCATCAAATAGTCCTCTCTACAGTTGCTGCATCTTATTTATTACTTTATTTTATTTATTTACCAATTTTTTTATGTTCCACAGTAAAAATCTCTTGAATAAATTAATTATTTTTAGGCCGTCTATTAAGGAAATGGAAAAATTATAGAACGTGAATTATTTATACAACAAAATGGAAAAAGTGGAGAATTAAAATTCAGAAGAGCAGACTCTAATGGTTAGAAAACGTTTTAACTTTTATCTTGAAATCTGCCGAATGAAAACTCAACTTTTGTTTTTATTCTTTTAAATATGTAATTACTTCTTCTTTTTTTTCACTTTATTCGTCTATTTACAACTGCAACAATTGTTGCATCAAGTAAATTTGATCTTATTGGTTCAGTTCACTTGTAAAGTCATGGTTAGAGCAATCACCCACTGGTGAAACTCTTTCACAATGATTTAATCACAATATATCTCTAGCCCACTTCCCCTTCAAACGACGAGGAGGATTCTAATATCATTGCTACTCTAACCTTCCTATCTCAACTTCTAGTAGAGGTAGAAATAGTGAACTAGCTGCTTCTTCAGGGATCTAGCCCACCTAATATCCCAGACAGACTCGAAGACCAAATTTTTTGCACTCAGAAGTCGTCAAAACGCATATTTTCAGTGGAAAGTCAGAATCAAAATTTTGACACAATTGCACAATTTCGTCTTACCTAGGACCAGAAATTTAGAGACATGGGCGTGGCTTTAATTTCAACCATTAAAAAAAATGTGTAGGGCTAATAAATGAGAATAATCGCTAGATAAGAATTCTGTCCGCTTCCGCGAGATACCTACCCTTATTTCGGTAGCATACAACGAAGATGCTTGCAAATTTGTTTAAAAAAAAGTTTTATCATTTCCACCTAACTTCGTGGTTACCAGCGTTTATTACATTTTTTTCTACACTGTTAGCGCTCTCTCCTTTACTTGACTTCTGTTTTCAGGGGCGGCTTAACCTATAGTGCAGGGTGTGCAATGTTGTTGGGAAGGTAAGGAGAGGAGAGTTGTTGGACAAGAGGATTAGGATGGAGGGCTAGGAGGCTCTGAAAGTTGCGGTAGCGAGACTTTATTAGATCAGAAACAAAAGGGATGTGAAGGTCAGTGTGTATGGTAAGGTTAGAAATGTAGAATGGAGCACTCAGGATTTTCCGTAGGGTTTTAGACTGTAGTGCCTGCAGGCGTTTGGAGTTAGAGAGAGTTTGGTTGAGCCCCACACTTCTGTCCCGTATGTCCATATCGGTCTTAACAGGATCTTGTAAATAGTCAGTTTGTGATTCACCGTCGAGTTTGGATCTGCGGTCAAGTAGTCTACTAAGTAGCTTGTACCGTCTGTTCACGTCTTGTCGTTTCAGTCGAGTTTGTGGGTTCCACTTCTCTTGTCAATGTACAGTCCTAAGTATCGTACTACGTCAGCTGAAGGAATCGTTACACCGTTCAGTTGAACTGGTGGACTCGCAGATATTCGTAAAGTAAACGTAATGTGTACTGACTTTTGTTCATTAATTTTAATTTTCCATTTTCGGAACCAGGTTTCGAGAAGCTTTAAGTGAGTTTGAATATTCTGACTGGCTTGCACCGGGTAATTACTTCTAAAAATAATTTCAACTCGAAGTTTTTTTTATTTTTTTATGATAGAGTTATTTGATGAATAAGTTGGATGTTTAGCTGTTGTTACAATAGGGACTGGGGCAAAAAAAAAATTCTTAACTGTTAGACGTTATTTATTTGTGTGACTAAGGCGAAAAATGATTTTTTTCTTGCGAATATGGAATATTGTGACGCGAGCCTACAGATCGTGTTGTAAAGAGTAAGAAAACAATTACGCATTGGGCTGGAAACATAGTGGAGCGGCGAGCAAAGCGGCGTTGCTAGCTGCTTCAAATCAAAGAGAGCGACGAGCAGCGAGCAAAGATTCGCATGCACATAGTGACGAGTTTAGTCGCGTTCTCCTTTTGACAAAACAAGATGGAGGAACTATTTTTATATGAAAATTCTTCGTTGAAACTTTGGTATTTGCAGCAGCTTAGTAGTAGGAGCTGCAGTGTTCATGACATAAATAAGTCTAGAAATGAACTTGGTAAATTTCATCACTTGTACCAACAACTTCTGGCAAGTTTCATGCGTATTTTCGAATGTCTATATCAACATTTGATTACATACTAGCCCAGTGTAACCCCATTAATCAAAATCAAATTTTATTGTTTTTGAATAATACCTCATAATATGAGTGAGGCACAATATAGAAAAATTAACTAAATACAAATCTGTGTAACCCCATTAAGTTACTTAGCAGTTACTTTAAGGTTAGAAAAAAATAAATAAAAAAATAGAAATATATGCAGATAAAAAGAAATTAGTCAATTAAAAAAAAACAATAATTTTATTAAATCACTACTCCATGATTTGTCGTAAATTAATGTTGTTCATCTGAAAAACTGGAGTAGTACGACGCTACAGAAGAAGGATTGGAGAATTCGTCCTGATCAGAAGTAGTAGGACGTGAAAATGTAATTTAATTTTGCCTAGTATTTAGATGAAAGTAAGCATTAAGGGATTGAGAACCAATTAAATGTAGCAAATATTACCTGAATTCTCCATTAACTACTTGTTAATTAATTTTAACTATTAATTATTAAAAACTATTGTAGCTTCGCAAATACTATGATCCACAGAGGTTTCTTTAAACAAACTAAACTAAATGTATCAATTTTAATATCCATAACCTTTGAAAAATAACCTTTAAAAATTGAGCGCGATGAGAGCGAAGAAACCAAATATGTCATAACGCTTTGCTCTACTCTCTATAGATAGCGTTGCTCTATCTTCGCTTTGCCACTATGCGCGGTCCCATATATTTACTTGTGTTTGATTTCGCCGCTTTGCTCGCCGCTCCACTATGTTCCCAGCCTTAGGGTACGTTCACAACGGAGCTGTGAGCATAGATGATAGCGGAGATGATAGCAGTGATGCATCAGCGCTTATAGAATAACCTAGTACATTCTTATGTGAGCGTGCACAACGAAGCTTCGACTAGTGACACATACGCGCTGCTATAAACGAGCATAGATGATAGAATTGAATTTTTCATTTTTCTGCTAGCTGAACTCCAGTATCGGAGCTTCAAAATGGAGGTAGAAAAATTAATTAGTGCTGTCTTTACTCATTATTTTTGGTTATTATTTTATTATTTACTTTTAAACAATATTTTGTTTTTTAAATCGTGCTTACATTTATTTTTATGTGTATTTATTTGTTTTTCCTCAATATAACCTTACCTCAGAGTTATCACTAGTTTTTCTTCTAGAGTTATAGGATTTCCATGACAATTTTTCCTACGTTTTCTTAATTTTGACCTTATTTTTTCTAAAATTTAGTCAAATGTGGTTGGACCCATCCTCACATATTCAAAAAAACGATCCGGATAATTTCTAAGTTCCTTATATAAATAGTGAAATTCGCCCAAAGTACTTCGTTTTTTATTTATGGTATGTACATGATATTTTCTACATCTTTTTTTTTTTAAATATACCATTTCGTTGCTGGTGAACATAAAAACTCTTCTTCACTACTCGACATGTTGCATGTATCACAGCTCCGTTGTGCACACTAATCAGCGATTATATTTTACTCTATCAGTTATCATCTCTGCTATCTACCTACCCTAAGGGTACGTTTACAACGGAGCTGTGAGTATAGATGATAGCAGAGATGATAACTGATAGAGTAAAATATAATCGCTGATTAGTGTGCACAACGGAGCTGTGATACATGCAACATGTCGAGTAGTGAAGAAGAGTTTTTATGTTCACCAGCAACAAAAAGGTATATTTTAAAGAAAAAACGCTTCAGAAAATATCGTGTACATCCCATAAATAAAAAACGAAGTACTTTAGGCGAATTTCACTATTTATATAAGGAACTTAGAAATTATCCGGATCGTTTTTTTTGAATATGTGAGGATGGGTCCAACCACATTTGACTAAATTTTAGAAAAAATAAGGTCAAAATTAAGAAAACGTAGGAAAAATTGTCATGGAAATCCTATAACTATAGAAGAAAAACTAGTGATAACTCTGAGGTAAGGTTATATTGAGGAAAAACAAATAAATACACATAAAAATAAATGTAAGCACGATTTAAAAAACAAAATATTGTTTAAAAGTAAATAATAAAATAATAACCAAAAATAATGAGTAAAGACAGCACTAATTAATTTTTCTACCTCCATTTTGAAGCTCCGATACTGGAGTTCAGCTAGCAGAAAAATGAAAAATTCAATTCTATCATCTATGCTCGTTTATACCAGCGAGTATAAGTCACTAGTCGAAGCTTCGTTGTGCACGCTCACATAAGAATGTACTAGGTTATTCTATAAGCGCTGATGCATCACTGCTATCATCTCCGCTATCATCTATGCTCACAGCTCCGTTGTGAACGTACCCTTAGTCACTTAGAATATTTGTCCTACGTTCAAAAAATACAGACATTTTAATTAATTATAACTTAATAATAATATTGCTATCTAAAAGCAATGCTAACACCTGCAAAAAGAAAGTGCAACAACTGGCCGATACTTGCACATTGAAACATCTTAACTGTTAGATTAGAGTAATAGCAATAATAATAATAATCAGATAATAATAATAATAATAAATAATCAAATTACATGTACACTTAATTCCTGCTTATTAATAAATTTACTAACTAATTGACTAAATGCCTTGATTTTCATACATTTTAAATAAAAAAGTAAACACGAACTTTTTTTTTAATCTTTATTGTAATTTACCACTGCAACAAGCAAATGGTACAAAAAAGAAATAAAAGAAAATCATGAGTGGAGAAGGCACCCAGTGGTGTCACTCCAGTAACGTGCTCTCACGATAAGAGAAGATCACGAGACCATCTTCTCTTCAATCTCCTGAGAGGATTACCTGGTACTGTGGAGGAAGATAGGTGTTCTATGAGAGGGTTAGGATGAGCTGCTGTAGAGGAATGAAATTTGAGAAAAACGAGTGTTAGCAAGATCTGTAATGAAAGGGATTTTGAGGTCATTATGGATAGTGAGGTTAGATACATAGAACGGAGCGTTAAGAAGTTTTCGAAGTATTTTTTGACTGTATTGTCTGGAGGCGTAGTGAGTTGGAACGCTTAGTCGAGGAACTTGAACTTAAATTTCATTATTCATTCACAAGGCATACAAAAACGAATACTTCTGTTTATTAAGACATAAATAATTTTCTTTAAACGTAAGCGTAACATTTAGCCATATATTTAAAAATTTGTATAGAAGCACAAATATACCTACAGCAAAATAACAATTTATTGCATCGAAAAATTAAGATTTCCCATGGGGTGTTAGGGCTGATTCATTATCACCAATGTCACTTAGTTAGTTTAACCACTGAGTTTGATTTGCATCTTAGAAATAACGACTTCTTTTTTTTTTTTTTTTAGAAGTTGCATAATGTTGCAGATAAACATTCTCTTTACTACCTCTCGTAATGATAATCTACAAACGTTAAATTGTACATTATAATATTGCCAATCTAATTTACTTGAATTGAATTCGGTTAATACCAAAGTGGTTATATTTCAGCGCTCTCCCAGTCTTAGAGAAAAAGGTTCACACAATAATGATAGTTTTGTGTTGAAATAGTTTCAACTATCTTTAGTAAAACAGACAGGGGCGGCTCTAGCGCGTGTAGCGCCCGTGTGCAATGAAACCCTGGCGCCCCCTAGGCCTGACCCCCCCCCCCGCGGCTATAACTATTAACTTTGCCGTCGTAACAAGAAAGTTTTTTCATATTAAACTTCTAAACTTTAAATACGTGAAATAAGGTTTATTTGGAGTTGAAACAAAATGTTCGAAAAAGAAGCCGCCCATAGGGCGCTCGCGTTTGATAACTGCCGCCACCGCGCTGGCTGGCCGCTTCTGTCATATCATTGTTGTACCATGATGGTCCAAGACGATGCTCTTAGCTGTCTCAAGGAGCGCCGCGGCGCCCCCTGAGACAGCGGCGCCCGTGTGCATTGCACACCCTGCACTATAGGTTAAGCCGCCCCTGAAAACAGAAGTCAAGTAAAGGAGAGAGCGCTAACAGTGTAGAAAAAAATGTAATAAACGCTGGTAACCACGAAGTTAGGTGGAAATGATAAAACTTTTTTTTAAACAAACTTGCAAGCATCTTCGTTGTATGCTACCGAAATAAGGGTAGGTATCTCGCGGAAGCGGACAGAATTCTTATCTAGCGATTATTCTCATTTATTAGCCCTACACATTTTTTTTAATGGTTGAAATTAAAGCCACGCCCATGTCTCTAAATTTCTGGTCCTAGGTAAGACGAAATTGTGCAATTGTGTCAAAATTTTGATTCTGACTTTCCACTGAAAATATGCGTTTTGACGACTTCTGAGTGCAAAAAATTTGGTCTTCGAGTCTGTCTGGGATATTAGGTGGGCTAGATCCCTGAAGAAGCAGCTAGTTCACTATTTCTACCTCTACTAGAAGTTGAGATAGGAAGGTTAGAGTAGCAATGATATTAGAATTCCCGGACCTGGCCGCCTATTGCCAAAGATTGGGAAAAAATAGCTTGTTTTTCTAGACTAGGACACGATTCTCTAGAGGTTTTAACGCTGAAGTGTATCCCTAGGTCTGGACAATTCGTAACAATGTGTGAAACCTTCTATTCCGCGTAGAATGAACATTATTATAAACTCCCTGGATGTCGCTTTAAAAATCACTAAAAGGAGTTTATTTTAATGAGGTAAAACGTTGTATAAATGTGTTTGCCTGCCTGATAATAATTATTCAGGACCCCTAAACAAACTAAGCAAAAGGGGCGAGTGAGAAGGTCGGTGCCAGTAATTTGATATGCGGCAACAGTCAGGACAACCTCTTCCTTCCACCTCCAATCGTCTCGCCCTCAGATTACTGCCTCCGGCTGACGTGCTGGTATTAGCCGCCTTAATTACCTTTCTCGTCATATAATTCTATTTAGCTGCCTCCAACTTAAAACCTTATAATTTTTTATTAACAAAACAAAAACAAAAAATTAATAACACCTCATCGCAACTTGCTTACTATGTAAGGCATATTAATTTAAAAGTGAATAAGAAGATAAACTAAAATGAGATATTTTTTTAATTCTCAGTAATTCAGATTACTCTATTTTTTTGTTGATAAAAGAGTTGACAAACAAGAGCAAGCAAGCGTCGACTACTATCTTTAATAAACTAATAATGAAAAAAAGATGAGACTTAAGACAACTTAGATGTAATTAAGTTTTTGAAAATTTAGTTTTACGGGAAACGACCGTCGTGAAGATTGTAGTCTAGAAAAGTGTTTTTTTTTTAGGGAATTGTAACTCTCTCTAGATGTAAACAAAATCTCTCAAAATCGAAATTACTGCAAATGAACGATAATAAAATGAAAAATATTCATACAAAGTGTACGTAAATAAGAATTCATTCAAACAAAAATAAATAGAAACTATTTCACACTCTCTAAAATGACGAGAACTTGATTTGCAAGTATTAACCATTGTTCGTTACCACAACACCAAAACTTTAGCTAATAGTCTGCCAAATAGTACACCCAAAATCTTAGTAATATTGTCTGCAAAATAAATACTTCGGTAGTTTATAGGATCATTAACTTCTCCGGAAGAATAATGAGGACAGAGTTATACCAAAATTATAAATGTGGCTGAAAAGAGAAAATGAATTTTTAATAAAACTTTTCCACAGTCTGTAAGTATAATTCATAGTTTATCTGATCTGTGCTTTGTTATTTTTCAGTGAACACTCAGTACTGTAGTTAATTCCCCAAAGGTGAATAGTTCATCTAACTAAAAGCATAAGATAAGAAGTTCAGTGTTAGAATAGAAATAACTTCTGAAGAAGTGTCTTTTTTCGTATTTTTCAAGAATGATGTTTAAAGTCGTAGAAAAATGTACGAAGAATAAGTAAAAATTTAAAGCACATCTTGAGGCTACTTTCAAACAAATTGCAAAAACTGAAAAAATATATTCATGGAAGTGGCCCTTACAGTAAACTATTTTAGACAACATTTCATTAAGATCTTCAAGAGCACTTTCTACAAAGCCACGGCTGACTCTGTACTTTTAGATAATAAATTTAATCCTTGCTGTAGTCCTGTAAGGAAGTATTGTTGCATTTATTGACGTATTTACACGGCTGACCTTCCTCTTCTATCAAGTATAAAGTGTCTATAACTTCGAAGAAGGCACAGCAATCCTACTCGCCCATTATACGAGGTCTGTAAATTAAGTAATGAGACTGATTTTTTAAAATTTTTTTATTCAAAAAGAATTACAATTCTATATTGTCACCTTCAACATAACTTCCTCCTGAAGCCACACAGCGCTGGAGATGTTTCTTCCACACCTCATAGCAGTGCTCGAACTCCGATACTGGAATAGCCTTCAGCTGGTAAAAGTGTTTGACCTTGAGGTAGAAACTCTTTGTGGACGATTCCGTGGATATCGAAAAAACAAATCAGCATGCATTTGATCTTCGACTTCGCCATCCTTGCTTTTTTTCAATTTCAATAAACGAGTTTTTGGCCAGTAAAATCATTCCTGTGGCTCCTCAGCCTTCTTATTCGCCTGACTTGAGTCCTTGTGACTTTTTTTCTCTTCCCGAAGTTGAAAAATCACCTCAAGGGAACTCATTTTGGGACAGTCGAAAACATTCAAACAGCTGTAACCGACCAGCTGAAGGCTATTCCAGTATCGGAGTTCGAGCGCTGCTATGAAGAGTGGAAGAAACGTCTCCAGCGCTGTGTGGCTTCAGGAGGAAGTTATTTTGAAGGTGACTATATAGATTTGTAATTCTTTTTGAATAAAAAAAAATTAAAAAAATCAGTCTCATTACCTTATTTACAGATCTCGTACTAACCCTGTTACCTCCTTTAGTAGGCTTCAGGTTAGTATTGATATCCTGAAATCCTGGTTCCACAAAAAAGAGATTAACAGTCAATGGAAATTGATCCAACTACATATCCTTCATTTCTCTTCTAAGCTCTAAATCCCATTCCTGCAGCAGGTACCGTACGATATCTCGGTATTTTTCTTGACAAGAAGCTCATAAGGTAACCTCTAAAACGACTGGAGCTCAACCACAATGGTTTACAAACTATCTTACAGTAAAAAACAAGAAAATTCTTTACTTAGTCCTCTACCCGCTACCGTCTGGAATTGCAGATTTGATCTATGCAGAATAGCAAATCATTAAATCCTAAACCGGATCCAGGCTTTTCGTACTCTTCGAACGGAGTTGGATATGACCTTTAATGTAAAGCAATTATACCACCCACACTGACCTATGTATCCCATTTGTTCCTCAACTTAACAAGTATTTCCCTTTACTGCCAATGAGTAAACATTTGGCCTTCCTTGGTCGCAAAATAGATAATTACTCCAAGGTATTAGTAATCCGCACTTCATTACATTAGGAATCGCAATGAAGACTTCTTATACAAGGAACTTAATTAAACGAAAAAATTATCTCAGAAAAAACCATAATTATTGTACAATATCTATGCAGATCAATTCATTAAATGCGAGGATGTTTCATAATTATTAAGAGTGCATTCTAATAGCGAATGTAACAGCTGCTGGTACAATATAATTCAGTTTAAATATGAATTAATATGAAAATGAATTATCTCCGTTGAATAGGTTAAATGAATGCAAACGTACGCTGTACCGCCCTTAACAATTATTACCACTTGAGTACATTCTCGTGTTTATACTATACATTGCATGGGAATTGATAATTGTGGTGTCGATATGAATTGATTAACTCTATTCAGAGATAGATTTATACAGAATTTAACGGAAGGGTGTTATAGAAAATAGATTCTATTAAAACGCTGTTTAAGACTATACTACATTATAAAACACTCTTTACAGCGAATTTTTAAATATTATTAAAAGGAAATTTGGTTTCTTATAAGAGAGAATTTATTAAGAGACTTATCAGTGATGGTAGATATAATACAAAATGGTAGATTAAATCAAAATTTATCGCCGGTATGAGTGACATATGACTGGGTATAACAAGATTAGTTGCCGATTATCTACGATTACTAATGATTTTGAGGCCTACAATGCACACTTCAACAGCGCAAAATACACAAAATATAAAATGCAGATTAGGGTATTTCAAAAAATGATCTTTTAGATTTTAAAGAGCGCTGGGCGAAAAATCGAAGTTCATTTAAAAACAAAAAGTTTCGTCCGTATTAGAGCGAAATCGATTAATATTTGGAGGTCGCTGCCATCGATCAAAAGATTTTTGTTTTGCTTTTTTTTAATAAAAAATCCTTATTAAATGTTTTGTATCTTTTCAAATTATTAGCAAAACATTAATTGTACAAAGTTTATTTAAATATAATTTGCTATAAAGACAATGCAGTTGGAATCATTTTGGTGGCCTTTTTATTTTCAAAGTTATGAATAATTAAAGAAGCTGTATTTAATTGATTGATTGACAGTAAATTAATTTCAAATTAAAACAATAAATGCAAAATATTCCCTAATTTAGACGTTTCGGTAACCAAAATTATTTGTTTTTTAAATTCTGTACGGAACACATAAAAAATGAAGTGATTTTAACGTTAATTAATCGAAATTTTTCAAAAATGTATATTTTTCTTAATATTTTTTTATTTAAATACAGCTTCTTTAATTATTCATAACTTTGAAAATAAAAAGGCCACCAAAATGATTCCAACTGCATTGTCTTTATAGCAAATTATATTTAAATAAACTTTGTACAATTACATGTTTTGCTAATAATTTGAAAAGATACAAAACATTTAATAAGGATTTTTTATAAAAAAAAAGCAAAACAAAAATCTTTTGATCAATGGTAGCGACCTCTAAATATTAATCGATTTCGCTCTAATACGGACTAAACTTTTTGTTTTTAAATGAACTTTGATTTTCCGCCCGGCGCTCTTTAAAATTTAAAAGTGATCATTTTTTGAAACACCCTAATGCAGCTGCAACTATATTTGAGTTTTTATCGAATCCATTGGCAAATTCTTGCTCTCATCGTCCAAACTAGGAAAGCAGCTTGGCCCATAAACGTTCTTGTAAGTATAGCTTGTATATGAAGTAATAAAAAAAAATATATTATTGTTCGTGAAGGTATTCACAACCCAAAACTTAAATAATTTTAGAGTACAAATTTTAATTATAAACAATCTAATTGTAAAGAATCACGTTTCCGATAAACTTAAGTTGAAAGATTGGCATATTAGAAACAAAATGAGACAAAAACCCACGTTATTCTTTCGGTTACTGAAGAAATATTTCAATCAATAAGAAAAAATACATAAAAATCATAAATAATAATTGACGTAACAGTAAAAATCTAGGTAGTACCACTTAAAATAAACATCAAACAAATATTACGCAAAAGAATTTAAAACAGAATCTAGTATTTGTGTCAAGTTGGATACTCTAAATCTTCAAAAGACGGGGCACGGGTTAAAAGTCTGACCCACATAAATGTAACACAATAAATTTAAGAAAAGGAACTATACACGAAGTTGAAAGGTGAAAAAAGTACCACAAACATAATTTTGTTCACCAAAAAGGAAGTGAATAAATTGTATGTGGAGAAAGAGAGAAATAACCTCGGACCATTGACTTTAGGAGGCTAACAGAGGTGATTTAAGAATTCGTACCTTCCTCAGGAATGATGTAATCCTAATTATTACCTCCTCTTCATCTAGTGGTTAAGAGAAAGGGGAAAGGAGCTATTCTCGTAACGTGTTGAGCCTGAGATTACTGCATAAATCCCGAGATTAGAGCACTAGAACTAGCTTCGTCTAAGGAACTTCCTTATAGGACCTGGGTAATTGCCAGGTATCAGGCGAGGATAAGCTGGAGTGATGACATCAGGGTATGGTTATTCTCTACTTCTCTTCCTATGGGAGGATTCGCTAGAAAGCCTGTAGGTTGGAGAGGTGACTTCCCACGCACTCTTCCAAAGTCTAATTTGCGGTCTCATCTTTAGAATTTAGGTGAAAAACATGGGCAACAGGTAGGGTTATACCAGACTAAGAAATAACCATCTCTTCGTAGAACTTCTTCAGAAGGACCGAGAACTCTAAACCTGTGGAGTTTTAGGGGAGAATTGTTTTGAGACCTAAGAGTTGTTATTTCTCACCTACAAACATATTTTTTATATTTCATTTTATTAATTGTCAACTTTTTAATAATAATGTTTTATTTAAAAAAAGAAAAAGTGAGTACATTTTCTTCAAAATAAAAAAACATTCTAAGAAATGGAAATTCCGTCTGCCGGAGCGTTAACGCAGAATAAATAAAACAAAATAAGCACTAAGTAACACAGTACAAAAATTATAACATTAGACAGAAAAATTGAAGTCAATTACTCTCCAGGTCGACAAAGACTTTATAAGACCCTTATCCGACCCGTCTTAACGTAGGTACGCCTCAGAGTGCTGGGTCACCACCAAAAATGACGAGCTTGTTCTCCTTGGGTTCGAAAGAAAAATTCTTCGAAGGATCTATAGAGCCATTTTGGATGGCAAAACATGGAGACGGAGAAGTAACACGCAGAACTAAGGAGTTTGTACAGGGACGTCGACTTGGTGAGTCTGGTGAAGCTTGGGACGCCTTCGTTGGGCAGGACACGTAGGCTGAATGAATCCCGAGGAAATACCATATAAGATAATTAAAGAAAATATATATGGCACGCGACGAGTGGGCTTGACCGAGGTCACGATGGAGTTTCGAAGGATGCAAGAACTCTCCTTGGTGTCAGAAACTGGTTGGTGGCAGCATTGGACTGGGACAACTGGCAAACTTTGATAGAGGAGGCCAAGATTCGCGCAAGCGAGTTGTAGCGCCAGTTAAGAAGAAGAAGAGACAGAAAAATTAAATAAAAAATTGACAGCTTGAAAAAATGAAAAAGAAATAGAAACAGAATAATAGATACCTGCTAATCTAAAGGATATAAAGGAAAATTACACATACTTTGAAAAAAGACAAGAGAAATACATAAATAAATAGAATAGAAAATAAGAAAACTGAAAAGTACCTTATTAGAAGGCAAAAATGAAAAATTAAAGAATGTAGTATACCTAATTAATATATTTATAAGAAATACACGTAAGCCTTGAAAACAATAATACTGTGATGGTCAAATCATACGTCGACGATAATGCCAAGCATATCGCGCAAAGTCGATTAACCGTTTGCAATCTTTCTCAGAAGAAGCGTTAAGAAAGGATATCAGTGCTGATGCACCCGCAGTTTGCTAAGGGCAGTATACTCGCACAAAAAAATGATACAAATCCTCCCTCACAAAGGGATCACAAAGTTAGCATCAGGACGGACAAGCCATGGCATGAAATTCAAATGAAAGAGCCCCAACTTTTTAATACCATATCAAGTAAAATTAGTTCAGAAATGTAAAAAAAACACACAAGTGGCACCTAAAGAAGTGCACTTTCCTTCTGTTCCTCAGCTGTTAAACTTAAAAATGGTCAAAGTGCTGCTATTAAACTTTACTTTATGATACTAAAATAAAGATATTTAATGGTTACACTTATTCAAGTAGCGGAGTTCGTTGGAAAGAATTTGATGACCGAGTAACTAACTTTACTATTATGAGATAACGATAATGCAGATAGTATCACTACTCTTTGATAAAACAGGTAATGGTTTAAAATATGGCCGCAGGAGATAAAGCTTGATCTCTTCTTGTAGAATTCTTTACTCAATAAGCTGTTGATTTTTTGGAAAAAGTGGTAAAATTCTAGGTGTGGCCAATCATATTAATTAGTACTGACCTATTAGTAAACTGGATGAGAAAAGACGTAAGAAGCACAAAAATGATTAGAAATGGATACAAAAAACTAGCAATGTTGAGCTTAAATTCAATAATATTGGGTAACAGTCATGTCGTTAATCTGTAAATTAAATAGTAACCGTCAATCATACATTAAGTTAGATTTAACATCATTAAATATCAATAAAATATTAACCATTTACAGTATGAGGATTAAATCTTATGTGTATTTACCTCTTAATTGAACAATTCTTTTTTGTTTACAAAAAAGTTCTTAACTGAACAGGCGTTGGTTCTTCGATAAGTTCAACAAAAAATAAATTTAGCCAGCAGCTTCCACCAGGATGTGCCTCACTAAACATGAAAGGGGAAAAAAAATTAAAAAAGTTCAATATCTAATTATGGATGGCACACTCCAGTGAATCTTAAACAGATGGGGAAATTTAATAACGTTAATTATATGGAAAAATTCCTTTCATTGGCTAGTGATAATATTATCAGAATTTTGGAAGCTGCGGAATTTTTTAATCAGTAAACAAAAATTGAATTTTGGCACACAGAAAAAGTTGGAACAGTACTTGATTAAACAAGTTTTCTTTACCCCGTACATTCTTTATTTTTTAATTTTCTCTTCATTCTATAGGAAGAAAGAGTGGCGATGGATCAAATCAACTAATTTAATTGTAACTGAAAATTCAGTTTTGAACTATTTTGAAGTTTCAAAAATAAGAAAGTCTAATATAAATATTTAGTTTAAAATTTTGTTTATACATTATTGATGAACAAAATACTTAGCATAAAATTGCGATGACAACCAATAGAGCTGGTAATATTTAAAAGATCTAGCTAAATATTAAATATACTATTACTTTAGATGAACTTTTTTTTTTTGTTCTTTTTAAAGGTGCTCAACATCTAAGGTCCTTCGCACCTGACAATGTTGCTGAATGACACTGTACTAGTTCATTCTAAACTAAAACAATCATTCTAATAAAAAACACTCATGCATATAAATACATTCATCTAAATAAATACAATCACACACATTAAATCTAATCGCGATTTGTGATGAAGTACTTGATATTCCTCGCATCACATTAATAACTTAATCTAAGATAAAAACATATTTACATACTTTCATAATTAGAGACTAGCATAGTGTCATATGAGACTATATAAATCTATATCTTTAAGGTATTGCAAGGCTTTCCTTGCATTGTCTTCATTATCGTCCAGTATCTCTTTCATGCTATTACCCATGTTTAACTTCCGCCTAGCCCATGTATATCTGGTACATTCTACGAAAATATGATGGAGTACTACATTGCAGGTTCCACATATGGGTTGCTGCTCACCTCTAAGAACATTTGAATATCATCCGTATTTACAATGTAAGAGGCACAAAAAAAGTGATGATTTTTTGCTAAATACTTTATTTTAATGGTGCAGTTGTTGCTAAAAAAATATAAAGATAATTTATGCTTAATTTCAGGAAATAAATATTAAAAGAGTTGTACTAACTAAACAACCTTTCCTGTATGTGTTGCGTTTTGATAATTAATGTTAAAACAATTATTTAGCATGAATATTTTGCACAATTTAAATTTACATAAACAAGCACTACACTTCTGCTTTCCTTAAACTGCTGTAACTAAGAATTTTGACAGCATAACAAAGATTCCTAGTTACTCGTCTGTTCAATAATATTTTAAAGAATACTGACATTCTTCTACGAGATTAAGTTAACAGGATAACGCTGTAAATCAAAATACTAAAGTCGCTCGTCATGTACAGGGTTTATATACTAGACAACTAAGGAATCAAAAACCAAAACTCAAAATAACAAACAATAAACGGAAAGAAAACAACAGCGTAAAAATTTGTAAGAATAGAATCATTGATTTTATGCTTTATTGAGATATTAAGGTATTTCTTCGAACACCCAACATTTAAATGGCTGATTTGCTAAGTTCAAGAGGCCAAAAAAACAGGAAAAAGAAGTCTGTTTGGTTTATAAAATATCTTTTACCTAGCTACACAAAATTGCATTGACTCTTTACTTGTAGTTCAACTTATAGAATTCCTCCTTATTGCTGTTCGTTCTCCTGCTTATCCTCATTTTCGTACAGCCAATCCAAAATCCCTTTCTTTTTATACTTTTAAGCATTTTATATTTTCCATGCTGTTCTGTTTATACTGAGTATCACTTCCATACAGAAACTTTTCCTATTTCTTCCACATTGTATCGACATCTTTTTTTGTTTTTTGTCTATGAACGCTGTTTAATCTTTACCAATAACTTTAAGTTACTGCGTGGTTACCTCAAATTCGAACTTTATTAGCCAAACATACAATGTCTCAACCCAGTTTAATTCAAACAACGATACTCCTACTTCATGTTAAGGAACATCAGAAGTTGTGGGATGTTAATTTTAAATTAAGCTTCTTTACATTCTTACACAATGAAAGGGAGATTATATGTAAATATACCCCATTTTTAATAACAAGAAATAGTTTTGTTTAAAATTATAAGATGAATTCTTTAAATAATTTTAAAATTAAAAGATTCATTTTTATTTTTTTTTATTTTGTAAACTTTTACAACTTAAAAAAAGGAAATTTTAAACGATGTGAAAGGAGTTAAATAATTATTTTTCCAAGTTGGAAATTCTCTGGCATCAAAATTTCAGTCATTAAAATAAAAGTAAATTAGGAAAAGCTTTTTTTTATACAAAAGAAAAAAAAAATGTCAAACCCCAAGATCAATAGAACTGAAGTTTTATATAACACAAAATGTTACAAAGAATTTAATTAGTACTGTCAAAGCAAAAATCCAGTCTTTTGCGGGTAATTAAACACAACGTATGGTTATCTGTTTTAACATTCTGGGCACGTATAGCTTTTTAAAAAAAAAAATCTGAGAGAAATGCTAATACTGTTTAACTTTCTGCAATTTGCATAGGTTCTAGTCAAAATAACCCATATCCATCTTCTACCCAAATACTCAGTGACCCTTATTATTAGAAAAGCAAAAAATTCTGTATAAACATTTTACTTTTGATGGTACTCACCATTAAATTAAAATAAATATTTTCCTCGAAAGAAAAAACTGATAGAAAAATCATAACAAATTGAAATTACTTTAAAATTATGCCAAACATTAATCTATTTAGTGTATTAAGCATCTGAAACCTATGTTCTACATGCTAAAACATGGATAAGAGATTAGCTCAGTTGTTATATAATGGATTCCCATTTGGAGATCCCAGGTTCGAATCCAGCTATTTATTGCTCCTAGATTTTTCTCTTACTAAAACTTTTTTACAGCTTACTGCCCAATTAAGGGCGGTATTATTAATAAGAGAGAACTCTTCCTGAAGCTGGCAGTTCACTAAAAACATTAGCCTAATATTTGTCATTTCTTAGGTACTCAGGGATCAGTCATTTAAATAAAATTTTACAAATTATTACCATCAGCGTTTGTACGACAGAAATAATTAACAATAAAACATGGGTAAATACAAACAGGGGAATCAAGTAGACTAAAGGCATGCTTGAGCTATCTAGTGGGCAGTACAGTAACTAGCAACCTAATTGAGAAACTAAGAAATGAAATGCTCTTAAATATCGCTTTAATCTTTAAGTAATCATACCCTTAATTTATAATCGACTATCCTACCAGCCAGTTATAATATATAATGTATATAAGTTAAGGAATTTATTTATGCAAAATGATAATGATTGTCATGAAGATATATTTTAAAACAGCTTATAATAATGTTTGTATTATGATGTGAATGCATTAAAGTAATAAAATAAGCATTCTCCTTTTCAAGTAAACCAATTCTAGTAAATTTAGTTAGTGCACAATTTTAGTTTACTAGAAGGCTCTATCTCTGACGTGGTGGTTTTCTTTCCTAATAATCAGTTTAAATTTTAATCTCTAAAGGAGCAGACTAAAAATTTGAACATTTGTTTCACTCAATGTGTTTCTATGGAAAGTATTATTGAAATTTTAGGCTGTTAAAACATAGATGAAAAATCTTAAATTACTACACTTTTTTATTAGTTAGTTCAAATAAATGAGTATTATATATAGAATTACTCACTGGTAGCGCTTACTGCTGGCCCGATTCCAACTTTGGCATCCATTTTAGCACTATCTGTAACAATAATAAATGAATATGATTAGTACGTTTAATTGGTTAATCAATCCTACTGAAAATATTTGGTAAATTCAGCACCTAGAGGACAGATGTGAGCTAATCAGAAATGGTTTATTTCAGCACTCTGAATCTAGGAGGACTGATGGTTTTACGGAGTCACTCATGTTCATCACGAGTTGGTTTGGCTTTTTAAATAATTAATTAAATAGTCAAAAATGTGGTTAGGTTCGCAATGCTGGACAATATCACTGATTTTATCTGATTCATAGCTCGTATAGCCAAATACTTAGTCACCAAGTGTAGATTTAGACCAAAACTTAAATTCTGTAAATTATACTGATTAATAAATCTTAAATGTTAGATTAAATACCGAAAACAGTGAGGGAAACAAGAAAACCTACAAGCTACTGCAGATAATATCAACGGAATTTGAAATATGGTCTAATATTCCATGATTGGCAGTTTTCTCAGAGTTCACTTAAATATTTCTAACTGAACTATTTCATTCATTAACTTTTCAAAATAATAGCTCCAAAATCAATGTTACCCAGCCAATGTTTAGCCTCTATTATCTGCCCTTCAACAGACTTGTGATTGATTCCTTATGTGCTTATCATCCAGGCCAACGATCCAGCCAATCAGAGAGTGTTAATATAATTCATTTGAGTACCTTAACCAAACTATTTTAAAATATAGATATAATTATCTGAAAATGGACAATGTATATGATATAGACAATATGACATAGACACTGAACGCAAAACGGATTCAGAAAAAAATAATCCTTGCAGCTGAGAAAGAGGCAAATTTAGCTGAGTGAAATGAAAAAGAAAGATTGAAATCAGTAAAAGAACCTGATTAACTGAATAACTGATAACTGAATAACTTGATAACTGAATGATTCTCCCATGAGTTCTAACACTTTCGAAATAATTTTTGAATTTGAATAGTAACTTTTAATTATGCTACCACTGGCCAACCTTTTGAAATAAGACTGGAAGTCAAATGTAAATCTTCCCTTGATAGTACCAAATATATATAGCATAATTTTTTCCCTGAAAGAGAACATGCAAACTCTATGTACAAAATTTTGAAATGAATGCTCCTTTTTCACAAAAAGTTAAGAATTTTTGTTATTAATCTAACATTCCCAATAAGAAAGTGTAATTTTACCTAATGCGCAATTTAAGCATGAACTTACCTGAATTATGTACAAAATAATACACAGCCTTAAAACCATGGCCGGGCCATACGGAAGTTGAGGTAAACTCAATGAAGAGAGATTCATTGGTCGATAGGATCTCGGCATGGGCCTCTTGGTTGCATAAGAATGTGATTACCGGAGACAATGGTCCAACACCATCATGCACTCGAACCACATCCTCTCGTAGTAAACAGCTGCGAACACAAAAGCATTTATAATAAATATTTTTTGTAATAGAGGTGGGTGAAAAAAAAATTGTTGGGGTACATGTAAGGAAAAAAGTAAAAGTAAAGTAATGCCTACTATTTCTTGGGGCTTAACGTCCATCTACCATTTGGATAGCCAACATACTTTACTATAAATTCATTTTATTGACTATTAAATAAAATCCAAGGCCTAGACTGGGAATCGAACCCAGTACAATAAAAATTAGCGTTGCGGGCCACATTTCTAACCGTTCAGCTACCATGGTATATACAAAAGAATATGTAGAAAGTCGCAATAAATTTATTTCCAAGCATTAATGGATAATGTCTGAGAAACTACAACTGTCAGACAACTAATTCTGTATACAAAATAAATAAATAAATTCAACGAAATGGAATAAGGAAATCTTTGTAAGAATCTGTAAGATATCAGATCACTACATCACTTGAAGACAAACGACTAATATATACATAAATTATCTAACGATACTAAGCCTCAAGACATAGTACTTGAATTGTGGGGTTCTACCAAACATTCCACTCACCATCAAATTAAAAATCCTTAGAACTATATGCTGTACATATATGTTGCTGTACGTATACAACTTATAGATTCACAAAGCCTCAATAACCTTAAGGTGTTATCAATGTCCCATACAGAAACTTCCATGAACTTTATCCTTACACTAAAATCCTCTCATCATCTCTTATTTCGTGTATTTCATGATTAAACCTCTTCGGTTTATTTCGTAAACATCTTCGGCAATCCGGGAGAAGTAAAGTGTAGGAGCATCTCTACTTGTTCCACGCATCGCCACATTATATTTATTTTCTTTTGTTTCTGTTTGTATCTTTCAATAAATTTATCGCAAAAAAATTAGGTTTATTGCCATAACTTTTTCAAACTACAGCGTTGGATTAAGTGATGTTTATTAAACAGAATATAGTTCAATCAAATTCGTTCGGTTTATATGATAAAAAATACTTATTGCATTAAATATATTTTTCCTTGGGTTATTCTGTAATAAAAACAAAAATACGTGTATACTATCAATGGGAAAGCCACAGAAATAGAACAATAACGCAAGAACAAATAGAAATATTTACAAATAAATGCAACAATGTTTATGACAGTCAAGAATAATTGCAGTAGCAGTTCACAATGACTAATAAAATTTAATCTATAACTATTCTAATAAATACAGTAATTAATAGTTAAGCAATTACTATAACTAGGTACAAATTAATGAGCAAATACTTTAATTTATCTAAATATTCTTTTACATTATCACAGTCATATTCCTGTAAGGTACATTTTAATTTAATATTCACTTGATAGCAGCACATTCTTGGGTAAATTCTATAATTCGCCACAAGAATGCGGTTGCTTGCTTTCCCAGTCTAACTCAAGAATAAAAGAATTCCTACTTTCATTACGAACAATATTTATGCAAATTCTTGTTTAATGTTTTAAAGCAAACATTAAATAAATGATGTGAATAAATAAATTCAAATTATTATACTAAAACTTACCTGATATCCCCTCTTTGTAAATCCATCTCTTCAAACAATAATTTTATTCTGCCTCCTTCCCTGCGAATAAGTTGTATTTAAATAATTCTGTATAACAACTGGAAAACATGAATTATGACAATTATTTTCTGACATTGTTTATTCAACAATCAGCGTGTTATTTAAAGACCAAAATTAATGTAACACGTTAATGTAAATGTAATGATTTTTATTTATTTAAAATAAACTAGGCTGAGAGAAGTAAGCAACACTTCTCGTTACAGCTTTTAAACAATTAACTTTTTATCAAGCAAAAAGATTTACATATATAACGAGGGCATCCACGTTTCAGTCACGTATATAATGTAAATAACATACCATAAATTCAATTAACATGAATAAAATATAATATTTATATTAACATCTTAACATTAAAAATTTAAAGGAATATCCAGGCTCGTAAATTCGACAGACAGAATGAGTCATATAAATAAGAGAAGGGAAAAAGACGGACCAAATTAAAAAGAAAAAGATGAATTTCCAGATCAATGCGTCCAGTTTTGATTAAAAATACTGCAAAGTTTTAGCAATGTCATCTTGTTTGTTCTCTTTAGTGAGATCAACAAGTGGTTTATTAAGATGTTGCCAAGATGAAAGCGCCCACATTTCTAAATAACCTACAATCTACAGAAGCTAGGGTCAATAACAACGCCGACTTAAACCTTACAAGACGGTACAATTTGTACCATCACTTTAAAACTGTAGCTTCAGTATATTTAGTGCCAATTTGAGATGCATAAATAAGTAATAAAATGTGTTTTTATTGTCCTTTTTAATTTTAATATTTATTAAATAACTAATAAAGAATCACATAGAATAGAAAGAATGCATACCTGGCCGAAATAGTATAAGTACATCTAACATTTTTGGGGTAACTCGAAGGATACCTAGGTGAATACAGGTAAGCTGGTGAAGAAGATTTAGCTTCGAGAAGCTGATAATCACAGTCGCCTGCAGTGTTTCCTTCCATCTCGTATTTGGCTGTAAAATAACATTTTTTTAATAACATTTCATGTTAATGAAAATAGCAAAAAGGAATTTTGTATTATAGATAAGTAAGGGGCTCTTTGATCATCTGTCCAAATTACTCTGAGACTGGGTGGCAAACAGTATACAGACAAGTTGCCCTTGTACTCCGAGCTGAATACACTGAAAAGTATTCAGAAGTTTGGGTGTCATCATTTATTTTTTAATGGGTAGATACGTAAATTCGTTGCGCTCTTGTCTTAATATCATAATAAGTGAGTTATTGTGGCTGTGTTTGCCGGTTTGCAGAACCTGAAATGCATAAAGTCAAGCGTCCTGATATTTTTTTTTTTTTTTTTGCCCGTCTAAGCTCCTCGATAAGTTTGCTATATTTATGTAGGTTCTCGCAACCGGAGGACGGCACAATTTTATTACCAACCCAATAGTTTTTCTTTTGCGACTTTTAGCCTCTAAAAAAATATTCTACAATAAGTATTTTACGATTTTTTTTATTGATTTCTAGCCTCACAGGCATCGTTCCCCTGATGTTTTTGTCAATTGTGATATAAAATTCGAAAATCATATTAGGGAAGTATTATAATATAGTAGAAAATAATAATTAAATGTAATAACATTGCCCCCAGAGACGAAGTTGCTCAAATTACTAATACGTATGTTCAAGGGCCTAGAGAATTAGTTAACTTCAGACTTGCTGTGGTACTGTTAGTGATAATTCATGATGCATGTTTAATATAAGAATTAATGGTCACATCTGATGATAGATAAGATTAGTAAAACGTAATTATGATATATCTGCCTTTTCTGTTTTAAACATTAAGTTTACCACTCCTACATTTCCGATTAATTTCAAAACTTAAATGCCAGATCTCACTGAAGTCACACTAAGATTTGAAACCGTTTTATAAGGTTACTACTTTTTCTCAATATTTTTGTGCTTATGTCCTAACCAGCAAAATGATAAAAAGTTTATGTCCTTTTAAAGAATGAATTAATGAATTATATAGCGAATGTTTGAACTCAACTAACCAAACATTGGTGCTAAGTACTGATTTTTTATTTATTTTTAAACTTATTTATTACAATTATTTTCTGATTTTTATAATTTATTTATTTTTACGACTAGTGGGAATTTTTGTTGAATATCTTTGGCTTTTCTATGGTTTGCAATAAAAAAAATAGTTATTTATTTAACAAGTGTGGAAAGTAGTACTTTTCCTCACGCGAGGCAGGGTTTGCACGCACGAGCGAGCGAAGCGAGGCGAGTGCAAGTGCAAATTGCCGAGTGTGAGGAAAATACTTGACACTCGAGTTAAATATTATATTTTTTCTGCAACCATTAGATTTATTAACTAAAAAAATTAAAAATTTCATTTTTACAGTCTACAAAAAGTAATTTATTTATTATAAACATTTATTGATATACTACAATTATTTACATTACTTACGTATTTACATTACTTATTACATTTTCTGCTGTTTCTTTTATTGATGGAGGAGTGTTTTCTAAACTGGTATCACTAGAATCCATTTTAAATTTCTATAAGGTAACACTATAACCTTTTTACTGTTATAATTAAAAATATCTAATTATTTATTAAAGTATTATTTTTATTTGTTTTTTTTTTTTTTTTTAAGCGCATCAACAGCTGAGGTTATTAGCGCCCGGAGCTTTTTTCAGTGCACTGCCGGCCTCCGGACAGTGTTCTCTCGTTACAGACAACAATGTCCATCACCGGACAGTGAGCTGTAAGAAGCTCCTAGGAAGAAAAAATCTAAGGGTTAGCAGCTGGATTCGAACCCGGGACCTCCGCGTGGGAATCGAGTACGCTAACAACATAGCTAATCCCTCCCCTATATATATATTTCTATGTTCTTTTCAATTTTTATTTTATTTTTTAATATTCGTTTTTTAATTATTTGTTACGTTAAATAAGGTTATTAAAGTTTTACAGAAAATATTTATGTTAATAACAAAACTTCTTATATCAAGGAAGCACAATAAAGTTTTTCCACTCACTAGTGAGGAAAGTGACACTAATGGGAATTTTTCCCCACTAGTGTGGGAAGTTGGGCATTACACAGCTGATTTTAATTGAGTAATGAGAACTTCCCTACATGGTTGCACAAAAAAAAGTATTTTTAAGAAAAGACTTCCTTAAAATGAGAAGAAGGGAAATTAAATAAATAATGGAGTTGATATCTTATAAATAATGTGTAACGCGGAAAAATTGAACTGTTTTCTGCAGTTCTAAAAAAACAATATTCAGAAAATAAACTACAGAAACATAATCTAACATCTTGAATTTTATATTTCAAATACAAATTTAATTTCGTTTTCCAAACGAATTGTTCTGTGAGCTGATTGTTCCATGTTGTTATGAATCATGCTGATTGTTCTTTCTTCATTGTTAAAATAATAATTCAGGGAATTAATATCTCAGTAAATTATTAGGAAATATAATACTGACCAACAAACTGTGCCTTCACGTAAAATTAATTCCAACCTTTTTTCAGAACACTCGCACGTCTCACGTTTTTGTTATTACCATTTTATCTTTTATTGGTACCAGTTTTCACCATCCATACATTTACTTATTGAATAATTCAGTCTAACACACCTCCATCTTGTATATAATAAGTACCTACTACTTACATATACGCATTAATAAACCTACTTACAACACACCAGTAGAGGCACTCTTTATTCTTTATCCCTACTAAAAAGAACCTGCCTCGTGTTAATCTTCTTATTATTCATACATAGTAGGGCTTGAAGGTTTCTAAATTCATAAATTTACAGTTTTTAAACATGAAAAATTATACATAATATCTGCTTCCAATTTCGAACTCATTAGAGAATTCAGAAATAAAAAAAAGAAATATTCATAGACACGACTGAAAAGATAAAAGGCAACTTATTAACCTGATTTAGGAATTTCCGTCTGTAATGTTAACAACTGTTCTAAAGTTTTTGAAGAAGTGTAGAAGTACTGAGTGTAGATTCAGGTTGAGACCTCAATTCACTTTATCCGCTTGCTGTGACTAAACCACAATCCCTTTCATTAATACCTTCTACATACCTTCTTCGACGCTTTTTACTTAGTGAAATTAGGTATGCCAATACCAATTGAAAGGACAAGAAAATTTCAGGTCCCGATAGTCTGTGTTGTGAATTATATAAACTTACCCTTCAAAGCAAGTATCTTATTCAACGATTTTGATAGTGCTTAAAATAGCAAATTTTTGTAAATTATACACGACAATGTCTTACTGCAATGCTAACAGTTTTAAATGAAAAATTCTTCGGATTTTAACATTCATGTTGCATTTGTAGTTATTTTTAATATTTCTTTTGGCATATGTTGATACCAAAAAGAATGCAGATTTTAGTCCAATTTGTTTGTTTTCAAATTATTTATTGAAAAATTTACAGCTTCATAAACTTGCATCTAGTAAATACTCCTTAACAAAAACTTACAGTTTAAAATGTTAGGTATAAGGGTTGATTAAACGCCAAAAAGTACACAAATCAGCGAGAACCCAACATTTCATTAATAGTTAAGTAATTCTACTGCATTAATTTTCATTAATAAGTTATTTTTTAGAATTTATTAGATGTCACCCATATGCCGGCCATTTTCGTCTACAAAATATATGTTCAAGTAGCACTGTAGATTGACTGTAATATCTATTTATCTATAATAATCAAACTATTAATTACAGGTTAAAAAGAAAACGTTATAAAAAATATAAAAACATTATGAGAGTAAAAAATTCAAAAACTGTTTTTTATAAAAAACTTACACCAACATACGAGGGTCGTTTGAATAGTCCGTGCAAAGTCAGAGAGATAGCACCACTGGCGCGTATCGAGGTTATGTTTAGTTAGTAGCATCTCTTGGAAGAACACACACCAAGTTTCAGCCAGATCGGTCTATTTCATTGTGTTTGGCATTCGTTTGAATCGAGGAAGTCGAGTGATTTTCAAAAAAATGGACGAAAAAGAATTTCGTGAGTTAATTAAACACTACTTTATGAAAGGCATAACGCCTCAGGAGACTAAAGAGAAGCTTGATAAACATTATGGTGACTCTGCACCTTCGATTAGAACAGTTTATAAGTGGTTTCAAAATTTTCGGAGTGGCCATATGGGCACAAGTGACGCTGAACGTTCTGGACGTCCTGTTGAGGTTACTACTCCAGAAATCATTGATAAAATCCATGATATGGTGATGGATGACAGAAGAGTGAAGGTGCGTGAGATTGCTAGTGCTGTGGGCATCTCGAATGAACGGGTACATAATATTTTGCATCAACATTTGGACATGACAAAGCTATCCGCAAGATGGGGGTGCCGCGATTGCTCACGCTTGACCAAAAACGAAATCGTGTGAAGTGTTGCAAGGACGGTTTGCAGCTGTTCCAGAAGAATCCGCAGGACTTTAAGCGTCGTTTCGTCACTTTGGATGAAACATGGATACATCACTACGCTCCTGAGACCAAAGAACAATCTAAACAATGGGTTACCAAGGGGGAATCTGCGCCAAAAAAGGCGAAGACCGTTCCTTCGGCTGGAAAGATTAAGGCGACTGTCTTTTGGGATTCGCAAGGAATTATCCTCATCGACTAACTGGAAAAGGGTAAAACTATTACAGGTGCATATTATTCATCGTTATTGTACCGTTTGAAAACTGAGCTGCAAGTAAAACGCCCACGATTGGCCCACAAAAAAGTCCTTTTCCATCACGACAACGCACCAGCTCACACCTCAGCAGTTGTGGTCGCAAAATTAATGGAAATAGGGTTCCAACTCGTTTCACATCCCCCCTATTCTCCAGACTTGGCTCCCTCGGACTACTATTTGTTCCCCAATATGAAGAAATGGCTGGCGGGAAAAAGATTTTATTCAAACGAGGAGGTGATTGCAGAAACGAATGGCTATTTTTCAGACTTGGACAAATCCTATTATTCGGAAGGGATCAACAAACTAGAGCAGCGTTGGACGAAGTGTATAAGCCTAAAAGGAGACTATGTTGAAAAATTAAAAAGGTTTACCCCCCAAAATTAAGTAGTTTTTATTTTTGCACGGACTTTTCAAACGACCCTCGTAGATCAGTGATTTTGTTTATTTTATTTATTTTTATTTTTAAATAAAAATCGTCGGTTTAAGTTCATTCTTCGATTAAAGTAATTGTCATTTTATGAAGTAGTCAAACGTTTATAATAATAGGTAATAATTATCTGGCTTTATCGCAAATAATATGGTTTTCTTCAATTACATTCTCAATCTAGGTATTCATCCCACAATGTTTTATATATGTAATATAAAGTAAATAAGATAAGGACAGCTAATTATTCCAGTATTTTACTACAAGTAAAATTAGGGGGACTAAATTAAATTACAATTGAGAAATGAATAATTGTTGTTGAATAATCTACTTGTTATTAACTGTGTGTTATTTGTGCTCACGAATATTTCGGTAAGACGAATTCAAGACAGTAGCCTACTCTAACTTTGTTTTTTTCTACTTTAACATGCATGTACATATATATGTGATTTATCATAATTATAACAAAAAAATATTTTAAATGAAGTGGCCAGCATAAGGGTCTGTGACATCTAATAAATTCTAAAAAATAACTTATTAATGAAAATTAATGCAGTAGTATTAATGAAGTATTAATGAAATGTTAAGTACTCGCTGATTTGTGTACCTTTTGGCGTTTAATCAACCCTTATACTTAACATTTTAAACTGTAAGTTTTTGTTAAGGAAATTTTTGTACCTTTTGGATAGATTTTCCTTTTTGTCTATTTTACAAAGTTACATATCTGGTTTACAGATTTTTTTAAAATTTGGAATAAGCAATTCTATCATTATAATCTCCTTAACAAAAACTTACAGTTTAAAATGTTAAGTATAAGGGTTGATTAAACGCCAAAAGGTACACAAATCAGCAAGTACCCAACATTTCATTAATACTTCATTAATATTTAAGTAATTCTACTGCATTAATTTTCATTAATAAGTTATTTTTTAGAATTTATTAGATGTCACAGACCCTTATGCTGGCCATTTTCGTCTACAAAATATATGTTCAAGTAGCACTGTAGATTGACTGTAATATCTAGTTATCTATAATAATGAAACTATTAATTACAGGTTAAAAAGAAAAACGTTACAAAAAATAAAAAAAAATTATGAGGCTAAAAAATTCAAAACTTTCTTTTAAAAGAAACTTCACCAACATACATCAATGATTTTCAAAAATCGTCGGTTTAAGTTCATTCTTCGATTAAAGTAATTGTTATTTTATGAAGTAGTCAAACGTTTATAATAATTATCTGGCTTTATCGCAAGTAACATAGTTTTCTTCAATTACATTCTCAATGTAGGTATTCATCCCACAATGTTGTATATATGTAATATAAAGTAAATAAGATATGCATATTTTTAGGACAGCTAATTATTCCAGTATTTTACTATAAGTAAAATTAGGGGGACTAAATTAAATTACAATCGAGAAATCAATAATTGTTGTTGAATAATCTACTTGTTATAACTGTGTGTTATTTGTGCTCACGAATATTTCGGTAAGACGAATTCAAGACAGTAGCCGACTCTAACTTTGTATTTTTCTACTTTAACATGCATGTACATATTTATGTGATTTATCATAATTATAACAAAAAAATATTATAAATGAAGTGGCCAGCATAAGGGTCTGTGACATCTAATAAATTCTAAAAAATAACTTATTAATGAAAATTAATGCAGTAGAATTACTTAAATATTAATGAAGTATTAATGAAATGTTGGGTACTTGCTGATTTGTGTACCTTTTGGCGTTTAATCAACCCTTATACTTAACATTTTAAACTGTAAGTTTTTGTTAAGGAGATTTTTGTACCTTTTGGATAGATTTTCCTTTTTGTCTATTTTACAAAGTTACATATCTGCTTTACAGATTTTTTTAAAATTTGGAATAAGCAATTCTATAATTATAACCTGATAAGGTGTTAAGTCGGAACCGTAACTACCACTGGAGAGATCTTTTTAAAGAATGATTATAGTTGCGGTCCCCCAAACCATCCCCAATAACAATGTTTTTGAAAAAGCGTAGGAAGGTATTTGTACGTGAATATCAAAATTAAACTGCGATTTCAGTACTTCCTTTTAAGAGGAGTAAGAAAAATAAACTACGATTGCAGTACTTCTCCCTAAAAGGCAAAGATTTTTTAATCGAACGACAATTCATTGATTTAAATCGGTTCACTCATTGATTATTTAAACGATTGCAGTACTTCCTCTTAGTAGGTGCAAGAGCATCAGCAACGTAGAGGAGCTTTAACCACTTATTCGAGCTGAATTTTATCAAAATCTTACTAAGCGTTATAGAAATATTGGTAATAATAGTTTTAGAAAGGGCCTTATTTGGGTGGGGCGAACTCCCCTCCTTATGAGGCACGGCGTCGAGACTTTTAAAGTGCAAATCTGTACAAAATTTCGATTCGAATGACACTTCGGTCGGTTCACGTGTCGATAATTTGAAACGATTGCTATACTTCCCCTTAACAAGTGTAAGAGCTGATCGCCGCTTTAATGTTACGTAGGGGAGCCCTAACCCTATCATCCTACCAAATTTTATCAAAATCGGGCCAAGATTTACAGAGTAATTAGTAATAATAATTTTGGAGGGGGCCTTACATTAAGGGGGCTAACTCCTCTCCCATTCGATGTACAGGATCGAGACCCCCAAAAGGCACATCTACATAAAATTCCGAATCCAATGACACCTCATTCATGAAAATCGGTTCACGCGTTTAGGCGCTACGTTGTTTACAAAAAAGGTAACAACAAGAACAAGAACAACAAGAAGAAGAAGAAGAACAAGAACAAGAACATTTTTTGAAAAAGCGGTTTTTGCTCATTTTCGGCAACTTTTTTCTCGAAACCTATTAGATCTGGGTGGTTGCAAAAAAATTACAGTTATGAAGGAGGGTTTGGAGTAAGATTTAAAGAAAATTTGGGAATTTTATCTTTTATAGAAAAAGAGAAAAAAATTGTCAAAGTTGGGTGTTTTTCAACGTTACGCTTTTTCGTGCAGTTTTTGATGGTCAACCCTTATACAACTGTCCTACCGGACAGTTTTAATCTGATAAGGTGTTAAGTCGGAACCGTAACTACCACTGGAGAGATCTTTTTAAAGAATGATTATAGTTGCGTTCCCCCAAACCATCCTCAATAACTATTTTTTTGAAAAAGCGTTGTGAATAACATAGGAAGGTATTTGTACGTAAATAGCAAAATTAAACCGCGATTTCAGTACTTTCTTTTAAGAGGAGTAAGAAAAATAAACTACGATTGCAGTACTTCTCCCTAAAAGGCAAAGAGGCAAAGATTTTTTAATCGAACAACAATTCATTGATTTAAATCGGTTCACACATTGATAATTTAAACGATTGCAGTACTTCCTCTTAGTAGGTGCAAGAGCATCAGCAACGTAGGGGAGCTTTAACCACTTATTCGAGCTGAATTTTATCAAAATCGGACTAAGCGTTATAGAAATATTGGTAATAATAGTTTTAGAAAGGGCCTTATTTGGGTGGGGCAAACTCCCCTCCTTATGAGGCACGGCGTCGAGACTTTTAAAGTGCAAATCTGTACAAAATTTCGATTCGAATGACACTTCATTCATGAAAATCGGTTCACGTGTCGATAATTTGAAACTTAATTGCTATACTTCCCCTTAACAAGAGTAAGAGCTGATCGCCGCTTTAATTTTACGTAGGGGAGCCCTAACCCTATCATTCTAGCAAATTTTATCAAAATCGGGCCAAGATTTACAGAGTAATTAGTAATAATAATTTTGGAGGGGGCCTTACATAAAGGGGGCTAACTCCTCTCTCATTCAATGTACAGGATCGAGACCCCCAAAAGGCACATCTACATAAAATCCTGAATCGAATGACACCTCATTCATGAAAATCGGATCGCGCGTTTAGGCGCTACGTTGTTTACAAAAAAGGTAACAAGAAGAAGAAGAAGAACAACAATTTTTGAAAAAGCCGTTTTTTCTCATTTTCGACAACTTTTTTCTCGAAACCTATTAGATCTGGGTAGTTGCAAAAAAATTACAGTTATAAAGGATGGTTTGGAGTAAGATTTAAAGAAAATTTGGGAATTTTATCTTTTGTAGAAAAAGAGAAAAAAATTGTCGAAGTTGGGTGTTTTTCAACGTTACGCTTTTTCGTGCAGTTTTTGACGATCAACCCTTATACAACTGTCCTACCGGACAGTTTTAATGATAAGTGCAAAAGATGAGTACAAAGAGAGAGCAGTTGTTCTCTGAAAAATCCCAGACAATTACAAGTAGTGAGAAATGAGAATATATACGTACAAGCGATAGAAATGAATGAGGTTAAGGTACATACAAGTAAAGTTTAAGAAAATGAGAGTAATTAGTAGAATAATAGCTCTCGGAGTTATTAGAGAGCGATATTTTACATGTTTACAAAGAATTATTATAGTTCACTTGATTGGAATGTTCGTGGTCGCAGATTGAGCTCTTGGTAAAGACAAAGGTAAAGGTACATAAATTTAGGCAATGTCAATTTATCTGCCGTGCAATAGTAATTGAGAGTTCATCGTAGTGGACTCCCAATTTAATTTCAGCTTCCATAAAGAGCAATTAATTTGTCAACATCGCCTAACTTAGGTGAAATCATGTTCAGAAATCATTATAATTGCTGAGGCACCAAGGATATCTCTACTTGTTCGTTAACAGGAGATATCCTTGGTGCCTCAGCAATTGTAATGAGTTGTAAACAAACTTAAAATAATAATAATATTAAGGATACTTTAGCAAAAATTTCAGTCAAACTTAAACTAGAAAAAAGATATTATAAGATACTGTTTAAGAAATGAATACGGTTTACCTTCAGTTAAAAAGAAGGAAAAGAAGAAAGATACTATCTAGCTTTATCTCTTTGCTGTAGGAAAATATGTCGTAAAAGGGAGTCTGAAAATGATTACATTAAAGGCACATAAAAGAGTTAGTCTATCTCAATTTCCCAACTTGTTTGATGTAATCAACTTTTAATATCTGTCGGTTCCTATTTCGTTGTACTGATCAAGTATAATAATAAGCTCATTATTTCAACTGAATTATAAGATCTAATTAATGTTTAGAGTGAGAAAATCAGTAGACTGAAAAATTTAAAGTTTAATGCTTTCGTTTCCTGAAAGGGTAAAAATTATTTAAATTTTTTACTGAATGTAACAATGTTGGTCTAAAGTTAGCATTCAGGGCCCAGCAAAAGAAAAAAAATCAATACCCAATTTATCGTCGTTGAAATTTTGGGATGTGTGTTGTCTAATACCATCTGATTTTTTAACTTGGTAAATTTGTTTACATGTAAAAGACTAGAAAACAGATAGCGGCCTGCAATGCTGGAAAAGCTATTTAGTTGGCTAATTTTAGGCAACACACGCTCTTCGGCTTATTTTGCTGCTATCTTCCAATCTCTTGCGGTTCCGCAGATTGGTTTCTGCTTTATCCAAACCATCTTATTCTGGGACGGTCTCTACCTCCGGATGTTTATACAAAAGTTTTCTTAGTACTATCTTAATCTGCCTTGAACCAACAATGTAACATAAATAACTTGATAACCGTGAGAAGAGCAGAAATCGTTAACGCCAGCTGGGAAGATGGAAGACCTCAATAACTGCTATACAGAGCCAGCAGCATCACATTGAACACTCAATCCAAGGGAGCCGCCAGAACGATAAGAAGTTCCATCGGATGGGTGTGCACCACCTTTAGCTATATTCTTCTTCTTTTTAGAGTTTCTTCTTTTTGTTGGCGGGGATTTCATGTTTGAGGCCGAAGACTGACCTCTATCTGAACATAGTGAAGAGTTAACTTCCTGACAAGGAACAATCTCAGGGACACCCTTGCCTACTCCACGCTCGAACGAAATGAAAGAGTGGTGAGCACAACTCGTGGTACCAGCTAAAGACGCACTCAAATTGGATTCTCCAGATAAAGTCGCAGGAGCCACAATATTCTCAGGAATAGATATAATTTCAGGCTTTTTGTTAACGATTGGTAAGTGTACTTCAGTGGAATTCTTCCCCTCGCATATAGTTCCTCGTCTCTCTCTTTCCTTCACACTTCTCGTCTCTTCATCCCAGTAGTAGAATTTCTTGTCCATAATCAGAATATCATCCCTAATCAATACCACTTTATTGCTTTTTCTTTGAAGAATACTTCTTTTAAACTCGTGAAGCATCTTTCGTCTATTTCTGACTGCCAAAGAATAATCTCTACTTACAGAGAACATCGTGCCTTTCAATTTTTTTGAATTTTTGATAATTTTTAAAACCACATTTCTCGCATTAAATGTAACTTTAAGCATACATTTCTCATTTTTTAAATTTTTAATCTGAACCACTTCATCTATATCGGATTTGGCGAATCCCACTCCTAAAATATCGTTACAAAATTTAACAATTGTTTCTTCATTTTTATCATTACGAGCCTTTTTCTGACACAAGAAACTATCTCGAGTTCTCCGTATAGTCTCTTGAGTTCTTCGTATCTTCGGATCCGTTTATCACCGTTAATCAATACCAGGCAGCACTGTTCTCTCTCAAATTTTCTAAGCAGATTTTCGCTCTTTGCATCATTGCCCAAGTCTTGCTACCGTACTGGCCTTATTATTTATTGCTCTTCGCGTTGACACTGAAACTTTGTGTTGCGTATAAGCATCGTCTTTTCTTGGTTCATCTGCAGGCCTCGACCTTTTACTGCTTGTTCAAATATTTCAAATGCTCCTTTTTTTTAAAAAAAGTAAATATTGTTCACTTAATTTAGCATTTTGTTTTAGATTTACGACTGTTATGTAAACTTCACATCTTACACTAAATTTGAAGAAATCCATTTTTAAAGTTTTCTTGACTCAGTTGAATAATAATATTTCTCTTTTTGGAAAATAAATTGTTTACCCTCAAAATATGTTTGTCCACAAAATCTTTTCATCTCCATAATTAAACAAAATTAATCAGCTAAGTAACACATATAACCTTACCATATAACAAATAACCTTTATACAACTGTCCTTATTAGACAGTTTTATTTATTATTAATTTATTTTTTAGTTTTTTTTAAATAAAAGTTTCCTCAATTGAACTTTCTCTAATAAACTCCTAAGAATTATGTTAAGTGGTTTAGCAGGAGCGAACAATCAATGAAAATACCTACAGATCTGGAATGGAATTTCCTCAACTATAAAATCGTCCACTTTAGTTTTAATACAAATGCAACGCAACCAAAAAGTAAAATAAATGTCTATTTTTTTTTCTCCCGCTGAGTTTTATCACTATAATGGACCAAATCTAACTATATACTACAGAATGCAGTATATAATTTGTCCTTGGAGATGGAGAGTTCTACTCGTTACTGTGAGAGAAAAGTTGCAAATAAGCGCTGAACTTTTAAAAGCGATTTAATAAAAACCATTAATAAATAATTAAATAAACTACGCCAGGTCTCTCTACAGGACATCTGTCTTTATTTCATTTTCTACTTATAATTCTTCAAAATAAATTTAATGGCTTTTTATTCACATAGTTGTTAATGGCTTTTATACATACAGTGACTCCCATTAATATTGGGACACCTATTACAAAATGATTTAAAAGGAAAATGAAAACAACATACAAAAGTTTGGATTTTTTTTTTTTTTAAATTACATTAGCAACATCTGTAGAAATTATATATAAGTATAAATCGATAAAATTCCAAACTGTTAGGTAGCACTTTTTGAAAAAGTGTAAAATAAGGCTCTCAAAAATATTGGGACACCAGAAGTGCTAGAGTTTAAATGTTCAATATTTAAAATCTCCTACTATTTAATAATTGGTTGGTAATAATCTAATAATTGCTTTTTGACTTACAATAGCCCTCAAACGATCAGGCATAGGTGAAACAAGTTTTTGGTTAATTCAGGTGGTGTTTTTTTCCCATTCTTCCAGGAAACATAGTTTTAATTCATTTTTGTTAGATATTACTCGTTTTTCTTAAAGCACTGGCTAAATATTGCCATAAATGTTCAATGGGATTAAGATCTGGTGACTGCCGAGAGGTTTGGAATACTTTTGGGCAATTGTATAACAGTCACTGACGTATCACCCAAGCCGTAGGTTTGGTGTCGTTATCTTGGTAGAATTTAGAAGACCCTAAAATACCAAATGTTTGGGCACTTTTTTCAAATTATATTTTAATATATTACAATAAACCATTTTGTGGATCATTCCATCAATAAACACTAATTCTCCAAATCCTGATGCGGACATCCAGCCCCAAACCAGAACTGACCCACCTCCACCCGGAGGTGCAGCTTTAAAACCCTTTAAAGTTGGCTGTAAATTCTTCTTTTCGAGTTCAGCATTCGCTTTCCTCCAGACCATAACCCTTCCATCTGACTGGAAAACATTAAATTTTGATTCATCGCTAGAGTATATCATTCCAAAAGTCACTATTTACATTGGAATATTTTTCGGCAAATTTCACTCTCTTAACACTATTCATCTTACTGACAAAAGGATTCTTCCAGGCTACTCTACCATGATAGTCGAGTTTTCTTAGCACTCTCCGAACTGTTTCTGCTCCTTTTTTTGCTCTCTGAACATGTCAAAAATTTCACATTGAAGTTTTGGAGCACTAAGTCGGTGATCTTTTCTAATTCTTTTAATATATAACGCTGCTCTCTCTCTCAGAGAGCAGTTGAGGACGGCCTTTTTGTGGGGTTGAAACAATTCTTTTTTCTTTTTGGTAACGCTGAATGATGTTCCACGCAGTAGATGTTTTAGGTCCGATCAGTTTTTCTGTCTCTCTAACACTTTTTATTGTCTTTGTGCAAAGAAATTATAATATTTCTTTGTTCAATCGTTGTATTTGTATTTTTGCGCGACATGTTACACTTGGCTTGATTTATATAAACTAATTTAATTATTAATTTCATATTGAATATATGCTTAAGGTATATATTTACAAATTGTATAAATATTCGGGCAAAACCTTGGGCAAACTATAAATTATAATAGTGTCCCAATATTTATGAGAGGTAGAATTTGCTCTTATTATTATATATATTTTTTTTAATCTACCAAAACATTTTTATGTACTTATTTAAATAGTTTTTATTTAATTAATAGTAATTATAAAATGAAATGAATTTATAAAAATTTGAATAAATGGGTGCCACTTTTAATCTTCGTCAATTTTTAACTTCTGTATGTACTGTCCCAATATTAATGGGAGTCACTGTATGTACATACATATAATATATGTATTATACATTAAATATTTTGATATTATATACGTAATATTATGTTATGTTATAGTAAAACCATGTTTTTTGTATTAGTATATACCTTTTTAATTATCTACGTTGCATTAATCTATCTTTCTTAAATTTTATATTTTATTTTTTATATCGATTAGCTACTCCTGTTTACCGTGCCTATATTGTTACCGCATTTAGCCATTTTATTTTGAACAATATGTAGTTGTGCCAAATAATAATTGATTTAAAATAAGTAAAAAATTGATTATACTAATTATTGAGGTTTTGTTAGTGATAAAAAATGACTTAAAATCTCCGTAAACTATATTCTACAAGAACCTGAAAAAATTTGACTGCTAAAATTGGAAAAAGCGAAAGTAAAAAACATTTTAAAGGTATCTCTGATATTTGTTGTCTCACATGAGATTTTATCCCAATGTTTTTTTATCTTGTAATGAATTGTTCGTATAACATGAAGACAAGTTTGAAGAGTATTTTTTTAAATTATAATAAAGAATTGAAATGGAAACTGTAAGGTCAAAGCTAGCTCTTTAACAAAAATTGTAACAAAAATTATTATACTAATAATGTCAGTAGGGTCGCCTAAGATGTAATGACATGACATTAATCTACCAGCTGGCATAATTACTTCTTAATTAATCAGAAATGAAGGCGAAACTGCGCTCCGTATTGGACTTGATCTATACAGAGTACTAATTTGTTAATAGATTTTCTTGTTTATTTATTTTTTTTAATGATACCCAAGATAAATGTTTAGCGTCAAAAAATACAACAAATTTTAATGCAATATCAAAACTATTTAATCTCTACCTGGTGTCGCAAATCAGTATCCGTGGCCAATTTCTCTACACTCTATAACAACCGATATCGCTTACAATCCCAACCCTGTCATCGCCAGATTCACCGACGATCACTGTACAGGTTGTTTGCGCAAAATAATCAACTAATCGGCAATGCGAAGCGTACAACTGTTCTATCTCTCTATTTTTTATCTGACTTTGACAAAGTTTAAATGAAGTCTGTAATACTGGGAGGGAATACTGTATTTTTATAAAAAGGTCTTATACATATATCATATCACGTGTGAATTACTTTCTTAGATGCGTTTTAGAGTGTCGCATCTAAGATGTGTTCCTGCGCGACTGATACATGTAGGTTCCAGAACACTCATCCTTCCCTCGAACCTGAACGCTATTCCTGTAACTGTTACCTGCCAAATGTAAACAGCTGTTCACTTAATTGCAGCAATGGACGAGAAGGAATAAAATAAGAATTAACTAAGGACAAAGTACCAATTTAAAATTCATTTTAGCCCTCAGGAAATGTCTTCCACTAACCTTTTAATCCCTTTATTCCTTAGACTTGAATATGTACCTAGGTAAAAGACCTGGGAACCTTAGATTAACCTAGATTAACTAGTTAACTGATTATGACCATGATATTCGTCATGAAAAAAATGTAAAATTTTGTGTTATGACGAGTATATTCGTCATGCGTTTTCAGTACGTAGTGACCATCGGCAGTTAATTTTGCATTTTTTGTTAAAACTAAAATATATTCGTATACTGCAAGAAGTTAGAAATATTTTGAGGCCATCTCGAAATAAAAAGAACTAATAGATAGATACAGTATGAATTAGTCTTAGCAAATGCATCCTTGTCTTTTATTAGTCATCACTGAATACGAATTCGTATATTGTGTTAGGCTAAACTATGGCAGTAAGTGGCGCGCCTGGTAATAAAAAACGGGATGAGGATCCTTTTGTTCCCTATTTACCTGTATTCAAGAGGCGGAGCTTTTTTTGGGGCTCATGTGCGGGGATTTAGCGATCATCCAAATTGCTGAGTCGTGGGCTACTAACCTCCCAAGATATTTCCCTGCATAATTATTTGTATTTTATCATCTGGTCAGGGATTCATTTGCATAAATACCAGTCTGTAATGTTGCCCCCTACTCGGGATAATTGCAGCAACCCAACTTCATATCAAACATACTCTGGGTTTGATGAATATATTCGTCATCGCTTAATTTGTACGACGCACTTAAGGGATACATTTTCCAACAAAGTCGAAACAGTTAACTGGTTAAAAAGGCCAAAAACAAACAGACGATACAAATACTCATAAGACTATTCGACTAATGTTCCAAAATATCAATACATAACCAAATTCTGGTGAAAAAAAGCTATAATAAGAGCAATTCATGGATATGAGTTGTTAGGCTCAACCAAGTTCTCAAATTCAAAAAGAATCCTACCCTATAAAAGAATACTCAAATAACCTGGTACAGTAAAAGCTCTTTTATCCGGCATTCCAACATCCGGAACGTTCTATTAACCGGCAAATTTTCAACTAGCTACGTACTCATAAAAAAAATGTGTTGAAATGGCTTTTGTTATACAGTAATTGTTATTACACGATTTGATTGTTTGGAAATACAGAAATGTAGACTTTTTCATTATTATTTACATCACCCGGCACGTAGAAGAAGTAGACACAAGTGAAATAAATCCAATAGAAGAGATGGTTAGCTGCATTAAAAATCTTCCAACTTCAAATCATTTAAGGGATGTTTCTCAAAACGATATTGAAGAGTGGGTACATGCGTGTGAAAACACAGACGTATCACACAATGTAACTGATGAAGATTTAATAAGGGCAATCACAGAAGAAAAAACAGCTGACAGTGAATCATCAGATGAAGAAATAGTTCAAGAAAAATTAAACGTTTCATGGAGTAGTGTTGCAGATGCTTTTACAACGCTGCTAACGTTTGTTGAAGGTGAGAAATGTTACTCGGCTCAGGAAGTTTTGCGACTGCATATGCTTCATTCAAAATTTGTTTAAAAACGATAATCGCGTATCAAACAGTCAGATATCCGCCATTATTTTAAAAATCATTAAAACATAACTCTTAATGTACTATTATATTTAATTAATTTATATTAATTTCTTGTACACCCAATTTTAATGTAGTACTGTATCTAACAATATGGTAGGGCCTACTTTATTAGAACATTAAACCCATGTACAGTTCTGTATTTCACTGAGAAATATTAAAGAATCATATTTTACATCTAATTTACGTGCGCCGAAATTAGCGTTCTATTATCCGGAGATTTTCGATATCCGGCAACATGTTGACCCCAAGGGTGCCGGATATTAGAGCTTTTACTGTATGTTTCTAATTTAACCAATTCATATTAACCTGATCATTCTCTACATCGAAATACTATATCTTTAACCAAAATTTCCATGAATCATTATCAACTCACTTAAATCCGCTAGTTGTGCTCACAAAAATTCCTCTCACAACCCAGGAAATTCTAAACATGGGCTGAAGAAGAGCTTTAGGGTCTCTAGACCTTCTCAAATGGAACTTTGTCAAATTATAAGGCTAGTAATCATAGGATGACTGTTCTTTTACGTTGTAATACAGTTGTAGCAAATTTACTAATTCTTTCAAATCACAAAAATTAAGACAAAAACTCGTAACTTTATAGGCATAGTGTTATTTTTTTTAAATTAAAAAAATTTTAGATTCAGAAAAAATTCTTACAAAATTTATTTTGGGTAGTAATTAAAAGATATTCCATTCTTAAAGGCCCTCTACGAGCTGACCTTGCTAGATTCCTCAAACCATTGTCATAAAGGTTTGACTAAACCTCAAAAGAAAAGAAGATAATGTCATATTCTGCAAAACTATGAACTTAGCCTGTAATCTTTGAAAATTATTCTGAATTTAATTGCCTAATAATAACTAAACATATTAATGTCTTACTTGCTTCCCAAGTATTAAATAAATAATGAAGGCGTAATTTATAAACATTGAATTATAAAGCTTTTTCAAAATAAAGCAAAACAAACAAACAAACAAAAAATCTAAAGGTAAACAAAATGAAGAAATTTTCGTAGGTATTGAATTGGACACTTTAATTCAATTACTGAGATTTAGTAGCCGCAGCTTTACTGGATCCTCGTTCTTCCTTCTAGCATGTCTCTATACAATCGATGCCCAGATAGGGTAAAACTTTTAGATAAAGAGCCCATCCAGTAGATTGAAATTTTAAAGGGTTCACAAAAAAAATTCAGAAAAGAGCACGAGAGAATAGCCTGTAGTAAATAACTGATCTTGTAAATAAATGTTTTATTATTAAGTAATGTACAGAAAAGTGTTAGCTAGCACTTTATTTCCTAAAATTGTGCCGTAGTCAGCCATGAATTTTAAAATCACAGTCCATAAATGACAGTTTAGGAATCGGGTCTACCTAGCCAATAGAAAACCTTAAATCTCATCCAATTCTTACATTGAAACTTCTTATGGTCACCTTTGAATCTACCAGTCTTGTTGCAGTACATTTGTTGAACTCGTTACAGAAACAAATTTTTTTTTTTGCCTTTTTTTTGGCATTGGCTTTCGCCATACAGCCAGCATCGTCAAGGTGCTTATCACTAGAATATCATTCACTCTCCATTCTTACCTACAAATACATAAACTACTGCTAATGGATGGAGCAGCACTCTGTGCTCCTGCCATCCTTATAGCTTAACCAAAATTAAAATCACGTAATCCTTCTCTAAGCATTTTCTTCCATTCATTCTAATTCGGCTATAGCTTTTAAATACATTCATATTTCATTGCTAGCTCTGCTATCGACTTAAGCACATAAATGTTGGTGGAGAATATAATGTCTTCGTAGCGAAATGGTGCATCTAAATACCTGTATATATCGTCAAACATTCGTTTCCTTTCTACCGCATAACGTGGACATATCATTATTACATGTTTGAAATCCTCCTCCTCATTGCAATCTACGCAAAGAGGAGAGGACCTTTTGTTGATCCTGTGTAGATACGATCCGCACACCGCGTGGTTCGCTCTCAGCCTGCTTATTGTCGTAACAACCCATTTATTAATGACAGTTCCCTTAAACCATGGTTGTATAGGTAACTGATCTGCCATAGTTTTATAGAATCTACCTTTATCACCATTATTGTAATCTGTCTGCCATTTTTGTAGTGCTGCTTTTGCAATTATACCCTTAATATCGGCGTGTGGTAATTTATAATTAGCCATTTCCCCACTATTGGTGGCTTCCTTTGAAAGTGTATCAACAATTTCATTCTCTTTTATACCACAATGACCCCTTACCCACAAAAAATTAATGCAGACTCCCTTCTCTTTAAAAATGGCAATAGTTTCTACAATCTCTGCGATAATGTGATTCATTCCTGTAGACTGGTTGTGTATATGTGATAATTTACACAACGCACTCTGGCTGTCACTAATAATGGTATATTTTTTCTCCGACAACGAATAAATATATTTTAAAGCCGTTAAAATAGCAATTAGCTCCGCTGTATAGATGGACGCCTCATCTTCTAATTTAATTATCGTAAAATAGTTCCGAACCGGATCATACACAGCACTTCCGACTTTATTATTGATTTTGGACCCATCTGTAAATAAACGATATGAGCCCGGATAATGGGAAGAAATGTAATCTTCGAAGGCCGCGGTTCTCATCTTTTCCGGTACCTTTATCAAGTCGAAGGAAGTGTTAACACTTAATTCGCTCAATAAATGTTCGTATTTTAAGTTGTACACATCTAACTTATTATTAGAATATACGAGGGTCGTTTGAAAAGTCCGTGCAAAAATAAAAACTACTTAATTTTTTGGGGTAAACCTTTTTTATTTTTCAACATAGTCTCCTTTTAGGCTTATACACTTCGTCCAACGCTGCTCTAGTTTGTTGATCCCTTCCGAATAATAGGATTTGTCCAAGTCTGAAAAATAGCCATTCGTTTCTGCAATCACCTCCTCGTTTAAATAAAATCTTTTTCCCGCCAGCCATTTCTTCATATTGGGGAACAAATAGTAATCCGAGGGAGCCAAGTCTGGAGAATAGGGGGGATGTGAAACGAGTTGGAACCCTATTTCCATTAATTTTGCGACCACAACTGCTGAGTTGTGAGCTGGTGCGTTGTCGTGATGGAAAAGGACTTTTTTGTGGGCCAATCGTGGGCGTTTTTCTTGCAGCTCGGTTTTCAAACGGTCCAATAACGATGAATAATATGCACCTGTAATAGTTTTACCCTTTTCCAGATAGTCGATGAGGATTATTCCTTGCGAATCCCAAAAGACAGTCGCCATAATCTTTCCGGCCGAAGGAACGGTCTTCGCCTTTTTTGGCGCAGATTCCCCCTTGGTAACCCATTGTTAAGATTGTTCTTTGGACTCAGGAGTGTAGTGATGTATCCATGTTTCATCCACAGTGACGAAACGACGCTTAAAGTCCTGCGGATTCTTCTGGAACAGCTGCAAACCGTCCTTGCAACACTTCACACGATTTCGTTTTTGGTCAAGCGTGAGCAATCGCGGCACCCATCTTGCGGATAGCTTTGTCATGTCCAAATGTTGATGCAAAATATTATGTACCCGTTCATTCGAGATGCCCACAGCACTAGCAATCTCACGCACCTTCACTCTTCTGTCATCCATCACCATATCATGGATTTTATCAATGATTTCTGGAGTAGTAACCTCAACAGGGCGTCCAGAACGTTCAGCGTCACTTGTGCCCATATGGCCACTCCGAAATTTTTGAAACCACTTATAAACTGTTCTAATCGAAGGTGCAGAGTCACCATAATGTTTATCAAGCTTCTCTTTAGTCTCCTGAGGCGCTTTGCCTTTCATAAAGTAGTGTTTAATCAACACACGAAATTCTTTTTCGTCCATTTTTCGAAAATCACTCGACTTCCTCGATTCAAACGAATGCCAAACACAAAGAAATAGACCGATCTGGCTGAAACTTGGTGTGTGTTCTTCCAAGAGATGCTACTAACTAAACATAACCTCGATACGCGCCAGTAGTGCTATCCTCTGACTTTGCACGGACTTTTCAAACGGCCCTCGTACCTTATCTCTAAAGGTAGAGATTCTAATAAAACTTTCTGTGTAAATGGGGGCCTTTCTTTTTTGTCCAATATTTGTGAGTGAGGACTTCGGTATTTAATTGGCTTATTTTGTTATAAATTATCCGGTTCGTGGCTAATTTTTTTAAGACATATCGATCGGATAGTACTTCCATTCTATAAGCGAGCGGTAATTCGCCAGCCTCTGCGTACATTACGTCCACAGAAACAAAATTGTTCCACCAAATCACATACACTCCAAGGATTATACAATAGACTAAGTAGACTCCTTAACCTTCACTATTGACACTGGGCCTGCCGAATTACCTTCACGTTAAACCAGAGTTAACCATAAGTTCAGTCCAGTAATCAGTGCCACTAAGATCATTTAATAATTTCAAAGGATACTACAGTTTTTTTTTTTATTTTTCTTTGAAACTTCTACAGAAATCTGTTCGAATAAGAGTGACCTGAGTCTACTATTGTTAGTTTCTCTTGCTCCTACTAAAAATAGTTCCAATTGCTTTGAAATTTTATATAAATTGACCTTTTCATAAAACTACAGGAAATTCATTTACTAAATTTGTTTGCTGTATTCCTATTTTCAGCAATAACTAGTCGAAAAATGAATGGGAAAATAAAGTGTTCTGTTACTATGGTGAATTGTCTGACAATATATTTGGAATGTTTTGAATGTAATATGTGATTCGTACTACAAACATTGAAGTAGTAAATTAAAAACATTGTTTTTTCCACTCAAGAAAAAAATTTCATTACGCTGAACCTGAAACGAAAAAAGTATTTTCTTTATACTATATCTTCCTGGAAAATGTCATTTGCTTTATTTTAAATAGCATTCAGCCTTGTTACAAACCATTTAGAACTCAGAGTAAACCCTTCATGAAGTATTAAGCCCAAAACAAAAAAAGTTTGTTGCTATAACTTTTGAAGTTTTTCATTGGCAAAACCTTATTTCACTTTTACAGCATTCTGTAAATACGAGATGCTTTAGAAATAACTTAATATAAGACTTTAGCATGTATGAAAGCGTGGGGCTTTTTGTCGCCTAACCCCATTATTTTGTAAAGGACAAGAATTGTCCAAATTAAGTTTTAAACCTAATTTCTTAATAAAATTCCTTTTGCAAACTCCTTTTTCAAAGGAGATACAGATCTTTAGATTGTAATCAGCTAAAGCAATGTTTTTATAAAACTTGAGGGAATAATAATGTAGGTCTAATATTATTGGATTTTTCGTTTAGATTATGAATGTATAATATAAACAGAAAACTTTTAATATGGTATATAATAAATAAGAATCAAAGTTATGGCATGAAATTATTATTTCATGTATTCTATTCTACGCTACCACCTCTAAGGGTACGTTTACAACAGAGCTGTGAGTATAGATGATAGCAGAGATGATAACTGATAGAATAAAATATAATCGCTGATTAGTGTGCACAACAGAGCTGTAATACATGCAACATGTCCCGAGTAGTGAAGAAGAGTTTTTATGTTCAGCAGCAACGAAATGGTATATTTTAAAGAAAAAACGCTTTAGAAAATATCATGTACATCCCATAAATAAAAAACGAAGTACTTTGGGTGAATTTCACTATTTATATAAGGAACTTAGAAATTATCCGGATCGTTTTTTTGAATATGTGAAGATGGGTCCACCCACATTCGACTATATTTTAGAAAAAATAAGGTCAAAATTAAGAAAACTTTGGAAAAATTGTCATGGAAATCCTATAACCATAGAAGAAAAACTAGTGATTACTCTTAGGTTAGTAATGATTTTATTGAAAAAAAAAAAACAAATAAATACACATGAAAATAAATGTAAGCACGATTTAAAAAACAAAATATTGTTTAAAAGTAAATAATAAAATAATAACCAAAAATAATGAGTAAAGACAGCACTAAATAATTTTTCTACGTCCATTTTGAAGCTCCGATACTGGAGTTCAGCTAGCAGAAAAATGAAAAATTCAATTCTATCATCTATGCTCGTTTATAGCAGCGAGTATGAGTCACTAGTCGCAGCTTCGTTGTGCACGCTCACATAAGAATGTACTGGGAACTAGGTTATTCTATAAACGCTGATGCATCACTGCTATCATCTCCGCTATCATCTATGCTCACAGCTCCGTTGTGAACGTACCCTAATGCGAGGCAGTAATTTCCACAAAGCCCAAGTTAGAGCATTTTTGGAGCCAATGGGAGGAAATTGCTCTTTGAAACGGAGGACTTGTTGACTAGTTCTAAACCAGTGAGGTGTTAGTCCATGCGACGCGATTTGGCCAGGACTTCACTTTAAGGATGGCCAGTCAACTTTCTTACTCACTAAATTGCCGGTGCTTTAATCTATTTTTCATTTTGTAGACCTACTAATCGGTGATATCGTATAAAAATGTTTAAAAAGAAATATAACAAATGAGGATTTGGCCAAACGTCTACGGTTATCGCGGCCCAAAAGATATCTATCGTAACAATCATGGAAAACCAGGTTATTCTAACTGAATCAAGGTTTACGCAGCGTCCTTCGCTATTTTTCGTAACCTAACCTAAAAGTACCTTTCATTCGTACAATCACCCATCGCCTTGACAGTTTAAACGCCCAGTTCGTGGAATCTATCTAGCCATTCATCGCAACCGCCTCAAAAAGTGGCATTTCTTTGTCAAACGTAACTTGGAATGACCACCGCCATTAGAATTAGCAGACTTATATGTGCCCGGTCAGCGAACCCAACAATAACTCTAAGAACCACTTGGCCTTTTTTTTTAACGTCGGCGAAAATCCTATTTTGCTAATTTTTCCAGAAGCGTTACGTCACCAGGTCTCAATTACCTAGAACGTGAAGTCTGGTTATTCTCGTTCTGGGCTTCTGATGATAAAGAAAGGATCAGGTTCCAATTTGAAATATAACCCGGGGTCAGATCATTCGCCCTTTCTTTGCTCTCTTGACCTAATTTCTCCAGCAACCAGGATAAAGTGAATACTATCCTATTAGTGGATAGAAGCATTATGAGAGAGAAATCTCTCATGAAAATGATCTAAGTGGTCGACATACGATAAGTGGAGGACAATTGGCCTTGCAAAGACCTGGATTCAGTTGGTTTATTTCTTTATATATTTTTGAGTATTTGCTTTTTTGAAGATGGATTGTCCATCAGGAGGCAAAAATTTGAATGTAATTAATTTAATTAGAGATTATATAAGAAATGAATCACTATAAGCACGGATTGACTCAAAAGTGATTCTAGATTTCTTGTTTATAGCGATCTGATATTTACATCTGAAACTATAAATTAAAAGTTTTATTATTCGAAAAAGAATATATTCTCAATTTACTTGATTATATAACTGGTTTCAAAACTATTTATTATAGATATAAGCCAGAGCTTGCGAGAAAGTTCAAGAGTACTTCTAGTCTATAATGAATTCCGTACGATGTGAGCAGAAATCACGCAGTACAACTACTTGTTGCGTATCGCTGTCCAGTAACTGTTTAAATTTTCACCTACACAACATTTCAAGGGACAACTTTGTGCTGGCAATTTTAGTTGAATCGATTCTATATCAGAATTAGTTTATAAACATAAACTTCTCATCTAGTTTGACTTGATGGAACAAGCAAATGATGATTCGTCAGAACATTTAAACATGATATATACGATACATAAATTATATAAAGTTGATGGAATTGCGAGAGAAGAGTACGGCATATCATTCTGTGTGAACTCGAACTAACCTTGGTCAAAGGTTGTGGTGTCAGGAAGTGTGAGTCGAAAGAGTTGGAAAGGCTCAGGACCGAGAAGAGGGGTTGTCGGCGGGTTGAGTTTTTTGGGGGTGGTATTAATCAGGAGTCCTGATTCAGGACACTTGTTGGATTTGAGGTAAGAATTAAGCGTTCTGGTGTCGGTGAAGAGACTGACAGCTTGTCACCTGTACTCCATCAGAAGGGAAATCAACCCCCTTTGTACTAGGCGTGAGAAGGAGGACCGAGAGATTATTATTTGCTCATTGTTTTCGCTTCCTAAGGTTTAGGTTTAGAATATTTGGTACTGGCTAGTTAGAAGGAACCAGTTGAAGTTCAGACTAAGTTATTGCTTTGAGATCGACAGACTAACTTAGAGGATCAGGTCCCTCGCATTTTTTGCGGCCCTAGCAACAATAAAAATAAACCTACTGCTCCTTCTACCTGGCCTTTATATATATTTATATAACCGTGTCAAAATCTGAGTAAATTAGCTTTTCCTGAGTTCTTTTTTGGCCACATGTTTGCTCATTACAAGAGCACGAATCAGCCACCGCCGTACAACAAACTGAACAGACTTAGGAAGAGAAAAATCTAAAGCCAGCCGTGGATTTCATCCTGAATCCTCCAGCTTACTGAGTCCATGGCGCTAAAACATGAGCTATTCGCTGACAGATTACATTTCCGAACGCATACTGTTTATAACAAAGTCGGGAGTGCAGTATATGATCCTTGCCACAACCACTAATTTTAGAGATGAGGCATCTATTTATACTGCAGAATTAGACGCTGTACTGATGTCACTGAAATATATTTGCTCCTTGTTAGAGAAAAAGTTTCTAATTCTAAGTGAATGTTATCAATAAACATAAATTAACAAACTTGCACGGACTTTGTAAGATAAATCACATTATTGTGGAAATAGTAGAGCGTATAGCACTTCTTAAAGAGGAGAGCGTTTACGTTCACTTTCTTTGGATAAGAGGACATAGCGGTGTTAAAGGGAATAAAGTAGTGGATACACTCGCTAAAGATGCCGCTGAATATGGAGAATGGGAAGAGTACAAAGTTCCAATGTCGGATTTAAGAGGAAGAATAACCAAAACGGCATAACAAATGTGGCAAACTGATGGTAAAAAGGGAAACCTTTAAAAGAGTATTGTGAACCAATTGGCTAAAAGAGCTTGGTGTAAAAGGTACAGGCATGAACAAAGGAGTCAAAGGAATGGTTACTACAATTAGCAGATTGAGAGCATACCATGCAATCTGCGGGTCGTACCTAAATCGAATCGGTAAGCGAGTTACTCCGTTGTGCGAAAAACGTAAGAAGAAAGAAGATTTTAAACATATTGTAACGAAGTTGACCTGGGCAGAGAAGAAAGGCCTAGATTGTTCTAGGGGTTGAGCGATCAAAGTCAGTAACAGGCCGCCACTGCATAAACAAAAGGGCGGTATCTACCTGTGGCAGAGAAGAAAGGCCTAGATTGTTCAAGGAGTTAGTGACCTGTGTAAAAGCCAGCTAAGAGAAAGGCCTCAGTTGGGGTGGTGGCATAAGTGTTTTCCCAGCCAGTGATTGACAGGTAGGAGCGAGACAGAGAGTAGGAGGAGGGCGGCCCCAGCTGAGATGGTGGCAGTATGTTTTCTCCAGCCAATGAACGTCAGGAGGGCGTGGAAACTTATGCTCAGAGAGTTGGAGGAGGGCAGTCCCAGTTGGAGGGAGGCACGCAGTTAAAAGGAGGCAGACACAGCTGGAGAAGTCAGTTTTTAGAGTTCTTAACGAGTTTTTAAGGAGTTCTTAATGAGTTGTTAATCAGTTTTAACCAGTTAGTTTTGAGTGAGTCTTGGAGAGACGTTAGTTTGGAGAGACACTTTGGAAGTGACAGTTTGAGAGAGTCAGTGTTGCGGAGTGCTTCAGTGGTAGCTAGTCAGGCGGTTAGTCAGTTAGTGAGTAGAGCTTTGTTTGTGTAGCAGAGACTAGTGCAATTCGGTGCAGTGCGGACCAGTGGTCAGTCGGGGAACAGTTTTGTGGCGTTACGTAGTGAGTAAGTAACAGTAAACTGTTGTGACTGTTGTAAATGGTAACTGTAATGAATAGCGTTAGTTGTTAGTAAATGTTAATGTGAGTAATGTTAATGTGTTAATAAATCAGGTTATTACTTACAACTTTAGCGAGTTTTATTATTTATCAAACCCACATATTATTCAATAACTATTATTATTATTATTATTTATTTATTTGTTACATGGGCATAGCCCTATGCAAAGGAGTTGCTACAAAAAACAAAAAACAGTACATATACAAAAAACAAAAAGAAAAACTTGTACATCTTACATAGCAAACAAAAAAAAAAACAATACCAGTGTTATAATTTAAGTAATAATTAATAGAAATCAAAATCTCTTGCGATAAATGAGTTATTAAATATTCATATAAATCAATAATTCATATTATTAGTTAAACACTGTATTATTCATTTAGAATAAATGCCCTCAGTTTTAACACATTTTCCACATAATAGTATAATTTTTTTATATTTTCAGCGCTGATATTATGAAATAATATTGGAAAATTAAATTGATCAACATCTTGTAAAAAACCTAAATATTTTAAACGAAATTGTAAATATATTGGGCAATTTAACAAAATATGGGACAAATCTTCAAATTGGGCGGTGTTACACAAAGTGCACTTTTCATTTGGATTTAATGTATATGTAATTTTACCAATACTAATCTTCAATACATATTTAGAGGACAAACGCAACTGAGAGAGCAATCGTATAAATTTAAAAGAAATAGGAAAATTCAAATAATTCTGTGGCTCCTGATCATTAAAAACTAACGCAGAATAGATTAAACTGAAATTGGAGCTGTGCAATTTGCAAAGGTCAGATTCTTTAAGCGACTTTTTATAGCTAACTAAAAACTGTTTCAACTGCTTCTTCAAACTGGAAATATTGTCATTGAATAAAATATCTGATAGATTTAAAGAAGGAAACAAGAAATTTAATTGTGAAACCCAATTATACTTGGTATTTACTGCATTACGACTTAATTCCAACAGCTTTAGAAAACACAGCAACGGGTATCTGTCGGGCGACATAGCTTTTAATTTATAAATCCAGTTACCAGCAAACTTGAGAAGAAGATAACTAATGTGTACCACACCAAATTCCAAACGCACGGCAAAGTTGGGCGTACAACGCGGTAATCCAAGCAAACGCTTGTAAAAATTTAGACTACATGCATCCAACGTGTTGCTGTACCTGAGCCCCCATATATGGGCACCATACAATAATACGCTCATCGCAATGGCTTCATTCAGTTTAACCCTGGAATCCCAACAGATTAATTTCGATGCAGCGCAAGTATTTAACACAGTTCCAATAGCCGCATTTGTTTTAGATACCGCATTTTCAGACGCTTTTAGAAAAACCCCAGAATTAGAAAATAAAACCCCCAAGTAATTGTAATTAGAAACTTGTTCTATCAAAACATTGTTAAAGTATAAATTTCTGACTTTTTTCTTAAAACTTTTTGAAAACCTAATAATTTTGGTTTTATTGGTATTAACATTTAAACAATTTTCTTTGCAGTACGATTCCAAGCATTTCAGTTTCGATCGAATATCGGTGAACGAATCCCCAAAGATTATCAAGTCATCGGCATATAACAACATCAGAATGTCAGAGCGATGCCCCACAGGAACGCCGAACAGTCCCCTACTTCTAAAATAAGTCTCAATATCGGAAATGAACAAATTGAATAAGAGCGGACTCAACGACTCCCCCTGCAAAACACCCTCAGTGACCTCTATTGGTTCCGATAATTGATTACCAACCCTAACTTGCAAAACTGCATTATCATAAAGTACTTTTAGATATTCAATAACTAGTGGCAGGCATTAGTTGTGTAAGTAAAGTTCTTCCTTAGTAAAAGGACAAGAAAAACTTTACAATATCGTCATGGAATGTTCACTGTATAAGAAAGAAAGAGATGAGCTGTTCAGCTCGCTTTACAAAAATTTGACTGCGCCGTTTTGTTACAAAGACATCATCTTTTCTAATAATGTCTGAAACCTGTTGAAGACGTGATTAACAAATATATTTGTGGATAGAAAGTTAAGAACAAATACTCTGGTCTGGGAAGGAATGAACTTCGAAGTTGGCTGTACGGTGAAAAGCCAATGCCCAAAAAAAGTCCATCCTTCAGAAAAAAAATAATTTTTATATTTTCTGTGAAATATCCAAAATTTTGTTAAAAATAAAATAAATGAATTAATTTTTTTTTTAAATCATTTATTTAGTTACAATCAACGCATTTTGCGTTATAAGCAACAATGATAACAATAAATAACAGAATAAAAGAGTGGAGAAGTTACCCAGCGGTAACACTCCAATAACATTTTACTTTCTACTGACTCTCTTCATCAGAGAGGAGATCGCGAGGCCACTGTCAATTTAAAGTTTAAAAATGACACATTGTTAGTTTTAGAATTTTTATAAGAACGATTTAATTATTTTCTTTATTAAATAGAGAGTGTTAACTTTATTGTTATCGTTTTAATTTAAATAAATCTTTTGTAAAAAACTGATTTCGTGAGATTCCAGAAATTGTAGACTATAATCTGAGTTGCATTATTTAACTAAGAAAGACAGAGAACTCTTGTTATACAATGTAATCACTTTCATGAAGAGCTTAAGCTCTATGTGCCCACCGCAAGTACGAGTAATATCTTTGGACTAAATTTATTTAACGCGAAGAATACGAGGTGTGGCAATTAAATAACGAGACTACTGCTGTAATACATTTTATTTTAAATTTATACATATTTAGTTATTATCACCTTCAATATACACCCCTCCCATATCCCTACAACGCTCCATGCGAATTTACCATTGTTCGAAACCGTACTGGAAGTCTTTTTCTGTGAGCTCCTGCATGACGCGTGCCGCTTTTTCTTTCACAGCTTCAACGGACTGAAATCGTGTTCACTTTTAATGCAGATTTGACTTTGGCAGAACAGATAAAAGTCACATACGAGGTGTGTTCAAAAAGTAACGGAAATTTTCGTTTTTTGAAAAAATCTTTATTTATTCATCTACATTAATATTGTCGCCTTCAAAGTAGTCCCCTTCGCATACAATTCACTTGTGCCAGCGCTTTTTCCAATCCTCGAAACACTTCTGAAACTCGATCTTTGTGATAGCTTTCAGCTCTTTCAGCGATTCGCTTTTAATGTCATCTATGCTTGTAAAACGACGGCCTTTTAATGTTCTCTTTATGTTTGGAAATAGAAAAAAGTCACATGGAGCCATGTCTGGCGAATATGGAGGCTGGGGCATCGTTAAAGTTTTGTTTTTCGCCAAAAATTCACGAACAAGCAATGAAGTGTGAGCAGGTGCATTATCGTGGTGCAAAATCCATGAATTGTTTTGCCACAAATCCGGGCGTTTTTTTCGGATTGCTTCACGCAAACGGCGTTGAACTTGTAGGTAGTACTCCTTATTGATTGTTTGACCTTGTGGCAAGAATTCATGATGCACTATGCCATTAAAATCGAAGAACACAGTGAGCATAACCTTCACATTCGACCGCACTTGTCGAGCCTTTTTCGGTCTTGGCGATCCAGAATGCCTCCACTGGGACGATTGAGCCTTAGTTTCGACATCATATCCGTAAACCCATGTTTCGTCACCTGTTATAACACGTTTCAGTAGATCCGCATCGTTGTCGACTTCATTGAGTGACTCTTGAGCAACTTCCATTCTCCGCTGTTTTTGTTCGAAATTCAACAATTTTGGAACAAATTTTGCTGCCACACGTTTCATACCCAAAACATCCGAAAAAATTTCATGGCATGAGCCAAATTGATATGGCAACATCATCAGCGACTTCTCTGATTGTGATTCGGCGATCGTTCATAACCATTTCTTTCACTTTTTTCACGTTTTCATCGGTTGTTGATGTGCTTGGACGTCCAGGTCGTTCGTCATCTTCAACGTTTTCGCGGCCATCTTGGCAACGCTTATAGCACTCGTAAATCCTTGTTTTACTCATAGCAGACTCACCATATGCCTTTATTAACATTTCACACACTTTATTACACTTTATTTCATTTTTTACGCAAAATTTAATACAAATTCTTTGATCCATTTTTTTTAACAAACAAAAATCGCCAAGCTCGAAAAACACGTCTAACCTTAACGGCTGCCACTTAAGAAGTAAACAATGAATATTACTGAAAATTTTATCGTACTTCAGGGGCATGTGTACCAACATAATAAAAAAAAAATTTTACAATCAGACTCTCCAAACCCGCGAAATTTAAAAATTCCCGTTACTTTTTGAACACACCTCGTATAGGGCCAGGTCAGGCGAATAAGGCGGATGGCCTAAAACTGGGAAGCTGTACTTGACAGACAATGCCAGTGTGAGCCGGCGCGTTGTCTTGATGGAGAACCCTTGACTAGTTCTTCCACCAATCGGGTCGTTTTTTCCTTACTCTTTCACGGAATTGAGCAAGCACCTCACGGTAGTAATGTTGATTAATTATAATTGATATTTTCATCCGTTTTTGACGTGGAAGGGCGACCCGAGAAGTCATCATCTCCAACGTCTACTCGGCCATCTTGGAAACGCTTGAACCACTCAAAAAAACTCGCGCACGTAATTAATATTCATCGCCATAAACTTCTTTTATTAAAAAATAAGTTTCAGTAGCGGTTTTACCAAGTTTTGATGTGAAATTTCACGACAATTCGTTGCTATACTACATGTGTAGTATCATGTTTTTGGCAAAACGAAACTAACAACTCTTACACAAACGACGGTTCCGGTCAGACAGATTTCTCTACAAACACGTGAGAAGGCTTTACTCTGCTCAGCTGTCGGTCGATAGGATTTGGCGCGTGCATAGTTCTTCTGTAGCAACATCAGTCTCGTTATTTAATAGCCACACCTCGTAAAACTCATGTTTGGTAAAAAATATTTCAACTACAATTTTAACAAGCGAAAAAACTCTTTGATTGTTGTTTAAATCAACATTTACTCTATCCTCCTTTCAAGTTGTAAATTCGAATTAGGAAGATAAATTTATTTAAAACCTTAGAACTTTGCAGTAACTTTGATGAATATTGTAAAAAAAAATAAAAGTTTCAATAAGCCCAAAAAATCTTGTTTTAAAAGGTTTATCCCATTAAATATATAATTACTTTATCTCAGGTGATGAAAACTTATTCCTCAGGATAGCTAAAGCAAGTAATAAATTGTTCACAAAACTTTTCCATGCTGATACAAGTTTAATAAGAAATATTCAAGTTTTAATTACAGTTAGTTAGCTGCACTAATTAATTGATAATATACTCTACACCTTCTAATATTCTTTTCAAATAAAAACCATTATAAAAGTCTTACTAGCAGTCTTCCATGTACCAAAATATTTTTATTGTTTTTCTCTGTTAACACAATATTTATTACTTTGTGAAAGAAAAAGGCTGATTTTTTTTAACCAAGTTATTTTAAAACTTTTCAAATTTATTTACATTTACCGCTGGAGTTAGAAAATTACAAACATGTCTCAAGCTAATTAGATAATCAATAGAAAGACGTGAAACTTGATGTTGTTTCAACATTGATGTACTTTCCTCATAATAATATTTTTATTAAAATTGTATTTGAGGACAAAGAGTTCTACGTGCCACATTAATCACTTCACTAGGTGTTCGGTCGTGACCGAGGACGTTCGGCCAGTTTGGCTAGCTTCCGACTCTCGCGGGTCAGCTTCACGGCCGCGCGCTTACTAATGTACGCATCCGCCTTAATTTCCTTCTTTCTACACATTTCTTATCACTTTTTATTATGTTATTATTTTACACCGTTTTATTCTCTTAAACTTTCTATCTATCTCAACCTGTTTCCGTTTCTTATGCCAAATGCGTCACTACCTATAGCTTCTATTTCCTTTATTTGTGTGTCTATATTCTAGACCCTTTGCCCCACTACTTCCTTTTGGACCATGTGGTCACCTTTCCCGTCTATGCAGTTCCCTGCTAGGCTTTCCTTCAGACGCTTTTCTGCTAATCACTCTTTAGCAACCTTTAACGCATCTCAGCCTGCTACGCATCACTTCCGCTGACGCCTAGTAGATCTCTGAGGGGCATTGCATCATACGCTTCTGCTGTCTGCTTTTGGTGTTCTTCTAAACGCATCTCAACCCGCTACGCTTCACTGCCGCTGACACCTAGCAGTCCGCATCTACACGCATCTATTGCACTATTAATCTTCCCTCAACCGCATCTAGTGCATTATTGCACTATTCCCCTTTACTCTTCCGCTTACCTCACTTCCACTTCCGATACGCTTCTCTGAGCCTGAGCACAAATATTGCCTACCTTTCTCAGAGCTCAACACACACACACACACACACTTACACAAACATATACACCCGCTTCCGCTCCACAGCTTCCTTTTCCTCTCAGTCTTGTCAACATACCTCACGCACATCGTTCCTTGCACCAAAGGGTAAGTACCTTCCCCTTTTTCCCTATTTTTTTATTTACTATTACTTCTTACAGCGCCCACTTGGGCACCTTAGCATCTGGGTGTAGGCGTGTTCGCGCCCCTACACTAGGTATTTTTATACAAACAATTTAAAACAAACTTTTGAATGAAGTATTTATTTCTATATTTGTTCATTAAAATCCAAATACCTATTTATTTAAGAGTTTAACCAGAGTATTTATTTCTTTTGATAAATTGAAATCAGTATTTGTTTGGTTTCCTTACTTCATTTACCAAACTTTCTTATTGGTTGTACTTTAAGTTTAATTACTTAAATCAGCTTATAGAAAGTTCTATGCGACTTTACAGAGTTTTTAAAATTCACTGTGATGAATATATATTAGATGGTAGACAGTTATAAAACATTCTTTCCATTCTTTGATCAGTTATTGTTTCAGAAAACTTTTGAGTGTTGGTAATTTAAAAATAACAAATCTTACTCCAACAACATTTTGTTCATCTTTAGGGATACAATACAAAAAAAAAGAAAAAAAAAAGAGATTTCACTGTTACGAACATAATACGAATATTAACATAATTAATATGTTAGTAAAAACTTATTACAGTACAATAATTAATGCTAATGGTATGTTTTTAAGAGATACATAATTCAAATTCTAAACTTAAAACTCAGTATGACCATATTTATTTGTAATTTTAATTTGCCTTTACATTTGTGATTATTATAAAATGTTTGTAAAACAGATACTAAAATTTGACCATTCACAGCACAAACCGAGTAACAACTTGTTAAAATATCTTTAATTTAAGTGTCAAAACACATTGGTTCAGTCATAGCTTTTTGTATTTATAATAAATTTCCCAAATAATAAAGATTAACACCATTAAAATGACAACAAATTTTTTGGCAATTGAATAATAAATAATTAATTTCAGAAGCTATTTTGATGAAATTCCGTGCTCTAATGTTGCAATAATTCAACTCAAAATTCAGTAGCAGGCGCTGAATAATAGCAGTAAATTTATTTGAATTTATATTATAAAAAGAATAATAAGAACAAAGTGCATTATTTAATCGAATTTCTCCACTTTTTTGTTTTATGGAGTTAATAAGAGTTATTGCAGCGAACGGCTCAATTATTAATCACAAACATAAAAGTAAATTAAAATTATAAATAAATAAGGTTATAACTTGTTTTAAATATAGAATTTAAATTATGTTTATCTTTTAGAAATGTACTTTAAGTATTACTTTCTATTTACTTTACTTTTCATTACTTTAAGTTTTTATTTATTTGTTATAGTTTACATATTAATTATGTTTAAGTTTAAATTTGTATTAAATGTTGTTAGTCTTCTTAATAAACTTGTTAACGCCCAATTGTGTAGCTTCGAAGATAAACTATAGTTCGAAACTTTGGCATAAATATTTGTTATTTAACATATAACTGACTAAAATTCAAGATTCTTCAAAAACAATATGAATTTATGAATTTGGTGGAGGAAAGTTTATGCCACGACATGAAAAAGAAGTTGCAACGCTACTAACGCCGCTTCCGAACTTACCGAAATAGAGGCGGACAGATAAGCTCTAGTAAAAAAAAAAAAGGAAAAAGATGGTAAGAGCTTGGAACGTAGATTTAAGCACGGTGTACATGGTAGAAAGATCAGCTACTCTACAGGAAACTTGGGGTTTCTGCGGGTAGGCTAGCAACAGATAACACTTGATAAACTCATGGAGTTTGTTGCTTGGATTAAAGGGGTACATACACGGGGTTTAACTGTAGCTTATTATCAAAAAACAATTATTCTTATGTACACATTGTAAACTGCACAAAGTCTACATTCTATGACAACCATATAAACACAGTTTTAATTCGTTTCAGCGCTTTCCCAATTTTTATTGTGCCCTCACATCCAACGTGCTTACCTTTTCATCAGAAGATTTTCAGTAAAATAAAGTCTGTTCCACTGAATTCTCCATTATCAGCGAGCATTCGCTTGGATTCCAGGTGCGGCGAAGCATTACATCAACTTTCGCACCAGTAAACCACACTCAAACTTCCTTTCTCAAATCCAAATGGTTTTTCTTTCATCTAACAGTTGTAAAAATATGTTTCTATCAGAACTGTTGTAAGACATGCAATATAAAACCTTGGTTTGTTCCGCTCTACCATGCTTTCTACCATCTTCTGTTAAAAAATTGGTAAAAAAGATAATTACTTCTTAAATTAATAAACGTAATTAATGGGGGCACAGTGACTGTGGGCGGTTCGGCTCGTCCTCTCTGTTTGCCAATTCCAATAACCTTAATAGCTACTTACAAAAAAATTAATTAAACCACTATTTTAAAACTATTTAAAATTTTATGGCTTCCCTAAAAAATAATTAAAGTTAAAAATAAAAATTAATAGAAAAAGCAGCGAACCATCACATAATTGACGGGGTATCTTTAATTTATTATTGATAAATAAAGTGCAAAGGAGGTATATTATGGTTCCTCCTTCAAATCTAGCTTTCTTTTGTTCATTTATTTGCCTTTGACGATCCGCAAAAAGAAAATCTAATTAAAGTAGTCTTTATGAACGGATCAGCTGAAGGAGGGAAGCTGCCCAGTTGCGTCCACTTTCGTTGGAGGTTCTTACGTTACTGTCGGAGATGATCACGAGGCCAACAGTTTTTCAATCGTCGTGGAAGATGACCTAGAATCGTAGAGGCAAGATCTTGAACAAGAGGATTTCTTGCAGAAAAGAACAGAGTCTAGATTTTTATTTATTTATTTATTTTGTAATTTACAATCTGTATACATTGTATACAATAAGTAAATAAGGAGAGAGTGATGAACTGGTGCGGAAGGAGAGCAGGAGGAGAGAAGCTACCCAGCGGTAGCACTCTCTATAGGAGAGAGGAGAGATAGGAGAATAATGGCGGTTAGGCCTTCAGACAACAAGGAAGTCGCGGGGCCACTGGCGATTCAGTCAGCGAGGAGTATTAGGGATGTCAGAGGAAGCGAGAGATAGTACAAGAGGATTAGAGCTAGTCGAGAGAGTAGTATGGAATTTTTGGTATCTAGTCTTGGCGAGTTGGTCAATGAAGGGAATGTTGAGGTTTGTAGGTTTGGCTGAACCCCACAGCTCTAGTCCCATAGGTCCACATAGGTTTGAGGATAGTGTTGTATGTTAAACGTTTGAGTTGTAAGGGCAAATTGGAGCGTCGTCCAAGTAGTCTGTAAAGTAGTTTCGCACGTTTTGTCATTGCTTGTCTTTTAACTCTGCGGCTAGGTGGGTTAAAAACTGTCCCACCTTTTGCTTAGCTTTTGCTGCAAGGTGGGATATATTTTAACCCACCTCGAAAAGTTGAAGTTATTCATACATGCAGCTTAATATGTTATTTAAAGTTTTTCATTCAGTTGGCAGTGCTATGCACCAATGGTAAATGCGTAAATAAGTGAAAAAAATTGTATATCAATTATAAACTTGACCGATAGTTAAAACTGGTGGCACCGCATACTGTTCTATTATTTGGATGCAGCTGTTGTTAATTCATATATTGTTTTTATAAACAATTGGGACAAAACATTTCAAGGAACAGTGCGCTGAAGGACAGTGCTGCACTGCCTCAAAGTTCCGCTTTGTTTTGGTAAAAAGTTGTGTTTGAATGAACATCATATAAAGCATTAGTTGCACAGTGGTATTATACAATACCAGTGTCCCACACTAAAAAAGGACTATTGAAATGTTAATTTTTTCTTTTCTTTTTTACTTATTTTGAGAGTAATGATTATTTGAGAGGGATAATTACATATGTAAAATAATGGAAATGAATGTTTAGTTCCATTTTTTGTTATATAAAAGAAATTGTGTGCAACTGGGGCTTTTATTTTCTTTAAAATCGTGTGCCTCAAAGAGTTAAATCTAGTGTGTGGGTTCCACGTGAGTCGTTTGTCTATGTAGAGCCCAAGGTAGCGCACCATATCTGTACAAGGAAGAGGATTGCTGTTGAAGAGGACAGGTGGACAGGAGCCCAGCCGGAGATTAAACGTGGCATTTCCTTGAGTTCTTTTTAATCCGCCACTTCTAGATTTAGATTCTAATTTTTCAGTTTCATTTGCGATCTTGAGGTCGTTATGACATAAAATGGAGAATCCATTATCTGACGAAGTATTTTTTATTGAAATTACGAATTGATCCCTACAGTCCAAGTCGATAAGTCCAGCTGATGATTATTTGTCGTTCGTGTACCAGTTGTAGCTATGATAGCCTGTCAATTAACAAAGTCAGTAATTTGTTCCGTCGGTTAAGATCGTTTCTTTTTAAAAGGGAATATTTATATCTTTGATTTTACTCATCGTCGCACGCATATTTCTTGTAACGCTGACTGGTTTCGGCCTAATCTAGTCACCAGAGGTAGATGAATCAGTGAAGTGTAGAGATTTCGTCTTCACTTACATTACCATCTCGCAATACACTAGCTGATTCAATTATTTATATTACAATTCGCTGAACTATCTAGTCTTTTTGGATTTTTCCTTAAGTGGCTTCTTCAACACTTTCAAACTTATCTCCACCAACACTCACTAACATTGAGTTATCAATTTTTAAGAAGTTTTAACACCTCTTTCAATTTAAATCTGTGCCCAAAACCTATTTCTAAACTATGTAGAAGCAACAATTCAACTTATAGCTTATTAATTGAAAATAAATATATAATGAAAATCCATATTAAACATAGTGGCTAAAACATGAATAACTAAACAATGCACCAAAGGGACTAGATTATATAAAAGCGTAACCTCTACTTCCATAAGGGCGCGGCGTTCTATTCAGCAAGAACTATTTATGCAATACCTCTGAGAATATCTCTTCATATTTTTTTACAAAGCTTTGAGCAGGAACTTGGAAATAGACTATACGTCGTTCATGAAGAAGCAGAGTTGATATAATGCCAGAATTATTTGCCACTAGGTGAACTTGCAGATCATTCAAAAAGAAATTAAAATGGATTTTAACGAAGTAACGTAACAATACTGTACCAAAATAATCCTTACAATCAAAACTTCCGTTTGAATTTTAAAAAAAGTGATTTGCATTTGTTTTAAAACAATAAATAAATAAAATAACTAATTGAGTTTAGGACAAAAAATAAAATACTTCAAGTTTCAACTAAAGTTGTTGTCAAAATTTCGTTTTCAATTCAATTACTCTGTCATACAAGAACAAATAATTTTATAAGTACTACTTTTCATTTTACAATTGGCCCCATTTCTTGCTTTTTTTAAAAAAAGTCACACTCTTATAAAACAAGAAAGCCGTATTATGCTTGTGTTAAAGAACAAATGTTATGACTGAAGGCTAGATGTTAAAAAATTTAATAAAGGTTTTTTAGGTTCAAAATGACAGTTTGATTAAAACAGGTATCATTTATCCGACCACTCATTGAGGTAGCCGAGAGGCATGCCTTCAGATCTCGATTCTACCAAGCAGTTATCACAACTTGGTGGACCAAGTATGCTAGAGAAAGAGCCGGTGAAAAGCAAGAGACATTTTGGTATAATTCTTGTTCGGTGAGGCTTTGATTCTTTCTTAAAGCATGCAATTCAAAAAGATTATTTTATAAAAGTTGTATTTGTTTGCTGAAATATATGAAATACATAGGGAATGCTTAGTCTTGAAGCCTAAGGGGATCTACGCCATTGCTCTTGGTAATAAATGAAAATAAAATAGAAATATTAATTTGAAATTTTCTGTTTATAACTTGGTTTATTCATAGGCTGCTTTGATATTTACGTCAGAGAACAAGTGGGATGAAATACAAAAAAAGTTAGGGGCTGCATGAGGGAAGAGAAAAGAGAAACAGAAAGAGTATGAGGTGACATTATAGACAGGCTACATACACACATGACAAAGTGAACACGGCCCGGAGATACGAGGATAACAGTGAGAGAAATGTTGTTGAGGTTACATATTTGATGGGACAAAGTCAGGGCTAGTGGATGACATGGGAAAGGGCTCCTCACTTCGCCAAAAACAAACAACCCCAGCTACAACAAGGTGTTCCGCCAGTTACTGGATGAGGCTTACAGGGAAGCGCCCTTGAGATTCGTGCATATTTTAGTGGACCTCAAAACAACACAGGCTTAAGCCTGTTTCCTCTGCGTTAAAAGCCTTATCACTGCTTAGGCGTAAAACATCAACAGATGTAAATTATAAATATTCTTTAATATTTAAACTAAAAAAATAAATAATCTACTTTATTTAAAAGCATTTTTCTTTAAAGAAAATAAGAGAAACTTGAATGTTATTTTATTCCTCTTAAATTAACAGGACATTAGCATGTATAAGATAATTATGTTTAAACCCTAGGGGGTGCATTAATATTAATGTTTAAATTTAAAAGATATCTGGTATATTTTAAGAAAATAACTGTAGTACCAACCATACTCTCCTGGTTGAATATAATAAATTTCTGTGAAGTTTATTCACACCTCACTACTGCTAAACTTATAACAATAACAAATATTACACCCACAAAAAATAAAAATAAATAAGAAATGAAATAAACATGTGAAGCAAGAAAGAATAATACCAGATTTACTTATTATTTTTAATTATTTTGCCGAGCTATCGGCCTAGGGACTAAGTCATAGTGGAACATAGTAGGTATAGTTATAATAATTGTGTTCTAATGAATTTGCAAAGAGTTATGTAGTTTACAAACATAATTTATTTTATTGATAATATAATTATTTTTTTTTACAGCTTTATAATCACAATGTTTTTTTTTTGCGTTTATTTATGCTACAATCAGCGCGTCAGCGCTATAAGTAACAATGATACAATAGACTAATAAATGATAAGGTAACGAGTGGAGATGTTACCCAGTGGTAACACTCCAAAACATTAGACTGTTAGTCACTCTCTTCACTTGAGAGGAGATCACCAGGTCACTGTCTTTTAAGAAGTCTTGTCGGGTTGTCAGGAAGAGTTCTAGAAGAAAGATTTTGAGCTAGAGGATTTAAAGGAAAGTAATTGCCTATTTTTTAGGCGGGGCTTAAAGTCCAACTACCAATTAGGTGTCGTGGACGGAGGCGACTAGCAAACATACCAAACTGAAAATTTCTTTTATTAACCATTAAATAAAATCCAAAGCCTAAGTCGGGAATCGAACCTAGTGCCACAATACATATTAGCTTTACAGGTCTCCCCGCTCGGCTACCAGCTAGAAGATTTATATGAGATTGCAGGTTAAAAGGAAGTTTCCTGTATCAAGTTTTAGCGACTTGAGTGACAAAAGGAATGTTAAGGTCAGTGTGTATAGTCAGGTTTGAGACATAAAATGGAGCGTTTACGATAGTTCGAAGTGCTTTAAATTGAAAAGATTGAATCCTTTGGAGATTGGAGCGTTTGGTTGAACCCTACAGCTCTATTCCATACGCCTAGATAGGTTTTTAAGTAGAAGTATAAATCAGTCTTTTGTTGTCTAGAGAGAGTTTAGATCTATCGTCTAAGAGTCTTTTAAGTTGTCGATAGTGTCTTTTTAGTTCTGTTCTTTTAAGTCTAGTGTGGGGGTTCCAAGAATGTCTTCGGTTTAAGTACATCCCAAGGTACTCGCTTCGGCGGTACAGATACTAATGTAAAAATGTTATAAGTTAAATAATTTTTATAAACTACATAACTTTATACAAACTCATTATAAATAACACAATTATTATAACTATATTGTAAAATATGTTCCACAGTCCTGAAGATGACCAAGTCCCTAGCTCAAAAGCTTGGCAAAATAATAACAAGACCATGACTGAAATTGGCATTATTCTTCCTTCTGGATTAATGAATGAGTCACCAAAAACAATAAACGTGCGAAATCATACAATAAATCATGCTGCAAACCGGAGAGTAAAGGAATATATCTTGAATAGGGAATATGGAAAAGTGGGATATTTCTGATGTTGTAAGAAGGAACATTGAAGGAGATAAAGAACAGATTTTGAGGATCTACCGATTTCGGAGTTTAAAGTGTTAGATAAGAAAAATTAGATTTAATTATTTAGAGATTTTACCTGGGTAAAGGAGTGAGAGATTTAACACCGTGTTTAAGTTTGAGATATCAATTCTGGGATGAAAAGATCAACATGGTAATGAAGGGAGATTCTATAAAACTATGGCAGATAGTTACCTAGACAATCATGGTTTAAGGGAACTGTCACTAATAAATGGGTTGTTACGACAATAAGCAGGCTGAGAACGAACCACGCTGTGTGCGGATCTTATCTTCACAGAATCAACAAAAGGTTCTCTCTTCTTTGCGTAGATTGCAATGAGGAGGAGGATTTCGAACATATAATAATGATATGTCCACGTTATGTAGTAGAAAGGAAACGAATGTTAGACGACTTATACAGGTATTTAGATGCACCATTTCGCTACGAAGACATAGTATTCTGCACCAACATCTATGTGCTTAAATCTGTAGCAGAGCTAGCAAAGAAATACGAATGTATTTAAAAGTTATAGCCGATTAGAATGAATGGAAGAAAATGATTAGAGAAGGATTACGTGATTTTAATTTCGGTTAAGCCATAAGGATGGCAGGAATATAGAGTACTAATCCATCCATTAGTTGTAGTTTATGTAAATAGTTGTATAAGTAGAGTGATGAATGTGTGAAGCGAATGTATTTATAAGTAAGAATGGAGCGTGAGTGATATTCTAGTGATAAGCACCTAGACGATGCTGACTGTATGGCAAAAGCCAATGCCAAAAAAAAAATCAACATCTTAAAAAACGTCTCTGAACAGATGCTGGATTATCTATATACACTGAAGACCAGATGATGGAGGCACATTTCACTTAAGTTCTAACTAGAGAATTGTACAGCAGATCGTCAGAGTTGAAGAAATAGCAAATCTGGAATTAGTTCCTCTTTAGTTCGGTTATTAAACTTTATCTCAGCCATTCTTCATATTAATCTGTAGCAATAGAGTTTTGCAATGCTAGTCTCTACAATTTTTGAATAGAAGCTTTTCTAAATATCCTTAAACTTTATAATTAAAGTTTAGATTAATGAGAAGTATTTGGTAATATTCTATTAATTAAATAGTTAACTTTATTTGTTCATCGATCGAATGTGACTCTACGAAGGTTTTTATGTTAGGTTTTAGAATGAATACAAACTTTTAAAATATATTTGTGGAAAGTAGAAATAGTTCAATATGGTTTTTTATCCACTGTCCGCCCTTGGCAAATTGGATACGGCACCGCTTAAGTCCCTATAAAGGGTGAATAGCAGCTTAAAGTTCTATAAATATATAGCTTATAGGCTTTTAGCCTGTTTAACAGGCTTATGGCCGGCCATTAAGTAAATACTAAACAATTATTTCAGTCGTCACAGAATGCTTTTTAATTCATTCTAACTGGTTTCACATTATCATTCCTCCTCATCAGATTTATGTTTATGCAAAGTAATAAGACTTCACTTTACACATGAATTATATTAAGATAACGCGTTGAAATAATTTGTAATAAAGTTCAATGAGAGTTGTACATTTTTATAATATTTTTTTAGAGTTCTTTAAATATAATACATCACTAAGTCATTGAATCTTCTCAACTAGGGGGGACGCCATGAATGCGAATTTATTAGTAATACACATTAAAATAATTAGCTCTGAAAATACGACGGACACTGACCTTAACATTCCTTTTATCACCCAAGTTGCTAAAACACGATACAGAAAACTCCACTTCAGCCTGCAATCTCATATAAATCCTCTAGCTAAAAATCTTTCTTCTAGAACCCGACAAGACGTCTTAAAAGACAATGGCCTCGTGATCTCCTCTCAAGTGAAGAGAGTGACTAAACATCCAATATTTGGGAGTGTTACCACTGGGTAATTTCGCCACTTGTTACTTTATCATATATTGCTGTTATCTTATAGCGCCAACGCGCTGGCTGCAGCACAAATAAACGCAAAAGAAAAAAATATATATGACGGAACTGTGCAATATGGGAAGGGTAGCTACCAATAATATTATAAAAAAACAAAGAACAACTGGGTAATTGTAGAAATGGAGATGCACCTTTCAAGTGAAATTTTTTCAATAACCTTAGAATTAAATGATGTTGAAACAACTTAGCATTTTATTTTGTTAGGAAAATTAAGATCGATAAGTGAGAGTACGAGGGTCGTTTGAAAAGTCCGTGCAAAAATAAAAACTACTTAATTTTGGGGGGTAAACCTTTTTTATTTTTCAACATAGTCTCCTTTTAGGCTTATACACTTCGTCCAACGCTGCTCTAGTTTGTTGATCCCTTCCGAATAATAGGATTTGTCCAAGTCTGAAAAATAGCCATTCGTTTCTGCAATCACCTCCTCGTTTGAATAAAATCTTTTTCCCGCCAGCCATTTCTTCATATTGGGGAACAAATAGTAGTCCGAGGGAGCCAAGTCTGGAGAATAGGGGGGATGTGAAACGAGTTGGAACCCTATTTCCATTAATTTTGCGACCACAACTGCTGAGGTGTGAGCTGGTGCGATGTCGTGATGGAAAAGGACTTTTTTGTGGGCCAATCGTCGGCGTTTTTCTTGCAGCTCGGTTTTCAAACGGTCCAATAACGATGAATAATATGCACCTGTAATAGTTTTACCCTTTTCCAGATAGTCGATGAGGATTATTCCTTGCGAATCCCAAAAGACAGTCGCCAAAATCTTTCCGGCCGAAGGAACGGTCTTCGCCTTGGTAACCCATTGTTTAGATTGTACTTTGGTCTCAGGAGTGTAGTGATGTATCCATGTTTCATCCACCGTGACGAAACGACGCTTAAAGTCTTGCGGATTCTTCTGGAACAGCTGCAAACCGTCCTTGCAACACTTCACACGATTTCGTTTTTGGTCAAGCGTGAGCAATCGCGGCACCCATCTTGCGGATAGCTTTGTCATGTCCAAATGTTGATGCAAAATATTATGTACCCGTTTATTCGAGATGCCCACAGCACTAGCAATCTCACGCACCTACTGTCATCCATCACCATATCGTGGATTTTATCAATGATTTCTGGAGTAGTAACCTCAACAGGGCGTCCAGAACGTTCAGCGTCACTTGTGCCCCCATATGGCCACTCCGAAAATTTTGAAACCACTTATAAACTGTTCTAATCGAAGGTGCAGAGTCACCATAATGTTTATCAAGCTTCTCTTTAGTCTCCTCAGGCGTTTTGCCTTTCATAAAGTAGTGTTTAATCAACACACGAAATTCTTTTTCGTCCATTTTTTGAAAATCACTCGACTTCCTCGATTCAAACGAATGCCAAACACAAAGAAATAGACCGATCTGGCTGAAACTTGGTGTGTGTTCTTCCAAGAGACGCTCCTAACTAAACATAACCTCGATACGCGCCAGTGGTGCTATCTCTCTGACTTTGCACGGACTTTTCAAACGACCCTCGTAACTTTAAAAAGCGTTATTAGTTGAAATACTGTCAGTTTTCTTTGATTTTAATTATTACTGGGAAATAGGAAGAGATAAAACTGGTTTGTATAAATGTTTTTTTTAATTTTGTGAAAAGTAGGTTTGTTTTTTTTTTTAAAAAAAAAATGGAGAAGTTAGTAAATGAAAGGTTCAGAATAATCTGAACTCAAATTATGATTCGTTTCATTGGATTACCAAGTATGGTTCTAGTTTATAATTGAACGGTCAGAGGTAAAAAAAGAAAAAAAGAATATTTTAAAAATTTGCAGGAAAATGTATTAGAATTGAGGAATTATTTTTATGTGAGTTATGAGTGAGGTTGGATTACAACCAAGTTCCATCAACCAATCCATCCAATAAATAGATCCAATTATCAGTTTGTAAATTGCTAAACGAAGTCGTAAGTTTTTTTGTTTTTTTTTTTTTTTAATAAAATACAAAAATAAAAAAGGAAAACATGTTTAGTGAATTGTACATCCAACCGGTGGAGCTGACGAAAACACAGATGTTCAATATTGAGCTTAAGCTACCTTCGTTTCTGTGACATTTGTATTTGTATTCACATGCTGCTCTCTTGAAAAATAAGGAAACGTTTTGTAAAAATATTAATTTTGAGATAGGAATTTGAATAAAAGTATGTAAACAAAAAGAGAAATGGAAGAACTGAAGGGTTGTTTATTACACGACCTCCACCAAGGGAGCCAGTCAGTGTTTGTATTAACCAAACAAAAAACAGGAAATAGAGTTTCAAGTAAAGACGTTAAAGGCAATAAATATAAATGCATGAGAGGCATTTATCCTTTGCAAGGAAGAACGAGCCAATAGAGGTCAAGGGACCATCTTGTTCTCTCGTGAAATTGATGACCCCTATTACACACTGAATGTACTGCTGCCTCGACATAACTATAGTGAGTCAACTCAATTTTCTCTCTACCCTGCCACTAACATGTACGAGGTGTGGCTATTAAATAACGAAACTATTGCTGTAAAACATTTTATTTTAAATATTATACATATTTAGTTATTATCACCTTCAATATACACCCCTCCCCTATCCCTGCAACGCTCCATGCGAATTTACCATTGTTCGAAACAGTGCTGGAAGTCTTTTTTCTGTGAGCTCCTGCTTGACGCGTGCCGCTTTTTCTTTCACAGCTTCAACGGACGGAAATCGTGTTCCTTTTTAATGCAGATTTGACTTTGGGGGAACAGATAAAAGTCACATAGGGCCAGGTCAGGCGAATAAGGCGGATGGCCTAAAACTGGGATGCTGTACTTGACAGACAATTCAGTGTGAGCCGGCGCGTTGTCTTCATGGAGAACCCATGACTTGTTCTTCCACAAATCGGGTCGTTTTTCTCCTTACACTTTCACGGAGTTGAGCAAGTACCTCACGGTAGTAATGTTGATGATTAATTATAATCGATATTTTCATCCGTTTTGGACGTGGAAGGGTCATCATCTCCGACGTCTTCTCGGCCATCTTGGAAACGCTTGAACCACTCAAAAACCCAGTTTCATGTGAAATTTCACGGTAATTCGTTGCTCTACTATATGTGTAGTATCATGTTTTCGGCAAAAAGAAAACTAACACCTCTTACACAAACGACGGTTCCGGTCAGACAGATTTCTCTACAAACATGTGAGACGCTGTGAGAAGGCTTTACGCTGCACAGCTGTTAGTCGTTAGGATTTGGCGCATGCATAGTTCTTCTGTAGCAGCATCAGTCTCGTTATTTAATAGTCACACATTGTATACGGAGAAGGTGAATGAGATAGAAATAATTTTTTTTTTTTCTGAGAACTAGCTGATGGATGGATATACAAATTAAAAAATTACTTTTTAAATGTAAATAATTTTAAGAACTTTGTTTTGCAGCAAAAATCTTTAAAGCTGTTCAAATAGATGCTACCAAATCTGCTTCAAACTGTGTTAGATAACTAGATGATTGGTGGATTTCTTTTCTACTGTAGTCCCACTCACCAATGTTTGTTGACGTTCGTCATCTTGGCTCTATATTGAAAAAAAGATTGACGAGAAACCCCCCAATACTCGATTTAAAAGATAAGAGAACAAATCGGCGACAAACAAAGATGCTGACTTGTTGAAGACTACGAGACTTCTACCCAAACATTCTGACTAAAAATTTTACAACAATACAACTACAACTAAAAATTTTAATAACAGTATTAGCAATTCAACCAACCTAAAGATCAACTAATGACTTCAACATTCTTTCCAAAAAAATATTATTAAAAAACGATGTAGAAAATTCATTTACCTTTATCTTCCCATTAGAATCCTCTCGTTCGTCGCTCCTCATCACGCGCACTTCTTAGGTCTCTCTTCAACGGACCTAGCCTCATGATCTCTTAAGAGTATCACCAGTTGGTAGTTTCTTTGTCCGATTTTGTTTTTGTTACATTTTATTGTGCACATTTGCTTAAAGATATCGTTGCAATAAAAATTGCTATTTTATATGTTGGGTACGAATGATGTCCTACATCAGGAGCATTAAAATTGAAAGGAAACAAGAATATTTATTTATGAGCTGGGAATAGATTTATATGGAACATCCCAAAAAAAGAAAAATAAATAAAATAAAATAAAAAATAATTAATGAGATAAAATTTTCTGTGAATTTACTGTTGTAGCAAACCATAGAAACTGTACAATAAGTTAATAACAGAGTAAACAAAAAAATTGTAAATGTCAATAGGATGAAAAATTAATGCCAGTTTCAGTCATGATAAACTTTATTATGCCGAGCTTTCGACCTAGGGACTAGGTCATCTTCAGGGCTAATTTACAATATACTGTTTTACATCATTGGAGGGGTTGGTGTGTCTTCTGGTCTTGTTTGTTCATGGACTGTTAATGAACAGTAATGGTAAATGTCTATTTTTCTTATATAATTCCATTAATGAGAGTTAAATTCCATTATGTTGTATGCATTGGACATACTAACTTTGTAGAGTATTGAATCAACGAGGATGTCAATTAAATTGATTACTGGGGTTAACCTTAGTAATCAGGTGTCATTAAGGTGTAACATTCTCCAGGTAAGTCATTAGTAAATAACATACCCATCAGATTAGATTTGATGTTCCCAATAATAACAACTATAATAAAGTTCAACTTCTCGTATGTCGTTCCGAAGGGCTAACCTCTTAAAAACCACGCACGTAATCAAACGCTTCCCAACAATGTATCCTGTAGTGGGAGATAATTTGGGCAAAAAAGAGTAAGAAAACTATGCGCGTCTAAAGCGAAATGGTGTAGAGACCATCTAATCCAGAAATGTAAATTTGTAGTAATGAAACCATTCCATTAGGAATGTACTCAGTTTTGCTTGTTGTCCTGCGCTGTACAGTTTTAAAAATTAGTGAAAAAAAAAAAAACAATGTCAAGATTTAGATGCCCGTGAAGTTACCAGGTGTTGCAGGAAGAGTCCTAGAACAATTCTTCCTAGAACCCTTCGTAATTCTAAGATTTCTTAGGTTCTGTATAGCGTCCCAGTGTAATAGAAACAATAGAACAATTTGAAAGCAAAGCTATTTGTAGCATTCACCAAGATTTACAGATAGAATTTAATGCAAAGAAGTGGCCAAATATTTTGAACTCATTTCTGTAGGTTCTCTCATTTCATAATAAGAGAATTGAAATGGAATTCCTCTATGAATATAAAGTGATAGGGCAGGCAGCGAAGAAGTAGTCACAATTTTTAAATCAAAAGTTTGATGTTGGTGCTTTAAAAGCAATGTATAATACGAGGGTCGTTTGAAAAGTCCGTGCAAAGTCAGAGAGATAGCACCACTGGCGCGTATCGAGGTTATGTTTAGTTAGTAGCATCTCTTGGAAGAAAACACACCAAGTTTCAGACAGATCGGTATATTTCTTTGTGTTTGGCATTCGTTTGAATCGAGTAAGTCGAGTGATTTTCAAAAAATGGACGAAAAAGAATTTCGTGTGTTGATTAAACCCTACTTTATGAAAGGCGAAACGCCTGAGGAGACTAAAGAGAAGCTTGATAAACATTATGGTGACTCTGCACCTTCGATTAGAACAGTTTATAAGTGGTTTCAAAATTTTCGGAGTGGCCATATAGGCACAAGTGACGCTGAACGTTCTGGACGCCCTGTTGAGGTTACTACTCCAGAAATCATTGATAAAATCCACGATATGGTGATGGATGACAGAAGAGTGAAGGCGCGTGAGATTGCTAGTGCTGTGGGCATCTCGAATGAACGGGTACATAATATTTTGCATCAACAGTTGGACATGACAAAGCTATCCGCAAGATGGGTGCCGCGATTGCTCACGCTTGACCAAAAACGAAATCGTGTGAAGTGTTGCAAGGACGGTTTGCAGCTTTTCCAGAAGAATCCGCAGGACTTTAAGCGTTGTTTCGTCACTGTGGATGAAACATGGATACATCACTACACTCCTGAGACCAAAGAACAATCTAAACAATGGGTTACCAAGGGGGAATCTGCGCCAAAAAAGGCGAAGACCGTTCCTTCGGCCGGAAAGATTATGGCGACTGTCTTTTGGGATTCGCAAGGAATAATCCTCATCGACTATCTGGAAAAGGGTAAAACTATTGCAGGTGCATATTATTCATCATTATTGGACCGTTTGAAAACCGAGCTGCAAGAAAAACGCCCACGATTGGCCCACAAAAAAGTCCTTTTCCATCACGACAACGCACCAGCTCACACCTCAGCAGTTGTGGTCGCAAAATTAATGGAAATAGGGTTCCAACTCGTTTCACATCCCCCCTATTCTCCAGACTTGGCTCCCTCGGTCTACTATTTGTTCCCCAATATGAAGAAATGGCCGGCGGGAAAAAGATTTTATTCAAACGAGGAGGTGATTGCAGAAACGAATGGCTATTTTTCAGACTTGGACAAATCCTATTATTCGGAAGGGATCAACAAACTAGAGCAGCGTTGGGCGAAGTGTATAAGCCTAAAAGGAGACTATGTTGAAAAATAAAAAAGGTTTACCCCCCAAAATTAAGTAGTTTTTATTTTTGCACGGACTTTTCAAACGACCCTCGTATATATCTCTCTCAAAGGAGAGAAGTAACTGCAGGATAAATATGAAAGGAGAGAGGGCGCCTGAATGAGCAAGACTTAGCTCACCGCCTTTTTTTATAACAACCAGTCAAAGAAATATCATTGAAAGAAGATTTAAATAACGACTCAAAAATCAAGAAATAAATTTGGAGACAGAGCGCATTCACTGTCTAACTACAATGGTTCTAGTAAAATGAGTAAAACAAATAGAAGCTTTCCGTATACTACACTGGGTATAGCATAGATTTAGATGTAAAAGCGTCAGAGTTAGCAAAAAAGCTTGAACTGGTAACAACATAAGGAAAAAAACAGTCAGAAGATTTGTATTTATGAATAAGACTAGTTTTAACCTGAAATATAATTATATCTTGTACAAAGATATTAAAATAGGTGTATTAATAACTTTATTTGTCAAAATTTTTAAAAAATTATTGCCTCATTAAAGACAAGAAAAATAAGAAATAATACCATGATGATATTCAAGTTGAACTGAACCTTACAAGATAATAAAACCTTGTTTACATTAGATCTAATTTTTTTTAAGTTTTTTTATTTTTAAAGTAGAAGTAATAGATGTGTTATCAAGATAGAAAAGTTATTAAAATTGAGTAAACTTGAACTTAAAGTGCTGATAGTAAGACGTTGCAAATATATTATGTATTGATGTTCAGCGCTTTGCCCTAGACCAGTATACTGAATAAAGTTCAAACTCTCTCTCATTGGTTCAAAGTAGATATATGTGAGACTAGAAGTTTCCTTTAGATTACTGGCTGGCAACATTTCGTTAAAGTTTAAAACTGGCTGGTAGAACTTTTTATTTATCCAGGTAAACAAACTAGCTGACCGCCAATCAGAGTAGGTCGGAAGTTTATTTTACGAATTAATAATAATTATAAATTTGTTAGATCAAAATTTGTTTGCAAGGTTTAGTACCACTACCATTACAGATAAAAAAAAAAGGTTGAAATACAAGCAAGAATATAGCAGTAAGGGCTTAGAATAAATAATCTTATTTTTAGTGTCCTGTTGCAAAGATAGTAAAGTCTGCACAAATAATTTAGAACGTTAACTTTAGTTCATCAAATACATTATTAAGTGAGTGAAACTTCTCAAAGACTTAGTTCTTTTCGAAAAAGGAGGGCAGATTAGTGAAAGTGAAAAATAATTTTGCTACCAAATTTGGAACCGCCTAGCGCAGCGTTTCCCAAACTTTTTTGTCCGCGGCCCGGTACGAAATTTTAAATATTTTCGCGACCCACCTTATAAAAAAAACATTTATTTACAAAACAAATTTTATTTTTTAATAAAAATCAAAATTCAAGTTATTTGTTTGTTTATTTCATACACAAAAATTGCAAAATAATTATATAACAAAAACATAAGTAATTAAAGACAATCCATTATCTTCATTTTGTTTTACATATTTTGACCTTAGTGCGAAGGATGATGTTGTTTTTCATCACATAGTAATTTCAAATTAGGACTTAATGATGTTAATTTTATTCTCAAATTAGGTTCGACATCCAATCTGTTTCGATACTTATTTTTTAAGTACACCAAGGCTGAGAACGCAGTTACACACGTATAAGTGGTGACAAAAGGCATTAAAAATTGTATCGCTTTTTCGCTTACGCTTGGATATTCCTTTTGACAGCGCAACCAAAAATTAATTAGTGGTACAGTTTCAAACACTTTTTCAAGATCGGTGACACATGAAATTTCAATAAAAATAATCAACTTCTTGGTCACTAAGATTAAGCATTTCTTCCTTTTCGATATCGACAGAAGGCACTGAATGACGAATCGAAATCAGCCAATCAGAGCATCCGAATTTAAACGGTCCGGTAGGAAACGGTGGTAAAAGGTTGCCACCTGCAGTACTTGAAAAAGTTTCGAAAAATATTAAATTTAGAGCAAAATGTTATAGATTTTTTGTGTTTTTACAATTTTTGCCACGACCCAGCTGAATTTTTCTGCGACCCGGTGCCCGGTCGCGACCCACACTTTGGGAAACGCTGGCATAGAGTAAATGTATTCTTTCCTTTTTAAATAACTTATAAATGTGCAATTTACATTTATTAGCAATGATGAGGGAAGGGATTAGCTATGAGGTTAGCATACTGGACTCCCACGCGGAGGTCCCGGGTTCGAATCCAGCAGCTGACCCTTAGATTTTCTCTTCCTAGGAGCTTCTTACAGCTCACTGTCCGGTGATGGACAGAGTTGTCTGTAACGAGAGAACACTGTCCGGAGGCCGGCAGTGCACTGGAAAAAGCTCCGGGCGCTAATAACCTTGGATGTTGACGCGCCTTAAATCATTAAAAAAAAAAAAAAAAAAATTAGCAATGATGGTTCTTAGGTATCATCAATTATTTCTGTTAATGAAAATAGACGAGCGGTTTAAGCGAAGCATAAATTCAAATATTACAATAAAATCGGCATAGTACTTCTTCCAGAAAGAAATAGTAACATCTTGTTATCAATAGGATCATTGTAAAAAAGAAAGACTGCTAGACGATTGCGCATTACTACAAAATGTATGCAATTCTTACCAAATTAATCCCGAAAAACACAACATGAAACTACAATTTTATTTCTAAACCTCATTAGCTACAGTAATTACATTCTTAATGAATCGGTTTGTCTTCATACAAACGTTAAATATTATTCCAGTTCTCCGACTGTTTGTTTATTATCTAGTTGACGGGAAAATAGAGATGGGTCCAAGAAAGGTATATCTTCCTCCAACACCTGGTAGTTTCCCAAGTGTCTGAATCTTCTTTTACAATCATGGCATCACAATCACTTTGGAGTGTACCAGGTTTTTGCTTTATATCTCCTCACTAAATCTGCAAGTGCCATCATATCCTAGAACCAGGTGGATGTCACGTCTAGATTCCTCAGTGGATGACTTACGAATTATACAGTGGTGTAGCTTTCATTCAAGGCTATGTCTAAAGACAATAGTTAGTTACCTATATTTCAGCATACAAATGGAGATTCATTCTTTTAACGAATCCTTGAAGGTTCAAAAATGTACCAAATGATGGAGCTTTTCGCAGCCTCCTGCACTTACTCAGTTCTCTGCTCCAGTTTAGGTTACTGCTTCGAGGATCCTAAGAAGATGTCACTGTTTCTTTGCTTCATTAGTATTCAATTATATTTTTGTGGGACATTTATGTTCAGATTCTAACTTTCCATTTTACCCTAGAAATGGTTATTTTCAACTGAACCAAATCATCAAACATCAATCTAATGTAGCAGTGTATAATCCTAAATGGACCAGACAAAATAAAACATCAGGAGTTCAGTGACGAGTGAAATCAACTGTTTCATTGACGGGATGTACATTATTTTTAACTATTCCATTCAAATTGCGCCAGTCAGGTTGTTAATCAATTAAATACAGAAACAATATCAATAAGAGGCATGGGAATTACACCAAATATAAATGACACAACTAAAACTAATCAGTATTCAACTAATTGACAACCAAAATAAATATTCTAAAACATTAGAAACTGATGATGATTAAGTTTTAAACAGATTATAACTCATGAAGTTAGAATTTATATATTTCCCCAATTAAATGGATGTCAGTTTGGGTCAAATTTTCATAGTTAACAGTACCAATTTCTCACAAATTGAGTTATTTGGTTCTTCTAAATGGATTAATACTATTATGGTTATTTGTATTATGATTTACAGGAGAAAATAGCTTGTAGACAATTAGTAAAAGCAAATTTTAATAAATTCAGCACAATTATGGCCATAAAGTCCTAAGACCTAGGTTCATAGTTGGTTTATTTAGGTTAGATCTACTCACGATAATTTGTCTCCCTGTTTATTTATATGTCTGGAGGCATTTCTCAGCCATCAATGATATTTAATCAATTTAATATTTTTAATTTGTTAGGCAAGATTAAATAAATTTAGCTGCGAGGTGACGAGCATCTGATGAAAAATCATTTAACGGTGTTATTAGAAGAATGATAAAGGATTGTTTTAAGAAACCTCATCTCTCAACAATTAATTATTATTAAGTCGGCAAAATGAAATCACTTAATAAATTCTATGTAAAAAGGAGAAAATTGTGGAAGAATGAATAAGAAAAAATCAGAGTTGCATAAAATATCCAAAAAAAATTTGGAATATCTTAATCGCCACTAATTCTTAAATGAAGAATTCTTGCACCACATGGAAAATACAATTTTTTGGGAGTATCGCCAAATATCAATCTGCTAAATACGAGGGTCGTTTGAAAAGTCCGTGCAAAAATAAAAACTACTTAATTTTTTGGGGTAAACCTTTTTTATTTTTCAACATAGTCTCCTTTTAGGCTTATACACTTCGTCCAACGCTACTCTAGTTTGTTGATCCCCTCCGAATAATAGGATTTGTCCAAGTCTGAAAAATAGCCATTCGTTTCTGCAATCACCTCCTCGTTTGAATAAAATCTTTTTCCCGCCAGCCATTTCTTCATATTGGGGAACAAATAGTAGTCCGAGGGAGCCAAGTCTGGAGAATAGGGGGGATGTGAAACGAGTTGGAACCATATTTCCATTAATTTTGCGACCACAACTGCTGAGGTGTGAGCTGGTGCGTTGTCGTGATGGAAAAGGACTTTTTTGTGGGCCAATCGTGGGCGTTTTTCTTGCAGCTCGGTTTTCAAACGGTCCAATAACGATGAATAATATGCACCTGTAATAGTTTTACCCTTTTCCAGATAGTCGATGAGGATTATTCCTTGCGAATCCGAAAAGACAGTCGCCATAATCTTTCCGGCCGAAGGAACGGTCTTCGCCTTTTTTGGCGCAGATTCCCCCTTGGTAACCCATTGTTTAGATTGTTCTTTGGTCTCAGGAGTGTAGTGATGTATCCATGTTTCACCCACAGTGACGAAACAACGCTTAAAGTCCTGCGGATTCTTCTGGAACAGCTGCAAACCGTCCTTGCAACACTTCACACGATTTCGTTTTTGGTCATGCGTGAGCAATCGCGGCACCCATCTTGCGGATAGCTTTGTCATGTCCAAATGTTGATGCAAAATATTATGTACCCATTCATTCGAGATGCCCACAGCACTAGCAATCTCACGCACCTTCACTCTTCTGTCATCCATCACCATATCATGGATTTTATCAATGATTTCTGGAGTAGTAACCTCAACAGGACGTCCAGAACGTTCAGCGTCACTTGTGCCCATATGGCCACTCCGAAAATTTTGAAACCACTTATAAACTGTTCTAATCGAAGGTGCAGAGTCACCATAATGTTTATCAAGCTTCTCTTTAGTCTCCTCAGGCGTTTTGCCTTTCATAAAGTAGTGTTTAATCAACACAGGAAATTCTTTTTCGTCCATTTTGTGAAAATCACTCGACTTCCTCGATTCAAACGAATGCCAAATACAAAGAAATAGACCGATCTGGCTGAAACTTGGTGTGTGTTCTTCCAAGAGATGCTACTAACTAAACATAACCTCGATACGCGCCAGTAGTGGTATCTCTCTGACTTTGCACGGACTTTTCAAACGACCCTCGTACTTGGTTTACACCTCTAAACAATCTGTACAAATATTCATTGATAGGATTTCACTTTGTTTTCTAAATTTTTATCACATTAAGTTGGACTTTTATTGTTTAATATTCAATAATGCGGTATAATAAATTATTTAAAAATAATATTGCTGTTCGTAAAACAAATTAATAGAAACTTTTATTTAAATATTACTTTATATAATATTTTAATATTATTTTTTTTAAAAAAAGCTTTCTTTCTTCACTGATGCGGTGAAAATATTTTTGTATTTTATCTTATTTAATTTTGTGCTTTTTTTGGTGAATACATACTGAGAGAAATATTTAAATTTTGCTACCCTCTCATATAAACTCTGAAGAAAAATAGCTGTAGGGGTCGTTGAAATGTAAGCAGAAAATAAAGAAAAATGGTTACTCTTTAATAAAGGGCACTTTCTTCTTTTATGGCAGAAAATTTCAATATAAGCGACATTAATATTAATAAAAGTATCTGAACGTAATTTGTTATTTTATTATTTCATATATAAATTATTTTTTAATGAAATAAAGTGTATCGGATATTATTTTTTATCTAATTCGGTAAGTCTTTGGATCAGTATTAAATAATCAAAGTGCTAGTTTTGAAGATGCAAGAAAAAAAATATTTAAGGGAAGAAGTGCTGTAACTGGATCTTCACAAAATATACCTTCATTGGCGTAATGGAAAGCCTAGAATTGATCCAAGAGGTGGACGCTAAGGACCAAATCGTTGAAGCATCAGAAAATGGCTTCTGGAGTAGGTGTATAAGAAAAATAATCTTAGATAGAGTCCCAAATACTATTAAAGAGCAATGGCAGATGCAAAGCACATAATCCTAGATCGGATCAATGAACGATGGAGGCTGTCGTCTGGGCAAGAATAAGGAGAAACTTCCTAAAAAAGGGAGCTCTTAATTCGTAACCGCCAAGGAGGTGATAGCTGGTTCGTGCAGATATTCGACTGCACGAGGTTTGAGTGGAAGCGATGCTCACAATCCAAAACATGGATACTTGGTGCAAGCAACGCTAATTGGAGTAACGCCATGACGAAAATTCACTTCATCAGATGCAAAATTTTATTTACATCGTTAAATCAACAATTTCATTTTTTGTCAGAATAGAAAAAATTCTGTATTTCGTGTATTAACACATTACAGGAGTTCTGTGCTAATGACATTTGGATAATCTTGAAATTAATAATAATGTCAATACTAAAAAGTAAATAAAATACATAAACTGAAATAAATTTGGAACTGACATAATAACTAAAACAACAGTTCTGATTACAGTGGTGAAGAAAAATAATAACAATAATAATAAATAGGTTAGCATACTGGACTCCCACGCGGAGGTCCCGGGTTCGAATCCAGCAGCTGACCCTTAGATTTTCTCTTCCTAGGAGCTTCTTACAGCTCACTGTCCGGTGATGGACAGTGTTGTCTGTAACAAGAGAACACTGTCCGGAGGCCGGCAGTGCACTGGAAAAAGCTCCGGGCGCTAATGACCTCAGCTGTTGATGCGCCAAAAAAACAAAATAATAATAATAATAAATAGAAAATAATATTAAAACAAATACAAATATAATAATAATAATAATTTTTTTTCTAATAATTTTATTCAAAATAAAATAAAAGTAATGATTGACCAGATGGTCTGCCAGTAATGAAATACGCAGAACGTCTGTAGCTATATTGTAATAAGTGTTAAATTTAATCCACGAAGGTTTTAACTCAAAGAATCTGGATTTTCTAAAGCTCTTTAGAGCTTTCTCACAACTCACTTAATTATGATTGAAATAAGATAAATTTGTTTTTTACTTGAACAAAGAGTAACAACCGTGCCTTTTTATTTGTTTTTTTCCTCCTACTCAGTAGGTCATTGTATTTTATTTTAATTCAACAAAAATGTTTTTTAGTTCACTTTTAATGTAAAAAAGGTACTTTTATGGGAATCACAACGAACAGCCATCCTTTATATCTTTAAGCATATACAAATATAAATAAATAGTAATTCCTTCGTAATACTTTGTCAACCTTCCAACCATTAATTCATTTAATTTAATTTAAAAGTAAAAGTAAGTAAATGAAAAGTTAAAAGCTAAAAACAAGACCAAATAAAACCATATTATCTGAAAGTAATTAGATAAACCAATTTATTCTTCTTTGAGCATATCTTAGGCCTCCTCTTTGGCGATGGCTTCTACTAGGGTGAACCAACCGTTTTTGTTGTGCTTGCTCCAACCACCAGTGCCCACAGAATCTGCCAGATATCAACTCTCCATCTCAAGAGAAGTCTATCTCTCCTTTTCCCGACCATTGAATGTGGACGGTCTTCACAGAGTTTCTCTATTTGCTTCTATATTATATCCTCATTCATTCTGGGATAAATGACCAGTCTACCTTTTTAAATTCAACGCCACTTCCACCACATCTTACGCTTGAGTTTTCTCTTTTTACTGCCTCAATCTTGATTTATCCTTCTAATATGGGTCATGTTTATTCCCATGTAGGGTGGAGAGAGGATACTTATTCAGTGGTAGAATGTTAGAGTAAGTCTTATTGCAAGTGCTAGGGAGGAATATTTCTTCAACTTTATTACGCTTCTGTTTTAGCACGCCTACTTCTACTGCTTCTCAGTCAGTGAAGGAAGGTTATGAGCAGAATTACTCAGCATGTTAATTGCATGATTATAAATTTATGTTCCTAGTTTTTAAAAACTAAACAGGTACCCATCAATACTGAATATTTTATACTTCGTTCTGTAAGGCTGTCCTTGACTATATTTACGAACGATCCAATGACGTTGAAATAAATTCTTATAATAATCAAGATTTTCCAGAAAACGTGAGTAAACAGAAATTTATGTTTCTTTGTTTGTGTTTTTTAAATCTCTCAACCAGAGCTGCCATATTTATTAAGAAGAGATACAAAATTTTGAAACAGTTTACTCCAGCTCAGAACCACTTAGTCAGTCAGTTATTTGAGGTCCGTTCCTTACATCGGTGTAACTTACTGCCATTGAGAGATTATCTCCAAACTACTTATTAAAATAATCACATATTGAGAAGCTATCGTACTATATTCCAGTCCTGACCCAGCACAACAGATTTCTGAGATTCCTTCAACTGCCAGAGATATAAAAAATCCAGAGCGTGTACATTCTGGAGAGTTTACTAGTCTACTACATTTAGCTGTGATACATATCTTTTAGTTTTAAAGCTAGAACTTGTCACTCCGCATTTTTGCAACCAATGATTTTCGGTGATTAAATATTTTCAAAGGAAATTACTTCACTCTTGCGGTGTTTAAAGTAAAAATGGATCATAAGTTTAATTTAATGCCATTTAAAAAACACTCATTTTATTTTAGTTTCAATAGAACAGTTTTTTGTTGTATTAGAGAGTGATTTTAGTTTTATTATCTGTTTAAACTATTTAAGGAATGTAGTTACCTTTTTATATTGGTATCTTTTGTTACTAAAAGACTGTTTCTTTTTCTAAAATAAGAATTTCCAGTATATTCCAGCAAGGCAGTTTTGTCAGAGACCTCGCACCCGTATCCTTACATCTTTTTTTCGAGTATGGTCATCGAGGAAGGATTTTTAAAATGGGGGCTTCTCTCCACATTGAAAACAATGAGTCTGGCAGATGGCTAGCGAAGAACTTACGCTACATTATAACTGTAATTATTTTGAACCAGTCAGATTAGAGCATCCACCTTATGATATGCTGTATAGATGTTGCAGTCATGCTGTAACAAGCTACATCGGTTAGAGAATCAACCCTTATACAACTGTCCTACCGGACAGTTTTAATTCTCTTTCCCTTAAAATCAATTAGTGGTATCCCTTTGTCGCAATCATTTGCTCTTATATTGCGAAATAAAACGAACTGTTTCCGAAAATAGGTTACTTTGCACCATCCATTCTAGCGATATCTTGCGAGAAACGCCTTCTGCTTCCAAGATTACAACATTCGGCCATGAAGCTCTTTAACTTTTAGATCATTACACTAATAAGTAGTCAACCGTGGCTCTTTCTGTGCAGTCAAGTTGAACGCTGAGTATGTTGTACCCCGGAATCTGTTCGCTGAAATTCTCATGTTGTTGACTCACTACTATGGAAATATCTATAAAAGCAATTTTCCCATATTCAGCAGGTTTTCGTTGTTTTTGAGTTCTCAAACGCCCAACATTTTTAGCAAATAGAATCTTATTGTGGAAGATTTTGGACGGTCTAAAAGCAGTCACCTCTGTCCTGTCGAATTAATCTGAAGCGCTGAAGCGTTCACACCATTTTTATAATCCAAGAGAATACGAAATCAATGCCAGAATATTAAATCAATATACAGTTTTTCTAGGAAGCAATATTTATTCAAATCATTTTTTTCTAAACGAGAGTATCCAGTCGTTGTTGATAACTAAGACAGTTGTATCAAATCAAGTTATGCAAAGCCAAAAAACAATCGTATTAGCAGAAAATTTAATCGAGAGTTCATATTAACAGATTTCGATTACAATGGTAATTGCAATCCATTACAACTGGTAACAGTACTGACATAACACAGGTAATTAAAGCTCTGGTAGAGGAAAGCTAGTTCAATTAATAACACTTAACATTACATCGACGTTGTAAGCATACTTGATGTCAAATCAGATTCATTTTAATTGAACCATCAGATTCTGGTTACTAAAGTACGTAATTTGGTATAATTTGTTTACCAGATACTATAGAGAGAAGGAAAAAATAATTCGAAATGTAATTACAGTTCAATAATTAGTGATGAAAGTTTTATTCATTTTAAATTACTAAATTTCCAAGTCGGTAGCCATCGTTGATTAAGTGTAACTGGAACTATATTCACATTACACAAGACCATGTTTAGTTTTATTCAAAGTTCAAACTTATTGCAAATATTTATTACATAGTTGAAATAAAGTAACAATTAAATTGACGGGTTAGTTTTTGATTCTGCAGCAGAACAGACAATATAAAAATATTCATCTTGCGTTTTTTTGAACAATTTTCGATATTCTAACATTTATTCAAGAATTTGATTCATTACCCTTAATTTAAAAGCAACTATGGTGTAATTCATGTAAATAAACATAGCGTACAGCAAGATATATCAAGTTCCATATTAATGTTGTCGTCTTTATAAATGTTAAGAATATTTTAAACTTGGTAATCCTACAAAATCATTAAAAAGCAAAATGAAGGGAACTTGAACAGAATATTCTTTAACTAAATGATCTTTTATAAGTTTATATCAACGCTCAGTTTCGAGAATCTGAGGAAGCAAAACTGAAAACTATACCACATTTTTGTAACAAGAAGGGTTTTAACAAGACTCCACTCTGATTAAGTAGACTTATGGTTGACTACACCTAGCACGTTTCAGTCCATGTACCAATAATCTTGAACGATCTAGTCTGTTCTACAACGTAAAAACTCAAGAATCGAGAACAGAACCAGTACCATTCATAGAATCAAGGCACAATGTACCTCATTCCGAAGGAAATCTCCTTGGTTTTTATGCCCTATCCCACCGCTGCCCAAATGACATAAATGGAACTAGTGAGATCTCACAGTTCTTAAAAAAAAAAAAATAAAAAAAACAATATTTGTAAAACATATGCTCTTAACGAGAAGCGGCATAACACGACTAACTTCTGTACTACATATTTGCAGATTAGAAACAAATTCGCTCCACTGATAATCATCTTAATATTTTAAAATTTCGTAAAACATTCTCAATGATGATGACAAATCACTAGATACTACAGATATCGTAATTTTTACTTCTTTGCCACTATCTCAAAAAGACCTTGAAATAATGAATCCTAGCTACAAAGAGTATAAATTGACCTAAAAACCTTTATTTATATTTACTGGTTATAATATTATCAAAGAAAGTTCCAGAGAATATTTTTATGAGAGGTTTCCAAAGAAAAGAAGAAGTACAGTAGAAACATACAATTATAAGTGGAATATTGAGTATAATATCAAGCTTTTGCTTGATAGTTTACATTCAAAATATTGAAAAGAACCCTATATGGATGCACATACTGAAAAGATAATATGCTAAGAAATATGTTCATTTTATATATATATATATATATATATTTACCTTGGAGTTATTCATAAAAATGGAAATCATTAATTTTTTTAATAATGCTGCAATAAATCTCATGATTTTTGCTAAAACTTGAGAATAAGAGACATAACATCGTAAAATTTCGTGCCATTTCAGAACTGTTTCAATATGCATGTATTATAATTAGGGAATGGAAGATAATAAGTTCTATTACTTAGAAAAATCAAGTCAAATTTATTAAAGATCTTCACAAATACTTACTAGTGTCGATAAAACGAAAAGTGCCAACAAAACCAGAATAATTGGCGTTTCTCGGACGATGAGAAGTATGTAGCTCTAATATCAACACAGAACCAGAGCTGTACAGTAAATGTGGAAGTGAGGGTAACGCTGAACAAAGCAGTCCAGTTACTGGACTCAGCTCCGAGACACGGGCGCTGTCCAACTCTAGGTATACCCGCAAATAATCTCCAGTACTGCAACTGTAATCAAAATATAATTTTAATTATAATTATTGTACATTATGTAACTAAAAAATCCTACCAAATCTGTTAACGAATAATTAAGTTTAATACAAGAAAAGTGGTGTACGAATATATCTGGGACAATGTTTTAAAGTAAATGAAATAGATAAATATTTCTTTAATTCGTTTTGTCCAAATATGTTTTATTGATGGTTACAATAAAAAGGGCTTTTTGGCTTAATAATTAAAAAAAACATACTAATAATCATGCTTTTTCTAAACTAAATATTAACCTAGCTGTGCTCTCTATGCTGATGAGATGACACAGCTATCTCCATTTTATACAACAACACGTCATCTCACAATCAGTCGAAAACCCAAGGTTGAGGAAAAAAACTCACACTAGCTTTAGACAAGAGCTTCATTTTTTCTTTTGAAGTGGATGATAAGACCGAACGAATTAAAAACTTAAGTTATATTTACTCGCACAAACCTGCTAAACCCCAAGTTTAAGTTCACCAAACATATAAAGTCTGTGATAGATCTTTGGGTCTTACCTGCAGCCATTTGCCTCTTCTGAACAGAAACTAGACTCAAAAAAACTATATGTAACTATAAGTACGATCTGTAATATGCAGCAGTATAAAATGAATGTTAGCAGTTAGTCGGGTCCTTTCCCAGATGGACAGCGATTGACCATATGCCCGCTAGATGTTGCTAGTGTGTCTACCACTAGTTATAACTCAATCGAAAGGTTTATGCAGTCTTATTCTAACAGTGCTAGTAGTCGTGCAGCCAAAATAGGGGGCCATAATAAAGACACAATGCTGTACGAAAGATATAAACATAAAATAATTAAGTACTCTTACTATAAAGTAACTTTCATGTTGAAGTTTTATCTTATTTGTTTCCTTAACTTGTCAATATGCTAAGATTTAACTCGAAGCAAATACTTTTATTTTAATTATTTGGTTAGTATATGTAGGGGAGTTGGCCTGAAACACTTCTTGATGCTGAATTAGTATATGATGGTAAATAATTAAATTTCAATGTTTGTTTTGTTTCTTTTTTTGTCATGCTAATTGCATGCTCACGGTAGGTGGGCCAAATAAAATTATATTCAGTTATTTATTCTAAAAACTATGCTTATTTCATGCAGACATTAAACATTAACCATGTGATACAATATTAAATTCTACACTTTCGTTACAATCGTTTATGCTACCTAATTTTGAAGTCTGAAGAGAACAGCTTATATAATCCCTGATACAATATGTACATCAAATTTATTTATAATCTTAAATAGGGCAACTCCTAAATTATTGATTGCTGGAACCATGTTTAGGGTAATTCAACGGACTATTAAACCGTTATAAACATAATAAAAACCTTAGAGAAATGTATTAATTTCTCTTGAAAATGATTTATGAAAAATTTGTTTGAATAAACTATGCGCTGCAAACACTTGTTACATACACAATAACGAAATAGTTGTAACAGGTGTCAAAGCTTCATAATAGATCAGCAATGAAAATTTCAACATCTCTGAGTATAATGAATATAAAACTCATTCTCAACTTAATTTCAGTACAATGTAAGGAAATATCACAATCATTTTTCTAGATGAAGATTAAATAAAATACACATTTATTAAAGCTTCTATTAATAAAATTGTCAGTTAAATTATTATTTAAGGAATAACAAAACAAAGATGTTAGGAAAACACATTCACTAGATTCTTCGTCGGTATCTGTTTAAATCTGTAAAAGTTTCTTCTGTTGATTTATCTTAATGTAAAAATTGCTGGAGTAAAAACACATTTTATGCTCCAACAGTAGAGATTGCTTTGTCTCTCTAAAAGCTCTCATGACATTATTTTGATCATGCTATTTTAAAAGCTGAAATAGGTTGGAATAACGTAGGTTATTCCCTAATTCAGAAATATAAATATTAATAATTATTACTTTATTTGAACCTCTTCTTTTATTTAAACACAAATTTAAATGAAATATGAAGTGTGTACATTGTAAATATGTTTTAAATATGTAAGTTTGAAAAATGGTCGTCATACTTTACACATATACCCTGCGGTAATTATTTTATAAACAACATGAGTTTGGTATTCATTTCGTCATGAACTTGGAAAAATAAAACTTCACAGACCAGCTTATCCCGAACAACTTTCTCACAAAACTTATTTATTTTTCTCCAAGATACGAGGGTCGTTTGAAAAGTCCGTGCAAAGTCAGAGAGATAGCACCACTGGCGCGTATCGAGGTTATGTTTAGTTAGGAGCGTCTCTTGGAAGAACACACACCAAGTTTCAGCCAGATGGGTCTATTTCTTTGTGTTTGGCATTCGTTTGAATCGAGGAAGTCGAGTGATTTTCAAAAAATGGACGAAAAAGAATTTCGTGTGTTGATTAAACACTACTTTATGAAAGGCAAAACGCCTGAGGAGACTAAAGAGAAAGACACCATAAACATTATGGTGACTCTGCACCTTCGATTAGAACAGTTTATAAGTGGTTTCAAAATTTTCGGAGTGGCCATATGGGCACAAGTGACGCTGAACGTTCTGGACGCCCTGTTGAGGTTACTACTCCAAAAATCATTGATAAAATCCATGATATGGTGATGGATGACAGAAGAGTGAAGGTGCGTGAGATTGCTAGTGCTGTGGGCATCTCGAATGAACGGGTACATAATATTTTGCATCAACATTTGGACATGACAAAGCTATCCGCAAGATGGGTGCCGCGATTGCTCACGCTTGACCAAAAACGAAATCGTGTGAAGTGTTGCAAGGACGGTTTGCAGCTGTTCCAGAAGAATCCGCAGGACTTTAAGCGTCGTTTCGTCACTGTGGATGAAACATGGATACACCACTACACTCCTGAGACCAATCTAAACAATGGGTTACCAAGGGGGAATCTGCGCCAAAAAAGGCGAAGACGGTTCCTTCGGCCGGAAAGATTATGGCGACTGTCTTTTGGGATTCGCAAGGAATAATCCTCATCGACTATCTGGAAAAGGGTAAAACTATTACAGGTGCATATTATTCATCGTTATTGGACCGTTTGAAAACCGAGCTGCAAGTAAAACGCCCACGATTGACCCACAAAAAAAGTCCTTTTCCATCACGACAACGCACCAGCTCACACCTCAGCAGTTGTGGTCGCAAAATTAATGGAAATAGAGTTCCAACTCGTTTCACATCCCCCCAATTCTCCAGACTTGGCTCCCTCGGACTACTATTTGTTCCCCAATATGAAGAAATGGCTGGCGGGAAAAAGATTTTATTCAAACGAGGAGGTGATTGCAGAAACGAATGGCTATTTTTCAGACTTGGACAAATCCTATTATTCGGAAGGGATCAACAAACTAGAGCAGCGTTGGACGAAGTGTATAAGCCTAAAAGGAGACTATGTTGAAAAATAAAAAAGGTTTACCCCAAAAAATTAAGTAGTTTTTATTTTTACACGGACTTTTCAAACGACCCTCGTACCTGTACCTTATGTCGTTTCATGAATATATTTGTTTATCAATTATTGGTCCCACCCAATGTCAATCACTGGTTACCACCGAAAATTTAATGTCAATTACTGGGTCATTGACATACAAAAAAAAAATCATTTTTGGTTGACATGAGGATCGAATTTACTGCTATTAAAATGTTAATAATACACAATATATCCTACTGGAGCGGTACAATTGTACAACCTACACCTAGAGCTATATTCTATCTTAAACTCGAATTTTTTCTTAAGCTGTCAATTACTGGTCCCTTCACCCGATACAAAGAGTGAATTTTCATGAATTTTATTATTAGGTTGTGTCACTGTAGTCGGTTTCTTTAACCTTGCAGTTCAGCAGTTTGTTTTGTGCACTATAGATTTGTCTAAACCCTATACAATTGTAAATTTAAAAAATATAGCCCACATTTATTAATAAATGAAAGAACAGAATGAATGAAATTTACTGAATTTTAAATGTGAACTCATGACAAAATTCTCAGACAACTTACTAATATACCGAAAAAATCTAAAGCAAATGTTGATCAAGAGCTAGAGAGAGGTTTAGTTCTAATTTTTGTGTAAAGAAAATTAAAAATTAGTTTATAAATTAATTTTTTCTGCAACCATGTAGGGAAGTTCTCATTACTCAATTAAAATCAGCTGTGTAATGCCCAACTTCCCACACTAGTGGGGGGAAATTCCCATTAGTGTCACTTTCCGCATAAGTGAGTGGAAAAACTTTATTGTGCTTCCTTGATATAAGAAGTTTTGTTATTAACATAAATATTTTCTGTAAAACTCTAATAAGCTTATTTAAATTTATTTTATTTAAATAATTAAAAAACGAATATTAAAAAATAAAATAAAAATTGAAAGGAATATAGAAATAAAAATAATACTTTAATAAATGATTAGATATTTTTAATTATAACAGTTAAAAAGGTTATAGTGTTACCTTATAGAAATTTAAAATGGATTCTAGTGATGCCTGTTTAGAAAACACTCCTCCATCAATAAAAGAAACAGCAGAAAATGTAATAAGTAATTTATTACCAAATAAATCGAAAGATCGTTATACAAGTTGTTACAATAATTTTAAGAGATGGTGCACTGACAAATAAAATGTAATTTTTTTAGTTAATAACCATAATGGTTGCAGAAAAAATATAATATTTAACTCGAGTGTAAAGTATTTTCCACACTTGTTAAATAAATAACTATTGTGTACGTGGCAAATTTAGATTCTTTATTTTTAAATAATTTTAAAAGTTATTCAATAAGAGGACAAAACAAAAATATATGAATACATAAGTAACTGGAAATAGTAGGTGCAAACAATATGCAATTCGTTATTTGTTAACGAGATATTTTGTACTGCAACCAACTAATCCAGCAGCACCTCCTGGTGTTGAAACAACTCAGCCAGGATGAACAGGAAATTTTCAAAAAAGTACATCTGATAAATTAGGACGTTTAAAATCAATTAGATTGCAGACAAAAATTATTAATAATAGCTGAAAACTGATATCTTCGGAACTTTTTTAATAAATGTTATGACCTGAATATGTATTTTAAAAACACTAATGATTCAAATTGTATCAGTATTTGGTTGAAAAAATGACCAAAATAATGATGAATTTTGTTCTTCTATGCCCCAATATACATGCCTTTTTTTCTTGTTTCATTTTTAATCGAATACAGTTTAATGAATAACCGTAAAACAATTATATACGACTCGGTTTACCATAGTTTTTTTTTTTTTTTTGTAATTTATTTGTTATTCACAATCTACAAAAGAATAAAATGCAATCAGTGAATAAGATGAAAGAAGACATTATGGCTGGATCAGCTTGAGGAGAGAAGCTGCCCTCCGGCAACACTCTCGCTAAAGTTCCTTACATTACTGGAGCTGGTCACGAGGCCAACAGCGTTTCAATCGACGTGGAGGACAATCTGGAATCGTTGTGGAGGCAAGATTTTGAATAAGAGGATTGGTACAGAATGGAAGAGAGTCAAAGAATTTTCTATATTTAGATTTAGATTCGTCAGTTACGTATGAGATTTTGAGATCGTTATGGAGGGTGGAGTTAGAGACATAAAATGGAGAATTCGTAATCTGACGGAGTATTTTTGATTGGAAGGACTGTATTCTTTGTGAATTGGAATGTTTGGCTGAACCCCACAGTTCAAGTCCATAAGTCCAGATCGGTTTAAGTACGCTGTTGTATATTAGTCGTTTATGTTCCAGTGGTAGTTTGGATTGTCTGCCAATTAGTCGCAGTAGTAATTTGTTTCGTCGGTTGAGTTCAAGTCTTTTGAGTTTAGTGTGCGGGTTCCACGTTAGTCTTTTGTCGATGTACATCCCAAGGTAGCTAACTAAATTAGCAGAAGGAAGAGGAATTGAGTTAAGACTTATAGAGGGACAAGAATTACGACGCAAAGTAAAAGTTATCTGTTCGCACTTTTGAGGATTGAATTTGACTCTCCACTTTTTGGCCCAGGGTTCTAGTTTGTGTATATGAGATTGTAGATGAGAGGAAGCGGTAGTGGCGTCTGAGTTAGAAGAGAGAATAGCAGTATCGTCAGCGTAAGTGCAGAGCAGTGTGTTTGAGTCAGTTGGTAGGTCGGATGTGTACACAGTATAGAGGAGCGGTCCGAGAATACTACCTTGAGGTACACCAGCCCGTGCCAGAGAGTAGTCGGAAGAGGCAGATCCACAACTTATCTTAAAAAAGCGGTCGGTAAGAAATGATAGTAGAATTAAGTAATAAGTTGATGGAAGAGCACTCTTTAACTTCCACAATAGTCCTGGGTGCCAGACTCGATCAAAGGCCTGAGCCACGTCGAGAAAGGCCCCACAGCAATATTGTTTCCGCTCCAGAGAGGAAGATATGGCGTCTACTACTCTGTGACACTGGTGAACAGTGCTGTGCTGTTGTCGAAAGCCAAACTGATGTGTTGGAATTACAGTCGCAGATTCCAGTGTAGGGTAGATGCGTTTAAGTAAAAGTTTTTCCAATATTTTTCCCATAATAGGTAGCAAACTAATAGGTCGGTAAGAGGTTGGAAGGTGTAAGGATTTATTAGGTTTCGGTATCATTTTTATTACAGAGAATTTCCAAGTTAAGGGAAAGTATGTTGTCCTGAGAACTGAGTTATAAATGTATGTTAAGAAAACGATTGCTTTTTTCGGAAGATTGCGAAGAATTTGTGCTGTTATCAAGTCGTATCCTGGAGATTTTTTGTACGGTAGGGATTTTATTACGTGTTTAACGTCAGACGGAGTGAATGGTTTTGGTGGTAACGAGAGTGGGAGAGGGATGTCTAGGTCTGCTATGACGTCAGTGCAGTGTGACTCGTCTTGAATATCTGGGTGAGGAGTGAATACGTTAGTTAAGTGGTTCTTAAATTCTGTCGCTGTTTCATTGTCGGTAACTGTCCAAGATCCATCGTCACGTCTAAGAGGAGAGGAGACAAATTTATATCTGAGAAGACGTTTGGTGGCTGTCCAAAGAGATTTGCGGTCAGATACCAGAGAGGTCACGTACTCGTCATACTTTAGGGATCTGTGTTTTTGAAGCTCTCGTTTCAGCTGTCTCGTCAGTCGGTTGAAGGTCAGCTTGTCACTCGGATAGCGAGTGTGTTGCCACAAAGCACGGGCTCTTCGTTTCTCTCTTATTAGCATTCTTATGGCAATAGGTACATTGTGTTGTCGAAAATTATTCTTTAGTGAAGTGCATCTGGTGGATTCGGAAATGGAAGTTTGAATAGAAATAGTAAGTGTCTGTACTGCGTTATCTATTTCATCAGGGGTTTTTAATGATGTTAACAGATTTAGTTTGTTTGCTAAGATAGGTTGGAAGAGAGTCCATTCTACAGGCCCAGTGATTAGTGTAGGAGGTGAAGGAGTGGGTTTGGCTACTACACTGAGTGTAAGGAGTACAGGGCTGTGGTCAGAAGATAAGTCAGTAAGTGTATAAATGTCTTTGTAAATGGACGTCGTATTAAAAGAGATGAAGATGTCCAGAATGTCAGGTAGTTTGGACTGTGCAGTAGGCCAGTATGTCGGTCGGTCTGGTGATAGAACATCGTACTGTTTACGAGAAAGAACATCCAGCAGTGTGCGTCCCCGTGGATTGGATGTACGACATCCCCACTGAGGATGCTTGGCGTTGTAATCTCCTCCAGCAAGAAATTTAGGCCCTAGGGAATGGAAGAAAGATTGAAAGTCCGTTGCTGAGATAGCTTTATTAGGAGGGCAGTAAACTGCTGCTAGATTGAACCCTAGAGGTTGGCAGTCTAGAGAAATGGCTGTGGATTGAAGGAATTCTCTCTGGTAGGAAGGAATTTGATGATGATTTAGAGTGCTTCTGACTAAAATAGCTGCGCCACCATGAGATGTGTCGTCTGGGTGATCAGTCCTGTACGTTTTGTATCCGGTTATGTAAAAGTTGGATCGTCCAGTAAAGTGAGTCTCGGTAATAAGTGCAACGTCAATTCGTTTGTCATTTAGAAATATCTCTAGTTCGTCTCTGTGAGAGTTCAAACCATTTGCATTCCAAAGGAGAATTGCGAGTGATTGCTGAAGATTAGAGTTCAACGTGAGAGTTTGGGAATGATTTCTGTTACCAGAGAAGTGAGTAATGTGATGAGTGGAGTGATGAGAGACTTGAATTCGGAGAAGAATGTGTTAAGGAGAGAGGTGAGGTCGTGAGAGATAGGGGATGGTTGAGTAAAAGCTGGACGAATCGCTGAAGGCCCCGCAACTTCTGCATATGTAGGTCTGTTACTGGTGGTGGTTGGTAGAGGATGTTCACGAGTAGATTCTTTAGCAGGAAGCACAGGAAATTCGGAGCTTCTTGGAGGAAGAGCAGTTTGCTGTGATGAACCATTCTGATGTTGATCTGGCCAGATTCCATTTTTGGCGTAGATGTTTCTTCTCCTGAGGCGCTGAAGTTCTTTGTAAACAGTGCAACCTTTGTAATTTGCTGAGTGGGCTTCAAGACAAAGTGCACATGTTGGAGGAGTTTCTATTGGTTTCTTGCATTCTGAAGATGGATGCATACCTGCACATCTTACGCACCTCGGATTATGGTTGCAATATGACCTCGTATGGCCATATTGTTGGCATCTTTTACATTGTAGGATTTCTATTGTCTTGTGTGGTTCCTCTATGTTAATTCTTGTGTGTACAATCGTTTGTAATTTGAAAATATCTGTATTATTTATTTGGGGCTCAAGATCAACGAAAAATAATGGAAGCGGTAATTTTGATTTTGGATGTCTGACATTGGTTACGTTTCTAACTTTGAAATTATGGCGTTCCAGGTCCTCTTTAATTATTTCAGTTGGGGTGGAATGGTGAAGGTGCCGAATAACAATGCGGAATGCTTTTTCTGTTTTAATTTGGTAGGTGTGGTATTCTGCTTTATTGGCTTGAAGATAGTGTATTGTCAATCTATATGCTTCGACTGTCTTTGTGGACAGCCGTAGACTGTCTACACTGGATTTACATTCGAACGAGTCTGGACCAATAATCTGAGTTAGTACTTTGCAAAATTCTACATAATTTGACACATTTTTGATGAATATTGGAGGTGGTTTGGTATTTTTTTGAGGTTGATTTTCTTCATGTGTTGGTTCATCTTCCACGCTCAGGGGTGCAAATGGATTAGGAGTATAAAATTTAGATTCACAATTGCTAATTTTTACGGGGGAATGATCAGTCTCCTTTGCTGACGGAGGATTTTCTCGGAGAGATTCTAATGATTGGTGGATACTTGTATTATCTTCGAAGATCTCGTCGTCCTCAGTAGAGGAGGTCTTTCGGGATTTTCCTTTATTTTTTTTATTTTTTTGTTGAGTATTGGAAGATGTATTTGTTCTCTTAGAACATTTATTTATAACCGTACTAGTGATGCTCTTGCCTTCTTGATCACAGCTGGTTGTTGCGTGGTTACACTCCATATGGACACTTTATTAAATTAAATTTAATGAAATATATATATATATATATATATATAAAACAAAATGTTCAAATAACTTACTAACTAACCTTAAAAGTTCAGTTTATATTTGTAGGACTAAATAAAATATTTTGGTTCCTACATCACAACTTAGAGTTTTAACATGCACTGAAAGTTAAGCTATATGAGAGGAGAATCTCCACACACTAAACTGTACACTTTTACCTTTGAAAATAACACAGATTTCAAGAGCGAAATTTATCTATACTTTCCGTGTCACTAGCCACAGCTGACTCTTACCATAGTTAAATTTATTTTAATGAAGATGAGAGGAGAAAAGATTTACTAGTGACTGATTTACCCAGGGTTCTGAAAAAGTTTAAGTTAGTTTACTGATTTTAGGTTAACCCTGCTTTGACAAGTTTAGGATTTTTTCTATTTATCTTTTTCAAATTAAACTTTTTTTTTTTTTTTTTGTTAATTTTTCCACTAGTTTGGGAAAGAGAGGCAGGATTAGAAGTTCTATAAATCCTGGTGCTTGAAGGGAATGAAAATTTTATAATTTTGGAGAAGTGTACAAAGAGGATTATTACAAAAAACAGTTCATTAAAGTAAAACAAACAAACACAGATAAAAAAAAAGTAGAGAGTAATTGATGGGTTGATCTATTTTCTGGCCTGAACTGTTAGACCTTTGATATAGTGTGCTACTTAAACAGCAATAACCACAAACACCCAATGTTTGTTCAATGTTTCAAGTTCGGTTGTTTGTCAAGTGTAAACACTGTTTACTTTGACACATGGATTGGACTTAGAGTAAACCATTCCCCTCTATCTACTTATAAAACTTAAATAAAGAAATTTCAATTTCTTCCTAATGAAGATTCCCTACGCTATAATAATTATGAATTTTACTTAATAATGACTTAATAATGACTTAATAATGACTTAATAATGACTTAATAATTTCAAAATTAATCTTTTTCCTTATTTTAATTTTATTTTAAAATTCATAAGTTATTAAAAAATGTGCTGATGGTTAGAGCTTTTTCATTGAATGAATGATCAAATTTTTGTATTAATGCCCTCGGCATTACATTATATATTATTACACTTAACTTTATTCAAGTATGTATCATTACTAAATCTTAGACATGGACTTCTATCATTTCTATACCTTTCTGTGTATACAGGGTGACCAGAGTTATATGCTCCACCCACTTTTTTTTAACGGCGGGAAATTTCGAAAAAATAAAAAACACGTATTTATTCATTTTTAGTCTAGTTTGTTTTCAGTGATTGACCCATTTTTTTAAACCCCTGTATCTCGAGATACAGCATCCAACTTTGTTTTTTTCAAATGGAACGTTATATTTTTTTGTTGCATATTTTTATAGATTTTGAGCTCCTAAAAAAAATTTTTTGAAATCGGTTAGGTTTTTCAAAAGTTATGGAAATTTAAAACATGAAAAACAAATTTCAGTTTACTGTCAAAATTACGTTATTTTTTTTTTTTAAAGAATCTGTTCAAACTGGGTACCATCAACGGATAGGTAAGCCAAAACTCTGGAACTCCCACGCTCTGCTTGTACCAGCACTTATGGTGGCAAGTCAAGATATAGGCAGGCTAGAGTTATTCGACGTTCAGGTTGTTTTTTCTACAAACGTTTGTTGTGGAGTTAAACTTTTTTAACAGACATTTTGCCAGTTCTGCTTGAAGATATTCCTCTACAACGTCGGCTAGCTATGTATTTTCAACAAGATGGTTGCCCGGCACATAATGCGAGAGTTGTTCGACTTTACCTGGAGAGAAATTTCGATGAAAAGTGCTTGGGAACTCATTGTCCGATTCAATGGCCACCTCAATCTCTGGACTTAACCCCAATGGACTACTTTTTATGGGGATATCTACAAAATAAAGTGTACAGTAACCTTGAAGTGTTGCAAGGACGGTTTGCAGCTGTTCCAGAAGAATCCGCAGGACTTTAAGCGTTGTTTCGTCACTGTGGATGAAACATGGATACATCACTATACTCCTGAGACCAAAGAACAATCTAAAAAATGGGTTACCAAGGGGGAATCTGCGCCAAAAAAGGCGAAGACTTTTTTCTTCGGCCGGAAAGATTATGGCGACTGTCTTTTGGGATTCGCAAGGAATAATCCTCATCGACTAACTGGAAAAGGGTAAAACTATTACTGGTGCATGTTATTCATCGTTATTGGACCGTTTGAAAACCTAGCTGCAAGAAAAACGCCCACGATTGGCCCACAAAAAAGTACTTTTCCATCACGACAACGCACCAGCTCACACCTCAGCAGTTGTGGTCGCAAAATTAATGGAAATAGGGTTCCAACTCGTTTCACATCCCCCCTATTCTCCAGACTTGGCTCCCTCGGACTACTATTTGTTCCCCAATATGAAGAAATGGCTGGCGGGAAAAAGATTTTATTCAAACGAGGAGGTGATTGCAGAAACGAATGGCTATTTTTCAGACTTGGACAAATCCTATTATTCGGAAGGGATCAACAAACTAGAGCAGCGTTGGACGAAGTGTATAAGCCTAAAAGGAGACTATGTTGAAAAATAAAAAAGGTTTACCCCAAAAAATTAAGTAGTTTTTATTTTTGCACGGACTTTTCAAACGACCCTCGTATTGCACAATAAGAAGTCAAAAGTATGAAAGGATCGTTTATGCTTTGCCATCTTCATACTATTAATATGAATAGAATGTGGAACTGAATGTTTATATTTTTACAAAATAGATGTTTCAGTTTATTTTTGCAAAGTGGTGCTTGGATTTTATTCAACTTTGTGAAAAACTGCTTTGGACAGAGGAAGTGGATGGATTCCTTCTATAGAATTAAAAACTAAACATAACTTAAACGTTCGGAGTTATAGAAAATTTGTTAGCTAGAACTTCGAGATTAGAATTAAGAGAAAGACGAGTGAATGGTCACTCATCTATTTCTTATACTACTTATTATCAAGATTATAGTAAAAGTATATTTAGCCAACACAAATCAAGACATATTCAATCATAACAATCGAGGGAATAAGTTTATATTATTCAAAAAGAAGAAAATTGCAGTTAATTTGGCACAATGGTTTATGGAATGGTGATATAACACGAAATGAAAAATAACAAGTAAGTGCTGGATTGAAGAATCGCATGTAAGATTCTGGTCACGTCAGCTGGCTGACTGGTCCCCAGGGCGCTGATCCCTCATGGATATCACTCACACGCCCTAGGCTGCCACCCAAAAAAACATGACTTCAAATCAACTCTTTACACACTATAAGCAATATTAGCTATACACTAACCCTTAACACGTTTTTTATCTTTTTAATTTCTGTTAATGCGTTAAAATAAATTATTTTCATGAATACTACTTCGAACAAAATTATTATTAATTAACTTCGGCTACAATAAATCACATTAGGACTATAACAAAAAAATAAAGTAAATAAGTAAACAAATGCATAAATCTCTACTGTTTTCCTATCTTGTCATTCCCGTAAAATTGAACTGTTTTAAGGAAGAATTTCGTGAAGTTAAAATTTCTGATTTATCAGCATTCTCACAATATTTATTGTGAATAAACTTTTAAAGAGAATACAATTAACAAGAGGGTTCCTGTTCTGTAGACTGAAACAGAGACAACTTAAACAGAAAATCTCAAAAGTTTTCTTCTTTCTTTCTTCTCCGACTGAAACAGAGACAACTTAAGCGGCAATCTCAAAAGGTTTCTTCATTCTTCTTTCTTTCTTCTCCGACTGAAACAGAGACAAACTTAAGCGGCAATCTCAAAAGGTTTCTTCATTCTTCTTTCTTTCTTCTCCGACTGAAACAGAGACAACTTAAGCGGCAATCTCAAAAGGTTTCTTCATTCTTCTTTCTTTCTTCTCCGACTGAAACAGAGACAACTTAAGCGGAAATCTCAAAAGGTTTCTTCATTCTTCTTTCTTTCTTCTCCGACTGAAACAGAGACAAACTTAAGCGGCAATCTCAAAAGGTTTCTTCATTCTTCTTTCTTTCTTCTCCGACTGAAACAGAGACAACTTAAGCGGCAATCTCAAAAGGTTTCTTCATTCTTCTTTCTTTCTTCTCCGACTGAAACAGAGACAACTTAAGCGGAAATCTCAAAAGGTTTCTTCATTCTTCTTTCTTTCTTCTCCGACTGAAACAGAGACAAACTTAAGCGGCAATCTCAAAAGGTTTCTTCATTTTTCTTTCTTTCTTCTCCGACTGAAACAGAGACAACTTAAGCGGCAATCTCAAAAGGTTTCTTCATTCTTCTTTCTTTCTTCTCCGACTGAAACAGAGACAAACTTAAGCGGCAATCTCAAAAGGTTTCTTCATTCTTCTTTCTTTCTTCTCCGACTGAAACAGAGACAACTTAAGCGGCAATCTCAAAAGGTTTCTTCATTCTTCTTTCTTTCTTCTCCGACTGAAACAGAGACAAACTTAAGCGGCAATCTCAAAAGGTTTCTTCATTCTTCTTTCTTTCTTCTCCGACTGAAACAGAGACAACTTAAGCGGCAATCTCAAAAGGTTTCTTCATTCTTCTTTCTTTCTTCTCCGACTGAAACAGAGACAACTTAAGCGGAAATCTCAAAAGGTTTCTTCATTCTTCTTTCTTTCTTCTCCGACTGAAACAGAGACAAACTTAAGCGGCAATCTCAAAAGGTTTCTTCATTTTTCTTTCTTTCTTCTCCGACTGAAACAGAGACAACTTAAGCGGCAATCTCAAAAGGTTTCTTCATTCTTCTTGCTTTCTTCTCCGACTAAAACAGAGACAACTTAAACGGCAATATCAAGAGGGTTCCAATCTTTTTATTCCTTAATCTGGTAGTTATCTCTTGAAAGACCACCACTTTTTCAAATAGAGTTTGTGGGTTGAAATTTAGATTAATTATTTATATCTAGCCATTAGACGACCTTCCTACATGTGCGCCACCGTCGTCAGCCTTTGCCGGGCGTAAAAACCTCGTCCTTAATATTAAATTTAATTTTTTATAATGAACTTATACGCTATAGCGAGTTTTATGTGTACATAATTGTTCAAACTCCTAAAAATTGCCAGTAAAAGCAATTTTAAGTGAGGTACGTAAAAGTAAAAGTACGTAAGAGAGCAGTCATATACGACGATTAGGTAAAGGAGGTGGCTTCAAAGGCCAACAGCGAGAAAATTAACCTAATGGGAATTCGCATTAAATTAGAGGTTTGTGGATGGGGGGGAGTTCATCGGGTTCCTTTACAAGTAAAGCTACAACACAATGTCTGTCTGCATTAAAGAGCATTGTTTAGCCGACATAGAAATTACCAATGTATAAGAGAATGTAGGTAAAGGTCATCCAACATCGCCCTTCTTTATCACCAAACACAACCATCTCTACTTCAGTCATTAATGGGAATCTCTTTGTCAAATCCAGTGGGACGCCATCTTCATATTTCAGACTTCACGCTGTCACTCGCTCAATCTTCAACAGAGAGTTTTTTTTTTATGGGTTTTCAAAAAGTAATCCACTTTAAAAAATAACGTCATAAAGGAACATACGTATATTAGGTAATATTCTGTTTGCTAATTAACAGATACAAATAATATCTGGGTGAAATGTGATATATAAAAAAATAATAGCAAATTTAAAGAAGATTATCTAAGATAAGGAATGAATTTATAGTGTTGTAGTTTACATGAATTCAAAAAACACGATTCATCCGGAAGTATTTCATTTAGGGATGAATTTAATTTGAAATAGTTAAAGTGAAAGGTCGAGTGCTAATAGTTAGCAACAAAAAACTTACTGTAAAATAGTCGTTCACTAGTTCGCTAGTTGTTAGGTCATATAGTGAATTATATGAGTCACAAAATAGCCCAGATGCTTCAATTTTTAACCTGGTTTGGGCGAAACTACCTTAGCTTTCAGTCTTACTTAATATTTCAGAGCACATGTTAATATTCAATTTAACAACTACGTTTTGCTAGTCGGGGGTTAAAACATTACTGAAATTTAGTCAACAAAATTTGTTGTTTAACAACATTGCTTTAAGGTTGGCTCAAAGATGTTTGGTTCTTAATTAAGCACCGGATCTTGTTATTAAATATAATTTTATCAACTTATTTTCACCAAATTTTACGTTTATAAAATAACTCCCCCACACTAGACTTAAAAGAACTGAACTGAACAGACGCTATCGACTAATTAAAAGACTCTTAGACAACAAAAGACTAATTTATACTTCTATTTTGAAATCCATCTTTCCGTATGGAATAGAGCTGTAGGGTTCAACCAAACGCTCCAATCTCCAAAGGATTCAATCGCTACAATCTAAAGTACTTGGAACTATCGTAAACGCTCCATTTTATGTCTCCAACCTAACTATTTATACACACTGACCTTAACATTCCTTTTGTCACCCAAGTTGCTAAAACGCGATACAGAAAAACTCCACTTCAGCCTGCAATCTCATATAAATCTTCTAGCTCAAAATCTTTCTTCTCTTCCTGATAACCCGGACAAGACGTCTTAAGAGACAGTGGCCTCGTGATCTCCTCTCAAGTGAAGAGATTAACTAACGATATAATGTTTTGGAGTGTTACCACTGGGTAACTTCTCCACTCGTTACCTTATCATTTATTACTGTATTATTATTGCTACTTATAGCGCTAACGCGCTGATTGTAGCACAAGAAACGCAAAAAAATAAAAATAAAATAACTCCTCACAGAGTAGTTTAGTGTTTGGTATACTTGGGTTCAGGAAGGCGTCACGTTAGCCGAGCGGTTAGAGCCGAGACCTAGCCTAGGAAAGCTAGCTACAGTTTTTCAAGCTGAGCTAGCTGCAATTAGGTTCTGCACTACCGAGATTAAAGGGCGAGGAATTATTAATTCCAAGGTCGTAATTTTCTCGGATAGTCAGGCTGCTCTACGGGCAATTAGTTCCTACCAGGTCAACTCAAGGCTGATCTGGGACTGTCTGGGTGCCCTGAAGGAAATTAGTGACCAAAATAAGGTCTTTCTGGTTTGGGTACCTGGTCATTCAGGATATAAAGGAAACGAAGTGGCAGACTTATTGGCCCGGGAAGGCTCTGCGGGACACTTCGTTGGCCCGGAGCCCTGTTTTGGGGTTTCGAAGTGTGTCAAGACTGCGGCCATTAATTTGTGGGTGCAGAGTAGGTCTCAGGAGTGGTGGCTCGCCACCACTGGACAGAGACAGGCGAAGGAGTTCATCAGAGGATATTCGCCGAGGCTGACTGCAGAAGTAATCCGTCAAGGCCGGGGGGCTATAAGGATAATTGTAGGCTTATTAACTGGCCACTGCAGACTCAGGAAACACATGCATCGCATGGGCCTGGCAGATGACAGCCTTTGTAGGTTCTGCCAGGAAGAAGAGGAAACTGCACTGCACGTGTTGTGTCAGTGTGAGGGGCTTGTATGGCTAAGGATGTTACTTCTCGGGGAGGAAAAACCAAGGCCTGAGAGCTTTACCCAGGAGTCACTCTCCAGAATTAAGAGTTTAATTAAACGGACGGGTCTGGAGGGTGAGCTCTAAAGTCGGGGAGCCACAATAGATCCAAAGGGGTCGCAGTGGCGTAGGCCTTGAGGCCGCCCTAATTTAATCTTATCTTATCTTATCTTAGAGCCGAGACCTGTAAAGCTAATATATATTACGGTACTGGGTTCGATTCCCGGTCTTAGGCCTTGGATTTTATTTAATAGTTAATAAAAGAAATGTACAGTAAAGTATGTTTGCTAGTCGCCTTGGTCCACAACACCTAATTAGTAGTTGGACGTAAAGTTCGCCTGAAAAAATAGGCAATTACTTTACTTTTTTTTTACTGGGTTCAGGAAACGGAGGTCTCCCACTTTACAAAGCCACGCTCTTGACCACTAGACAAACACTCGCCCCGTTTATATTGAAATAAAGCGATAGGTTAACAAAAACTTTTTCGCTAATTACCCAGCCTCAAAGAAACGAGATAAAAATAAATAATGAACAATATGTTATTACAGTATCAATATTGTGTAAATTCACTTTCTAATAAAGAGTAAAACAATAAATTGTAGAAAACTGGAAGAATAAATCAAATATAATTGTAGTTAAAATTGATATATGTAACTCTAGTATATCCTAAGTTTGACAAGGGTCTCCCTTGTGTTACAATCTATGTTGTAAGGGATATTGGCAAAATTTGCTAACTTTACCAAACTGTGGACGATTAATTCTGGCCACAGTATCAGTAACGTACCCTTTAGTATTATTACCACCTTTTGAAATCCACTTATAAAATTAAAGACGGCAATGGTAAATTGTAAAGGAGTATTCAGTGATAAAAAGCATAAAAAACTATTGATCTTATTCTCTCTCTCTGATAATCAATAGATAATGTACTGATGAACTCACTACTTTAAATCAAAACACATTCAAAGAGGAAAATACCAAATTTTACACAAAAGTTTCTCTTACGCTAATTTCCACACCTCTAATTTTAGCTTTGATTAAATCTCTTAATACAAACACAAAAATCATTCTACAACACATTATTTATCGTCTTTAAACTATATACTACTTTACATTAAAAATTTTCAATTTGCAAATGAGATATTTTACATTTTCGGACAGAGAAAGTTACTATCGAATTGATGTTACAATTATTGAAGTATTGATTAAATGTATTTGCATTAACTGCATTGTTTATATTAGCTATCTAACTGAGGCAGTTTGTCGTCAATTAATTCAACATCACAATACTGAGCTACCGAATAACATATCGGGTTTCATTCTAAAACAGATGTATTACTGAAAATGCTATACACAAATTTCATACATGGTCAGTATAGAACAGAAAGTGTACGTTCATTGTAATAATTATTTCGATGTGCACTTCTATAGACAGGAGTTGAATGTTCAAATTGTCCGGTAGGGCAGTTATTATAAGGGTTGATCGTCAAAAACCATGAAAAAGGGTTATACATTTTAACTTTATAATTTTTTTTTTCTCTTTTCCTATAAAAAGTGAAACTCCTAAATTTGCTTTAAAATATAGGGCAAATCCTCGCTTACAATAGTAATTTTTTTTTTTTTTTTTTTAATGATTTAAGGCGCGTCAACATCTAAGATTATTGGCGCCAGGAGCACTGCCGGCCTCTTGACAGTGTTCTATCGTTACAGACAACACTGTCCATCACCGGACAGTGAGCTGTAAGAAGCTCCTAGGAAGAGAAAATCTAAAGATCCGCGTGGGAGTCCAGTACGCTAACCGCGTAGCTAATCCCTTCCCTAATAATATGTGTTATTATTTAAAATATTGTTTCATTTTGATCACAGAGGTTCATATTACAGATTTCCTACTGTAGCAGATTCCTACAACGTAGCATCGATTTCGACCAAATTCGGTACAGTAATGGCTGAGGGCTCAGGCCCTTCATGGGCTGTGATGGTCAGAGAAGAAGTATCTGAAACAGTCATTGGTAACCGTTCTAAAATAGTTCAATAGTTCTAATATTCATTATTTATTTATCGTATACTAGGCAAAAATTTAATATTAATTTTGCTACAAAACAAGATGTTATCTAATCTAAAATGAGAAGTAATATATTACAAGATGGTAACTTGAAATAAAATGGAGCTAAAATAAAAGGTTTCTATATACTTCTATCCCATTTAGAAGTGAAATGGCTGCTGGCTTTATAAAATATTGAATAAGATGAAACAGGAAAAGAAGAATTTCAGGTTGTAGACTGACTCAGGGGACCTTTCACTGGCTCTTTTTTCATGCCAGCTAAATAACAACCTTACACCAACTTTTTATATTCCAACTGCCCCATATAAATCTTAAATCTGCAGCAGAAAATAAGTTGAAATTTTATAACTGAATTAAATTATAAGTAGTATTTATTTAAAAAAACAGCCCAACTTTTTCCAATAGAATTCTAAATCAAGTGTTTTGTATTTATATTGATTAGAATCAGTTGATTTGCTACTAGTTCTTTTATTTAAGGCGCGACAACATGTTTGGCATGAAAGAATAAGGTATATAAATCACCTTAAGGTTATAGTTTGTCTAAAAGAGAACATGGAGTGTAGGAAATGCATGTTCGATGAAGTTGTGGTGATTCTAATGTAATTTCAGCCTGAAATTCATGCTATTAGAAGCACTGTACAGCTCGACTTACAGACAGATAAGAAACGCGGCAAATTCTTCGTTTTTTCTTCTTACCAGCCACAAAGCTCACGGTTTTTGACGTGAATACGTCTTTAAATTTGCTATCATATGGAGGCAATCCAAAAAATCCTAATGATAACAAAATCGGGGGATACAGTTTGGCATTATAGTTTCCAATCTATCGTCTACATCCAAAATTAAATTAGACCACTGGATAGCTAAAGGATCAAAGAATTCATTACGATAAGCGAGGACTGTGACGCATCGCGCGCGGTGAATGGGGAAGCGCCGCCATTTTGAGATCATTTTGCTGCGTATCGAGATTTGCAATTAGTATAACTTTTGACTCGGAGAAGCTACGATGTTCGTTTAAGTTTTAATCGTCAGTTGTCGTCACAATCTATCGATTGTATATAAAACATTAGTGTAAAATAGTGACAGTGAATATAATAGGGTGTTAGTATAAAAAAATATTATCAAAAATATATAATGTCGGCCTATACGCGTCGAAAAGTCAAAACTAAATACAGAGATCGTGTACGGTTGGAAAGGACTTCTTAAGACCAATCGAATGGTAATAATAAAAGATCATATGACCGAGTCAAGCTGTGTCGGGAACGTAAAGGAATGAATCAACAAATAAAAATGGAAGTGACTAAGTTGTAGTTAAAGGTTAATCATCCTTTATTATTTTATTTTTTTAATTTATTATAATTTTTTTTTTCGACAGGATGGCTTGGCGTGTGGGTGAAGTAATAGTTATTTATTTAACAAGTGTGGAAAGTAGTACTTTTCCTCACGCGAGGCAGGGTTTGCACGCACGAGCGAGCGAAGCGATGCGAGTGCAAGTGCAAATTGCCGAGTGTGAGGAAAATACTTTACACTAGAGTTAAATATTATATTTTTTCTGCAACCATTTATTAACTAATAAAATTAAAAATTTCATTTTTACAGTCTACAAAAAGTAATTTATTTATTATAAACCTTTATTGTTATATTACAATTATTTACATTACTTACGTATTTACATTACTTATTACATTTTCTGCTGTTTCTTTTATTGATGGAGGAGTGTTTTCTAAACAGGCATCACTAGAATCCATTTTAAATTTCTATAAGGTAACACTATAACCTTTTTAACTGTTATAATTAAAAATATCTAATTATTTATTAAAGTATTATTTTTATTTCTATATTCCTTTCAATTTTTATTTTATTTTTTAATATTCGTTTTTTAATTATTTAAATAAAATAAACTTAAATAAGCTTATTAGAGTTTTACAGAAAATATTTATGTTAATAACAAAACTTCTTACATCAAGGAAGCACAATAAAGTTTTTCCACTCACTTGGGCGGTAAGTGACACTAATGGGAATTTCCCCCCACAAGTGTGGGAAGTTGGGCATTACACAGCTGATTTTAATTGAGTAATGAGAACTTCCCTACATGGTTGCAGAAAAATGATATATCCTACATTCTACAAGAATTTAAAGATCCATTTATGATACTGAAAGAAATGAAATTTTATTTCGTGGGATGATTTCCTTTAAAATGATTCGGACATGGATGAGAATAACCTTTTGTTTATATAAACGTAAACACAATTTAAATAGACAGCGTAACAATAAAATATTCTTCCAAGATGCAAAGAACAATAACGTTGTTAATCAAATTCGCTTAACAATGGAATCAATAAAATAAATTAATTATAAAGTCGAAATCAACAGAGTTGTAGAATCTAATTAATAGAATGGAACAATTGTACTGTCATTCCGTACAATGTGAAGAAACAAAGAGCTTTGATGTTGGAAAGGCTCCATTGTTTCTGTTATTATAGAGCTATTATTAAATCGATAAAACCCAAATTTTACAGGATCAGTAATCAGTAAGTTTATTGAGGTTTAGAATTACAAAAATAGAAGAGTAATTTCCTTCTGTTATTATTTCGTTTTGGAACCCTAAATTTCCCTTTACCTCTGTAATTTTACTGGTGTCCTAAAAAAGGATTGCCATTCTAGTATGAGCCGATAGCGACTTTATCCAGCTTTTTAAAAGGCACTGTATTTGTTTTAAAAAAACATCTCCATTGAATATCCCACAATTTTTTTTTTTTTACCTCCCAGCAGCTGCGCTGACTGTGACAGAAACAACCAAAACGCTCTTTGATCTACTAAGGTCTAATTCCGATTGGACGACAATCAATACGGATGAAATATAGGGATAAAATGGTTATGGATGAAAATGAAGTGGTTGATAAGATTGCTCTTGGCCTTTTCGAGGCTGAGTTCAGTAAAAAAAATCCATAAATCACAAATTACCCAATCTATCTGTCCATAAAACTTTAACAATTATTCTAAAAGAGGTCCTGTTGAGCAAAATCTGTATGTGTTTTATAAGAAAGTACCAAATAAACGAAATAAAGTAGATTCTTTTTTTTTTTTTTTGGCGCATCAACAGCTGAGGTTATTAGCGCCCGGAGCTTTTTCCAGTGCACTGCCGGCCTCCGGACAGTGTTCTCTCATTACAGACAACACTGTCCATCATCGGACAGTGAGCTGTAAGAAGCTTCTAGGAAGAGAAAATCTAAGGGTCAGCTGCTGGATTCGAACCCGGGACCTCCGCGTGGGAGTCCAGCATGCTAACCTCATAGCTAATCCCTTCCCTAAATAAAGTAGATATTTGTACTGATTAGAAGTTAAAACCTTTACTAAAAGACAAAATAGGGTGTTTCTCTACATTACACATTTACGTGCAGTTTTTTTGACAATTAACCCTTATACAACTGTCCTGGCCGGACAGCTTTTATTACTAAAACATTAAAATGTAACTAATCTTAATGAAGTTACATCCTTCATAACCTTGAAGGGAACTTTGTAACAGCATTTATGACAGAAAAAAGCTGATTGGAATAACATTATTTACTAAATTCCAGCTTTGAAAAGTACGATAATTTCGTATAATTTAAGACAATGAATTATGATAACTAGAATCATTATTATAACACAATCTTCTTAAACATTCAGCTTTCTATTAATCATTTAGTCGAAGTATTAATATTTAAGTTTTTTTTAATAATAAATAGAATGTCAGAAGGAGTGAAATGTTTCGGTGGTAAGGAGAGAGGAAGAGGTAGGTCAAGATCTGATCGTAAGGATTCGTGGAATGAAGTATTTGATCATTTCTTGATAAGGAATAAAAACTGTGGAAAAATGAGAGGCGAACAATGAAGCTTTGTCTTCGTCAGATGCAGCCCAAGAGCCGTCATCAAGACGGAGAGGTGTTGGAGTGGTTTTGTAAGACAAGATTTTCTTAGTAGCAGTCCAGAGCGAGTTTTCTTACGTAGTTAGTGTTAGTATGTAGTCTTGGAATCGTTCATCCTTCAACTGTTTAAGTTCAATTTTAAGTTGGTGCGTTAGTCTACTGTAGAGTCGTTTGTCAGATGGGTAGCGAGTTCGTTGCCACTTAGCTCTTGCACGTCGTTTATCCATAATAAGAGTCTGTATAAACAAAGGGATATTGGATGAGCGAGTTCGTTGTTGGTGTTCGTTGGTTAGTGTGGTTTAATGTTGATTGTCTTTTAGATTCTTTTATGGTTTTAGTTAAATGTTCTAAGAGGAATACGTAGGTCTATGTTACTTACTATCTATTTCAGATTGGAATTTTTCCCAATCTACGGGGCCTGTGATAAGAGATGGTTTGGAAAGTCTGTGGATGGGACAAGTGTCGAGAGTAATTAGAACTGGGCTATGGTCTGAAGAAAGTTCTGTCAAGATTGAAACTTCAAAGTAGTGAGTTACCTGAGAAAGTATGAAGAAGTCTAGAATGTCAGGGAGTTTGGACAAGGATGTGGGCCAGTAGGTAGGCTGGTTAGATGAAACAATGTTGTAGTTTTTTTGAAGAAAGGACATTCATGAATGTACGCTCGCGTGGGTTAGTCGTGCGGCATCCCCATTGTTGGTTATCGACTACTTAAAAGACAACTAGACCAACGTTCAAAACTTTCACTTAATAACAAACGACTGATTTACAATTCTATACTAAAACTTGCCTGGACGTACGATATTGAACTGTGGGGTTCAAAGAAACGCTCCAATCTTCAATTCAATCTCTTCAGTCTAAAATTCTCCGCACTGTCGTTAACGCTCCATTTTACGTTTCAAAACTATCTACACAGACTTGGAAATTCCGTTTGTAGGTCAGGTTGCAGGAACTCGCTACAAAAGTTTTCACCAGAACTTGCACTCTCACTCCAATACTCTTGTCCGACATTTATTATCTTATCACCTTCCAGATCATCCTCCCAGGCCATTAAAACTCCAGTGGCCTCGCGGTTTTCTCTCTTCTGAAGAGAGTAGCTAATCCTGGGAGACGACTTAGAGAGTGTTATCACTGGGTAACTTCTCCCCTCACTTAGTGAGTTTGTAGTGGTCTCTGTTATTGTCATTGTTACCTATGGCGTATTTAGCGATGATGTAACTTAACAAATATGTATATTAAAAATAAAAAATAAAAATTTTTTTGAAGACTTTCAAAAAATACTATGGTAACTTATCGGGTGATTAAAAATGTAATTTGGAGTCAAAATCCAAATTGTGTTCAAATGGGATGAAGAAGGATTTTTCGCAATTGCTTTTTAAATAAGTCATTTTTGTTGAGATTGAATATGTAGGCATTTGAGTTCTTGCCTTTTTTAATCTGAACATATGTATTGATTATATGCAAACCCCATCAAGAAATTGCATGATATAAAGATAATCGACTTGATTAAAAAGTTCTCGCAAGAAGACAACATAATAGAAAAAAAAAAGTAGTGATTTAACTGAACAACCTTCAACTTTTGCTATAAATTCTACTCATACACAATGAAACGTTGACATAAAAATCTTTTTAAAAGATTATTAGAGATAAAGAATAAAATAAAAAAGATGTAACTACTTACTCTTCTGAAGACGGATGCAGATCAAAATGACGGAAATTAATTTCAATAATTTCTGTAGGAGCTGCTATGAAAGTGTACAGGATGCAGTTGATATTATCTGGATAAGATTTAGGATAATCTGGCGTGCTGAATTTGCCGTATTCCTTGCCGTAGGTACCCGTATAAACTAGACATTCACAACCTGTGAAACAGACAACGAATTATGTTTCATATTTTAAATAAAATGGCAAGGTTTTCAACCACTTGTTATTGCTAAGTGCTCGTTTTCTATTATAAGTTTCAAAAAAAGAGTTTACTTACAGTGGTCAAAAAAGGTATTCATAAGTTTGTTTACTTTATCTACTGAACTTTTGTTTCTAGGATGACTATTTCATCAGCACTGAAATCGAAGATAGTAACAATGAATTTAATGCTCTCATTTTCTTTTATAAACATTAAGAATTGAGTAAAAAGTAGAAAAATAATTTATTACATGCAAAATAAGTATTCATACACTCAGTCTGAATGTTATAATTAACGCAAAACTAAAGACCTAATATTTTGTAAGCAATCCCTTTGCATTTATTATTGCCTGAAGCCTCCTTGGCATAGATTCCACCAGGTTTAGTGTCTCTTGAGATGTGATTTCTGCCCATGATTTCTTTAAACTGGTTATGAGCTCTTTTCTGGAAGAACATTTCAATTTTCGTATTTTCCGCTCCAAAAATAAATTATTTTTCTGCTTTTTACTCAATTCTTTATGTTTATAAAAGAAAATGAGAGCATTAAATTCATTGTTACTATCTTCGATTTCAGTGCTGAAGAAATAGTCATCCTAGTAACAAAAGTTCAGTAGATAAAGTAAACAAACTTAGTGTATGAATACTTTTTTGGCCGCCACTGTAGGTGGTACCGTTATGTACATCTTCCCAGATAAATGTACAATTATCTCAGTTAAGTGTCACGAAGATGAAATAGATGTTTATACGAATTATTAGTGATTTTTGTTTTTTCAATTCAATTTATTTGCTCACAGGAGAAAGAAAACTGCAACTTTGTGATAACACAGAAGCGTCAAGTTGACATTAGCCTTTATTTATATTTTATTTATTTATTTTATTTTCTCTGTTTTTTACAAATGGGCTCATGTTTGTAGGTGTATCAATCGATGTGGCTCAAAACTGGAAGGAACCAAAACGTATAATTTCATGTCTCGCTTAGCCTGCCTTCAGGGAACTCGACAACACAGTTTTAATTTTGATTTTTGTCTTAAGTCGCTTCTGCAATTTTTCTTTAACAAGGTAGAACTATAACTTTTATTTAAATCATTTTTCCAAAGAAAATTCTTTGTAAGGCACTTCTCTCAAAATTTCCATTTGAGCATAATAATGGTATTTAAATTTGTTGTTCCATCCTTCCAGACACCTATTTCCTCATTTTGAAATCTTACTTGACTGACAGACATTTTAGAGTGAAGGTAGGAACTATTCTTTCTCCATTCAGCCATGCTGACGCTGGAGTTCCGCAAGGCAGCATACTAGGCCCCATTCTGTACACAATCTACTCCTCAGACATACCTACTCATCCTCAAACTACTCTTCTCACCAATGCTGACGATACTGCCATCTTATCTACTGACAAAGACCCAATAATAGCTCATAGAAACCTTCAGACTCACCTCACCTCCTTAGAAAATTGGTTCAAAAAATGGGCTATCAAACTGAACGAAACTAAATCTCAAAATATCACCTTCACTCTTCGACGCATCACTCTTCCTCCTGTCTTTTACAATCTTATTCCTTTACCTGTTGTCAACGTAGTCCGCTACCTTGGGCTTTACCTTGACAGAAGACTCACATGGAACCCTCATACTCGACTTAAGAGAACAGAACTTAACAGACGCTTCCGACAACTGAAAAGACTACTCGACAACAGATCAAAACTCACTCTGGACAACAAAAGACTAATATATGTAAGTATACTAAAGCCAGTCTGGGCTTATGGCATCGAACTGTGGGGTTCAACCAAACGCTCAAATCTGCAAAGGATCCAGTCCTTGCAATCTAAAATTCTTCGCTCTATAGTAAACGCTCCTTTCTACGTCACCAATCAAACCATTCACACAGACTTGAACATTCCTTTCGTCACACAAGTTGCAAAAACACGTTACAGAAATTTCCATCTTAACATTCAATCACATCACAATCCACTTATATGAGTATATCTATCTTCAAGAACATTTCCAGACAACACTTCCAGACGTCTTAAAAGACAGTGGCCTCGTGATCTCCTCTCTGATGAAGAGAGTCAGTAGAAAGTAAAATGTTTTTGGAGTGTTACCGCTGGGTAACTTCTCCACTCTTTTATTCTGTTATTTATTGTTATCATTGTTGCTTATATCGCAAAATGCGTTGATTGTAACTAAATAAATGATTAAAAAAAAAAAAAAAAAAAATTGTTAAAATTTTGTGAACAAATGAGATGAAAGTTTGAAGAGATCATTATCACAAAGTGCGAGTTTTTCTTTGTTTCTTTAAGTTTTCCGCAATTTCTTTTAAATACCTCTTCAATTGATTTATTTAAATGTGATATACCTAATTACTCACAATGTAGACTATAATGTTTGGTTGTAACTTTTGTTGGGAGGGCTCCGTCGAAGAAATGACTGTGAACTTTCGTCTAAAGTGATTAAGCGTAATTGTACAGTTTAATTACCATAATTAGCAATGAGAATTTAAATGTTTCTAAAATCCATGCTTGAAGTTAGATATTCCTAAGGAAAAGTCTTTTAAAAGACTAAATCAGATTTTGTATTGTTTTATTCTGAGTTTAAATAAAATCATACAAAGCTTTCTATTCATCTCACAATTCTAAAGAGAAAAATTGTTAGAAGAAAAATGTTTCACTGTCTCAACAGTATAAATTAAGAATAATATAAAATGAAATTAACAGCGGCTTATTAAATGTTCTGTATTTTCTCATTAAAAAGCCAAAACAAACTGTTTAACCGTTGTAGGAATTCAGAAAAGCTGAGAGAGACCAAAGTATGAATTAATTATGCAACAACTTTAATAAGGGTGCTTTTTAAAAGAATTCAGCTATCACAAAGCAGTAGGATGGAGATGAATGCTATGTCATGAAAAGTGAATGAATCAGTTCATAAAGTACGTATAGAAGTTAGTCTTTTCATGGCATCAACTCCGTGGTTTCATCTTCTTGGTTTTTTTTAAGCAGGAAAAGATGGAAGAGTTTTACTTTAAAGATTTCCTGTAATGCAGTTTAGTCTATCGGTTAAACAGGTACTGCTTCAGTTGGAGTTGATGAATAATTAAATATTCTTTATCGAACTTTGAAGGTGAACGTAATTTGACTATTCTAATTTCTTTGATTTCTTCACTTCTTGCGGAAGAATCGGATTAGCAAGTTCATCACAGATTTTTTTCTACGCGAACTTTTGGAGTTCCAAAAAAACCCTCAATACACAAAGGACTGCAGTTATTGTTCAGCTCATATGCAGGCTTTACGATATCCACATTTTATGCGCAAGTAAATATTACTACTCCCTTAACAGACTTCTATTGATTTTAAAGGAGATCATGATTTTTGGCCTTTTTCACCCATCTAAGTCACTTCTTCTCATTCATCAGATTCTTGGGGAAACTAATATTAATTAGTGTTTATTCTAAAATTCTAGCAGTTTTCTAGCTTTAAACCGTATCCTCTGCTCAAAAAATATATAAATTACACCCATTTTTGCAGGTTTTTACATGTTCGTTTCGGTCAAGTGCAGCGCAAGGAAAAGGATAGCCAGCATAATTTACTGAAAGTTTAAAATATGGAGAAAAACTCAAACTAATACCCGGACGATTGCTGTACAGCTTATTTAGAACCCCTTAACTAATGTGGCACATCTTCAACATCTTAGCTACGGTGCGTGAAGTAGAGCGTATGCAGTGGTGATGATAGCAGGAAAGAGTGTTGTTCAGTAATAAATATGCACTTTCCTCGTGGGTAAATATAAGACAAGTGATTAAAGTAAAGAATGTTAAGGGGTAAAATATCGTTAATGTAGACAGAAGTTTCCAGTCGAGAGAAGTTGCTTCAAATTATATCTGGCGTGGGGATTGCACCTCACCCACTGGTGTAGAGAACTAACGTAAAATGAGAATAAGAAAATGACTGTGGTAGTGTTGGTACAAGCTGTAGTTCTGTATTCCTCTCGGCTTTTAAGAGAAGTCTTGCGAGAGGAGTCAAAGCACGAGGATGGCTTATTGTCGAGATCCATAGTGTGATTTTGTTATAGAATAATTGTAATGTTAGCGTGTTGGGATTGCATCATTTGTGTAAAACGTTATACAAAATTTAGTAAAGTGCACTATCCTTGCTCTCAGATCGTAAGTTAGATCTTACACCAGCTAAATAGTTATTTATTTAACAAGTGCGGAAAGTAGTACTTTTTCTCACACGAGGCAGGGTTTGCACGCACGAGCGAGCGAAGTGAGGCGAGTGCAAGTGAAAATTGCCGAGTGTGAGGAAAATACTTTACTCTCGAGTTAAATATTATATTTTTTCTGCTAATTCAAAAGTAACAGAAATACTTGTTTAAAAAAGTAAATAAAGTATAAATTGCAGTACTAATTTCGCAGTTTTGCAGTTGCGGTCAATTCTTATGTAAACTTTAATTTTGTGACTGACAAAATTATTTATCACTCTATGTCTATGACGAGCACCTTGGCGTTGTCTACGCCATGATTGGACGAAGGACCTATTCGTAAAAGAAAAAGTCAATGGAACACCAGCAAAAAGCCCTTGTCCTGGTTAACAATTTGTGAATTATATATATATTCAAAAAAAGAGTAATTCTCTAATTTTTGTTTCAGATTGAAAATTTTCTCAAGACCCAGACGTTAATCAGAGTTAGCCAATCAAGTGAATTCATCAGTTGTACTATCCTCTAGTGCAGGGGGTCAGCAGCCTATTTTAAGTAGAGAGCCATTTCTCCTTAAATAATTTTAATAAAATCTTACCAAGGGCCGCAAGGATGATAGTGTAAACAAACTCTGTAGATCATTTGTATGCACAAATTATTATTTTACGATATTCAATAACATTTAAATGTTTTATATATTTATTTTCACATATTGCAAATTAAATAAACAAATAAATAATAACTATACCTGTGTTTGAAAGAAAATGGTGGCAGTCCTATATATTATGTACAGTATTTTAATATAATTCTATTCAATTTCAAACCTATCACATTTAAAATTCTTTTTGAAAAAATATCTTTACTTTAATAAATGAAATTTTCATTTTTTTTCAATAAAATTGAAATGTACTTACAATTTATTTTGGACAGTCACAAAATATTGATAAAAGAGCCGCATGCGGTATAAAATAAGAATATATGAAACAATCGCAAGCAGAGGCTAACAATTTTACAGAGAGCGTTAGCCAAAAAAAAATAAAACTTATTTATAATGGAAAAAATGGCAGATAGATGGGAGGACTTGGCCAATATTACTTAGGGCAGTGATCAATGACTGATGATATGTAGCGAAACGTTTTATTCCCGTGATTTATATACAAAAGTCTGAAGGTAATTTACAATGTTTCTGATACATTCCCAGACAACAACCACTCCCTTCTCTATCGAACTATACAGGAAACCACTTCAAAAGTACGCGATATCTGTACCTTCTGGCCCAAACGTGAAAAAGCATCACGGGAATGGGGGGGGGGAATTAAAAACAAGAAAGAAATATAATATAGATATCTAGTGAACACGTCTGTATGACAGAGAATATATGGGCTTTTCGTTGCACACTCTGGACATTTACGAGGACAGTCATACATTTTGTGTACTCTTATAAATATATACGTGCACATAGACACTTGAAAAAATTGGCGCAGATCTTTTCTGTGTTTATTTGTATAAATTTTTGTTAACTGTTTGTTCCCTTTACTTCTAAATAAACCTTTTTGTATTTATTTATTTATTTTTTCAATTTACTTGGTTTGAATCTTCTGATTACTGCAACGGAATTGGGATTTCTCAACATTTGCTACTGCTAATTAAACTAATCCTCACTGATTTCGCTGCAAAATGACAGTAGACAAAAAGAGTAACATACAGTGGAGTCTCGGTTATCCGTCACCTTTTTATCCGTCTATTCCAATTAACCGTCACTGTCCTCAGTATTTAAAAATTAAAAAAACGGGGCTCTAATTTAAGATTAGTGACGGCCACAACCCCGTTCCACGCAGAGTGTGAATATTTTCTTTTGAGATGTTTTCCTTTGTCTTTTAGGTACATACTCGTGTCCATCATTCGACAGTTTGTGGGTTTTTTTCCTAAAAATATCAACCACAAACAAAACCGCCCACAAAACCGATTAGATGTCGCAGACATTGTATTCATTAATTTTAATACACAATAGAATGAATTGAATGATGAAAGATACCTGACCTTTAAGGCTTAAGCGTATAAACGTATAAAATATGTATACCAGTTAATACAAAGTTTTATACACGTTAAACAAAAGAATCTGGAAATTTTCCTGTTTTTTTCCATTATCCGTCTATTCGACTATCCGTCACGTGTCCGTCCCGGTCATGACGGATAACCGAGACTACACTGTATTTGGCTCCCTTCTTATTTTCAACTCAACTGTGGCACTACGGCCCGTGTAGGACCTTGGCCTGCGCCAGTACCTGACCCCAAGCCCCTCTATTCAAAGGCTTCCTTCTCCACTGTCTTACAGTTAGTTCCCAGAGATCCTCCACCACATCGCCCATCCAACACAGCCTAGGTCTCCCCACTCGGTCTACTGCCTCCAGGGTAACCCTCCAGCGCTCTTCTTGGTGCTCTCTCACTCTCCATTCTCTGCACATGTCCCACCTAACGCAACCTTCCCTGCTTGACGACGGGCACTAAATCCTTCACTTCCCTAGTAGGGCTACAACTCTCTTAACTCCGCGTTTTTTCGGCACCTCCAGACTCCATTTTGGCACACTGGTCCCTAGGCCGCCCTTAATACCTTTCTTTCCCAGCAGTTCAATTTCGATTCGTCTACATGCCTCAACGTCCACGATTCCGAGCCGTACGTTACAACGGGTCTAAGGACTGACTTGTAGATCATCAATTTGGACTTCCTTGAAAGGAATCTATTATAGAATGTCCGCCTTAGTGCTCCCAGACACCTATTTCCGGCCATTATCCTATTTTCTATATCTCGGCTTACCACATTTTTGTTAGTGAGAACAGCTCCTAGATATTTTTAAATTCACTAACGCCCTCAAACCGGTGCTGATCCGCGATCAATTCTCTGAATTTTTCTTCTTCTTGTAAATAATGCCTATTTTTCAGGCGGACTTTACGTCCAACTACCAATTAGGTGTCGTGGACGGAGGCGATTAGCAAACATATTACACTATAAAGTTCTAATATTTTAAACATTAAATAAAATCCAAGGCCTGGACCGAGAATCCAGTACCTCAATGCATATTACCTTTGCAGGTATCGCCTCCAGCTGCTCGGCTACCTTGGCGCCTTCTTGTACTACTCTGTTTCAGAATTATTACCAACAATGCATTTCTACTTTATGCTTGCTTTTACCTCTCGGCCATTATTCGGAAGTCATCAGCTTTGGTCATCTTATTTCTTTGTATCTCCTAGTGAATAGTTGCTTTTTTTGGGGGGAGGAGCAGCCTAACCTTCTAAGCCTTGGCTTTCAACCTAGAAATGTGAGGATTTATCTAGGCTTTATATTGGACCAGGTCATTTCCACTGAAGTGCATTGTTGAATAAAATTGTAGAAAATTAGCAATGATTTGTATACTCGAAAACAAATTGAAAAACTTCAGGACTTATTGATTTTTTTTTTCAAAAATATTAAGAACAAAGAAAGTTTAGAATTTTATTTTAAAAAATAACTTTGTAACAGAGAATAATTTCTATTCAGAATTCATTGAATAATTTATGTTCCATTGGATGCAACATTTGGTATATGATTTATGATGGTCATATACATGCGATTCGTACTTCGTAATTTATGTTTCCACTACCGTCAACACTCTTTCACTTTAGTATAGCCAATATTGCAACTTTTTTTATCGAATCAAACCTCCTCTCAACAGTAACTTTGAAGCAAAAGTTATTCTTATAAATAAGTAAAGGTACACATTCCATTGTATCCAGCATAAATAAACCAGAAAATGTTTCAGAACCAAACTTCCATCTCGGTAACTTTTATCTCTGAATAAACCATCTAGTTTGGATGTTTTTGTTAGACGCGATTACCCAAATAGCTCATTATATGTTAATTTCTTTTAATAGAATTCAATGTCAACATTTTGAACTCATTTTTCAAATGAGAAGAAAGTTATAATGAACATGATTTAGGGATTTCCTCCTTAAAAGTGATAATATTTTGTTAATTCTCTTGATAACTTCTAACCATTGAAGTCAACTTCATAATTGTCGAATAACAGAAAGAACTTTTTTTCCCTAGAAGCCCCCGAGCTGCTCATTGTTCGGTAATCGACGTCGGGATTAACGACAGATCTCTTTCTGTAGGCTGTCAGTGCATTGAAGTGTTTCGAATGCTCTAATGAATGTTTATCAGAAGAAACAAATGGATATTTCATGAATCTTGTTTCACGTGGACCCATCTTAAGAAATGGTCTGTTTGCAAATATTTTTTTATTAACAATCGCTTGATATTTATATTTTATAAGCATATATTCCTTAATAATAAGGAATTATTTTATTGATTTGAAAACAAGAGACACATTCATAGTTAGGTCTAAAACTTATTTAAGCAAATAATCTAAAACTATACAAATGTAAACCTTAGGATTTAAGATTGGCGAGGAATCGGTCAAATAAAAACCAAACGTCTTCTTGCCAACGTTTCGACAAATATACTTATTGTCCTCTTTTTAAATTTGCTAATCATTTGGCTATTATGATATTTACTTCATAAGGGTTTTTGGTTTTTCCGACTTTTTGTATTAAAAGAAATTTTCCCAATATCTATTTTATTGTCAAAATTGAACATTGTAATTACTCTGTTGTATCTGTCTCATTGTCATTACCAAAATTCCCGTGTAAGTCCCGCTATATCTGTATATATTTACCTGCTCTCCAGTTCTGGCTCTTAGTAACTCAACCAACCCTCATAGCCACGTAAGTTTTCAATAATTATAAAGAATTTATTGTATTTTATTTTATTTTTATATTACTGATTTTTTACTGATTTGTTGTATTACTGAATTGTTTGTATTTGTAATATCCAGGTTCTGAAGAGGACAATATATTTGTCGAAACGTTGGCAAAAAGACGAGTTTGTTTTTTATTTGACCGATTCCTCGCCAATCTAGAATCCAAAGTTTAACAATTTACGGTCACGAAACCTAAATATCCACACTGTACAAATGCTTGATTGAAAGAGTAGAAGTTATCTAGCAACTAAGTTGACTTATTCCAAAATTTCTTTTCGAATATTTGGTCATTTGCGGCTTCAAGTGGTAAAAACTCTGAATTTCCAAAAAAACTGAAGCAAGAGTGTTGTCTCGCATATGCATTATATTCTTCAGAAAGTAATTCATAAAAATGTATGATTCTTTTTTTATAATTCTTTATTTTGTATTCATTGATTCGTGTCTCTTACTGGATAATTTGCAATTAAATTGCTATATTATTAAAATAACCTTGAATTGGGCTTTCTGCTTCTTGTTGGTTATACATTTTACAGAATATCACAAAAATACCCTCGGGTGATTTGGCTCCCTTGGAATTGATTAAAAAAGGAATTAAGTAGTGCTTGAGGAACAACAAAAGGAAATTTTATTGTAAAAGAAGAAGCAATACAATTTAGATCTTTTCTTTTAATTGTTAATATCATCCAATAATTATCATCTAATAATTATTTGTTATCAATTCGCTTAAAATTAAGTAATTTGGGAAGTTTAGAAAATATTTATTAGCTTTACTCCTTGATTAGCGTGGATGGGAGCCTAAAACAAATGCTCAGGCCTGGATTCACGAAGTGTCGTTTCAGAAACATTCGAATTGAAGGTATCCGAAGGGCAGTAGATAAGCGCACCTATTTCGGTCGATATAATTACCAGTATCCTTCGATATTGACGATAATATTGGTAAAGGGTGAAATATTTGATGATTTGACGGAAGTTTGGTAAATACTAACGCGTATAAACATAATTTATGCATCAATAATTTTGAAAAGTTTGATTCTACGATTTAGAATAAATATAATAGGATCCAATAACGTAGAATAGTTATGATTTTTGGGAAATATCGAGGTGCGTTCTTAAATAAAAACAACTTTTTTGCTTTATACCAACGTTTCGGTAATTTTTACTACCTTCTTCAGGGTCTGTACAAAAGGAATATTACACTAATATAGAATTATATAAAATTAAATAAATAAAGATTATTTCTAAAATATAAAATTAAATAGATAGATAAATATAATTTGGAAAGACTTACATTATAAAAATAAAAGTTTGTGAAGTTTAATGTAGAGCTACGAGTATATTATCATAACTGTTAAGGATTGACGGAAAAGCGGGTTTATATAGAGGTAAGGGAGGGGTGAAAACAATAGGGCTGGAAAAACCTAAGGTATGTGGCGAGTAATTTGTTAAGTTACTGTCTGAAGAATGTTCTTGTAGAAATTAGAAAGATTGTTCGTGTCTGTCCTAAAGTTGATAGATTTTTGTTGTTTTTTAATGTGTATCATTTCTAATATGTTTCGTTTGTTTCTGTTGGTGTTAGTTCCAAGTATGGAAGTGTTGTCAAAGTCAAATTCGTGTACCTCGATATTAACCAAAAATCATCTATCAACAATGGTCGAACAAACCAAAACCATCCTAGAATATTTATATTATTTGTGTAGACCCGCAGCCGCGGGGTTCATTTGTTGTGAGAAAACGGACTTTACTGAATAGCTGACTTTTTATTCATTTATTTTTGACATTACCAATTAAAATGAAAAAATTGTATATGACATAGGAATCTGACATCTGGAATCTAAGTACACCAGGAATCAGTTTTAGTGATAAAACACAGGTCATGTGAACATGTTGAGACATGTCTGCTGTTGAGGAACTTCCTTCCTAGTTTTAATTTAGCGGTCAATTCTATATAATATTTTCAAATATTGACAGAAATATTGTATGGAATCTTTTTTGTAATTGACGGGTGGTAAAATTTTGTTCATCAAATCCCTTTGAAAAATGATTTGGTGGAAATACAATATATCAACTATTCATATAAGAGCTACAATTTTTTATATCCAACTGTAACATTTTAAATTTGAATCTCAATAGTGAAACAAATTGCACACTAATCCAGCAGGGAAAACAATGTTACTCTTGTCAGAAATGGAAGGAATATTTTTCTGAATGCAAATACAAGAGCATGTCTTTTAAGTTTTTCACTTAAGAATGACAGTTTGATCTACGACAGATTGTGCACCTCATCACTCCAACAATTGCCGGAGTCTGCAAAAAGGCTAGTCTAATATTAAAAATATTAGTTTTGGAATGTACCAATTCTTCCTTGACGGCTCGCCGCTAACTTACTAGCTACCGCATTTCTTTTCTTTGCCAGAAGATCTGCTAAAGTCACTTCAGAAATTGATAACCCGGCGGATCCGACAATTTGTCCATATTTCAGCATCATACGACAAAAACTGACTGGGTTGCGAACATCAAGCAAACGGAGCTTGCTCAACTGAAGCCCACTCGTATTGACCCTCAGCCTGCCAATATCAGCTAATATCTGCCAACTTCTTTTGAAGATCAGTGTATCATAAAATATCTAAGAAGACTGTTATAAGATTACGAAAGTATTTTATAAATTTTTAAGTAATAATTTAAATTATACGATATTAAGTCATTCCTAATTATATTCGATAGTGCAATTATATTAAGATTTATTAACTATTGTTGGTGAATTATTAATATTAACATTTTTTTTTAAATATTTTATTCTTCCCTGCAAAACGCTCTTAACTTGCATACATCACGGACATATTTAAAAATGGTTTTTAATTCAGGTTCAGATGTCATACTAAGCATTCTAAGTACATCCTCATTTTGAGGCTCATTATGGATATTAAGTTCATTATAAAGGTGTTTCCTTAAAGGGGCATAAATTGGACATCTAATAAATATATGATAAATGTCTTCCATTTCTAATAGGTTGCAGATTGAACACACTTCCTCAGTTTTAATTATATACATTACATTTTTTATGACAATTTTCAGTATTAATTTATTACCAGTTCACAACTGTGCCAGTACTTTAGTGATATGGCGTGGTAATATCGCGTTGTTAAATTAGAATGTCGGCTTTAGTAAAATGGAGTTTTGGTCGTTGTCCTACATAACGCCAAGATTATATTAGTGGGTTTGTGGTCCAGACAGTGGAGGAGAGGAAAGTTTGTGCCGCCTTATCCAACAATTTCTAATACTATAAGATTCTCCATTTTCACTGTTTTTCGCCAATGTGTTTGCTCTTACATTAAAACTTTATAATTTTGCTTCAAATATTACGTCAACATGTCTGTCAGGAACAGAAGAAGGAAATCTTATTTTTGTTTGGATTCAGTCTAAATAACTTTTTGATGGACTTAATTATTAAAGTTTTTACTCCCTGTCTCTCAATGCAGCCAGATGAAGCGTGTGACGTTTTCATTGAGGGAGCTTTTTCTTACGGTTATGAGATGTACTATCAACCACTGTTTGAGTTCAATTATTATTATAAGTGATATCGCCTAGTCACACGCAGGAGTAACTGCACATGAACAAACTGCTAAAGATAATTAAGCTCCGTTACAGGGAAATGCGAGTTATTAAGAGTAGAAAAATGGTTTTGATTTTTAACTTAGGGTAAAGTGCCCGAATTTCGTCCCAGCGCCTAATATTGTCCCCCTATTTAAAACAATCGCCAAGTATTGCACACTAATGGCAATTTTAAGAAAGCTACATTGAGGCAGCAGTAATCTTTTGGAAACGTCAATTCGGGGTACGGTTCATGTCCAGCCGAGTTTTGAAGTGTTATTATAAGTTGTCATATAAGTTGTTATATTTGGTAGTGTTTCAAAACGTATTCCAGTCTTTTAAAGGTTCGTTAAAATATTGATGTTGCTTAGGGCATGTCACATATTGTCTTTATTTTGAAATTCTTCAACGAAGCGCCAGTTCATTCATGTGTTGTATCTATAGTGGTAGCCATCTTTAAAAATGTAATTGTTCCTAATTCAGTCTCCTTAAGTAGTTATTTTTATTTCATATTTGAAAAAGTTATACAAAACAGTTGATTATTTGCTTTCGATTCAACTGGCGAAACATAAGCAATGGAATCCTAAGGCAATGGTAGAAGCAGTGAAGGCGGCGAGAAAAAAAAAAGAAATGGGATACAAAACGGCAGCAAAGACATTCCAAGTTCCAAGAGCAACGCTGAAGGATTATGTCGAATCCCCATTAGAGAACCAGAGGATATGGTTAATAGAAATATTGGCCGACCAACAGCTCTGCCCAAAGTCATCGAGCAAATGCTTGCAGAATACTGCCTGACAATAGAAAAAACTTCTACGGGATAACTGTCTTGAGACTTGCTTCGAATGGCGTTTCAGTTAGCTAAGAATTTGCCTCATTTTTTTTCTGCAACAAATCAAAAATGCGGGTTGAAAATGAGTTCGGCTATTTCTTAAACAAAAGACATTCCAGTTTTTTTCACAAACAAACAAAATTTGTTCAGAGTTTTGACTTTTCATCTTATTTGAGATTTGAGTATCAATACATACAAGGGTCGTTTGAAAAGTCCGTGCAAAAATAAAAACTACTTAATTTTTTGGGGTAAACTTTTTTTATTTTTCAACATAGTCTCCTTTTAGGCTTATAAACTTCGTCCAACGCTGCTCTAGTTTGTTGATCCCTTCCGAATAATAGGATTTGTCCAAGTCTGAAAAATAGCCATTCGTTTCTGCAATCACCTCCTCGTTTGAATAAAATCTTTTTCCCGCCAGCCATTTCTTCATATTGGGGAAGAAATAGTAGTCCGAGGGAGCCAAGTCTGGAGAATAGGGGGGGGGGATGTGAAACGAGTTGGAACCCTATTTCCATTAATTTTGCGACCACAACTGCTGAGGTGTGAGCTGGTGCGTTGTCGTGATGGAAAAGTACTTTTTTGTGGGCCAATCGTGGGCGTTTTTCTTGCAGCTCGGTTTTCAAACGGTCCAATAACGATGAATAATATGCACCTGTAATAGTTTTACCCTTTTCCAGATAGTCGATGAGGATTATTCCTTGCGAATCCCAAAAGACAGTCGCCATAATCTTTCCGGCCAAAGGAACGGTCTTTGCCTTTTTTGGCGCAGATTCCCCCTTGGTAACCCATTGTTTAGATTGTTCTTTGGTCTCAGGAGTGTAGTGATGTATCTATGTTTCATCCACAGTGACGAAACGACGCTTTAAGTCCTGCGGATTCTTCTGGAACAGCTGCAAACCGTCCTTGCAACACTTCACACGATTTCGTTTTTGGTCAAGCGTGAACAATCGCGGCACCCATCTTGCGGATAGCTTTGTCATGTCCAAATGTTGATGCAAAATATTATGTACCCGTTCATTCGAGATGCCCACAGCACTAGCAATCTCACGCACCTTCACTCTTCTGTCATCCATCACCATATCATGGATTTTATCAATGATTTCTGGAGTAGTAACCTCAACAGGGCGTCCAGAACGTTCAGCGTCACTTGTGCCCATATGGCTACTCCGAAAATTTTGAAACCACTTATAAACTGTTCTAATCGAAGGTGCAGAGTCACCATAATGTTTATCAAGCTTCTCTTTAGTCTCCTGAGGCGTTTTGCCTTTCATAAAGTAGTGTTTAATCAAAACACGAAATTCTTTTTCGTCCATTTTTTGAAAATCACTCGACTTCCTCGATTCAAACGAATGCCAAACACAAAGAAGTGGACCGATCTGGCTGACTTGGTGTGTGTACTTCCAAGAGATGCTACTAACTAAACATAACCTCGATACGCGCCAGTAGTGCTATCTCTCTGACTTTGCACGGACTTTTCAAACGACCCTCGTATAGTATTATTAAAAATACACTAATACTTGCATGGTTTACACTCTTCCATCGTACATTTAAAAGGAGGCGCCACGGGAGCCGAAAGGTTAGAGGCGAGGCCCGCAAAGCTAATATGTATTGTGGTACTGAGTTCGATTTCCGGCCTTAGGCCTTGGATTTTATTTAATGGTTAAGAAAAGAAATTTACAGTAAAGTATGTTTGCTAGTCGCCTCTGCATAAGACCCCTAATTTGGTAATAGGGACGCAAAGCCTACCTAAAAAAATTGGCATTACTTTACTTTATACATTTACAAGGAAGGTAATTATTTACCCAATGTAATGTTCATAAAAAATGAACCTGAATATCATTAAAACATTAACAGTGCATGGTGCAATGATAAATTTTTAATTTGCAAATTTTTAATTACACTCCAAATTAGTTACAGACAGATTCTGAAATATTTCATATATTTTTCCCACTTATTTTAATAAATTAACATTTATATATGGCGCAGAGATATAGAATAATTCTTATTTTTTTCTGCAACCATGTAGGGTAGTTCTCATTACTCAATTAAAATCAGCTGTGTAATGCCCAACTTCCCACACTAGTAGGGAAAAATTCCCATTAGTGTCACTTTCCGCACTAGTGTGTGGAAAAACTTTATTGTGCTTCCTTGATATAAGAAAATTTGTTATTAACATAAATATTTTCTGTAAAACTTTAATAAGCTTATTTAACGTAACTAAATACGAGTAATTAAAAAATGAATATTAAAAAATAAAATAAAAATTGAAAGGAATATAGAAATAAAAATAATACTTTAATAAATAATTAGATATTTTTAATTATAACAGTTAAAAAGGTTATAGTGTTACCTTATAGAAATTTAAGATGGATTCTAGTGATTCCTGTTTAGAAAACACTCCTCCATCAATAAAAGAAACAGCAGAAAATGTAATAAGTAATGTGAATACGTAAGTAATGTAAATAATTGTAATATAACAATAAATGTTTATAATAAATAAATTACTTTTTGTAGACTGTAAAAATGAAATTTTTAATTTTTTTAGTTAATAAATCTAATGGTTGCAGAAAAAATATAATATTTAACTCGAGTGTTAAGTATTTTCCACACACTCGGCAATTTGCACTTGCACTCGCCTCGCTTCGCTCGCTCGTGCGTGCAAACCCTGCCTCGCGTGAGGAAAAGTACTACTTTCCACACTTGTTAAATAAATAACTATTGTTAAACTTAAATAAAAAACCTTAACTTTTTTTAACATAATTACAAGTACTAATTTTCAGATGTTTTGCAAAAGTAATAGTACGAAATGTTCCATATTCCTACGACATATTCAATATAAAAAAGGCACAATTTGTGATCGGGATTGTTGCAATTATATTTATAGCTATTCAACAATATAAGGTGTATTTTTCTTGTTTATTTTAGCCAACTAAAGTCATTGGCGCTCTGAACATATTTATTTCGGTGCGCCACCAGCTTAAGAATACTCCCACTATTGACAAAGGAATAACAACACAATGAGCACTAAGAGACGCCTAAGAAGAAATAAACCGAAAGGCAGGTAGCCTGAATCAAACTCAGGATTTCCAAGTGTTTCTACATAGAAATGAAGCTTTTTTATCCAGCGTAAGACTGTCGAGCGAGCCAGAGTCCAGATCCGAAAGTAGCTCCAGATGAAGGACATCAGTGGTGCTCAAAACAAAAAGTAACTTTAAGAAGCTTCGGCGAGTGTGATCTCAAAAATCTGACGGACCTTTAGTTATTATTTATTATATTTACTATGTGAAATCCAAAATTCCATTTAGGTACGGTGATGACATTTTAGAGCAAGCGAGGCAGTACTCGTATTTAGGCGTAATTCTGGTGTCTTTAAAAATGCAGTTGAGTCTTTAGTGGCAAGAACTATAATATCGGATTTGGCTCTGTGATGAAGATATTATGTAATATAAAATGTAATTCATGGGAGGTTCGCAACAAATTGTATTATTCGTTAACATTAAATTCATTACTATACGGTACACAGGTTACGGCCTTAAGATATTTACAAAAATTAGAGTCTTGCAACTTAGGATTTTATAAAAAATTGCTCTCACTTGCGGTCAACACGCCTCATTATATAATTAGATTGGAGATCGGCACATGTCCGGTATCATATTTTGTGTTGAAGTCTGCCCTGAAATGGCTGTTACAAATATTTGCTATGGAATCTGATAGATTCCCGAAAATTTGTTTCAATGAATTGGTTAAATTGGACCACAAAAATATAAAATATGTAAAGTTTAATTGGTGGACGCAACTAAAGAATTTATTGCAAAATGTGGATATAATTTAGATTCAGTTAATTTCAATTTTGAATATTTAAAAAAAAAAATTTTAAAGAAATACAAAGATTATTTACTCGAATTAGATAAAGCAAGCTTGGCTAAGAGTAGTTTCTGTCCAATCTATAAGTGTTTAAACATTAATTGTAATTATGAAAATCCACAATCTTATTTATTGCTTAAAATTCCACACTATATCACTAAAGTACTGGCACAGTTGTGAACTGGTAATAAATTAATACTGAAAATTGTCATAAAAAATGTATATAATTAAAACTGAGGAAGTGTGTTCAATCTGCAACCTATTAGAAATGGAAGACATTTATCATATATTTATTAGATGTCCAATTTATGCCCCTTTAAGGAAACACCTTTATAATGAACTTAATATCCATAATGAGTCTCAAAATGAGGATGTACTTAGAATGCTTAGTATGACATCTGAACCTGAATTAAAAACCATTTTTAAATATGTCCGTGATGTATGCAAGTTAAGAGCGTTTTGCAGGAAAGAATAAAATATTTTAAAAAAAATGTTAATATTAATAATTCACCAACAATAGTTAATAAATCTTAATATAATTGCACCATCGAATATAATTAGGAATGACTTAATATCGTATAATTTAAATTATTACTTAAAAATTTATAAAATACTTTCGTAATCTTATAACAGTCTTCTTAGATATTTTATGATACACTGAACTTCAAAAGAAGTTGGCAGATATTGGCTGGTATTGGCAGGCTGAGGGTCAATACGAGTGGGCTTCAGTTGAGCAAGCTCCGTTTGCTTGATGTTCGCAACCCAGTCAGTTTTTGTCGTATGATGCTGAAATATGGACAAATTGTCGGATCCGCCGGGTTATCAATTTCTGAAGTGACTTTAGCAGATCTTCTGGCAAAGAAAAGAAATGCGGTAGCTAGTAAGTTAGCGGCGAGCCGTCAAGGAAGAATTGGTACATTCCAAAACTAATATTTTTAATATTAGACTAGCCTTTTTGCAAACTCCGGCAATTGTTGGAGTGATGAGGTGCACAATCTGTCGTAGATCAAACTGTCATTCTTAAGTAAAAAACTTAAAAAACATGCTCTTGTATTTGCATTCAGAAAAATATTCCTTCCATTTCTGACAAGAGTAACATTGTTTTCCCTGCTGGATTAGTGTGCAATTTGTTTCATTATTGAGATTCAAATTTAAAATGTTACAGTTGGATATAAAAAATTGTAGCTCTTATATGAATAGTTGATATATTGTATTTCCACCAAATCATTTTTCCACCAAAAATGTATAAAAAAAAATAAAAAAAAAATAGAGAATTCTAGGGTTTTAAGCAATTCTGAATAAGTAAATTTAAAGTTCTGTACCAATTTTTGAGATGTAATTTTATTTTTATTTTTGTAGATTTATTTTTATTTTAAACAGTAAAAATGTTTTGTTTTTGTATTTGCTGTAAACAGTGAACTCTCTCCAATGAGATCTTGTATCTTTATATGGAACAATAAATTATTATTATTATTATATTTACTGTAATCATAATTTGAGATATAAAAGGAGGTCAAAATACGTAACTATAACTGGCAAATATACTTTGAATTATTCACGGTTTATTTGTATTCAATAAGATATTTTGTGAACCGAGTTAGTCTAATATGTGCATGTGTGTTTGTGATAGTAAGAATATTAATGCCCGCAAGGTAAGTATTATTTGCTGTTGTCATTCATATTATAACAATATGTTGTCTGAAAAACATAAAACGGAGGTCCCGAGTGACATGTCTTATGGAGAAATAGAAATATTTCTGAAACCAAACAAGAGTCCATTGGCTGTCCAATAAAGATGTGCACCACTGAGCAATATACTGACTCTCCTTACATGCCACTACAGCAGAAAAAAAAAAAAAAAAAATACTGCTAGAGAAGCATGTAGATCGTAAAAAGGATGTATAACCTTCAGTGGGAAGTTTATATTATTTGGTATTGTCATTGTGGTTATTTCTCTCTGAACTTTTGCACTTTACAGAAAGGAAAAGGAAATAAATTAATGATAATCAACTTATAAAAATATTTCATGCTTTTAATGCGCTCATTAACGTCATGATCAAAGCTATAAATCAAGTATTTTAAAAATTTAACCTCAAGCGGGTGCACTGGTGAATTTGGTTTCATTACCTCACCAATTTGTTTGTATATTTGGACAGAAGATTAATAAAAGCGTTCTCTACTATTGCCAACGTTCCTCTAATGATGAACGAGAAAATAATCTATCTTCAATGATGGTATTATAAATACTGAAATCTCCTTTTAAAGCTATCAGGTTATAGTTTGAAAGCTACATAACTACTGCTTCCAATCAGTAAGTTTTTTTCATCCTGTAATTAAAATGTCACTCTTTATTTTATTAGTTATGTAAGTTAAATTATTAATATAAAAAAGTAGTAGAGGTAAAGTACTACTACTATTACGTAGCTCTACAGCCCGGGGTGGGCCTTGGCTTCCTTAATAATGCGACTCCAGACATCTCTATTGGCTGTTTCTGCCTCCATCCTGACATTCCAAGGACTCTCAAGTCCTCCTCAACATCATCAAGCCAACGTCTTCGCGGGCGGCCAACTCTCTTCTTCATGCCTATGACGGTACCACGCAGCAGTCTGCTCGGCATCCTGTCTTCTGGCATTCTTGCAATATGGCCTAACCATTCCAATCGTCGAGCCTTGATGAAACGAACCACATTCTCAGCCCCATATAGAGCATAAAGCTCACAGTTTTTTCTGGATCTCCATATGCGAGAAGTCGTGTCGAAAACTGGACCATAAATCCTCCTTAAGATCTTACGATTAAAAACATTGAGACTATCTATCATGGCAGATGTGAACGTCCATGTTTCAGCACCGTATGTAAGAACCGGCCTGAGTAAGGTTCTATAAAGCCTTATCTTCGAGGTTCTGGACAGATAACAAACAATTTCATGTTAGCAGAGATAAACTAATTGCCTACTTTTTCAGGCGGGCTTCACGTCCAACTACCAATTAGGTGTCGCGGACGGAGGCGACTAGCAAACATACTTTACTGTAAATTTCTTTTATTAACCATTAAATAAAATCCAAGGCTTAAGACCGGGAATCGAACCCAGTACCAAAATACATATTAGCTTTGCGGACCACACTTCTAATCGTGGTGCCTCCACCATTAATATAAATTTCCATTCATAGTTCCAGAATGCTTCCTTGAGGAACTCCAGCGAGTATTGGAAGGATAAAAGAAGAAGAAGAAGAAGAACCTTGTTTGACTTGGAAGAAACGGTCGGAGAGATAAGACTTAAGAATGAGGTAAGAGGTAGAAGGCAGTAGGCGTTTGAGTTTATAAAGCAGTCCTTAGTGCCATACTCGGTCGAATGCCTGAGATATGTCAAGGAAGATACCCGGGCAATACTGCTTTAATTTAAGGGAAGTAGCGATTATATCCACTACTCTATGTGCCTGGATAACAGACGAGTGGCAACTCTGAAAACCGAACTGATGGTCAGAAATGATACTTAAAGGGGCTATTTCAGTTTAAACATTTATTAAAGTAATTTTACATTGTGTAACAATAGATTTATGAAAAATATCTTAATGTTGAAATTTAAATACCTTAATATTTATTTCTGTTATTTCTTTGCAAGGTTCGCTAAATTGGGTTCGAAATTGTTTTTCTTTCGACCCATGGCTCAGATTGATCCCTACTTTTGTTAAACAGACGTTTTGGGGTCTATATAAACCACTTTGGCAACCTCCAAAGTCATCGTTTGATTTAATAAATCAATAGATTCTTTTCTGTTCGATTACTCACTCAAAGACGCATATAACTGAGTGTATAATATAAAGCATGTTTATTCTTATTGAATAAAGAAAGATTGCCCGGGCCATCCTAGGCAGTTGAATTGATTTCTTTTATCACATTACAAACCAATATTTATCGTCTAAATCATTGTTTTACTGTCTTTAGTATTGAATCTGTTTTATCTTCGATGCCAGAATTCGAAGATTTTTATGGTAAGGCTTGAATTATTTTAGAATTGTTAGAATGCTTTTGTAAGTTAGAGCAATTTAGCAGACGTTGGGCTCATACTATTTTTAATCAAAGCTACCATGATCTTTTTATCCAATGTTTTTTAATAAACATAAAATGAATTATTACTTAAAATAATAGACGTATTGAACGTTTGCCGCAATTTTCGACATTTATTTGGAGTTTGAGAAGTAGGTAAGATGATAAAAGGACGAAATTTACTGCCAGATTATTGGGCACAGATGAACAATGAAACTGTGGAATAGCGTTAAAGTTTTGTTAGAAATAGTAAGAAGACGAAGACGAATTCAGCTCTTTTTTGGGTCGGAGGGTGTAGTATAAGAGCGGACAATCCTTTGAGAAGGAATCTCATAGAAATGGAAGAAGACAGGTGGTCCTTATATGAAGGAGAATTTTATTAAACGCACTGAACTTATTTAATTTATCTCTTTTATTTTTGTATGTTTATTTTTCTTTCCTGACAAACTTTTTCTTTCTATTTTTGTTTTAATTTAATTCTTTCAAATATTCTTGAGATTTATTTGAATTTAATGAAATTCTTTCTTTTTACTTTATTTTTATTTAGCTCTGACATTATTCGTTAAAAGTATTGTATTCAAGAAAGAAGAGCACTTACAAATTTAATTTTGAGGAAATTTGTTGTCATTTTAGTTTATAATGATCGTGCTCTGGATTCTACTTTAATGTTAGCTAGGATTGGTCAAATGGCTGTGGTTGTTTACTGCAACTGGCAAAAATTGGATGACTTTTTAATTTAGTCAGTAGTAGTCATAGTGTTAGTAATGTCGTGAAAGTTGGTAATAAGAAATGCAAAATTTGCGGTATTATTGGATTGATTACAATTAAAAATGATAATTAAAAAAGCTTATCAAATTGATTTATACTAACTTATAATTGTAGAAGTTACGAGGGTCGTTTGAAAAGTCCGTGCAAAGTCAGAGAGATAGCACTACTGGCGCGTATCGAGGTTATGTTTAGTTAGTAGCATCTCTTGGAAGAACACACACCAAGTTTCAGCCAGATCGGTCTATTTCTTTGTGTTTGGCATTCGTTTGAATCGAGGAAGTTGATTTTCAAAAAATGGACGAAAAAGAATTTCGTGTGTTGATTAAACACTACTTTATGAAAGGCAAAACGTCTCAGGAGACTAAAGAGAAGCTTGATAAACATTATGGTGACTCTGCACCTTCGATTAGAACAGTTTATAAGTGGTTTCAAAATTTTCGGAGTGGCCATATGGGCACAAGTGACGCTGAACGTTCTGGACGCCCTGTTGAGGTTACTACTCCAGAAATCATTGATAAAATCCATGATATGGTGATGGATGACAGAAGAGTGAAGGTGCGTGAGATTGCTAGTGCTGTGGGCATCTCGAATGAACGGGTACATAATATTTTGCACCAACATTTGGACATGACAAAGCTATCCGCAAGATGGGTGCCGCGATTGCTCACGCTTGACCAAAAACGAAATCGTGTGAAGTGTTGCAAGGACGGTTTGCAGCTGTTCCAGAAGAAACTGCAGGACTTTAAGCGTCGTTTCGTCACTGTGGATGAAACATGGATACATCACTACACTCCTGAGACCAAAGAACAATCTAAACAATGGGTTACCAAGGGGGAATCTGCGCCAAAAAAGGCAAAGACCGTTCCTTTGGCCGGAAAGATTATGGCGACTGTCTTTTGGGATTCGCAAGGAATAATCCTCATCGACTATCTGGAAAAGGGTAAAACTATTACAGGTGCATATTATTCATCGTTATTGGACCGTTTGAAAACCGAGCTGCAAGAAAAACGCCCACGATTGGCCCACAAAAAAGTCCTTTTCCATCACGACAACGCACCAGCTCACACCTCAGCAGTTGTGGTCGCAAAATTAATGGAAATAGGGTTCCAACTCGTTTCACATCCCCCCCCTATTCTCCAGACTTGGCTCCCTCGGACTACTATTTCTTCCCCAATATGAAGAAATGGCTGGCGGGAAAAAGATTTTATTCAAACGAGGAGGTGATTGCAGAAACGAATGGCTATTTTTCAGACTTGGACAAATCCTATTATTCGGAAGGGATCAACAAACTAGAGCAGCGTTGGACGAAGTGTATAAGCCTAAAAGGAGACAATGTTGAAAAATAAAAAAGGTTTATCCCCAAAAATTAAGTAGTTTTTATTTTTGCACGGACTTTTCAAACGACCCTCGTATTAAATAATAATAGTTATAATTACAATTAATGGTCATACCAGCATTTAGCCCGAAGACGGTCTCCAACGCCAGAGATACAAGCATGAGACCTGATCTCAGCCAGCTCTGAAATATAAAACGAAATAAAATCAGCATAATATCAAGAAAAATATCCACAGAGAAACTAGAAAGAGATGGTGAATAGAGGAAACATGAGTAGGACTAATGTGCCTTACAAGTGATGTTGAAAAATACTGTTATATTTCTTGCCTCAACTCTATTTTATTTATTTTTTTACAAAATATTTCTGTCAAATAAATTCTATTTACATTTTATTAAAAGTAGGGCAGCGTTAAGGTTTAGGTTGTCTGTCAGGACCAATATACTTTGCTCTAGAATAATTACATAAACTCCTTTAGGCTTACAAAATAAGGTGTTTTTTTTGTAGAAACGCCATAAACTCTGTTATTTATATTTATATTTTTACTTTCTCTCCATCATGCAAAATAACGTTTTTAATTTTAATTTTCAAAATTTAGTTTTTTTTTGTCTTTTGTTATTTTATCAGATGTACGTACTTGAAGATTTCCTTTAAGAATAATAAAGTAATGGCACGTACATTTGTGTTTGGCTTGAGTAAATAAATGTGTTAAGCAGAATATCTTTTTCTTATTTATTTGTTTATTTTTTTTGGCATTGGCTGTCGCCATACAGCCAGCACCGTCTAGGTGCTTATCACTAGAATATCATTCACTCTCCATTCTTACTAATAAATACATTCGCTTCACACATTCATCCCTCTACTACTCGTATATACAACTATTTGCATAAACCTTACAACTAATGGATAGATCAGTACTCTATATTCCTGCCATCTTTATAGCTTAACCGAAATTAAAATCACGTAATCCTTCTCTAATCATTTACTTCCATTCATTCTAATCGGCTATAACTTTTAAATACATTCATATTTCATTGCTAGCTCTGCTGTAGATTTATGCACATAGATGTTGGTGGAGAATATTATGTCTTTGTAGCGAAATGGTGCATCTAAATATCTATATATAGTATGTCGTCAAACATTCGTTTCCTTTCTACCACATATCATTATTATACGATGTTTGAAATCCTTCTCCTCATTGCAATCTACGCAAAGAGGAGACAGGACCTTTTGTTGATCCTGTGTAGATACGATCCGCACACCACTGCTTATTGTCGTAACAACCCATTTATTAGTGACAGTTCCCCTTAAACCATGGTTCTCTAGGTAACTGATCTACCATAGTTTTATAGAATCTCCCTTTATTACCATTACTGTAATCTGTCAGGTCATTTTTGTAGTGCTGATTTTGCAATTATACACTCGATATCGGTGTGTGGTAATTTATAGTTAGCCATTTCCCCACTATTGGTGCCTTCCTTTGCAAGTTTATCAACAATTTCATTATTTTTATTTTTTAAAGTATCAAGCTTAAATTTTGCCAATGTTGAATACAATAGTTTCCGTTGGACTTTTTTACAATAACTACTGAATTGGACCAAGAAAGAAGATTACGTAAATTGTCATCTCATCAAGATTTAACATGGCATTGCCAATCCGGTGTCAATTTGACTCCAAAAAAAATAGGAATGGTCTCTGTTTCCCCACATCTCATAGCTATCCCAAAATGCTCTTAGATATGCTATCTCCACTCTCTCACCATTCGATAGTCACGAGCTGAAGACCATGGAATTCTTAGTTTTTTTTTAGCAGATTAGTTTACTTGAATCATAAGAGTCAACCATATCGGAGTCATTTCGACTCCTGATTGGTTATATAAGTAGATTTTCAGTTATTAACTTAACTCCATATGATTGCCTAATTGCTTATTTGATAAATTTACATAATTTTCATAGAAAGTATCAAGGCACAATAAAAAGCCTCTCTCTAGAATTGATTTTCTGTCCGAATTGCAGCAAAAACTTGCTTTAGTAACTTGAATTAGATAATTTCCGATCCGTGTCAACAGCACACAGTAATTGAAAAAACAGTGAATGTAATTTAAAAAAAATGAAAAATTCTCTGATGAGAAGCAGTCAATCAGGATTCTAGAAAATACTGAAATTACTGCGATCCTAAGTTGAAGTTAACTCCTTTTGCGTGAAATGTTAAAGCCGATTCGTGGACAGTGCCAAAATTTGTTTTTTCGCTCTTAATTCCTATTCTTTCTCATCCTTTAATGCAAATTTTATTATTAAAATTGAAATCAATATAAAAAAAGATAAAAATAAATTATGGGGTCAATATGACTCCACATTGCCAATGACTGACTAAGTTCGAGCATTGGCAATGCCGTGTTAATCTATTTCCCGATTTAGGATTTACAGATTTTGTCTAATACATATGCTATTGGGTAGTTTACCACATAGTACGAAGTTTCGCTTCCAGCTTTGATTTCCTGGCACAAGAACTGTTCTAACATCGTAAACTTTTCGGCGTTAATCCTTTTACGATCTTCAAGGTACAACAAGCGAGTCGACCTTTCGATAGAAGAAAAGAAAGAACTGAAAATTTCAAGGCATTCCATAATCACACGAGTTAAGTTTAAGGTGGCATTTCCCAATTTTTAATAGAGAAAATGTATTCAATGGTTTATGGTTCATGCCCACGGATAATGGCTAGCAAAAATAATAAACAACAGAAGAGGCTGCTAATGCTACTTAGTCAAAATATGGGCTGCAATTATGCAGCTCTTTCAAACTACATAAAAATTCACTTTGAACTTCTATTTTTAAAGCTTAAAAACTTCTTTATTAAGTATTATAAAATATAAAAGCAAAAGTTAGAAGATCTTTGCAACCACCACATATTTGGTATCATATTTATCAGCAATTAATATTACATTTTTATCTTATTACTCAGCAGTTTGTAAAGACACAAGGGTGCCAGAAACGTTGAAAACTTGAGATTCTTTTTGATCCGAGTCAAACATTTAAGTTTGTACGAGGGTCGTTTGAAAAGTCCGTGCAAAAATAAAAACTACTTAATTTTTTGGGGTAAACCTTTTTTATTTTTCAACATAGTCTCCTTTTAGGCTTATACACTTCGTCCAACGCTGCTCTAGTTTGTTGATCCCTTCCGAATAATAGGATTTGTCCAAGTCTGAAAAATAGCCATTCGTTTCTGCAATCACCTCCTCGTTTGAATAAAATCTTTTTCCCGCCAGCCATTTCTTCATATTGGGGAACAAATAGTAGTCCGAGGGAGCCAAGTCTGGAGAATAGGGGGGATGTGAAACGAGTTGGAACCCTATTTCCATTAATTTTGCGACCACAACTGCTGAGGTGTGTGCGGGTGCGTTGTCGTGATGGAAAAGGACTTTTTTGTGGGCCAATCGTGGGCGTTTTTCTTGCAGCTCGGTTTTCAAACGGTCCAATAACGATGAATAATATGCACCTGTAATAGTTTTACCCTTTTCCAGATAGTCGATGAGGATTATTCCTTGCGAATCCCAAAAGACAGTCGCCATAATCTTTCCGGCCGAAGGAACGGTCTTCGCCTTTTTTGGCGCACATTCCCCCTTGGTAACCCATTGTTTAGATCGTTCTTTGGTCTCAGGAGTGTAGTGATGTATCCATGTTTCATCCACAGTGACGAAACGACGCTTAAAGTCTTGCGGATTCTTCTGGAACAGCTGCAAACCGTCCTTGCAACATTTCACACGATTTCGTTTTTGGTCAAGTGTGAGCAATCGCGGCACCCATCTTGCGGATAGCTTTGTCATGTCCAAATGTTGATCAAAATATTATGTACCCGTTCATTCGAGATGCCCACAGCACTAGCAATCTCACGCACCTTCACTCTTCTGTCATCCATCACCATATCATGGATTTTATCAATGATTTCTGGAGTAGTAACCTCAACAGGGCGTCCAGAACGTTCAGCGTCACTTGTGCCCATATGGCTACTCCGAAAATTTTGAAACCACTTATAAACTGTTCTAATCGAAGGTGCAGAGTCACCATAATGTTTATCAAGCTTCTCTTTAGTCTCCTGAGGCGTTTTGCCTTTCATAAAGTAGTGTTTGATCAACACACGAAATTCTTTTTCGTCCATTTTTTGATAATCACTCGACTTCCTCGATTCAAACGAATGCCAAACACAAAGAAATAGACCGATCTGGCTGAAACTTGGTGTGTGTTCTTCCAAGAGATGCTACTAACTAAACATAACCTCGATACGCGCCAGTGGTGCTATCTCTCTGACTTTGCACGGACTTTTCAAACGACCCTCGTATTGCAACAGACTAAACATCCACATCTCACATACGAGATCTCACACTCGTACACTTGTTAATATCTGATTCATGAAAAAGAAAAAAATTAGTTTTTTTTCTCTTTGCTAAATTGTCAATTCTGGGCCATTAAGAGTCGTTTGTACCACTTCATTAGGCCTCCCATACCTCCAGCGTCATTTCCTTTTCTTTACACACATTTTTTTTTCAATACTGTCAGCAAAGTAGATAAAAGAACTTCTCTAGTTAATTAACAGAAGCAGAGTAATTAACGGCTCTATTCTTAAAGCCTACATTACGTCTGATGTTTGTTTTGTGCTTATTTTTTTTCAATCTTTTCACGTTTTTTACTGCTCTAGTTCCTGCAAAGTACTTTAAAAATAAAATTAACGCTAAAAACTTGAATAAACTCAAAAACATTTCAAATAAAACCCATTAATCTAGAACAGTTACAGGTAGAGAGCAGTTAGTGTTCTTAAATCTCCAGAATCAAACCTCACTAAAACAGCGATCTCGGGAACACATCTGGACAAGAGATAGGCATAAGGACTTTCACACTACGTTTAAAAAAAATAAATATAATACGTAACTTATTTTTAAATAAAAAGAGTCGTTAAGTGAACAATCATTGCGGTTATTACGATCCACGTACAAGTACTTTAGGACAGAGTGAGTCCTTGATTCGAGAAATGTAATGCTTTTCGGGACGCTATACACCTCAAGAAAAGGTAATCATAAAATGGATTACATACTTGAATTTATTTTATTTGGAACACTCATGAAAAGTTGTTGTCATTTTGAGTAAATTTTCAGTTATAGAACACTCTATTTTTTAACTATTGTAAAAATTTTATAGTTAACGTTAGATAATTTTGAATTATAAGCACCTATTTTCAAAAATTTACTTGTACTACCCTTCTTAACCACCTCCACCCTTCTGATTGGTCATTTAGTCTCTCAAAATTCTGTCCCTCTAGATTTCTTCTCCTCCTATCGACAGACAGGCCTTCCCCGTCTTCTATTTCCACTTTCCATCTCTGGCCTTCTTTCCAAAGGGATTTCTTCAGAAGTGCCTCTATCAATTCAGCTTTCTCTTTGCTATTCTCTCCTCCCAAGATCCCTTAAATCAATTGTCTTGATTTTTTTTTTTTTTTTATTTCTCACTCTATCACTTCTACAATTATGCTGTACTTTTCTCCTCGCACATTCTCTTTGTAGTAGCCCAGGTTTTCGAGAATAAGTAAAAGTACTCTTTTACTTACTACTTAGTGATCCCAATTTTTTTTTTCAGTCGAGCTTTATTTTATTTCCATGCAGAGATTCTGGGTTTGAATCTAGCTGCTGGAACTTAGGTTTTTTTTTTTTCTTCCAAAGAGGTTCTTGCAGCACACTGCCCGTCGATGGATAGGGTTGTCTATAACTAGATAACTCTGTCTGAAGGCCGCGAGTGCTCTGAAAAAAATCTGTGGGCGCCAATAACTTAAGTTGTTAATGCGCCTTAAATAAATAAGAGCGAGAGAGGGTGATGATAAGCTTGACGCCGTTAGTTCTCCAGCAATGGCTGAAAAAGCTCTAAGTTTTGATGAAGAAATGGAGCTGGTAACCACACGCTATCAGAAATAAAAGGAAAACTTGGCAGCGATATATTTTCTAGTGAAATTAATCAACAGATATATTAAAAGAGTAGTCTGAAATTCCATTTATCTTTTTAAAAGTTATATAGAGATAGAAAGATTAGAAGAATGGAACAAATTTTGGTAATGGTTGTTTCAGAAGAAGAAGTGAGAGATAGATAAAGGATGATAAGGATTGTAATTCTCAGTCGGGTGTATCAGCATCGCGTTGAGATGAAGCAGCTCTTTTAGGAACCTCTGAGGGGGTCGGGACGCTCTAAACTATAATATACTTTGAGCCAGACTTATAATACTGGATGTATTGATCCTAACTTAGAAGATTAAATTTCGAAGGTTTTCGAATTCGTTTAAATTTCATATCTTTATATCTCACTTTGTATCGTTGAGAATTCAATGAAATCTTTATCGAATCGTATAGAGACGTTTTAATAACTGTACGTTTTAATCTTCTAGTGATTAATGTTTATAAGGTTAATTTTTTTATGTTTTCGAATTCGTTCTAATTTCGATCCTTTGAATCTTTCTTCATATTGATGAGATTTAAATTAATTCTTTACCGAATTGTAGATAAAAGTTAGCCGTATAGCTAAATTTTAATGTTCTAGTGATTATCGCTTATGAGATATAGAAAGTTAAATTTTGGAGGTTTTCAAATTCGTTCAAATTTCAAATCTTTATATCTCCCTTTGTATTATTGGGAATACAATATATTCTACACCGAATTGTAGAGAAGAGTTAGCTCTATAACTGGTTTAAAACGAAGTGGATTAGTGATAATAGCTATTGAGATATAGAAGGTTACATTTTTGGTAGTTTTACTAATCGTTCAAATTTCAAACCTCTATATCTCCCTTCCTATTGTTCCGATTTTAATGAATGAACTGGTATAAAATACAATATTCTAGTGATTATCATTTACGAGATATAGAAGGTTTAAATTTGTAGATTTTCAAATTCATTCTAGTTTCTAATGTTTGAGCGCAACTATAAACTTTCTTTTAAAAGATCTCTCTAGAGTTACGGTTCCAGCTTAGTACCATATTAGAAAATATATAAAGCAGATGTTACTTTTCAGAATAGACAAGAAGGAAAATCTTTCCAAAAGGTACAAAAATCTCTTTAACAAAAATTTTCAGTTTAAAAAGTTAAGTATAATGGTTAATTAAGCGCTAAAAGGTACACAAATCAGCAAGTTCCCAACATTTCATTAATACTTCATTGATATCATTTAAGTAATTTTACTGCATTAAATTTTCATTAATATTCTAGCTGTTTCATTCGTAATAATTTTTGGTTACAATAATGTTAAAATGTATGTACAATAATGATATAATATGTCTACATAAATAAAGAGGCACTTTTTAACTCTAATCCAAATTACTTTTCTGATTGATCTTTATTTTACCCTTTATTCTGTTTAATCACATACCTTAAAATAAAAAGACAAATAAGAGTTGTTTGCTGTTTAAATTAGAATCAGATTTAATACAAAATTTGAATCTTCAGTTCGTTTAACACCATAGAAGTAACTCACAGTTTAAACCCAAGTAAATTATTCAACAATAAGTATTGATTTCTCTATTGTAATTTACTGTAGTCCCTTTAATTGAGTACTTGTAGTAAAATACTTTAATAATTTATGTCCTGTCCTAAAAATATGCATATATTAGTCTACTTTATATACATACATATATTCAACATTGTGGGATGAACACCAAGAATATAGTTGAAGAAAACTATATTATTTAATATTAACCCAGATTAATTATTACCTATTATTATAAACGCTTGACTACTACATAAAGTAACAATTACTAATCGAAGAATGAACTTTAACCTACGATTTTTATTTAAAAAATAAATTAACAAAATCATTCAAGTATGTTGGCGTAAGCATTTTTTTTTAGTTTTTTTAATCATTAGCCTCATAATTACATTTATTTTTTTTATATTTCTGTGATTGCATTACAGTCAAAAATACTTCGAAAACTTCTTAACGCTCCGTTCTATGTATCTAACCTCACTATCCATAATGACCTCAAAATCCCTTTCATTACAGATCATGGTTAACACTCGTTTTCTCAAATTTCATTCCTCTACAGCAGCTCATCCTAACCCTCTCATAGAACACCTATCTTCCTCCAAATTACCAGGTAATCCTCTAAGCAGATTGAAGAGAAGATGGCCTCGAGATCTTCTCTCATCGTGAGAGCAGTATAGCAAGAGCACGTTACTGGAGTGACTCCACTGGGTGCCTTCTCCAATCATGATTTCCTATTATTTCTTTTCTCTTTCACCATATTTGCTTGTTGCAACAACTGTTGCAGTGGTAAGTTACAATAAAAGATTAAAAAAAAAAAAAAAATTCTGTGATTAGTAGTTTGATTATTACAGGTTAATAGATATTACAATCTAAGTTAAATGGTGTGCTACCTACTTGAATAACACTTTTGTAGATGAAAATGGCCAGCATAAGGGTCTGTGACATTTAATTTATTAATTAAACTTATTCTATGAGTTTATTCTGAAAAATATTAATGAAAAGTTAATACAGTAAAATCACTTAAATGATATCAATGAAGTATTAATGAAATGTTAGGTACTTGCTGATTTATGTACTTTTTAGCGTTTAATCAACCATTATACTCAACTTTTTAAACTGTTAGTTTTTGTTAGAGAGATTTATAAATGCATGACGTTGAACTGCGTAGACAAGTGGAAATGTTATACTGGCCGTTCATTGATGTAACCACCTCAAATGAACTTGATGTTAATATTTCAAACACGTAGTGTTTATAACCCAATACAATGGGGCCCAGAGTATACCAACATTAATCCAACATATTGATATCAGAAACAAAAGGCTATCAATTTTGCATGGTGCATAATCATCCGCCTGAAAAGATGGACATTATTTTATTTTGTTTCAAAACATCGTGAAATACGTAAATTTTCATTTTATATAATTTCTCCATTAGAACGGTGCTTTTCTTACTGCATGTTATATGGTGGATTGAAACCTTTTCTATTGTTTATTTTACATTTTTTTGCTCTCGTTTCTATAGGTATTCCATACTTATAAGTAAGTCAAGGGAAGATCTTGTTTCTTGAATGATAACACAGTCGTTTCGATGATGAATGGTGAGGATTGTGTAAGCCATTTGATGAGTTGGAGTTCTCAAAGTAATTCGAGTAAGTAGTCGGCCAAATACTTGTCAACTAATGTTCACTACTCACGACACAGCTCTTACTACTATCTGGACTGTAAGGGTATGCAGTCAGTAATAAGTAATAACGTTCACTGGCTATCATTACTTAAGTTCTTTAGTGCAATAGTTACTTCCACGTTACCCGACCACTTGTTTAAACACCACCTAGTTTGGTACCATACAACTCTATCAACTAAAAACCAACAAACCTACCTTAATATTTTTACATAGAAATTATTTGTATTTAGGTTAGTGAGAAGCATTAATTGATTGCTCAGAGAGAAAATATTCTTTATCTTAGTAATAAAAATAATTCTAGTTTCATTTTTTCAATTAAAAAAAAAAATGGAGATTAAGACTTGCTGATGAAGGTCAAAAATTTCGCTTTAGAGGACTTGAAAGAATTATAGAGAACAAAACAATATGAAACGTATCTACTCTTGCAGCCCATATTTCAGCGCAAATTTTAAAACTGGCTTGCAAAATGGACATTAAATGATTATGATTAAAAGACTTGGCTTTTTGAGGAACACTCGTACCAAAACTATTCTTAGTAGAAATATAGGACTTCGTTAAACTACTGAAACTCCTGAAGAATTCAGAACATTCGTATATTATTCGCATTCGAAAGTAAGATTACATGTGATTCGGCCAAATTACAGAATGACTTTTAATATTAACTCAATAATCAATAATAATAACTATTGTCACTAGAAAAACTAGGGCAAAAATAATCTAGCTTAAATCACACAAGAAAGATCCCTACAAACGTACTAAAGTCTCTAGGGTAATTTCTAAAAAGTCATTCCATCGCTTCCATTAAACACATTCTTCCTTTTTAATGAAAAAACGGATAAAATCTGAAAATAAAATTAACTGAACCTGCCAGGAGCGCATCCAGATTTTTTTTTTTTTAAATTGATTTGAGAGGTAAATGCAGTAATTTATTTATTTTTTAAAACAATTTGTTTTAATGAGGACACAACATGATCAATTTCTTAATCAAATTATTTCTTGAAAGATGTTTACAAAATTTAAGCTATAAAATATTCAATATTTAAGATTGACATTGGTATTAATAATGAAGCAATTACTTTAATCTAATAGCTCTGTATGGTTCTAGGATGGCCGTATATTGGAATAACCAAATTTTAAGTTAATTTAAGTGTTCAATTTTTTATTATTATTATTGCTATTAACCCTAAAGCATTAAAAATCATCAAATCTCTTTCAATAAGAAAACAGAACATTAATTTCTTAAGTTTTTAATGAATTTCCTGCAAAAGGAATACCAAGATTTTTAACTGTTTATTTAAGTCGAAACAAGCCTCAAGATATCATCTGCATAAATTTTTAATTAAAACCGTACTTTTCATTTAGATACACATTTTTAGTTTTTTTTTTTTCTTCAATTGGCAATCGTTTTTTAGAGAACTCGGAGACACACCGGTGTTACACTCATTCAATTGAATATTATGTGATTTTAAAGAAGAATTACGCGCAGAGTTGATAATAAATTTAGATTTAAAATGACGGGGCGGGACCCTATCCCCACGGCACCGCAGCCACAAGAGGCTTATTGTGCCTTAGAGTTGATAATAAAAAAATCTTTATTTCCGTGGCTAGTTGCCCATTAATAAATTAAACATTTATTTATTCCCTCTATATTCTAAAGAACCCCATTTAATAACTATAAATGCAATATTTAACGTTAATAAAGATTAGGTTTTGGGCTTGAAAGTGTTCAAACTCTGTCATATCACTTTTGCTTTTCTTCTTTTCAATATTATTCACCTCCACACCTGGCGGTAGGAGGTTTCATTAAGTAAGAAAGTACCCCGTAGGGAAAAGTGGATTAGTCACTTCTTCAGGGTACTTGGCGATCCTGCGGTTACCCCAGTCTAACAACATGAAGGTGAGCAACATACACTGTAATACCCCAATACATTTACACATAGGGCATAATGATGGTATACCCCTGCTAATCCTTGATTCTATCCTTCCTTTGATCCTGTCTACCCCTTTCCTGACCCCCTGGATCTCTGCCCAAGCTGAGATGGGGACTCATGTCAAGGCTGAATGAGTACAGGGTAGTAAAATATGTGTGCGGCAACGATCACCTTGGAACACCGTGTAAAACCCCATTGTAATGTAGCCTTCTTGTGGCAGTGGGGATCTGCTACAGGTGACCGTTGAGTGGGGATTAAATTGAATAAAAAAAATGGAAATCACCAGCTAGTAGTGTTCCTCAGCGTTTCTGAGGAAGGAACGCCGGCTAGTTCTGAACTTAAGGATGGTATTGTGATCTTAAGATGGATGCGGTGAGACCACAGAAGAGCATTTCTGGAGGGAGCGAAACACTGACCTGCCCCCTCCATAAAAGGAAGCTCTTGAGGGTCTCCCAGAAACGATTTCCTCGGCTGCGTTGTAATCGTGTGGTTGCGCTATGAAACCTTTGGCTGTAGATTGAGACTGAGATAGCAGCGCAAAAAGAACTAGTAGGCAAGGTCCTCAACCTTCTTAGTAGGGGAGGTTTCGTCTACTAAATCCAAAAAAGGGGATGGCACAATAAGCCTATTGGCTGCGGTGCCGTAGGGCACAGGTACCATCCCGTTTTGTTTTGTTTTTTTAATCTTATCAAAGTAAGAAATCAAATTCAGTATTATTCACAGTATAAGAATGTAGACAATAGTAATTAACTTTATTTATACATATCGCCAGGCATTTCGAGATCTTAGTGTTGTCTGGATCCAAGAGATGCCGCTAGTGTCTATATTTTTACTTTTAATTACTATAAGAACGGATCAAACGTAGAAGTGATTGTTTTAATTTTTAACCTTCTCTTTTTCTACTAGTTAACCTGCGCCACTGAAGGTTTTTCTGCTTCTAAAGGTCAGCTTCATTCGGCCATAGTAGAATAATGGCAGGATGAACATGTGTAGAGATGTTCTGTATAATATCTATATTACCTCGAGGGCACTTAGGCGATTAGTTAAGTAGTTCTATATAGAAATGATGTTGGAGAAATTCAAGTGATGAATCTAAAGCATATTACTTACTACTAAGGCGCTTGGGAGCTTCAACTTGAATAGTTTCTTTGTATCAAGAAGAACAACTTAATGCTCAATGATTTTAGCGCTGTTTAGTAATACATTTAGTCTACAATTCAGGACGGGATTGGCCAGCTCCAATTCGCACATGCTATCTTATATCCCGCATTGCAACGACACAACCTCCACATCAATCTTAGTGGTCCCTATGAACAAGAAGGAGCGAAGAAATAGAAACTTTGGAAATCACTACTCTGAACTATTTGAATAGCTACAAATTAAAGTACTGGCCCTATTCAAAATCATGGTGTGTTGTAACTATCTATAGTTTTCACATTAGTAGTAAATATTAGTTTGAGTACTCTTAAAGTGCTCCCAGTTAGGAAAGTGAACTGCTTCTGCAGTGACTGGCTTTCATAACTAATTTGTTTTCTTCTTTATATTTCAGCTTTGTATTGAATTTGTTAAGCATTCTGGGCTCCACTATTTGAGTTGTACTATAAACTGAGGCGTGTCTCACAGTTTTTAATACAATCTTCGCAACGTCTCACTCAAGTATTATGTGTATTTGTTTCATATATATAAAACTTTCTGTACATAGAAATTCTTGTTCAAATCTCTTAGGTTGTTTTTTATAATTATTCAACAGATTTTAATCCACAAAATTTTAACAAAAGTACGTAATAGCTATTGTTAATATTAGCATGCAATAATTAAGTATTTGCATACATTATGTAATAACATATTTAGGTGAACCTTTCAAAGTATTTAATACAGCGCATTTATTGAAAAGGATTAAAATATTGTTGGAAGGTATTTGTAATACAATAAATGTTTAAATAAACTCAAATGAAAAAGAAAAACATGATTTTGGGTGAGGCAACTTCAAGTGAGATACATTATAAAAAATTTTTTTTCAATAAATTGGGTTGCTTGAACTCAATAGTTATTCTATTAAATTTTATGTTCAAGGATCTTCAAGTTTAGGAAGTGGTATCTAATCCATACCGGGATCCACTTTCTGTGATAAATCTACTTGCCAAACATTAACAAAATTATTGTTCTTTAAAAAAAAATAGTATACATTTTTAGTTATAAGATTCTGTAATTGATCTAAAAGAAATTAATACACAAAAAGGTTTAATGCCTACCTCCATGCCACTATCCGTCGTCTATCCTTACCATTGGCATGCCTTCATCCTTGTCCATTCTTCAGCATGTCTGCCTCGACTAAAACACAGAAATTATCATGAATGTTTAAAGAAAATGAGCTGGATTACTTAAAAATATTTCTAAAATCGTGCACAACAGCGCTTATACTTTGAATATCGATCTGGAAATCTAATCTATAATTACTACTTTAAACTAATAATTAAATAATGGGAAAAGTAATAATTTACTGCAACCAAATTAGTTTCATATATTAATTTAGATTAAATTAAGTTTGTTTACCTGTTTAAATAAAACTATCTATTGAAACTAAATTCAACTTCTTATTATTTTTTTTTTAAGCAATAAACACAAAAACAAGTTATTATTTAATTTAATTCAACAGTGGTTAATTGAAAGTGAATATGCATTAACAGTATTAAAGTAAATTCACCATTGCTTAAAAAAATAAGCGTAATAACAAAAATGATGCTTCGGAAAGGCAGTTTAAAAAAGAAACAATGTAACAAATGAAAAATGTATCTTTACCACGTTAATGTCTTACAGATAAGCTGAGTGTGCTAGATTTACAAGAGGTTTACAATCTTTCGAGTTCAGAAGAGCTCTTTAGAGAGCATTTTGCCAAAAGATTTCGTAGGAGACGAACAATGTTTTCTATTAATATAGGAGAACTTTCAGCTCCAGTGTATATTCAGCCAGTCAAAAGATTTCTTACATTTAGTAGCCAATAGAGCGCACTGTCCTGTGTTATGGAGAGGTTTGTTTTGTTACGTCAACTTTAGGGAACAAGAATCATGGACCGGGGCACTCTGAGAATTTATAAGGTGCGATGACAGATTTTGACTTTGACGTGCTTTAAAATAAATAAATAATAATAAGCCTTCCAATTTTATCGGAAAATACAAGCAAGTATGAATACTTGTAAAAATAAATAGAGGCTGGTAACGAATGTTTTCTTAGGGCAGAATCACTTCTAAAACAGCTCAATCACTAATTATTGTTCAGATTGTTTTTATTCATCTTTTAAACTAAAAAGTTCAAACTTTATAGCTTTCAAGGTATGTATAGCCCAAGGATGAAGATGGGTGGATGTATTTGAAGACGGAGAGTATTTAAACTGAAAAGGTAACGTAAATTATGTTCAAAAAATTATTTGTTAACCAGTAAATAAGCAAAAATTAGAGATAATAAAACCTACACTTTTTGTTTATTTTTATAATAAATAAAATTTAATTTGAGAGATAGAACAATGGTTAGCAGTACTTGAAATCAAAGTGTCAATTATAGTTGATTGCTAGCCCATGTCATCATGCCCTGAGGGCTTTTTAAATTCAAAAAGTACAATATGAATGTGGAATTTAATTGTGGTTTGGACATGTTAACGTAAATTTTACGTCAAATAAAAGTCATCCTAAAGGTAGAAAAGTTAATAGCAGAAGAGACTGAAATATTTTAACCAGTCAACTGCTGTCGTTCCCATATATATTGCAGGAAAACATGTTTTCTCCTCTCGGGAATAAATTTGTATGCGTTGTTTAGACAACCAAGGAAAATCTTCTTTTTTAAAAAAAATTATTACAACAAAAAATTATTTGCCTGCTCTTAGATTTTCTTTTCCAGTCTCTAACTTGCTTACCATACAGCAATGGACAATGTTCTTATAACGAGACTACACTGTCCAGAGTTCTGCAGTGTACTGAAAAAGATTAAGGGCGACAATCATCTCAAATAATGCAGCACCCAATAATTTAAACGTAAAAAAAAATTATCTGAGTTGTAAAAGTTGGGACTGTAAGAGGTAGAGGTCGCATTTTTAAAACCTAGTGAATTCTGGACCTACAGCAGGTTGCTTCTATTACTTTCCATCAACAAGAATACCGAATTATTTATTATTTAGAATCCATGTGTCAACTGCGTGTTGTAAAATAACCTAAACTCGGTAGCAGCTGTAGTGTGGCCTTTGGTCTGATAATAAATGGGCCTTTCAGGATAAACATTAGAGATAGTAGCATTTAGTGAATTAGTAGTAGTTGTTCTTTAATTGTTTTAGAAACCTCTGTACAAGGATAACAATTGTGAATTCCCTCAATCTTGGATGATATTCCAACACATACTGTTCTTGCAGGATCTTCTATGCATTTCAATTGAAGATGAGAAAAATTTAAAGTGAAAAAAAGCTAGAACCTTCTTCTATTTAAAGCTCACTGAGTAATGAAACCGACTTTTCTTTTGTGTAATAGATTTCTGAAGCAAAAACCTCCAACCATTTTGTTTTTTAAAATAGATTTTTAGTTGACTCTCCTTTTGCTTTAAATAAGGAGATATTTTGGATTATTAATTTATTTTTTTAGTGCATTAAATAAATTATTTTCATAAGGCCGAGCAAACCTGTATGCACTTCATAATCCATTCGATTGGAATCGCTAGGAGAACATATTATACTGTAGATGAAGAAAATTACTTTCACCAAAAAGGTATGGATTGTACAAAAAAAAAAAGCTGGCAGCAAACCATGAAGCAAATGGGTTCCGTTCTACAATAAAATTTCTCCATACTTCCTCCGAAGACCCGTGTAGAAGTGATTAAGTGAAGTGAAGTCTATTTTGAAGGTACACGTTTTGAAAGAAATTATTTTTACATAACTTAAATTAGAAGTAATAGTAATAATAAGGAGCAACAACAGAGAATGAAACATCACAAGAAAACTTCTTAATTTAATATTTTGTGCTAAAGTGTAAAAACCATTAGAAAAAAATGGAACATTACTCCTAATTTCAGTAAAAGGCTGCTGTTTCTGAATTGATAGTTAATATTAAGGCTAATGTTACATTGTACATCTTTGGTCGATCTATTTTGGAAAACAAGAAGTAAAAATCATTGAAAAAGTGGAACTTTACTCCTAATTTCAGTAAAAGGCTGCTGTTTCTGTATTGATAGTTAATATTAAGGCTAATGCTACATTGTACATCTTTGGTCGATCTATTTTGTAAAACGAGAAGTAAAAATCATTGAAAAAAGTGGAACTTTACTCCTAATTTCACTAAAAGGCTGCTGTTTCTGTATTGATAGTTAATATGAAGGCCAATGCTACATTGTACATCTTTGGTCGATCGATTTTGTAAAACAAGAAGTAAAAATCATTGAAAAAAGTGAAACTTTACTCCTAATTTCACTAAAAGGCTGCTGTTTCTGTATTGATAGTTAATATTAAGGCTAATGTTACATTGTACATCTTTGGTCGATCTATTTTGTAAAACAAGAAGTAAAAATCATTGAAAAAGTGGAACTTTACTCCTAATTTCAGTAAAAGGCTGCTGTTTCTGTATTGATAGTTAATATTAAGGCTAATGCTACATTGTACATCTTTGGTCGATCTATTTTGTAAAACAAGAAGTAAAAATCATTGAAAAAAGTGGAACTTTACTCCTAATTTCACTAATAGGCTGCTGTTTCTGTATTAATAGTTAATATTAAGGCCAATGCTACATTGTACATCTTTGGTCGATCTATTTTGAAAAACAAGAAGTAAAAATCATTGAAAAAAGTGGAACTTTACTCATAATTTCACTAAAAGGCTGCTGTTTCTGTATTGATAGTTAATATTAAGGCTAATGTTACATTGTACATCTTTGGTCGATCTATTTTGTAAAACAAGAAGTAAAAATCATTGAAAAAGTGAAACTTTACTCCTAATTTCAGTAAAAGGCTGCTGTTTCTGTATTGATAGTTAATATTAAGGCTAATACTACATTGCACATCTTTGGTCGATCTATTTTGTAAAACAAGAAGTAAAAATCATTGAAAAAGTGGAACTTTACTCCTAATTTCACTAAAAGGCTGCTGTTTCTGTAGTAATAGTTAATATTAAGGCCAATGCTGCATTGTACATCTTTGGTCGATCTATTTTGTAAAACAAGAAGTAAAAATCATTGAAAAAAGTGGAACTTTACTCCTAATTACACTAAAAGGCTGCTGTTTCTGTATTAATAGTTAATATTAAGGCCAATGCTACATTGTACATCTTTGGTCGATCTATTTTGTAAAACAAGAAGTAAAAATCATTGAAAAAGTGGAACTTTACTCCTAATTTCACTAATAGGCTGCTGTTTCTGTATTAATAGTTAATATTAAGGCCAATGCTACATTGTACATCTTTGGTCGATCTATTTTGAAAAACAAGAAGTAAAAATCATTGAAAAAAGTGGAACTTTACTCCTAATTTCACTAAAAGGCTGCTGTTTCTGTATTGATAGTTAATATTAAGGCTAATGTTACATTGTACATCTTTGGTCAATCTATTTTGTAAAACAAGAAGTAAAAATCATTGAAAAAGTGAAACTTTACTCCTAATTTCAGTAAAAGGCTGCTGTTTCTGTATTGATAGTTAATATTAAGGCTAATGCTACATTGTACATCTTTGGTCGATCTATTTTGTAAAACAAGAAGTAAAAATCATTGAAAAAGTGGAACTTTACTCCTAATTTCACTAAAAGGCTGCTGTTTCTGTAGTAATAGTTAATATTAAGGCCAATGCTGCATTGTACATCTTTGGTCGATCTATTTTGTAAAACAAGAAGTAAAAATCATTGAAAAAGTGGAACTTTACTCCTAATTACACTAAAAGGCTGCTGTTTCTGTATTAATAGTTAATATTAAGGCCAATGCTACATTGTACATCTTTGGTCGATCTATTTTGTAAAACAAGAAGTAAAAATCATTGAAAAAGTGGAACTTTACTCCTAATTTCACTAAAAGGCTGCTGTTTCTGTATTTATAGTTTTAATATTAAGGCCAATGCTACATTGTACATCTTTGGTCGATCTATTTTGTAAAACAAGAAGTAAGAATCATTGAAAAAAGTGGAACTTTACTCCTAATTTCACTAAAAGGCTGCTGTTTCTGTATTGATAGTTAATATTAAGGCTAATGTTACATTGTACATCTTTGGTCGATCTATTTTGTAAAACAAGAAGTAAAAATCATTGAAAAAAGTGGAACTTTACTCCTAATTTCACTAAACGGCTGCTGTTTCTGTATTAATAGTTAATATTAAGGCCAATGCTACATTGTACATCTTTTGTCGATCTATTTTGTAAAACAAGAAGTAAAAATCATTGAAAAAGTGGAACTTTACTCCTAATTTCACTAAAAGGCTGCTGTTTCAGTAGTAATAGTTAATATTAAGGCCAATGCTGCATTGTACATCTTTGGTCGATCTATTTTGTAAAACAAGAAGTAAAAATCATTGAAAAAAGTGGAACTTTACTCCTAATTACACTAAAAGGCTGCTGTTTCTGTATTAATAGTTAATATTAAGGCCAATGCTACATTGTACATCTTTGGTCGATCTATTTTGTAAAACAAGAAGTAAAAATCATTGAAAAAGTGGAACTTTACTCCTAATTTCACTAAAAGGCTGCTGTTTCTGTATTTATAGTTTTAATATTAAGGCCAATGCTACATTGTACATCTTTGGTCGATCTATTTTGTAAAACAAGAAGTAAGAATCATTGAAAAAAGTGGAACTTTACTCCTAATTTCACTAAAAGGCTGCTGTTTCTGTATTGATAGTTAATATTAAGGCTAATGTTACATTGTACATCTTTGGTCGATCTATTTTGTAAAACAAGAAGTAAAAATCATTGAAAAAGTGGAACTTTACTCCTAATTTCACTAAAAGGCTGCTGTTTCTGTATTAATAGTTAATATTAAGGCCAATGCTACATTGTACATCTTTGGTCGATCTATTTTGTAAAACAAGAATTAAAAATCATTGAAATAAGTGGAACTTTACTCCTAATTTCACTAAAAGGCTGCTGTTTCTGTATTGATAGTTAATATTAAGGCTAATGCTACATTGTACATCTTTGGTCGATCTATTTTGTAAAACAAGAAGTAAAAATCATTGAAAAAAGTGGAACTTTACTCCTAATTTCACTAAAAGGCTGCTGTTTCTGTATTAATAGTTAATATTAAGGCCAATGCTACGTTGTACATCTTTGGTCGATCTATTTTGTAAAACAAGAAGTAAAAATCATTGAAAAAAGTGGAACTTTACTCATAATTTCACTAAAAGGCTGCTGTTTCTGTATTGATAGTTAATATTAAGGCTAATGTTACATTGTACATCTTTGGTCGATCTATTTTGTAAAACAAGAAGTAAAAATCATTGAAAAAGTGAAACTTTACTCCTAATTTCAGTAAAAGGCTGCTGTTTCTGTATTGATAGTTAATATTAAGGCTAATACTACATTGCACATCTTTGGTCGATCTATTTTGTAAAACAAGAAGTAAAAATCATTGAAAAAGTGGAACTTTACTCCTAATTTCACTAAAAGGCTGCTGTTTCTGTAGTAATAGTTAATATTAAGGCCAATGCTGCATTGTACATCTTTGGTCGATCTATTTTGTAAAACAAGAAGTAAAAATCATTGAAAAAAGTGGAACTTTACTCCTAATTACACTAAAAGGCTGCTGTTTCTGTATTAATAGTTAATATTAAGGCCAATGCTACATTGTACATCTTTGGTCGATCTATTTTGTAAAACAAGAAGTAAAAATCATTGAAAAAGTGGAACTTTACTCCTAATTTCACTAATAGGCTGCTGTTTCTGTATTAATAGTTAATATTAAGGCCAATGCTACATTGTACATCTTTGGTCGATCTATTTTGAAAAACAAGAAGTAAAAATCATTGAAAAAAGTGGAACTTTACTCCTAATTTCACTAAAAGGCTGCTGTTTCTGTATTGATAGTTAATATTAAGGCTAATGTTACATTGTACATCTTTGGTCAATCTATTTTGTAAAACAAGAAGTAAAAATCATTGAAAAAGTGAAACTTTACTCCTAATTTCAGTAAAAGGCTGCTGTTTCTGTATTGATAGTTAATATTAAGGCTAATGCTACATTGTACATCTTTGGTCGATCTATTTTGTAAAACAAGAAGTAAAAATCATTGAAAAAGTGGAACTTTACTCCTAATTTCACTAAAAGGCTGCTGTTTCTGTAGTAATAGTTAATATTAAGGCCAATGCTGCATTGTACATCTTTGGTCGATCTATTTTGTAAAACAAGAAGTAAAAATCATTGAAAAAGTGGAACTTTACTCCTAATTACACTAAAAGGCTGCTGTTTCTGTATTAATAGTTAATATTAAGGCCAATGCTACATTGTACATCTTTGGTCGATCTATTTTGTAAAACAAGAAGTAAAAATCATTGAAAAAGTGGAACTTTACTCCTAATTTCACTAAAAGGCTGCTGTTTCTGTATTTATAGTTTTAATATTAAGGCCAATGCTACATTGTACATCTTTGGTCGATCTATTTTGTAAAACAAGAAGTAAGAATCATTGAAAAAAGTGGAACTTTACTCCTAATTTCACTAAAAGGCTGCTGTTTCTGTATTGATAGTTAATATTAAGGCTAATGTTACATTGTACATCTTTGGTCGATCTATTTTGTAAAACAAGAAGTAAAAATCATTGAAAAAAGTGGAACTTTACTCCTAATTTCACTAAACGGCTGCTGTTTCTGTATTAATAGTTAATATTAAGGCCAATGCTACATTGTACATCTTTGGTCGATCTATTTTGTAAAACAAGAAGTAAAAATCATTGAAAAAGTGAAACATTACTCCTAATTTCAGTAAAAGGCTGCTGTTTCTGTATTGATAGTTAATATTAAGGCTAATGCTACATTGTACATCTTTTGTCGATCTATTTTGTAAAACAAGAAGTAAAAATCATTGAAAAAGTGGAACTTTACTCCTAATTTCACTAAAAGGCTGCTGTTTCAGTAGTAATAGTTAATATTAAGGCCAATGCTGCATTGTACATCTTTGGTCGATCTATTTTGTAAAACAAGAAGTAAAAATCATTGAAAAAAGTGGAACTTTACTCCTAATTACACTAAAAGGCTGCTGTTTCTGTATTAATAGTTAATATTAAGGCCAATGCTACATTGTACATCTTTGGTCGATCTATTTTGTAAAACAAGAAGTAAAAATCATTGAAAAAGTGGAACTTTACTCCTAATTTCACTAAAAGGCTGCTGTTTCTGTATTTATAGTTTTAATATTAAGGCCAATGCTACATTGTACATCTTTGGTCGATCTATTTTGTAAAACAAGAAGTAAGAATCATTGAAAAAAGTGGAACTTTACTCCTAATTTCACTAAAAGGCTGCTGTTTCTGTATTGATAGTTAATATTAAGGCTAATGTTACATTGTACATCTTTGGTCGATCTATTTTGTAAAACAAGAAGTAAAAATCATTGAAAAAGTGGAACTTTACTCCTAATTTCACTAAAAGGCTGCTGTTTCTGTATTAATAGTTAATATTAAGGCCAATGCTACATTGTACATCTTTGGTCGATCTATTTTGTAAAACAAGAATTAAAAATCATTGAAATAAGTGGAACTTTACTCCTAATTTCACTAAAAGGCTGCTGTTTCTGTATTGATAGTTAATATTAAGGCTAATGTTACATTGTACATCTTTGGTCGATCTATTTTGTAAAACAAGAAGTAAAAATCATTGAAAAAAGTGGAACTTTACTCCTAATTTCACTAAAAGGCTGCTGTTTCTGTATTAATAGTTAATATTAAGGCCAATGCTACATTGTACATCTTTGGTCGATCTATTTTGTAAAACAAGAAGTAAAAATCATTGAAAAAAGTGGAACTTTACTCCTAATTTCACTAAAAGGCTGCTGTTTCTGTATTGATAGTTAATATTAAGGCTAATGCTACATTGTACATCTTTGGTCGATCTATTTTGTAAAACAAGAAGTAAAAATCATTGAAAAAAGTGGAACTTTACTCCTAATTTCACTAAAAGGCTGCTGTTTCTGTATTAATAGTTAATATTAAGGCCAATGCTACGTTGTACATCTTTGGTCGATCTATTTTGTAAAACAAGAAGTAAAAATCATTGAAAAAAGTGGAACTTTACTCCTAATTTCACTAAAAGGCTGCTGTTTCTGTATTGATAGTTAATATTAAGGCTAATGCTACATTGTACATCTTTGGTCGATCTATTTTGTAAAACAAGAAGTAAAAATCATTGAAAAAAGTGGAACTTTACTCCTAATTTCACTAAAAGGCTGCTGTTTCTGTATTGATAGTTAATATTAAGGCTAATGCTACATTGTACATCTTTGGTCGATCTATTTTGTAAAACAAGAAGTAAAAATCATTGAAAAAAGTGGAACTTTACTCCTAATTTCAGTAAAAGGCTGCTGTTTCTGTATTAATAGTTAATATTAAGGCCAATGCTACATTGTATATCTTTGGTCGATCTATTTTGTAAAACAAGAAGTAAAAATCATTGAAAAAGTGGAACTTTACTCCTAATTTCACTAAAAGGCTGCTGTTTCTGTATTGATAGTTAATATTAAGGCCAATGATGGGGAACGAATTGAAATCGTCAACAGCTATAAATACTTGGGCCTTGTCTTAACACCTAAACTCTCCTTCGCGAAGCATTTTGAGGACAGGTTAAGTGCTGCCAAGTTCAGTATTCACTCTACTTATTCAAAATTTTTTAAAAATAAAGATGTCCCTTTATCGTCAAAAGTAGAAGTGTTTAACTCTGTCAGTAGAGCGATTATGAACTATGCTGCGCAAGTGTGGGGTTTTTTGCGTATAGAGGCAACAGAAAAATTGTTTACCTTTTTTATAAAAAGGCTCTTCTCACTTTATAGGTCAACACCAAATTATGTAATATATTTGGAGACTGGAATTGACCCGCCCTTCATATCTACTCTCCAACTGCATTTGAAATATATTCAAAAAGTGTTGCTTCTGCCTAATAATAGAATCCCAAAAATTTTGGCAAGGGAAATAATCAGTAAAAAACTATTTTGGTATAAGGAATTTCTAGCAATTTGTGAAAAGTACAGCTGGGAAAACAGTTACTATTTCATTAATGAGACTAAACAATGTTTTGAAGGTTTACTGGGGAATATTAGAAATGATTTTAAGAACAATTTAATCGTAAAAGCTCAAAACTCCCAGTATCACCGTTTGTATAGTGAGTTAAATTTAAGTTTAGGTAATAATCATTATATTTCTGACGATGTTAATTTCAATTTTATGAAAACAATAATAAAGTTAAGAGGTCAATTGTTAAATTTAAATTACAATATAACACGGAGAGAGGAGATTCAGTTATGTACAATGTGTAATTGTAAGGCCATAGAAAATACTTTCCACTATTTAGCAGTATGCCCGGTGTTGGGTGAGTTCAGGGTAAGGTGGTTCGGTAAGAAATATTTGTCTAAAGAAGAATTTGAATGGTCAGAACTGGGCAGCTTTATATAATTACCACGTTAATGCTTGGAAATACAGGAGTTTTTTAATTGAAAATTATAATACTTAATTACCATTAAAATAACTAAAAATATAATATAATTTTATTTGTTTTATATATTTTAAAGAATCTGGAAGTATTACTGCTTATTTTCTATTTAGTTTTGGTTTTATTTTTCTGTTTATATCAAGAGTTATTATTATTTTGTTATAAATATATACATATATGTATGAAAATTAAAGAACTATTACGACGCAACTCAGCAGATGGACTATTGTCCATGCTTTGTATGAATCCGTTTATTTGTAAATAGTAGCTTTTGTAATTGATCAATAATAAATACATTATTATTATTATTATTATTATTAAGGCCAATGCTATATTGTACAACTTGGGTCGATCTGTTTTGTAAAACAAGAAGTAAAAAGCTTTGTAAAAAGTGGAACTTTTCTCTTAATTTCACAAAAAGGCTGCTGTTTCTGTATTTGATAATAATAAAAGGATAGACATGATTATTTCTGTTGACCAGTTTACGGCCATTTGTTTTTGTTTTTTAATAAGAAAAACATTATCATAAATGTTTAGTAAGCAGAGTATAACTTAATATTGAATATTAAGGATTGTATAAATTAGAATCTTGGGGAAGGTAATGATCAAACATCATTAATATACTTTAAAGATTTAAATAAATTAAGAAGAAAACAAAATTGTCTGACCCAAAATAACATATTTTTGAAAAATGACGTTCTTCCTAATTCCATAACAAACGTGCTGGGGCCGCATCATGCATAAAAATATCATTAACATTTATCAATCATTAATGTTGTTATTCAAACGTTATACACGAATCAATTTACCGCTTAATAATGTTTTCTTCTAGACCATATAGCCAGATGAATGTGGCCGTCTGTAGCCTGGCATGATTAATACTTTCTAGGCAATAAATTTCTCTCACAGAAAGTAAACAGAATCTCTCTTTGTTGAATCACACAAAGTTTAGAGTTGAAGCGCTAACTTTTCGAACGTTGTTAGGGAGTTGCTTTGCATACAATACATTTGTTAGCTACAAAAGTATAAAAGTTGCGTTTCATTGACTGACAAAAATCGTATTGTTTGCAAAAAAAAAAAAAAAAAAAATTAAAGATTTAAAATGTAACAATACTTATAATATTTTGCAGAAAGGGACCGAATCACCCGAACATTTTATTCTTCAACAAACACTTATAACGAAGCTAAATCATTAATAATAATAATAATACTTTATTTGAAAAGAAATTCTAATACAAACATAAAAAATGAAAAGAAAAGTATTCTACGGCAATGGAAAACCGTCTGCCGGAGGTTGATATACATATATAAAATAACAATTACAAATTGCTTTATAAATTGACTAAGTAATTAAAAACAAAAACTGCTAAAAGAGAATACAAAAGATGAGAAAAAAAAAACAAACAAATAAATAATAATACAAATAAAATAGTAATAATAAGCAGAAAAAAGAAAAGAAAGTTATTCTCTTAAAATAAATTATTATTTTCTATTTTTTTCTTCTTCTTTTTCTTTTTAAGTAAAAATACATGAAATAAACTAAATATAAAAAAAAAAAAATAAAAAATAAAATAAATAATAAAAAAGAAAAAAAAATAATAATAATAAAAAAATAAACTAAATATAAAAAAAATAAAATAAATAATAAAAAAGAAAGAAAAAAAAAATAATAATAAAAAAATAAACTAAATATAATAAAAAAAAAAAAATAATAATAATAATAATAACAATAATATACTAAATATATGAACTACTAAACTAAGTACCTTAGTTAAAGCAAAAAGAACCTGTATAGTGTAATACAAAGAAAGCTTAATCAAAATTAAATTCCATGATTAAATTGTATCTATATTGCCAGGCGTGTCTCGCAAAATTAATAATCCCAATGCAGTTTTCGCCATTGAGCATCAATATTAACTCCGATCTAGATAACTTGCCACAACCAACATAAAGCCTACGTATCTCCGAGAGAATGGAGCAGTCTGCCAAAAAATGACAGACATCCTCCCTCGCTCGAGAGTTACACAGAGAGCACAAGGAGTTACTTCTCTCAACCCAAGGGGTATAATTTAAATAGAGTAGCTCACCACGAAGTCTGAATAGCCAACCAAGTTGACTAAGCGTTAGTTTCATTGAGTTGGACACCAAGCTACAAGGCTTGACAGAATAATCCAACTCTTTATACAATAAAAACCTCGTAGAGCAACGAGCCAACCCCACACACTCCTCAAGATGGTGAACCCCTATTCTTTGTACGATGGCCGTTAGTTGCGTCCGCCAATTAGACATATTTGCAATGGATGAATCAAATGCACAAGAGTAGCGCTGAGCTAAAGAAGACCAGTGCTTAAACCAAGAAATTTTATTTTTAATAATCTCCAAAGCCAATATTTTGGGAAGGCGATAATCGGGCAAGTTAAGAACTCTTAGACAGTAGCTAAAATGTAAAGAAAAAGTAAAAACCTTAATAAGAGTTGTGGACGTTTCAATAGGAAGCATATAATTAGGTGTCACTGAAGGCAATCTGAAAACTTTTTTAATAAAAAATCTTTGAAACTTTTCTAATTCTTCATACCTTTGAAAGCCCCAAACCTGACATGCATAACAAACCACGGTACGAGAAACAGCATTAAAAAAAGTATATTTAGCCGAAGGCGGGACTGAATTATTTGCAATGAAATCGGACCAAAACCTGTTGAGCCCGAATTTGGCCGAAGAGATTCTATCTTTCAAGTGTGAAGTCATAGACAATCGGGTAGACAGCAAAACACCCAGGTATTTATACTGGTTAACAACTTCCACGGGTGAACCCTTGTAAAGCCAACGTTCAGAAGAAGCAAGTCTACCTCCCTTCCGAAATACCATAATTTTAGATTTTGTTAAATTCAAGGATAAATTCCAGAGATCACAATAAGATTCTAAAATTTTAATATTTCTTTTGAGAGTAGTAGGGTTATCCGCTAAAAGCACCACATCGTCGGCATACATTAATATCTTGAATACAACTCCACCTATACGAACACCACCTTCAAGGGCCAGAGGTAAATCGTCCAGGAAAAGCGAGAATAATAACGGACTGAGCAGGCAGCCCTGACGAACCCCACTAGTGACTCTGAAAAAGTCAGAAATGCCATCTTTGCACCTAACAGCAGAAGACGCCTGGACATATAAACTTTTCAAAGTATTAATAAATTTGGACGAAACCCCAAGATTAAAGAGCTTCAAAAATAGTGAATTGTGATCTACAGAAACGAAGGCTGCTTTTAGGTCTACAAAAAAGCAATACAACTTATTCCCTGGTCGCATAAATTTAAGCTTAATTATATTGGTTATAACAAACAAGTTGTCAATCGCGGAGTAACCACGTCTGAAACCAGACTGGAATTCACTTAAAAGGGAGTTGTCTGTAGGAAACTATTCCAGACGACGAAGCAAAAGTCCAGTGAATATTTTAGCAACTGCATCTAAGCAAGAGATTCCTCTATAGTTACTTATTTCATTCACATTACCCTGCTTGAAGAGTGGGAAAATAATCGATCTACCAAAAGAAGGTGGGGTAGCTTCAAAATCATAAATTCTATTGAAGAGTGATAACATTTGGGAGTGAAAAACCTCCGGGGAATTTTTGAAAAACTCATAGGTAACACGATCGAAACCGGGTGCCTTGTTATTTTTTAAGTTCTGAATAACAGCATTTAATTCCTGGAGAGAGAAAGGGGAATCAAGAGCGTAAGAATGAATCAAGGGTTGGGCATATAATACAGTAGAGGAGGGAGGCGGTGGATTAAGTAAACTTTTGAAATGGGTAACTAATTCAGTGACAGAAATTTTAGAACTACAAATAAACGATTTCCGTTTAAAGTGAGAGACAAGATTCCAAAAATCTGTTGAGCATTTAGCTGATTTAAACTGTTCAGTAAGCGACTTAAAAAATTCTTTTTTCTTTTCTAAACAGATTAATTTATATGAATAATTAGCAGCCAGATACGCTTTTCTAACTAAATCAGAATTAGAGTTACGAAATAAATTTAAAAGAGCAAAGCATTTTTTTCTGGCTCGAAAACAATTACCATCAAACCAACTCATCTTACGAACTGATCTAATGAAATCAGAGCAACCTGGGATATGAGGATAAGAACATTTAATTAGATCCACTAGAACAGTTAAAAATTCATTATTACAACTAGGAAAAGAAGAAATACTATTTACATTAGTTTCCAACGTTTTTTTGAAAATTTCCGCATCTCTCTCGCGCCAGATCAACTGAGGTAGTAAAGGTAAGGTGTCATGATTAGCAGTGATAGACAAAGTTAGAGATAAAACTATCGGGAGGTGGTCTGAGAAATTAAGAGATAATACTTCGAAATTAAATATATTGGAGATTAAATCCAGGGGGACACAACACAGATCGTTGACTGAGCAACCCATACTTCCAATAAAGGTATAATCTCCTTGAAGATCACCCTGAAATCGCCCATTTAAAATTATTAAATCTAGGCTATTGCACAGATCTATAAATTTGGAACCTTTTCCATTAAGAACTTTATCCTTTGAATTTCTCATATGGCGACAATTGAGACCATTAATCAACAAATCACCTGGCAATTCCTGTGAGGAACCCACTCTCACATTGAAATCTCCCATTAAGATAAATTTAAGATTACAATTCAATTCTAGGAAATTAGACAAGTAGGAAAAATCTTCCCAAGCGTTCAAATATACAGGCAACAAAAATATTTCAAAATTTGTGTTTTTAATTCGTATTAAGTCAACACCATCTAGCTTACAATAATTAATAAGAGTATTAAAAAAAGAGCTATTTTTAATACCATATACCCTTCCACCCATAGGTCTTCCGAATTTAGAAGATCTAGTAGCAGAAACCCAAAGTAAATTATAATTAGAAAAGAACTTCTCATAAAAATCAAATTTTTTTTCTTCTACAAAAGTTTCTAGCAGAATAAAAATATCGTATGTTCTTAATGAATTCAAAAAATCAACATTTTCAATTTTGCTTTTTAAACCACAGATGTTGTATGAAATAATAGACAAGGAATGAATATGCTCAACAATACAGTCCAGGACATGCCGACAGACGGTTAAATCTCATCCATCAATTTTTCCAGAAGTGCTGGGAGTGACCTTAGGTTGAACAACTCCCTTCACCAAAGCAGAAGTACGGGAGAAGTAATCACGTGGCAGAGTATTCGAAGAAACTGCAGACAAGAAAGAGGAAATGTCAAAGCCCACAATATCCTTGAGCTTATCCGCACCATTTTCAGAGCCAAATTTCAAACCATACACCTGACAAAAATCAAAACGGTGAGAATCGATGTAGAGACGATCATTAACCACTGTCACTTTTAATGAACTTTTCAAACGTAATAGTTCTCTGCGAATTAACAGAAGTTTGGATCGTTTTCTGCGAACATTCTCTGAATAGTCCTGGTGTAATATAAAACCAGAATTTTTCAGTCTTTTAGTAGATCTCAAAACTGCCAGTTTATCACTATAACGTGAAAATCATTATAATATATTTGATTATATGATTTTTAAAAATTTGTCTGTCCACCATAATTCAAAAAAAGAAAATTTAATGATTTCTTGCCTGTCCATATTATTTACTAAATTACATGAAAGCTTTTCACTGTTATTTAAAACATTTTATCAGGAAAATTCATTTCAATGGCTTTTCTGTAGGAGAAAAGCATGGCCTCATTTATCTGATAAATTTTATTTTATTGATGGAACATATCTAATGCTGAGTAAAATGTCAAAATTTAATATTTAAATGTTTTAGGATTACTTTAAAACTTGTTTTCATAAATATTGGAAATATTAAACCCATCTACCAGATAAGCGCCTTTACAATTTGTATAACATCATCCAGGAAGCGAGTGCTTAAATTACAGTGGAAAATTTTAATAAAATATGTCGTAAAGCGCAAGTGCAATAATCCTGATAGAAAATTTATGAAGATGGGAGATGGATGGTGCAGCCACAGAGTTAGAGCAAGGTTGGTAATAGGACTCCGGGTAGCACTGTTATCCTCTTTAGGAAGCTACGCAGTTTCTCTTAACAAAGCTTGTTTAGCATCATGATTTTTTTTTTTCCAGCAAAGTTCTATAAAAGTATATTTCCACGCAAACTAGATATCTCTGTGTAAAGTGAAAGGTGAACATAATAAAAATAAACAGGGGAAAATCTCACACTATCTCTTTGTACAGTTAAATAAATTGCATTTTATTTAAAAATGAAATTTCTTTTTCAACTTTCACTTATTTTAGATTGTGTCGAAAATTTTGATTTCAAGTTTTCTCCCAAAATATCCCTTTTAAGACCACTGAGCCTCCCCCCAAAAAAGTTGTTAACAAAAAATTGGTCTGTAAGTGTACCTTCTGTCTGTGGATTGTGTGCCTAACTTGGCAAAAACAGAAAAACCGCATTAAGTTCTAATTGTTCTTACATGGTTAATTACTTGCCAGAAATATGATTGGGAAAACAGTGATTACTTGATTAATGGAAATAACAATGTTTTAATGGTTTATTTGAAAATACGTATTAATACAATAACTTAATTTCGAAGGCCCAAAACTATACTTATCAAGCATCATATAAAATACTAAATATTGACCTAGAGTTGAACAATTATTTTTCTGATAAATTTAGAATAAATTTTATTCAAGTTATTTTCAAATTGAGAGGACAATGTTGAATCTGAATTTTAATGTTGCCAGTGATGAAATTGTACATTTGTGTTCTATGTGTAACCAGTCTGTTGTTGAAGATACCTTTCATTATGTAAGTATCTAACCGGCATTATCTGCATTCAGAGAAAGATGGATAGGAAAGAAAACGTTAACTGAATCAGAGTGTATTGAATATTTAAATGGTCGCGACTGGGATAAATTATATAATTACCATATTAGAGCATGGAAATACAGAAGTACTCTCATACAATAATATAACTCTTAGGAATATAGAAGTTATAATAGTGATTATGCGTATAACTGAATTTATACGATTAAGTTCTGGCTGCTATTGTAAATTTGTTAAATAGAATTCGAATTGGTCAAGCAGATGGACTGCTATCCATGTTTTGTGTAAATATGATTTGTTAGTTGTAATATTATGGATAAATTAATTAAAAATAAAAGACTTTATTATTATTATTCTTACTTGGTTTCGGTACTCGATTTAAGACTCGACAATAAACTTTTGGACAAAATTAGCCAATCTCTAAAAAACTGTTTTTAACATAGCTCAGACCCATTGCCAGCGAATCTGGCTCCAACATTGCCAATTCTATGCTTCGCTTTTCCTGAAGCAGACGATAGCTAACCCTTTCATCAGATTTGTAGACGTGGCTCTGGCAATGCTATTGTCAAATTGGAGATAAGTAACAAACATTTGATTGAATAGCGAAGTTTGAATAAAATGTTTAAGAGAATTTTGGGAATTTTGCTAAGGAATGTCTTGCAAGTGTTTGTCATGTAAAATTGTAAGAAGAAACATACAAAGAACGCCTTTCATCACGTTACTTTATTAATACCTAAGTAATGCAGCTAGAGAATTCTTGTCAGAGGGTGTTACGGAAGTAGTTTGCCGGTGGGTGAGTTGTGTGGATAGTTGAAGCCGACAGCTGGTGCAATAGTTGTTCTGGTACTCCATACAAGGTGGTTGTATTGGTTAACAGAATTGTCTGCTAACTTGTAAATCGACCGTAGAAGGAGTACCAAGCAATACCAGCGTGAAAGATTTGAGCCAGAGAAGGGAGAAGCTGTAGCATCATCTGGTGGCAGAACTCTGGAACAATGCTCCATCACAGAGCTCTCCCCACCCATTGCCGACCTAGTAATCTATAACTTAAGTAAATTTCTCTCGGAAACCATATTCTGCTTTGGAATACTTGTTCCCTGAACGAGACTCCTACTTAAAACCATCTTACTGGGCAGTCCAAGTGTCATAAACAAGAACACTAAAAAATTATTATTGGAAGTGGGCTGCATTCCTTTAATTATTTCTACCATTAATAAATAATAGTCCATCCTTAATGGCAAGTTCTTCCAAAGAAAATTCTCGAATTAGTCAAATTTACTTCAATTAAAATTCAAAAAAATGTTGGCCTGAAACATTTGTTTTGGCATTTTGAAACCGAAACCGCATTAGCCATGATAAATACTTCGGACAATGGATGAAAAACCGAAACCGCATTAGAAGTAACGAAATCATGCATGCTGTGATGGAGAAAATCAACGATAAATTGTAATGAGTTCTCCTCGAAAGACCCATCTAATTCATTAGTTAATATAAATAACTAATTATAACTGCTAGAGATATGCCCCAAGGGAAATCGTAGATTTCGTGTTGCAAGTCATAATTAGTCTTATGTGTATAGCTAATTAAACACTTCTGCTTGCTTGTACTTCTGCAGCCGTACTGATAACTTAATGTAACAATTTGAAGACTATTTAACTCAGTATCCCCTTCGACAACATTGTTATATTTTATAAGTTTTCATATTCTATTTTTGTTGAGTATAATATAATAACTGTAATTTATTGAATCAATTTGAACTTCTTTTAAACTCTTGAAGAACTAAAACTGACTGACATACTCATTGGGCTTAATGAACGTCAAAGATGGTCGCCACTCACAAAACAAATATTTAATTATTTACTAAGAAAAGTAATAAAAGTAAAATACTTGCATGTTTTTCAGGCGGGGCTTAACGTTAACATCCAACTACGAAATTAGATGTCGTAGACATGGGCGGAAACATATAAGTACTTTACTGTAAAAATGATTGCGAACTTCGGATTCGAATTGGGGATCACCCACTCATAAATCCAAGCTTTTAAACCATTCTACCAACTTTCCATCCCCAAATTATTTATTATAACGTAAACAAAAAATATACATATTACAATAATGGAACTTTGGTAGCCAGGGTAAAAATGAGATAACAAAAAACTGTCAACTTACCAAACTATAGAACACACATTAAAAAATCTAATAAATTGAACTTCCTTCTCAAATCATATTTAAAAGCCAAGCTTGGTTACACTGACCAATTAAACAAGACCATTGAAGCAGCTAAAAACTGCGTTTAACTTAGTATTATTGAATACTAAGTGAAAAATACTAGATAAAATTGCATACAAAAACACAATGAAAACTGTCTCCAACTATATTTTCTAGATAATAAAGAGTACAAAATTTTATATTTGTAGTATTTGAAGAACATTTGTTCAAGTAAACAATTACCAGCTTTAGTTTTATAATCTATTTGTCACAGAGATTGCAGTTTACAACATTAATTTTGTTGGTTTACTGTAAAGAAGATGCCAGTTGCTATTTTGTTTGTGTTTGTATCATCAAATAATTAATTAATTTCAGTTTTACTATTTCTAGGATAAAGTTAGGACACTAGAATAATACATTTATTATGTTAATAATACCTTTATTGCTTTTGCGTCTACCCATACAGACTGTTAAGTTCGTTGCGGGTCTCTGCAAGCCTCAGTTGGGCAAACTCAGTGAATGTTGTAAGCAGTTAACACTTCTGCCTCAAATTACACAATTCTTTAAAGATAAAGTATTAGAGTAATGCCTTCCAGTTTTAATAATAATAATTATTATTATTACTATTATTATTATTTTACAACAACACTCGCAAATTTGAATACGTAGCAATTCTAACATAAAAGTAACGTACGCATTTATTAAGTACGAAATTAACCATCAGATTAACTGCAAAGGTTCTTTGCATTAAATGCTTCAAGAAGATTTGCAATATATCTTGGTTAAATTCCCCTTTTACAAGAGAATCAAGAGAAGAGTTTAATTTTGATAAGCTGGGAAATGAGTCTTTGCTCTCAGAGCTAAATCAAGGCTGAGCCCCTGGATTAAGAGAACTTTGTAGCTTCCTCACGATTTTTTTAAATTAACAATACTAATAAAGGAATCTTAGTTTACAGTTTATATTATTTGCATTACTTCAGAAAAGTGCTGCAACACAGCTACACTTTTCATAGTTCAAAAAATCTTAATTCCAGTATCAATATCTCGCTTCACACTAATCAGATGATTACGAAAACTTAACAATTTATAAATTATATCAGTAACTATATACGAGTAAAATATAAAGTCTTTAGGTGTATTACATTAGGAAATAATGGCAACCAAACTTTTCATACTCATAAAAATCGCCCAAAATCTCAATATCTCGCCCCACACGCTTTACATTATTTTATTTCGCTTGATTCTTATGATCAAATGAATGGTTCATTTCTACACTCTGATATTTTCTGTTGCTTAAATTTTAATGTCGAACATACACATTTGTAACCGGTTTAATCCACAAGACAAATTAAAGTAATATTTGACATTAATTGAGCAGAAATTATTTCTGTTACGGAACAGTTTGACTTATATTTAGTGGTACTGGTTGTCAGAGTTGGGCAAAACTTCAATCACGACTAACGACTAATCTCAAGACTAAATTAGTCACAGACCGATTACGACTAACGACTAAAGGTTAGTCGTGGAATATATCACGACTAAAGATTAATTCAGATTAGTCACCATATGATTGACGACTAATTGAGATTAGTCGTCCAAAAATAGGTGACTAATTTCATTAGTCGCATCATTGAGCGACGACTAATTTAGTCGTTAATTGGTTTTTTTAGTTGTTTAAGTTAATCGTTAGCCTTAGTCGTGAATGATTCATTTATTTATTCTTGTTGACGACTCACTAGACTTATACAGGACCTCCAACCAGTGGTTGTATATCATTAACAATTAAAAAAAAAAAAAATGATTTAACTTTGCTTTAGGAAGTCTAGATCTTAAAAATTACAGAGAAACTATGAATTTTTTGTTTGGGTGAAACTTATTTCCGGCCTAACTATTATTTTTTGGCCTAACCATTACAATTTCAATCATGATTTAAGATTGATAATGTTAATAAAATGAAATAAACATTACAAATAAAGTGTTTTCATTAATTGGGAAAATTTATTGGTAGTTTGATGTAAGCCCGCCTGAATAGTTAAGAGATTACATTACTTTAATTTGAAGAATTAATGACCGCAAAAATGATTACTCTTTACAAAATATGAGAAACCATGGTATCGTAGTAACTGAAAAGTATCAAAACAATTCTGAAAGGCGCTAAGAAGGAAAATGATACTTTACCATTCATTAATAATCCACGTGTCCTGATGCTCTTTTGACAATGTTGGTCTTTGGGATCATCCACTTATTTATTAAACGACTTTGAGACCGCTGATGTGTGATAATTAAAAGTGAGCGCTGCTGGGGTCAAGAAAATGAGTGTCTTTAATACAAGAAGTGATAATCTGATAGAATGTCTACACACATTGATATTGCCAATTATCATTTACATTAGGAAATCTTTGAGTTATTGGCTTTTTAAAAAATCGGATTGGACAGTATGAAAATCAGTATAGCTATAATTCTTTTCTTATATTCTTCACTTTCCTTATATATAATTCTTGTTTATTTTTCGAATACCCAGGCTTGGTCAGGTGTTTTTATGAAACTTGCAAAAAAAAGTCATTAATATTATCCACCTAAGTCTGAGATTGGACTTGTAATTAAACCGAAGAAGAGTAAGTTAATTTTTCTCAATAGAGGGAGCTCTAAAGTGTCAAGGAAGAGGAGAGTGGTGTTCAATTAACTGTCGGTAATGAATCCTTTATGTATTAACCTGCCGCCTTGTACAGGAGAAATTGTATTGAGAGATAATGTCGTTGTTAAACTCATTGAGAACCGTAACAAGTTGACAACTTTCCATCTTTCACGGTCAGTGGATAAAAAAGTTAAAAAAATTAAACACCAATTTGTCTTACACCTTTATTGCTCTTGTTTCAGAAAGTTGCCATCATTAAAAGATGAGCAAAAGCTGCCAAGATCGCTTCTCAACATCTGCAAGCTCTTTGCAAAGCACTATTCTGAAATTCCTCCTGGATCATGGGCGAATGCTCTGGAAGACGTAAAAGTTATCGAAAGCAATAGAATACCAATTTCAGTGGTGTATAAAGAAGAAAGAGTAGTTATTCAGGGTTGTAGTTTGGTTCACAAATAAAAACCAGAAAAATCGTGACATTTCTGATGAGATGGAATAAAAATTGTCATTCCTAGCAGAAGCAGTTATTATACTTCTCTCACCAGCTATAATTAATCACCTAATTACTGAATACTTTGTTAATATTGAGGTATAATTTAATTATTACGTACATCAATTCTATGCTACTTCACATTCTTTCACACAGTACATTCATGTAGTTTAAATATCAGCGTTATTCTGTAAACACCATTTTACAGTAAATGCATGCTGTAAAGGGAAAAAGTAGTGTTTGGATGTTTGTTTTAAGATGGAGTTACTTTTTTTCTTTTTCTTTTAACTGAAGGTGAAACAACATCTGAGTTTATAGAAACCCTGATCCTTTTTCAGTGTCTGCCGACCTCCGGACATGTTCTATCATTACAAACAACGCTGTCCCAACAGCGAACAGTCAGCTGTAAGAAGCTGCTAGGAAGAAAAAAAATCTATGGGCCATCAGCTGGATTCGAACTAGGGATCTCCGTGAAGAAATCCAGTATGCTAACCAATCCCTTAAGTGGTAGTGTTAAACAGTTAACTGAGACTTGATGATCAAGAAGGTTGGTTCTATATTTTTAAATTATGATATAAAAGCTGATTGAACACTAAGAGTATTGAAGAACCATGGTTTTAAGTTATCATAGATTATAATATTTCAAGATGTCGATGAGTTGGACAACAAATTTCTGTGTATTTACTATATTTTTCTTCCGCAAAGACATGTTGACTATCATATGTACTAATCACATGCATTTATGGACGCTGTAAATGATCTTTTTTTAATACTTTAAATATTTATAGTTCCATATATGTTGCAAATTGAATTATTTAAGGTACATATTCAAAACAATATTTAAAAGTTGTTACCTGTTGAGGTAGGAATATTTCGATATCTTTTTGTATCAAATTTAAAAGCATGATTTTTGTGAATTAGTTATGTAAATAAAAACTGTCTAGCTTGCTATGTATTTGCTAGAGTAAATATATTTGGATTGCGAGTCCAGACAGACTACTTTCGTAATAGCCGACGGAAACCAGAAGAAAGAGCGGAAGCGTAAAGTCTAAGCGGTTGGCGTCTAGTTATCTCTTCTCAAGAGATAAGACAGAGCTAAGTGGAATTCTCTGTCTAAACACAATACCTGAGTTATTCCTTTGAACGTGATAAGTTTTTGCTAATAGTATTTATTACAAGTACGGGTCGTTTGAAAAGTCCGTGCAAAGTCAGAGAGAGAGCACCACTGGCGCGTATCGAGGAAGTTTCAGCCAAATCGGTCTATTTCTTTGTGTTTGGCATTCGTTTGAATCGAGGAAGTCGAGTGATTTTCAAAAAATGGACGAAAAAGAATTTCGTGTGTTGATTAAACACTACTTTATGAAAGGCAAAACGCCTCAGGAGACTAAAGAGAAGCTTGATAAACATTATGGTGACTCTGCACCTTCGATTAGAACAGTTTATAAATGGTTTCAAAATTTTCGGAGTGGCCATATGGGCACAAGTGACGCTGAACGTTCTGGACGCCCTGTTGAGGTTACTACTCCAGAAATCATTGATAAAATCCATGATATGGTGATGGATGACAGAAGAGTGAAGGTGCGTAAGATTGCTAGTGCTGTGGGCATCTCGAATGAACGGGTACATAATATTTTGCATCAACATTTGGACATGAGAAAGCTATCCGCAAGATGGGTGCCGCGATTGCTCACGCTTGACCAAAAACGAAATCGTGTGAAGTGTTGCAAGGACGGTTTGCAGCTGTTCCAGAAGAATCCGCAGGACTTTAAGCGTCGTTTCGTCACTGTGGATGAAACATGGATACATCACTACACACCTGAGACCAATCTAAACAATGGGTTACCAAGGGGGAATCTGCGCCAAAAAAGGCGAAGACGGTTCCTTCGGCCGGAAAGATTATGGCGACTGTCTTTTGGGATTCGCAAGGAATAATCCTCATCGACTATCTGGAAAAGGGTAAAACTATTACAGGTGCATATTATTCATCGTTATTGGACCGTTTGAAAACCGAGCTGCAAGTAAAACGCCCACGATTGGCCCACAAAAACGTCCTTTTCCATCACGACAACGCCCCAGCTCACACCTCAGCAGTTGTGGTCGCAAAATTAATGGAAATAGGGTTCCAACTCGTTTCACATCCCCCCTATTCTCCAAACTTGGCTCCTTCGGACTACTATTTGTTCGCCAATATGAAGAAATGGCTGGCGGGAAAAAGATTTTATTCAAACGAGGAGGTGATTGCAGAAACGAATGGCTATTTTTCAGACTTGGACAAATCCTATTATTCGGAAGGGATCAACAAACTAGAGCAGCGTTGGACGAAGTGTATAAGCCTAAAAGGAGACTATGTTGAAAAATAGAAAAGGTTTACCCCAAAAAATTAAGTAGTTTTTATTTTTACACGGAATTTTCAAACGACCCTCGTACAGTTGGTAGCTCGGCGGATCCTATGTATGATAGGTATAGTTTTTTTTATTTATTCATTTGATTAGTTTCAACTGGAAACGAAAATGGTTAAGTTCCCTAACTTTTAGCAAAAATATTTAGAGAATGGCTTCTTTTCTAACTCCATAATGTTTGAAGATTAGAGGTAAGTTAATAATCTTAGCCTCTTTCATCCCTTGTTCAATGTGAAAAAAAATAAATAAATATTCAACAACTAAAAAAAGTTCAGCATATTTTAGTAATGATTTAATAAAAAAACATTTTCTAATTATTAATTCAACAAAATTTCAGGCCATGTTTCTTGTAGATTGGAAAAAATGGAAGTTTTGAACGAAGATACTATCAAAAAGAAATAATCAATTCCAGAGGAAATTTATGCATTTAGACTTAAGCAAATAGTTTTATGAAGAATCTAGAATTGTGCGAAGAAAGGTTCCTTTTAATTAAGATGCTTCTTGGCTGTTAAAAGCCGATATTTTTCAGGTCAACAAATAAATGCAAAAAGTAAAGCAATTACAAAATCTAGGTGGAAATATTTAATATGATATTATTAGTATTTTTAAGGTTCCTGAGAATTATACTATCTTTGTGGAACTCTTAGATGTAACAGAATTAATCTTTTAGTTTTACATATTTCTTTCTTTCCTAAAACAGAGGAGTGTTACTAAGGTAGCTGGCTAGATTTCATAAATCATTCTAATCTTCTGCAAACTAATTTTTCTATGAAGATCTAGAGGTCCAGAGAATGGAAAGAAAATTTTAATAAAAAAAAAATCCCACGAATAAATAATCATCCAATTTATCTCTAACTTAGATTTTTAATATTTACAGTTCATTATTTACTTCCACCATTAAAAAAGTATGGACAGTGTTTCAAGAAAATTTTGTATTAATAATTGAGTTTGTGATGAGGATCGCAGCAACAGTTTCATGTTACTATTAAATGAATTGCCAACTTCCAAAGTTTAAAGCATGTTTTAAAATAGTTTTTGAAATTTGATTAAAAATTCATTTAAGGAAATTATGAACTAGTTTGGTGACAGGATTGATGTAAATTGACGGAAAACTTAAAGAGACTTTTACATTAAGAAATCTAATCATGTAAATAAATGGAATTAAAATGAGTGGAGAAACTTTTGTACTACATTATTACAACGAAAACATGAGCTAATTTAAAGAATATTTATCTGATAAAGTGGTAGTTATGGCAAAATGTAACTTGATGATACACTAAGAATGGAATGCGGCTATTGAATACTGTTATCGTAGATTGGTTATTGTATATTGGGGATTCAAGAGTTAATTTTTAGACCCTAAGATAAGGGAAGGATGTTTCCCGTTGATCTAGAACAAGGATGAAAGTTCCTCGACTTCACTGTTCCTTTTACTCCATTATGCCAGCTTTATCTTTAGCTTTTCTTCCCACTGTAAACTAGAATTACTACTAATGTTTTTTAATGTGCAATATCAGAAAGTCAAATTCTGAGAATGAAATTTTTTGCCCATGCCTGATGTAACATATTCACTGAAGACAGAAAGCAATTCCGAACATATCAGAATTAAAGAAAGCAAGCTTTTAAAAGCCATACTAAAATAATAGTATTTAAAAGTTTAAATTCTTTTCAAAAGAAAGAATCACAATCCATTTCCAAAGGGAAATCTTTCAAAAGTTCTATTTTGTGGAACAGAACTGAAAACAATGACAAGCAAACATTCATAGAATACATGTAATTCAAAAGTGAATCCGAAATTGGAAAAGATTCAGTATTATTTAATTCAAACCAATTCTACTACAGATTCTTTCCAAAGAGGACTAGCCTCAGGTAAAGTAGATCATCAATTATTTGTTTTTTGGAAGGTTTTTTATTATAGACAAGACTGTTACAGTTAAAGTGACAAATTAGAAGTATCAATATAATTATTGATACTGAGAGAAAATCTTTGGTCGACTTAAATCAAAAGTTCTTATTCTCTCAAAATTGTATAGCACAAGGACTAGCCGGGAAATCATATTACTGTATAATTTAATTACTGAATCGTTTATGAAAGGTATAAAACAGCCATTTTAGCAAAATGATATTAGATTAGAAGGAGAATAATAGCAAAGGAGAGCAGCTGAACTTGAGATTTTATCGAATGAACACATAATTTATACAGTGTTAAGAAACACACTAAACAGAAACGTTATTGACCAAAACATACGCCCGGACCGACAGAGATGTAATTCTAAAGAGTCGTCCAAGTCCTCCACAGTATTCACTTCTGTAATTGCATGGAATAGTTTGTAGTTTTGTAAACAACTACTTCTCTTCGCCAATCAGGTTCTGATTGATCACTAATCTTCAACAGAATATGGGCACACAATCACTTCCTAAACAACTCATTTAAAATCCAATCTAAATCATTAACTCTGTCTACTGAGAACCTATGTAAATACCAGTTACATGTCTGCCTATTAACTTTTTTTTATTTTCTCTACAAGCTGTATTTCTAAGTGTTAAATAAAACACATACTTCATTAAGAGAAGTTTTATTTATTTTTTTAAATTTATTTACAATTCACAATGAACAGAATATAAAAGAACAGCAAATCTGAAGTATTTAATTATTTATTTTTGTTTAAGCTGGAGAAGAGAAATTGGACACTGCCCTCACTAAAGTTTTACACGAGTCAAAAACAACGATACAATCTGGAAATGGTGGACAACCTAGAATCGAAGAGTGAAAAGAAAGAAAGAGAATCGAAGATTTTTTGATATTTTGATTTTACACAGAATTTAAGATTGTTATGAAAATCTGCTTTAAAGTGGAACATCTGTAATCTGATTAATTATTTCTGATTAAAAGATTGGATGTTGTGTGAATTAAAAACATTGCTTGAATCCTTCAGTTCAAGTCCGTAAGACAAATCACTTTGAGTTTAATTTAATTGTTAAAGATTTTAATCTAATTCAAAACGTAAATCTTAACAGAACCTTTTTTCCGTTGTATAAAAAATAAATAAATATTCTGATTAGGAGGCTTTCTTTAACAAGCCTTTGAAAAGGTGTGTACTGCTAAACTTTCCTCACTCTCCGATCTTCTTAAACCTCATGAAATATGCAGGATCACCGCGATCTTGCAAATTATAATATTCACCTTATTTGTTGGCAAATTAATCTAAACAAGATAAAATGCGTGCAAAATACATTTACATTAAGACAACAAACCTGCTCGACTAATCAATCACATAAACATCGCTCTAAGGTTCGCTATCTGTTAGTCGGTTGTTAGTTTTCCACATGGTTTCTTAGCTTATTAAAATCGGAAAAGTAATAGGCAAAAATTGGTGGAAAAAGCTCTGAAGCTTAAAAAAAATGGGCAAAGGAAAGCTATTTCACATGGGAAAGAGGATCCATTTTGCCTTATTTAATTAGATGCAGGAATTAGCATGGAAAAAAGTTTTCATTTTCAGAAAATAGGGGAAAATTTGAAGGAATTAATTTTTATTTGTAATTTAACTTGTTTTGCTTTAATAATAGGAAAAAAGTCGATTTAAACATTGTTAATAGTTAGTCCTAAATGATGTGATTTTCTTTACAATTGAAATATTGCTGTTCCTGTTAATTTAAATGGCATGTTTAGTGAAGTGAACTATTACAATAACAGCACTTAATACAGCCATTTCTGTGAGTACCATTTAACTGTGAATATCAATTCAAATATTGTATTGACAGTAATGGTAGAATATTCCTCTTTACCAATTTGGAATTCACAACCCATGCCCAATAGAGGCCACCGCTAGGACGCCTATTGTTATTTCATAGTGACGAACTCGTGGGGCTGTATAATGCTGGCCAAGTGCTGCTCTTCCCAGCCTCAGTCTCCTCTACAGACTGTGGAGTTTCCCTTCTACATTCTAATGTGAACCTATTTTCAGTTTACTTGCTTTATACTTCATACATGAGGCTTCTAACCATTGGGATCGTATTCTCATACTAGTTCTATATGTTCCACACAAATAATTATAACTTAGCTTTTCATTTGGATCCTTCCATTGTTACATTACTTCATTGCTCTAAATTCAATATATTTAGACTAATTCTGCATATTTATCTCAAAGGTTCTACGCCGAACTAACCCAAACTTGCGGGAAAGCCACATCACTTTCCCTTACACTATTGTAACAATCATAAATGAAAGCCGTTCTTGAAACAAAGAACGTTCTTTAAAGGATTCGCGCTTACAAAATACTCTTTCTATTTGTAAGTGTCAATATTTATAATATTTTTTCTTTAATCCGGGACAATGTCGAAGGTGTTCGAAACAGAACACTTCAAAGGAACGCTTTCTACAGCTGTAGGCCTATAATTGAATAGGCTGAAGAGCGGACTAGTCACCAAAATGCATCAATTTTGTAGTAAAAATTTTTAGCTAATTACATATAACTCTACTTGTGTCCATAACCTTACCATACATTTCACAGAAGTTGAGATAGTCCTATCATACTCTAAGACAGCTCTAAGCTATCCAAACCGACGGATCTATGAAACTTTATACCTCTACTCAGACTATTACTGATTTACCCTTGCCCATTGGTGCTATTAAGACTGCCATCAATGTGCTGAAATCTTTTTAAAATTAAAAGCTAATTGTCGACTTATACAAAATCCTCAAGAAGTTGAGTACCCGATACTTAAAGACGGACAGAACAACTCACATATTGTTAAAGAAAACCCCATGAAGTGTAGATGTTGGATAATACCTGCATTGGATCCAGATCAAAAACCAGGATAATGTGTAACGGAGTTTATTCTCCCATAACTCATAACTCGTTTCTACAAACAATATTTATTGGTACCATAAATACAATTTATTGATACCAATATTTATTGGTACATATGTGGCAATAAATGCTTTAAATTAACAATTAAATATGGTATTTACCAAATTTTGTCTCTCTCTCCGAATCCAAAACCCAAAACCTGATCAATCAGCAAATTACACAATTCTGAATACTAATAATGTTCTTAAAGCACAAACCACATGATAGTTATTCCAATAGGTACTCCAAAATAGAAACACATACATATGTATGTTCTTGCACTAACAATACCACTGATTGTGGGAAAGAAAACAAAGCGACTAGGGGTTAAAGCCTAAACTATCACATACTTCCAAATTTAAAAATCAGTTAGTGATCATTTTAAATCTACACTTAGTATTGTGGGTAATATTGTACTTTGTAAGGTAGAAACTATCTGCTCAGAAAATTAAAGGGATTTTTTTTTTGTCGAAAAATTCAGTAAAATATAGTTGAGAGTTGTATTTTCAGCACTATAGACCTTTTACTGTGGTTTCAACCATCTTATTTCTTACTTGAGACCACTTGTTATTCATTACTGAGAATATCTTTTTAACGGACGTAGGTATGCAGAAAATGTATGCTGTAATTTACGACATATTTTATCAAATTTCGCTCATAACGTTCAGCCTACATTTAACATTTTTATCAAATAACTGGGACAAAATGATATACAGGCAAGAATATATATGGTAAGCCTAAGTGTAAAAAATATTACTCCACTGCGTCCCAAAAAACACTTGAAACCGTAGATTCTCAAATTCTTAGTACAGAACTCGACTAAAATTACTGATCCTGGATATATACAATATATATACATATGTTGTAATTCCCTCTGAGTAAGTAATAACCACTTAATTCCTTCTAAGTAATAACCACTTTAAAAGATAAAGATTACAAACTTTAAATAATGTTAATGCATCCGTTTTTAAGAAAAAATAATAACTTCACTATTCATGTACTCCTGCTTATACAATTTTCTACATAATTTACTTAATGGCTGCTTGATGTCTTCCATTTACAATAAGCGGTAAAAAATGTGGCAATTATTTTCCGCTATCAACAGGTGTTCGCTAATATAACATTGTATTTCCTTTTTCATTTGTGACCGAAATAAATATCACCTCTGAGCACGCCTCTTATACAATATTATTTTATGTAAATATTCATTCGTTCGTTTAAAAAAATATCAAAGCTTTATACTGAACAACCATGCCTATGTGTAACGCATTTTAGAGGGAGTGTATTTCATTAAAACATTTATTGCATTTTATATATTTGTTTAAGGTGAGTCAACTTCAGAAGTTATTGGTGCCAGCACTAATTGTCAATTTCAATTTGTTACACTTGGATGCCTAGTGCCTTTAACCTTGGATGCGTCTAAAATAATAACTTAAGAGTTTACTTCAAAATTTGTAAAACTTAAGCTTTTTTAACTGAACATATTTTCCCTTTTAAAACATTTAAATCACCTTAGAAAGAATTTAAGCAAAGTAATTTTTACTACTCAATTTTTCATACTAGTTCTTACTGTTAATTTATTTATTTAATTCTTATTGTTATTATCTTATTTTTCTTTTTATTTCAGTAGCAATAGGCTTGGTGAAAACTAGGTTATTATTATAAGTCAGACTGAATCGAGCAGCCCTAAAGGACAAGGGTTTAAAAATTGTGGAGAAGGAAAGTATGTGCTGATGTAGGCAAATACACCTTAAATTTCAATAAGGTTTCTGTAGTGTAACTGTTAGGTTTATGTAACCATGTAATGCCAGCTTATTTTATAATAAAATTCATCTAAAAAATAAAATTCTTTGTAAGAAAATAGGTTTCCAATTTTTTTTTAATTAGAAATCGCTAACGTTAAGTGCGAGACCAAACCAAAATGTGAATATAGACAGGAATTGTGAATGATGCGGGTAATTTCGGAGAAGAAACAGACATGAACCCACAGTAGAATTACCATATTAGTCCTTACACTAAAATATCGAGCAATCTTGTTTTAACAGCTGGATAAACCCACATAAATTACTCTCCCTTTTGGTCCCACGGTTTACCTGCCATACAATAATAGGCATGCAAAATCAATTTGGGTACGTAACAGAGCAAATAAGAAATTCAATCAAGTAATATCTAATAAATTAGTAATGCATACAGAAAATTAAATAAATCCTTGCAAAATATCAGTTTTTCAGTGATCGTTTATTTTTATTTCTTAGAAAGAATATTATATACATAAAAAACTATGTATATTGTAGTACTGGGTTCGATTCCCGATCTTAGGCCTTGGATTTTTTTTTATGTTTAATATGAAATCTAAAAAGTAGTAAAAAGTTGCTGGGTAGGTAAAAAAAGAATACAATAAATTTTCTTTTACATCCGATATGCCACAAATTTGAACATTCTATTAATTTCTTTTAAAAAAATCAAATTCAGAGTAGATGCGACACTGTAATTCTGGTTCCAATTGACGCAAAGTGTTTTTCCATGGTAGTGTCAAAAGTTTTAAAATAGAATATTAAAATTAAGCTTTCGATTATGGTTTTAGTTTTTTCAAGATGTTCCTTGTACAAAATATACACGTAGGTACGCCTAATTTTTTTTTTTCGTTCCAAAAATCTCAAAACATATACATCAATTTAGTGAAAACTAAATTTCAAAAATCTAAATACTAATGATCTCTTAATTCTAAGAGTGAGTGAAAAAATTGTAAAAAATACTTCATGTATAGATGGTCAAATAGTCCAAATAATACAATAGTTTTTACTTGATATAAACATTGGAGTACCAGAACCAGTTCTTTTCCTCTGACAAAAATAAGTTAAACTTCTTCATGCTTAAAAAATTTTTCTTTTTATATTTTGGGAAAAAGGACAAAAAACCCAATATGTATAGATGGTCTATTGGTGCATACGTATGCAAGCAATAGAGGATAGATTCATTTATTTTCTTTAGGGATATTTCCCTATACAAATAGAGTAAGTTTGCAATACATTAACGTAAACTTTCATTATTTTGGAGATATGAACATACTTAAACATGTGCACACTTGCATCTAATTTTTAATGCGCTTTGAAAAGTAATTTACGATAAAATATCTTCAACTGATGTTGCTCGAGTTTTTAATGATTTAATGGTGAAGTAATAGAGATCATCTAGCTTAACTTTATCTGAAATTTGCAGTAAATTGTTAACACTACTTCACGTTTATCTGTATTGATTGGTAAACCTAATATATTTCTTGGCAGCTTATATTTAGGGCAAATAATCAGAAAGTGGTAAAGACTGTCCTGGTCACGAGTATTACATACCGGGCATTCAAAGTCGCTTTGAAATTGTAAACGATTCTAAAGTAGAGAGGCTGACTCGTCCATAATTGGCTAATGCTGAGCTTGGAAACAGACGTTCTTTCATGTAAATATTGCACCCTCTACTTTTAAAGATAGAATTAAAGTGAGAATTTATGACTGTCTGAATATCAAGGGGTACTTTGTGCATATATTGGAGTATATACTAATGCGAAGTTCCATCTAGTGTGGCAAAAGTTTGATCAGTTCCAAAATGGAGTTTCGAACGTGGCGTTCTATTCCTTCTAATTTATACGACAAATTATAGAAAATTATGATAGAAAGCATTTCATACATTATAAATAAATTTATTTATACGTAAGTATATATATTCATTAGGATAGTTCTTAAAAAATAAGTAAAATTGTTGTCAGTATCCAAGTAGGATAAATTGTTTGATAATAGGTTTAGGTTTATTGAGGAGTACACTCAAGAGGGGCAACTTTGACCCTAGCCTAGGAAGATTCCCAGCAATTTTTTTAAATTCTGGGAGCCACTTTCTCTTGGTGGAGAAGGGTTTGAGCCGGAATTGACATTCGCGGTAACATTATGAACGCAAGCGTGACTGTAGTTTGAATAATTTTAATAGACTCATGTTTTAAGGGTTTAAGTTAAGAGTATTCACTCCAATTTAATTTAATGGATGAATATTAGTAGAAGAAATGTTTTTATTGGCTATGAAATTATTTCTTGGTTAATCATGTATGGTCTGTTTATGTAAATGTTTAATTAATGTAAATCCTGGTTATGAATTATTAATGTTAATTAGCAGTTGAATGGTGAATATTAAATAAGTAGATGGTACATTAAGGTAGAAGGCGTAAGGTATCAAAAATATAATTGTATTGAAACTGTGGTAAGGAGCTTTATGTTGGATACTAAAAATGATATTGAAAGTTTTATTCAAGAATTTATGGGCTATAGCCTAGAATCTCGAGTACTGATTTTAAAATTAAATACAACGGTCAATTGGTAAAATTTATCTCTCAGAATTCATAAAGATGAACTTTTAAAAATATCAATGAAATTAGCCCTCTGTATGTTTTTTCTCACTGGAAAAATGTAATATAACTTGAAAAGAAGAAAATATGTTAAACCTATAAAACTTACCTGAAGTAAAAAAAAGGAAATGTCTAAGATGTACGTATATTTACAGGGAAGACAGAAATTTTGAGAGAGCAAAGAAATTGGTTCAGCTAGGTGTAAGGTCTGACACTAACTGAGCGACGATACAGTGGGGTAACCTAACTAAACATGAAGCCGCAGCCTGAGCAACCACCCACCGATGCAAGCCATGTTTCACTTCCATTCATTCATAAGCAATACGGTGTGCCGTTCTCAATACCCAGCGACACAACAGTTCCATAAGGCCAGCACTCTGCCTAATATTTCATCAGGACCTACTAATTTCCCTGCTTTACCACCCACACTAACACTAACGCGTGTTTCTCCCGGTTAACATGTACATAAAATATAAAATCAAATTAAAGCTCACTTCTGTATGTCTACTAGAATAGACTCATGATGATTTATAATATATATCCGTTTCAAAAAGCCAAATACCGCTGTCTGCATGTATCCAAAATGGCTGCCCAAGAATAGTAAGAGTTTATGGCTATTGAATGATAGAAATTTACTTTTTTCACTTGCGCTTAATTGTAGTTTCGATAAACTTGAGGAGACCAACCGAGCGAAGGACGAATCTGACAGGATCTTGAGATAGCCTAGGGTAGATTGTTCAATAATCTCTTGACAAGACTAGTAATTGCTCGGTATATCTGAAACCATCTTGTTAACTGTTCGTTACCTACTTGCAGCCACCAGCTGAGTAGTAAGCATTGGGTCTTTAAGAAGGCGAGCTGTTCAATAAGTGAACATGTATAATTCGTTACAAGATTGATAGAAGATTCAAAAGTCAGTAAGAAAACAATTTTTAAAGAATATGGAGAAAAACTGCTAACATTTTGGAAAAATTTAGCAATTTCACTGATTTAACGCAAGAACCCTCGAATAGTTTCAGTATTTGGTCAATTTAATTTGAGATACAAGGAATTATTTTATTAATTGTTACATTTTATCAATTTGAAATTATTCTACAACTCTTTTCTTTTGCACATAGATTACATACTGTTTCAGGTATTCTCATACAATGATCCCAAGTCTCAGTCCTGCCTTATCTTAGATATTTTGTTTCCCTAGGAACCATCAGTGATGTATATGTTGACTGTATTGTTACTGACAACCACCTCACACAATAAGTAATGAATAATAAAAAATAAATAAGCCATTACTTTATTTTTTGTAATTTACAGTATATTTTCTTCAAATATTAGCTGAAATTATCCCGGTCAGGTTATCAGGTAGGTGTACCTTTAATGAAAACCACATCCTACATCAATGCTGATCTATTTATAATAACCAACATCTACTTGGATATGTAAATTTCTCTTTGTTCAATGATTATCATGTAAAATAGACCATTAATCAGCACTTCAGAGACTGGTATAAATTAGGTGTTTCTACTCTACCCAGAAGGGCTTAGATAATATAGCCTTGTCCTGATTTCGTCCTCAAAGATTTTGGCATAAGATTCTTGGAACCTTTGGAGTTCACATTCCGCTAAGGAGATAACTTGAACTGTTCAGTTATTAAAACAAAAAAATATGCCTCCATTAAGAGTGTTTCGCCTCAAATTGAGTTAATAATAAAATTCATACGAGATATTTCTATATAAATTTCATTAAGTACTATTACAAAATTACAATGGCTATTGAAAAAATAAAGGAGGAATTTGTTAGAAATCTTTAATTGGCATTAATCTCAGCAGGTGTATTACTACGTAGTGCTTCCGAGGCATTTAATGTGCAACAAAGATTAAAGAAATGGAATATATAAAAATGCAATTCTTATTTGCACAGGAATAATAGAATGTATAATGCACTGTTAAATTTTAAGCTCTCTGACATGCAATACATCTTATAAGTTTAAAACAGAAAAAGACTACTTTTTAAAGTCATACTATTCATTTGTTAATTAAAATAACTCTTTTCCTCACTTTTTAATAAGCAAGAATAAAAAACGCTCCTACGAAAGTTTAATTTGATTACTAATTAAGTTTAATTAGTTTTTTATATTTCACATAAAACTGATTGAATAATTGATTTCTAGAGCTCAATTTAGTTGATCGTAATTTGATTTAAAATACTTCTTTCTTACTTTTATATAAAGTCTATGAATACGCAGAAAGAATTGCATTAGCAAGTATAAACTTGTCATTTTTAAATCTACTCAAATTCACTTTCAAAAACTAGAATTGAAGAAGTTTCCAGCTTTAGTTGAAAAGCAGATCTGTAAAATAGATAAGAAAACCCCATATCCTGAGATTAACTAATGCGAAATCAAACCAGACAAAATTAATTAAACTCATACTAGTATTCATTAGTTATCATCTTCTTTTCAAAAATATCATTGTTGGTTCCGTAAATATTTCTTATTCTAAAATACTTTCTTATCGCATTGTTAATATTTAAAAGTAAGTTTTAATTAAAGTGTTCTAATTTATTTGTCCTTTATTGTTTATCTCGTACTTTTTTTCATTTACTTACACATCTCCAAAATAACTAATGGTTATTACCTATGATAATGATTCTAGATTTGTTATATTATGTAGTTGAAATAAAGTAAAATATCTTATTACCGAAACTGTACTCTGTAATAGACAGCACGATCCTTTTTTATTGTGGAGATACTCGGTTTATAAAATGTTTCTAAAAACTGTACTCTGTTTCTCGTTAAATCAGTCTCAGAGAAATGTCTCGTTAAATCAGTAGAAAATGTTTGTATGAAAATGTTGAAAGATTTCGCGGGATTTATGGGTAGTAAAAATTTTAAATAAATTAGCAGGTAAACATTTTTCCACTCGTCCTTCTAATTTCCTTGATGACTGTCTGAGAGAACCCCCTTACCAACATTTGCAGAAGATAAACTTCTCAACGTTGGCTTTAACTTCTTTTTCCGTGAATCCTATACCAAGTGGAGATTCCAGGAGGTAGTAAGGTATTAATAATTGGCCAAAGCTTGAGTGTTATTCTAGCAGCCAGAAGTACCTCCATCGTGCAATCAGCAGCAGTTTTGTTAGAGAGCAAATCAATACGCAATATCTATTTTAAGAACTGCACTTCTCATTTCTGGAATCTTCCAATATATGTCAAAGTATGCTTTGTGCTCATCAACAGTTCATTATCTTTTGATTAGCAATATTTCTCCATCTCGTATACACTTTGTCACTTTGATAGGTTGGACGCTCATCTACTTTTAAAGGGAGACGAGGTGCCGCCCGCTAGTATAAGTAAAAAACAAAATCACTATAAGATAAGTTACTTACTTAACATTATCTTATACTAACATTGTACGCCCTGTGTGGGATACTATTAGGAATCGTTATTTCTTCCGCTAGAAACGTATAATTAATTAATTATTCGTTGGAATTGTAAAATATTGTTCAAATATTCACAATTTCTCAATTGGAGTAGACGCAGGCTTTTACCACTGGCAGGTGGAAGGGCTACTCGAGTTTGTCCTTAACTGCCCTATTATAAAAGATAAATCACATCCTTTCGTTCTGCCTCTTGTAACACCACCTTCTTACTATACTCAAACGACGGAAAGGGTGGTCACGTGACGAGTATTTGTCACTGCTTGATGATGTCATGCATAGACAATAACTTCGTTGTTCCCAAAAATCCCTCTCTATCACATCACTCAAAACCCCACTTTTTCTTGTGGAAAATTCTGATTCATCATGTCCCTCCTACGCTTATTTGCAATGAATTTTTGAACAAAATAAGAGTGTTTATTCTTATTTTTGATCTTAATGAAAAATATATAAAATAATTAAAAAATTAAAGACCGTTCATATTCTTCTTCTTCCTTAACAAATATTTTAAAGAAACACCCAATTAATTCAAAGATAATCCATTGTGATGATCCATTTTTGTGCCAGTAATTCCAATATATCTTTGATACCAGGAAGGTTCTTTGGAAGCAAAGAATTCATTACAAACTGCTTTCACCAACTATCCCGTTGAAAAAATTTTACCCCGCAAAAAAAGAATCATGTAGCAGAATTAGGAGTAGGGTCCGGGTTATAAACAGCGGGAGGAAAAAGTTCAAATTCCAGTTCATTAATTCTTGAAGTAACCTGACGCGAAGAAAATTTGTGAGTGGTCTTCTCGCAGAAAAAAAAAAAAAAATGCGCTGAATAGATTTCAGATGTGACAGCTCGCCTACCGGGAACCAAATCGTTGTGCACTATTTCTTCGAAGCACAGGAAGAATAGACTAACTAACGTACGTTAGTTTTGTTAAAGTATTCCACTTTTCATCATCGCAAGTGACAATATCGTTTAATGTTCTACTCCTCAGAATCGTAAGCATGTGACCAAAACGAAATGGTTTCGGCCTTGCAAGAGATTGCGTTTCTACAACGAAATTTTGTTTTTCTATTGGTACATGCAACTAAATAATCTACATCAATGAGTAACTTGATTAGTTGAATAGCTAGTTGTGTTTATACAACTTTTTTCCCCTAAATCTCATCATATCAATCTTGCCTTGTTCGCTAATGACGTGCTTTATACTTCACATCATGGAGAATCGACACTGTCACCAACAGACTTTCTTTAGCAACAGATAAAGTAACTATAAATTTCACTAAATGAAAAATTAATATAAACTATGAGAAGGCTGATGCTGTACAATAAACTCTTCTCGACTTACTCAATGAGATAGCTTCCATAATCCCCGTTCACTTCTTTATCTAAGCGTCTGCTGAAATTCCTTTCCATTCTAGATTGTGGAAAGGACAAACCACGAAATAGCCACTTACTATCCTTCCTTTCCCAACATTCACAAAAGAATTAAACATGTCCTTCTCTAACTTTCTCCTCTAGTTGAAGGTTTTTATATCCTTTTTCTCTGCATATATTATCCTTGCCCCATCCTAAAGTGTAGATGGAAATGAAAACAAATTGCTACATTTTTTTTTTCTTTCAATCTTATATTGAAATTCATAACTGCAACAACTGTTCCAACAAGCATTTTTTATGTAATTAATTGCACATATTTTATAATGAAGTTTATCTATCAATACAACTTTTTAAAGCTCACGTGTTGTCTGTACTTCGTTGAATTGATAAAATGCATAAATAAATAACAATAACTGATTAAGCAAGTTTTTGGATCAACTGGATGTAATATGTCTGGATTGCAAAATAGGGAAAAAATATCTTTCATCAGCGCCTTTGACTTCCTTTCTTGAAATGCGAATTGTGGGAAGCACAGAAAGAACAGACTAACTAAAAACGTTTTGAGTATTAATTTTGTTAACGTATACCACTTTTCAGCATCACAAATGTCAATGATTGTCCGTCGTTGTCTTGACAAAGATTGATGCATTTAATATGTATATCTGACGTGACATACCTGTTTTTGAAAATCAAACTTCTCTGTACATAACTGTTGCATCATCCTCTGTAGGAAGATGATAATCAGTAATAATCAGAACGTACAAAACCAAGTGTGCTCTGCTCCAATGATTTAAATTTTTAACTTTGCGTAGAGTATTCACATATGAACGTTTGATTATTTTAGCTTCTTCAATATATTTCGTTTAATTACAACTACCAAATGTTTTCATTTTATAAATGAATTTAATACTACGATATTAAAATAAGTTCAAGTAAATTGTATTCATGTTTAAGTTTAGTGTTCTATGAGAACAGCTAACATTTAGATAGTAATAAATGTACACTGATAATATGTAGTACTAAGTTTTGAACTAAAGTGATGCTTCTCAGCACATATGACCATAACTAGGCTGTAAATAGCTACAAAGTCAATACTTAAGTAGACTTTGCAGCGCCAGCTTTATGTACAGCCTGCATAAAAGGAATATTTCAATGCAAAGTGCTCCACGCGGAAAATGGTTGCACTTTGCCTTTATAACAACATCCATTAAACGTAAAGAACACAAAATTATAACACAAACGATCCATTAGTTAAGCTTAATTTTAGTAACTCTCTTAAATAAATGAAATCATTGGGTTATACTGTAATATATTTAGGGTTACGACAATTTGAATTATTTTTCTTCAGAGCCCTAAATATGTCTTACTGATATCATAGATTTCTTAAAAAGGACCATTTTACATAAATAAAGAATAATTTCGATTTCACATATTAATTCTTAGATAATATAAGAAAATGATATTGTTTAAACGATGGGAAAAATTTCTCTTACAAAATTCCTAGAATTTGAAAGATGGTTGGCATTGTAGACAATTAATTAATTGTGAAAACTATATAAAAATTTTCAAAAACACAGTACGGCTGAGATAACAGTTTAGCTTTGTTTTTTAGATTTGCTAATTTTAGGTCTTTTAATTTAAAACGTTATTTTCGTTATTTCACGTTATTTTGGTCTCCTCCTAACAGCATAAATGTACCTACCGAATTCAACAAGCAAAAAATCGCTGAAAGTTGAAAATTTTGCACTTCATTTAGGAACTATCGGGCGACATAACAACAGATTTTTGGTAAAAATCGTCAAAACCTCAAGAAAATCACTTTATTTTATCAATGTTTCAGTTTGCAGAAAACAATTAGGAGATATTTTTTTTTTTAATCTTGGTATACGTATTGAGCAGTTTTATTTGAAATATTTTCCCTGAAAAATCTATGAAGGGTACTTTTAGAAAGGAATCACAAAAAATTGGACTTGATAAAATAAATAATAACATTACTTGGACTCCAAAACAGTATAAAATCCAAGTTACAAGAAAGTAAAATTACGTGAACGCGTTAAGAGAAAATTTGTACATGGTATAAAGTTCATAAATTCCGAGAAAGACGATGATTTTTGATAACTAATAAATTCAACTTTTTTTTATTAACAAAATACCGAATAGAAGCTGTCTTGAAATTATGCCTAACAAAACATGCTTCTTTCTTAATCTAAAATTCTTCTTTCTCCTTTAGAAATTCTATTCCTGATTTCCTTTCCCTCGTCAAGCACTGGTAAGTTTTTGTTGCAGCATATTAATTTGAGGATCCACCTGTCTGTTAGGGCGATTTCCATTGAGACTTTTGACAGAATAACTGTACATAGAATTTTATGGGATTAACATAAGAGTCTATATTTCTATTTTGAGTTGTATCCAGAAGTACATGTCGTGAAAACCCCTGAATAATACGAAAAAAAAGGTTTTTAGCGCTTGGTGTGCTTGCGCTGTTTTACAAACTACCTCAAAAACAAAAAGTCGCGAGTTCAAATTTTGTGTTTTGCTTTTGATGCTAAAGATATGGCCCAAAATCTGGAAGTGCGACTTTATTAATACGATTGTTTTCATACAAATGACTCTAACGACTTAAAAGTTCTTCCTCATCAAAATGACTATCACTTAATTTCAAGCTGGCACAATTGATTTTTTTTTGGGTGTTCTGTTTTTTTTTAAAAAACCTTTAGTGCTACTTCAGTGAGTTCAGTGTTCAGAGTTTCATTAAAAGCATAGCTAGAATTTCAAATTTGAATTAAATCTGTAACGGAAGGTATGTACGAATTTCACAAATTTTATTTTTATTTTTAAATTGGAAAAATTCATTTAAGGGAACTTTGGGAAAAGGATAAAAAGACTATACTTAGAAGTGCTATTTCAGCGAGACATTAGGGCTTCATCTCCTGTATAATTATTATAGAACCTAAATACTTAAATCAAATTCAAAATATGAATAATCGTTATCAGTCTTAAAGACATTTTTTGAAAATGGAACATGAATTTTCTTTTAACTCTGTACTCTCTTTTAATATACACCAAACATTTTTAGGTCTATTACTTTATTTAAACTTTTTTCCCGAAAACATTACCTTAGAGGATTTTTAGGGCGACTTTGGACTGCAAGCTGGTTTGGAGTTTGCTAGAGTAAATTAATCGCTTAATTGTAAGACATAATAGTTTATGTAACTTGTGATCAACTGATAAACTTCTTGTGGGCTCAAAACTGATAAAAAATAATGAAATCGATATATATTTTTTTAAATAACAAAACGGTATAAAAATTAACATATACAATTCACAAAGCTCTTACGCTCAGTCCAACAGTTTCAATTATTGCTTGCTTTAGCAAAATAATCTGATATCTTTCTCTTTACAGGAGCATTTTTGTTCATGCCACTTCTGTTAGCTATATTTTTTTCATCACTATTTGAATGTTTTGCCATGGCGTCTTGATATGCACCCCATCTTTCTTTTTCCGTTTCTATACATCTTTTCCTCCCTTCATCAGTTTTCAAAGAATATACTGTAGCTTCTACAGGTTCCTGACATTTCACAGAAGTATCATTTGTTTTTATACTATCATCGTCATTTTCTGGTGACTTGTTTTCATCAATAGAATTATCGGAAACTTCCATCAATGTTTCTAAAACAATCAAAAACATTTTAAAACTTTTTCGTTTATTTTTAATTTTCTAATTGAGGGATCAAAACATGAACAATTTAGTTAAACGTCTGTATGTACCTTTTTCAGTTCCTAAAGTGGAATGCAAATAATCATAGAGGGACAAACCTGTCTTCTTAGCAACATTTGTATCGTAATATGCGCTCAATATGTGCCATAATGTACCTATACAAAAGTAGAATGATTTTAAAACCAAAAGTTTCAATTTAGGATGAAGATTTAGTGCTTATTAAAACTTACCAACTGTAACTTTATTAGTTTTAATGAAATTATACATTGCATATAAATCGTCACGGAGTTTAATATCTCCAAACGTAAAATAGGCAACATTTTTTTTATTAACAGAAGCCGCCATCAATTGAATTAAAAATTTAAACCTTGGATCACCTTTGAATGCACCGCATCCCCAGTTTCCAGTCGCTATATTTCCATAAGATCCAAATGAAAATCCCACGTGCGCCTAAAATGTTAAATATATTTATTTATTTGATCTTTATTAATGATTTTTTCTAACATTCAACACAGTCCTCAGCTTAGTATACGCCTATTTTGAAAAAATTAGATCCGAAACCTATCAAGCTTGATATCTAAGGAGTAACAGTCATTCTGTTCAACAAAAAATTCTAACTAATTATGTAGAACAGGTTAAGACTAAATATTTATAAAGTTTTTTATCAAAGACAGTGATTATCTATCGTCTCGAAACAAATTCATAAAAAAAAGACTAAAAAACAAAAACAGAAACTTATTGTATTTTATACTAACAGTATTATGTATAATGAAAATAGATTTTAGCAATTTTACGTCTTTTTTAAGAAACTGGTTTCGAGATTGATGATGGATCCGGGGAGTTCCGAAACATCTCTCATATAATTGTTTTTGGAAAAATAAAAATGGGAGTCATGAGACTGTTCTGACTGCTTTTGCCAATAAATAAATCAAATCTAGTCAGCGAACCATATTTAATAACTGATAATAACAAAATTAACAATTTTAGTGTTATCTAAACCAAAAATTTTGGTGTTTGTCTATGGCAGTGATGGGCAAAGTACGGCCCGCGGGCCAACTCCGGCCCGCGAAAGTATTTAATCCGGCCCGCCGAGGGTCCATCGACATGGATAGTATATGGCCCGCTATAATTACGTTTTGACGGTCGAGAATTATAAAGTAGATTCTACTTAGTAGAATAATAGATTCATAACCTATAGGTGAAGCTAAACTAGCCGCGTAGTTACACAAGTGTGTAATGCTGTAATGTTTTTTTAATATTATGATTAAAAGCTTTAACACAAAATTCATTTTATCTATAATTCTGGCCCTCCTCTAGTATTTCTTAAACTTTGTGGCCCCCCATTAAAAAAGTTTGCCCACCACTGGTCTATGGTGTTAGAAAATATCAAGGATCTACAATATACACGACCTCTCTCAGAATGCCTTTAGAAACACTGTGACAGCAAAGTAGTCAATGATTATCACTATCTTAGCTTATAATTTAGTTTTTCTAATTTTACCTTGTTCAGTTCTCTATTAAGAGCAACAAGTTTATACTGCTCAGAAGGAGATGCGTTAAAATGTGTAGCATCTATGGCTATAACTACAGAATTAAGCCTTCTATAAGAATCCAAATTCATTTTACTTTCTACATAATTGCCGGCCCAAGTAAACGTATCTCCATATCCTACGTATTTGTTAAACCTTTCACAACCTGTAAATGACAGTTTATATAAAATATTTTTAAATAAATACTGAGATGTGATGATTGGTAAGGAAAAATATGATGAATTACTTCTTCCAATGAATAGCAGTGATTTTACCCGTCATAACTCACATATTTTCTAATTTGAAGCCAAACCCTTCAACTACTTGCAAATCAACCTCTGAAGAAGGATAAGAACTAAGGAAAACATGTGAGCTATGACGGTAAAGATAAACAATAATTTCTTCCAATTTCTTTTACAATAAAGAGTTTTTTAACTTTTAAGAATTTTATAATATTATTGAAAGTAATAATTTTAAAATTAAAACAGTAGACTCAGAAATCCCAAAAAACATTCATTGGCCAAGATTTGTAATTACCCGTCACGATAAGTGCTTCATTATCATCTAAACATTCAGTAAATAATCTTGAGACAACTAATTCTGGGCAAATGAGAAATTTAATTTCTTCTTGAACAGCTCCTCGGCCTAAAACTCCACCACCAATATATCTAAAAGTTTAAACAATAGAGCACAATTAATTTTCATAGATTAAGAAGTATTCATATATTTCACAACAGACACTTTTTCTAAGAATTTGTATTTGTTCTCTGATTTGCATCAAACCCTGTATACAAAAAATTTTTTCATTAAAAAATTAATAATAATATAGTAATAAAATAAGAACAATTTTATAGTTTGACATTCTGAAGTGCTTTTTTCAGAGAGGCAATTTTTATTTCACCTTGGGCCCACTAAAAGTCAAAATTCTAGGAAGAATATAACAAACATAAAAAAAGTGATAGAGAAATAAAAAAAAATGCACTTTCGCTAACTCATAACCGCTCGGATCAATGTTATAAGTAGACTAGGTTAATCATTCACACATCTTTCAAAAAAATTAACTAAAACCAAAAATCCTAATCACAAGACAAATACTTATTTCACTGATTCTTGCTCTGGATAGGAAAAGAGTCATACAAGTTGTTAAAGAATTCGGAAAAAGGATTTTAGGTACAGCCAATAACTTTTATAATATAGCTTATACAATTTGTTAATACAAATAAAATCCCAACACAGAGTTTCAATAATTTTCAATGGAAGCAACTTTGGAAAATTTGCATAACCAAAGTGCCTCAGCCGAACACAATCATGGACTTACAAAGAAGATAAGAAGACTACTGTTTATCACTACGGAACTTGGAAACTACACAAATCCATCTTGTATAGCGAACAAAATAAATGTATCTACAGAATAGTGTCACCACCGATCACATATACCAAAGAAAAATGCTAAACTGGTGTGTATAATGAAACAATAATCGTGCAAAAACCCACACACCTCAAAGAAAGTATCTGGGTGAAATTATCGAATTCAAATGTATTCTCGATTACTTATGAAATTCCAATAAGAGATTTAATTAAAAATTTAACACTTTTTACTTGTTGGCGAAATCAATTTCTAACAATCCTGCGCCATCTTCTTCAATAGTCCCTTTGTGAGATATATACAGTTTAGTCAGTTCTGACTCATTTTCTGCCCAAATAGGAAGATTGTTAGCTTTTACACATCGCCTTGTAAATGTTATTACTCCTTGAGGTCCTAAAAATTGATATCATTTATTGATTTGCTTTAATGTGTTAAATTATAAAAAGAAAAACATTACTAACGTTTTTTGTAAACCCTTCTAAAATAATTAATAAAACATTTCAATTTTTGTTGAACACTAACTAAAGAACCGCACTGAAAAAGTCTAAAAAAAATTATTTGATTATATTTGGGCAAGGTTTATTGAAAGCAATGTATTTACTTGAATGTACTTTGAAATCAAAAATCAAACCTGTTGAAATTTATGCTAGGAAACTGCATGTTCTGAGAAGTTGAATTTCTCCTGGGATATGTACATAAAAATGCGTTAGCTAAAAGTACTGCAGCTTGTTCCTGTGACATGCTAATACTCCGATTCATTCCTTTTTTCAGAAAAGGTATGCCACCAGGGATTTTTCTTTCAATGTCAAAAGCCAACTCCACTATACCAGGAAGAACAGTTTTAAAAAAATATTTCGTTTCGCCAGGATCAAGAGTCTAAAAATAAATTAAATTTTTAAAAACTGCGAAAATACCACCCAAGATTAATTTTTCATACTAATAAACATACTAACCCTCTCACCTTAGAAAAAAATTGGTGAAGAGCATCAAATGACCATTTTTGACTGCCTTTGGAATTGTAGGAAAATATAGCAGACTCTAATTCCTTACTTGACGATATATCTTTTTTAAGAGCAGCTTTTACTAAAGGCCACCTGGATTCTAAGCGAGACTAAAAAAATAAATGTTTTACTTCGTAAAAATATTTTTTTTTTTTTTTTTGGGGCCTATGCCTGTGGCCATTAGCCAAAAAATATTTTGAATTAACTTCATATTAAATATTCTTAATTCTAGTTGGTTATCGCCTCTCATTCGAGTGTGATCACTATAATTTTAAAATGGTGAGAATTCTTGTTAAACTTTTTAGTTTTGAACTCTGGTTTGTTTGTTGAAGGTCTGGACTCATATTTCTCTAACTGCTCATGTGAGCCATCAATGGAAACAGGAGATGTACTACAGACAGGAGTATGATTCGTGGGGAGGTTATTCTCTCAGGAAAGAAACGTACATTGGGGATCGAGAACAAAACTTGAAAGGGCAAGTTTAAGGTTTCAAGTGTAAACAGCTCTGAAAGCATCAATCTATTATTACACCTAAAGTTGGCGCAATAAGTTCTTAAGAACCCGAAACATGGCTTTACCTCAGACACTGGAAAAAGGCTCTGAGGGGAATGAGGCATCCTCACATGATGTGCATCCCATTTATCAACTTTCACTTCGGGATATGGTTCAAAGGCATCATTTTCAACCGGCACCTACAATTAAAGAACAAATTTACTAAAATAAATTATTTTAAATATCTATAAAAGCTAGGTAACTTCCTTTTTTAAAAATATTAATAACAAAATTAAAAATTCAGAATTTTTGTTTTATATTGAATATTTGGAATTGCATTACTACAGTTTACATAAATATGGTAAAAGAAGGAGGATGGTCACATGTTATCTGAGCGTTAAACATATGCTTCTGAAATCCATGTATTAAAGTTTCCAACAGAGGATATCAAGAAAATATTTCATCTATGTAATGATTTATTCGCTACTACAATCACAAATAAGAGAATTTACTCTCAAGCAGTGGAAATGAAAGGAATAAAATAAAGGTACCTTAAACAAAACTGTATGGTTGGACGATGCTTTCACAGGAACATAGTCTTCGGTTGTGTTAAGCTTAAATTCTTCTATACTAACTCCAAGCCATTCTACTCCCACAGATATTAGATTTACAGTAAATCACAAATAAAATGATTTAAAAACTTTAAAGTGAGGATATACCTTTTTCTGAGCTAACTGTTTGTGAAGAGCATGATTCTTCAAATAGATCCTGAGAAACATTAAGTTCAGACATGTTTATGATGTGTCATTCGTCTACTTTAGAAAAGGTGACAACTGAACTAAAATACACACATTGTGTTCTCTGAATTTGGTATATGCAAAAATTAGAGGCATGACAATAATTTAAAAGTTGAGAAATCATTACTAAGCAAACTTCAGTACTAGTAAAAGTGATTAGTAACTTTGAATATCACATGATGATTCCAATTAAAAAAAAATTATCAATTAAATTTTATCCAAAATAACAGGCTCGTTGCTATCTGTGTTTTTAAGTAAAGTTTCGGGAAGGTTACACTTCGTTACTGTTATGATTGCAACCCTCGATGCTTTAACAGTTTAACTTAATTAATTTGGTAAACAACTTTGGTTTTAGATTTAGAATAGTGACCAGATGTGTAATAGTTCAAAATGTGAGGCAAATGACGTAAGAATAATCGGAATTATTAAAAGAGATTTTAGAAATATAAGAAGGGAAATACGTTAAATGCCTATGTATTTCTGTAGGAAACTTATTTTTACCCTGAGAAAGTAGTAAGTGTTACAATAAATTAAAATAACTTATTAGAACGTTGCTAATGTAACTTTTGGCAGAGTAACAAGCGTTAATCATTCCTTTGAATGAAAGTTAACAAATTTAGCTCTAAAAAAAGAAATAAGTAAATACAAAAAAATAAAATGCCAAAACTCGTTACTTTTACGAGTAAGAATACTTAAACGTTGCACATTTAGTACATATTTTGCATATTAGTATATATTGCACAGTTGGTTTCTTTAGAATTGTCTCGTTTGCAGCCCTTTTTTAGCATTTAAAACTTAACCCACTCGTCAGTTAAGTTTTTCATTCAATCACTAAATGGGTTCAAATGAAGATTCCTGACTATGTTCAGATAGATCTGTGCTGCTTTGTACACTACCCAGCTTTTGGGTTATTACAAATGAAATCCTGCTTCTTTGTTCCTACCTATATACGCACAAAAAAGATAGTAGATAGATTCAGATTCTTTTTTTATTCCATTGTTGTTGGCAATTGCTTAATAATTTACGATTTACTAATATTTAGGCAGCCACAAACGAAATACGTAGCAAAGGTTTCTTTATAATATGAAATGAAGCATAAAGATTAATCACAGATACCGTAGCATTTTCAAAATATGGTAGACAACTTTATGCAAATGCATACTATGGTATTTTTTAACTGTATGCTATTAACCGGAATTAAATAGTATTGTAGTAAGAACAATATGCAAAATTTAGAATTATTACGAGTATCTGTTTTTTGTACAAATACATTTTAGTATGTTATTTAAAATATGTAATACTTTATCCTTAATATTCTTTTTGTTCCGAATTAATGAGAGGTATTAATAACAGTTTTAGGGGAAAATACAGTAACTCTTTACTACTGCACTTAATTGCATTTATAGTTGTCATCAATGAATGGATTGTATACTGTTCTTACAAAAATTTCTGGCCTAATACAATTTGTGGTGACTTACAAGACTATTATAAAGTACTGTTTGTAGCAGATCCACAAATACTAGGAGAAAATACTGAGTCTTGGATTGCAAGATGGGATTCAGACAGGTAGAAATTTAATTTGGTATTACGTCTAAATTAATCCAAGCTTTCAGAACTAATTTCTATCATTTGTTGACTTTTACTTACATTTAAACTAATATTTTCTGTTAAATGCTTTTATTGCCCTGATTAATAAATGTTCGTTTTACTTTCAGATTTCTTCGAAAAACTTATCTTTATGCCTTACAGCATGCCGAACCATCGGTAGTAGTTTTTCTGGGCGATTTAATGGATGAGGGTAGCCAAGCAGATGATGAGCAGTTTTCACGTTATTTTACTAGATTCAAAAGGATATTTAATCATGAATCTTCTTCAGTAAATATGGTGAATATCGGGCTTAATAATGCTCTAATTAAAATTTAATTGGCAGTCTATTATTGGATGTTTGTTTATTTTCAGACTATTTTTTTGCCAGGTGATAACGATATTGGTGGTGAAGATGAACTAATTTTTTTCCCAAACGTAAAGCGTTTTGAAAATTATTTTGATAAAAAACCAATTGTGGAGAGATATCAGAACATAGAATTTTACAAGGTAATGCAGTATCTAATACCAAGTTTATATTTTAATTTCTGAGCTGTTGACTGTATATGATGTCTTTTGATTTTTTTTTTTTGGCATTATTGGCTTTCGCCGTACATCCAGCATCGTCTAGGTGCTTATCACTAGAATATCACTCACTCTCCATTCTTACTTATAGATACATTCGCTTCACTCATTCATCCCTCTACTATATACAACTATTTACATAAACCTTACAACTAATGGATGGATCAGTACTCTATATTCCTGCCATCCGTATTGCTTAACCGAAATTAAAATCACGTAATCCTTCTCTAATCATTTTCTTCCATTCATTCTAATCGGCTATAACTTTCAAATACATTCATATTTCTTTGCTAGCTCTGCTAAAGATTTAAGCACATGGATGTTGGTGGAGAATATTATGTCTTCGTAGCGAAATGGTGCATCTAAATACCTGTATAAGTAGTCAAACATTCGTTTCCTTTCTACTACATAACGTGGACATATAGGCGCCACGGTAGCCGAGCGGTTAGAGGCGAGACCTGCGAAGCAAATATGTATTGTGGTACTGGGTTCGATTCACGGTCTTAGGCCTTGGATTTTATTTAATGGTTAATAAAAGAAATTTACAGTAAAGTACGTTTGCTAGTCGCCTCCCTCGACGACACCTAATTGGTAGTTGGACGTTAAGCCCTGCCTGAAAAAATAGGCGATTACTTTACTTTACTTTTACGTGGACATATCATTATTATATGTTTGAAATCCTCCTCATCCTCATTTTTGAAATCTTCGTCCATTGAAAGTTTCAAAAGTTTTATTGTACGTTACTATGCAACATTTACTTCAGAATAATAACATCCTTTTCTGTTATTCTAATATTAAATTTAGAAATAATGTATTATTAGTTTTTAATGTTCTAAATTGGCCTACTTTTACAGTATTTTGCTAGTGAAAGACTAATTTTTTCGTTCCTCTTGGCTTCTTCGTATTTTAATTGTCAGAACTGTACTTGAGAAAGTGGGAATCCCAAAAGGGAGTTCTGAGTTTCAAACAAATAGAATTTGCTCTGTTCCCTTTGATTCTAAAAGTCGATGTTAATTTTAATTGCCTGATGTAGTATTATTAGTAATATTATTTTTTTACTGTATATAATAATACTTACCATCTGGCTCCGGAGAAAATTCCTGACCCAAACTTACTCTCTCTCCTAATAAAGAGGGATGGATAGCCTTAGGATTCGGCAGTTAGCGGATGACTTTTTTAAGATCTTCTTCTTGTAGTACTTCTTACTCTGTTTTCCAACTCATACACAAGAGGCTGAAGAGTGTTTAAAGTGAGTACATCATACTTTCGCCTTCTCGAATTTCGGAACAAGTGGAGGGATAGTAGCTAGCTTGGATTGGAAAGGTCACTTTCTACACAAATTAGATCTTCTGGATTTTGTGTGCAATGATTTATGCCTTGTTTAGAATTCCTCATCTTTTGTAAAGGTTTTCTCTAACCACGTTAGGTGTACACGTAGATGCGGCGGCGTCTTCATTCTCCATAGAACGGTACTGAGGTACAAGAGCAGGTAGTTCCCTTCTAAAGTTAAGTAGTGTCAGTATACAAGTCGAATGTGCAAGGAAATTCATTATCTTTCATGGCGGATCGCTGAGGGACACTTGTATAAAACTCCCAATGGCAACGAAATCGGCTGTTATGAGTGTTTGCCGCACAAATAAAAATTTAGTTAACAATTTCAATCCATGTATTTATGTTTGAAAATAATTTTTAAAACTAGACGATTATGTTCTCAGGTTAATAAATTATTAAGAAGATTTCCTACTATTAGTAATAAAAACAATACTATCCGAATAGCAGTGAGCCATATTCCTCTGTTAGGATATGCTGATGAAACAACAGAAAAAGTAATTATTTTCATTAACTTAAAAGATTAAGTATATAGTATTTGAATAGAAATCTGCTTACAATTGCCAAAGAATAAATAGAAAGTTATTGTAACTGTTTAATATATAGTGAAATTTACTTAAAAATTATATTGATGATTTAAAAATCAAGCAGGGAAAGATAGTTAAATGTTCAATTAGTACCTTTACTTAAAAAAAAAAAAAAAAAAAATGGATAAGTTTTCTTGTAAATCAAAATAGCGAGAAGAAGATTCTAACTATAAATTTTGAGAGATTAGCTCTTTAATTATTGGTCACGGAATTTGATAAAACAGTAAATTAGAGTTCAGATCAAGTTGAGACCGGTTGTGAAGATTTTAAAAAAGAAACCGTACCTCAATTTGACATTATTGCCCAGAGCAATGGAAATGGCAAAGATTATAATATATAATATAATATATATATTATTAACATGTTTCGGTTTAATGGATAATACACCTTATTTATAATAATAGAAGGATGACCAATATGTCTTGTACATTTTATTTCTCATGAAGATCTTTTTTTTGTGTGTTTGCTTGTTTACTTTACATTCACTCGCTACACAATATACATTTGATGAGAGTTGATACATTTAAATAACTTTCTTCGAATTATTTGTAAAACTACAAATGAATAAGTTTATACTTTATTTCTTTACATTAATGCAGTCCTTAAGGAAGAAATACAAACCTGGAAAGCATTTTAATTTTGAAAAAATTTTATTTGCAAGGTGATCACTCGATTACGTCCTCACCTAATATTTTCTGGTCACGATCATAAATCTGTTCATTTTGTTGGAGACCTTAATACAGGAGAGACAATCTATGTGGAAGTTTTTAACGATAGGGTTAAATATGACAGATTGCCGAAATGGAGATTTCAGAGTAGTAAGTCGCATACAAATGAAATATTAGTTCCTACATGTTCTTATCGCATGGGAGTTCAGAATATTGGGTATGGACTGGCTGTAATAGGTTGGTATAATTTCGATTTGAATTTTCCAAATTATGTAATTATGTTAATCTATATTGATCATAAATGATTGAATAATTATTGTTTTTCCCCAGACAAGAAAGGCGAATATTTTTGTTATCAAATTCTCTGGTTGCCTCAACGTTTGACTCAACTAAAAGTGTACCTGTATTGCATTCCACCAATAATTCTGCTCATGTTGTTCCCAACAATTAAACGTTTTTATAATTGTTTAGTGTGCTTAAAGTAAAGTCACAAATTGATATAAATTTGAGCTTATGTATTGAGTACAAAAATTCTTTTTCTATTTGTATACAGGGTGACCAAAGTTATATGCTCCACCCACTTTTTTTTAAAATGGCGGGAAATTTCGAAAAAATAAAAAACACGTATTTAATCATTTTTAGTCTAGTTCATTTTCAGTGATTGACCCATTTTTTTAAACCCTTGTATCTCGAGATACAGCATCCAACTTTTGTTTTTCAAATGGAACGTTATATTTTTTGTTGCATATTTTTGTAGTATTTGAGCTCCTAAAAACAACAAAAAAAAAATTTTTGAAATCGGTTAGGTTTTTCAAAAGGTATGATAATTTAAAATATGAAAAACAAATTTCAGTTTACTGTCAAAATTACGTTATTTTTTTTAAAGAATCTATTCAAACTGGGTACAACCAACGGATAGGCAAGCCAAAACTCTGGACTCCCACGCTTTGCTTGTAGCAGCACTTATGGTTGCAAAGACAAGATCTAGGCAGGCTAGAGTTATTCGACGATCAGGTTGTTTTTTCTACAAACGTTTGGTGTGGAGCTGTAGGAAATCAACTAATCGGCCCATACAGAGAGAACTTAACTGGTGAAAGGTATCCAACTTTTTTTTCAGAGACATTTTGCCAGTTCTGCTTGAAGATGTTCATCTACAACGTCGGCTAGATATGCATTTTCAACAAGATGGTTGCCCGGCACATAATGCGAGAGTGGTTCGAGGTTACCTGGACAGAAAGTTCCATGAAAAGTGCTTAGGGGCTCATTGTCCCATCCAATGGCCACCTCGATCTCCGGACTTAACTCAAATGGACTACTATTTTTTGTGGGGATACCTAAAAAAATAAAGTGTAAAGTATCCCGAGCTTCAGTCGTTGATCTGAAATGTCGAATAACTCTAGCCTACCTAGATCTTGACTTCGCCACCACAAGTGCTGCTACAAGCAAAGTGTGGGAGTCCAGAGTTTTGGCTTGCCTATCCGTTGATTGTGCCCAGTTTGAATAGATTCTTTAAAAAAAGTAACGTAATTTTGACAGTAAACTGAAATTTGTTTTTCATATTTTAAATTACCATAACTTTTGAAAAACCTAACCGATTTCAAAAAAAATTTTTTTGTTGTTTTTAGGAGCTCAAATACTACAAAAATATGCAACAAAAAATATAACGTTCCATTTGAAAAACAAAAGTTGGATGCTGTATCTCGAAATACAATGGTTTTAAAAAATGGGTCAATCACTGAAAATAAACTAGACTAAAAATGATTAAATACGTGTTTTTTATTTTTTCGAAATTTCCCGCCGTTTAAAAAAAAAGTAGGTGGAGCATATAACTCTGGTCACCCTGTATATATATATTTTTTTTTTTTGAAAAAATTTAAATAATAGTGTAATTAGTATAGTTATTAAAAATTAATTTCTCTCTAATAATAACCACGTTTAAAAATTTTGAATTATAAGGGGAAAGATCTGAATTTCCAAGGTACTCCACGAGTTCCCCTCAACATATTTTAAATTTATTTTTCCTATTGGTCTCTTTTGTTGGTTTATTAAAACAGTATTATTTAGTAAAATAAAAATAAAAAAATGATAATTAGATTGTTGGTTGGCTGGTGCTGCGCTAGTTTGTGGGGAAAAATCTTTTTAAAAAAAAGAAAACTATTTGTTCGACGTTTTCGGACATTTTTGTGGTCCTGTTTGAGAAATTAGAGTATTCGAAACGTCGAACCAATAAAGTTTTATTTTAACTGAGAGACTATAGTATTTCAATTTTTTTGTGTGAGTTTTTTATATGACTCCTGATGATATTTAAAAAATATGCTACATTAAATTTATGATCACATATCATTTGCTATGTACCAACAGATAACTATGAACGTCCAACTATGAAATTAGGTGATATAGTACTTTACTATTAACATTTGTCCACAAAAAAGTAGCTACAAGTGGAATTCTAACTAGGGATCTCCTGTTTTCAAATTCATGCTTCATAACCATTACACCTACACCCATTGTATATTTGTTTAATCGCAATTACGAATTAGACAAATCAGCCTAACGTTGTGAGACAGTACAAAACGATTTATTTAAGTTTCTGGAATTTTCTTTGTTTCTTTTGACGGGCAAACAAAGAATATTTACTACTTTATAGTAGGCCTATCTTTTCTCAAGAGAATATTGATATTAGTGATTTCAAGGGGAGCAGTTTCGTACACTTCCTTCAACAGAATTATGTTACTATATGCAGGGCCGGATTTAGATGAAAAGAGGCCCCAGGCTATTCCACTTATGAGGCCCATTCACCGCCCATTTTTAAGTTTGTAAATTACATGAGAGATAATATAATACATCTCTACATTGATACATCACTAAAACAGTGTTTTAGTGTGCACTGTTTTTAGAATAGTGTAATTTTAATTTTGCTAACGATTTGAATGTAGGCCCCTCTTGATCTTGAGGCCCTAGGCTGAAGCCTAGTTTTAGCCTATAGGAAAATCCGGCCCTGACTATATGCGCGTACATGAGCATATGCGCAACCCATGGCTCACAAGTAGCCTCCTTAGCTGCCTTGAGAAGCGCCTCCGCCTAGTTCAACTCCTTGGATGTTCCAATGCCCAGTATGAAAAACTATACTTTGTCCTTCATACTTAACGGGAAGTCGATATAGATCATCCAGCGCAGCATCTATTTGGACATTCTGCTCATGGGCCAAGAAAACACGTACATGGTGAGGCGGAAACTCGTACTTCTAGCGCTATAGAACTGTCAGAGCCGGCTACTTTATTATAAGCTTTATGACAAAATAAAGGTAAATAATTGTGATGTGAAAGTGGTTTGCTATATAACTCTATATATTAAATGAGTAGTACTTAATTCGGAGGGCCTTTTTTCAATGAACGCTAATTGTGCATTTATTTATAGAAATAATTTAACAAAAACTTACAGTTTAAAATGTTAAGTATAAGGGTTGATTAAACGCCAAAAGGTACACAAATCAGCAAGCACCCAACATTTCATTAATTCTTCATTAATATTTAAGTAATTTTACTGCATTAATTTTCATTAATATTTTTTAGAATTTATTAGATGTCACAGACCCTTATGCTGGCCATTTTCGTCTACAAAATATTTGTTCAAGTAGCACTGTAGATTGACTGTAATATCTAGTTATTTATAATAATCAAACTATTAAATACAGGTTAAAAAGAAAAACGTTATAAAAAATAAAAAAAAATTATGAGGCTAAAAAATTCAAAACTTTTTTTTATAAAAAAAAATGTAATATGTAATATAAAGTAAATAAGATATGTATATTTTTAGGACAGCTAATTATTCCAGTATTTTACTATAAGTAAAATTAGGGGGACTAAATTAAATTACAATTGAGAAATCAATAATTGTTGTTGAATAATCTACTTGTTATTAACTGTGTGTTATTTGTGCTCACGAATATTTCGGTAAGACGAATTCAAGACAGTAGCCTACTCTAACTTTGTCTTTTTCTACTTTAACATGCATGTACATATGTGTGATTTATCATAATTATAACAAAAAAATATAAATGAAGTGGCCAGCATAAGGGTCTGTGACATCTAATAAATTCTAAAAAATATTAATGAAAATTAATGCAGTAAAATTACTTAAATATTAATGAAGAATTAATGAAATGTTGGGTGCTTGCTGATTTGTGTACCTTTTGGCGTTTAATCAACCCTTATACTTAACATTTTAAACTGTAAGTTTTTGTTAAAGAGATTTTTGTACCTTTTGGATAGATTTTCCTTTTTGTCTATTTTACAAAGTTACATATCTGCTTTACAGAATTTTTTAAATTTGGAATAAGCAATTCTATCATTATAACCTGATAAGATGGTAAGTCGGAACCGTAACTACCACTAGAGAGATCTTTTTAAAGAATGATTATCGTTAAGGTCCCCCAAACCATCCTCAGTAACAACTTTTTTTGAAAAAGCGTTTTGAATAAAATAGGAAGGTATTTGTGCGTAAATAGCAAAATTAAACTGCGATTTCATTACTTCCTTTTAAGAGGAGTAAGAAAAATAAACTGCGATTGCAGTACTTCTAGGCAAAGAGGCAAAGATTTTTTAATCGAACGACAATTCATTGATTTAAATCGGTTCACTCATTGATAATTTAAACGATTGCAGTACTTCCTCTTAGTAGGTGCAAGAGCATCAGCAATGTAGAGGAGCTTTAACCACTTATTCGAGCTGAATTTTATCAAAATCGGACTAAGCGTTATAGAAATATTGGTAATAATAGTTTTAGAAAGGGCCTTATTTGGGTGGGGCAAACTCCCCTCCTTATGAGGCACGGCGTCGAGACCTTTATAGTGCAAATCTGTACAAAATTTCGATTCGAATGACATTTCATTCATGAAAATCGGTTCACGTGTCGATAATTTGAAACGATTCCTATACTTCCCCTTAACAAGTGTAAGAGCTGATTGCCGCTTTAATGTTACGTAGGGGAGCCCTAACCCTATCATCCTACCAAATTTTATCAAAATCGGGCTAAGATTTACAGAGTAATTAGTAATAATAATTTTGGAGGGGGCCTTACATAAAGGGGGCTAACTCCTCTCCCATTCGATGTACAGGATCGAGACCCTCAAAAGGCACATCTACATAAAATTCCGAATCGAATGACACCTCATTCATGAAAATCGGTTCACGCGTTTAGGCGCTACGTTGTTTACAAAAAAGGTAACAAGAAGAAGAAGAACAACAACAACAACAACAACAAGAACAAGAACAAGAACATTTTTTGAAAAAGCCGTTTTTGCTCATTTTCAGCAACTTTTTTCTCGAAACCTATTAGATCTGGGTGGTTGCAAAAAAATTACAGCTATAAAGGAGGGTTTGCCCTATATTTTAAAGAAAATTTGGGAATTTTATCTTTTATAGAAAAAGAGAAAAAAATTGTCAAAGTTGGGTGTTTTTCAACGTTACGCTTTTTCGTGCAGTTTTTGACGATCAACCCTTATACAACTGTCCTACCGGACAGTTTTAATTATTACCCTACAAAGTATTAAGAAATTAGGGGCGGGATTTGGTCTAGTGGTGATGAGCGGGCTTTGTAAGTTGGAGATCCCCAGGTCGAATCCCGCGTGTGGCTGCTTTGTATTAGTTATGACAAATTTTTTTATAGTAAAGTATGTGCTTCCGCCCCCGTCCACGATACCTAATTCGTTGTTGGACGTTAAGCCCTGCCTGAAAAAATAGGCAATTACTTTACTTTTACTTGTTAAGTAATAACCTGTAAAGTAAGAATTTGGTAATGATTGTGTTAAAAAATTCGATAACAATCTGGCTGTGTTAATGTATTTTCTGAAATGTGTATAAAAACCTATTAATATATTACTAATAATTTGTTTGCTGTACATTAAAGTGAAATTGCGTCTTAATTACTGTTCTGATTTAGTTAAATTGCTTGTTTATTACTTTCAAGGACAAATTCACCCTCCTTTTCCTTTCAAGCCGACTAACACTTAAAAAATTAATTGTTTAATTTCAAAGAAGCTATGATTAATTTAAATTTGATGAGATAAATGCAAAACAACTTGCTCTTTTTAGTTTTGGTACAATGTATTTAATTACCAGGCGATTTTTTGTGCGTTTAGAATTATGATATATTTTGACTACTAAATGTTTTTGGATACTTGGAATTGCAATTTTCATGGTTGCTATCTACACTGACAACACTTCAGGCAGTTTATATTTAATTTCACCACCATAGGTGGGTCATATATACGAGTATTTATATATCCATCCAAGATTTGAAAGAGATGTTTTACAATTTAAGTAAATTTTTAAATTAAAAACAAATCTAATATTAAATTCTTTGAACAACAGTGAGTCCCAAGCAGTGGACTACTTCTCAAAACATCTTTTATTGGAACCCTTGGATTTGAAAAAATTGTGGTGAGAGCATTCCCCTTATATTTGGGATCAGAAATAAACTCCCGAAGCGATATCTCCCAAAATATTGAAATGAGAATCGCTGTAGCCCACTTATATTATTATAGGGCTCAGCCAACAATTTCGGATCAACCGGATCTCAAAAAGAACGAAAGTGAGTCTTTATGGAACACTGATACGTCCAGTTCTACCAATCCAGGACAGTCAAAAAGGCAGATGAAAAGAAACTCCCGAAAGTTTTGAAGAAAAAATACTGATTGAGTTTATGACGGCAGATGTGGGGAAAGAGGTAGAACCAGTATTTGTATAGCCTGAATGAGAACTTTTGATGAGAAAGTTTGTTAAAAAAAAGAATCATCAATTAAGTATCTTTTTTTTGACGGAAACTTTTCTAACAGATCCGGCATGTTACTAAATAGGATTTTCTTGAAACGGCTTCGTGCTAATTTTCATTTATGATTTATCTCCCGACTTTTCAATTCCTGTTGATTTCCTAGAGAGCCTGAGCGGTCACCTGAATTTGAGGGGTATGTATCCTCCTAAGATCAACACCATCCTTTAAAATTGGGGGTAATATCTGGGCAGGGCATTGAAGGGAGGGTACATCAGAGAGATTATGTTCGACTACTGACATCTAACTCGTACTAGCACATTTTTTGGAAAGTTTAGTTCTCTTTTTGATCTGGCTGATTTCTGTGCCGAAAAAACTCTGGGGAACATTCTGAAAGTGGCATAGATGGTGAGACCTCAATGCTTCCCGTTGAGTCTAGGTTGCTAGAGGAGAATATTCCCGACGTACGATTCTCTTGGGAAAGCTTTCTTAGAATTATCTGGGATGGAAATGCAATGGGGAATGAGTGAGCTGCAGAGAATAGTTATTTCTAACTGCCGGCTTTCACTTCTTTTCTTAGAATTTTTGCGCCTTCTGGATTTCCTCATATTAATTTTTGTGCTAATTTCCCCGCAGGCATCCTTTCCTCGTATCCTAACCATCTAAATCTTCTTACTTTACCTGAGTGTCTATACCTGGCTCTCAAAACATTTCCATCAATTTTTCATTTTTTCTTATCTTCCATTCGCTATTCACTTCCAGAAGATTATTGGAACGATATTCGTAACAGCACTAAAAACTACAAAATATCAATTAAAAAGTAAGTATGTTCCTCACTATACATCCTCTTACTAAATTCTTATGGTTTAATCTTTTACTACCTATAAACTACGAATTTTTGAAACATATATAATTCAAACAATATTTATTTTCGTAGTACCGGTCAGCACACTGAAATGACAAAGGGAATCCAACCCGTCCTAAAACTAATTGTAGAATAACGAACTGCAGCGCCGATTATTATTATTATTTATTTATTTTTATTTTTTATGATTTAAGGCGCGTCAACATCTAAGGTTATTGGCGCCCGGAGCTTTTTTCAGTGCACTGCCGGCCTCCGTACAGTGTTCTCTCGTTACAGACAACACTGTCCATTCATCGGACAGTGAGCTGTAAGAAGCTCCCAGGAAGAGAAAATCCAAGGGTCAGCTGCTGGATTCGAACCCGGGACCTCCGCGTGGGAGTCCAGTATGCTAACCTCATAGCCGGGTTGCAACTTCACATCCCCATTAAACCAATGAACCCATGCTTTCAGCGAAAGTAGGAAGTTGATAGATAGATAATGTTCTGTATTTAGTGCAAATATACATATTACAGGGGTTCTGTGTTACACAATTAATTTACAAAAGATTGAAATGATAAAATAATAATCATAATGTAAATGGAAAATGTAAACATAATAATAACTGTAGTACCAACTTAAAAATTAAAAATGGAAATAATAATAATAATAGTAGCAATAAAAGTAATACATAATTTTAAAAAGTACAAATAAAATGAAATAAGTCAAAAACAAATTTTGCAAATAAAAATATTCTTAATTCTTTAATAAATACTTGAACTTAAAATTTCTTTTCATATTTATTAAATTTAATTTTGTCATATTATTTTTATTTTCTCTTTATTCATTTAGCCCGAACTATCTTAATTTTAGTGCTGCCACTATAAAAAAAATATATTTTTCCCACATGGATATTATTCTGAATGCTTAAGAGAAAATGAATATCCGCTTTATTGGCAAAAAAATTTCAGATAAATAACGCTTCCTTAATGGGGCATAATTTGGGGAATTCTTGTAAGAGGTGTTTAAAACTTTCACACTTATTTAAGGTTTAGACATTCCAGACAGACTGAGCGTCAATAGAGTTATAGCTCTTCAGCTCTATACCATATTCTTATTGTTATATTGTTTTGTCGCTAGAAGCTCTTAGCTTATCTATTTTATCTATCTATTGAACGTTACATATTGTTCTGTCGCACTTAACCCACTTCAATGTCTGTAAACAGTTCTGTAACTTGAATTAATAGCTCGGTAAACATCCTCTAAAATTTCGTGTTTTTTTTTCCATTTCTCTGTTCGATAAGGTAGCATTTTTATAACTAAATTTACTTCTATTTTATAAATAATATCTGGTTCATTAATTGGTAGCCACTTTTGCAACTGATTAAACCAATTCCTCTCTGCTCTTTTATCACTTAGTCTTTTAGCCTTTAATTTTTACTAATTTTTTTAGCCTTTCAAAACAAAATTTTGGTAATCTGTACTCTTCCATTGTCAGAACTCTAGTCCGTAAGACATTTTCTTAAAATCAGTCACACTTAAGCGTGCCCTTGCAATTTCGAGTCTGACTATATAATCTAGGGTACATTTTAGCCAATAAAGGAGCTGTTTAAAGATCCTAAAAGTAGGAAGTTATATACAGCAATAAGCAGGATGTGGTTCAATCACATCTTCAGTCCGTACCACCTGTAATATTCTCGGTATTTATTCTGGGTCGAATAGGAATCACGATTGTTTCCAAATGTATATCCATCAACGTAAAAGTCGATGCGGAATACTTAAATTCTATCCTGCAAAAAATATCCAGCAGTAGAGAAATAAAGTAAATTGAGTCAAATTTGTGTTCCTGCGATTAAAAAAAAAAATCTGTAATTTAAAGTTAGCTAGTGCAATTATAATTAGTTCAGTTTTAATGTTGCTATGTAGCCGCATTATCACCATATGTCTAGGAGTGATAAAACATTTTAGGCTGTTAGTTTATACTAAATTTAGTTAAGTAGTTCTGTGACAGGATATTAGCATGCAGTTCTAAGTGCAGGTCTTCTAATATTTCCATATTATTGTACAGGTTTGTGATTTGTTTAAAAAAAATTTAATTATCTAAACTTTAAAAAATATTTTAATATTAAAAAATTAAAATATTTTGTTTTGATTTCTAAAATATCGTAAAACCAAAAACTTATGAAAATTTAATAAATTTTTGGTTTCTATACATTTCTTACTTCTTTAAATAATTGGATCAGTACCAAAGCAAATAATTTCACGCCCATTAATATTCTAGTTGATGTAAACTTGATATGATTATGGTTTAAATTGAGCTTATCTATCTTATAATTAAAAAGTAAATACTACCTTAATTTTCTTTGCATCTATATGATTTTATTTGACCAGTGGAGATATCAATATCTTTATTATTTTTTTTATCTTTGACAATTTTTTTGGTACTCAGAATGTTTATGGCTATTCACCTTTGCTTCACCTTCACTCACCTTTGCCCTTAGTATGTCCTGTTATATTTCGCTTTAATGATACTACAGAATAAGCTTTATAGAATTGCACCAAGGTCACTTTAGAACATAACTCGGCCAAAGACGACTTAAATGAAAGAATATGTATATGATTTTTGGAAGCAACCTGCGTTTTTTATTAATCTTAAATTGCATTTGGCTAACAAAGTTGTATAAGTAGGTGTTACGTTTGCTTTTTTGAAGAAGTCTAATGGCAGCTTCATTAGTGTCCCGCACATTCCTGTCGGCACAGATAATTGGACAGCGTAGGATTGAAACGCCCATGGAAACGAAGGTAGATCCATTGTTCTGCAGAAGCTTTGAGATAACCTCTAAGAGAAAGAGCCCAATATACCTTTTCCATTGAGTATTGTAGGTTGTAGTTTGATAAAACTTCCATAATGTTCGCTAAATCTATTCATCAATTCTTATCGAAACTATGACCCATGACGTGATTAATTTAAAAGAAACTACGGACCAACAAATCCAGTTATTTTAAAATTCTATAACTATTGGTCCTGCCGAAATAAGTGAAATGCATTTTTCCAAAACAGGTTACGGAATAGATCGAAAGAAAAAGAATGCCCAGAACGACGATTGAGCTGGAAATCAGCATCAATATATATATTTTTTAACTTGTATATTGCGCACACATTGCTTAGTAGTTCGTAAATCCATACTTTGAAAGTTCAATAAAATAATATGTGAAACAAAGACGTTAGTTCTGGAGTTAACTTATCCGTTTTAATTAGCATAAGGCTAATGGAATTTGGAACTCCCAATGTTTTTGTTTAATCATCTCATGATTTCAACAAATGAAAAGCACAAATTTATTTCGATTTTGAGAATTAGATAAAAAAAATAGTTTATTTATAGAGATTTTTTCTATGACATGTTTACAAGTAGGTACCGGTAGGTACATTATGTATGTTTCACATGCCATTAAGATATAAATAAAGATTATGTGTTATTGATAAGCAATACAATTTTATTATAAACATACTAGATTACATTTAGCATTGTTAAACTGAAGGTCAACCACATTAGAGTCCTTGATAAGAAGACGGGTTTAAAAGTAGGCTGCTAGTTTAACTCAGTGATCATAACTCAGTAGAGTCTCGTCTTTAGCTGGGAGAAAGTATGTGAGTAGAATTGTTAGATTTGTTGTGCGATTTAGATTTTTATTCTAATTTAATTAATTCATTCTTAGATATTTTAAAACATTACTAAATATTTTCAAAAATTTAATTCGTTTATTTCAGTTTCCCTAGCAAAGATGCAACCCACCGCTGTTTTCAGTTTAGTTCTGTTTTTCTTTTCCTGTTGGACAGTGGATGGTGCGGTACAAAGAATACCACGCAGAAAATGTCTAAGAAATGACTACAATGAAACAATTTACGACTATAAAATTGGTCATCTTTCTGGCGATTCTGTAATTAACTTAGCAGATTATGTTGGGAAGGTAAGTGTAGAAAATACAAGTATACAAGTGTTTAATTCCTAAATACAAGTAATTGAATTATTTTTAGAAGATCACTAAATTCCAACAGTCGTGAGTTTCTCTCTCCTTACTTTAAGATAACATTCCTCTTTTTGTTGCATACTAATAAGTAGTTCACCTTCATTTATTTACTTCAAGTACTTTCCTTGTTTGAAGAATAAAACTATTATTATTGCATCAACAGTTTCCTTAAACTCTTGCTTGTAATTACAAAGCAGAAAATCTTTTGTCACTAGTTCTTCACTTTTCACTTAACTGCTGCTTCATATTAAATGCTATCACCAATTTTTTTTTTTTGTCTTAATCTCTAATTTTTGAACATAGAATTATTTAGTTCGAAATTGTATGAGCACTGTTTTCAGTTATCTTAATTAAACGAATGTTATCATATGTAATAGTTAAAACCTTTCAGTTTTAAAAAGCACTATTCTTATGTTATAAAAAAACTACTTTCTTTTTTTCTAAGGACGTTTAAGCAAATTATTTTATTTTCATATCCTTATCTTATTTTTGCTCATTCCTGTTACTTGAGTATGAATAATAAACGAATGTGGAGATGACGCATTAAGGTTGTCTTTAAGGCTTCAAGGTATGCTCATTAGGTAGTGTTGAAACTAACGAATTAGTATTCTTTGCGCTTTCTTACTCATCAGGTCGGATTTAAATAGTTGACTTACTGCCCATTTAGATCTGTAACATCATTGGCAAAATTCTAACTCAGTTGTTCTATGTCTTTAATTTGAACTTAGAAAATCAATTAATTTTTAAAAATAAGTCAAACTGAAGTTATAGCTTGTACCTATTAATTACAGTTATAAATTTAAAGAAAAATGATAGAGCTTATTATATTAACTTTTATCTATTTTCAAAAGAGAAAGTTGCGAAAAAAACTCTCTTCTATTTGGCGGATTTTGATAGAAACTTCTAATATTAGTCACTGTAAATGCTTGGAAAAAATAATTCTTCAGCACTAAATGCGATTTTGTATGTTCTTAAAATTACCAAAGAAGCAGAGTATAGAACATTATCTCTGCTTTATTGCTAAAAAAAAAGACGATAACGATAATTTCTTGATCCTTAGATATCATGGATTTTAATTTTCCTACCAAATTTGCTTATTTAGAAATTTGTCAAGATAAATGAATTTATTAAGATTTTATCCCTCATAACATGCTTCCTATCTCAATTTCCGTTACAGGATTTTCTTACAGGTTTTGGTTCATTGTGATCTTGTAAGGGCATTGTATTCCTTTTTAATTTAAGTTTACATTTCTGTTGTTAATTAAAGCTGAAGTAGTTTTTACTAGAGAAATTTAAAAGTAAATTCAATGGCTTTACCTATGTTCTAGAATCAAACTCTTACGATGGAGATATATCAGTCTCCACCACTTTTGAATTATTATATAATTATTAAAGAAAAAAAAAATTTAAAAATAGAGTAAATTTTTAAAATATTCATTTAAAAAAAAACTAAAGTAATTTGATCATATACGATCAGAAGGTACAAAATATAAAAATAATAAAGTGAAAGATAATATGGAAACAAATTTCTGATGAAACATTTTGTTATCGTTTTAGTTGTAAACTTTCACTACATAATAATAATAATCATCTATAGGTATAATCTATGTCCTTTTTCCGTACAAATTATCTAAAATATAACATGTAGCCAAGACGATAATTTGTGTTTTGATAAATAGTTATCGTAAAATGCACATAATATAGGTAGCCACAGAAGACTAGGGCTACCTCAAATTTATTTCTAAAACGTTAATTGTGAAACACCAAACACGACTTTCTTTTACTCTAATTCTCATAGTCAAAGCTATAATATTCGGAATTAGAGCAACATATTTCAAAAACATATTAACATATTACGGTAAAAATATGGGTGATAAAACCAATCAGTGGCATTCTAAAGGGAAGCCAAAATACTTCTAATGTACCAAATAACCTTATTTAGAGAACCCTTCTACAATGAATTTTCACAAAGAACGTGTTATGTTAAACTGATAAGTCCAACTAGGTATGCATTGTTCATTTTTATTACAATTTTACTACAACTTTTACTATTAAGATAAGAATAATAGAAATGATAATGTCTTACATGAGTATTTAGCCTGCCTAGTTTAATAATTTCGTGATTTAAAATTTCGAAAAATCATAAGGAAAATTAGCACTTCTGGCGCTAAAATTATTTTCAAACATTGAATTTTAGCAACAAGTCTCCTTAATAATTTAAAAGCGAGGAGACAGTCCATTGCGATAAATTATAGTCTACCCAGATTCTTTCTAAAAATTGCCTTTAAGTGAATTTTTCTCGTACAAAAAAACTGTTCAAAAAACAATTGTAAGATCCAGGAATATGCAATAATGTATCAAGGTTTTTTTTTAAATATTTAATGACAATATATTACAATCAAATGATCCTAGCAAAAGGTTGCTAGGAAAGTTAATATCAAGTAAATTTCATAAAGTAAATTAATTTTATTCTGCTGTCCTCAAATTATTCTGCTCCACTAAGAATTCTTAGTATTTATAACTACAATAACAAAACATTAACAACTTTCCCCAGCTTTTACCATTCAAATAGTCTAATACATCATTATTATTGAGCTTTATCTTGTTTAACAATCTTAGACTGCATTCTTGTAAAAAGTGGGGTACAATCAAAATGAACAATATTTTCATCACTACTACTAGTTCCATTAAATTTAAAATGACCCAATTATACTCGTAAATAATTATGTATCAATAACAGTATTCTATAAATTAATTGGAACCATGGAAGTTACACATCTATCTCAACAATAAGATTTTTTTTTAAATTTAACTAAGAATAAAATATATTTTCAATGATCAATGGTTTTCAATAGAGACACAAGAAGATGAAGGAGATATTAAAACTGTCCGGTTGGACGGTTGTATAAGGATTGTCAAAAGCTGCATGAAAAAGCGTAATGTTGAAAAAACATCTAACTTTGACAATTTTTTTTTTATTTTGTTTTATTCCTGTAAACATAGAAACAAAAATTAAGGTCCGTTCTTAATGAACCATTGTCAATACTAATTTCAATTGATCAGTATTAGGATGAATATTTATCAATAGTCAATGTTCTTTTATTTAAATGCTTGGAAAAATTAAGCTCGTTTTCATTGCTCGGTCTACCTTTCGCAGTTAAAAATTGGCATGGTTGATATTTATGGAAAGCAATTAAAGAAACATCTAGCTGGGCCAAAGAAACTTCCTAAAGATGGATTGGCGTCGGAAAATAAAGTGAAATACTTTAAGACATTCTTTATGGATAGATGTTGCAACTAGCTTAATTGGCCTTGATATTCTGTTATGGAACAAAACTAAAAGGAATCAACTCTGACGCACTTAACGAAAAGTTTCTCATCTTACACCAAAAAGTTTTTCTCAAGGAAAAGCGAGTGAAAGCTTTGGGGTAAAAGCAAATTTGGATAATATTTAATTATTTACATTATTTAAGTTATTTGCAACTTTTTTGCTATGTGTTTGGCGATTGTTAGAAATAATAAAATAGTAATTTTTTTTTTTTTTTGCCGGCGCATCGACGTCTATGGCCATTAGCGCCAATAAAATAGTAATACTAAATTAAACTATTAAATGATTTGAACAGTTAGGTTAAGTATTTTATGAGTTATAAATTAATTTAAAAAAGTTCAATAAAAGTTTGAATAGACTGAAGTTGAGTAAAATAAAAAATACATTAGTAAAATTGAACAGGTATTAAAGTAATTATCAACATACAGATTATTATCTCAGATAATTTATTCAAAATTCCTCGATTCAATAATTCATAATATTTTCGTAAGAATTTTTTTCGAAAATTTTATATGAACAATCGGATTTTAAACCGTTGAATATTAAAGAAATTTAATTGTTTATTTACTGTAAAAAATTATGTGATTTGTATCGATACAAAAATGGTAATAAAACAGAAGTACGGAAAAAAGTAATGCATTTTTAAAAAAATATACGTAGTTTATGATGAGAAACAAAATCATGGCTACTTCAATATGTGGTTCGCATAAATATGTAATTACTTTTGTTTCAATCATTTCAAGCAAATGGATGCTGTGTCTGTATTCTCTTTGTCCGAGAATGTTCTCTATTTCTATTTAAATAAGTTTAATAAATTTAAATAAGACAATATTCATTAATTCACATGTCTGCGAACAGAAACCGTAAGACTAGCACTAACTAGGGAAGGGATCAGCGAGTGGTCAGCGAATACTGGATTCCACGGGTTTGAATCCAGCTGCTGGCCCTTAGAGTTTCTGTTCCTAGAAGCTTCTTTCAGCTCACTGTCCGGTGGTGGACAGTGTTGTCTGTAACGAGAGGACTTTGTCCAGATGCCGGCAATGCAGCGGAAGAAGCTGAACTAGAACCCTGAGGCAATGAGCTAACTCCTCCCTTTGAATGTTTATCGGCTCTTTTTTGCTTACGCTCATAATTTCTAAACATATTTCTATAATGTTAAAATAACAAAACATTAAAAATAATTATGATGAATAACTTGTATTTGTAATGAAGGCGGAAATAGGAGCGCCACGGCCTTGAATTCTTTCACACATAAAAAGTAGTGACTCTTTTAATGTTAACAAAACAGTAATAAAAGGCTGGCAGGTATAAGTTAATGATAAAACTCATGTGTTCATGTCAACCAAAAGAACTTTCCATATTGTTTGAGTAAATGCTTCTTTTTTTTGCATGTTATCCACTATTTGCTCAATTAGAGAAGGCCAAAACGATGTTTGTTAGGGCGACTTTTAGATCAAATAAGCTAAAATGGATAGTTTTAACAATTTGTTGAATGCATTGTTTTTTCCTCTAATTAGTAGCTTTCTATCATTTAAAAGGATGACATTTTTTAGCTATGTAGACAATGGAATATATGGAACCCACTCACAATAATTTCGCCCTTAAAGCGGCAAGTGACTTTTTACGATATACTCTGTATTTGACAGTGTTGCAGCATGAAAAAAAAAAAAACGCTTTGAAAGTAATAATCGCGTACACCATAATTGCAAGAATATAAGCTTTCAATTTGACAAATTTTCATAAATTCATCACAAAAACTGATCATATCATGTTACCGAAGAACTGTACATTGACGTAAACGTCAGCATTTTGGTATACATTTTGTATTAATAAAATTTCTGAAGGAAGTTTGGTTAAGAAATGATTATTTACTTTACTAATCTACCCGAAATTTGTTTCATTATTGTACTTTTCACTTAACATAGATTCCAAGAGTAGGTACAATTTGGAAAATCTCCAAAATATAATTACTATAATAATTGATTAACTTTTTACAGCCGTTATTAATAGTGAACGTAGCGACTTACTGAGGTTTCACTCCCCATTATTTTGGACTGAATGCACTAAAAGAAAAATATGGGGAGAAAATAGAAATTTTGGGAGTCCCATGCAATCAATTTGGAATGGTATGTGAATATAAATTGCAATATTTCCAAAGTCTCAAAGTGATCGATTTAATTATAATTTGTTTTTAATTATTTTCAGCAAGAACCTGGTAAAAATTTTTCAGAAATAATGAATGGAATAAAATATGTGCGACCAGGAAATGGTTTTATTCCTTGTTTTCCACTAACTGAGAAAATAGATGTAAACGGAGAGAATGAACATCCCATGTTCACCTATCTAAAGGTAAAGTAGTGTTAAGGTTTTTAGACGTTTAATTTTATGAAATCACAGTTTGTAAGAAAGTGAGTAGAAGCAGCTTTCCAATCTAAAAAAGGGCCTCCATTTCAGCGATTATTTTATTATTTATTATTATTATTATCTTTGCAGTGCATCGATATCTAATGGTCATTAAGGTACCTACTTTCCTTTCTTCTCGAACATTTTTTAATATTACTATTATTATTTTTGAGAGCGTAACTTGGTGTTAAACCATGGCTGCCAATCACAATGTTTCTTCTGCAGTCACTAGCGAAGTATTGTGAATGGATGCACTTTTTCATGAAAATGGTGAACACCCCTTGACCAGAATCAATCCTGGATATTTTGCCAAAGGAGAGAGATATGACAAAATTTTAGATCCAGGGAATTGTACCTAAATAATCTGAAGTAATTATTATTAGCAAAGCGATCGATATTTTAATAGCCATACGCTTGTGCATTAGCACTAAATGGACATTATTACCCAGACTAGAATTTGTTGAATAAACCACCATTAATAATAATAACTTAACCAGACATTAGGCCTAATAATAACAGACCTGCTCAACACCTAATGACAATCCGCTCAGTGATATGTTCTGGGAACGAATGCGAGTTGACTAATTGTTCTAATTTCAAATATGGTTCAAAATTCTCCCATTCAAGTCTATCAAGTAATCTCTGATTTTATCATACGTCCTACTTTTACCTGGAACGGTCAGTTTTGAAATAACGGTCCCGGCTTCCGGTCCTTTCATTATTGTACTTTTCACTTAATATAGATTCCAAGAGTAGGTACAATTTGGAAAATCTCCAAAATATAATTACTATAATAATTGATAATAACAATTTTTAATCCGAATTTTTATAAATTGCCAAATTTACGCTGAACACTTTAAGCAAAAATTATTAGGAATTATCTATTTGTTTTAGTTGAGTTTTTTCGCTTTCTAAGGTATATTTTCATTACAAAAATTACGCATAATGGTAGCTTATAATTTGGTTATTTAAGTAATTAATTTCTGTTCAGACCTAATAATATTTCAATTAGTATCTGATATATTATCCTTAATATTAATTTATACATTACTAATCTTATTTATTAAAGCATTGTCTGCGCATATAGGCTCCTCCGACGATCTAACGATCATGAAAGATGTCTTTATTATTTAAATGTAAAATATATGTTTCCATAGTTCTTTTTTACGAAAGATCCAGTCTTTAAATCCATTAAAAAAAATGCTACAATTTACTGTAAGGAGATGAAAGTTATGGCGGTAAGAGTAAAAAACATGTTAAAGTGGTAAATATTTTGTTTTCAGAAATACTGTCCTTCCACAAGAGATGGATTTTCTAATAAGCACGAACTTTTCTACGCTCCATTCAAAAATTGGGATGTGAGGTGGAACTTCGAAAAATTTTTGGTTGATGCAAAAGGTTATCCATATTTGCGTTATGATCCAAGCACTGAACCAATATCAGGCATCACCAGTGATATAGAGGCAATTATACATTCCGAAAATTAATTCTCAAGTTAATCATATACTTATTTGAAAATATTGCTATTAGAAGAAAAAGAAAAACTAATTTAGAGAAATGTGTAACTTTGCTTAAGTTTTTTGCATGTAAAAGCAGTTTTTTTTTTTGTTTTTTTTATTGTTGACAATTATTATTGTAACTTTGTAGACCAAAAATTTCCTAACGAATTGGCTTACAATAAAACTTGTAAGATCATCCTCTAATAGATATGTATCACAGCATATCTTCAAATTGCATCTTAAGGACAATTACCAGAATTTTCATTTGTAACAGCAAAGTTCTTAAATGTTTCAAAACATTGTATGTAAATCTGCAATTATAATTTCTTCTCATTAGTTTGTCTGCAATTAATTGTTATGAGGACTTTTGACTCTATTCGAAAAGTACATTGGATATTACTGAGAATGGGCAGATATTTAAATGAACTAAAATTTTATAGGATGAAAAATTAATGCCAGTTTCAGTCATTATAAACTTTTGTTAACACACTGTAAATATGTTCCACAGCCCTGAAGATAACCTAGTCCCTAGGTCGAAAGCTCGGCAGAATAAAGTTTATAATGACTGAAACTGGAATTAATTTTTCACCGTTTTGAAACTATGATTCAGTCACCAAAAATAATGAACAGTAACTACAATTTTATAATTTTTTGGTTTATTGCTTTTTTTGGCTGGGAAACTCTGGACCTTTTTAGGCGTACTTCCTCTAATTAAAATTTGTCTTCTTAACTAAAATTATAGATTTGAAAATCTGTTAAAGAAAAATAATAGGATAAAGCATAATTTTTAATTTCTTTACTGCGGTTAGCCATTGACAACATGACTCTTCTTACAACTTAGGATACTTTAGATTTTTCATGGCAAACCCTTAAACAACGTTGCTGCTATCTCATAACAAGATAATTAGAGTTATCTGTACATTCCCTATCTATTCCTTCCTTTTCTTCTAAATTTCTAAAGTTTTTTACCTTCTTAGATCACCTTATGTTTAGATATATCAAATAATTTAATCCAAATTAAATAAAATGGAAAATTGTGTTACCAACTAGTCTAATTTTTAATAAAACTGTTTTTGCATTCACACATTTGAAAAGAGATTCTTCCTAATAGTGAATAAATTGTTTCTTGAAGAAACTATCAATATTTATAATATGGTATCACAGTATATGATATCACTCTTGAAATAACAGGTAATTACTTTTCGTAATTAGTGCAAAAAAGAGATATTTGTTTCTAAATACCAACCTCTTTTTTTTATTATTTTTAAAAGAGGTAATACAATGTAAAAAAATTAATGACAAATTATTTTTGTAACACTAGTTAATACTAATATGTATATTAATACTAATATGTATGTAGGAAAGTGATGCTATTTCAGTATATCTTTTTTTATTTTAGAAATATCTAAATTAATTTTTTATTTTTGTTTTGAGATGACAGATCATTTATTAATCAAAAATTAATTCATAAAATCAAATTGGATCCAAGAATTCAATTAGAATAGCAAAGATGTTCTTTGTACCCAGCTTTCTAAGCTTTTATTCTGTTGTCTCTCAAAAGCATTCAGAATTGTTTTGAATATGGCAGATATGATATTGTCTTGTTAAAGTTAATTTTTTAATGTTCTGTAATAAACGGTTTATTGAAAACGATTCAGAAGACTGCCTTCAGAAGCTCCTTAAAAAGGTTCTGAGCTAAAAAATCTTAGGTTGCATTCCGAGATTCTTTTTTAAATAAAGTTAAAGTTAGCAAAATTAAAAAAAAAAGAAAAAAAAGTCTGTTATGAAATGTTCAGAAAAGATAAATCAACTTCTAAGAACGCATGAAAGCAATAGTTAATATGAGATATATCTATCGATAATATTAGTATGTTTTCTTATCTGTTTTAAATTATTATAATCTAGAAATTAGCGAATGTTTACATTTAATTAGAAATGACTTAATGTTTAATGTTACTAAAAAAATTATTCATTTAGTAGATTGGATAGATGTAGTATGTATGTATATTATAATTTCTCTTCGTTTTTATTCTATTTTATTATTTTATTTTTCGTTTAAAGATTCAATTTGTCCGTGCTTTTTACAGGAAGCAATGTGTGTTGATTATGATTGATACAAAGGGCACTATTGTATAAATAACAATGTTTAATTACGAAAAACAAGAAACACGAGCTTTATGGACCCATTAAAAAAAATAATAATGTTGGTTGATCGTAGTTATCAATTTTTATGACGGTGTAGTCATAAATCATTAAAAGTGATGGATTACACCTGATGTTAGTGTCTAGAGTTTTAGTATACTTGTGCATTCTGTACTAATCTCTAGTCCGGCTGAAACTGCGTGAAACTGACTAGAAATTCTTTAATATCTCTGTTTTCAATAAAAATAAATAAATAAAAAGGAGAGAAGAAAATTATTAGCAATTTTGTACGATAAAAATAAATGCACTTTATGTACATAGATAATTTGTCAACTTTTTCTTTTCATCCACAGTTCATTAGGTTTATGTTACAGATCAGACATTTAATCAGATTTCGAAGAACAATATTTCAAGTGTGGTTTTGTATTTCAATTTTTTTTTTTTTCTTATGTTTGACCTTGCTTAAAAAAACAATTCTGAATTAATTTCAGGTTACTCTTTGAATAATATGATGATCGTCTCCGCAATGCTGAATGTGATCATGTTTTAATCAGTCCTAGCAACAATGAGAAATCTCATAATCTGGAAGTTTATAGAGGAAATGTATCCTCTTATAATCTAAAATTCCAGGAAACTACCCAGGCTTCCAAATCTATTTTAAATGATGATAATATAGATCGTTAGGTGGTGTAGTTGTTAGTTTTCTCCACCTTCTGACTAAGCACGCTACAGATTCTTTCAGTTTTAGTCACCCATAAAAGTCTTTCGGTAATGTGTGCCCTCAGATGTGGCAGATTACTTCTGAATTTAGCTCTGTTAACTTCTTCCATCTTTCTAAGCAACTCTGGAACTGAGTTAACAAAATATTAATGCTTTATTTGCTAAAACAGTTAATAATTTAGGATACAGCGTCTTGTATTGTCCTTTCCTTCAAGTACTTGCACCAGAAATAAGGTTTACATTACAAAAAGCATATCCTCTGTCAACTTAAAACTGATAAAATAGAACTAATAACCTTCAAGGAACCTTAACCCAAACCACGCCCCAAGTTATCATAAAACGAACTTAACAAATAATTTTTTTTTTTTTTTGGCGCATCAACAGCTGAGGTTATTAGCGCCCGGAGCTTTTTCCAGTGCACTGCCGGCCTCCGGACAGTGTTCTCTCGTTACAGACAACACTGTCCATCACCGGACAGTGAGCTGTAAGAAGCTCCTAGGAAGAGAAAATCTAAGGGTCAGCTGCTGGATTCGAACCCGGGACCTCCGCGTGGGAGTCCAGTATGCTAACCTCATAGCTAATCAAACAAATAATTTAAATTAAAGTTATAGAGCTATGAGTATGTAAATTACCTAAGAATTTTGATGAAATCCAGGGGCCATTTTCGAGAAAATTTCAAAAAAGTGAAAAATCTATGCAGTATTATATTAACAATTCTTTCTTAATGGTATATAATTCACTACACTAAAATGGCACGTTGGAAGAAATTTCAAATGTTTTAAAGAAAAGTGGATCTACATGTACGTAATCACTACTCAGGTTCAACAATAACTTTTAAGCCATTTTTGAGAAAATATCAAATAACTGGAATATCATTTGAGTAGTTTCTTACGGTTAAAGAACTTTGAATTTTTTTCAATAGGGTTCCTTGTCGGTCTCAAACAGAAAACTATTTAACAACTTTCTATGATTTTTAGTGTTGTGATATTTTTTACGCAGGCATTTATTTAGATTAAGAGTACCTTAAAACGCTAATTCCTTAAAAATTCTATATCATAAATTTACTTCATCGCTAACTACCTCTTTTCCGTACAGAGAAAGTTCAGATCCAAGATTTAAATATGATAATAAGTGGTTATTAATCTGGCCAACCACATATTTTTAAAATGAGTAGAGCAAAGAATATCGCATGAAAACCCTGCAAAATTTCCTCCATCAAATTGAGTCATTCGCTTTTTTTAATCCCAAGATGAACAAAATTTTAGGTTTTGTTCCAGAAAATTAAGTTGTAAAAGAAAAATTAATGTCATTCAAATATGTTTCTATTTACAACTTACTTATGTTTATTTTACCCTTTCCATCAGATAGACTGGGTTCTTAAAAGCGGACGTTGCTAATTGTAGCTCTTAGCTATGAAATATAGGTTTCCTCTTGGTCTTATAAGGCAGGCTTGGGTATCTGGCTGCCCGCGGGCCGGTCGCGGCTCACCTGTAAATTTTTTCTAACCGTGGAGCCGCGGGGGACGACTGGCGCCCCTCTGCCGCCCTTCTCTTGCCTCGCCGCTCTTGAGTAGAACTGAGTTAAGTGTATTAGTCCGACTCTCGAAAACTATTCCAATTTCTCATGTAGCCCCCTGGAAAAATTAGCCCACCCCTGATATAAAGTCAAGTTCATGGATTCAATATGGTATTTCTCTCTCTGTCTTTTAAAGTGTAACAAGAACTAGGTTCTGAATTTACAAGATTGTCAAATTAAATAATATAATTTAAATTATATATTTTCTCGTAACTGTGAACTGTAAGAAGTTTCAAGGAAGAGAAAATCTAAGGCAGCAACCGGATTCGAACCCGAGATCTCCGCATGAGAATCCAATACGCTGACCACATAGCTAATCTCTATCCCCAAGAAGCTCTCGCTTAATCTTGAGTTTTCAGGCGTATGTGGGTGTTTGCCTATAACTTAAAGAGAGTGCTGCCTTCTTCTGATATTTGTGATTTCCTTAGTGTTTCAGTGCTTTAATAGAGAAAATGAAACACCTACTTTCTGCTCTTATCAGATTGCACCTACTCCAAATGGTTGGCTAAGCCAAATCCGAGGGGGACACTTTGACCCGGATAGATTTTTTTTTAAATATTGACCGTATGCACATCTACTTTAAATAATGGACAATTCTACTATGAGGATGCTCAACAATTTTTGTGTTTAGAAGTAATTCTTGAGTTATAAAACAAAAAAAGAAGTTTATTCAATTTTTTTAAAGGTTTTCAATAGTGCCTCTGATTTTGCACGTCAATTTCAACGTTAATGTTTCCTTTGTATGATGAATGATTACGATTAATTATATAATCGAAATGAAGATCCTACATCGATCTAGCGGTAGTATCGATAAGTTGTTAAAGGAGAAGGCAATTCTACATTTACTTTCACACAATTCACATTAACATTAGATCACAGAATGTGTCGTCAGTAGGTTCTGTGTCAGTAACCATGGTTATGGTGGTAGTTTTTGATTTAATGTATATATAACAAACAAATAACTTCGTTAGTTTTGATTGAATTAATTGTTTTCCTTGTTAATTTTGTTAAATGTAATAATGGTTATGCTAACAGAAGAAATGGTGATTGTAAGAACGAAGCAATCAAATTTAGGAGCCATAACAAAATTAAATTTTTGGTAAGTTTTATTTAATGTAGACAAACTTTCCTCTTCTATATTTATCAAAGTGAATTTGAAAGTTATCTTGAACGTATCATTTAAGAAATGAAGATGAGTGATAAATTCTCCTGTTCATCTGTTACAAATATATCTTAAATCATTTTCAGGGGTAGTCAATTATCAGATGTCAGTATTTTAAGAAAAATGACAAATGTGGTGATTCTATCATTAAGGTTAGTGTATTTATTTACTCAATTACTTTTAATGCATGTATGGAGTATATATATATTTTTTTAAAGTTTTAAAACATTAATTATAGTTTCACTATATCATCTATCCAAACATCTTTTGAATTTTTACTTCAATTAATTTGAACTATGACATAATAGTGTATTATTGATATTTGCGACAACTCAGTGCTGAAAAACAAATCCATTTTTGTTCTTTTTTTGGTGCATCGTATGCGATGATCATTAGCGCCAGTTGTCATTTCCCTCATCTTAGCACTTTCATTAATTGAGTGAGGTTTAGATTTTTAATATTTTTTAATTTATCCTGTTATCTGTTTACCTTAAGAGGCGTGCTTTCAATCTTTGTTTTAATTTATTTCAAAAATAATTTTCTTTAATTCTTAGCTTCGCAACGTCTGACTCATAAATATGGTTTTATTATATTTATACAATGATGAATGTTGTGCCAGATAGGAAACATTTATGCCATATAATAACGGGACATAAACGTTAAAATTTGATCGTCTTTATCACTGTTTAAACAAAAGCCAGAAGGCATTTTCCACCTATGCTTTGCAGAAGACCTTAAAATACTATTGCGTTATTTGAAAGTTACAAAATTAAATTTAGATAAGTGAATCTACCAACTCCTAATGTACTTTTATTTATTGATGCATGTGTTGCAATTGTTCCTTGTTGATCTGTTTTAAATTGAAATTAGTCTAAGCATTTACAGACTGTAGTTAACTCTGGGATAAAGGTTTTCTAATGCTAGGATACTTAATAGAATGTACTAGTAAAACAGTAATTTTTTTTTTTTATAGAAAAATAGAACCATATAAAGTAATTTACTACGTGATTAGTCGTTTATTTTTTATCTTTTTAAGAAACAGTCCCCTATTTTAAGTAATTTTAAACAACTTAAAAGTATAGTGGATTACCTTTCTATCCATTATTAAGTAATTTAATCCGTAAATATTTAGAGGAGTACTATTTTACTGCCTAATAATCTTTATTAATCGTATTGAGGGGTTAATTTACATATAACTGAGCATTATAAGTCTCCTATAACCCGCAGCAATTAGATTTTTTCTTTCTTTGTTAATTGGAATAAATTTATTTATTTCTGAAGAAAAAATATTATGTGAATCCTTACACCCATTTCCCTTACATCCATTCTTATGAATTTTCATCTCGCTTCGCACGTTGATTTATAATTGTTTTAATAAAATTTAAAAATTTCAGGCAATAAACTGACTAGAGGAAGCGTTTCCCTCAGATCAGTTTTCATATAAAAAAAAGCATAAGTTCTTGTGTAGAAATGAATGATAAATAAAAAGCAAATCCTCATTCGCCTTAAACATATTTACCTTCCGATCAAGATAACTCAGAATTTGGCATTTATTTCCAGCAATTTTAAATTAGATTTAAAGCAGTTTTATTCGCTGTAATGTCACTTTACAGTGATACTTTAGGGCAGTGATGGCGAACCTATGACACGCGTGTCAGTGCTGACACGCGAGCTCATTTTTGGTGACACGCATCTTCAAAGATAAAAAATTTCATAATTCAAATATTTGTCTCTCATATTGGCCAGAGTTGGTTATTAATAATAATATCAATGAACTATGTAAAACAAATTCTCCTAATGTAAATATAATTGGTTTCATAATTTGGGTTTTTGTATTTTAAATGGCATTAAACAAATAATTAACTTAAAAAAATTATAAATATTACTATTTTTTTTTTTGTGATGTAAGACACGCCACGAAAATTATGTTTCGATTTTTCAAAATTTTGACATACCGATCTCAAAAGGTTCGCCATCACTGTCTTAGGGGAAGTTAAAGTGCTCACTCTTTTGGAATCCTTCTAAAAATACCTTCTCCAGAAGGTTTCAACCAAAAATTATCGCTGATTAAAATTATAATTTTATCCAGCAATATAGACTTAATCACTTTTTCAAAAATTACAGAATTTTTATAAATTAATAAAATATAGCTGGCTCGATGGTGAAAGCCGATACCCAAAGAACAGAATAAATAATAAATATGAAATTTAGGAAAATCAATTGAAGTGATTTTTCAAAAAAAATCACGGAAAACTGAAATAACTCCTGGAAATTAGCACCTTTATGATCTCAAATTTGTTCAAATTCTAGTTTTAATCATCGATTAGAAGTGGACATACACTGATTTAGAAGGAAGCTTAAACCCTACTTCAATCCCCGCACACCCGAAATTCCTTAAAAAGAGTAAATGTTTCAAATAAAAGTTATCATTAATTTACATGCAGGCACTTCGTTTTTTTTAAAAAAAATTAGTAGGAGCCATTTTCGGGAAAATCTAAAAAAACAAAAAAAAAAAAAAACGAGAAATTATATCAATAGGTCAGTATTTTCGGTTAAACAATTTTTAACTAAAAACCTTATTGGTACGCGGTACCTAGTTGAAATTAATATCAAATATGACTCTCCGCAATTTTCTTTATTTTAGTAAGTTTGATAAATGTATTTGTACGTGCTCACAAATACGCCTGATAATTAAGAGATACACTTTTTCGTTCTTTAGGCTTTCTAAACGTACATTTTCTAATCAAAAACTGCATGTTTGCAATATTTTCTCTAATGGGGGCTAAAAAGATAAACATAACTCGAGAAATAGTAAGTACATTTAATCTTAATAAATAAAGCTGGCGCTAATGCCCCCAGCAATCGATGCGCCACAAAAAAGTAAATAAAGCTTTATGAATAATTAGCAAGTACATGGACAGCGCTTATGGAAATTATCTTGATATTATTCGCGAAGGTTATAAAACCCTTAAAAGGTTTTAAAATCATTAATTTTCATCACCAATTGATCGAAAATTTTACTTTGTTTTCGTTTTTTATTATCAGTTTTATGCTCTTTTGAATTAATTATTCAAAAACAGCCAGGATTCGATTTTAAATGAATAATCAATAATAAATGAAAATAATTTTATTTCTTTATCTAATTTGGTAGTTGGACGTTAAGCCCATCTGATTACTTTACTTACAAAGCAATTTTTTTTTCGTCTTACTAAATGCTTACACACAGTCATACACATATATTATATACACAATGATTTTATTTAGTCGCTGATATAACCCACTTTCATGTGGGGGATTCCTTTATGGTTAAACATAACAAAGGTATGTAGGTGTCTCCTCAAGGTTCTTCCCACATCTAGTTTTAACATATCTAACAAATACTACTTAGAAACTGTTGAATAATAAAAACATTCAAATATATTATGCTTATAGCTATGTAATATGGAATCACCAGCCAGTAAAATCCTTTTCTTGATAATACTTTAAATTACGTGGAAGTTAAATTGGTTCTTGCTTGGTTCCTGGCACTGTTAGACTATTCTAAATTTAGAGGATGTTCCCTTTATTATATCAATAGCGTAGAATCAATAAGAAAATAAAAGTATTGTCCTTCATCGTGAACAAGTATTTTTCTTTTTATTTTTGTAAATGTATTAGTTCCACAATTTTTTTTAAATACATATTCTTTTCTATTTTATTATTATTATTATTTTGTATTGGAAAAAATGGCTAACATTCAAACTTGATACATCTTGCCTTCCAAGAAGTTATGTTTTGGAAGTCAAAGGTACACTTCATAATGAATTTTATCTGATGACGAGATTTGCGTGGAAATGAGCCCCACTGTGTTCTTTTCACATTTAAATTTAACAAAGTAATAGATTTGTACAAATTTATTCTCACTTATCACGATGAAAAGAAATTTTTAACTCTGAAGGAAAGGTACCTTTATTTTTTTGGAGGGTCGTTGCGCCTAGTATTACTTAATGAATTTTTATTATTATTACTTATCAATAAATTAAGATTTCATTATCTTTTCTGTTTTTATTTATGATAACAATGAATTATTTATTACTTTTAGTGTAAACAATATAGACACATTAGTGGATATCCAGTACTGTAAGCGGCTTCAAGACTTATTTGTCAGAAAGAATAATATTAAAGACTTGAATGAAGTTTGTTATTTAAAAGATTTACATGAGTTAAAGAGCGTCTGGCTTGATGAAAATCCTTGTACAATTAATAATGATGGGTAATGTACATGTTTTAAAGTTTAATTAATTTAATTATTTATTTTATGAAAAATTTGAAAAACCTAGGCACTGCAGCCAAAGTAGCTCATTATAGCATCTTTCTAAATGCCTATTAGTACAACCTCACCAATTTATAAGGTCCCCAGGGTTTTACTCTCTATTCGCTTTTCCTATATGAACTCTGTTTCAGCCTGCCAAAGATTTCATGCTGTTATCTAGCATTTGCAATCAACGTTTTTAGGATAATTAACTTATCTTGTGAAGATGAGAGGATATGTAGTTATAATAGCAAAAAATCTCGCCTTTTGTACAAATTCCAATGTTTCCAACCAGTTGATTTTGCGAATTATCGTCTCTGGTATCAAAGCACCAGAGCCCTCACATTGCAAGTTAATGATTGTTATGCAATGTGTCAGGATACTGGATAGAAAGTAAAAAAACATTGTCTATTTCGAATAATACGAATGGATTTCCATTAGCTTAAATTAGAATGGAATATTAGCTTGTAAAAGCAACTAGAACTGTTTCTAATGCAGATAAGTGTAGTTATATGGTAGAAAATCTCCCTTTTTATGTATTTGTACTTCATAAACAAGTCATTACTGAAAGCAAGAATAGAAGATTTTTCAAAATTCAAAATCAGTTCATTTCTAAAGATAAAGTTAAAAAAGAAGTTACAATTGTGTTTCACAGTCTTTTTTTTTTTATTATTATTATTAATAATAAATTGAAGTTGTTATTTTTTATAATACATATTAAATTTTGTTTTGTTTATAGGTACAGATTGGCTGTTATAAAAGCTTTACCTCAATTAGAAAAACTTGACAATGTAATCATAGAAAATAGTGAAACGGTAAAGGCTCAAAATTATGGAAAAACATTGTATCGTCCGGATCAAATGGCGGTATTTATTTATTTAATTATTTTGCTTTTGAGTGAAGTAACCTTTTCGTCTTACCAATTACGTTTTTTTTGGGGAAAGTTTAGCTTTTGGTTTTAGTTTGTCTGGAAGGGCATATTTATATCTATATATTGTTATGAATGCGTGTGTGTGAATCAAAATCAAGTTTATAATCTGTGAATTATACAGTAGTCACCCTTTGAGACCTTTTTTAATGAAATGTGAAAAATATTTATGATTTTTAAACATTTAAGAATCAGTTATTTAGAAATGAAATAATCCTTAATTCTTTATTCAATAAGACATTGGAAAATTTAATACCAAGAAATTTTAGTAAATTAAACATGAATATTTCTTTTGGTTTGTTGGTTATAGGTCGTGCGAATTCTTTTTTATTTATATACTACATTGGACAAATGTTAGTTGCAGAGAATGTCTATTTTTAAGTCGCCCTGTTATGGTGTGTTGATACGACAAAATAGTCAATTATATTTGTGGCAGTAATAGAAAAAAAGATAAGATTTTTCAAGACCTGTAACAAACAAAGCAATTTAAAAAAAAAAAATACCAAAAGTGAAAAGTTTAACAAGAATCGGCCCCTCATTAAATAATAAAGTTAATTTTTTTTGTATATATTGCATGCGAAAGTACAAGCTTACAACTCTAGATTTGTATATGAACTATGCACTGCTCAATTTTTAGGAATACTATTCAGATTCCGATGAGGAGGAATATGAGAAAAACTACATACAAGTTAAAAAGGTGGGTTTTTCATCTTTTTTTCTAAATTTTCATAAACTTTCTACGTTTTATTTTCCCCAAAATTTTGTTGCTTAAATTTATTACTTTTGCATTTATCTTTACTCCCATTTTGTTTGCCTCCTCACTAGCTTGTTTAGAGGGCACTTTTTCAGTTCATAGCTTCCATTTCACTTTAATATCTATTATCTATTTGTGAAATAGTATTAGTTACAATTAATTTAAACGGTTCATTTAAATATAATTTAAGTACTCATTTCTGACAGAAGTATTTTTTATTTTAATGATTGAATTTGTGTAAATATTGTAAATAAGAATAATCGCTGTATTTGTAAGCTACGAGGAAAAACAATCGTCTGCTTGAGATTTTGATGAGAGCGATCCCCTTCACCTCTTATGCATTACCTGAGCTTTGCAAGCATCACTATTCAATTTGAATGTCATATTCCTCATTGCACATGGCAGCGTCACAGTAATTATTTGGGTGCTTTTGTTTGTGTTATCGCACGAATTAGTTTCATCGATGAGAGGGAAGTCTGAAAGCAAGATGAATGATGTATTATGAAATCTTGTAATTATAGATATGTGCCATCTTAACGTATTTTAATAGACAACCTTTAATCATTAGGTGATTGTGAATGTGTTATGTGCAGAATGCACATGATGCCCAAAACATTTGCAAACATACCATTGTTGCATAATATTAATGTAAATAATACATCAACATTAATGAATTTATAACTCGAGTGCATTTTTCAGTTATTACTTTATTGTACAAAGTAGGAGATAATTATTTACATTTTTTTTTTTAGATAGGTGTCTTTCAGGCAAAATATGATCGTTTATTTGATCATATCGACTAAATAATAATATAAGATGACGTAAAAAGTGTGATCTACATTGTGGTAGGTAGGCGTTGTCAAGGTACTTTTAGCTGAGTCGGTTCCTTTCGCCCACCAGGTAGCGAAGGGTTCATGCTTTCATCCCACTTTTTGTCTGGGTGTACATTATTATTTACGTGAGATATTTATTATGCGCGCAATTATTATTATTATTTTCATTCATTTTCTATTTCTATATTTTATTGATCAAGGTGGCCCAAAAGATTTGACTTAAATAAAAGATTTTCGCTTACACTTAAGTGAGCCAATAAAACATTTTCATTACTTATATTAAAGTAACAAATGGGTATTTGAAGCTCTTATTTAAAAAAAAAAAAAAAATCTTTTATTAATTATCTTTAATTTTGCAGGAAAGGTGTCCGTCCCCCGAAGCACCGCCACCCGTAGAGCAACAAAGAAATAATTACAGTCCTGAGCCTCAAATTCAGTAAGTTTTTTTATGTATGAATGATTTTAAAGCTTGATTCCACTACCCCACTATAACAATAAAAAAACCTCTTTTTTTTATAAATAAAATAAAATACAAAATTAAAGTGTATGATCATGATGGCCACCCATGGGGGATGCTACCCACAACTTTACAAGCATATTATTAAAAATATGCCTACATAAATTTATTTATTTATTCCATTATTATCTTGATTATTATTTTTAGCGTATGTATAATATTTAAGCATTTGTAACATCAATAATTTTTTTATCGGAATTCTGATAAGCAGTCTTCATTTTCTATTGTATAATTTTTGCGTGTGTATTATTTTGTGGGAGTTTAATTTTACCTCTAACATGGATGAACATATTTTATTTCAGGTACCAGAGAGAAAGAGAATATGTACCAAATAATACCTATGAGGTAATAATGTTTTAGAGTAATTTTCAATTTAAATTTGGTAACTTTGTGCATAGAAATAAACAAAAAAGTAGTTAATTACTTAAGTTAATTTTAGATAGTTGGTTTGTCAGTTTATAACTCTATAATTATTTTCCAAATATCTTCCTGTTTGGTTTTTTTCGCCACGGTAGCCTAGCGATTAGAGGCGAGGCCCGCAAGGCTAAGGCCTTGGATTTTATTTATTGTTCAATTTGAGAACTTCGTAGTAAAGTATATTTGCTAGTCGCCTCCGGTCCACCACACCTAATTTGGTAATCGAACGGAAAGCCCGCATGAAAAAAATAGATTATTACTTTACTTTGTAGTAAAATAGTATTTCTGACATTCAGTGTGCATTTTCGCTTGTTTGTAATTAGAAAGAACAGAATGTTTATAACGAAGGAATCAAAGAAGAAATTCCGCCCACTGAACCATCTGAAATCCAAACTAGGACATATAAGGCAAGATTCCCCCTTTTATTTTAAAAATTAAAAATAAAATAAAATCTTTAAACAAAAAATTATTAAGTAGCCATACTTTTACATTTTTTGCTTAATTAATTTTTCAGTATGAAGAAAAACCGGAGACCCATACAAACCAAAGATCACCACATTTGGCACAACTATTTGCAACTCCACAATGTGCAACTATCCCCAGGAGCCGCACGGTATTCATAGTTCTGTATATTAAAAAAGTACATTATTTAAGTAAATATGTAAATATTATTCGTACAGTTCTCATATTTATTGGATAATTAATTTTCGCCTTTGGACAGCCAATACAATAGTTTTCTAGGTAAAGAATTGTAACAACTCATTCCTAATGTAATAGTAATAATTGAAACGGATCCTCAATACATTACTTGTTATCATGAAATAAATTTATTTTAACTGAAATCAACTTTAATTTTAGACGGATGGTGAATTCGCTTACAACAATGAATGGAAAAAGAGAAGTTGTCAAGGGTCCACTTGTTGTGTCCAGGCTGCGCAAAAAAGGCCAAATGAAAGAGTATGTAACATGTTTTTATTTAATTTTATTTTTCTTTCTCTGCACTTTAGGAATTTTAATTGAAGTGTAAAAAAGTTGTAAGGATTCTACTTTAAAAAAAGGTTAGTAATATCCTACTTACTCACTTAAAATTTCAGCTTACATATCCTTACATTTTTATTTGCCAAATTTAGTTTTGCTTTATTGGGCTCCCTGAGTGTTGCAGTCATGTCAAACTTCAAGTTTCAGTGGAAATACACATTTCAGTGTTCCTTGATTTCGAATATTTTGGATCAAATGTCTGATTAGTTAACTAAAATTGCAGAAACTCTAAAGATCAATCGTAGACTAGGTTCTATGCCGTAGGGCGTCTTGAATAATAATAATAATAAATATTACGATTTCTTTTAAGCTTTTCATAACGGGGCCTCAGTGATGGAACTATCGCTTTTTTTTTTATGAAAAAGATTTTTTTATCAGATGTTTTTTAACATTGGATTCTCTTAAAAGTCCGTTGTAAATACTAAAAATACTTATTACATGTTTGAAGTTGTGTAAGGCAATATATTTTACATTATATTGTGAAAAAAATTTACTTAAAATTGTGTTATCGTCTTGGTCTAAAACTTCTGATATGTTATAAGAATATAATATGAAACAGTAAATTTCAATATTTAACATTTCCAAGCCAATCGAAGCATGTAAAATTAAATTTTGTGCCTGGAAGTTTCTCTTTAGGGTTGACAGGAATTATGGAGATATCTGCCTATTACCTATAAAGAATTAGGCGCCACAGTAGCCGAGCGGTTAGAGGCGAGGCCCGTAAAGTAGTGTGTATTTTGGTGCTAGGTTCGATTCCCAGACTAGGCCTTGGATTTTTTAATATGAGAACTATATAATGAAGTATATTATTTACTATTCGCCTCCACCCACGACACCTAATTGGCATTGGACGTAACCTTAAAAAATAAGCATTACACTACTTACTTTTTTATGGCAGTAATAGCTAGTACTGTTCCATTATAAAGAGATATACTTACATAAAATTGAGAGCTAGTATTTAAGTTTATTAAGGGGTTATAGGCAGTCAGAAATTTGAAAAAATCGATTTTTTTAAATTTCTTTATATTAAAGTATAGTATCTCAGGAATGTTGTCCTAAAATTTCAAGTCGATCCGAGCAAAATTGTAAGAGTGAAAGTGTTTACAAGCCCCGACCGTTCGAATTACCATCGCTGAGCACAGAGCTCAACTTGCTACGCGATAGGCAAGAATCCTACGCAGACAGCAGAAATCGAAAAACTTGGACATTTTAGAAGACATGGAGGACTTATTTTATGGGCCTGGAATCGATGACACTGTGTAAGTTGAAAAAAAGATTATCCAGGTTTTATTCGCAAACCTTTAACCGCTGAAAACTTTAAACGCGTTTTTCTCAAAACTACATTTTCAAAGACGGTGGACACGATATCTCAAAATCTACTGCACCGATCTTTTTGAAATTTTACGTATTTCTTTTACACATATTAAAATCGTACTTGGACGAAGGATTTTTTTTTTTCAATGAATAGAACTTGTTTTACAAACATAAAATGGTCAATTTTTTTAGTGAAAATCGTGAATCAAACTTTAAAGTTGTGCCAAAAATTAAAAATTCAATTTTTTTCTAAATCCTTCGGTCAAGTACGAGATAAAGTCATCTACTAACGAAATCTTTTCGAAATGTTGATTTCAGATGATCCAGTCTCAAGATATCATGTCCACGAGAGGGTTGCATTTTTTTTGACGTGTTGCATTAAAATATTCGCCATTAGTACAATTATTATTAATTTGTAACGAAAAAATTACAATAAGTTCTTTAAACATAGACTGATATGACGCAAAAGTTCCCGAATAAAAAAGTAAACACGTTTTTCCCCCCCAAAAAATTGAAAAAATGACTTTTTTGGCGCCTCTGACTGCCTATAACCCCTTAAAGGGGCGAATGTGATTATTTGCATGAGTGAGGGGCGAATGAGGTTGTAATCGTCTTCAAAATTCAGGTATAAGTGTTTAATGGAGAAAAGCCAATGTCAAAAAGATGTACACAAAAAACAGAAAATAATAGACCTGCGGGGAATAAATAGTTTCTTGTATCTATAATGTTAAATTATCATTAATTTAAACATTATAAATCTACTTAGTAAAGTTGTTAACTAGTTAATAAAAACCTCCATTATTTGCATTTTCTTGATCTGAGGAAATTAATTTTCATTTCAGAGAACGAATGTATTAAATGCGGTGCTTTGTCTAATTAAGGAGCTGGATTATCCAAATCTGGAAGTTGTACAAATGGCAGTTAATTGTCGGATGGAGGAATTATCAGAAGAAACGTGATTTGATTGCTTTTTTATGTAAATAAATTCTCAGTTTTAAGAAGTTTAATCAACAATTTTAACTTCTAAGATATATATAGCGTTAGATGATAAGGGAAACTTGAAATTATTGTGATAGAAATTTTTTGTTTTTATTTTATTATTATTACGTTGGTATGAGTGTGCGAAAATTAACTCTTGGTCGATCATTTATATCCTGAATTTGATTTGTTTAGGAAAAAAAAAGTCTTGCCTTTTATTTTTACCAAGGGTTTTCTTTTTTGCACAAAATTAGTCACAAAATTATGGGAAATTCATGGTGAGAGTAAATTTGTTTTATTTCGTTTTTTTTTTATATATATAAAGATTTAACTTTTGTTACTTATTAAAAAGGTATCAGAGAAAAAGTTATTGCTTCCCAATGTTTAAAAAAAAAAAAGAAAATAAAGTACGGCTATTACTTATGCTACAGTAGTACCTGCAATACTGTCTTGTTTAATTTAGATTGTTTTTCCAATAAGTTCTATTTTGAATAATTATGTAGCATTCTAAATTAAGAAGTATAGAAAATAGTGGGAACAAAACTTGGAGATTTTGTAAAAAAAAGTGAAGATATTACAGAACATTAAAATGGAATCTGACTGATTTATCCGCTAATTTCAGAAAAAGAATTGAATTTAATTGCATTGGAACCGTCTCTGGAAGTGTCTTGTTAAAAAAAAAGAAAAAAAGACGTTCGTAGTCTTGTAATTTTCTAATTCTTATCAATTTATATTCGAAAATCTAGCAGAATAAACCCGAAAAGTCTTTAGCTTAATTAATTAATTAAATGCATTATAGAAGTAGAAACCCTTCTCTGATTATTTAAGAGTGAGATTTTTGTATTGCAATTTTGTTCTCTGTTATTTCTGAATCTAGAAATGTACTTTTATTTTAAAATTTACATTTAATAAAATTAAGAATCAAAATGGTTTTTTATATTTTTTACTGTGTATTGTCGGATAAAAATTATCATAAGAAAATTATAATTCACCTTAATTAATTTTTTTTTTATCGTTACCTTATTTTTATTTATTTATTATTTTTGGTTATCAGTAACATTGCGTATAATGAAGTGAGTGGATCTTAAGTTCGAATCACGGTTTGAAGGAAAGCTTTATTATACTGACCAGACAGGGCTAAGAAATCTCTTCAATAACAATAACTTCTGTTTGTATGGTTGCTGCTTTTAATACAATCTTTGAAAAATGCAGACCAAAAATGTATATCTTCTTATTTTTTATTATAAACTTTTAAACAATTAATTTCTGTAGCGTAGTTTCATTAATAGGAACTAATAAAATAAATACAAATTTTGTTTAATTTAAAAGGTTAAATAATTCAAAATGTCAGTTAAAAACGATACAAATGTATTTACAAAATTTTTACATAATACAAACATAAATTCTTTAATTTTCACTAAAAACAGCCAGTTTCCAGTGAGTATCTATGTTCATATCTGGGGGATATTTAAGTTTAGCATCTGGAAAACAATAGAAGCATTAGTTTCAATCTATAAACTTAATCTTACATGAAATCATTAATTAGGAAAAAAAAAAAACTAAGAAGAACATGAAATAAAAATAAAAACAAATCTCGTTTGAAAAAGAAAGATTTTCTATTAATTACATTTCTATTTGTTAAGATTGAAAACTGTAACTGGAACTAGAAACTAACTTCAAAACAATAAATTAATGCTATCAACCTTACTTACAGCAGTGACATTACCACGAACGTTCTTTGTGGATAGAAGGAGATTTCCAGGTAAAAAACAGTATTAAATGGTGGATCTAAAGGATGCTTGTCCTCTAAAAGTAATCTTTAGAGGCAGTAGTCAGTTACTATTAGGTTATTGCTTAAATATTGAGTGCAAAAATCAGGAAAATAAATAAATTCGAAGAAGCACTAAGAAATATACTTCTCAATAAATAGTTTACAAGGGCACTGCACTGCTAGAAGATAAGTGTCTAGGACAGGGGTCGGCAACCCGCGGCTAGCGAGCCGCATGCGGCTCTTTTATCCAAATTTTGTGACTCTTCAGCCTGTCCGAAATGTATATTTCCATTTTATTGAAACAAATGAAAATTTCATTTATTAAAGTAAAGATATTTTTTCAAAAATAATTTTAAATGTGATAGGTTTGAAATTGAATAGAATTATATTAAAATACAGTACGTAATATATAGGACTACCGCCATTTTCATTCAAACAGAGGTTTAGTTATTATTTATCTGTTTATTTACTTTGTAATAAGTGAAAATAAATACGTATATAAAACATTTAAATGTTATTGAATATCATAAAATAATAATTTTTGAATACAAACGATCTACAGAGTTGTTTACACTATCATCCTTGCGGCTCTTGGTAAGATTTATTAAAATTATTTAAGGAGAAATGGTTCTCTACTTCAAATAGGTTGCCGACCCCTGGTCTAGGAGAAGTAAAAGTAGAGATCAGTTTGGCAAAGAGTACTTCAATTAAGTAGACGAATAGTGATGCGAATTCAGAGTATTGAGTTTTAGAATATTTCAAATCTGAAACTAAAAAATTAACTAAACTAGATAAACTAAAAGAAATTATTACCGAGTTACTTAAAAAAACTCTTAGTGCTTTAGCAAAATCTGTTGCACTCTGGGTGAATGTATTTTTTTCGATTTGTTCGCTTTGGGACAAAAACTAATTAGAGTTTATCAAGGAATAATTAATAGTACCCACCCATCTAGTGTGTACTTACAATGGTAAACTAAATTGTAGGTGATTCTAATTTCAGAACAACTGCAGAAGTGCTGGTTTCAAAGAATCTACGATAATGTGTGATAGGAACATGCAAAGTAACAGTCAAGTTAAACATTGGTTTGGAGAGAATAGGGCACACGCAAGCAAGATAATAACGGGTGAGAGAGATACAATTGAAAAATTCTGACAATCGTAGCATAGCAAACCATTTATCAACATTATTTTCTTACCTATAACAGCAATTTCGTTCTCATTAGGATCCTAAAAAATGATGTTATTTAGTAGAGTATATCTGTTAAAGAGAATTTTTTTCTCCAAAATCTATTAATAAATTAATAATCTATCTATACCTTTGGCCAGACATCACTTTTTATGTCATCTATAATTTTTAAGAAATCTTCAACATTATTTTGAAGTGTTGTACCTTTCTCATCAGAATTTAAATGAAGAAGAGCAACAGAAATGTTTTTAGCTTCTTCTATAAAATAATTCTTCATATAAGAAAATAGTTTATAAAAATGTGTATATTTCTGATTTAAACCACATACCGATAATCTTCTCCGTCATTACTATAGTCTGGCTTAAAGTTGATAAAAGAGCTTCTTCTTCCCGAGGATTTCCTTCTTTTAAACTCCACATTTTTCTACTCATTTTTTTGGTCATTTTACTGGACTTTGAACTAACAACGAATACATTTTTTAAGCAGTAGTAAATACATGAATAATAAATGTAAAAAACCGGTAAGTACTTACAATGAAGACTTTTGGCTTCTCGATGAAACACTACTAGTATCACTCATCTCATCTAATTCATAAATATTAATTAAAAAAATGATCTAAAGAAAATTTACAATTTAATTAAAATTAAACTGACCGAAATCTCTAATTATTGGTTTATTGAGTTTCTCTAATCTGACTTGTTTCAACCTTGTATTGAAACCAATCAATTTGTTTTTGTTAATATTTATTTCTTCTATTAATGCAGCTGCAGCATCAAAAGCACTAGTTTTAATTGTTGTTTCTGCAATTAGAAGTACCTCATTAGAGAAAATCTCTCAGTTTACCGACTTCAAAAATTTCTGCATTGGTGATGGATTGTAAAACATTAAACTAACTGGAAATTAAAAAATAAAAAAAACAAAATTTAAAGAAAGTTTTCAAAACAAACCAATGAGTTGATTCAATCCAGAAGTTTCTGCAATATAAAGCGCTTGCTCCCACAAATGACCTTGTAAATAAATTTCAATAGCTTTGTTTGTATCAGCGAAGCAATCCTTATACATTTCAGCTGCTTCCCTGAACTTGTGGGAAGAAGTTAATGTATTGCACAATGAATCTCCAAGCTTTCTTAATTCAATATCGCTAAAGGAAAAGACAAATTTAATCAGCAAATAATACTCGCCTATTAAAAATAAATCTAGAAAAATATTTACCTGTAATTAGAACGGTTTGCAAGTAACATGCATTTCCTCCAGTTTCCAGATTTTTTAAATGCATTTATTGCTTTAGGAAGGTTGTTGCTTCTCATATAAAGAACGCCTGCTTCTTCAAAACTTGCTTGCTTAAATAAATAATCTCCATACATGTTAGCTGCTTCAGTAAATCTGTCAAAATATGATTATTTTTCACAGAAGCAAACACCATCTATTCTTGGTAAAATAACCCAAAAATGTTTGAAAAAAGTATACCTTTCAGGTTGACTTTTAAATAAATCTAGAGCTAAATTATATAACTGATGTTCTTCTATTAATGAGTACATTAATTCTAATTTATCATCACCACATTTGGATAAGTTACGCAATGCAGAATCTTGTCTTCTCAACATTTTATCTATTTCATACTTCATATAGTTACTATCCATTTCTCTGAGAGAATTCAAAAATGGAATGTATTCTTTTGGATCCATTTGTGATTTACCTTGAATATTTAAGAATTTAGATCAAACTGAGATATTTGCAACATGGTAAGAAAATAAATTGGAAAGTGTAAAAAATGTAAGGATGAAAATTGCCAAGATTCGCAAGATTTCTAAGACAAAAAGTGTCCAAATAAAATTGCCTTAGAAAAAATAAAGCAAACCTGCCGGAAAACTGAAGAAAAAATTAAATGATTATGTAATCGTACTTAAAAGATGAATAACGTTCAGCTGAATTGATTAGCTGAAATAGACGTAATCTAAAGTCAGTAATTTAAAACAAACGCGAATGCTTGCGTGAAATGTTCATATACTCGTACTCAGTGTCGAACCGTTCATTCTTGGATCTGATCCGAATTATCAGGTTCTAGTTTACACATTTTTTTTTCAAAATATATTTAATTCTTACTCTAAAGAGCAGTCTACCTCATTTCTTCTTATTAAGGGTTCAAAACAAATATTACTAGAAAATTATTCTAATTAAAGTTAATTGTAATTGTTAGTTACGAAGAATACACGACGTTTCGCCCTAATTTTTTTGATTCAGCGAGTTTCAATATCGATATTAAAGAATTGACATAGTCGCAATACTTTGCTTCCTTCAGTAGTAAAGAAAGTAACAAATTATTAAAATATAATAAGCGATAATGATTTATTCACTCTCGTGCGTAGAACAAGTTCTGACAGCGAACGCTTCAAAATCTACACATAGAATTAATACTGCTTGTTGTTGTGAGCCTCATTAAGGAACCATGTTAGCATTCTAAATAAAAAAATGCATACCTGCAATTTGTAATGCTGCTTCAAGATTGTAAGATCCAAGTGCTTCATTATATAAAGTGTCAACATCCACTAAAAATAGCAAGTGCTGCATTGCTTGATCACTATTGGCTAATTTAATGGCTTCGGCTATGTTTCTTGATTTTACTAAACAACTAAGTATTGGTAACATATATTTATGCTCTTCTTCAGAACTTTGGAGGGCTTCCAAAAGTGTGATACATATTTTATTTATTTTTTGTTCTTCAGGATAAATCAGCTGTCTCTCCTGAAATATCAAATATGAACGTACTGTGATTTTTATGTTTTTGAGTTGCGTTGGATACCTTACACACACACACACATATATATATATATACACACACACGAGTGAGAGAGAACTCTGAGGACATTTATATCTCAGGACGGATATTTCAGGTGAAAATAAAAATACAAATTCTGCACACTTTCTCTTAGTATGAACGAAAAAGTAAAAGTACTCCACAATCCCATCATATTTTTATATATATATGTTTTCAACGAAAATTGAAGTTAATTCTCTTATAATTTTATTCATACACTTACAGAGAACACTTTCTAAAAACTTCTCTTTCGGACACAGACACTTCAAATCGGTTATTTGCTTGAAAAACTCTGTATCAATATAAGTAAGAGAAGACATGAATTAAACTATTGATCAAGAAGAAATAAAATTAAATACCTGTTTGTAATACTGCGAGTAAATTCCTCTAGTAACATCAGTAGGCAATAGTTCTGTGACGAATAAGGTAATCCACTGTGGATCCACAACTTGTATAAAATGTTTTATATTGGCAAAAAATTCAGAAGGATTATGATCACAACATAAATCAAAACTAATTCTCTGTCTTCTTAATAATTGGATGGCCTCTTTATATAATTTCTTATCAAGTAACTTTCCAGCATTCATAATTGTTAAAGCTCTAGGTTGGATAGATTCCAAGTTTCCTCTAGGCAACTGCATAATAACGGTTTGTCCAGTCACGGCAACTAATTTACTGCCTCGTTCTAATTTTCGAACTGATATTTCTTCAACCTAAAATAGTATTCAGGATTGTTTATAAAACTGTATTAAGATATTAAACAAAAAACAAACAAATAATCTTAAAAATGTTTTCTCAGCCTATTCACAATGGGGGACACATTTTCTGCATTTGTAACTATATTTAGATACAAACCGTCTCGCTAATGTTAAATTATGACAATTCAATTTGAAAGAGTTCTTTTGGAAGAGTTAAAAAGACATTTGGTTCCTAATTTCTAACAGAAAAACTAATTTTTCCAAGTTTATTGTTAAAATTTGAGATTGTATTACTGCAAATCGAAAGAAACTAGCTTTCCTCGAAGGAAAGAAAATTAGTTTTTGAATGTTGCTGAAACGATCCTTAAAATTTTGTATTTCCTAAATATACAATATTTACCGAGAACAATATTTTCCAACATGATTTCTAACAAAACTTACTGCCTTCTGATTTTCGTTTTAACTCTAGAACTAATAAGTAAAGTAAAGTAATTGCCTATTTTTTCAGGCGGGGCTTAACGTCCAACTACCAATTAGGTGTCGTGGACGGAGGCGACTAGCAAACATACTTTACTGTAAATTTCTTTTATTAACCATTAAATAAAATCCAAGGCCTAAGACCGGGAATCGAACCCAGTACCACAATACATATTACTTTAGAACTAATATTTTTTCAACTTGAACAATTATCCGAAGGTTAATTGTAATATGCACAATTTGTAGTTCCCTTGAAAGAATATTATGACTCAGATTTAATAAAAGCTATATGCTAACTTTTCTATTATCATTACGAAGATGGATTGTAATAACTACAGCTCACTGTCCGGTGATGGTCAGTGTTGTCTTTAACGAGAGAACACTGCCCGGAGGCCGGCAGTGCACTGGAAAAAGCTCCGGGCGCCAATAACCTTAGATGTTGACGCGCCTTAAATCATAAAAAATAAAAAATAAAAAAAATAATAAAAAATAACTACGCTTTGATCCAGGATATCCCTTATATAGAGGTTCAAATCATGCCACGGAAAATAAATCTTATCTGTACCCTTTTAAATTCAGCCATAATCACTAATCACCTTAACCACTTAGAACAAAGCAGCAAGCGTAAACCACTTCCCAAATACCCGCTCAACCTCGGATGATTATCTTTACACAGCTCTGAACATTAAAAAAAAACTGTTTAATATCTGCATAACTTCACAGAAATATGTAGTTGAACAATTATATTGTGACTTCCGGTGTATTCGGGACATAATATTTGACTAACATAATATTTAATATCTGCAAATAATTAACTTACTTCTGATCCTTCTGAATTCATTAGGAGAAGTGTATGATTAGATGTAGTAGCTAGTATAAACGGATAATGTATCAAAAAAGATGTTATATTATTAGAGAGAGTTTTGCCATTTTTATATAAACGATTCCATTCGCTTAAACCATACTTGTCTTTTGAATGTGCGACCACATGGTAACAAGGTTCCGGGAACCCAGCTTTTATTTCACTTATAGAATTCTTTTCAATATCATATTCAATGCATCTTCCATCCAGTAAATACATGTAAACATCCTTAGTATTTGCAACTACAGCTATGACGTGATGATTTATCTCTGAATTATTTCTGGAAAATGATTTAAAACTTAAAACAAGATGGCTATAAAGTGGATTTGACTGTTTACTAATTAAACTAAATGGATAACATTCATATCATATACAATGTAAAACAACTATAAACGTACACTAGCTCTAACTTATCTTCAGCTATCTGAATATTCATGACTTTGGAACGACCTCCTTCAAATATACTAACACCGATAATCGTAGTGTTGGTAACCCACGCCCAGTGGTGCATGGTTAAATCAGAGAAACATTTTTGTGTAAATAATTCATCAATTCCTGTGATAAACGTAAATTTAGAAAATCAGTATCATTGATATATTACACATTATGTAAATTAAATACAAATGACAAAATTTACTTGCTTGAGATATATGGTTCTTCTGAATTTTCACTAAAGAAACAAAATTTTCCATCACATAGCAAGGCACACATAAAATATTTGCATTCTTCATCCCTGAAGGTCAAAAAAACATTTATTTTCAAGCTTAAAACAAAGCGCTATTGCACAATATAGTATATTAACTAAATAAAAAAAGCATTTATCTTTTTATCTATGTTCTATAATGATAAAACGAGTTATAAACTACATTCATAACAAATGCTCTCAGATCTTTATAAGGAATCACACACCTGCAATACACGTTTACAATTCAATCTTTGAATTTCATCCGGACTCTCCCAATATCACCTAAAATGGAGTCCTCATGGTTATATAACCATGATTTGAGCAGCACGATCTAGGGCGAACTTACTTCACTTGTTCTTACCTGATTACATATTTTATGCCTTTCACATTCATTTAATAATACAACTGTTATCACAACAGATTGCTCCAGGAAGCAGCACTCCCACTAATTCTTTTCATCTAAGTGCCCCAAAGTATGTTCTTCAGATAGATAGATAATATAGGGGGCCGCTACAAAGCTAAAACCAATAAACCTAGAGATTTTGTCTCCCTCGAAGTGTAAGAACGGAAAGTCTCAGTGCTGCCTAATTACTGGCTTTGCTTTTGGGTACGCTGAACCCAAAGCAAATCAGCTATTTCTGAGTGAACTACATGAATTATGTTGCTGATGACAGCGTCAGCTTTAGGTCGCAACTCTCAAAAAAACTAAGATTCTTGAAGTATATTATTTAAAAAAAAGCTTTTTTTTTTGTAAATTAAGTACTTCATTTAATTAAAAAATGTGTCAACATCGGCACCTGGTGCCTTTTCAGTGCATCACCATCCTCCAGACAGTGATCTACAAAAAGCTCCTAGGAAGAAAATATCAAAGGAAAATATCAAAAATATCCGGGTGATATTATGTTTAAAAATATTACTCACCCATATGTAGGAGGATACAGTATTTGATTTACAGAAGCTGGACATTTCAAAGTCCATTTACTCATTGGAGGCGGAATTATGGATGAATGGAACGGCGTCAATAAAATTGTCTCTGGAATAATAATTTTGCCCAATTAATTTTAAATTTCTAAACCTTATTTTATTTAATAAGACATTTTTGTAATGGAAGATTTATTCAATTAGTAAATCAAATCCTCAGATCCATTTTTTCACTTATTATATTCAGTTAGGTATTAATCAGTTTGATCCAGCAACCTGTTTGTTACTCGTACTATCATGTCCGCTCGAAAGGAATTTTATTGGTGTTGTTCAACAAAATTAAATATTAAAAATAAAAATAAAAACAGATTGGAAACGCACTGAACGTATGCTCTGATATATATTATTTACGTTGTTACAATTGCAATTTTTTTATCACAGTAAAAACTCTTGACTATAAATTCTAAAACTAATATATTCTCAATAAAGAATCAAATATGCACACAAAATCATAATAAGAAATGTAATAAAAATCAACGCTCACCTTTATCAATTACTGAAATATAGTATTTATTAGCAAAAGAAGCATAATTGCTATGGTCAATAATCCAGGAAAATTCGAATTCATAGAATGTTCCATTGCGCAGTATAAGATGCAATTTATTTTCTCGATCCTCATCCCAGATGATTTTAGCCTTCGGAGTAATTAATACTTTAAAACATCAAACATCATCATCATCAAGGCAAACAACGCACATTACTTCAAGTTATTATTACTTACCACTTCAAAGCTTAATAGGAACATCTGTTTCAAGAACCAATGATAATTGCTACACGTCCATAACATTAAATATGTTTTAGTTAATTCACTTTGCTTCACTAATAAACATAAAATATTGGAATCCATATTCCAAGACATATGTTTTACCTAGAACAGGTAAACAGGATATTAAGATATGATTACGAAACTGGTCTAGGAATTGTAGTCAGCGACCACTTCGGTTTCTATAAACTTCTTGTAATATGGTAATAATAATAAAATTAGTTTCAAACTGATTTAGCCTTGGTGGACAACGACATTCACGATTTGATACAATTTTTCAAGATAAGAGAAGGCGAGAAACTGGACTATGCCCATGGAATTAAGCAGAATATGTTTCAACACTCGGTCTTCAGTTTTAAACAAGCAAATTTATAATTCTCGAATCAAGTCTAACAACAAAATTATGAGGAAGTACAAGTGCAGCACTAAACAATGAGTGTAGGTAGCTAGCTACTGGATAAAAGAGAAATTAGGTCACTAGCTTTAAACACTTACATAGGTAAACATGATTTAGGGAATAAGATTAAGGAGAATTAAGATTACAGGCAAAATGTTTAAAAATGTTAATTTGTATTACTTATCTATCAGCAATGATATCAGTAAAACGATAATCTCATACTCATGGAACACGATGACCCGTGGCTAATAAATAATAAGAAACCTAAAAGTCAATTACAGGCCAATTTGATTACATAAAAAAAAGGTGAAAAAAAGAACAGACAAGCAAGTGTTGAATCCAAAATGAATCAGCCAACCATGGGACGAAACCAGCAGACGAGAAAGTAGGGAAGGAAGGTTCCGTAGTTTTGGGTATGAATAGTTGTTGACTTTCATAAAAAAGATATACACATATTTAACCGAAAAACAATATTTATTGAAGATAGAACATGTGTAAGATGCTTACTTTAAATCCTTTAGGAAGCTCAAAGTCGAGATGTTTTAAGCCATTTTTTTCCAAAAACGAAATTACATACTTATTAGCTAATTGTTGACTAAATGCAATCAGATTGCCTTGTGGCCTCCAACTCAACGGTCCATCTAATCCTTGGAAACGATGAAAAAATAATATTCATTCTAATTGCAAGTAAAAAACTGAAATAATAATTGACATTTTAAATAATATATTCAATATCAATTTTACCACTTACCTGCCATATCTTCGTTAATGCATACAAAAGGACCATCTTTAGAAAAAATTTTTATCCTTCTTTTACAAGAGATTCTGCACCAAAACCCAACAGCCAACAGAGAGCTATCTCCTCTCCATGTTATGCAAGGAGATTTATCAAACGAACCTTCCAAATTCGAATCTAAGTTAGGTACAACAGCTTTTTTTCCTTCCATACCGCGAAATTGTGTTTCTTTCTTTCCCCATCCAATGTTGACAAGTTTTTGTCCCTCTTGTGATGTGTCAGCCAAATCATATTCAAAGATAACGTCAATAGTTGAAGTCAACATTGCAAGTTTAAGTTTATTGTCGCTAGTTACTAAAGCTCCGACTTCTTTATCCGGGCTCCATTCTATAACTTGTATTTCTTCATTTAAATGTACTACAAACTCACTGATTATGGACGAAGAACCTGGTTCAACTGTAAAAGATAAAACTTCGCCCGTCTCGTGAAAGCTATATAATGCATCAAAAATGTCAACGTATAAAGTTCCCTTAACTTGTGGGCATTGTTCAGGAAAAAAATGAGATAAGCTGCACTTGGACAGTATTCCATTAATAGTTAACAAATAAAGAGTGTCACCTTGAAATACAAATAAATTTCTCCAAAGCGTTTTACCATCTGAATTTGTTGTGGCTTTTCCGCTTGTTACAAAATCACAATTCATACCCGCAATATCCTGCTTTATTCCCAAAGAAACTTTTAGATTTCTCATTTTTTGACTATTTAAATGACAACATGTGAATTCCAACGAACACTAGAAGGTAACTATAAGGTTTACTTGATCAGGTTTTAGAAGAAGTTAACTTGGTTTGCTGTAGAAATGAGCTATTCAGGCTCAAATAAGTTATTAATGAAGGTTGATGATCAAGAGGCATAATAAATTCACATTAAAAACTATTCTAGGATATGGAAGCTTTATCACGAAATAAACTTCGCATGGAGGTAAGAAACGTCTTTTATGAGGAAGAGTTATGTGTTATAAACATGTTAATCATATGCAGAGTGCAATTCCATGTCGTTCTTTTTGGTTTAAAAAATAGATGTGCAAGCTTGTTTTCAAATTAATGTGTTTTCTTATAAAATTCATTAGCTTCATTGCGCTACTTACCATACTTTTCTTGATTCAAAGACTTCTGACATTTTAAATTGTCAAGAAACATGAAACAAAGCTGATCCTCTGCTTAACTAGCCGTACCACGGAAACATGTCGATAGCCTCACTGCCTTTTCTTTAGCAGCATCTCCAAATAAAGAAAAATACATTTGTTTCCATTTATGAGAATGTCTGCTTTAAAAATAATTTGCCTGCGTGCGCGCTCCTGCACTAGGTCGCTGTAACAATCTTCAGAGGTTCATTATGTTGGTTTTCCTTCTAGTTCCAGTCCATGCGACAGTCAATTGCTCGAGGAAGAGTGCATTTGTGCCGAAAATTAATAGCAGATATTAGAACTCTTTCCAAGAAAAAAGTTAATGACCAGTTAAAAAATGAAAAGAATCATAGGAAAATACAAAGATTGACCGATGAAGTTCATGAGTTGAAGGTAAATATACATTTTTAGTTTGATTAAAATTCTATTTAAGTTAGATTATAACTAAAGTTAACTATGTTTGAGTGCTTGAATGTCTCAAAACTTGACCATTGTCAAACAGTAGTGCTTCAATTCACGTTTCATAATTAGAGCTTAAGTTTTCACTTCGAAAGAACGAAGATCAGCTAGCCCTTTCAGGCCCAACCAGAGGTTGTTTCAGGTCTTAATGGCCAAACTCTGGGAATCACTTGAAGGGCTCTAATCTCTGGATACTTAAGATTAATTACAGGATATGCAGACAGGAAATTTAATTCCTTTTTAGTCAATAATCGAATTTTTTGTAGCCTCAGTATATCTGAAATATTATTAATTTTATAAGATATTTATTAGGTTGTGAAAAGTATTGGTGAAACAAGTAAAATACTTCCCGAACGAAGGATTTTTTCGATAAAATTTACTAGACATTTTGTTGCATTGTACTATCAATTGACCCCATGGATTTGACTTTAAGGAACTAAAGCACCCAGTGTCGTGAATTTCTTTCTTTTCTTAAACTAACCTAATCAGACTGTCCATTTACATGTGCTTTCTGAATTTGAATGGGTTCGTAAGATTCCCTACGGTCTTGAAAATAGCCCATCCGGCATTATCGGGCATAATTTTTTTAGTAACCTCAGACGATGAACTTCTCGCTTGCCTAAGGCTTTCACTTACAATTTATAAAGGCTTGTTGCTCACTACCATATGAGAAACCTATGGCGTGTACTGGAAATAGTACGAATTGGCAGAATACTTAAAGAGTGCAACACCAGCATTGACCCTAAAAATAGAATAAATAAGTAAAATAAAAAAGGCTAAATATGGATATAAACGTGGTTGAAGAGAGGTTCAGAGGAAAATACGTACTTCATAAAATTTGATAAATAAAATTCTTATTCAATTTGACAATATTTTTTGCAGCAAAACTACCGCTTTTCTAGCTATTTTGGCTCTGTAAAGAGTCAAGTGTTTCCAGCTACCGTACTAGCCTAGTTCTCTTCTTTTCAGCCTTACATTAATTTTTTCTGTCAAACCTTTTCCAGGCTTACTCGTAAAGAGATTTTCTACAAACAATATCTATTTTGCTCGATAACCTATTATTAATGTACCATTTAATGTATGTCTCTGCGAACTTCAGAATAATGAAGCTCCTTCCTTTCTTCAGGCGTACTTTCTATTATTTGTCGCAGAATTACTAAAAGTGATTTCTCTGAAATATTCCTAAATTCCTCTAGAAAAATGTTTTGTACCATTACTTTAATCTTTTAATCAAACATACGCGCATATACGTTTGAAAGCTATCAATAAGTGTCTTATTGGACCTAAAAATTTAGAATCACAGTAGCCGTCCTTGATTTTATATTGCTCTGATTCAAGTCACTGAAAGTTTTCGTAGGCCATAAAATCAATTATTATTTTATGTAAATTATTACTAAATTGCTACTTATTCTTTTAACTATTCTGATTTATGTATTTCAGCAACTGAAGCTGAATTCAATTGCAGAATTCGTGATTTCTCATACCGCAGAATCGGCTGAGTCGTTGAGGAAAAACGTAAGTTAATTAAAAATAATGTTATATTATTGCTGGTTTAGAGATTGAGTATTCTTCCTGTTCAAGTTTGAGTTGCATAGCTTATTTGTGTTTTATTTCTTGTAATCGTATCGCTTAATAAGAAGATTGGAATGAGTAAAGTGGTATTCCCAGTTGAGGGATTTTGATGCTGATTCATTGTCAAGTCATATGTCTACATTCAATTTTGTGTTTACAGCCAGAAGTTTCATCACGACAAAGAGCATTAGCGAAATTGGCTTTACAAAAGCTGATAAAACCAATGGTGGAATCGTTTCATGAAAAGTACCAAAATTGGCAAGATTCATTACCTAAGCTTTTAGTTAAAAATACTGATCAAACGGGTGTCGCAGCTTCTACAAATATAGAAAACAAAATTAATGAAGAGATTAGAATATCAACCAATGAAGCAAACGATGCTGAACAAAATATATCAATGGGCAAATATGTCAGCGACAACGATAGCAATGAAAGTAGTTATTTCAGTAGTGACAGTGTTAACCAGTTCGACATATCAGATATTAGGCCGAAGAAATTTATTGGCGTAGAAGGTTCTGCATCATTTGATGAGATAAATTTAAAAAAACCAAATGACACAAATCCTTTGAAAAAAAATACAAAGATTAAAAAAAAGGAAGTAACTATTTCAAAGAAATCTTCTGTGAAGTGTTCAACTCTTTCTTTTAAGAAAACCAAATCAAAAATCTTAAAAAAATCATCGAGTGCGCAAAGCAAAGGAATAAATTGGAATATCCAGAATATTGCAGAGTGCGCAAGTACGTCAGAGAGAGTTGACCATGAACCTCTTGACCAAAATAATGATATTTTGGGAAAAAAAGAAGAAAGAGAAGAAAACGATCAACAGAAGGAAATAAAAAATAATTTAGTACAATTCAGAATGAATAGTTCTTATTCTAAAGGAGTAAATGAAGAGTTCACAGAAGAGAAATTTCAACTTAAAAGTGTTGACATAGAGGATATTTCCGGAAAGAAAAGAAAGAAAATTAAAATGTCTGTTTCACCAGTTAGAAATCTTGATAAATTCAGAGCATACCAGAATCAGAAGAGTAAAGATTTCCCTTTGAATTCTGAAGAAGATGAAGGTGATAATATTGTCTGTAATGAGAGTGAAGCTTCACAAAATGACAATCCAGCAAATTTAAAAACAGTTAACTCAGAAGAAAAGTTCGAGGTATTTGTTTCTAAGAAAGTTGAGCAAGATGTACCAACGTTTTGTAAAATAGAAAACAAAAGTGAATCATTTCAGATTCAACAGCACGAAGACCCGTTTTTTCTAACAAAAGATAATGAAAAGTATATGACTTTCGGGAAAATTGTTGCAGAGTCGAACGAATCGTTGCCGAAACCTAAAGAATTAAAAACTTCAATAAAAAGTTGGACTAGTGAAAAGAGTTTTAAAAATTTAAGGAATGGTGACAAATTTCAGAGGAATGATGATTTATTAAGGAGAAGAAACAAAAGAAATTTACCTTTAGTCGAAAACAAAATACAATTACATCCATCTTGGGAAGCAAGAAAGAAAATAACCACAATATTACCATTTGAGGGCAAAAAAATTTCTTTTGACGATTAATTTAAAATTAGAAGTAAGCTTTGTAAATAAATAAATCTTTTAATGAATAATTTTATTATTACTCTCTCTATTGAACTCCTTTTCCAAAATTATTTTGTAGAAAATAAAAATGTATATCTAGTGTTTTGATGTTTTAATTGTGACAACCCATAATTAGGCAAACAAAAAAATTTTTCATGCCAACGAATTTAAAAAAAAAACTAACACATTGAAGCTATTGTTGACTCATACTCGTAGTTTGGGTCACTGTGAATGAGCATAGATATGTTAAGCAAACTATAAAATCAGTATGGGTAAGTGGAGCTCTAGCAAACAATAAGAAGAAATTTTACAAACTGTAACTAAATTTAACAGAAAGAAAAGGCTTTTTAGCAAACAAATGTTGAATTAAAACTGTCCGGAAGGACAGTTGTACACGGGTTGATCGTAAAAAAGTGCACGAAAAAGCGTAACGTTGAAAAACACCCGACTTTGACAATTTTTTTCTCTTTTTCTATAAAAGATAAAATTCCAAAATTTTCTTTAAAATCAAGAGCAAACTCTCCTTTATAACTGTAATTTTTTTTGCAACAACCCAGATCTAACAGATTTCGAGAAAAAAGTTGCCGAAAATGAGCAAAAACGGCTTTTTCAAAAAATCTTGTTCTTGTTAACTTTTTTTTGTAAACAACCTAGCGTCTAAACGCGTGAACCGATTTTCATGAATGAGGTGTCATTCGATTCGGAATTTTATGTAGATGTGCCTTTTGGGGGTCTCAACCCTGTACATCGAATTGGAGAGGAGTTAGCCCCCTTTATGTAAGGCCCCCTCCAAAATTATTATTACATTAAATTGATTAAATATCTCCTTAACAAAAACTTACAGTTTAAAATGTTAAGTATAAGGGTTGATTAAACGCCAAAAGGTACACAAATCAGCAAGTCCCCAACATTTCATTAATACTTCATTCATATTATTTAAGTAATTTTACTGCGTTAATTTTCATTAATATTTTTTAGAATATATTAGATGTCACAGACCCTTATGCTGGCCAGTTCATTCATAATATTTTTTTGTTATAATTGTGATAAAATGTATATTATATCTTCGTTATTAAATAGGTACTTTGTTTTAACTCTATTCCAAATTATTCTTCTGATTTCTCTTTAATATGCCCTTTATTCTGAGTTGTCACATATTCATGCATGTTAAAGTAGAAAAAGACAAAGTTAGAGTCGGCTACTGTTTAAATGTGAATCACGGAGAATCTAAAACAATATTTCAGTCTTGAATTCGTTATACCGAAACATTCGTGAGCACAAATAACACACAGTTAATAACAAGTAGATTATTCAACAATAATTATTCATTTCTCAATAATATATATACAACATTGTAAGAAGAACACCTAAGATTGAACATGTAATTGAAGAAAACTATATTATTTATGATAAAGCCAGATTAATTATTACCTATTATTTATTATTAATGCTTGACTACTACTAAAGTAACAATTACTTTAATCGAAGAATGAACTTAAACCGACGATTTTTATTTAAAATTGAAAATAAATAAATAAAATAAAATCGTTGGTGTAAGCATTTTTTAAAAAACGTTTATGAAATTTTTAGCCTCGTAATTATTTTTATTTTTTATAACGTTTTCTTTTTAACGTGTGATTAATAGTTTGATTATTATAGATAAATAGATATTACAGTCAATCAATTTAAGTTAAATGGTGTGCTACTTGAACAAATATTTTGTAGGTGCAAATTGCCAGCATAAGGGTCTGTGACATCTAATAAATTCTAAAAAATATTAATGAAAATTAATGCAGTAAAATTACTTAAATAATATTAATGAAGTATAATGAAATGTTGGGTACTCGCTGATTTGTGTACCTTTTGGCGTTTAATCAACCCTTATACTTAACATTTTAAACTGTAAGTTTTTGTTAAAGAGATATTTAATCAATTTCGCGATTGAATTGTTCCATAATAATTATATATATACAGTCAAGCTGAGGAGGCCCCTTTTTTGACTGAACTTCCTTTACTTTAATATTGCAGCTCAAACGCCGAAATTTGGCAGATTGGTGGCACAGTCGAAACCTAAAGTTTGGTGAAGAAGAAATCCCATCTTGGATTCTTAGCGGTGTAATCGCCACCACATGTAATACGAGAGCCGAGAAAAGAAAGAAAGGATCAGAAATCTATTTGCTAGATATTGTAATTCTTGGACAACAAACTGCTGCGAAAGTATAGGCTAAGACCTCTCTCAGTTAAGAGACTAGTAGTAGATTATATGATAGATATTGCGTTGCATAATTTTTTTTTTTTTTTAATCTTTTATTGTAACTTACCACTGCAACAGTTGTTGCAACAAGCAAATATGGTGAAAGAGAAAAGAAATAACAGGAAATCATGATTGGAGAAGGCACCCAGTGGTGTCACTCCAGTAACGTGCTCAGGTACACTGCTCTCACGATGAGAGAAGATCACGAGGCCATCTTCTCTTCAATCTCCTTAGAGGATTACCTGGCAATCTGGAGGCATAAAATTAAGAAATGTTTTAAGGAGGTTTAGAGCAAGTCCTGCAGTTCATGTTCAGTGATATGGCTGTCCCATAAAGTTATTTTCATAGGCAGGCTTAAACGCCCTATTACTAGACTGTAAATAATTAAATGAGGTTAATTCATTAAGTTTATCTTTATAAAGAAAATTGGAAATGTAATAGAAGTTTATGGTAAAGTACCAACACATCTGGCTATTTTCCCATTCAGCGTCAATTATTATAGCGTAAAAATTATTGTGCCTTAGAGAAAAAGGGAATTACTACTTCCTCACAGTTTGATAATTAGATTACTTGTACTGCTTACACAAAATTCTTGAATACTTTAATCTCTTCCGACCTCATAATGGGCATTGATGACAGACTTTCTTCTTATTTTTTCTTCAAGATTAATTTAAGCCAAGTATACGCTTTTTCTTCAAGTAAACCTAAATCGAGTTTAGTTTTTTTTTTAAATATATAATATATACGTATATTTTGCTCCATTTTCCTATTTCAAAAAATAATTACTACATTATATGGAGCATTCATACTGTGGCCAATCTAACTTAAAAAAACTAACAAATACAAAAAACAATTATAATGGACAATTTACTGTGCTCAAATCCTTTGGTATTGGAAACTGAAAGACCTCTGTCAATACCGCAAAATTGATAAATATTAAATAATGCTGGATTTATTTTGGTGATTTCGAGTTCTGAAATTTCCATTTCTGAAGTTCCATTAAAATGAATGGAAGTTTATATTTGTGTTTAAAAATAAATTTAATACAAAAAACCAAATTTGGGACTCTGTCCAAGGGCCAAGAAACTAGTGATCAGGGAATTTACGAACTTCTTTAGAATGCAGAAAAGCTTATGTAAATTATAAAATTCTAAAGGCTTAGAAGTCATCAAAATTTTAGATTCCAGGTGATATTGTGGTAGTAAAAATATCTCAACATAATGAATAGCAATATAAATATTTGGTGTGAATTACTCCTCTACTTAGCCTTGTAGGCAAATCGGAACACCTACATCTCCTGAAAGATATCTCCTGGAGGATGCCCACAAAATCAGGATTAAAATAAATGAATAAAAAATTGCCTAATCGTGAGTCTGATAAGGCAAAATAATTTTTTGGCAAGTTATTGTACTTATGATTCCCTTTACCTATTTGTAAATCTTTACGGTCTATCTCGCAAGACGGAACCAATTGTCCACACGGAGGAAGACTATGCCTGCAAAATGAGCAATTATTCTTATTTAAAGATGGCTTACTGTTCCCTGTTCTAAGGTGGAGTAATTATCATTTAAGATTTATAGTATGAACTATTAATAAGTGTAAAAAAATGGAATGCAAATAATAAAAAAAATTAACGCTTTAGAAGAAGAAGCTATACACGTAATATTGGCCATCCTGAAGATTAACAACTGCACTTAAGGCAGTGAGCAAAACATTGCCAGTGATATTCAATTACAGTTTTAATTTTTTTTTTATTATTTATCTATATGCTAAAGACTTCAGCAAAAATTTTAAAATATAAAGAAACTTTATCAAAATGTAACAATTTACTTAAAGTAATTTACCCTTCTAGTAGCTGATGGATCCCAGAATTTCTCTTATTTCTTTTTTGAGAAACCTTTCTTCCGGTCTGCTAGACCAGAAAACTTTGCTAGAAACTTGCATCAGCTATATCCATCGAACATAATGCTGTGCTTAGAAATAATATTTCTTATCCCATAGAGGTAAAATAATCACAGCTGAAGGAAATTTTAAAATATTTTTTATCATGAACAAGGATTTTTTTCAAAAGCCATAGATTCTTAAGCCGCAACTTAAATCAGTTTTTTTTTTCTCTCTCTCATTCCACAGGTTTACATCTCATTTCTGCACCAAATAGTGATTTCTATTGTTCGGAGCGAGCGATTATTGCAAGCCTAGAGATTACAGTTTTAGAAAAAACGTATTGGATCAAACTCAAATAAACCGTGTATAAATTTTAAAAACCTCAATAAAACGATAGATTAATAATAATATTTGAACAAAATTGGTTCTATGTTTTGACTGAGCACACATGCTCACTTGTAATTAATTCTACCTCCTACAAAATTAAAGGGAAAAAAATTAATAAATAAGAGAAAAAGAAAGGTTAATAAACATAAAAGATAAAAAAACTAACAGTTATTTATGATAATAAGACCATTGTTTTTAAAATAGCAAATAATAGTTAACAAAAACAATATAACATACAATCCAATTCTTGTTTCCTTTATACATCAGAAATATATCAACGATTCCTTATCTTTCAGTAAACAAAGAACACTATTAAATAAACAGAAATCCAAACACGCTATTTATATCATCATCTTTATGGAATATATAAATCTAATAATAGACACCACTTATTTCTTTTTTTTAAATCCTGAAATTTCAGTTTTCTCTTTTTTTCTCGGTCATAATGTTCATCATTTAATAGATTATTTGAACATCTATTAATTTCATTAAAATAATTTATTTAAAAAAATTATACATTTTAAACTATTTTTCAGCTGGAATTCACAAATGTATGCTGATAATTACAAAGACAAAAATCATGTTTATTAATCAAGTAGTTTATTCTCTTTGTTGCTTTAAGAGAATTATGATTTCTTTCTTCAAAAAATCATTTTATTACATTAATTTTTTCTAAACAATTTTGTTGTGTTCTTTACAGAACTATTAATGAATGAGAAACACCAAACCTGCATTATCATATTAGATGTTTACAAAAATAATAAAAATAAATAAATAAATAATTGTTCTCACATTATTTGAAGAGAATTTGATTTATCTAGATAAATAAAACTCATCTTACTTTTTTTTAAATAGTTTCATTATTATTTTTTTTTACTTAATTACATAATAATTGATATCTATGTACAATAATTCACAGAAAGGAATAAATTCATAATAGATAACAATTATAGTTACTTTTATTTCACATTTCTATAGTGCCTTTGCTATTATCACTGGTTTTTTTTGACAAGTCCTTAGATTTTGTTTTCCTTGATTTAAAGAGATGTCAGATGTCTTTCGAGATTGATACATTAGTTTTAATCTTTACAGGATGAGACAAAATTCATTTGATTGTGTTGTATTTAAAATATTAATTGATTTGTAATTTTAGGATTAAACACTCTTGCTCTTGAATTGGCTAATGATTACGATGGAGCAAGCAGGCTGAGCCTAGTAAACAAATAAAATGGAAACATGTTTTAATAAAAAAATTTTGTAGATTGTGATCGTACGTCAATATAATTGTCAGAAATAACGAATTCAATTCATAATCTTACCTAGTAGCAAAAAAAAGGGAAAGAAATGCAAAAGGAGAAGTTAATTCATCCAAGAAAAATTGTGAGTAGAACATCTAGTGATCCTTATCTGAAAAATAGGAGGATAAATGATGCAAACTTAATTTGCTAAAAAATCAATGGTTCCTAAGTGAAATGAAGTTAGAGACTGGTTATGGTATGTTACTTAACGGGAATAAGATGAATGGTAAGATGATAATATTATAAATAAATTAAATACTTAAAAAGTTGGCAAATTAATTTTTCAATTGCTGTTAATTGGAAGACTTGAACCAAGAATATTGACCTCCTTTAGTTTTTTTATGAACTTGGAAAAAAACTGGTTATGACAGTTAGCCAGAAATAGCACATTCATTGGTTTAGTTCGTGAACTAAGTAAATGAATAAAATTAAGAATTACGGAAGAACCCTAAACCAAATATAACTATCTTGAAATAAGAATGTTGATTTTATGTACTGTTCAAGATCTATCTGAAGGAATCGAACTGAAATAAAAATAGAAAGACATATTAATACTATTTTGTTTCGGATTACAGAGGAAAGTTAACTAAAATGGAGTAAAATTTACACTTGTAAGCAGATCGGTAAAGTCATTGTAGATAGTTTATTTGGTGGTTAGAAATGGAACACCTTTCTTCAGTGAATAATATATGTTTCAAATACTTTATATATAAATTTATACATAGCTATTTATATTTATATTAAGGTACCTGGGAATGGTTCTGACACTTATTCTTAACTAGATTGTAAACACTAAAGAGGTTTTAAGGTCGCAGCACAAGGTAATGTAGGCAGGAGTGTTGTGAGATTATCCAAGATTCTGAGGCTTAGTGAATATACCCTGGAAATTTAGGCATTCATATAAGAACGAAAATAAAATTATCTTTCTCAGCTATCGAATTAACTGATTGATTTTTCATACGCTGCCTTTTATATGAGGGACTATCCGTTTATGTTCCCTATCTGTCAATTATTATTAAAGAACGTAAGCAGTGAGAAGGTGCTTTTGATGATCAGAATGATTAAAATGAGTAATTTTTTTTTGTTAAGGATCAGAAATCAGATTGTATTTTAACACTTGACTCAGAAAAAGCTAGAAAATTGGGGGATGGAAAGTCCCAATCAAATTAGTGACCAGAATACAACAATAAAGAAGATGTGTCGGTAATGATGAGATGAAGATCACACGTAAAATTTCTTTTCTTTGTAACCGCTTTTCTTTCTAAATAGTTTGCTTCTCGTAGCTCTTCGCCATAACAAGATAAAACGCATATAATAGAACTCCTAAGCAAATCTCATTGCCTTGAAGTAAGTATCGCCCCTGTAGCTTTTTTTGAGTTATTGTTGGGGTGCTTTTTGTAACTGCAGGGTTAATAACAATTTGATAACAGTTTTGAAACTTTTGATGGATATGTTCTATTAAGTTTTAAACTCCATTTTTTAATACGGAAATTATTCAAAGGTTTTAAGAAGCTATGCCAGCTTGTATGTAAATAAGATAGTTTAGAAGAGTTTTCCAAGAACTAAGGGCTACGTCCTAAACCAATTTTTGGTATCTTCCGATTCACAGAAAGTATGAGATAAGCGAACGGGGATTGGTCAGTAAAGCTTTGCGTTGTCCATGTATAGCAGGAATAAATTTACATAATTTAAAAAAAAAAATCACCTCAGATGTTGACGCACCTTAAATCATGAAGAAAATAATAATAATAAATTAACCAGTTAAGCTTATTTTCAAACAAGTTTTTCTTATCTTTGCAAATAATTTCTGGGATTTACAGAAATCACAGTCTCTAAGAACTCATTTGATGCTCTGAAAAGAACGACAGGTTTAAGTATACCATATAAGCATTTAATATTATGTTCTAAATGATGTTTGCCTTAACCTGTACATTACAGCTATTTTATAAGACACCTCTATTCCAAATTTCAATTAGGAAGAAAATTAAAAATGTTGATTTGGATACGTTTTTCACAAATATCTGAACAATTAAGGAAATCAAATAGACGTCTATTAAAAATAAATTATACAATTTTAACTAAATAATTTATTACTATATTTTATGTTTTCCAGAAAATTATTAGCCATAAGCAAATTTATTTATGGATGGAAAAACAGTATAAAACTTACATGGGACCGTAAAAATAATAGAATTATGTTCAGTACTTCACATAAAAAATATGGAAACTCCTTCTTTTAGGGCAAGGAATTTATTTTTAACAATAAATTTAACTTTATTATTATTATTTTTTAAAGTATTTTCAATAAGTCAATTTCAATATGTAATTACTATTTTTATCATAATTATTACTTTAAAAAAAAAAAAAAAAAAAAAATCATAAAAAGGACACTCAAATGTCACACTTTATATCTTTTTGTTAAGAATGTATTTACAAAATTAAAATAATACAATATTATCTCGTAAATATATATATATATATATATATTTTTTAAAATAATTTATTAAACTTTTCAACTCAATGCAGTCAACATTATAGTTTAAAACTACGAGCTAAAAATTTATTTTTAATCTGCGGCTTTTTAAACTTTCGGAAACATTTTCTTAGTTTGGTTTAAATAGAACTACAAGAGAGAACCTAAAAAAAATATAAAAAATTACGATTACATACAATCTACTAGTTGAAGTAAGGTAGGACTCAAACTTTTAATTCAATATCATGCTGTACAATGCTCTATTTATTTCTAAGGGTCACTTCTTCTTTGAATTGGTTTTTGAACGAATTCGTTTGATAGCATAATTTGGTAGTTTGAAAAAAGTAAAACACATAACTGCAAAGCAAGAGATCTGGGTGATTTTAAGTATTTCTCGAATTATTTCAATTCGGATTAGCGCATGGCTTTTAATGTGAGATCGAAAGTATCATTATGAAGGAATGGTTCAGAATTGTAATAGCAAGCAACTCATTTTTCGTAGATTTATTTATTTATTTTTGTTTAGGCCGTACAGTTCATGCAATCGAAGTGAGCGGCAGCCTGAGCGAAGAGTTTTGCATTATTTTATGGTAAACTAATTTGTTTAATCATTTTTTGGTAGAGTAGGAACCTAGGTATCGAGACACCCTATTTTTCTAGTGTTAGATGAAAATATATCACCCAGGTCCTCTGCATTGTTTACTTTATTTTCACGCACTTATATTTCGGTCTTTTTTAAATCTATCTTGTTTCATTAAAGTTTAATCTTCTAGCAAATTATTTATCCTGAAATACAATATATATTCAATGGTAGATACAAGAGTTTCTGCTTTTAAATACTTGGTCTAATCCCAAGAAATAGAGTATCTTATTCTTGCCTGTAGAGGCACCTTCACATAACAATTTGGTTAAAAACTTAAGAATTATCACAACCCAAATGCCATAGTTGTTAACGGACTTCAAACGGGAAGATTTAGATTAAGGAAGGCGTATGAACTATAGATCTGCATTTTTCTGTGCTTTATAATTCAAATCAAATACTTGATTGAGAAATGTGCAGAAAATTTGCTATTACAGTTTGCTAACTTTTGCAATAGATATTCTTATTCATCGAATTCATGCAGGAAGACTCAAGGATTGCAAGGGTCTTTCTCTTTTTAGGCTCAGCTTTCTCTTCTTTTGTTGCCAAGAAAATTGGCAGTGGGCTCAATCTAGAATGGGCATAAGGATATATGGCTGTGCCGAACTGCTACCCATTCCAAAGTTTTGAGCCTTAATCTCCAGCGAATACATCAAATAGCTTACATTTTATTTTTCGAGAGGAAAGAAAATTGCTTTAACTCTTAATTCATGGTCTTTCGAAGTAGCTCTTTCTCGTTAAATGCAAAAAATTCAAAAAACTTGCTATTGGAGATGATTTTTTTGTCAGTTGCCTATACAAAAAAAAAAGTATATAGTAATTTTTAAGTCCTTTTTTTCATGACAATTTAAAAAGAATATATATATTTTTATATTACACTAATTTTCCACTCTTAGATAAAATCACCCTTATTTTGCTCTTCATACAATAAAATTATTAGATTTGTAAGCGCAGCTGCGATTAGCTATCGTGTTAAGTATTCAGGTATTAAGTCAAGTATCAAGGTGACTTAAATGTTAAGAAATCTTACGGGTAACTTTTCATGAAAGATTGAGTACAAACATCATCCAACCAGTATTTACAACCAAAACAGTTTTATGTTTCCTAATTAGGATTTCGCTATATGCACATACGTTTATATACATGCATATGCATATACATTATATGCAGTGAAAGTGTATTTTAAAAAAATAATAATTAAATAAAAACCAAAAGCAAAAAATAAAAATTATCTAAGTGACATTTCCCCAGATAGCACTGTGTAAATATGCATGATTATTATTAGTATTATAAGTTTTAATGACATTTATATTACTTGGTTTTTCTCTACATATATATACACTATATATGTATATATAATATATATTATGTAATATGTACATACAACTGGGTGGCCCATCTATAAATTTAGCAGTTTTTCTTGAAAGTAAATAGAATTAAATTAGGTTTCGTTTAATTTTTAGTATTATTCAATTATGAATTGAAAAGTTATATTTTTGATTATTATTATTATTTAATAACTCTATAAGCTAATCTCTCCTCTGTAAGAAGTCCTGATGATTGAGGTAACAGTGAACAACAAACCTTTAGGGAAATGTGTGACAATTTCAATCGCATAATCAAAATAGTCTTTAGACTACTTATAGGCATTCACATCTAAAGGACTGCATCGGAACATTGAATGTGGCCATCCCTCTTGAAACAAAATACTATGAAGCTGTAGTGAGAAAATAAAATAAATAAATAAAAATTGTGAGGGATTGTTATTTAAGATTGCAAAGAACCAGCATATTTCTATAAACTACTGGCTGAGGACCCAGACCATTATTGTAAAAGATAGATTTGATGCTGCCTTTACCCTGAGGAAGTTTATTGGATAAATTTCGATAAGACGGAGCATTTATTACAAACACATTAAACGAATGGATCTTGTGAAAAGTGGCAAATTTCGGAAAAGAAAAAAAAAAAGTTTAATAATTTGGTGCTCTCCAACAGAAACGAATTACGCACAACCTGTTTATAACAATTTTTAAAATTATTACACCATGTTATGGAGAAAGTTCAGTATTAAACAAAAGAATCGCTAGGAACTTGTCGATTCAGAAGACTTTAAAGGTGATAGCAAGGTGTTTGAGGCGTGAATAATGTAAAAACTTAGCTTTATGAAAGAGGATGATAGTGGAGAGAAACATACTGGAGCCAAGCTTATAAGATGATAATCCTGATGAAAAATGGGTATGTGGAAGAGAGCAGATATGGATTGTCGAAAGATCGGCAAGGGATTATGCGAGAGTTTGGGGTTTCTTTTAAGGTTGAAAGAAATCACGAAACAATGGAAATCCTTGAGAAAAAATAAATAAAACAAATTATCTTCAAATAATTTTAAAAGATGACAAAGCTATTATTAAATAATAATAAAGGTTCAAATTTGAAGACATTTACTTTTTAAAATAATTGTTGAAAACATAATCCACATTGATTTCATCATAAAAAGAAAGAGGAGACTCTAAAACTGTCACAAAGGAATTAAGGTATTTTATAGCATATATAGGTCGTTAAATAAAAATATTTGTGCTTAGTAGTAATATTATTAATACATTAAAAAAAATCTGAACGAATAAATGAGTAGAATAAGATTGTCGATTGTTTGGAATCATTTCACTTAAATATTAGGCACATAATTCGGCCTGTAAAATTAATCAGTTTTCTTTGAATAGACTGAAGGTGTGATATGCAAATTCAAACAAACTCTGAGAAAATTTGTAAAAGTCAGAAACAGAAAAATAATACTATTTTCTTTCTGATAGAAACTATCACTACATTAGCATGTTAATTTTAATTGAGTTTTGGTGGGAATTCATGCACATGCCACCCACCTACCTGACTATTTCAATACAAATATCATTTTATCAAATTTTCTTAATTTTATTATCAGAGACATTGTCTTTATTATCAGAGACATTGTCTTTATTATCAGAGACATTGTCTTTATTATCAGAGACATTGTCTTTATTATCAGAGACATTGTCTTTATTATCAGAGACATTGTCTTTATTATCAGAGACATTGTCTTTATTATCAGAGACATTGTCTTTATTATCAGAGACATTGTCTTTATTATCAAATTGCAAAGTCGAGAAGAGTATTAAAATTACTTTAGTTATTCAATGTAAAATATATTTTTCACTTAATTCTCAACAGAATTTAATTAAAAAAAAAAAAAAAAATTGTTCTGTCCATTTGCGAGAGATTACCGAGAACCCTAATTCCCTGAACTTGATCAAAATGTGGACTTGTTCAACTTGATTGTTGAAGAGTGGATTAATTCTAAATACACTGACGGATCCAACGTATAGCATCTTAGAACCAGATTACTAAAACAGAAGAAACAAAAGTAGATTGAATATACATTTTTCATTTAGAAAAATGGTCCTGCTGTCATAGATTCCTCATCTTTCTTTCTAAGAAAGGAAAATACAAATTAAATCTGGTACCTCTTGTTTCAAATAATAGAAAAACTGCTGCATGGTTTAAGACTGGGTGACCTTGTATGTAAGTACAGTACATAGTATTATTTATACATACATAATTATAAATGAGACACAAAAATATATATATATAATATCAACTTTGAAAGATTTGAAAGTAATATTTGCGAAGAACATCAATAGCTGCTTAATTTTAATTACATTTAGGTTCACTTGTTTACCTGTTGTTTAATTTTCCATATATATTTTTTCATTATTAATTTATTTTAAAATGGCAGGGTGGAAGGATTGGAATATAGGTAAGGTAAATTGATGATCGAAAACTATTTAAATATAGTATAAAACATTTCTAAATTATCTTTTCATACATTAACGTTTTTATAGGATTTTTTTAGTTTTTTTTTTATTAATTTTTTTTATTTTTATTAATTTTTATAATATTAAAATGTATATACACAATCTCAGCTTCTTCATTCCTTTTTTAAATCTTTATTTTCATCAAAAATGAAGGGCTTATGTCTAACGTTGGAAGTGTCGAAGGTCCATCCATATACATATTCATATATATATATATATGCATTATATATATATGTGTGTGTATATATAATATTATTTATAATTTAAATGTGTTATATATAGTGAAAACATATTTCTTATTTGCCACAGCATCTCTGGACTGTGTGACACGAAAAATATACAAATTAGTTACTTTCCTTGGAAGTTTTATCTCTTGCTTCTTAAATTTTTTTTTATTATTATTGTTTTAAATCTCTTTTTATGAATGAATACTAGCCTAGCTTTATTGTAATATATATATATTAGTTTACATGTCTCAGCATTACCCTTGCGAACATATTTTACCATCCTGTATCACGCAAAATCAGCTATAGTAATATCATTATACAATATTATACAAATAAATAATCTTAAATTGAAATAAATAAATTAAAAATGTTTTCCTAGTTTTACAGAAATTAAGGTAACGATAAAAGATTTTAACAGTTAAATAAATTATTTTATTAAATATGGATATAAAATTTTCAATTATATTGCATGTTACAGGAACTTAATAATTTTAAAATAAACAAAACTAATTTTTTTTAATTTTTATTTCATCTTTTTTAAATATTTTGATTCTCTTAATTTGGTAACACTCTCAGTCTATGTATGAGCAAGTGTAAAAATTTGTTTGTATATAATGTATACTGGCGCCATCTACTCATGTGAAGACCAAATGCCCAATTATGCCGATGGCTATTACAGCTGCTGTGGCGGTTCTTGGCGGAAAACAGGCGCTCAGACCAAGCCCAGCCGACAGTGGACCCCACCATCTGCCTGGTATAGGGGATGCTGAATTCTTTCCTCGCTGCATTGCAGCCGGATGCTCTCCTGGCACAAAATAATTCACACACTAATCTGAACTGATCTTTATATACTTAATTATACAGAACTATGTTATATGTATAAAATATATTAATTTATTTTTTATTTTTATTAGGGTTTTAACAAACTTTAGGTCATGTTATTTCCGATACCCAATCTCCTCAACATTGTTAAAAATGATGTACAATATCTAGTTAATAATGCCTATTTCTTCAGATAGGCATATGACCAACTACCAATTTGTGGACGGAGCTGCATTATCAGGGCAGGGGTCGGCAACCCGCGGCTCTTTTATCCAAATTGTGTGGCTCTTCAGCCTGCCCGAAATATATTGCACATTTTAAATTTATTGTAAAAATGAAATGAATACCATTTCTTAAAGGTATTTTTTCAAAAATAATTTTAAATGTGATAGGTTCGAAATTGAATAGAATTGTGCAATATCAAAATAAAGTACTTAATTTATATTGTAAGACTGCCGCCTTTTCATTCGTTTAGTTATCATTTATTTGTTTATTTACTTTGCAATGTGTGAAAATAAATATATAAAACATTTAAATGTTATTTGGTATCATAAAATAATAATTTGTGAATACAAATAAACTACAGAGTTTTTTACATTATCCTTGCGGCTCTAGGTAAGAATTATTTAAATTATTTAAGGAAAAATTGCTCTCTACTTAAAATAGGTTGCCGACCTCTGTTCTAGGGTACTCGTATTAGTAATCACGGAAATAAAATCCTAGACCGAAACCGGAAATCAAATCCTATAGTACAATAAAATACATCTTTGCGGACTTTTTAGGCATGATGTTCGAAGTACCCTCTCCTAAGGTAATGCTAAAATAAATTAAAAAAAAATAAAGATTGGTACCAAGGTTTTGTAGTTTCAAGTGAACCGTTAATAAGTCAAATTTTAGGAAATAAATTGAAGTTTCGAGAGAGGAAGAGAAAAACTTTTATCTTAACTCCCTTTATTAGATTTCAGGTTATAGATTCGTACTTTGATGTGGCATATTAAAAAAGCAAACCTCGCCATATTAATGCCACAAATATTTTTAAATTCTGTAAAAAAAGCACAGACACAAAGTATCCAAAAAATTTCTTTTATTTAGAGCACTTCAAAAATTTATCTTTCTTCTTATATGTAGTGAAAAAAAAGTAAAGATTAATATGAGTTAATCACCTTAAATTAATCAGTGGTATTATCTATAACAGTGGTGGACCCACTTTTTCTGTAAAGGGCCAAAAATGGTTATTGGTTTATTACCGAGAGCCGCAGGTAACTTTTATGAAATTGTTTCATATCTTCATCATTTTTTCTAAAATTAAAAAGCCAGACGAAATAAAAATAACGCGATTGCATTCACATTTATACATCAACTGTTACACCATAAAATAAATAACTAATCCGTAGCTTCGACGGCGAGAACACGCTCTGTCTGTTGTCAAAGTGGCGTACTAAAAGTCACGCCATCATACAAAGAAAGAGCGCGGATTTCAAATATAAGATTTGAATACTGAGACAATAAATTAAATAATGTACCTTCAGCCGTTCCACTTGACGAGCGCGGTCGTTGTGGTCGTGGCGAAAACGTCACTAATGACGTCATTATTTTCGCTCACGCGAAGCTCACAACGTCCCACCTAAAGAGCTGGCTCGAAGTGGGCGTTCAGAAATTTGGCGCAATTCTTAAAAGCAGATGAAAAAGTCAAGCTCTAACATCTCATCATTTCATACTCACTCATTCACCTTAAATGAACTCTCCTCTGATCATAGTCCAGTCATCCTCACAATAGACATCCACCACAAACTTAGACCACCAAAACCAACGCTAATAAACGGACCTTTAGACTGGGACTTCTTCAGAGACTTACTTGAGAAGAAAATTGACCTCAAAATACCTCTCAAAACACCCCAAGAATGAGACAATACCGTTGATCACTTCACTGCCGCCATCCAGCAGAGTATCTGGCAAGCGACGACTAACTGCACCGCTAAAAAACCTGCTCGCATACCTTATAACTTACCCCTCTATTTGCGCACACTCATAACTAACAAACGACGAACGAGATCTCTCTGGCAACGTACAAAATACCCATCTCATAAACAACAACTTAATCACCTGACAAACCAACTTAAAAGAGAACTCCGTAAATACTACAACAAACAATACACCGAATATACCAAATCTCTGACTACTGAAGACAACTCCCTTTGGGCTGCCACTAGACGTATTCTAAAATTTCAACCTACCTCCTCTTCTCTTCGTACTACTGACGGTTCCTGGGCTAAATGTGACTCGGAAAAAGCTGAGCTATTTGCAACGCACCTTTCAACTGTCTTCATTCCGCATCCTGACGTTCTCAACTCACAACATACTCAAGACGTTATTAGGGACTTAGACATACCTTTACCTCTTTCTATGCCTCCAAAACCGTTCACACCCTCCCAAGTCAAGCAAGTCATTATTAATCTCAATAAAAAAAAGAGCCCTGGTTACGATCTAATTACTGCCAACATCCTACTCCAACTACCCAAAAAAGCAATAGTCTTCCTCACTACCATTTACAACTCTATTCTCAGAACTACTTACTACCCTATACTCTGGAAATTTTCTACAGTTCGAATGATACCCAAGCCCAACAAACCGACTCAACTACCTTCTTCCTATCGACCGATAAGCCTACTGCCTCTCTTGGGCAAAATATTCGAGAGACTTCTGTTACCACGCCTCTACGAAATTACAGAATCTCTCGAAATTATACCGGACCATCAGTTTGGTTTCAGAAGCTGCCACTCGACGATCCAGCAGGCCCATCGTGTTGTAGACACCATCGCTTCTTCACTCGAGCGAAAACAGTACTGCGCTGGAGTATTCCTCGATGTTTCGCAAGCCTTTGACCGAGTCTGGCACGAAGGTCTACTGTGGAAACTAAAACACATCCTTCCTAGCACTTATTACCTCATACTCAGCTCTTACCTCTCTGACAGATTCTTTCAAGTTCTTCAAGGCACTACTCACTCTTCCATCTATCCCGTCCTTGCTGGTGTGCCACAGGGAAGTGTCTTAGCTCCTCTTCTTTACACAATCTACACTGCCGACTTACCTTCTAACCTTAATACCTCTATTTACACCTTCGCTGACGACACTGCCATTCTCTCCACACACTCTGACCCTATCCTCGCAGTACGCTCACTACAGTCCCACCTTCACTCAATAGAACCTTGGTTAGAAAACTGGCGTATAAAAATTAACCCAACTAAATCTAAATACATAGTCTTCACACTCAAACGTCAAACTCCGCCACCTGTCTTCTTACATCACACACCTATCCCACCAGCCGACCATGTGCGGTACCTTGGAATGTACCTAGACAAGAGACTTACCTGGAACCCCCATACGAGACTTAAACGTACCGAACTAAACAAACGATACAAACTTCTAGCCAGGCTACTCGACAAACGCTCAAAACTCTCACTACAGAACAAACGACGACTCTATACAGCCCTTCTCACACCAATATGGACTTACGGACTCGAACTTTACGGTACAGCTAAAAAATCCAACCTCAATAGACTACAAACACTGCGATCCAAAATTCTCCGCCGCATACTAGACGCTCCATTCTATGTAAGCAACCACACTATACATACAGATCTCCAAATTCCACTTATCTCCGAACTTGCCAAAATTCGATACAAAAATTTTCACCAAAAACTCTCACTGCATCCCAACCCTTTAGCTGCAAACCTGTCTACAACTACGCTACCCTCCAATCCTCGAAGACGGCTGAGGCGCCGTTGGCCCCGTGACCAACTGGGTGACTAACGGCGGCCATCAATGGATGACCGTCATTCACGTATGCCACGCTATTGACATACTTTCATCGCATTTACCTATTGTACCTGTAGGTACAGGTGTAAATTTCATTAAAAGGATAATAAAAAAAAAAAAAATTCTTAAAAGCAAAGATGGCGACCGAAAAAATTATATCAGGTAAATGAAAGTATGTACGAGGGAAAATTACCAAACTTTATTAACATCAAGTTTGAAATCTTTCATGATTTAAATTTTTATTATTTGACGTTTTATGTTGCGGGCCGCAGTAAAATATTAAAAGTGCCGCAAGCGGTCGCACTTTGCCCACTCCCTGATCTGTTTGAATTGATGCAAGATATTGCAACTCAATGAATTGAAATAAAACATTGAAATTGAAAGGCTATTAGCAAAATTGCCACGACAAAGACAAATTAATTTTTTTTTTTTAAACATTAAAAATAAAATTAAAAACGTGATAGATATTCTGTGGAAATATATTTCCTACAGAAAAATGTATTGGAGATGACCATGCGACTGGAAAACAAATTAAAATTAATTTGGATAATAAGCTTTGATCGCATTATTTCACTCGCAAGCTCTGATTGAAATTTATATATATTACATATATTATTTCAAGATAAAAGCTAAAAATGATTGTCCATTCGTGTATGTAGTGCTAGCTAGCAATTCAATTTAAACAAAATAAAATTATTTAGAAATATCAGTTCAGTACATACAGACTTACAGTTTAGTTTCCAACCTTCCCTATCACGTTCTTGTGATTAGAACTGATGTAACTAACAGATAGCATGGTTTCGGTTTAAGTTAATTAGTTTCCAATAAGTTTCCTTCCCATAATAGCAACTTTATCGAATACTCACTAATTCAAATCGATACTAACTGATAGTACCTATGTAATTCTTTAATTAATATTGAAACTGGTTTGTGGGTAATAATTCGATATTGTTTTATTATAATTGAATGACTTTGACTTTTTTTCTCCTTAATTGACGCAAAATAGTCACAAACAAATTTCAAATATTGCTACTTCAAATTAATTAATACATAATTTCTCCACCATGGAAAACGTGATTAGGTCAGCAGTGTTAATTTATCTGTAGTAGCAAGTATGTTTATTGCATCCCTGACCGGTTTCGGACTTTTGAATCCATTATTAGAGGTAGATTAATTACTTTGGTGCAGAGATTTTGACTTCACTTGTGTTTCTAGCTTGCACTACACTTACGAGTAGGGTGCGTTCCACTAAGCGCTCACAACGATCAAAATGTACCTTCAGCCGTTCCACTTGACGACCGCGGTCGTTGTGGTCGTGGCGAAAACGTCACTAATGACGTCATTATTTTCGCTCACGCGAAGCTCACAACGCCCCACCTAAAGAGCTGGCTCGAAGTGGGCGTTCAGAAATTTGGCGCAATTCTTAAAAGCAAAGATGGCGACCGAAAAAATTATATCAGGTAAATGAAAGTATTATCTCATGTAAATAATTGAATGTGTTTCTCGAAAGTCTAAAAAAAAAATAATAAAATGAAAAATTACTTATCCCTTTACACACTAAATCACTGAATAACGACCAATTACACTTTGATAGTTAATAATCCGTGGCCTAAGTTTTCGCTTTTCACTATTGCGATTTTGTAAAATTGCATTCCACTTTTCATCGGAACTAGATGAAGAACTTTCTAAAGCATTATTACGTTGCATTAATAAGTATCCTACTGTTGCCACAAAAGACATTTTAATTTTATTTAAACGTAAATTTTATAAATACTTCACGAAAATGTAATATAAAAATTGAATTATATATATATTTTTAATATAAGTCAACTTTACCAATAATTATTAAAGTTTATTATAAATGCATATAAACGGGGTTAAAATTAAAAAAACAACCTCTTCAAGCTTCTGACTTATTTTCGAAGTCGCCATTTGTAATGTTTACATGAACAGCTAAAACGCTCATAGTCCATTCCACTTGGGTTTTCGATTGTAACACTCGCAAGCAAGTGGAACGGGCAAAACCGCGGTCGTGAGCGTGATCGTTGAGAGCGCTTAGTGGAACGCACCCTTACTGATTTAGCATACTGAATTAACCCAACGTTTGGTAAGGCCCCCTCTAAAATGATTAATAAATCTGAAAAATCATAATCCGATTTTTTGATACTATTTTGTAGGATGATTAGTGTTAGGGTGACTCTACGCAAAAATAAAGTGCATCCTGATCTTTAAAGTGGTTTAGCAATATTTTAAAATTACTGACCGTGAACCGATATGAATGGGAGATAAAAAAAAAAATTCATTACATCTTCTGATTAAGTTGGCATTATTGAAGGGAGCTGGAGGAGGATGTAACCTGTCTAGAACTCTCTTAGACCCTGAGATTTATCCAATAACTTTGACTGGAGGGACTCGCCTGACACCAGTAAAGGGCCACAATTTTAAAGGTCGCAGAATACAGTCAATTACAACAAAAAAGAGGTTCTTTTAGCTGTAAATTAAATAACAAAATAATGTATAAGATTTTACCGTTAAGAACATGTAGCATTACGCTTGATGAGTCTAAGTTTGAAGGATGGCAGGTATAATTGCCAGAATTATCTCGTTTTGCTTCATAAATAATTAAGGTACCAACTGTAGTATCAGCACCTACTCTCTCCGCCTTGATATCCAAGACTTTACGATCATAATCAAGTACTCTTTGGCCATCATGGTACCAAAAGATGTACGCTGGTTCTTCCAAACTTTGTGTGATCACACATTTCAAATTTACTGTACTTCCTGCTTTCACGTAGATGTCCGTCTCTCCAAGGATCTCTACTTTTGGTACTGAAACAAAGCAAAACAAAAACAAGATTATTATTTTTGAGTGAGAACTGTTTTTACAGAATTAATTATTTTACCTGATTAATTCACAAAAAAGAAAAGCATTTGAGGCAAAAATTGTAAGACCAAGCAGGTTCTACAGTTATTGTAAATGTAAATACATATTCAGTAACCAGGTTCAATGTTTATAAACACACTTTTAAATGCCAATGGTGAAGAATCCCAATAGCATGTTGCGAACAAAATCCGCCATGGTTTGGTAATTAGTTATTCATAGTATTCGCAACGACAATATTGCAGTCACGCAAGGCACGAGGATTCTACAAAACGGAGGATTCTAAAAGTTCTTTTATGAAGGCTGTGAATTCTAAAAAAAAAAAAAAAACCGAAAGATTAATGTGGGGTTCTAACTGAACTAAGTAGGTCAACAGGTTATTGATGTAACTTGATCCCATCTCGAAAATGAGATTCCTCCAGGCCTGTAAAATACCTCTCCAATTCGGCTGTCAGTTCTTCCATTGTAGGAAATCTCTGTCCACCGAGGAAAATTTTCAGCTTGGGGAAGAGATGAAAGTCTGATGGTGCCAAATCAAGTGAATAAGGTGGATGTGGCAACAATTCGTACCTCAGTTCATGAAGTTTTGCCATGGCAATAACACTTGTATGCGGGCGGGCGTTGTCCTGATGAAAGATTACTTTTTCCTTGCCAAACCAGGCCTTTTTTCGCGTATCTTTTCCTGTTGTTGGTCTAGGAGGTTTGCATAGTATTGCCCCGTAATTGTTTGGCCAGTAGGAAGATAATCTATCAGCAGAATGCCTTTTGCATCCCAGAAAACTGAGGCCATGACCTTTCCGGCCGAACGTACTGCCTTTGCTTTCTTTGGCGGTGGTGTGGATCAGAATGTTTCCACTGCTTTGACTGCTGTTTTGTCTCTGGGGTATAGTAGTGGACCCAAGTTTCATCTGTAGTCACAAACCGGCGCAAAACATCTTGTTGGTTGCGCTGAAAACGGGCCAGACTTTGTTCGGACATTTCCAAACTGGTACGTTTATGGTCCAATGTCAAGAGCCGCGGCACCCATCTTGCGGATAATTTTTTTCATTCCCGATTCTTCGGTTAAAATGTGATATACCCGTTCAGATGACATCCCTACAGCTTCAGCAATCTCTCGCACTTTCAGTCGACGATCCTCCATGACCTTTTTATGCACTTTTGCGATAAATTCTGGGGTCGTAGCACTTTTTGGCCGTCCACTACGCGGCTCATCATCTAAGCTCTCTCGACCAAATTTAAACTCGCTGGTACACTTGGCAACAGTTGAATATGAAGGAGCAGAGTCCCCCAGTGTGTTCTGAAAGTCGGCATGAATTTCCTATGCTTTCATACCTTTCTTTACAAAGTACTTAATCACTGCTCGAATCTCAGTTTTTTCCATTGTCACAAATCACTAAGCGGGAACAACAACAAAGAGTCGTCACTACCACTCTCCTGCAGCAAGAGCACTGACGCGCCACGTGTTCACTCACAAAGGATGTGTGATTATTGCGCGGGAACCTCGTTGCTCTAGCACAGACATCTAGCGGTGATTCAGAGAACTTTTCAAACCACCGTCGTATATTCCCAAAATGCTGTCGACGGCCCTGAATGTACCCAATTTTTTTTTGGGTGTCCTTTTTTGGAACTTTATAGAGTTGGCAACCCTACCTGTATTAGATGGTCGAAAGGTTATAAAATTGGTTTTGATTGGATTTTATTACAATTTACCAAGGAAAGGAGAAATGAATACTTATGAAAGATAACCAAATTGAAAATAAAAGAAAGTAAAAAAAATATAGATGTATATCGAGAGTAGGAAAGTTTGATCATATTTTGGACTTATTTATTTGCTTAAAGCCATCCATCCATCAGCGACGAGAGCAATGCTCCTTGATTTCATCCAATAAACTTTCTCCTTTCTCCTTTTTAGTTTTCTTTATTTTTCTTACCTCTTTTCTTTTTTGATTGTTTATGAAGGCCGTCTCGAGCAGGCAAGATAAACTAACAAAAATTGGTAACAAAAAAAAGATTGGAAAGAAAGAGAGGGGAAAAAATAGAATAAAAGGACCTTTAAAAACTAGAGGGAATTTCAAGAGAGGAGAACGGAATATATACAGATATATCTATATACACAATTTGTTAGAGCCGTATTTACCGTGAGCACCAAATAGCTTTCCTACCAATCGATACTGAAGTAAACTTCCAATCGAATTTGGCAAGGTGACTGTAATTGAATCAATTACATGTAATTCTGTAACGTTCTCTTCTCTAGTCCTTCTTCTCTTTTTTATGTAATATTACTCCGGCTAACATAGGGTGAAACTTTTATTTTTAGCAATTAAGGGCAGAAGAATGTTTCCTTTGCCTTTCTCGCCATCAGCCATAACCTTTCTGTAAATTCTTCTATTTATTACAGTGCATAATTTTTTTTTTTTACCGAGATCCAGTTTAAAATGATTAAAAAAAAGGACTAACATAATCTCTAGCTTCCTTATTTTACTAAAGTTAGTTATTAATCTAAAGCAGTTTTCAATAAAGTAATAACGTTTTAAAACTAAAATACCAAGCCATTGTGTACTTGATGTACCGTGTAATATTCTGGAGAAAAACTAAAACAAAAAGAACTGTGTCTGTGTCATGGACCCAACCGTGTGTTGTACGTGAATACGTTTACGTAACGGGTTATATTTTTTATATAAAATATTTTTATTTATGTATTTAAGATGAAATCAAGGAAACAAATATTAACTGTGTTACAATATAACTTTATTAATTATAGGTCTGTGATACGAAAAGTACGACACAAATGGCATACAAGATACATCTAGATTTCTATTACATATTACATATAGATTGATACGAAAATGGGTGTTCATAATCGACGATCGAACACAATCTATGCCTATACAGTCCGTTGTCGATGTAGAAGCGATTTCATCATCCACTTGCATAATTTCTACCGCCCCAGCTGCTGATGTACTGACACCGTCGTTGATCCGCTCGGCCGGATTCATTCTTTTACGTTCCCATTAAACATTAAAGTCTCCAACTATCATAATTGGTGTAGTAAGATCAGGCTCTTAATCGGGTATAATTTTAGAGATGTTTTTGGCATATTTTAACAACGATCGTAACATAAAGAGTTTAATTTCTGATCACGCTGTGCCCGGATGGATATACACACACCCGAGTACGAATTTGAAGATGCCATTAGCCTTTTTCGTTTACTAGACAGACATCACCAGCTTTTACGTCTTTCATTTCCAAATAAATTTCCGAAATGTCATTGAAAACTCTATTACAATCTGTGAAGCTATTGATGTTGCGATATATGGCGACTCCACCGGCTTTGCGACTTGATGATGATGATACCGCTACCGATGATGTAGTTGCAATTTGTCTGTTCTTACCGGTATTACAATATGATCTCAGATCAAAGCCAGACACATTCACTGGCATGGAATTTTCCATCCAAGTTTCGCTGATTGCCAAATAACAGATCGGTTGATGATGGAATCGGTAGAGATGTCTTCTTCTTTTACGTTCCCAGCACAGCTTGACTCGGTCATATGGTGTTTTATTATTACCATTCTACTGTTCTTGAGAAGCCCTTTCCAACCGTATACGATCTCTATATTTGGTTTTGGCTTTTCGACGCGTATAGGCCGACATTATATATTTTTGATAATATTTTTTTATTCTAACACCTTATTATATTCACTGTCACTATTTTACACTAATGTTTTATATACAATCGATAGTTTGTGACGACAGCTGACGTTTAAAACTTAAACGAACATCGTAGCTTCTCCGAGTCAAAAGTTATACTAATTGCAAATCTCGATACACAGCAAAATGATCTCAAAATGGCGGCGCTTCCCCCTCCACTGCGCACGAGGCGTCACAGCCCTTGCTTATCGTAATGAATTCTTTGATCCTTTAGCTATCCAGTGGTCTAATTTAATTTTGGATGTAGACGATAGATTCGAAACTATAATGCCAAACTGTATCCCCCGAATTTGTTATCATTAGGTTTTTTGGATTGTCTCCATATGATAGCAAATTGGACCGTATTGGAGAGTATTGGAACAATCCAACTCATTAACTACATTACTAAATAATATTTAGGCTAATCACATTTGGAAATCCCATAATATTTTTCTTAAAATCAATAAATAGTGCGAAACATCTATTGAATTGAAACAATTCCTCTTCAGAACGACACGACAGTTGTGTGGGTCGCTCAAAGGTGAAATAAATGTCCAATTTATCTGTGAAATATTTTCAGTAAAAAGAATATCTAGTCTTCTATAAAACATACTTCAATAAAACTAAAGAATATATTTTTTCCGTCAACACTTTTAAAAAAAAAAACTTCAAGTGGCCCTTTTGGGTTAAAAAGTTTGCTCTATATTACAAGATGCCCATTTGAAAACACTTGTTTAATAACGTTTATGCAAGAACCGCCTTGCTCCTCAGACTTTGTCGAGAAGAATAATAACAGAATTAACTTTTAACGCCACTGCTTTGTAGAAAATGTTTTGGGTTAACTTTTTGTTAATGAAGTTTTTTTTTTTTCGTTAAAAGATTTCATTTTAACACATTTTATTTTTTTATGAGTACTTAAGTTCTACTAGAATTTAACAGTTATTATTGTTTGAACATTGTTATCAAAAAAAAGTTAAATAAAATCTTCAAATGTATATAATAAATCAGTGAAGCGAGGAATATAAACTGGTTGTTACGTGTAGTAACAAAGTGTAACATTGTAATCGAGAAAGGTAAATAATAAATGTAGAGCATAGAAAAGGCTGGCCAATCCCTAGACAATAAACACAACATGTGTTTGTTACTAATTCAAAAAGTTTTCGTTTATTGTCTGTATAACTCTTTAAAATAAACCACATTTACACCTTCTGCCTATCACTCAACCTTTACACTAAATCAGTTTATATATGTTTACATTTATTTATTTCTTCCCATTGTTTCCTTTCTCTTACTAATACAAGAAGGAATTTTGTCATCCAGAGAAGTTCATGCAGAGCAGGTTTTCGTTAATGCACTGTCAACCTATTGTGAACACTCACACTTAGCTCTAGGCAATTATACTACTAATTAACAATTTTCTTTTATCCCTGAGATTATACAGGGTGATCCATTTAAAACGCACCAATCGCTAATAACTTTTTTGGAAAGCGGAATTTCGAAAAAACCCACGAAGTAAATTATATGTTTTTTTTTGTTTAGTTTTTAAATTTTCCACCCCCGATGCTGTATCTTCATTTTTTGCGGAGTTACAGCCAAAAACCTGATTGGTGTTTCATAAGGACCACTGGTTTTGACAATGATTATGAAAACTACATAAAAAACTGTGGAAAATGACGTTAATTCCGTTTTGATATCCCTAATATTAGTCGAGATATTTAAGATCAAAGTTACAATTTTATCTATTCGCGAACGGTTTTCAATATTAATTTTCCACCAGAAATACACGTTTTGGGAGGTCCTCTGACTGCAAAAACTGTTTTTGGTGTAGAAATGTAAAAAAATAGTAATAATTAAAGATTTTAAAACATGTAGTATAATATTATGGTTGAGGGTTATCAGGATAAATTTGTTTTATCATCTAATAAAAGCAACCATCACATCATGTTAATGTACCCCGTATGCAGGACTACTTGACCTATGATTACGATAAGAATATCTTACCAGGGTCTTGGTCTAGTGATCAAGAGCGTGGCTTTTTAAGTGGGAGTTCCCCAGTTCGAATCCCACGTTTGACTACATTTTATTTAAAAAAGTGTTACGATGTATTAAGTATTGTGAATGACTGCACCCGCGGGATTCGAACTGGGGATCTCCCACTTACAAAACCACGCTCATGACCACTAGACCAACACTCGCCTCTCCCTGACTAGATATTCTTACCGTAATCATAGGTCAAGAAGTCTTGCAAACTAGGTGCATTAAAATGATGTGATGATTGCTTTTATTTGATGATAAAACAAATTTATCCTGATTCACCAACAACCATTACATTACACTACATGTTTTAAAATCTTCAATTACTATTATTTTTGTTTTTAGCGTCACAAATAACATTTTTCGCAGTCATATTACCTCCAAAAACGTGTATTTCTGGAGGAAAATTAATATTGAAAACCGTTCACAAATAGATAAAATTGTAACTTTGATCTTAAATTTCTCAACTAATATTAAGAATATCGAAACGGGGTTAACGTTATTTTTCACAGTTTTTTATGTAATTTTCATAATCATTGTCAAAACCATTGGTCCTTATGAAACCCCAATCGGGTTTTTGGCCGCAACTCCCCCAAAAATGAAGATACAACATCGCGGGTGGAAAATTTGAAAACTAAACAAAAAAAACATATAGTTTACTTCGTGGGTTTTTTCGAAATTCCGCTTTCCTAAAAAGTTATTTGCGATTGGTGCGTTTTAAATGGATCACCCTGTATAATTATAAACTAAATTAATTATTAAATAAACTAAATTAATTATTAAATAAACTAAATTAATTATTAAATAAACTAAATTAATTATTAAATAAACTAAATTAATTATTAAATAAACTAAATTAATTATTAAATAAACTAAATTAATTATTAAATAAACTAAATTAATTATTAAATAAACTAAATTAATTATTAAATAAACTAAATTAATTATTAAATAAACTAAATTAATTAATTATTAAATAAACTAAATTAATTATTAACTAAATTATAACTAAATTAATTATTAACTAAATTATAACTAAATTATAACTAAATTAATTATTAACTAAATTATAACTAAATTAATTATTAACTAAATTATAACTAAATTAATTATTAACTAAATTATAACTAAATTAATTATTAACTAAATTATAACTAAATTAATTATTAACTAAATTATAACTAAATTAATTATTAACTAAATTATAACTAAATTAATTATTAACTAAATTATAACTAAATTAATTATTAACTAAATTATAACTAAATTAATTATTAACTAAATTATAACTAAATTAATTATTAACTATACACAACCAGTCTGCAGGAATGAATCACATTATCGCAGAGATTGTAGAAACTATTGCCATTTTTAAAGAGAAGGGAGTCTGCATTAATTTTTTGTGGGTAAGAGGTCATTGTGGTATAAAAGAGAATGAAATTGTTGATACACTTGCAAAGGAAGCCACCAATAGTGGGGAAATGGCTAATTATAAATTACCACACACCGATATCAAGGGTATAATTGCAAAAGCAGCACTACAAAAATGGCAGACAGATTACAATAATGGTGATAAAGGTAGATTCTATAAAACTATGGCAGATCAGTTACCTAGACAACCATGGTTTAAGGGAACTGTCACTAATAAATGGGTTGTTACGACAATAAGCAGGCTGAGAGCGAACCACGCGGTGTGCGGATCGTATCTACACAGGATCAACAAAAGGTCCTCTCCTCTTTGCGTAGATTGCAATGAGGAGGAAGATTTCAAACATATAATAATGATATGTCCACGTTATGTGGTAGAAAGGAAACGAATGTTTGACGATATATACAGGTATTTAGATGCACCATTTCGCTACGAAGACATTATTTTCTCCACCAACAGTTATGTGCTTAAGTCGATAGCAGAGCTAGCAATGAAATATGAATGTATTTAGAAGCTATAGCCGAATTAGAATGAATGGAACAAAATGCTTAGAGAAGGATTACGTGATTTTAATTTTGGTTAAGCTCGTAGAAGGATGGCAGGAACACAGAGTGCTGCTCCATCCATTAGCAGTAGTTTATGTAAATAGCGGTATATAGTAGAATGATGAATGTGTGAAGCGAATGTATTTGTAGGTAAGAATGGAGAGTGAGTGATATTCTAGTGATAAGCACCTAGACGATGCTGGCTGTATGGCGGAAGCCAATGCCAAAAAAAGAAAACAAAAAAAAAATTATTAACTAAATTATAACGAAATTAATTATTAACTAAATTATAACTAAATTAATTATTAACTAAATTATAACTAAATTAATTATTAACTAAATTATAACTAAATTAATTATTTTTAAAATAAGATTATAAGATGAGGAAGAATAAGAATATAAGGAGATCGATTGTCCGCTAGTTTTAATATATCAAAATGAAAGGTGCTGTTATTATTGTAAGTATACTTTTTACTTGTCATAGTGTAGCGGTTTTAGACTGATGGCAGAACTGTAATTTTACTAAAGCCATAGATCGCGATGGTTTAGGCTCGAAACAAACTGACTTCTAAAAGCTGACCATTTTAAAAGGCAACTTGCGATCCTCATCTGAACTCTTTTATCTAGGACAGAAATTTTTGTCCCTAACTTCTTGGATAATGAACGCCACCTACTTCTTGATAAGGGGAAAGCAGCTAAGAGTTCATTTCTCTTACACAGATAAGTCCCTCTGTTATCATAGTACCCTTAAATAACTAGTTTATGTGCACCTAACTGAACCTTGAACATGAATTAACTAGTCCATTTTTGTTCAGTTTTTCGCATACTTTGTTAAATGATAAGAACTACTTACTTTTTATTTTAAGCAGAGAACTGAACAGACGCTATCGACTACTTAAAAGACTCTTAGACGATAGATCAAAACTCTCTCTGGACAACAAAAGACTGCTTTATACTTCTATTTTGAAACCCATCTGGGGTTTATGGAATAGAGCTGTGAGGTTCAACCAAACGCTTCAATTCTCCAAAGGATTCAGTCCCTTCAATCTAAAATACTTCGAACTATTGTAAACGCTCCATTTTATGTCTCCAACCTGACTACACACACTGACCTTAACCTTCCTTGTGTAACACAAGTTGCTAAAATAAGATACAGAAAACTCCACTTCAGCCTGTAATCTCATATAAATCCTCTTGCTCAAAATCTTTCTTCTAGAACTGTTCCTGACAACCCAACAAGACGCCTTAAAAGACAGTGACCTCGTGATCTCCTCTCAAGTGAAGAGAGTGACTAACAGTCTAATGTTTTGGAGTGTTACCACTGAGTAACTTCTCCACTCGTTACCTTATCATTTGTTACTCTGTTATCATTGTTACTTATAGCTAGCGCTGATTGTAGCACAAATAAACGCAGAAAAAACTTATTTTTTTTAACTTATTAATCGTGTATGAGGAAAACCAAAATCCCTCATAAAATTCTCAAGAAGAGAGTTTATATTTTACAATGTATATGTGGAAGTAATTACGCTCTTTGCCTATTCAGGTTCCCTTGTCTCCAGGGATATCGTAGTGGCCCTAGAAATCAAAAGGAGATAGATGCTGGCAAATAGGTGCTACTTTGGATTTAATCGGCGTTTATAAAAAATAAACTGGTATCCAAGGGATACAAAAGTACTCCAGAATAAAACTCTTTCCCAGTTCTGTTCTTACAATCGGATTCGAGACGTGAGTTATCAACAAATCCGACGAGAAAGGAATGTTAGCCTTCGAGCTGCAAAATCCTTTTTAGGATATTCGGCTCATTAAAAGAAGATGAACAAATTGGGAAGTGTTGTGACTTTTCAGGAGCCTGACCTCAGAATTTTACGCTGGGCAGGTTAAGATGGGCAGAACATGTTGTTAGAATGGACTGCACCGAGATTCCCTAAAAAGTTATGGAGGAACGACTCGACCGCATACAAACAATGGAATGTTCTAGACTACGATGGGCTGTTGATGTGAGAGAGGATACATTCAGAAGCGTAGTTAAGCATCAGTTGGAAGGCTGCCACAATGAATCGAGGGGACTAGCAGAGGATCATCAAGAAGGCCCATTACGGGGATACAGCTTAAAATTTAAATAACATTAATTTTGATACTTTTCAGTAGAATTCATTTCTATCAATAGCACCGGTACACGCTTTAAAAAGTATTAAAATTCCGTACAGTTCTTTTGAAAGTTGTATTTGACGGAAATACATGCTTCTAACGTGCTTACCTTTAACTGGGTTTTTCAATTCGTCCACATATGAATATATTCGAATACCAATGAATATATTCGATTTTTTTTAAAAAAAAAACTTCGCGTCTACTTTACAAAATAAAGGACAAAAGACCTATTTTAGAAAATCTCCTTAACAAAAACTTACAGTTTTAAAAGTATAAGGATTGATTAAACGCCAAAAGGTACACAAATCAGCGAGTACCCAACATTTCCTTCATACTTCTAGTATCATATTTTTTGGAATGTATTAGATGACACAGACCCTTGGGCTGGCCTTTTATCACCTATAAATATTTTTCTGTTGGTTAAGAGGCGAGACCTGCAAAGCTAATATGCATTGTGGTTCTGGGTTCGAGTCCCGGTCTTAGGCCTTGGATTTTATTTAATGGTTAAATGAGAAATAGTAAAGTACGTATGCTATTCGCCTCCGTCCACGACACCTAGTAAATGGTAGTTGGACGTTAAGCCCCGCCTTTAAAAATAGGCGATTACTTTTTTTTATTTTTCTGTTAGAATAATAAAAGATGTATTTCATCATAATAGTTAGGATTAAAAAGGCATTTCACTTTAACTCTATACCAAATTATTCTTGTGATTTATCTTTATTCTGATCAATCATCACATTAAAAAGAAAAATGGAAAGTTAGAGTTGGTCTTTTACCGTTGTAATTTGAATTACGGAGTTGAAACGAAATTTCAGTCTTGAATTCATCTTACGTGATTTTACAAAATAAATAAAGTTTGAGGACAGAGCAGTGAAATAAAGGACCTCTTAAATAAAGGACGAATGCTCACAGTATAATTTAACCTGATTTTTGTCCAATTTCCAGAGATTAAAGTTGTTAGCTTTCTTCTAAGACGATTTCAGTGCAATATTTCCCACTGACTTACCTTACAACGTATCTTTACAGAAAATTTACAAAATGTAAAATTCCAAAGATTTCAAAAAATCTAGCACCTAGATACGATATAAAAAAACAACACAAATGAAATATCAAAAAGTAAACAAATGTTTTCCTTCACTATAAATAGGACAAAATTACTCGTATATGCCGTTACAAGAGTATAGGTATTATTATTAACTCTATTTATATGAGGGGGTACCCAAAAATAACCGGAATTGCGTTGCCGCGCATGGAGCTTATATGTAGTACGCATTTCTGCCGCTAGACGTGTATAGCGCAATTCCTTGCCAGTTCAGTCCTGCCTGTGTTGTCTGCCTGGCTTGTTCTGTTCATCTGCAGTGATTGTTTTTACCAGCGCTGTTTTGTTCTTTTTTCGTTTTTTATGATGGCAAGTTTAAGTGAACAACGTGCAGCTCTGAAATTTTGTTTTCTACTCGGCAAAAATGCTGCTGAAAGTGTTTTAATGTTGAAAACAGCTTACAAAGATGACGCTATGGGAAAAACTCAAGTATACGAGTGGTTTACTCGGTTTAAAAATGGCGACATGTCGATTGATGACAAACCTCGTTCTGGACGTCCATCAACTGCCCGAATCGACGAAAATGTTGAAAAAATTCGAGAGCTGGTGTTCACAGACCGTCGACAGACAATTGATCAACTGTCAGAGAGTAGTGGGTTATCTTGGAGCTCGGTTCAGCGAATTTTAACGGAAGATTTGGGGATGAAAAGGGTTGCTGCCAAGTTTGTTCCTCGAGTTCTGGCTGACAATCAAAAAGAACATCGAGTTGAAACATGTCGTGCTTTGAAACAACAGCTTGAAACTGATCCAGACTTTCTGTCAAAGGTCATTACTGGTGATGAGTCATGGTGCTATGGTTATGACCCAGAAACAAAGCAACAGTCGAGCCAATGGAAGACGTCATCTTCACCCCGACCAAAAAAATGTCGTCAAGTCAAGTCAAACATCAAAACAATGCTGATTTGCTTTTTTGATGCCAAAGGCGTAGTCCATTCAGAGTTTGTCCCCCCAGGTCAGACCGTCAATCAAACCTTGTATTTGGAAGTTTTGAAAAGATTGCGCAATAGTGTTCGCCAAAAAAGACCCGATTTGTGGCAAACAGGAGACTGGTTCTTCCACCACGACAATGCACCAGCACACACGGCCATCTCTGTTACACAGTTTTTGGCTAAAAATGGCATGGTTCCGCTGCCCCACGCACCTTACTCGCCTGACCTGGCTCCGTGCGACTTTTTCTTATTTCCACGCATGAAAAAGGGCATGAAAGGTCACCGATTTGACAACATTGAAGAGGTCAAGAAAAAAACGAAGAAGGAGCTGTCAGCCATTTCTAAAGATGACTACAAAAAATGTTTCGAACAGTGGAAGCACCGGTGGGACAAATGTATTAGTTGTAATGGAGAGTATTTTGAAGGGGATAAGGTTGTTCTGTAAAAAATTTGTAAATAAATAGCTTTTAAAAAATAATTCCGGTTTTTTTTGGGTACCCCCTCGTACATTCATCTTTTTAACCCTTTGGTCAATATTTGAGAAAAATCAATAAATAACTCTGAAGCAATTTTGTTAAGCATATAAATATTCATGTGCAAAGCAAGTAGTAATTAAATGGGATTTATTTTCAACAGCAATTTACGGAATTAAAACTCTTTGATCATTCAACCTTATTAATTTGTAAAGCATTATTTCATTCGCATCATTAATGAATTTTTTTAAAATGAAAATCTGACTTTAGCACAATTATCTCGGGTATCAAACATTTGTAAACTGAGTTCGATGTTTTGTTTTTTGCAGTTAGTTTAACAGACAAGCGATCTGTTAGTACAAAATTATAGATTTCAACGTGACCTCCTTGCCACCTAGTAAGTACGAAATAAAGATTCCAATGTTAAGAAACTATATTACTCATTTTTTAGTTCATTCTCGCGACATACGAAAATACTAGAAGAACCTATCTTCATGTGACTCCAGTTCGAGTTCGATACATAAGCGGTGGTATTCCCCTAATTGTTCTCTCTTCTTATTGAATTCATGCACCCAACTTCGTCTTTTCTTCTTTTTGCTTTGCAAAGCTAATATCAGAAGGTGTTGTTCTTCGTCCGAACTCATACTCCAACATATAAAAATTAAAACAAAGAACAAGAAAACGCACTACTACTTCTCAACACAAACTGAATCGCTCCTAACAAAAGAATCGCGACAGACCGCTTTCTTTGTGCCCAAGGACTTAGGTTTCTAGAAAATACTGAAATTACTGTGATCCTAAAGTTGAAGTTAATTCCTTCTGCGTGAAATGTTAAAACCGAATTTGGGGACAAAATTTGTTTTTTCGTTCTTAATTCCTATTCTTTCTCTTCCTTTAATGCAAATTTTATTTTAAAATTTAAATCAATATGAAAAAAGATAAAAATAAATTATGGAGTCAATATGAGTCCACATTGCCAATAACTGACTAAGTTCGAGCTTGGCAATGCAGTGTTAAAGTGTAGTTTTCCAACTTGTCAAACCACTATTAAAATGAAACCTTCCTAATAATAGAAATAGCTCCTTTTTTATCCACTAAATATAAAAAAGCAATAAAACGTTCGATAAAAACAAGTAGGTAATTCTTTCGCAGGTCGTAAATCCTAATTCGTCTTGGCTTCATATTTTAGAAGATTCCACCAGGGGAAATCTGTTGAGATATATGAAAAGTTTTTGCGAGAAATAAAGCAAACTTTGTTGTGGAGTGTCCGGCAATGTTTCTCACTTATATCCTACTTTTCTCTATCCTCCCTCTACCTATCTCTTATCCGCTCTACCATTTTACTAAGCCTTTTCTACCTTTCATTCTCACTTGCTAGGTTTATTTCTCACTTCCTGTACTGTTATAGTTCTTCCACCTACTTGCATTTTGTTGCCTGCTCTTATATTATGCAACTACGCACAGTAACTCATATTGCTAGCGTGTTATTTAATTCTAAATTTATCCACACCAGGCCAGATTATGGTCCAATATCTGCAATTCTCTGCTTATTCAATTTATTTTTTCCTATAACTTCAAAGTTTTATTAACTCTTCAAGGAAACATTCGAATGGCAATACTTGTGTCAACTATAACAGTAATACCACAGTATATTTCATCTAGGTAACAAAGTTAAGTTACTTGAACCGACTATAACAACTGCACCAGACTGAAGTTACTTCACGCAGTTTATTATTACTTTTACAAACGTGTCCAGAATTGCATTATATTCTAGCCTGTATTACACCTTAGAAGGTACTAAACTTTTCTAAAGGAATCAACTTTTATATAAGTTTTTATGCTGAGAATTAGCATATTCATAAGTGTTACCCCAGCTGGTACCCACAGTCGAATTTTTTTATTAATTTCTCTTAATGGTTTTATTATTTTCAGTTGCTAACTCTAGAAAATGGTAACATATTTGTGACTCTGAAGTGCTCAGATGTTGTTTTCAATAGCGATGATCCCCAAAATAATAAAAGAACAAAAAAAAAGCTATAATAACGTAATTTATAAGAATTTAACCGCAACCATCCCTATTGCCTTGAGAATGCCGTTCTTGTAAGAAAATAAGTTTTGTAAGTCACACAGCCATCTTCAGCGACATCTGTGGTCTAAAGTTGTAGGAGGACTATCCCTGGCTTATTCCCTCTTTTTCGAATGTTAAGCCATTGGCATTAATGTTGGCCAACATAGTTTTGCTATAGGTAGCGTTACCCATGTTAATGCTATCATTTAGTATGCAGTTGCTCTTGACGACATCTGTCTAAAAAAAGACTTATTTTAAAAGCTGCTGCACACAATCGAGCGAACCAACAAACCAAAATGGAACTACGTCGATTCAAAATTCACCGCACTTGGAGGGGATCTCAGATGGTTAGGCGTCGTGGGGCTCGGCTAGATTTTCAACAAATCCCCTTAGTCGACGATGTCTAGCTACCCACTTTTCTGTTGCGCGTATGTAAACTGTTATTCACAAATTCCGTCAGTGTTAACAGTAGACATCGAATTCTGCCGTTTGTTTAGACCAAGGGTCGCCAAACTTTTTTTGATCATGGACCCCCTATATAATTTTTCGAAATCTCCATCAACCCCCATAAAAGTAATTTTCAGTTAATTAAAATAAAACTATCTATTAGGTACTGTGTTTGTACATTTATTTTATGATTTAAACATTTATTAAAGTAATTTTACATTGTGTAACAATAGTTTTATGAAAAATATCTTAATGTTGAAATTTAAATACCTTAATCCAAATACCATCCTCTCCACCTTTGCTGACGATACTACAATCTTATCTTCTCATTCCGATCCTCTTATCGCTACGATATCTACAAACACACATCAACCACTTACAGGACTGGCTTTTCAAATGGAGAATCAAAACCAACGTTACGAAATCAAAATTTATAGTATTTACTCTTAGACAGAAAATCCTACCTCCTATCTTCTTGAACCAAACTCCTATACCAACTGTGGACAAAGTACGCTACCTTGGACTGCACCTAGACAAACGGTTGACATGGAATTCCCATACTAGACTGAAAAGACAAGAAACTAACCAACGCTACAAACTTCTCGCCAGACTACTTGACAAACGTTCGAAACTTACCCTACATAACAAAAGACTCTTATATCTACTGTTACTGCGACCTAATTGGTCATACGGACATCGAAGTATGGGGATCGACTAAGCGTTCCAACTCACTACGCCTCCAGACATTACAGTCAAAAATTCTACGAAAAGTACTTACCGCTCCGTTCTATGTATCTAACCTCACTATCCATAATGACCTCAAAATCCCTTTCATTACAGATCTTGCTAAAACTCGTTTTCTCAAATTTCATTCTTCTACAGCGCTCATCCTAACCCTCTCATAGAACACCTATCTTTCTCCACATACCAGGTAATCCTGTAAGGAGATTGAAGAGAAGATGGCCTCGTGATCTTCTCTTATCGTGAGAGCAAAGCACGTTACTGGAGTGGCACCACTGGGTACCTTCCCCACTCATGATCACATTTAGCTTGATGCAACAACTGTTGCAGTGGTAAATTTCAATAAAAGATTTTTAAAAAATACCTTAATATTTATTAAATAATAAGTAATTATAAATAAGTAAAGTAATTACAGTATTGCTTCTTGATTAATAAGATGGGTGTGCCTGGTGTTTCTTTGCAAGGTTCGCTAAATTGGGTTCGAAATTTACCTCCTTCGACCTCCCAATCGACCCCTTGGCTCAGATCGATCCCTACTTTTGTTAAATAAATAGACCCGTGGGGACCACAATGGCGACCTCTGGTTTAGACGATGGGGATAAAACTTTATGCTATAGAGGAAAAAAAAATTATCGATTCATTTTTTTAGTCAATCAGTCGATTGTGTGAAATGGGATGGGATAAAAAGTCTGTCAAACTGGACAAGTTTAAGACTTCTTTTTAAAATTATTTAACACAATTACTATCCCCTGTGTTTTCGGATAACAGAATCTTAAGTTTAGCAATCCGATTTTTAATAGGACAAGACTGAAAAAAATATTACGTGCGTTTTTCACTTAATTATAATTTAAAAAATTGCTTATTTGCTTTGGTAATTCTCGAATTATAGACCATTATGTTCTATATCTTGAACCCCTCTGTAAGCAAACAGTTCAATTCGTAAAATTTGAATCACTATTCTCGAAACCTATTACATCTATGTTGTTGCAAAAAAATTTCAGTTATAAAGGAGGGTTTGTCCTATAATTTAAAGAAAATTTGGGAATTTTATCTTTTATAGAAAAAGAGAAAAAAATTGTCAAAGTTGGGTGTTTTTCAACGTTACACTTTTTCGTGCAGTTTTTGACGATCAACCCTTATACAACTGTCCTACCGGACAGTTTTAATTATTTACATACACTATTTGTAATTTTTACCTTGTAAATATTTTAAAGCAAAATTGCCCTAATTTCTAGAATAAACACCATCATTCTATAAAATCTCACTGATCTTTTCTTTACGCTGATATAAGCATAAACTGTCAGTAAAAGTAGAACTAAAACGCTTAGTAACCAAGATGACAATCAGCAAAACGTCGGTTGAATTAAAAGATAAAAAACACCCTTTACTTTTTTCATCCGAGTTTAGTCATTAAGTTGTTATTTATTTATAAAGAAATGAATGGAGCTGGAGGGTTCAGAAGCTAACGGCGTACTGTCTCCCGGCAGGCGAATAATAAATAATAATATCATATTAATTTGTCCCAAGTTACTTTTTTATAGCCGTTATAAATATAACTTTTTTTTTATAACTCTTCAGAGACAATAACGAGCCGGACATTTCCAAACTGTCGTTAAGAAAATAATATTTGAGAAGAACATTTTATCTTGAATTCATGGCAATAAATCTATATTTCTGTGGGTGAAGGGATACCAAAAAAATACAAAATTAAATAAATAACAGGAGGTAGGACTAGTTATATTCCTAATTCCATGTGACATTTTGTGGTGGATGGTCATCATTCAGAGAAAATAAAAATGCCCGCTTATCGATTTTGGTCCAGTCTTTACATGTATCATTAATCTAGCATACTTTTATAATCCTTGGAGACCTTTTTTTTTTTTTAACTCCATTTTATGTTTTACATTTTTGTTATCTTTATCCTAACAACTGTCTAAACTAGGCTTTTGCAACCTATTTAACCTAAAAGGGCAATTCGCAATTTTGACGTGAATAGGTCTTTAAATCTGCTAACATATGGAGACAATCCAAAAAACCTAATGATAACAAAATCGGGGGATACAGTTTGGCATTATAGTTTCGAATCTATCGTCTACATCCAAAATTAAATTAAACCACTGGATAGCTAAAGGATCAAAGAATTCATTACGATAAGCGAGGACTGTGACGCATCGCGCGCAGTGGAGGGGGAAGCGCCGCCATTTTGAGATCATTTTGGTGTGTATCGAGATTTGCAATTAGTATAACTTTTGACTCGGAGAAGCTACGATGTTCGTTTAAGTTTTAATCGTCAGTTATCGTCACAATCTATCGATTGTATATAAAACATTAGTGTAAAATAGTGACAGTGAATTTAATAAGGTGTTAGAATAAAAATATATTATCAAAAATATATAATGTCGGCCTATACGCGTCGAAAAGCCAAAACCAAATACAGAGATCGTATACGGTTGGAAAGGGCTTCTCACGAACAGTAGAATGGTAATAATAAAACACAATATGACCGAGTCAAGCTGTGCCGGGAACGTAAAAGAAGAAGACATCTCTACCGATTCCATCATCAACCGATCTGATTATTTGGCAATCAGCGAAACATGGATGGAAAATTCCATGCCAGTGAATGTGTCTGGCTTTGATCTGAGATCAAATTGTAATACCGGTAAGAACAGACAAATTGCAACTACATCATCGGTAGCGGTATCATCATCATCAAGTCGCAAAGCCGGTGGAGTCGCCATATATCGCAACATCAATAGCTTCACTGATTGTAATAGAGTTATCATTGACAAATGAAAGACGTAAAAGCTGGTGATGTCTGTCTAGTAAACGAAAAAGGCTAATGGCATCTTCAAATTCGTACTCGGGTGTGTGTATATCCATCCGGGCACAGCGTGAGCAGAAATTAAACTCTTTATGTTACGATCGTTGTTAAAATATTCCAAAAACAACGATTACGAGCCTGATCTTACTGTCTTATATTGAAACTTCTCCAACAACGTTAGGTAATACCTGTATTGATTTAACGTTTACCAGAAATCTAGATGTATCTTGTATGCCATTTGTGTCGTACTTTTCGTATCACAGACCTATAATTAATAAAGTTATATTGTAACACAGTAATTATTTGTTTCCTTGATTTCATCCTAAATACATAAATAAAAATATTTTATATAAAAAATGTAACCCATTACGTAAACGTATTCACGGCCGTGTCCATGACACAGCCACATTATTTTTTTCCTTGTAATGTTAACGGAACCCACTAATACCTTAGTTCACTCTTTTTTATGCTACAATCAACGCGGTGGCGCTATTCCCTTTCGTCATCTCTTCTGAAGAAGCGTTTTGCAAGATCACAGTTCAATCCATTGAACATAGTTCAGAAAATCAATTGTATAAAAACACAACTCAAAAAAATGAATAACAATTTTAAATGTATTAGTTCAGTGCTTGGTAAACATTTTCGTCTCAAAAGTCCTCTATAATAAGTTGAATAAAACAATTTCCTTCACTTTCTAGAAGTAATAATAACCTGAAATAGAATAGAATTTCATAAAAAGTAATCTTTGGCAAAAGTAAAAAAGCGGGGACTCTTTTTTATTAGCCAACTTTTTTAATAAACGTAGCAACGTAATTAAACATTTATAATTTAAGTTAAATTAAGTATAAACTTCGTGAAGTTGTATATTTTTTGGGAAGAAAAAAATAAATAAAATAAATGGGAAAAAGCCAGTATAAAATAGCGCTTCACGTATTTTAGTGAAATATCAAGAGAATTTCACTTGTTTACTTTCAATGGAAACTGCCAGGGCACACCGTAAATAGTCTTAAATTTGTCTTTGGAACTCGGTGTTTATTTAATGTAACTTTAAAATTGAATAAAGTAAGTTGTAAATTATAAAAAGCTTCTTTTTTTTTCTCAATATTTATCAATAAGGCATAGAGCGTCCAGACGGTTTACGGTCTCTGTTCAAACATACTCCAACCTTCTTAGAAAAGTTTAACCATGATATCTAAGAAGCGGATGACCAAGAAGCAGATAATTTTTAGAAAGAAATACAACAATGAGAGTTTACGTAAATATTTCTGCCTAGAGTCGTGCTTAAAGTCAGTATTTACCAAGAGGTAATGCGCGAGGAAAGCCTATGGAACTCAAGTTCAAGTCTATAAGACCATATAGGAGCTAGTAGAGTGTTTTACAGTTGTCTGGTGTGCAAAATGAGTTTGGAGCTTTTATCTATTAGTTTCTTTAACATTCTGTTACCTGTGGTTCAAATCAGTTCGTTTGAGTTTAGTATGAAGGTTCCTTATCAATCGCTGGTCAAAATGGAGTCTTAGATAACGGACGAGAAACTGCTAGGTGCGAAGTGTGATTGCAAAATATATGGCGAGAAGGAGATTTTACGGTTTAAGATGAAAACAATGCGCTTGGATGATTGTGGAATGACCTTCATATGTGAACAAAACTCATTTACGCATTTCTTTTCAAATCCACAACTTCTAAAATCCCTGGCGTTCAAGACTTCATACAAAATTGTAAAGAATTAAAACCAACAGGCAGACATGCTTGATGTACGTTTTTAAGACTTTTTGTCAAACTATTTTAAACTAATGCTTTTTTTTATTAACACAATAACTTTTATAATATCCGAAATATTGTGCTACCTAAAATGCTAAATGACTCTGCAGTACTCCCAAATAATGAAACAATTCATCCAGACATTCTGGGAAAGTAGGCGCTACAGTTAGAGGAGTGGTTCGCAAACCATTAACACGGAGGAGAGGTCGAAACTTCTGGAGGTGATTCAGCAGCTAAAATGCAACAAAAAATATTCTATTCACTATGGCCCGATTCTCAATAGTATCCAAGATATTTGCATTTTTTAACTTTACCGTCGATATTAGCGTTTTTCACCATAAAAACGGCCGTAACTTTATCCCTACAACAAATCTGCTTATTCCAAACGAAAGAGCATTAAATTTTCTATAAATCTGCTCAACCCAAAGCTTCAAAACGTTTTATTATAAACAATGAAATTTGTACTTTAAGGTCTAAAAAATTCGTACTCGATGATTTTTGTTAAACTTTTCAACTGTATTTATTCAATGATTAATGAATCAAGGAGTCAGAAATTACAGAAAAAGTTGTGCATTTATTAATCTTCAAGACAACGTGAATTTTTTTCGTTTATAATAAAACCCTACCCCGAATAGAGGGGTGTAAATACAGAAAACTGGGAAGTTTCGTAACCGACTTTTCACTGATATCAAATTATTAATTAACTCGAATTAATAATTAACTTTTGGAGAAGGAACAAAAAGAAAATAACCATTAACTTTCGTTTGGAATAAGCAGATTTGTTGAAGAATAAAGAATAGAGAAGTTACGGCCGTTTTTATGATGAAAACCGCGAATATCGACGGTAAAGTTAAAATTGCACTCCTCCGTGTACACCCTGTATATCGTCGGAGTTCGATTCCCAGTCTAAGTCTTGAATTTTATTTAATGTTTACTATGAGAACTTTGTCGTAAAGTATGTTTGGTAATCATCTCCGACCACAACTCCTGATTTGGTAGGTGATTAGTTTGCCGTCTCAAAAAAGATGGCACTTTATGCAAGAAAAGTTCGAGAAGAAAAACGGGGAGACGGCAGTTAAGAATACCAACTTCCAGGAGCTATCTCATCTCTCCTCTACATCTTCCTCCCAAAATATTCCGGAAAAAGCTTCCCTAAGAGGATTACTATCTTCTAACACCTGGTAACGATCTAGGCACTCAGAAAACTTGGTAACTCTCCAAAAGTGCCATATTCACAAGTTCCCCAGACATTCTATAGATGGCTCCGCTTAATCAAAGGGAACAAAGTACTCCTCTAGACAAGTTCAAGGATAGGCGGAAGCCGAATGTCAAGTATAATGTTCTTAGGTTTTAGCAGTTGAGGTAATTCCATACATATTTTTCAGTATCTTCCAATTCTATAGAGTCGAATATCATTCATATTAGGTATTATTACAAGCATTAATACTTTATTTGCTGACAAAACTATTTTGCTTAAAAAGTTCAATGGAACGAATAACTATAGCAATAGCTTTTATGAATAATTTTTTTTATGACTCAGACGACAATAAGCAGGCTGAGAGCAAACCACGCGGTGTGCGGATCGTATCTATACAGGATCAACAAAAGGTCCTCTCCTCTTTGCGTAGATTGCAATGAGGAGGAGGATTTCAAACATATTGTAACGAAGTTGACCTGGGCGGAGAAGAAAGGCCTAGATTGTTCTAGAGGTTGAACGACCAAAGTCAGTAACAGGCCGCCACTGCATAAACAAAAGGGGCGGTATCTACCTGTGGCAGAGAAGAAAGGCCTAGATTGTTTTAGGGGTTAAGCGACCAAAGTCGGTATCAGGCCACCACTGTGTAGACAAAAGGGACGGTCTCCACCTGAACTAGAAAGGAAAGGGCTAGATTGTTCAAGGAGTTAGTGACCTGTGTAAAAGCCAGTTAAGAGAAAGGCCTTCAGTTGGGGTGGTGGCATATGTGTTTCCCAGCCAGTGATTGACAGGTGAGAGTGAGACAGACGGAGTTGGAGAGAGACAGAGAATGGGAGGAGGCGGCTCACAGCTGAGTGGCGGCAGTATGTTTTCTCCAGCCAATGAACGTCAGGAGGGCGTGGAAACTTATGCTCAGAGAGTTGGAGGAGGGCAGTCCCAGTTGGAGGGAGGCACGCAGTTAAAAGGAGGCAGACACCGCTGGAGAAGTCAGTTTTAATCAAGTTTTTAATCGAGTTCTTAATGAGTTGTTAATCAGTTTTAAAGAGTTATTAGAGTTTAGAGTTCTTAACGAGTTATTAGAGTTTTTAGACCGAGTTTTTAACCAGTCAGTGAGTTTTGGAGTTAGTCTTGGAGAGTCAGTGTTGAGACATAGTTAGAGAGAGTCAGTGTTGTGGAGTGCTTCAGTGGTAGCTAGTTGGGCAATTAGTCAGTTGATGAGTAGAGCTGTGTTAGTGCAGCTGAGACTAGTGCAATTCGGTGCAGTGCGGACCAGGGGTCAGTCGTGGAACAGTTTTGTGGCGTTACGTAGTGAGTAAGTAACAGTAAACTGTTGTGACTGTTGTAAATGGTGACTGTAATGAATAGCGTTAGTTGCTAGTAAATGTTCATGTTAGTTAATGTTAATGTGTGAATAAATCAGGTTATTACTTACAAATTTAGCGAGTTTTATTATTTAATCAAACCCACATATTTAACGTAACTAGTGGCAGGCATTAGTTGTGTAAGTAAAGTTCTTTCTTAGTAAAAGGACAAGAAAAACTTTACAATATAATAATATGTCCACGTTATGTGGTAGAAAGGAAACGAATGTTTGACGACATATACATGTATTTAGATGCACCATTTCGCTACGAAGACATAATATTCTCCACCAACATATAAGTGCTTAAGTCTATAGCAGAGCTAGCAATGAAGTATGAATGTATTTAAAAGCTATAGCCGAATTAGAATGAATGGAAGAAAATGGCTTAGAGAAGGAATACGGTGATTTTAATTTCGGTTAAGCTATAAGGATGGCAGGAATATAGAGTACTGATCCATCCATTAGTTGTAAGTTTGTATGTAAATAGTTGTATATAGTAGAGGGATGAATGTGTGAAGTGAATGTATTTATAAGTAAGAATGGAGAGTTAGTGATATTCTAGTGATAAGCACCTAGACGATGTTGGCTGTATGGCGGAAGCCAATGCCAAAAAAAGAAAACAAAAAAATATTCAAGATTTGCTAAATATATTTCTTCCTGATCCCAGAGCTGCTTAAAAATAGTAAAAGTCAAGTGTTGCCTGTTTGGTTTCATAAATAAATAAATAAAAAAAATTACAAATGGAGTCAGCTGTAATGCCAAACTTAATTATTAAACTTCTAGAATTACTATTAATTGAAAACAATTCTAATAGTGCAACATGGCTGCCGCTAGACTTGCGTGCAATGTCAGTCATTTTTGCACTTTACAAGACAGAGATGATTCGTGCAACACTTCTATATATCTGGCTGTAGTTAGACGTAATGGCACAAATAACTCATCAACTGTTTCTTCTAATAACCTTTTAAACAACACTACAAATACCGTCAAACAAAACTTTTGACGCTTTTATAACTTTGAAAAAGTTAATGATGAATTTATTTCATGTCTTCAAAAATTAGAAGAGAATTTATAATAACTGTAGGGTTAATTATTGCAACAATGTTTGTTGCACGTTTCCTCATTTTCTCATGAGAGTGCGGCAGCTCAGAGGGTAGATGATACTCCAGGAATACAAAAAAAAAGTGTTAACAATATGAAAATCAATGACATCCGGATTGTTTTATTAAAATCACACAAATAATGTTCTTTCGTTTCAGATAAATCTACCACTACACAGTGAGCTGTAAAAGCTCATAGGAAATGAGGATCTAAGCGCATCAATTAGGTTCAATCTGGATCTCTAACTTGCGAGACAAATCGTCCAAACACTGATCTTCCCATTCAAATAATAAAAGATTTTTAGACATAACTTGAAATTTCAATGCGTATACCTTTAAATGATGCTCAAACAATTACATTAGACTAAACTAAAAGTGATTATTTATTTACAAAGACGTTGTGTTAACGTTTACATAAATAGTTTGTTAATAAATAAAATTATGTTGCTTCCCTTAAAGGAAAACCTGTGTTTCTCTGAGATTATTTATAACTTATATATTATTCATCAATTAAAGTATATATTTTCAAATATGTTTATTAAGACGGGAGATTAGTATTACTGTAAGTCAATAATTCCTAATAAGCAATAGTATAAGAAGAGAAAAGTAATATGGCATCAGTTCCTACTTAAAATCTTAGAAAATAGCAAATTTTGTGTCAGGAGAACATAATGAAGCCATTGGAAGATACCGTCAGCCAATCAGAAGAAGTAAAGGTAGCCTACTATGATTCCACTATCTCATTGGCTAAGTTGTAAATAGGCAAAATGGAGATCAGTTTTTTGACGCCTGATTGGCTGGTGATTTCCACCAATCATATTCGTCGCCCTTGCCAAGTACATAGCACAACGAGCTCCTTTACCATTATGTTCAACTGATACTAAAAGTGAATTTTACCTCAATTTCAGATAGGAATTTCGAGAAGTTATGGAATTTCGTAGGTTTCTCTGAGTTTTTACGTTTAATTGATGCCATAAACCAAATACATGAGACTATATTTAAACTATATGTAAGTTTTTATTTATTTATAAGGATATATTCTACATCAATACTAAATGCTACGATGAATTCAAATATTTAACTTCGATAAACTTATCATGTAGCAAGAGATTCTTACCGTAACGTTTGGTCAAGAAGTCTTGCATACTAGGTGCATTAAAATGATGTGATGATTGCTTTTATTTGATGATAAAACAAATTTATCCTGATTCTCCCACAACCATTACATTATACTACATGTTTTAAAATCTTCCAATTATTATTATTTTTTTACTTTGCGTCACCAATAACATTTTTCGCATTCAGTTGACCTCCCAAAACGTGTATTTCTGGTGTGAAATTAATATTGAAAACCGTTCACAAATAGATAAAATTGTAACTTTGATCTTAAATATCTCGACTAATATTAGGGATATCAAAACGGAATTAACGTCATTTTTTCACAGTTTTTTATGTAGTTTTCATAATCATGGTCAAAACCAGTGGTCCTTATGAAACCCCAATCGGGTTTTTAGCCGTAACTCCGTGAAAAATGAAGATACAGCATCGCGGAAAGGAAAAATTGAAAACTAGACAAAAAAAACATATAGTTTACTTCGTGGGGTTTTTCGAAATTCCGCTTTCCTAAAAAGTTATTAGCGATTGGTGCGTTTTAAATGGATCGCCCTGTATATTATTTATCAGTTAAAGTATATATTTTCAAATATGTTTAATAAGACAGAAAATTAGTATTACTGGAAGTCAATAATTCCGAATCAGATTGGATATAAAAAAAATAGGATTAATTTGCATCCAATAGGAAGTTCTAAAGCCATTGAAACTGACTAATCATAATCTGATGACGAAAGTTCGAAGCGCACAATACTCACGCGAGCTATGACGAATAAGATATTATTCAAAACTGCAAACCTTAACATATTATCATGTCAAACGTTTATGAAGAGATCATAATATTCAGGTGTCCGTAAACTTTGGGGCACACGACAGTTTTAAATTTTAGCATCACTTCAAGCAAATATTTGTAAATTTACCCGACCATGTAAGTGAGATTTTTCTAAATTTAGTGTATATTATATGCGTACACCTTCCCTTGACTTGAATTTCCTTGCCTTCTGCGCCCAAATTTGGTTGGATTATCAAGGGTATTTAGGGATATAGTAGTCCTGAATAAGTAGCAAGGTAGTGTGAGAATTTTTAGCGTGGTAAGAGTTCATTTTAAGACGGCTCAAATGCATTTCATGCTTAAACGGTTGTTCTGAGCGAAAAATGGTAGAGGAAAAATTTGTTGTCCGTCACCTCTAGTTTCCGAATATGTGACTTGATTTTAGATTCCTGCCCGCATACGCGGCTGACGCGCGACCAAACGTGAGGGTTCGCAGTTGACCCCATTTTCATATACACAGTTTTAAAGAGTATAAAAAGTAATGAAAGAAACCGGAAACCGCAATTCGATATTTTCAAAATTAAAGGTGCTAGGCCATTACAAAATCTGGTATTTTTAATCATATTTCAATTTTTTTAACTTGTTATCAAAGAGAAAGAAGAGCACGCGATAGGTCATTTTTATGTATTTTTTCATCCCCTTTCTACTAAAAATATTGCCAAGGCCGTAAAGCTAGTATTTTTCTTAATATCGGGAAATAAGTCGTTTTCCGAGTGATTTTTCTAAGAAAAATCAAATGTTAAGAGCTTTAGATGTTCGCAAGCATACACAAAATGGCTAAAAATGAATTTCACATCTGCTACAAATAAGAAGGTTTAATAATTATTTGATAATTTTGGGAGAGCTGCGTTTAATTACCAAAAAAATTGGAAACCTCCAGCCACATATTTAAGTGATCAATATCTTTCCAGTAAAGGATCAAACTTATGCCTTAATTTACCAAAGAATGCACTTTACTCAACTTGTGAAGTATGTACTGTGCCTTTAAAGGTGCCTCCTCAGATACAGAGAACAGTTGATAACCTCCTGGCTAACCTGGCTTGCGAGTCTGAGGAGGCACCTTTCAAGACACAGTTCTTGCTGCGAAAGCATGAAAAATCACTCGGAAAACGACTTGTTTCCCGATATTAAAAAAAATACTAGCTTTACTGCCTTGGCAATATTTTTAGTAGAAAGGGGATGAAAAATACATAGAAATGACCTATCGCGTGCTCTTCTTTCTCTTTGATAACAAGTTAAAAAAATTGAAATATGATTAAAAATACCAGATTTTGAAATGGCCTAGCACCCTTAATTTTGAAGATATCGAATTGAGGTTTCCTGTTTCTTTCATAACATTGTATATTCTTTAAAACTGTGAATATGAAAATGGGGGTCCACTGTGAACCCTCACAGTGTGCGGGCAGGAATCTAAAATCAAGTCACATATTCTGAAACTAGAGGTGACGGGCAACAAATTTTTCCTCTACCATTTTTTGGCTCAGATTAACCGTTTAAGCATCAAATGCAATTGAGCCGTCTTAAAATGAACCCGCTGTATATCACTCTTATTTGTCTTTTGAAGACTAAAGGCCACTAGAGTTTGAGGCAGAGAGAATCAGCGCAAAATTTCGGTCAATCTTCAATCAGTATGCTCGTCAGTATTCACATAAAATAAAAGAAGTTTTTATATTTCTAAGATAAATATTTCTGAGACCAACTATTTTTTGGTAAATAAAAACAACAAATCATCAAATACGATAATTTTAAAAATTTTCTGTTAGAGCTATATTAATCAAATCAAAAATATGCTTCAGCTGCGCAATTCTACGAGTATATCCTGTCCCCCCCTCCAAATTGGTTTTTACATAGACATTAACTCTCTCTGTGTCTTTGTGTGTGGATGAGAATATATCTGTTGGATTACTCTCTTTGTGTAAACAGTTGAGTTCTGTCGGTGGCAGGTGACAGTCAAGTGACAAATGGTCCTACATTTTGCATGCTCCAAAACTTCAAAAGACGCTGGGCCCACCTTTTATTCACTTCGCCAAACCACTTTCCCCATCTCATTGGATGGTATTACAGAAATCCATATATATAAAAATGAATGTGTGTCTGTTTGTTTGTACTCGATAGATTCAAAAACCATACATCCAATCGCCGTGAAAATTTGGGAAATTATTAGGTATATCCCCGGGTAGGTTTTTGCAATTTTTTTTTAAATCAGAGTTGGGACTCTAGGTGCTCCCGAACAAATATCCCAAAAATATCAAAATAACATTTAATTAGTAATATTTGTTAAAAGTGTAACCATGAAAACCATGAAAAACAGTTTTTTGCAATTATTAATACGAGAATAAATTATACCGAAGATGGTGGAAAATCCATTAAACTAAAAGAACTCAACAATACTATTGATGTTGATAATCGTTGGGTAGTACCATATTCTCCATTACTACTAAAAACGTATAACGCACACATAAATGCTGAGTACTGCAATTCAGTGAAAGCGATAATATATTTGCAAATATGTGAACAAAGGAAGCGATATGGCAGTGTTTGGAGTGGAAAATACAACTGCATCTAACGATGAAGTCACCCAATATCAACTGGGACGCTTCATAAGTAGCAATGAGGCTGTATGGCGTATTACCTGTATATCACTTTCCATTCATGAGCGATATTCAACGGTTGTTCATTTAGCAGAAAATGGACATCGTGTGTATTTTACATCAGAAAATGTACGTGCAAGAGCAATGTCACCACCGCCAACAACATTAACTGAATTTTTCACATTATGTAGAAATGATACCTTTGCAAGGACACTACTGTACTCTGAAGTAGGGATAATTTTATTGTTAATTTTCATTTCGATGTATTGTATACATTTGATCATTAATAAATTATGTTTGAGGTATCAAAACTGCCTTTTTGTTCAAACACAGCAACGTGTGAACGGGTACAGCTAGTAATTCATAAAATTAAAATTAAAAAAATAAACAATGCATAACCGAAATGTAAACACAAAATTAAATTCTCCAATAAATACTGAACTGTTTGAGTACTTAACATTTGGAATTCGTATTTTGAAATCTAGTATTTATAAAAGTCTATTTGCTTGCAAAAAGTGTTGGATATTATATTTCCTTTTATGGAAGGAGAGAGAGGGCAAACTTTTAATTAAATGGACAACAAATTATGGAATAAATTGAAGCTAACGGTTAATGATAGTCTATTACTGTTTAACAATGCGAGGCTTGTACTGCTAATATTTAGCGATAGAAGGTGAACGAAGTCGTCTTTATTGAACGAATTTTAAGCCAGTTTAATGATTTTTACTGGGGCAAAAAGGGAAGAGTTATTAATTTCACGTAAATGTCGGAGGTGCTATTACTTTAGGCTTCCGATCAAAATGTAATTTTCTTATACGAAAAAACTGCAATTTATATTTATAGTAGGAGAGGGGGGCACATTTGAACAGAATTTACATTTTCTGTTACAGAGTGCCCAGAATCGTATTATTGAACCTTTTTATTTTGTTTTCTACAACTTTCAACTCTTCTTAACAGATCTATATCAATAAACAGTTGGTACTTTACATACATATCTATATTTTTTTAATTTAAAAATGTTGTGTCAAATGTTAATATCTGCCCCGATGGTGGGGTAGCTTTGAACACAATATAAAACAGAAAGAAATGATATTACTTTACTCTGAATCGACCTTCTATCAGTTATTTCTCTCACTACTACATTACTTTCTCTTTTAAACCACTGAAATCTAGTTCAAAAATCAAGAATGACTCAGTTCGGGATGTTGTAATGGGATGTAGTGATGGGTTTAGGAAGTTTGAACAAAATATTCGGTTTGTTGCGCTTCTTAATGTAGGTTCGGACCACTTTCCCTTTCTTTGCGATTAAACAGAAAAAAAGTCACAAACTTGCAGGTCGGTAGGGCACATTTTAACTGGAGATGTTGAAATGTGCCCTCTCTCCTTCCATAAAAGGAAATATAATATCCAACACTTTTTGCAAGCAAATAGACTTTTGTAAATACTAGGTTTAAGAATACGAATTCCAAATGTTAATATGGACTAACAATACTTACACCTAGACCACTACAATCTTCACAATACACTTCCAAAGATGCAACAAAAATTTTACTTCCACCTTACAAAATATAAAATTCCTCAATTCTGACTTCTACAAACAATGAAAACGAAGGGAAAACTCTGTTAATTATACAACAGGTCTATCACAAAATTTGGAGAAAATTACCAATAATAAATGCTTTAAATATTTGGCGAGAAATTAAAACTGTTCAAAGGTGCCCCCTGTTCAAATGAAAGAATTATATTTCTGCGTCACGACACTAGGGAATGTATTACAGAAATCTTGGGAGGCAATACATTGGTTTGCAATCAAATAGGAAATTATTTTTGACAAAAAAAAAATCAACGGCTAATTTTAACGAAATTAGCCAGACAAAAATGAGAAGGCGAACAAAGCAAATGTGGCTAGCGAATAAAAGAAAGATTGAAAAGATAAAAATAATAAGGTTAAGTAAAAAACAAAAAATGAGTACACGTAAAAATGGAAAGGTTAAAAGAATTGTAGCTGTTAGCCAACTTTGAGAGAATACTGTTTTGGAGAGAACATAACTCACTTCAGTTAAGATAAATTGAGTTAGCGGAGAGACGAGAATAAAATAACTAGAAGTGAATGCATTCAAACAACTGAGAATATGAAATATAGTAGAACAGTTTGTTCCTAGGAATATTCAAGATTATCGCGAAAATTAATGTGTTCCGTGGTTTGCTAAACAACAATGGCTTAACGTTCTACACTTTGTACATCTTCAATGTTAAATTAAGATCAAGATTAGAGAACAAATGTACCTACCTGTTAAGTATTTATTTTTATATTTTAGATAATTATTATTCCTTCAATATTTTTTTGTTTCTTTCTCATAAATTATTATTATCTAAGTCACCTTATTAGATTTGAAGATTCCACTTAAATATTCTCCTTTTAATAAAATAATTTTTGTTTTGCAGTAATTTTGTCTGTGAATTTTTACTAGAAATAATTAAGACCTTCACCAACTAGATGCATTAATAAATGAATTTTATTTACACTGGATGAGACTGTGTCGTCCAACCCAAATGGCTTGGCTACAAGGAAACTAGGATGAACTACCCAACAAAGTTTTTCGTAATATAAAAAGACTTTCCTTGCAAAAGAAAGCGTTACGAATAAACAGACTGTTTTGGAAAACTTAATACATGCTACTTATGTACATATGTCAATTTATTTATTTTAATCTGATTAAATCAATATTACGTCTTGAATTGTGATTTTGGATTTTTTTTCCTCCTCTTACGTTCGAAAAACTGCTGTCTCATTTACCACAACATATGTGCCAATATCAGAATATCCATCTGGATTTATTGGAATTTACTGGAATTATTTATCATCTTTTATAATCTCAGCCACACAACTTTGTTACAACCAGCTCTATCTTAAAAACCTAGGCTTACCGAGGACACATACCTCGGATTGGTGCAATTTTTCTTCTGTCCTCGAGTCGTCTGGGTACCGCAAGAAGTTTAAAGTAATTATTAATGTATGTTTTTTAGCTTTTTTTTCTATTTCTCGTTTATTTGTGCTATAATCAGCGCATTAGCGCTATGATAGTGAAGAGAAAAAGTATTGGGTTGTCCGGAAAATAATGCAGGATTATGGCATTAAAAAAATTATGATTTATAACTGTTTTTATTAATCCAAATAGTCTCCATTACTTTCTATACATTTCTGCCAACGTGTGGTTAACTTTTCCATACCCTCTGTATAGAATTTGGAATCCTTAGAATTTATAAATTCAGAAAACGCATATTCTAATGTTTTTTGGTCAATAAATTTTTTATATTGGTAAATAGCGGTCCAGGTGTCTAAAAAAAATGGTAATCAGTAGGCGAGAGGTCTGGTGAGTAGGGCGGGTGTGGCAGAGTCTCATAGCCAAGCTCCAACAATTTTCGGGAAGTCAAACGTGAGATATGTGGCCGAGCGTTGTCATGCAACAGAATGGGCCCCTTTCATTTGACTGAAGATGGCTTCATTATTGCCAATTTCTGATGCATTACGTCAATTTAGTTACAATACGATTCGGCATTGATGGTTTCGCCAGGATTCAAGAAGCTGTAATGAATCAGACCAAATGAAACCCACCAAACAGTAACCATCACCTTTTTTTTTGATGATTTGGGGCGTTTGGAAAATGTCGTGCAGCTTCTCCTTCATCAAGCCACTGTCAAGAGCGTCTACTGTTGTCGTAGAGGATCCACTTTTCATTGCAAGTCACAATTCTGGACAGAAAAGGATCGCTGTTGTTTCGGCAAAGAAGTGCAGCACAAATTTCATACCGCTGATCTTTTTTGGTGGTCGTTATAATGTGTGAGGAACCCAACTTTCAAGCTTTTTCACCTTCCCAAGCGCCTTGAGATGGTCATCGACGGTTGATTTGCTGACTTCCAGTTTCCCTGCCAGTTCTTGAACATTTGTTCTGGGATTTTCTTCCACCAAAGCTCGGAGAACATCGTTATCAAGAGCAGAACTTCTTTCACGGCCTTCCTTTGTCTCCAAGGCTCAAGTCTCCCTCTCGAAATCTCTGGAACCACTCTTTGAACAGTACACTCACTTATACTGCCTTCACCCCAGACAACGTTGATATTTCTGGCCATTTGGGCCCCGTTCCGGCCGAGTTTGAACTCGTAAAACAAAATTATGCGAAAATCACGCTTTGACATCTTAGTAAAGACTGAATTATTTCCAAGTAGCAAAATGTTACAGAGGTAAACAAACATTTTTGTTTGAAAGAGGATTAATAAGTGTTTAAATTCATATAAATCAAAAGTCCAACATAAACAGTTTAGTATTTGGAAGGGTATTTTAAAGAAATCATAAAAGAAGTTACTCAGTGGTAACTCTCCGAAACACTGTTAGTCAATCTCTTCACTAGAGAGGAGATCATGAGTCCTCTATCTCTTAAGGCATCTTGTTGGGTGGTCAGGAAGAGTACTAGAAGAAAGATTTTGAGCTAGAGGATTTGCGGGTGACTTCAGGTTGAAATGGAGTTTCCTGTATCGTGTTTTAGCGACTTGGGTGACAAAAGGAATGTTCAAATCCGATTGGAGACATAAAATGGTGCGTTTACTAGGATTGAAGTGTTTTAGATGGTGTTTTAGAATTTATTAACGTTTAGTACTAACTTTAGAAACATTAAAGTTGATTGCCCCTGCAGGTCCGGGGACAGAATAGGCCTGCTCCCGTCCAGGATGTCGTAAGAGGCGACTAAAGGACTACGCAGGGATGGTTGGTTTACAGCCATATGGGTTTAGCGAACCCACGGAACCCTAGCTCACTACCACTCTACAGTACACGTACATCACAAAAACCCACACAAATCAACCAAACACATACAGACAGAAGAACCCCTAAATTCCGGTGTTAGGTACCGAGCCGGGAGGTTTGTGGGCGGGGGTATCGGCCCACTGAATCGGCCCCACTGAGAACCAGACCGCACTCAGTGCGAAATTAGGTCTTCTCTCCGGCAAGGGCGCACTACCGGTGAGTGATATTTAGTCCGTCCCAACTCGTGGGAACAGAATGCAATCTGATCCAAATAAACCTTTAGATTTAGTAAACCCTATACCCCAGTCCCTTAACCCTTCTCCAAATCCTTCTCTAAATCCTTTCCCCAATCCTCAAACCACCTCCCTCTCCCATAACCCAACATCCTCTGGACCTGAATTGACTGGCTTAGACCCCGGCATGCTTATGGAAACGACTACAGAACCAACGGCTAGCTCAGCCAATGTTGCAACCACATTGCAACCTTATAACCCTTCTTCTCCGCCACGGAAGAAAGTAAAGGGTGGCAACAATGGAAAGAAAAAGGAGACAATCCAATCTCGATTCTTAAATCTCGAACAAGATAACTGGGCTCGATTTTTTACCTTGAGAAAGAAAGAAGGAAGTTTTAGCACAAGCTGTTCCTTCAAATTGAGCGCATTCATATCAAATACGGTAGGAAAGGTCAAGAGCGTAAAAAAGTTGGGAGATGGCTCAATTTGTATTGAAGCTACCACCCCTACTCAAGCAGCAGCAATACTGGCGCTAAAGAATATCGAAGAAGTGGAAATTGAGGCTGCTCCTCATAAAAGATTAAATTCATCGCAGGGAGTCATAACGTGCAGAGACTTCCTAAACAGCAACCTCGAAGATATTAAAGAAGGACTAGCATCTAAAGGTGTAATAGATGTTCGAAGGATAAAGAGAAGGCAAGGGGAAAGCCTAATAGACACTGCTTCTCTTGTCCTTACTTTCAATAGACCTGTACCACCTACAGAAATTGAGGCTGCTTTCTACAAGCTCAAAGTCCGCCCTTACATCCCCTCGCCAATGCGCTGTTATAAGTGCCAGCGATTCGGACATACATCACAACGGTGCAAGGCAGCAGAAGAGGTGTGTGTATGCGGTAAGGTCAGTCATGAAGGGGAGTGTACTCCACCTATAAAATGTGTAAATTGCGGGGGCGACCACACCGCTAGATCAAACATATGTCCAGTGCTATTGAAAGAAAAAGAAATCCAGAAGTTAAAGACTCTTCAACGACTACCCTACCCTGAAGCAAGGTCTATTGTAGAGAGCAAATACTACGTTGCACCGTCAATTTCTTTTACAGATAAAGTGAAGTCATCCACATACAACTTTGGAGCAAGCCAAAAGGCCTTCACTGAAATTATGAATAAGATTGGAGGTGATCCTCCACTCCGAAATATCGCTCCCTTTAGAGCATTGTCGGCTCCCGAGCTGACACCAGCAGCCTCTGCTCCCAGCAGAGAGCTTTACAAAATGGCAGGTACAAACCCGCCACTGCCGTCCACAGGGTTGGCAGCTACCCCCACAGTTAGTGGGGCTGATTTAAATCTAACACCCCCTTTGATTACCAATTCAACCAACATTCCCGCTCAGGATGTCTGGCAGTCGGTTGGCTCTCCTAGGAAGAGAGAACACAGACTAAAACTGCTGCCAGAAGTAATCAAAGAACAAAGAAGCAACTGTAAGCAAGACAGAGACCGTCAAACTTCCAGTTCAAATTATCATCTCCGCTCCCCACGCCAACAGTGGCAACAAACGGGAACGGACTTAGACGCCTCCGATTCCGAAGGGGGTGGCTTACCAGACCGTTCATCGAATCGCAAAAGAAGAGGACGAATGAAAAGAAAATCAAATAAGAATGTATCAAAATAAGAAATATCTAATATACAAATCAAAATGATCAATTATTTACAATTTTACAGGTTATTATTGTTAAAAATTGCACGTTTCACTAATATTGTATTTACAAAGATTGTACTACGTAAAATCAAAAACAGTGATACACAGAAATGGCAAACTACAAGTAGCTGTGAATACTATAGCCATTTTAAATTTTTCATATATTTCGCTAAATTAAGATCGTTTAAAACCCTGCCTGAGGTAGCAGCAGAAAAACGTTGTGATGACTGAATCAATACTTCAATGGAACATGCGAGGCTTTGGTAACAATACAGAAGGACTTCGCCGGATGGTAGCGGAACTCCGTCCAATAGCTTTGTGTCTTCAAGAGACAAAGCTGCGTCCGGGCCATACAGTCCATCTCCCCGGATATACCATGTATACCAAAGAAGTACAGCCCGCCCCAGGTGGAAGGGCGCACGGAGGAGTGGCTATATGTATCAGAGAGAATGTCCCTAACAAGCGATTAGTGGTAAACACAAACTTACAGGTTGTGGCCGTACGACTTGAGGCACCAATTAGAGCCACTCTTGCAAGTATTTACCTACCCGACATTTTCTGGCGCAGGAGCGAACTAGAAAGTCTTTTCTCACAGCTGCCTACCCCGGTGCTGTTGATGGGAGATTTTAACTCCCACAACACTTGGTGGGGCTCAGATAGGTGCGACGCCCGAGGTAGAGCCATAGAAGATATAATTGATAACGCCAACTTAATGCTTCTTAACAACGGTGCCCCCACACATTTTAACGCTTACTCTGGTACTTTTAGCGCAATAGATTTAAGCATAGTATCACCTACCTTAGTGACTCGTCTAGAATGGACAACTGCTAAGGAATTGTACCAAAGTGACCATTATCCTATAATAGTTAAGACTCTTCTCAAAAGAACAGAATATATCACGCCTAGGAAGTATGATATTAAAAGGGCAAACTGGTCCGCTTTCTCTGCCAAAATTAAAATACCTCCTTTCAGAGAAGATGTCAACCTCGATGCAGCCTTATTTACTAAAGCTTTGATAGATGCGGCTGAGGGCACAGTACCAAAAATGGGTGGGATGATTCCACGACCACCAGTACCGTGGTGGAACGTTGACTGTAAAGCTGCCAACGCAGCCAAGAAAAAGGCATTTAACAGACTTAAAAGATACCCTACTGCAGAAAACTTATTAATTTTTAAAAGATTAAGAGCGAGAGAGAGGTTTACCATCAAAAATGCAAAGAAAGAAACCCTGGCAACGTATGTATCAGAAATAACAACGTCGACAACCTTAAAGGAAGCATGGCAAAAAAATAAAAAACCTCTCTGGCCGTCGAAATATCCCGACAATACCAACACTTCTAATTAATAATGAGTACATAACTGAGCCACAGGATGTTGCCGAGTGCCTAGCCACACACTTTGCTAAAGTGTCAGGAACTCAGGCCTACTCAGCTGACTTTGTCCGACGGAAAATGGAGATGGAGCTACAGCCAGTTGATTTCGAAACTGACTGTGGCGAGGCGTGCAGTTCCCCGTTGACTATGGAAGAGCTGGAACATGCTTTAAAGAAAACCAGAGATACCACTCCAGGTGAGGACAGCATACCGTATGCAATGATAAAAAACTTAGGTATCGCTGAAAAGGAGCAACTCCTTAAACTGTACAACATCATATGGGAGAGTGGAAAGTATCCTGATAGTTGGCGGGAATTCCTCATTGTTCCTATCCTAAAAGAGGGAAAAGACCCCAGTAATCCCTCGAGTTATCGGCCCATTTCCTTGATTTCTTGCCTAAGTAAGGTCCTCGAAGCAATGGTAAACTATAGATTAGTCTACCTGCTTGAAACCCGAGGTCTATACAACAATAATCAAGCAGGATTCCGTAAGAACCGCTCCACCTTGGATCAGTTGTGTCAACTAGAAACTTATGTCCAAAATGCCTTTATCCGCAGGCAACATGTGCTCGCCGTATTCTTTGACCTTGAAAAAGCATTCGACACAACATGGAGATTTGCAATCCTGCGGAAGTTCTAGGAGTGGGGGTTAAGAGGGAACCTACCCAGGTTCCTCCAACAATTCTTAAAATCTCGAATGTTCCGCGTACGTCTAGGAACAGTGTTATCAACCCCCATTGAACTGGAAAATGGGATACCTCAAGGGTCAGTCCTTAGCACAACATTATTCTTGGTGGCGGTAAATTGTTTGGCCGATGCTGTGGAGGAGCCTGCTCGGGTGTCTCTATACGTAGACGATCTTGCGGTTTACCTGGCGGGAGATAACCTGAGTGAGGTTGGCACTGCTCTACAGCAGGCGATAGATAAAGTAGCTAACGAGGCATCGAAAAAAGGCTTCAAATTTTCAAAAGAGAAAACGGTTTGCCTCCATTTCTGCCGATTGAGGCATGACCATGATCCACCAATTTTGTATCTGGACGGCACACAAATACAGTATAAAGAAAGTATTCGCTTTTTAGGCCTCATATTCGACTGCAAACTTAATTGGGCAGAACATCTGGATCTAACATATGCTAAGGCCAAAAAAACCCTAGATATTTTAAAACTTTTAAGGAGTTACAAGTGGGGTACTGAGCGGGAAATACTAAAACGAATATTTATTTGCCTCACCCGCTCGAAATTGGACTATGGAGCTCCAATATACAGTTCTGCGCGCAAGTCACGTCTTACGATACTAGACAGGATTTATAATGAAGGGATAAGATTAATTACGGGCGCCTTTCGCACGAGCCCCCTGCAGAGCCTCTACGTGGAGTCGGGTTTACTGCCGCCTCAACTTAGGAGAGAGCAGTTAACGTTGACTTACTAAGCCGGAATATGGGGAAAGCCGACACATTCGTTGTTTAAACCCATATTTGAGAGCCCTTTGACTGAACAATTCCGAGAACAAAGAACGCGGACGCGGCCTTTTGGGGTAAGAGCCAAAAGCCTCCTAGAAGCAGAGGGGTTGGAACTAGGCCCGGTAGAACCGCTGGGCTTTGCTCCTTATACTCCTTGGCTGATAAACCCCATAAGCGTACGCATAGATCTGTCAGTTCAAAAAAAGAGTGAGACACCTCCCTTTATCTACAGGCAGAAACTATTAGAAATATTAAACTACTATATGGACCACCGCCCCATTTTTACAGATGGGTCAAAAACTGACAGCGGTGTAGGATGTGCTGTTTACACGGAAGGAATCACCAAGACTTGGACACTTCCGAACTACGCTGCAGTGTACACAGCAGAAATGTTCGCTATATGGCAGGCCTTGAAACTAATCTCGGAAAAAAACTATAAAAGGGCACTAGTGCTAACCGATTCTCTAAGTGCAATACAGGCTCTCCGGGACAAATTTTCGACTGACCCAATGCTTATGAAGATTTTTGAAATACTGCTGAAGTTTTCTTCACTGGGATTAAAGGTGGTCTTTGTATGGGTGCCAGGCCACATAGGCATTTCCGGCAACGAGGTGGCTGATAGAGCGGCCAAAAGTGCGGCCTCCGGGAATGTGGATGTGGTCATTCCAGTGTGCCCTAATGATCTGAAAATACTAATGAAAGAGGTCATGATAAGTAAATGGCAGAATCTGTGGAACCTCACGAGTGATAAATTGAAAGACGTGAAGCCTTTAGTAAGAACCAGGCAAGTCGAGAATCTCCCGCGGCGAGAGTCGGTTATAATCACGAGGCTGAGGATTGGGCACACTCGAGTGACCCATGGGCATCTCCTCATTGGGGCTAGAAGACCGAGGTGCTCATGGTGCAATGAAAGGCTAACTGTGGCACATGTGTTGGAAGAATGCCAGACCCTGCGTCAACATAGAGCTCAAGCAGGTCTGCCAGGTGATTTGCGTGCAGTGTTAGAAATAGGGTCTTCTCACAAAAAAAGGCTATTTGCATTTTTGAAGGAAATTCAATTTTACCATAAAATTTAGGATTAGGTTATTTAATAGTTAGGTTAGCTAATAGGTTAGTTTAACAAAAGGGGAGAGGAATATCGAGTACTCTCCCCTCTGGATGGACGAAGTATGAATGTATCAGTAGTCATGAATGTATTTATCAGCGTGAATGTATTTATCAGCGTGAGTGTATTTATCAGCGAGAGTGTATTTATAAGCATAAATGTATTTATAAGCATGAATGTTTCAATTAAGAAGAATGTAGGTATGAATGAGTGTAAATATTGTACATATTGCTAGGCTTAGTATATTTTAAGGGGTGTAGGAATATTTATAAGAGTACTACACCCTACAGTTCAGAACTGATAGCTAGGATAGTTTAGGAAAGGATATAGACGCAAATAGCCTTTAGCTAGTAAATAAAATTGAGACAAGACGAATGAGTTGGGTAAGAAGAGGATGGCACTACTAGGTACCCGCACTCCCTCTTGTCGGCTGGACCGATAACCTATGAAGGGAAGTGTGGACCTAGGTCGGATTACCCGGGGCTCCGCCATGCCTCACTGGATGAGACATTGGTTGGACGCTAATCGGATGGAGAGACATGTGCCATCCTAGTTCGAGAAAAGAACGCAGCTCTAGGGGCGCTAATGACCACTGTCGTCGATGCGCCGAAAAAAAAAAAAAAAAAAAAAAAAAAAAAAATTAAAGTTGATAATAAGGGAAGGGATTAGCTTTGAGGTTAGCATACTGGACTCCCACGCGGAGGTCCCGGGTTCGAATCCAGCAGCTGACCCTTAGATTTTCTCTTCCTAGGAGCTTCTTACAGCTCACTGTCCGGTGATGGACAGTGTTGTCTGTAACGAGAGAACACTGTTCGGAGGCCGGCAGTGCACTGAAAAAAGCTCCGGGCGCCAATAACCTTAGATATTGACGCGCCTTAAATCATAAAAAAAAAAAAAAAATTAAAGTTGATAATAAAATGCTGTCACAAACTAAAAGCATGAAATTAGACAAATGAATGGAGTTTTTATTTTATTTATATTTACATATGTACATGTAATTCTGGGAAGACAATGCCCGCAAGCAGTATGAAGATATTGCCTATTGGTTGCGAAGTAGGGATATTGTTGGCATGGGGCTATGAACAAGCGAAACTGAAGGTAATATCCGTTCCATTCACTGCACATCAGGTCATACAGTATGTAGCAAACATGTTCATTGCCACGTCTACACACACAGAGAAGGAAACACATACTCGTATCTATATACTTTTGTGTTTGTATGTAGCAAATAACTCTTCTGTTGCTTTTCATTCATACAAATTCAACCAAGTCGGTGTGTGAGGTGCACGAAATTATTATTTCTAGTTTGGATGTAGAGTGCGTGCGTCTGACGGTAAATGTAGCTCAGTAGCACTTCAACCATATATAAGAGCGGACAGGGTGAGCAAGTTTGTAGCAGATGACTAGCAAAACAACATTATTGGCAGTAACAGACCGCCCCAATGTTTAGCGTTCAGCAACGTTGCATTCAACTTTGGCAATCTGCCAACTTTTTTTTTTTTTCTCGTCAAATTAACACAAGTCTTCTTCCAGCTGGATCCATTCATGGCTGAAATTTCGTGTGTGTTTCAATCACAGATTGGAACAGAATTTTTTTAACGACAGAAACTGATATTATTGAAAGACTATTGAGTAAAAAAAGTTTCATTTAACTAACCCTGGCATCCCGAAAAATGTTTCATTTTTTAATTATCACTATAAATTTCGATTTTGTGCGAAGCTTTGAACTCGTAATTTTAAACATTTTTTGATTGAAAATATTTTGAGAAAGTACAAGAAGATTGTCCAATAAAAGATCAGTTACCTAGACAACCATGGTTTCAGGGAACTGTCACTAATAAATGGGCTGTTAAGACAATAAGCAGGCTGAGCGCGAACCACGCGGTGTGCGGATCATATCTACACAGGATCAACAAAAGGTCCTCTCCTCTTTGCGAAGTTTGCAATGAGGAGGAAGATTTCAAACATATAATAATGATATGTCCACGTTATGTGGTAGAAAGGAAACGAATGTTTGACGACGTATACAGGTATTTAGATGCACCATTTCGCTACGAAGACGTAATATTCTCCACCAACATTTACGTGCTTAAGTCTGTAGCAGAGCTAGCAATGAAATAAGAATGTATTGAAAGTTATAGCCGATTAGAATGAATGGAAGAAAATAATTAGAGAAGGATTACGTGATTTTAATTTCGATTAAGCTATAAGGATGGCAGGAATATAGAGTACTGATCCATCCATTAGCTGTGGTTTATGTAAACAGTTGTATATAGTAGAGGGATGAATGAGTGAAGCGAATGTATTTCTAAGTAAGAATGGAGAGTGAGTGATAGTCTAGTGATAATCACCTAGACGATGCTGGCTGTATGGCGAAAGCCAATGCCAAAAGAAGAAAACAAAAAAAAAAAAGATGAGCACTATCTTTATAAAAGGTAACCATATTTAAAATTACTTTTTAATAATCGATGTAGTCCACATCAGAGTACTTCCAATCTGACTTATTTCACCTCCACTATCACAGCAAAGTTAGTCCTCTTCTTTTAATTACTTCACCAGCTGTTGACCATTTCTATTTCAATGACTAGCAAATCCCCCAAATGCCCATCCGGAGCCCCAAATTGAACTAGGGAAGGAAACAAAGTCACAGAGCTAAATCTGGCGTGTAGAGTATACTCGTATTGTTCAGTGAGGAACATTGTCGTGATGAAGAAACGAGCAACTTCTCTTAAACATTTGTGAAACTAGTTAACAATGATCCCAGACATTTATGAAATACTGCAAAAAGGTATCCCAAGGAGGGGCTCTAAAAGAAAGAACTCAGTTTTTACAAGGGCTGTTTCAAATTAAACCTAGAGACGAATTAAGGATAAATTTTCATTAAGGTTTTATATCCATACAGAATGCCGGTTACCAGAAATTTCGTCCTTCAGACAAGATGTGTGTTGGTGCATAATTAGAAAAAAAAATTTCACGATGTTGAAGCCGAATCTGAAAGCTTCAGTGAATCTAGAAAAGTAGGAACCAATGTGAAAACAGTCTTCTTCGAAGCCATTTTTAAGTAGATCATTTTTCATGAATTTCTGAAAGAAAGAAACTTGATTTCTTTTTTTTCTGATCTAATAGATTAGTCACACAATTATTGGCTAACTGGTAACATGATGTTGACCTATGGCGCTTCTATAATTCGATTATCCATTTTGAAGAGGATTGTCCCAAAAAAGTTACACAAATTCTAAAGTTACCAAACCTACGAGTAGTCTGGCTTGCGTTTGAATTATCTACATTCTAAAGACCTTCAATTTGCATGGCAAAAAGCCCATGTATTACCCAAGTTAGGGCGCCATCAACACTTTTGTTATCATAAATGTGTATGTCTTCACCAACAGGTCTGCTAGCCATAACTATGGCAGCTTCCCACTTCTCTTTAGGATTCTACATGAATAGCGATAGTGTACACAGAAAGCAAACCTTGAATTTCTCAGCAAAGGAGAATGCAAGTCACAATTACATGTCTTAAGTCTAATCAAATAGTCAAGATAGGTTGTCTAACTAGTAAGTGCCATTATTATCGGTGACGCAGGTTTTCTGGACCCTTATCCTAATGTAATACCACGGGTGAGAGATGTTAAGGTAAAAATAAAGGTATTAAATTATTATATAATAACAATTTCAATAATTCTTACAACAAATATTTTGTATAATTCACATTTATTTTAGTTTTATAAAATGTGTAGGGAATAGGATTGGTAAAAAAAGGGAAACATGATGAATTCTCGGAGGAGAGGAGCGGTCGGCCAGAGGCAGTGTTTTAGAAATTCAAACCACGCAAAAAGTCCAAGAGAAGTGTGACCTTATCAAAAATCCCTGAGGTATTTGGATTGGCTCTTCTATTGTCGCTTTGATCGATTTGCAAAGCAGAACTTTGCTGCTCTCATGATTCTTTCAGAAATGCTTTTCTTTTGCGTTAAAAAATGTCAATATTAAGGTTTTAAAACATTAAGTTCAAATTATCGAAAGAGAAGTGGTTGGAAAAGAATAAAACGATAATTTCAAATTGTCAGTGAGAAGTGATTGGAAAAGAATAAAACGATAAGTTCAAATTATGAGTGAGAAGTGATTGGAAAAGAATAAAACGATAAGTTCAAATTATGAGTGAGAAGTGATTGGAAAAGAATAAAACGATAAGTTCAAATTATGAGTGAGAAGTGATTGGAAAAGAATAAAACGATAAGTTCAAATTATGAGTGAGAAGTGATTGGAAAAGAATAAAACGATAAGTTCAAATTATCAGTGAGAAGTGATTGGAAAAGAATAAAACGATAATTTCAAATTAAGAGTGAGAAGTGATTGGAAAAGAATAAAACGGTAAGTTCAAATTATCAGTGAGAAGTGATTGGAAAAGAATAAAACGGTAAGTTCAAATTATGAGTGAGAAGTGATTGGAAAAGAATAAAACGGTAAGTTCAAATTATGAGTGAGAAGTGATTGGAAAAGAATAAAACGGTAAGTTCAAATTATCAGTGAGAAGTGATTGGAAAAGAATAAAACGGTAAGTTCAAATTATCAGTGAGAAGTGATTGGAACTGTGTGCCCAAGTTTGGTCTTCCATATCTCCATTAAAGGTATACTTTGCTCAGTAGCATCTTTAATCCCTTCAATCCATGCTTTTGACTTTCCTTTTCAGGCTAGTTCACTTCTATTTTCTACTTCTTCTTCATTGAATCAGCTATCTACTGGACTCCTTCAAGGATTTCTGAAGACAGTTCCATTACCTCGAAGCTATTACGAGGTCATTAAAGTTAGAATGAATAAAAGTCAGCAGCTAGCCTATGTATTTCTTTTTTAATCTAAAATAGTTTTACTTTCTTACTTCTTTTGCAAAATATATACAATTGCAACGTTATAGACATTGTGGACTTTTTTAAATAAAAATTAAATTTCTTCTTGTCATTTTGGTTTTCATAAACCTTCAATTTGTAATAAATTAACTTAGGCACAACTAAGCAACTACCAGGTTGAGCGAAATTCTCGTCATTTACCTTCTCAAGCTATGGTTTTTTCCTGCGCCAGCTTTCGACTTAAAAATAATAAACTTGTGACAATAAGCACTCAAAAGACTTCTTCTTTTTTTTTTTTTTTAAACGGGATATTTAATGTAATTAATTGCTTGTTGTAAATCTAAACAAAAATAATTGAAGTTTATCAAATAAAAACAAAAATTTAAGATTTATTTGCGGCAGCATAAGAGCTTTTAGAACAAACTTTATCTTATTAACTTCTCTTAAGTTTGTTCTGTATTAAAAGAGGATTTTATATAAACTTGTCTTAAAGTTTTGGAAAATAAGATGGTACACATTTTATCTATCTAAAAAGGGGGAAACTTATTTTTTTGTTTTGTTTCTACAGTTAGTAATTGTTTCCTCATTCTTAAAATTTAAATAGAATTTGTCCTTATAGAGAGCATTTGCTTTTTCTCTCTCATTTAGTGGATTTTAATCATGTTAGGATATTATTTCTTTCCTTAATTTTAAATTAAAGTTCGCAAGAAATATCTACTCAAGTTGAGCAATTTCTTTCCTACTTACGGTAGTAGGTTACACTCGTAGATTAACCAAGGATTTAGGGATAAATTACCCTGAATTCTTGCTTACTAAAATATGTTTTCAATCCGTACAGGGATTATAACTGTAATGCGTACCGCGAACTGAAATTTTATAAAACAAAATCAAGGAATCAATAATAGATATTATTAATAATTGTTATTTAACAAGTAGTACTATTCCTCACACGAGGCAGGGTTTGCACGCACGAGCGAGCGAAGCGAGGCGAGTGTAAATTGCCAAGTGTGAGGAAAATACTTAATACTCGAGTTAAATATTATATTTTTTCTGCAACCATTAAACGAAAAAAATTAAAAATTTCATTTTTACAGTCTACAAATAGTTATTTATTTAACAAGTGTGGAAAGTAGTACTTTTCCTCACGCGAGGCAGGGTTTGCACGCACGAGCGAGCGAAGCGAGGCGAGTGTAAATTGCCAAGTGTGAGGAAAATACTTAATACTCGAGTTAAATATTATATTTTTTTCTGCAACCATTAGATTTATTAACTAAAAAAATTAAAAATTTCATTTTTACAGTCTACAAAAAGTAATTTATTTATTATAAACATTTATTGTTATATTACAATTATTTACATTACTTATTACATTTTCTGCTGTTTCTTTTATTGATGGAGGAGGGTTTTCTAAACAGGAATCACTAGAATCCATTTTAAATTTCTATAAGGTAACACTATAACCTTTTTAACTGTTATAATTAAAAATATCTAATTATTTATTAAAGTATTATTTTTATTTCTATATTCCTTTCAATTTTTATTTTATTTTTTAATATTCGTTTTTTAATTATTTAGTTACGTTAAATAAGCTTATTAAAGTTTTACAGAAAATATTTATGTTAATGACAAAACTTCTTATATCAAGGAAGCACAATAAAGTTTTTCCACTTACTAGTGAGGAAAGTGACACTAATGGGAATTTTTCCCCACTAGTGTGGGAAGTTGGGCATTACACAGCTGTTTTGAATTGAGTAATGAGAACTTCCCTACATGGTTGCAGAAAAACTATATTTACAGTTGTGTGCACAATACAGTTCGTTTAAGATTTACAAAAATATAAAATAAATAAATGAAATTCATCAACTAAAGCAAGAAGTTATAAATTTACACTTGAATAAATATTTAGTTTCTTGAATAATAATGTAATAATAATCTTATTTTGTTTGAATTCTACTGTATATGAATACTAATGCAATATTATGTTTCTGCTCCGTTGCTAATAATATCCCTTTGTGAGTATGCAGAGAATTTAAATTTGCCTTAAATCAGCGATTATATAAGCGTTGAAAGAAATTTTAACAAAAATGATCTAGCTAACCTATTGTGGAGATTATTTGATTGTTACAGAGCAGTATTTTAATTATTCTGTATTCTATATTTTTTAGTCAAAAAAGTAGCCATCCCTTATTATTTTTAACGCTTTCCCATTAATCGATTTTTAACAACTTTACCTATTTTTGCTATAAATTACATGCAGTACGAGAAGAATTATGAATGTAATGAAGTTTGAAATGGGCATAATGTAACAAAACATAGAAACAGATTATTGCTGATAAGAAATTTGACAAATCTTAGAATTTAAGATACAATTAACCTCAATTAATAAGATATTTCCACCACTTGCATTTAGTACTTCATCACAAAGTTCACATTGATAACAAGCTCAGTAGCTATTAAATTGGTCAAGTTATTCTCAAGTTAGTAACTCACATTTTGGTCAATCAGCAATCTATGTGATAAGTTTCCATTGTTTATGTTATACTCTTCAAATAATGTTCTTTAAAAAATCTTTAAAGCGCTGGAGATGAAGTCTATCAGACTTCTTTAGCATCACCATTCTATCAATTATTATTATTTTCTTTTTTTAAAGCAAGCAATAAATATTATATATATTTTTATTAAATTTTGTCTAAGTTCTACTATTTCTTCAGGCTTTCACAGAAAAATGCCTTCCTATTTTAGGTTAATCGCGCCCATTTGTAGAAAATTGTTATCTTCTAGTGAATTTATTAAATTCTAATTATTTTAATTATTATTTGATATTATACAGGGTGACCAGAGTTATATGCTCCACCCACTTTTTTTTGTAAACGGTGGGAAATTTCGAAAAAATAAAAAACACGTATTTAATCATTTTTAGTCTAGTTTATTTTCAGTGATTGATCCATTTTTTTAAACCCCTGTATCTCGAGATACAACATCCAACTTTGTTTTTTCAAATGGAACGTTATATTTTTTTGGCATATTTTTATAGTATTTGAGCTCCTAAAAAAAACAATTTTTGAAATCGGTTAGGTTTTTCAAAAGTTATGGTAATTTAAAATATGAAAAAAAAATTCAGTTTATTGTCAAAATTACGTTATTTTTATTAAAGAATCTGTTCAAACTGGGCACAATCAACGGATAGGTAAGCCAAAACTCCGGACTCCCACGCTTTGCTTGTAGCAGCACTTAAGGTGGCAAAATCAAGATCTAGGCAGGCTAGAGTTATTCGACGTTTCAGATCATGGACTGAAGCCACGGGATTAAGGTTACTGTCCACTTTATTTTTTAGATATCCCCACAAAAAATAGTTCATTTGGGCTAAGTCCGGAGATCGAGGTGGCCATTGGATGGGTCAATGCACTTTTCATGGAAATTTCTGTCCAGGTAACGTCGAACAACTCTCGCATTATGTGCCGGGCCATCTTGTTGAAAATCTAGCCGTCGTTGTAGAGGAACATCTTCAAGCAGAACTGGCAAAATGTCTCTTAAAAAAAAGTTGGATACCTTGCACCAGTTAGAAGTATGGGCCGATTAGTTGATTTCCTAAAACTCCACACCAAACGTTTGTAGAAAAAACAACCTGAACGTCGAATAACTCTAGCCTGCCTAGATCTTGACTTCGCCACCATAAGTGCTGCTACAAGCAAAGCGTGAGAGTCCAGAGTTTTGGCTTGCCTATCCGTTGATTGTGCCCAGTTTGAACAGATTCTTTAAAAAAAAATAACGTAATTTTGACAATAAACAGAAATTTGTTTTTCATATTTTAAATTACCATAACTTTTGAAAAACCTAACCGATTTCAAAAATTGTTTTTTTTTTAGGAGCTCAAATACTATAAAAATATGCCAAAAAAATATAACGTTCCATTTGAAAAAACAAAGTTGGATGCTGTATCTCGAGATACAGGGGTTTAAAAAAATGGGTCAATCACTGAAAATAAACTAGACTAAAAATGATTAAATACGTGTTTTTTATTTTTTCGAAATTTCCCGCCGTTTAAAAAAAAAGTGGGTGGAGCATATAACTCTGGTCACCCTGTATATATACGAGGTGTGTTCAAAAAGTAACGGGAATTTTCGTTTTTTGAAAAAAATATTAATTTATTCATCTACATTAATATTGTCGCCTTCAAAGTAGTCCCCTTCGCATACAATACACTTGTGCCAGCGCTTTTTCCAATCCTCGAAACACTTCTGAAACTCGATCTTTGTGATAGCTTTCAGCTCTTTCAGCGATTCGCTTTTAATGTCATCTATGCTTGTAAAACGACGGCCTTTTAATGTTCTCTTTATGTTTGGAAATAGAAAAAAGTCACATGGAGCCATGTCTGGCGAATATGGAGGCTGGGGCATCGTTAAAGTTTTGTTTTTGGCCAAAAATTCACGAACAAGCAATGAAGTGTGAGCAGGTGCATTATCGTGGTGCAAAATCCATGAATTGTTTTGCCACAAATCCGGGCGTTTTTTTCGGATTGCTTCACGCAAACGGCGTTGAACTTGTAGGTAGTACTCCTTATTGATTGTTTGACCTTGTGGCAAGAATTCATGATGCACTATGCCATTAAAATCGAAGAACACAGTGAGCATAACCTTCACATTCGACCGCACTTGTCGAGCCTTTTTCGGTCTTGGCGATCCAGAATGAATGCCTCCACTGGGACGAATGAGCCTTAGTTTCGACATCATATCCGTAAACCCATGTTTCGTCACCTGTTATAACACGTTTCAGTAGATCCGCATCGTTGTCGACTTCATTGAGTGACTCTTGAGCAACTTCCATTCTCCGCTGTTTTTGTTCGAAATTCAACAATTTTGGAACAAATTTTGCTGCCACACGTTTCATACCCAAAACATCCGAAAAAATTTCATGGCATGAGCCAATTGATATGGCAACATCATCAGCGACTTCTCTGATTGTGATTCGGCGATCGTTCATAACCATTTCTTTCACTTTTTTCACGTTTTCATCGGTTGTTGATGTGCTTGGACGTCCAGGTCGTCATCTTCAACGTTTTCGCGGCCATCTTGGAAACGCTTATACCACTCGTAAATCCTTGTTTTACTCATAGCAGACTCACCATATGCCTTTATTAACATTTCACACACTTTATTACACTTTATTTCATTTTTTACGCAAAATTTAATACAAATTCTTTGATCCATTTTTTTTAACAAACAAAAATCGCCAAGCTCGAAAAACACGTCTAACCTTAACGGCTGCCACTTAAGAAGTAAACAATGAATATTACTGAAAATTTTATCGTACTTCAGGGGCATGTGTACCAACATAATAAAAATAAATTTTTTACAATCAGACTCTCCAAACCCGCGAAATTTAAAAATTCCCGTTACTTTTTGAACACACCTCGTATATATATATATATTTGCAGATCCCGAAATAAAAACCAAGAATGTTGGACAAACTAAAAAAAGGGAATTCTTCAAAACAAATGTTCTCTAAAAATTAAGAGGAAAATCCAAACAACGGTAAATCTAACATGAACACTAACTAACTTGGCCACTATCAGGGTAATACAATTATTTTTTCCTAATTAAAACTGCAAAGATTTTGCTTGTTACGTTCAGCATATCAGAAGTTCTTTGCATTTATGTTATATTCATTTACTAAAAAAATATTGTAATATATTCTGTAACAGAAACTAAAATGGAGTAGAGAGATTCATTAAAACTATTTATTTATTCATACAAATTTACGAATTAATCAACTATTCCCTGCTGTAAGGGTCCTTGTGTGACTGTAACTAAACAAATGGCATCAACTTCATACTGTGGTATTCAGTTGGTTTTGCGAAAAACTATTTTTTTATTATCATTTAAATATTTGTAAATTTTACCAAGATTCGTTAAATATGTAAATGAAATTTCATCTCTTATTTTCTCAGAGGTACAGAGCATTCTTGGCCCTTCTTAACAGCTACACAAGTAACGTGAAACAGGAACAATTATATAACGTCAGTTTTTTTGTATGATTATTATTAATCAACTGTAAACCTAATCAATACATAAAAAAAGTTTAAATGTTTAATAGTTATCGGTAGTTGCAATCAAATAATTATTAGGCCAAGTATACTGGAAATAGAGCCAATGAATGCAAATTGTATTGCAGCCTTTTCTATGCAGTTCAAAACATAAAATATAAAGCTTTAAGAGGAAAGATTGAATAAAAAGTCGCTTTCAAAACACATAAAGATTCTACTTCACTAAAGATTGTCCAAGAATAAATGAAATATGTATATCCTGAGGACAACCTAAGGAATGATATGGAATTTCATTGATAACGATATTAATCTTATTTCTTCAATCAGAATAGATTTTGAATTCATACTCGTATTTCAATACAATTTAAATGACTTAAAATAGTATTTTCCTTAAATCATTAGATGAAGAAAATATTTTCAAGATCGAAGTATTTTTTGATAAATTAAAATGGTTTTTGACAAATTCAGCATAAACTTTTGACAGATTAAACTGGCAATTTTTCGAATAAAATTGTTATTACTCGTATTAGGTGAAGCTGCTACCCATCTTTATGTGGCATTTCCTTACCATTATAACCGTCAGAAGAGGTTTACAAGAATTATAATATTTAAATGTTCTTGATAAGAAAAACCAAATAAAAACCCTTGGTTAGGGGGTAGGGATTAGCGTACTGGATTCCCACGCGGAGATCCCGGGGTTCGAATCCAGTTGCCAGTCCTTAGATTTTTTTTTTTTGTAACTAGGAGCTTCTTACTGCTCACTGTCCGGTAATGACTTGACAATTGACTCCAGACGTTGACGCGTAGTAAATAAATTATTAATAGAAAAAAAAAAAAAAAAAAACTGCATTTCAGAAAATCACCAATCTCCTGTTGTTAAAGTAATCAAGATATACTAATGGAACTGCTTAATTAGAGACTAAATTTTATTTACCTTTTTTTTTAATTGTCCCATTGTACAATGATTATTAATTATTAATTTTTGGTTAGTAGGTTATTACAATCTTTGCAAATTGCTCTATCTTGATTTTTAATTTGTTTTTGTTATTATTACTACTATTAGTATTATTATTATTATTATTATTTTATTCTACATTTTGTAAAGTAGTAAAGTAAAGTAATCGCCTATTTCTTCAGACGGGGCTTAACGTCCAACTACCAGTTACTAGGGTGTCGCGGGCGGAGGCGACTAGCAAACGTACTTTACTATATCTCATTTAACCATTAAATAAAATCCAAGGCCTAAGGCCGGGAATCGAACCCAGTACCACAATGCATACATATTAGCTTTGCAAGTCTCGCCTCTTAACCCGCTCGGCTACCGTGGCGCCTTGTCGCATTGTACAATGATTATTAATTATTAATTTTTGGCTAGTAGGTTATTATAATCTTTTCAAATTGCCCTATCTTGATTTTTAATTTGTTTTTGTTATTATTACTATTATTATTATTATTATTTTTTTTTTTTTTCTTATCCATTTAGTATTATGGTAAATGTTTTATTATTTATTTTTATTTCACTTCATTTTTATTAGAGAAATATTTTTATTTATTATTATTATTACTTTTTAGTTTACTTTTTATTTATTTTCTTTTGATTATAACTCTGGTACATTTATTTTATATCATTTATTAATTTTTTTTATTTATACTTATAACTGGGCCAACCTCTTCTGTATGTCTATGTCTTTAACGGAATAAATAAATAAATAATTGGAGACTAAATAAGTGAAATACCAATGATATTATGTATTTTGTGTATACTAAAAAATCAAACAAAAAATCTCAAGAAATTGAAAAATATTTAGCAAGAAGTTGGATCTGATTTGAAACTTCCTGCCCAATCGTTCACCAGAAATGTGACTGAAATTCGTCCAGCGCCTTTTATATAACTTTGAACCAACAAGATTTTTATTTGATTTTTATTTTTTTTGAAAACTGATTTTCAGCGTAGTTGGGAAAAATTGAATTCTGATACATTACCCCCCTGTTCTCAGGGAGAAGGAGTGCACTATTTCATGGATTTGTCTGGCGAGGCTATCCTACATTGTACAACAACTGTAACAACATCCAATCGCGTATTGTTGCTCCCATTATACAACAATTGACGACACAAAAAAAAAAGTTATTTGTTTTATTATAAAAACTAAGCAATATACTGCGCTAGGCAGGTTTTCTTTGAGCGAAAAATTATTAGAATGTTATAAAAGACCTGTAGATATATATGACTTCTGTCACAATGAACTTCTTTGATGTTTTATTTCTTGAAAATTGCCATCAGCAATTCAGCAATCGTTTCTGTTGTTTACACCACAAAATATATAGTGACTAAGTTTATTTCCTTTAAATCATTTATTGACGGAAAAAGTAAATTAAGTCTTTGCTAAATTCTCTATGATCGGAAAGAATAGTTAGGTATTTTGGTTTTGTTAACCATATTTAAAAATACATCAAATTATAACTTACCAACAACATTCAGAGTAATGAAGTGACTCATTTTTGGTTCGGTGCTCACTTGACATTCATATTGTCCACCATCACGAGCCTGTACATATTTGATCTGCAGTGTCCAAGTATCAGTCGCTTCCACAAGGAATGCTTGAAACCTGTCATCGGCTATGAATGTGTATCTATCCACTGTCAGGATGTGTGCATCTCTCCGCCTGATCCATGAAACCTTTTCAACAAAATATCATAGGATATTATTATTCATTGGTTTTATTTTAATTCAAGTGCCTTACATTAAGACTGTCCGGTAGGACAGTTGTATAAAGGTTGATCGTCAAAAAGTGCACAAAAAAGCGTAACGTTGAAAAACACCCAACTTTGACAATTTTTTTCTCTTTTTCTATTAAAGATAAAATTCCCAAATTTTCTTTAAAATAAAGGGCACACCCTCCTTTATAACTGTAATTTTCTTGCAACAACCCAGATCTAATAGGTTTTGAGAAAAAAGTTACCGAAAATGAGCAAAAACGGCTTTTTCAAAAAATGTTCTTGTTCTTGTTCTTCTTGTTGTTGTTACCTTTTTTGTAAACTGCGTAGCGCCTAAACGCAGTTTAGATGTGCCTTTTGGGGGTCTCGACGCTGTACATCGAATGGGAGAGGAGTTAGCCCCCTTTATGTAAGGCCCACTCCAAAATTATATCTTATGCAATTGGGTAGCCAAAACCTATTTAACTTTCCTGGCCGGGCCCTGAAACGTGTTTAAAACAAGTGTATCTCTCACCAGCTGTCAGAGACTCTCTAGAAAGAGAAAAACTAAGGGAAAACAGCAGGGCTCGAACCCAAGATCTCGGCGTAGGTTTGCAGTGCACTAAACATTGAGCTTATCCTTTCTTTTATCATTTATATTACACATTTATAAAGAAATAATTATAAAAATAAGTAGTCAACAATTTATTTAAATTTTAACTGTAAAAGATTTGATTAATACATTTATTTATTATTATTAATATCGAACCTTGAAAATAATTTCAAGATTGGAGAACACAATCAGTGTTTGCAATTTATGTACGTTTGCAATTTTCTCTATAGAAAATTGCAATAAATAAGCAAAATGCGAAAATTGAAAATGATTCAGAAGAGAGTATATTTTTAATTAAAGATTTAGTTGTCGAAACCTGTGCAACAAATAGAAATGCTTATTAGATACCCAAACAAATACAAATCACTTTGTTTTAACAAGGAGTTGCGACACCGCTCAACTGAAAAACAACAAAGATGTTTTAGGTAGCAATAAACCACAGCTTGGTAAACAGTAATCCGAGTGAGATTTTCAAGAAGCATCACCAAGTTATCTCCAAAGTCAAAGTAGGCAGCCTTTCCCAAAACTTCCATCCAATCTATGTATAAGGACGTTCAAAATATATTTCAATAATTTTGCTGAAATACTACCACAAAAATGTCTAAAATGTGCTGATGTTATGACCATTATCATTAAAGCCAGAGATTTGCTAACTCTTCCATATGGTAGCAAAATGAAAACCTGGGAACAGCAAAGAAATGCGTTGAAAGCATTTAATAATATGATTATAAATGAGCAGAAAAGGTTGGACAGGATACGTATTTAGGAATCAATGTAGCGAGGAATCGGTTCAGAACAAAAACAACTCCATCTTTTTGCCAAAGTTTCGGCAAATTTATTTCCTTCTTCAAGGCGTGGCAAAAAGTATGGAGTTGTTTTTGGTTCTAGACCGATTCCTCGCTAAATTGAATCCTTAATATTGGGCAGGATATTTTGCCATAAGTAAGAACGCCGAACATAAAAGCATTCACCTTCTTAGGAATCACTTTAGGTACAATAATTTACCTAGAAACATCATACAGATATCCTCGCAAGCTAGTTATCTACAGTAAAGGATAGATGCAGAAAAACGGGCAGTGAAATGGGACCTCCAGGTAATGGCTCAATACAGATCGTTCCAATCACAGATGGCTTTTTTACTGTAGGGTACAACTCTGAACGCCAGATTGATGATCAAGCTAGTGAAGACACTGCAGACCAATACAAATAGAAAGTAATGTTCCGTACCTCTTTGTTTAATTACCAGTGGTTGTTTATGGTTTACAAGGTACTTAACGATGTCAGAAATAAATCTTATACAGACATTCCGGCTAATAGATAGATCTAATCTGAATACATTTCGATTATCTTAACTTACAAAATTTCAAATTGTTTTTAAAAGATATAAAAAAAATAGAGCGAAATATATAAAAAGAGAGCGAAAGGTTACTTGGGGTGTGGAAGAGAAAGGTCCTGAGAAAAATATTTGGCCCATGCTTTGTGAACGGCCAGTGGAGGATTAGGAAAAACGAAGAATTGTACCAGATGTACAAAGAAGAAGATATCGTGACCTTTATAAAGAAAAGTCGTCTCCGCTGGTTAGGTCATGTAGAGAGAATGGAGGAGGAAAGTCTGCCTAAAAGGCTCCTCTATGGTCGATTCGGTGGAGCTCGCCGAAGAGGTAGGACCTCGCTTGCGCTAGCTGGACGATCTCCAGGATGACCTCACCTCAATTGGTGTTAGGCGTTGGAGAATGAAGGCCCAAGACAAGGGTGTTTGGCAGAAGCTTGTGGACGAGGCATGGATCCTTTAGGACTGTTGCGCCATGTATAGAAAGATACGAGATAAAAAAATAAGATCAAAATACAAGCAAGAATCTCTGAGCCATGAACTTGATGCTTTATTATTATACTTTGTTTTTGTCACTACCGTTAACATTGTGTAATGTTATAAGGTAGAAATAAATAATTGTTGTGAAGCCGTGAATGACTAGAAATCAGAGTTTCAAGCTTCTTACAGAACACATCAATGGCAGTGGACCCAGGCCTCGTCCACAAGCTTCTGCCAAACACCCTTTTGTCTTTGGCCTTCATTCTCCAACGCCTATCACCAATTGAGGTGAGGTCATCCTGGAGATCGTCCAGCCAGCGCAAGCGAGGTCCTACCTCTTCGGCGAGCTCCACCGGGTCGACCATAAAGAACAAATGAGTTAGAAAGAAACGCTTAATTTGGCCAGCCGATCCACCTCATTACTTCGCGAAATGTCTATCTGGCCAGGCACCCAGACAAGAATTTGGTGGAAGAATTGTTATTGGGTAAAAATTGATCCTCTCTTTTTGGTGACTGATTCTCCAAAAAAAGTAGAAAGATTATTGTCAAATTTCGGTCAAAATTTTTTTAAAATTAATTTTTGCCAAGCTTTCGACCTCCTAGGGAACTCGGTCATCTTCAGGGCTTATGCTTATAAATAATTATATTTCATTTTACATTTATAACTTCAAAAGTTGTGTCCTAGGCCCTAGATCGAAAACTTAGCAAGAAAAATAGTACAAAATTATGACGGAAATTTGGCAATAATCTTTCTTCCTTTTAAAACTGTTATGTTTTATTGTCTAGATGTTTAAGGAAGCCAAACAGGCAGCAGGATCTGAGCAAGGCTTGGCAGAAAGGTATTATTATCGTATGAACAACTGAATATGAGAAGGAGCACATGTATCTACCAGTATCTAAAACAGAATAACAACCAAAAGGTTTATTGCTTAAAAAAAGTTTCTTGGAGGACTAAGGATATTATTCTTCATAATTTGCATCTTTTGGCTATTTAGCTAACCCAACATTACTACCAGAAGAAACTTTTACGCGGTTGGATTGATGATGTGTTAAGAAAGGGAAAACTCATAAATTAAAACCCTAATTTAGTAGAACGGGAGAAAAATAAGGTTATAAACCGCTGATCTGGGTGAAATGAACTGCATCATTTTAAACATTCATGCTACACTGGCTTGTTTATTGAAGCGAATGGTGTGAAAAACGTTTATTTAGTTTTATACTTTATTAAAAAGTTTCTACGAAGGAAAAACAAAGGAAACTTTTGTTTCAGACTCATTGATTGTCTAGTTGTAGAGATTTATTTGGTTTTCTGTCCTGCACTAGACGAAAGTCTCATTGTAAGAGTAATCAATAGATAATAAAAAATAAAACTCGTAAAAAAACTACTTTTACTAGCAGAAGTTGTTTTTATGCCTAGCCATTATTTGGAGATTTCTATCTGGGAAGGTCAAATAATTAATTAAGTAAATTCCTGAAATGGTTGAATGATATTGCCTCTATAAAAACGAGTACTCAGCAAATATTGGCTGTTAATTGGAATATACCAGGTAAATATACCTTTAGCTCAATTTTTCAAGTGTTCCATTAAATTGAGAAGTGGGAAAGTATTCCATTACTTTCATTAAGTCAAATCACGTTGAGCTACATTGAGTTTGTGTCTCTCGTGAGATTTCACTTTGGGTTACTCTATAAGGGACAGTTTTATTAGTTGAATACTCTATTGGTAATTTTTATACACCATTAAGTAAATAGAATTAGGTTTTTGAATCATTTTATTAATAAGGAAAACAAGCAAAAAACATTTTTAACTCCTGGAGTAGACCTTGAAGTAGGAGTAAGATGGAAAAAAAACGTGTCGATATCAATGATGTTAAAATTAATAATGGTGGCCAAAAGCCAAGACAAGTAGCCGAAGCTTAAAATTCAACTTGTATTATTTAGTAAGATAAAAAGTTGCCGCAAAACAAAAAGTCACTCAATTATGAGATTGCCATGTAAGTTGCTGGTAACTAAATTTGGGCTTGGATTTTTTGTTATTTGATCGTTTATTTAGTTAGAACCAACGCTTCTACTGTGTTATTAAGCAACAAGAATACTAATATGCAATGTTCTCAACATAGTCTTTGAAAAAGCCTAAAGTTATTTAGGCTTTTCTTTTATATATGAACTGACTATTCTTGCGTTTATTTTGATATTAATTAAGCCTTTACTCAAAACTTGGTCTGCTTTTTTGTTTTTAATTATTCTATTTTTAATGTTGGTAATTTAATATGAACGTTTCGAAATCAAAGTGCCAACTTCAGTACATATTTCCACAACCAATTCTTATCAGAATGTGTAAAATGTATTTTTGTAATCAGGGATAGCGAACATTGGATTCACAGATGAAGATGGTACTTTGATATAGAAAAGTTCAAATTAGATCACTCTTGTAAAAAGCAGAATAATAATAATAATAATAATAGTAATAAGGGAAGGGATTAACTATAACTCCAACGCGGAGGTCCCGGGTTCGAATCCAGCAGCCGACCCTTAGATTTTCTCTTCCTAGGAGCTTCTTACAGCTCACTGTCCGGTGATGGACAGTGTTGTCTGTAACGAGAGAACTCTGTCCGGAGGCCGGCAGTGCACTGAAAAAAGCTCCGGGCGCCAATAACCTTAGATGTTGACGCGCCTTAAATCATAAAAAAAAAACTAATAATAGTAATACGTAATAAAACAAGAAACCAAGTTTATTAAATAAAGGTTTATTTAATAAAAGCAAAATAAAAAAATCTAAAGTCAATCGGACCAGGAGAATACAATCGGAGGGCACATCAAATACTGTGGTGATTGGCGGAAAGCATTTGTAAGAAGCTGATGGTATTAAGGGGGAAGAATTGAGTAAGGATAAAAGAAATACGAGTATTATGGAATAATTAATAAAATAGCGAACATAAATATCATTCCTAGTATTACCTCATCATTAATGACTACCTTTTGTATAATTAAATTAGTAGCTGACGCAAAGTTTAGGGCGCCCATAGTAATAACTAATATAGTCGAGGAAAAAGCGCGCAGACTGTATGGCTTGGATAGGAAGGGGTAAAAGTCGAAGCCAAAAGGAAATTCTCATCTAACCTTCTATCAATTTCGAATCCAGAATGGCTCCCACATGCCTCGTTGGTGAAATTAACCATCTCTGTCTTAGTCATTTAATCTAGATGACCTTAGAAACTTATTGCACTATTTAGTTTACAGTGATGTAGCTTTAGCTTTGTTGCTAGACCGTTACCGAGTTGTATTTTCTATTTTTTTTTTTAATCAAAAAAACGAATTTTTCAAAATATTGAACTTGTCATGGTGGTCATAAATAGATAGATAGTGATAATCCCTCAACGTAAAAGAATCACTTGTAGATGCACTAGTTATTTAGCAGAGAAATACAATAATATTTTTTCAATTTCTCGCCAGGAAATTATTGGTTTTTACGAATCTTTATTAAAAAAAATATATACTTTCAACTACATCCAAATTTCTTAGAGGGAGAGAGATTACATGTAGATCTATTAGTACTGATTTGATTAGTCAGTGAAGACAAATGGAGATTCTATTTTGAAATATTCGATAATTTTTCCTTTTTAATTCAAGCCAAGATTGCTGAAGAACACAACTAATGTTATAAATTAAGTACTTTGATAATTTTCATTTTCATGAAAGCACTCTAATAAAGCAAGCAAGCAAGCAATGATACGCTTTTCCGGAATGGACGAAACGAATTTTCAGACAGGGCACAGATTAGTAACAAAGCATCTTAGTTTAATAATGACAGTGCGATTAACGCTTATCTCTTCTCTCTAACAACTCCCGAAGCTAGCCGAAATTATGCTATAATTCTGGAATGATAAAGCTTGTTGCTTCTTTTTCTTCTTAGAGCCTTAGTTTAAAATGATTTTCAACCGCATACCTACCAGCAAAAATTTGTAAGAAAGAAAATTTGAAAAAAGAGGTTTATGGGTTTCTCCGATAGCTGAGATACCTAAACTAAAATATTTAGGTACCTACCTGGAGTACAATAAAAAAGTAAAGTAATGCCTATTTTTACAGGCGTCTACCAAATTAGGCGACTAGAAATTTTACTTTACTTTTAATTTCTCATACTTAACATTAAATAAAATCCAAAGCCTAGACCGGGTAATCGAACCCAGTACCCATAATACCTCTTAGCTTAGCCTCTAACCGTTCGGCTATCGTGGCGCCTGAGAAGTTGAATTTTAAGCTTCGGCTACTTGTCTTAGCTTTTGGCCACATTATTAATTTTGGCATCATATTGATATCGACACGTTTTATTTCCCACCTTACTCTTACTTCAAAGTCTACTTTTTTTTAATGTGTAATCTTTTATTGGAATTTACAACTGCAACGTTTGTTGCAAGAAGTAAATATGGTAAAAAAAATAAATCATGAGTGGAGAAGGCACCCAGTGGTGTCACTCTAGTAACGTGCTCTTACTATATTGTTCTCACAATAAGAGTAGATCACGAGGCCATCTTCTCTTCAATCTCCTTAGAGGATTACCTGGTAATGTGGTGGAAGATAGGTGTTCTATAAGAGGGTTAGGATGAGCTGCTGTAGAGGAATGAAATTTTAGAAAACGAGTGTTAGCAAGATCTGTAATGAAAGGGATTTTGTGGTCATTATGAATGATGGTGAGGTTAGATACATAGAACGGAGCGTTAAGAAGTTTTCGTAGTATTTTTGACTGTAATGTCTGGAGGCGTAGTAAGATGGAATGCTTAGTTAATCCCCATACTTCGATGCCGTATGACCAAATAGGTCGCAGTAACGGTAGATATAAGAGTCTTTTGTTATGTAGGTTAAGTTTCGAACGTTTGTCAAGTATAGCGAGAAGTTTGTAGCGTTGGTTAGTTTCTTGTCTTTTCAGTCTAGTATGGGGATTCCATGTCAACCGTTTGTCTAGGTGCAGTCCAAGGTAGCGTACTTTGTCCACTGTTGGTATAGGAGTTTGGTTCAAGATGATGGGAGGTAGGATTTTCCGCCTGAGAGTAAATACTATAAACTTTGATTTCGTAACGTTAGTTTTGATTCTCAATTTGAAAAGCCAGTCCTGTAAGTGGTTGATATGTGTTTGTAGAGCTCGTGTAGCGATAAGAGGATCGTGATGCGGAGATAAGATGACAGTATCGTCAGTAAAGGTGGAGAGGATGGTATTTGGATGTTGAGGTATGTCTGCTGTATATAAGGAGTAAAGAAGAGGACCTAGGACACTGCCTTGAGGAACACCAGCTCTGGCTAGATGGATATATTCAGAGTTGACTCTGAAATAACTTTTTTTAAAAATATAAATTCCATTTTAATAAATTATATTATATTAAAATATCAGATGTATAAATTCTTGAAATTGTAGTTGCGAAGTTTTTCTTGTTCCCTGTAATCTGATGGTTTTGGCACTTTATTTTTCAACTAAATTGCATTTGTATACTATAATATGGATAAGTATAAAAGATTAATAAAAGCATTGGCTCAGCCTTGGAGCTTAAAGGTAAGCTGGACCGCTGATTGTGTCTAATTAACGAAAGAGTATGATACAGTTTACATCTATCTTAAAAAATGTTCAAATTTCATTTTCAGAAATTAGTTATAAGAAAATATATCTACTTGGGAAAAAAACATTTAAAAGTTTTTATGGGAAATCAAAATTTTACATTATACATACAATATAAGTAAGTTTACGTGTTTTCTGTGTGAGTGGCCCCAAAAAAAGAGAAGGACGAGGACAAGCACTTCAGATTAGATGCTTTAGGATCGATCCTACAATCCTTTTTACCACGGGTAAAATGGCAATTTAAGGCACGTACAAAATCTTCCGCCAATGGCCGCCAACGCACAGGCACAACGTGACTATCAGAGTTGAAAAACACCCTTACTTGAGACCCGTAACTCTTCATCCCCAATCCTCTATAGTCACCTCGCTGGTATACTCGGCTCTGTTCAGAAAAGAGTATGAGAGTGAGAAAGAAATAGAATGAAAAAAAAAAAAAAAACTGTTTCAGTTTAGGACCCATAAAAAAGTAATTGACTCGAAAAATACTTCTTTAGGGAAGATGAGAAGAAATGGTTCTCTTTTTTCTTAAAAAAAAAAGGTAAAGACAAATTTATATCATTTCTATTTTGGTTCATGCTGTAAAAATAATTATATTCCGCCCATTTTTGGAAACAGTAATATCCAATAGAAACTCTGCTATTACTTCAAAAATACCATTGCTCAGATCGTTCAAATAAGCGAAATCAAAATTTTACAATTTATAAATCTACATTATTAAAAATTTTACAAAATCCAGTTCGCACACAGAGAGAAGGATATTTTCAACCAAAAATGAATTTAATGGGACAAATTAACCAAAATTTGAGTGATTATTCAATTGACTTTACTATTGCTGCATTGATTACCAATTTAATGTAATAATTTTACGACTGTCATTTAATTTTCCCTAAAATGAAGTACCTTAGAAACCTAGTAAACTTAGACTGTAACATAGCTATCAGAATTCCTATAAACTGATATCTCTTATGTGACAGTCAGTATTAAATCTTCTACTCCTTTTCATTCGAGGAAATATCTAAATCTCATGTTTCTAATCAGTTTCGTCAACTTTCATATCGATAATCTTCAAATTCTTTCCTTTATCTCCTCCTGCGGTGTTAACTTTCTTACAACAAAATAAGTCTCTTTTCCACATACTCTATACTTGATATCATTATTATATCCAATGAAACCGATCACCTTTCATTTTATCGTCAATCACTGGGATCACATTGCCAAACAACCACGTTAATCGACCTTTTTAGTTTGGGGGTCTAGCTAAATAACAATTAGAAATAGAGTACTTAGCACTTAATTTTGATTTTATATAATTTTTTTTAAATTTATTTAATTTCTTGTTTATTATTTGAATTTTATTCTTTAATTATTATACTAAGTAATAATAATAATAATAATAATGATAATAATAATAAGGGAAGGGGTTATAGTTTAGTTCTTTTAAAGGGGAAAGGAATATCGAGTACTTTCCCCTTGTGTGAAATGTGGTGTGAGTGTATTTATTAGCGTGAATGTATTTATTAGCGTGAATGTATTTATTAGCGTGAATGTATTTATTGGCAAGAATGTATTTATTAGCGTGACTGTATTTATTGGCGTGAATGTATTTATTGGCGTGAATGTATTTATTGGCAAGAATGTATTTATTAGCGTGAATGTATTTATTGGCGTGAATGTATTTATTGGCAAGAATGTATTTATTGGCATGAATGTATTTATTGGCGTGAATGTATTTATTGGCAAGAATGTATTTATTGGCATGAATGTATTTATTAGCGTGAATGTATTTATTGGCGTGAATGTATTTATTAGCGTGAATGTATTTATTGGCGTGAATGTATTTATTGGCGTGAATGTATTTATTGGCATGAATGTATTTATAGGCATGAATGTATTTATTGGCAAGAATGTATTTATTAGCGTGAATGTATTTATTGGCGTGAATGTATTTATTTGAGAAAAGTATTTATTACCAAGAATGTTGTATGAATGTTTAGGATAGATCACAGTCCGGGGTTGAAAGAAATTTTATAAAAGTATTTCAACCCCTCTAGGTTAATTTTATTTTAGAAGTTTATTTTAGAATGTGCAGGAAAATTTGTTTAAAGTACTGCACATTATCATAGTTCTAAGGAAAATAGCCTCCTTATGGTAGGTTAGGTCTAGTAATTAGTTATATTCGATAATGATAACACTTTTGGTCTTGCTTTATTACCTTTAGTTGATGTAGATAGGGGAAGGCACAAATATATTCCACTCTCCCCCTCGTCGACTGGATCGATGGATAAGAGGGGATGAGTGGGATATATTCTCCAGCATACCTGGGCTCCACCCTACCTTGCTGAGCAAGGTGCAGTATGTGGAAGCCCGAAGGTACCGCGTGCCGACCCAGCTCGAGTGGATAAAAGAAGAGAAAAGAACATAGCTCTAGGGGCGCTAATGACCTCAGCAGTCGATGCGCCAAAAAAAAAAATAAATAAATAAAATAAGGGAAGGGATTAGCTATGAGGTTAGCATACTGGACTTTCACGCGGAGGTCCCGGGTTCGAATCCAGCTGCTAACCCTTAGATTTTCTCTTCCTAGGAGCTTCTTACAGCTCACTGTCCGGTGATGCACAGTGTTGTCTGTAATGAAAGAACACTGTCCGGAGGCCGGCAATAACCTTAGTTGTTGACGCGCCTTAAATCATCAAAAAAAAATTAATAATAATAGTAATAATAATATTAACAGTAATAATAATAATAATAATGCATTATTTTTTTAAAAAAGTATTAAATTTGCAGGAAGTAAGTAAGCAAAGTTTCAATGGCTTGGAAACATCCGGTTACCCTTTACTGTATTGTGTACGTCAGGGTGTAACCTCTCATTTTTTATTTTAATAAATAAAAATATTATTTTATTGTTGTTAAATTTTGGCTCCATAGTAGCTAAGAGAGCTGAATCGATAATGTAGAGACAGATTACTTTAATGGTGGACTCTCCGCAGAAGAAAAAAACGAAGTCCTTAGAAGTTTTCTAGAAAAGTTGGGTACAAAAAGTGTGATAAAAGTGAAATTAAAGTGCAATCTTTGGAAACAGCAATAAAGATATCATTCTGTCCCTAGAGTGATGGCAACCGCATGGATTGTTGGACGTACGAACTACAACTTGGGCTGTTACCAAATAAATTTTGGGGTAATTTTTAAAAAAAAGTTTGCGAGATCGTATTTAACTCACTCTGAACTAAGAGATATTGGTTGCAACTGTCTCTTCACTTTTATACTGGAGGCAATCCCCTTGATAAGTGTCGCAACCTCTTACTTATTAATTAATGCTTTTAGACAAGATCACCGATCTATACTCATGGCCATGAAACTAGCGCTGTATATCAGCGTCAATGAATTAAATATTATGGCTACAAGAGTATCCTAAAGTCAGCCACGGCCACCTCGAATTGTGAATGAATGAAATAGCCCTTAATCATTCAAACATGCAATTCCCATAATCATTCACTATAAATACCTACAACATATAATATCCCACAGCCTTCTAGAAACTAAAACGCAGGCCAAAAAAAATTACTCAGCCTCTAATAAAAGTGAATACAGTAATAAATTACTAAATTATTGTTGCCTAATTTGTTTTTCCAACTTTATGAACAACTTATTTAAATTTATGCTAATTTATTCTAACAGGAAATGGTACCCCTGTTTGGGACATGGAACGTTCCGGATTTATTATACACTTTGTATAGTACTGTTTTAAACACATGCCGAATGTTCTTAATAGCTCTAGAAAAATTAATTTTATATACATTTTTATTTAATTTAAATACAGTAAATTTAATGACAGCCAACATGGATATTGTGAACTTTACAGAACAAGGTATGAAACATTAATTTACTGACTTTTCACTTCTAGGATTGATAATGAAACTTGTCCCTAAACTTTTTAACCTAAAATATTGTGGAAAATGATTGACGGGAATTTCGAAAAATAACCAAATATTAAAAGCTTCGGGAGCGGATACAAAGAGTATAATCGCTGTCAAACCAATATCTGCTCCACTTTTTGGAGATTTCGACATTTTGACTATTATGACTAGTTTACTAACCAAAGTTTCGTATATAAAAACTGTTATGTGACTCTCAAGAATTATACGATGAACTGTGGTCGTTAAATATGCTCTGTGCATCAGCCAGAATATTGTCAAATACAAACCAAGAAAACTAACGTAATCAAATAAGATTATGAGCATCTAACCACCAATTTTCAGTCTATCAGAGCTGGTAAAGGGTGATCCCACATTGAATTGATATCAGAGGATTTTTAAACAGATCTAATAGTGGAAATGTGCTTCAAACTTCACCATCCACATGATTATATAATACTTCCTCAACGAAGGCGTCTTCCTCGAGAGTATCCCTGAACCTTCAACATTGTATGACGGCCCATTGGAAATAACTCGATCTAAGTTCAATCAGTTACAGGAACTTGACCCTGACTACCATCCATTTTATGATTGTTTAAAGTATAAGTCTGATTAATGGTAGTTTTTTTTTCAACAATAATAAAATACTAATGTAAATTGGACATGTTTTTTTTACCATTACTTGCTATGTGCCCATAATTGACCATTTATAACTTGATATGTGCACAAATTACTCTAATTTGGTAATAATAACTAAATTATTACATTTGAATACCTAAAAATCAAATAAAATGACGTATAACATACATAAGTTTAATTTAAATTAGTTTTTAAAAATATGTTTCATATAAAAGTTTATAGAAGAACGTTTTTATGCAAAATCTCGGTAGCACTCTCTATAGGAGAGAGGAGAATGTGAGAAGGAGAATTCAAGGAGGAGAGAGGAGAGATAGGAGAATAATGATTCCTAAATCATCTTCAGCCTACAAGGAAGTCGCGGGGCCACTGGCGATTCATTCGGCGAGGAGTATTAGGGATGTCAGAGGAAGCGAGAGACAGTACAAGAGAATTAGAGCTAGTCGAGAGAGTAGTATGGAATTTTTGGTATTTTGTCTTGGCGAGTTGGTCTATGTTCTATGAAGGGAATGTTGAGGTCGTTGTGAAGAGTGAGGTTAGTCACGAAGAAAGGAGCGTCAACCATCTGTCGGAGGAGTTTTGACTGTAATGTTTGTACAGTCCGTATGTTTGTAGGTTTGGCTGAACTCCACAGCTCTAGTCCATAAGTCCACACAGGTTTGAGAATAGTGTTGTATATTAATCGTTTAAGTTCTATGGGCAATTTGGAGCTTCGTCCAAGTAGAATGTAAAGCTGTTTTGCACGCTTTGTCATTGCTTGTCTTTTAAGTCTAGTGTGTGGGTTCCACGTGAGTCGTTTGCCTATGTACAGCCCAAGGTAGCGCACCAGATCTGTACAAGGAAGAGGATTGCTGTTGAAGAGGACAGGTGGACAGGAGCCCCGCCAGAGAGTAAACGTGGCATGCTGGCATTTCTGTGGGTTCATTTTAATCCGCCACTTCTTTGCCCAGGATTCTATTTTATGTAAGTGAGTCTGTAACTTGTATGAAGCTGATGAAGGATGTTTTTCTTTTAATTTTTTTACATTTTTTTAATGTTTAAGGCGCGTCATCATCTAAGGTTATTGGCGACTGGAGCTTTTTTCTGTGCACTGCCGGCCTCCGGACAGTGTTCTCTCGTTACAAACAACACTGTCCATCGCCAGACAGTGAGCTGTAAGAAGCTCTTAGGAAGAGAAAATCTAAGTGTCAGCAGCTGATTCGAACCTGGGACCTCCGCGTGGGAATCCAATACGCTAACCGCATAGCTAATCCATTCCCTATGAAGGATGTTATTTCAAAATATGGAGAAAAAAAATATCAAGTTTGTCCAATATGTTGAAGAACTTACACCTTGATGGCATTTAATTCAAAGCCATCTAGTGTGAAATTTCTTATTTATAGCGTAGCACTGACAGACGCAACGATAGGCGAGCGGGTAGAGGCGGATAGACCTGCAAAGCTAAAATGTATTGTGGTACTGGGTTCGATTCCCGGTCTAGGGCTTGGATTTTATTTAATGGTTAATAGAAGTAATTTACAGTAAAGTATTTTTAAAGTATATTTGCTATTCGCTTCCGTCCAAGATTCCTAATTGGTAGTTGGTCGTAAAGCAAGCCTGAAAAAATAGCCATTGTAGATTTGTAGATTGTATTAAAAGGGCGGTTCCACCAGAAAGGGGAAGGAACGCCGGCCATCCAAAATGCCCATTGTTCCCCGCCCACCCCTCATCTCATGAGAGATACCGGGGCTTTAAAACAACAAATCCGTCTAAAGTTTGCCAGATGCCAATACAAGAAACTAATAAAGTAGCAACAGGACACTAGCGAGCATGGCGACTCCATCGCCCAGTGCACTGAATAAACCTAGAGAGTTCTGGTAAAGATACCAGATGCTACAATCTCAGGTAGGGAAACATTTCACCCCCCGAAGACGAGAAATCTAGTTTTAGAATAAACTGGACACACCTCTACTAAGTGCCGCACAGTCTCATTGGACTCACCACAGCCAGCGCAGATTGGCGACTGGTTAAGGCCGCATTTGAAAAGATGATACGCTAAATTCGCAAGTCCACTCAACACCTGAACCAACTGGCGGGACCTGCTAAAACCAACCATATCCGTTTTCGACAGGCCAAGAATTTCCTTACTGATCGGGATCTCCACCGTTTCCGATGTTCCTTCAAATTCCACTGCTCCACCTCTGTTCTACAACGTCGATAGGATACAGGGATAATGAGGAGTCATTGTTATCATCGTAGCTCCTTCCTTTGCTGTTTCATCAGCTAGTTCATTACCCGGAATCCCGGAATGACCAGGGGACCAAGCAACCGAAACAGTATTCAAAGCTCCCAACAAATTGAGAGCAGCATGGCAAGAATTGACCGAAATTTGGTTCTTACTAGGAGAGGCCAGAGCTTTAATAATAGGCATTACTTTATTCTTTAATTTTTTAGTGCAGTACAGATGTAAAGCAATTACAAAAAAATAAAAATAAAATTTTAAACATGCAAAGGAGATAATATATACGAGTATACATTTAAGAATAACATTTGATTATGATTAGGTACGTATTTGTGTATTTGTGCAGAAAGTGCTGTATCAAATAAATGACTATGAAATGAGAATATGTAATTTGACAAGAACTGAATTATTTATAGGATGTTGCCCTTTGAGATTTGCTTTAAGTCTCTGGCGCTCTCATTTTATATAAATATTAAATTAGATTTAATGAAAGGTAGGACTGGGTCGATGTCCTCTACGTGATGAGGGAGTAAATAATCTTTATTATCTGCCTTTTGGAATTTATATTCTTAATCCCTATATATAACTTTATCTCAAAATGTGATCTTTACATGAAGTAAATAAATATCACAAACTGTTTTATAATAAATACCAATAAATAGAAGGCTGGAATAAATAGACGATTCTAAATTAATTTAAAAATTCTTCTGAAGGGACGATGTTATTTCCATAACTTTCCTGATTTCATTGAACATTTTGGTGGTACTGACCTCTTTTGACTCAAATTTTAAGAAAATCTTCGGTTCAGCCCATTTTCCAGTACTTTACATGGACTTCCGAGAGTTAGTCTCGAACTTAAGAGTACTTATTCATGTATCCCAATGGTATTCTACTCTGTATACTCGTACAAGGCAAACTTGGAACAAAAAATTCGAAATACAAACGGATTTTTTCTGTTAAGAACACCACAGCACTTTCCTTACATAGCACAGAAAATCATCACACTTTCGATTTCCCTAACACAAAGATACTTAAATCAGAAACCAACACACAAAAAAAGGGACAGTGCTAGAAATGATGTACATATCTAAGACAGAAAACAGTCTAAATTTCAAAACTGACACCAACAATTTAAACAACATATACGCAAACTTACTACAAAGTACTTGACAATTGGCAACACTGACTTCCTCACAACCAAACACAATCACACACTTGCCTGTCCATGAACAGACAAGACAGAAGACTCACCAACCCTCTAATGATGTAAAACAGTATATTGTAAATTAGGTAAATATTTTTGTAAATTTTCGTTACATTATACATATTCATTGTAATATAATTGTTAACACACTGTAAATATGTTCCACAGCCCTGAAGATGACGTAGTCCCCAGGTCGAAAGCTCGGCATAATAAAGTTTAACATGACTGAAACTGGCATTTATTTTTCATCCTATTGTAAATATTATCTCACTTGTAAAATTTAATTGGTATTTTCAAATCAAAAGTTGTCAAATCGTCAAAGTCTCTGATAAACTGAGCTTTTAGTTTTTCAAGTAAAAAAAAAATAAATAAATGCAAAAAAAGAGAGCTACAAAAAACAGTTATTCTTTTAATTATAACTCCACGTTTTAGACGGACCTAAAAATAACAAGAATCGCTTTTTTGCAACTTTTCTTTTTTTTTAACTGAGTATGTAAAACATAAAGACATAAAAGAGGTACTGCTATTGATGAAGATTTAACGAACGAAATTCTCACTCCTAAAAAATAATAATAACGACTAGTCTTCTGTTGGTTTCGCCCAATTTTTTACTGACAGATTAATTAAAATCTTTCTTTTCAGCGGCGCCCTGTGTTAACATCTTTGTCAACAGTTTTCTTTATATTTATTTAGTAATTTACAAACGGTGTATAAGCGTGTAAATATACTCAGCGGTGGAATTCTCTACGAGATAAGAAAGCTGATCTGATACAGATCTTGAGCAAGTATACGAGAGCCATTTATGATTCGGTTCAAAGTGACATGAATCTCAGTAGAGACGGAAGACTGAACAAAAAGATTAGAGAATGCAAAGAAAAAGCAGTTTGGTGTTCAATAAATTTTGACAAGGTAAGTTGTTGTTTTGAGGTTTGAGGTGAACAAAGCGACATTTAAAACCAAATTTAAGGGTTTTATTCCATAAACTAATTCTTGAAAATGCAGAAGACTCATTTTACTAGCAGATCTTATTTCAACATAACCGACTACACTATCCACAGAACTGATCACCCTGATGATACTGCAATTCTAATAAAAAACTGTCTTCAACACAATCTGAACCCAAATAATCCTACCAATTCTCTTCAATCAACAGTCATCTCTCTCCCAATAAACTGAACAGACGATTCCAAACTTCTCTCTAGACTTCTCGACAAGCGATGTAAACTCTTACTACAGAATAAACGTCTTATCTACACCATGATACTGAAACCTGCCTGGACTTACTGAATGGAACTTTGGGGCTCAGCCAAAGCTTCCAGTATCTACAGAATCCAATCCTTCCAGTCAAAAACACTCCGTCGAATCGCAAATGCTCCTTACTATGTCCTTAACTCTACCTAGCACCGAGATTTCCTAGTTCCTACGGTTTCAGAAGCTGTAAGATCCTGTTACACTAAATTCCACATATCAATCACCTCACATCCTAATCCACTAGTATCCCAACTTACTGCATTGCCAAGAAATGCTCCAGGACGGCTGAAGCGCAAGTGGCCACGCGATCTTCTAAATGAAGTAAGTGCCAGTGCACAATAGTGAACTCCTCTTTGGGAGTTTTCTTTGGGAATGGGTGAATTCTCCCCTCATGCTATTCATGTACTTATCTATTATCATATTGTACGAGGGTCGTTTGAAAAGTCCGTGCAAAGTCAGAGAGATAGCACTACTGGCGCGTATCGAGGTTATGTTTAGTTAGTAGCATCTCTTGGAAGAACACACACCAAGTTTCAGCCAGATCGGTCTATTTCTTTGTGTTTGGCATTCGTTTGAATCGAGGAAGTCGAGTGATTTTCAAAAAATGGACGAAAAAGAATTTCGTGTGTTGATTAAACACTACTTTATGAAAGGCAAAACGCCTCAGGAGACTAAAGAGAAGCTTGATAAACATTATGGTGACTCTGCACCTTCGATTAGAACAGTTTATAAGTGGTTTCAAAATTTTCGGAGTGGCCATACGGGCACAAGTGACGCTGAACGTTCTGGACGCCCTGTTGAGGTTACTACTCCAGAAATAATTGATAAAATCCATGATATGGTGATGGATGACAGAAAAGTGAAGGTGCGTGAGATTGCTAGTGCTGTGGGCATCTCGAATGAACGGGTACATAATATTTTGCATCAACATTTGGACATGACAAAGCTATTCGCAAGATAGGTGCCGCGATTGCTCACGCTTGACCAAAATCGAAATCGTGTGAAGTGTTCCAGAAAAATCCGCAGGACTTTAAGCGTCGTTTCGTCACTGTGGATGAAACATGGATACATCACTACACTCCTGAGACCAAAGAACAATCTAAACAATGGGTTACCAAGGAAGAATCTGCGCCAAAAAAGGCGAAGACCGTTCCTTCGGCCGGTAAGATTATGGCGACTGTCTTTTGGGATTCGCAAGGAATAATCCTCATCGACTATCTGGAAAAGGGTAAAACTATTACAGGTGCATATTATTCATCGTTATTGGACCGTTTGAAAACCGAGCTGCAAGAAAAACGCCCACGATAGGCCCACAAAAAAGTCCTTTTCCATCACGACAACGCACCAGCTCACACCTCAGCAGCTGTGGTCGCAAAATTAATGGAAATAGGGTTCCAACTCGTTTCACATCCCCCCTATTCTCCAGACTTGGCTCCCTCGGACTACTATTTGTTCCCCAATATGAAGAAATGGCTGGCGGGAAAAAGATTTTATTCAAACCAGGAGGTGATTGCAGAAACGAATGGCTATTTTTCAGACTTGGACAAATCCTATTATTCGGAAGGGATCAACAAACTAGAGCAGCGTTGGACGAAGTGTATAAGCCTAAAAGGAGACTATGTTGAAAAATAAAAAATGGTTTGCCCCAAAAAATTAAGTAGTTTTTATTTTTGCACGGACTTTTCAAACGACCCTCGTATGTATCAGCTTCACTTATTGCAGAAACATATTGCAGTTGTGAACGTAAATAATGTAGAAAAAAAAATCCAAATTAAAATTTAACTAATAACCCCAACACTAAGGCTTATTTTTAATTTTTAGTTAACTAAAACCATATAACAATTTACTAATTAACACCACACGACAATAAACTTCACCAAGAAAACAGTCATAAAGAAACAAACAATCTGGTGGACTTACGCCACTGTCATTCTCAACAGTATGAGCTTTTGATTAAGTACTAAAACTTAGTGCTTCTCCTGATGGCCAATAAATGCACTGAGAACTTACTGCATTGTCACTCTAAACAAAACAGTTGTAGTAACTAGAATACAAAGCTGTCGTTACCTTTATTTCAATAAAAAATCGACTTACGCCACTTTCATTCTCACCGGGCCATATTTGGTTGAATCTTATACCTCTAGCCCTTAACTCCACTTAGTTTCAAGAATAGTAATTTAAGAGCCGTTCACTGCACAAATCGATTAACTTAACTTTTTGCAAAATCCTAAATTTAAATGTCAAAACACTTGGTTCAGTCATAGCTTTTTATATTTATAATAAATTTCCCAAGTAATAAAGATTAACACCATTAAACGACAAAACGTTTTTTGGCCATTGATTAATAAATAATTTATTTCAGAAGCCAACCAACTCCGTGCTCTAATGCAAATCGTTACAATAATTCAACTCAAATGCAGTAGCAGCCACTAAATGGTAACAGTAAATTTATTTGAATTTATACTGTAAACAGAATTATAAAAAACAATGTACATTATTTCATCGCATTTCTCCATTTTTGTTTTTGTTTTAAGGAGTTAATCGAGTTGTGCCGTGTAGTAATCGTTATGTTCCACGAGTAATTTAGAACGCCGTCCTACTCATCAGTTAAGATGTTTGGGCATTTAGTGATTGCTTGTTTGTTAAGTCTTACTTTTGGTTTTGAAGTTTGGCGATTGTAGCCCAATGTAGCTGGGTCTGTAGCTGGGAAAGATGTAATTGTGTCCATTCTGGCATTTTTGTTGGCTTATTGAAATTGCCCAAGATTCTATAAGCGCTGAAAATGTGGTCAGGCAAATGATATCGCAGGTTTTATCTGCCTTAGCCCGCTTCTTTTATTATTATTATTTTTTTTTAATGTTCCAAATCAGTTTCGAATTATCACCTATCATCAGAGGTTAGATTAATTACAGGATGACCCATTTAAAGTAAAAAAAGGAAATAGGTACATTAATGTACTTACAGATTTGTTGCCAAGCTGTTTCACCTTGCAGGGCAGATAGGCATGGGTTCCCAGCTGGGTAGTGATGTTGGTTGTAGTGGCTGGGTCGAAATATGGGCCGGTATACAAACCACTAAACCTCTTTATATGTTGGTGAACTCCTTCAGCGCTCAATACGGCTGTAACATAAACATTACATGTTCACTATTAACCTCTCTACTACTGTTACCACTCACACCAGCTGTACTACAATAAAAACAAACGGGAAACATGCTAGCTTATATGTTAGGCTATAACTAAAAGAGAGAAAGCAACCAGAAGCCGTTTCCTGCAATATTGATCATACACGGCCAATTGATTTAGGATTTACAGGATTAGAAGGAGTTACAGCGTACTAATACTTGCTAGGTTATGTCCTGCGTAAAAGTAATTAAGTCGCTGTTGAAATATATATATGTCTTATACATTAAGAAATCCAATATCTGCGCCAAATTTTGTGAGTTTGGCATACTAGATTGCCCTGCAAAGATAATGGATTCGAATCCAGCTGTTGGCCTTTAGATTTTCTTTACCTAGGAGCTCCTTACAGCCCCACTGTCCGATAATCGATAGGATTGTCAACAAATAAAAATAACTTTTCTTTTTTTTTTGGCGTTTATTTGCGCTACAATCAGCGCGTTGGCGCTATAAGTAACAGCGATAACAGAACTATGTATTACAGAGGTATACGAGTGGAGAAGTTACCCAGTGGTAACACTCCAAAATATTAGGCTATTAGTCACTCTCTTCACTTGAGAGAAGATCACGTGGCCACTGTCTCTTAAGGCGTCTTGTCGGGTTGTCAGGAAGAGTCCTAGAAGAAAGATTTTGAGCTAGAGGATTTATTTGATGAGATTGCAGGTTGAAGTGGAGTTTTCTGTATCGTGTTTTCAGCGACTTGTGTGACAAAAGGAAGGTTAAGGTCAGTGTGTATAGTCCAGGTTGGAGAGATAAAATGGAGCGTGTACAATAGTTCGAAGTATTTTAGATTGAAGGGACTGAATCCTTTGGAGATTAGAACGTTTGGTTGAACCCCACAGCTCTATTCCATACGCCCAGATGGGTTTTAAAATAGAAGTATAAATCAGTCTTTTGTTGTCCAGAGAGAGTTTTGATCTATCGTCTAAGAGTCTTTTAAGTAGTCGATAGCTTCTGTTCAGTTCTGCTCTTTTAAGTCTAGTATGGGGGATCCAATAAAAATAACTAAATAATAATAATAATAATGTACAGTTATTAGAAATGAGGTAAAGGTTTAATATTGAAGGCCCAATTGAGGAACTCCACAATGGTGATGGTAAAATCAAAACAAAGAAATATTATAGAATATTTTGAAAGAAATATATCAGCTCCACCAAACTCCTTGCCTGGCTAGGTGCTTTGCTGGATGCAGGACGTGGTGATTAGACGCCATTTCATCGGTGACAGACAGCTGATTGGTTAGTGTGTTGCTATTAATAATGTGAAGGCTATTAGCCTTGGCAGCTGATGCGCTATAAAAAACAAAAAAAGGATGAGAAGTGGCTGAATTATGAAAAAAAGGTATCAATTGCTCAATCGGAGCCTAATTGGAATTTTTTTTTTTGCTGATGTATGACGGCAGTTGAAAAATAAAATTCGAGTAGAGCGTTTTCTGGAACTATGAAGAAATAATTCTGTAAGAATTCATTCCTCAAGAAAGTTTAATCAATTTCCAAGTTCACTTGCAAAAACTGCATATACAAATTCAGTTTATTGTCAAAATTACGTTATTTTTCTTAAAGAATCTGTTCAAACTGGGCACAATCAACGGATAGGCAAGCCAAAACTCTGGACTCTCACACTCTGCTTGTAGCAGTACTTATGGTGGCGAAGTCAAGATCTAGGCAGGCTTAATTAGACAGTTACACAGTTATTCGACGTTCAGGTTGTTTTTTCTAAAAAAACGTTTGGTGTGGAGTTTTAGGAAATCAACTAATCGGCCCATACTTCTACAGAGAGAACTTAGCCGGTGCAAGGTATCTAATTTTTTTTTAACAGACATTTTGCCAGTTCTGCTTGAAGATGTTCCTCTACAACGTCGGCTAGATATGTATTTTCAACAAGATGGTTGCCCGGCACATAATGCGAGAGTTATTCGACGTTACCTGAACAGAAATGTCCGTGAAAAGAGCATAGGCACACATTGTCCGGTCCAATAAGATCTCAATCTCCGGACTTGACCCCAATGGCCTATTTTTTGTGGGGATATCTAAAAAATAAAGTGTACAGTAACCTTAATCCCGTGGCTTCAGTGGATGATCTGAAACGTCGAATAACTCTAGCCTGCCTAGATCTTGACTTCGCCACCATAAGTGCTGCTACAAGCAGAGCGTGGGAGTCCAGAGTTTTGGCTTGCCTATCAGTTGATTGTGCCCAGTTTGAATAGATTCTTTAAAAAAAATAACGTAATTTTGACAGTAAACTGAAATTTGTTTTTCATATTTTAAATTACCATAACTTTTGAAAAACCTAACCGATTTCAAAATTTTTTTTTGTTTTTTTTAGGAGCTCAAATACTACAAAAATATGCAACAAAAAATATAACGTTCCATTTGAAAAAACAAAGTTGGATGCTGAATCTCGAGATACAGGGGTTTAAAAAAATGGATCAATCACTGAAAATAAACTGGACTAAAAGTGATTAAATACGTGTTTTTAATTTTTTCGAAATTTCCCGCCGTTTAAAAAAAAAGTGGGTGGAGTATATAACTTTGGTTACCCTGTATACATATTATGTTGAACACTATCTGCTTTGTTCAATCATAATCAACTTTTATTCCAATACGGTAAATAAAAAATTATTTCACCCTTTTAAAAAATTTGTTCACTTTTTTCTCAAAGATAAATTTGTCCTTGTTTTATTGATTATAATTATTATTTTGAAAAATAACTAATTAAAAGATGGCGGAGCAACCGAACTGTAGTCATAAAACAAGAAAGTAAAACAAAAAGAATTAAAAATAAATTAATTAGAGAGGCCTACAGCTTTGCAGAGACACTTTCTAAAAAAAGGAGCTTACTAAAGTGGGATCCTAATGCGCCATTTAATGTTAAAAGGGACATTTTTTTAATGGTTAAGAAAATTATTCTTTATTCCATTAATAGAATATTCATTGAAAGAAAATTACACTGATTAAATATTGCAATTTATTATATTTATAAAATTATAGTTACGTCACTTTAAGTATTCACATATAGGTAATAATAGTTAAGAAGCCAGGAATTGTAACCTGGGGGATCCCAAGTTCGAATCCCACTGTACCTACTTTTTATTTGTAAGAAAAACGTAATTACTAAAGGAGATCTGCTTATATTCCCGTCCATGAATGAAATATACCACACATAACATTCATTTAGGGAAAAGGCTTTATTTCTGGGTTTTTGTTAAATTAGGCTTTGTGGTAATTCGTTTCTCATTTCTTAGCTTTAAAGATGAGAGGTATTACTATAATTTTCGAAGGTGAAATCAGTAAAGATCGCTGCTAAAGAGATATTATATAAAAAAATATTCCACATTTCATTTATGATTAGTCGTAATTCTAATAAGTGCAGCAGTTAGTACTTAAGTTGATCACAAGAATGCGCCTACAGTTCTAGTTATTGATTTTTTATCAATTACAACTAGATTGGAATATATGTTTGGTGTTTGCAAATTTCTTTTGTGCCATCGAATTTAGCTGTTAGGACTTGACTAAAAAGAATAAAGCAGATGAGTAACTACATCTTCATTTGATCAGAGAAGTGGTCTTGGTTGTACTACTCTATTGCAACATGACACTAATCTAATATTTATTCTTCTTGACTCTAAAGAATCCTTAGTCATTGGATAACAAGGAAATAGACTTGAACCACTTTAGCACAATACACAGCATTATACTGATCAGTTATTTTTTAACTGCAAAAGCCGCACCAACGGAATTATTCGTTTTGTCTTCGTTGGAATCATATCATTTTAATATTAAAATATATCATTTTTCTAATCTATTAGGTTTCTAGAAAACAGATCCAAACTCATTCTAGACAACTTGTCCCGCATTGAAGCTGTAGTTTCCAGTAATTCAAATTGTATATTTTCCATTTTGATTTATTTATTTTTAATTGGAAATAAATTTTTAAAAAAAGAAAAAGACAAACGGTAAAAATAGTAAGAATTTGTAATCATTATATTTTGTAAAATAATATAAATTGTAGGATGATGTAGAAAATGATTTCAGTAGATGGTGAGGATGATTTGTGAGTGGGCGAACCGAGAGATATTGCGGCAGGTTTATGGTGAGTTTGGTGTGATGGCTTTAGCGTGGAAGTAGATTTACTATATTTAACAGAAGTAAATAATTCAAGATGTGGCGCTGACAGCATGTTGATAACGTACCGGCCAAGGATTTACTAGCTCGCAGAGAGGAAATTGTCAAATTGAACACCTCACAGAGGCTTGTTTGTTATTGCTTTGACAGCCGTTACACCGCTCTCCTTCGTCATATAGTGCAACTTCTCATAAATACAAATACACACATTATCTGGCAAACCAACATCCCATCAAACATCTAGAAGTATCTTCTTCACTTCTACCTTATTTCTTGACCTATGTCAAATTGAGAGCTTTCTTTACTCTGAAATAATCACTCGGCTATGGCTCATGATTATTTACTTATTTTTAATTCTGTAATATAACGGAACAGGGGAGAGGGGGCACATTTGAACAGAATTTACATTTTCTGTTACAGAGTGCACAGAATCGTATTATTGAACCTTTTTATTTTGTTTTCTACAACTTTCAAGTCTTCTTAAGAGATCTATATCAATAAACAGTTGGTACTTTACATACATATCTATATTTTTTTAATTTAAAAATGTTGTGTCAAATGTTAATATCTGCCCCAATGGTGGGGTAGCTTTGAACATAATATAAAGTAAGATAGAAATGATAATACTTTACTCTGAATCTACCTTCTATCAGTTATTTCTCTCTTTGCTACATTACTTTCCCTTTTAAACCACTGAAATCTAGTTCAAAAATCAAGAATGACTCAGTTCGAGATGTTGTACCCAAAGTGATGGGTTCAGGAAGTTTGAACAAAATATTCGGATTGTTACGCTTCTTAATGTTGGTTCGAACCACTTTCCCCTTCTCTGCGATTAAACAAAAAAAAAAGTCACAAACTTGCAGGTCGGTAGGGCACACATTTTGACTGAGATGTTGAAATGTGCCCTCTCTCCTTCCATAAAAGAAAATATAATATCCAACACTTTTTGCAAGTAAATAGACTTTTGTAAATACTAGATTTAAAAATACGAATTCCAAATGTTAATATGGACTAACAATACTTACACCTTGTCCACTACAATCTTCACAATACACTTCCAAAGCTGCAACAAAAATATTTTCTTCCACCTTACAAAATATAACATTCCTCAATTCTGACTTTACAAGCAATGAAAACGAAGGGAAACTCTGTCAATTATACAACAGGTCTCCACTACATATGGAGAAAATTACAAATCATAAATGTTTTAAATATTTGGCGAGAAATTAAAACTGTTCAATGGTGCCCCCTCACCCCTACTGCTATCTTGGTAAATTTCCTTAACTGAATTCTCGCTGGAAGTGCATTGTTGTATACAGGGTGTAAACACGGAGGAGAGATCGAAACTTCGAGGATGTTCGAGGTGATTCACCAGCTCAAATCCTCATTAAAATAAGTAGGAAATTTTCAATTTTGGGCGGATTTTCTTTGAACAATTCGAATAAAAAAAAAACACCACTGATCCTATCGCTAAATTTGTAATTATATTGTAATTCTAAATTTTGTAAGATGTTTTTGGTCAATTTTCTTTGGTTTATTAAAGAAATTGAACATGACTCTTAACAGTGTACGGAGGTAATTTAAAAAACAAGACAAAAATAAAATGAGTACAGGAGGTTAACTAATTGGCAATAGAAAGAAATTAATGACACTGGTATTACTATAATAATCGCTATAATAATTAAATATTCGTCACTTCTATTGCTTTTATTCCAATTATTCTTCTTGTACAAAGCAGTTACTATTATTGTACAGTCTCTTCAAAAACTTTTATGGGACGTTAATGTTCTAAATTGCTCACAATCACCAGTCTTTGTCACAAGCGGGTTTGAAACCACGGGATATTTATAAATATATTTTTTACTTCTTTTATTTTTTTTTTTTACCAAACGAAGAGGTTACACAGTTGTTTATACAGTCTGCCATTTATTATGAAAGATACAGTCAATTTAATTTAGTTCCTAGGAAAATCACCTGAGGTCACTGCTCTTCGTGATATAACACCATTCCCCTTTAATGACTTACCATCTATCTTACAAGAGAACTTAAAAACCTAGAGAAAAGAATCAATCCATTAAAGCCAGCCTTGGATTTTATATAGAAAAGTTTATTTGCTCATTAAATTATATATTGGATTTCGTGGATTAATCGTTATTTCGCATAGCAGCTGTTTGCTTCAAAGTTTTCAAATAGAATGATGTTTTGGCAATAGAAAGGACAGATCATTATTATTTCTAGTTTAGTAAAATCTAAATAGAGTAGGCGCCACAATAGCCGAGCGGTTAGAGGCGAGACTAGCAGAGCTAAGATTGGTGGTTAGTGGGTTCGATTACCGGTCTAGGCCTTAGATTTTTATTTAATGATTTTAATAATGAGAATTCATTTAGTAATGTATGTTTGCTAGCCGCCTCTGTCCAAGACGCCTCATTTGATGGACACAAAGTCTGTCTGAAAACAAAAATTCTCTGCCTTAAAAATTTTTCATCTGTCTAGAGTAGAAGATAAAATTAGTCGTGTACTAACCACCAATATCTTTACGTGACACATAGTTGTACAAAAAGAAGTATGCATTTCATAAAAGCATAAAAATGAAGAGATGTTTTCTGCTAACATTTTAGAAAACAACATTTTAATTCATAAATTCTTAGTGTACAAATTGAAATTGCTCTGTTACTTTTTGAATTCTTAAAGAAACGATCCTTCAAAAGTTTTGGTCTTTTTTTAACGTGAATACGTCTTTAAATTTGCTATCATATGGAGGCAATCCAAAAAACCTAATGATAACAAATTCGGGGGACACAGTTTGGCATTATAGTTACGAATCTATCGTCTACATCCAAAATTAAATTAGACCACTGGATAGCTAAAGGATCAAAGAATTCATTACGATAAGCGAGGACTGTGACGCATCGCGCGCGGTGGAGGGGGAAGCGCCGCCATTTTGAGATCATTTTGCTGCGTATCGAGATTTGCAATAAGTATAACTTTTGACTCGGAAAAGCTACGATGTTCTTTTAAGTTTTAAACGTCAGCTGTCGTCACAATCTATCGATTGTATATAAAACATTAGTGTAAAATAGTGGCAGTGAATATAATAAGGTGTTAGAATAAAAAATTATCAAAAATATATAATGTCGGCCTATACGCGTCGAAAAGCCAAAACCAAATATAGAGATCGTATACGGTTGGAAAGGGCTTCTCAAGAACAATCGAATGGTAATAATAAAACACCATAAGACCGAGTCAAGCTGTTCCGGATCAACGAACAGTATGTCAGTATGTACATCTGCAGCTGGGGCGGTTGAAATTAGGCAAGTGTATGATGAAATCGCTTCTACATCGTCAACGGACTATATAGGCATAGATTGTGTTCGATCATCGATTTGTTTCCTTGATTTCATCCTAAATACATAAATAAAAATATTTTATATAAAAAATATAACCCGTTATGTAAACGTATTCACGTACAACACACGGCCGTGTCCATGACACAGACACAGTTTTTTTTGCACATTTTCATTTCCATCTTAACAAATTGAATATTTTTTTTTTAAATAAGTATTGCAATTTTATGTTATTCACTTTCATAATTAGTATTTATTTTATTTTGAGAGCGAATATTGTACATGACCTGTAAATTATTAGAAGCTATGGGTTTTTTTGTTTTAAAGCGTTGTGTATTTTTGACTTTCTTTCCCCATGTTTAAGAAATAAATAATATGAATTCATTGTTATTTTTCTTTCTCTTTGTAAATCCTTAAATTTTAAGTTATTATAATTTAACTTATGAGATCCCAGCTCATACTAAGTAATAAATTGTTCTTAGTAGCAAAGAATATAAAATAAATTAGAACAACCTGCTTTATGTATTCAATAAGAAAAAAGGAAAAACATAACTGATCTACAATTCAATGCAGATGTTGCGAACATACAAAGATCTGACTCGCCCAGAAAGTCTCTAAGGAAAATTGACGAGTATTCCTGTGTTGTAAATTAATAAATAAAATAAAGCTCTCATTAAAGAAGCTCTAAAGCGCTCGAGTTGCAGAAGATATATATAAAAAAAAAGAAGAAGAGCCTATGGGAAAATGTAATTGCACAATGAGTACAACCTTCTGACTCACCTGACTCCGCTCAATGTTTTGTAGTTAATTTTAAATTACAGCTGAACACTCAAAGGGAAGTTAATTAGATAATCACACCCATTAAACTTGCTCTTAATTATTAACTGAGTGAAACCATGCCCGCCTCAGAGGGGATGTCAGAAACACTACGAACTACACAGGCACAAGATGAACAAAAAAAAAGAGATGAAGATATTTTTTTAAAAAAGGGAGAAAAAAGAGAGAGGTAAAAATTCAATTTTGGCCAGCTTGCTAAAGAGAAGCTGCAAAATAGAACATCCTCCATAAGAAAGGAAATTACAAAAGGTTTCCTTTGCAGCCTTTTCATTTTGCAGGATACATTCCACCCATCTTTGGGCCAACGCTCTCTTTAGATATTTATTTGCATGAAATACTACGTCATAATGAACCCTCTCTACTATTTCTTTCATTATAAAATTATCTACTGAAATAAAGTAAAGGTGAAATGTTTAATTGAAACTGGCTAAAGTATAATGAAATGGTTACTTTACATACTGACAGAATTACCTCCAAAAAAAGTATGTTATTTTAAACTATATGTGAACTGGAAAATGACAGCTAGCGTTGGTGAGCGGGGAATATGTTGAGGAGTCGATTGAAGATAAACAAACTACAGATTAAATACATCGGCTATGGTTTCTAAAGATAATTGGCTCTTCAAGACATCTCCACCCCTAGAATGTGTCTTGAAGTCTTGCGAGCCCCTTGCGATAATGAAGTGTTATTAAAAATCACTCTTTTTAAAATTTAACCTTAACAATATCAATTCTCGCCAATTTTACACAGCCATACAATCTAGTGTCCTTAAAAGACTTTGGTTTTACAGACATAAAAACTACAATAGGAAGTTCGTTAGCCCAGTCATTAGAATGAGGTTTAATCACAATTATTTGCCGCACCATCTAGCCAGGATTGGGGTGGAAACATCTCACTGTACTTCTGGAATAATAGCAGACGCCAACCATCTAATGACTGGAATGTGCTAACAATACTAAAGGAAGAGAACGATTGTGGAGGGCTGTGATAGCAACTGGATGGCCATTACCTGCCAATTTAAATACTATTCTGGCAGCTGATGATGGCAGTATTTACACAGAACTCTTTGAGTTCATAACAAACAACAAGATAACTCTGTAAGCATGAATGTTTTAATTAAGAAGAATGTAGGTATAATGAGTGTAAATATTGTACATATAGCTAGGCTTAGTATATTTTAAGGGGTGTAGGAATATTTACAAGAGTACAAAGTTCAAAACTGATAGCTAGGATAGTTTGGGAAAGGATATAGATGCAAATAGCCTTAGGTGGTAAATAAAACTGTGACAAGACGAATGGGTTGGGTAAGAAGAGGATGGACTCCCTCTTGTCGGCTGGACCGATAACCTATGAAGGGAAGTGTGGACCTAGGTCGGATTACCCGGGGCTCCGCCATGCCTCACTGGCTGAGACATTGGTTGGACGCTAATCGGGTGGAGAGACATGTGCCATCCTGGTCCGGGAAAAGAACATAGCTCTAGGGGCGCTAATGACCGTAGTCGTCGATGCGCCAAAAAAAAAAAAAAACCCTGTAAATATTCAATATACTAAAGAAGCTTCGAAAGAAGAATTTAAAATGGCTGATTTGCTAGCTCAAGAGGCCAATAACAAAGAAAAAAAAAATATCAATTCCAAAAGAATATAATTATTAATATGATTTTTGTTCTTGAATAATTTTGGCTGCGGGACACTATTCTAAAGAATGTAAGCATATAGCGATAGTCTCAAACCCACTTAAACTGTTTCTGAAACCCAGTATTGTAAGTCAGTTCGTGCAGGAGAATTTTGTTCACCAACTGCAATCTCTTTGACACAATGCTCCTTATATGCTTTCCCTTCTGTGGCCACTTTACCTCTTATCGTTTCGTTTCGAAATCAACTGAATATGGATTATGGATAGATGGATTTGTGGGATTTGAATCTGAATTGTGGCCTCTGATATTTCAAACGTTAAAGAGAAATGAGTTCACTACGCAGATTTTGCGGAATTAAAATTAATGTGGAAGTGAAAGGAGTTCCTGATTGCGAATTTTTGATTATTTAATCCTTTCTCGAGTTATTGGATTTCGGTTAGAAATTGAAACAATGAAAATTTAGAATAAGCCTATAGAAAGATGCCCAGGGTCTTAGCTGAAGTGACTATTAAGCGAAAGCACTTTTGGTCAGTGGATTTCAACTATGGTAAAATTTGCTCACAGCTCCCTAAAATAAGAAGACGTTCTTATATAAAGGCGAATCTCAAAGAGAACTACAAACAACCCACAAATATTAAACCTGACATGGTCACTTAGGTTACTCTATTTAAAAGGCTATTCGCCGAGGCTGACTGCAGAATTAATCCGTCAAGGCCGTGGGGCTATCAGGATGATTGTAGGCCTATTAACTGGCCACTGCAGACTCAGAAAACACATGCATCGCATGGGCCTGGCAGATGATAGCCTCTGTAGGTTCTGTCAGGAAGAGGAGGAAACGGCACTACATGTGTTGTGTCAGTGTGAGGGGCTCGTGTGGCTAAGGATGTTACTTCTCGGGGAGGAAAAACCAAGGCCTGTGAGCTTTACCCAAGAGTCGCTCTCCAGCATTAAGAGTCTAATTAAAAGGACAGGTCTGGAGGGTGAGCTTTAAAGTTAGGGGAGCCACAATAGACCCAAAGGGGTCGCAGTGGCGTAGGCCCTGAGGCCGCCCTAGTCTAATCTAATCTACTCTATTTAAAGAGGATCCAGGACTTTCCAAAAGGATCTTCCGACGATAGCAGTCTGCAGAACATCTGTCCTCTTGCAGCCATCTGGGGTTACAGAGAACCATTTTTCTCAGCAACTGTTCATTGTTCACTTGTCGCCAGTGCAATTTGTGTCTATCATAAATGTTTTTGAATCTTATTGAATGCTTTTAAATAATTTTTTCAAGCTAAAGTCTTTGCTTCATGCTACTACAAACAAAATTTTACCTTGTTTTTTGTCATCGTATCAATTAATTCAAGAGTTTACATTAATATTGTTGATATTTATCAATAACTATTTTAATTTTTCCGTTTAGTATAATATCGGCCACATCTGTTTAGTAATACAAAAGAACATTCAAAAGTAGAGAGAAATAATCGGCCTATAGTCACCGCGATCCTCAAGGATCTATTGTAACAACCCCCGATTAGCAACAGCGTGGAGTTACTCAATATGTAAGGAATCTCGTTTCTGTTTCGCTCATGCAATCGCAAAGGAACTAGAAAACGGTACGTATTTCTCAGTCAAATAAAACCTACCACTAGTCCCAATAAAATCATGTGCCATCTGAGTCTTCAATGTTCGGCCATTGTACAATGGTTCAAGTTGGAATAACAATATCATACTTTCATCCCAATCAGTTTATCTCTTTCATTATTTCCGATAAACATGATTTTAGAACCTAACAAGACGCAAATCTTTTCTTATCTGGTTGCTGAAACGAAAAGTAATGAAATTTTGAAGAACTTTAAATCCAAAAACAGAGCATAACTGCGGTACATAACCTATTAGACTTAAATTGATGTAGAGAGCTTCAATAACGTTTGCATAGCACAAAAAGAGATTACAGTAAAATAAAGAAATTTAATTTATTTTTTATTAGTTTAAGCTTTAGTTAGAAAACAAGTCTGAGCGAAAATATTCGCATTTTAAATTAAAAGTGTGAAGTGATTCATACGAGTGCTATTCGGCAAGTGGTACAACTCCAACCGCTGGACGACATCGTTAGCCGTGGGTCAAGTATGACTCTTTTATTTTTAGTGTTTATTATTTTTAATAATTTCACATTCTCTCGGGTTATTGTTTTCAAACACTCAAAGGGTTAAGGGGATGGAGAATTCATGCAATACTTCCCAGAACTTGTATAACCAATGCACCATAATGCCCTTAACATTGCGTTCTACAGTTTGATTAATTTAGCTTCAAAAATCTCATATTTAGTTTTAATTTCAAAGTAATTGTTTAATTGTATTTTAGATTGCAATTTCTACAAATGCTAGAGAGCGTAATGTACATTCAAATTCAGAACTACAAAGAAGAGCTAAAAAATCAGAACTTAGTGAAAGCAACTTGATAAAATGTACATATAATTCAGAAGATTTAGATTTAGATTTTGGAAAGACGGGGCGGGACCCTATCCCCACGGCACTGCAGCCACACGAGGCTTATTGTACCTTCCCCTTAAACCTAGTAGGTGAAACCTCCCCTCCTAAGAAGGTCGAGAGCTTTCCCTACTAGTTCCTTCTGCGCTGTTATCTCCTTTGGCCTCAAGGTTCCAAAGATGTCATAGCGCAGTCTCTCAATTGCAACGCAATCGAACAACAGGTGAGAGGCCGTTTCCTCCTCTTCCTGGCACAATCTGCACAAAGGTTCCGAGCTAATAAGCCCTATCTTGTGCAGGTGCTTTCTGAACCTTCCGTGCCCCGTGAGTAGGCCTGTAATCAGAGTAATCTGATTCCTGCCTAAACCTAGAGTCACTTTAGTTCTTTGTTTGCACAACAAGGGCATAACCCTCTTGCTGTGTTTGACCCCTGGAAGCATCACCCAGTACTTTTCGTGTTCTCTCCAGATCCAGTCTCTGAGAGCCTCACGAACTGCACCCCTAGTGATCCCCAGGACTGGTTCCGGACCAGTGAAGGGAGTATTAGCTCCATTCCTGGCCAACTGATCAGCTATTTCGTTCCCCTTGATCCCCCACATGGCCCGGCACCCATTCCAATCGGAGTTTGTTGTGCCGAGCCAGTTGATCTAGGGCCTTTTTACATTCCAAGACCAGGGAAGAGGTAATTCTGAAGGAAGAGAGAGCCTTCAGTGCCGCTTGACTGTCCGAAAAAATGCAAATTTCCCTATTTCTAAGATCCATTCGCAGATTTTCCCCAGCGCAAGCTCTAATGGCAAAGACCTCGGCCTGAAATACAGTAGCGTATCTCCCAAGAGGACTCTCAATGAGTGCCTTAGGTTTAGCCCCATACACTCCAGCTCCGGTCCCACAGGCCATCTTGGAGCCATCCGTAAACCACATGACTCCCTTCTGGCACTGTTCGGTCCAGTTTACCCTCCATTCATTCCTCGATCTGAGGATCACCTGAAACGGAGTCTCGAAACTGTATCTAGGACAGACACTGTCCCCAACCATGTCTAATACTGGCAAAGGGTCGACCTTGTCTGTAATTCCTCACTAGTCTGTACGCGCCAGCTCTTGCCTCCGCTTGAATGACAAACTGGAGCGGAGGCAACCCCAGCAGTACCTCCAGCGCAGCATATAATTCAGAAAAAAGTGAAAACCAATTTAAAGAAAATTATTCACTGAATTTAGTGGGAAATCTAAGGTGATTTTAAGTAGAGAAATTATATTAATGGAATATTTTTAGCTTTCCTCACTCATTTACTTGTCATGGAACAAAATTACAATTTACAATAATGAATTACTTGAAGCAACAAAAACTTATTATAATCATTTGAAAAAGTTAAAATAACTATAGCAAATGTTAGTTCAAATAAATTTACAGCTAAAATTAATTTCAAAATAAAAAAATTAGTTAAAATATTCTAAATCAGAAATTGCTTCTTGCATTAATTTCTTGACTGCTATGTAAATTGTTAAATTCCAAGTTAAATATTTTACATTATTGTTAGCTCAAGTCGTACATCAGTTTAGTGGTGCATTCTGGCGCTAATTCTTTCCTAACTCTTTTAACATAAAATACTTTTTTATATCCAACAGAATAAAATGAAATATGGAAATTAATTAAACTAAATAGATGTGAACAATCTATCTTTGGGTGATTAATTTTATACGTTACTATAAGATCAGAATAAATTCTTTTCGTCTGCAAAGAAGGCAGATTTAGCTCACGCCAGAGCTTGTCAGACCAGAACATATGTTCTCAAATAAAAATTAACTTTTCTACACTTTGATCGGTTGTGGCACACTGGACTTCTCTGGAAGCTCATGAACATCCTTCCAGCCACCTATTTCCCCATTTTGAAATCATACTTGACTGACAGACAATTTAGGGTGAAGGTAGGAACTAATAATAATAATAATAATAATAACAGTCTTTATTGTAATTTTGGTTACATATGATTGCCAATTTAAAAGTTTATTTAGTATCCAACAAGACTTACTCATGGTCAATGACCGTCTGAGGGGTTGTTGTATATTATTTTAGTAAATATAAAAAAACAAAAAACATAATTGTAATGGAAGTATGATAATGAAATAGAAAGAAAAATAAAAAACCTACTGAATAACCAAAGCAAAGTAAAATAAACAAATCTAATAAAATATAAACAAAATAATTATCTTAATAATTAAACTCTGAAACTAAAAAGAACCTGTACTTCCACGCATGAATACAATAATTTATAAGACCAGCCCAATCTTTTCCATTCAAATATGAAATAAATTCGGCATGGTCTAATGTTGTCTTATTTAAATATTTTATTCTAAATTCAGATAAAATTGGGCAGGAAGCTACAAAATGAAAGACATCTTCAACCTCATTTTTGTTACATAAAGAGCATAATGCTACCGGCTGATTAAACATATACTTATTCAAATACAGCAGCTCACCCCGCACTTTTATTAGCCAACCAATATGGTTAGCCGGCAGATTGCCGTAAACAAATTTATTGCCTGGCTGTAGCTGTTTGAATAAAGTATATCTGCTGCTGTTCAATGCTTTTACCTTAAACTCTTCAGCTGTTATTGCTCTTAATTTTCCTATAATATCTGAGGTGGATACATCGCCATTCAGAAGATCTTCTATTGCAACATTACATTTAGTACACAATACCTGCCACTCTTTGTACCAGAATATTTTCTTTTTTATAATTTCTCTGGTTAGCATATAAGGATATCTAGAATGTGGTAATTTGAGACATTTTTTTACGTAATTCAAATGTAATTTGAAAGTATGCAGAAATATTAAATTCAGATTTGTTTCCAAATAAATGTTAAAGTCAGGAGTATGTCTGGGTAATCCGAAACACTTCTTTACAAAAAATCTTAGAAGAATCTCTACATGGTCATATACACGGAAACCCCACACGTGTGCGCTATAACACAAGATTGCACGCGAAATTGCCTTGAAAACACTCAACTTAGACCCAAAAGGTATTTTTTTATGCGCTATTAATTTATTAAAAGTATTCAAAGCAAATTTCGCGCACTCCACTTTCTCTTTAAAATGCTGTTCTAAAGACAGTTTCGATGACAGCGTGACACCCAAATATTTGTAGGTATTAAGGACTTCGATTGCTTCATTTTTATAGTACCACTTTTCTCTTCTAGCTATCCTACCCCCATTTCTGAACACTATAATTTTGGATTTTTTTAAATTAACAACCAAGTTCCATAAATCGCAGTAATCAGATAGGGAGTATATCATTTTATGAAGAGAATACCTACTCGAGGCCAGTAACACCAAGTCATCTGCATATCCCAAAACTTTAATTGTGCTGCCCTGAATTTTAATTCCACCCTCAAGGTTGTCATAAATGTCGTTAATAAACAAGGAAAACAATAATGGACTCAACAAACATCCTTGTTTCAGCCCCATCAATGTCTCGAAAGGTTCTGATAAGTTATTCTGGCACCAAACCTGAGCCGAGCTACTCTCATGCATATTTTTTAAAACCCTTATCATCCTTGTGGACAGTCCTAAGTTAAACAACTTGAAATACAGAGCATATCGGTCAACCCGATCAAATGCAGCAGCCAAGTCAATGAAAAAAGCAAAGACCTTCTGCTTTTTCACACTTAGATTGATTTTAATGATGCTCATCAGGTTATAAAGGTTGTCAACCGTTGAGTAGGATTTACGGAAACCCGCCTGAAATTCTCCCAAAAGATTTTGTTCGTTAACCCATAATGTGATTCTGTCCAAAATGAGACCAGTAAACAATTTGCCTACAGTATTAGAAAAAGAAATCCCTCTATAATTTGACACCTCATCAGTTGGCCCTCTTTTATGAATTGGGAACAAAATAGAATTTTTAAAACATTCAGGTATTTTGCCCGTACGATATATTTCGTTAAAACATTCTAATAATTTTTCTAAAAAACTCTTAGGGCTACTTTTCCAAAATTCATATGATATCCTATCTGTCCCCGGTGCTTTGTTATTTTTCGCTCTATTTAAAACTAATAATAAATCCGTCATCTCAAAAGGGCCATCTAAGAAGTCATTGACAATATAGGGTTCCGCGTAGGCAATTCGGGTGGCATTCAGCGGTGGATTTAAAAGCTTTTTAAAATAATTAATCCACTCTACAGCAGATATATTTTTGTCAAAAATGTACTTCTTTTCTTTAAAGTGACGTACCATACTCCAGAACTCGCTCGTATCTTTAACTTTACTAAATTCATTAATAATATTCTCTGTATACTTCTTTTTTTTATCATTACACAAAGTTTTATATTCGTTCCTGATTTTCAAATAGTATAGTTTCATCGTAACGGAATTAGTATTTCTAAAGATATTTAACAAACTGTATAAATGTTTACGTACTTTAAAACAATCATCATCAAACCAACATTGTTTAAAAACAGATACTGTATCTTTATAAAACATATTATACTTTTGCGCCGCACTGGTTATTATTTCTGTTAATTGATTTACACCTATCACTGGCGCATTTATTCTAATAAACGTCCCATTCATTTTATTTTCAATTTCTTTGAAATAGATCTCTTTAGAACTGGGCACCCATTTTAATTTGGGAAGTACAGGTAATAAATCATAATGTTTTATACCTTTAAATACATATTTTAACACTATGGGCATATGATCTGAGAAAGGTTGCTTAAACACTTGAAAAGACTCTACATAAGAAATTAATTCAACAGATAAAACGCACAGATCTATTACCGAGCTACCCCTTGCCCCTATGAAAGTGTAATCGCCATTAGTGTCTCCTTTTACGCGGCCATTTAAAATCATTAAATTAAAATCTTCGAAAAGTTGCAATAATTGCTGCCCATTTGTATTGACTATATGATCTTTAGAATTTCTACTAATGTCTACATTTAAACCAGACATTAGTTCTTCAGGTACTGTTTGTTTATTACTAATTCTCCCATTAAAATCTCCGATCAATACAAACTGCAAATTCTGAAAACTATTTAAAAAATTATAGAGTGAATTAAAATCTGATTGCCACGAGTTACAATTTAAATAGACCGGTAAAATATAATGGTTTTCAGACTCATTAATAATTTCAATTAAATCGGTAGAAGGTAGGAACTATTCTTTCTCCATTCAGCCATGCTGACGCTGGAGTTCCGCAAGGCAGCATACTAAACCCCATTCTCTACACAATCTACTCCTCAGACATACCTACTCATCCTCAAACTACTCTTCTCACCTATGCTGACGATACTGCCATCTTATCTACTGACAAAGATCCAATAATAGCTCATAGAAACCTTCAGTCTCACCTCACCTCCTTAGAAAAATGGTTCAAAAAATGGGCAATCAAACTGAACGAGGCAAAATCTCAAAACATTACCTTCACTCTTAGACGCATCACTCTTCCTCCAGTCTTTTACTATCTTATTCTTTTACCAGCAGTCAACTTAGTTCGCTTTACCTTGTCAAAAGACTTACACGGAATCCTCATACACGACTTAAGACAACAGAACTCAACAGACGCTTTCGACAACTGAAAAGACTCCTCGACAACAGATCAAAACTTACTCTGGACAACAAAAGACTTATTTATGTAAGTATATTAAAGCCAGTCTGGGCTTATTGCATCGAACTGTGGGGTTCAACTAAACGCTCAAACCTCTAAAGGATACAGTCCTTGCAATTTAAAATTCTTCGCTCTATAGTAAACGCTCCTTTCTACGTCACCAATCAAACCATTCACACAGACTTGAACATTCCTTACGTCATACAAGTGGCTGAAACACGATACAGAAAATTCCATCTTACCATTCAATCACATCACAATCCACTTGTACAACATCTATCTTCCAGAACATTTCCAAGACAACACATTTAGGCGTCTTAAAAGACAGTGGCCTCGCGATCTCCTCTCTGATGAAGAGAGTCAGTAGAGTCAGTCAGTGTTACCGCTGGGTAACTTCTCCACTCTGATATGTGTCATGTGTTGCTTATTGTTACCCTTGTTGCTTATAACGCAATGCGTTGATTGTAACTAAATAAATGATTCAAAAAACCTTTCTACAGAGTTATTGAATACGTTATTCTCTCTAATAAAGTAATATGTGCCCTCAGAAGAAATAAATAATATAGATGATTTGAAAACTCCAGACTATTCTTGCCTAATACAACTTCCAAGCATTGTAATTCAAAATCCGAATTATTATTGTTAGTTGGCTTATTCTAGAACCCTTCCTTGAAATTATTTTTAATTATAGTAGTTTTTCTAAAATAAAATAGATGCATATTTTAAGCAGACCTTTGTACAGAAGCTTAAAAAAAAAATAACAAGAGCAGTTCCTTAGTTCATCTTCACTTCTAGTCCAGCGATTTTTTTCAAACCAAAAATATTAGCAGCATTTTATTTCTTCCACAAATAATTAAGGCTATTCAATTCAAACAATTGTTACAATACGAGGTGTGTTCAAAAAGTAACGGGAATTTTCGTTTTTTGAAAAAAATATTTATTTATTCATCTACATTAATATTGTCGCCTCCAAAGTAGTCCCCTTCGCATACAATACACTTGTGCCAGCGCTTTTTCCAATCCTCGAAACACTTCTGAAACTCGATCTTTGTGATAGCTTTCAGCTCTTTCAGCGATTCGCTTTTAATGTCATCTATGCTTGTAAAACGACGGCCTTTTAATGTTCTCTTTATGTTTGGAAATAGAAAAAAGTCACATGGAGCCATATCTGGCGAATATGGAGGCTGGGGCATCGTTAAAGTTTTGTTTTTGGCCAAAAATTCACGAACAAGCAATGAAGTGTGAGCAGGTGCATTATCGTGGTGCAAAATCCATGAATTGTTTTGCCACAAATCCGGTCGTTTTTTTCGGATTGCTTCACGCAAACGGCGTTGAACTTGTAGGTAGTACTCCTTATTGATTGTTTGACCTTGTGGCAAGAATTCATGATGCACTATGCCATTAAAATCGAAGAACACAGTGAGCATAACCTTCACATTCGACCGCACTTGTCGAGCCTTTTTCGGTCTTGGCGATCCAGAATGCCTCCACTGGGACGATTGAGCCTTAGTTTCGACATCATATCCGTAAACCCATGTTTCGTCACCTGTTATAACACGTTTCAGTAGATCCGCATCGTTGTCGACTTCATTGAGTGACTCTTGAGCAACTTCCATTCTCCGCTGTTTTTGTTCGAAATTCAACAATTTTGGAACAAATTTTGCTGCCACACGTTTCATACCCAAAACATCCGAAAAAATTTCATGGCATGAGCCAATTGATATGGCAACATCATCAGCGACTTCTCTGATTGTGATTCGGCGATCGTTCATAACCATTTCTTTCACTTTTTTCACGTTTTCATCGGTTGTTGATGTGCTTGGACGTCCAGGTCGTCATCTTCAACGTTTTCGCGGCCATCTTGGAAACGCTTATACCACTCGTAAATCCTTGTTTTACTCATAGCAGACTCACCATATGCCTTTATTAACATTTCACACACTTTATTACACTTTATTTCATTTTTTACGCAAAATTTAATACAAATTCTTTGATCCATTTTTTTTAACAAACAAAAATCGCCAAGCTCGAAAAACACGTCTAACCTTAACGGCTGCCACTTAAGAAGTAAACAATGAATATTACTGAAAATTTTATCGTACTTCAGGGGCATGTGTACCAACATAATAAAAAAGAAAATTTTACAATCAGACTCTCCAAACCCGCGAAATTTAAAAATTCCCGTTACTTTTTGAACACACCTCGTAGTGCAGGGGTGGCTAACTTTTCTGTATATAAGATCTACTTTTTATATTAAAAGTGTTTCGCGATCGACTTGTTGTCATAGGCGTAGTCTAAGGGGGGAGAAGTGGTGTGAAATGCATACTATGTATATACACTGTGCTTCAGTATAAGGTGCATTCCAGCGAGGTATGGGTAGATAAGTAAAATATATTATTTTTTAAATCATTTATTAAGTTTTCGAGATATAGGCTCATGAAGAAAATAAATTTCCAGACCCGACTTTTGATAGCAGCATTCCGTCCATGCGGTACCTAAAATATTCGATTTTCCGACACTTTTTCAAGATAGATTTTTACTGACTTAAAATGCAATTTAATTTTTTTATCAACTGCAATGTATAAGTTGTTGTACTATTTGTTGGTAAATATGAAAAAGTTGTTATAAAAATGCACAATATGGCTGATAATTTGATTTCAATATTTCACTTTCGCGTCTTTTTTAGGGGGCCAGGAAAATTTATCATGAAAGAATACCCAGAATGTATTAAACTATTGCTAGAAAGTTTTATCTTCTACAATCGCTTCAAAGTCCATGGTACACGGAATTCCACCCCAGGAAATTGCGAGCGATCGACCATCGAACAAAACTGGCCTCGCCATGGACTTGTTGGCCACCCCTGCAATAGAGGAAAGCCTTATTCCATTTCTCCCTCAGAAATGCCCTAATTCCCAAATTAGTCCTAGTTTAATAAGGATAACATCGATCTAGGATATAATGGGAATGCGCGCTACTTCGCATAAAATCAACAAAATTCAATAATCATTTTCATTTATAATAAAACTGAATTATACCAAAATGACATTTTAAAACACATAAAACTCTTTGATTGAATTATCTTAGAAATTTTTTTAAATAAAAGTTATAGACTTTACTAAAATAAATATTCAAAGTTCTAATAGAATCTCAAAAAGCTGAAAAAGGGTTTTTAGTAGAGTAAAACTACCAACTTGATTGACTAATCGACTTTTTCTAACTCCGAGTAGCTCAGAGCGTGTACTGCAGGTGAAAATTCAAACTCGCTATACTTGCGATCATAATATTTCCCCTTTCGAAAGGAAGAGAAAGCGATGATTCAACAAAATCTCTAATTGTCTATCTTTTTATAATGATTAACTGAATATGAGAGTCAGATAAATCTGGTGTAAACTCCGATTAAAATGCTTACTTCATTTTAAAATTTGTGATATTTTTGGAGTACAACCTGTTTCATCCCTCCTCACAACAACCCTACCATTACGAATTGAAAAATTCTTCAGATCAAGTAACAGTTCTATGCGTATGTTATTTTTAATTTAGAAAAAATTCAAAAGAATCATTGTCGATAAAATCTTAGAATAAATTGAGGAATTTCCTTCAAATATGAAACTCAAGCAATACATTGCTTCATTCTTAAAGATATTATACAGGGTGTATACGGAGGAGTGGTCGAAACTTCGGGAGGTGATTCAGTAGCTCAAATGCAACAAAAAATATTCTATTCATTTTGGCCAGATTCTCAATAGTGTTCAAGATATTTGCATTTTTAACTTTTCCGTCGATATTCGCGATTTTTCACCCTTAAAACGGCCGTAACTTTTCTATCCTTTATTCTACAACAAATCTGCTTATTCCAAACGAAAGAGCATTAAATTTCCTATAAATATGCTTAATACCTAGCCCCAAAACGTTTCTAATAACAATCAAATTTTTACTTTGATGTCTAAAAAATTCGTTCTCGATAATTTTTGTTAAAATTTTCTACTGCATTTTTTTCAATGATTAATGAATCAAGGTTTTGCTGTGAAATGGGGCCTTTATAACTCCCACAGTAAACAACAGATTATTCGTATGAAAGTTTGTGCTCTTACACACTCTGTTTTACTGAGTAGTATCCTATAGTTATCTTGTGTACTGATCCATTACTTGAGAAGATATTGAGAGTTGAAATTTTTTTGGGTCATGGTTTTGCTGTGAAATGGGGCCTTTAAAACTCCCACAGTAAACAACAGATTATTCGTATGAAAGTATGTGCTCTTACACACTCTGTTTTACTGAGTAGTATCCTATAGTTTTCTTGTGTACTGATCCATTACTTGAGAAGATATTGAGATTTGAAATTTTTTTGGGTCATGGTTTTGCTGTGAAATGGGGCCATTATAACTCCCACAGTAAACATCAGATTATTCGTATGAAACTTTGTGCTCTTACACACTCTGTTTTACTGAGTAGTATGCTATACTTTTCTTGAGTACAGATCCATTAGTTGAGAAGATATTGAGCGCTGAAATTTTTTTGGGTCATGGTTATGCTGTGAAATGGGGCCTTTATAACTCCCACAGTAAACAACAGATTATTCGTATGAAAGTTTGTGCTCTTACACACTCTGTTTTACTGAGTAGTATCCTATAGTTTTCTTGTGTACTGATCCATTACTTGAGAAGATATTGAGAGTTGAAATTTTTTTGGGTCATGGTTTTGCTGTGAAATGGGGCCTTTATAACTCCCACACTAAACAACAGATTATTCGTATGAAAGTTTGTGCTCTTACACACTCTGTTTTACTGAGTAGTATCCTATAGTTTTCTTGTGTACTGATCCATTACTTGAGAAGATATTGAGAGTTGAAATTTTTTTGGGTCATGGTTTTGCTGTGAAATGGGGTCTTTATAACTCCCACAGTAAACAACAGATTATTCGTATGAAAGTTTGTGCTCTTACACACTCTGTTTTACTGAGTAGTATCCTATAGTTATCTTGTGTACTGATCCATTACTTGAGAAGATATTGAGAGTTGAAATTTTTTTGGGTCATGGTTTTGCTGTGAAATGGGGCCTTTAAAACTCCCACAGTAAACAACAGATTATTCGTATGAAAGTTTGTGCTCTTACACACTCTGTTTTACTGAGTAGTATCCTATAGTTTTCTTGTGTACTGATCCATTACTTGAGAAGATATTGAGATTTGAAATTTTTTTGGGTCATGGTTTTGCTGCGAAATGAGGCCTTTAAACTCCCACAGTAAACAACAGATTATTCGTATGAAAGTTTGTGCTCTTACACACTCTGTTTTACTGAGTAGTATCCTATAGTTATCTTGTGTACTGATCCATTACTTGAGAAGATATTGAGAGTTGAAATTTTTTTGGGTCATGGTTTTGCTGTGAAATGGGGCAATTATAACTCCCACAGTAAACAACAGATTATTCGTATGAAAGATTGTGCTCTTACACACTCTGTTTTACTGAGTAGTATCCTATAGTTATCTTGTGTACTGATCCATTACTTGAGAAGATATTGAGAGTTGAAATTTTTTTGGGTCATGGTTTTGCTGTGAAATGGGGCCATTATAACTCCCACAGTAAACAACAGATTATTCGTATGAAAGTTTGTGCTCTTACACACTCTGTTTTACTGAGTAGTATCCTATAGTTATCTTGTGTACTGATCCGTTACTTGAGAAGATATTGAGAGTTGAAATTTTTTTGGGTCATGGTTTTGCTGCAAAATGAGGCCTTTAAACTCCCACAGTAAACAACAGATTATTCGTATGAAAGTTTGTGCTCTTACACACTCTGTTTTACTGAGTAGTATCCTATAGTTGTCTTGTGTACTGATCCGTTACTTGAGAAGATATTGAGAGTTGAAATTTTTTTGGGTCATGGTTTTGCTGTGAAATGGGGCCATTATAACTCCCACAGTAAACAACAGATTATTCGTATGAAAGTTTGTGCTGTTACACACTCTGTTTTACTGAGTAGTGTCCTATAGTTTTCTTGTGTACTGATCCATTACTTGAGAAGGTATTGAGAGTTGAAATTTTTTTGGGTCATGGTTTTGCTGTGAAATGGGGCTTTTAAAACTCCCACAGTAAACAACAGATTATTCGTATGAAAGTTTGTGCTCTTACACACTCTGTTTTACTGAGTAGTATGCTATAGTTTTCTTGTGTACTGATCCATTAGTTGAGAAGATATTGAGAGTTGAAATTTTTTTGGGTCATGGTTTTGCTGCGAAATGGGGCCTTTAATACTCCCACAGTAAACAACAGATTATTCGTATGAAACTTTGTGCTCTTACACACTCTGTTTTACTGAGTAATATGCTATACTTTTCTTGAGTACAGATCCATTAGTTGAGAAGATGTTGAGCGTTGAAATTTTTTTGGGTCATGGTTTTGCTGTGAAATGGGGCCTTTATAACTCCCTCAGTAAACAACAGATTATTCGTATGAAAGTTTGTGATCTTACACACTCTGTTTTACTGAGTAGTATTCTATAGTTTTCTTGTGTACTGATCTATTACTTGAGAAGATATTGAGAGTTCAAATTTTTTTGGGTCATGGTTTTGCTGTGAAATGGGCCCTTTATAACTCCCACAGTAAACAACAGATTATTCGTATGAAAGTTTGTGCTCTTACACACTCTGTTTTACTGAGTAGTATCCTATAGTTTTCTTGTGTACTGATCCATTACTTGAGAAGATATTGAGAGTTGAAATTTTTTTGGGTCATGGTTTTGCTGTGAAATGGGGCCTTGAAAACTCCCACAGTAAACAACAGATTATTCGTATGAAAGTTTGTGCTCTTACACACTCTGTTTTACTGAGTAGTATCCTATAGTTTTCTTGTGTACTGATCCATTACTTGAGAAGATATTGAGAGTTGAAATTTTTTTGGGTCATGGTTTTGCTGTGAAATGGGGCCTTTAAAACTCCCACAGTAAACAACAGATTATTCGTATGAAAGTTTGTGCTCTTACACACTCTGTTTTACTGAGTAATATGCTATACTTTTCTTGAGTACAGATCCATTAGTTGAGAAGATGTTGAGCGTTGAAATTTTTTTGGGCCATGGTTTTGCTGTGAAATGGTGCCTTTATAACTCCCACACTAAACAACAGATTATTCGTATGAATGTTTGTGCTCTTACACACTCTGTTTTACTGAGTAGTATCCTATAGTTTTCTTGTGTACTGATCCATTACTTGAGAAGATATTGAGAGTTGAAATTTTTTTGGGTTATGGTTTTGCCTTTATAACTCCCACAGTAAACAACAGATTATTCGTATGAAAGTTTGTGATCTTACACACTCTGTTTTACTGAGTAGTATCCTATAGTTTTCTTGTGTACTGATCCATTACTTGAGAAGATATTGAGAGTTGAAATTTTTTTGGGTCATGGTTTTGCTGCGAAATGGGGCCTTTAAAACTCCCACAGTAAACAACAGATTATTCGTATGAAACTTTGTGCTCTTACACACTCTGTTTTACTGAGTAATATGCTATACTTTTCTTGAGTACAGATCCATTAGTTGAGAAGATGTTGAGCGTTGAAATTTTTTTGGGTCATGGTTTTGCTGTGAAATGGGGCCTTTAAACTCCCACAGTAAACAACAGATTATTCGTATGAAAGTTTGTGCTCTTACACACTCTGTTTTACTGAGTAGTATCCTATAGTTTTCTTGTGTACTGATCCATGACTTGAGAAGTTATTGAGATTTGAAATTTTTTAGTTAGCAGTTTAAATCATTTTCCTATTTAAAAAACAGCTGTTGGCACATGTATGAATTAACAGAAAATATAAAGCTGTGGTACGGTGGGGGGGGGCTTGCTACAAAGGCATGTCCAGAGAGGTAATTATTTGGAAAAAAGACGCAATTCTATTGGCTTGTTAGAGTGTGACGTAATTGTGGTGGGGGGATAATGCTACAAGCTAGCTGGTAGGATATCCCGTGTTTGTTAGCGTTTAATTTTCCGTGAGTGTAGGTCGCGGCATCAGCAGAGGAAGCAGTCCAGGTGAAGGGGGTAAGTAAATAATTTTTTCTATTACCTAAAGTGAGGTTATCCATTTTTATTTACGTTGAATATTTTTGTGATAGTGGGGGCAATTTAAATTTAAAAAAAAACATTCTTGGTAAGGGGATTAGATTTTTAAAAAAATAATTCCAAGGTAAAGCATAAGAGAACATTCAAAACTAGAGTAAGCGAGACTATGTGGCTTACTGGTGAAGATGACGTAATATCCAACACTAAGATTGTAGGATCGACCCCCACGTGAGAAAACCTTCCCATCGGCGGGTGAGGGGGTGAAGGTTAAAGAAGAGATCGTTCATAACTAGAGTGTGCTTACTGTAGCCGACTGGTGAAGATGACGTGTCTTCCAACACGAAAAATGTAGGATCGAATCTCAGGTAAGAAATAAAAAAAAAAAAATGCACCCTCCCGTCTATCAATGTGCGAGGGGGTGGAGGTATGTTTTATCAGCTGGTATGTGGTCCGCCATCTTGAGTACTAAAGGTGGTATGAAACCCGCCATATTGACGTCATCAGCTAATACGAGGTGCGCCATCTTGTGCACTACAGCGGTTAACCCATCTTTAGGAGGATTGATAGGCCAATGAATATGATGACTGAGAGGTGGGATAAAGGTAGGTGTCATGTAATAGGAGTAGGGCTGGGTGGGGGGGGTGAAGGTGGTGTCGTTGAATTCGCCGATTAATGGATTAAGAAGGGGGAAGGGGCGTGGCTTAAAGCTCTTATCCAAGTTCCTGATTGGTCGATTAAGAAGGATGGGATAAGGGTGGTGGTGTCGTCGAATTCGCTGATTGGTCGATTAGGAAGGGGTGGGGGTAAAGGTGATGTCGTCGAAATCGAAGATTGCCTGGGTGGGCAGCCATCTTGTACATTTTAGGTGTGTCGATGATTAGTCAATAATGAGGGGGTAGCGGGCGTGGCTTAAACCCAATGTCCAATTCGATGATTATTCAATAAGAAGGGGGGCGTGGCTTAAACCCTCGTCTAATTTGATGATTAATCAATAAGGATGGGTGGAGGTAGGGTTGGGCGGAGTGGGGATGGCGGCCATCTTGCACAAAAAAGGTGCACATTTTATTAAAAACCAAAAAAATCCATATGATCTTGAAGCTCAATAAATGCGCAACTTTTTCTGAAATTATGTGATTCCTTGATTCATTAAACATTGAGAAAACGCAGTTAAAAATTTTAACAAAAATCATCGAGAACGAAATTTTTAGACATTCAAGTAAAAATTTCATTGTTATAAGAATCGTTTTGAGGCTCTGGTTTAAGCAGGTTCATAGGAAATTTAATGCTCTTTCGTTTGGAATAAGCAGATTTGTTGTAGGATAAAGGATAGAAATGTTACGGCTGTTTTTATGGCGAAAAACGCGAATATCGACGGAAAAGTTAAAAATGCAAATATCTTAGACACTATTGAGAATCGGGCCAAAGGGAATAGAATATTTTTTGTTGCATTTGAGTTGCTGAATCATCTCCCGAAGTTTTGACCACTCCTCCGTATACACCCTGTACAAGGCACAGGATCGCACATTACAATGAAATGGTTGATTAGAGGAAAATGTCACTCTATATGATGTAATATAAACGGAAGGAAATGGTATTTCAACTTGGCATTCACTAAACGACTTGATTTCTAGAGGTAACGACTTTAGGCTTAACCTCATCACCAAAACTACACTTAAAAGTTCTTCGAGAATTTCTAGTAATCAGATTGGTTATTATACCTAGTGATAAGTACAGTATTACAATGATGAGCTGAACGTGAGAAGAGTTTTATGAAGTAAGCTGGAGTCATTAACCACCAACAGGCAATATATGGAACTGTGTGGATGGACAATTAATCTCTTAGTTCGCTCATCTTCAGGTTTTCTTGATCAGAGTATGTGAATGTGTGTTTGTGCAGACTTAGAGGAATAGCCTCAGGGCCTCAGTGGATAGGAAGAGGATTAATTTCTACTTTGTGGTTCTATAAAAAGCCTACGTCAAGAACAAAGGCTATTCACGCCTTCTGACCCATTTTTTTTTTTTTTTTTAAAGAAAAGAAATCCGGTGATTGTCTACTCCAGTGTTCTTAAACGCAAAAGCAACCTTTGAATCAAGATGCAGGCAAGGATGCTGTGACACCCTAGGTGTGCAAGGTCTTCAAGTTCAAAAGCTATTTCAGAAAATTAGAATTAAACTTTAATGAACATTCTCGGTTTCTCGGCCGAATGACATTACCATTTGTCAATTCACATATTCATTTTTAAACCGAAATTAGATTTAACCGAATGAACGGTATCATTGGAATTAGAATAATTTTATATAAATTGAATTGAGCTGTATAAACAATACACCAAACTCTTTTTTTTACACGATTTTGACGTGAATACGTCTTTAAATTTGCTATCATATGGAGGCAACAAAATCGGGGGATACAGTTTGGCATTATAGTTTCGAATCTATCGTTTACATCCAAAATTAAATTAGACCACTGCATAGCTAAAGGATCAAAGAATTCATTACGATAAGCGAGGACTGTGACGCATCGCGCGCGGTGGAGGAGGAAGCGCCGCCATTTTGAGATCATTTTGCTGCGTATCGAGATTTGCAATTAGTATAACTTTTGACTCGGAGAAGCTACGATGTTTGTTGAAGTTTTAATCGTCAGCTGTAGTCAGTGTGATGTCTGTGATCGTCTATGGTTTCTGCGCTCATTGAAGCTAACAAAAGTAAAACACTTACCGCTGATTAATAATATATTATTATTATATTATAAAAAATATAACCCGTTACGTGAACGTATTCACGTACAACACGCGGCCGTGTCCATGACAGAGCCACAGAATTTTTTTCTAGCACGAATCCCCCCCCAAACAATTTTTTAATTCTAATAATGACAGTGTGATCAGAAGTCTTCCTCAAATGTTCAAGGCAGTGCTTTGACGATGAAAAGAATTTAGATTCCTTTGAGGAATGATCTAGTTATCAAGTTTTATTAATGACGAAGTTAAATCTTGCCTTGCGTGAGAGTCTATATTCCACATGCAAGAGACTCAGATGCAATTGTACAACATTACTTACTTCTCTCCAACGCTCATTCAGCGAATAGTAAAGTGGTAAACAGGTGCTGTAGAAACCGAAACGTTCGGTGCCCCAAGGGCTGGACGGGTTTGCATCAGAAAAGATTTTCATTCTTCATTAAAAAGGGGAAAAAACTTCGTTTTTGTAATCACTAGAGGCTGTACTGTTCATTTTATATTCTTTTCATTCATTCCATTTATCTTTTGAATGACCAAATATTTTGACTTAGTAGCTGTAACTCAACAAATACAGTACAAGCTCGATTAACCGAGCTGACCTCCGGCTATAACCACCCCGGAAAACTGAAATCCTCGGTTTTAACCGAAAACACAGTATTACATAGTAATACATTACTGTTTCGATGTGGATTTTATCTTCGATAGATGTAGAAATACGTTTACGTTTAGCACCAGTTTTCTTAACGGATTCCATTGCGTAAGTGAAATAAAAATTGGACCGAAAGGGCAAACGAAAGATGTTTTCTGTAGGACGAACTGATTAACACTGAAGACTAGCTTGAGATTAGGCTGCTCTCTGGGAAGATTAAAATAATGCCGGTAATTTTTCATAAAAATATTACATATAACCGTGAAGTTGAAAATAAACCATTTATGACACATAAATCCCATGGTCTTTTGTAAGACCGTGGTAAATCCCAAGAAATTCAGTACTAATTGCACCATATTTTGGGATTTTACATACATACATCCGTGGAGGCACCCCCTGATAAATTTATTTTAGTTAAATACTATTCCATGGCAATATTTATACTGATGGCAATGGGAAAAGATATTGTTTTGTCTAAATTATTTCCAGGCGTTAAATATAATATCATATTGAATGTGTGTTTTGAGAAAAAAAGGTGTAAAGGCGATTTAAATACATTATTGCATATTGATTATTAGTGCAGTGATTCCTTGTTTTTCTTTCTTTCGTTCTTGTTAAGTATTATCTACTCTCTTCTTTCCTACATACATACATAATGACCCTTCAAGAAAATCAGGTATAAAAGAGTTGCTGCCACGCCTACAATTATGTTACATCGGAAGGCAAAAAATTTTCCAGTCGGCACCGAAAATTAACTTTTGTTTCGGCGCCGATCCAAGTTTTCTTATGATGACTCAACATGATCCCGGTTAATCCGAATCCCGGTTAACCGAAGGCCGATTAATCGAGGTTGCACTGTAAAATAAAAATAGTGATAAAATCGGTTAGCACGATAACAGAACTGTATTATTATGCATAAAAAGTTAGTTGGTCTTTTAATAAATCAATAAAAAAATGTATTTTATTTTTAATAAAAAAAAATTAAAAGTAAAAATAGAATAAAACAGATCTGAGCAGGGCAAGCTCTTAATAAAAGTTGAACTTTATGGATCGACATACAATTTGTAATCAAAATGAAATGATGTGTAAAACTTCACAGATTTGAGTACATGTAGTAAATATTCCAGACGACTTGCTTCAATCATTCCAACATGAAAATCGATCTTGCACCGTGGATGCTATTATTTTGGCCTTTTTTTATTCTTTTTATTTTCTAAACACTACGTTTTAAAATACTTTTTCATCCAGAATTAATCCATATTGGGCTATTCAGTCCACGTATTCAACTATAGAAATATTACTATTTGAATTCAACATACGATATTAATTCGAACATATTAATTTGAGCTTAAAAACTTTTTGCTATTTATTAATTCTTCCGTGAGATAATTAAATTTTAACAATTTTTTTTTATTTTACCTTCATTTGAGCGCTTGAAGCTCATTGGTTAGTGTATTGGACTTCCACGTCGGGGATTCCCGGGTTCGTGTAATCGAGCTTGTACTGTATTTGTTGAGTTACAGCTACTAAGTCAAAATATTTGGTCATTCAAAAGATAAATGGAATGAATGAAAAGAATATAAAATGAACAGTACAGCCTCTAGTGATTACAAAAACGAAGTTTTTTCCCCTTTTTAATGAAGAATGAAAATCTTATCTGATGCAAACCTATCCAGCTCTTGGGGCACCGAACTTTTCGGTTTCTACAGCACCTGTTTACCACTTTACTATTCGCTGAATGAGCGTTGGAGAGAAGTAAGTAATGTCAAACAATTGCATCTGAGTCTCTTGCATGTGGAATATGGACTCTCGCACAAGGCAAGATTTAACTTCGTCATTAATAAAACTTGATAACTAGATCATTCCTCAAAGGTATCTAAATTCTTTTCATCGTCAAAGCACTGCCTTGAACATTTGAGGAAGACTTCTGATCACACTGTCATTATTAGAATTAAAAAATTGTTTGAGGGGGGTTCGTGCTAGAAGAAAACATGCGGCCCCCTGAGGACATTTATCTGGCCCCCGCCGCACTTCCGGAAGGGGCATCTCTTTCATTGGTGGTCAGTGAAAGGAGCACTGTATGTGGCGGTGCCGCAAAGCGCTGCGTCGCTCATGTACAGTACTACTTCCGGTGACACGGTACGCACGCGTCACGTCTCCGAAAAATAACAGCAGAAGTAGGAAGAAAGGCAAGGCACTATAACTAAACCGGACATTGACCATTTCATTAGCCAAAAGCAGGTCCATAGTTCCCACAGAAATACTGGACAGTTTGGTGATTTAAATTTACTTGTTCTTTATTTGAAATATTCTATTTGTTCCCGTTTTGTTTACTTTAAAATAGTTTGTTTTATAGTCCGGCCCTCCAACGGTCTGAGGGACAGTGAACCTGGGGCCCCCTGTGTAAAAAGTTTGGGGACCCCTGCCCTAGAATTTTCTTTCACTAGAAAGGAGCCCCCTTACAGCCCAAAGACGGGTCCGAAGGCTACCGTTACTCTAAATTGCCAAATATTCTAGCGCTTTTTTTTTTTTTTTTTAATTGCGGCTTTTACACCTAGATAATGGTATTGTAATTAGAATGCAGAGAAATACTACTTCAAAAAAATTTGTAAAAAATTGAAAAACAAATTACATATATATACATTTTTTTTTTTTAGGTTTTCATTTATTTTTTTGTTACTCTCCACCCCAAAATAATATTTCATTCAGTATCAAAAATTTCCATCCAATATTTCTTAGTTAATTTAAATGGAAAGAATATAATTTTGTTGTTGTTTTAATTAAGGCCAAGATAGTGAAAATTTAGAAGCTTTTCTTCAGCATTTAAGGAGACTGTCTAATTTGGTGGAAAATTTTTTTTCATCAGAAATATCACTTTATTAGAGGAGTTTTTCCATCTTTTTTTTTGAGTTTTTCTCGAAATTGATTCTTTTGATTTTCTTTCAACTTAATACACAGCGTATATAACGTTGAATAATTTTTCTTAGATATATCGTACATTTTACGGCAGTTTTAAGAAGGTTTGAAAAAAGGCTTTAACGTGTTAGTTTAATATAATGCACGCTTCTACTAAACTATAGAGTATTTCAGAACAAATACGAGATCTGTCTAAAAAGTATCCGACCTTTATTTTTCCCTCGCAAAATAAAGACAATAGCGCGGCGCCACTGCACTCAGTAAAGGAAGACACCTTCATGCACATGTGTGAATTTTGTCACCGCCTTCCAGTGCGTCAGTCGCTGCCTGTGGCTCGCTGAGTGAGGTGCTAATCAACGTGTTCGTCGCATTACCGATTCTCTCAAGATGACTGAAACATCAAATTTTGTCAAAAGCTTGGTGATTCTCAAAGCGAAACAATTCGTAAGATTCAGCAGGTGTTTGGAGACGAAGCGATGGGTGTAACACAAATTAAGGAGTGGTTCAACCGTTTCAAAAAATGGCCGCACATCAACGGAGAGTGGCCAGCGTTCTGGCAGGCCCCAGGCTGCTCGGAGTGCAGCCGTTGTTGAGACTGTGCAAAATTTGGTGATGGCAGATCGTCGCTTGACCGTGCGGGAGATTGCCTAAGAGGTTGGAGTTAGTGCAACTTCAATACGGAGGTCATTTCGTTCCGGCGACAACAACTTGGTCACTCTCCGCTGACGTGCGGCCATTTTGAAGCAGTTGAACCACTCCTTAATTTGTGTTTCACCCATCGCTTCGTCTCCAAACACCTGCTGAATCTTACGAATTCTTTCACTTTGAGAATCACCAAGCTTTTGACAAAATTTGATGCAGTGCCTTTACTCAACACGTTCAGTCATCTTGAGAGAATCGGATCCGGAAGTAGAAAAATCGGTAATGCGACGAACACGTTGATTAGCACCTCACTCAGCGACCTACAGGCAGCGACTTACGCGCTGGAAGGCAGTGACAAAATTCACACATGTGCATGAAGGTGTCTTCCTTTACTGAGTACAGTGCCGCCTCGCTATCGTCTTTATTTTGCGAGAGAAAAATAAAGGTCGGATACTTTTTTGACAGACCTCGTATGTTCTGTAATTGAGAGTCAAAAGAATTTGTATCATAACCTTAAAAATTGTATGTTAGAAGGAGAAAGACGGCTAAGTGTTCACAAAAAAAGATAAAACATCTTAATATGGACACAGGAAACTATTAAGTATTAACTTACATCGATGATTAATGACAGAAATAGCAATCACCGAAAATAGAAGTTTACTAATTGTTGTAGTAATTAGGTTGTATCAGTGTTACAAGCAAATTCAGCTATAGCGCGTCAGCTTGTGGATATTGCGTTTTCTTTCGTAAATGAGCTATATTTAATGAGCATTGATTGCGTATCATTAGTAAAGATTTAAAACTAATTTTAATTTTACAATTGTATTTAATGCCAAAAAAAAATCAGAGCCTAAGTTGTTATTCCGGAATTACAGATTTTTAAATTAGTGGTTCTTTGTTCATATATCGTATTAGTGTTCATATATTTCATTATTTTATTGCAATTTCTCCTTTACTTCCTCACACAGAGACAATGAAAGGATGATAGCCTAGAGGCTAAAATGATGTCGAGGCTTAAAATTTATTGCGGTTATACTGGATTTGGTTCCACTCCGGTCATGGCCTAAGTTCTTATTTAATGGAATTGAAACAAATAAATAGTAAAGTACCATTAGCTTCTTATGCCTCCGTCCAAGACATCTGATCGGTAATTGGACGGCCATCTGAAATAAAATGCATTCTTTTACGGATCTATTATTAACTTTTTTTTATGATAAAGATACAATAGCGAAGATGAGAAGTTCTGCATTCAGACTGATACACGAGGTGTGGCTATTAAATAACGAGACTATTGCTGTAAAACATTTTATTTTAAATTTATACATATTAGTTATTATCACCTTCAATATACACCCCTTCTCTATCCCTATAACGCTCCATGCGTATTTACCATTGTTCGAAACAGTGCTGAAAGTCTTTTTCTGGAAGCTTCTGCATGACGCGTGCTGCTTTTTCTTTCACACCTTCAACGGACTGAAATCGTGTTCCTTTTAATGCAGATTTGACTTTTGGAGAACAGATAAAAGTCACATGGGGCCAGGTCAGGCGAATAACGCGGTTAGCCTAAAACTGGGATGTTGTACTTGGCTAGAAACGCCTTGACCGATAATGCAGTGTGTGCCGGCGCGTTGTCTTGATGGAGAACCCATGACTTGTTCTTCCACAAATCGAGGCGTTTTTTCCTTACTCTTTCACGGAGTTGAGCAAGCACCTCACGGTAGTAATGTTGATTAATTACAATCGATATTTTCTTCCATTTTGGACGTGGAAGGGCGACCCGGGCGGTCATCATCTCCGAAGTCTTCTCGGCCATCTTGGAAACGCTTGAACCACTCAAAAACTTGCGCACGTGATAAACATTCATCGCCATAAACTTTTTTTAATAAAAGATAAGTGTCAGTAGCGGTTTTACCAGGTATCATGTGAAATTTCACGACAATTCGTTGCTCTACTAAATGTGTAGTATCATGTTTTCGGCAAAACGAAACTAACACCTCTTACACAAACGACGGTTCCGGTCAGACAGATTTCTCTCACAAACACGTGAGAAGCTGCAATCGAAAGAGAAGGCTTTACGCTGCACAGCTGTCGGTCGTTAGGATTTGGCGTATGCATAGTTCTTCTGTAGCAGCATCAGTCTCGTTATTTAATAGCCACATCTCGTAAATGTTCGCGTCACAGACGAACGTAGAGGGAGCAAAGCAGATAAAATTGCTGATATAATCGTACAGCAAATTTGCCCACCGATTCTGGGCAAATATCTTCTTTTAGGCACTTTATTTGGATATTTAAGTCCTTGAAGATATTTGTGACCTCGGGAGACTGAGTGCGGTAACCTGGAATATCCTTACACATAATTTAATTTTTAGTATTGCGGTATCTTTCACCTCTTGCCTTCCAGAATCAAGCATCATCTTTACTTCTTTCTATCACGCAACCTTTTCCAACACCGCTTCGTAACTAGGATAATGTTCTTCTCCTTTCTCCTTGATTTGCCTTATTTCAAGTCTACAAAAATACTCCTTATTTTTCTTATTATTAGGAGAAACTTAATAGGATTACCATCGGCTCCTTATCTCACTGTTATTTATCTTGCCAACCTACTGAACTTTTCAAGAAATCCATCTCCTCTATTTCCAAATTCCTTGCAGCTTCATTCGTCACTCTTTATGTCTCAGCTAAACTTGAGTAAAAGATTTTTTGCCTTATTTTTTGGTAATAGTATGATCTTTACAAGTCTTTTTTTCTTGCTGATCTACCTAATTGAACGTTTACGTATAATATGCAACTAGTACACTAAGTTTACGTAGGAGCCGTAAATTGTTTGCGAGAACAATTTAAAAACTAGAAAATTGACTCAGTAGAATAGGTCTTTGGGGAAAACGTTTTTGACTAAAATCTTATTGTGGCGTTCTCTGTTAGCACCCAAGCTAAATATTAATTTTGAACTAATTAAGATTTTTTGATTTTGATTTACGGTGGATACCCATACCCTCACTAATCTGTTAAAAATCACTTTTTCATATTCAGAGGACTTCAGCACGGATATTTCTAGTGAACTCTTAAAATCGACCATCTGCACGATTACATTACCCTCTCGTACTTATGCAAGAGAAAACAGAAGGAAAAAAGGTTTCTGTCAGAATATTAAAGTAATAATAGAATTTAATGAAACTCGAATTTAGCTTTTTTCCTTCTATCCACTTCTATTACTTTTTTTTCCTTAAAAAATGATAAGAAGGACTCTATTATTTCCTTTTTTTTGGCCCATTAAACATACAAAAAGTGTACTTAGGTCTGAGGAAGTTCAGAGAAAAGGAGTTGGTGGCTGGGAGAAAGATGGGTAAGCTTATTATAGATAAGAAAGAATAATGCTTACTTGTGGAGGTCTATGTTCTTCTACTGTAGCGGCATGTGGAAAGTCACAGACAACTTTATTATCAACAGGAGACTACAGGACTTGTACAATGGTGTATCGAGTAAAAGTCACAAAAACTCGACGTACAACACAACGAAAGTCTGATTGTAACTCACACAAACTAAAAAAAGAAAAAAAGATGTAACAAATATATCAGTCGAACAAAGAGATAGGTGATAAGCGCTGATGATATTAATTGAAATTGATCTTAACTAAAACATTTATTGAAAATGTCACGCTAAATTCTAGAGCTCTATAAATGACATAAATTTCACTGACAAAAACTTTAATACTACAGAAAACTGAAAATTTATTACTTCGCTAAAAATGTTTAGAGCAAATTTGTGTTTTATCAGATTCGTGTTACGAATTTCTGATGGGAATACACATTTTTTTGAAGCAGCAAAGGCTCCTTATTAAAACTGTCCGGTAGGACAGTTGTATAAGGGTTGATCGTCAAAAACTGCACGAAAAAGCGTAACGTTGAAAAACACCCAACTTTGACAATTTATCAATGAGGCAACAATGTTTTTATTATTTCTTAAAAATGGAATATTTCAGCTTTTTTCATCCATTTTTTTAGTCGAAAATCGTAATAATTGCAAATTTTTAATCAACATGTTTGAAGAAGTTCGCGTATCATATTCTTATATTAATCCTGATATTATCTTCCATGGCGTCGTCAGGTTTATGAATGGTACGATCAATTTGTACAACTTCATACTATTATGCAAATAAATAATTAAAAAATAATAATTATATGAAGAATCCAATATAGGTAAAAGTACACTCGTACAATAATTATTACGTGTTCTGCAAGATTTGGGTTTTTATGGACCAAGTAGTGTAATGCATATCCGTTTGACATGTTGTTGAACGTCCATAAACTTATCGTTCTCGTGGAATTCAACATTAATAATTGGGACTTAGAATTATTAAAGAAATTTCTGGTGATGAATCGGAAATATTGTGATAACAGATAATATCGTAATAATCTTTCTATAATTATGGTATCCAACTAGCGGCCATTAGTTTCTTTAGAACCTTTTTTAAAACCTTTTTTACAGGGTTCGGGACCAGTCTATTACTTCTACTGATGCTTTTTATGTTTGGGAATATTATCGTCCCCGTTTTTATAGGCTACTTAGAAGTACGAAAATACATACTAGTTGTAGAAGTATAACATCGACAGCAAAGCGATTTTTGGCTGATTACAGCCAAACGAGGCGATTACAGCATTCAAACGCAACTTAATCGTTGAAAATTTGTTGACAATGATATTTCACCTCCCGCGCTAGACGACAAGAAAGACGTCCTAAATCTCTCTTGTCATCTGATCACTGTCAAGCACGCGATCTAACAGGCACATCGGCGCGTCCTCTAAGCAAACGACATTTTAAGAAATATGTCAATCGAGACAAGTAGTTGTTAATATTAAACAAAATGTAGGGAATAATCTTGTTTTGGATCTAAATGGCTTGTTTTGAAATTTGAAAGTGCTGCGGTCGGATTTGGCGCATGCGCGCTGAATATCTACATCAGTCAGGAAGAAACCGGACGTTATTAAGGAAACAATCGATCGTGTTTAGGTTTGTTTGTGAGTACTTATAATGTCTCCGCCGATTGAGAATCTCGCCGACACTGAAATCACGCGCTGTGATTCGTTTTCTTACAGCTAAATTTGTGAAAACGGCTGAAACTAATCGTGAGATTTGTGAAGTTAAAGCAGAAAACATTTGAATACAGGCCTTTTAATACAACTCACGAACCTACAGTACTCGTTTCCCATATACTGTTCTTTATTCTAAGATTCATTTTCGTTTCCTTGGACAGAATATACACCAATTTATGAACGCTTGGTTGGGAGTCATGCACACATAGACTTCCAATGAGATAATAAAGTACATAAGTGACATTTTCTAGAGAAAAAGTCGATTGTAAAGGTAACCACCATGCTGCTAGGGCCTCTTCCCTGGTTTGGGAATGTAGAAAGGCCCTGGAACTACTGGCTCGGGCTAACAAAGTTCGACTGGAATGGGTGCCGGGTTATGTAGGGATTGAAGGGAATGAGAAAGCTGATCATCTGGCCAGGAATGGATCTAGCACTCCTTTCATCAGTCCGGAGCCAGTCCTGGGGATCACCAGGGGTTCGGTTCTTGCGGCTCTCAGAGATTGGATCTGGAGGGAGCACGAAAAGAACTGGGTGCTGTGTCCTGGGGTTAAACACAGCAAGACAATGATGCCTTAGCTGTGTAAACAAAAAACCAAAGAGACCCTGTGCTTGGGTAGAAATCAGATTACTCTGATTACAGGCCTATTCACGGAGCACGGTAGGTTCAGGAAACATCTATGCAAAGTGGGGCTTATCAGCTCGGAACCGTTGTGCAGATTACGTCAGAAAGAGGAGGAAACAGCCTCTCACCTGTTGTTCGTTTGCGCTGTGAAACCTTTGGAACGCTGAGGCCGAAGGAGATAGTAGCGCAAAAAGAACTTGTAGGAAAAGTCCTCAACCTCTTTAGAAGGGGAAGGTTCGCTTACTAGAACTAAGAAGGGGCTGGCACAATAAGTCTTTTGTGGCTGCGGTACCGTGGGGCGTAGGTCCCGTCCCATCTAATAATCTAATTTAACCACCATGCTAAAGTGGAAGAAGACTAGCCACTTCTTCAGCGATCTTGACCTCTCAGCGGAAATCCCATCCAGAGATTGGCAGTGTTGTCCATAGGAATGTTATTCCCATGGGACCGCAAACATTTGTATTTCCCATGGTAGTCGATACATGGTAGTCGATAGAATGATACTGAATTGTCATACTTAGATTATACTTTTGAGTGTTAAAGTTAATAAATTTTGTCGTTTTGCATGTCTCTTTGAACATGTAGTCCTATTTAGTAGACACTAAGCGTAAACTTTCATAAATTTAATAATTTTATTTGAACTGTATTCCATATTAATATTATAATGGGAATCCCGTGGGATGGGATGGGATGGGACAGGCATAAATTGCCATGGGATGGGATGGGTCAGAAAAATATGTCCCATAAAAATATGTAGGACAAGCCTGGAGATTGGATTTTGCTCCCTTTAAAGAGTAATGTAAATTTAATTTTAAAAAATTGATTAATCGAAGCGAAAGTGCCATTTTGGTGAATAATCATTTCGAGAATATTAGTGCGCAGTTCGCGGATACAGATACGACTGTTTGCACCAGAACTTTTGTTTTATTTACTTAATTTTTTTACAAATATTATTTGATTAAAGTTGAATTTTGTTTGTATCTCTACGTAAAAATAAATAATATTTTTTTCAACAAGAAAAATATAAATATTAACCCAGATATAAGGATAGAATTTATTAAAGAAAAATAGAAACAAGAAAGGGATAAACGGCTTATATAAACTCAATTATATTCAAAAGAATATTAGAGGAGAGAGGGGGGATACCATACACAAAAGACCCTAGAACCCTAAGGGTGTTTAATGCGAAACCTATTTCACGGATTTAATTGAGTTTCATAAAAAGTAAGTAAAAAAGAAGGGAATGGAATGATACTTTGCGCATTGTTTGAAACACAAAGCTTAGTTCCAAGATCTCCTCTCATTCCTTCTTCCAAGCACTGCTGGGAGATACCCTTCTTCCTTTGCATTCTATTATCTGCTACAGATTTAGCGCGCAACTAACAATTGCCAGACCAAATTGCTTAATAAATGGATGAGTTTTGGGTTAAGAAAGAAGTCAGCAACATATTATTGAAAGAAGAAAAACTATCGAATAGAAAAATATAAAAAAAAAAAAGCTTAAAAGTTTTTCACTAACAATTGAGTTACTAACAAACTGAATTCAATCAATGATGCAGAAATTTTCCCATTTTCAACGAGGACAAAACTCCGGTGTATTTCAAACACTTTTTAATTAGTTATTAATTCTAAAAACCGTCTGTCTGAGAGAGTCTGAAGCCAATAGGGAGTGTGAGGCTGTTGCGCAGAAAATATTACTAGGGATGATGTAATCTTTGTTAATGATTGTCTTGTAATATTGATCGGAGAATTGAAGAATTATACCAAAGTTATAAGGGCCCCACGAATATCTTTTATTTATGGTTTAGATCTTGCAGTAAAAGAGAGGATTCTCTTTTGTTTAACTCCTTTAAGAGATGATGAAACGAGAAACTTTTAAGGGTAAGGCTAATCGAGAGAGAGATATTAATTTCTCTTCCACTTTTTCTCTTTTTACAGCTAGGGGAAGTAAAACAATGCTCTCTCTGCACAGTTCAACTGGTTTCCTGAAAGAACAGAACTGTGATAGAACAATACAAGCAAAGGAACTGAACAGAACTACGCTACCAAAGGATCCATGCTTGAGTTACTGCCTTTATTTCAGTGACCTTGATGGCGCTAAGAAGAGGTAGTAGGGATTAGTATTTAAAGTAGATATATTGTGTTTCTAGCATGCTTGGTACCTTATTTTGGACGAATGAACAAGATAGGAGGTCATTGGACGCCCCTTTCTGTTCTGGCCTTATGGCAAGCACCTGACGGCGGTCCTGACAGAGCGGATCCCTCGGATTAGGCTACAAAGATAGGTACTTCCAGTCCTATACTAGCCTGTTCTTCTCAAGACTACTTGTACACCTCCTGATGGCACTATTATTCGAGACGGATGCTCTAAGACAAAGGACCTAGGCCTCAAATTGGCTCCTATCCTACCTGATGTAAAACCCCCAATAAGCCTTCACACTGGCCACTTACGAGGTGTGGCTATTAAATAACGACACTATTGCTATAGAACATTTTATTTTTAATTTATACATATTTAGTTATTATCACTTTCAATATACACCACTCTCCTATCCCTACAACGCTCCTTGCGAATTTACCATTGTTCGAAACAGTGCTGGAAGTCTTTTTCTGTGAGCTCCAGCATGACACGTGCCGCTTTTGCTTTCACAGCTTCAACGGACTGAAATCGTGTTCCTTTTAATACAGATTTGACTTTGGCGAACAGATAAAAGTCACATGGGACCAGGTCAGGCGAATAACGCGGTTAGCCTAAAACTGGGATGTTGTACTTGGCTGGATGGAGAACCCATGACTTGTTCTTCCACAAAAATCGGGTCTTTTTTTCCTTACTCTTTCACGGAGTTGAGCAAGCACCTCATGGTAGTAATGTTGATTAATTATAATCGATATTTTCATCCGTTTTGGACGTGGAAAGGCGACCCGGGCGGTCATCATCACCGACGTCTTCTAGGCCATTTTGGAAACGCTTGAACCACTCAAAAACTCGCGCACGTGATAAACATTCATCGCCATAAACTTCTTTTAATAAAAGATAAGTGTAACAGTAGCAGTTTTACCTACTTTCATGTGAAATTTCACGACAATTCGTTGCTCTACTAAATGTGTAGTATCATGTTTTCGGCAAAACGAAACTAACACCTCTTACACAAACGACGGTTCCGGTCAGACAGATTTCTCTACAAACACGTGAGACGGCTGCAATCAAAAGAGAAAGCTTTACGCTGCACAGCTGTCGGTCGCTAAGATTTGGCGCATGCATAGTTCTTCTGTAGCAGCATCAGTCTCGTTATTTAATAACCATTCCTCGTATAATCCTACCAATCCGGCTACCTTTTCAAGTCAAAGTTACATTCATAAACTGGTCCTTCTGCGTTACCTTTACCTCCAAAGACTCCCAAATTGTGGGCATTCATTGTGTTTTGGTTACTCTTCAATTCGACTGCTTGCTAGGTCTGGAAGTGACAGATGACTGGGAGTCTGGCTGAGGGAAACCTGGTAATAAATTTGAACTTTTGGAAGGAATTTTTTAGTTTTTGAGTAATGCTGACCAGATGCTCCAGAGGCTGACATATAGATCAAGTCGAAAAACCATTTCCTTTGGATTCTTTAGGGAAGTAATGAAGGGAAATCTTAATTAAAATAAAAAGTTACGAGCATTTTGCACGGGCCAGATTGTTCACATAAATTGCGCGCCGGATACAAAACACTTTTTTGGAGGTGACCTTAAAAAACGATAATCTAGATTTTTTCCTAGTAAGAGAAAATATTGTAATTTGATTAAAAAAAAAAAAAAATGCAAATAATTACAGGAAATCAAATAACAATAAATTATAATTAGGTCACTCTGTGCATAAACACGTTGATTAGCTGTAAGTTTTGGAATTGTAAAATATGATGACGATTCAATTTTATTAGAGAATTTATTGCTGTAAACAATAGCTGTTTCCCAATCAATGGGAGTGCTTGATAAATTTATATTGAAATCTGATTACTACTGAAACGGACAGAATTATGATTTCAATGGACAGCACTGCTACTTTATAGAATGTTGTTTGGAAATCCAAACATGAAGTTGGAAATATAATTGTTAAGTTGATTAGTGACGAGGCTATTAATGACAGAATGTTGTAACTACTATGCTATACAATTTTCCTTAAGAATTGGCAATAGAATATTCAATTATAGTTATAGGAAGATCTTAATTTGAGAAAGGTCAGCCTGTTTCCCTTGGTATAACTTCTCTGGGCGGAAGGAAGAAAGTTGTTGAAGTAGAAGCGGAGTTAGGCGGTATATCACCAATATCTGAAGTAACAAAAAGGTTAAATCTATCACCCACTAAATGCGCATGCCTGTAATGCAAGATACAGTATTCATTGTAATGAGAGAACACTCTCTAAAGACCGGTAGGGCACGAGAAAAGTTCCGTACATTACTACAGAAATTGATGAACCTCCATTCGGTTTATACGAACTCGTACTTAACTTTCCGATCTGGAATAATATTTCACATTAAATAACACTCTTCTACGTCTCCAATCATAATATACTCCCTGATCTAAATATTCCTCTCGTCTCTGAAATAGCCCTGATATCGATACACAGAACTCCACTCAAATCTACACAGTCATTACAACCCTCTGATCATTTCTACCACAACACTTCCTTCAAATCCTCAGAGCAGACTAAAGCGACAGTGGCCACGCGACCATCTCGATACATCGCCGACCTCTAAGGATGGTTGCTGTGTAAGCTTGCCAACGTGGCGAACTAACGGCTTCCATCACTGGATGGTCGTCGTTCACTCCACTCACGCCTTTGGCGCACATGCATATGCGCGTGTATGTATGTACATATTTATTCGTGCATGTGTATTTGCGCCTCTCATCTCTCTTGCTTGTTGCATTGGATACAGTTGCAAAATAAATAAACAAATCCAATATATTTTTGATAAATCTATGAGAAGCGGCATAAGAAGATTACTTCTTAAAGTTTTCTATCAAACAGATTAGTTAGCTAGCAGTGATTCTTTAGAGAGCTTTCTAAAAATGATATAAAACTCTCTGTCCCAATGGTAGTGATTTCCGGTATTGCGCAGTGCTGTCTGTCACGAGAGAACGTTGGCCGGCAGTGCTCTGAAGAAAAAGGTTTATGGCACCAATGATCTCTGGTGTTAAAGCGTCTGAAGTTAACAAAAAAAAAATAAGTTAAAGAGGCACTCAGGTGGGTGGTAACTTCTTGCATGTTTTTATTGGGTCTAAATGAGGATTATATTTATTGTACTTGCGCTTTAGACAAACTCAGGGTGGTCAGCTAGATTCGAGTAACGAGTTGCAAGCCACTGAGAATCAAGTCTAGAAATGGTTATTACCACATAGACACCAACTCAATCTGCACAATGTGCAATTTAAATAAAATTGAAACCCTGGAGCACTATCTCTTTATATATCCACTGTATTCACCACTGAGAAGACACTACTTGGGAGAGTTTCTTCAAAAAGAGTCCCAATTAATAATTATTCTAAAAGCAAACACATATGATCGCCTAAATAAGATCTACCATTATGTTATAGAATCTTTAGAACTAAAATAATTTGTGAGAAATGAATAAAAAAAATAGAATTTATAGTAGCTAAAATGTTTAATTTACATCAGTATGATTATTATTATTATTTTTTTTTTTAAAGTTTAAGGCACGTCAACATCTAAGGTTATGGCACCCGGAGCTTTTTTCAGTACACTTCCGGTCTCCGGACAGTGTTCTCTCGTTACAGACAACACTGTCCATTACAGGACAGTGAGCTGTAAGAAGCTCCTAGGAAGAGAAAATCTAAGGGTCAGCAGCTGTATTCGAACCCGGGACCTCCGCGTGGGAGTCCAGTATGCTAACCTCATAGCTAATCCCTTCCCTTATATTATTATTATTATTATTATTATTAATATTATTTGTTTATACAGAAGTGTTTAATTTATTTTATTATATTTAATGTTTATATTTACAATATAGTAGTGGTTATTTAAAATTATTGTACATTTCAGAACCCTTGTAATATGTAAATTTACATGAAATACAGAAATTTATCTTATCTATCTATCTAACTTCTTGCATGTTACATAAAAGGCATCTGACTTGCTGCAGGAGCAATCGTAAATTCCAATAAAGAAATTAAAAAAAAGTGGGAATCACACAATAAGTATGGACTCCCTTTATAATATGGGCAACTTAAAGAAAAATTAGAAAACCTGGAACAAATCTTGATTCAGCGTCTTATCTACGTATAGCCCGATCAGGATGCACTATTTGTCAAACATTGCCTCGAATGAATGAAAGCGTAGAACCAGATTTATTTAATGAGTTGTTGACAATCAACAATCTCGACCACTTAAGTTCTATTATTTCACTGTGGAAGTCATATAGTTAAAATAACTAATTATTAATGAATAATACTGTAAAGTTTTTCTAAAAAAAACTTTACTTACACAACTAATGCCTGCCACTAGTTATTAAATAATATGGGTTTGATTAACTAATAAAACTCGCTAAAGTTGTAAGTAATAACCTGATTTATTAACACGTTAACATTACTCACATTAACATTTACAAGCAACTAACGCTATTCATTACAGTCACCATTTACAACAGTCACAACAGTTTACTGTTACTTACTCACTTCGTAACGCCACAAAACTGTTCCCCGACTGACCACTGGTCCGCACTGCACCGAATTGCACTAGTCTCAGCTACACTAACACAGCTCTACTCATCAACTGACTAATTGCCCAACTAGCTACCACTGAAGCACTCCGCAACACTGACTCTCCAAGACTAACTCATAAACTTGACTAATAACTATAAACTCTAATAACTCCTTAAAACTTGCTTAAAAACTCTTAAAACTTGCTTAAAAACTCTTAAAAACTGACTTCTCCAGCTGTGTCGGCCTCCTTTTAACTGCGTGCCTCCCTCCAACTGGGACTGCCCTCCTCTAACTCTCTGAGCATAAGTTTCCACGCCCTCCTGACGTTCATTGGTTGGAAAACACACACCGCCACCACCTCAGCTGGGGCCGCCCTCCTCCTACTCTCTGTCACGCTCCTACCTGTCAATCACTGGCTGGGAAAACACATATGCCACCACCCCAACTGAGGCCTTTCTCTTAGCTGGCTTTTACACAGCGGTGGACCGCTACGGCTACGGTCACTAAACTTGAACAATCTAGCCCTTTCCTTTCTAGTTCAGGTAGAGGCGGCCCTTTTGTCTACACTGTGGTGGCCGTTACCGACTTTGGTCGCTTAACCCCTAGAACAATCTAGGCCTTTCTTTTCTGCCACAAGTAGATACCGCCCCTTTTGTTTATGCAGTGGCGGCCTGTTACTGACTTTGGTCGTTCAACCTCTAGAACAATCTAGGCCTTTCTTTTCCACCCAGGTCAACTTCGTTACAATACATTATATTGTTCCATCAATAATAACTACTATAGAAAGAGAGGTTAAAAGAGTAATTAAAAGTAAAATGAAACGAAGTAAGTAGATAATAAACGTGAGTCTGTGTGTGTACAAGCGGATGTATATCTTAAAAATAATTGGAAATCAAGATATAAAAGGAAGAAAGAATTAGAATTAATAATTTTAACTAAAACATTTCGAAGAAGCAGTTTTATTCTCTCGTATTATGTTTGTTGTTATTAGCAATTTCTTATTTACTCGTAATTACCGAGTATTTCATTTAAGTTTGTTTAACTCAGTGAATACTTTGTTCAATTGTTTTCCATTTCTAATATTTATGTGAAATATGTGCATGAGAGTGCGGATGTTTACAATGAAATTGAAAAGAATGAAATAATTTGTAATTTACGTCAACATAGAGAAAACTAAGCTCTATTCTATTACGTTTAATATTTTATTTAATTGTTATTAAGTTTGTTTAAAAATAAATAATAAGAGATATATCGTGAATGTTATTGACAATAATGTACTAACTGTTCATTAAATGTAGATAAATAAAAAAATATTGGGAGAACATTTGACATAGTATGGCCCAATTAAGTGATGCGTTCCAATTTTCTTTAGTTCCGGAACGGATAAAGATTGGCTGGCACAATCCTCCATTTCCAACCGTTATGAGCTTTATCGATTATCAATTCAGATTCAATTTAGGCTCTTCTTCTTTTTTATTTTATATCTTATCTCTGAGTAGCAAGTCTGAACAGTCATTTTTTTCCCCCTCTCTCACTTTATTAAGTTATTCATATAATTTAACCGAACGTCCTCTTAATATTTTACTGTAAAAGCATTTTCATTTTATACGGGAAATATTAATCAAATAATATTGAATGTTATAAAATGGAAAATTAAGTATTGTCTAGATGTCTCTTGAAAATGTATTACCGTTGACAAGCATTGAATGGAGTAATCACTGTCATATTTTACGGACAAATTACCAAGGAACCCGTCAATAGATTTTCGTAAATCAGATATTTTTCTTCTCTCTCTCTTTTCAACGACTGTTTTAATGAAATTAATTAATTTTTTGATTTATAATTTCATTTATGCATAATTCATATCTTGGGTCAGATTAAATGCTTTCCAATAAAATAATCATGTTTAAACATGTTTTGACAAAATATTTGACTGATGCACGTTTCAAATTTAATACATAATAAATATATTGGATTCAAACACTTTATAATTTTATCTTTTATGAGAATCATCCACTGGAGAAATGTGTTCCCAACAAGATTCTGACCTGGCTGTGCTTTGTTTAACAATTTGGAATTAATTTTGTCATTATTGCTCACATACAGAACATAAGTTGAGTAGTAGTTGATTCTGAGATTATCAGGAGATTAGCATGAGTGGAAAGATTGGCTTGGAATTACTTATAACTAGTGGTAACCAGTTCTGAGTTGACACTTTTGCTTGAGGTCATTTTAAAAAGTAAGGATATAGGAATTAGACCAAAGGATTTAGATATTGATGACAGGATGCTGCAGAAATTAGAGCGCTTGGTAAATTATCACCAATTTTATGAAATTTTGGGAACTGAATAATATTTTTAGTTTAAGAAGTAATTTCTTAGTTCATTCTCATTTAGTTCCTACCAGGTCAACTCAAGGCTGGTTTAGGACTGTCTGGGCGACCTGAAGGAAATTAGTGACCAGAATAAGGTCTTTCTAGTTTGGGTAGCTGGTCATTCAGGACGTAAAGGAAACGAAGTGGCAGATTTATTGGCCCGGGAAGACACTTCGTTGGCCCGGAGCCCGGTTTTGGGGTTTCGAAGTGTGTTAAGTCTGCGGCCATTAACTTATGGGTGCAGAGTAGGTCTCAGGAGTGGTGGCTCGCCACCACTGGACAGAGACAGGCGAAAGAGTTCATCAGAGGCTATTCGCCTAGGCTGACTGCAGAATTAATCCGTCAAGGCCGTGGGGCTATATGGATAATTGTAGGCTTATTAACTGGCCACTGCAGGCTCAGAAAACACATACATCGCATGGGCCTGGCAGATGACAGTCTTTGTAGGTTCTGTCAGGAAGAAGAGTAAACTGCACTGCACGTGTTGTGTCAGTGTTAGGGGCTTGTATGGCTAAGGATGTTACTTCTCGGGGAGGAAAAACCAAGGCCTGAGAGCTTTATCCAAGAGTCGCTCTCCAGCATTAAGAGTCTGATTAAACGGACGGGTTTGGAGGGTGAGCTCTAAAGTCGGGGAGCCACAATAGATCCAAAGGGGTTGCAGTGGCGTAGGCCTTGAGGCCGCCCTAAATTAATCTAATCTAGTTCATTCATACAAAATTCAAGCAGAATTTTAAGATTTGCCTTGGATGCTCGCTAGCGATTCAAATGTTGAATTTAATGTTTGATTATACCGAGTTTTTGAATTGGCAATTGACTGATAAGCAAGCCGCCATACATGTTCTACTGCAGGGGTCCCCAAACTTTTTACACAGGGGGCCAGTTCACTGTCCCTCAGACCGTTGGAGGGCCGAACTATAAAACAAACTATTTTAAAGTAAAAAAAACGGGAACAAATAGAATATTTCAAATAAAGAACAAGTAAATTTAAATCAACAAACTGCCCAGTATTTCTGTGGGAACTATGGGCCTGCTTTTGGCTAATGAGATGGTCAATGTCCGGTTTAGTTATAGTGCTTTGGACTTTCTTCCTACTTCTGCTGTTATTTTACACTGTTTTCGGAGCCGTGACGCGTCCGTCCCGCGTCATCGGAAGTAGTACTGTACATGAGCGACGCAGCGCTTTGCGGCACCGCCACATGTAGTGCTCCTCTCACTGACCACCAATGAAAGAGATGCCCCCATTCCGGAAGTGCGGCGGGGGCCGGATAAATGTCCTCAGGAGGCCGCATGTGGCCCGCGGGCCGTAGTTTTGGGACCCCTGGTCTATTGAATATCTTGAAAGATGACAACCTAATCTGGTACTACAAACAGACACAGAGCTCACTAATTTGTACCAGCAGCACAACCATCAGCCCTCTGCCCATAAAGTAAACCATCGTTCCCTTTTTTACAAGGTGGGGTCGGATCCGACCCTGTAAATTTTTTTTTATTTCGCCTACTTCTCATTTTGCATTTTTAAAGTAAATATTAACTAATAATGATTAATGTTGGTTTGTGTGTATAGTTTGTGGTTGCTGTATACCATGCTTAGTCCTATATTTTTGACATCTCATTTCCATTTCTTTATTTGTACAGCTGACTAAGGTGCCAATCATTTCGTCTGTTATAAACAACGAGAATAATTTCCCTCCTTCAAAAAGCTCTCTGGCTTCACTCTTTGGCCCTGGGAGATGTGTAAAGTGAAATAATCGCCTATTTTTTCAGGCGGGGCTTAACGTCCAACTACCAACTACGGTGACGTGGACGGAGGCGACTAGCGAACGTACTTTACTGTAAATTTCTTATTAACCATTAAATAAAATCCAAGGTCTAAAGACCGGGAATCGAACCCAGTACCACAATACATACTAGCTTCGCAGGCCTCTAACCGCTCAGCTACCTTGGCACCTGGGAGATGTGTAACAATGTTTCTTTTAGGAGTTTTGGAGAATTTTGATTTAAGAGGTTTGTCAGATCATAGAGTTTCCAAATTCTTTCCTTAAATAAAATTTCTTTCCTCTCTTTCTTCGTCATCACAACTATACATTACGTCCCTCACCTCCTGCATCGAAAACCTCGTCCTGATTATCATCATTTGATAAAAGGTCATCCTCTTCCTCAGAACATGTTTCTTCCACAGATTCACCGTCAGATTCAGTCTTTTGTCTTAAAAACTCCTCGCTTATTTCATCCTCCATTTTTTACTCATTTTGATTGACTAAAAAACAATTTAGATGTCTTATGAACAAGGTCTTATTCGACCCCAAGAGACAAACTTTTGTAAAAATGATATTAGAACTCGGTTAAAAGAATACTAAAATCATAACCTACCTACTGAACGTGTTTATTATTGGGAGAAAGGATACCTGAATACATTTTGGTGCCAAAATGATATCACGTGCGTAGTTCACAGAAATGTAAGAGCTGGGTCGTATCCGATCCCAGATAGTGGGTTTTAACTGCATTAACATTTAATCTGCAGGATTGCATTATTATATTTCTTAAATGATGAGCATAAATCCATTTTAGATACAAAGAATTAATAAAGCTATAATGGAAAATATTACTCAATTTTGGAGTCTAGTTTTAATTTAGAACGTGTTTTGTACTTAAACGGCTAAGCAAAAATCCCTGGAAAGAAATAAGAGCGTATTCAAGTGTACGAAGGTTGCCACGATTGATCCCAGTAAATGCTCAGCGTCTTTAAAGAAATTGCTCTGTTATAATGCTGAATGCAATACTCTAATCCAAATGCAAGTAATCAATATCTGGGTAATCGTTAGAATACGATGTCACTTGACAAAAAAGTAAAACGAAACCACGTAAGAATGAATTGATTGCACCTAAACCAACTATGGACTCTCGCGAGGAACAAACATATGCATTTGGTTCTAAAGAATTTCTAGTTTTCCTGAACTAAAAACTTCTTGATTTACGAGGGTCGTTTGAAAAGTCCGTGCAAAGTCAGAGAGATAGCACTACTGGCGCGTATCGAGATTATGTATAGTTAGTAGCATCTCTTGGAAGAACACACACCAAGTTTCAGCCAGATCGGTCTATTTCTTTGTGTTTGGCATTCGTTTGAATCGAGGAAGTCGAGTGATTTTCAAAAAATGGACGAAAAAGAATTTCGTGTGTTGATTAAACACTACTTTATGAAAGGCAAAACGCCTCAGGAGACTAAAGAGAAGCTTGATAAACATTATGGTGACTCTGCACCTTCGATTAGAACAGTTTATAAGTGGGTTCATAATTTTCGGAGTGGCCATATGGGCACAAGTGACGCTGAACGTTCTGGACGCCCTGTTGAGGTTACTACTCCAGAAATCATTGATAAAATCCATGATATGGTGATGGATGACAGAAGAGTGAAGGTGCGTGAGATTGCTAGTGCTGTGGGCATCACCAATAAACGGGTACATAATATTTTGCATCAACATTTGGACATGACAAAGCTATCCGCAAGATGGGTGCCGCGATTGCTCACGCTTGACCAAAAACGAAATCGTGTGAAGTGTTGCAAGGACGGTTTGCAGCTGTTCCAGAAGAATCCGCAGGACTTTAAGCGTCGTTTCGTCACTGTGGATGAAACATGGATACATTACTACACTCCTGAGACAAAAGAACAATCTAAACAATGGGTAACCAAGGGGGAATCTGCGCCAAAAAAGGCGAAGACCGTTCCTTCGGCCGGAAAGATTATGGCGACTGTCTTTTGGGATTCGCAAGGAATAATTCTCATCGACTATCTGGAAAAGGGTAAAACTATTACAGGTGCATATTATTCATCGTTATTGGACCGTTTGAAAACCGAGCTGCAAGAAAAACGCCCACGATTGGCCCACAAAAAAGTCCTTCTCCATCACGACAACGCACCAGCTCACACCTCAGCAGTTGTGGTCGCAAAATTAATGGAAATAGGGTTCCAGCTCGTTTCACATCCCCCCTATTCTCCAGACTTGGCTCCCTCGGACTACTATTTGTTCCCCAATATGAAGAAATGGCTGGCGGGAAAATCCTATTATTCGGAAGGGATCAACAAACTAGAGCAGCGTTGGACGAAGTGTATAAGCCTAAAAGGAGACTATGTTGAAAAATAAAAAAGGTTGACCCCAAAAAATTAAGTAGTTTTTATTTTTGCACGGACTTTTCAAACGACCCTCGTAAGAAACTGCAGTACAAAAATTATTTGCTTCTATTCTAAATGAATCGGTAATATTTTCAAAAAAAAAATCAAAGATTCGACAGTTTCAAAATTATATTAAAGAATAATAACTAATGTAATGAGAGAACATTGCCCGGAGTCTAGCAGAGCACTGAAAAAAAGCTACGGACTCAAAAAACCTCAGATGTGGACATGCCTTAAATTAAAGAATAAATAAGTAAATAATAACGAAATGAAAATTAGAAGCAAAGCTAAATTTAAAAGGCAATAAAACAAAATTTTCTCAGAATATTTATTCAAAAAACAAATAGCAAGTCGAAAAATAAACAAACCAATTAAATATACAGTTATGATATACATAAAATATCTGAATAGATGTGTCTGTGTGTAGAAATGTGGTATTGGGCTAGTGTTGTTGATATGGGAATAAAAGTGGGATAGTGGAGGAGTCGTCACTGGGACACTAGTTAATATTTAACTGGGAACGTCACCGTTTGACAGTGCTTTATGTGATAGTTTATCTGCGGCTGGTTGTTCGCCGTTGGTCCAAGAGGTGGAAGTGTGTGTGCATGCATGTCCGAACGACATCTCGCTGACTGTCGCCCCCGGCCAAGGGCGGCTCGGCCGGCCGGCAGAGAGTCCCTCTCTCTCATTCGCTTATCAATTTCAATTCAACGCTATTCGCAGCAGAGCTTCTACACTGTTACAATATAAATGTTATGTATGCCCCATTCTAGAGATAAGCGTATATCTCATATTAGATAAATGAACAAAACATTAATATATTGCGATTGACTGATTAGATAATACGTAAGTAATTATTATACCACTTTCCTATTCGCGATATTATACCTTCAATTTAGAATTTATTGTCAGTTTTTTTGTAAGAGCATGATAGATGTAGACCTCAAATGCACTTGCTGAGAGTGGTGCCACGATAGCCGAGTGGTTAAAGGCGAGACCTGTGAAGCTAAAATGTATTGTGGTACTGGGTTCGATTCCCGGGACCTAGGTCTTGGATTTTATTCAATATTTAATATGTGAACTTTGTAGTAAAAAGTATGTTTGCTAGACGCCTCTGTCCACGACATCTAATTGGTAGTTGGACTTAAAGCCCTCCTTAACATTACACATGTTAAGGGAAGCTGAATACATTTCTTAATAATTTTCTCCATATTATACATTTCTATATTTTCTCCATATTATGTGGTAGACCTGTTGTATAATTGGCAGAGTTTCCCTTCGTTTTCATTGTTTGTAAAGTCAGAATTGAGCAATGTAAATATTTTGTAAGGTGGAAGTAAAATGTTTGTTGCAGCTTTGTAAGTATATAGTGAACAAGGTGTAAGTATTGTTAGCCCATATTAACATTTGGAATTCGTATTTTTAAAAGTCTATTTGCTTGCAAAAAGTGTTGGATATTATATTTTCTATAATGGAAGGAGAGAGGGCACATTTCAACATCACAGTTAAAATGTGTGCCCTACCGACCTGCAAGTTTGTGACTTTTTTTTTTGTTTAATCGCAGAGAAGGGGAAAGTGGGTCCGAACCTACATTAAGAAGCGTAACAACCCGAATTTTTGTTCAAATTTCCTGAACCCATCATCACTTCGGGTACCACATCCCGAACTGAGTCATTCTTGATTTTTGAACTAGATTTCAGTGGTTTAAAAGAGAAAGTAATGTAGTAGTGAGAGAAATAACTGATAGAAGGTAGATTCAGAGTAAAGTAATATCATTTCTTTCTATTTTATATTGTGTTCAAAGCTACCCCACCAGTGGGGCAGATATTAACATTTGACACAACATTTTTAAATTAAAAAAGTGTAGATATATATGTAAAGTACCAACAGTTTATTGATATAGATCAGTTAAGAAGACTTGAAAGTTGTAGAAAACAAAATAAAAAGGTTCAATAATACGATTCTGTGCACTCTGTGACAGAAAATGTAAATTCTGTTCAAATGTGCCCCCTCTCCCTATATACAATAATGCGAAAACCATGGAGGAATTCTCTGCACCATAAGTACACCTAGAAGGGCCAATAATTTGTTATAAACATAATTGTAACGTAGACTATATACGAGACTATACTGGGTGAACCAGTAAGTATTGTCTATAGGTATAGTACATCTACAGTGGAGTTCAATGACGTATTGGCCAACTTCATATTTTCCACTGTTCATGAGTGACGTCACTTTAAATTTGTTTTTCTAAAATCATTACTTTTTTCCAATAAAAATGTTATTACTCAGAAAGTTTTAGTCACCATTTCGAAGCATAAAGTATTCTCCAAACAGCCTCAATCTTCCTCCGGATACTGGAAAAATAGAAGAAATCGAAATTTTCTAGAAAACTCATTCGGCCCTTACGTGATCATTATCAGACCTAGGTGCTGGCCGCTTTTTATAAAAGTTTCCTTGTTTAATGGGCTTTCAAACGGTATATCATTTTCCAGGATTCCTTTTATCTTCGTATGAGAAATTACGTTTGTTTTACAAGAAAACGTGTTCACGAGCACTCAACAGTGTTAGTTGATCAAGTTGTTTAATTCATTGAAAACTCTTTTAGATGGACCAGTAGTCAATTTTTAAAGAAGATTGTGTTAAAATAAGGAAGTCAAAGGTTACAAATTGCACTTAAAAAAAAAAAAATCCGATCACTCTGAAATATTTGAGAAAACGTAATGAAATATTTTAAACAAGTGCTATTTTTATAAACGAAAATTCAAATAGTTTGTATTTACTCCAAATTATTATTTCACCACAACTACACCGTTGAAAAAGAAAAGAATGCGAATAAACCTTAAACTTTTTTTTTTTTAGTGCAATTTGTAACCTTTGACTTCCTTATTTTAAGACAATCTACTTTAAAAATTGACTACTGGTCCATCTAAAAGAGTTTTCAATGAATTAAACAACTTGATAACTAATCTGATCTGTGCTATTGTTCTAATTTTGTAAATTAAGTATCTACAAGTTATGTAATTTTCACCCAAACCTAATGTGCTAATTTTTCTGAAAACGGAGCTAAAAGAAGAATTAATACATCTATCAATACTCAAACTGAGACAATGATTTTTTTTAATGTTTTTAAAATGGTATGCTTATTCTTATTCTGATCTAAATCACGTTCAATTATAAACTTCAATATAAGAGTAAAAGAAGAGAAGAGAAGAAGCACTTAAGTTCCACCACAACGAAAACCAATAAACAACAAAATGGCAGTATGGCGTTCACTCGTATAAAGCCGAAGAGATACAGTAAGTAATAATTGTAGAATTACAGTCTACTTTACACCCAGAATATTTTAACATCCTATTAATAGTGTCAAAAGGTTTCTCTACGTTGCACTACAATCAAATAAAGCAAATATAACGTAACTGGGCACTTTATGAGCGAAAATAGGCATTGCCTGCAGAGGATAAAAAAACTAACTGACTAAGGATCGAAAAGATCGGCCGCTAGTTCTGACAGACAAGTCCAACAACACAAATATCTTCTCCTTTGCTACCCATTTTCGTACGTAAAAATAAAGTCAATCAATATTCATAAGGAACAAAATTATTATCAGCGAATCAGCTGGTAGTACATATATGAGGAGAAAAGTTTTATTATGAAAGCTTTTATATGTTTTCCCATTAATTTATAACAGGAAAACAAAAGAAAAAGAACTGAAACAGAAGAAAAATGTCGAAGATAAACCATATTTATTTAGTAAAACAATGGAATTGATTTAGAACTCTTCGACAATGAATGGTAGAAGCTCTCTTTCGCTCGTTTCATTTTAGACTCCGACCTTTTTTTCTACTATTATTTTTCTCTTTGACGTCCGCCAATTGTTTTGTATATGGACGGACAGGGTAGAACCGATATTTAAAACTGCTTTAATTGTTTATAAAATTAGTTTTTTGTTTTGTTTCGTACAGGCTGGAATAAAAACATTTCTAAGACTCCAAATTATTCAACGCTCAAAATGTTTGGAGCATTTTTAATTAAAAAGTGGATGGTGGAGCGTTGCAAACATATTTTACTGTAATTTTTTTTATTTTAACCATTGAATGAAATTTAAGACCCAAGACCTGTATCGAACCCAGTACCACAATTATCTTGTTATTTCATTTATTGCTATAGAATACACATGCTTTCTGTGTGTGAGTTAGCCAATATATGAACAATAATATCAATTAGATGTAGATAAAATATAGAATCAATAGAGGAGAAGGTGGTAATATGGGAAGGGGTTGGAATTTGGGACACCCCTGTTTTTGTGAAACCAGTAGTGGCTATCTGTTAGTTTTTGGTGCCTTACTACTCTTTGGGGTAGGCTCTGTCTGCTGCAGAAGGCAGCGCCGTCAATCGAGTGGCAGCTTTGTCCAAGAGAGGATCGTGTTGATTTTGTCAATGCTAAAAAGTTTTCTTAATGTTGATTTTCCTCTGCTTTTGGTTAATACCGAGGAAAGTTAGAGTAATTTCCTTTAGACATTAAAAATGTAGAAAGTAGAGAGTTTTAAATGCCAGTATTAGAGATTTCAAACATGAATGTATATTGGGGAAAAAAAATGAGGTTATATTGTACGCGGTGTATGGTGGTATTATGGGACACAGCGTTGTCCCATATAACAACCTCGTTAATCGTCTGCCGAACGAGTGTGAAAAGTGGCACTGAGGACGAAACTAGTGTCTTATAATTTTTTTTTCTACTATGATGGACCTAAAAAGATCATTTCAAAGATTTCTTGACATTTCTCTAAGAAAACTGATTACACCCTAATTTGTATCCTTAATGTACGATAATTGTGTAAAATGTAGTTTTGTGGCTTATTTAAGGCTTATTTTTAGAATTCATGGAGAAACGAGAACATTAACTATAATTATTATGTGTGTCCCATATTACCACCACACTTTCTGAAAACCCAATATGGTACCACCACAGACTTTTTCAGTGTAACTCCAGACTCCTTGCTGTGGATCCACTCAGGACTCCAAATTTACAAAGACAAATAATATATGTACATGATTTTACTTCAGAGTAGATTTTAAATTCAGTAGTGTTCAAAATATGCAAGGTAAAACAAGACTGACCTCATCTAATATAAAACAATAAATAATATTTTAAAATTGAAAAAATCAATTAAAAATGAAAATAAAGCAGATAATTGCTCAGTAGATAAAAGAGAAAGTAAATTAAATAAAGATTTGAGCCAAACATAATTTTTAAGAAGGAAAATAAATAAATTTATAGGTAAATATAATTTATATTATATTACATTTACCAAAATGAAATTTCTTACCCCTTAAGAGACTGTTTACAGAAATTATAAATAATATTTTTCTTTCCTTTAGAACTTAAAGAAATAAACAAATTAAAATTTCATTTTCTTTATAAAAAGAAAATGTTAAGAAGTTAGTGGAAAAACAGATCGAATAAGTTGAAAAGTTTTATGGTCAAAAAGAAAACTTCGCAAAAAAAGGTCAAATTAAACAGATATAATTACAGTCAAAGATCTATTAAAATAATGATTTACATCTTTTAATCTACAAAGATGTAATTGAGAGATAATTCTGTCCAATGATATCCCAAAAGGAAGGTTCCATAACGACAGAAGAAGTTAAGAACCTATTTTGTTTATTTCCATTATCTCAAAGAATAGTAACATATACTTTTTGTTTCACACCCAAAAACGTTCTGTGACTTAATAGAACAATAATGGAAAAGTAGTCTTAACAATGGTAGGTGAAAATCCGAGTCCAGTGAATGGCTAAAATATTATACGGATTTTTAACCAGAAATCACTACAAAACTACAAAATGTTTTCATTCCTTCACTGAAATTAATAAATCCAGAATTTATCCTCGTGTTTCAGATTTATAAGACAAAATTTACACGCTTGCTGGGTAAGTTGAGTTGCGACTCCCTTGGGCATCAATACTTTGTAAATCAATTACAGCCAGTCTGTGAACAGGGTACTTTTTGAAAGGAGTTTGCTTGTCATTTTGCTAATTCCAACTAGTGGTACACCTTCTGAAGAATATGGTGTCCACATTCCTAAATTTTGGAAACTAACGTTGAGTAGATTGTGCGTTTAGCGTTCAAAACCTCAATACTTTCTTTATACTTCACAAGTTTGCGTATTTGCTTCGACTTGACCCATTCTGCTGTCAATAATTTTATCTACCTACCCAATAAATTTTTACATTATAGTTATAATAACTATAATAACAGAAAGTTACAATAACAGCAATCAGATTTGAATTTTACGTTTCAATAATATTTTATTGAGGTAAATGAGTTTGCTATCAATGCACAGCAAGTTTTTGTGAATTATCTAGTCTAGGAAGGTAATAAAGCTTAACAATAATTCTATTTTAGGGTCTAATACTCAACCCCAATCAAAACAATTTTGGTCTCTCCTTATTATATATTTTTTTTATAGTAAATTTTATCTTAAATTTGAGAAAAAATTGCTATTTTTTACAATCAGTCCGTCCACAATCACCTATTTATTGATTGCATTATCATTTTTAGGAAATATTATAATTTATGATTAAAGCGGCAGTGAATAACATAATTTATGATGGATTTAGGATGGATCACGGTGATTTGTTCAGGTCGCCTGTAGCAGCAAATGAACGATATGTGTGCTATGTGCCGGTTCGCACGTTGTGTGTTGTTAGAGTAACTATGACGTCAAATATCTAATGCTGTACAGTTTATGTGCAGCACGTGACCTGTCGCATATAATAGCCGTCTGTCTGTTTGAAAACAAGTGTTTCTCATCTCAAACATATTTACTTTGATATGTGTGATAATATTAACACTTGCTTTAATACTGTTTCACTTGTTAGAAGCTTAACTTCATAGAGTTGTTTAAAAATCAGTTTCTAAGAATGTCTCCGCGTCAGTAATGCACCTTTGAAAGAATGTAGAACTAAAATAATTTAGCAACATTGTGTCTTGTAATTTTCATTAAAAAAATTCATTTCATTTGAAACAATATTATGCATTTTTCAATTGAAAAAATAGTGCCAAGCTTTCGCAGTACCGGAACCCTTTCTTTCACTATTTCATAATGCTTCAGTAGTGCAGGAATAAAGTGCATAAAACGTGTGACGAGAGAAATCCTGTGGCCAAAAATTGGCAAAAACGTTTTGATAGTCGCATTGCTAGCTACTAACTCCAAAACTAACTGAAGTATTAAAGCTACGTACAAGACCAGAAGATTATTCAGATGATGGTTAGGTCTCTGAACGTGCTATTGTAGACTGAATGAACACAGAGCATAGCCTGGAAAGATTTTTTCAAAAAGAAGATGAAACAGTTCTGCTCGTTGTGTCACTGTGGAGGGCCAGTTTTCCTCAGGGTTCGGTCGGCTCTTTGGACGAAATAAAACAACACGCCTTCATATTTTGCCCAGAAGTACCTTACCAGTCTTCTAAAGCAGACAGGACTCGGAAGTCCTCTTCTGTAATATTCCATGTAACTGATTTACTAGAAGGTAAGAATTTTTATTTTCTTTTAGTAACTAAAGTATTACAATCGTGCAGATTTCCGGCTGTGAATATAGTTTTTAGAGGGATTTTCAGTTAAACCCAGTATTGTGGAATAAAAGCATTTCCAAGGAAAATAAAAGAAGTAGTCTTCTACTCCATCATCGAAAGCATTCTTGCTTATGGCGCCGAGGCCAGGACTACAACTCAGAAGTGTCGCTCAAAGATATGGGGTTGAAGAAATTGGACTATTGGAGGAGGTGCTAGCAAAAAAAAAACAAACTAGGATGGGTAGAATGAGAAACAGGGATGTTAGACATCAACTGAGGATAGTAGAGCCAATGGAAAAGAGAATAGGGAAAAAGAAGTTAAGATGGGCACCTTAGGAGGATGTTCCCCCCAGGCAGGTGTCCAGAAGTGGTAAGAGGATGGACGCCCCAAAGAAATAGAAGAGGAGATTAAGGAAGAGACAGCTGAGAGGTGATGCCCAGAATAGAGAATTGTAGAGATTAGGATTGAGCCGAAACAGGGAACTCGCCTATTAAGTAGATTAGATTAGTTAGGGCGGCCTCAAGGCCTACGCCACCGCGACCCCTTTGGATCTATTGTGGCTCCCCAACTTTAGAGCTCGCCCTGCAGTCTAATCAGACTCTTAATTCTGGAGAGTGGCTCCTGGGTAAAGCTCACAGGCCTTGGTGTTTCCTCCCCGAGAAGTAACATCCTTAGCCGTACAAGCCCCTCACACAGACACAACACGTGCAGTGCCGTTTCCTCCTCTTCCTGACAGAACCAACAAAGGCTATCATCTGCCAGGCCTATGCGATGCATGTGTTTTCTGAGCCTGTAGTGGCCAGTTAATAGGCCTTACAATTTCCTTATAGCCCCACGGCCTTGACGAATTAATTTTGCAGTCAGCTTCGGCGAATAGCCTCTAATGAACTCCTTCGCCTGTTTCTGCCCTGTGGTGGCGAGCCACCACTCCTGGGGACCTACTCTACACCCACAAGTTAATGTCCGCAGACTTAACACACTTCGAAACCTCTAAACAGGGCTCCGGTCAAACGAAGTGTCCCGCAAAGCCTTCCTGGGCCAATAAATCTGCCACTTCGTTTCCCTTATATCCTGAATGACCAGGTACCCAAACCAGTAAGACCTTATTCTGGTCACTAATTTCCTTCAGGGCACCCAGACAGTCCCAAACCAGTCTTGAGTTGACCTGATAGAAACTTATCTCGGCTATCCGAGAAAATTACGACCTTAGAATTAATAATTCCTCGCCTACTAATCTCGGTAGCGCAGAACCTAATTGCAGCTAGCTTAGCCTGAAAAACTGTAGTTAGTTTTCCTAGGCTAACCGAAAAGCTACGTTTCGGCTTGGCTCGCCGATTAAGTAAGTATGAGATTCTGTGTACGATAAAGTGGTTTTTTAAAGAATGGTCTCCCTTTCTCCGTTGCTGGGTGTATCCCCACCGAAACTCAAAAATGAAAAAAATCGCAGATATTTCAAATTTTGATATTTCAATTAGGTGCCAGCAGAAGATGCCTTATAGCCAATTAGATTTTTATCAAAATAGGTCTACCGGAAGTGACGCATTACTGAGTTGGTTTTATACTTTCCCAAGACATTCTCTAAAGAATCCCTAAAGATTTTCATTTAACTCGAATTCCAGATCCAGAATTTGAAAAGTTATATAAATAGTGAACACAACATCACTCTATTATTGAACATTCGGTATAATTTAGTACCAAATAGCTGTATTTCTTTAATTTCAATGAACTGAATTGAATATTATATTAGCAACAGTGTGCATTGTTTGCCTATGCAGGCAATTGCAACAAGCGCTGGTACATATTGAATTGTGCGGACATGATGATGAACTTACTACAGGCTAAGTAATTTCCATAATTATATCACAATACGATATCATTGCATGGCAACAGAGACTAATTTACTCTGATAATTAATGTATATTACTCAATCAAGCTACATAGTTGGATGGGTAATTTTATTTAGTAAAACAATTTAAGTAAAGTAAAAGTAAATTTTTTAGCCATGGCTTAACGTTCGTTCAATTACCAAATTAGTTATCGTGAATAGGGGGGCGGAAGCTCATACTTTACTAGAAACAATTTTCTTCTAACAAATAAAAAGTAGCCATACGCGGGTTTCGAACTGGCAAAGCCACGCTCTTGACCACTAGACCAACATCCGCCGCCTAATGAGGAGATAAATTATAAACCTGGAACAAAAATTTTCCAAAAAAACGAAAAACTCATGCTGTAAAATGGTACTTTCACTTTTTGAATTGTCTAAGAAACTAGATAGATAATTTTATCAAGATATTTAAAAAAAAATTAATTTACAGGAAGTCAGGAAATAATCTAGTTAGCAACGCCTCCTTTAATAATGCCTAAGGCTAAAAATGACTTTATATTATTCCTATTATGATCATTGAGAGCAGAGCCTACTCACGTCCCTCTCCCAAAATACCCTCAAATTCTCAAATATAATTTGTAGATCAATCAGAATGCAATGAGGATACAAAGATCGCTAAGTTGTAGGCGAGTCCCCGAGTCACCTGATATGATTTAATAGATAGATGTATTATATATGTAATATATTCAGTTTTCATCTTTCTAAAATTTTTGGTTTTTGAGATATTTTTAATTTATCCCCTCACTCACTTATGGTTGTATACCGTGGTTCCTTAAAGAATGGGACAAGAGCAGACTACAAGCCTGTGAAAAGCTTTGTATCTGAAAAAAGTAGAAGGAAAATAACAAGGCAAGACCGCATTCAAAACACGACCATCAGGTCGTCTTCGTTGTAAATTGAACCACTAATAGACCAGGTGGAAGATAGCGCAGCTACGATGGTTCGGACAGATCTTTCACGAAAGGCTTTCGAAATGAAAGTGATAGGGAAGCGTATCTGAGGAAGAAGAAGAAGTATTTCCTAGGAAGTTAATGGTAAAAGAGTTTTGCAAAGTAGAGGACAGAAACCACTGGCGGTCTTTTTTAAAAGCCTCCTTACCATAGGGTTAGATGAGACCAGGGGTCCCCAAACTGCGGCCCGCGGGCCACATGCGGCTCCCTGGGGATATTTATCCGGCCCCCGCTGCACTTCCGGAAGGGGCATCTCTTTCATTGATGGTCAGTGAGAGGAGCACTATATGTGGCGATGCCGCAAAGCGTTGCGTCGCTCATGTACAGTACTACTTCCGATGACGCGGATTGCCCGAAAAATAACAGCAGAAGTAGGAAGAAAGGTAAAGCACTAGAACTAAACCGGACATTGACCATCTCATTAGCCAAAAGCAGGCCCATACACGTAGTTCCCACAGAAATACTGGGCAGTTTGTTGATTAAAATTTACTTGTTCTTTATTTGAAATATTCTATTTGTTCCCGTTTTGTTTTTTTACTTTAAAATAGTTTGTTTTATAGTCCGGCCCTCCAACGGTCTGAGGGACAGTGAACTGGCCCCCTGTGTAAAAAGTTTGGGGTCTCCTGGATGAGACAATCGACTAAGGAGATAAAGTGATATTTTTAACACTTTCACTCACAAACGACCATAATCTGAAACACCAAAATATTTTTAATCCCTCAAAAATCTCATCAAAGCGGATATTTTGGCTTTAAAACATTAAACTGAAAATATTACTTAATCGCAATATTATCCATATCTTGTAAGAAAAAGTAAAAAAAAAAACTTATTAAATTTTTTGGTGCCATTAAAATATAAAGAAATAATCTTAATATTAAAATTCATGCGATGAAATAATAAATTACACAGTACTGAGAAGTGAGGAATCCATTTTGCAACGTAAAGTCACCCAATTTACTAGCAATAACGCTGAATGCTACTTAGAACAGAAGTCGCCATACACTCACATCTCTTTTGCTTTTCTGCAAATTGAAATGCAGTACTTTCTAAAAAAGCTACCCATTTTATAAGATTTGAATAATTTACTTGCTTTAATACAATATTTAGAATATTAATATACAGGATATTAATTATCTTCTACAAAGTTATTTCTGTATTAAAGGATATTCTCAGAATTGTTTTTATATATTATTCGAGTAAAAACTGCTTTGAAAGTAACCCTCGTTGGGGCTTTTCAAATATGGATAAGTTATTAAGTGAAAAAAAATCTTCAATTTCACAGACAGAAGAAACAAATCGTCCAAATTTAACCGGTAATCTCTCGTTGTGAAGATACGGTCCCGAAATCTCGGCCAATGTAACGAAAAACACGAGCCACGGATCAATGTAAAATTTCTCGTTAAATTAAAAAAAAAAACTCCGACTGAGTGCTATAAGTTGATGAAAAGGGAACTATGGTGAGAATTCTGTTTTTTGTGCGCGTGTTTTCCGAATGGTATAAACGGTTTTCTGAAGGCCGAGAGAGCACCGAAGATGTCCAACGTCCAGGTCGACCTGTCTCTGTTTCAACTCTCGCAAACAGTGACCAAAATCAATGAAATGGGTTCCAGAGGGTCAAACTGTAAACCAAACTTACTATTTGAAAGTTTTGGCAACACTGCTCTGAGCGAGTTTCGTATCCACAAGTCGTTGGTCTTGCACGAAGAGGTGAAGCAAAATTCGGTGGAGCTCCTAAATGCTCTTACAAAAGAAGACTTCTACAGCATTGCTTTGACCAATGGAAAAAACGAATGGAACGGTGTGTGGTGAGGGGAGCGGAGTTCATTAAAGGGGAGCTTTTGATTGTAGAATATTTTTTAAAATAAAACTCTTTTTTCTGCAACCATGTAGGAATGTTCTCATTACTCAATTAAAATCAGCTGTGTAATGCCCACCTTTACCTCACTAGTGGGGAAAAATTTCCATTAGTGTCACTTTCCGCACTAGTGAGTGGAAAAACTTTATTGTGCTTCCTTGATATAAGAAGTTTTGTTATTAAATATTTCCTGTAAAACTTTAATAAGCTTATTTAACGTAACTAAATAATTAAAAAACGAATATTAAAAAATAAAATAAAAATTGAAAGGAATATAGAAATAAAAATAATACTTTAATAAATAATTAGATATTTTTAATTATAACAGTTAAAAAGGTTATAGTGTTACCTTATAGAAATTTAAAATGGATTCTAGTGATTCCTGTTTAGAAAACACTCCTCCATCAATAAAAGAAACAGCAGAAAATGTAATAAGTAATGTAAATACGTAAGTAATGTAAATAATTGTAATATAACAATAAATGTTTATAATAAATGTTTAAAAGGGGATTTTACAGGGCGAAATCTTGAGTCCTCTTTTGTTTTCTTTGTATATTTCAGATATAGTTACTTTCTTCAACTCTAGAAACTTAACTGGACTCACGTTAAATAAAGACAAAGATCTGTATATGATTTTGTATGCAGATGATATGGTCCTTCTTGCCCCCACTTGGATGAGTTCCCAAAAGCAATTAATTGCTCTAAAGGAGTACTGTGAGGAGAATTTATTGAATGTCAATATCAGCAAGACTTTTGCAATGGTCTTTTCGAAGGGTGGAAATTTATCAAATGTAAAGCAATTGAGTTATGGAGAGAATAATTTAAATTTTTCTAATAACTTCACTTATTTGGGGGTCCCTTTTTCTCCATCCGCAAAGTTTACAAAGGCAGGCAAATATTTTCTTTCAAAGAATGTAGCTGCTACGGCTTCGGTTATGTCATTATTAAAGTCTTGTAAGAGTGACAGTTGGGAAACTAAGCTTGCTTTGTATGATTCCATCTCTGAGAGTGTGCTTTTGTACTTGGTGGAAATCTGGGGTTGTAACCTCAGTAATGTTATAGAAAGAGGGCAACTGAGATTTTTAAAATTACTGCTGCATCTACCAAGGAATACACCTGATTGTTTTGTACGGATTGAAACGGGAAGGATACATACTGGTTTTAAGATCTTTAAAAGAGTTTTAGGCTGGTGGTTAAGGCTGCTAGAAATGCCAGATTGTCGCCTTCCCAAACTGTGCTATTTAAGGTTGAAGGAATTGGATGGTAGTTGTAATATACCATATAATTGGGTGAGTTCACTGAGACATTGCCTCTCTTCTATCGGTGCTGAAGACCTGTGGGCTGGTCAGAGCGTAGCTGTGACTCGTGAAGAATTCCGTGGATTGTTGGACTCGTTCGGGAACAATTTGCTGTCTAAAGATATCGAGTCAGTCCTGAATAGTCGCTATAGTCCGCGTTACAGACATTTAAGCGATTTAAATTTTGGAGAAGTTTACTTAACTTACAATATTCATATTGAAAAGTTGAGATTAATGGCTCAGCTTCGTTTAAGTTACAAAAAGGTCTGTAAAATATATTTCAATCGGAAAAAATTTGAATTTAATAGTAATAAATTATGTCAACTGTGTTCATTAAATGAACCTGATGACATAGCTCATGCCATCGCAAGGTGCCCTACCCTTTCATCTTTTAGAGATCCACTTGTTCAGAAATATTGTGGTGCTGTGGACAATTGTGATGACATCTTTGTAAATTTTCTTTCTTTTACGGAGCCAGGTCATCTGAGTAAGTTGAATGATGTTTTTCTTTTCTGTCAAAATATTTTTAAATTAAGAAGTATTTTTTGTTAGTTTTCAAAGTTATTCTATCATTTTATTTATTTTTTACTATTCTTGCCTTTTATATTTATATTTTGGTAATTATTATTATTTTGTTTTTTACTAAGTTATCTGGAGTTTGTTTATTCTTTAAATAGGTAGATCCGAATTTTTTTTTTTTTTTTTTGTTATTTATTAAGGGCAATGAAGTATTTCTTATTTTTATTTTTAATTTGTTTTGTTGGAACCACTGAGTATTTCTGTTTACCTTTTGCCTTATGAGGCTACTTGTTTATGTTTGAATTTAAATTTTATTATTTTTTTCTTATTTTTATTAATTATGTATAACTATTATTTATGTATTTTTTGAGGTCTATCTCCAACTGTATACCCTATATGGGTTAAGCCAGTTGTAAAATTTAAATAAATAAATAATAAATAAATTACTTTTTGTAGACTGTAAAAATGAAATTTTTAATTTTTTTAGTTAATAGATCTAATGGTTGCAGAAAAAATATAATATTTAACTCGAGTGTCAAGTATTTTCCTCACACTCGGCAAACCCTGCCTCGCGTGAGGAAAAGTACTACTTTCCACACTTGTTAAATAAATTACTATTTCATAAGCAGTCTCCTCATTTAATAGCCAGACCTCGTGTATCGCCAAAAAGCATACACACTTCTTGCATTAATTAGAATATTTTACTGACAAGGCATCTCTTATAAGTGTACTAAAATTTAACATTAGATCAGTAGTAATTTTCATCTACAAATTTAAATATTGCGCTAATTCAGTAGATTACTATTTTCCACTAGGCTAATTTTGTCTAATTGAGAACTGGTTGTTAAATTTTATACTAGGGTAATAACAAGGCTGGTATTGTATATAACACAGTATTCTGATCATCCCTTGTTTCCAATAAATTATAATTATTGAATTCTGAAAATAAACATGGCTACCACTTCATGGGAGCTCGTATTGCGCCATTAGATGGTGAAGTGGATGGACTCAGTTCATCCATTATCTAATGTATTCACTATTTAAGGGCATTACATCACTCTATTGTAGTAAACTCATTTAGTTTCACATAGAATTTGAGAAGGAGATATGTTCAGAAATAGGTAATTATTACATTAATTAACTATTTTATAGCTGTCCAGCGAATTACATGAAAACAAACTCAACATTATGTAATAACATACATAACGAATAAATTCTAACAATGCAGGGAAACTAGGTTAAAATCTGTTGTGAACTACTAACCAAACTTCTTTAAGCAACAATATGATTCGTTAAAACTGTAAATTTCATTAAATATAACCTTACTGAATAGAGCATTGTTCATTGTTTTTGGCGACTGATTCATTAATCCAAATGGGAAAAAAGAATATTGCCAATCTCAGTCATTATTACTTTATTTGTTGCCAAATTTTCAACCTAGGGACTAAGTCATCTTCAGGGATTATGCTATTGACAATTACAGTGGTCAAAAAAGTATTCATACACTAAGTTTTTTTACTTCATCTACTGAACTTTTGTTACTAGGATGATTACTCCTTAACAAAAACTTACAGTTTAAAAAGTTAAGTATAAGGGTTGATTAAACGCCAAAAGGTACACAAATCAGCAAGTACCCAACATTTCATTAATACTTCATTGATATTATTTAAGTAATTTTACCGCATTAATTTTCATTAATATTTTTTAAGAATTTATTAGATGTCACATACCCTTATGCTGGCCATTTTCATCTACAAAATATTTGTTCAAGTAGCACACCATTTAACTTAGATTGACTGTAATATCTATTTATCTATAATAATCAAACTATTAATCACTGGTGAAAAAGAAAACGTTATAAAAAATAAAAAAATATGAGGCTAAAAAATTCATAAACTTTTTTAAAAATTGCTTACACCAACATACATCAATGATTTTATTTATTTTTATTTTTAAATAAAAATCGTCGGTTTAAGTTCATTCTTCGATAAAGTAATTGTTATTTTATGTAGTAGTCAATCTGGCTTTATCGTAAATAATATAGTTTTCTTCAATTACATTCTCCATCTAGGTGTTCTTCCCACAATGTTGTGTATATGTAATATAAAATAAATAAGATATGCATATTTTTAGGACAGCTAATTATTCCAGTATTTTACCATAAGTAAAATTAGGGGAACTAAATTAAATTACAATTGAGAAATGAATAAATAATGTTGAATAATCTACTTGTTATTAACTGTGTGTTATTTGTCCTCACGAATATTTCGGTAAGACGAATTCAAGACTGAAATATTGCTTTAAATCCTCCGTGATTCAAATTTAAACAGTAGCCGACTCTAAATTTGTCTTTTTCTAATTTAACATGCATGTATATGTGACAACTTCAGAATCAGAAGAATAATTTGGAATAGAGTTAAAATAAAGTACCTATTTATACGAAGATATAATATACATTTTATCACAATTATAACTATTATGAATGAACTGGCCAGCATAAGGGTCTGTGACATCTAATAAATTCTTAAAAAATATTAATGAAAATTAATGCGGTAAAATTACTTAAATAATATCAATGAAGTATTAATGAAATGTTGGGTACTTGCTGATTTGTGTACCTTTTGGCGTTTAATCAACCCTTATACTTAACTTTTTAAACTGTAAGTTTTTGTTAAGGAGATTTTTGTACCTTTTGGACAGATTTTCCTTTTTGTCTATTAGCAAAGTTACATATCTGCTTTACAGATTGGATTTTTTTAAAATTTGGAATAAGCTATTCTATCATTATAACCTGATAAGGTGTTAAATCGGAACCGTAACTACCACTGGAGAGATCTTTTTAAAGAATGGTTATAGTTGCGGTCCCCAAACCATCCTCAATAACAATTTTTTTGAGAAAGCCTTTTTATATAAAATAGGAAGGTATTTGTACGTAAATAGCAAAATTAAACTGCGATTTCAGTACTTCCTTTTAAGAGGAGCAAGAAAAATAAACTGCGATTACAGTACTTCTTTCTAAAAGGCAAAGATTTTGAATCGAACGACAATTCATTGATGTAAATCGGTTCACTCATTGATAATTTTAACGATTGCAGTACTTCCTCTTAGTAGGTGTAAGAGCATGATGGCACTTCACAGCCACGTAGAGGAGCTTTAATCACTTCTTCGTGCTAAATTTTATCAAAATCGGGTTAAGCTTTGTAGAAATATTGGTAATAATAGTTTTAGAAAGGGCCTTATTTGGGTGGGGCAAACTCCCCTCCTTATGAGGCATAGCGTCGAGACTTTTAAAGTACAAATCTGTACAAAATTTCGATTCGATTGACACTCCATTCATGAAAATCGGTTCACGTGTCGATAATTTGAAACGATTGCTATACTTCCCCTTAACAAGTGTAAGAGCAGATCGTCGCTTTATTGTTAGGTAGGGGAGCCCTAACCCTATCATCCTACCAAATTTTATCAAAATAGGGCCAAGATTTACAGAGTAATTAGTAATAATAATTTTGGAGGGGGCCTTACATAAAGGGGGCTAACTCCTCTCCCATTCGATGTACAGGGCCGAGACCCCCAAAAGGCACATCTACATAAAGTTCCGAATCGAATGACACCTCATTCATGAAAATCGGTTCACGCGTTTAGGCGCTACGTTGTTTACAAAAAAGGTAACAAGAACAACAACAAGAACAACAAGAAGAAGAAGAACAAGAACAAGAACATTTTTTGAAAAAGCCGTTTTTGCTCATTTTCGGCAACTTTTTTCTCGAAACCTATTAGATCTGGGTGGTTGCAAAAAAATTATAGTTATAAAGGAGAATTTGGAGTAAGATTTAAAGAAAATTTGGGAATTTTATCTTTTATAGAAAAATAGAAAAAAATTGTCAAAGTTGGGTGTTTTTCAACGTTACACTTTTTCGTGCAGTTTTTGATGGTCAACCCTTATACAACTGTCCTACCGGACAGTTTTAATTTCTTCAGCACTGAAATCGAAGATAGTAACAATGAATTTAATGCTCTCATTTTCTTTTATAAACATAAATAATTGAGTAAAAAGCAGAAAATTCGATTTGATATTGAGCGGAAAATTCGAAAATTGAAATGTTCCTCAAGAAAAGAGCTCATAACCAATTTAAAGAAATCATGGGCAGAAACCACATCTCAAGTAACACTATACCTGGTGGAATCTATGCCAAGGAGGCTTCAGGAAATAACAAATGCAAAGGGATTGCACACAAAATATTAGGTCTTTAGTTTTGCGTTAATTATACGATGTAATTATATGCGTTAATTATACTCGTAACATTCAGACTGAGTGTTTGAATACTTATTTTGCATGCAATAAATTATTTTTCTGCTTTTTACTCAATTCTTACTGTTTATAAAAGAAAATGAGAGCATTAAATTCATTGTTACTATCTTCGATTTCAGTGCTGAAGAAATAGTCATCCTAGAAACAAAAGTTCCGTAGATAAAGTAAACAAACTTAGTGTATGAATACTTTTTTTGACCACTGTATGTTTTTTTTTACATGGTTATATGTAAGTAGGTGAATCTTCTGTCCTGTCTGCTAATGAACCTTTACCAGAGAAGATGGCGTGAGTGATGCTGATATTTTCTGAAGTACGTGGCAAGTAGTCCGTTGTAACAGCGCGATAGTCAAAATATAGGGATATTAATTTTTTATTTATGCTATTTATGGCGCAGTTCATTTGGATGTTGCTCCTCTATCGTTGTTAGCAATGATGCAGAAGTGATACAAAATGATGATGGTATTTCTATAGATTCATTACTCGGTGAAAACGGGCCAAGTCTCAATGTTTAGAGTGACATAGGTTCAAATTTTAAAGGAATGAGCAGAATTCTAAACGAAATCAACTAGGACCAACTATCAACTGTTAGCATTGGACTATTGAGAGAATCGAATGGCAATTCGATTGCCCCAGCGGGTAATTTGAAAAGAATTTTTGAAAAAAAAGTTCCAGGCAAGAATTTTTCTTTGTAAAAAAAAACTTGACACCATTATTTTTGGCTGTAAAATAAGACCAGTTATACAGGGTGTCCCAAGCTATATGGATACAGGGTGTCCCAAGCTATATGGATACAGGGTGTCCCAAGCTATATGGATACAGGGTGTCCCAAGCTATATGGATACAGGGTGTCCCAAGCTATATGGATACAGGGTGTCCCAAGCTATATGGATACAGGGTGTCCCAAGCTATATGGATACAGGGTGTCCCAAGCTATATGGATACAGGGTGTCCCAAGCTATATGGATACAGGGTGTCCCAAGCTATATGGATACAGGGTGTCCCAAGCAATATGGATACAGGGTGTCTCAAGCTATATGGATACAGGGTGTCCCAAGCTATATGGATACAGGGTGTCCCAAGCTATATGGATACAGGGTGTCCCAAGCTATATGGATACAGGGTGTCCCAAGCTATATGGATACAGGGTGTCCCAAGCTATATGGATACAGGGTGTCCCAAGCTATATGGATACAGGGTGTCCCAAGCTATATGGATACAGGGTGTCCCAAGCTATATGGATACAGGGTGTCCCAAGCTATATGGATACAGGGTGTCCCAAGCTATATGGATACAGGGTGTCCCAAGCTATATGGATACAGGGTGTCCCAAGCTATATGGATACAGGGTGTCCCAAGCTATATGGATACAGGGTGTCCCAAGCTATATGGATACAGGGTGTCCCAAGCTATATGGATACAGGGTGTCCCAAGCTATATGGATAACGACTTTTTCTCGCAAACTAAGATAGCTAGAAAAAAACTAAAAAATACGTGTTCCCTTAGTTTTTTGATAGAAATCCAAATTTACTTTGTAAATTTTTTTCGGTGCTTCCAGAAGCGAGATACAGGCACCAACTTCATTTTTTCAAATGGGAAGGTGCGGTTTTTATTTCAGAAATAGATTCCTCTATTTTTTTAAAAAAAATTTACTTGAACGGTTTTTTTCTGTGAGCGATATTTTAGAAGTTATGAATGAAAACATGATTCTTATAAGAAATTTCAAAATGATATTATAACGGTTTTTTGATAGAATAAGAAGAAAAGTACTATTTTATCATAAATTTTACTCCTCATTAATATTGCAGATCATGCTCGAAATGGCCTCCACAATTAGAGATGCATAGACATGCACTTTCCTGCCAATTGCCCCTTACTGCCAAAGAAGTACATTCGGCTTTAACCGAGTTACAGGCATCTATTATTCTCTGCTTTAGTTCATCTACAGATGCAATCCCTGCTTGATTCTGATACCTAGATTTAGAAATGCTTTTAGATAAGCAGAAATAAGGAAAGAAAGAAAAAAGTTATGAATAATCACCTTGTTTTTCAGGTATCCCCAAAGGAAATAGTCCGTAGGTGTCAAATCCGGTGAACGAGGTGGCCACTGAATAGCCCCCGTGATGGATATAACACCATCAGACATGTAAAGAGATATCTCGATAGGCAATTTGATGGGCGTGTTATATCGACACGGGGGCTATTCAGTAGCCACCTCTCTCACAGGACTTGACACCTATGGACTATTTCCTCTGGGGATACCTGAAAAACAAGGTGATTATTCATAACTTTTTTCTTTCTTTTCTTATTTCTGCCTACCTAAAAGCATTTCTAAATCTAGGTGTATCAGAATCAAGCCGGGATTGCATCTGTAGATGAACTAAAGCAGAGAATAATAGATGCCTGTAACTCGGTTAAAGCCGAATGTACTTCTTTGGCAGTAAGGGGCAATTGGCAGGAAAGTGCATGTCTATGCATCTCTAATGGTGGAAGCCATTTCGAGCATGATCTGTAATATTAATGAGGAGTAAAATTTATGATAAAATAGTACTTTTCTTCTTATTATATCAAAAAACCGTTATAATATTATCATTTTGAAATTTCTTATAAGAATCATGTTTTCATTCATAACTTCTAAAATATCGCTCACAGAAAAAAACCGTTCCAGTAAATTTTTCTTTAAAAAAATAGAGGAATCTATTTCTGAAATAAAAACCGTACCTTCCCATTTGAAAAAATGAAGTTGGTGCCTGTATCTCGCTTCTGGAAGCACCGAAAAAAATTTACAAAGTAAATTTGGATTTCTAACAAAAAACTAAGGGAACACGTATTTTTTAGTTTTTTTCTAGCTATCTTAGTTTCCGAGAAAAAGTCGTTATCCATATAGCTTGGGACACCCTGTATATGTACGTTTTAGGAAATGCTGGTTGTAATGTCTAGGATACGACAGCTCTAGAAGAAGATTGCGCTAAACCTAAAGAGGCTTAGCAACCAGATAATAAGAAGATTTAAAACAGGATATTTTAAGGCAACTTAACTTTGCTTCGAAAATATGAAAAGTTCTCGAAGCTAAATAGGATTGATTAGCCACTAGCTAATATAGAACGTCTGAATCAAGGATAAGGGATAGGAAAGGTCAGTTTATGATTTTAAAGACTGCGCAAGGTAGAGTTTGCAGAACTATCTATTGGGTTATCTGGAAAATAATGCAAAATTTTATCTTTTTTTAAAAAATACCCCTCCAAATTGTAAACTGTTTATGTTTGTTGGACTTTTGACTTTTATAAATGTAAACACTTATTAATCCTCTTTCAAACAAAAATGTTTGTTTACCTCTGTAACATTTTGCTACTTGGAAATAATTCAGTATTTATTAAGATGTCAAAGCGTGATTTTCGCATAATTTTGTTTTACGAGTTTAAACTTGGCCGGAACGGGGCCAGAAATATCAACGATGTCTGGGGCGTAGGCAGTATAAGTGAGTGCACTGTTCAACGGTGGTTCCACAGATTTCGAGAGGGAGACTTGAGCCTTGAAGACAAAGAAGGCCATGGAAGAAGTTCTGCCCTTGATGACGATGTTCTCCCAGCTTTGGTGGAAGAAAATCCCAGAACAACTGTTCGGGAACTGGCAGGTAAACTCGAAGTCAGCAAATCAACGGTCGATGACCATCTCACGGCGATTGGGAAGGTGAAAAAGCTTGAAAGCTGGGTTCTTCACACATTAAACGACCGCCAAAAAAGATCAGCGGCATGAAATTTGTGCTGCACTTCTTTGCCAAAACAACAGCGATCCTTTGCTGCCCAGAATTGTGACTTGTGATGAAAAGTGGATCCTCTACGACAACAGCAGACGCTCTGGACAGTGGCTTGACAAAGGAGAAGCAGCACGACATTTTCCAAAGCCCCCAAATTATTAAAAAAAAAAGGTGATGGTTACTGTTTGGTGGGCTTCATTTGGTCAGATTCATTACAGCTTCTTGAATCCTGGCGAAACCATCAATGCCGAATCGTATTGTAACCAAATTGACATAATGCATCAGAAATTGGCAATAATGAAGCCAACTTTAGCCAATCGAAAGGGGGCCCATTCTGTTGCATGACAACGCTCGGCCACATATCTCACGTTTGACTTCCCGAAAACTGTTGGAGCTTGGCTATGAGGCTCTGCCACACCCGCCCTACTCACCAGACCTTTCGCCAACTGATTACCATTTTTTTTAGACACCTGGACCGCTATTTACCAAAATAAAAAATTTATTGACCAAAGAACATTAGAAAATGCGTTTTCTGAATTTATAGATTCTAAGGATTCCAAATTCTATACAGAGGGTCTGGAAAAGTTACCCACACGTAGGCACAAATGGACAGAAAGTAATGGAGACTATTTTGATTAATAAAAACAGTTATAAATCATTAATTTTTATTTTTTACTTTTAAAACTATAATCCTGCATTATTTTCGCTGAAGGTCAGGACCATTGTAAAGTATGACCAAGCTGAAGTTATTCAAGATGTTGAAAAGAGAGAAATCACTATTAGACAAAAGAAGGAGACGCGTGATGAAAACCAGATTGTCCGGCATTTTAAAAGCCTGTTGTACAGAAAGGCCAGAAATCAGGTTAAGTTTGGTGAATAGTTTCCTTACATGTTACTCGTGACAGAAGATGGCAGAACTTAATGGCTAACAGTAGAGTGGAGGCAAGTTCTCGTCTTAATGTGGAAGGGATATGAATATAGTGTTCAACGAGGTATTAACTTACAGAACACGTTTTCGGTATTTTTTGGAACATTGTAGTAGAAGGAAATGTTAACATATAATAAATGGGTTTTGTGAATTAAATTATTTTTTTAACGAGAAATCAGGATGCTTCTTTCTATACCCCATCCTTTGGTAAGTTCTATTTTGAGCAGGAACAGAAATAAAATTATTAGAACGCCTGAAGCATCACCATTTTATTCGAAAGTACTTTTTTTTTCTAGAAATATCCGTCTTCGCTGGAGGAATATAGGTCAGGCACTCGTTTTAACAAGAAATTTATTTCGAAATTTAGATCATTAAATAATAAAATAGAAATCACAGAATAATTGTTATAAAATGTTATTATAATAACAACTCTGTGTAGAAGAAAATTTCCAAACTCACTAATAAAGGATTTAATAGTTATTTATTTAACAAGTGTGGAAAGTAGTACTTTTCCTCACACGAGACAGGGTTTGCACGCACGAGCGAGCGAAGCGAGGCGAGTGCAAGTGCAAATTGTCGAGTGTGAGGAAAATACTTTACACTCGAGTTAAATATTATATTTTTTCTGCAACCATTAGGGTTATTAACTAAAAAAAAAAACTAAACAGGAATCACTAGAATCCATTTTAAATTTCTATAAGGTAACACTATAACCTTTTTTAACTGTTATAATTAAAAATATTTAATTATTTATTAAAATATTATTTTTATTTCTATACTCCTTTCAATTTTTATTTTATTTTTTTAATATTCATTTTTTAATTATTTAGTTACGTTAAATAAGCTTATTAAAGTTTTACAGAAAATATTTAATAACAAAACTTCTTACATCAAGGAAGCACAATAAAGTTTTTCCACTCACTAGTGAGGAAAATGACACTAATGGGGATTTTTCCCCACTAGTGAGGTAAAGTTGGGCATTACACAGCTGATTTTAATTGAGTAATGAGAACATTCCTATATGGTTGCCGAAAACATAATTTTTACCCTGCCTTATTAAACTTTTCTAATGCTATCTTTTCATAATCCTTAACTGCGCATTTTCAGTAAGATAAGCAGTAGTAGTAATCGCCTATTTTTTCAGGCGGAGCTTAACGTCGCAACTACCAATTAGGTGTCGTGGACGGAGGCGACTAGCAAACATACTTTACTGTAAATTTCTTTTATTAACCATTAAATAAAATCCAAGGCCTAAAGACCGGGAATCGAACCCAGTACCACAATGCATATTAGCTTCACTGGTCCTTGCCTCTAACCGCTCGGCTACCGTGGCGCCTTTCAGAGGGATACCTTGTATGAGTCATTATAACAAGAAAGAAAAGAATGTATATTTAATACTTCCCAATAGTAAATATTTAACCAAGTACTAATTGAAGAAAAAATTAAAACGAATGCAGGTAGATTTTAAAGATATAAACTGTAATTATTTACCCATCACGGATTTATAGAAACAAAATTAAAAGCCCGATTGAATCCAAAATGTGAGTTAAACCAGAGTAAATGTCGACTGCACGAATCGGTAGGCCCCCCCAATTTAAGGAACTAAATACAGAAAAACAGGTAATACGATCATTTATTTACCTATAATTAATATGTAAATCTTTTGCAGAGTATTATTTTCGCTACAAGGCAGAGTTAATTAACAATTAAATTAGCTTTAGAAAGTAATTAAATGTCATATGATTTTCGGCATTATGTCCAACACAGTTAAGTTACAGCTGCGGCATGGTGGTGTTGGCTAGTTCAACTTATTTAATTTCAATATGAGAGGAGAGATTGGAAAAATAGCGTTCCCAGTGATTCGAAATGCCTAAAGATGAGCGAAAAAAAGGTATTGCTGAAAAACAATTAACTTTGAAAATTTCTCTCTCTTTTTCCGATAAAATTACCAAATTTTCTTTAAAATAAAGAACATGTTTATATCTTTATTGAGATAAATTGAGAGAAATCAATTTGGGGGTAACATTGGAAAACAAATTGAATAAAAAAGCATAAGCTTTAATCGAACGTTTCTAAATGTCAGAAATTATAAACTGAAGAATGGATGAAATATTGGGTGCTGGCTGATTTGTGTACCTTATCGATTAATCATTCCTTATTCTTAACTTTTTAAACTATAAGTTTTTTTTAATGGAAATAAATGTATATATATTTATTTGTTTTATGATATCACATACAAAGGGTTGCTGAGTGTACAATAAACATTACAAAACGTAAAAGCAAAAACGAAATATGAGATACATAGAAAATTATAACCGAACAGAAAGATCTAAATTCTTAAACAGAGAATATACGTGGGTCGTTTGAAAAGTCCGTGCAAAAATAAAAACTACTTAATTTTTTGGGGTAAACCTTTTTTATTTTTCAACATAGTCTCCTTTTAGGCTTATACACTTCGTCCAACGCTGCTCTAGTTTGTTGATCCCTTTCGAATAATAGGATTTGTCCAAGTCTGAAAAATAGCCATTCGTTTCTGCAATCACCTCCTCGTTTGAATAAAATCTTTTTCCCGCCAGCCATTTCTTCATATTGGGGAACAAATAGTAGTCCGAGGGTGATCCACAGTGACGAAACGACGCTTAAAGTCCTGCGGATTCTTCTGGAACAGCTGCAAGCCGTCCTTGCAACACTTCACACGATTTCGTTTTTGGTCAAGCGTGAGCAATCGCGGCACCCATCTTGCGGATAGTTTTGTCATGTCCAAATGTTGATGCAAAATATTATGTACCCGTTCATTCGAGATGCCCGCAGCACTAGTAATCTCACGCACCTTCACTCTTTAGTCTTTAGTCTCCTGAGGCGTTTTGCCTTTCATAAAGTAGTGTTTAATCAACACACGAAATTCTTTTTCGTCCATTTTTTGAAAATCACTCGACTTCCTCGATTCAAACGAATGCCAAACACAAAGAAATAGACCGATCTGGCTGAAACTTGGTGTGTGTTCTTCCAAGAGATGCTACTAACTAAACATAACCTCGATACGCGCCAGTGGTGCTATCTCTCTGACTTTCCACGGACTTTTCAAACGACCCTCGTACTTACTGCACATATTAACCACTTTTCAGTATAATATTATTAATTAAAATAATTTTTATGAATTATAGGAAAAAAGGTTTCTATGATATTTTTATGTCCGCCATTATTGATTATTTTTCGCGTACCACCAACCAGCAACCCGCGTACCAAAGGTTGGGAAACGCTGCTATAAAATAGTTACATTTCAGTAAGGTAAACAATTCAAATTCTGAAAGTGCCAAATTTAATTAATTAGACGACTCATTCCTATAAACTCTAATCCCTTCAAAACATATAAATCGTCATTAATGTCAATATATTGTACAATAAAATCTCCATAGACACGTATTCTCCATGAGATATAAGGAGAGAAATTAATATATTTCGCCAAATATTTTTCCCCTAATTTTATTAAAGTTGCAACAATAATAGATATTATCTTTATAATTTAACGTTCATAGAGAAAATAATCTATCTGGAATGGATTCATAATTTTTAAAGTTAAGATATACAGGGGGATATTTCTTATTAAATAATCTCAGTTGGCAATAATGCTTATCTTATTTATGATAATTTTTATTATTACTTATAGTTATGGATATTCTATTCCGATTTACAAATACATTGTAACGTCTACGAAATTAAATAAATGAATTTGCGTCTAAATAGTACTAATAGAATATTATATTAATAGCATTTATAAATAATTTAGTTGAAATATTATATTTAAATTTCACTTTTATTAACTTTTTCATTTACGTGTTCTCCTTTGATATTTGCCGACTATGACAATAACAATGGAGGAGCTGGAGATTTTATCTCTCTCACGTTATAAAAGTTAAATTTGTCTGGTTAACAATAGGACCAACTTTTAAGGACGTTGTTTCCAGTTAAATCTAGCAGAAAGTTTCAAACAACCTAAAGTATTTAATTTTTGTTGCAACACACTGTACACCGTCAACTGAATAAATAATCAATTTTATTTTGAATTTAATTGCTACATTTTATGAATTAAACAGCTTTCAGTTTTAAATTTGTTTCAATTAGCTTCCATTTGAAGATCACTTATCATTTAAAAAAAACTGTCTTACCAAAGTATGAAATAGTTAAGTAATGGGACAATTTTTCGAAGGAGACTGATATCTTTCGTAAATTTGTGGGATCTAATTATGAACAGTTTTGCATACGAGGTGTGGCTATTAAATAACGAGACTGATGCAGCTACAGAAAAACTATGCATGCGCCAAATCTTAACGACCGACAGCTGTGCAGCGTAAAGCCTTCTCTTTCGATTGCAGCGTCTCACGTGTTTGTAGAGAAATCTGTCTGACCGGAACCGTCGTTTGTGTAAGAGGTGTTAGTTTCGTTTTGCCGAAAACATGATACTACACATGTAGTAGAGCAACGAATTGTCGTGAAATTTCACATCAAAACTTGCTAAAACCGCTACTGAAACTTATCTTTTATTAAAAGAAGTTGATGGCGATGAATGTTAATCACTTGCGCGAGTTTTTGAGTGGTTCAAGCGTTTCCAAGATGGCCGAGAAGATGTCGAAGATGATGACCACTTGGGTAGCTCTTCCACGTCCAAAACGGATGAAAATATCGATTATAATTAATCAGCATTACTACCGTGAGGTGCTTGCTCAACTCCGTGAACGACCCGATTTGTGGAAGAACAAGTCATGGGTTCTCCATCAAGACAACGCGCCGGCTCACACTGCACTGCCTTTCAAGACGTTTCTAGCCAAGTACAAACATCCCAGTTTTAGGCCATCCGCCATATTCGCCTGACGTGGCCCCATGTGACTTTTATCTGTTCCCCAAAGTCAAATCTGCATTAAAAGGAACACGGATTTCAGTCCGTTGAAGCTGTGAAAGAAAAAGCGGCACGCGTCCTACAGGAGCTCACAGAAAAAGACTTCCAGCACTGTTTCGAACGATGGTAAATTCGCATGGAGCGTTTTAGGGATAGGGGAGTGGTGTATATTGAAGGTGATAATAACTAAATATGTATAAATTTAAAATAAAATGTTTTACAGCAATAGTCTCGTTATTTGGCAGCCACACCTCGTACTCATCGTTACGTTGATTGTTTTCATTTTTCATGGTTTTTCTTAAAGTTTTGTTCAAATATATATGATTAAAATTTGTTAATAATAAAAAATGTGGTTTATCTTCTTTTAGCCATTAATGAAACAACCTTGGCACACCACTTATAATGAGGAGTTGATGTAAATGAATTCTGAACATTTAAACCCACCAAAAATAATTAATTATTTCCTTCTCACCACTTGCGATCTGAGGGAGATATATAGAGGGAAGAAATAAACAAACTTACAACGTTTTCTGCAGACGCCGACTTTGAAAAATTGTAATATATTTAATGAATTAGAGATGTCCTTAATTTAAACCCTCATTTATTAAGGATAATATAACATGGAATTTGCATTTTTAAAGAGAATTGGTTTTTATTATCATATTTAAAGTTAGCTTTTAAGTGAAATAGAAATTTGGCAAGTTCTTCCTACTGTGTGAATCAATTTTGAATCTGTTTTATAGTTGTGCATGTATTTATTAGCTTGGTTTGTAGGTGGAAGCATGAATTGAGAATATATAGTCTTCGTGGGTACATTAGTTTAAGTGGTAGAGAATTGTAAGGTTAATTTGCACTATTAGTAATTATTAGGTATTAAGACGTTTGAGGGAACAGGAGTATGTATTTCGTAATGTAAACAGCAAAATGAAACTGTAACTATTCACAATATTAATCCATTAAAACTAAAGAACTATGAAATATAAAATAGCGGTTAGAGGCGAGACCTGCAAAGCTAATATGTATTGTGGTAGTTGGTACTATTCTCGGTCTATGCTTTGGATTTTATTTAATGTTTAATATGAGAACTTTACAGTTAAGTATGTTTGACTATTTATATTTGTAAGGAAGCAAAAGAGATTACGCAATTTACAGAGGCATATGTGTTACAAATAGTATTGCTAACCTTCTCGGAAATTGGAAGAAGATTATGTTACCAGCGAGGAACAATCTGGATTCCAGGCAGGACGCTCCTGCATAGATCATATCTTTACACTGCGACAAATAATGGAGAAGCATGAAAGCTAAAAATCTAAGGAATTTGAAATGGTTTTCATAGATTTAGAAAAAGTATACAACAGCGTACCACAGAATCGTCTTTGGACAGCTTTGAGGCAGGCTGGCATTGAAATCATCCATTATCGCGGTAATGCAGAGAATCTACAAAAGATAATAAATGGCTAGTAAAGTTACGAGTCACAAATCTTTGAAAGTTTTCGCACTGCCAAAGGCTTACTGCAAGGCTGCTGCATGTCTTCGACACTTTTCAAAATTTATCTAGATATGGCTCTGAAAGGATGGAAAAGTAATTGCCATAGAATGTGAGTATGAAAGTGAAGGAAAATTTATAAACTTAAGCAACCTTACGAGACCTGGACTCTAAAGAAAAAAGAAAGAAATAGATTGCTATCCACCGAAATGGACTACAGGAGGAGGGGAGCAGGTTGATCCAGAAGGGAAAAAAATAAGAAATGTGGACATTTGAACAGCTTTGAATGTCCAAATGGTTGGGGCATTTGTTAAGGATGGGAGAAGAGAGAATCCCAAAGGCATTGTATGAGATGATGGTTGAGGGAAGAAGAAGAAGGCCTAGGACCAGGTGGAAAGACTCCGTATTAGAATTCCTGGTGGGAGATACGGTTTGACGGAGGCCGATGCCGCGAATAAGGAGAAATGGAAAAATCGTCTCGGATAGTAGGTTGAGAGGGATCTACTACGTGAGGAAATAAAGCCACTTGAAAAAAAAACAAGTTTGCTATTCGCCTCCATGCGTAATTAGGTACTTTGATGTAAAGCCTGCCTAAAAAAATAGGCATTACTTTACTTGTACATTAAACTTTAATAAATATATTAAAGCCTTGGCTTTTAATCAAAATATTATCTAAGTGTTCTCACTTAGGAAGGACTTGTTTGATATTGCAATAGTTGGCACAACCAGGTTACGATACTGCTTCTCTTCAATTATACTGATGGGCTAAGAGAGGACGTATGGCTTCGAACCGACTGAAGTTGTTTTCTTGCTGGCCTAGATGCTGTGGTGGATGGCAAATTAGAACGGAAGTATAGTGCCAACCCAGTATAAGGCCCTGAAGATCGATATGATTCAAGATCTAGAGGAGGTAGTGACTACATTAGTTAATGGAAGGAAAAAATACAACTTGAAATACCAAAAGCACCTCTTCAAATATTTTTTTGAGGGAAAAAGTAAAAAAAAATAATCAAGATTGAATAAGTGGGTTGAATTCGCTAAGCAAGAAAAATAAAAGGGGTTTTCTAGAAAAAAGGTTATAGTAAAGCCCTTCTACAAAAAAAACTAGTCGAATATATTTTTGCCAGAACCCTTTCTGAAAATGTAGGGTATGGTATTTCTGGACTTACTTAATACGGCTGCCCTACATTGAGTTAACCAGTACTGCTATCCCAACTTCGAAAATTAACGGTTTCTTTTTCAAATCTGAATTCTTTCTAATCACGTTTTTTTAGCTCCATTTAAATACATTAAGATGTGTTAAGCTCTTAATGAGCTGACCCCATTTTTAATTTGTAAATATAAATAAGAATGTCTTAAAATGTTTCCTTAGTATAAGAACTGAATTTAAATGCATAAATCAAATCCAATGTAGAGAAATGATTCTATTTCAAAGTAAATTCACATAAGAGCCGAATTTTAATTGCCTATTTACACGGATTGTTTTGGTTAAATTGTTTCTGTGATAGCTAGGGTAAATAGCACGTGCTGGCTGGGATATCTCACTATTGAAATGCAACCATTTCAACAACCAGACCGCTGGTAAGGTGAAACCTAAAGCTTCTGCTTTCATGTAAATTTGTCTGCTGATTGAATAGGTATATTTATTCAACATTGTCACGTATTTAGGATTAGCTTGGTTCGCTAAACTTTACTGTTGGATCTCTAACAATGCATTCTGAGAAAATAGTCTGTGATTCTTTCTTAGTTAGATAATGGTATTTATTAAAATTTAAGAAAAAGTAAACATTTAGGAAAACCAGTTTTAGATTTAAAAAGAAACTCTTAAGATTGAAGAAGGGGGTTAAGAAAGGGTGCGTGGGGCTAATTTGAGGGATGCCTAGGGAAACTGAATGATTAGATAGAGTTAATTTGAGATATACTTATGCAAACTGAATGATTGGATACAGTTAATTTGAGATATGCTTAAGGAAACTGAATGATTGGATAGAGTTAATTTGAGATATACTTAGGGAAACTGAATGATTGGATAAAGTTAATTTGAGATATGCCTAGGAAAACTGTATGATTGGATAGAGTTAATTTGAGATATGCTTAAGGTAACTGAATGATTGGATAGAGTTAATTTGAGATATGCCTAGGAAAACTGTATGATTGGATAGAGTTAATTTGAGATATGCTTAAGGAAACTGAATGATTGGATAGAGTTAATATGAGATATGCCTAGGAAAACTGTATGATTGGATAGAGTTAATTTGAGATATGCTTAAGGTAACTGAATGATTGGATAGAGTTAATTTGAGATATGCCTAGGAAAACTGTATGATTGGATAGAGTTAATTTGAGATATGCTTAAGGTAACTGAATGATTGGATAGAGTTAATTTGAGATATGCCTAGGAAAACTGTATGATTGGATAGAGTTAATTTGAGATATGCTTAGGGAAACTGAATGATTGGATAAAGTTAATTGCCATACAATTATGCTGCTGAGATTGTAATAGAAAAGTAATCAAACATAGAGTTGTACTTTCACAGATCAAGCCATCAAGTCTTACGAAGTTAATACAAGGGAAGTATGATGCTATGTGGATGGAAATTTTGAAGAGATTTGACGTACATTGGTGTGGCAATACCCTCAAGATATCATCAATCTAACTGACCAATTTATGGTAGAAGACGTGATTGCACAAATATTTGCGGCAAAAGTGGGTGAAATCTGTAAAGGCCATTCGGAGACGATCAACGGTCTCTTGAAAGCACCACAGTTAACTGAGTGAACTCACAACATTGGGGTACTTAGATGCAATTCTATCATTTGCATCATAAAATCCGTATTAGTGAACATATATGCATAGATTAACTAAATGTCTGCCGGCTGGATGATGAAAGTCGAACCCGAAAGCAAATTTAAGAAAGAAAAAGACAAAAAAATCTTTAGCCCACTTAAAATAGAACTTAGATTAGAATGGCAGTTAGTATAAAAGCTAAGATTATAAAGTTCTTACATTGTTCAGTACCAAATATATGTTGAATGAGAAGAATTATAGCTGAAAGTAATCGAGCGAACGGACACTGCTACAATATTGTAACGCCGGCAGAAAATATTTACCTCATGGGATCCCAAGGAAAGAAGATATATACATGAGTGGGAAACTAGAAAGATTTCCGATGTTCGCCAGGGATTAAACCTTTTAGTGCAGTATACCCAGGAGCCCTTTCAAACTGTAAGCAGCACTAAGGAATGACAATAAGGCAAAACATTACCTAAAGAATAGGCTCCAATTCTATCACTTCTTTGTCCCAAAGGGACTACACGGCCATTTTTCTTTCCCTTTAAATTTATACTAGGGCTTTAGCAACAATTAATGGTTATTTAAAATCCAAACAGAAAATACAGCATTTCCACATTTAAACTACGAGTATCTTGGTTAGAATTAAGTAATTGTTTCAGAATTAGGTTATCTATAGTTGTAACGACTGAGTTATACTCAATCTTTCAAATCTTTCCAACAAGTCGTAAACCAAACATTGAAACATTAAAAGAAATTAATTTACTAGTAATTCAAGACAATACTGACTCGGCACAATAAAGTTCGGTTGGAATGGGTGCCTTGTCATGTGGGGTTTTAAGGGGAATGAGACAGCTGATATACTAGACAGGAATGGAGCCAACACTCCTTTCATTGGCCCGGAGCCTGTTCTGGGGATCTGCCAAGGGCGCAGTTCGTGTGCTGAGATTGGATCTGGAGGGAGCATGAAAAGAACTGGGGTGATGCTTCCTGGGGTCAAACACGGCAAGAGTGTCATGGCCCTTGATGTGTAAACAAAGAACCAAAGAGACTCTGGGCTTGGACAGAAATCAGATTACTCTGATTACAGGCCTATTCACGGGGCATGGCAGATTCAGGAAGCACCTGTACAAGGTGGGGGCTTAGTATCTCGGAACCGCTGTGCAGATTGTGCCAGGAAGAGGAAGAAACGGCCTCTCCTACTGTTATGTTGCAATCGAGAGACTGCGCTACGACATCTTTGGTACCTTGAGACCAAAGGAGATTATAGTGCAGAAGGTACTGGTACGGAAAGCCCTCAACCTTCTTAGAAGGGGAGGTTTCATCTACTAGCCTCTTGTGGCTGCGGTGACGTGGGGCATGGGTTCCGTCCGGCCTTTTAAAAATCTAAATTCAAGACAATGCTAAGTTATCTATAACTCTATGATTATAACAGAATTTATGGATAAGAAAAATGGCAAAAATGCCAATAAAACTAACCTATTGTGATGAGTGAATTATAAGAGAATTATGAGTTAAAACCGACTTATAGAGCAATTTATTATTACACTCGTAATTAGTCAACTGTTTAAGATTATAATTTAGAGGAATATTTTACTTTATTATTAGGTCTGTTCCAATCAAGCAAAGTGATTGCTTAGAGATCTCGTGTACTGGTTTGAAATTGATTTCTATTGGAACATTGATTCTATTGAACCCAATACCACAAAATATCCTAGCTCTGTGCGTCCCACTTCTAATACCGAGTGGCCTAATTTATTGTTAATTAAAATACCGAGCTAAGAATGATAGTTAAATATTAAAATATGATTGTTAATTGAAACAAGTTTGTGAGGAACAATTTTGATGACGGAACAGGTCTTCATTCTTGTGGCGATTTTGACGGATACAGCTGATAGATGATTTGCCGAGCATTTGCTGGTGATAATCGCAAAGCTTAGATAGTTTGTGGTAAAACGTTGGATTTCCTGCCTTTGGTATAGAAGCTTTTAAATGGTATATATTTTTTAAACCATTTATGACCTTTAACCAGATAAGCGTGGAATTTAGTTTTAACCCCCCCCCCCCCCCCACACACACACAGTGTGAGAAATTAAAATCAGACAATGACGTGGCATACACGTCGAACGCAGGGCAAAAACTACCAAAAGTTTACAACGTCGTAATAGTTACTGCAAGCGACTTTTTCTGCAATCTCTCTGGGGCTTGAGATTACCAGAGCATTCTGTGCTCATTGAAAATCTTGCACCGCTTCACATATGCATTGCTCTAGTTAACTAGAGACGCAAGAGATTTTACAAGGAAGAAAAGAGCTTTGAATTCTGTACAAAATGAAATCATGCTCGTACTGAGGTCTGAAACTCTATCTAAGGTAAAAACGGCATAGCACAAGGGTTGAGAGCTTCTTTTTGTGTGCCTAATTCCCCAATCTCTAATGCGGAGACCAAACATGTAACAACCACTTACCATTTGGCTGACTTCCACCTCAGTTCTATTGGTAAGATAAAGGAAACATTCCACCAATTAATATTCTTGCTGTATTTGATTAAAATTTCGACTCTTTATAGTTAATGGCAATTATATATTTTTCACGAGTATACACGTCGAACGTACTTAACAGGTTAAATGGTATATATTTTTTAAACCATTTATGACCTCCAATACCAAGATCGGGAATCGAAAAGTATACGTATAAGGTAAGTGGGGGGAAGATGCCACACTTAACACTTATTTCCGTTTTGTAGGAAACTGGGTTATCGAAAAACAACACCAAATGTATCAACGTCCAGGTTGTTTTTTATTCTTTAATTACATATATATATTAGTATATTTAATTAAATGCAAAACCGATAAAAATGCATTTGAATGAAATTTGTCAAAACTGGCATCTTCCCCCATCATATGGGTTGATGCGGGCCAGTTGATGCGGGGGAAGATGCAACAATATCTTAAGATATAAATTGAGAAAGAAAAAATTACAAATTTAATGTTAGGTAAACTGCAAAATATTCTCATTAAACACTGAGGGGAAGGAACACCGAACAAAAGACATTTTTTGTTTAATTTTTAACATTTTTTGCAATGCAAATTTCATGTAGCCATCTCTTGCATGTTATGCATTGAAGCCAATCGCATTTTGGGCCCTTCCTATCATAAAAATATCCTTTACACTCAATACAAAAATCATCGTCCTCCTCTTCAATGTCACTCTCACCACTGGTCATTACCAAATTATCGGGAGCGGAGGATGCTGAAGATGAACTGTCCTTCCTTTCGTTTTTCTGCTGCACTTTTCCCCCTTTTTTTGTCGGCAGAGTAGCCTTTCTTCTCAATATCTCCCGTTTCTCCACCGTCGTAAGGACTTCAGCAGTTTCTTTCTTTCTTCGAGTTTGCTTGGGTTTCTGAAATCTGGGGATAGGACTAATTTCTTCAAAAGAAGTGATGGCACCGCTGCTGCTTGTTGAAGCTATTGCCAGAGGTGCGTTAACTTCTTGTGTGGCATTCAAATTTTCTTTCATATTGTAAGAAATGGTATAACCATGTTCTGGAATTTTTTGCGGATCGTATGGATATATTCCGCATGCAGAAAATCCCACGCTGCCATTTCCAACAGTGACTGCCCTATTCCACGCTGCGCTTAGCAAAGACCCAAATTGAAGTCTGGTGATTCTGCGTACGGGTTGTTAAGGGCCTGCTGCCAAAAAGTTTTGTCTTTGATTTCTATTCCCTATAACATGATATTAGTTAGTTTTCCTTTTTATTTAATAGTTTTTAATGCTGGGTCAATATGACCCGAGGTGACGGCTTATGGCACTTCACATAAGGTGACGGCTCAAGGGTTAATAATATTAATGTATTATACAAAAACTATATTTCGTGTGTCAGTAATTGTTTTATATTGATTTTATATTATAAAATATATTATTATAATGTAATAATGAATGAGAATCAATATGAAATTGAAACACTTCAATAGGTGGCATCTTACCCCAAGCACTGCAGGAAGACTCCACATAGGTTTATTTTTGTACTAAGGCTTCAGTCATGTTGTTTCAAGCTAACACGTATTCACCAAGATGTACACGACACAAATATCACGGAATTATTAGGTTTAATCTAGTCAATCCGTCACCAAACCTTAAGTATCGACAACGAATTATTATAACATGGGTACTCACCAGGTTCAAAGAGTTGAATTTTCAGTTTAACGACGATTAAACTAGATATAAATAGAAATACTCATAAGCACGGTATTCACAGTTGTTTAATACACAATTTAACGTAGGTATTGCTGTCATCCAGTTGTAGATATGCAAAATCTGACGAAACTTGCATCTTCCCCCACTTACCTTATTTGTATAAAGTATACTTTTGTACGTTATTTCTACGTCCGTCAGTGTTACCAGATCTAGCTGACCACGCTAACGGATTCCTTGAAAGGTGTTACATTTCATATTACCTTTTTACCATTTTGTTCTTAGAGGTTGTTTGGCTTTACACCTTTACAGTACCATTGAAGGCTCAGTAAGATATATTTCTAAACTTTCTAGTTAACAGAAAATCCAAATAAGATTTGTTTGTTTTTTTTGCATCAGCAAGAAACTGCATTGAAAGATAGTGATAGGTGTGTTTTATAAACATTTGTTTTGTTTATTTCGTGACTGCGTATTTTTTGTTGAATGCTCTGTTATCATGAAAACTGATTGCTTATTCAGGCGGTAATGTCAGCAGTTAGAACTGCAGATTGGTTAGCTGGTTTGTGGTGCGGTACCAGGCTAAGCTGGGGTGGGTACTGTTAAGCCGAACCTTGGATTTTATAAAAATCTATTACAAATAATGTAAAAAATATCCGTCAGCCTCTCTCTTTCTCCATCAAACCTGAGCGTAGTTAGATGGAAAGTCGGTCGGAAAAAAAACGGAAAGTTTTGTATAATAATAGAGGAACGTTAACTTGTATACTAAACTTTGCAATTTCCATTAGACATAAAGCTTTCCTAACTTTTATTTTTATTTTTCTCTAAACTTTTGTTGTTTTATTCTTAAAAATGTAAGAGATTTTACAACTATTAAAAAGTTTTGAGGCTAAATATTATTTCAAAATACATATTTTTCCTTCTTTTTTTTATTAACCCCATTTTCAAGGGACTTCGAGGGCTTTCTTTGTCATCTTGTAACTTTCCTGACAGTATTATTCCAGTGGATAACCTGGGTTCGCGCTAATCATTTTGAAGAAAAGAATTTGGATGCTGTCGCATCATCTGTGGAATGATTTTAGAGATTGGATGAAGCAGCTTGTTGTCTTGTTTAAGTTGTTATTCAGAATTAGTAACCGTTGTTCACAGAACCGAGTCGATCATGCATGCAGATAAGGAAGATGACGATTCATTATTTGAAATATTTTTCAATTAATTGCTTTTTAACTACTTCACTTAATGTAAAAAAGTATTTGTGAATTTAATAAAGTCTGGAAATGAACGAAAAAGACCAAAATTAAAGAAAGAAAAACTGAGGCTGTGTCATGGACACGGCCGTGTATTGTACGTGAATACGTTTACGTAACGGGTTAAATTTTTTGTATAAAATATTTTTATTTATGTATTTAGGATGAAATCAAGAAAACAAATCGACGATCGAACATAATCTATGCCTATACAGTCCGTAGAAGCGATTTCATCATCCACTTGCATAATTTTAACCGCCCCAGCTGCAGATGTACTGACACCGTCGTTGATCCGCTCGGCCGCATTCATTCTTTCACGTTCCCGGCACAGCTTCACTCGGTCATATGGTGTTTTATTGTTACCATTCGATTGTTCTTGAGAAGCCCTTTCCAACCGTATACGATCGCTGTATTTGGTTTTGGCTTTTCGACGCGTATAGGCCGACATTATATATTTTTGATAATATTTTTTTATTCTAACACCTTATTATATTCACTGTCACTATTTTACACTAATGTTTTATATACAATCGATAGATTGTGACAACAGCTGACGATTAAAACTTAAACGAACATCTTAGCTTCTCCGAGTCAAAAGTTATACAAATTGCAAATCTCGATACGCAGCAAAATGATCCCAAAATGGCGGCGCTTCCCCCTCCACCGCGCGTGTGCGTCACAGTCCTCGCTTATCGTAATGAATTCTTTGATCCTTTAGCTATCCAGTGGTCTAATTTAATTTTGGATGTAGACGATAGATTGGAAACTATAATGCCAAACTGTATCCCCCGATATTGTTATCATTAGGTTTTTTGGATTGCCTCCATATGGTAGCAAATTTAAAGACGTATTCACGTCAAAAAAAAAAAACCAAAAATGGTGACAAGTAATCCAAACAAATTTCAAATATAAGATATTAAATCAAATGTATTTCAACCCTGTTGTATTTCTCGCAGCTTGACCAGCAACGAAATGACAAGGCTAATAATCCTGAGAGATATTTTTCTTATTTCTCACTCAAAGCAAACCTCAAGTATCGGAGAGTTTCTGGTTAAGTTGCACGATTCTTTAATCATCTATTAGAAGAGTGGTTTCCAACCATTTTATTCGCCCCGTACCTCTAAAGAAATTTCACTCGAACCTCACGTCACCTGAAATTTAAATTACGTGATCTGCTCTCATCAATACAAGTACAGTAACAACCCGAGATGTGAAATATACTCAGAAAACGAAAACAAATGAGATGTTTTCTAACAAATTTTGACAAAATAGAAAACACGTATTTAATAATTTTTAGTCTAGTCTTTTTTCTCAGTGATTGACTCATTGCGGTTATTTAAAATATGAAAAACAAATTTCAGTTTAATGTCAAAATTACCTTTTTTTTAAAAAAAAAAAAAAAAAAAAAAAAAAAAAAAAAAAAAAAAAAAAAAAAAAAGAGCTGTTAAAACTGGGCACCATCAACGGCTAGGCAAGCCAAAGCTCTGGACTCCCACGCTCTGCTTGTAGCAGCACTTATGGTGGCAAAGTCAAGATCTAGGCAGGCTAGAGTTATTCGACTTTCCAGATCTTCGATTGAAGTCACGGGATTAAGGATACTGTACACTTTATTTTTTAGATATCCCCACAAAAAATAGTCCATTGAGGTTATGTCCGGAGATCGAGGTGGCCATTGGATCGGACAATGAGATCCTAAGCACTTTTCATGGAAATTTCTCTCCAGGTAAAGTCGAACAACTCTCGCATTATGTGCCGGGCAACCATCTTGTTGAAAATACATATCTAGCCGACGTTGTAGATGAACATCTTCAAGCAGAACTGGCAAAATGTCTCTTGAATAAAGTTAGATACCTTTCACCAGTTAAGTTCTCTCTGTAGAAGTATGGGCCGATTAGTTTATTTCCTAAAACTCCACACCAAACGTTTATAGAAAAAACAACCTGAACGTCGAATAACTCTAGCCTGTCTAGATCTTGACTTCGCCACCATAAGTGCTGCTACAAACAGAGCGTGGAAGTCCAGAGTTTTGGCTTGCCTATCCGTTGATGGTGCCCAGTTTGAACAGCTTCTTTAAAAAAAAAAATAAGGTAATTTTGACATTAAACTGAAATTTGTTTTTCATATTTTAAATTACCATAACTTTTGAAAAACCTAACCGATTTAAAAAAAATATATTCGTTTTTTTTGAGGAGCTCAAGTACTATAAAAAGATGCAACAAAAAATATAACGTTCCATTTGAAAAAACAAAGTTGGATGCTGTATCTCGAGATACAGGGGTTTAAAAAATGGGCCAATCACTGAAAATAAACTAGACTAAAAATGATTAAATACGTGTATTTCTATTTCTATTTTTTCAAAATTTCCCGCCGTTTAAAAAAAGTGGTTGGAGCATATAACTCTGGTCACCCTGTATATATATATATATATAGAAGTAAATAATAAATAATAGCTTTATACGCTTCATTTCTTATTTATTGATTATATAACAATAATATTTAAAAGTGCATTATGCGCTAACAAGAGAACTGGAAGTGAAGGAATGAAAAGGAAATAAATAAATGTTCTTTAAGATGGGATGATGTCAGTTGTGGAGTTGAAGAACGAAAGCAGAGCGCCGTGTAGAGGTTCTGCTGGTTAGTGAGGCGAATGAATGGCGAGTGGAACAAGCCCAGACTGGGTATAAGTCCGGTTTTGACAGCCGGATATGGACTCACAATGTTCCAAGCCAGCCAATTCCAGACCAAAAGTCTACTTCCACTTTCCTGTTCTTGCTCCATCAAGAGACTTAACAATGACTTTCTTCAGTTGATGTATATGCCATACGCACAAACCTAGGAATTCTCACACCAAAATGTCCATTTTTATATTTTGTAAGTATGTTATATTTTGTGGGCGTATGCTATAAATTTGAAGGGAATCGTCACAGGGAGTTTGATTTGACATTCCAAGTTAGCGTCATCTTTTTTTTACGGATATTCACTTTTTTCACTTAGTTTCTGCCTCCATTTTCATCTCCGATTTACCTCTGTATTGGAATGGAATGAATTTTTAACTTTAAACTCTCAGCAAGAACATCTTTCTCAATCTGCAATTTGCGTTAGGCTGGAAACATAGTGGAGCGGCGAGCAAAGCGGCGATGATAGCGAAGAGCAAAGCGGCGAAATCAAACACAAGTAAACATATGGGACCGCGCATAGTGGCGAGCAAAGCGAAGATAGAGCAACGCTATCTCTAGAGAGTAGAGCGAAGCGTTATGACATGTTTGATTTCTTCGCTCTCATCGCGCTCAATTTGTAAAGGTTATTTTTCAAAGGTTACGGATATTGATACATTTATTGGTTTAGTTTGTTTAAAGAAACCTCTGTGGGGCCATAGTATTTGTGAAGCTACAATAGTTTTTAATAATTAATAGTTTAAATTAATTAACAATTAGTAGTTAAAGGAGAATTCAGGTAATTTTTGCTGAATTAATTTTTTAATTTTTTAATTTTTACATTTAATTTGGTTCTCAATCCCTTAATGCTAACTTTCATCTAAATACTAGGCAAAATTAAATTACATTTTCACGTCCTACTACTTCTGATCAGGACGAATTCTCCAATCCTTCTTCTGTAGCGTCGTACTACTCCAGATTTTCAGATGAACAACATTAATTTACGACAAATCATGGTGTAGTGATTTAATAAAATTATTGTGTTTTTTTAATTGACTAATTTCTTTTTATCTGCATATATTTCTATTTTATTTTTATTTATTTTGATTTTCTTATCTTAAAGTAACTGCTAGGATTAATGGGGTTACACAGATTTGTATTTAGTAAATAACCTAAATAGTTAATTTTTCTATATTGTGCCTAACTCATGTTATGAGCTGTATTACTCAAAAACAATAAAATTTGATTTTGATTAATGGGGTTACACTGGGCTAATATGTAATCAAATGTTGATATAGACATTCGAAAATACGCATGAAACTTGCCAGGATGCTCCCGAAGTTGTTGGTACAAGTGATGAAATTCACCAAGTTCATTTCTAGACTTATTTATGTCATGAACACTGCAGCTCCTACTACTAAGCTGCTGCAAATACCAAAGTTTCAACGAAGAATTTTCATATAAAAATAGTTCCTCCATCTTGTTTTGTCAAAAGGAGAACGCGACTAAGCTCGTCACTATGTGCATGCGAATCTTTGCTCGCTGCTCGTCGCTCTCTTTGATCTGAAGTAGCTATCATCGCCGCTTTGCCCGCCGCTCCACTATGTTTCCAGCCTTAGGGACGTTTTTTTGAAAAAAAGTAAATTGTAACAAAAAAAAAAAAATCATCGTTAAAAACCAAATACATTCAATAAAGTGGCACTTCTTTAGAGCTTTTTTGTCAAATTTGGACTTTTACTTGAATACTGGTCTCCTTATTATGTTATACAGAGGTAATGAGACCGTAAAAGAACATTTCTCTATTATTATTATTTTTTTTTTTTGCGCGCGCGTCAACATCTAAGGTTATTGGCGCCCGGAGCTTTTTTCCGTGCACTGCCGGCCTCCGGACAGTGTTCTCTCGTTACAGACAACACTGTCCATCACCGGACAGAGGGTTGTAAGAAGCTCCTAGGAAGAGAAAATCTAAGGGTCAGCAGCTGGTTTCGAACCCGGGACCTCCGCGTGGGAGTCCAGTATGCTAACCTCATAGCTAATCCCTTCATTATTATTTCTCTATTATTAATATTATTATTATTATTATTTATTTATTTTTGTTCAAAGCTTTATACTTGTTACAAAAAAGAGTTCTGTCATTTGGCATAATATTCTAAAAAAAAAAAATATATACACAGAAAGATATAAAATGATACACGTCCATGTCTAAGATATAGTAATGATACATACTTAAATAAAGATAAATGTAATAATATATAATGTAATGCAAGGGCATTAATACAGAAATTGGATCATTAATTCAATGCAAAAGCTCTAACCATCAGCACATTTTTTAAGAACTTTTGAATTTTAAACATACTATTTACAGTAATATCATTTATCAGATTTGAAAATTCTAAATTAGGGTCGTTTTGAAAGAATAAATTTAGAGCTTTCCTAAATATCTAATACAGTGGACATTGTATAAATATATGAGATAGGGTTTCAAGTTTATTTAAATTACATAAGAGGCATAGGTTTTTCGGATTAATTTTGTAAGTTATTTTATTACAGGTGACTTTAATATAATTTGGACCAGAAAGTCCTATTTTTGCGAACGTTTTAATAATTTTAAAAGGAACTGAAAATTGGAGATATTTCTGAGTCCCCCCTAACAAAAGGGACTCATTCCCAAAAAACATTGAAATTTGACATTGTCGCTCTTTGAATTAAATACACTTTATATCTTTCTAGAAATATTCTGATGTCGCCTTTATTTCGAACTAAATTTTGAATAGGGTCTAAATCACTCAAAGAAATGTAATTCTCTAAAAAATGAAATGTCACGAATGCATTGATAATATGACGTCTAAAGAAAATCTTAGGAGCCGTTTACGAGAATCTACGAGGGTAGTTTGAAAAGTCCGTGCAAAGTCAGAGAGATAGCACTACTGGCGCGTATCGAAGTTATGTTTAGTTAGTAGCATCTCTTGGAAGAACACACACCAAGTTTCAGCCAGATCGGTCTATTTCTTTGTGTTTGGCATTCGTTTGAATCGAGGAAATCGAGTGATTTTCAAAAAATGGACGAAAAAGAATTTCGTGTGTTGATTAAACACTACTTTATGAAAGGCAAAACGCCTCAGGAGACTAAAGAGAAGCTTGATAAACATTATGGTGACTCTGCACCTTCGATTAGAACAGTTTATAAGTGGTTTCAAAATTTTCGGAGTGGCCATATGGGCACAAGTGACGCTGAACGTTCTGGACGCCCTGTTGAGGTTACTACTCCAGAAATCATTGATAAAATCCATGATATGGTGATGGATGACAGAAGAGTGAAGGTGCGTGAGATTGCTAGTGCTGTGGGCATCTCGAATGAACGGGTACATAATATTTTGAATCAACATTTGGACATGACAAAGCTATCCGCAAGATGGGTGCCGCGATTGCTCACGCTTGACCAAAAACGAAATCGTGTGAAGTGTTGCAAGGACGGTTTGCAGCTGTTCCAGAAGATTCCGCATGACTTTAAGCGTCATTTCGTCACTGTGGATGAAACATGGATACATCACTACACTCCTGAGACCAAAGAACAATCTAAACAATGGGTTACCAAGGGGGAATTTGCGCCAAAAAAGGCGAAGACCGTTCCTTCGGCCGGAAAGAATATGGCGTCTGTCTTTTGGGATTCGCAAGGAATAATCCTCATCGACTATCTGGAAAAGGGTAAAACTATTACAGGTGCATATTATTCATCGTTATTGGACCGTTTGAAAACCGAGCTGCAAGAAAAACGCCCACGATTGGCCCAGAAAAAAGTCCTTTTCCATCACGACAACGCACCAGCTCACACCTCAGCAGTTGTGGTCGCAGAATTAATGGAAATAGGGTTCCAACTCGTTTCACATCCCCCCTATTCTCCAGACTTGGCTCCCTCGGACTACTATTTGTTCCCCAATATGAAGAAATGGCTGGCGGGAAAAAGATTTTATTCAAACGAGGAGGTGATTGCAGAAACGAATGGCTATTTTTCAGACTTGGACAAATCCTATTATTCGGAAGGGATCAACAAACTAGAGCAGCGTTGGACGAAGTGTATAAGCCTAAAAGGAGACTATGTTGAAAAATAAAAAAGGTTTACCCCAAAAAATTAAGTAGTTTTTATTTTTGCACGGACTTTTCAAACGACCCTCGTATACAAACTGATTCTTTTTTAAAAAAAAAACACCTGCACAATATTTTACAATTATTATTAATCAACCAAAATTGTACAAAAGTTAATATGGGGTTAACCAAAACTTAAACCTATCAAAACCAAAACTTTTCCTAAACTAACCACAACTAGAGAGTGAACTAGAATGAACTCTACGTTGACGGTAGAAAACATAACTTCTAACCCTAATTAATAAACTAGAACATTGAGCGAACCCTAGAACTAGACTAATTTGGTTTGAGAAATTACGTAAAATGTTAGATAAGAGAGATGAAAAAAACTAACCTACAAGTACCAACCAGTTCATCACTCAATGCTCCATTAAATAGCATTTTTGAAAAGTAACACATCTTTTAATAAAATAATTCATTTATCTCAATATTCTGTAAAGCATTAATAACTTCCAACAACTTCGAATTCATCTTCTGATGGCGGCACCTTTCACTAAACACCAATTCAATTTACTTCAATACACCAATTAGAACCAAACACACAAATTGAAAGATATCATCTAAAGATAAGCCGATAAATTTTTCAGTACCAAGTCAGAACACTGAATTGAACCACAAGAAAAACCAAGTTGCACAGAAACGGAAACTTACTTTCTAGAAAGACGTCATTTAACATTTTGATCTAGCGTTAATTGAACCGTCCTTTGAATTTATATTATAAACGGAATTTTAAAAAAAAAGTACATTATTTAATCGCATTAAATAACGCACACTTTATTGCTTCATGGAGTTAATCGAGTAAGCTGCAAGAAGGAAAAGAAAATCTAAATGCTAACAGATGGATATCACCTCACGATCAACGCATTTAGGGGCCCCAGAAATATTTAGTTAATTCTAGTTTAATGTGACCCCACCAATATTTTATTAGCCGAAGATTTAAATGTTGTATTTATCTAAATCAGGGGTGTCAAACTCAAAAGCTAACTTGGGCCAAATAAACAATGCGGTGGAACATATCTTTTTATTTTGACTAGTACATTGTAATAAACATATATAAAGTTAAATTATTGTTTACGTCCTGATATTTGACATCTCTTCTCTGATACTATCTTTTCTATTTCGGGAGAAATTTTATTGGCCGAGACTACTTTCAAAATTGACCCCAACGTGAGGGTTTCAGCCAATTAGAATTTTACATTTTCGCGCGTACAATTTAAAATGATCCGTAAAGTATATAAATAAAGTATATTATAATTTTATATACTGGTTTCGTTTCTAAATTCACATTTCTATTTTATTTTTACTTTGCGTCGGATATATTGACTGGGCCGCAAAAATGTTTATCTCGGGTCGCGAGTTTGACACCCCTGATCTAAATCATTCTACTGTAGAGCTCAACGTTTTCATATAAAGTGCGTTTTCTCAGACTATTTGAAGAACGTTAAGCTTGACTGCGGAAAATACAGCAATTTTTCCGTTAAAAGAAACTAAGATATTGTAACGAAGTTGACCTGGGCAGAAACGAAAGGCCTAGATTGTTCTAAGGGTTAAGCGACCAAAGTCGGTATCAGGCCACCACTGTGTAGACAAAAGGGCCGGTCTCTACCTGAACTAGAAAGGAAAGGGCTAGATTGTTCAAGGAGTTAGTGACCTGTGTAAAAGCCAGTTAAGAGAAAGGCCTCAGTTGGGGTGGTGGCATATGTGTTTCCCAGCCAGTGATTGACAGGTGAGAGTGAGACAGACGGAGTTGGAGAGAGACAGAGAATGGGAGGAGGCGGCTCACAGCTGAGGTGGTGGCAGTATGTTTTCTCCAGCCAATGAACGTCAGGCGGGCGTGGAAACTTATGCTCAGAGAGTTGGAGGAGGGCAGTCCCAGTTGGAGGGAGGCACGCAGTTAAAAGGAGGCAGACCCAGCTGGAGAAGTCAGTTTTAATCGAGTTCTTAACGAGTTATTAGAGTTGTTAGTCAGTTTTAATCAGTTAGTTTTGAGTGAGTCTTGGAGAGACGTTAGTTTGGAGAGACACTTTGGAAGTGACAGTTTGAGAGAGTCAGTATTGCGGAATGCTTCAGAGATAGCTAGTCAGGCGGTTAGTCAGTTAGTGAGTAGAGCTTTGTTTGTGTAGCAGAGACTAGTGCAATTCGGTGCAGTGCGGACCAGTGGTCAGTCGGGGAACAGTTTTGTGGCGTTACGTAGTGAGTAAGTAACAGTAAACTGTTGTGACTGTTGTAAATGGTGACTGTAATGAATAGCGTTAGTTGCTAGTAAATGTTAATGTGAGTAAAGGTAATGTGTTAATAAATCAGGTTATTACTTACAAATTTAGCGAGTTTTATTATTTAATCAAACCCACATATTTAACGTAACTAGTGGCAGGCATTAGTTGTGTAAGTAAAGTTCTTTCTTAGTAAAAGGACAAGAAAAACTTTACAATATTCTTAATTTTAAAACTTTCCGATAGGGCAGTGGTACAATAAGGGTTGAAAGGGCACAAATCCAAAGGACAACTTTGTTTATAAAGCTAATGTTAATGTAGTCTTAAAAAAAAAAAAATAGGAAGCAAATTTAAGACCAGCTAAATTAGCCGGGACTTTAAACTAACACGCTTCTTTTAAAAGTAATGTCTTATAGGAGGTTCTCAATTCAACATTTAAGAATAGATATTTGTAAGAAACCTCGAAAATGGTGTTTCAGACTTCTCATCATAAATATGTACTCAATATATGAAATAACACAACTGAATTTTCAAAATTGTATCTAAAATTGTACATAACTCATGCCGCTTCAAAAAGAGACAAGTTTCAACTTGTACGGCAAAGCTACTTTTGAAATGTATTGTTTTCTATGATATACTAAAAGCAAACACATTGCTTCTTTGACGATTTCAAGTTAAAAAATCTTGCGGACGTCACAAAGCCTTCCCAAAATTATTATTTTTTTTGCAGCAAGTGTTGTCTACTTATTCGAATAAATAATAAGTTATATGTTCTCACTTACTGCAGCAGCTTATCTTCTATATTCTGAGCTCTACAAACCTGCAAACAAATAAATAAAGATTATTTAATCTCAATTTTTTTTTTTTTGTATTGAACAAGAAAATTATTTAAGAAATTCCAAATTGCAAAGACGGAAGTAATGAATTATGTGAAATAGGGTAGGTAATCACACAATCTACCGCAAGAAAAGCGACAGATCAGGGGTGGCCAATCCAAACGGTCATTTAGCCAACATTGGAAATTCATTATAAGACTGCGGGCCGCTTATAAATTTATATGTCTATCTATTAGATTAGACCTCAATACAACGACTGAAAATGAACAGTGAAATGAACTGAAACAGTGAAAATTCAAAACGGAATCAATGATAATTGCTTTAATTATTATTCGTACATCAAAACATAGATATATTATGACAATTGTGAGATGGTCGAACAATATTAAATTTATTTAATTAGTGAGGTATTTGTTCCTGAACGCTTTCACTTCTCTCTTGTAAAAGACGATCTCAAAGCGCGTATTTGCACACCGTTCTTGATGTTATAAGTTATCATCCCTTAAGTTGAAGCATGATTTATGTTTGGTAAACATTATCGAAAAAAACAAATGGCAGGTGTAAGTGGATCAAACAAAATTCACTTACAACTTTTTGTGCCAGATTTCTCAAATTAAAAAAATTTTCTATAATGACGTAACATAAAGTGTTACACAAACCCATTTTTGATTCTGAAGTATCAAAAATGGGTTTTATTTAGTTAATTATTACAAAGTAAGTCAATCAGTTGTACGAGGGTCGTTTGAAAAGTCCGTGCAAAAATAAAAACTACTTAATTTTTTGGGGTAAACCTTTTTTATTTTTCAACATAGTCTCCTTTTAGGCTTATACACTTCGTCCAACGCTGCTCTAGTTTGTTGATCCCTTCCGAATAATAGGATTTGTCCAAGTCTGAAAAATAGCCATTCGTTTCTGCAATCACCTCCTCGTTTGAATAAAATCTTTTTCCCGCCAGCCATTTCTTCATATTGGGGAACAAATAGTAGTCCGAGGGAGCCAAGTCTGGAGAATAGGGGGGGATGTGAAACGAGTTGGAACCCTATTTCCATTAATTTTGCGACCACAACTGCTGAGGTGTGAGCTGGTGCGTTGTCGTGATGGAAAAGGACTTTTTTGTGGGCGTTTTTCTTGCAGCTCGGTTTTCAAACGGTCCAATAACGATGAATAATATGCACCTGTAATAGTTTTACCCTTTTCCAGATAGTCGATGAGGATTATTCCTTGCAAATCCCAAAAGACAGTCGCCATAATCTTTCCGGCCGAAGGAACGGTCTTCGCCTTTTTTTGGCGCAGATTCCCCCTTGGTAACCCATTGTTTAGATTGTTCTTTGGTCTCAGGAGTGTAGTGATGTATCCATGTTTCATCCACAGTGATGAAACGACGCTTAAAGTCCTGCGGATTCTTCTGGAACAGCTGCCAACCGTCCTTGCAACACTTCACACGATTTCGTTTTTGGTCAAGCGTGAGCAATCGCGGCACCCATCTTGCGGATAGCTTTGTCATGTCCAAATGTTGATGCAAAATATTATGTACCCGTTCATTCGAGATGCCCACAGTACTAGCAATCTCACGCACCTTCACTCTTCTGTCATCCATCACCATATCATGGATTTTATCAATGATTTCTGGAGTAGTAACCTCAACAGGGCGTCCAGAACGTTCAGCGTCACTTGTGCCCATATGGCCACTCCGAAAATTTTGAAACCACTTATGAACTGTTCTAATCGAAGGTGCAGAGTCACCATAATGTTTATCAAGCTTCTCTTTAGTCTCCTGAGGCGTTTTGCCTTTCATAAAGTAGTGTTTAATCAACACACGAAATTCTTTTTCGTCTATTTTTTGAAAATCACTCGACTTCCTCGATTCAAACGAATGCCAAACACAAAGAAATAGACCGATCTGGCTGAAACTTGGTGTGTGTTCTTCCAAGAGATACTACTAACTAAACATAACCTCGATACGCGCCAGTGGTGCTATCTCTCTGACTTTGCACGAACTTTTCAAACGACCCTCGTAGATGAGGCAGCTGATAAATAAAAAGATGAAATTCACGGGCCACAAAATTATTCCTAGCGGGCCACTTGGCGCCACCCTTGCAATAGATGAATAAATTCCAACCACTTTAGGATTCTAATTTTATTGAGCTTCAAGAAAAGCAAAAATATAGGTGGCCGAACGATCAAGAAGTGACCGAGGAGGCTTTTATAACCATCTAATTTTGCATATTTCTTTGAATGATATAACTGCACAGACTTTATCATGTTCTACGTTAATTTCGTTTAACTAACAGATCATTAAAAACAGTATTTGGATAAATAAGACTATGAGCAAATCAAATCAAGAGTAATGAAGAAAAGTTTAATGGACTATACCATCACTATCCGATATTACTATAACAAATGAGGTATACTAAATAACTAGTGATAAAACAAGCTGCAACTAATTGGTTAACTGTTACGCCAAGACATGTGCCAGTTATGAAGGCAGAACGATAACGTAACTATTATTTTCTGAGTGCACCTGACTTGAAACTGACACCCTGATTTTAGCCCATCTACAGTAATTACCTTCTTAAGTCCTTTTTCCTAAGTTGCAAAAAAGAAAACCTCTGTTTTCACCGAACCCACCCTGGAATAAGGCATACAGAAAAACATGGATAAAAACGGGGATATCCCCGATTAAAACCAAAGATATCTGCAAATTTATTCGATAAAACATTAAGTTTGCCATGGGAGAAGTCTCTATTTTTACCGATGTCTCTCTGGAACAAGGCATACAGAGAAACATGGATAAAAACAGGGATTTCCCCGATTAAAACCAATGATATCTGCAAATTTATTCGATAAAACATTCAGTTTGCCATGGGAGAAGTCTCTTGTTTTTACCGATGACTCTCTGGAACAAGGCATACAGAGAAACATGGATAAAAACAGGGATTTCCCCGATTAAAACCAATGATATCTGCAAATTTATTCGATAAAACATTCAGTTTGCCATGGGAGAAGTCTCTTGTTTTTACCGATGTCTCTCTGGAACAAGGCATACAGAGAAACATGGATAAAAACAGGGATTTCCCCGATTAAAACCAATGATATCTGCAAATTTATTCGATAAAACCTTCAGTTTGCCATGGGAGAAATCTCTGTTTTTACCGATGTCTCTCTGGAAAAAGGCATACAGAGAAACATGGATAAAAACAGGGATTTCCCCGATTAAAACCAAAGATATCTGCAAATTTATTCGATAAAACCTTCAGTTTGCCATGGGAGAAATCTCTGTTTTTACCGATGTCTCTCTGGAACAAGGCATACAGAGAAACATGGATAAAAACAGGGATTTCCCCGATTAAAACCAATGATATCTGCAAATTTATTCGATAAAACATTCAGTTTGCCATGGGAGAAGTCTCTTGTTTTTACCGATGTCTCTCTGGAACAAGGCATACAGAGAAACATGGATAAAAACAGGGATTTCCCCGATTAAAACCAATGATATCTGCAAATTTATTCGATAAAACATTCAGTTTGCCATGGGAGAAGTCTCTTGTTTTTACCGATGTCTCTCTGGAACAAGGCATACAGAGAAACATGGATAAAAACAGGGATTTCCCCGATTAAAACCAATGATATCTGCAAATTTATTCGATAAAACATTCAGTTTGCCATGGGAGAAGTCTCTTGTTTTTACCGATGTCTCTCTGGAACAAGGCATACAGAGAAACATGGATAAAAACAGGGATTCCCCCGATTAAAACCAATGATATCTGCAAATTTATTCGATAAAACATTCAGTTTGCCATGGGAGAAGTCTCTTGTTTTTACCGATGTCTCTCTGGAACAAGGCATACAGAGAAACATGGATAAAAACAGGGATTTCCCCGATTAAAACCAATGATATCTGCAAATTTATTCGATAAAACATTCAGTTTGCCATGGGAGAAGTCTCTTGTTTTTACCGATGTCTCTCTGGAACAAGGCATACAGAGAAACATGGATAAAAACAGGGATTTCCCCGATTAAAACCAATGATATCTGCAAATTTATTCGATAAAACATTCAGTTTGCCATGGGAGAAGTCTCTTGTTTTTACCGATGTCTCTCTGGAACAAGGCATACAGAGAAACATGGATAAAAACAGGGATTTCCCCGATTAAAACCAAAGATATCTGCAAATTTATTCGATAAAACCTTCAGTTTGCCATGGGAGAAATCTCTGTTTTTACCGATGTCTCTCTGGAACAAGGCATACAGAGAAACATGGATAAAAACAGGGATTTCCCCGATTAAAACCAAAGATACACTTTTATACACTGCCTGCGATGGGATATTTTATATTTGTTTTAAAGATGTTACGAACCATTTGTCAATATTTTATAATAGCTAATGAAAAATGTATATAAAATGTTTGAGCGTAAGCAAGCATAGAATTTGTACAATTATGCATTATTAATAAAAGGTCAATTACAAATTAATGCATTAACTTCCGCCATACAAGAGTAAAATTACAATTTAAAAAAAATTAAATTCAAAAATTTCGGAGACCCTATCAGAGAAAGGCTGCACCAATGATTGAACCGATTCTTTCTGATTTATTTTACGAAATTTAAATTTTTATTAATTAAACATTTTGGAGCCTTAATATTGTACCAATAACAAAAATGAAACTGCACCTGAATGTGTTTTCGGTTCTTTCTTCGTTGACACTACCTTCATTCGTGTGGCTGCTAAGAATCGACTGAATACTGAAAATCGCTTAATTAACCATCCCTTAACACTAACTAATTTCAAATAATAATTTACCCAAAAAATAACTAAGAATATTCAAGAACTAGATAAAATACAAACTAGATATGTGCTGACTGCTAGACCGCGAGTAACACACATGATGTGCACTTGTGAAAGAAGAATTAGTGACTGTACCTTCTGCAAGAACTCGCTGGCTTTTATATCAGCCAGCGCCATTGTTTCTAAATTTACCTGACTTTTACCCTTAAGGCTAGGAATAGGCTGATTTTAACCCCCTCTTAAATGTTTTAATTTCGCTTGAAATTCTTCCTGCCATGATTCCTAACCATCTACTGATATATTCTTTAGAAATATTGATTTTTATTTTATTATTTTTTTGATTTTAGCCTAATCAGAGAATCAGCGTCCGCCCAAATGGGTTTTCTTCATAACATTGAAAACAGAACTAAAAAGAATAATAAAAATAAAATAGAAATATGTAAAGTAGCCACTTTTATAAAAATAAAAATTAACAGCGTACTGGAGAGGGAAGGGATTAGCTATGAGGTTAGCATACTGGACTCCCACGCGGAGGTCCCGGGTTCGAATCCAGCTGCGGACCGTTAGATTTTCTCTTCCTAGGAGCGCTTCTTACAGCTCATTGTCTGGACAGTGTTGTCTGTAACGAGGGAACACTGTCCGGAGGCCGTACAGTGCACTGGAAAAAGCTCCGGGCGCCAATAACCTTAGATGTTGACGCGCCTCAAATAAAAAAAAACAAAAAAAACAGCGTACTCCTCAATAGATTTCGAAACTGATCATAAATAAGCATTTCTAGCAAACAATGAAGGTACCATGTAACTAAATAAATAATTCCAATTTGTTTATGCACCGTATTTTACACTGTATCAGACAATTTTACGGTCCAATGAGAATCAAAAGACTAATATTGATAGTATATTCAGAAATTAAATTCTTTTAACTAACTTGTATCTACAACGCTAGGTATCTTTACTAGACAGATCCAACAATTTCATTTAAATAAATAATTAATTAAATTTCTGCAGTACGCTTCAAACTGCAGTAGTTTGGCTCTAGCCCCAACAACTGCAGTTTGTAATGTAACAACGGCTAAACCATCCAACAAATTCATTTTTTTTTTTTTCTTTTACCTCACAATTCTAGATAAGGGAATACATTGCGATCATGCCCAATTTCTCAAATATTGCATTTTTACCGTAAATAAACCGTTCTGAGATCCCCTTAGTCCCAAAATATACAACTTTTTTGTGCATATGAGTGCCTGAGTATGATTTCTGTGTGGTCACTCACCATAATCCATAAAGGAAAAATTACGAAACCTTCAAACTTGTAATTTAGTTGCAGTTGTAGTTTCGATTCTAAAGTTAAAGTTAGCCAACCTAAAGTGCCACCTTCTGAAACAATTTATCAGTTTTTAAAGGCTTTTCTGGCGGTGAAAAATGAAATAAAAACTACTACTACTTTTATTATAATTACAGATTTATCACCTATTACATATTAAAGGAGGCTGCATATGTAGCCAAAAATCTAGCTATCCAGAAGTGCCTTAAGAGAAAAGTATATCTTCATTTACGCAATTCTAGAGGTAAGTTGTTTTATATTTGCATTGAAAAAAGATTCTGAGTCAAGGTAGAATTTTCTGTAACAGATTTGGTCAATTTAGTGACGAAGGAAAACTTTATGTACGTGAGAATAGCTTTAATAATCACGTAGAGCAGAGATTCACAATGCTTGAGAAGGAATTGTTCTTTTTTTTCTTTGGAGTTTTAGGCGTTTTTATGTGTACCTAAACAGTCAGAAGAGAAAACACACGAATCTTAGAGGTAATAACGTAAAACAAATTATAATTGTTAATAAGCATGAGCCCTGAAGATGAACTAGTCCCTAGGTCAAAAAGCTTGCCAAAAATGATAAGAAATTATTACTGAATTTAGAAGTAATATTCTTTCTTTCTTTTTAGATTAATAAATGGAACCAAAAGCTTTAAAAAGAAAACTTTATTTTACTTGGTGTTTTTTTTTTAAACCTAAAAACAAAACAAAAAGCGATTTTCACTGATGCAACTGTCCATTTCTGCAAGTTATAGCAAAGGTGCACTGCAATGACTAAAGGAACGGGGCACGTAAATTTCTCTAGAATATCTTTTTTAAAATCAAGAGGACACAATTGCTGATCTCGATGTCTTGGACATTGGCCAAGAAAAAGTTTATCAAAAAAGAGAGTGCAATCTAGAGAGAAAATCCAGATGGACACCAAAAAGAATAAAATCAAGTTTAAATTGCAATATTATTCAACTTTGTGCTTACTAAATTATAAAAATATCTCATACTATGTGACTTTTCGGTCTGTAATATTGACTTTCATAGCCCTATAGTTTGTATATTTTTTTTTGTGTTTATTGTGGTACAATCAGCGCGTTAGAGCTATAAGTAACAATGATACAATAGAGTAATACATGATAAGGTGATAACGAGTGGAGAAGTTACCCAGTAGTAACACTCCAAAACATTATATGGTTAGTCACTCTCTTCACTTGAGAGGAAATCACGAGGCCACTGTCTTTTAAGGCGTCTTGTCGGTTTGTCAGGAAGAGTTCTAGAGGAAAGATTTTGAGCTAGAGGATTTTATATGAGATTGCAGGTTGAAGTGGAGTTTTCCGTATCTTGTATTAGCAACTTGGGTGACAAAAGGAATGTTAAGGTCAGTGTGTATAATCCAGGTTGGAGACAAAAAATGGGGCGTTTACGTGCACCTTTTTTTGATCCACCCCAGAGGAAAAAATATGTAACGCATATATATGGATTAATATTTATTTTAAGTTATTTTTCTTATTTTATAAGTTAAAGACGGGAATTTCCCCGCAGGTTATGCAGAATAATGGAACCGTTAGGTGGTGGCCAAATTCATTAGTCGTTAGGTAGAATTCTATTGTTCTGAAGAATAAATAAGCTTTAGTGCTGTGTGAAATCCTTAACAAAAACTTACAGTTTTAAAAGTTAAGTATAAGGGTTGATTAAACGCCAAAAGGTACACAAATCAGCAAGTACCCAACATTTCATTAATACTTCATTGATATTATTTAAGTAATTTTACCGCATTAATTTTCATTAATATTTTTTAAGAATTTATTAGATGTCACAGACCCTTATGCTGGCCAGTTCATTCATAATATTATTTTGTTACAATTATGATAAAATGTATATTATATCTTTATATTTTTTATAACGTTTTCTTTTTAGCCTGTGATTAATAGTTTGATTATTATAGATAAATAGATATTACAGTCAATCTAAGTTAAATGGTGTGCTACTTGAGTAAATATTTTGTAGATGAAAATGGCCAGCATAAGGGTATGTGACATCTAATAAATTCTTAAAAAATATTAATGAAAATTAATGCGGTAAAATTACTTAAATAATATCAATGAAGTATTAATGAAATGTTGGGTACTTGCTGATTTGTGTACCTTTTGGCGTTTAATCAACCCTTATACTTAACTTTTAAAACTGTAAGTTTTTGTTAAGGAGATTTTTGTACCTTTTGGATAGATTTTCCTTTTTGTCTATTTGCAAAGTTACTTCTGCTTTACAGATTTTTTTAAAATTTGGAATAAGCTACTCTATCATTATAACCTGAAAAAGTGTTAAGTCGGAGTTACTACCACTGGAGAGATCTTTTTAATAATGATTATAGTTGCGGTCCCCAAACCATCCTCAATAACAATTTTTTTGAGAAAGCGTTTTGAATAAAATAGGAAGGTATTTGTACGTAAATAGCAAAATTAAACTGTGATTTCAGTACTTCCTTTTAAGAAGAGCAAGAAAAATAAACTGCGATTACAGTACTTCTCCCTAAAAGGCAAAGATTTTGAATCGAACGACAATTCATTGATGTAAATCGGTTCACTCATTGATAATTTTAACGATTGCAGTACTTCCTCTTAGTAGGTGTAAGAGCATGATGGCACCTCGCAGCCACGTAGAGGAGCTTTAATCACTTCTTCGTGCTAAATTTTTATCAAAATCGGACTAAGCTTTGTAGAAATATTGGTAATAATAGTTTTAGAAAGGGCCTTATTTGGGTGGGGCAAACTCCCCTCCTTATGAGGCACGGCGTCGAGACTTTTAAAGTGCAAATCTGTACAAAATTTCGATTCGAATGACACTTCATTCATGAAAATCGGTTCACGTGTCGATAATTTGAAACGATTGCTATACATCCCCTTAACAAGTGTAAGAGCAGATCGTCGCTTTATTGTTACGTAGGGGAGCCCTAACTCTATCATCCTACAAAATTCTATCAAAATCGGGCCAAGATTTACAGAGTTATTAGTAATAATAATTTTGGAGGGGGTCTTACATAAAGGGGGCTAACTCCTCTCCTTTTCGATGTACAGCGCCGAGACCCCCAAAAGGCACATCTACATAAAATTCCAAATCGAATGACACCTCATTCATGAAAATCGGTTCACGCGTTTAGGCGCTACGTTGTTTACAAAAAAGGTAACAAGAACAACAACAAGAACAAGAACAAGAACATTTTTTGAAAAAGCCGTTTTTGCTCATTTTCGGCAACTTTTATCTCGAAACCTATTAGATCTGGGTGGTTGCAAAAAAATTACAGTTATAAAGGAGGATTTGGAGTAAGATTTAAAGAAAATTTGGGAATTTTATCTTTTATAGAAAAATAGAGAAAAATTGTCAAAGTTGGGTGTTTTTCAACGTTACGCTTTTTCGTGCAGTTTTTGATGGTCAACCCTTATACAACTGTCCTACCGGACAGTTTTAATGTTACTAAGGGCCCCAACCTTCAGATTCAAATTTATAAAGTGAGTCTTATTAAAACTAATACAAAAATTGTTTACTGGGTTAAAATTATAAAATTTTGAATTATTATTTAAAATTATATGCTTCTTCATAATTTCACACCCCGTATTCTAAGTAATCACAAACCCCACGATATCCCTTTGAAAATAAAATCTTATTTTTATGATCAATGAGTCCTAATCATTGATTAAATGTTTATACTTTATTTTTTTTTTTAATTTATTTTGTAATTAACAATCTGTATAAATATATACAAGTAAATAGGAGGTGATTCAGATGTACTGGTGCGGGAAGAGCACGAGGAGAGAAGCTACCCAGCGGTAGCACTCTCTATAGGAGATAGGGGAATGTGAGGAGGAGAATACGAGTGGGAGAGAGGAGAGATTTAGTTCTTCAGACCTCAAGGAAGTCGCGGATCCACTGGCGATTCAGTCGGCGAGGAGTATTAAGGATGTCAGAGGAAGCGAGAGACAGTACAAGAGGATTAGAGCTAGTCGAGAGAGCAGAATCGGAATTTTTGATATTTAGTCTTGGTGAGTTGGTCTACAAAGGGAATGTTGAGGTCGTTGTGAAGAGTGAGGTTAGTCACCGTTGAAAGGAGCGTCAGCTATCTGTCGGAGGAGTTTTGATTGAAATGTCTTGTACTGTCCATATGTTTGTAGGTATGGCTGAACCTCACAGCTCTAGTCCGTAAGTCCACATAGTTTTGAGAATAGTACTGTATATCAAGCGTTTGCGTTCAATGGGCAATTTGGAGCGCCGTCCAAGTAGTCTGTAAAGCAGTTTCGCACGTTTAGTCATTGTTTGTCTTTTAAGTCTAGTGTGTGGGTTCCACGTGAGCCGTTTGTCTAAGTAGAGCCCAAGGTAGCGCACAAGATCTGATACGTTAATATAATATTAAATATTTAACACAATCTCTTTCCAGATATCACAATGATATGTCAATCTTCAAGCTTTATTTGCTCAACGGGCAAACAAGGAATTTACTGGCTTTTTAGCATATCTTGGTTCTTCTCAATTAGTTATATTGGAATAATTATTGTTTTATTCATTATTTTAAGCCAGTACCTCTTTTACTTATAGTTTAGAGTGATGATGTATATATTTTTAGCCCTAAAGAAGTAGTTACTAGTGAACTAAAAAAGTTGAAAAAGAAAAGGATATGTATGAGGGTCGTTTGAAAAGTCCGTGCAAAGTCAGAGAGATAGCACTACTGGCGCGTATCGAGGTTATGTTTAGTTAGTAGCATCTCTTGGAAGAACACGCACCAAGTTTCAGCCAGATCGGTCAATTTCTTTGTGTTTGGCATTCGTTTGAATCGAGGAAGTCAAGTGATTTTCAAAAAATGGACGAAAAAGAATTTCGTGTGTTGATTAAACACTACTTTATGAAAGGCAAAACGCCTCAGGAGACTAAAGAGAAGCTTGATAAACATTATGGTGACTCTGCACCTTCGATTAGAACAGTTTATAAGTGGTTTCAAAATTTTCGGAGTGGCCATATGGGCACAAGTGACGCTGAACGTTCTGGACGCCCTGTTGAGGTTACTACTCCAGAAATCATTGATAAAATCCATGATATGGTGATGGATGACAGAAGAGTGAAGGTGCGTGAGATTGCTAGTGCTGTGGGCATCTCCAATGAACGGGTACATAATATTTTGCTTCAACATTTGGACATGACAAAGCTATCCGCAAGATGGGTGCCGTGATTGCTCACGCTTGACCAAAAACGAAATCGTGTGAAGTGTTGCAAGGACGGTTTGCAGCTGTTCCAGAAGAATCCGCAGGACTTTAAGCGTCGTTTCGTCACTGTGGATGAAACATGGATACATCACTACACTCCTGAGACCAAAGAACAATATAAACAATGGGTTACCAAGGGGAAAAACGCCCACGATTGGCCCACAACAAAGTCCTTTTCCATCACGACAACGCACCAGCTCACACCTCAGCAGTTGTGGTCGCAAAATTAATGGAAATAGGGTTCCAACTCGTTTCACATCCCCCCTATTCTCCAGACTTGGCTCCCTCGGACTACTATTTGTTCCCCAATATGAAGAAATGGCTGGCGGGAAAAAGATTTTATTCAAACGAGGAGGTGATTGCAGAAACGAATGGCTATTTTTCAGACTTGGACAAATCCTATTATTCGGAAGGGATCAACAAACTAGAGCAGCGTTTGACGAAGTGTATAAGCCTAAAAGGAGACTATGTTGAAAAATAAAAAAGGTTTACCCCCAAAAATTAAGTAGTTTTTATTTTTGCACGGACTTTTCAAACGACCCTCGTATAACAAAACATATAAAAGAATAATTGAACATCTTTCAGTCCTTGTGAATAAAGTAATGTTTCCTTCTGACAATATAATATATTTTTAAAGAAAAATAAAGAAAATAAGAAAATGTTTTTTTTTTTTTCATTTTACAAAGATGGTCGAAAGCTGCTCAAAATGGGCTCGTTATGGAGATGTCAACTTCAAGACCATTATCTTCGACAGCTAGAGGCAAATCGGAAGTAAACAGGAAGCCAGAGTATTTCCCATACAGTGGCTGAGAATGGGCCAAAGTAATACTGTCAATCTTTCTAACTCCTAACTTAGAACTAAGGCTTTCTAGATCATGTTACTTTACCAATATAATTTGTCTAGTATTAAATTGTTTTCCAGTTCATAAGAACACCATATTAAAACTGTCCGGTAGGACAGTTGTATAAGGGTTGACCATCAAAAACTGCACGAAAAAGTGTAACGTTGAAAAACACCCAACTTTGACAATTTTTTTCTATTTTTCTATAAAAGATAAAATTCCCAAATTTTCTTTAAATCTTACTCCAAATTCTCCTTTATAACTATAATTTTTTTGCAACCACCCAGATCTAATAGGTTTCGAGAAAAAAGTTGCCGAAAATGAGCAAAAACGGCTTTTTCAAAAAATGTTCTTGTTCTTGTTCTTCTTCTTCTTGTTGTTCTTGTTGTTGTTCTTGTTACCTTTTTTGTAAACAACGTAGCGCCTAAACGCGTGAACCGATTTTCATGAATGAGGTGTCATTCGATTCGGAACTTTATGTAGATGTGCCTTTTGGGGGTCTCGGCCCTGTACATCGAATGGGAGAGGAGTTAGCCCCCTTTATGTAAGGCCCCCTCCAAAATTATTATTACTAATTACTCTGTAAATCTTGGCCCTATTTTGATAAAATTTGGTAGGATGATAGGGTTAGGGCTCCCCTACCTAACAATAAAGCGACGATCTGCTCTTACACTTATTAAGGGGAAGTATAGCAATCGTTTCAAATTATCGACACGTGAACCGATTTTCATGAATGAATCGAAATTTTGATTTGTACTTTAAAAGTCTCGACGCTATGCCTCATAAGGAGGGGAGTTTGCCCCACCCAAATAAGGCCCTTTCTAAAACTATTATTACCAATATTTCTACAAAGCTTAACCCGATTTTGATAAAATTTAGCACGAAGAAGTGATTAAAGCTCCTCTACGTGGCTGTGAAGTGCCATCATGCTCTTACACCTACTAAGAGGAAGTACTGCAATCGTTAAAATTATCAATGAGTGAACCGATTTACATCAATGAATTGTCGTTCGATTCAAAATCTTTGCCTTTTAGAAAGAAGTACTGTAATCGCAGTTTATTTTTCTTGCTCCTCTTAAAAGGAAGTACTGAAATCGCAGTTTAATTTTGCTATTTACGTACAAATACCTTCCTATTTTATATAAAAAGGCTTTCTCAAAAAAATTGTTATTGAGGATGGTTTGGGGACCGCAACTATAACCATTCTTTAAAAAGATCTCTCCAGTGGTAGTTACGGTTCCGATTTAACACCTTATCAGGTTATAATGATAGAATAGCTTATTCCAAATTTTAAAAAAATCCAATCTGTAAAGCAGATATGTAACTTTGCTAATAGACAAAAAGGAAAATCTGTCCAAAAGGTACAAAAATCTCCTTAACAAAAACTTACAGTTTAAAAAGTTAAGTATAAGGGTTGATTAAACGCCAAAAGGTACACAAATCAGCAAGTACCCAACATTTCATTAATACTTCATTGATATTATTTAAGTAATTTTACCGCATTAATTTTCATTAATATTTTTTAAGAATTTATTAGATGTCACATACCCTTATGCTGGCCAGTTCATTCATAATAGTTATAATTGTGATAAAATGTATATTATATCTTCGTATAAATAGGTACTTTATTTTAACTCTATTCCAAATTATTCTTCTGATTCTGAAGTTGTCACATATACATGCATGTTAAATTAGAAAAAGACAAATTTAGAGCCGGCTACTGTTTAAATTTGAATCACGGAGGATTTAAAGCAATATTTCAGTCTTGAATTCGTCTTACCGAAATATTCGTGAGGACAAATAACACACAGTTAATAACAAGTAGATTATTCAACAACAATTATTCATTTCTCAATTGTAATTTAATTTAGTTCCCCTAATTTTACTTATGGTAAAATACTGGAATAATTAGCTGTCCTAAAAATATGCATATCTTATTTATTTTATATTACATATACACAACATTGTGGGAAGAACACCTAGATGGAGAATGTAATTGAAGAAAACTATATTATTTACGATAAAGCCAGATTGACTACTTCATAAAATAACAATTACTTTATCGAAGAATGAACTTAAACCGACGATTTTTATTTAAAAATAAAAATAAATAAAATCATTGATGTAAGTTGGTGTAAGCAATTTTTAAAAAAGTTTATGAATTTTTTAGCCTCATATTTTTTTATTTTTTATAACGTTTTCTTTTTCACCAGTGATTAATAGTTTGATTATTATAGATAAATAGATATTACAGTCAATCTAAGTTAAATGGTGTGCTACTTGAACAAATATTTTGTAGATGAAAATGGCCAGCATAAGGGTATGTGACATCTAATAAATTCTTAAAAAATATTAATGAAAATTAATGCGGTAAAATTACTTAAATAATATCAATGAAGTATTAATGAAATGTTGGGTACTTGCTGATTTGTGTACCTTTTGGCGTTTAATCAACCCTTATACTTAACTTTTTAAACTGTAAGTTTTTGTTAAGGAGATTTATACGATAATTTATTTTTTTTATATAGATAATATCTTCATATTAAAACATTGATTTCACTTCCATTAAAACGTCCATTACATGAAAAGATTAATCAAACAAACAAATTCCAAAAGAATGATTCAAAACTTTGAATAGATTGATTGAATTGATTTGATGCTACTTTAATACCTCGTGAGAAGTTTCAGCCGAGCAGGTACATAATTTAATTCAAAAATTAAAAATCTAGTACTAACACAAACTAACTTTTCTCTTGGCGTAATTTATAAAATTTTGTTTAATAAAGTGCTACTTCTGCTCAATAAATACATATTTTTATTTTTATTTATTATTATTACTTTAATGTATTAAGGCGCGTCAACATCTGAGGTTATTGGCGCCCGGAGCTTTTTCCAGTGCACTGCCGGCCTCCGGACAGTGTAACTCTCGTTACAGACATCACCGGACAGTGAGCTGTAAGAAGCTCCTAGGAAGAGAAAATCTAAGGGTCAGCAGCTGGATTCAAACCCGGGACCTCCGCGTGGGAGTCCAGTACGCTAACCGCATAGCTAATCCCTTACCTCAATAAATATTGTTTAAAAATTTCGTCAACAAAAACTTATAGTTTAAAAAATTAAGTATAATGGTAGATAACACGACAAAAGGTACCCAAATCAGCAAGAACCCATCATTTCATTAATACTCCATTGATATTATTTAAGTAATCTTACTGGATTAAATTTTTTAAATTAATATTTTTTAGAACTTTTTAGATATCATAGTCACTTATGCTGGCCATTTTCATTCAAGTTTTGTGATGTCATTGTCATCAAAGGCTTTTGCCTTTTTTTAAGAAAAGTGTTCAGAATCATAATATATTTTCTTTTTTTTTGGTAAATAGCGTTACATTAAAAACCTGTGCATTAATAGTTTGATTCCTTTTTTTCAAAATCAATCTAAATTAAATGAAGTGCAAAAGGATGAATGGCATAATGCCAATTTCAGTCAGAAATTCTTTAATTTTGCCAAACTTTCGATCTAGGAACTGGATCATCTTCAGGGCTTGTGCTATTGACAAATAAAATACTTTTTTTACATTGTTATAAATACAGGGAGTCCCCAGGTATATGGATAACGACTTTTTCTCGGAAACTAAGATAGCCAGAAAAAAACTAAAAAATACGTGTTCCCTTAGTTTTTTGTTAGAAATCCAAATTTAATTTGTAAATTTTTTTCGGTGCTTCCAGAAGCGAGATACAGGCACCAGCTTCAGGCTCACAGAAAAAAACCGTTCAAGTAAATTTTTCTTTAAAAAAATAGAGGAATCTATTTCTTAAATAAAAACCACACTTCCCATTTGAAAAAATGAAGTTGGTGCCTGTATCTCGCTTCTAGAAGCACAGAAAAAAATTTAAAAATTGAATTTGGATTTCTAACAAAAAACTAAGGGAACACGTATTTTTTAGTTTTTTTCTAGCTATTTTAGTTTCCGAGAAAAAGTCGTTATCCATATACCTTGGGACACCCTGTATGTACGGCTTCTGTCAACTTCTGTTCTCTGTATATAGAGATAAACAAACAGGACAGAAGACACTCTAACCTCGATGGTTTATTACCAGATCGATTGTTAGCACTAATTCGAATGTCAAATTTGAATTTATCTCGATTCTATTTGAGTTCTACTGTTTAACACACATTCCAGATTAGTGAACTTTCTTAAAGTATTAAGTATTTCTACAGATACTAGTAGGGCAATGGCGCATATTGAAACTGCCTTTAGGAGATAGCTGATAATCTACAGTTAATTCGGATCTCGAGGACAATGTTCCAACTTCGTTCTTTCAGCTACTGAAGAGCGAAAACATTCCTCAGGGAATGGCAAAGCTCTCCATTTGGGAAGTCCTCCTGGAAAGGTAATACGACTAGAAAGTTCTTTCCTCAAGTTACTGATCGACTTATAACTGCAGAAAATCAACAAACTACAAAAAGATCTAAACTCCTTCTAGGCCATGGCAGGATAAGAGCATGCTTGAATCGTTTTCACCTAATAGAATCGGCGAACTGTCTTCGAGGAAAGGGAGGAAACCAAACAGATGTAAATTGCTAAGCTTATAATTAAAACCCTACTAACATTAATTACATTATTCTATCGCCTACGACTAATTAGATAAACACTCCTAATTAACCCTATTATCGATTAAATCAAACCGGACCAATAACATAAAACCAAAACTAACTGTACCAATGCTTATAATTAATTAATGTCTTTTACAGTAGTTTGAAATTTTGACCCTTAACTGTCCCTTTTTGAAAAACAGAATGTTTAAGAATTATTAAAATTTCGACTGATTTCTAGCCTTTAGGCAGAAAGGAAAGGACCTTTCCTTTCCTCTCCTTACAGAGATTGTAGCCATTTTTAAAGAGAAGGGGGTCTGCATTAATTTTTTGTGAGTAAGGGGTCATTGTGGTATACAAGAAAAAAATGAAATTGTTGATAAACTTGCAAAGGAAGCCACCAATAGTGGGGAAATAGCTAATTATAAATTACTACACACCGATATCAAGGGTATAATTGCAAAAGCAGCACTACAAAAATGGCAGACAGATTACAATAATGGTGATAAAGATAGATTCTATAAAACTATTGCAGATCAGTTACCTAGACAACCATGGTTTAAGGGAACTGTCACTAATAAATGGGTTGTTACGACAATAAGCAGGCTGAGAGCGAACCACGCGGTGTGCGGATCGTATCTACACAGGATCAACAAAAGGTCCTTTCCTCTTTGCGTAGATTGCAATGAGGAGGAGGATTTCAAACATATAATAATGATATGTCCACGTTATGTGGTAGAATGGAAACGAATGTTTGACTACATATACAGGTATTTAGATGCACCATTTAGAAAAGACATAATATTCTCCACCAACATCTGTGTGCTTAAGTCTATAGCAGAGTTAGCAATGAATGGAAGTAAATGATTAGAGTAGGATTACGTGATTTTAATTTCGGTTCAGCTACAAGGATGGCAGGAGCACAGAGTACTGATCCATCCATTAGCTGTAGTTTATGTAAATAGTTGGATATAGTATAGGGATGAATGTGTGAAGCGAATGTATCTATAAGTAAGAATGGAGAGTGAGTGATATTCTAGTGATAAGCACATAGACGATGCTGGCTGTATGGCGAAAGCCAATGCCAACCCCCCACCCCACCCAAAAGGACCTTTTGAAGGACAAGTTGACAAGATACTGGAAATTACTACTAAAAGGTCGAAAATGGATTAGTGCCCATTTCAGTCTTAATTTTTAAATTTTTATGCCAAGCTTTTGACCTAGGGTTTAGGTCATCTTCTGGACTCCGGAGCATATGTTTTCAAAAAGAAATTACATTATACATTGATTCAATAAAAACATTTTATCTGTGTAATATATGTTCCACAGCTTTAAAGATGACGTAGTCCTTAGGGCAAAAGATTGGGAAATAATAAACAAAACATTATAACTGAAATTGGCAACAATCTATCTTCCCTTGGATTAATAAAACAGCCACCAAGAAGATGAACAATTCTCTACAGAAATGTTCACAGTTTCATAAGCGGAATTCTTGCACTAATTTTGAAAATGATACTGGCCACCACTAAGCCAGATTTCCAAAAAAAAAAAAAAAAAAAAAAAAATTAAGAAGGTTACAAAAGAAGAAGATTAGAAAACGATAGATCACCGAGATATAGCATTTTCAAATTCTGCCAGAATTGGCCAGTACTGCCAGAAAGTGCACAATATCCTCTCAAGTGTTAAGGTTATAAACCCCCTGCCATCGTCTCCACCCACCGCGCAAATTCAGAGAGTAATTCGTCTTTCATCTTAAGTAACCATCTCAAATCTCTTTAGTGTAATGAAGTTGGATAATGATCAAAAGAGAATAATTTACAGCCAGTGTCTAACTGATTGTAGAAGGTAAATCTCAAGTAGTTAGAGGAAGCGGAAGAAGTGCCAGTTTAACATCATCTAACAAGGTCGAGAATTGGTTTTTCCAAAGCGATAAGTAGTCAATTTACTTAGTTCGCATGTACCTCGACTATATTGTGTAGACTAGGAATTTAATTTAAATTTTCTGTGGTTTTATTCATAAATATGTTTACACTGACAAAAGACTTAGAATCCTCATGAATGACCCAAGAGAATAGTATTCAACAGCCGATTCCGGCAACTTAAAAGACTACAAGGCGACAGATTAAAACTCTCCCTAAATAACTTTATACGATACTTACGAGGGTCGTTTGAAAAGTCCGTGCAAAGTCAGAGAGATAGCACCACTGGCGCGTATCGAGGTTATGTTTAGTTAGTAGCATCTCTTGGAAGAACACACACCAAGTTTCAGCCAGATCGGTCTATTTCTTTCTGTTTGGCATTCGTTTGAATCGAGGAAGTCGAGTGATTTTCAAAAAATGGACGAAAAAGAATTTCGTGTGTTGATTAAACACTACTTTATGAAAGGCAAAACGCCTCAGGAGACTAAAGAGAAGCTTGATAAACATTATGGTGACTCTGCACCTTCGATTAGAACAGTTTATAAGTGGTTTCAAAATTTTCGGAGTGGCCATATGGGCACAAGTGACGCTGAACGTTCTGGACGCCCTGTTGAGGTTACTACTCCAGAAATCATTGATAAAATCCATGATATGGTGATGGATGACAGAAGAGTGAAGGTGCGTGAGATTGCTAGTGCTGTGGGCATCTCCAATGAACGGGTACATAATATTTTGCATCAACATTTGGACATGACAAAGCTATCCGCAAGATGGGTGCCGCGATTGCTCACGCTTGACCAAAAACGAAATCGTGTGAAGTGTTGCAAGGACGGTTTGCAGCTGTTCCAGAAGAATCCGCAGGACTTTAAGCGTCGTTTCGTCACTGTGGATGAAACATGGATACATCACTACACTCCTGAGACTAAAGAACAATCTAAACAATGGGTTACCAAGGGGGAATCTGCGCCAAAAAAGGCGAAGACCGTTCCTTCGGCTGGAAAGATTATGGCGACTGTCTTTTGGGATTCGCAAGGAATAATCCTCATCGACTATCTGGAAAAGGGTAAAACTATTACAGGTGCATATTATTCATCGTTATTGGACCGTTTGAAAACCGAGCTGCAAGAAAAACGCCCACGATTGGCCCACAAAAAAGTCCTTTTCCATCACGGCAACGCACCAGCTCACACCTCAGCAGTTGTGGTCGCAAAATTAATGGAAATAGGGTTCCAACTCGTTTCACATCCCCCCTATTCACCAGACTTGGCTCCCCTCGGACTACTATTTGTTCCCCAATATGAAGAAATGGCTGGCGGGAAAAAGATTTTATTCAAACGAGGAGGTGATTACAGCTATTTTTCAGACTTGGACAAATCCTATTATTCGGAAGGGATCAACAAACTAGAGGAGCGTTGGACGAAGTGTATAAGCCTAAAAGGAGACTATGTTGAAAAATAAAAAAGGTTTACCCCAAAAAATTAAGGAGTTTTTATTTTTGCACGGACTTTTCAAACGACCCTCGTATTTATGGTCGAGTATGTTTGGAGCTGTGGCTTCAAACAGTCGCTCAAATCCTCATAAAATACATGATTTGCTGTCTAAAATTCTTCGATCTATAGTTAAACGCTCCTTTCTAAACGTCACCAATAAAATCATGCACACAGATCTAAATTTTACTATCATCCACAAATTGCTCGATTCCATTTACTGAAAATTACACTTTAAATTGTGCATCCCATCTCAATCTACTAGTACAAAACCTTTATTGCAGGATATCTAGATGTGGTAAAGCTCCTAGATATCTAAGAATATTTATAAAAACTTTATTAGAAGTTGAATAAGGGTTGATCAGTAAAAAAACTGCTGGAAAAAGCGTAATGTTCACAAACACCCAAATTCATCATTTTTTTTTTTGTAAAAGATAAAATTTCCAAATTTTCTGTCAAATATAAGGCATATCCTCGTAAATAAGTAACTCGTATCTTTTTGTAACAATGTACTCTTAATTTCAGTTCTCTAATACATGCACTTTAGACCAAATTATACTCAAAAATAAGACTATTCCCTTGTATTAAAACTGTCCGGTAGGATTAAAACTGTCCGGTAGGACAGTTGTATAAGGGTTGATCATCAAAAACTGCACGAAAAAGCGTAACGTTGAAAAACACCCAACTTTGACAATTTTTTTCTATTTTTCTATAAAAGATAAAATTCCCAAATTTTCTTTATAATATAGGGCAAATCCTCCTTTATGACTGTAATTTTTTTGCAACAACCTAGATTTGATAGATTTTGAGAAAAAAGATGCTGAAAATGAGCAAAAACGGCATTTTCAAAAATTGTTCTTCTTCTTCTTCTTCTTCTTCTTCTTCTTGTTACCTTTTTTGTAAACAACGTAGCGCCTAAACGCGTGAACCGATTTTCATGAATGCGGTATCATTCGAGTCGGAATGTTATGTAGATGTGCCTTTTGCTCGACGCTGTACATGGAATGGGAGAGGAGTTAGCCCCCTTTATGTAAGGCCCCCTCCAAAATTATTATCATTAATTACTCTGTAAATCTTAGCCCGATTTTGATAAAATTTGGTAGGGTGATAGGGTTAGGGCTCCCCTACGTAACATTAAAGCGACGATCTGCTCTTACACTTGTTAAGGGGAAGTATAGCAATCGTTTCAAATTATCGACACGTGAACCGATTTTCATGAATGAAGTGTCATTCGAATCGAAATTTTGTACAGATTTGCACTTTAAAAGTCTCGACGCTGTGACTCATAAGGAGGGGGAGTTTGCCCCACCCAAGTAAGGCCCTTTCTAAAACTATTATTACCAATATTTCTATCTCCTTAACAAAAACTTACAGTTTAAAAAGTTAAGTATAAGGGTTGATTAAACGCCAAAAGGTACACAAATCAGCTAGTACCCAACATTTCATTAATACTTCATTGATATTATTTAAGTAATTTTACCGCATTAATTTTCATTAATATTTTTTAAGAATTTATTAGATGTCACATACCCTTATGCTGGCCATTTTCATCTACAAAATATTTGTTCAAGTAGCACACATTTAACTTAGATTGACTGTAATATCTATTTATCTATAATAATCAAACTATTGATTACAGGTGAAAAATGAAAACGTAATAAAAAATAAAAAAATATGAGGCTAAAAAATTCATAAATTTTTTTAAAAATTGCTTACACCAACATACATCAATGATTTTATTTATTTATTTTTATTTTTAAATAAAAATCGTCGGTTTAAGTTCATTCTTCGATTAAAGTAATTGTTATTGTATGAAGTAGTCAAACGTTTATAATAATAGGTAATAATTATCTGGCTTTATCGCAAATAATATAGTTTTCTTCAATTACATTCTCCATCTAGGTGTTCTTCCCACAATGTTGTGTATATGTAATATAAAATAAATAAGATATGCATATTTTTAGGACAGCTAATTATTCCAGTATTTTACCATAAGTAAAATTAGGGGAACTAAATTAAATTACAATTGAGAAATGAATAAATAATGTTGAATAATCTACTTGTTATTAACTGTGTGTTATTTGTCCTCACGAATATTTCGGTAAGACGAATTCAAGACTGAAATATTGCTTTAAATCCTCCGTGATTCAAATTTAAACAGTGGCCGACTCTAAATTTGTCTTTTTCTAATTTAACATGCATGTATATGTGACAACTTCAGAATAAAGGGCATATTAAAGAGAAATCAGAAGAATAATTTGGAATAGAGTTAAAATAAAGTACCTATTTATACGAAGATATAATATACATTTTATCACAATTATAACTATTATGAATGAACTGGCCAGCATAAGGGTATGTGACATCTAATAAATTCTTAAAAAATATTAATGAAAATTAATGCGGTAAAATTACTTAAATAATATCAATGAAGTATTAATGAAATGTTGGGTACTAGCTGATTTGTGTACCTTTTGGCGTTTAATCAACCCTTATACTTAACTTTTTAAACTGTTTGTTAAGGAGATTTTTGTACCTTTTGGATAGATTTTCCTTTTTGTCTATTAGCAAAGTTACGTCTGCTTTACAGATTTTTTTAAAATTTGGAATAAGCTATTCTATCATTATAACCTGATAAGGTGTTAAATCGGAACCGTAACTACCACTGGAGAGATCTTTTTAAAGAATGGTTATAGTTGCGGTCCCCAAACCATCCTCAGTAACCATTTTTTTGAGAAAGCGTTTTGAATAAAATAGAAAGGTATTTGTACGTAAATAGCAAAATTAAACTGCGATTTCAGTACTTCCTTTTAAGAGGAGCAAGAAAAATAAACTGCGATTACAGTACTTCTCCCTAAAAGGCAAAGATTTTGAATCGAACGACAATTCATTGATGTAAATCGGTTCACTCATTGATAATTTTAACGATTGCAGTACTTCCTCTTAGGAGGTGTAAGAGCATGATGGCACTTCACAGCCACGTAGAGGAGCTTTAATCACTTCTTCGTGCTAAATTTTATCAAAATCGGACTAAGCTTTGTAGAAATATTGGTAATAGTTTTAGAAAGGGCCTTATTTGGGTGGGGCGAACTCCCCTCCTTATGAGGCATAGCGTCGAGACTTTTAAAGTACAAATCTGAACAAAATTTCGATTCGCATGACACTTCATTCATGAAAATCGGTTCACGTGTCGATAATTTGAAACGATTGCTGTACTTCCCCTTAACAAGTGTAAGAGCAGATCGTCGCTTTATTGTTAGGTAGGGGAGCCCTAACCCTATCATCCTACCAAATTTTATCAAAATCGGGCCAAGATTTACAGAGTAATTAGTAATAATAATTTTGGAGGGGGCCTTACATAAAGGGGGCTAACTCCTCTCCCATTCTATGTACAGCGTCGAGACCCCCAAAAGGCACATCTACATAAAATTCCGAATCGAATGACACCTCATTCATGAAAATCGGTTCACGCGTTTAGGCACTACGTTGTTTACAAGTAAGGTAACAACAACAACAACAACAACAACAACAACAACAACAACAACAACAACAACAACAACAACAACAACAACAACAACAACAACAACAACAAGAACATTTTTTGATAAAGCCGTTTTTGCTCATTTTCGGCAACTTTTTTCTCGAAACCTATTAGATCTGGGTGGTTGCAAAAAAATTACAGTTATAAAGGAGGGTTTGGAGTAAGATTTAAAGAAAATTTGGGAATTTTATCTTTTATAGAAAAATAGAAAAAAATTGTCAAAGTTGGGTGTTTTTCAACGTTACGCTTTTTCGTGCAGTTTTTGATGGTCAACCCTTATACAACTGTCCTACCGGACAGTTTTAATAACGCTTAGTCCGATTTTGATAAAATTCAGCCCGAATAAGTGGTTAAAGCTCCTCTACGTGGCTGTGAAGTGCCATCATGCTCTTACACCTACTAAGCGGAAGTACTGCAATCGTTAAAATTTTCAATGAGTGAACCGATTTTCATCAATGAATTGTAGTTCGATTCAAAATCTTTGCCTCTTTGCCTTTTAGGGAGAAGTACTGTAATCGCAGTTTGTTTTTCTTACTCCTCTTAAAGGGAAGTACTGAAATCGCAGTTTAATTTTGCTATTTACGTACAAATTACCTTCCTATTTTATTCAAAACGCTTTCTCAAAAAAAATTGTTATTGAGGATGGTTTGGGGACCGCAACTATAATCATTCTTTAAAAAGATCTCTCCAGTGGTAGTAACTCCGACTTAACACCTTTTCAGGTTATAATGATACAATTAAAATTTATTATTCCCAATTTTAATAAAATCTGTAAAGCAGATATGTAACTTTGCAGAACATACAAAAAGGAAAAGCTATCCAAAAGGTACAAAAATCTCTTTAACAAAAACTTACAGTTTAAAATGTTAAGTATAAGGGTTGATTAAACGCCAAAAGGAACACAAATCAGCAAGTAACATGTCGTTAATACTTCATTCATATTATTTAAGTAATTTTACTACATTAATTTTCATTAATAAGTTATTTTTTAGAATTTATTAGATGTCACAGACCCTTATGCTGGCCAGTTCATTCATTTTCTTTTTCTTTTTTTTTTATGATTTAAGTCGCGTCAACATCTAAGGTTATTGGCGCCCGGAGCTTTTTTCAGTGCACTGCCGGCCTCCGAACAGTGTTCTCTCGTTACAGACAACACTGTCCATTACCCGGACAGTGAGCTGTAAGAAGCTCTTAGAAAGAGAAAATCTAAGGGTCTGCAGCTGGATTCAAACCCGGAACCTCCACGTGGGAATCCAATACGCTAACCGCATAGCTAATCCCTTCCCTTTGTTTATTCGTAATATTTTATTTTTTTGTTATAATTATGATAAAATGTATATTATATCTTCGTAATTAAATAGGTACTTTATTATAGCTTTATTCCAAATTATTCTTCTGATTTATCTTTATTAGGCCCTTTATTCTGAGTAGTCACATATATGTATGTACTCGTACATGCACGTTAAAGTAGAAAAAGACAAAGGCAGAGTCGGCTACTATTTAAATTTGAATCACGGATTTAAAACAATATTTCAGTCTAGAATTCGTCTTTTCGAAGTATTTGTGAGCACAAATAACGCGTAGGTAATATCAAGTAAATTATTCAACAATTCATTTCTCAATTGTAATTTAATATAGTCCCTCTAATTTTACTTATAGTAAAATACTGGAATAATTAGCTGTCCTAAAAATATGCATATCTTATTTACTTTATATTACATATATACAACATTGTTTGATGAATACCTAGATTGAGAATGTAATTGAAGAAAACTATATTATTTGCGATAAAGCCAGATAATTATTACCTATTATTATAAACGTTTGACTACTTCATAAAATAACAATTACTTTAATCGAAGAATGAACTTAAACCGACGATTTTTATTTAAAAATAAAATAAATTAAATCATTGATGTATGTTGGTGTGAGCATTTTTGTTTATAAAGTTTTTCTTTTTAACCTGCGATTAATAGTTTGTTGATTAGATATTACGGTCAATCTAAGTTAAATGGTGTTCTACTTGAACAAATATTTTGTAGATTAAAATGGCCAGCTAAGGGTCTGAGACATCTAATAAATTCTAAAAAATAACTTATTAATGAAAATTAATGTAGTAAAATTACTTAAATAATATGAATGAAGTATTAACGACATGTTACTTGCTGATTTGTGTTCCTTTTGGCATTTAATCAACCCTTATACTCAACATTTTAAACTGTAAGTGTTTGTTAAAGATATGTATGAACAGGGTGATCCAATTAAAACCCACCAATCGCTAATAACTTTTTAGGAAAGCGGAATTCCGAAAAAAACCCACGAACTATATGTTTTTTTTGGTCTAGTTTTCAAATTTTCCACCCCCGATGCTGTATCTTCATTTTTGGCGGAGTTACGTCTAAAAACCCGATTGAGGTTTCATAAGGACCACTAATTTTGACAATGATTGTGGAAACTACATAGAAAGTTGTGAAAAATGACGTTAACCCGGTTTCGATATCCCTAATATTAGTCGAGATATTTAAGATCAAACTTACAAGTTTATCTATTCGTGATCGGTTTTCAATATTAATTTTCCACCAGAAATACACGTTTTGGGAGGTCCTCTGACAGCGAAAAATGTTATTTGGAACGCAAAGAACAAAAATAATAATTGAAGATTTTAAAAAATTCAGTGTAATGGTTGTGGGTGAGTCAGAATAAATTTGTTTTATCATCAAATAAAAGCAACCAACACATCATGTTAATGTACCCAGTATGCAAGACTTCTTGACCTATGATTACGGTAAGAATATCTTGCCAGGGTGTTGGTCTAGTGGTCAAGAGCGTGGCTTTGTAAGTGGGAGATCCCCAGTTCGAATCCCACGTATGTATACATAATACTTTTTTTTAATCCCTAAGCGGGATCCGAAACAGCATCACTTGTCTCATAATAAAATCATAACAGCGTTGCCGATTCAATCAAGTGATTAAAAGTAGATTTTAAGTTTTTAGCTTCATATACTTCTTGATTTCTTCGTCATTTCACTATTTCCTTTAAAGAAATTAATTCGTAAATGAACAATTAAATTTATATTATAATGAAACAAATTTCCCATTATTATGGCAATCGTGTATTTGACAAAAATTCTGAGCGCACGGCATCGTTGTTCTTAAATGGGCAAAAGTTATATACTTTAGAAAAGTCCCTACAGTTTTGTGGTTAACCTCCTTACGTATACATATAGGAGTCATTTGAAGTTAGTATGGTCAAAGTGGTTATGTTATGTAATCAAAGGAAGATTCTCTGAATGCTGAAGACAAGGGTTGCACTTATTATTCAAACGACCAAAACGTTATCATACTAACCGCTGTTCAGCCCCGATATCCTTCAGTAGAGGAATCTCCCCAAAATGTTGTTACTGAACATTGGACCACACATTAAAGTATACAACCTGCGCCCCTAATAACCAATGAAATCGTTGATTATAATGCTATTCCATTTTCTTAACTGCTCTTTTACATATATATTATTCCTTATAAGTAAATGTAGAGGTAAAAAGTTCCTTTGAGGTTAATATGGTTTTTAAATAAACTGTTTTTCGTATGATTATCATTTTTTACTAATATTAATATCGTAGCATTATTTATATAAATTAAAACATTGACTGAAAGCTTGAATATCGTTTAAAGAAGTTTGTGAAATATAAACACAGAACAACTAAGCCAAGAGCCTGGACCTGCAGTTATAACAACATCAACGAACTCCAGACAACATAGAACAAATTTTGATACTCTTGCGACTAGAATTAACATCCTCCAAGAGGTTCCCATAATCCTCGCATATTCCTTCATCCAAAACCGTCCACTGAAACTCCTCTCCACTCTAGATTGTCATCCTAACTCACTCTACCGCAAAATATCCTTTCATTCCTTAAAAGATTGAAAAGATAATAAACAATTTTTTGTTCCCTCATGTTTTTTGGCCTCTTGAACTTAGTAAATCAGCCACTTAAATGTTGGGGGTTTGAACAAATATCTTTGAGTATTAATACATTCAAAATAAAATCAATGTCTTCTTTACATTTATTGTTTAACCTATTTTGAGTTTTGGTTTTTGATTTCTTAGTTGTCTAGTCTATAAACTTTATACATGACGAGCGTCTTTAGTATTTTGATTCATTACAGCGTTATTGAATTTAATGTATAAATGTTTGAATTTCATTTGTTATACAGCTTTCTTAGCCAATAGTATTTATTTTTAATTATTTAATATATGTTAACGTTTATATTTCTGTTATATTTATTTTTTCTTCAATTTATAACTAGTTTTGGTAGATTTCCAGTATCTTCGCGTTTTTAATTTCTGATTTTTATAATTTTATATACAACGGGTAGTTATTTTTGTTTTTTCTTGTATCGAAAAGTAAAAATTGATTTACTATTATTTTTTTTATTAAAAGAATGTTAAACGCAAACTCCTTGCAAAAGAGTATTGTAACCTTAAATGCAATTAATATATTATTATTATTATTATTTATTAATTACAGCGTTATTCTGTTGTTTTTTTTATGAACTCAAAGAGTTCTGTGTAAATGCTGCCATCATCAGGTGCAAGAATAGTGTTTAGGTTGACAGGTATGGGACATCCAGGCCGCTAGAACAGCCCTGCGCAATCGTTCTCTTCCTTTAGAGTTGTTAGCACATTCCAGAATTAGGTGGTTAGCGTCTGCTTTTATTTCAGAAGTACTCGAATACTTGTGCGTTGTTTCTACACCAATCCTGGGCTAGATGGTGAGGCGAATAATTGTGATTAAATCGCATTCTAATAAGTGTGCTAATAAATTTCGCATTGTTGTTCTTATATCTGGAAAACCATGGTCTTTTGGGGGACACTAGATGTGTGTAAAATTGGCCTTTTCTCGCCTTTGGCAATTTGTATATCCACTACCATTCGATATAGCACTCTACTTTTGCATAATTTTTAATATCGGAGGCTAAAATTGAGTATGGAGATGTATGTTGCAGGGAGATCGCTTCCTTGGCTTTATCATCCACGATTTCATTTCCTCTCAGACCTGTGTGGCCACTTAATCCAGATTAAATGTACCGATTTGCCTTTTCTTAGAACACCATTTAATAATTGGGAAGAACAGCATCGTCTAGGTGCTTATCACTAGAATATCACTCACTCTCCACTCTTACTTATAGATACATTCGCTTCACACATTCATCCCTCTACTATATCCAACTATTTACATATACTACAACTAATGGATGGATCAGTACTCTATATTCCTGCCATCTTTATAGCTTAACCGATATTAAAATCAAGTACTCCTTCTGTAATCATTTTCTTTCATTCATTCCATAACTTTTAAATACATTCATATTTCATTGCTAGCTCTGCTACAGACTTAAGCACATAGATGTTGGTGGAGAATATTATGTCTTCGTAGCGAAATGGTGCATCTAAATACCTGTATATGTCGTCAAACATTCGTTTCCATAACGTGGACATATCATTATTATATGTTTGAAATCTTCCTCCTCATTGCAATCTACGCAAAGAGGAGAGGACCTTTTGTTGATCTTGTGTAGTTATGATCCGCACACCGCGTGGTTCGCTCTCAGCCTGCTTATTGTCGTAACAACCCATTTATTAGTGACAGTTCCCTTAAACCATGGTTGTCTAGGTAACTGATCTACCATAGTTTTATAGAATCTCCCTTCATTACTATTACTGTAATCTGCTTGCCATTTTTGTAGTGCTGCTTTTGCAATTATACACTTGATATCGGTGTGTGGTAATTTATAGTTAGCCATTTCCCCCACTATTGGTGGCTTCCTTTGCAAGTTTATCCACAATTTCATTTTCTTTTATACCACAATGACCTTTTACCAACAAAAAATTAATGCAGACTCCCTTCTCTTTAAAAATAGCAATAATTTCTACATTTATTGCCTTTCTATAATTGGGAAGTTCCTAAGATTAAAGCGGGTGCACTATTTCCGAAATTTTGTAGTTTTTGGAGAACACTTTTGCTGTGAGAATTAAAACAAGGGATTGGTGAATCTATTGAATCTACAGACTTTAAACATTGATATACTGCAAATAATTCAGCTGTGAATATTGAAGCGAATTTATTTAATTTGAATTGTAAGGTGACGTCAGCGAAATGAACAATCATTGCACATATGATTTGTCCTCTTTTTCTTCTAGCTGCAGGTTTTTATAAACCTTTTCTCTGCAAATGATATACTTTCTCCCATCTCTAGTGATCCCTAAACTATGTAATTTTGTTTGTTATACAAAATAATTACATTCATAATTTTTTATTTTTTTTTGCTTTGAAGTAGTGTACATATTTGGTAATAAAGTTGATTAAGTGTAAAAAAAAATGGTGTAGCGCTATTAATTATTGTTGGCCGTTTACAAGGAAGTTAATTTTTACAGTTCGAGCGGTGATCTGTTAGTATTAAACTAATAGAGATTGCAGGAAGAAATGATTGAAGGTTATGCAGTTTAATGTCTGGCACTATTACTAATACGAGAGATAATCACAAAACTAAGCTAGGGAACTAATACAATTCGAGATTAAACGAATGTAGCTAAACTAGAATGTTCAACTCCTAATGATGAGCGTAATAGGAGTGCTAGAACAGAATGTTCGTGCTAAGCATGCTAGAGTAGAATGTCCTTTGGGTAGGGAGTCAGTTTTTTTTTTTTTTTTTTTAAAGAGTTAGAAAGAGCTCCTTTTCAGGTCCTTTTCTATGCCTTGCCATTAACAACTTTTCCAATTTATAAACTCTACGCTACTTTTTATGGACACTTCATTATCGTTTTCGCTGGAGAAATTTTACGACACTTTAGCAAGCCAGTAGTGGTTATGCTTCTCTTGTGGCAAGAGGTATGACTGGAATTCTCCTTCTTTAGGCAACTCTGTCTGTTTGTATACCTTACCTTTGACTTTAAAGTAAGCAAATGCTAACGTAACAAAGGACATAGCATTGTGTTTGGGCGAACACCGCATTTGATTTGGTTGTTGCCGATAACTGAATATGCATTCCCTCATTGGCTGATATCCGAAGTCAAGGTGAACGCTACATTCGGGCCAAACGTTGCTTGTTGGCGTAGACAGTGGCATGGCTATTTTCGGATATAACTGCATATTGAGATAATAAAGTTAGATATGGATGTAAAAACGGTAAAAAAACATTTGAGTTGCTTACAAAAATTAGTACGAGTTGGATATTTCCTTTCAGAATATTTGCCACTAAAATTATATTTCAGAAATGGATGCATACATTAAAAATTAAGAGTTATAAAGGAGGATTTGCCCTTTATTTTAAAGAAAATTTGGGAATTCTATCTTTTATAGAAAAAGAGACAAAAATTGTCAAAGTTGGGAGTTTTTCAACGTTATGCTTTTTCGTGCACTTTGTGACGATCAACCCTAATTCAACTGTCCTACCGGGCAGTTTTAATTTATTATTTCAATTTTAATTTATTTAACTTCATTGGATAATTTAGATTAAAGAGTAATTATTAAATTAAAATGTAAGTTCTCTTGTAATGCAAAAAGTTTCTTTATAATAAAATTTGATTTAAGTTACTCAAATAATTGACTTTAGATAATTAAACAGTATATCTAAATATCAATATAAGCTAGCAAAAAGAGAAAAGAATGACTTTATTGAGCTATATACAACACTTTAAGAAAAACAAAGTCAGTTTCGGATTTGAAAATTACTGTCAGCCTAAAGTTATTTAATATTTTTGCAAATCAGAAAAAAAAACAGCAAAAGTTCAAATAAACCCAAAATTATCCGTCTTATATTCTGCCGTAAATATTTATTTAGGTATTTACGAGGGTCGTTTGAAAAGTCCGTGCAAAGTCAGAGAGATAGCACTACTGGCGCGTATCGAGGTTATGTTTAGTTAGTAGCATCTCTTGGAAGAACACACACCAAGTTTCAGCCAGATCGGTCTATTTCTTTGTGTTTGGCATTCGTTTGAATCGAGGAAGTCGAGTGATTTTCAAAAAATGGACGAAAAAGAATTTCGTGTGTTGATTAAACACTACTTTATGAAAGGCAAAACGTCTCAGGAGACTAAAGAGAAGCTTGATAAACATTATGGTGACTCTGCACCTTCGATTAGAACAGTTTATAAGTGGTTTCAAAATTTTCGGAGTGGCCATATGGGCACAAGTGACGCTGAACGTTCTGGACGCCCTGTTGAGGTTACTACTCCAGAAATCATTAATAAAATCTATGATATGGTAATGGATGACAGAAGAGTGAAGGTGCGTGAGATTGCTAGTGCTGTGGGCATCTCGAATGAACGGGTACATAATGTTTTGCATCAACATTTGGACATGACAAAGCTATCCGCAAGATGGGTGCCGCGATTGCTCAAGCTTGACCAAAAACGAAATCGTGTGAAGTGTTGCAAGGACGGTTTGCAGCTGTTCCAGAAGAATCCGCAGGACTTTAAGCGTCGTTTCGTCACTGTGGATGAAACATGGACACATCACTACACTCCTGAGACCAAAGAACAATCTAAACAATGGGTTACCAAGGGGGAATCTGCGCCAAAAAAGGCGAAGACCGTTCCTTCGGCCGGAAAGATTATGGCGACTGTCTTTTGGGATTCGCAAGGAATAATCCTCATCGACTATCTGGAAAAGGGTAAAACTATTACAGGTGCATATTATTCATCGTTATTGGACCGTTTGAAAACCGAGCTGCAAGAAAAACGCCCACTATTGGCCCACAAAAAAGTCCTTTTCCATCACGACAACGCACCAGCTCACACCTCAGCAGTTGTGGTCGCAAAATTAATGGAAATAGGGCGTTGGACGAAGTGTATAAGCCTAAAAGGAGACTATGTTGAAAAATAAAAAAGGTTTACCCCAAAAAATTAAGTAGTTTTTATTTTTGCACGCACTTTTCAAACGACCCTCGTATATTCAGTTATCAGAAAGGCCCGATGTTTGTATGCGGTAATATGGAAATGTTTCCAGTTCAATCATTGAACAAAAATATCACTTCGGAAAGAGAAAAAATCTTTTTCCCTAACCACATAACCCTATATTCCGTCAGGACTGGACAAACACCCACATAGTGATAAAAAAAAAATCCTCCAGTTGCTCCAGACAAAGAGCTGCTGTCTCTGTTGTTCAGATCTAATCACAATATTATTAACAGAGATTAATTGCCCAATTAATTTAAAAATCACCTACAGATGGATAGGGTAATATTCAAGTTATTCGCAACACTTTGTAGGCCTGCTTGCTGGGCCTAATTATTATAACCTTGTACAACGAAAGGAAATTGGACTCATTCGCTTTCTCTACCTTGATTTTATCAAATTAACTGCAAGTTTCCATGTTTTATAGTAAATCACAAAGCTATGAATAAGTAAATAATTAAAGATTGAAAATTATTTTCTTCTAGAATTAGAGTTAGAATAGTAGATGGGACGAGACCTACGCCCCACGGCACCGCAGCCACAAGAGACTTATAGTGCCAGCCCCTTCTTAGTTCTAGTAAGCAAACCCTCCCCTCCTAAAGAGGTTGAGGACTAGTTCTTTTTGCGCTACTATCTCCTTTGGTCTCAAAGTCCAAAATGTTTCATAGTGCAACCACTCGATTGCAACTCAACCGAACAGCAGGTGAGAGGCCGTTTCCTCCTCTTCCTGACACAATCTGCACAACGGTTCCGAGCTAATAAGCCCCCACCTTGTACAAATGCTTCCTAAACCTACCGTGCCCCCGTGAATAGGCCTGTAATCAGAGTAATCTGATTTTTGCCCAAACACAGGGTCTCTTTGGTTCTTTGCTTACACAGCCAAGGCATCATAGTCTTGCTGTGTTTAACCCCAGGACACATCATCCAGTTCTTTTCGTGCTCTCTCCAGATCCAATCTGTGAGAGCCGCACGAACCGAACCCCTGGTGATCCCCAGGACAGGCTCCGGACCGATGAAAGGAGTGTTAGCTCCATTCCTCGCCAGATGATTAGCTTTTTCATTCCCTTCAATACCCACATGACCCGGCACCCATTCCAGCCGAACTTTGTTGTGTCGCGCCAGTAGTTCTAGGGCCTTCCTGCAATCCCAAACCAGGGAAGAGGTCATTCTGAAGGATACAAGAGCCTTCAGTGCAGCCTGGCTGTCCGAAAAGATACGAATCTCCCTATTTCTAGGTTCCATCCGCAGGTTTTCCTTAGCACATATTTTAATAGCAAAAACCTCGGCCTGAAAGACTGTGGCGTATATCCCAAGAGATCTCTCAATGAGTACCTCGGGTTTAACCCCATACACTCCAGACCCAGTCCCACAGTCCATCTTGGAGCCATCGGTAAACCAAATGCCTCCCTTCCGGTACTGCTCCGTCCAGTTCACCCTCCATTCAGTCCTCGGTTTATTTTCTTCTAAGTTTAGTTTAATATGCTGTTAGAAATTTGATATATGCATCTGATGTTAATTTTGTACAGTAAAAAACGATTTGTTAATTATTGATGATAGGATTTACGCAAATTATTAATAATTATGTTTATTTCAACCTATTGTTTTTTTTATGTAACAACTTTAATAAATGATAATTGAAAATGATATGAAAAGCAGAAATGAATTTGTGTTCAAATTTGATTTGTTTTGTAAATAAAATATTATTATTTGATTTCATAATTTTTGACATTTAGATTGTTAATTATTTAGCTATGATGATTTAAATTAACAATTCAAATATGTTTAATATTCATCCTCATGAATGTTTAAAAAAAAAATTTGTAAATAATTAATTTAATTATTTGCAATTGTACAAAATATACATTAAAAGGATAAAAGTTTTGAACACAACTGGTTCTTGTTAAATTAATACAATCCAAATCGTGATACGATATAATCTTGCAGAAAAAATAGAGAGAGCTGGCAAGTTGACATAAGAATCGAGATGATCAGATGAGTGCAGATTAGTTTAAATAATAGTGGAGAGTTGAATAATTGCATTCGGAAATAGATGTGCAGCATTGTATTTGTTTTGGAATATATACTCCATAGTTGATCGAACATATTTATGCATGTTTGAATTGTAGCTCTTAGCATATTTGGCGAAACAAAATAAGAAGTTACTACTTGTGATTTGTAGTATGTCGTAACTAATTGACATGATCATAATTGCACTAGGGCATAATTTTAATAGAAAAATAAGAGGGTCGTTTGAAAAGTCCGTGCAAAGTCAGAGAGATAGCACTACTGGCGCGTATCGAGGTTATGTTTAGTTAGTAGCAACTCTTGGAAGAACACACACCAAGTTTCAGCCAGATCGGTCTATTTCTTTGTGTTTGGCATTCGTTTGAATCGAGGAAGTCGAGTGATTTTCAAAAAATGAACGATAAAGAATTTCGTGTGTTGATTAAACACTACTTTATGAAAGGCAAAACGCCTCAGGAGACTAAAGAGAAGCTTTATAAACATTATGGTGACTCTGCATCTTCGATTAGAACAGTTTATAAGTGGTTTCAAAATTTTCGGAGTGGCCATATGGGCACAAGTGACGCTGAACGTTCTGGACGCCCTGTTGAGGTTACTACTCCAGAAATCATTGATAAAATCCATGATATGGTGATGGATGACAGAAGAGTGAAGGTGCGTGAGATTGCTAGTGCTGTGGGCATCTCGAATGAACGGGTACATAATATTTTGCATCAACATTTGGACATGACAAAGCTATCCGCAAGATGGGTGCCGCGATTGCTCACGCTTGACCAAGAACGAAATCGTGTGAAGTGTTGCAAGAACGGTTTGCAGCTGTTCCAGAAGAATTCGCAGGACTTTAAGCGTCGTTTCGTCACTGTGGATGAAACATGGATACATCACAACACTCCTGAGACCAAAGAACAATCTAAACAATGGGATACCAAGGGGGAATCTGCGCCAAAAAAGGCGAAGACCGTTCCTTCGGCCGGAAAGATTATGGCGACTGTCTTTTGGGATTCGCAAGGAATAATCCTCATCGACTATCTGGAAAAGGGTAAAACTATTACAGGTGCATATTATTCATCGTTATTGGACCGTTTGAAAACCGAGCTGCAAGAAAAACGCCCACGATTGGCCCAGAAAAAAAGTCCTTTTCCATCACGACAACGCACCAGCTCACACCTCAGCAGTTGTGGTCGCAAAATTAATGGAAATAGGCTTCCAACTCGTTTCACATCCCTCCTATTCTCCAGACTTGGCTCCCTCGGACTACTATTTGTTCCCCAATATGAAGAAATGGCTGGCAGGAAAAAGATTTTATTCAAACGAGGAGGTGATTGCAGAAACGAATGGCTATTTTTCAGACTTGGACAAATCCTATTATTCGGATGGGATCAACAAACTAGAGCAGCGTTGGACGAAGTGTATAAGCCTAAAAGGAGACTATGTTGAAAAATAAACAAGGTTTACCCCAAAAAATTAAGTAGTTTTTATTTTTGCACGGACTTTTCAAACGACCCTCGTAAGTTATAATAAAATACATTAATTCGGATTAGACCAAATGCGTTCCCTTGCGGATTTTCTTGTGCCTAACTATTTGTAGAGTAGGTTATAAATGGTTACCGTGATTAATGGGTTGAATTTATTGTGGAATCATTCTACGTAATAAACGGTATAAGTCAATCTGTTTCAAAGATTCAATTTTTTGGCCTAGAATTATTTACTGATTAAAAAATACTTAAAATACTTAAAATAGCCAACTTTCACAATGTGTGCAGTAGGGACAAAAATACTAAAACAAAACAAAAAAGGACAGCTGGTATCAATCAATAAAAAATGTATTCACTATATCCTGTCTATTTTAGAGGTGAAAAGGTTTTGGTTATCTCCTAAAGTTGGCTAACCTGAAAACCGATATTGTTATTCTATGGAAATAAAACAGTTTTAATTAGAGAATGGGAAAATATCGGTGCGCGCAATCCTAGTGTCTTTGTATTTTGATGTAGATGTACGTAAATATGTATATGTATGGGGGATGTGTTAGTGTGAAATAAAGGACGATTGTTCAGGTGGCACACCAAAGAATGTGAATGTTATTCCGAGTTATACAAAAAACTGTGGCAAGTTTTAAATGGTGTTCTCTAGTTTTTCTTTTTTCCAGCGAAATAAATAAGTCCGACACATTTTTAGAAACTAATTTGGTGTGGTAACCTGGCTAATATTTATAAATTACGCGGCGATTTCCTGCTTAAAAATAATGTGACCCCAGCAAAAAAACGAAACGATGTACTAGAACCGCTTAACCTACCAGTTGACCTTTAGAAGTGCGCTGAAGGACAAAACGTACGATCGTATTTATACTGCCCCAACTTGGGAAAGTGGCAAAGCAATGTATGAGTAATTGTTGAGGGAAAGCAAGCGAGGAATGGACCGAGTTCTGGAACACGGCAATCTTCACTCTCTAAACCACTTTAACCTTTTTGCGTGGGTTGTTTAAAGCAATATATTTTCAAGCTTGAAGTGAAAACATGTGTAATTCGTTCTGTAATAAGGTTTTATTGAAAAATTCCTCATAAAATTTTTTTGCCGAGAGTTATTTTTTCAATTTTTTTACTTTCAAAATGGAAGATCATTAATTATCACACTAAGGTATTATTATTACGATTTAGAATAACTATTTAATGGAAAGGATTAGCTATATGGTTAACAGTAATAATTAGAGAAGGATAACGTAATTTTAATTTCGATTAAGCTATAAGGATGGCAGGAATATAAGGTACTGATCCATCCATTAGCAGTAGTTTATGTAAATAGTTGTATATAGTAGAGGGATGAATGTGTGAAGTGAGTGAATGTATATAAAAGTAAGAATGGAGAGTAAGTGATATTCTAGTGATAAGCACCTAGACGATGTTGGCTGTATGGCGGAAGCCAATGCAAAAAAAAACAGCTATATGGTTACCGTATTGGATTCTAAAGCGGAGATCACGGGTGCTGGTTCTTAGATTTTCTCTACCTATGAGCTTCTTATTTCATTCACATTACTATAGGGCGCTACGGTCCTGTAAGGTCGGACCTTGGCCTCCTTCAGCACAGCATTCCTCTCGTACCTGTCCAAAGCACTGAGTCTCCATCTTCTGACTCCCAGCCTTCTGATGTCGGTTTTCGACATCGTCCAGCCATCTCAAGCGAGGACCTGCTCTTTTTCTTCTGCCCCCTTGGATTACCATATAACAATTTCTTTAGAATTCTTGTTTCGGGCATCCCCTTTCTACGTGCTCTAACCATCTTAATCTGGCGGCTTTAATGAAACCGACCAGATCTGGTTTGCCATATAAGTCACGAAGCTCATTGTTAGTTCTGATCTTCCAAATATTATTTACCTTTAAGGGATCAAAAATCCTTCTTAAAATCTTTCTATCCCAAATATTTAGAAGACGCTCATTATCCTTGGTCAATTTATTGCGTCTATGTATACAGCCAGCATCGTCTAGGTGCTTATCACTAGAATATCACTCACTCTCCATTCTTACTTATAAATAATACCCATGCTTCACAGCCAAAGGTAACTATCGGTCGGATAATGGTTTTGTAAACCAGCAATTTAGCTCTTCGTGACATCATTTTGGACACGATGGTTTTCTGTAGGGAGAAATAACATCTATTTCCTGCAGCAATCCTATCCTTTATATCTTCTTCTGCTTCATTTCTTTCAGTCAAAATGGTCCCCAAATATTTGAACTGAGTTGCTGCTCTAAAGGAATAATCTCCCAGTTAGAGATCGTATTAACCCCACACCCAAACTGTCGTCTCTGCGAGAAAACGAGCCAAGTCTATTGACACTTTATTTACTTCACCCGAGCATGTTGCTATTGTGAAAAACAGAGTTGCAAAGAAATCCAAACCAACAAGAAATACCATCCCAAATGAGACAATTCTGAAAGAAAGGATTGTCCGAAAAAGAAAACGCTCACCTTCCCCAAGTTTTGATGAAGAGGACGAAACAGGAATCGAATTTGAAGTGGAAAGTGATGCCATTTTAGAAATCGATGAAACTGAATGTACAGGATATGGGGAAAGCTACAACAAGACCAGAAAAAAAAGATTGGTTGGAATGCATAATATGCCGGAAGTGGTTCCATGAAAATTGCTCTTCTTTTGCATACGCTTGCCAAAATTGTAGTAAAAGCGCATTTAAAAAGAAGAATAATAAGTAAATATTAAGTAACCATTCATTTTTTCTGTTATTTTTACGTTTTACTAGTGCAATTTCATTTACAATATGTGGCCATCTCTCCCAAGTTACATTGGCCAACTCACCCAACCCAGTGGGGATAGATGGCCAATTGCTATTTTTTTTTTTTTTAAGAATAACAAAATGTTTCCCTTAGCATTTTTTTCTGAAATTTTTTCCATATCTTATGTTTGTGAGCATGTGAGGTTTCCAAAAATAATAATAAAGTAAGCCTTTACCAAAATTTTGCAGGCACCCTCCAAACAAAATGGTGGCCATCTCACCCGACTTTAACCTATTCTCCCTATTTAATTTACATTTCTACAGTTTGTTTAAAAAATATAATTTGACTTATAAAGAATTGTTGCGATTCTGCGAGTAAATTATAAACTTCGTTTTTTTACCTCGGGCAAGAAAAAAAAAATATATAAAAAATTATGTCTGAAATAGGCAATAATTTCTCTTTAGTTCAATGATTCAGTCACCAAAAACTGTGACCAGTTTAAATAAAAACGTCGGAGGCATTTGAAAATAAATCTCATACAAATGAAAATTAATAAGGGAAGGGAGGGAAGGGATTAGCTATGAGGTTAGCATACTGGACTCCCACGCGGAGGTCCCGGGTTCGAATCCAGCAGCTGACCCTTAGATTTTCTCTTCCTAGGAGCTTCTTACAGCTCACTGTCCGGTGATGGACAGTGTTGTCTTTTACGAGAGAACCGGAGGCCGGCAGTGCACTGGAAAAAGCTCCGGGCGCTAATAACCTCAGCTGTTGATGCGCCAAAAAAAAAGAAAAAAGGAAGGGATTAGGCTATGCAGTTAGCGTATTGGTTGCCCACGCGGAGATCCCGGGTTCGAATCCAGTTGCAGGCCGTTAGATTTTTCTCTTCTTACAGCTCACTGCCCGGTGATGGAAAGTGTTGTCTGTAACGAGAGAACAGTATCCGGAGGCCGGTAGTGCACTAGAAAAAGCTGAGAGCGCCAATAATCTCAGATATTGACGCGCCTTATATCTTAAAAAAAAAAAATTAAAAAAAATACTGATAGAATTAACTAATGTTCCGCAAATTTTTCACAGACTATATCTTCTATTGCCTAATTTTATTGGCCTAATAAGGCAGTTGGCACCCTATCTAGAGGAGTACTCAAACTTTATAGTTAAGAAATTAATGATGTTTAGGAATACTAAGAAGAATTATCACTAAAATTGGTTATAAAGTTTCAAAAGTTTAACGGAACTAGAATAGTAAAAGTTTTTTATTAACACTCGCTTTAAATATGTTGCTTTTTGTTAAAATTATGGTATACGTATATGGCCATTTTGATTAAACATTTAAGAAGTTAATGTTTACAAAAGGAAAATAATTTAGTTTAGATACTTTAGCGAAGGAAGAGTTTGAATGAGAGCAGCTACTGAATGTGTATATATGTTTACTTATATATACAGAGAGAGGAGAGCATCCGGCAAATCCTTAGACATAATCCAATTAGGTGCGAGACGGAAGCTGATTGGTGGAGTCTTGAGAGAACGTAATTCTATCTTACATGTTCTATATATATATACATGTGCGTTTTTGTTGTTTAAGTGTGCGCCAAACTGTGCGTGAATATGTGTAAGAAGGAGCAAGTGTGTGATGTATGTCTAGGGCATTAGTGTGCTTTGTTTACCCAGCTAGCTCGTCCTTCAGCTCGCCCTACGCCCTTCAGGCATTCCCTACTAATTAATTCTACAAACTGTCTTATTGCCGTCAGCTTTTTCACCATTATGTCCACGTTTTTATATACAATCAATTCTTTGATTTGATTTTGTGAAAAACAGCTACGTATACAATTTTTCTCTAGAATTTCTTAATAAGTACACTAATGTTTGTGCAGTATATTCTATTATTGAATCGTTAGTTTTGTAAAATAAGAAAAAAAATGAAATAAAATGGGAGTTAACACAATAAACTTAAAACACATAAAACAATAATAATTACATACTTAATTCTTAAGGGTTGGAATAAACACAAATTAACCTAAATATAGTTTATTCTCTTAATTCATAAGGCATAAAGCATAATTTCCATAAAGAGTGACAAAATTAAACTCAACTAAGGAATGTCTCTTACTACCTGCAACCCTCTAGCTACCCCTAACGGTCGCCCCTTCTCTTACACCCTCAACAGGGTTGCCAAATATCAAACATTCCAATACATTTAAATTTACTACAGTTTCAATTTTCAATTTCTCTTATTAGGTAAGAAGAAGAATAAGCATTCTCTTACTTTAGTAAGAAAAATTATTTTTCGATCATTCTGACTTTTAATTTTGGTAGGCTCCAGAAATATCTATTTTGCGAATTCCAAAATCTAAATAAAATAATAGTAATATTGGGTTATCCGGAAAATAATGCAGGGTTTTATGTTTTCTGTTTATGTTTGTTGGACTTTTGACTTTTATAAATGAAAACACTTATTAATCCTCTTTCAAACAAAAATGTTTGTTTACCTCTGTAACATTTTGCTACTTGGAAATAATCCAGTCTCTACTAAGATGTCAAAGCGTGATTTTCGCGTAATTTTGTTTTAAAAGTTCAAACTCAGTCGAAACGTGGCCAAAAATATCAACGATGTCTGGGGCCAGAGAAGGCAGTATAAGTTAGTGCACTGTTCAACGGTGATTCCTGAGATTTCGAGAGGGAGACTTGAGCCTTGAAGACAAAGGAAGGCCGTGGAAGAAGTTCTGCCCTTCATGACGATGTTCTCCGAGCTTTGGTGGAAGAAAATTCCAGAACAACTGTTCGAGAACTGACAGGGAAACTTGAAATCAGCAAATCAACCGTCAATGACCATCTCAAGGCGCTTGGGAAGGTGAAAAAGCTTGAAAGTCGGATTCCTCACACATTAAACGACCGCCAAAAAAAAAAAATTAGCGGGAATGAAATTTATGCTGCACTTCTTCGCCGAAACAACAGCGATTCTTTTCTGTACAGAATTGTGACTTGCGATGAAAAGTGGATCCTCTACGACAACAGCAGACGCTCTGCACAGTGGCTTGACAAAGGAGAAGCTGCAAGACATTTTCCAAAGCCCCCAAATCATCAAAAAAAAAAAAAGGTGATAGTTACTGTTTGATGGGCTTCATTTGGTCTGATTCATTACAGCTTCTTGAATCCTGGCGAAACCATCAATGCCGAATCGTATTGTAACCAAATTGACGAAATGAATCAAAAATTGGCAATAATGAAGCCATATTTAGTCAATCGAAAGGGGCCCATTCTGTTGCAAGACAACGCTCGGCCACATATCTCAAGTTTGACTTCCCATTTGAACAAATTTGGAGTGGAGAGTTAGATTAGATTATCGGGGAGATACCCACGCCCAACGGCACCGCAGCCAAAAGAGGTTTATTGTGCCCTCCCTTTTGGATCTAGTAGAGGATAGCTCCCCTAATAAGGAGGTTGAGGACTTTCCCTACTAGTCCTTTTTGCGCTACTATCTCCTTTGGTCTCAAGTTCCAAAGGTTTCATAGCGCACCCACTCGATTGCGTTGCAATCGAACAGCAAGTGAGAGGCCGTTAACTCCTCTTCCTGACACAATCTGCACAACGGTTCCAAGCCAATAAGCCCCCTTCTTGTACAGATGACTACGCCCTATCTGTACTGTGTAAATGTATTGTGGTGTAACAGTGTAAAGTTGCTCTTGTTCATGTTGTTAGGCTGGGATACCCGCAGGGACGCCAAGTACCCGGAAGAAGTGACTAATCTACTTCCCCCTATAGGGTTAGAGGAGGGACAACGCGCCAACCTCTTGTTAGTGATTAATTTATTCCTCGGACATTTATTGTACATTGTAATCTGTAGTAAGATGTATAATTTGTTAGCAGTTAAAACATTTTTAGCAGTTAATATTCTGTTCACCAATTGCCATAAAGCCATATTAGAGATCAGAAGTGCTGGTATTGTAGGAAACTAGAAAACATGCCATTGGTTACCAACCATTGAACCGCTATTGCTTTGTTACCCCATCTCGGCTTACATAACATGGGCGGCTCTTTTATTCCAGTCGCTTTTTTTTCCCCTTTCTTAATATGGTATAAAAATGCTGGGCATGTTGATGCCGCGTGATTTCCTTTCGATATGCTAGCTATATTTGCGCGATCTATATATTGGAAAATTTCCAATACGTCATCTACTCGACGAACTTGCTTTACCAATCATTTTTAAATTCTCAAACACAAACTCCGCGGCGTAAAGAAAGTGCCACCAATTTTTGTACTTTATGATTTCTCAGGTTTTTTTTTTTTTATACATACTTTATATCCTTCTTTTTTTGCAAATAAGAAAATGTCCGTTTTATTATGTTTTCCGATTAATTGTATTACGTTTTGATTGTAGACTTTTTGTAATAGAACTTCATAAGATCTGTTACAGACGGAATTTGTAAAGTGTTAAGTTATGAAAATTAAATTCGTAATGAAATAGTTTAATTTTGCAGTCAGTTTTGTTGTCTATTAGTATTATTTATAATAGCATTTTAAAATGTATGGCAATTCTTGATGGAGAGTAAAAATGGGTTTCTTTCATCCGTGTTTAGTTATTCGGGCATAAGAATATGAAAGTGGCGAATCGTAAGAAGTAAAAACCAAGTAAAGAAGTGATTAGAGAGGTTACAGACGAGAACAGAGAAAAGCTGAGTTAATAGCGAGCTGGATATGTACATCTGAATCACTATTCGGAGATGGACAAAGTTGCCTGTAACCAGAGAACACAGTCCAGAGGCCGGCAGCGCGCTGACATTATAGTTTGCTATTTGTAGTGTTGTAGAATTATGAAATTCAAAAGTTGTGAAAGGTTTAAAATGAGTTAGACAAGGCTCAGAACAATAGAAGCTGTCTAAGCATCTTGAGTATACAGGGTGTCCCAAGCTATATGGATAACGACTTTTTCTCGGAAACTAAGATAGCTAGAAAAAAACTAAAAAATACGTGTTCCCTTAGTTTTTTGTTAGAAATCCAAATTTACTTTGTAAATTTTTTTCGGTGCTTCCAGAAGCGAGATACAGGCACCAACTTCATTTTTTCAAATGGGGAGGTGGGGTTTTTATTTCAGAAATAGATTCCTCTATTTTTTTAAAGAAAAATTTACTGGAACGGTTTTTTTCTGTGAGCGATATTTTAGAAGTTATGAATGAAAACATGATTCTTATAAGAAATGCCAAAAAGATAATATTATAACGGTTTTTTGATTGAATAAGAAGAAAAGTACTATTTTATCATAAATTTTACTCCTCATTAATATTACAGATCATGCTCGAAATGGCCTCCACCATTAGAGATGCATAAACATGCACTTTCCTGCCCCTTACTGCCAAAGAAATAGATTCGGCTTTAACCGAGTTACAGGCATCTATTATTCTCTGCTTTAGTTCATCTACAGATGCAATTCCGGCTTGATTTTGATACACACAGGTTTAGAAATGCTTTTAGGTAAGCAGAAATAAGGAAAGAAAGAAAAAAGTTATGAATAATCACCTTGTTTTTCAGGTATCCCCAAAGGAAATAGTCCATAGGTGTCAAGTCCTGTGAGAGAGGTGGCTACTGAATAGCCCCCGTGTCGATATAACATGCCCATCAAATTGCCTATCGAGATATCTCTTTACATGCCTCATGGTATTATATCGACATGGGGGACGATTCAGTGGCCATCTCGTTCACCGGATTTGACACCTACGGACTATTTCCTTTGGGGATACCTGAAAAACAACGTGATTATTCATAACTTTTTTCTTTCTTTCCTTATTTCTGCTTATCTAAAAGCATTTCTAAATCTAGGTATCAGAATCAAGCAGGGATTGCATCTGTAGATGAACTAAAGCAGAGAATAATAGATGCCTGTAACTCGGTTAAAGCCGAATGTACTTCTTTGGCAGTAAGGGGCAATTGGCAGGAAAGTGCATGTCTATGCATCTCTAATTGTGGAGGCCATTTCGAGCATGATCTGCAATATTAATGAGGAGTAAAATTTATGATAAAATAGTACTTTTCTTCTTATTCAATCAAAAAACCGTTATAATATTATCATTTTGAAATTTCTTATAAGAATCATGTTTTCATTCATAACTTCTAAAATATCGCTCACAGAAAAAAACCGTTCCAGTAAATTTTTCTTTAAAAAAATAGAGGAATCTATTTCTGAAATAAAAACCGCACCTTCCTATTTGAAAAAATGAAGTTGGTGCCTGTACCTCGCTTCTGGAAGCACCGAAAAAAATTTACGAAGTAAATTTGGATTCCTAACAAAAAACTAAGGGAACACGTATTTTTTAGTTTTTTTCTAGCTATCTTAGTTTCCGAGAAAAAGTCGTTATCCATATAGCTTGGGACACCCTGTATATGGACGCCAGACCACTGCTAGGGACACTCAACTGCATTCAGTCGTTGCTTTCAATGCATACGCTGAGGATTCATTCTAACACTCTCTTCGCAAGTCATTTAGTTTTACCCTATTTAGTTAACACGTCTCGTGCCAAGCCATTTTTGCCAGGACTTGTCGTTCAGGCCATTCGATATTTTGACTAAAGGTTGATATATTAACACACAATCTTTCATTACATCATTAATCGATAAGTAGCTCTCTTGTTTAGAGTAGCTATCACATCGTGTACCATTTGTGGTATGTAAATAAGAACTCGTCTTCAGAAACTGCGACCAACTCTAGAGGACACCACGAAATTCAAAAGAAAGAGGGCAAAGCGAGGCCAGCAAGACGAACGTTGCATTTCTTGCTGCAAACAAAATATTAAAAAAATTCGGTATTGAAGCAGCAAGAGAGAAAACTATAAGAGTGATGACGTTTTGCAGCGATTACCCGAAATAGCCGTGTTCCATGCCTCTCTTGCTTTAACAAAATACATTATTAAATGTAATTATTAACTATTGTACATGTAACAATTAAATAAACTTGTGTTTTGATCTATACTCCATTTGGTATAATCATTCTACCTCATTCTTTTGGTAGAAATATATTTTACAGAATTACATTTGTCATAAAATATGTTTTCAACGTATTAAATAAATATGACTGCGTTTTACCACCGGTGGTACACGTGGCACGGAACGTGTTAAGTTAGTGTTAATGCTAGCCACTAAACTCTTGGACAGTAATTTTACCTTTAATTCATCTTAGCCCTTGGTCAAATCAAAATTTCCGCTTTTGCCTACAAATTAATAACTACATAAATCTCCATTTCGTAGCTTTAATCAATGACATCCACCTCATCTACAGCTGCCAACACATTATGAACTTTATTTTTCAGAGCACTGTTGTTTTGGAAATCAAACTGCGCAAATAAAATATTTGACCACGGGGCCGTGGAAGAAGTTCCGCCCTTGATAACGATGTTCTCCGAGCTTTGGTGAAAGAAAATCCCAGAACAACTGTTCGAGAACTGGCAGGGAAACTCGAAGTCAGCAAATCAAACGTCGATGACCATCTCAAAGCGATTGGAAAGGTGAAAAAGCTTGAAAGTTGGGTTCCTCACGCATTACAACGACCACCAAAAAGATCAGCGGGTATGAAATGTGTGCTGCACTTCTTTGCCGAAACAACAGCGATCCTTTTTTCTGTCCAGAATTGTGACTTGCGATGAAAAGTGGATCCTCTACGGCATTAATAGCTATTTTAGTTAATAGCAATTTTATATTTTTCACGACGAGTATACACGTCAAACGCACCGAAATAGAGATTTGGTTTGTATACACATCAAACACAAGGGTTAAGAAAATCTAAGCCCTAGACAGAGAATCGAACCCAGTTAGTTGATTTAAAAGATTGTATTTCATATTTTAGGTACAACCATACTATTTGAAATTAAAAGCTTTCTATCTAATTAGTAAAAATTTGTTCGCCAATATCCATGATTGTAGTGAAATCCAACTTCGGCGGAAGTATGTATAACATTCATACTCTTCACTAGAAATTCGAAATCCTAACCGAAAAGCTGGATATCTGATAAAAATGAAATGATTGTTCTGTAATAGTAACTAGGACAATGTTACAGATTAAAAATGGGAGAATCTCAATGCCCGCGTATCAATACTTTTTTTCCCCTCCAAGAATTGGAACGTAGCCATATATTTGATAAATTGAATGTCTCTTTAAATTGAAATTCTAAAGATAAAAAATGTCATTGGAAATAAATTATTGAAGCTTTGTGATATCGGCGCTTTTGTAGTTACCAATGTATGGTTAGTGGTGGGGGAAATGGAAGTATATTGAGGAGGGGGGAGAGCTGGGTTATTTTGGGTCGGTTTATCTGCTTTGACTTTGAAAATGAGGAACAAATTGAAATATACAATAAGACTAAAAAAATATGTGACCTTAGCAAATAAATCTCTAAAGCAGGGGTGAGCAACCCGCGGCCCGCCATACTTTCCTGGGCGGCCCATTAACAGTTCCATAAAAAATTATAGTACAATAAAAAATATAAAAAATTATAGTAATTTGTATCTTTTAACATATCTACACATATTTTAACATATATCTCCAAATATAGACGAATTAGATGCTTAAAAATCAATGCCAAACTTCTCATTAAATACATAATAACGTAATATTTTACATAAAATCTTTTCTACATAATAATAAGGTACTTTTCCGTTAGCCGGGCGCAAATGTCGCCAATTGTGAACCAAACGCGAGTCAAGTCAACGGAAAAAAGTCGAAAACGTTCAACTATAAACAAATATTAATTAATAGTAAGCAAAACAAGTTCAACTACAAACAAATATTAATGAATTGTAAAGAAAACAGTTTTACCCAATACTGTTTTTCGCTTGCGCCCGGCTAACGGAAAAGTACCAATAATATTTTTTATCTAAAAGTCTAAAGAATAATTAAACGCAACTCTCCCAAAATTACCAAATAATCATTAAATCTTCTTGTTTGTAACAGATGTAAAATTAATTTTTAGCCATTTTGTGTATGCTTGAGAACATCTAAAGCTCTTAACATTTGATTTTTCTTAGAAAAATCACTCGGAAAACTACTTATTTCCCGATATTAAGAAAAATACTAGCTTTACTGCCTTGGCAATATTTTTAGAAGAAAAGGGATGAAAAAATACATAAAAATGACCTATCGCGTGCTCTTCTTTCTCTTTGATAACAAGTTGATTAATAAATAACAGATTTTGAAATAGCCTAGCACCTTTAATTTTAAAGATATCGAATTGCGGTTTCCTGTTTCTTTCATAACTTTTTATACTGTGAATATGAAAATGGGGATCAACTGCGAACCCTCACATTTGGTCGCACGTCTGCCGCGTACGCGGGCAGAAATCTAAAATAAAGTCACATATTCTGAAACTAGAGGTGACGGGCAACAAATATTTCCTCTACCATTTTTTGTTCAGATTAACCGTTTAAGCATGAAATGCATTTGAGCCGTCTTAAAATGAACGCGCTGTAATATTAAAATGTTGGAAAATGAACTTGGTTTAGAATCCAACATCGCTTTATAGAAACTATAAGATAGTAAACCACAGATATCAAGAAAATCTGCATTTTAAGAATAATGCATCTACGATCGATTAATTATTATTTACCTATTCACCACTGTATATCAATAAACAAGCTAATACATTAACAGAACTAAATGATAAGAATGACGTGTGAAGAGACAAAGTTGCATTATCACTTCCTGGCGTTGCAATTAGAATAAATCTCGAGGCACTGGAGTTTTCAGCCATCTAACGGGTGCATTTTGGTTAAGGTAAGGCTTGCTTGTGGGATTTTGTAGCAGATAAAATAAGCAGCATTGTTGTGGTTTTTATAGGATTATTGATAGCAAGAATTGGTGGACAGCTTACCGAACTCCACACCTTGAGACTAATAAGGTCTTATAGACTGTAACAAAGTTCTGCGCAAGTAAAGCTAGCATTTGTATTTTAAGTTTAGATCGTTTTTAGAAAAAAGTTTTGGAAGCATGCATAATCGTAAGTTGGTTTACATCCTTTTCAGTCTTGTATGGGGATTCCAAGTTAGTCGTCTGTCTGAGCATCGTACCGAAGATCTGTCAGTTTTAGTGCATTTATTTGCTGGGAAAAATGAACAAATGAGCGAATTGCTCTTTATTTCTCTACAGTTAAGAAACTGATTGAAAACAGAAAAAAAAATTATTGGCTAAAAGCCTATAAAGTATTTCCTGAACATGAATCTTCTAATAGGGACTTAGATACAGCCAGCTTCTTTCTTCCAAATCATTGTAGATTTCCTTTGTTTTCCCCTTTAGAGAACATAAGAAATGAGGCAAAAGCTGACTAAGGAGTCAGTAACCTAACTATTAGCAATAATACTGCAGTTTATTTGTTTTGTGTGAATGAAAAACTAACTGGGGAAAACGTTGAAAGATAGAAAACGCTTGTTTCCTCTTAATTTTGTGCTGGCAAAGGGAGGTGAAAGGTTTGCGGTCGTCCTGCCTCTCTCACTCTGCTAGCGATAACAAAGAAAAAGACCAAACTTTGTGCCTAGCCCACCGCCTCCGCCTTATTCCAACCGTCTCTTGCCGCCCCTTCAAACAGATTCTAAACGGACTTAGAAAACCTTATACAAAATCCACCCACTACCTACTCTAACATTTGGCTTTCACTTCTAAACACAATCCCTTCCTATTATTCCTGTCTAAATACCCAAAAACTCCTCCCTGGTGGTCTGTTATTCCGTTTGTCCAAAAGAAATGAAACCCCACCTTGCTCACTTGTTTTGTAACTTATAACCAATATACTTTACTATACTTTTACAAAAAAGGAAAACAAACAATTGCGAACTAGAACCTTTTTTTGTGGCAAAATCATGCTACATTTTTCTTTCTTGTTTCTAGCACGCTACAATAATCTCTAAAGACGAATGCTCTGTGAGCGTTTTGATGCAATACGCTTGAATGATTGCATCTATTATTTATTTTCTTAACTCTTAATTATGTTGAAATATGCATTAAACTGCTCCATTAGATTCCCATTAAAATATTTTCACAAACTGAGACCAATAATAATTCAGAATTCCGGGCAGCTTAAAAATATTGTATAAGTTTTCGGATAAGCCACTATCTTTGATAAGGAGACAAATTCTCTCGTTTTAGGAGTAATATAGGAGAAAAGAAGTTTTGAAACGCTTCTCACCGGGCAGTTAATGGTGACTAATCTTTTAGTGTGACGCATTGGATGATGAGAAGGCGTACACCATCTTCAGAACTCTGGTATGACTGGCACCGCTCTTTGGAGAAGTGAGATAATACTTTTCAAAACATTGAGAAATTCAATCTTCGACATACCTAAATTGTGCTACATGAAACAGGGTCTAAAAATCGAAAAGGGGTTTTAACTCTGTTCAACTGATCGAGATAGAACAGCGTTTCCCAAACCTTTCTTGGCTCGCGTACCACTTGGTAGTAACTACATCATGCTAAATTCTACCACTTCGTAAAAATGATTGTATTTCGTGAAATTTGTTATTCCGAGTGTGCTATTTTATTATTATCTTTATTTGTATAGAGAGACAATGTATCTGAGATACAAAGGAGTTCAAGTTCATGTACACTTTATAAACTTTGTGTAAGATCTTAGTTTTAAATAATTCACAATTGCGTACATATTTTTCTCTTCAAGATTATTAATTAATTTACAAAGTTCTTCTTTAGGATTATTATATTTATGCCCAAATCTCCAAAATTAATTTCTTTTAAGCATTCAACTACCTGTAAGTACCAATGAAATTTAATGTTGCTTGAACAGAGCTTATTCATTACAATCAGTCTCTTTAAGCAGATCTTTACATAGTTATCATTTAAGTTCTGTCACATGATAATTCTATTAAATTTTCTTTATATTTTATTAATAATGACGTAGCTTTTCCTAAATTTTCTTTATAGAAGGGGTTTGAAATCCAATTTTAATCCTGTTGAATGTGCTATTTTATTTTCTCGTATATCTTGAGACAAACTAATCTTATTACTGTACATATTAACAACCTTACTGTATAATATTATTAATTAAAATATCTTTAAGTATTATAGGAAAAAACGTTTCAATGATATTTTTAAAATGTAATTTTTTATGTCTGCCATTATTGATAATTTTTCGCGTACCACCAACCAGTAACTCGCGTACCACTGATGGTACCACCACAGGTTGGGAAACGCTAAACTAGAATACTGAAATCATGTAAAAAGAGATCATTGTTCTTTTTAGGACAGACATGTCCTCCATTTTAGTTTCACTATTGCCAGTCACAGGTAAATTAATTACAATACATTTGTGATCCATTGAAAAACGAAATATTAAACAAATAAGTAAACTTTTGCAAGAAAAAGCCATTAGCTGTTTGCTCCGCTTAGTTTAAAAACTAGCTCCAACTGAAGTAGTAAATAACGAACTTACATTATATCACTACTGAATTCCAACTAGAGTAGAAGCGATCATTTTCTAATTAAGTTTATGTATTCATAATAAGAAATATATTAAAAGCGATGGCAAGGTAGCCCAGTTTGGAGACTCTATAATTAAAGTAAAACAAAAAAAGTTACCGAAGTCGTTTAAAAAGAATAGCAAAGGCTACAAAAGATACGTGCAGAAAAATGTTACCCTTGCCAGTACCAAACTAGGGAAGAAGAAGTAACCAGCAAGTTGCTAAAACTTTTTGTTTTTTTCACATTTATAGCAGTCTGGTCTAGAGTTACCTTATTACATTCGGCTGAGTGAACGTCTAAAATTTCTACCAGAAAAGGACAAAACTATACACCTGGGAATAACAACCTAGTAAAATATCCACTACTTCCAGCCTTACCATACAGACAGGGATATCTGAAATATATTTGGTTTTTGATTAGTTTTGGTATTTCCAAATTTCTGACATTTTTAAATATACACACTAATACTTTTTTTGCGTTTATTTGTGCTACAATCAGCGCATTGGCGCTAAAAGTAATAATGATAACAGAGTAACAAATGAAGCAAACGAGTGGTGAAGTTACCGCAGTGGTAACACTCCAAAACATTAGACTGTTAGTCACTCTATTCACTGGAGAGGAGATCACGAGGCCACTGTCTCTCAAGGCGCGTTGTCGGGTTATCAGGAAGAGTTCTAGAAGAAAGATTTTGGAGCTAGAGGATTTATATGAGACTGCAGGCTGAAGTGGAGTTTTCTGTATCGTGTTTTAGCAACTTGTGTGACAAAAGGAATGTTAAGGTCGGTGTGTATAGTCCAGGTTGGAGACATAAAATGGAGCGTTTACCATAGTTCGAAGTAGTTTAGATTGAAGGGATTGAATCCTTTGGAGATTGGAGCGTTTGGTTGAACCCCACAGCTCTATTCTATACTTCCAGACGGGTTTTAAAACCGAAGTATAGATTAGTCTTTTGTTGTCCAGAGAGAGCTTTAATCTATCGTCTAAGAGTCTTTTAAGTAGTCGATAGCGTCTGTTTAGTTCTGTTCTTTCAAGTCTAGTGTGGGGGGCACTAATACTTGAAAGAAAAGAATTGGAATCGTGCAGATTGTGGACTTTTCACCGTAATTATCTGTCTTTAAATCCGCAGAGTACCCCCAAAAAAGTGGTTCTTGCAAACTAGTCTAGTTGTATGTGGGTGTGATCTTAGCTCAAGTACCAGAACTCTATAAATTTCAAATTTGCAAGTTTTGGAAAGGTGCCTGCCAACATAGGATGCAATATTTTTTGGTTTTGGTCCACAAATCGGTAAGCTGGAATTACCACTTTTCTGAATCTATATTTAGAAAGTTCAGCTTAATGAAACCAAAACTCAAAAACTATCTTCACCCTACAGTGTCTTCTATAAACCCTAAACACATTTTGGTAATGTTTCAAAAGGCGACCTACTTCATTGTACCATTGGTACTGGACCCATAATAATCCATCTGATTCACAGCAGTCCAGACAAATAGGATCATAACTCTGAAGGGACTATTCTTGTTCATAATATATTAGTGCTAATCATGCGCTGAGATCCTGAATAATCAGATATCATTTAGACCAGGGGTGTCAAACTAGCGGCCCGCGGGCCGCATGCGGCCCGAGATGAACATTTTTGCGGCCCAGTCAATATATCCGACGCAAAGTAAAAATAAAATAAACGGAGTCCGTTTCAGCTAAGCTACCGAAATAGGAAAGATAGTATCAGAGAAGAGATGTCAAGTATCAGGACGTAAACAATAATTTAACTTTATTTATGTTTATTACAATGTACTAGTCAATATAAAAATATTTGTTTCTATGAACAAATATATATATATATATTTTTTTTTTGCGGCCCACCTAAAGTTAAGCATTGTTTATTTGGCCCAAGTTAGCTTTTGAGTTTGACACCCCTGATTTAGACGAAGTTTGCAAGCTTGCGCATACCTGAAGAGTATAAAAAGGCCCTCGCGATATCTCTTATCCTGAAATAATGTGCTAATAAATAACAAGAAGCAATTATTCTTATCCAAATCTAACGACTAGAAATTGCAGCTAATTATGTTTTCAGTGCTATTTGAGCTACTATTGTTGCAGATGCACTTATCAAAGAAATAACTATAAAATATGGTGCATTATTAAGTCTATCTAAAGCAAATAAAACAGTAAACAAACCACTTAAACAACCATAGAGGTTGCAGCAATGAGTTAGACATTTGAAAAATGGACAATAACGAAAGAGGAAAAAGTAGCAAAAAGTTGAAATAATCCCACCCTTTTTCGTTCAGCTTATCATTCTTATCGGCAAAGTATATAATGGGGTTGGAACTCTGAAATAGTACAAGAATTTTTACGGTAGAGAGCGACTGAAATAGACGGCACACTTATTTGCGCCGTTCCACTTTACAAGGCATGATCAATCAGTCATGTTTAATGAGGTATGAAGGCACATACCGATCGTAATGTACCGTGTTAGGTATCTAGCTGTGTTAGTGCGTTGGTATATACCCAGTTTGTTTTGTACCTTCTACAAGTACAAATATATATATGGCAGTGAGAGAGAGAGGTTTCGTAGCAAGTAGTGGTTATACTGCAGTGTTTCAGTGCCCTCTGCCGAATAAATAACTCACATTAACAGAAAGAACATTACTGCACTTTATTCTCTCACTTCGTCGCGCCATGTCACTCTTACGTACGCTTTTTTTTTTAAAAACACACATCCCTAATCACCAACACAATGATTTAACCTTTAACCTTGCCATACTTTCAATTACCATAATTTCTCAAAATGGTATTGGTCTTTACCCAAAAAAAAGGTATTGTTTGACTGATTGTCAAAAATACACCCGTAACTCAAAAAAATCGTAGAAAGTTTGATATTTCTCTTCAGTGCGAACAATGGATGTCACAATGAGATTTCAGTTAAAATAACTGAACACTAAGCACATAATTTCTCAAAGGAAGGGATTAGCTATGAGGTTAGCGTATTTGATATCCCACGCGAAGGTCCCGGGTTCGAATCCAGCTGATGGCTTCTTAGATTTTTTTTCTCTTCCTAGGAGCTTCTTATAGCTCACTGTCCGGTGATGGACAGTGTTGTCTGTAACGAGAAAATACTGTCCGGAGGCCGGTAGTGCACTGAAAAAAAGCTCCGGGCGCCAATAACCTCAGATGTTGACGCGCTTTAAATCATTAAAAACAAAAAAATACAATTACTCAATAACTTTTTGAATTTTCCAAATTACCAAATTTAAATTTATGAAAACAAAATTATATCGCCTTCTTTAAAGTTTTTCTTTTTCTTTCTGTCTTACGTCACATCTCCACTTTGATTAGCATTCTTAGTTTTTAAAAAATTACCACTCATTGAGTAAAATACTTCTTATTTTTAAATATAATTTGGAATAATCATATATAGCGATGATTTGATGTACAGAGGTAATAGTAAATAGATTCAGATAGTTTTCTGAGTTACGTAAGCTGTTAAAATAATGTTTTATACAGGGTGACCAGAGTTATATGCTCCACCCAATTTTTTTTTTTAAACGGCGGGAAATTTCGAAAAAATAAAAAACACGTAATTAATCATTTTTAGTCTAGTTTATTTTCAGTGATTGACCCATTTTTTTAAACCCCTCTATCTCGAGATGCAGCATCCAACTTTGTTTGTTCAAATGGAACGTTATATTTTTTATTGCATATTTTTGTAGCATTTGAGCTCCTAAAAAAACAAAAAAAAATTTTTTGAAATCGGTTAGGTTTTTCAAAAGTTATGGTAATTTAAAATATGATAAAGAAATTCAGTTTATTGTCAAAATTACGTTATTTTTTTTAAAAAGAATCTGTTAAAACTGGGCACATTCAACGGATAGGCAAGCCAAAACTCTGGACTCCCACGCTTTGTCTGTAGCGAGTAATTCGACGTTTTAGATCATCTACTGTACCCACGGGATTAAGGTTACTGTACACTTTATTTTTTAGATATCCCCAGAGAAAATAGTCCATTGGGGTCCAGAGATCGAGGTGGCCATTGGATGGGACTATGAGTCCCTAAGCACTTTTCATGGAAATTTCTGTCCAGGTAACCTTGAACAACTTTCGCATTATGTGCCGGGCAACAATCTTGTTGAAAATACATCTCTAGTCGACGTTGTAGAGGAACATCTTCAAGCAGAACTGGCAAAATGTCTCTTTAAAAAAGTTAGCTTGCATCAGATAAGTCCTCTCTGTAGAAGTTTGGGCCGATTAGTTGTTTTCCTAAAACTCCACACCAAACGTTTGTAGAAAAAACAACCTGAACGTCGAATTTAGCCTGCCTAGATCTTGACTTCGCCACCATAAGTGTTGCTAAAAGCAAAGCGTGGGAGTCCAGAGTTTTGGCTTGCCTATCCATTGATGGTGCCCAGTTTTAACAGATTCTTTAAACAAAATAACGTAATTTTGACAATAAACTGAATTTTTTTTTTTTCATATTTTAAATTACCATAATTTTTGAAAAACCTAACCAATTTCAAAAATTTTTTGTTTTGTTTTTTTGGATGCTGTCTCTCGAGATACAGAGGTTTAAAAAAATGCGTCAATCACTGAAAATAAACTAGACTAAAAATGATTAAATACGTGTTTTTTATTTTTTCGAAATTTCCCGCCGTTAAAAAAAAAGTGGGTGGAGCATATAACTCTGGTCACCCTGTATATGTGACCGGAAAGGCTCAAAGACTCGGTAAGAGGAAGTGCAGAAAGGAGTCTAAAAGGCTATTTTTGCATAGAGTGCATCTACGTGCAGCAATCAATGACATAGGTACAAGAGTTGAAATAAATATTTGTCTTATTGATGTTAGCTCATCTAAACTGGGGTATTAAACGCAATTTTTTATGAAGACAAGCCAAGATAGATACTGTTCATTGCTGCCCAGACTACTTATACGATGGTACAAAATATTGGATTTACAACGGTCAATTACATAGGCGATATCCCTACTTAAACAGTCATTCCAAAGTTGTTTTTCTAAACTTTTAATTTTTGGATTTGAGAATAACGGGATCTCTCTGCATAAAATCTAAAGCACCTATGCAGCTTAAGATTGATTTAAACTGGGTGACCCAGTTTTATTGAACTTTATTAAACGGAAGTGTTTCTCTAGCGAGAAGAGCGTCAAAGCAGATGCGAGGCAACCGTGTTTGGTGGTACAAAATAATAATATTAAAAATAAAATATAAAACGAAATTTCTGAATGTCGAGTAAATGGCTAATAGAAACGCCACTTTAGTGAAAAAATATTTTTTAAAGATTTTCTTCGAAAACGCTTCCTACAATTTTATTAAAACATTCCCGGAAAATTCTCTAATTTCAAAAAGGAAATTTTTATAGATATGTAAAATTAAAATTCCATAGTTGCGCAAAAGATGTATGCGGCTCATATTTTGTTTACAAGTTATTGATAAACTTCTTCTTTTCCGTGATGATTTTATTCCTGTAAAAGACCGAAACGTTTACGTAATATTCATGAAGAATAAAAGACTATGTTTATTGGTAAATCTCTATGTTAAAAGGACCCTGAAAAAGAAACGCAAAAGAGAATATATAAGTCAAAAATCTGGAATCGGACTTTAACCCACTAATTAGAATAAACGGATTGTCCTGAAAAGGACAATATACTATAGATGGTAAGTATAAATTCTACAATTAACTCTCGGTAAGTATAAATGCTACAATTAACTCTGTACAAAACCTCTTTATTAAAGTTTAATAAGCCTTCATCTCAGTTAAATGCTTCACATGAATGAATTTTGTGAAGCGTACCATTTCTGGTATTTGAATTACGAGACTAGAAACAAGCAGACCAACTAAGAACTTAGTACTAGCCACTTCCTAATGTCCTAATCCCAAGAACAACCTTGAACAAATAGTTCTTCAACCCTCTAAGAAATGCTTTTGTCCCAATTATAATGTCTAAGCACAAAATAATCTTCTAACGCTGTCTACCATCCAATTTCACATTCACATTAAGTTCTTCCAAATAAAAGAGTTATCGTATTCAGTCGAACACTCATTCTGTTATTACAATCATCTCACCTGCTGCTTCCTCAACTAACCATTCTTCACATAAAGCGCCACGACAGCCGAGCGGTTATAGGAGGGGCCCTCTAAGCAGAGATGTAATGTGGTACTCGGTTCGATTCCCGGTCTTAGGCCTTGAATTATATTTAATGTTTAATATGAGAACTCTATTAGTAAAATACGAGTATATTGCTAGTTGCCTTCGTCCTTTGACCCTAATTTGGTAGATGGATAAAGCTCGCCTGAAAAGATTGGCATTACTTTACCAATTTTCTATCTTTCTTCTGTTTCAGCGATGGTTCCGTCCAATACTTTTATTGGACCTCCACCTTACATTACATCCTTTACTGTCTTTGTTTTTGCTTAGCTTGTCTTGTTGAAATGTCCACCTAAAATTTTTGAACAAATCTAATATTGATGTTATTCTTTTCTACAGCCATTACTTTTTGCATAGTCATCTGGAGAGGATTTCTTGGCTTCTTATTTCTGTGTCTGACACACTCTTAAATATCTCAAAGATCTAAACAGCTCACAATCTTTCACGTCGCTTCCAGATCATCTATCTCTCTAGACCCGAAATATGCATAACTCTCTTTCTTGTAATTAATTCTGAAACCTCATATTAGTTTTATACATATTCAAATCCTTTTTTAATTTTTGTAAGCTAGAAGAATTAAAGAAGAGTTGTTACTAATTATTTTTGCATGAATATGAAAAAAAGAATATTTTGTAAAAGAGAATATTTTACTTCTTTTTTTTATCAAATGAAAACATTATTAAAAATTTATACTACGATGATTAAAAACGAAAATTATTTTTTAATAATTTTAAAAAGCTCGCGTGCTCTAATTTTGTTAACCATTTTACTTTATGTACTTTTTGCAATTTAATAATTTAAACAAATGATTATTTTATCGAAAATTTTTAATTTAATATTTTTTTTAATTACTTTTCAAATTTCCATATTATGTAACATTAATTTTAACAGAAATTTTCCTGCAAATAAATAACTTCAGCAGGTTGATCTATTATAATGTTTACCCAAATAATCTTGCTTTGTGATACCAAGAGTTCGACCAATAGAAAACCCTCAGAAATTCATGCAGTACGAGGGTCGTTTGAAAAGTGCGTGCAAAAATAAAAACTACTTAATTTTTTGGGGTAAACCTTTTTTATTTTTCAACATAGTCTCCTTTTAGGCTTATACACTTCGTCCAACGCTGCTCTAGTTTGTTGATCCCTTCCGAATAATAGGATTTGTCCAAGTCTGAAAAATAGCCATTCGTTTCTGCAATCACCTCCTCGTTTGAATAAAATCTTTTTCCCGCCTGCCATTTCTTCATATTGGGGAACAAATAGTAGTCCGAGGGAGCCAAGTCTGGAGAATAGGGGGGATGTGAAACGAGTTGGAACCCTATTTCCATTAATTTTGCGACCACAACTGCTGAGGTGTGTGCTGGTGCGTTGTCGTGATGGAAAAGGACTTTTTTGTGGGCCAATCGTGGACGTTATTCTTGCAGCTCGGTTTTCAAACGGTCCAATAACGATGAATAATATGCACCTGTAATAGTTTTACCCTTTTCCAGATAGTCGATGAGGATTATTCCTTGCGAATCCCAAAAGACAGTCGCCATAATCTTTCCGGCCGAAGGAACGGTCTTCGCCTTTTTTGGCGCAGATTCCCCCTTGGTATCCCATTATTTAGATTGTTCTTTGGTTTCAGGAGTGTAGTGATGTATCCATATTTCATCCACAGTGACGAAACGACGCTTAAAGTCCTGCGAATTCTTCTGGAACAGCTGCAAACCGTCCTTACACGATTTCGTTTTTGGTCAAGCGTGAGCAATAGCGGCACCCATCTTGCGGATAGCTTTGTCATGTCCAAATGTTGATGCAAAATATTATGTACCCGTTCATTCGAGATGCCCACAGCACTAGCAATCTCACGCACCTTCACTCTTCTGTCATCCATCACCATATCATGGATTTTATCAATGATTTCTGGAGTAGTAACCTCAACAGGGCGTCCAGAACGTTCAGCGTCACTTGTGCCCATATGGCCACTCCGGAAATTTTGAAACCACTTATAAACTGTTCTAATCGAAGGTGCAGAGTCACCATAATGTTTATCAAGCTTCTATTTAGTCTCCTGAGGCGTTTTGCCTTTCATAAAGTAGTGTTTAATCAACACACGAAATTCTTTTTCGTCCATTTTTTGAAAATCACTCGACTTCCTCGATTCAAACGAATGCCAAACACAAAGAAATAGACCGATCTGGCTGAAACTTGGTGTGTGTTCTTCCAAGAGATGCTACTAACTAAACATAACCTCGATACGCGCCAGTAGTGCTATCTCTCTGACTTTGCACGGATTTTTCAAACGACCCTCGTACGTGACACATTAAAGGCAATAAAACATATTTTCCACTTAAATTATAGAAATTTTGGGGTTAAATTTACCCAAATCTGGTAACACTACAAAACCTATTTAACTCATAATCGATGTTTAAGAGGCTGGCCACTAAGATGTGTCTTCTCACCAGCGTTTAATGACATCTGCTTGGAACCTACATTTTTTTTTTCTTTTTTCAAATTTACATCTTTCTTTTACATGTTTGGTGGGTTTCTTTCCGTTTAAAAAGTCTCTCTCTCGGAATTGCTCAAGATTCAGTATGTATTTGAAGTGAAAGAAGGTAAACAAGACTATTCGGTTGGTCCGCAAAGGAGCACACGCTAATCCTATAGCCAATTTGAATACAACCTAATAAAGACCCCTCCTTACGTATTTATGGTAAATGGAGCCACTTTATTCAGAAATATTACGATTTTTAACGATGGTTTCCAAATTAATTACATAAACATTTAAATCATTGAACACCATTAACAAACTATTTTATGACGTCATTTCTCTTTTCACTTATCACTTATTTCTGCCATTTCTTATGTCTGTCTTACAGTGCTCTAAAACCTGTAAGTAAAAAAAAAAAGTCTCGTAGATTTACGCGATATTTTCATTTTAATACTTTAGACTTTCACACTGATTGGACGGGTGTGCGGTTATAACAATCAGTATACATGTTTTTTTCGAATTTTTAAATAATAGATTTTGTTAGGGAAGGGATTAGCTATGCGGTTAGCGAACTGGACTCCCACGCGGAGGTCCCGGATTCGAATCCAGCTTGAATTTTCTCTTCCTAGGAGCTTCTTACAGCTCACTGTCCGGTGATGGACAGTGTTGTCTGTAGCCAGAGAACACTGTCCGGAGGCCGGCAGTGCACTGAAAAAAGCTTCGGGCGCCTATAACCTAAGATGTTGACGCGCCTTAAATCATTTAAAAAATAATAATAATAATAGATTTTGTTTCCTATCCTCAAACTATGTGAATTTATAGACCAGAGCTGTGGGGGTTCAGCCTAACCTACAAACATACGGACAGTACAAACATTTCAGTCAAAACTCCTCCGACTGATAGCTGACACTCTTTTCTACGGTGACTAACATCACTCTTCACAACGACCTCAACATTCCCTTTGTAGTCCAACTCGCCAAGGCGAAATACCAAAAGTTCCATACTGCACTCTGTAATTGTTCTAATCTCTTCCATACTGTCTCTCGCCACCTCTGACATTCCTAACAATACTCGCCAACTGAATCGCCAATGGCTCCGCGTCTTCCTTGCAGTCTTAAGACATAAAGATCATTATATCCTCTAGATTGTAAACTGGGTGGTTTCTCTCCTCCTGCCTATCACGCATTCATTCATCTTATACATTCCTATTTACTTATTGTATATTAAATATACAGATAATATAAATATTGTAAGTAACTAAATAAATTAATAAAAAAAATCATTTCTGTAGGATTCAACCAAACGCTCAAACCTCCAAAGGATCCCAGTTTTTTAGCCTAAAATTCTTCACAATATAGTAAACACTCCTTTCTACGTCACCAATCAAACCATTCATACAGACTTGAACATTCCTTACGTCACACAAGTGGCTGAAATACGTCACAGAAAATTCCATCTTAACATTCAATCACATCACAATCCACTTGTACAACATCTATCTTCCAGAACATTTCCAAGGCAACACTTCTAGGCGTCTTAAAAGACAGGTGGCCTCGCGATCTCCTCTCTGATGAAGAGAGTCAACAGAAGATAAAATGTTATTGGAGTGTTACCGCTGGGTAACTTCTCCACTCTGAGGGTTATATGGTGTTTCTTGTTATCATTGTTGCTTATAACGCAATAAAATGCGTTGATTTTAACTAAATGAACTAAAAAAAAATACTTTTCTCTCAAAAAATTAGTATTTTCTATGAGTTTAAATATTAATTTTTAGCAAGAGTATTGCAGTTTTTGTTCAATTAAGTTCTGGAAAAAATTAAACATTAAAAAAAAAGTAAAAATAAAAATTAAACCGTTCATATTACAGCATATGAGATCTTAAAAGAGATTTTATAGGCTAAAGGAAGTGTTTAATGCGGTGTTAGCCAAGGAAACTAAAGATGTTGGCTAGGAAATGACGTAGCTAAGAGAAACCCGTAACAAGTGTTTGTAAAGGATACATTGCTGGTGAAGTAAAGGAAAAAGTAAAGGAAGAAATAAGAAGTGAGTATATATATTTACACATAACTGGCACACATACGGGCGAGCGCGCATAACACATACGCTTCACTCAGTCACAGCACTTGAAGTTGAATTTCTGTTCAGTACAACTCGACAGAGTTATGTGTAAATACGGCTAAGTGTAGTACCATAAGTTGGTAGCGCGTGTGCTGCCTCCGTGTTCTAACCTTCTTTCTACATAACTTATTTACTCCTCATATAACCTCTAGTAAAAACCCATTTTCTGTATTTCTCTCGCCCGCATCTCAGCCACTTCAATATTATATTTCTTTGGAAAAGAATCCGGAATTGTGTTCTTAAAAACTTTGCTTATTACTTTTTAATATTTTATACTTCTTGCTTAGACAAAGACTTTTTTAAAAAAATTTATTACGGTTATTAGTATTATCTTAAGTCCAACACTCTATATTAGCTTAAATCACTGTTTCCCAACCTGAGGTACGCGAGTTACTGGTTGGTGGTACACGAAAAATAATCAATAATGGCGGTCATAAAAAATTTAAAAAAAATTAAAGCATAAAAATATCATAGAAACGTTTTTTCCTATAACCCATAAAAATATTTTAATTAATAATCTTATTCAGTAAAGTTGTTAATATTTACAGGAATAAGGTTAGTCTGTCTCAAGATATACGAGAAAATATAATACACTTAACAGGATTAAAATTATCTTTCATGGAGAATTTTCCAAAACCTGAAAACACAAATGAATATTGGATTTCAAACCCTTCTATAAAGAAAATTTAGGAAAAGCTAAATCATAATCAATAAAATTTAATACAATGTAATAGATACGAGGGTCGTTTGAAAAGTCCGTGCAAAGACAGAGAGATAGCACTACTGGCGCGTATCGAGGTTATGTTTAGTTAGTAGCATCTCTTGGAAGAACACACACCAAGTTTCAGCCAGATCGGTCTATTTCTTTGTGTTTGGCATTCGTTTGAATCGAGGAAGTCGAGTGATTTTCAAAAAATGGACGAAAAAGAATTTCGTGTGTTGATTAAACACTACTTTATGAAAGGCAAAACGCCTCAGGAGACTAAAGAGAAGCTTGACAAACATTATGGTGACTCTGCACCTTCGATTAGAACAGTTTATAAGTGGTTTCAAAACTTTCGAAGTGGCCATATGGGCACAGGTGACGCTGAACGTTCTGGACGCCCTGTTGAGGTTACTACTCCAGAAATCATTGATAAAATCCATGATATGGTGATGGATGACAGAAGAGTGAAGGTGCGTGAGATTGCTAGTGCTGAGGGCATCTCGAATGAACGGGTACATAATATTTTGCATCAACATTTGGACATGACAAAGCTATCCGCAAGATTGGTGCCGCGATTGCTCACGCTTGACCAAAAACGAAATCGTGTGAAGTGTTCCAAGGACGGTTTGCAGCTGTTCCAGAAGAATCCGCAGGACTTTAAGCGTCGTTTCGTCACTGTGGATGAAACATGGATACATCACTACACTCCTGAGACCAAAGAACAATCTAAACAATGGGTTACCAAGGGGGAATCTGCGCCAAAAAAGGCGAAGACCGTTCCTTCGGCCGAAAAGATTATGGCGACTGTCTTTTGGGATTCGCAAGGAATAATCCTCATCGACTATCTGGAACGGTGCATATTATTCATCGTTATTGGACCGTTTGAAAACCGAGCTGCAAGAAAAACGCCCACGATTGGCCCACAAAAAAGTCCTTTTCCATCACGACAACGCACCAGCTCACACCTCAGCAGTTGTGGTCGCAAAATTAATGGAAATAGGGTTCCAACTCGTTTCACATCCCCCCTATTCTCCAGACTTGGCTCCCTCGGACTACTATTTCTTCCCCAATATGAAGAAATGGCTGGCGGGGAAAAGATTTTATTCGAACGAGGAGGTGATTGCAGAAACGAATGGCTATTTTTCAGACTTGGACAAATCCTATTATTCGGAAGGGATCAACAAACTAGAGCAGCGTTGGACGAAGTGTATAAGCCTAAAAGGTGACTATGTTGAAAAATAAAAAAGGTTTACCCCAAAAATTTAAGTAGTTTTTATTTTTGCACGGACTTTTCAAACGACCCGCGTATTTACAGGAATAAGGTTAGTCTGTCTCAAGATATACGAGAATATATAATACATTTAACAGGATTAAAATTATCTTTCATGGAGAATTTTCCAAAACCTGAAAACACAAATGAATATTGGATTTCAAACCCCTGATATAAAGAAAATATTAGGAAAAGCTAAATCATAATCAATAAAATTTAATACAATGTAACAGATACATTGTATCTCTACACAAATAAAGATAATCATAAAATAACACACTCGGAAAAACAAATTTCACGAAATACAATCATTTTTACAAACTGGTAGAATTTAGCATGACGTACTACCAAGTGGTACGCAAGCCGAAAAAGGTTGGGAAACGCTGGCTTAAATTGATAGTTAAATTTCAACTAATTCCAATAATTATTATATTTATTATAATAAATATTTATTATATTTTTTCCTAGATGCGCTGTCTATTAATCCGAGTGCTGTCTATTCTATTACCCTATTTAAGAGAATTTTTCTAAATAATTTGACTTCCATTAGTAAAGTAAAGTAACTGCCTATTTTTTCAGGCAGGCCTTACGTCCAACTACCAATTAGGTGTCGTGGACGGAGGCGACCAGCAAACATACTTTACTGTAAATTTCTCTTAATAACCATTAAATAAAATCCAAGGCCTAAGACCGGGAATCGAACCCAGTACCACATGCATATTAGCTTTACAGGTCTCGCCTCTGAACCGCTCGGTTATCGTGGCGCCTAGCCACTTATAGATAAATACTTCCATTATGTTTCTGTTATACACTAAACTTGCTAACTGAATGAGAGAGGTTTACAATGGTGTTTAAGTTGTTACTTAGCTTAGGGCTTCTTAAACTATGGGTTTAAACTCGGCAACGTTCAGCAAGTAGTGGGGATGTATGTTGGTAGTGATCCTATCAAAGATACCATGCAAATGAAGTATAAGTTTGTTGTTCTGTGGCAGTACACTTTTCAATGGAGTTTAGGTTTCTCCCAATTGCACAGTGTCCATTAATATTTCAGATACATGGTAACTGTTGATGGCTATAAAGTTCTACATTTCATACAAATTAAAAACATCCATGCTTATTTACGATTTATTTTAGTTAGAATTTGTACTCTAAAATGGATAATTGGCTAAATCAAGCTAAGAAATGTGAATCCGGAAAAGAAGAAACCAAAGCGACTTCGAGTATTCGAGTATATCGGAAAAAGAGTCGAAAATACAAGAAAAGAGCTAGATTTGTCAAAAAAAGAAAACATACAATGAAACATTTCTGCAATACGGGTTTACTTTCAATAATCATCACGATATGCAGCAACCGTTGAATCTGCAACCAAAACTTTGGCAATTTTGAAACGAAGCATCCTCACCACTCAAATAAAACAGGCGAATATTTTGAATGTTTTTTTGAAAAATTAAAAAAAAGAAAAACTAAGTTTTGAAAAATATGCTTGGTCCAGGAAAAATACTTTTTCTGCAACCATGTAGGAATGTTCTCATTACTCAATTAAAATCAGCAGTGTAATGCCCAACTTTACCTCACTAGTGGGGAAAAATTCCCATTAATGTCACTTTCCTCACTAGTGAGTGAAAAAACTTTATTGTGCTTCCTTGATATAAGAAGTTTTGTTATTAAATATTTCCTGTAAAACTTTAATAAGCTTATTTAACGTAACTAAATAATTAAAAAACGAATATTAAAAAATAAAATAAAAATTGAAAGGAATATAGAAATTAAAATAATATTTTAATAAATAATTAGATATGTTTAATTATAACAGTTAAAAAGGTTATAGTGTTACCTTATAGAAATTTAAAATGGATTCTAGTGATTCCTGTTTAGAAAACTCACCTCCATCAATAAAAGAAACAGCAGAAAATAATTGTAATATAACAATAAATGTTTATAATAAATAAATTACTTTTTGTAGACTGTAAAAATGAAATTTTTAATTTTTTTAGTTAATAAATCTAATGGTTGCAGAAAAAATATAATATTTAACTCGAGTGTCAAGTATTTTCCTCACACTCGGCAATTTGCACTTGCACTCGCCTCGCTTCGCTCGCTCGTGCGTGCAAACCCTGCCTCGTGTGAGGAAAAGTACTACTTTCTACACTTGTTAAATAAATAACTATATCAGCATCCTACGAAGCATCATTTTCAACAGCGAAAGCGAAAAAAAACTTTCACAATTGGTGAGGAACTTGTATTGCTCGTAGCACTTAAAGGTACTGAGTTGATTCATAGAAAAAAGTGTGCAGACGAACTGCGTATAAATTCCATTATCAAATGATACAGTTTGTAAAAGGATTACAAAAATAGCTGAGACTTGTTTCAAAAATTAATAGAATGAATTAAACAAAGCCCAAAATTTGCCATACAGATTGATGAGTCTATAGGCATTCAAGATTCAGCTCAATTGTCAGTATTTGTAGCCGATATCATTATGTTTTAGGTTATACGAGGGTCGTTTGAAAGGTCCGTGCAAAAATAAAAACTACTTAATTTTTTGGGGTAAACCTTTTTTATTTTTCAACATAGTCTCCTTTTAGGCTTATACACTTCGTCCAACGCTGCTCTAGTTTGTTGATCCCTTCCGAATAATAGGATTTGTCCAAGTCTGAAAAATAGCCATTCGTTTCTGCAATCACCTCCTCGTTTGAATAAAATCTTTTTCCCGCCAGCCATTTCTTCATATTGGGGAACAAATAGTAGTCCGAGGGAGCCAAGTCTGGAGAATAGGGGGGATGTGAAACGAGTTGGAACCCTATTTCCATTAATTTTGCGATCACAACTGCTGAGGTGTGAGCTGGTGCGTTGTCGTGATGGAAAAGGACTTTTTTGTGGGCCAATCGTGGGCGTTTTTCTTGCAGCTCGGTTTTCAAACGGTCCAATAACGATGAATAATATGCACCTGTAATAGTTTTACCCTTTTCCAGATAGTCGATGAGGATTATTCCTTGCGAATCCCAAAAGACAGTCGCCATAATCTTTCCGGCCGAAGGAACGGTCTTCGCCTTTTTTGGCGCAGATTCCCCCTTGGTAACCCATTGTTTAGATTGTTCTTTGGTCTCAGGAGTGTAGTGATGTATCCATGTTTCATCCACAGTGACGAAACGACGCTTAAAGTCCTGCGGATTCTTCTGGAACAGCTGCAAACCGTCCTTGCAATACTTCACACGATTTCGTTTTTGGTCAAGCGTGAGCAATCGCGGCACCCATCTTGCGGATAGTTTTTCTCATGTCCAAATGTTGATGCAAAATATTATGTACCCGTTCATTCGAGATGCCCACAGCACTAGCAATCTCACGCACCTTCACTCTTCTGTCATCCATCACCATATCATGGATTTTATCAATGATTTCTGGAGTAGTAACCTCAACAGGGCGTCCAGAAGGTTCAGCGTCACTTGTTCCCATATGGCCACTCCGAAAATTTTGAAACCACTTATAAACTGTTCTAATCGAAGGTGCAGAGTCACCATAATGTTTATCAAGCTTCTCTTTAGTCTCCTGAGGCGTTTTGCCTTTCATAAAGTAGTGTTTAATCAACACACGAAATTCTTTTTCGTCCATTTTTTGAAAATCACTCGTCTTCCTCGATTCAAACGAATGCCAAACACAAAGAAATAGACCGATCTGGCTGAAACTTGGTGTGTGTTCTTCCAAGAGATGCTACTAACTAAACATAACCTCGATACGCGCCAGTAGTGCTATCTCTCTGACTTTGCACGGACTTTTCAAACGACCCTCGTGAAGAGGTCGCCAAGAGATTTTTACTTTAAAAATAGGTCGCAGTTGCAAAAAGTTAAAGAAACACTGGACTAGAGTGTTTACACAAATGAAACAGTTTTGTAAAAATAGAGAAAAATGTTTTATAATCATCTTCTTTTAAGAATATTTCATGAATTAAGGTACAATTATTGACGGTTCTTTCCTTGATGGTATATAGAAAATACGTCAAGTTCTTGCATAAATATTGTTGATTATAGTGATTAGAGAAAAGTAAATGAGAAATACTAGCAGTAACCGCCTATATAAACCCATATATTTTTTAACTGAATGCAATAATTTAAAATAAATAAATTCATCAAGATAAAAATAATATTTATTTTACTAGACTCATTGCATTAGTTGCAGGACTTAATTTTGGAACAGAGAATCTCTATCAGTGAACCTGCAAATAGTGGAAAGTCCGCCGTACAGAACTACTAACTACAGGATTGGGCACAAATCCAACTCGACTTAATTTCTTTCCGCATTGCAGACATCATACTATCATTTCTCTTCTTCTGCAAATTCTTCTTTCATTTACACACCAATCCGTTTTAAAATAATATTTAAATAGGTTTTTTATTTATTTATTAATTAAATTTGTATGATTTTATTTTTATTCTTTAAATTAAATATAAAAACTAAAATAGTTAGCAAAACTTAATATTTACAAATAATTTATTTTTTACTTTTAATTTCATCGCACTCAGATCAAAATGCTACATAAACGCAATTCTTGGAGCATGTTCGATGTAACCTACAAATGCGTTCCTTCATTGCGAAATGCAGACATGGAGAGTGGGTAACTCGGGCGAGAGAGACGATCTACGGTACTGCGCATTCTTCTACCCAGATAGTAACACACATAGTTATGATACCCAGATAGTTATCTGCAACAGTATCTTTCGACTGTAAAAGATGCCATGGCCAACGTAGAACAATTACAATTACAATGAACGAAAGAAAAATTCGTAATATTCATCTAGTCTGATTTAAAAACTATTCCCCGTCTGCAAGATGTATTTTTAGATATTAACGTAGTTAATTATTTTATTTTCTCAAGTTTGATAATGTTGAAGTTACTCAGTATATTTAAGGAGGTTACTTCTCGGGGAGGAAAAACCAAGGCCGGTGAGCTTTACCCAAGAGTCGCTCTCCAGCATCAAGAGTCTGAATAAAAGGACAGTTCTGGAGGGCGAACTTTAGAGTGGGGGGAGCCACAATAGATCCAAAGGGGTCGCAGTGGCGTAGGCCTTGAGGCCGCCCTAGTTTAATCTATCTATCAGTATATTTCATATTTTAACGGATTATTTTATTTTTTAATTTTTTCAGCATTTATTTCTTTTTATTACAACTGATATTCCTACTCACCCAAACACCTTAATCACTACTTACGCTGATGACACTGCCATCCTCACAACGTGCCCCAATGGGTTCTTGCTCAACACTTCTATCCCCCACCTCGAACGCTACCTGGGTTTCTACTTAGGCAGTAGACTCACAAGGAACCTACTCACTAGACTTAATAGACTACAGCCAAAACAAAAGTTACGGACAACTAAGACGCCAGGTCGGACCTAACTCTAATCTAAGCACACCAAAAATGAACTAATCCTCTACAAGACGTTACTTAAATCCATCTGGACTTACAACTGTGGGACTCAGCTAAAACCTCCAATATCTCCCGCATCCCCAATCTTTCCAATCAAAAGTCCTCCGCCGTATTGTTAATGCTCCCTCTAAGCTCATTCTTTACAAAGACCTAAATATCCCCTTTGTCACCGAATTCATTCATTCATGATTCCTCAATATCCACAGAGGCCTATCCTTCCATCCTAATTCAACCGCTCGAACTCTTTCCTCTATATTTCCATACTCATAAGCCACCACGATGTCTAATACTACGTTGGCCTCGTGATCGCCTAACCTACACCTTTCCAGCAACTAAAATTCCCGTGAGGGTCAGCACTGACTGATTTCCCTTTTCCTGTGTCCGTACGGTTGCGGTGTGTGTCGGCTATGCCGGGCCGTTTTTCGCATCATGTTTTGTAGTTTACTCTCTGTCCATACTTAGCCTGATGTATGCGTTTTATACATTCCACACCACCCAAATTTATTAGTTCATTTATTAGATATTTTTTTTTTTTTGTGAATAACTGAAATATTTTATGTATATAACCCTTTTAAAACTCCTACTACATGCTATGAATTTCATATCTTGAAAGCAATAAAATTTTGATAGAATTCAATTTTGGCGCGCAATGTACGTCTTTGATCATTTTCTCCTATACTGAAAATAACGTGCATCGCGCGACTACTAAATTTTCTGAGACACTGTAATACTTGCTACATTTTGCTATTTTTCGAGTTGGTAATACTGTACTTGACTCTTAACTAAACACCGTTATTCAAATGTGAAATTAGTGCAATTACACAGAACTACCTTTTTTATTTAGCCGCACATATTAGATTTATAGCGGTATAATAAATTAAAACCTGGTCAGTACAATAATAGTTTCATTGTTATTTTTAGTAAGTATTATCCTTATTCAGATCCCTAAAATGGATAATGATAGTGAAGGTAGCGATATTATTCGACCACTCTCAAAAAGAGAGCGAGGATAAGGAGACTGGTAGTGAATCTATCGATATTGTTTGTTCATTTCGGGGAAAAAACTCTAGAATTTCAGACGAAGAAGATGGAACTGTTTGGGTGTGGAAAAATGGACCAAATAATAGTAAAGTATGGCATTTCTCGAGAATTCTCGGTATAGAAAAATCAACGCTCGAAGTTATGGGTCAAAAATGTTACACCGTTACAAGTAGTCAATGCTATATTGAAAGCATATTTTGCTTTTTTTCCCCAGTGGGATGGGCACACATTTTTGCTGATTAATTAATCGAGCAAGAGGTTAAAAAAAAGCATCAACGGCATGTGTCTAAGGGTACGTTCACAACGGAGCTGTGAGCATAGATGATAGCGGAGATGATAGCAGTGATGCATCAGCGCTTATAGAATAACCTAGTACTTTCTTATGTGAGCGTGCACAACGAAGCTTCGACTAGTGACTCATACTCGCTGCTATAAACGAGCATAGATGATAGAATTGAATTTTTCATTTTTCTGCTAGCTGAACTCCAGTATCGGAGCTTCAAAATGGACGTAGAAAAATTAATTAGTGCTGTCTTTACTCATTATTTTTGGTTATTATTTTATTATTTACTTTTAAACAATATTTTGTTTTTTAAATCGTGCTTACATTTATTTTCATGTGTATTTATTTGTTTTTTTTTTCGATAAAATCATTACTAACCTAAGAGTAATCACTAGTTTTTCTTCTATGGTTATAGGATTTCCATGACAATTTTTCCAAAGTTTTATTAATTTTGACCTTATTTTTTCTAAAATATAGTCGAATGTGGGTGGACCCATCCTCACATATTCAAAAAAAACGATCCGGATAATTTCTAAGTTCCTTATATAAATAGTGAAATTCACCCAAAGTACTTCGTTTTTTATTTATGGGATGTACATGATATTTTCTAAAGCGTTTTTTCTTTAAAATATACCATTTCGTTGCTGCTGAACATAAAAACTCTTCTTCACTACTCGGGCATGTTGCATGTATCACAGCTCCGTTGTGCACACTAATCAGCGATTATATTTTATTCTATCAGTTATCATCTCTGCTAGCATCTATACTCACAGCTCCGTTGTAAACGTACCCTTAGGCACGTAAAGCTTCGAACAACAGATCGTCTGTAAACGTTATCACAAGCCTACTTCGAAATCTCTCAAAATTAATATTTATACCGAATTTGTACAATTTTATCTTCTTCTCATTTTGTAAAATTCTTTCTCATGATGTCTTTTGAAGTACAAGAAATAAATTCCTTTTTAAAATTTAAAGAAAATAATTCAAGAGACAAATTTCGTTAGATACAGTAAAACTCTCTCCCTTCAGAAAAGAATAAAAAAAAATTTCTTGAACAGTTTTGCAGCAAAGTTTGAGAACCGTCAACGTAATGAAAGCAAAATAACATTTTCTTTACTTCTATTATTATTAGTATTTTTTTTTCCAGAAAACCGGCGAGGCTCGGAAAATAATGGAGAGTAAAAGTTGGAAATAGTCGCTCATTTTATGCTAATGAATATTTATGTAAGTTTTTCAAGGAAAATGTTTACCCTGCAGGTAAATAGAGGTCTTATAGAATTACCGTATTCTCGCAAAAACAACGGGAGACGAACCAATTTTTTTTCTTTCTTTTTTTTAAAGCATAAAAGTAAAACGAGTTTATGCTTCAAAAAATATGTAATATTCTATTCCTTTGTCCGATATATATATATATATATTAGAGAGGTAGAGGAACATTTATATTAGGTTTCAAAGGGAATGATGCTCCACGAACTAAGGATGCAGCAGCCGACAACTTGATCTAAATAAAATAATAAAGTGGCGATCTTTTAGAGGATAGGACCTCTTTGAAAGAGAAATACCTCTGACCTCACCAGCACCTTCTTTATATCCTTATGTGTGAATTTTCTAAGAATTCGATTAAGCAAATACTTTAAAGAGATCTTTGCTTTTGTTCTTTTTATTCCACGAACAGTCAGTTTTCTAGTTTCTGAGTAAGACTTTATTTTTCAGGGGAAATGGAAAACATATTGTACAAGGTTTCCTTTTTTTATGTCTTCATCCTGCATTTCCTTTTAAGCGAGATAATGAGGTTGAATAAGAAGGGCTCTCTAGATTTGGGAGATTTTTAAACTGCCAGAAAAAAAAGTTAAAGATATTCCATTTATAGTCTCCGGTTTCAAAGAATGGTAAAAACCTAAATTTTGGCCATTCTCAAGAAGTATGGTTACCTTTTAGAATAGGACATTTAGAGTCAGGAGAAGAGGAAATGAATTCGAGAGAATTGAAAATGTGTGCAAGGCGTGCAAAAGGCGGAAGTTCTGGACACAGACAAATATTAGATATTTTCTATTAATATCTTCTTCTTTTTGTAATTTGTTTATTTACTTTGCAACTGTATCTAGTACAATAAGCAAAAGAGATGAGAGATAAGGGATAGCGTAAATACACATGCATGTACGCCAAGGGCGTGAGTGGAGTGAACGACGACCATCTAGTGATGGAAGCCGTTCGCCACGTTGGCAGGCTTACACAGCAACCATCCTAGGAGGTCGGCGTTATATGTTGAGATGATCGCTTGGCCACCGCACACTTTAGTCTGCGCGGTGGATTTGAAAGTAGTGTTCTGGTGGACATGTTGTGGATCAGAGGGTTGTTGTAATCACTGTGTAGATTAGAGTGAAGTTTTGTGTAGCGAGATTGGGCTATTTCAGAGACGAGAGGAATATTTAGATCAGAGTGTATTGTGTGATTGGAGACGTAGAAGGGAGCGTTATCTATTGTTCTTAGAATTTTAGAGTGTAAGGTTTGAAGTCTGTTGATGTTCGATTTTTTGGCGATTCCATAGAGCTGTATTCTGTACGTCCATATTGGGACAAGTAGGGCAGTGTACAGTTTTCTTTTGTTCGTCAGGGTCTATTAATATCTAATTTATTTTAAGGCGCAACGACTACTGACATCATTAGCGCCCCTATTAACTATTAATCTTAGCTAATCTGTGCGTACAGAAGACCAACAAAAACGAAAAACCTATTAATATTTAATGAGTGAGGCGCCACGGTAGCCGAGCGGGTTAAGAGGCGAGACTTACAAAGCTAATATGCATTGTGGTACTGGGTTCGATTCCCGGTCTTAGGCCTTGGATTTTCTATAATGGTTAAATGAGAAATATAGTAAAGTACGTTTGCTAGTAGCCTCCGTCCACGACACCTGATAGTTGGACGTTAAACCCAGCCTGAAAAAATATTACTTTTACTTTAATGAGTGTAAGTTCTGTACTTCCCACTGAAAAGGAAGGGCAGACAATCCCTGATCAGATAAAGGCCAACATGTAAAATCACTTTTGTTTGGGCTCCAAAGATCACAAAACTAATACAGTACAACCTCGACTAAGTGGTCCTCGGTTAACCGGGATTAGGATTAACCGGGATCATGTTGAGTCATCGTAAGAATACCTGGATCGGCGCCGAAACAAAAGTTAATTTTCGGTGGCGACAGGAAAATATTTTGTCTTCCGATGTTACATAACTGTAGGTGTGGCAGCGACTCTTTTATACCTGATTTTCTTGAAGGGTCATTATGTATGTATGTAAAAACCCCAAATATGGTGCAATTAGTACTGAATTTCTTGCCACTACTGGGCAGAGACAGGCGAAGGAGTTTATTAAAGGCTATTCGCCGAGGCTGACTGCAGAATTAATCCGTCAAGGCCGTGGGGCTATAAGGATGATTGTAGGCCAATTAACTGGCCACTTCAGGCTCAGAAAACACATGCATCGCATGGGCCTGGCAGATGATAGCCACTGTAGGTTCTGTCAGGAAGAGGAGGAAACGGCACTGCACATGTTGTGTCAGTGTGAGGGGCTCGTGTGGCTAAGGATGTTACTTCTCTGGGAGGAAAAACCAAGGCCTGTGAGCTTTACCCAAGAGTCGCTCTCCAGAATTGAAGTGTCTGATTAAAAGGACAGGTCTGGAGGGTGAGCTTTAAAGTGAAGGGAGCCACAATAGATCCAAAGGGGTCGCAGTGGCGTAGGCCTTGAGGCCGCCCTAGTCTAATCTAAACTCTAGTACTGAATTTCTAGGGATTTACCACGGTCTTACAAAAGACCATGGGATTTACGTGTCCGTAAATGGTTGATTTTCATCTTCACGGTTATAAGTAATATTTTTATAGAAAATTACCGGCATTATTTTAATCTTCCCAGAGAGCAGCCTAATCTCAAGCTAGTCTTCAGTGTTAATCAGATCTTCCTACAGAAAAAACATCTTTCGTTTGCCCTTTCGGTCGAATTTTTATTTCACTTACGCAATGGAATCTGTTAAGAAAACTGGTGCTAAACGTAAACGTATATTTGTTTATCTATCGAAGAAAAAATCCACATTATAAACAGTAATGTACTATGTAATACTGAGTATTCGGTTTAACCGGGATTTCAGTTTTCCGGAGGTCAGCCCGGTTGATTGAGGTTGTACTGTATTTCTGAAGGCAACTGAAGATTTGTCAAAGTCACGATACTTGCTATTTCCTGCGAGAAGAATTAAATTAGGCTACCTGTGCTGTGCCTTGAATTATTTCGGCACTGCTGACTTGTATAGTTTTCAGGTAATTTACTTTGTTTCTATTATTTAAAAAAACCAAAATAGAAATAGAAATACAGGATCCTTAGGGAAACAAAAGTGGCTACTAACGAGATAAAAGTTAAAATGATAAAAGATAATGAAAACAGAAAATTAAGAGAAATGGAAGGTAAATAAAAATTAAAAGAAAAGGATTTTTTTTCCTTAAATAATTATCCAGGAGCCAAGGGAAGTTTCCAGGTCAGGTCCAGGGAGAATATTAGTGATGGTTTATTCCGGAGTTACAAAATAGAAAAAAAAAAAAAAAAATGGAGAGCAAAGAAGTGGGGGAGATAGAGAGAGAGATGCGGTTATGTGAGCTGTTATGAATGGGACGAGATGAGGTACATGCAAATTGTGGGTCCGGCCTGTAGCAGATAGGTCAGGATAGCAGGGATGCTGTATAACAGTAGACCTGGGGGGCAAAGGTGAATACAGATGAGGCCAGCAGCAACCACTCTTCTACTCCTTCTACAGGCCTGTACCACCCTTCTTGTAGTACATCCCCACACTTAAATCGAGAAATCTTCTGAGTCACCATAGTAGAGTGCTTTTCTCTGCCTTAATTTCAACCTATACAACAGGAGTGGCCAACAAATCGATCGCGATCGACCGGTCGATCGCGAGGCCAGTTTTGGTCGATCGTTCGCAATATCGAAAAATATCCCAGTATCACCAAATGTAGCGAATATATCTATTCTTGTTTCGGATCTACATACCTATGCAAAGTTCTGTCCTGACTGATTCCCATACTTAAAACTCATTATTATTATCTTTGTCAGGATATACACCTAATTATGATTCCTTGGTTAGAGACGCGCAAACTCAGTCTTCCCATTAATTTTAAGACAACAAAGTAAATTCTAAATCTGTCTTCATCTGTAGCTACTTTGAATTAATAAATATTGTTAATAATTATCCATGTTCTTTTAATTCCCCTGGATGTGAGTTTTTTTGGCTCTTTAAATAATTATTGTTGTTGTTTTTTGCGTAGGTAGATAAGCCGTATATCTATATTTCAGTACGAGGTGTACTCAGCGAGCTAATGGTAGATTAGCAAAAAGTAAGTCACATTATTCTTTCATGATAAATTTTCCTGGCCCAAAAAAACGCGAAAGTGAAATATTGAAATCAAATTATCAGCCAAATAGTACAACTTATACATTGCAGTTGATAAAAAAAAAATGCATTTTAATGTAGTAAAAATTTATCTTGAAAAGTGTCGGAAAATAGAATATTTTAGGTCCCGCATGTACGGAATGCTGCTATCAAAAGTTGGGACTGGAAATTTATTTTCTTCATGAGCCTATATCTCGAAAACTTAATAAGAGATTTAAAAAATAATATATTTTACTTATCTACCCATACCTCGCTGGAATGCACCTTATACTGAAACACAGTGTATAAACATAGTATGCATTTCACACCCCTTAGACTACGCCTATGGACAACTAGTCGATCGCGACACACTTTTAAGATAAAAAGTAGATCTTATTATACAGAAAAGTTGGCCACTCCTGCTAAACATCATCAATTGATTGACTATCCTTTGCTGAAAATAGTATTAATCCATGGAATCAAATTTAATTTTGCATGTTTAGTCTAAACCACTTTTCTATTAGTGGGTCACACTGGATAATACTGCATGCGCGTAGGGGCTGGCAATACGACGCTTTGTACATGAAATAGGAGTTCAGAATCATTGGCTAAAGCAAGTAGTTAGGTGGGATTCCGAGTGGACATAGCTAAAAATGGGCCTTCGACCTGGATTCTTAATCAACTTGTTGACCTTATTGATCTCTTTCAAACACATTATTGGCGTTTCGCCGTAAAGTCAGTTCATCTCTTACTGCGTTTATATTTAAATAAATTAGTCCAGCTCGGTATTTAATTGTAATTATATTAATTTATATTTTATTATAATTGTAATCAAGTTTCTAATTGGACTTGTGATGTAATTATACAACTCAACAATTACTGAGTGTAACTGAATTAATAAATAGCGGATTTGAACTGAATCAATATCCGACAGTTGTTTCATGATGATGCAGCTTCTGCTTCTTGAAAGTAGATTACGATGCACTTTCAAGCAACCTTGACTCCATCCTGACATCTTTTTATATAAGCCGTTCACTGCACAAATCGATTTACTCCACTTGTTGAAATATCTTAAATTTAATTGTCAAAGTACTTAGTTTAATCATAGCTTTTAATATTTATAATAAATTTTCCAAATAATAAAGATTAACACAAACCGCAAAAATTTTTTTGGCTATTGATAGTGCTGCACGAAAAACGAGACAAAGCTCGGTCTCGGTCTCGGTACCGAGACCGAGACCGAGACGAGACTTGAGCAACCGAGACCGAGATCGAGACATGATATATATCTAGTCGAGAAATCTCGGTCTCGTCTCGGTTTTTCAAATATTAATTTTTAGCTACAAAATTAAAAAATTGTGTTCTTTATTAATAAATAATCATTACGGGTATTGAATTAATTATTAAAAGATACGATTTTATTATATATGTTCAATATTACTACATCTATTTGACTTCGAATTACATAAGTAAAGTAAGCAAAGTAAAGTAATCGCCTATTTTTTCAGGCCGGGCTTTACGTCCAACTACCAATTAGGTGTCGCGGACGGAGGCGACTAGCAAACATACTTTACTGTAAATTTCTCATATTAACCATTAAATAAAATCTAAGGCCTAAGACCGGGAATCGAATTATATAATTTTTACATAAATTCGCTAAATTTCACCATTCATATCATTCATGCATTCAATTTCATAAATTTCGCTATTAATAATCTAATACTTTGAACTTTGATATTATTTGAATTATATTTTAGAATTTTGGAATTAGAGAATTTGAAAAAAAAGACTATCTATGCACCTAAAAAATATTGTCAGTTATAAATTCAGAAAGAAATTATATAGATAAAAAGAAAAACATTTAATGTAATATGCAGCTCTACAAACTCGCTTAAAGCAGAATAATTTGAAGAAAGAAAATGGCGTGAGGAAAAAATAAAAGTTAGGACCTTAGTAGAAGAAAAGTCGGGCGAGTCTCCATGCCAATCTTTTTTTTCTTTTTGTATAATGCAAAATAAATTAATTATTAAAGGAAGGTAATTTATAAAAGCTTGCGCTGAAGGAAAAATAGATAAAAAGCGAGTTAGTAATGAGAAATGAAAGATTTAAGAGGTAATCCGTTAAGTTGCTTGCTAATAATTTATCTTTGTCAAAATGGTGGGCGGCGCTAGCTTGTGCAAATCTATGGCATTAATTTTCATGAATTTTCTTGTGTGATATTTTAATAAGGCAGCTTAATACCACTGCCGGGTACCTAGATCTTCATCTGCATTGTATCGATTTGTACTATGGAGGTTTTCAACTTGGTTATATTCCAGTGAAAAAGTGTTATTTTTTATTTAATGCTAGAATATAACTAATACGAGGTGTGTTCAAAAAGTAACGGGAATTTTTAAATTTCGCGGGTTTGGAGAGTCTGATTGTAAAATTTTTTTTTTTATTATGTTGGTACACATGCCCCTGAAGTTCGATAAAATTTTCAGTAATATTCATTGTTTACTTCTTAAGTGGCAGCCGTTAAGGTTAGACGTGTTTTTCGAGCTTGGCGATTTTTGTTTGTTAAAAAAAATGGATCAAAGAATTTGTATTAAATTTTGCGTAAAAAATGAAATAAAGTGTAATAAAGTGTGTGAAATGTTAATAAAGGCATATGGTGAGTCTGCTATGAGTAAAACAAGGATTTACGAGTGGTATAAGCGTTTCCAAGATGGCCGCGAAAACGTTGAAGATGACGAACGACCTGGACGTCCAAGCACATCAACAACCGGTGAAAAAAGTGAAAGAAATGGTTATGAACGATCGCCGAATCACAATCAGAGAAGTCGCTGATGATGTTGCCATATCAATTGGCTCATGCCATGAAATTTTTTCGGATGTTTTGGGTATGAAACGTGTGGCAGCAAACTTTGTTCCAAAATTGTTGAATTTCGAACAAAAACAGCGGAGAATGGAAGTTGCTCAAGAGTCGCTCAATGAAGTCGACAACGATGCGGATCTACTGAAACGTGTTATAACAGGTGACGAAACATGGGTTTACGGATATGATGTCGAAACTAAGGCTCAATCGTCCCAGTGGAGGCATTCTGGATCGCCAAGACCGAAAAAGGCTCGACAAGTGCGGTCGAATGTGAAGGTTATGCTCACTGTGTTCTTCGATTTTAATGGCATAGTGCATCATGAATTCTTGCCACAAGGTCAAACAATCAATAAGGAGTACTACCTACAAGTTCAACGCCGTTTGCGTGAAGCAATCCGAAAAAAACGCCCGGATTTGTGGCAAAACAATTCATGGATTTTGCACCACGATAATGCACCTGCTCACACTTCATTGCTTGTTCGTGAATTTTTGGCCGAAAACAAAACTTTAACGATGCCCCAGCCTCCATATTCGCCAGACATGGCTCCATGTGACTTTTTTCTATTTCCAAACATAAAGAGAACATTAAAAGGCCGTCGTTTTACAAGCATAGATGACATTAAAAGCGAATCGCTGAAAGAGCTGAAAGCTATCACAAAGATCGAGTTTCAGAAGTGTCTCGAGGATTGGAAAAAGCGCTGGCACAAGTGTATTGTATGCGAAGGGGACTACTTTGAAGGCGACAATATTAATGTAGATGAATAAATAAATATTTTTTTCAAAAAACGAAAATTCCCGTTACTTTTTGAACACACCTCGTACATTCGGGTATGGCAAAAACATCTGGGATGGTGAAGGCAACAAACTACTAAATAAATTTTGAAATATTCAGCCTACACTATTCTCCAAATTTACGTTAGTCACAACTTATGAAAAATTAAATATTTAAAACAGTGAATCGTTATGATTATTTTTTTGCTTGCATTTACTTTCTCTTACTCTTCTAAAAAGAGATATTGTAATCGTGCAGTTTCAAGGTTTGCAGAGACCGAAATAGAGGATAAAAGTTGTTTGTGGTCTATGGATGGGGGTTCTTCCTACATAAATTCAAAAAAGAAAAATTTCAATATTCAAATTTGTTATTTACCTTAAGTGCCAACAAAGAATGGCGCTATAAGATTGCAGTTTTTAATTTCGGTCAATAACGGAAGTGCCACTATTTCAGAATCAAGATTTTTCTTCAAAAATCAAAATTAAACTTTTCTCTAAAGCAGGGTAGGTCTTCTACCTGGGTTCCGCGGAACCCTAGGGTTCCCTGGAACGTTGAAAGGGGTGCATAACCCTAACATAGATTTCACACATAAATATGTGAACGAGAAAACTCTCAACTTCCTGGATATCACACTTACTATAAGAGACTACAACTTAGAATTCGGAATACGAGCGTTCCTGTGGTGGCAGAGGAATAAAGCGGCTGAAGAATGGGCTAGGCATAAGCGAGCGGTATCAGTACCTTCTCGTACGCCGAAGAATCAAGATTCTAGATCGACACCAAGACAGAACAATACTCCCAGAGATGATGGTAAACGTAAACACTACGCCCAGATATGGCGATGATTTCTCATCCCTAAGAAGCGTACCATCACCTAGATATTCTAATTGGTCAAAAAGTACTACGCCTAATTCAACAACTGGAGGTTATGATGATCGATTTGAGCGACCGTTTCCCCGATTGCCATCCAGCCAAGGTGAATACGATCCATTCGATCTAGACCCTCTGGACAAACACCTTATTCCACGACATCCAGATCTCGTATTTATAAAGCCCACGTCCACTGACACTATTATACACAACAGTTCCTACCATCCTATTCAACATGAACTAGTCGCTCTCAGACACCTAACAGAGAGAAAACTAAATCTCTTGTTCTGACCAACTATGAGAGAGAACTCAACATCATTCGCACAACAGCCATAAATAACAGTTATATCACCAACATTATTAATAAATTGCTGAGTAGAAACCAATATTGTCCACACCAAGGCAATAACAATGACCCACCCAACATGTCTGACTCTTTTACTTACATCAGAATGAGAAATACAAATAATGTAACCTTCCCAAGAAACTAGTTCTCAAAATCTCGCTTAGAACCAACAACAAACTGGGAAACAGTACACAAATCCTAACCTAAAAGCTAAATAATGTACATTACAAATAATTATTCACTGAACGTCTCTTCGTTCACCAGAAATACAAAATTACAAGCAAACCAAATTTAAAATTTATAGACTAAAAGAAAGATTAAAAAAAAACCATTGAAAAAGGGAAGATATCAATTCCAAAAAAACAATCGGGGGAAACCATGATTATTTTGAAATATTAGGCAAAAAGAAAAGATTAAACAATATATTAAAAAATTTTAAATATAAATTAAAATACTTTTGAAGTATTTTACTTTTACTTAAATTTTGTGACCTAATATCTCGATTTCTATTGTACGGAATTTATGTATTTTGGCACAATTGAAACCTTTAACTATCTTAACAATTGAGAGAAATATGATGATTCTACAGGCAATAGTAAAGCAAGGTAAATTTTTGTAACCTTCCGATTCCCTTAAACTTTTGATTGTTGATAATTCGATTCGTATTGTAATATTCCGTTTTTCCTAAATTTTGTGATCTAATACTTTGATTTCTATTTCACGGAATTCTTTACATTTTGGAAAATAGTAGCCTTCAAGTATCTTAACTATTGGGAGAAGTATGATGTTTCTAGATGCAATAGTGTAGAATATATGGTAAGGTAAAGTTTATTAAATTTAGTTTTTGAGTCAATTAAAATGGAAAGGTTAATACATGAAAATATTTCATATATCAATTCCAAAAAAATAATTTGAGAAAACGTAGAAATTTAGTTTTCAACTTTCAGTCATTAACATGAAATATTAAATAATACATCAATAATTTAATTATTGAATGTTATTTGCTTGCAAGAATAATAAATATAATTCAAATTTAAAATTAAATAATTGATACTAAAATCTTACCTTGTTTAAGGAATATCCATCAGCATCTCAACAGATCACCAGTCCAATAGCACTGGGACACTTGACACTAGTTAAAATAATTCACAACACTATTCGCACTAAAACTGTATATCACGCACTAAGTATAACTTACATACAATTTATAAAATAGAATTTCACTTTAACACGCACTGATATTCACTTAAAACATCGCGTTAATCAAAGAGACACTACTAAGGAGTTAAAGATGTCCGCCGGTAACTGGCCAGTCCAGATCAGCTGGTAAATTAATGTTATTTAAGCAGAGTGACCAACTACTTTTTTTCATTTATGAATAAAATGAAATCGCTAATTCGTTAATTACACATTTAATTATTACATGTATTTATTTATTATTATTACTATTTTTATTAAAAATAAATGAAAAAAAGTTCCTTCTGCTTAGATAACCTTCACTTACCAGCTGATCTCGCTGGGTAGTTTTCGGCGGCATTTTTTAACTAGATATTGATGTCTCTTTATTAAAGCGAGTTTTTAAATGATAGTTAAAGTGAATTTCTATTTTATAAATTGTGTACAAGTTATACTTAGCGCATGATATACAGTTTTAGTGTTGTGAATAACAATGTAACTAAGATGCTGATGAACTTTTAAAATCCTTGATCACTTTAAATACGTTCAGTAAATTAGATTTTACTTATTAGTAATTAGATTAGGCAATTTTTTGCAGGTTTTTTTACTTTGTCTCTCTCTTCAAATGTGGAAGTATTACAATCGTGCAGATTTTCGATATGCCAGAAATAAATATATTATTTCCGGTCCTTGAACATGACGAAAGTAGTTGGTGCAAATCCTACTAGGTGAACATCTTTTTTTTTTTAACCAATGCTGAAATAAAATTAAAGAATCCAAGCAGATATTTAAGGGACATCTTGTTTTGCGCTTATGTAATGTTTTAGAATTCTAAAATAGAATTTGTTAGAACGTTCGCAGGTTCACGCGTCGTTAATTTCAAACGATTGCAATACTTCTTGATAGTAGGTATAAGAGCAGGACGAAATGAAAAATGTTTAAGATCATCGAAACAATTATTGCACAACGGACAAGGTAATCTTGAACAAATTTATTACAATAAATATAACAATTTTTATTAAAATATAATCTTAACTGACTGCATATTCTCTACTTATTAGTACTCACACTACTGCAACAAATAATTTTCACTCGAAGTTAAACTAGAAATATTTTTCTACGATAAATTGTAGTTCGAACAAAGAGCTTTTGTTCTAAACATGAGAGATTAGAGTATCAGCAAATGATTCAACAAGCTTTGAAAACTTATGTTACACTAGCTTCTGATCCTGGGGCAAGCAATCTGTGTGCCGTCAGCTCCGATTTGAAATAAATAACACCAGTTCGTTAGACCAGTTCATTATCATTAAGGAACGGATTTTTATGTATTTAAAAATGCCAAATATTTAATTAAAATATGCATTTATTTTCGTCAATTATGTGGAAAATATGTGATTTTCTTAAAATATTTTCTGGAATATTTAAGTAAAATGGACTTTCTTTTTATGAAAATGGATTTTTTTTGGGGGGGGCAAGTTATAATTATTTATACAAGAAAAGAACATTTTTACAATTTATAATAATTTATTAGGAACAAAATAATTTGTTTTTACAAGTTATAATGATTTATACAACAAAGAACATTTTTACTATTTATAAAAAGATGTGTTAAATTTTCAATTTTGAAAACTTCACTCTTCGAAATTGTTTGCAACCACATGAAATTTCAAATGTTGGAACGTAAAGTGACGACGATCTGGGCGTAAGATGGACTTGTAACGACTAAAAGATCGTTCAACATCTACAGATGTTATAGGTGCCTTGTGAAAGAAGTTATCTCGTTGGTTGTAAAGGGTACACGATGTTCTGAGGTGACTTCTGTTCCACTGATAATATCAGAAATCTGGCAGATGGTCTCCCACCCTTTGTTCTTGCTCAGTACTTCTACCAGTTTTGATCTGATCAGATCTCCCTTACTCCCAGGTATTCCTTCCACCTTTTCGATGACTTTTTTAACGTTGGACACGTTTTCTGTCAGTCGAACATTTTGGGACTCAAGTTGGGTAATGGCTTGTGCAAGAAATACGCAATTGTCAGAAATGAATGCAAGGTCGTTCCTTAAATTAGGTTTCTCGAATAAAGACTTGGCTGTATTTATCGCTACTGCTTCGTCTTCGAGATGTGAAAGGACATTCTTGATTTTATTGTAGTTTTCATAGTAATACTGACCTGCTTCCAGCCAAGTACCCCATCATGTCAATATTGGTTCTGGGTGGAAGGCACAAGTCTGGATAGAGATCTTTTAGCATTTTAATGCGACTTGGTGCTTTTAAGAACACTTTTTTAACCGAGGAGATTAAGGAATCTACGTCACTGAACAAAGATCGGACAGTTTCTGCTACTCGATGCAAGGCATGAGCAATACACGTCACATGAATTATCTTAGGATAAAATACCTGAATAGATTGCCCAGCCTTGACCATGTTGGGGGCAGCATCAGAGAGAAATAAAAGAACTTTTTCGTTCAAAACTCCACTGGGCCATAGGATATGCATTGAGGCATCGAAGAATCGTGAAATGGTGGAATGATTGCATTTTTCGAGAACCTCACAGTTCAAAAGGAATGGCTTTGAATCCACATCAGCATCACTGTCAAGTTTTCCAATAACTGCATTGGCAATATACCTGCCCTCAACGTCAGTGGTTTCATCAATTGACACCCAAATAGGTCCATCTTTGATATGTTCTCGAATTTTGGTTAGTGTATCTTTATAGATATCTTCCAGGTAGAGTGCTCTCGTCAGGCATTTTTTTCCCAATATAGATCTCTAAGAATCCTTTGAAATGAGGATTTTTAAGTTTGTGGAAAGGGATATCTGCTCTAACCAAAGCCCGACACAGATCTGTACTCAGAGTAGACTTACTTGATGATGGAGAAGTAAGGAAGGCTTGATAGGACGTCCTCTCTTTCTTTCTGTTTTTATTCTCTATGTGCGATCCGGTGGCAATATGTTGGGTGACTTGGGAACGTTAAGAGCAAGAAACGCGCTTGTCACAAGCTGTGCAGTACAAAATGTCTCCATCACTTCGAAAAAGTTCTGCTGGAAACTCGCGAAGATATTTAGCAACCAGTTGTTTGTTTGAGGCCGATGTTCGTGGCATTTCACCAAAAAAGAATACACTAAGTGACCGAACGAAATGAATTGGACATTTCAACGAACGAGCTGAAAGAACTGACAACGTCAGACAACTTCAAAGAACTAACAAGTGCCCGTCACTGTTTAGCAGCATTCTGTGTAAATTACAATAACCATTGTACCCACTGTGATTCACAGCCCTACAGTCTGTGGTTCACAGTTCCTGTCAACCACCTCCCAATTATGAAAATATGCCCAAAATGAAAAATATGTACATATTTTGATTAAATATGTAGAAATATTTATTTATTTTAATCAAATATGTACGTATAAATATGCGATAACATCCAAATATGTGGAAATATGTGAAATAAAAGTAGACTCAAACGGCTTAAAAAGTGTCAGTATGAACACTTCTAGTTGAAAAACGTCTGTAAATTGCCTAGAAAAAAATATGTAAATAAATACGAATCCGTTCCCTAATTATCATATAGTTCAATTCGTTACAGCGATTTCGGGGAAGATGGCATAGAAAGGGTTCTATTTTTTGGATTTTTTAAATTTGTAATTCCTACAAATGGATCTTATCTGCTGTCAATCTGGGACATGCACTTGATACAGAAGACTGCTGATGCTTGTTCATTGAAATGTACAGAGCAGAAATCCTGGGAATATGAGGGTTTTTTCGAAATCATTTGTCACATTTACCTCGGAAGAGAAGCGGTTGTGAAGAATTTTCTAGAAATAATAGAGGAGACGATAATTTCAAAACCGTGCAAGTATAATAATTAAAAAAAATCCAGAAGCAACAATCTATAGCAGTACATCTACGGTTAATGTCTTTCTGGTGTTATATCTTCATCAATAGTGAAAGAAGCCGCTCGTACCGCGCTACACCAGTATCACGTAGCCTCCAGTCAAACTATTTCTCCAGACATATAGCTAAATATAAAAATAGCGAGAGAAGGCGCGAATGAACTGAAAGGAATACAAGATGGTGTAGTTGCTCTGATGCACGCTTCTCGCATGGGATAGGGAATATTAAATTTTTAAACAAGGCATGTAGAGAAGAAAGTGAAGCTATGCGCCCACAATTTAGATACAAAGGGCACCTGTGGGCTCTTGTGTAAAAGGAAGCCTTGAATAAAATATGCTGTAATACCTAGGATAACGTGCTTGGTCTGGGGTCCTTTGTAATGGGTACCACAGCGTCTCCTACCGTCTATACCAAACAGCGTAACTTCCCATCCTAAACCCAGCTCACACCTTATCGCTCAGACCAACCTAACTACTCATACCTGAGTGCTATCTTTACCAATTTTCAACACTTCTCTTCTCTACCACTGCTAAAAGCCACTTTTATTGTATTCGCTGTATATATTTTATATGTTTATTATAAAGACTGACATATTATTCTGTTATTTTAGTTTGTGCAAACATGTTTCTATTCGAAGCGTAACCTCATCAAAATTGTAATATGTATCTCGATAGATAACTTTTCTTCTTTCCATTGAACTCTCCACTTAGTTACAATCGGCCTATTATTGCGCAAGAATGACCAAGTACATCAAGGAATGTCTACTGCATACTTCACTATCTACTGGGTGATAAAAGAGGAGATAGTGAGATAGCTATCCTTTAAAACGTCTAAGAAGTTATCTAAAGTGCCCAGAAAGAAAGGTGTTGTTCCGTTCCATCAACAGTGGATGTTGATGACATTGTAAGCTAAAATGGAAGATCCTGTAACAGGTTTGAACAACTTGGTGACTTAGAAAGGAGCGTCTATTACAGAGTGAGCAATTTCAAATTGCAAGGACTGGGGGGATCTTTTGCAGGATTTATGCCATAATCACAGACGGCCTTGATTACACTTACATAAGTCTTATATTGCCAGCGACTTTTTATCTGTGACCAAATTAAGTGTTTTAAGTTGTTATAATCGTCTGATCTGTTTTCTAAAGTCATTTGACGTGTCTACTCGTTGTAAAAAATAATAATACACGTAAAAACCAAATCTCTATTACGGTGCGTTCGACGTGTATTCTCGTTGTGAAAAATATAAAATTGCCATTAACTATAAAAACTCGAAATTTTAGTAAAATACAATAAGAATATTATTTGGTGGGATGTTTCCTTTATCTTACCAATAGAACTGCCAAGTATTTTATACGGTGGGAATCAGCCAAATGATAAGTGGTTGGTACATGTTTGGTCTCCGAATTAGAGATTGGGAATTAGGCTCACAAATAGAAGCTCTCAACCCTTGCGCAATGCCGTTTTTACCTTAGATAGAGGTTCAGATCTCAGTACGAGCATGATTTTATTTTACACAGAATTCAAAGCTCTTTTCTTCCTTCTAAAAGCTCTTGCATCTCTAGTTAACTAGAGCAATGCATACGTGAAGAGGTGCAAGATTTTGAAAGAGCACAGAATGCTCTGGTAATCTCAAGCCACAGAGATTGCAGAAAAAGTCGCTTACAATGACTATTTCGACGTTGTAAACTTTTGGTTGTTTTGCCCGGCGTTCGGCACGTGTATACACGTCATTGTCTGATTTTAATTCCGCACACTGTGGGTTTTTTTTTTAAACTAAATTCCACGCTTAACTGGTTATGAGGATTCCAAGAGCAAGTAAGTCTTTCATAGATTTAAAGACTAAAACGATGTCTTCTGTCGAGATAGAACCTAATTTATTTAAAATATTATTTTATGTTAAAAATTATTTTAGCGTAAGAAAATATTTTTAATTATGAATGCTAAATTTATGTTAATATGAAGTATAGAAATAACAAATACAATGTTCTATAGGAAATATAAAAGGGCTTTCAAAGCAGGGCAGATCAAAGTCAGTTTCTGTTTTATTATACCAAGACTAAGTTCAAATTTAAGTATTGTTTTAGTCGAGTTAAATGTTATGTTCTTAATTATGTGAAACGTTGACTTTTTGGAGGGCCAAATTATTTAAGTATTTTTTAAGAAAATAAGTACTTCTATCATATAGATAAAATTATTGATTCACTGACACCATTATAATTTATATTTTTACATTAATTATCATTTTTTAGTAAACTTAAAAGTAAATTACTTTTAAATTTAAATAAGCTATTTTCATTACTTCATCTCTCATTGCTGTAATGCTACAAAGGCTCCTTTGTACAACCACCCAGTAATGCGAATTAATTATTTTAATACTATTTAGGAATTATATTAGCCAGTATTAGGCCAAAATAAAAAAAAAGCAACTCAGTTTTCGACAAATGCCCTGAAGAAGACAATAAATTGGTCGAAACGTTCGCTTAAAGTCTTGAGTTATTTTTTATTTTGACCGAATCCTCCCTATTTATTTATTTTATCCTCCCAATACTAAATATTAATAATTTATGGTCACAAAAAAGTATGAATACAAATTCATATTTTATTAATGAAAGTAAAAGTTTGATCAAAAACACAATAGATTAATAAACAAAAAGACTCAATAATACTGCTTTTATTGTTTAAGATATTGAGCTTAGTTTACCCGTTTTAACGTTTTAAAAAAACCTAATTTGAAAAAAGATAATTTCCTAAAAAATAAGTATACAGGATGAAGCAGTAAGTATTGTCCATAGGCCTACTGTTGTAGTTCATCTAAAGTGGATTTCAATGACGTATTGGCCAACTTCATATTTTCCACTGTTCTTGAGTGACGTCACTTTGATTTTTTTTTTTAAATCATTACTTTTTTTTTGCAATAAAAATGTTATTACTCAAAAAGTTTTAGTCCGAATTCGATTCTGATGACACGATTAGAAAGGCAGATAAATTTTCTAAAAATTAATACCATTTCGAAGCATAAGTTATTCTCCAAACAGCCTCAATCTTCCTCCGAATGCTGTGGAAAAATAAAAGTGATCGAAATTTTTATGAAAACTCATTAGGCTCTTATGTGATCATTATCTAGGTGCTGGCACTTTTTTTTTTTTTTTATAAAAGTTTCCTTGTCTAATGGGCTTTCTAACTGTACATCATTTTCCAGGATTCCTTTTATCTTCGTATGAGAAATTACGTTTGTTTTACGAGAAAACGTGTTCACAAGCACTCAACAGTGCTAGTTTATCAAGTAGTTTAATTCATTGAAAACTCTTTTAGATGGACCAGTAGTCAATTTTTAAAGTAGGCTGTCTTAAAATAAGGAAGTCAAAGGTTACAAATTGCACTAAACAAAAAAAAAAAAAAAATGTAAACTCTGAAATATTTGAGAAAATGTGGCTGTTTGAAGAATAACTTATGCTTCGAAATGGTGGCCATTTTTTAGAAAAATTTATCTGTCTTTCTAACCGTGTCATCGGAATCAAATTCGGACTAAAACTTTCTGAGTAATAACATTTTTATTGGAAAAAATAATGATTTTAGAAAAAAAAAAAAAAAAAATTAAAGTGACATCACTCAAGACAGTGGAAAATATGAAGTTGGCCAATACGTCATTGAACTCCACTTTAGATGGTCTACACACAATAGGCCTATGGACATTACTTACTGGTTCACCCTGCATAGCCACTTATCTACTCAAATGACTTTTTTCTAAATTAGGATGGGTAATTAGTGAAATCATTCTTCAGGAATGCTAAGTTTGGCACAGAAACCCCTCCATGTAACTAGTCCTTTGTTCGAACTACATTAGAACAACGGTTTCTATCTAATTAATGGTCTCTAGTCTTCGGAAGACTTAGTAGAAATTCTTTGATAATTTAAATTCAACTCTCCATCTTGTTTATTTATAAAGAAATTATGCGGAGAGGAAAAGTCTAATTGAATAACTTATTTTATGTTAGTAATTCGTTTAGAACTCAGCTCCTTTAGGAACTAAAACTCCTAGAGAAATTAGTAGTTAGTTGAAAGTTTCCATTCGATGAAGAAAAGGAAAACTAAAAAGAAATTCACTGCATTTAAATTAGATAAGATCACAGGAGCTCTGTGCTGAAGAATAGTAATATTTAGACCAAAGTTTTTGGTTAGTTAGAAACTGTAGGAACGAAAACAGAGAGGTACATCTGTATATAAAATTAAGATCTTATATAATCCTATCTGTATATAATTTTCAGTTGCGTATGGATCAGCTAGAGTATGCCTGTGGATAGGCTATATAAAAATTTATGTTCCTATCCACTAGGTGAGCCCTAAAAAGTCAACTTATTTAGAGTATGTTGCTGCGCTGGAATGCCCTCAGAGATCGCCAAGATCCTAGACGAAGACGCTAGTCCTACGATTTACTATTTCTCTGCGCATTAAGATGGATATTTGACCCCAATATAGTGATGCCATTGCAACTGATGTAGAACGAACTTTTCTTTTAGTTCAAACCAAATTTCCATATTTCAGTATGTAAGGGTCCTGCTTTTCTTATCAGAAAGAGCATTAGTTTAGTTGTTTTGTCTTCATTTAGGGTTTAGTTTTGTATTTCGGTTTGGGTGCTTAGAATTAGCGTTATGTAATTATGTAAGTCAGATTAAGTTGTTTTAAGATTTATGAATTGGGAAAAGTTAAATAAAATGTTCTCAGAGAAGAAAATAATTAAATTACTGTGCGGGTCAGCGGACTAAAGGTGTGGGAACCGCTGAGTCGACAACGTATCGTATATAAAACTGGGCTACTGGCTGGCCAGGGTCTCACTTGTTTTTCGGAGGGGCCAGTTGTCTTGCGGAGGAGACAGCCGCCTTGCGGAGGAGCCAGTGGTCTTGCGGAGGAGCCTCAGTTGTTTTTCGGCGGAAGGAAGACCCATGCTGCCGAAGGGTTTCGTCGGCTGGCTGGTGGCTGGTAAGTTGTAGCCCAGTGAGAACTGTAATTGCGGTAATTGTTGAGCCCCAGAGTGGTCGACTCAGTGGTTGCAAGGACAGAATTGGTAACTGGTATGTGTATGATTGGAAATTTTAACTTATTGATGTGTTGAGGCACTTTTTGTAATATGTAGAGGCGACTGAGATATATAATTGTATGATAATATTTAATTAGGTTGGTTTAGGTAAATAGTAAGGAATGAATCATTGGGTATAATTCAATTTGGTTATTTGTAGATAATTTGTTTATGGGTTTTATTTATTTAAATAAATTGTGTAGCCAAAAACTGTAATTCTCTGGAGTTGTAATTGAGTGACCACTTCCTGTTTCCCCAAAACAAGCGCGTCAAGGGCGGCCAACCCTTACACAGTACAAATTATTTACAAATTCTTACTATCGTAAATTTACAAAAAAAGAAAAAAGTGTTAATACCTCAAACATTATTGCCGAACTTACATTGTTTGATTAGGAGTGAAGAATCCTATGCATATGAAAAAGAGGGATAAGCCTGCAGTTAGAGGAGATTGCTGAAAGTGAGGATTAGAATTAGAAAATGGACGGGACCTATGCCCCACGGGCAACGCAGCCACAAGAGGCTTATTGTGCCTTCTATTTTGGATCTAGTAGACGAAATCTCCCCTACTAAAGAGGTTGAGGACTTTCCCTCCTAGTTCTCTTTGCGCTACTATCTCCTTTGGTATTAAAGTTCCAATGGTTTCTTCGCGCAACCGCTCGATTACAGTGCAATCGAACAACAGGTGAGAGGCAGTTTTACCTCCTCTTCCTAACACAATCTGCACAATGGTTCCAGGCTAATAAGCCCCATCTTGAACACGGAAAGTGAGGTTACTTAATGCCTTTGGTACTTGTAAGGGATTGGAAGGATCATAGGTGGTGACTATTAAACGGTAGAGAGGGTTAGGATGAAGGTTAATGATGCGGAAGTAAGAAGACGTTTAGAATAAATGAGAGTAATGGGATTTTGGAAAGTATCTCATTGAAGGAATTGGTCGATTCTAGTGAGTAAGTCAATGGAATCTGTTCTAGAGTTACCTGGAATTTCAGATCAGGCACAGAAAATGCTGAATAAAATCATTCAGATGATCCCTTTGTGGAAGAGTTTTATTCAGTACCTTCGATGAATTGTTTGAACTCATTTTTACATTTCAATTTGTGTTGCATGAGGTTAGATCAGGTTAATTGGAGGTTCTAGTTAAGCTGAGGTACTTGATATGCCATATTTTAGTTAAACATTCAATGAACATAAAGGAGGACAGAAATAGTATATTTTTTACGTGTGTGAGTGAGAGAAATAACCTTTATTTAAAATACACAAATTTAATATGAAATTGAAACTGCATTTGACAGCTTTGGCCGTCTGTCAGAATACTAAAAACAGTGGAAATGAATCATACAATAAATAACAAATAAAATTGAAAATAAAGAATAAATTTAAAAAAATAAAACAATAAAACCAAATTTTTCACTTTTTTTTTTAGATCTAGTTCGCGTTTTGAATACGTCAAACCTTGATTTCTAATGCCAACCTTACAACAGAATTTTCCCTTATTTAAAAATTCAAAATGATCTTATTATCTCTCTTTCAAAATTCCAAATGTAAGCTCTGATGTTAATAGATTATATAGACTGGGAGGAAAGAAATATTTAAGGTAAGCCGTTCTTGTCAGATAAATTCTTGGTTCTGCAAAATGCAAATAAATTGAAAAACACAGTGGATAGCACCGAGATTTGACAGACAAATAAGGGAAATGTTAGTGTAAGTTACTGAAAATAAAAATGAGACTAATCGATCAATTTAATGATGGAATATATCGGTATTATTCGATAATAAAATAAAATAAAGCAAAACAATACTTTTTGGGACCTAAACGAGATGGTTTATCGAATTTAAATAACTGACTCCAGGGATGCAGTAGTTTACTGCTGCAAGTAATGTTATGTAGGTTGTTCAATAAAATTGGAGTTTTACAAATGTGCCGAATATTTATATAAATCAATTGGTTGAGCAATATGGTAAATATTGTGTATAAGTGTTGAGGTATAATGTCGCAGCAAGATTTTATGAGTAAATAATACGAGGATTCATTGATGGCATCCAAAATTTTTAGAAACCTGTACCATAAAGTCAAGTGATATCGAACCTATTCTTTATTTTTTAAGAGTGAAAACAAATCACTTACCTAGCCTTATTTTGCATTAAAAATTCCACTGTTATTTCACTATTGCGACACAGATTGCAGTTGCAATTTTGTACGGCTCTCCACTTAGGCAGTCTACAGTTGCAACACTGCAGGGCATAGCGCACAATTCAAAACTTTAATTCATTTTTAATAACCGGTTCTCTAAAGTTTCATAATATTAGAAAAAAGTTGGATGCCATCACTTTGTGGATAGTGAATTGCTCTTAAGGTTCCATAGGAAGCTTAAGCCAACTCTACTGAAAACCTTCTGTACATCGAGGAAAGCACCAGAGTAGCATTCGTTCCTCTCAAGAGTGGATGCAACGATATCCACTTCAAAATAACAGTGCTAAGATTATTTTTAAAATGCATATTTTTTTTTTTTAATTTATTTTGTAATTTACAATCTGTACACATCGTATACAATAAGTAAATATGGAGAAAGGGATGAACTGGTGCGGGAGGAGAGCAGGAGGAGAGAAACTACCCAGCGGTAGCACTCTCTATAGGAGATAGGAGAATGTGAGGAGAATACGAGGAGGAGAGAGAAGAGATAGGAGAATAATGATTTAGATCTTCAGCTTACAAGGAAGTCGCGGGGCCACTGGCGATTCAGTCGTCGAGGAGTATCAGGGATGTCAGAGGAAGCGAGAGATAGTACAAGAGGATTAGAGCTAGTCGAGAGAGTAGTGTGGAATTTTTGGTATTTAGTCTTGGCTAGTTGGTCTATGAAGGGGATGCTGAGGTCGTTGTGAAGAGTGAGGTTAGTCACGTAGAAAGGTGCGTCAGCTATCTGTCGGAGGAGTTTTGATTGAAATGTCTGTACAGTCCGCATGCTAGTAGGTTGAGCTGAACCCTACAGCTCTACTCCGTAAGTCCACATAGGTTTGAGAATAGTACTGTATATCAAGCGTTTCAGTTCAATGGGTAATTTGGAGCGTCGCCCAAGAAGTCTGTAAAGCAGTTTCGCACGTTTTGTCATTGCTTGTCTTTTAAGACTAGTGTGTGGGTTCCACGTGAGTCGCTTGTCTATGTAGAGCCTAAGGTAGCGCACCAGATCTGTACAAAGAAGAGGATTGCTGTTGAAGAGGGCAGGTGGACAGGAGCCCCGCCGGTAGGAGGCGCCACGGTGGACAGGAGGCGCCACGGTAGCCGAGCGGTTAGAGGCGAGACCTGTAAAGCTAAAATGCATATGATGCCAAAAATTTTTAGTAATTCTATAAAATTCCCCTTATTTAGAAAAAAAGGAGACAATCAATAATTTTCGGGACCTATCCTTTTTTTAATACAACTTCAAAGTGACCTAATTTTAGTGCTAATTAGATCGAGAGAAAAAAACGAAGTTAACGAATTTCAGCCTGATTTCAGAAAGCAATTCAGCAATTCGAATAATATAAAACGGCAACCTATCAAAGTTACTTGATATTCTAAACATTAAAATGCGACGGAAACGCCATTAACTGTATAAAGTTAATGTGCAGTTTTAAAGTTTTTCGTAAACTTTAAAACTGCACTTAACGTAACAGATAAACCGTTTTTTTTTTTTGGAAGTTAGGTACATTTGGTTTACAGGGTGAAAATCCAGATTTCGCCTGTGAAAAACTCAAAATAAAAAATATGCACAGCACAGCAAAACATTTTCTTATAAAAGTGCAGTGAGATTAAGTAAAGATATTGACTATGAAAACCAATGACCTTGTGCAGTGTTATTAAATTTACTGTGATTCCTACTCTGGCTGTAACTGTCATGAGTTTCAATGTGATTGTCAGCACAGTCGCTAATTTGTACTAAATTAATACGAATTTAATTAAGCCTCTCCACAGCTTTATCGATCGATATATAATTAATTCTGTATCATTTTAATAATTCTCTAATCACAAATATAATACGGATAGCTCTAACTTTTTTGATATTCTAAGGAAAGATCTCAGAAATGTTTCTACAAAGAGATTAGATTAAAACTATATTGTGGAATCAAAAATTCTCTTTCATAACTTCCATTAATTTCGCCATTATCATTCGTTAGGCCCCAGCCAACAGCCTATCATTCGTTAGGCCCCAGCCAACAGCCTCATCTTAGATTTCTCAAGGAAAAATTCCATTAATGACGGTTTAACAAATGCAGTCTATCCATGGTTCACTGGCCTCGTGAAAATTTCATCTGCTTAAAGCAGTACTCTAATATTTTCTGTCCAAAAACCACTCTTTAAGTGCATAATGGCGAAAGTAATGGAAGTTATGAAAGATAATTTTTGATTCCACAATATAGTTTTAATCTAATCTCTTTGTAGAAACATTTCTGAGAAAACTTTCCTTAGAATATCAAAAAAGTTAGAGCTATCCGTATTATATTTGTGATTAGAGAATTATTAAAATGATACAGAATTAATTATATATCGATCGATAAAGCTGTGGAGAGGCTTAATTAAATTCGTATTAATTTAGTACAAATTAGCGACTGTGCTGACAATCACATTGAAACTCATGACAGTTACAGCCAGAGTAGGAATCACAGTAAATTTAATAACACTGCACAAGGTCATTGGTTTTCATAGTCAATATCTTTACTTTATCTCACTGCACTTTTATAAGAAAATGTTTTGCTGTGCTGTGCATATTTTTTATTTTGAGTTTTTCACAGGCGAAATCTGGATTTTGGTGACTCTGATTCTTTAATCCAGATGGAAGGCAGGATATTGCCAATTTACTCAGTATATAAACAGACAGGACAGGAGATACACCCAGCCTTACGTATAACAATGTAAAAAGTATTATAATTGTCAACAGCATAAGCCCTGAGGTTGATCGCGTCTCTAGGTCGAAAGCTAGGCAAGCATAGACTCACACTGTCAACTCTTTCTTCCTTTTGGCGCGCGCAGAACCCTTGTATTATTTAATTAAATAAAAATAATGACAATAATAATAAAAATAATAACAATAATTATAAAGATAACAACAATAATAATAAAGATAACAGTAATGGTAAAAATAACAACAATAATAATAAAGATAACAGTAATGGTAAAAATAACAACAATAATAATAAAGATAACAGTAATGGTAAAAATAACAACAATAATAATAAAGATAACAGTAATGGTAAAAATAACAACAATAATAATAAAGATAACAGTAATGGTAAAAATAACAACAATAATAATAAAGATAACAGTAATGGTAAAAATAACAACAATAATAATAAAGATAACAGTAATGGTAAAAATAACAACAATAGTAATTAAAATAATAATATTGTAATTTCATGAAGAGAAAAGTAAGAATACGCGGTCTGTAAATTAAGTAATGAGACTGATTTTTTAAAAAAAATTTATTCAAAAAGAATTACAATTCTATATTGTCACCTTCAAAATAACTTCCTTCTGAAGCCACACAGCGCTGGAGACGTTTCTTCCACTCTTCATAGCAGTGCTCGAACTCCGATACTGGAATAACCTTCAGCTGGTCGGTTACAGCCGTTTGAATGTTTTTTGGAACGTGTCATTACTAGGGACGAGTCTTGGGTGTTTGTGAACGACCCAGGAACCAAGCGCCAGAGCATAGAGTGGCACATTTCAACCTCTCCAAGGCCCAAAAAAGCAAGAATGACGAAGTCGAAGATCAAATGCATGCTGATTTGTTTTTTAGATATCCACGGAATCGTCCACAAAGAGTTTCTACCTCAAGGTCAAACGGTCGATCAACAACTTTTACCGAGAGGTTCTTGAAAAACTTCGAAAAAGGGTCATTCGTGTGTGAGACCAAACATAAAGAACAAGTGGGTGTTGGATCACGATAATGCTCCTTGTCACACAGCAATTTCAATAAACGAGTTTTTGGCCAGTAAAAACATTCCTGTCGCTCCTCAGCCTCCTTATTCGCCTGACTTGAGTCCTTGTGACTTTTTTTCTCTTCCCGAAGTTGAAAAATCACCTGAAGGGAACTCATTTTGGGACAGTCGAAAACATAACCGACCAGCTGAAGGCTATTCCAGATCGGAGTTCGAGCATTGCTATGAGGAGTGGAAGAAACGTCTCCAGCGCTGTGTGGCTTCAGAAGGAAGTTATTTTGAAGGTGACAATATAGAATTGTAATTCTTTTTGAATAAAAAAAATCAGTCTCATTACTTAATTTACAGACCTTGTAGGTTTTTCATTACGTACTTCAAAATAAATAATTATTTGTTTTCTTAAATTTTGTGTTTTTATATGAGTTTTCTGATGCTGTATTTTTTTTAGTTTTTTTTTAAAAAAAAGATGGCTGTCATTGAGGTCAATGTACAATATAGATTGTGTTTGCGTTAAGGTTTACATTCTGTTGGACATGCACATTTTACTGTAATTGGAGAGCATCACGAGATGGATGTAGGACCAACAACATGGCATACAGAAACTGTATGTGGACCAGATATTAGCTACAGTCCAGCTGTACTACGAACGAACTACGAACGAATAGACCTGCCAGCCAGGATGGAGCTCTAGGCTGTGGTAGTTGAATTCGAACCGCAGAGTAAATTGCTTATCCAAGGCGGACGTGCTCTGGGTCACATTGCAGGGTTCTCTCTGTATGCCCGCCATTGTCCTTTCACCCCCTCCATTAGCCCTATACATATACGTATATGTATATAAGTAAATTTAATATGAAGATAATTACATTTATTTACTTATTCCTTCAATTTGTTTAATTAAGAGATTAAAAACTGCATTAACAGAGTAATTAATTAAGCAGTAAGTAAATTAATGCCAATTATTAATGGTGAAATTACCGTCAAATTAAAATAACATTAAACTAAATCCTAGGCTAAGACTGGGAATCGGACCAATAATCTTGGAATAGCGAGCTGTATTCTACGGTGAAAGAATTCATCTACTTTAAATAATAATAATAAAAACACCTATAATTCAGTTATTTCCTGATTTAATAAGTCAAGAAATAATTCTTTACTAAATATTAAAACAGAAAATCGTTGAACTCTGTATAATTATTATCTATTTATAAAACAGTAAAGATTATTTTTTGTGTATTAGTTAAATTAATTAATACTCCATTTGTGTGTGTGTATTTCTATAGAAAGAAATTAGACAAATTGGTAAAATAAATTAATATAGAATATAAAATAGTTAATCTAATTCTAAATGCCACGTGCTTGCTGAAAGTAAATTCAAAGAAGAAATTTCCGCTCTCGAAACCATGCGGTAAAGGCTGTTTTTCTGCACGAAAAAAAAGAAGAAATACTATACATTTTAAGATCAATTTGAAGTATTAAGTTTGATACGTAGGCAATTCTTCTGAATTAAATTGTATTGATTAAAGCAAGAATGCTAATGGAATTGATGCTTAATTCAAACCCTGATGTTTAAATAGTACTTTGTTTTCATGTGAAAGTTTAGAATTAAGAACAGTATTATAAGTACTGTTTATAATATTTCTCACTAATCAGAAACAAGCAACAGAACTTCATAAAGATATGTTATTTATTCATTGATGTAATTTAATGAATAATTTCTAGATAACATCATAATTCAATTATCTATTATTGTTTACACAGATTTTAGACCATATTCCAATCAGTGACAGTTCAAATTAATGTATTAATGGATGGTTAATTAAGTTTATCTATAAAATCATTTGTTTATTCATGGTTATTGTATACTGAATTCAAATTTAATAAAAAGTTCAACATTAAATTGTTAAGTTTTGAAAATATTCAACTAAAATTTAATCCAAGAATCTGCAATTTTTCTTAATTTATCAGAATTTTGTTTAATTTAAGAGTTGTATTATGTTTATAAACTGTTTGTTTACTTGTAATCTTTGGAAATGTTTCCATTGAAATTGTTTCTCCATTGAAGGATTTAGAAGAACTCCTTATAAACTGAACTTAGGAACCACCATTTTCACTTTCTTTTTTTCTCTTACCCTTAGTATAAGAAGTTTCGTGATCACGCTTTTTTCTTTTTTTTTCTTCGTTTTCTTTTGTTTACACAGGAACTTTTTACATTGAGAGCTGTGAACGGAAAAGTAGTTTTTACACTTTGGTTTCTATATGTGTTTCGTTTTTGTTAATGCGTTTATAAATTAGTATAACTTAAACAAAGGTGAATCTTACGAAAAAACAAAATGGTATTTTTCTGCAACCAAGTAGGGAAGTTCTCATTACTCAATTAAAATCAGCTGTGTAATGCCCAACTTCCCACACTAGTGGGGGGAAATTCCCATTAGTGTCACTTTCCGCACTAGTGTGTGGAAAAACTTTATTGTGCTTCCTTGATATAAGAAGTTTTGTTATTAAATATTTCCTGTAAAACTTTAATAAGCTTATTTAACGTAACTAAATAATTAAAAAACGAATATTAAAAAATAAAATAAAAATTGAAAGGAATATAGAAATAAAAATAATACTTTAATAAATAATTAGATATTTTTAATTATAACAGTTAAAAAGGTTATAGTGTTACCTTATAGAAATTTAAAATGGATTCTAGTGATTCCTGTTTAGAAAACCTCCATCAATAAAAGAAACAGCAGAAAATGTAATAAGTAATGTAAATACGTAAGTAATGTAAATAATTGTAATATAACAATAAATGTTTATAAAAAAAATAAATTACTTTTTGTAGACTGTAAAAATGAAATTTTTAATTTTTTTAGTTAATAAATGGTTGCAGAAAAAATATAATATTTAACTCTAGTGTAAAGTATTTTCCTCACACTCGGCAATTTGCACTTGCACTCGCATCGCTTCGCTCGCTCGTGCGTGAGGAAAAGTACTACTTTCCACACTTGTTAAATAAATAACTATTGTTCTAAGCACACAAGGGGATCCGATAATGAGTTATTGAACAAATGCTATCGCACCACTTTAATGAATAAATAATTTCTGGTAATTATTTTTTAGAAAATTTTATTAAATAAACTTTTGAAAGTGTTCTCACAATAAATTTTAATTGTCGGGAAGTGTGTTCACTAAGATCTCTCGTTTTTTTGTTTTGTAGCCCTAAAAAGGAACTAAATACAACGAAAGACGTTGGTACAAAGATTTGTTTATTTATTTATAAACTAACCAAAATACAAGATTCCTAAAAAATAATATCTTATCAACGTTTAGTCCATTTCACCATCTCATCTAAGCATAAATAATAGGAATTGAATTTATAGATTAAATTTCAAATTAAGAGAAAATCAGTAGAACGGTAGCGTCCCTTTTGCTGAATATTATTCAAGTCGGTGATTTGATAACATGAATCAAATTTATTGCTGAATTTTTTCAATTAATTTTAAACTTCCAAAATAGAATTTTCCAGTAATTATTCCGCAAAAGCTGCGGTTTTACCTGAATGTAGCATTGGTTCTGCTACCACCGGCTCACAGATATTGGCCATGATTAAAGGATTTCACTACAATCTGCCTGGATACATTACTAATAGCATATACATATATTGCAAATGAATGTTAAAATCACGCTGACACATATAAATGTTACCAATTTACTGTTACCTTCGTTAACCAATCTTGGTTTCCCTTTGATGAACTCATTAGTACAAACCACAGCACAGATTCATTTACCAATAACCAAACTTTAACATAAAACCTTTATATCATTTAACAAACATTTTATCACTCTTATCATGCATGTTTTTGGGAATATTCTGAACAAGTTCGGGATTTTCATCCATTACCAGAGCATAGAAACAGAGGGGGACATGTTTATAAGTCTTTCTCTATTTTGCATAAACGATAATAGCAAAAATTTTAAAAGTAAAAGTCGTGATTCTCCTCACAAAACTAACACTACATTCCTGATACAAATTAAAATCCGAACCCAGTTAGAATTTTGCAGAACAAGTAACGGATACAAAATATCATATTGTCCAGCATTGCGGAAGCTACCAGTTATTTGAATGTTCATAATTTTAATTGTACCGAGAAGAATAATTTTTTAGGAAGGAGTTCTAAATTAACCCGTTGCCGCACACTTTTATTTTGATGATCGTGCTCAGAAACGCACTTTTTTTTTCTCAATTGTTTATGGCTGCCAGATGGAATCAAGTGTAAGTTGTAAGTTTGGAAGTAAAAATTATCACATTTGGCCACGGTTTCTCCAAAAAAACCTCTCGACGGCTATAACCGTCATTTGCTCATCATGTCATTTTTTTCTCTTTCCAGAGGTCATGACGGCTATGACCGTCGTGACTACTATACAGCATTTGCTTTACTAATTCAATAATTAACAAGTGTATGCGTTAGTACACTTCGTACTAACGCTGTACTTTTTTTATTAATTAAAATGTGCACGACGGCTATACGAGGTGTGTTCAAAAAGTAACGGGAATTTTCGTTTTTTGAAAAAAATATTTATTTATTCATCTACATTAATATTGTCGCCTTCAAAGTAGTCCCCTTCGCATACAATACACTTGTGCCAGCGCTTTTTCCAATCCTCGAAACACTTCTGAAACTCGATCTTTGTGATAGCTTTCAGCTCTTTCAGCGATTCGCTTTTAATGTCATCTATGCTTGTAAAACGACGGCCTTTTAATGTTCTCTTTATGTTTGGAAATATAAAAAAGTCACATGGAGCCATGTCTGGCGAATATGGAGGCTGGGGCATCGTTAAAGTTTTGTTTTTGGCCAAAAATTCACGAGCAAGCAATGAAGTGTGAGCAGGTGCATTATCATGGTGCAAAATCCATGAATTGTTTTGCCACAAATCCGGGCGTTTTTTTCGGATTGCTTCACGCAAACGGCGTTGAACTTGTAGGTAGTACTCCTTATTGATTGTTTGACCTTGTGGCAAGAATTCATGATGCACTATGCCATTAAAATCGAAGAACACAGTGAGCATAACCTTCACATTCGACCGCACTTGTCGAGCCTTTTTCGGTCTTGGCGATCCAGAATGCCTCCACTGGGACGATTGAGCCTTAGTTTCGACATCATATCCGTAAACCCATGTTTCGTCACCTGTTATAACACGTTTCAGTAGATCCGCATCGTTGTCGACTTCATTGAGTGACTCTTGAGCAACTTCCATTCTCCGCTGTTTTTGTTCGAAATTCAACAATTTTGGAACAAATTTTGCTGCCACACGTTTCATACCCAAAACATCCGAAAAAATTTCATGGCATTGAGCCAATTGATATGGCAACATCATCAGCGACTTCTCTGATTGTGATTCGGCGATCGTTCATAACCATTTCTTTCACTTTTTTCACGTTTTCATCGGTTGTTGATGTGCTTGGACGTCCAGGTCGTTCGTCATCTTCAACGTTTTCGCGGCCATCTTGGAAACGCTTATACCACTCGTAAATCCTTGTTTTACTCATAGCAGACTCACCATATGCCTTTATTAACATTTCACACACTTTATTACATTTTTTACGCAAAATTTAATACAAATTCTTTGATCCATTTTTTTTTAACAAACAAAAATCGCCAAGCTCGAAAAACACGTCTAACCTTAACGGCTGCCACTTAAGAAGTAAACAATGAATATTACTGAAAATTTTATCGTACTTCAGGGGCATGTGTACCAACATAATAAAAAAAAAAATTTTACAATCAGACTCTCCAAACCCGCGAAATTTAAAAATTCCCGTTACTTTTTGAACACACCTCGTAGACGTCGTTTGCCTACATATCAACAAAGATCGGACAGCTATTGCCGTCATTTGCGGCAACGGGTTAAGGAAGAATAGATATAGAAAAATTGGGTATAAAACTCACTTGACTTTTTCTTACTGAAATTAACGTAATTATATTCTTTTGAAACTTACAATTTTTACTAAAAAGTAGTTCATTAGTAGACTTCAAAAGCTATATTCGTACATGTTCACTTTGAAGGGTTATTTCTTTTTAAAAAATAATCCTTATTATTAACTTGTATTATGTAGATAAATCCATATATTGCTCCGTAATGGCACCTTATAGGAAAGCCCAACCATCCACTTGCCCTTAATACAATTTTTTAGGTTTACATTATAAGTAAAAATTATAGTACTTAAATTATGAGCTGTAATTATGCATATTTTAAGTGAAATAGTTGGATTTGTTTTTAAGAAAATCTTATAAAACTGATAAATCGATTTAGTAAATGGGAACTTCCGTTAAGCATTCTTTGTTTCAAGTTCCGATAGAGGCAACAAAACAGATACTTTTTTTAAATGTTTATTTGCAACTGTAAATTAAGTACATCAGCAAGTGTGTCTGTACAAGATAAATAGCTAAGCGCCACAACTGGGAGGACCTTATGAAAGAAACCAGTCAGCACTGGTTGAAGGAAGAGGTTTTTGAAGTAAAAAGATAAGCGGAGCGAATGTCGTTTTAAACGATGCGGAGGTTTATCAGGATGAGAGTGTGTGTGTAACTAAGGATTGGGCGAGAGGATATTCAGATGATCTGCTAGATTGAGGTGGAAATTTAGGAATCGTTGAATGGATTTGACAAAAAAGGACTTCAAGGTCATGTTAGAGAGTTCGGCTAGAGACATAGTTAGGTGGGTGAACACACAATTCTGCAAAGTACTTGTTGGAAGGCCTCATAATTCTGCTTCATACTGATCGAACCAATGTTTTGTAAAATAAAAGTTTTTTGGGTAACATCCGGGTGGATTTAGGTCTAAGGAGACTCCTCAGAAGTCCATAATTTATGTTAAGTTCTTGCCTTTTAAAGTCTTGTGAGAGGATTCCACGTTTGACGATTGTTTAGATTAGATTGTATTAAAAGGGCGAGGTTCCACCAAAAAAGAAAAGGAAATCCAAAATGCCCATTGTTCCCCACCCATCCATCATCTCATGAGAGACACTGGGGTTTCAAAACCAACAAATCCGGCTAAAAATTGCCAGATAACGGTACAATAAACTAAAAAAGTAGTGAAAAGGCACTAGGGAGCACTCTAGTTCTGGTAAAGATTACCTGATGCCACAATCTCCGGTAGGGAAACATTTAACCTCACGAAGATGAGAAATCTAGATATAGAATAAACGGGACACACCTCTACAAAGTGAAGCGCAATCTCATTGGACTCACCACAGCCAGCGCAGATTGGCGACTGTCTAAGTAAAGACCTAAGTATCGTACTTGCGTAGAACTGGGTACGTCCAGAGTTCCTGATGTATAAGGGATGGTAGGTCTGACTTCGAAAAGTGAAAGTTATTTGTAAGCATTTAGCAGTGTTGAGTTGAAGTCTCCATTTTTGATACCAAGCTTCTATGAGCTCAAGGTGTTCTTACAAAATGATAGCAATTAATCAGGTAGAATCAGGATGGTGATTAGAGTTCGAGGATGTATAGGGATGTCTGCAGAGTAGATTGTGTTTTGGATGGGTCATTTGAAATAAGGGATATTTAAACATACAAAATCAAATGTCCCTTGTACCCTAACATTGTCAACAATGGCGATTTAATTTCTATCCATTATTAAATCTACAGCCATTTTTCCGCATGTTTTTTTGACTCATTTACCTTAAAAAGGTATCATACATATCAAATAGCCAGATAGATTACTTCTAATTTCCACGGAGAAGCAAGTTTTTTCTTTGGATGTCGAGATCTATTATGCCCAAAGTAAGGTAGAGTACCTGTTGTTTATGCTAACCAAGTTGTCCCGATCAAACCACATTAGGCCTAACATTCTACCAACTGTATTATGTTCCAGGAAGTATGACCCAATTCCATATATCTTCAAATATATTTACAAATTTAGTCTTTCTCGTATGTAACTTGGATGGCAAAATGAAATTAATGGTTCTATTGTTGTCTTAGTCTCCACCAATATTAAGTCACAACGACGATTTATCAGAAGCTAAAATATTTATCAAAAACAAAATGATGAACGAATATTTTATCGTATGATTTATTAATGTGTGTTCAAACTATAGTTTAATACATTGAATGTTCTCTAACGGATTTATAAAACTTTGGAAATTTGTTAGGGCAAATTATTGTAAGTAAAAAACTTTATACAAGTTCTATTTTGATCAATAAATGATCAATGTTTTGTCATTGATTTTTAATAATTGTTAAAAATATAATCTATACAAAATAATTTAGTATCAGCAGAAAATATTAAGGCAAACCAAAGCTTCAGTGCAGCCGAATATGCTGTTATTGCGTTTATAAGATATTTATAGTTACAGGGAAGATAACTAACTATAAGTATTTATTCGTCAAGAGAGTACATACAGAGATTTTACTAACTAAAATTTAGAAATCTCAACTTAACAAAATTTAACACGAATATAAATTCTCATAGTCAATGAAAATTTACATTCTCAACCATTTGTGGAATCCCATTGAGATGCAGGCGTAAAAGTTGATATCACGTGCATTATTTATCAAGGAAAAAAACAACAAAAAGAACTGTAATCAATTCTTTTTTGCTGCAGAAGAAATTTGTACATTGAGGAGTAATAATGTCATGGACGCAATCAATAAGCTTAGAATAGCCCTAAATTTTTTAGTAATTTCAAATGCACAGTACTGAAGTGATAACTTGATCATTAGACAAAACTTATTCAATGCTTGTGCCATTTGTAAAGAGATTAAACATGTATAGCTCTAGCTCTGCGACATATGTAAAGGCGGTAGTTAGAAAGAAATCGTAAACTGGTGACGAAATAAAAATGAACTGCATAAAAGAAATTATGCCGCCTCTCCGTCGTTAAACTTTAAGCTCACACACAGTGTATTTCAACGGTTTGTCTTCAATGAAGAAAATTATTTGAGCAGTTCACTGCACAATTCGGATTAACACAAAAAGTTACGAGAAATGCGATGAAATAATGTACATTGTTTTTTTCATAATTCTGTTTAAAATATAAATTCAAATAAATTTACTGTTACCATTTAATGGCTGCTACTGCATTTGAGTTGAATTATTGTAACGATTTGCATTAGAGCACGGAGCTAATCAAAACTGCTTCTGAAATAAATGATCATTCAATGCCCAAAAAATTTTTTGTCGTTTAATGCTTTTAATCTTTATTATTTGGGCAATTTATTAGAAAAAAAAAAAAGCTATAACCAGGGCCGGATTTTCCTATGGGCTAACTAGGCTTCAGCCTAGGGCCTCAAGATCAAGAGCTATGCTATATTTTGCCTTTTTGACGTGAATACGTCTTTAAATTTGCTATCATATGGAGGCAATCCAAAAAACCTAATGATAACAAAATCGGGGGATACAGTTTGGCATTATGGTTTCGAATCTATCGTCTACATCCAAAATTAAATTAGACCACTGGATAGCTAAAGGATCAAAGAATTCTTTATGATAAGCGAGGACTGTGACGAATCGCGCGCGGTGGAGGGGGAAGCGCCGCCATTTTGAGATCATTTTGCTGCGTATCGAGATTTGCAATTAGCATAACTTTTGACTCGGAGAAGCTACGATGTTCGTGTAAGTTTTAATCGTCAGCTGTCGTCACAATCTATCAATTGTATATAAAACATTAGTGTAAAATAGTGACAGTGTATATAATAAGGTGTTAGAATAAAAAAATATTATCAAAAATATATAATGTCGGCCTATACGCGTCGAAAAGCCAAAACCAAATACAGAGATTGTATACGGTTGGAAAGGGCTTCTCAAGAACAATCGAATGGTAATAATAAAACACCATATGATTGAGTCAAGCTGTGCCGGGAACGTAAATGAATGCGGCCGAGCGGATCAACGACGGTGTCAGTACATCTGCAGCTGGGGCGGTTGAATTATGCAAGTGGATGATGAAATCGCTGCTATACAACGGACTGTATAGGCATAGATTGTGTTCGATCGTCGATTATGAAGGCTTATTGGGCAGCAGCAAGTGCACGTTTCACTACGATGTTTGTCAACAATCCATTCGGACATAAGTGTGATGTATGTGATCGTCTATGGTTTCTGCGCTCATTGAAGCTAACAAAAGAAAAACACTTACCCCTGCTTAATAATAATACTATGTATTTAATAAAGTTATATTGTAACACAGTAATTATTTGTTTCCTTGATTTCATCCTAAATACATAAATAAAAATATTTTATATAAAAAATATAACCCGTTACGTAAACGTATTGACGTACAACACACGGCCGTGTCCATGACACAGCCACAATACTTTTTTTTCTGTATCTTCAGATCAATAAAACTATTGTGGTTAAACGTAAAATAAGAACCACAAATATGTATCTTAAAAGCTGTATTTCTTGTACCTTAGTACATACAATCTATTTTTGCTTTTTTAACAGGTCCTAGTGTTTTATGAAAAAACTCACATGTGTCATATTGACAAAAAACATGTGTAAATATTTAAATGAATAAAAATAGAAATAAATCAAATAAAACACATTTTCGCCTCAGAGGAGCCCGAGGCAGTCTCGTGCCAACAGTGGGTCGCCACAGCACCCTCCTTCCTAGCAGCGCTGCGTACCATAGCGCTGCGGAGTTTTGCTGATTCGCCCGGATCGTGTAGCGTGATTCTGTGTGGTGTCGATCGGGTGTGCTCCCAGTTGTTTCTCTTGGACCTGGGTAGGCTCTGGCGCCGCTGGTGTTATGACAAGGCCTGGTGTGGCCAGTCCATAGGCCGCCTTGACCCGGTCGATGGTGACCGTTTTACTTTTGCCCCGTCGGTCGATACATAGGGTCTTGTCAGTTCGTGAGAGTACGGGATATGGACCTTCATAAGGCGGCGCCAGTGGGAACCTGTTCGCATGTTATTTCTCCATCTAGCGAAGCTTGGGGTGAGAGAAGGAACTGCAATGTACACCATACAAATAGACCTAGGTACAATTATTGAACAGCTTCCTCATACTCGACATTAAATATATTGTGGTTAAACGTAAAATAAGAACCACAAATATGTATCTTAAAAGCTGTATTTCTTGTACCTTAGTACATACAATCTATTTTTGCTTTTTTAACAGGTCCTAGTGTTTTATGAAAAAACTCACATGTGTCATATTGACAAAAAACATGTGTAAATATTTAAATGAATAAAAATAGAAATAAATCAAATAAAACACATTTTCGCCTCAGAGGAGCCCGAGGCAGTCTCGTGCCAACAGTGGGTCGCCACACTATAAAGACAAAGTCCCAATTTTTGTTCCTTATCATCCCTGCCCAATGTCCATTACCGCTTCCTAAGACTTCTGAACTAGGGGGCGTTCTCGCCATCTTCGAGAACAAGTGCTTTACATAAAAAAAAAAAGGAGAGTTCTAATTTAAAACAGCAATGTGCTAGCTCCCAATTTGACCAATTCCAGCATGTCTACTCCAGCGTGGATGATCCATATCTGATCAGATAATTAGATAGAAAAAGTTATGAAGAAGTTATTTCTCAGCTAGACGTAACGGTTTATGCAAATAATAAGCGATAGAACAGACTGACAACAATTTATACTTCACTCAATTATTTGCGGACGGTTGGGTGGGAAGTATTAGATAATGTATCTAGGGCCATATCCTAGTTAATAATAGACCGAAACGTAAAGGAACAGCAAGACATGGTAGTTTAATATTTATAATTCCACGAAATTACCATGACTTGGTTGAATATTAGGGGAAAATGAAGAGAACCATGGGTCTGAGTAATGGCTGGAAGCTAGAAGAAAGAGGGTATAGCACGAGATCGCTCTTGTTCCAGCAGAACACGGGGTGGATCCAGTAGTTTGAATAGTACATACTTAATTTGGTCTTACATTTCTTGATAGAAACGGCTCCATAATTAAAGATAAATTAGCATTTTTGTTCGTGATAAAATCTTGAACAAGGATGAAGTAAAAACCGTCGGACACTGAGAAAAACTGTTACTGCAGTTTTTACCTAACCCACGGAAACAGTAAATTGCCTTGAAAAAGACAGTTTTATAACTACTCGTAAATGTAAAAGTAGTAAGAAGGAGGCAAAGTGTTGCCTTATAACTATGTGCCTTCCTTGTACACACTATAACTAAACATGCTGACGCGCACTGAGTCGCTGCGCGTCTCTGAGATGTCTTGACCCAGACTCGGCCTCCTAGCAAAACTCAATTAAGTCTCAATTACCATTGAGATAGTGTAAGAGACAACCGTACCCACAAAGTTCTGTAGCCACTAGTCCTTGCGCCCTCCTATTGGCGGACGGTATCTTGGCAACGCTTAAGGAAAAACCAGCTTACGGTCATAACCGTTAAAGGAATCAAGCCGTTATTTACTTCAAAAGAAGATTTCTCTCTTAAAAAAGGCTTTACACAGAATTTATAACTTTAACATACCGCTCTGCTTTGCTACAAGATAAGACATTATTAACCTATTAAGTTAGTTACAGAAACTTTATTTTAATTATACTTTACTCGTATTGTTGCAGTAATATCTTGAACTTCCAACAAGATAGCTAAGCCTTTACACATGTGTACTAGCTTCATCAAATTCAATTCCTCAAGGACGGCTTCTTCGGTAAAGAATAGTTACGAGTACGAAATACAGTTCCTATAAAACAGAAGTACATCAGAAAGATTTAGAATGCCAGAAACACGCATAAAGACGATAATTAAATGTTTATTTCGAAATTAACACCACTTCTATTTGCAGACGTTTTAGGTAAAATAAAATTTAGATAGGCACAGGCTATTCTTATTTGCTAAGTAGGTTCATTTCCTTACATATACAGCAAGAAATAAAAATGTAATTGTTGTTTTGACTTTAAGAACTGAATGACAACGTAAAATAATAAAAGTAAGTTATATTGAATGTAGATAATCTTATAGTCTTGGCTGGCAATATGAAAACATTTATACAATTCTTAAATTAATCATCTAGCTTGTTTGTAACATTTAATAACTCTTTAATGCAGGAAATAGCCAAAAACCACTTTTTTAGTGCAATTATATAACAAATAAATATCAGTTTACTCCTAGCAAATCAAAACTCTTTCAGCTGACACCTATTCATCGTATTGGTTGCTGACTGGTCGAAAAATGTAAGTTTTAAAGCCAGCCGTAATGCGACACTCCCCACTATAAAATACTGCGTTCTGATTGGCTGTCGCATTCTCCAATTCGGTGCAGGCTAGCAGAACAGGATTGTAAGCGAAGCTCCTATCGGATTATGTTACCCGGATAGAAATAGTCAATTTTACCCCAATTTTCGTGCACTTTTAAACATCGAATTCCGAGTTTTTCCTTTTATTTCATTTATTTTCGTGTTAATAGAAGCCCAATTAACTACAAATTACCACAAAACACCTAATTTAAAAAAAAAAGTATATAGTTTGTAATTAAAATATAAAAGTTTTAAAGGGAAAGTTATACAAATAAACAGTCTTTTAAGCTTGTATTGTACAACTTTATTGTTTAAAATACATTTTGGACGCTATTCTTATGTTTAATTTATGTATTTATTACATTGTTTTTTGATAATTAGTTAGTACATCTAGAATAAATAATTACTAATGACGTATCAAAGCACAGGCTATTCTTAGTTGCTAATTAGGATCATTTACTTACATTTACGGCAAGAAGGGAAAATTATAATTGTTGTTTTGACTTTTAGAACATAATTACAACATAAAATTATAAAAGTAAGTTATATTGAATAAGTTATATTGACCATATTATGGACTCGGCTGGCAATATGAAATATTTTGAACGCTTTGGTAGATATACCCAATTCTGCTCCATAAATCCATATTGGTTTTGTAAAGTTATGAATCAATTGGTTGCGCTTTATCAAGATTTATGTAGGCCTTCTTAGTTTTCTGATTAGGCTGAATCGTCGGATTAGTTCCTTTCTTTTGTCTTTTGTAAATGTTTTAAGTACAAAGATTGTCTAAGCAGTGCTTCAAGAATTTTGTGGTGGAAGTGGGTATTGCTAAGTAATAACTAGATGAGATTGTCTATGAAGGTGGGTTAGAAACCCAACATCAATGAAACCCATTTGAGAGTCTACTGTGGCACCCATTTCTAGAGTTCCTCTACCAATTAGAGTTCATCATGTTTAATTAAGGAATTGTTAGAGTTACAGGTCGAAGTATGAAGGCACTTGTCTTTGGACTGAGGTTCCCACCACCATAGTTGCGACCATATTGTGCCGCTATTATTTGATAGCCGCACTGACAAGACATTTTGCAATGGAACAGAAGGTATTTAGAGTACAGCTTATGATTTCTCCGGGATCAAGCGATCTGCGGTATCATTGCCACTGAAGTTAGATCATAGAACTTGATGGCCTGTTAGTCTATCTGAGAAGATAACGACACCTCTAATTAATTATACCACGCCTTGAGGTTTCACAAAAATATATCGCGACTTGTTTCGTCTAAAAGTGTAGCCAGACTATCTAAGTTTACCAATTTTTCAAGCTTGGTTTAGCTCCACACATTCCTTCCTATTCACACTCCTTCATCTGTTTTGGAGCCATCATTGTACCATACCTTACTCTGGCCGTCCGCGCCTTACTGTACGGGATATGAGCATGGAAAGGCTTGCTGAAGCTGTATTAAGGTGAGTTTCTGTTAAGAGGAAATAACATACAGTGGATCAGCCACCAGCTCCTCGCGTTGCTTTGGTTGTGCTTCGCTTCGCCTAGAACAGATGGAAGCTTGCCCCTTTAATAGCATTTTGCCAGAGCTTTGGAAAACGCCTTGGATTTAGATATGAAGTAGGGGTAAAGTAAAAACAACCTCCAAGATTGCAATGGATGTGCTGTTCGTGGAAACTGTCACGATCAAGCAAGCAGCCTTGGACGCCACTAAATGCTCTGATCCTTCCTCTCAGCGAGACAACTTGAATATGGTAAATACTTGCTATCATAGTGATTGGGATGGAGGTCGCTCGTAGTGCAACTGTCATTCATTTAAGAAGTATCATTATTTATTGATGAGTGGCTACTAAATTGGTAAAATGTTAGAAATTAATTGAATTTTTTATTTTTAATTCTTTAAAAGGACCTTAATTTATAATATAGGTAAAACGAGACACCGAGTATCAGGAAAAAGTTACTAGCAACTGCGGTCACATTCTAGTATGTGGTCAAAACAAACTGATGTAGTCAGGTTCAAACTTTAATTTGAACTCAGTGTAACAGTACACTGGTATAGTCACACAGTGAATTATACAGTACACCATCATGGATTTGGTTTCTCCACATTCAAGTTAATTAATGTTTATGCTAATTATTATTAACTTATGCTCCAGTTCATAGATTTAATTTAATCAATAGTTTGACCAAAATTTGAATTACTTTATTTTTATAATTTATGCAATTTTTAGAGATTTGGAAATTTTTTGTTTCACAAATCGTTTTTAGTTGAAAAGAAGCATTTATTATGCAAATGCAGGCTATCAAGGAAAAGAATATCACTTAAAGACAATTAATCAAAAAAATATACATTTTTTTTTATTGGTTTTGATTTCGCTAGGTCAAGAAGATTTTTAGGTCATTGTAATAGTCTGATTGCTAACGTTGAAAGGTGCGTTAACAAAGGTGCGTAATTTGGAATGATTGGACGGATGAAGTTAATACTGGAGTGCTTAGCTGTACCATAAATTCTTCCGTATGTACAGATTGGGGCTAGCAGGGCTATGTAGATTTCTTTCAGATGACTAAGCTAATTGTTAAATAAGTTATGTTCATGTTGCTTGAGTTTACCCAACTTAAAAGAGTAAAAAAAAAGTTAAATTCCATTTTCAATTAAATCCATATCTTACACAAAAATCGAACGATTCTATAATTGTTAAAACTTATTTTAATTTATTATCTGTCTATAATTCTTAAATTTTAATCTCACAAGGGAAAAATTAAAATAAATATTGCTGCAAGAGCTAATATTGACGTGATATATTGATTGTGTTGGGCATTGATGGACGAATTATCTGATGAAGTATGATTCTTGATCTAAGAGTAGAATTTTTCACTTCAAAATGACCTTTTGATTAACAAATCCGTAATAGAAATGGCAGAAAAGTTAAGCAAGAAGCAATTATTAACACTAAACTCACCGCCATTCGCAAGTAAAAATTAAAGAAAGCTATAAACGAAAAATGTATAGTTTTTTACACTTTTTGGCAGAAATATAACAGTAAATATTTCTTCGTTAATGAGTAAAGTTATAAGTTATTACCTATAGGAAATAATTTGGAAAAAAAGGCGCCACGGTAGCCGAGCGGTTAGAGGCGAGACCTGCGAAGCTAATATGTATTGTGGTACTGGGTTCGATTCCCGGTCTTTAGGCCTTGGATTTTATTTAATGGTTAATAAAAGAAATTTACAGTAAAGTATGTTTGCTAGTCGCCTCCGTCCACGACACCTAATTGGTAGTTGGACGTTAAGCCCCGCCTGAAAAAATAGGCGATTACTTTACTTTACTTATTGCTGCAAGAGCTAATATTGACGTGATATATTGATTGTGTTGGGCATTGATGGACGAATTATCTGATGAAGTATGATTCTTGATCTAAGAGTAGAATTTTTCACTTCAAAATGACCTTTTGATTAACTCGATGCGCGCCTTTCCATTCTGAAGAGTTTCTACGAAAGCCAAAAGGCTAGCCTTTCAGATCTCAATACTCTAAAGCAGTGTTTGCCACTAGAATGGAAATCTGTGCAAATGCATAAAAGCCTTAGGTATTGTGCTTGAACGTGCTTCGTTTATTCATGCACCAAGTAATCCGTCATTTGTCTAACAAAAACTGCATACATTTCTTCTAGTTTCGATTTTGCGCAGGCTCAGCCTAGCAGCTTAGCGGGAAACTAAGCCATTCTGTTGCATAGACCCTATCATGCAAATAATGTGGGGATAATTTAAATAAAATTATACTGTTCGAACTTTATAATATAAATTGAAATTTATAATATATAAAATTAATAATTCCTTGAAAAGTATTGGTGTGAAGATCATTTTTTTACTTGGAAGTTGGCAATGCGAGATCAGTATCGATTCATTTGAGAGTGATTAACGTATATACATATATACAGTGGAACCTCGCATAACGAGCACCTCTCTTAACGAGTAATTCGCATAACGAGTAAAACAAATTGATTCTTATAGCGAGCGATGTTTCGCATAACGATAGTTTTCTAATGACATTTCGCTGACTGCGCAGTTTTCGCTGACTCATCGAAAACTGCGCATTCTTCGATTAGTCATTCCTGTTTACGCATATGCGTTTCATATTCTCCACGTATCTAATGCATTGATACAGTCGAAACCGAACTTCACCGAATGAGTGGTGTATAGGGGAAGTCCATATAGTGACATTTGTGTTTAAATATTATTGTGTTTATTTTGTTATCCCTCTAACAAAATGGTTTCGAAAAGAATTAAAATAACGTTAGAATTGAAACGTAAAATCATTGAGAAACGAGAAGATGGTGTAAGTTCGGCTGATCTAGCAATTATCCCCTTTTATTTTAATTTATATGAAAAAAATTGTTTCGCTTAACGAGTATTTCGCGTAACGAGTAAGGTTCTGGAACGAATTATGCTCGTTAAGCGAGGTTCGACTGTACATGGAAAAGTTTTAAAACCTAAAGCATATTTACCCAAATTTGATTTAAAGCAAGAAAAACGTGTCCTTTGTTTGGGTAATTTGTCAAGAATTGATTTGCAACTGGTCCAAAACTATTGTGGTATCACTTCGATTCGAATCTTGATTTTTGAACTTAGCTTTATTTTGAGCATTTAAACTTTTTTTTTTTTTTGAACGATTTACACGAATTGCACAAATGCCCGAAGGTAAAAACTGAATTTTGAGGATGTCTTCAATTTATGATTGTTTTCACATTTTTTTTTTTTTTTTTTCTAAATAAAACTCAATTTTGAGTAAAATCGGTATAACTAATTAAGTATACAATAGCACTAGACTTGGTAAAATAAATTATCTAACGTTAAGAGTTACATTTTCCACGGGACTGAAATACCATTCAACTTTAATCGGCTTACCGAGTTTATTTCTGCTTCTACAACTTCTTTCTAGCACTCACAGCGAATACTTGCCATTCTAAGTCTGCTTGGCTCTCCGATAATGCCTTTTCATGCAAATTGAAGCCAAATTCCTCTTTAAAAACATTTCTTGCATTAACCTTTTTTTTTATTTTTTTTTAGATTACAGTTTCGTATCAGTGCATTATTTCTTGTTATTTTTACTCTGGGCATCGTCCACATAGTTTATTATAATATATCAATATTATGCATAATACAATAAAGTGCAATACATAATAAAACTGGATTACGAAGAAATTTAAAAAATATTTTACAAATATTATATTAACTTACGTTACTGAGTGAATTAGTTGCGTAAACTTAATTGCCCAAACTGTTGCTTTGACAAGATGGCTCGTTGTTTCTTTTAGACTAAAAGAATGTACTAAAAGAAAGAATATGATGATTTTGAATAAAAAGGAAATGATGATGGAAAATTAGGGCTAAATATTAAATGTTCTCTCACATATTACAAGCTGCATTTTTAAGGAACACGTTTAAATTGAACATTTTTTTTTCTCATATAAAATTAGGAAAAGTTAATATCTGAAGTTATTTCTTGTTCACGAGTATATAACTTATGAAAAATATGTTTGACAGGTTTTAATGTAGAAAATTTTGTTTATGTCAACGGTAGGATTGGCACAACCAATATTTGTACGGGATTTTTACTGGAGGTAAACTTTTGTTAATATATTTATTTTTTGAGCTATGTTCAACTTTCTGAAGTAACCCCAAATGTTTATTAAATGTTGTAAAGGCATACTGATAATAGTTAAGTTCTGTATAGATCAGTGATGGCGAACCTATGACCCGCGGGTCAGACACTGACCCGTGCAAGTTTTTTCACTGACCCACAATTGCTAGGCAACCATTAGTTTCCGCGGGTTGATTTAGATTTACTAATTGTGTGGATAATTTATATTCTATCTGTACTTTTTTCAATCACGCATTGACACAAAAGTAATTTAAATGCTATCTATAACCTTTAGTTTGATCATTACAGTTCTAAAACGCAAATGAAGACAAATGCTTTTGTAGTAAATATAAAGCAAAAGTGTTTACAAAATATCAAATAAAATGTATAATTTTACTCATATTTTGTTTGTTAAAAAAAAATCGACAATCCAAAGCAAATAACCACATTTGGATGGAAAAATAAATGCCAGTTTCAGTCATTATAAACTTTATTCTGCCGCGAGCTTTCGACCTAGGGACTAGGTCATCTTCAGGGCTAATTTACAGATGATGACCTAGTCCCTAGGTCGAAAGCTCGGCAGAATAAAGTTTATAATGACTGAAACTGGTATTAATTTTTCATCCTATTGAAACTATGATTCAGTCACCAAAAATAATGAACAGTAATAACCATATTTAGATTTTTCTTCAGATAAAATACACTTTTTTAAGGTTTTGTACAGTTATGTTTGTAAAAAAAGACTTCCATAGCACTTGTTTCATCCCGTTTTACCCGTTAAGTCAACTGAATTTTAAAGATGTTTAGTTTTGAAAATAATGTCAAATGAACAAAATTTCAAAAAGGTCCACGTCTCAAAAAGGTTCCCCATCCCTGGTATAGATCATAGTTTACTTTTAAAAGTAACTTTTGGACATTAGATTGAACAAGATCACGCATCTTCTTACCTTCATCCAATTTTTTCGGTAATGAAAACTGCACACTGCATCTACCTAATGCAGCTGACGGCCCACTCTTCTTTAAAGTAGAAGGATTTTTCAGTTAAAGCCTATCCTGCACAACTAAGACTACTAGCTTTTCTGGAAGACTCCTTGATAGTTTGAAGCCATTTTCCGACAATAACAACATCGTCTGTATAGGCGAGCGTCTGCGTCATTTTCATAATATAATCATTTTTCCGGATAGGGTTCCAGACCCTGTACTGGTTCGCTTAAAAAAAAAACATTATTGAAGAATAGCAAAGCTGGGGGGAAAAGCAAATGGATTTTGGAGGAATAGAGCCTATTTTGGGCTTGATAATATTCTCAAGTGCCACAGAAAACTGGACGCTCAACCAAAAGGCAGTGAACCTGTTTTGAAGAGGTTTGGGTGGAAGAGCTATATTTTTGGCCATATTTTGAGCCATATTTTTGGACCAATTAATGACAATGGTATGTGGCGAAGAAGAGAGAACATTTTGGAGATGTTCTTTTTCTGGGAAAAGAAACCATTCGATCTCAAAAGTTAAAAAATACTGGGCTGGCTGGCAAAAAAATGGGAATAAATAATAATAATAATAATAATAATAATAATAATAATAATAATAATAATAATAATAATAGGGAGGGAAGGGATTAGCTATGAGGTTAGCATACTGGACTCCCACGCGGAGGTCCCGGGTTCGAATCCAGCTGCTGACCCTTAGATTTTCTCTTCCTAGGAGCTTCTTACAGCTCACTGTCCGGTGATGGACAGTGTTGTCTGTAACGAGAGAATACTGTCCGGAGGCCGGCAGTGCACTGGAAAAAGCTCCGGGCGCCAATAACCTCAGATGTTGACGCGCCTTTAATTAAAAAAAAAAAAAAAAAAAAAAATAATAATAATAGGGAATGGATTAGCTATGCGCTTGGCGTATTGGATTCCCACGCGGATGTCCCGGGTTCGAATCCAGTTGCTGACCCTCAGATTTTCTCTTTCTAGGAGTTCCTTACGGCTCTGTCCGGTGATGGACAGTGTTGTCAGTAACGAGTGAACACTCTCCAGAGGCCGGCAGTGCACTGAAAAAAGCTCCGGGCACCAATAACCTTAGATGTTAAATCATTAAAAATAATAATAATAAGTAAATCTTTATTTTTAAATCGGTAATTATTGATTCAGTAAAAAAAATGATATTTTGATTGAACCCCCATCCGTTACCTAATATTGATGTTTGAGAGAGAAAATCTAATCACCTTTACCAAGTCAGGATAAAAAGATCTTTATTTCAGTTGAATAAGAGATGGGAGCTGCAAAAGAAGCAAATATTGCATGAACCACACATTATTAGCAGGCACACTAATGCTGTTACGATTTTATAAGGAGATTTAAAGCTCTACGTTCTCTTTGCTTCTATTCAATGATTAAATAACCCGAGCTTTTTCTTCCAAGTTTCTTGAGGTGATTGACGCTTAATTAAGTCGTGACGTAGTAAGTCTCCTTAAGAACACCGTTTCCGCCCTAAAATTTCTTGCGTTGTTTAATATTTACCCAGTTACTCTCTCTGCCTCTATTAATGCTTCTCACATTTTCCGGCTAATGGATATGCAGTGAATGACGTAGCTTCCTGTAAGTCTTCTAGGCTGAGTCTACCCATAATATTTTTTTGAAGAAAGGAAAAATTGCTTTTATTATAATTTTTTTTTCCAATATTACGCAAACAAATGCGTAAAAAATAAAAAAGGTTTTAAAAAAACATTTTAAATTACGCACTCCACCAATAAAACGAAGCATGAACTTTAAAGAATTATACCAAAAGGCTGACGCTGGAATTGCGCATTTGTTCAATTCAGTTTATTGCCTGATAGTCTTAAGAGGCTGAACTCTAGCCTTTCAAATAACTCCTGAAGAAGTCGGAGATATGAGGGACGTTTGAATCACATTGTCTTTTTGAACTGAAAAAAACAGTTGAATTGACTAGCAAGAAAAGAATAATGCCAATTTCAGCCGTAATTCTTTATTTTGCTGAGCTTTCGACCTAGGGACTAGGTCTACCTGAATTATTATTTGTTCATAACGAAAATCTTGACTTTTGATTTAACGGTAATTTTTATAGAATCTCGATGTTTAAAAAGAAAAAAATTGCGCTAATCGATCTAATTGTAATCTATTTTCAAGGTAGTTTGAACCATTTGAATAACCAAGAACTGTTTCGTCTGTACAAACGATTTCCTATACTTGAATCCAAAAACTTCATATTTGTTAATCAAAGAAGTTATTATCAGTTATGGGTGCTTCACTCGAACTTGACAATAAGTTTTTTGGATTCAACTCCACTTTCTAGTTCAAGTTTACTGTCTTTTTTCTTGTATTTATTTATTTTTTTAAAGGCTAACCAAAAATGCAAATGTCATAGGATATTTTTGTAGTTTTTAGACACTTACATATGTATAGGTGGGAGGGGGGCACCTTTGAACAGTTTTAATTTCTCGCCAAATATTTAAAACATTTATGATTGGTAATTTTCTCCGTATGTTGTGGTAGACCTGTTGGATAATTGACAGAGATTCCATTCGTTTTCATTGTTTGTAGAAGTCAGAATTGAGGAATGTTATATTTTGTAAGGTAGAAGTAAAATTTTTGTTGCATCTTTGGAAATGTATTGTGAAGATTGTAGTGGACAAGGTGTAAGTATTGTTAGTCCATATTAACATTTGGAATTCGTATTTTTTAATCTAGTATTTACAAAAGTCTATTTTTGCTTGCAAAAAGTGTTGGATATTATATACTCTTTTATGGAAGGAGAGGGGGCACATTTCAACATCTCAGTTTTTTCTGTTTAATCGCAAAGAAACAGAAAGTGGTCCGAACCTACATTAAGAAGCGCAACAAACCGAATATTTTGTTCGAACTTCCTAAACCCATCACTTCGGGTACAACATCCCGAACTAGATTTCAGTGGTTTAAAAGAGAAAGTAATGTAGTAGTGAGAGACCCCGTAGGGGGAAGTGGAGTAGCCACTTCTTCAGGGATTTTGGCGTCCCTGCGGGTTTCCCAGCCTGACAACACTTACATTCGAACATTTACACTGACACCTTCTCCACTTACACGGAACACTTAGGGACCGAAGGTGCTGCCTACACGTAAGGCAGATTGAGGAGTAGCGCCCTTAACGGATATCTAGCTCATACTAACTACGTGCACACACAGACAACACAAACACAGTACACTACACTAACATTCACTCATTCTTATACTAAGTCATATACAGTACACACCCTAGGGTTACCTTCCCTAGGAGTTAGGCATCGCCTCTTATTACCACTTTAACAAATATGGATTTGGAAATAAATAAGTATGAGACGGCGGGCGACCCGATTTTGCCACTCGGCGCGCAGGTCGTGGAGACTGAGGCCTGCGTGGGAAATATGCGATCGTCTTCCCTGGGTGTCGGCGGGGGGTCTCGGACCCAAGGCGCCGCCCCTTGTAGGGCTACCTTGCTTCCCACTTCTTCCTCTTACCCCTGTAACCCTCTCCCTTCTTTTCCCCAAAGAAATCCTTTTCCTCAGTTACCTTCCTCATCAGGCAGTTCATTAAATTTTTATAAATATAAAGATTTTGATAAAGTTTTTGTCATTAAAAGCACTAACACGAATATATTGTTTAACCAAGTATGTCCCATAAAACTGTATCAAAGTTTGAATGATATAGTACCTGGTATAAAGGGAAATATATTAAGAAACGGAAGTATACAAATAAAGACGAAGTCTAAAGAAGAATCTGTAGTAATTGAAAAGTTAACATATTTAGGAGATTATAGAATTGATGTCGAACCTCACCGACAATTCAATACCTGCAAGGGTATAGTATCTTGGTACCCACTTATAAACAGTGATGAAACTACTATCCTGGACGCCTTATCATCCCAAAATGTAATTAGTGTCCAAAGATTAAATTCTAGGAAAAATGGACCCTCTAAACCGTCTCCAGCTCTTATCCTCACTTTTAATGTCCCTAACCTCCCAGAAAGAGTTAACTTCGGGTTTAATTCAGTACGAGTTCGTCCCTACATCCCGAATCCCAAGAGATGTTTTAACTGTTGGAAGATAGGCCATTACTCTTCGCGATGTGCCAGTCTACCACTTTGTAAAATCTGTTCTGAAATAATGCACGACGGTGAATGCACCTCCCCTCCAAAATGTATTAATTGCCAGGGACTTCATCCTTCCCTCTCAACATCCTGTAATGTATACAAAAAAGCGGTCAAAATACAAGAATTGATGACTATTCAGAATTTGTCATTCAGGGAGGCGTCTCGACGAATCTCACCTCCCCCTACAACCCATCAAACTTACGCTGAAACTGTTGCTCCCGCAACAGCGGCCGCGCCTACACTAGCTTCATCTACTATTCCCTCAACCCTTTCTGATACTAGTGCAGGATCAACCAATAAAGAACTTTTAAACGCAATCGCCTTACTAACCGAACGTATAGCGAAGATGGAAACTGTATTCGTGGGAATAATGGAACAGCTGAATCGGGGAAACAAAGAAATCCCGTCGCGTGAAATGCCGTTTAAAGAAGTGTCACCTAATAGTTTAGGTTTAACTCTCCCCCCTACAAAACCTGAGGTTCTTTCAACCCCTACGTGTAGTACCCAAAATCCGTCACGCGAAGTGACATTTAAAGAAGATTCATCTAAACAGATGGAGCTATCCATTCCTTCAAAACCACCTTTATACGCTGCAATCCCTAGTACGAGTCATATGCTAGATGAAACTTCTAGAATTACTAGGCAATCTCTACGACGACCCTTATCGGCTACATCGTCTACATCAACCTCCTCCACTGGTCAGCCAAGGAAAGGTTCTAAGATGTTAGATACTAGCCAAAAAGGAAAAGGAGGTAGTTCAAAAATGGAGGACTCCACCAGGGGAAAAACAAAATTCAAGAAAACGATTAGGTGAATCAATTGATAAAGAGAATACAACATGAGTATTATTCAGTGGAATATCAATGGTTTTCAAATTCATCAGGAAGATCTCAGAATTTTAATTCATAGAAAATCACCAGCTCTCATCTGTCTTCAAGAAACTCATTTACGACCTGATCAATCTCTCCAAATTAAACATTACAAAACTTATCGTAAAGACTATCTTCATGGGCAACGTGCCTGTGGGGGTGTGGCTATACTGGTAAGAGAAGATATCATCTGTGAACCTGCCTCAATAGTCAGCCCCTACCAAATTTGCGCAGTTAAGATCGCCATTCCCAACCAAATAACAGTTTGCTGCATATATCTGCCTCCGTCGTTGACGATTGACGAAACACAGTTTAAAAGGTTCCTGCAAGGACTTCCGAGACCGCTGCTGATAGTTGGTGACTTCAATGCCCATCACATAGTTTGGGGAGGTGACAACACTGATACACGAGGAAGGATTTTGTTTGAATGTTTGGATGAAAATGACTTAGTTACCTTAAACACAGGCCGACCAACATACGTATCCTCCTCCTTTGGAACATTCAGTAGCATAGACCTCTCCATAGCTTCTCCTGCAATTGCCACTAGATATGAATGGTCCGTATTAGATGACACATATGGAAGTGATCATTTTCCTGTATACCTCCATTTCCTTAACCGACTTCCCTGTCAGTTTAGGCCAGCAAGGTGGCTGACGAAGAAGGCTGATTGGAATAATTATGCACTACTATCAGCGATCAACCAAGAAGAACTGTCTACCGACATTGACCACGCAAACGCGTTACTGACAAATAGGATGATCAGCGCTGCTCAAGTTTCTGTTCCGGCTTCAAAAGGTTCCCTTCCCAGAGTCACTGTCCCATGGTGGACAGATCAATGTAGAGACGCTTTGCGAAATCGCAACCGATCACTGAGAAGGTTTAAAGCTCGGAACAGTAGAGAAAACTTTATAGAATATAAAAAAGCACGCGCCTTTGCGAGGCATGTAATTAAACAACAAAAAAAAATATCTTGGAGGGAATTTGTGTCGTCCTTAGGGAGGAATTCTTCTGCTAATGATGTTTGGCAGAGAATAAGAAAAGTTGAAGGGTGTTATAGAAGCCCATTAATATCAGGTCTTGTGAGCAATAATTGTTATTTTACCAGCCCAGAACGCATAGCCGATTGTTTAGCAAATCATTTTTCAAACTATACTTCGGATTCGGCTTATGACCCAACCTTTTTATATAGAAAGCTTCAACTCGAAAACAGACCACTGCAATTTGACGTAAGTGAAAGTGGACAGGATTTGAATACCCCCTTTTCTATGTGGGAATTAGAACATGTTTTAAAAAAATGCAACGATTCTGCTCCTGGTCCGGATAATATCCTTTATGCTTTTATAAGAAATCTGTCATTGACCTCCAAGAATTCACTCCTCTGCTTTTACAACAAAATCTTCGAAAGTCACACTTTCCCTAACGAGTGGAAAACCGCGATTGTTATCCCAATATTAAAGGAGGGTAAAGACAAACACCTTCCGACTAGTTACCGCCCTATATCCCTTACTAGTTGTCTTTGTAAAGTAATGGAGCGCATGGTCACCAATAGATTGGACTATTTCATAGAAAAGAAAAACCTTTTATCTACCTTCCAATTTGGATTTCGTAAGGGCAGATCGACAGCGGATGCTCTGATAATACTTGAGCGCGAAATTCATGATGCCTTTTTAAACAAAAATGTGGTTACCGCAATATTTTTTGACATAAAAAACGCTTATGATACAGTATGGAGAAGGAAAATTTTAGAAACTTTAAATCAGTGGGGCATCGGAGGTCACATACTTAAATTTATCAATAATTTTCTTGCCAATAGACGATTTAAAGTAAGAGTTGGAAATAAATGCTCAAACTATTGTTGCCAAGAAAATGGAGTACCGCAGGGCAGTATCTTAAGTGTTTTGCTTTTCAAAGTTGCAATTAACTGCATAGCAGAATGCATTCCTCCCCCAGCTAAGTATCTATTATATGCCGATGACCTTACTGTTTATGCTACCGTCAATAATGTTAAAAAAGGAGAATCCATATTACAAAATGTTCTTTCCAATTTAAGTACGTGGTCTATAAATAATGGTTTAAGTTTTTCTCCCGATAAAACTAAGTGTATAGTATTCTCTAGATCCCGCAGACACCAGTCGCCATTAACCTTGTCTCTGAGGGGTGCCCCAATCAACGTAGCCAATACTGTACGTTACTTGGGACTTACCCTGGACAAAACACTATCCTGGATACCACATATTCGCGAAATATGTGGCAGAGCCAGAAAATCTATTAACCTCCTGAAAGTATTGGCAAGCACTAAATGGGGAGCTGACCGTTCGGTCCTGCTACGCCTGTATCGCGCCACTACCCGCTCACGGTTGGACTACTGCTGCTTTGTATATTCATCTGCAAGTGCGCGGAAACTCAAACCATTGGATAGCATCCATAACCAAGGAATTAGGTTGGCTATAGGTGCCTTTAAGAGCTCCCCGGTTGTGAGTATGTACGCTGAAGCCAGCGAGATGCCTTTGGCGTACAGGCGCAATAAATTGGGAATATCTTTCTATGTGAAACTGAAAAGTAAACAGACCATCCCTAGTTTTGCAGCAGCTTTTAGATTTCCCCAAGCTTATAGGTACAGTTCAGTGGGTACAAACAAACCATTTGGAATTAGGTGTAGAGAACTGCTTGCTGGCTATAATTATGTTGTTCCACCTGTATTCAAAATGCGCTTCAGCCCAATCCCTCCATGGTTGGTTCCACCAATTATTGCCAAATACAATCTGCTTGCGGATTCCAAACATTCAACACCTGATGTGGTTTATAATCAAAATTTCCTGTATTTACTAGCACGGATGAAACCAAAGAAAGTAATCTACACTGATGGTTCCAAGAGCGAAAGAGGCTGTGGCTCGGGAGTATTTATGGGAAACACGTCGTATATGTTCAGCCTCCGAGCAGAAAACAATGTATATGTGGCAGAAATGTACGCTTTATACAAGGCCCTAAGTCTTATACATGGCATTTCGGGCAGAATAGTCGTCTGTACAGACTCTAAAAGTTCCATGGATAGTCTAAGAGACCTATACTCAGAGGAATCTATTATACAGGACATACACACCATGCTGTACACCTTGAAATTAAGCGGCACGGAGGTGATATTTATGTGGGTACCTGGACATTCTGGTATCACTGGAAATGTAGAGGCGGACAGGTTGGCCAAACTAGCCACCGTAATGCCTCCAACTGTTGAAAGATGCTGCACATCAGCTGTGGTTACCGAATGTGCCAGAAAGTGCTGGCAGGTATGGCAGGATGAGTGGAGAGACGTGAGCGACAATAAGTTGAGGCTAATAAAGGAAAGTGTCCGCTCCTGGGATAGTTCAATACGGGACAACAGACGGGAGGAGGTGGTCGTGGCTCGTCTTAGGATTGGTCATAGCCGCCTCACGCATGGCTATTTAATGTGTCGTCAACTGCCGCCTCTCTGTGAAACATGTAATACCTTGCTAACGGTAGATCATATCCTGGTCTCGTGTTCAAGATATAAGCGCCACAGAAAACTTCATAAAATACCACCAACGGTCATAGAGGCACTAGGCGATGACCACTTAGTAGTGAGCAATGTCCTGGCTTACCTAAAAGCCGCCTCTTTGTTCAACCTCATTTAGACAATCTTCACTTAAAAAAAAAAAAAAAAAAAATTATCTAGTTATCTGTTTTATTTTAGATATTAACATTTATTACATTATTTCGTAGAGATTATTTATTACATATTTTATATTTTATATTTAATATTTATTTTATAGTATTTATTTACTCTATATTTTTGTTTGTCTTGTTTTGTATATAGTATTTATAACATTATTTTTTAGAGATTGTTATATATTTGTATTATAGTATTTATTTGTTTTGTTTTACGGTATTTATAAAATTATCTAGTCGAGTTTGTTACATATTGTGGTAAGGGTGGACAGTTTAATAACTATATATAGTGGATGTTCTTAAGGCATAATGACCATAGCAGTTAAGTGCCTCAAAAAAAAAAAAAAAAAAAAAAAAAAAAAAAAAAAAAAAAAAAAAAAAAAAAAAAAGTAGTGAGAGAAATAACTGATAGAAGGTCGATTCAGAGTAAAGTAATATCATTTCTTTCTATTTTATATTGTGTTCAAAGCTACCCCACCAGTGGGGCAGATATTAACATTTAACACAAAATTTTTAAATTAAAAAAATATAGATATATATGTAAAGTACCAACTGTTTATTGATATAGATCTGTTAAGAAGACTTGAAAGTTGTAGAAAACAAAATAAAAAGGTTCAATAATACGATTCTGTGCACTCTGTAACAGAAAATGTAAATTCTGTTCAAATGTGCCCCCCTCTCAACTACTATTGGAGTACAAATTGTAAGTTTCAATAAAATTTAGCAAAAATAAATTAAAAATAATTGTTAGATTCAAAAGATTTTAGAAAATTTACAAAATTGTAGAACACAATGTCACATAAAGTACTACACTTTTGTAAAGCAATAATAACAATAATTACGTAAACAAAGATAGGAAAAGGTCGTGAGAGTGGGACCAGATTTTTATGAAAGAAGGTTTTTTTGATATATCATCTGTAACTGTAAACAATCATTTTACAACAATTGTTTTAAAATTAAAACAAAGATTATTTTTATCATCAAATAATTATCTTTAAAACAAGAGCAAAAAAACAAAAAATTATTAAAATTAGGTTAGATATTTCTCGACGGATTATATAAGGTAAAATATGAAATGTCAGAGAGAGTGGAATTATGCATGAATGATGTGGCTATAGTTAGGGGTGGAGAAGTTGCCCAAGGGTGAGAGGACGTGGTAGGCGGAGAAAGGAGAGAGATGAATACGACACCGAAGACAAATGACTTTAGTTACTCCTGTTGGCCACTAATCTTATATTTTATAGAGGTCAATATAGCCTAGCATCTCACTCCAAACTTTCTGTCCAGTCACTGCGGACATGGTAAGTGCCTAAATATAGATCCGCAGCAGATTGGACAAAAACAATTCTTAAATCCATTTAAATCAGTGGTTCTTAAACTGTGGTACGGGTACCACTAGTGGTGTGCAAATTGTTGGTTGGTGGTACACGAGAAATAATCAATAATGGCGGACATAAAAAATTAAAAAATAAAAATAAATAAAATCATAAAAATATCACAGAAACGTTTTTTCTATTGTATAATTCTTAAAAATTATTTTAATTAATTTAATAACATTATTCAGTAAAGTTGTTAATATGTACAGTAGAAAGGTTAGGCTGTCTCAAGATATACGAGAAAATATAATAGCACATTTTACAGGATTAAAATTGTCTTTCAAGGAGTATTTTCCAAAACCCGAAAACACAAATGATGGATTTCAAACCCCTTCTAGAATTAGAATTGCTCATTAGAATGCTTATATCACAATCCTAATATTTCTAAACTAAAGCAGGGAACATTTGCAGCACTTAACTTTTTTAAGTAAATAATATTATATTAATATATTTTGGAATTCACAAAATATATTGCAAAATGTTTATCATTAATACATATTTACATAAATTCATTTCATTTCAAGTTATAAGAATTCTTTCTGAAATAAGATTGGGTGGCCCTTATTTTATTAAATTTAAAACCAAAGTTATTTATACAATCAAACCCAAAGTTCGTTGTTGTAATAAGAACGAGGCGGTAACATTAATTGTTTATCAGCTGCCCAGTTTATAAAAATTTTAGAATCCCACTCCATATAAACGAATATAATAATCCTAAAGAAGAACTTTGTAAAATAAATAATAATTTTGAAGAGAAAAATATGTACGCAATTTTTAATTATTAAAAAAAGTTTTAAAACTAAGATCTTACACTTTACAAAGTTTATGAAGTGAACATGAACTCATTTGTAACAGATACTTTGTATCTTCATACAAATAAAGATAATAATAATAAAATAACACACTCGGAGTAACAAATTTCACTAAATACGAAGTGGTACAATTCAGCATGATTTACTACCAAGTGGGACGCGAGCCAAAAAAAGGTTGGGAAACACAGATTTAAATTTATAAGATGGTGGTACTCAAAAATGTAGATTACAAAGTGGTACAAGCTCTCAAAAAGTATAAAAATAATTAATGAAATTATGTCATTATTTTTGGTATAAATAGTTATAGTTATTATTGACATCTGAGCATTATTTCAAAACAGTTTGCAGTAGGAATGTTCCCCCCCCCAAAAAAGCAATCAAAATTATAGATAATGGGAAGAAAATTAAAACTAACGCGAGAATGAAATCAATGCTTAAGCCCAGCAACCACAAAAATGATTTCCATACCAGGAATTATGGCTACATGGTGCTCCTACAAGCACGCTGGAACATCTCCAGGAGAATCCAAATTGTATGACCAGTAAAGGGTTTAGCTTCCACTTAAAACTGAGCGGGAAAGAAGTGAAAGCGGAAGAAGAGCAGCGTGTACCTCAACTACAGCTACACGGACCTTTTTAATAATTCATCGCGGGAATAATTTAATGTAAGGGTTGTCCGAGCAACAGATCCGGGGTAGCGTCTCTTTCCTCACAGACTCTGGAGGTGGATGTGGGAGAAAGGAGAAGACGGTAGTGGGTTCTAGGAGGAGAAAGGGATTGATTGTGCAGCCCAGTCACGGTCAGGGAGTATGTGGTGGGTATGGGCATGATGCAAGCGTGACCCACCGACATAGCCTGGACGACACCTCCCCTTCAGGGCTCACCACTACAAGGCTTCTGGGCCTTGCAAGGTATTCCCTCCACCAACTTGATCTTGCTCCTCCAGTTCTCTACTACTACTACTACTATATGCGCATTCCGTCCCACACATGCTTAAACGTAAAACCCACCCACTTCCTCAGCCTGCATGTCTTTTCCGTTACCAATATCTCTAGCTCCCTTGCTCACAACAAACCATCTACCCTGCCATAGGACTTGTATCCCTTATTCCTATTCACTTGGTCGTGATTACTTCACTGAGCAGACCCTAGGGCTTCCAACTTGGAGTTGACGCTTCCTACGATTGCTTCCCCTTTGCAAGGTTTATACTACTATTACTAACAGTACTACTACTAGCGCGCATTAGTATTAGTAGCGACATAGAACCTCTTGGTCTCCCTCCTTGAATCTCAATGTACCTCCCTCATCCTTCTCTCTATCCTGGCACTGCTCCTCACAAACACAAACCTATCCTTTACATTTCTAACTTGTTTTTACGACACTCCTAGACTTGTACCTCCCATTTAGTCAGATGATACAAGCACTACTACCAGCAAGAATAACTAAACAGTTCTCCGTATCCTTCCCTAACTCCAATATCTAATATGTCACTTCCTTCTAAACTCTTTGTAGAGATTTGTGTCAGTACAATGCAACTGTCCTATATAGGACAGGTTTTTTATTTTCTGTTTTGTTTCTAGAAGCCTTTAACAGCTCACCCGGTGAGGGACACCAATGCCTGGAAGGAGATAAATATATATGTATAAGAGTTGTATAAGAGTTCATCATCATGACATGATCTAGATTGCCGTTATTATGTATGTTATAGGTAATGTAATCAGAAAAACTGCCGACAACGCTACACAGCCTGTAGATTAGGTTATAGTCTAGGAAGGTTTAGCGTCATTTTAGAGTGTTTACTAATTATTCATTACAGGTATTTTATTGTTTTAATTATTTATGTATGTATTTATTAATGTTTTGTATTAATTTATTTATAAAATTATATTCTTTACAGAATAATAAAATTTGTTTTCGAAAACCGTCTTACAAATTAAATTACTAGTTATATTTCACCGTCGTTAACACTATGAAAACTGTAACGTAAACACTCTAAAATGACGCTAAACCTTCCTAGACTATAACCTAACATTCAGGCTGTGTGGCGTTGTCGTCAGCCCCTTCTGATGGCAGTTTTACAGATATATTTTCTGTGTTTATTTCATTTTTGTGTAATTTTATTGATAATTATATAATCCAAAAAGCAGAGAGGACAAAATAGCCTATAATTGTTAACTTTTTAAACTAAAATTTACAGAACAATAAAATAGGTTATCTAGAAAAACTACAGAAAATAAGCCTGGGCATTTCAACAATATCGATTATCAAATAAACCTTCTATTTTCTTAATTAGACATAAATTTCTAGGCGTTTCATTAAACAGAGAACCGGATCTTCAACATGGCTCTCCGGCCATAATTCTGAGGCTTATTTTCAGTTGCCCATTCTGCTCATTGGAGATTCTTCAGCAATAGAGTGAACATTGCACCTATCCTGGAAGTCACAACATATTTTGAAGGGTAAATTTTGAAGTTAGGTACTTGCAATGTTGGATAAGTTATAGAACAGAATCCTAAAAGATTCGAATAAAGTAAGTTTTTAAAAATTCAAATTCATTAAAACTGTCCAGTTGGACAGTTGTATAAGAGTTCATCGTCATGACATGATCTAGATTGCCGTTATTATGTATGTTATAGGTAATGTAAATGTATTTATTATAGTATAATTGTTAGTCGGTTATGTACATATTTATAAACAATTAGATGAGAAGGTGGTAATATAGGACTGTCTTTTTTTACCTTGTATATATTGAACACTACTGAATCTACTCTGAAGTAAAATCATTGACATACATTATTTGTCTTTATAAATTTGGAGTCCTGAGTAGATCACAGTAAGGAGTCTGGAGTTACACTGAAAAAGTCTGTCGTGGTGCCATATTGGGTTTTCAGAAAGTGTGGTCGTAATATGGGACACACATAATAATTATAGTTAATGTTCTCGTTTCTCCATGAATTGTAAAAATAAGCCTTAAATATGTCACAAAACTATATTTTACACAATTTATGGTACATTAAGGATACAAATTAGGGTGTAATCAGTTTTCTTAGAGGAATATCAAGAAATCATTGTTTTTATGCCCTTTATAGTACCCTGAAGAAAAAAAAAAAAAAATTATAAGACACTAGTTTCGTCCTCAGTGCCACTTTTCACACTCGTTCGGCAGACGATTAACGAAGTTTTTATATGGGACAACGCAAACCCATAATACCACCATACACCGCGTATAATATAACCTCTTTTTTTTCAATAAACCTTCATATTTGAAATCCATAATACGGCAGTTAAAACTATCTACTTTCTACATTTTTAATGTCTAAGGAAAATTATTCTAACTTTCCTCGGTATTAACCAAAAGCAGAGGAAAATCAACCTTTAGAAAACTTTTTGGCATTTACAAAATCAACACGGTCCTCTCTTGGACAAAGCTGCCACTTGTTTGACGCGCTGCCTTCTGCAGCAGACAAAGCCTAACCCAAAGAGTAGTAAGCCACCAAAAACTAACAGATAGCACTACTGGTTTCACAAAAACAGGGTTGTCCCAAATTCCAACCCCGTCCCATAGTACCACCTTTTCCTCTATAGTCAAATCTAAACCCGAAGTATCTTAATTGTTTAAATTTTGATAAAATGTCAGTTTGTGGAAAATAAGGCGATGGTACAGTCAGCCTAACCGCATTCCCCCTCGTCGGCTAGATCGATGATGTAAGAGGGAAGTGCGGTCTGCATTCGATAGCCTAGGCTCCACCTTGCCTCTAAGCAAGATAAGAATGTAGGCAGCCCGATAGGCCAATAGGTACCATCCTGGCTCTAGTGGCTCTTGAATAGGAAAAGAAAATTTGTAGTAGGCGCTAATGGCCGTAGACGTTGAGGCGCCGGAAAAATAAAATTAGTTTGAATTCAAACATAACTAATAACCTATTTGTAGCTTACTTAAAAAAGAAAATAATACCTTAAAGTGGTATTACATTCAATAATATTCTAAAGTTAAAGCCCACTAATATTTATTTGTAAAGCAATAAAATACAAAGCGTAGCAAATAAATTTTAACCCTTGAATAAATACACACTCTAGTGGCGGTTTTAGAAAGTTTAATTCGTAAGGAAAAACTTTATTTTAAAAGTTAGACGAAGTTATAGCGATGTGGTGGAGAGAAGTCCACGCCGGCTTTAGGATGCCATAACTTTCCACCAACTAACTAAATTAACAAAACCAGTTTACCTGTGCTACATTCCCATCTTTAGCACAATACAACTGTGCCGCAACAGTGTTCTTTCCCGCCATAAAACTACTCGCGTACATTCGAATTACCGCCCTCAGTTAATAAACTACACACATGGCCTCTCTTCACGTAGTTTTTGTGCAATTATAAAACTAGCTCTATGGCCGTATCTATTAATCCCAGATACTATATTTGTGTAATATATATTTCATGTATAAGTGAATAATTTTACTAGGGCTCTTTCTTTGCCAAAAACCATCAAAGACAAAGAGGACTAATTTCTGTAAATTCATGGCACTTAGAAACAATTATGGAAACTATCTTTTCAAAGTGGCAAACTTCTTAAAAAGTCAAATGTTTATAAATAATTAAGGTGTGCCAATATCTGTGTTCATTAGCTTCTATTGTCTTCATAAGATAGCCGACCTTCAAGACACCCGTGATTCAGAAAACTGTAGATCACTGATGAAATGAAAGCTGTAGATTGGGTATGGACAGTAAAAAGCAAAGATTGCCTCAATGTGGACTCTTAACTATGCACCTGCGCACGAGAATGATTTTACATGGAGAACTCTAGGCTCTAAGGTTTTGTTTGTTTTTGTTTTTTTTAATTTGCAACTGTACAAAATATACATCTAGCAAATGTGTAACATATTTACAGATAAACATTCGATTGTGCCACAGAGCTGGCTCAGCGCCACAACCAGGATGTCGGGATGAGAGAAACCAGCCAGAGCTGGAACTCTCTAGGAACTTATTGGGGGTTTAGGAGGCAATGAGGTCACGTGGCCAGCGCCGTTTTAAGCGACGTGGAGGATTGTCAGGATGGGACGATGTGGATAGTGATTGAGCCAGAGGATTTGGGGTGATCGGAGAGTTTGCTGTGGAAATTTAGGAATCGGGTATGGATTAACTCATTTACCTACGGATTATTGAGATCATGATGGAGGGTGCGGTTGGAGACATAGAATGGTGCATTAACGATTCGGCGGAGGACTTTAGACTGGAAAGATTGGATAGGTTGGATGTTGGATGATTTGGCGGAGCCGCTCAATTCTGCTCCATATGACACTATTGGTCGTAATAGTGTTTTGTAAAGTGTAAGTTTGTTTTGTATGTTCATGGAGGATTTCGGTCCAAGGAGTAGTCTTCTTTGTAGTCCGTAACGTCTGTTCAGTTCTTGTCTTTTAAGTCTTGTGTGAGGGTTCCAGGTTAGACGGCTGTCTAGGTAAAGCCCTAGATAACGAACCTGTGTGGAAGTCGGTAGGTCAGTATTGTTAATAGTTAGTGGAGGGCAGGTCTATCTTCGTAATGTGAATGTCACCTGTATACATTTGGTAGTGTTAAGTTTAATCCTCCATGTTCGGCACCAAGCTTCTATGAGCTCAAGGTGTTCTTGGACAATGTTAGAGACTTGAAGAGGATCAAGGTGGGAAGATAGTATGGCGGTGTCATCGGCGTAGGTTGTGATTTGGGGATGGGTAGGGATGTCAGCAGTATAGGATCGGTCCAAGTATGCTGCCCTGTGGAACGCTGACCGTGTATTGGATGAAGATCAGAGACCTCTCCACCGCATCTCCGCAGGAGTAGGTAAAAAGAAGTGGGGAGGAATTTTTTAAGTTTAAATAGTAGTCCTGGGTGCCAAACTCTGTCGAAAGCAAGCTCTAAGGTATATGCAGTGTTTAGAATCCCTCTAACCTTGGTGATCTACATAGGAAACTGTTGTTACAAAATAGAAACACATCCCAATTATCAGTTTTCTTGTAGATTTCTGGTTCCATTCGGAGCTAGATAGAAAGTTAAAAAAGTTAGAATGGAATCTCCGCAGAAACGGAGAATCACTTCCGGTATTTTGGCATACTTACACATTGCATCTGTGGAAAAAGTTTGACATATGCAACTACATTGCAGCTAACTTTATCGCTCAAAATGGCTCACATTCACACATTATATACAATACAGAAGGATTCACTTTACGACTGGCAACAGCACTTAAGGAAGATGCAAAAGATCTTTAAAGGTTTCGCTTTAGTAAGCCACACCCCAATAGAATGCTCCAATAGATCAGAAAAAATAGTATGGGGAGTGAATCAAATGGCCCATCGTCAGTGCATCCTCTTAAGAACCTTTCCTAGCATACCCTAGTTGACTACCTTTAACTGGAAGGCTCTCAGAATATAGACAAACCCAATGCAAGCAGCCGTCAATGCTACCACTTCTGCATAACTCATTGCCTTGTAGTTTTCAGCATAAATTTTTTTAAGGAACCTTTCTTTTGGCAAACCGTAGTAACAACATAAGAATGAGGGCTGTGTCTCTGTTTCTATCAACCAAGAAAACCTATAATGGCCACCACCATCAATTGGTTCCAGCAGGTTTATTCATCATTTTCGCCTGCAATATCCATTGGTCGCTGACTGTGCTCCAGTTTCTGGTCTTTGAAGGAACACTATTGCTTGCCTTTGGCTAGTAGTATTAGGCCAACAGGTTTACTGTAAACCCAAGACTAAAGGTTGCTTTCTTCGCAGCACAAGAGTTACAGGTTAGTTTTTCAGGAAAAGAAGACATAAATTCGAGAAAAAAAATTATAAAATTGCAATACTATGCTTTAGCTTGAAAAAATGCGAAACGAATGAGAGATTAACCAGTCATAGCGCGCTCTCTCTGGACCCAGACTCAGCTACATAACAGTCTTATTACTGTTAATGAAGCTTCAGAAGAAAAACAAATTGAAAAACGTGTATTATGGTTCCTAAAAGAGCAAAAGCTCAGATAAATGATATTGGACAGATACAGATCATCCATAGCTCTATTTCACTCACTCAATCATGCTGATTATTACATAAAACCTGGACTACAGATGCCTCAACAGATCTGCTGGGTCCTGACGAGCTAATTCTTTTGTCTTCTCATTGCCCGCACTTAGGATAATTATTAAAGATAACTGCCTATAACTGGAAGAACTGTATACAGTCTCAATTTTGAATGAGTTAGATAGGGTGATCGTTTCTCTTTTCGAATTTTATGCTAATTTGCTTCAAAAACAGAAGTATCATAAAAGTCGTTTTTAACAGCCCAAAAAAACACACAATATTGCTATCTCTCTAGAACTGGTGGCAGAACCTATAGTAAACATATACATATATATCTAAAATATTAACTTGGAAGTTATATCTTCTGGTAGAACTGCCAGTTGCAAAAGTACTAGCTCCATAACCTCTCTGTAGAATGATAACATATTAAGTTGGTAATATGTTCATTTAATAATATTATATATGCTATATGAAATGCTGTATGCTTTAACAACAAACCGCAACATGGCTTTGCAGGATAAACATCATCTACACGCTCATGACTCTCTTCAATATTAAATATTTCATTTAGAAAGAGTTATTATGTTATACTTGGATAGTATTCTAATTTAGATATGTGCTGTGAATTAATGCGATGTTAATAAAAAAAATCTTGAATTAAATCGCCACTTTTTATTTGGCGATTCTTTAGTTTTTTAATTTTCAAACTTTTAACTTTTTAATGAATTAAGGCTACACTTTCAAAACCAAATCAATCTTTTAATCTGAAGCTGAAGCTGTTAATGAAATCAATTAATCAAAAGATTCAGACATCCAATCAAGTGATTTCCTTCCCAATTTGGAATTTAAACAAAATACTTAATTAGTTAGTAATATCGCAGTGAAATCAATCTTTACAGGGAAGCCTTACTACTTAAGAAGTGCTTCAATTAATCGACAGAAAAAGAAAGCTCAAAAAAGAATCAAATAGTCGCCAACTTGGTTGTTACAAAGTTTAATTATGAAAAGAGGAAGGCATGGTTAATAGGGTTCAAGCAGTTTACATGTACTCGATTAATGGGCCAAAGTGAAACGCACAGTTAGTGCACTAACTCAAGATATCTGAGTACTCTGATTAGCACAACTGCTTCTGTACTCGTACAAATCTATAATTCGGATGCCTCTATTATTCCTAGAGAATATATTTTTGATTAATATATTATTTTATATTCTGTAAACAAAAACAGTAATTTTAGTCATTGAAATTGTGTTTGATTAGGCTTTGAAGAACGGGAATAGTCTGAAGCCACAGGGCTTTGGTTTTTCTTTAATGAAGTGCCAAACATTGTGAAATAATAATCGTAGAGCTGCTTATTTTACAAAAACTACCTTTATGAATGATTAGGTTGAATGAATGAATTATTATGAACGATTCTATTTGAAGAAGGATTGGTTATTCGACGATAAATTCTATGTTGCAAAGATGGGGTTGGCGCCCTTAGTTCGAGACTCGTCCAACACCGGTTTCGGGAGTTCGTTCTTCAATGTTAATTTGGACCCTCTGATTACAAGTTAGGGATAGCATGTTGTAACGGTTTTTGAGATCTAGTCTTCTGAATCTCGTATGCAGATTACATGTCAGTCATGTTTCGATATACAATCGAATTATCTGCGCTAGGGAGTGGCTAGATATCAGTGTGCAGATCGGTTAATGTGTAAACTTCATGTTTTGGCACTTTTGAACATTATTATTTGAATTGTCCAATGCTGAAGAGGCAGTAAGTGATGTTGCAAGAGGCTGATGGCTTTTACAGAATCGTTATGGTGGCTATTTCATTGGTTATTAACCTAAAATTGTAACTACCACATTAGGATCTCTACTATAACAGATCTTATTCTGAAACCATTGCTGAAGAGGCAGTAAGTGATGTTGCAAGAGGCTGATGGCCTTCACAGAATCGGTATGGTGGCTATTACCCTGAAATTATAACTATCACCTCAGAATCTCTCCTATTACAAATCTTATCCAAAACTGCGTCATTGTTCCCAATGATTTAATCAAATAAAAGATTCTCATGTAGAACTCAAAATGAAAAATGGTAAAAAGTTATTTCATTTAATTAATAATAGAAAAACTGTAAGTGTGACCAAAAAGAGAGGAAATAATAACATTACGAGGGTCGTTTGAAAAGTCCGTGCAAAGTCAGAGAGATAGCACTACTGGCGCGTATCGAGGTTACGTTTAGTTAGTAGCATCTCTTGGAAGAACACACACCAAGTTTCAGCCAGATCGGTCTATTTCTTTGTGTTTGGCATTCGTTTGAATCGAGGAAGTCGAGTGATTTTCAAAAAATGGACGAAAAAGAATTTCGTGTGTTGATTAAACACTACTTTATGAAAGGCAAAACGCCTCAGGAGACTAAAGAGAAGCTTGATAAACATTATGGTGACTCTGCACCTTCGATTAGAACATTTTATAAGTGGTTTCAAAATTTTCGGAGTGGCCATATGGGCGCAAGTGACGCTGAACGTTCTGGACGCCCTGTTGAGGTTACTACTCCCGAAATCATTGATAAAATCCATGATATGGTGATGGATGACAAAAGAGTGAAGGTGCGTGAAATTGCTAGTGCTGTGGGCATCTCGAATAAACAGGTACATAATATTTTGCATCAACATTTGGACATGACAAAGCTATCCGCAAGATGGGTGCCGCGATTGCTCACGCTTGACCAAAAAGGAAATCGTGTGAAGTGTTGCAAGGACGGTTTGCAACTGTTCCAGAAGAATCCGCAGGACTTTAAGCGTCGTTTCGTCACTGTGGAAGAAACATGGATACATCACTGCACTCCTGAGACCAAAGAACAATCTAAACAATGGGTTACCAAGGGGGAATCTGCGCCAAAAAAGGCGAAGACCGTTCCTTCGGCCGGAAAGATTATGGCGACTGTCTTTTGGGATTCGCAAGGAATAATCCTCATCGACTATCTGGAAAAGGGTAAAACTATTACAGGTGCATATTATTCATCGTTATTGGACCGTTTGAAAACCGAGCTGCAAGAAAAACGCCCACGATTGGCCCACAAAAAAGTTCTTTTCCATCACGACAACGCACCAGCTCACACCTCAGCAGTTGTGGTCGCAAAATTAATGGAAATAGGGTTCCAACTCGTTTCACATCCCCCCTATTCTCCAGACTTGGCTCCCTCGGACTACTATTTGTTCCCCAATATGAAGAAATGGCTGGCGGGAAAAAGATTTTATTCAAACGAGGAGGTGATTGCAGAAACGAATGGCTATTTTTCAGACGGACAAATCCTATAATTCGGAAGGGATCAACAAACTAGAGCAGCTTTGGAAGAAGTGTATAAGCCTAAAAGGAGACTATGTTGAAAAATAAAAAAGGTTTACCCCAAAAAATTAAGTAGTTTTTATTTTTGCACGGACTTTTCAAACGACCCTCGTAAAACTCATGGTTTTCTGACTAGGATTTAGGAGTAATTAAATTAACATTATTTCTAAATTTACTAAATTACGTGGTAAAAGGAGAAGAATTTTATTGTAATATAATAATATAAATGAAATTAGCAGGAAAATGATAATCAAAGGAGAATTTGTAGACTTAAATTACAAAAGATATAATTCAACGCAACTAACACAAACTTATCCTTTGTGTTGTACGAAGGAAGGTAGAAAATGCTGTAGATTTTCTAGCTAGATGCTGCTGTTCCTTTAATGAAATTAGTACACAACTCTTTAATAAAAAATTGTCAGTGTGAGTGTCAGCCAGAGCGAATGGCAAAAAGATTGGAATTTTGTATTTGTTTAGATTACTGCAAAAAGTAAAGTTTGCCTTATATAGGTCAGCTGAAAGGCTTCCTTTTTAGCTTAATTGTTTTCATAAGTGTAAGGTTAATAACAAATTTTCTTTCTCTATTGTTTAGAGTGACTAAAATTGAGTTTTACGAGTTACTTAAGTTTACTTAAAGCTTTATTGTTAGTAGCAATAAATTTATATTGAAGATAAAATTTGGCACTAGTAATTGTATTAAATGTTTTTTTATTATTTAATACTGACCTTAAATAGAAATTTAAACAAAAGTAATATTGCATTATGGATTTAAATTTATTATAATTCAAGATTTGGATTTGGATATAAGTCATATAGCGGCGGGTGTTGGTCTAGTGGTCAAGAAAGCGGCTTTGTACTTGAGAGATCCCCAGTTCGAATCCCGCGTATGACTACTTTTTATTTGCTAGAAAAATATTTTATACAGTAAAGTAAGAGCTTCGGACCCCCGTCCAAGACACCTAATTGGTAGCTGGACGTTAAGCCCCGCCTGAAAAAATAGGCGTTTACTTTACTTATTCGTCGAATACATTGGCCAAGAGATGTAGTCTTATATTATGGGACTGCGAGACATACTAAAACAGCTCTTGGTGTTTCAGTAGTTTATTTCGCTTAACCAATGATTCTCGCAGGAGTATTCATTTTGAGGATGTACTGTAAATTGATGTAGACTCTTTAATACCGTTTGTAGTATAATATACTGTTTTTTACAAGTTTACAATTTGATATGACAAATGACTAACGTGGAACCCCAACACTTAAATTGCCCATAGAACTCAAACGTTTAATATATAACACTATTCTCAAACTTATGTAGACTTACGGACTAGAGCTGTAGGGTTCAGCCAAGCCTATAAATATACGGACTGTTCAGACATTTCACGACCTCAACATTCCCTTCATAGACCAACTCGCCAAGACGAAATATCGCCAGTTCCATACTGCTCTCTCTACTAGCTCTAATCCTCTTGTACAGTCTCTCGCCTCCTCTGACAACCATAACGATCCTCCTCGCCGACTAAATCTTTAATGGCCCTGAGACTTCCTTTAAGTCTGAAGACCATAATCATCATCCTGTAGAGAGTGGTTCCGCTGGGTAGTTTCTCTCCTCCTGCTTTTCACGCATCTATTCATCTTATGTACCTCCCATTTACTCATTATGCTGATTGTTAATAACTAAATAAATTAAAAAAAAAAAAATTGAGAAAGACTTAAATGTCTTTGAAATTTTGAATATGAAACGAAATTTAAAGGAATAAACGAAAAATCGTGTCAAAACGTCAAAAAAAAAAAGTTTAGGCGTGACAATGTCGAGGCCCAATGGTCCCTAGAATCATCTCAGAGCTAGCATTACCCGAATGTCTGTGCGGCAGAAAAGGTACTTAGAGAATAAAATTTAAGGACAGCGCACATAATAATCGACTTATCTACACAATGATACTGAAACCTACCTGGACTTACGGAATGGAACTTTGGGGCTCAGCCAAAGCTTCCAATATCTATAGAATCCAATTCTTCCAGTCAAAAACTCTCCGTCGAATCGCTAATGCTTTTTACTTTGTATCAAACTTTACCTTGCACCGAGATTTCCTTGTTCCCTATGTTTCAGAAGCTGTAAGATCCCGTTACATTAAATTCTATACATCAATCACCTCACATCCCAATCCTCTACCAGGAAATCCTCCCAGGTGGTTGAAGCACAGGTGGCCACGCGATCTTCTAAATGAAGTAAGTGCCAATTACAATAGTGAACTGTACCACTTTCGGAGTTTCACCACTGGGTGAATTCTCCCCTCATGTATTCATGTATTTATTCTATTATCATGTTGTATCAGCTTCACTTGTTGCAGAATTATACTGCAGTTGTGAAAATAAATAAAGTGAACAAAAAAAACAAAAAAGGAGAGCGTACCAAGCACTAACCACTGACAAGTAACCTCCTTCCTGAATCCGTCACTCTAGTTGGGAATCTTATGACCGACTAAAAATTATAAGATTCAAAGATTTTGCCAAGACATTTGCTGTCAAAGATTAACTGTGAGAATGAAAAAGTGGGCCTAGAGTTTGCCTTAGGGAAATCCCACAACATTAAGTTTAATTATTAATTGAAGTAATCCGTTTGACAATTTCAGATCCCTAAAAGTATATGGAAATCCTAGTTAGTCAGCTTTCTTTATAATGAAAGTGTAGATTTTGACAACAGGTAAAACATCTTTGACACCTTTGAATCCTCTTTCATACTGATTGAATCAAGAACCTCCATTCATATGGGCCCATCTCCCTTTCACCGTCCTCTTTGAATGTCGTCTCTCTTATCTAATGCCGTGCATATCATAAATTTAGATCATGCATTTATAGCAAGGAAAACACATTTCGTTTACTAATAAATAAGTAAATGTGTTTGTGTATAAGTATATATTGTGTAGAAATTGTGCGAGTTTGACTTTAAAGGAATACGAGTCTACTCACACAGGCAGACTTTACTAATTTGGCCTAGTAAAATATGAACGGTTTTCCCTCAGCGGAGCGTACACCGCCCCCGACCACTGGCGCTCCTGCGCGAGAACCGGCCCCCAAGCTCTACGCTAGGTCACTACCACATCACTCCAATGTTTTGAGCTGGCTGTAATGAATACTTGAATTAAGGGGAACACTAGTTATATATTGTATTTGGATATGGACCAGCTTTCCAGCTAAATGGTTTTCTCATGCAAAGGCTTTGCCTCGTACAATTACAGGGCGTATGGTTAAACACTGCCGCCCCCTTATCGCAAAATCCATTTTATCCATACCCAGTACCAGCAATACTCGCGTCGGGTAAAGCTCCCATACCATTGGTTACTGCCAAATCCTTACTGTAATTAGATTTGCTCCATTAATCCAACCTATTCGATGACTAATTACTTGTTTAGAATTTGTTAATCCCACTCTCACATTTATTCAATATTTCTCACAAAACTAAATAGCAGAACATTATTTTAATCAAAGATTTAATTAAAATTTATCTAACATAATCGTGGAATTATATAGATGGAACAGACCAGCAGTGAGAGTGTTGAAAACGAAGCCTATGAGGCAATGGTCATCACTAGGATGTTGGGTGATGGAGGAATCCTTTTTCTTGGGGTAAAGGAGTCATAAAGCTTTACGGAATGATCATCCTACTCCTGCATCACTAGAATTTCACAAATCATCTTTGGAAATCACTTATTATATCAAATCTAAGCACGCTCCTTTAAAAAACATTTTAATTTGGGGTCAATTATTGGAATATCTGGAGGGTGCTTAGTGCAAAGGAATGCACGGAACTCCAGAAAGATTTTACTTTGAATACAGGCATCTTTCTTTTCTAGCACTTTTTAAGTTAGAAGGGCCATTTTTATAAAATGTTAAGGAGCTTTGAGGCAAGTTTTGGGTTGATAGACTAGTAAGATATCAGCAGTTAAAAATGATGAGGGCTTTCCTAAAGATCATGCCAACGCAGAGAACACCTTTAGAAGGTGGATCTGTAACGAGAGGGTACTTACAGATTTCGTGAAGATATGAAGGTAACTCCAAACTCCCCGGTTGGAAGAAGATGGTGATGCAACTATCAAAATAGAAGAATTAGAATCATGGAATTGACCAGAAACTGAACGGGTGTAACTTCCAAGAACTCAATCAAATTCGGAGATTTCTTAGGTATATTAGACTGGAGGAGGTGCCATGGGGTCTAAAACTAGTAAGAAAGAACCCTAATAGATCTCGAAGGTTGCTGTGCATCATTAAACCCTGTTAAAAAGAGAGAAAGTATAGAAAAGAAAAATCCTATCCCGATGAACCAAGATCAAATGACAATTCAAAACCAAGCTCATCTTTCAAGCTGTAGACCTCTATACGTTCTTGGCTTGTTCTTCCACAAATCGGGTCATTTTTTCCATACTCTTTCGCGGAGTTGAGCAAGCACCTCACGGTAGTAATGTTGATTAATTATAATCGATATTATCATCCGTTTTGGACGTGGAAGGGCGACCCAGGCGGTCATCATCTCCGACGTCTTCTCGGCTATCTTGGAAACGCTTAAACCACTCAAAAACTTGCGCGCGTGATTAACATTCATCGCCGTAAACTTCTTTTAATAAAAGATAAGTTTCAGTAGCTGTTTTACTCAGTTTCATGTGAAATTTCACGACAATTCGTTGCTCTACTACATGTGTAGTATCATGTTTTCGGCAAAACGAAACTAACACCTCTTAAACAAACGACGGTTCCGGTCAGACAGATTTCTATAGAAACACGTGAGACGCTGCAATCGAAAGAGAAGGCTTTACGCCGCACAGCTGTCGATCGTTAGGATTTGGCGCATGCATAGTTCTTCTGTAGCAGCATCAGTCTCGTTATTTAATAGCCACATCTCGTAAGTGAATGTACTTGGAAAGAAAACTACTGCATTGGCACTTCTAGTGAGGGTTTAAGTGCAAGTAGAGGGCCAAAAGGAGTATTACTTATTAATCCAGAACCCATACTGGACAATCTAGCCCTCCTTCTTCTTCTTCTTGACATTGCTACTCAGTCAGTGGTTAGTACTTTTGGATTGTATTCTAACGAGTGGGATACAGGCACTTAAATATTGGGAGCGACTATTTTTTCAGGCGGGCTTAACTTCCAACACCAATTAGGTGTCGTGGACGGAGGCGACTAGCAAACATACTTTACTGTAAATTTCTTTTATTTACCATTAAATAAAATCCAAGGCCTAAGACCGAGAATCGAACCCAGTACCACAATGCATATAAGCTTAACAGGTCTCGCCTCTGACCGCTCGGCTACCGTAGCGCCTGGTTAATCATTATTTATTCAGATTTTAACTTATGAATTTATGGTAATCTCAGGAAGTGTCCTCTACTCAAGAGGGAGGGCTCAAAGGCAAAGATAAATTCAGGAGATGGGCTAGAACAAGTCCCGTTGTGGTATGAGGCACTGCGAGAGTCAGTTCGCCTAAAAGTTTTACTTAAGTAATTCTACACAGCACCTGACTGAGATAAGAAGGTATAAGATTCTCTTTCTAATGTAGCTCACAGCCGGATTTAATAATAAATAAGAAATTTAGTACCTCACTGACGGTAAATTTAAATTAAACTTACAGCATTCACAGAAAACTAAATTGAAAGAACTTAACTAAAAGACAGCATCATCGTATAAAACAGATCTGTACTCATTTGAAAACTTACTGATGAAACTATGAGAGATGTTATTAGAAATAAGGAACCATTTCTATTGGTTCAACAAAAAGTGACGTTAACAATATCTGAACTGGGGCGATTATGAGAACAATCCAGTGAACTAGTAATTGTCGTTACTCATTTTTGTTGGAAATCGACTGAAATGCAAAGAAAGTTCCTTCAATGCAATTACAAAGACGGATTTCTTTTAAAAACCATATATAACTTCTTCTTTTTTTTTCTTGGTTTATTGTATGTTTTACATTAGACTATTTTACTTCATTTAAGCCTAAGAAGTAGCCTAAATTAATAAATATAAAGTAGAGTAATGCCTTAAGCAGATTTTACTAGCCAATTGTCTGTCGAGGACTGAAGCGACTACTTTACTATAAATTTCTCATATAAAACAATAAATGTAATCCAAGATCTAGACTGGGAATCGAACCCAGCACTACCATACATCGATACATTTGCGGGCATCGCTACACTCCTTGGCTAGCTGCCCTAAAATTAATATTCACCCTTGAAGAAAAAGAGTCTAGGTAGTCTGACCTCATAGCCTTTCTTCCGCGAAGAACTCTGGTATGAATTCACCACTATTCCTGGGTCAGTAAATGATCATGCCCACTTAAAAATTGAAACCATGTAATCTCCTTGTCCGTAGATAGGTTAGGAGAAATTCGCCCGCCTGGTTCAACCACAATGTGACAGCGCTTTCCTTCGATTTTCCCAAAAAGTAGTGCAAATGGACAGTTTTTATCCTCGTTGATCTAAATCCTCTCCTCTTTTCACCAGCCGATCTGGCTCATCGTTTCCCAATTATGCCGTAGTGTCGGACTGAAGCGACTTAGTCATCTCAATGGTTGAGACAGTTCAAAACACTGTTCTTCTTCACGTCATTCTGTGCGATCCAGGCCGTCACGAGAGCCCAACAAAAATAGCGTTAAGGCCTTACAACTGACCAATTTTGTTTTTTACATTTTTCGTAAAAATTCCATATATTAAGAACATTATTCGCTTAATTATCGTGTATATATTGTGTGAGTTTTATAAACTTGCTTTTCGTTGGAAAAATATACGAAAAAATGATTTCAATAACCGTTATATATCTGAAAGTTATACTGTTGTGTAAATAGCAGCAGGCTGTTCAAACTGTGCAAAACAGCTATATCTTTATTTAATTAAAATGAACAGCATGGAGTCTTAATTGCCAGCTTTTGTAAAACTGATGAAAGTTGCCTACTGCTAATGAAGTTTAAAATAAACATCTGTATGAATATGAAGTGAATAATACATAAAATTGCATTTTACTACGTACAAAATCTAATTATAGTCGAAAAGTATTTAGTAGAAGAGGTTAAAAGAAGTATTGCTAACCTTAGCAAGAAGGCACGTCATTTTTAAGAACAAAATTCTAAGAGAAAGAAATACTTTACAGAACGAAGTAAAGAGGGAAAAAGATAATTAAATACCAAGCCCTGGGCGACTGCTTCTATTTAACAAACAGTAGCATGGTATAATTCTGAACATTATTCTCCTAAACAATTTGAGTGGATTTACAATAAAGAATCCCCTAGTTATAACGACAACAATAATAATAATTAGAGAACAGATTAGCTATGCGATTAGCGTGTTGGACTCCCACGCGAAGATCTCGGGTTCAAATCCAGCTGATGGCCCTTAAAATTTTTTCTTCCTAGGAGTTTCTTACAGCTAACTGTCCGGTGATGGACAGTGTTGTCTGTAACGAGAAAGGCTGAAGTGCACTGAAAAAAGCTCCATGCACCAATAACTTCAGAGTTTAACGTGCCTTAATATAAAAATATCAATGATTTAATTAAAGTGGACCCTTTGTTTTTCTTAGATTTCTCAAACTCTACCACAAATACTAACTTGGAAACTCCACATCAGAAAACAAAGAATGATAATAAGCTCCAAAACGTTTGAACGTCTACTCCTAATACAAAAGACTCTTCAATACAAAAGACTGATACACGCGGCAATTATCCAGCCTATCTGGATTCACATCTACAAGTTATAGAATAAGATATTCTGATTATTTTAAATCAATTAACACAAATCCGTTATAGAAATGGCAGAAAAGATAATAGCTAAACTATGGGGTTCAACAAAGACTCCCCGGATTCCTGTCATCCAATCATCCTAATCATCTCTCCGACTAATTATTGACGCACCCTATTATGTTTCCGATTTCACTATCCATAATGGCCTCATACCCCCTTTCGTTTCCGATCTGATTATCCCCTCAATATAGGTAATACCGCTCCTACTCTTGAGCTCTTGACAATCCCCTGATATCCGCCATATCAGCACCCACTCTAATTTAAAAGAAAAGCGACCAAAACTAGAACTAGAGTGTATCACCCTCCTCATTTCTATTTCATTATAATGAATGAATTTCATTTTTCGGAAATTAATGGTCTAGTTTTGAAACGTTTCTGGAAGGATAAAAAAAAAAAAACACCGACTGGCAAAGAAGTAATGAACAGCAACATCTACAAGTTATAGAATAAGATATTCTGATTATTTTAAATCAATTAACACAAATCCGTTATAGAAATGGCAGAAAAGTTAAGCAAGAAGCAATTATTAACACTAAACTCACCGCCATTCGCAAGTAAAAATTAAAGAAAGCTATAAACGAAAAATGTATAGTTTTTTACACTTTTTGGCAGAAATATAACAGTAAGTATTTCTTCGTTAATGTGTAAAGTTATTACCTATAGGAAATAATTTGAAAAAAAAACTGTAGCTGTGTCATGGACCCGACCGTGTGTTGTACGTGAATACATTTACGTAACGGGTTATATTTTTTATATAAAATATTTGTATTTATGTATTTAGGATGAAATCAAGGAAACAAATCGACGATCGAACACAATCTATACCTATACAGTCCGTTGTCGATGTAGAAGGGATTTCATCATCCACTTGCATAATTTCAACCGCCCTAGCTGCAGATGACACCGTCGTTGATCCGCTCGGCCGCATTCATTCTTTTACGTTCCCGGCACAGCTTGACTCGGTCATTTAGTGTTTTATTATTACCATTCGATTGTTCTTGAGAAGCCCTTTCCAACCGTATACGATCTCTGTATTTGGTTTTGGCTTTTCGACGCGTATAGGCCGACATTATATATTTTTGATAATATTTTTTTATTCTAACACCTTATTATATTCACTGTCACTATTTTACACTAATGTTTTATGTTCAATCGAAAGAATGTGACGACAGCTGACGATTAAAACTTAAATGAACATCGTAGCTTCTCCGAGTCAAACGTTATAGAAATTGCAAATCTCGGTATGCAGTAAAATGATCTCAAAATGGCGGCGCTTCCTCCTCCACCGCTCGCGATGCGTCACAGTCCTCGCTTATCGTAATGAATTCTTTGATCCTTTAGCTATCCAGTGGTATAATTTAATTTTGGATGTAGACGATAGATTCGAAACTATAATGCCAAACTGTATCCCCCGATTTTGTTATCATTAGGTTTTTTGGATTGCCTCCATATGATAGCTTTAAAGACGTATTCACGTCAAAAAATTTGAATTCAGGGAAATGTTTCCAAGTCAAGTTAATGGTAAAGATTTTATTAAAATTGTTTACTTCACAAATGAAAAGAACACTCCAAATTTATAATAAATTTCAAAGAAATAGTGAAAAAAATAGAAACATTTAAGAACAAAACATTTACTCTTTATTAATGAGGTAACAAATTTCAGAATAAATAATTAATTATTTATATTGCGTTTATATAATATTTATTTAGTAATTTAATTCTCTCAACTTTACCCGAGCAAAATAAACTAATGTACTGCTGGAAGGTATCCAGCAAGTTATCTGGTTCGCTGTTTTATACCCGGACATATGTATTATTTCTGGAAGAAATAATATGTATTTTTTATTATCCTAGTAGCAGGCTCTGTTATTACTATTAGTAATTTGTTAAAACAAATGGTATTATTTCTACATTTTAACAATAATTATCTTCGTACTTTTATTGTAGAATTTGGTCACTTTTTTCCTAGTTAGTATGCAAACTCCTTCATCAGGATGTCCGGGACTTTCAAAGATATACTAAAGATTAGTCTTCGAACCTTCACTTGACATTGCCTCTACCCGGACAACTGTTTCTAGTAGGACAACGGAGTTGTAGTGACGTATTGAAATATTGATGCAATTCTTGAGGAAGAGGAATAAATTAAAAATCTGTTTTGCTCTTAAGAGCAACATTTATACTGTAAATAATATTGAGTTATTAATAGTTATTATAATAATATCATTATATTTTTAAGTTCATGCATTATTTTATTCATCAAATTAGTCATTCCAATATTTTAAAATTATAGATTCGAGTTTCGAGGCTTCATTTCGGGTGTTTTTCAGCGGCTAGAGGTACTCATTAAGAGATCCTTTTGAAGGTACGCCACCGTCTTCCAGGCCGAGGTTCTTGCAATTAAAACATGTTCTGAGAAAAACCTGAGGATAGATCCTAGAAATAGGGAGATCTGTATCTTTTCGGACAGGGCCAGGCTACAATGAAGGCCCTTACTTCCTTCAGAACTACCACTTTCCTGATTTGGAAATGTAAAAAGGCGGTGGAACAACCGGCTCGGCACAATAAAGTTCAGGTAGAATGGGTGCCGGGTCATGTGGGGATCAAGGGAACGGAGCCTAAACTCCATTCACTGGCCCGGAACCTGTCCTGGGGATCACCAAGGGTGCAGTTCGTGTGGCTCTCAGAGATTGAATCTGGAGAGCATGAAAAGAACTGGGTGATGTGTGCTGGGGTCAAACACAGCAAGACTATTGCGCCTTGGCTGTGTAAACGAAGAGCCGAAGAGACTCTGCGCTAGGGCAGAGATCAGATTACTCTGATTACAGGCCTATTCAGGGGACATGGTAGGTTCAGGAAGCATCTGTACAAGGTGGGGGCTTATTAGCTCGAAACCGTTGTGCAGATTGTGTCAGGAAGAGGTGGAAACGGCCTCTCACATGTTGTTCGATTGTGTTGCAATCGATTGGTTGCGCTATGAAACCTTTGGAACTTGAGACCAAAGGAGATAGTAGCGCAAAAAGAACTAGTAGGGAAACATCTCAACCTCCTGAGTAGGGGTGGTTTCGCCTACTAGATCCAAAAAGGGGACTGTGGTGCCGAGGGGGTAGGCTCCGTTCTGCTTTCTAATTCTAATTCTTCTAAAAAACTTCATGCTAGCACAAGACCATAATCCGAAAATTCAGTTTATTTGTAGCAAAATGTTGTATGAATGAAAGAAGACTTTGAGAGCTAATCGGACCATAGTCACTGCGATCTGTAAAGATCTATTGAAATAGCTTCCGCTGATGACCAAAGTTAAACGATCGTTTCGAGCATACCTAAAGCCTAATGCCCACAAACAGGTCTCAAAACCACCTGAGAAACGCCACCTTGTAGCTCAAAGCCGAAAACCTATATACGCCCTTTTGTGGAACCAAGTTGCTGCCACATCCTCACAAGAGAAGTGCCCATAGAGTGCTGAACACTTTCTCAGTCCAAGCGTACCCTGCAATGGGTCACCATCGACTACATCCAACTACGAGCTCATAGGTCTTTTGTATGCTTAGCCAGCTGACCTATGAAAGCTACTGAACCACTGGTTAAGCAAGTCTGCTGCAAAATTTTTGGCGGTATGCCCACGAATGAATTCCTTCGCTCATCTCACGCCATTAGGTCTAGGAGTTACTGCGAAGCCATGACTTCAAAGTCTACTCTTCTTAAACCAGGGTCGAATTCCCAGTTTGGTACTATCGACTGAAGAATTTAGTTCATTATGATACAGACTGGACCCTGAAAGGATTAAATTGATATCTTAAATATTCATCCTGCAATGTTCTATTGTGAGATATACGTATTGTAAAAAGGTAAACAATATTATCTAAAAAGTCATTTTATTGGGCTTGGGACATCTCAAAACAGATATTTTGGGTTAAAACACCAATTTTGGAAATTGAGCATGCTCGGAATGCTTTTCCTTCCCTAGTAAGAGATAGAAAAGTCTTGAATTATTGTTTTTCAAATTCATATTATTCCAGACTGGTTATTATATATATATATATATATATATATATATATATATATATATATATATATATATATCAACGAATTTGTGCCATTCCTCACCTTGTTATTTAACAACAGTCTCTGTTGGTATACATTTTGTGTAAGAGAGAGGTAAAATCCAATTTGTTAAAAAGGAAAATCTCTTTTATATTGTTAAATATTTATAATAATTTTCTATTATAATAAAGTAAATAAGAACGTATTTTTGTATGAAATTATAAGAAAACAATTTTATTTGTATAGGAAAAGAAGGATGAACAATGTTCAACATCAATATTTCAGTTTTATTCTGAAATTTATTCAGAAAAGGACAGATTATTCAAGTTTAAACTCTTGTTTGCGTTGCTCCACTCTCAGCGTTCCCTTTTACGCAAAACTGAAGATTTATTTTAAATTAAGTAAAAGGTTATTATTCCATGTTTCCAGATTATATAATAAATTTCGAACCTTTGAATTATAAAGTTTAAACACAACTAAATAACATCTGTGTCTGAGAAAACTGAAAAAGAATAGAAAGTAAAGAAACGGAATTGGTTCTCATCTAGATTAGATGCAACTAAACAAAAAATCAAAGGTATTTCCCAAAGAATGTGGTACTGCACATATTTTACTCAAATATGGGGGAATAATTCAATTTGTTCATGTTCAGATAATTCGATATATTCAACAATACTCAAAGTAGTAAAAACAGCAAAGAATAATAATTCTAATAAACACAGACTTTTAGCTCAGTGGGAATAACTTTGACGAGGAGTTCCCGGATTTGAATCCAGCTGCTGGCGGAGGTTAGATTTTCTCTTCATAGGAGCTTCTGTTGATGGACAGTATCGCCTGTAACAAGAGAACATTGTCCGGGAACCGGCAGTAAACTGAAAAAGGCTTCGGGAAAAAAACGATAGATGTTGACGCACTTTTTAAATTAACAAACCACAAAAAATCATATTATTATACATATTAGAGGATTTATATGAGATTGCAGGATAAAGTGGAGTTTTCTGTATCTTGTTTTAGCAACTTGTGTGACAAAAGGAATGTTAAGGGCAGAGTGTATAGTCAGGTTGGAGACATAAAAAGGAGCGTCTACAATAGTTCGAAGTATTTTAGATTGAAGAGATTGAATCCTTTGGAGATTGGAGCGTTTGGTTGAACCCCACAGCTCTATTCCATACGCCCAGATGGGTTTTAAAATAGAAGTAAAACTTGCGATTTAATTTCCTACCACTTTTTGAGATTTTGTTTGTGGTTTTCAATTAGTTCCCACGATTTATTTCCAAAATTTGTACAAAAATCGCAGGCAACTTTAATTAGAAACATTTATTTCCAAAAAGAAAGTAATTAATAGCACTGCTGAGTGAGGGATAGGTTAGCCCTTCTCCCTTAGAATATTATTCCAGTTTAATTTAAGATACTTTTCAAGTATCAATTTTCATGAATGGATTTTTCACTTTTTTAAAAGAAATTTTTGAAAATAATTATTATAGCCGAGCGACGATAGCCGAGCGGTTTGAGGCGTGGCTCCCGCAAAGCTAAGATGTATTCTATGGTACTGGGTTCGATTCCAGGTCCAGGCTTTGGATTTTATTTTATGGTTAATAAACGAAATTTACCACAAAGTATTTTTGCTAGTCGCTTCCTTTCACGGCGCCTAAACAGTGGTTGGACGTAAAGTCCGCCTGAAAAATAGGTATTAAGTTACTTTTTACAGTAATTATTATATAATTAGGTGGTGTAACTTCTTACATATATATTAACTTTTAATTGAATAATGACATTTTGTTGTTGAGTTAAGTTCATTTTTGTGTAATGTGCGGATATATAATATAAACTAATAAATATTTTTGATAATTAACACTGCATTGCTAAACTGGAGTCAATTTGACTCCAAAAAAATAGGAATGGCTCTGTTTCCCCACATCACATAGCGATCCCAAAATGCTTTTAGATATGCTATACTCTACTCTCTCACCATTCGATAGTCACGAGCTAAAGGCCGTGGAATTCTTAGTTTCTTTTTGCAGTTTAGTTTACTTGAACCATAAGAGTCATTTTGACTCCAGATTGGCATTACACGTAGATATATCGGAGTCATTTCGACTCCTGATTGGTAATATTAGTAGATATTCTGTTATTAACTTGACTCCAGATTATTGTCTAAATGCTTATTTGATAAATTTACATAATTTTCATAGAAAGTATCAAGGCACAAAAAAAAAGCCTCTTTCTAGAATTGATTTTCTGTCCGAATTGCAGCAAAAACTTGCAGCGAATTGGGTAATTTCCTGATCCGTGTCAACAGCGCTCAGTAATTGAAAAAAATAGTGAATGCAATTTAAAAAAAATGAAAAAGACCCTAATCAGAAGGCGCCAATCAGGTTTCTAGAAAATACTGAAATTGCTGCGATCCTAAGTTGAAGTTAATTCCTTCTGCGCGAAATGTTAAAGCCGATTTGTGGACAGCGCCAAAATTTGTTTTTTCGTTCTTAGTTCCTATCCTTTCTCATCCTTTAATGCAAATTACCACATTGGCAATAACTGATAAGTTCGAGCATTGGCAATGCAGTGTTAAATGTGTTCGGAGTTCGAAAAAATAGTTTATTTAATACCTGGAATATTGCAGACAGAGAAAGTGATATGGGCTCGCTTACAGCAGATGTTTCTAATGTTGCAAGAAATCATTAAATAATTTTTTTTGTTTTTAGATATAAATTATGGAGCTGTCCCGTTTAAGTAGATGATTTGCGCTAATTACGAGATGATACTTTGTTCTTTGAAAATCAAATAAAATTGAGTGGTCTTAATTTTGGTATAAAAAGATTTTTTAATAATTTTTAAAAGTGAATAGACAATAAGGAAAGGTTGATATTGAAAAAGCGGAGAATATATTTGACAGAGCTAATGTTCAGTAAGGAATGTTCACATAAATGAAATTGGAAGAACGATAGCAACTTAAAGGGGGGAATTGGTAAAGTTTGGTACCAGGCTGGCCATCCATAGTGGGGGCATTCTGAAGACTTTAGGAAGCCCCGTTTCAGTTACACCTGTTCTCCTTCAGAATCCATTGCCCCAAACTCTTTATACAACAACTCCCACATCTTGCTCTCTCTTCGTTACTAAAAAAGAACAACTATCCTACCTTTTTCCATTCGTTCTGCAATCTTATTCTCACCCTTGTAAATACGTTAACTGAAGATACTATAAGAAAAAGTAAGAAAAGAAGGTTGCTACTTTTACCTTTAGAAAGCAGTATCATCTGGCCTCTTTGCCGACTATTCATTCCACTTCTTTTCGGTATGTTAGTAGTTTTTACAAGTACTATAACCAAGATCTTCCCACCGGCCATCTTAAATTACACAATACTCTACCCTATTTTCAAAAACGTATTCTCCATGTTTTCTAATAAAATGAAATTATCTTCTAATGATACTAGTTTCTGTGGTTGTAACACTAATCTGACCCAATAAGATAACAAAAGTTTTGAATCCCACTAATGCTTCCAATGCCATGTAATACATAAATTACAACTATCAATAGCCTAAGCCCTGAAGGTGAACTTATCCATAGCCCGGACAAAAACACAAAATAATAACTGAAATTGGTTATAATCTTTCTTCTTTCTGGAGTAATAAATCAGCCACTAAAAACAATGAACAATACTCAACAATAACAAATTGTATGATACGAGGTCTGTAAATTAAGTAATGAGACTGATTTTTATATTCAAAAAGAATTACAATTCTATATTGTCACCTTCAAAATAACTTCCTTCTGAAGCCACACGGCGCTGGAGACGTTTCTTCCACTCCTTATAGCAGTGCTCGAACTCCGATACTGGAATAACCTTCAGCTGGTCGGTTACAGCCGTTTGAATGTTTTCGACTGTCCCCAAAATGAGTTCCCTTCAGGTGATTTTTCAACTTCGGGAAGAGAAAAAAGTCACAAGAACTCAAGTAAGGCGAATAAGGAGGCTGAGGAGCCACAGGAATGTTTTTACTGGCCAAAAACTCGTTTATTGAAATTGCTGTGTGACAAGGAGCATTATCGTGATGCAACACCCACTTGTTCTTTATGTTTGGTCTCACACACGAATGACCCTTTTTCGAAGTTTTTCAAGAACCTCTCGGTAAAAGTGTTGATTGACAGTTTGACATTGAGGTAGAAACTCTTTGTGGACGATTCCGTGGATATCGAAAAAACAAATCAGCATGCATTTGATCTTCGACTTCGCCATCCTTGCTTTTTTGGGCTTTGGAGAGGTTGAAGTGTGCCACTCCATGCTCTGGTTTCTGGGTCGTACTCAAACATCCAAGACTCGTCACCAGTGGCACACTTGTGGCTTTTTTCTCTTCCCGAAGTTGAAAAATCACCTCAAGGGAACTCATTTTGGGACAGTCGAAAACATTCAAACGGCTGTAACCGACCAGCTGAAGGCTATTCCAGTATCGGAGTTCGAGCACTGCAATGAGGAGTGGAAGAAACGTCTCCAGCGCTGTGTGGCTTCTGAAGGACTTTATTTTGAAGGTGACAATATAGAATTGTAATTCTTTTTGAATAAAACAAAATTAAAAATCAGTCTCATTACTTAATTTACAGACCTCGTATGTTGAAAATTTATATTTTTCAGTAACCAAATATTAAGGGAATGTGTTGCAAATGTTTCAAATATCGATATTTTCAACTTAGTTGTTTATTGAGAAGTTTTAATTAACCGAATCAAGGCAACGGTAGCCGAGCGGTTAGAGGCGAGACCAGTAAAACTAATAAATATTGTGGTACTGGGTTCGATTCCCGGTCTTAGGCCTTGGATTTTATTTAATGGTTAATAAAAGAAATTTACAGTAAAGTATGTTTGCTAGTCGCCTCCATCCACGACACCTAATTTAGTTGGACGTAAAGCCCCGCCTGAAATTACCCGAATCAAGGTTTCTAGAGGGCGTTGCTAATGGGCAACTAGACGAAGAAGCAGAACAAAGCTCCGAGTGCCAATAATTTCAAATTTTGACGTCTTAAATGTCTTTAATAAAAAAATAAATAAATACAAAATTGAATCAAATGCTTGCCACAAAGATTACTTTATTTTAACTTTTTATTTTTATTTTATTGTTTTTATAAATCTTTTATTAAAATTCACAACTTCGAAAACTGTTACAACAAGCAAATGTGATGTAGTATAATGTCGAGAATGAAGATTGGAGAAGGCACCCAGTGGCGACACTCCATTAATGTGAATAGATGCACTACGAGTATACTGCTCTTATGAGGAGAGTAGATCGCGGGGCCATCTTCTCTTCAATCTCCTTAGAGGATTACCTGGTATTGCGGAAGAAGATAGGTGTTCTATGAGAGGGTTAAGATGAGCTGCTTAAGAGGAATGAAATTTTAAGGAACGAGTTTTAGCGAAAGGGAATTTGAGATCATTATGGATGGTGAGGTTAGAAAAATTGAACGGAGCGATAAGTAGTTTTCGTAATATTTTTGACTGTAATGTCTGGAAGGCGTAGTGAGTTGGAACGCTTAGTCGATCCCTATACTTCGATGCCGTATGACCAAATAGGTCTTTTGTAATTTAGATTGAGTTTCATCGTTTTTCAAGTAGTCTGGTGAGACGTTTTGTAGCGTTAGTTAGTTTCTTGTCTTTTCAGTCTAGTATGGCGTTATTTTAACTTACTTCAAAATCTCTGTGCGATAGTAAAAATTTTCAAACTTCATTGTTATAATCAGAATTGACAATGAAATCTGATTTTTTATACGCAGAAATTTCAATCGTCTCTAACTATAGTTTCATTTAATTATGAATTCGGCAACAATATACACATTTCAAAGCAGAAGTTTTACCTTAAATCATTATTCCATTACAAAATAATGTCTTTGGTTGTAAACTAATATTAACTACCGTAGAAAATATTTTAAGAATTCAAATATTATAAGTTACATACAACTATAGAAGTATTTCAACTTAAAGGTCACCAAAGTTATATTTGCTTTCAGCTGGTGGGCAGTCAAGGGAATGGAGTAGATAGGTAACAAGCAACGTTGTAGCCAAACTTGATAATGGACCAAGTGAAATAAGGTAAGTTAGGCAAGTTGGAACATAGTTGAGTTGTGGACTGGGAGCACTTGTCACTCACAGACTGGGTCAGCTCCTCAGCCTTCAAACTCATGGACACATCAAGAGCTGGCTCGCTTTACATTCCAAAACTAAACTTCTTAACGAAATTGTTATAATAAATTGTAAATTGTGTTTTGGCAAGTAGGGCGCAACAATAATGTATTTGTCGAATATTAAACCTTACTCAAAGGATGCTAAATTAAATCTCAAATTTAGTTATTGGTTATTTACATTTGCTATTTTCAACTTTAAAATAATCTCTTTAAGCAGTATCAGAACTATACATTTATTTAGTATGAACAGAAATTTAAGAGATGATTGAAATTATCTGACTCACTCTAAATAAGCAATTAATTTGGCTTTTAGGAACTCGTAAAAAAAACAAATCTTTCAGTAAAATCAATCAACAAGAAATATACTGGATCAAGAGTTCCTGAAATAGCCAATGACCCCGATTTATTGTGATATAACTGCAACTAAGCCACATGTTAATTGAGGCTTAAAATAAGCACGTACGCTCAATGTACACAAGAAGATATCCTTCTGAGATGCAACCCCATTATTGCTAACCAGGTGGTAATTCATGACATCTTACTCACACCTGTAAAGTCGATACAGGTAATCAGATCTGAATTTGTGTTATCTTTTACGAGGGTCGTTTGAAAAGTCTGTGCAAAGTCAGAGAGATAGCACTACTGGCGCGAATCGAGGTTATGTTTAGTTAGTAGCATCTCTTGGAAGAACACATACCAAGTTTCAGCCAGATCGGTCTATTTCTTTGTGTTTGGCATTCGTTTGAATCGAGGAAGTCGAGTGATTTTCAAAAAATGGACGAAAAAGAATTTCGTGTGTTGATTGAACACTACTTTATGAAAGGCAAAACGCCTCAGGAGACTAAAGAGAAGCTTGATAAACATTATGGTGACTCTGCACCTTCGATTAGAACAGTTTATAAGTGGTTTCAAAATTTTCAGAGTGGCCATATGGGCACAAGTGACGCTGAACGTTCTGGACGCCCTGTTGAGGTTACTACTCCAGAAATCATTGATAAATTCCATGATATGGTGATGGATGACAGAAGAGTGAAGGTGCGTGAGATTGCTAGTGCTGTGGGCATCTCGAATGAACGGGTACATAATATTTTGCATCAACATTTGGACATGACAAAGCTATCCGCAAGATGGGTACCGCGATTGCTCACGCTTGACCAAAAACGAAATCGTGTGAAGTGTTGCAAGGACGGTTTGCAGCTGTTCCAGAAGAATCCGCAGGACTTTAAGCGTCGTTTCGTCACTGTGGATGAAACATGGATACATCACTACACTCCTGAGACCAAAGAACAATCTAAACAATGGGTTATCAAAGGGGAATCTGCGCCAAAAAAGGCGAAGACCGTTCCTTCGGCCGGAAAGATTATGGCGACTGTCTTTTGGGATTCGCAAGGAATAATCCTCATCGACCATCTGGAAAAGGGTAAAACTATTACAGGTGCATATTATTCATCGTTATTGGACCGTTTGAAAACCGAGCTGCAAGAAAAACGCCCACGATTGGCCCACAAAAAAGTCCTTTTCCATCACGACAACGCACCAGTTCACACCTCAGCAGTTGTGGTCGCAAAATTAATGGATATAGGGTTCCAACTCGTTTCACATCCCCCCTATTCTCCAGACTTGGCTCCCTCGGACTACTATTTGTTCCCCAATATGAAGAAATGGCTGGCGGGATAAAGATTTTATTCAAACGAGGAGGTGATTGCAGAAACGAATGGCTATTTTTCAGACTTGGAGAAATCCTATTATTCGGAAGGGATCAACAAACTAGAGCAGCGTTGGACGAAGTGTATAAGCCTAAAAGGAGACTATGTTGAAAAATAAAAAAGGTTTACCCCAAAAAATTAAGTAGTTTTTATTTTTGCACGGACTTTTCAAACGACCCTCGTATAATTAAACTTACATAAAATATTAATTAAAGTAACAAACATTTTCAAATGTACAGTAGTGTATATCGTATTATTCTAAATTCAAATTGATTTGTGTAAAACATTTTCATTATTTTTATTTCTTTTGTTTTAAGAGATAAGGAACTTCGAGTACTGTGACTAGGCAAGACTTCATCACAAGAAAGTGAGCTGTAAGTTCTCTAGGAAGAGAAAATATAAGGGCCAGCAGCTGGTTTCGAATCTAGCATCTCCGCTCTAAGTTTGGATTTGCTTCAAATGAGATCAACCTAGTCGGTACTACAAAAGAAACTAAAAAAAAAAGATAGCAGTCCTTTGTGAATGTGAAAAGGTGAACAAATTGTAAGTTGCATATTTGGCAACTAAAAAGATGACTATCCTTTCTTTAGAACCCCAACAAAAATGTGGTGTTATTGGGCATTTCATTGTCAAACAAAAAAACAATGAGGTAATTGTAAAGACGGAAATAGTGTCAATTTTTCAATTTTAATAAGGGCGGTGTGAATTTAATTTAATTTTTTTTATAAATAATATTTTGTGGAATTTTGAAATATGACAGTTTGCATTTAAATGTAAAATAAATTGTATTAATTTATTTTTGGACAAAATAAAATACTGACACTAAATTATGAATTTTTTAATGCTAATTCTGTAAATAAAAAAGAAAAAAAGTTAAAAAATGAAGTGTGTCTGTGTGGGAAATGGTCACACACAAAAATGAATGTCACCTTTCCCACGTTTAGGAGAGTATGCAAATTTGATGTGTCCTTTAATTTAGATTGAAATTTCTTCCCAGCGCATAACAGAGATGGCTAAGAAAAGGTTTCATATCAAGAGTGGGGTTTCAAATCAAAAGTTTGGTTAGTGACGAGATTTCAAAGTAATATTCGAGAAGTTACTACTTATCGAGGATAAAGTGGATCTAAAATTATTAATAAATAACGTTCTTATATGATTAGATTAGCAGTGCTATTTTTCATTTAATACTTCAGTTATTCACTTCCAAATTTCTGCAGTACCATCAGTAAGCACCTTCGAGCTCGTGATTGCATTGAAAAATACATTTTCTTCATATTAAGGACCTTAAAGTCACGGTAGGGCATCCTACTATTGTTCAGAACTATTTCAATCCTTAAAGAAGCGTTTATTGCTGAATAGTATAACATAAAAAAATTATAACAAATCAATTTAAAAAGTAACAAGTTAAGAATAAAAAAAAAAAATTTAGCATAATTTTTGACTTGTTTTACGTTGTTGCATAAATTAAGAGATTAATTAGAAAAATATTTAACTCAGTTAAGTTTTATATATTACTTCGAAGAGATTACATATTAGCTAATAGTTTGTACAGTTTAAATTGGTTGCTATAAAGATGGAAGAAGAGGCTAGCTGGTCGAGAGCCTTCATACTTTGTGTTCATGACGTAATTATGCCTGAGTTAAAACGTAAATTTTCCACATTAATGAGTTAATTAACGACCAAAGTTTGTAGTGGTAGTACTAGATGGTGGAAACGGCACTAGTGTTGGCTACACTGTTTGCAATAGTGGCTGTAAAGTTTTATACCAGACCGTAAATCTAAGTGAGTTACATCCTGGTGAAAAGATCGCTGGTTGGTGCTGCGACTGCTGTTATCAAGGCGCCCATTCTATGCACATTTGTGATCCAACTTTATCAAATCGACCCACCAACTCATTACATTTCAAATATTACTTCACTAATGAAAAAACTTAATTTGGAAACTAATTAGTGCAGTCAAGAGCTGCTCCATTGATGGCAAAAAAGGAAAAAAATGTCTTGTACAACATTATTTATTTCGAATGAATTGCTTAGATTTAAACTAGTCAAGCAATGGGAAAAATTAAAACAAGTTACATTTAAGGGTAGTTACTTAAAAAAAAAAACATTTCACAGGTTTTGCTTTGCCTTTATTTGGAAACAAAATACGTAATTCCTTTTCAAAGATATTTTTTGGTTTAGACCAACAAAAAACTATTATTTGACGAACGAAATATATGACTTTTTATCAATAATAGATACATTCTGTAAATACTTTATGCGAACATCAATATGAAAAATGAAATATTAGTTCAAGATACTTTAATTAGGTGAAATGAAATACTCTTGTTCTTGACGTTATCATGACTAATTTTGCGCATGTGATGACAGGAAGGTAACAACGCTGACGTTTCCTATGCTTAGTGGTAAAGATTAATAAGCAATTTGATCTTGAGCCGCCAATTCATTTGATAAATACGAGTATTTCATTAATTTGGTTGCCTGGCAATATCGAATATCAGTGCTTTGTGAGTGCAGGTTAGTGCACCTTTTTTTATATACAGGGTGTACACGGAGGAGTGGTCGAAAGTTCGGGAGGTGATTCAGCAGCTCAAATGCAACAAAAAATATTCTATCCCCTGTGGCCCGATTCCCAATAGTGTTCAAGATATTTGCATTTTTAACTTTTCCGTCGATATTCGCGTTTTTCGCCATAAAAACGGCCATAACTTTTCTATCCTTTATCGTACAACAAATCTGCTTATTCCAAACGAAAGGGCATTAAATTTCCTATAAATTTGCTCAATACAGAGCCTCACAACGTTACTTATAAACAATGAAATTTTTACTTTAATGTCTAAAAAATTCGTTCTCGATGATTTTTTACTACTGTGTTTTATTGCTACTGAACTTTTTACTTCCGTTTAATTAAATAATAATTGTTAAAAACCAAAATGGTTACTTTTCTTTTTGTTCCTTCTCCAAAAATTGACATTTGAGTAAATTAGTAGTGAAAAGCCGGTTACGCAAAATCCCAGTTTTCTGCATTTACACCCCTCTGTTCGGGGTAGGGTTTTTTAAAAACCAAAAAAATCCATATGGCCTTGAAGCTCAATAAATGCATAACTTTTTCTGAAATTATGTGATTCCTTCTTTCATTAATCAATGAATAAATGCAGTTGAAAATTTTAACAATAATCATCAAGAACGAATTTTTTAGACATTAAAGTAATAATTTCATTGTTACAAGAAACGTTTTGAGGCTCGGTATTAAACAGATTTATAGGAAATTTAATGCTCTTTCGTTTGGAATAAGCAGATTTGTTGTAGGATAAAGGGTAGAAAAGTTACGGCCATTTTTATGGTGAAAAACGCGAATATCGACGGAAAAGTTAAAAATGCAAATATCTTGGGCCACTATTGACAATCAGGCCAAATTGAAGAGAATATTTTTTGCTGCATTTGAGCTGCTGAATCACCTCCCGAAGTTTCTACCATTCCTCCGCATACGTGTTAGTTTATATGAATAATTATTCTTTCAATAACCTTGATTCCAAGACGATTCAATTCTAATAAAAACTAGAATTAAAATCATTTAATAAATTGGTTACAATCACTTGTTGGCAACACCTGACTTCGCTTTGTTCAATAGTTCTTAAAAGTGTCACTTTAATCTTTAGGTGGAATAAATATTTATCAATTACACTTATAAATGACAGAAAAAATGGTATTATTCTTCTAGTGCTCATTTATTTATGCGTTATTTAAGAATAAGCCTTAAGTTCAACTGCTAAAAGTTTAAGAAATGTTTGTATTAAGTGTATACAGTATAGTTGGTATTTGGGTTGATGGTGGGTGACTATAGAAAGAAAACCAGGATAATGGAAGGTCTTTTGCTAGCGAGCTATTAGAACTAGTCAGCCTTACTTGGAAGGCTCTAGAAGTGTTTAGGGGTGAATTGAAAAGCCTTAGGGTGCGGGAATCAGTGAAGCCACAGGATTAGTAGTAAACCTCTTAATTCTGAACACTGGTGGACAAAAGCTTCTATTGCTGAGAGATGTACAAGTCTCTCCATCTAATGTTACATTTCCTTTCAATGCTCAATCTAAATGTTTTATGTTTATCCAACTAAAACAGTTTATCTGATAAAATAATAACTGCGAATCAAATTGATTGTAAATTAAACATTTGAATAAATTTTCTATTTTGGATTTTTTTGATTTCATTTTATGAAAAGTTTCTCATAAAAATATTTCAATAATAGTTCTCTTTTCGCGGAACCTCATATCGCCAACCGGAACCGTTTCTGCTGCGTTTCCGGTAAATTTGTAGCGCACTTCCCAAGGATTGTTTGGAAACTTAGCATTCCCAAGTAGATCGTACTGTTGCTAAGAAGGTTCTTATGATCTTTATACCGCTACACAGCACTTGTAACTTTTAATGATCTCGATTTACTGTCGAAAAGGTAAAAATGCTGATTAAGACAGTAACAGGACTGAAAGTGCGACGTTTCTACTGTCTTTCATGGGGCTTTACTGAGACTCCAGCTTGAATATTAACTTGGCCTTGTCTTCAAAGAAATATCTCTACATAAACAAAGTATATACAGTTACTTCTTTAAAATTTGTCTTTAGAAATCGGAAACTAGCGTTCATCTATAGATAGGTTTTTTGGGGTTGTGAGAAGAGGTTTTAGACTCTTTGAACAATCCGTTTTAACTGTGAATTTTAGGTGGAACAAGTGAGAGCATAGATCTTATAGCGGTCTCAAATTGACTGTTGGTAATGAGGAGATGAACATGAAACATGAGGGGCATTGGATAGCGAAGGTTTAAACAAAAAAACTCGCTTATTATCGGATACGTGCTCTAGCAACAGTTAAGTATACAATTTTTTGGATTTAAATACACCATTTATCGATTCACTTATAATCATATGGACCGTTCACTGTACAAGTCGATGAACTCCAAAACGTAAAAATTGGAGAAATGCGATGAAATAATGTACATTGTTTTCGGAAATTCCGTTTATATTATTGTATAAATTCAAATAAATTTACCATTATCATTCAGCGGCTGTTAGTGAGTTTAAGTTGAATTAGAACATTTATAATTAGAACACGGAGTTTAACAAAATGGCTTCTGAAATAAATTATTTACCATTCAATGGCCTAAAAAAATTTGTCGTTTAATGGTGTTAATCTTTATTATTTGGGAAATTTTATTAAATATATAAAAAGCTATGACTGAACCGAGTGCTTTGACGCCTAAATTAAGATATTGCAAAAAGTGGAGTTAATCGATTTGTGCAATGAACGGCTCATATATATTAAAAAAGAACCAAGAGTATTGGAATAAAATAATAATAATAAAAAGCTGAAAATTAGGTAATAAAAAAATAGAATTTATTAATCAGTAATAGAAAACTGACGTTAAATGAAGGTTTAAATTACTATTAGCATTTTTTCAACTAATAAAAAGTATACTAATGCAAACTGGGATGTGAACTTACAAGTCCACAAAGGATTAGCACTAAAGTTACTTTCTTTACGTGAAATATTCCATAGTTAGGCAGCAGATTGAAATCGACAAAAGATAATGTACGTTAATAATGTACATTATCGTACTAAGGGATAGTTGGGTACTTGAAAGAGATAGAAATAGAAATTCCATTTTGGAGAGTAGGCCGAAGTAAGCTCATAGAACTGATACTTTACTACACAATTCTTAGCAGTGAGTTAGAAAATTAATTGAAAAAAGAACCTATTTTCTTTTTACGCGATAAAAATAAATATTGAATTGTCTTGTGTTTTCATTTAAGTTGCAACATTTGATTCATGCAGGGTTGATATTGATGCAACAAGTATTGTTAATAAATTCCACGAGAAACAATATTCTCCACTTAGAGGGAAATGTAAGTTAATGATGACTCTTATTTAGAGGGCATAGATTATTTAAATAGTTTGGTAATTTCCAAATTTGAAGTGACTTTGTTAAGTGGTAGCGCCATTTTAGTGAGAAAGTCGACTGTGTATGCACTAGATTTTTGGTTTATTTATTTTTGTTCCATTTTCCTAGCTCATGGACAGCTGTGGCCATTAGTGCCCCTCAGCGTTCTAAGTATACAATCTGGCTCCTCACAAGCTAAGATAGTTCTACCATGTTCCAACTGTTCACGACAGATCAGTTTTCTATTGCTATTATAATCATAAATAAAAAAAAGTCAAATATTTTGATTCCCTCAAATAAATTATAAATGTAGATGAAATAGGATCTGAATCTGTATCGTTCTTTTGCAAGTAAAAAATTAGGGACTTTAAAGTACTGGACTCTGGACAGCCATACAGCTAAATCATTTGAATCTAAAATTCAAAATTCTAGGTTTTGGAAAGAAAGTATACAAATAAATTTCTTTATAATGAATATAGAATTCGCTACAGAAGTGCTGAGTCCTGCATATGGCCGATATTTAAGTGAAAGAGTGTTGGTGCTGACCCGAATCTTTTGTCAAACGGTACCTTTGGATTTTTTTTTACTTCATTTTACTGTTTTAAATTAATTTTTAAACCTGTCTCATTTATCAAACATTTTTTACAAACTTATTTAACGATATTTTTTTTAATGGCGAAGCGATCGCAGTTTTTTCTACAGTTCATTTATCAAACTCATCCTTGGATTTCCAAAATAAGAAATTTCTATCTTTATATTCGACCAATACTCTTGGATGTAGCCCCACACTAGTGCTACCAATTGCTTAGTAAAATACAGAGTGTACAAAATAAAAGCCTTAGATTGATTGGTTCATTTCCCAGATGGACGCCCATAGACTACATGCACGCGGTACTTAGCATCTCCACTACTAGTTATTGTCTTTAGAAAAATTTTTCGCTACCTGTTACAATAGTCCGTACCCTCATATAGTAGCCATTGTAAATTATAATATAAGTCCTCTTGGCCATAAAAAATATAAACATAAGCGCTCTAAGCATATTTTGTCGTAACTACCTGTATCAATGTAAGGTTTATTTGTTATTTCTTCCCTTAATATGTAAATATGTTCCCTTTTAATCTGTACTAATATTTATCTGATGATTCTTTCATTTTTGTGTACATATTTAAAGTTTGTAAATAACTAGTAATCGCCTATTTTTTCAGGCGGGGCTTAACGTCCAACTACCATTCACTAGTTGTCGTGGACGGAGGCGACTAGCTAACGTACTTTACTATTTCTCGTCTACCATTAAATAAAAATCCAAGGCCAAGACCGGGAATCGAACCTAGTACTACAATGCATATTAGCTTTGCAGGTCTCGCCTCTTAACCGCTCGGCTACCGTGACGCCCTTGTAAATAAATAAATTATTGTTATTATTCAATCTATATGAATACGTGTAGGAATTTGACATCCTAATCGGCCGGCTTTCAATTTATAGAAGTTTCCCAGATGGTTTGGGTATATGCCCTTCTTTTGGGAATTAGCGGAAGATAGTCTGTGGGATGTCTTCCCAATCCTATACAGTTAACAGTGTATAAGCCATCCTTAAAACAATCGCAACCTTTCAAATTGGTGTCCAATTCAGGATTATCTGTGGTAGGCTTTCAACATGGAGATTTTTTTACTTGACTACTGGCTCTCCTCACTTTCCTGAAAGACTTGGCTCTTTTTGATCTGGCTCCTAGGGACATCAGGGAAATGTTAAGAGCATACCTGAAGAATCTGAAAGTCTGGTTTAGTGATGGTACCTGTATTTTCTTTGGGGGAGATTTTAGAAAACTTTACTACCTTTCTAACTGGCTGTTATGCCAGTATTTGACCATTTAGACCCTTGGAAAGTTACTTAGGTAATGGAGAAGAGTGTACCACCCTAGAACTCTCTCAGACTCTGAGATTTCTTATTAGATAACTTTGTCAGGAAGGGGTGATGTAGGGTTTCACCTAGCAGCAGTAAATGAAGTCACAATGGATCTTAAAAGACCAAAGCATCATCAAACTGAAGTCTTGTTTCAGTATTCTAGCAGTTCCGTATTCGGTTTTTTTTAAAAAAAACTAAACACTAAAAACTAAAAATGTCGGAACATTTTGCCATTTTTTATTCTGTTCACACCCCGCACACTCAAAATGCGCCAAAACAATTTTCCCCTCTTAATTGGTTAAAACAAAAACAAAAAATAAACGATTAATGAAGTAAAATGACTTTGCTCGGTAATATTAAATATAAATTTGGAAGTTGGTCTATTAGAAAGTGGTTACACTGAATATTAATTAGTAGGGTCAAGCAAAAGCTAATGCAGGGATTTCCGACTTACACAGTGGCGAGAGTTAGTAAAAGCATTAAGTGGAAGGTTACATCCTTACAGGTTAATGAGGCATACGCCACTTTCTGTACGGCTTGGTTAATGATAAATGAAGTGGACAGGATAGCTATTTTATCTTTCAAATTATAAATTATATAAAGCATAAAATTATCTTTAATATTAATCCGAAAATAATGAGCATTTGACTGAAATTTTAATTTACTAAGTTACACGATTGGATTAGACAGTAATTGAGAGATTGATAATCCTAAATTGAATAGCCATGTTTCTCCTACAATTAATCCTTAATGATTTTTTTTTTGACATGAATACGTCTTTTTTGAATCATATGGTGGCAATCCAAAAAACCTAATGATAACAAAATCGGGGGATACAGTTTGCCATTATAGTTTCGAATCTATCGTCTACATCCAAAATTAAATTAGACCACTGGATAGCTAAAGGATCAAAGAATTCATTACGATAAGCGAGGACTGTGACGCATTGCGCGCGGTGGAGGGGGAAGCGCCGCCATTTTGAGATCATTTTGCTGCGTAACTTTTGACTCGGAGAAGCTAAGATGTTCGTTTAAGTTTTAATCGTCAGCTGTCGTCACAATCTATCGATTGTATATAAAACATTAGTGTAAAATAGCTTATTGTCACATCCCCACTTGTAGGCGAATTCTAATAACTCATTATTTGAGAGATAACTCCATAAATTACACTGTAGCGGCACTTTAGAGGTAAGTCCCACCAACATTCCTTCCTAATAGCACCTAAAAGGGTGTAATGGTATTCGCTTAATGCTTAAAAGCCTTAAAAGAACGATATTTTAAAGGTGTCTCAACCCAAAACTTATTGCACCGACTAAAAAAAAAAAGCTAAAATATTAAATAGATAATTAGTAAAGTAGTTGGCGCGGAGGACATTAATACTGGTAAAGAAGTGACTTTAGCGCTACCTCTTGGGAGGAGATAGAACCTCTAGTTCATTAGGGAGCCACTAGGAAGAGCTAGCATAAGTTGGAAGTCTAGACTTGACCAGAGGCAAACAGAAATGCCTAAGCTTATGCTGTAAGCTTCTGGCGGACTCTAGAACAGCGGTTCCCAATCTATTTTCATTAGTGTACCCCTTTACCTGATTGTTTCCTTAGTGAGTACCCCTAATATATAAATATGTAATATAATATATAAATAAAAATAAATAAAAGTAGAGAGGATTTGGGGGTTCTGGCGCACCTAAAATACAAAATGGCGGCCATCCCCTCCCCTCCCACCCCCTCCCCTAACCCTACCAATCATCGATTTCGACGAGGGTTTAAGCCACGCCCCCTACCCCCACCCCACCTTATTGACCAATCATCGAACTCGACGAGGGCTTTAGGCCACGCCCCTTCCCCCACTCCACCATTTTAATCGACCAATCAGCGAATTCGATGACACCCCTTTTACCCCCACTCCTTCCCCCACCCTTATTAATTGACCAATCAGCGAATTCGACGACACCTCATTACCCCCACCCTAGCCCTACTCCTATCACATGACACCTACCTTTACCCCCACCACCTCTAGGTCGTCGTATTCGTTGGCCTCTTAAGCTCCTCCTACAAGATGGCGGCTCTCCTAACAGCTGTAGTACACAAGATGGCCGACCTCGTACCAGCTGATGACCACAAGATGGCGGACCTCATACCTCCACCCCCCCTCGCCCGTTGATAGACAGGAGGGGATTTTTTTTTTTAATTATTTTTACTTACCTGGGATTCGATCCTACAACCTTCGTACTGATAGACACGTCATCTGCACCAGTCGGCCACAGTGGTAGTCTCGCTTACTCTAGTTTTGAATGTTCTCTTATGTTTTAACTTGGAATTATTTTTTAAAAAATCTAACCCCCCCCTTACAAAGATTTTTTTTTTTTTTTATTTAAATTACCCCCACTATCACAAAAATATTCAACTTAAATAAAAATGGATAACCTCACTTTAGGTAATAGAAAAATTATTTACTTACCCCCTCCACCTGGACTGCTTCCGTTGCTGATGACGCGACCTACACTCACTGAAAACTAAACCTGAACTGACACTTGGACTGCGATACTAGCATTAACCCCCCACCACAATTACGTCACACTCTAACTAGCCAATAGAATTGCATCTTTTTTTCCAAATGATTACCTCTCTGGACAGGTCTCTGTAGCAAGCCACCCCCTTTCCCTTCCACATCTTTTATCATACCTGTTAATTTATATATATGCCAACATAGCTGAACATGCTCCAACAAGTCTGGACATGTAGCCAGCTGCCTCTTTCGCTTTAACCGTTTTTTTTTTTGTTATTATGAAGTTAAAAGTAAATTGAACTTTGAACTTTCATATATCTTATTATTATTTCCGTTTACCAACTATACAAACCTGTATGAACATATCATCGGTGTAGTCTCAATATGTGTGATTACCTGAACATGCTCCAACAAGTCCGGACATGTAGCCAGCTGCCTCATTCGCTTTAACCGTTTTTTTTTTGTTATGTGTGATTACCTGAACATGCTCCAACAAGTCCGGACATGTAGCCAGCTGCCTCATTCGCTTTAACCGTTTTTTGTTATTATGAAGTTAAAAGTAAATTGAACTTTGAACTTATTAATAAAATATAAATAAGTTTTAATTTACTTTTCTTTATTTATAAGTGTATAAAGTAAAAATAAGAATGAACAAACATTAATTAAAACATTTTATTTTTATTTAAAGGAAGTATACAAGTAAAATAATAACATTTATTTCACAGTATAAATTTTATTTAAATTCTATGTCATATCTTCCATTATTAAAGCCTTTGTACATTATTAACAGTTTTTTCTTTGATTGTTGGTAATCTTCCACCATTTCATCAGTTATCACTGCCGCAAATCTGCGTGGAAGGAAGATCCTCGTTGGGTAGTCCATTGTCGGGCCAATATAATGTAAATGGGCAACGATGGCATCTCCAAATTTAGTGTTGATTCTTTCGAATTGCTTCACTTCGTATGAGTATCCGGTTCTTAGATCTGATAATTTGCCAATGCCCACAGACCTTGTATTCACATCATTTAAAAAGCTTGCCAACTTAGACATCTAAAAGAAGAATATTATATGAAAGTATCACATCATTATCAATATATTGTTTCAATAAAAAAAAGTATTATTACTTACCTTTGAAGTATGAAGTTAACCTCTCGAGCTGTGGGCAACGAATGACGAATTACCTTACAAGCTTCACTACTCTACCGTTACGGATGTCCCCCCCCCCACTCTATGACGTCACTTATAGTTAGCCAATAGAATTGCGCGCTTGTCTTCCCTCTCTCTCTCTCTTGCAAGTGTCTCTCTCTCTATAAGGTGAATCATACCTCCCACCTTTGATGCAGGACTCAACCTGTCCGTTAACTTCATATATGTTTCTTAGAAAAAACAATATTTTTAAAACTGAACTTTGCCCTTATTAGCTTTTATTGCTTTATAAATAATAAAACTTTGAATGTTTGTAGACTTAATAACTTACTTTTTAAAAAAATGTTAACACGCTTGCACAACATGTTTGAACAGGCAAGTAAAAATAATGATGACTCATACCATTGTCATATCCTCAACGAGCACAAACATGCTCCAACAAGTCTGGACATGTAGCCAGCTGCCTCTTTCGCTTTAACCGTTTTTTTGTTATTATGAAGTTAAAAGTAAATTGAACTTTGAACTTTTTAATAAAATATAAATGTTTTAATTTACTTTTCTTTATTTATCACATAATTTGTATATGGCTTAATATTGCTCAACTTGCATGTCTGAGCTTGCCCTGTTTGAATTGGTCAGTAACTAACTGATGTCTCCCACCCTTGGGCATGACGTCACTTATTGTTAGCCAATAGCATTTCGTGTTTTTATGAAAATGTATTAATTTTCAAATTATCTTCAAGAGAAAAAAAGTTAAATTACCTGTAAAAAATATAAGTAAATCTATCTTCGTATTATTTATATTCTTATTTGTTTTTTTATTTTTAGTATCTATATTGTATATCAAATATATGTAATGTAATTGTTTGTGCAATATATATAACTTGATATATTTTGAAATATCGGAGCTCCGAACGCTAAGGAGTCAAGATTAAAAATGAACTATATTGTGCCTAGCAAGAGATTAACATGCCTGCACATGCCAGGCAAAACATGCAAGCGCAGGTCTGATAAGTTTTGTGTCTGTGCTCCACTAAAAAAAAAAGGCCTGCTCTGACATGCCGTTTTCAGACTTTTCTTTTTAAATATCATTATTCTTTTTAATAATTTATTTTATTTCATTATAATGTATTTATTCAAATATTTTATTATTTTATTTTCATGTTATTCATTTTTTTTTTTCAATGTATATTTTTTTATATAAATTATTTTATTTTATTATTTATTATTTTATTATCATTAGCAAGAAAACAGGGGAAGAAAAAATGAAATAAAAATTTTCTAAATGCAATTTTTTTTTTATTATTAAAAAAAAAAGAAATTAGAGATATTCACAATTTTTTTTTTTAATATAATCATTTACATTATCAGTTTAACCATTACTTATATACAAACATCTTTTATACAAATACAATACATATATTAAAATTAAATTTTTCTTAATACATTTGAAATTAATATCCAATGTGAAAGAGCATATACATGAAAATGGGTACACATCGTCGGAGTCTTGTTATGAAGAAGACACTGAGTGCCATCGTTTAATGGTCTTAATTGAGAAATTTGAGGGCAATCGAATTCTTCTAGGTTGATTACGTTTCCACAATAATGATTTAAAAATTGTTTTTTCTGGAGTCCTTTTACAAAGATTTTGTTGTAATGGGTAAGATGTTTGTGTAGAATAGCATCTAATTCCACATAGTCCACCTCTCCTTCTTCCCATTTAATTTGATGAAAATTTCTAGTTAACCATGAATTTACTCGATAACTGAATGCATTTAATGACAGATTTTCTGGCGGTTTAAACAACCAGTGTCCACTTGAAAGATTCTCCATGTCTAAAATAGACAATTCTTTCACGATATACAGTTTTGAGTTGTCTATGAAGCACTGCATGTCTACGACACACGCACCCGACGAGGTCATGATTGCAATTGATACAACTGAATGAAATTTTTAATCGAACTGGCTTGTCTTAACATGTCCCAACGTGCACAAACATGGTATTGCAATTGATACTTCTGAATGAAATTTATAAGTAACTGGCTTGTCTTAACATGTCCCAACGTGCACAAACATGGTATTGCAATTGATACTTCTGAATGAAATTTATAAGTAACTGGCTTGTCTTAACATGTCCCAACGTGCACAGACATGGAATTTATTACATTTTCCTCTAAATAATTAAAATATTTTTTTTTTTTTATAAACTTAATTTTTCTTTCATTTTTTTTTTTTAACTAAATTATTTTTTTTAATAATTTTATAACAGAAATCTTGCACTAAAAGTATTATTTAAAAAAAAAAATATATATCTTCCAGTTTTACATAAATTAATTTCTTCCATTTTTTTTAAACTAAATTATTTTTTCTTTTTTAATTTTATAACAGAAATCTTGCTCTAAGAGTATTATTTTTAAAAAAATATATATATCTTCCAATTTTACATAATTTCTTTCATTTTTTTTTTTTTTTTTTTTTATATATATATCACATAAAAATAAAAATAACTTAAATAAAAATAAAATTAAAATAACACTTAAAAGAATTCCAAATCATATCGGCGATTTTTTATTCCTTTATAGAGCAAAGCTATTTTTCTGTTTGTAACATCATAATCGTCGATAATTTCTTTCGTAAACATGTCGGTGAATCTATTTGGCAGGAAAACTATATTTGGTTCGTCCTCAAACTGTGTAGGTCCAACATACGATCTGATGTGTGCTATTATGGCTTTTCCATATTTAGTGTTAATCTTATCAAATTTAACTATTTCATAGCTAACTCCTACGCGAAGGTCGGCAAGCCTACCAATCTGTGAGGAGCTTTGGTTAGCATCGTTGAGGTACGCTGCCAAAGTCGACATCTGAAGGGAATTTTGAAAAAAGTACATATGTAATTAGAAAAATAATATTTTAATTCAATCACTGTGAAGTGTATAAAGATTTATGTAAGTATAAAATAGTAGTATAAATACTTACTTTTAAGTATTGATAAAATTTAATTTAATCCGCCTGGGTCGAGTTCTAGAGAAGAAATGATGTTGAATCCTTTATCCTATACCCCCACTACCAGTCACAAAGCCGACATGTCAGTGCAAGTCTAATAACTAGCTCAAAATTCAATTGCTAATACAGGTGTGCATAAACATGTTTACACCTGCATAGACCTGATTAGCTTCAGTAATCATTTAATGCATGGGTTATGTAAATTGTACGGAATACAAAAGTAATGATAGTAGTTTTAAGCACTCATTGTACATAATTTATTTTGTCTCTCAATTAAGATTACAAAGTAGAATATAAATATAATTACCATTAAAACTTGAAGTTGCTCAAAGAATAAAATAATGTTATTATCCAGAATATGGTCAAATATTATGGAATTTTGTACAGATTCTTAAGATTTAGCAATAAATGCAAGTGCTTATCATCGTCGTTGAAGGTTAATACTACTTTTTTCATGTCTCACCAGATTTTATTATAGGTGCTTGGAAAAAATTATGATAATAATCGGTATTGACAAATTGAATTTCACAATATATTATTTTTTATGAAAGACTTGCTTCTTTTTTCATCTCATTTTGCTTGTGAGTAATCAATGACAATATAAAATGTTACAAATTAATTTGGTGAAAAGGATCTAAGATCTGTGAGCTAGCCTGTCTTTGAATTTGAACTATACATGACAACATAAAATATTCCCAGTACTACACAGAAGTACTTAATTATAATCTGTAACGTAATATTATATAAGAAAAAGTTTTTAAAAGAGGGTAGGCATGAATAAATACATAACTCAAAAGGTAGCGTACTATTTTTTCATATCTTAGGATAAAACTGTCACTAAATATTTTCTTCTTCTTTTTTCTGGTGTTCGTGTCGTTTATGGCGAATGAAGAAGGATGGATGAGATCTAGCAGTTGTTGCCTAAAGGTTGGAAATGATTCACTCTTAAGAGGACTCCATCGAACTTTTTGATTGTCCATCCACTTTCCTTAAGTGAGGATTCCTCCATTTCGGAAATCATCTTATCAAAGCCTTCTCTTAGAGACTTTTCAATAGAGGAGTCTTTGCAAATTATCTTGTTTTTTGTCTTGAATGCGCAATTAGTTGTTTCCTCTTTCATATTTTCAAATGTAGCCTCCAAAACCAAATTATATTTTATTGCGGTTTTATCGCCATCCATGGCACTTTCAATCAGTCGATGCAATGTTTCTTGCTTACCTGCTAGAAACTCCATTACATCAACTTCTCCAGAGCACGGTATGAAGAAGGTTCTCAGAGTTCCACCAAACGACGATTCCACTTCGTATAATTGTCCTTGTGCGGCGTCCAATCGTGTTTTTTTTTTTGGTTAAGTTGGCCGGCGCTTTCTGTCCACAGCTACGAATGTGACAGTTTAAAGTTTTCTTAGTAGAATAAAACTCGCCGCATGCCACACATTGGAAACGAGTCTGACGTTTCAGATATGTTTTTTCATGGCGTTTTTTGGAAAATGCTCAACTTAAGAATGTATGAATGCTGTAGCTTAGTAGATATAATTGCGGTTCTTGAAATCAAAGGGTTTAAGTGTACAAGTGTCTAACGAATTAACAGCTTGCGCACAGTCATAGAACTAATAAAAAAAATGCATACTTCGCAACACTTTTATCGTGCAAGGGATTAAAATCGATATTAGCGTTTCTGTCGGCAAAAAATAATAAATAAATCTAAGATCTGAACTGGTCGTAACATGCATGTTATAGCCCCCGCCCCCCAACCACTAACTTAGGTTAGGTTATGATACTGTAAGTTGCGTTTGATTAGGTTGGGTTAGGTTGGGTTAGGTTAGGTTAGGGTTAGGCTAAGTTATCGAATTGAGCCTATTTAATTGTAAATTGTATTAAATTCGATAACTTAGCCTAACCCTAACCTAACCTAACCAAACCTAATCGAATTTAACAGTACTAAATTGTATTTAATTGTAAATTCGATAACTTAGCCTAACCCTAACCTAACCTAACCCAACCTAACCCAACCTAATCAAACGCAACTTACAGTATCATAACCTAACCTAAGTTAGTGGTTGGGGGGCGGGGGCTATAACATGCATGTTACGACCAGTTCAGATCTTAGATTTATTTATTATTTTTTGCCGACAGAAACGCTAATATCGATTTTAATCCCTTGCACGATAAAAGTGTTGCGAAGTATGCATTTTTTTTATTAGTTCTATGACTGTGCGCAAGCTGTTAATTCGTTAGACACTTGTACACTTAAACCCTTTGATTTCAAGAACCGCAATTATATCTACTAAGCTACAGCATTCATACATTCTTAAGTTGAGCATTTTCCAAAAAACGCCATGAAAAAACATATCTGAAACGTCAGACTCGTTTCCAATGTGTGGCATGCGGCGAGTTTTATTCTACTAAGAAAACTTTAAACTGTCACATTCGTAGCTGTGGACAGAAAGCGCCGGCCAACTTAACCAAAAAAAAAAACACGATTGGACGCCGCACAAGGACAATTATACGAAGTGGAATCGTCGTTTGGTGGAACTCTGAGAACCTTCTTCATACCGTGCTCTGGAGAAGTTGATGTAATGGAGTTTCTAGCAGGTAAGCAAGAAACATTGCATCGACTGATTGAAAGTGCCATGGATGGCGATAAAACCGCAATAAAATATAATTTGGTTTTGGAGGCTACATTTGAAAATATGAAAGAGGAAACAACTAATTGCGCATTCAAGACAAAAAACAAGATAATTTGCAAAGACTCCTCTATTGAAAAGTCTCTAAGAGAAGGCTTTGATAAGATGATTTCCGAAATGGAGGAATCCTCACTTAAGGAAAGTGGATGGACAATCAAAAAGTTCGATGGAGTCCTCTTAAGAGTGAATCATTTCCAACCTTTAGGCAACAACTGCTAGATCTCATCCATCCTTCTTCATTCGCCATAAACGACACGAACACCAGAAAAAAGAAGAAGAAAATATTTAGTGACAGTTTTATCCTAAGATATGAAAAAATAGTACGCTACCTTTTGAGTTATGTATTTATTCATGCCTACCCTCTTTTAAAAACTTTTTCTTATATAATATTACGTTACAGATTATAATTAAGTACTTCTGTGTAGTACTGGGAATATTTTATGTTGTCATGTATAGTTCAAATTCAAAGACAGGCTAGCTCACAGATCTTAGATCCTTTTCACCAAATTAATTTGTAACATTTTATATTGTCATTGATTACTCACAAGCAAAATGAGATGAAAAAAGAAGCAAGTCTTTCATAAAAAATAATATATTGTGAAATTCAATTTGTCAATACCGATTATTATCATAATTTTTTCCAAGCACCTATAATAAAATCTGGTGAGACATGAAAAAAGTAGTATTAACCTTCAACGACGATGATAAGCACTTGCATTTATTGCTAAATCTTAAGAATCTGTACAAAATTCCATAATATTTGACCATATTCTGGATAATAACATTATTTTATTCTTTGAGCAACTTCAAGTTTTAATGGTAATTATATTTATATTCTACTTTGTAATCTTAATTGAGAGACAAAATAAATTATGTACAATGAGTGCTTAAAACTACTATCATTACTTTTGTATTCCGTACAATTTACATAACCCATGCATTAAATGATTACTGAAGCTAATCAGGTCTATGCAGGTGTAAACATGTTTATGCACACCTGTATTAGCAATTGAATTTTGAGCTAGTTATTAGACTTGCACTGACATGTCGGCTTTGTGACTGGTAGTGGGGGTATAGGATAAAGGATTCAACATCATTTCTTCTCTAGAACTCGACCCAGGCGGATTAAATTAAATTTTATCAATACTTAAAAGTAAGTATTTATACTACTATTTTATACTTACATAAATCTTTATACACTTCACAGTGATTGAATTAAAATATTATTTTTCTAATTACATATGTACTTTTTTCAAAATTCCCTTCAGATGTCGACTTTGGCAGCGTACCTCAACGATGCTAACCAAAGCTCCTCACAGATTGGTAGGCTTGCCGACCTTCGCGTAGGAGTTAGCTATGAAATAGTTAAATTTGATAAGATTAACACTAAATATGGAAAAGCCATAATAGCACACATCAGATCGTATGTTGGACCTACACAGTTTGAGGACGAACCAAATATAGTTTTCCTGCCAAATAGATTCACCGACATGTTTACGAAAGAAATTATCGACGATTATGATGTTACAAACAGAAAAATAGCTTTGCTCTATAAAGGAATAAAAAATCGCCGATATGATTTGGAATTCTTTTAAGTGTTATTTTAATTTTATTTTTATTTAAGTTATTTTTATTTTTATGTGATATATATATAAAAAAAAAAAAAAAAAAAAAATGAAAGAAATTATGTAAAATTGGAAGATATATATATTTTTTTAAAAATAATACTCTTAGAGCAAGATTTCTGTTATAAAATTAAAAAAGAAAAAATAATTTAGTTTAAAAAAAATGGAAGAAATTAATTTATGTAAAACTGGAAGATATATATTTTTTTTTTTAAATAATACTTTTAGTGCAAGATTTCTGTTATAAAATTATTAAAAAAAATAATTTAGTTAAAAAAAAAAAATGAAAGAAAAATTAAGTTTATAAAAAAAAAAAAATATTTTAATTATTTAGAGGAAAATGTAATAAATTCCATGTCTGTGCACGTTGGGACATGTTAAGACAAGCCAGTTACTTATAAATTTCATTCAGAAGTATCAATTGCAATACCATGTTTGTGCACGTTGGGACATGTTAAGACAAGCCAGTTACTTATAAATTTCATTCAGAAGTATCAATTGCAATACCATGTTTGTGCACGTTGGGACATGTTAAGACAAGCCAGTTCGATTAAAAATTTCATTCAGTTGTATCAATTGCAATCATGACCTCGTCGGGTGCGTGTGTCGTAGACATGCAGTGCTTCATAGACAACTCAAAACTGTATATCGTGAAAGAATTGTCTATTTTAGACATGGAGAATCTTTCAAGTGGACACTGGTTGTTTAAACCGCCAGAAAATCTGTCATTAAATGCATTCAGTTATCGAGTAAATTCATGGTTAACTAGAAATTTTCATCAAATTAAATGGGAAGAAGGAGAGGTGGACTATGTGGAATTAGATGCTATTCTACACAAACATCTTACCCATTACAACAAAATCTTTGTAAAAGGACTCCAGAAAAAACAATTTTTAAATCATTATTGTGGAAACGTAATCAACCTAGAAGAATTCGATTGCCCTCAAATTTCTCAATTAAGACCATTAAACGATGGCACTCAGTGTCTTCTTCATAACAAGACTCCGACGATGTGTACCCATTTTCATGTATATGCTCTTTCACATTGGATATTAATTTCAAATGTATTAAGAAAAATTTAATTTTAATATATGTATTGTATTTGTATAAAAGATGTTTGTATATAAGTAATGGTTAAACTGATAATGTAAATGATTATATTAAAAAAAAAAATTGTGAATATCTCTAATTTCTTTTTTTTTTAATAATAAAAAAAAAATTGCATTTAGAAAATTTTTATTTCATTTTTTCTTCCCCTGTTTTCTTGCTAATGATAATAAAATAATAAATAATAAAATAAAATAATTTATATAAAAAAATATACATTGAAAAAAAAAAATGAATAACATGAAAATAAAATAATAAAATATTTGAATAAATACATTATAATGAAATAAAATAAATTATTAAAAAGAATAATGATATTTAAAAAGAAAAGTCTGAAAACGGCATGTCAGAGCAGGCCTTTTTTTTTTAGTGGAGCACAGACACAAAACTTATCAGACCTGCGCTTGCATGTTTTGCCTGGCATGTGCAGGCATGTTAATCTCTTGCTAGGCACAATATAGTTCATTTTTAATCTTGACTCCTTAGCGTTCGGAGCTCCGATATTTCAAAATATATCAAGTTATATATATTGCACAAACAATTACATTACATATATTTGATATACAATATAGATACTAAAAATAAAAAAACAAATAAGAATATAAATAATACGAAGATAGATTTACTTATATTTTTTACAGGTAATTTAACTTTTTTTCTCTTGAAGATAATTTGAAAATTAATACATTTTCATAAAAACACGAAATGCTATTGGCTAACAATAAGTGACGTCATGCCCAAGGGTGGGAGACATCAGTTAGTTACTGACCAATTCAAACAGGGCAAGCTCAGACATGCAAGTTGAGCAATATTAAGCCATATACAAATTATGTGATAAATAAAGAAAAGTAAATTAAAACATTTATATTTTATTAAAAAGTTCAAAGTTCAATTTACTTTTAACTTCATAATAACAAAAAAACGGTTAAAGCGAAAGAGGCAGCTGGCTACATGTCCAGACTTGTTGGAGCATGTTTGTGCTCGTTGAGGATATGACAATGGTATGAGTCATCATTATTTTTACTTGCCTGTTCAAACATGTTGTGCAAGCGTGTTAACATTTTTTTAAAAAGTAAGTTATTAAGTCTACAAACATTCAAAGTTTTATTATTTATAAAGCAATAAAAGCTAATAAGGGCAAAGTTCAGTTTTAAAAATATTGTTTTTTCTAAGAAACATATATGAAGTTAACGGACAGGTTGAGTCCTGCATCAAAGGTGGGAGGTATGATTCACCTTATAGAGAGAGAGACACTTGCAAGAGAGAGAGAGAGGGAAGACAAGCGCGCAATTCTATTGGCTAACTATAAGTGACGTCATAGAGTGGGGGGGGGGACATCCGTAACGGTAGAGTAGTGAAGCTTGTAAGGTAATTCGTCATTCGTTGCCCACAGCTCGAGAGGTTAACTTCATACTTCAAAGGTAAGTAATAATACTTTTTTTTATTGAAACAATATATTGATAATGATGTGATACTTTCATATAATATTCTTCTTTTAGATGTCTAAGTTGGCAAGCTTTTTAAATGATGTGAATACAAGGTCTGTGGGCATTGGCAAATTATCAGATCTAAGAACCGGATACTCATACGAAGTGAAGCAATTCGAAAGAATCAACACTAAATTTGGAGATGCCATCGTTGCCCATTTACATTATATTGGCCCGACAATGGACTACCCAACGAGGATCTTCCTTCCACGCAGATTTGCGGCAGTGATAACTGATGAAATGGTGGAAGATTACCAACAATCAAAGAAAAAACTGTTAATAATGTACAAAGGCTTTAATAATGGAAGATATGACATAGAATTTAAATAAAATTTATACTGTGAAATAAATGTTATTATTTTACTTGTATACTTCCTTTAAATAAAAATAAAATGTTTTAATTAATGTTTGTTCATTCTTATTTTTACTTTATACACTTATAAATAAAGAAAAGTAAATTAAAACTTATTTATATTTTATTAATAAGTTCAAAGTTCAATTTACTTTTAACTTCATAATAACAAAAAACGGTTAAAGCGAATGAGGCAGCTGGCTACATGTCCGGACTTGTTGGAGCATGTTCAGGTAATCACACATAACAAAAAAAAAACGGTTAAAGCGAATGAGGCAGCTGGCTACATGTCCGGACTTGTTGGAGCATGTTCAGGTAATCACACATATTGAGACTACACCGATGATATGTTCATACAGGTTTGTATAGTTGGTAAACGGAAATAATAATAAGATATATGAAAGTTCAAAGTTCAATTTACTTTTAACTTCATAATAACAAAAAAAAAAACGGTTAAAGCGAAAGAGGCAGCTGGCTACATGTCCAGACTTGTTGGAGCATGTTCAGCTATGTTGGCATATATATAAATTAACAGGTATGATAAAAGATGTGGAAGGGATTTTTTTTTACTTCATTTTACTGTTTTAAATTAATTTTTAAACCTGTCTCATTTATCAAACATTTTTTACAAACTTATTTAACGATATTTTTTTTAATGGCGAAGCGATCGCAGTTTTTTCTACAGTTCATTTATCAAACTCATCCTTGGATTTCCAAAATAAGAAATTTCTATCTTTATATTCGACCAATACTCTTGGATGTAGCCCCACACTAGTGCTACCAATTGCTTAGTAAAATACAGAGTGTACAAAATAAAAGCCTTAGATTGATTGGTTCATTTCCCAGATGGACGCCCATAGACTACATGCACGCGGTACTTAGCATCTCCACTACTAGTTATTGTCTTTAGAAAAATTTTTCGCTACCTGTTACAATAGTCCGTACCCTCATATAGTAGCCATTGTAAATTATAATATAAGTCCTCTTGGCCATAAAAAATATAAACATAAGCGCTCTAAGCATATTTTGTCGTAACTACCTGTATCAATGTAAGGTTTATTTGTTATTTCTTCCCTTAATATGTAAATATGTTCCCTTTTAATCTGTACTAATATTTATCTGATGATTCTTTCATTTTTGTGTACATATTTAAAGTTTGTAAATAACTAGTAATCGCCTATTTTTTCAGGCGGGGCTTAACGTCCAACTACCATTCACTAGTTGTCGTGGACGGAGGCGACTAGCTAACGTACTTTACTATTTCTCGTCTACCATTAAATAAAAATCCAAGGCCAAGACCGGGAATCGAACCTAGTACTACAATGCATATTAGCTTTGCAGGTCTCGCCTCTTAACCGCTCGGCTACCGTGACGCCCTTGTAAATAAATAAATTATTGTTATTATTCAATCTATATGAATACGTGTAGGAATTTGACATCCTAATCGGCCGGCTTTCAATTTATAGAAGTTTCCCAGATGGTTTGGGTATATGCCCTTCTTTTGGGAATTAGCGGAAGATAGTCTGTGGGATGTCTTCCCAATCCTATACAGTTAACAGTGTATAAGCCATCCTTAAAACAATCGCAACCTTTCAAATTGGTGTCCAATTCAGGATTATCTGTGGTAGGCTTTCAACATGGAGATTTTTTTACTTGACTACTGGCTCTCCTCACTTTCCTGAAAGACTTGGCTCTTTTTGATCTGGCTCCTAGGGACATCAGGGAAATGTTAAGAGCATACCTGAAGAATCTGAAAGTCTGGTTTAGTGATGGTACCTGTATTTTCTTTGGGGGAGATTTTAGAAAACTTTACTACCTTTCTAACTGGCTGTTATGCCAGTATTTGACCATTTAGACCCTTGGAAAGTTACTTAGGTAATGGAGAAGAGTGTACCACCCTAGAACTCTCTCAGACTCTGAGATTTCTTATTAGATAACTTTGTCAGGAAGGGGTGATGTAGGGTTTCACCTAGCAGCAGTAAATGAAGTCACAATGGATCTTAAAAGACCAAAGCATCATCAAACTGAAGTCTTGTTTCAGTATTCTAGCAGTTCCGTATTCGGTTTTTTTTAAAAAAAACTAAACACTAAAAACTAAAAATGTCGGAACATTTTGCCATTTTTTATTCTGTTCACACCCCGCACACTCAAAATGCGCCAAAACAATTTTCCCCTCTTAATTGGTTAAAACAAAAACAAAAAATAAACGATTAATGAAGTAAAATGACTTTGCTCGGTAATATTAAATATAAATTTGGAAGTTGGTCTATTAGAAAGTGGTTACACTGAATATTAATTAGTAGGGTCAAGCAAAAGCTAATGCAGGGATTTCCGACTTACACAGTGGCGAGAGTTAGTAAAAGCATTAAGTGGAAGGTTACATCCTTACAGGTTAATGAGGCATACGCCACTTTCTGTACGGCTTGGTTAATGATAAATGAAGTGGACAGGATAGCTATTTTATCTTTCAAATTATAAATTATATAAAGCATAAAATTATCTTTAATATTAATCCGAAAATAATGAGCATTTGACTGAAATTTTAATTTACTAAGTTACACGATTGGATTAGACAGTAATTGAGAGATTGATAATCCTAAATTGAATAGCCATGTTTCTCCTACAATTAATCCTTAATGATTTTTTTTTTGACATGAATACGTCTTTTTTGAATCATATGGTGGCAATCCAAAAAACCTAATGATAACAAAATCGGGGGATACAGTTTGCCATTATAGTTTCGAATCTATCGTCTACATCCAAAATTAAATTAGACCACTGGATAGCTAAAGGATCAAAGAATTCATTACGATAAGCGAGGACTGTGACGCATTGCGCGCGGTGGAGGGGGAAGCGCCGCCATTTTGAGATCATTTTGCTGCGTAACTTTTGACTCGGAGAAGCTAAGATGTTCGTTTAAGTTTTAATCGTCAGCTGTCGTCACAATCTATCGATTGTATATAAAACATTAGTGTAAAATAGCTTATTGTCACATCCCCACTTGTAGGCGAATTCTAATAACTCATTATTTGAGAGATAACTCCATAAATTACACTGTAGCGGCACTTTAGAGGTAAGTCCCACCAACATTCCTTCCTAATAGCACCTAAAAGGGTGTAATGGTATTCGCTTAATGCTTAAAAGCCTTAAAAGAACGATATTTTAAAGGTGTCTCAACCCAAAACTTATTGCACCGACTAAAAAAAAAAAGCTAAAATATTAAATAGATAATTAGTAAAGTAGTTGGCGCGGAGGACATTAATACTGGTAAAGAAGTGACTTTAGCGCTACCTCTTGGGAGGAGATAGAACCTCTAGTTCATTAGGGAGCCACTAGGAAGAGCTAGCATAAGTTGGAAGTCTAGACTTGACCAGAGGCAAACAGAAATGCCTAAGCTTATGCTGTAAGCTTCTGGCGGACTCTAGAACAGCGGTTCCCAATCTATTTTCATTAGTGTACCCCTTTACCTGATTGTTTCCTTAGTGAGTACCCCTAATATATAAATATGTAATATAATATATAAATAAAAATAAATAAATAATCGTATTCTTGATTTTACGTATCGTAACTTTAAATTAGCAGCAAAACAATCTGAATATCGGTATCGAATCATTCGATATTATATTGGTATCGAAAAAATACTGCAGTATCGAATGAGTACTTAATTCTTGTCAATTTATATGTTGTTCAGTTTTACTTTAATAATTTTGTAATTAAGTTGTAGGAATCATTTATTATTGTATAATTTCTTTCTCATTAATAATATATCTGTATAATTTTTATATCTTTCGCGATAATAACTTTTTTTTGCGTACCCCTAAACAACCTTTTGCGTACCCCATGTTGGGAACCGCTGCTCTAGAACATTCTACAAATGTATAAAAAAAAAACAAGAGAGCGGCTCCAGTGAGTGAGTCTTCTTTGAATAGTCATTGTGCAGTATTTTTAGTGAATTTATGAAGTGATGTTATGTATTTAACGATGAACTGTTGTGACTTTAGTGAATTAGTGCAGTAAATAGTCGTGTTGTTAGTAAATTTTATTTACTGTGCTGTGTAATAAATCAGATGTTATAAGTTTAGCTTGTTTTATCATTTACGAACCTAATTAACTAGTGGCAGTCACTAGTTGTGCTTTTCAGGAAAAACTTTACAATACAAATAATTTTTTTATCAATTATATCTTAATGTGCGCCATTTAGTAATTCACCACATTATCTGTGCGTTTGGTTTGTCTTGGACTCTATTTAGTAAATATATTGAATAACAAAATAACTAAAGTATGTTAGCTGATCGCTAGTTAGGCGTAAAGCCCGTCAGAAATAATGTTTATATAGTAAATATTGTAAAGTTTTTCTTGTCCTTTTACTAAGAAAGAACTTTACTTACACAACTAATGCCTGCCACTAGTTACGTTAAATATGTGGGTTTGATTAAATAATAAAACTCGTTAAATTTGTAAGTAATAACCTGATTTATTAACACATTACCTTTACTCACATTAACATTTACTAGCAACTAACGCTATTCATTACAGTCACCATTTACAACAGTCACAACAGTTTTCTGCTACTTACTCACTACGTAACGCCACAAAACTGTTCCCCGACTGACCACTGGTCCGCACTGCACCGAATTGCACTAGTCTCTGCTACACAAACAAAGCTCTACTCACTAACTGACTAACCGCCTGACTAGCTATCTCTGAAGCACTCCGCAACACTGACTCTCTCAAACTGTCACTTCCAAAGTGTCTCTCCAAACCAACGTCTCTCCAAGACTCACTCAAAACTAACTGATTAAAACTGATTTAACAACTCTAATAACTCGTTAAGAACTCTAAAAACTGACTTCTCCAGCTGTGTCTGCCTCCTTTTAACTGCGTGCCTCCCTCTAACTGGGACTGCCCTCCTCCAACTCTCTGAGCATAAGTTTCCACGCCCTCCTGACGTTCATTGGCTGGAGAAAACATACTGCCACCACCTCAGCTGGGGCTGCCATCCTCCTACTCTCTGTCTCGCTCATACCTGTCAATCACTGGCTGGGAAAACACATATGCCACCACCCCAACTGAGGCCTTTCTCTTAGCTGGCTTTTACACAGGTCACTAACTCCTTGAACAATCTAGCCCTTTCCTTTCTAGTTCAGGTAGAGACCGGCCCTTTTGTCTACACAGTGGTGGCCTGATACCGACTTTGGTCGCTTAACCCCTAGAACAATCTAGGCCTTTCTTCTCTGCCACAGGTAGATACCGCCCTTTTGTTTATGCAGTGGCGGCCTGTTACTGACTTTGATCGCTCAACCCCTAGAAAAATCTAGGCCTTTCTTCTCTGCCCAGGTCAACTTCGTTACAATATTATTAGTTGGTATAGACGCTACTATAGCCGAGCGGTTAGAGGCGAGACCTGCAAAGCTAATATGTATTGTTGGTTCTGGGTTCGATTCCTGGTGTAGAGATCTCTGATTTTATTTAATGAATATATAGGTTTCGTGACCGTAAATTGTTAAACTTGGAATTCTAGGTTAGCAAGGGATCGCCAGACAAGTCAGTATCTTAAGGCAAGGTTGTACCAGCATCAGTATGACTGTAAGACAAAAAAAGACGACAATACCACCGCGCAACTTAGACACCACATTGACAACAAAAATAATTTAGACTTTCAGAATGTGACAGTACTCGATAGGGAAAAGAACCAGTAGAAACGTAATTTTCTAGAAATGTGCCACATAGTGAAACAAAACAACACAGTACACTTTAGCTGACAGACGAATTTAGCCAACTGCTACAATTTTATCATTAAAAAATAAACAGATCTCTAACTTCTGTACACATAATTATTGCTGTGTTTTTTAAATTTACTAATCATTTGGTTCTTATGTTATTTAGTTTTTAAGGGTTTTTGGTTTTTCCGGCTTTTTGTATTAAAAGAAATTTCCCAATATCTATTTTATTGTCAAAATTGAACATTGTAATTAGTCTATTGTATCTGTCCCATTGTCATTACCAAAATTCCCGTGTAAGTCCCGCTATATCTGTATATATCGTATACACCAGTTCTCCAGTTCTGGCTCTTAGTTTCTGTAACTCAACCAACCCACATAGCCACGTAAGTTTTCAATAATTATAAAGAATTTATTGTATTTTATTATTATTTATTTTTTTTCCTTTTATTTTTATATTACTATTTTTTTACTGATTTTCTATATTACTGAATTGTTTGTATTTGTGTATTTGTAATATCCAGGTCCTGAAGAGGACAATATATTTGTCGAAACGTTGGCAAAGAGACGAGTTGTTTTTTATTTGACCGATTCCTCGCTAACCTAGAATTCCAAGTTTATTTTATTTAATGAACTTTGTCGTAAGACATATGTTTCTGCTAGTCGCCTCCGTACTACCTAATTGGTAGTAGGTAGCGAAGCTCTCCTGAAAAAATGGGCATTACTTTAATTAGTTTGTACTTCCCAATCTAATTATAGAATACTTTTCTACGTTTCCACGTAAAAAGATACCCAAAAAAAAGCACTTGTATCAGTTTTCAGCTAGCAATAGTTACTGAAAATAGCTAGAATTGTCCTAAGAAAGCTACTCAACATTTATTAAAATAATAATAAAATTAATAACGTTGTAGGAGATAAATGTAAGAAGAATGGGCAGATTCTGGCAGTTGAATGTAAAGGAATTAGAGTGTTGAGATGAGGTTAATTCCATGGGAGGGGCTTTATCTAATTTCAAGTTTGTATGTAGGCCGCTGTCTGACTCGTACCGAGTAGCACAAACTCACTACTCGTATTCTCACCAAACTCAACTACACTAACACAATACTCGTATACTCAAACATACTCAATTACACCAACACACTACCACGCATGTTACACACTGTATGGAGGAGAAGGTGGGAAAGCTTTCTCATTCTATCTGCCGCATCTATCTCTCTGGTAGCTAATTTGTTTCTAACTCGACAGCCATAACTCGACTAATTTCTGTCGTCTAGTGCAGTGTTAAGGCCAAGCGCTGCGGGGGGGTAGCTTCAGCCATGACTCTTCTGTCACATGTATACAAGCTATAGTTACATATACATTACTTAAACACTTTACTTATTATTTCAATTAGCTATAGCATCAACTGATTAATCCAGAAGTGTTTTGTTTTTTTAATTACCTTTAGATGACTTTAGTGATATGGCCAAGTTAAGTTTCCATAATTAGGCTAGCGCAGAAGCACGCTATCGTGTTTTCAAAATTAATGAACATGAAATACATGTTTTTGAAGGTCAGTTATTAAGAAAAGTTGTTTTATAAAAATATCTCTAAAATACCAGAAAAGTCAAATTCGATTTTTAGCTTGAATTTCACTATGGAACTCGTCAAAAGCTGTTTTTAATTTTTTTTTTCCAAAGGGGGTCCGTCCTTCAATGCTATTTAAACTTAGAGTACAAATTTGCAAATCGATTTAATTCGATTTATATCTATATCGATTTAAATTTAATTAAAACATTTTTTCAGTAAATATTAAATGATGGATTATTTTATTTCATTTATTTATTTATTTATTTTTTTGGAAAGCATGGGAAGAAGCTAAATTTTAGATTTTGAATTTTACAATAATATTTTTAATCTAAAACAAAACAGGGGTCGCCAAACTTTTTTGATCATGGACCCCTATATAATTTTTCGAAATCTCCATCGACTCCCCCATAAAAGTAATTTTCAGTTAATTAAAATAAAACTATCTATTAGGAATTAGGTACTTTGTTTGTACATTTATTTTATGATTTTAAACATTTATTAAAGCAATTTTACATTGTGTAACAATAGTTTTATGAAAAATATCTTAATGTTGAAATTTAAATACCTTAATATTTTCAATTTGTGTTAGGTATGTGTGATTTGCATATTAAGAATTGTTTTTCCTTCGACCCCCCTGGCTCAGATCGACCCCTACTTTAGTTAAATAGACCCCCTGGGGGTCTATATAGACTTTGGCCTTCCTCTGGTCTAAAATAACAACCTCTACAAGTGAAAGTTTTAGCACAAAATAATGGATTCTCCTTAAATATTGGATTCCAACACGGAGGAGATCCCAGGTTTGAATCCAGCTGTTGGCTGATTTTCAATTACAAGCGGCTACTATCTCGGTGATTCTCTGTAACGAGAGAACACTTTCCGGAGGCCGGCAGTGCACTGAAAAAAGCTCCGGGCGCTAATGACCTCAGATGTTGACGCGCCTAAAAAAAAAAAAATATAAAAAAAATAGGTTGTTTGATCCAATTGATACCCTAATATCTACAATCGTAAAAATTACATGAATTAAATATATGGCCCGTTTATTTTGAAAGTGGTGTAAGTCCATTTTCTGTTATTTCGAGAAAATTAAAGGTTAACATATCTGTTAATTATAAAATTTAGACAAATTATATGAAGTCTGGCAATGTTTCTACTGTTTTATCAATATGTAATTTGGTTTTATAAATTTGTTTTAGGCGTATTTTACTAAACTGATGTATACTTACGGGCTGCAAATGGACTTACACCACTTTCAAAATTAGTCAATTTTGTCAATTCAAATCGTTTAGTTACAATTTTGAAAAATCAAATAATATATATTTTCAAATAATAATATACTAATATATAATAATATTTCATGTTAATAAATAATAGTATACTTCATATAAATCCAATTTTGTTTACAAATAATAATGACACGACATAAAATAGAAGTAATATTTTTAATTTTAGACGCTAATTACATTGTTAAAATTACAAGATATTGATAGTATTTAATATAAAACAAATGTAAAATAACAGGCTACTGATCGGCAACCATCTGCTAAGCCGCCTACCTCTGTCAATTGGACTTACTACCGTGTCAATTAAACACGGACTAGTTATACATAAAAAATTAACAAATTTAAGCATGAATTACGTGATATCTCATTTTTTTCAAAAATGGACTTACACCACTTTCAAAATAAACGGTCCATATATAAGTGAAAATTAGCCGAATAGGTATGCCACTTTCCAAAAAAGTTCCAAAAAAACTATTATTGTGAACTCAGTAGGACTATCTTATTGCTTTGAAACATTTTCCCAGGCTGCTTTATTTAAGCAAAGTTCTTGAGAGTAAGTTTTCTCCTCTAACGTGTCAATTTAGAAATTGTACGCTTCTAGAACCAGCATGATATTCAAATATGAAATCTGTAACCTAAATTCATCTAAATTTATGCTGAAATGTTGTCTTTATGCTGAGGAAAATTTAAGGTTTGGTGTTTCTCCCACATTTAGGTCAAATTACAGTTTTGGAAATTAATATCAAGTTGTAGAGGTAGTTTTGTGTGTGAATTTGTTTTGTGAGTAAGAAGAGCGACTTTAAATAAAGGGATTATTTTGATGTTTCTTTTAATTTTCTATGTCGTTGCCAAAGTGATTCATTTGAACGTGGACCAAATGTTTGTTCTGCCAATCGATCAGTTTGGCTTAAAACTTTTTTCAATCAATGTTTTAAAGGAAATCCTAAATTCCAAGAAAATTTAATTTTGGTAAGAGTAAACCGTGTGCGTTTTGTATTTTTATTTTACAAAAAGGACAAAAAAAAAATGAATAAGAATATAATTTAAGTTGCAAAAGATTACGCTGATGGATAAAGAGCTTTAAGTAAAGACTCTAAGAAAGCCTGGGGAGACGAATTATAAAGCGTCAGGCGAGAGTGAAAGACATAATATGCACTGTCTTTACTCTGTCGAGGCTTGGAAAATGGAGAAGGCGTTGATTGATTGGTACTAAGTTAAAAGCTTCTAAAATTACATCCAGCCGACAGCAGTAGGAGTTGTTTTAGAGAGGGGTAAGTAACTAAAGTGGTGGTTGGATGGTAGTAGTTTGGGATTGGAGGCGGCAAGATGGGGTTTGCAGAAATGTTGGCAAGGGGTGAAATGGCGAAATGAGTAACCGTTCCTTCTTCTTTCCATTTTCCCCTCTAAAAGAGAGAGTAATACCCTCTAAGAGAACGGCAACAACTCTATGTAGAAGCTGGAAGTACTATCCCTTAAAGATAAATGAGATAAAATGTCTAATACCCTATCAGGTCTTCAATTGTCATCAGAATGGAAAATATTTCAAATGAGATAAGTCATTCACTCCGGGATTAAAGATTCAATTTGTTATGAAAGAGCTCATTTATTCTGATAACTCTCAGCCAAGAAGATTTAACGCTTCCAAGAAATATAATCTGTATCAATTTATTGGTATTACTAATATTTCTTGCAAAAAAAGTCAAAAGAAAGATGGCCGTAAAAGAAGATGGAGTAGTTCATAAATGGTGATTGAGCTGGTACAGAAAAAAAATCTCTTAAATAATCCAAATTTCACGAATATTATTGAATAATGCAGTCTTCTATTTAATCATTGATAATAGTTCTTTTGTTCTTTATAGCCGAAGTAGCTTAGCCTACGACCATCTTGTCTGTTGAAGTAAAATTTTAGTGAACCAGTGAAAAATTATTAATTATGACGATCGGTTAGATATTTTTCTTTTAGAAGAGAACTTGAAACAAGTGATGAAAATCACTAGAGCATGATGGCTACATGTTGGGCATCACTTCCTTTCAAGTTTTCTTCGGTAAAGAATGTTTGGTTTCGCTTTACGATCAGCTTTTGGGCCCAGCTACTCATGCGATGCAAGTATTTTCCCAAAATGAAGTTAAATCTCAGTTCATCGCGAAACAGGTTAACTAACGGAAATTCATAATCATATATTTTTTTTTTTTACAAACCAACCAACCATCACCCAAATATCTCAAAACTTGAAAAGAGATTATGAAACAGCATCTAGGAAGTCATTAAAATGATTAAATATTCTTAATTAATTAGGGTTTTATTTTATTTACATGACACTTTACGCGGCTTGTGCAGCATGTACTCGACTTTAAAGGTGCCTCCTCAGATACAGTGAGCAGTTGATAACCTCCTGGCCTAACCTGGCTTGCTTTGCCAGAGGAGGCACCTTTGAAGACACAGTATATGCTGCACAAGCTGCGTAGAGTGCGCTATTTGAAAAATTAAGGAATAAGTTTGATCCTTTACATGAAAGATATTGATCACTTAAATATGTGGCAGGAGGTTTCCAATTTTGTGTTGGTAATTAAACGCAACTCTCCCAAAATCACCAAATAATTATTAAACCTTCTTGTTTGTAACAGATGTAAAATTAATTTTATGCTTGAGAACATCTACAGCTCTTAACATTTGATTTTTTTAGAAAATCACTCGAAAAACTACTTATTTCCCGATATTAAGAAAAACACTAGCTTTACTGACTAGGCAATATTTTCAGTAGAAAGTGGAGGAAAAAATACATAAAAATGACCTATCGCGTGCTCTTCTTTCACTTTGATAACAAGTTAGAAAATTGAAATATGATTAATAAATACCAGATTTTGAAATGGCCTAGCACCTTTAATTTTAAAGATATCGAATTGCGGTTTTCTGTTTTTCTCTTTTTATACTCTTTAAAACTGTGTATATGAAATTGGAGGTCAACTGCAAACTCTTACTTTTGGACGCGCGTCAGCCGCGTATGCGGGCAGGAATCTAAAATCAAGTCACATATTCTGAAACTAGAGGTGACAGGCAACAAATTTTTCCTCTACCATTTTTCGTTCAGATCAACCGTTTAAGCATGAAATGCATTTGAGCCGTCTTAAAATGAACACCCTGTATAATGTTTCCTGTCCTGTCTTTTTGAAGATTAAGCTTTATACAACTATGGTACCGGATAAGTTTTAATCCCAAAGAAACAAATCGCGCCACAGCCTCCACGAACATGGTATTCACGCCATCAATCTACAGGTGACTTGCACTTAACTATTAATCGATATCAGGCTACAGGACGACCCGATTCGGCATTAAGGTTCGACCTCTTGCTAAATATTGACGGTTCTATCCCTCTGCGGGGGGAGTATTGTGGCAAACCACAGCAAAACTACATTATTTTTTTGTAATACAAAAAGTTCACAATATCTAATTCAAGTAAGTTAGTTTTATGTTCATTCAATTAGTTTTGAGTCTAGTTATTGCTAGATGAGAAACAAGTGTCTCGTCCATTAGTGAACTCAAAAGCTCATCACCAACTTCCCACCAACTAAACGCACACACTCACAATAAAGGGGGTGGAAAGAGCTGCAAAGGATTAACAAAGGGATTTAATAAGCACAGTGTCATCTGCCTAAAGGAAAAGAATAGAACGATAAAAACCAAGTGGTTTTAACTCTGTTTATAACAGTACAAACCAGAACTAGGCCAAATAATTTATATTTTAGGAGGGTTAGTTTGCTTTGATCTTAGCACCTTTAGTGCATAAGCGAATGAATGCTAAATAATTCAATAGCTTTGTGAAACATATTTGCTCCCAGTGCTTTTTTGTATTTTGTATTTTTATTTTTATTATTTTTCTATTTTCCACCCATAATTTTTATTTCTGTTTGTAAATAATTAAATTACGAACATAATTTTCAATCTTAGTACTCTCCATCTTAAGATTAAGATTGGAAAACGGGACGGGACCCACGCCCCACGGCACCGCAGCCACTAAAGGCTTATTAGGCCATCCTCTTTGGATCTAGTAGACGAAACCTCCCCTACTAAAGAGGAAGAGGGCTTTCCCTACTAGTTCTTTATGCGCCACTATCTGCTTTGGTCTCAAGGTTTCAAATGTTTCATAGCACATCCACTCGATTGCTACACAATCGAACTCCTCTTCTTCCTGACACAGTCTGCACAGCGGTTCCGAGCTAATAAGCCCCCACCTTGTGCAGATGCTTTCTGAACCTACCATACCCTGTGAATAGGCCTGTAAATCAGAGTAATCGGATTTCTGCCTAAACACAAGGCCTCTTTGGCTCTTTCCTTACACAGCCAAGGCATTATAGCCTTGCTATGTTTAACCCCAGGACACATCACCCAGCTCTTCTCGTGCTCCCTCCAAATCCAGTCTCTAAGAACCGCACGAGCAGAACCCTCGGTGATCTCCAGGACAGGCTCCGGGCCAATGAAAGGAGTGTTAGCTCCATTCCTGGCCAGTTGTCTCTCAATCTTGATCAGTAGAAAAAAAAAAATCATATTAGACTCATTCATAGGACAAATAGCTTAGCGGAGAAATCAGCAATGTCTGAAAATAATTATAGTAAATATCAATGGAGATAATAATTGCTCTCCATTTTAGATTCAAGAAATTTACTTAAATACCATCAACATGTACAATACTATCAAATTATATTTACTCCAAATTTCGACTTGTCACACAAAATTTTGGTTATATTAATAATTTACAAGCATATTCCTATTTTCATTAGCTTTAGTATAGCGACTTAGCATGTGAAAAGCTCTATTTTCCAATTAATATACCAAATAACGGTTCAGTGAACAACAATTTTGACATTAAGGAGAAAATAATGGAATGTTAAATTCCTATAGAAAACAATTTTCAGAAAATGACATTTAATTATTCCCTTCTCCGCTGTAGTTGTGAATGGCAACGTAATGCGTCCACCCCGAATGGCGGATGCTTCGCAATGGCGATATAAGATTCCCTTAAAGTTTAGTGGAGTAAGTTCTCATTCTAAAACTCACAACAGCGCAGATCTGCGGTGATAGTTCAGCTATCTAAAATGAAACGATGAACGAAAGTTATTCATTGCCTGAGTAACTTTATTCTCCATTCTTACGATAGGTTTCTGCTATTATTCAAAGTTTACCACTTTTGGCCACTAGCTTTTCAAGATATTAGAGAACTATGTGGAGAACGCTTTTTGTTTTATCGAGAAATCTTTTTTTATTTAGTTGTTTTATATTTTTATGACACGATACAGAAAATTTTATCTTAACATTGAATCACATCACAATCCACTTGTACATATCTATCTTCCAGAACATTTCCAGACAACACTTCTGGACGTCTTAAAAGACAAGTGGCCTCGCGATCTCCTCTCTGATGAAGAGAGTCAATATGTTAGAAAGTAAAATTTTATTGGAATGTTACCGCTGAGTAACTTCTCCACTCTGAATGTTATACGAGGTGTGGCCATTAAATAACGAGACTATTGCTCTAAAATATTTTATTTTAAATTTATACATATTTAGTTATTATCACCTTCAATATAAACCCCTCCCCTATCCCTACAACGCTCTATGCGAATTTTCCATTGTTCGAAACAGTGCTAGAAGTCTTTTTCTGTGAGCTCCTGCATGACGCGTGCCGCTTTTTCATTCACAGCTTTAACGGACTGAAATCGTGTTCCTTTTAATGCAGATTTGACTTTGGGGGAATAGATAAAAGTCACATGGGGCCTGGTCAGGCGAATAAGGCGGATGACCTAAAATTGGGAAGTTTTACTTGGCTAGAAACGTCTTGATAGACAATGCAGTGTGAGCCGGCGCGTTGTCTTGATGGAGAACCCATGACTTGTTCTTCCACAAATCGGGTAGTTTTTTCCTTACTCTTTCACGGAGTTGAGCAAGCACCTCACGGTAGTAATGTTGATTAATTATAATCGATATTTTCATCCGTTTTGGACGTGGAAGGGCGACCCGGGCGGTCATTATCTCCGACGTCTTCTCGGCTATCTTGGAAACGCTTGAACCACTCAAAAACTTGCGCACGTGATTAACATTCATCGCCATAAACTTCTTTTAATAAAAGATAAGTTTCAGTAGCGGTTTTACCAAGTTTCATGTGAAATTTCACGACAATTCGTTGCTCTACGAAATGTGTACTTAGTATCATGTTTTCGGCAAAACGAAACTAACACTTCTTGCACAAACGACGGTTCCGGTCAGACTGATTTCTCTACAAATACGTAAGACGCTGCAATCAAGGCTTTACGCTGCACAGCTGTCGTTCGTTAGGATTTGGCGCGTGCATAGTTCTTCTGTAGCAGCATCAGTTTCGTTATTTAGTAGCCCCACCTCGTATGGTGTTTCTTGTTACCATTGTCGCTTATAACGCAATGCGTTGATTGTAACTAAATAAGCACAGAATTCTAAATTCAGCAGCCATATTACTCTTCAAATCTTGGATTAGACTAGCAAAAGCTTCATGTTCCAATATTTTGATTAGATGTCGGAATAAATTTTGTTTGGATCTTGGGTTTCCAAAAATCTAATATTACACGGCTCTAACTTTTCAAGAAAAAGTATATATTCTGAAATAAATTGATTGCAAGAAGCCCTCGAAGAAATAGCAAAGATGGTAGCATGTGAGGAGTTCAATAAAAAAATTCATGACTGGGTTCAGTTCCGGAGAAGGTCTGGGATTCAATCCACATAGGATTCAAAAGCCATGGAGATGAGCCCTCTTGATCAAAACAGCTAAGATTTAGAAGAGCCTGTGCACTTCTTAAAGGCTGCATTCTGTAAATTTGTTGAGGACTTCCGTTTCATGTACGCCCTTTTTTTTGGGTGTGTGTAGAAATGGTCTCCATCTAAATTCCAATTTTATATAAACTTTTCAAAACACTTTACCAGACCCATATAATCTAAACCGGTGGATAATGTCTGAAATAACCCAAAAAATACAGAAAACTGTAGCGAGTCATCACGTAGAGCTAAGATTAATGCGAATGAACCATTTGTTTTTTGCGTTTTTGTCGTAAAAATTAAACGCCCAGATTTTTAGTTTTTGAATCGTCATCAAAACATACACCTTTAAGGTTCTAGGAAAAAAGTTTTATTCAGAAAAAGTCAATATGTAAGTGTGCGAGCTATGTGTTACAACACTCTTTCAAAGCTCAAAGTTGACACCGTTTAGATACCGACAATATGTATTTCCAATGTAAACCAATTTGTAAAAACTAGATACGAGTAAAATTTCATTTTTTTAGATTTTACTGATGTAAAGACTAATTCTAAGAAACTTTTGTGGTGAAATAGGCTAGTTTTGTGTCTTTGCCATTTCAAATAGTACATTCATTTTAAACTGTTCTGAATGATCGTCATTATGTAGAACGATCATAATGGTAAAACAGCTAATCACATTAAGTGCTGTTAACTTGTCACAATGTCATTGTCTCCTATATTAAATCTGTCAAACTAAACAGCTCTAGAGTTTCAGAATTCATTCCCGCTCTCAAAGTTTGTCAGATATATTAATTCACCTAATTGCCATACATATGAGGCTCATGTCTACTGTCTAATATAATATATATTTTTTTTGTATAAATTCATACAACACCAAAGGTAAATTTTATTCCATAAACGAAATTTAAATTCTTTGATATTTTCATTAAATTTAACAGGAATATTTTATTTATCGAAATATAATATTTGTTTGATAAATCAACGGATATCCATTTGTTCTAATGCTTCGTTGCTTTATAGATTGGCTAAAATGTTACGTTACTATGTCTGTAATTCAATTAAAATTAAACATTCAGCGATTTTTAATTTAGGCTTTAAATGTAATGCCCAGATTATCTTATAAAATGCCAGGAAAAAAAGTGTAGCCAATTTGTGAATCAATTTGGCAAAAAAGTATTTGAAAATAAATTAAATTGGAGTCATAGGAAGCATTTGATAAGTATTCTGAAGGATTTCTGCTAACGCTGTGCCCGGATGGATATACACACATCCGGGTATGAATTTGAAGATGCCATTGGCCTTTACGTTTACTAGACAGACATCACCAGCTTTTGCGTCTTTCATTTTCAAATACGCCTCGGTAGCCGAGCGGAATATATATTGTGGTACTGGGTTCGATTCCCGGTCTTAGGCCTTGGATTTTATTTAATGGTTAATAAAAGAACTTTACAGTAAAGTATGTTTGCTAGTCGCCTCCGTCCACGACACCTAATTGGTAGCTGGACGTTAAGCCCCGCCTGAAAAAATAGGCGATTACTTTACTTTACTTTTTTTTTTAGATAAAAATGCCTCACTTGCTCTTTTACTTTTAACAATATCCAGTATTCAATTTATATACACTCAGTGACAAAAAACCGGACACCTGTAGTTATTTGTTTATCTTCTTTAATAATTAGGTACAAATGTTAGCAATGATCTTTGAGCTCAAACTAATCATTGCAGACTAGTTGTTTACCATTTATCAGTGATGCTTATTCTTTTAAAGTGTTTAAAACGGGTTAACAGATTTTTTTATTTTTTTCTTGAGTCAGCTGATCAAGTGAGTTTTTTAATTTTTTCAAATTATATTCTTTGATTAAACATAAATTGCAAAAATTTAATTAAATTGACTTTTTCCCCAAAAAGGATGGTTTTAAGTCGTGAAGACCTTGCCCGGGCAGATGCTTTGGCCAACGAAGGGCGTAGCGTGCGGTACATCGCTGAAGTCATAGGTGGCCGCGCTCTACCATCCACGATGGCTTTCAACAACTTAGGACCACCGGAAGTCTCGATCGAAGAGAAGGTAGCGGTCGACCGTGATGTACGACGCCTAGAGACGATCGTTTTATTACTCTTACAGTACTGCGAAATCGTCATGTGACCGCTCCCGAGATACGTAGCGAACTACAAACGGTCCGCAATGTCAGGGTGAGCTCTCGGACAGTCATTAGAAGGATTCAAGAGAATAACTTAGTCTCTAGACGTCTCGCATCAGGTCCTCTTCTACTGGAGAGGCATCGAGTAGAAAGGAGACTTTTTGTAAAGCAGTATCTCCATTGGACACTTGAGCAAAGGGGGGGCTGTTCTCTTCATAGATGAGTGCCGGTTTGCTTTGTGGCAATCAGATGACCGGTACCGTGTGTGGAGAAGACCTGGTGAGCGCTATGCTTCATGTACCATGCGAAAATCCCAACCTTTTCAAAGGCAGTCAATTATGGTATCCCAACACCCAAGCCCGTACCGAACTAATTACTATACAGAATGGATCTTTGATTGCTCGACGATACATTGAAGAGATTCTTCAGGAAGATGTGGTTCCATTTGCTCCATTTTTTGGGGATAACTTCGTGTTAATGCAGGATAATGCTCGACCGTATGGTTGCTCGAATTGTTACCCCTTACTTGGAGGATGTTTCAATTACTACAATGAATTGGCCAGCACGTTCTCCAGACATGAATCCCTTTGAAAACTTATGGGACATGTTTAAGAGGCAACTTCCGTCACCCCAACAAATGTTCATCAGCTAGAAACTGCTGTTGGTGATGGGATGCTGTTTCACAAGATGAAATTCAGTCGCTTATTTACTCGATGCCTAGGAGACTGGAAGCCATCCGAAGGGCCAGAGGAGGTAATACGCAGTATTAGAAATCAACAAGGTAATAATTGCTACTTAAATTTCAATTTATCACTATAAAGATTTTCCGGTGTTTACATAATTTTTCTGTAACTTATGAATTTCTGATCTGATTGCATTAAAATTAACTTATTCAGTAAATTATTACATGCGTTATAATTAATACATAGATAAAAAATTGGAATTAAACGAATAAATACAAGTGTGCGGCATTTTTTATTATAAATATAAGTGTCCGGTTTTTTTTGTCACTGAGTGTATTTGTCATTTAAATACTAAAGAAAAACTGTCCACCATTCTTAGTTTCTGAAGTTAGTCCAGAAACACGCAGAGATACTCCTTCACACAGATGTGAACATCCCAGAGTAAATGGCACCAATATCATCGCCAGCCTTATTACTTGCTTATGTGTGAGCCTAGCAACTAATGGCAATTAAATGACTAGACATCATGTATGCCAAACGTTAATGATACTAGCGATTATACAATCTTGACGATTATCGCCTTATCGGTATTATACCACGTCATTAACATGCGTCGTAATATTTATATTATGATCTGTGAAAGTATTTAATGACCAATATTATTCATAAACCGCTTGATCGATAAAACATTTTTCTTTCAACGAATCAAAAAAATAAAAATAAATAAATAAAAAAGGGGCTTCAAATTTTACTGAGTCATAAAATTAAAAAAATAGTAATAATTAATAAAAATAATAAATAATAATTTCCCACTTTGCGCCAGGAATCAGCTGGCTTTTGAGGCGCAACCTCATTTCTGTAGGTCGAAAAGGGGCAGATGCATCTATTTGAGGAACTGAAATTTTGAATGTGGACTTCATATTATCAATCATGCTTCTTCATCATTATAATTGTAATTTTTTTTTTTAAATTTATTTTGTAATTTACAATCTGTATAAATATATACAATAAGTAAATAGGAGGTAAATGAGATGAACTGGTGCAGGAAGTGCAGGAGGAGAGAAGCTACCCAGCGATAGCACTCTCTATATGAGATAGGGGAATGTGAGGAGGAGAATATGAGTAGGAGAGAGGAGAGGATTTAGTTCTTCAGACCTCAAGGAAGTCGCGGGGCCACTGGCGATTCAGTCGTCGAGGAGTATTGTTAGGGATGTCAGAGGAGGCGAGAGACTGTTCAAGAGGATTTGAGCAAGTAGAGAGAGCAGTATGGATTTTTTGGTATTTAGTCTTGGCGAGTTGGTCTATGAAGGGAATGTTGAGGTCGGTGTGAAGAGTGAGGTTAGTCACCGTAGTTAGGAGCAACAGCTATCTGTCGGAGGAGTTTTGACTGAAATGTCTTGTACAGTCCATATGTTTGTAGGTTTGACTGAAACCCACAGCTCTAGTCCATAAGTCCACATAGGTTTGAGGATAGTACTGTATATTAATCGTTTGAGTTCAATGGGCAATTTGGAGCGTCGTCCAAGAAGTCTGTAAAGCAGTTTCGCACGTTTTGTCATTGCTTGTCTTTTAAGTCAAGTGTGTGGGTTCCACTGTGGTAGTTTGTCTTTGTAGAGCCCAAGGTAGTGCACCATATCTGTATAAGGAAGAGGGTTGCTGTTGATAATTGCAAATTAATGATGCGAAATAGGATGAATGATGTACGTTAAAGTAAGATATATTTGTAGATGACAGGCGAAAGAGCAGTGAAGTCTGATTGAGATGGTAAAAGTCAGAAGTATTCGCCAAAGTTCAGTGAAATGAATACTATGAACTAAGCCGAAATCTTTTTTTGATAATTATCGATTGAAAACAGTTGTGAAATTACTAAATGACCCAACGGAAATACTGCAAACTGTAGTTTGACGGCTGAATACTGACTGCTATTTTGTCCTCTTTTGCTGGGTACACTGTGCTGGGAAAGAGAGGCTTTGAGAAAAATGCCACATTAAATATTGTTGATGAACTGAAAATGTCTGGCAGTACGTAGATGGATGTTAAAAATTTCTAAATCAAATTAAATATTAATAAAAAAAATGAAAGAAATATAAAATGAAATTCAAGAAATAAGTGAATATCGCCATCATGCTAATCTTATACAAATTACAATCTACATATTATTACTGGCCAAATAATAAATAAATAAGAAAGAATTATTCAGTAAAGAATGAAGATTATTTTGTAAAAGTGGGCTGACGTCATGAAAATAGAAGTTATGAGAGGATGTCAAAGGAGAGGAATGTTTTAATAACGAGACATCTAGAATATTTAATCTTGCGCCCTTTTCTGTTTTTCTCTCACTACAGCATCCAAATCATCTCTGCATCCACATCCCGCCTCTGGACGCTGTTATATTGTTGTTCTATCGCACGCTTTTGTTTCGACAATTTTATTACATTTTCTTAAAAGTCAAATCTAGAATTGTAACTTTACTACAATATTCCTTCAACTAGTCATACTGGAACTAATATACAAATAGGTAGAAGCTTTTGTTTACTTACTGTAATATAAGAAGAAGAAGAATAAGAAGAAGTCTTCTAATGAAAACAAGAAGTAAACCAAGAGGTTTACAAAGTGCAGTAAAGTAACCCTTTTGCAACCTCTTTTTCCTAGATAGAAAACTTAACCTGCTCCAGTTTAGTCTAGTCTATACAGATAAAAGAAATTTTGCAGCGACTGAATTTTATATTTCAGTCACTTTGCTCTTAAAAGAATCTTATTGATTAGCACTTTTAAGAAAAAGTCACTAATTCTTCGCTAACATAATCATAATTAATCATATCTCCGTTTCAATCAATCAAATCACGGCCATTAATTATGTATAAAATGTGGTTCATATTAGAGAAGAACAAAATCTTTGGTTTCCATGACGTTCATTCATCTAACAACCAACATATACATTTTATCAAAATAGGCTTCTAGTTTATCTCTTTCAGTATTTAATAAAGAAGCATCTATATTATAATTACTGTATATTACTGTCTAATAATAATTAGTACATTATCCTTGGGAATTTCGAGGAGAGATCAATAAAATTATGTAGACAAATTTCTCCCTTTTTACCTACTTTTCGGCAAATTCTAATCTATAAATTTATAAATTTTTCGGCGATAAATTTGCCGAAACGTCGGCAAAAAAAGGAAATTAGCCTACAAAATTTCATTAGCCTCTCCTCAAAATTCAAAAGGATTATCTATTAACACGTTTCGTGTCACCGGTGGTACAAGCAGTCATATTTATTGAATGCGTTGAAAACATAATTTATGACAAATGTAATTCTGTAAAATATATTTCTACCAAAAAAATGAGACTTTATACAAAATGGAGTAAAGATCAAAACACATAAGTTTATTTAATTGTTACATGTACAATAGTTAATAATTACATTTAATAATAGATTTTGTTAAAGCAAGGGAGACATAAAGACGGCTATTTCGGGGCAATCGCTGCAAAACGTCATTACTCTTATAGTTTTCTCTCTTGCTGCTTCAGTAGCGAATTTTTTTAATATTTTGTTTGTAGCAAGAAATGCAACGTTCGTCTTGCTGTCCTCGCTTTGCCCTCTTTCTTTTTAATTTCGTGGCGACTTCTTGAGTTGGTCGCAGTTTCTGAAGACGAGTTCTTATTTTCATACCACAAATGGTACACGATGTGTTAGCTACTTCTAAACAAGAGAACTACTTATCGATTGATGATGTAATGAAATATTGTGTGATAATATATCAACCTTTAGTCAAAATATCAAATGGCCTAAACGACAAGTCCAGGCAAAAATGGCTTGGCATGGAACGTGTTTTAACACGGTCTAAACCCAAATCGTCATAATAATTCGTACATTCAATGATAAGTATGATTATAAGCCATACCTCTATTACTCTAATTTTTGTCCTTCAAGCAATAAATAGGTTGTCGATAAGCTTTCAGTCCAATTAAGGGTCTTACCTGTAACAAATAGAATTAATCAAATTAGAGCTGATAAATTTCTTACAAGTAATTAATCAGGGGATCGGAAAAATATTACACACCCTAATGAAAGTTGATATGAGGGAATTGTTGCGAGTTTGATAAGGATAATACCTTAATTTGTGTGGAGAAAGAGACAATATAAGGCGGAGCCGTGAGAAACAATATTAAGGGACTTTTTAGGCATGTGACAAGCATTATTTACAAGTAATTTGTGAAAAAGATAGAAGTGTTATGAAAAAAACTATCTGCGTGATAAGTGAGATGACGAGTGATCTGAAAGAGAGACAGCGAATGGGTGAGTTTGATAAGGATTATGTCATAATTTGTTGTGGAACAGGAGGCGATTTGGGAGGATTGTTGGGAAAGTGATAAGGATTAAGGTCGTAATTTGTGAATTGTGAAAGGTAATATACGGAAATTGTGGTGTCTATATTAGTACGTATCGTATTATTAGTTTCAAACATGTCTGTAGGTATGTTAGTGTGTATACAAGTGCTCGTACAAGTGTTCAGTTACCTCACAGACAAAATGATGGATTTTTGGTTGTTTTCTTTTGTTTTTTTTTTTACAAATTTCACATTTGAAAGTACCTAGATTACAAACAAAAATGAGAAATTGGTAAACTCATCAATCAAGCTTGGTTCTACGATGGAGCACTTAATTGCTCACGCTGTGCAAAATAAGCATCCCATTGCGATTGCAAAAACAATTACCAAGCAACTCATCTGTAGAAATGTGAACTGAAGCTTAATCAGTTCCTTAGAAAAGATCAGCGAATGGCCTATCGATTTATTTTGTGGTATTTATTGGCCACGTGGCCTAAAACCTCTAACAGATTCGATTCTTTAGACAGACACACGAAGGTAATTTATTAAATATAAGTACTTCTTCTTTTTCATGCAAGGCATTACAGTCCATGAAGGACCCTAGTCTTCTCAATTTTCCAATTCAGGTTTCTAGACGTATTAAGATTTTGCAGGGTAGGGTTACCGTCGGCCAACCCCCGATGCAATGGAGGACCTTGGATTTTTTTTAAAAGGTTTCACTCCCTTTGCCGGAGCTATCTCCAAAGGCTATGTAATACATGTTGCCTTGGTGTGCTTGTTCAAGTGAATGTAAGTGTATTGTGTCCCTACTGTACAGTAAAAGTGCATGGTGGTACTGTGCTAGGAACCCGTGGGATTGCAACCCCCAGGAAGCTGCAAGCAACAGCGACCCCCTGCGGGATTAAATGCAGCTAATATTTTTTTATTTTTGTTTAAATGCAATAAAAAAGAAGCTAGATTTAGAAATATTTGATAAATTAAAATTTCTCAAACAAGTTGTTTATAAACTAAAACATATACTCTTCTTAAACATATAATTTCTTAATACAAATTTAATATACGAGAAGTGGCTATTAAATAACGAGACTATTGCTGTAAAACATTTTATTTTAAATTTATACATATCTAGTTATTATCACCTTCAATATACACCCCTGCAACGCTCCATGCGAATTTACCATTGTTCGAAACAGTGCTGGAAGTCTTTTTCTGTGAGCTCCTGCATGACGCGTACCGCTTTTTCTTTCACAGCTCCAAAGGACTGAAATCGTGTTCCCTTTATTGCAGATTTAACTTTAGGGAACAGACAAAAGTCATATGGGGTCAGGTCAGGCGAATAAGGCGGATGGTCTAAAACTGCGATGTTGTACTTGGCTTAGAAACGTCTTGACAGACATTTGCAGTGTGAGCCGGCGCGTTGTCTTGATGGAGAACCCATGACTTGTTCTTCCACAAATCGGGTCGTTTTTTCCTTACTCTTTCACGGAGTTGAGCAAGCACCTCAAGGTAGTAATGTTGATCAATTATAATCGATATTTTCATCCGTTTTGGGCGTGGAAGGGCGACCCGGGCGGTCATTATCTCGGACGTCTTCTCGGCTATCTTGAACCACTCAAAAACTCGCGCACGTGATTAACATTCATCACCACAAACTTATTTTAATAAAAGATAAGTTTCAGTAGCGGTTTTATCAAGTTTTGTTGTGAAATTTCACGACAATTCGTTGCTCTACTACATGTGTAGTATCATGTTTTCGGTAAAACGAAACTAACACTTCTTACACCAACGACGGTTCCGGTTAGACAGAACAATGATACCAAAACAGAATATCGTACATCTTCTCTCAGGTCTAAATTCACGCACCTGAATAGGCATAAACTCTGTTAGCAGTTTTTATGGACAACAGTTAGCATGAATAATTAATAAAGAACATTCACAAATAAACAGCTTCAGCAAATTAATTTCACCAAGTGAGCAAAGGCAACTGTATGCACGTCTCAATTATAATGTTTTAGTCTAAAATAATGCGGAACAATTATCATCAGTAGGATCTTTTTTTAAACATTCTCTTCAGATTTTAGATTTTGAGATACCTGACGGCAAAAAAAAAGGTTAAAAACTAATCTGACAAAGAAGATGAAATATATATATAAAAAAAATCTTTCTTCTTCCAGAGTGTCATTAATGTAAAGTATGCGCTCATCACAAAGATACATTTACAATTATGCTAGTAATAAATTTCGAATTTACTAACAACTAGATGAAATTCGGTTAGTAAAAGCAAGAACAAAGAAATAAGTAAAAATGGGGAAACGTCAGCAAAATACAGAAGCCAATACGTCAAAGGAGAGCTAAACAGCCTCCAGGAATACCCTCAAAAAAAAAAGTCAAAAAAAGATATTTTTTTAAAAAAACATTGTAGACATATATGGGTGCATAGTAGTTATTAAATTCAGGGATTCCGGAATATAAAGGGCGATCCATTTAAAACGCACCAATCGCTAATAACTTTTTAGGAAAGCGGAATTTCGAAAAAACCCATGAAGTAAACCATATGTTTTTTTTGGTCTAGTTTTCAAATTTTTCAACCTCGATGCTGTATCTTCATTTTTGGCGGAGTTACGGGCAAAAATCTAATTAAGGTTTTAACAATGATTATGAAAACTACATAAAAAATTGTGAAAAATGCCGTTAACCCAGTTTAGATATTCCTAATATTTGTAAAAATACATGTTTTGGGAGGTCCCCTGAAGGTAAAATATTCTTACAAGATATTCTTACCATAATCATAAATCAAGAAATCTTGCATACGGGGTATATTAACATGATGTGATGGTTACTTTTATTTGATGATAAAACAAATTTATCCTGATTCACCCACAACCATGACATGTCACTACATTTTTTGAAATCTTCAATTATTATTATTTTTGTTCTTTGCGTCACAAATAACATATTTTTTGCAGTCAGAGGACCTCCCAAAAAACGTGTATTTCTGGTGGAAAATTAATATCGAAAACCGTTCACTAATAAGATAAAATTGTAACTTTGATCTTAAATATATCGACAAATATTACGAATATCGAAACGGGATCAACGTCATTTTTCACAATATTTTATGTAGTTTTTATAATCATTGTCAAAACCAGTGGTCCTTATGAAACCTCAATCAGGTTTTTGACCGTAACTCCGCTAACAATAAAGACACAGCATCGGGAGTGGAAAATTTGAAAACTAGACCAAAAAAAAAAAAATATTGTAAAGTTTTTCTCTTGTCCTTTTACTAAGAAAGAACTTTACTTACACAACTAATGCCTGCCACTAGTTATTAAATAATATGTGGGTTTGATAAAATAATAAAACTCGCTAAATTTGTAAGTAATAACCTGATTTATTAACACATTACCTTTACTCACATTAACATTTACTAGCAACTAACGCTATTCATTACAGTCACCACTTACAACAGTCACAACAGTTTACTGTTACTCACTACGTAACGCCACAAAACTGTTCCACGACTGACCCCTGGTCCGCACTGCACCGAATTGCACTAGTCTCAGCTGCACTAACACAGCTCTATTCATCAACTGACTAATTGCCCAACTAGCTACCACTGAAGCACTCCGCAACACTGACTCTCTCAAACTGTCACTTCCAAAGTGTCTCTCCAAACTAACGTCTCTCCAAGACTCATTTAAAACTAACGGATTAAAACTGATTAACAACTCTAATAACTCCTTAAAACTTGATTGAAACTGACTTCTCCAGCTGTGTCTGCCTCCTTTTAACTGCGTGCCTCCCTCCAACTGGGACTGCCCTCCTCCAACTCTCTGAGCATAAGTTTCCACGCCCTCCTGACGTTCATTGGCTGGAGAAAACATACTGCCACCACCTCAGCTGGGGCCGGCCTCCTCCTACTCTCTGTCTCGCTCCTACCTGTCAATCACTGGCTGGGAAAACACATATGCCACCACCCCAACTGAGGCCTTTCTCTTAGCTGGCTTTTACACAGGTCACTAACTCCTTGAACAATCTAGCCCTTTCCTTTCTAGTTCAAGTAGAGACCGGCCCTTTTGTCTACACAGTGGTGGCCTGATACCGACTTTGGTCGCTTAACCCCTAGAACAATCTAGGCCTTTCTTCTCTGCCACAGGTAGATACCGCCCTTTTGTTTATGCAGTGGCGGCCTGTTACTGACTTTGGTCGTTCAACCTCTAGAACAATCTAGGCCTTTCTTCTCCGCCCAGGTCAACTTCGTTACAATATAGTTTACTTCATGGGTTTTTTCGAAATTCCGCTTTCCTAAAAAGTTATTAGCGATTGGTGCGTTTTAAATGGATCACCCTGTATAATTAGAATTAATGGAAATCTCGCACTCAATACTTTACAATAAAATAATATTTTCTCTTCATATATTTCCATCATACAACCTAAAATGATGTTCCAACATAAAACAAGTACATTAGTAATTAAGGGATTTATTCCATCCTCTTTCTAATTCATAAATTTCAAACTGTAATTAAAAACAACAATGGCTTCCCTATTTCCAAGTTAAAACAAAAAAAATAAAAGAGAAAAACAAACAAAAAACATTTTTAAACAACTAGGAGGCGTTGGCTTTATTTTTAATAACGATAAATTCTAAGGGTAACTTCCTTCCGGAAGGAAGAATATTTCCTTCATAAAGTCACCCAGTTGAAATATGTAGTACGAACCCATTGTTATGGCTAAACAGAATAAGCAAAAAAAACAAAAAAGAAGTTTGCATTTATGAATTATTTTTCACCACTTGCAAAATAACATTAAAGAGCATTCGATACATTTAAATCTTAACTTTTGTTCTATTCGCGTGGAGATTTTTTTGAAATCGTTCGAATATCAATTTTGAGATATTATTAAAAAACATAAAACAAGTTTAGCTTTTCCCAAACCATGGCGAATCTTTTTACAAACAGTGCATGAGTCTGTTGCCTACATTCAACTTCGAGAACGTCCTCCCCGGCGCTTGAAGCGGAAGTGGCCTTAAGATCTAGCAATGTGAGTAAATCCATTGTAAAAGAGTTTCATCACTGAGTGATTACACTAAAATTTAATAAAAAGAGAAATGAAATCAAATTCACCCAATTTACAATATTTATTACAATATTTGTCGCAGCTGTAAATATTACTAATAAAAATAAATTAACAAATATGGCTAGAAAACATTGGATACACTTGCCTGAAATTGGTGAAGGACTTTTAACGTTAATACGTCTTTAAATTTGCTACCATACGGAGGCAATCTAGAAAACCTAATGATAAAAAAATTGGGGGATACAGTTTGGCATTACAGTTTCGAATCTATCGCCTACATCTAAAATCAAATTAGACCACTGGATAGCTAAAGGATCAAAGAATTCATTACGTTAAGCGAGGACTGTGACGCATCGCGCGCGGTGGAGGAGGAAGCGCCGCCGTTTTGAGATCATTTTGCTGCGTATCGAGATTTGCAATTAGTATAACTTTTGACTCGATGTTCGTTTAAGTTTTAATCGTCAGCTGTCGTCACAATCTATCGATTATATATAAAACTTTAGTGTAAAATAGTGACAGTGAATATAATAAGGTGTTAGAATAAAAAAATATTAAAAATATATAATGTCGGCCTATACGCGTCGAAAAGCCAAAACCAAATACAGAGATTGTATACGGTTGGAAAGGGCTTCTCAAGAACAATCGAATGGTAATAATAAAACACCATATGACAGAGTCAAGCTGTACCGGGAACGTAAAAAGAATTAATGCGGCCGAGCGGATCAACGACGGTGTCAGTACATCTGCAGCTGGGGCGGTTGAAATTAGGCAAGTGGATGATGAAATCGCTTCTACATCGACAACGGACTGTATAGGCTTAGATTGTGTTCGCTTCGGGCGTCGACGTCCATTTTTCATATATAAAATATAACCCGTTACGTAAACGTATTCACGTACAACACACGGCCGGGTCCATGAGTAGCCACAGTTGGTTTTTTTTGGCTGGACTGCAAAAAGGCATATTACATAAAGTTTTTCACTTCGAAATTATAGTATGCTCAAACTGGATACACCTATTGTACCACCGATAAATCTCGGAGGCAGCCGAAATGATAGCCTTCGAACGTTCTACCTTTACAGTACAGGAGACATAGCAACTCGGAATGTGAAGTAAATGCAAAACTCCCAATTTTTATAATCTTATATCTTCAGATATAAATACAGCTTTAATACATACAAATTCATAAATACGGCTAGAAAGCTGGACTGTGCATAATTGTAGAGGTAAACGAGTACTAGAATTACCTATATTTTTGCAGTTTTCTCTAATAGGACGGAAGATACAGCAATTTGTAGGCGCCACGATAGCCGAGCGGTTAGGAGGCAAGATCTGCAAAGCTAATATGCATTGAGGTACTGGGTTCGATTCCCGGTCTTAGGCCTTGGATTTTATTTAATGGTTAATAAAAGAAATTTATAGTAAAGTATGTTTGCTAGTCGCCTCCGTCCACGACACCTAATTGGTAGTTGGACGTAAAGCCCCGCCTGAAAAAATAGGTAATTACTTCACTTTTTACAACAATTCGTAATATAAAGTAAATGCAAAACTCCCAATATTTATCATCTTATATTCCCTTTACAAATACAGCTAGAAAGCTGGAAACTGTGCACAAATTGTAGAGGTAAACGGGTAAATATACTCGTAATGCTCGAATAAAACGGATTGCAGGAGTAACTTGATCCAAATGTGCTTACAACTTTTGTGCCATTTTTCTTGAATTTGAAATGTTTTCTTTTGTGTCATTAAATGTTTTAATAATCTTCTTCTTTTTTTTTTAATTCTGATGTTTCAAAAAATATGTTTCAGTTCATTTCATTGTAAGTCGTGTTCCATTTGTAGATGGTAAACAATTTTCGTAAAATTAGGTTGAATCTCGCGGGCTATAAAATTATTGAAAACGGGCCACATGCGTCCTGCGGGCTGTGGGTTTGCCATGCCTTCTATAGACAATCAAGTGATAATTACAGCTGGTGTGGAGAATTTTGCAAGTGCTAGAGGCTGCGATGTGTGCTAGTTGTCGGTATAATTCTTGAACTTTCTGGCTTGGTTTATTCGTAAAGCAAGTGATTCAAAATTATTATTATTATTATATGGAGAAATCAAGGTAATTTATAAAAGGCTAATAAAAGAAAGACTTCTTTTTGCTATAAATATAAGGTTTACTCTTATAGTTTAATGAGAAGCTACACCACAGCCTTTATAACTTCAAAATCCATTTGCATACAGAAATTGATTTCCCAAACTAATAAATAACCTTCATTAGATCCCCCGCACAGACCTCATCAGTCCTACTTTAAAAAAAGAACCTCAATAACAAATTGCCCTTTTATTAAGTTGCAAATTTTATAGAATCGAAAGGTTTATTTCAGTAGCGCAGCAAACAAATGGTTTAAAATATCCTCCTAGTTGCTAGATAAGCGAGCTATAAAAACAAACAAAATCAAGCTCTCAATTTACGGACTTGTTTTTTTCACATCCTCTGAACTTTCTGACCTCAATTCAAGTAAAACAATCATATTTATAGGAACAAATAACGCTCTTTCCTAGGACATCGATTGGAACTATGTTGACTCTTGGAGAGACTGAGGAGTTCAAAGAGTTTCACATAAATATGTAATACACTAAGATAGAATATCAATGTAAATAATAACAAGTTATGGGGATGATTTGGCTGTGTGTTACTGCACATCCCTTGCGCTCATCGTAGGTTTAGTGCAGCTGTTGTCTTAGAATTTTACTTAATACGAACACAGTTGTCTGAGGTCAGCAAATATAATAATAAATCTTTGTCATCCTCATACAACAATACCGAAAGTTGTATTCAATATTCGCCTTTTTACTAAATGATACTTCGCAATAATATAGGTTATCAAAAAAAAAAAAAACAAAAAAACAAAAAAACGAGCATAACAAATAACAAAATTAAATTTATGTTACGCAAACATAAATATAAATTTGGAGGTCATATTTCATTTTGCCTTTTCAACGGGATATCCCTTTTGAGGTGCCTTAAGGAAGAAAAAATTAACGTGTGGCTGTGTCATGGAGACGGCCGTGTGTTGTACGTGAATACGTTTACGTAACGGATTAAATTTTTTGTATAAAATATTTTTATTTATGTATTTAGGATGAAATCAAGGAAACAAATCGACGATCGAACATAATCTATGCCTATACAGTCCGTTGTCGATGTAGAAGCGATTTCATCATCCACTTGCATAATTTCAACCGCCCCAGCTGCAGATGTACTGACACCGTCGTTGATCCGCTCGGCCGCATTCATTCTTTTTACGTTCCCGGCACAGCTTGACTCGGTCATATGGTGTTTTATTATTACCATTCGATTGTTCTTGAGAAGCCCATTCCAACCGTATACGATCTCTGTATTTGGTTTTGGCTTTTCGACGCGTATAGGCCGACATTATATATTTTTGATAATATATTTTTATTCTAACACCTTATTATATTCACTGTCACTATTTTACACTAAAGTTTTATATACAATCGATAGATTGTGACGACAGCTGACGATTAAAACTTAACGAACATCGTAGCTTCTCCGAGTCAAAAGTTATACTCATTGCAAATCTCGATACGCAGCAAAATGATCTCAAAATGGCGGCGCTTCCCCCTCCACCGCGCGCGATTCGTCACAGTCCTCGCTTATCGTAATGAATTCTTTGATCCTTTAGCTATCAAGTGGTCTAATTTAATTTTGGATGTAGACGATAGATTCGAAACTATAATGCCAAACTGTATCCCCCGATTTTGTTATCATTAGGTTTTTTGGATTGCCTCCATATGATAGCAAATTTAAAGACGTATTCACGTCAAAAAGTGATTTTTTTTGCACATTGGTCTAAAAATATATGTGTAAGTATCCATAGTAACTCCAGAACGAAAGAACGCAGAAGGTTCGTACTTATTTCCCTAAGATACCAAAAAAAAAAAAAAAAAAGAATAACCATAAGGTTTTGGCTAAATTTGGGCGACCAAAAGTACAGTTCACTGCTTCTATTTTCATTATATTTTTTTTCAAAAATGATTCCCATGATTTTCTTTAAATACATTATAGAAGAAAAATTAGAGCATCAATGAAAATTTTTTGAAAAGGCTTTCTCTAGTAAATTGAGAAATTTTTTCTTCTCATTTAACCCTAATATTTTCAAAATTCAATGCGGGAAACTATAAAAATAATACTGCCTTTTGTTATTTATTTTATTTTCAACATCTGAGGTTATTGACGTAAGGAGCTTTTTACAGTGCACTGCCGGCCTCCGGACAGCATAGCTCATCCCTACCCTTTTAACTATTAAAATGACAACGAAAAGAGAACGAAGAAAAATTCCTCGTATATAAATGACACTTAATGGCTGCCGTATTTTAGAAGCTAAACAAATCCATCCGAAGGGCCTTCCCATTTTAACAATAACGATTAGGACTCTCACAGAACGCTATCTGGCTACGGAGTGGATTCATATTCGGCAGACGATCATCATAAGAGTGTTGCCAGAAATCTAGAGGCTAGAGTCTCTATTCTTCTTTACTTCAGCTGTCAGCATCAGTACTTAAAATCGCCCCAATTTAGATGGCAAAATTATATATTATGGGCTGCCAAAAAATGCCCGAGCTGTGATTTAAAAAAAGATTCTATATTGTATTGTAGACATCCAATCGAGGTGCTGAAGCCAGAAGTCGGCGATATATCTGAGGTCAGTGACTGCGGGAAGGGTATGCACTAGCAAGATAAGCGACAATGCGAGATCATTTTCTATTGGATCCCAGGCCACAGAGGAATCGCCCGAAAAAAAATGACTTATCTGTTTGCGAAAGAAATGAGTCAAATGCCTCTCAGACGGTCTGTCCAATTACTTTCCACATAGCTACCAAAAAACGGTAATTAGTCACTGGCGAGCTTAACATGCTTATTGCAAGGGAACGGTGTGAATGTTTATAATTCTCAGTACAATTCCCAAGATCCTTTCCAAAAAAAAAAAGAGTCTTTGCTTCATTCAGGTTACTTACTACTCATGGTCTGGGGCTGGTGTTGGTCTAGTGGTTAAGAGCTTGACTTTGTGAGTGAGAGATCACCAGTTCGAATCCCGCGTATGGCTACTTTTTATTCGATAAGAAAAAAATTGTTTTTGTAGTAAAGTATGAGCTTCCACGCTCCGTTCACGACACCAAATTGGTAGTTGGACGTTAAGCTTTGTCTGAAAAAATAAGCGTTTTCTTTACTTACATTATCTCTCTTGTTCTAAGAGTGTTAATACTGGTTATAAAAATAAGTAATATCAAATATATGTATCTTTAATTAGGCGCCACGATAGCCGAGTGGTTAGAGGTGAGACCTGTAAAGCTAATATGTATTGTAGTACTGGGTTCGATTCCCGGTCTTAGGCCTTAGATTTTATTTAATGGTTAATAAAAGAAATTTACAGTAAAGTATGTTTGCTAGTCGCCACCGTCCACGACACCTAATTGGTAGTTGGACGTTAAGCTCCGCCTGAAAAAATAGGCGATTATTTTACTTTACTACTCAAGACTAAATGCTGAATCACCTCCATCATATCGGGGACAAAGATAACCGGATATTTCTCTGATGTGGCAATTGCTATATGGAAGCTGGGTTATCTTTGCATTTGTCTGTCTGTTGGAAAACGCAAGAAGATTATTAAGAGGATAATATTTGGCACGATGTATTTGGTTGTACATCGCTGGATGACAGACAAAACGGAATAAAAAAAGACGGATATAAAAAAAATATATAAAAAGGTAGGAGAAATTAGTAGAAAAAGGAAATAAAACTATTTCGCTGCGTTTATTCTGTACGCACCCGTACTCTTCTCATGGTCTCATAGAATATGAATGCGCAGTAGCTAAATGAATATTTATTTGGAACGCCCCATTTATTTCTATGCCAGCGAGTAGTTTGTATTTGGATGGGCTATGTTGAGAAGTGCAGATGGAGGAATACGAGGGGCATTACCCAGAGTAATATGTGAGTCACGTATTGGGATGATATATGCACGGAAGGCAGGGTACAGTTGCCGGGCGGAGAGACCAGCGAACAAACTGTAACTACAGTGAGTGAAAACTAAGAAGTTATACATCATGGAACCTAGCTCAATGCTAACAAGTTGTATGCTTTAATACATTTTGAGAGCCAATCCAAGCGTAATGCGGCGCCAGGCAGAATACCAGAAACTGTCGTCTAGATCTCATCCAGCATCCGTCCTCCCTCCCCACATAACTGCATCAATATATAAGTAATTGACTGCTTCACTAGCGATTCCAATTTCCATGCTAATCTCAAGTATTCATGTTATTGACAACTGATCTTTTAATGCTTCATAAAGCTAACTAAATACTTGGGAAATTACTCTTTGCTAAAACTATTCGGCTCCAAGATGTGTTCCTTTAACCTTCGATTCTCATTAAATACTTGTGTAGATGTGTAAGGTTGTTTGAAACATTCAGCAAAGACAGTGAATATTGGAGGGTATCGAAATGATCAATAGCAAAAGACAGAAAGGATTTAATAATAAAATGAGAATTCCAGAAATCACCGATTAAATTTTTAATTGCGTAAATTTACATATACAAGGTCATTCATTTAAAACGCACCATTAGCTTTTAGGAAAGCGGAAATCCGGAAAAACCCGTTAAATAAAATATATATGTTTTTTTTGGTCTAGTATTCAAATTTTCCACCCCCCGATGCCGTATCTTCATTTTTGGCGGAGTTATGGCCAAAAACCCGATTGGGGTTACATTAGGGCCACTGGTTTTGACAATGATTATGAAAACTACATAAAAAAAACTGTGAAAAATGACGTTGACCCCGTTTCGACATCCCTAATATTCGTTGAGATATTTAAGATCAAAGTTACAATTTTATCTATTCGTGATTGGTTTTCAATATTAATTTTCCACCAGAAATACACGTTCTCTGACTGCAGTAAATAACATTTGTGATGTAAAAAACTAAAATAATAATAATTGAAGATTTTTAAAAAATGTAGTGCAATGTAATGGTTGTGGGTGAATCAGGATAAATTTGTTTTATCATCAAATAAAAGCAATCATTACATCAGTTTAAAGTACCTAGTATGCAAGACATCTCGATTATTTGAAATCTACACCAAAAAAACATATAGATTACTCCATGGGCTTTTCCAGATTTCCGCTTTCCAAAAAAGTTAGCGAGTGGTGCGTTTTAAATGGATCACCCTGTATGTACACATTTTTAAATTAATTCAGCTCTCTACAATCATATATAAATCAGGTGTGACCAAGTTCTGTATATACAAGATCGACTTTTTTTTCAGGCAAAATTGCCACGATCTACTTACTAAAATTTTGATATTTAATACGTAATAAGTAAAAATGGGGGAAAGGATATTAAATCAACATAATATTGGCTCAGTCTGCAGCGAAGCAGCAGGAGATCGATTCGGTGATGGCATTCCCAGTCAATTGAGAACTTTGTTCGCGATTTAGTATAGCGTTTGTTACTTTTAAGTCTAACAGATGGCGCTGTTTTTTTAAACATGTTTTTACCAGTCAGAAGTATGATATCCGTATATTAGGCATATAGAAACACGCCAGTATTCAGATGCAACGTTGTGTCCAAATTTCAAAGCAACCGGTGAAGAACTTTTGGAAATTTAAGATTTTGAACAAAAGAACATTTACATTTTTATAAAAATAATAGATAGTATTATTAATTGAGAAGTAACTACAGGAAAAGTACAGATTTATATTTTATTTGACTGCCCTATCATCATTGAGAAGCCTTTGTCTGCGTGTTTCTAATCAAGAAATCGTAATTTGGCATACATCCAGACTAAGATAATGGTAAGGAGTCTTCAGTATGGGAATCTGTAAGTAGAGAACGATGTGCAGACTTCCTTAAGGGTTGAGATCGTCTCGTGTCGGCTCTGATCGACCAACAATCGCTTTGCGATCATCTTGATGGCCATACCAGATTATATAATAATGTACAGTTTCCAGAATGGCATGAAATACTGAAATTTCACCTAATGCCTAGTTACCTCAAACCCAAACTATTATTTGTTTAATGTAAAGTAAACCCGTATATTTTTTCAGGCAGGCTTTACGTCCAACTATCAATTAGGTGTGGTGGGCAGAGGCGACTAGCAAACATATTTTAATACAAAGTTCTCATATTAAACATTAAATAAAATCCAATCGAACCCAGAACCACAATATTTCTTAACTTTTGCGATCTTCGCCTCTAACCGCTCGGCTACCGTGGCGCCTTATTATTTGTTTAAAAATATTTAAAAAAAAAAAAAAGGTTTATTATTTTGGCTTTACACATAATGTTTTGGTGTCTTATAAAATACGAAGGAGGAGAATAGTCAGTTTGTAAAAACTTTTTTGGATACAGTAATTGAAAACGCAGAAAAATTGGAGACATAAAGAGCGCTGTCAAGTATGATGACTTTAGATTGAAAGAATTTTGGATTCTCTGAATTTTGGAAAGGTTTTGCGCTGCTCAGAGAGTTCGGCTCCACAGCGTAGTGCAGGATAGGCAATATACTGGATTCCAACGCGGAGATCAAGGGGTTCGAATCCAGCTGCTGTTCTTTAGATTTTCTCTTTCTAAGAGATACCTACAGCTAACTTTTCCAATAATGGACAGTGTTGCTTGTAATAAAAGGAGGTTGTCCAGGGGCCACCATGTATTCTGAAAAAATGCTCCGGGCGCCTTAGATGGTGACGCGCCTCCAAAAAATAGAAATAAATAAATAATTATAATAGACAGATATTAACTAACTGCTAGCGATAAATATGAAAAACATTGGCAACATCTAAAAACTTTCAAGATAATGATATTCAATTTGTTCTACGAGATGAGTTAATGAAAGAGACGTTTAGCTTTATATCAACACTGATGAGAAAGTATATTTCATTTAATATTTCTTTGAACATAAATATGATTACATTTAAATCATAACTTTTTTTATTTATTATTATAAAAACTAAGTTATAAGGTAGAAGGCACAATGCAAATGGGCATGCTACAATGCGTGCGTATACTCCTGTATATATATAAAAAAAAGAACCCTAATGGGTTTACACGGTGAAACGACAAAAATGATAAATATTATGTTAGAAATTTATTACTTAGACATACATAAAAGGAAACATAAAATAATATATTTGTTTGTGGTGCTTGCACGATTCATAAATGTAAAAAAGAGAAAGCATTACTACGCAATGTGAGTGGCAAACCTGTATAATTTTTGCGAAGAGATTTTATTTGTTGGTTTCCAGTTTTTTCTTTATTGCGGCGCAGAGTTTGTGCTGAGTTTGTAAAAACCTAAACCTATTTGTTTACCTGATAGCTAGATGATGTAGGCATGGATGGGATAATTCTGACATGGTTACCTAGGCTGCAGCCTAGTTTGGAAAGCAAAGAAAGAAGGAAGAAGATATGTTGACGATGGCAACAAGAGAAACATTGGAGAAAGTAATGGTAAGGTAGGCGGAGAGGTAAGAAGAAGTTGTTCTTCTTTCTTGGAGGATAAGAGACGGAGGTGATAGTAATTTCGCTGGTAAGGGAACTTTAAGAGTTAAGAAAAGGAATGTCAGTTGATCGTATGTGCGCAAGGAAGGAAAACTGTGTCTATGAGCTTCATATGTGTGGTAGTATGAACTACAGTGATATATAGACAGGTGTCACAAATAAATTGGACTAAGCTAGGACAACTACTACAGTGTGAACATGGCTGCCAGTGATGGGCACATATAGTGCAAAGGTTTGTAAGGGTAGAACAGTAGTTAGGGCGTAGTGCCACCACTGACACACTTGTCTGTCGGGTCCTGAAGGATGCGATAAGCAATGAGCAGAGCGGCTGGGGTTCCACAACCTCCACTCCCCACACACAAGACGCGTATATACATTCTCATAGAGCCATGGGCCACTGGAGTGGCGGGTACGCTGAAGACTTAGTATGCAAAAGAAGGTTGGCGACGTGTCGTCAGTACATTAAGGAAGAGATGTGCGTGCTCAGAATGCTGCACCTTTCTTACATAGTTAGTCTATTAACCACACCAAAGTCCATATCTACACAAAAACACAGATACGGACTCCTATACTAGCATATACACACATCTATATGCCTATACATAAATTTTGGCCATTTCACTTTTAACCTAAAGCAATTTCAAGAGATTTCATTAATTTGAATATTTTTATGGGAATTATTATAAATTGTATTCAGGATAAGATACAAGATGGCGCTTATATATACACTTGCATCTTGTAAATAAATATGATAAGTGCAAAAGATGAGCACAAGAGAGGAGCAGTTGTCCACTGACAACCCTCCGAGATATTTACAAGCAGTGAGAAAGGAGAAATATGCAGGCGATAGATAATGATTGTGATTAGGGTAGTGAACAACCGAGTTGAGCGAGATGCGAGTAGGGAATGCAATACCGGTATTTCGGTATTTTCGCTTTTAGAACCGGTAAAATACCGGTATTAGTATTATTTTAAAAAATGTAAACAAAATTAAAATTTACTTACTATAGGTTATGTTATTATTTAGGGTTAGTACAAATATATGTCAAACACGACTATACAACAAAACATTTATTTTTAAGAATAATTTAATAAAATTAAATCCAACTTTTTTAATATTCAATACTTAAAAGTGCGAACAGATAACTTTTACTCTGCGTCGTAATTCTTGTCCCACTTTAAATTTTAACTCAATTCCTCTTCCTTCTGCTAATTTAGTTCGCTACCTTGGGATGTACATCGACAAAAGACTAACGTGGAATCCGCACACTAAACTGAAAAGACTAGAACTCAACCGACGAAACAAATTACTGAGTTACGTCTAATTGGCAGACAATCCAAACTACCACTGGAACATAAACGACTAATATACAACATTGTACTTAAACCGATCTGGACTTACGGACTTGAGCTGTGGGGTTCAACCAAACATTCCAATTCACAAAGAATACAGCCCTTCCAATCCAAAAATACTCCATCAGATTACGAATTCTCCATTTTATGTCTCTAACTCTACCCTCCATAACGATCTCAAAATCTCATACGTAACTGACTGAATCTAAACCTAAATATAGAAAATTCTTTGACTCTCTTCCATTCTGTACCAATCCTCTTGTTCTAAATCTCGCCTCCACAACGATTCCAGATCGTCCTCCACGACGATTGAAACGCTGTTGGCCTCGTGACAATCTCCAGTAAAGTAAGAAACTCCAGCGAGAGTGTTGCCGGTGGGCAGCTTCTCTCCTCATGTTGATCCAGTCAGGAAGACTTCTTTTATCGTATTCACTTATTACGAATTCTATTCTTTGTAGATTGTGAATAGCAAATTAAAAAAAAAAAAAAAAAAAAAATCCAACTTTTTTAATATATATTACATTAATTCGTACAAGTGATTATTATTTTTGATGCAAATTGAAATATGATTTCAAAAAACATATATGATCCAACGTACCGTCGTCTAACCTCGATCTTATTTTTGTGGTTATATGTTGAGCAGCCGAAAAGGCTCGTTCTGACTCCACACTTGTTGGTGGTATGGTTAACAAGTATTTATAAGCAAGCTTTAGATGCACCCCGCTTTAGATGCACCCCCCTAATTCCATGCTCTTCAAAAAATTGTAATTCTTTTTTAAGTTTATGTTCTATTTCTAATCTTTTGTTTTGTTTCTTTGGGTTTGGAACATTCGTCATTGCTTTGTTAATCACATTCTCTAATTTGTTTTTTAATGAAACAGTTGCAGTATTAATAGCGGAGAGAGATGTAACTGGTGTATCTTAATCTTCAAGATCAAAATCTTCACTGTTTGGTTCATTACTTTTAACCCCTAGGCGTTTTTTATAAGAGGAATCAATATTTTTGTAATAGAACCTTTTTTTAAGTTTAGGACATAAGTCTGTATCCGTTTCGATTTCGTTTTGTGAAGCGTTGTGTAAATATTGCAAAACTTGAGATATGTTTGTTCGTCTTTGCATTATTCTATACTTCCAGTCCCAGTGCCATCAGAGGGGGCTGCCAACAACGCCACACAGCCTGAAGGTTAGGTTATAGTCTAGGAAAGTTTAGCGTCATTTTAGAGTGTTTACGTTACAGTTTTTTATAGTGTTTAACGACGGTGAAATATAACTAGCAATTTAATTATTCTTTACAGAATAATAAAATCTGTTTTTGAAAACCCTCTTACATTACATTTATTTAATCTTATCTAGGATACACATATTTCATGATTCTTAAACTCTAGGACTACCAAATTTACTTACATATATTAACTATTGCACAAGCACAAAACTAACAACTTTCACTCTCAATTTGTGTCTACGTACTGAAAAAACACTCCGCACTGAACTAACAGCCTTTAGCTACAGTGGACGGGATCTCATTTGATTCTAAGTAAATGGGAGATTCTCCGAATCAAGCTTCCGTGTAACGTCTATCAACTAGCGCTAATGTTCCAATACCGAAAAATACCGGTATTTTTAAGGTGAATACCGGTATTAATACCGGCGAAAATTTGGACGGTATCCCGGTTTTCGGTATACTGGTATATCGGTATTGCATTCCCTAGATGCGAGTAATTGACAAAGTAATAGCGCTGAGAGTTTGACTGAATGAGAAGGGAGAGGGATATTTACACCCCATAGAGGGAAGTAGATTAGCCACTTCTTCAGGGTACTTGGCGTCCCCGCGGGTATCCCAGCCTAACAACATGAACATGAGCAACATATACTGTTACACCCCAATACATTTACACAGTACACATAGTCATCTGTACAAGGTGGGGGCTTATTAGCTCGGAACCGTTGTGCAGTTCGTGTCAGGATGAGGAGGAAACGGCCTCTCACTGCTGTTCGATTGCGTTGCAATCGAGCGGTTGCGCTAAAAAACCTTTGGATCTTTGAGACCAAAGGAGATAGTAGCGCAAGAAGAACTAGTAGAGAAAGTCCTCAACCTTCTTAGTAGGGGAGGCTTCGTATACTAGATCCAAAGGGGAAGGCACAATAAGCCTCTTTTGGCTGTGGTGCCCTGAGGCGTAGGTCTCACCCCGATAATCTAAACTAATCTACATATTTACAGATTGACAAAGAAAAAATTATAAATCATTTTTACTCCAACAGTAGATCTCTTGGCCAACGTCGTCTCAGTCTTCAGTTGGGATTCCCAGGAATGGATTGAGAAGAAAGTTCTTAGATTAATGGATTGTAGTAAAGAGAGAGGAAGTTATGAAATTTATTTTGTACCGGGATGTGATAAGGTCCGCGTACAAAAGGAACATTGAGATCTTTGTGGATGGTCTAGTTAGAAACGTAAAATTGAGCATTAGAATGGAGCATTAAAATAAGTTTTACAAAAATTGGCGAACCAAGAATGGGAGCTATGATACTGTTAAGAATAAATATTAAAACAGGGTCCATGCCGTCTAAAACCATTGACTTAATTAATAAAAAGTTACATCATTAGTTAATACATCAATTTTTTTTTTTTTTTTTAAATTATGCACACCATCAATCATAATTTTACTTTTATTTTGTATCACATTCAAAGTTATTCAAGACAATCTTACAAAGACAGTGACCCATAAAACCTGACGAGGGGTAAAACTATAGTGCACGCGACATAAAGAATTAGGTAACTGACCACGTACTTAGTAATGATTTTCTTCTTTTAAAGTAGTCTTCATAGTAAAACATTTTTGTTATAGCATATACTTCACGATTGGGTACAGAATTTTGAGAAAGAATTGTTTGCATAATAATTTTTTTTTTTTACCAGGTAACCTTGAAATACGAGGGTCGTTTGAAAAGTCCGTGCAAAGTCAGAGAGATAGCACTACTGGCGCGTATCGAGGTTATGTTTAGTTAGTAGCATCTCTTGGAAGAACACACACAGAGTTTCAGCCAGATCGGTCTATTTCTTTGTGTTTGGCATACGTTTGAATCGAGGAAGTCGAGTGATTTTCAAAAAATGGACGAAAAAGAATTTCGTGTGTTGATTAAACACTACTTTATGAAAGGCAAAACGCCTCAGGAGACTAAAGAGAAGCTTGATAAACATTATGGTGACTCTGCACCTCGATTAGAACAGTTTATAAGTGGTTTCAAAATTTTCGGAATGGCCAAATGGGCACAAGTGACGCTGAACGTTCTGGACGCCCTATTGAGGTTACTACTCAAGAAATCATTGATAAAATCCATGATATGGTGATGGATGACAGAAGAGTGAAGGTGCGTGAGATTGCTAGTGCTGTGGGCATCTCGAATGAACGGGTACATAATATTTTGCATCAACATTTGGACATGACAAAGCTATCCGCAAGATGGGTGCCGCGATTGCTCACGCTTGACCAAAAACGAAATCGTGTGAAGTGTTGCAAGGACGGTTTGCAGCTGTTCCAGAAAAATCCGCAGGACTTTAAGCGTCGTTTCGTCACTGTGCATGAAACATGGATACATCACTACACTCCTGAGACCAAAGAACAATCTAAACAATGGGTTACCAAGGGGGAATCTGCGCCAAAAAAGGCGAAGACCGTTCCTTCGGCCGGAAAGATTATGGCGACTGTCTTTTGGGATTCGCAAGGAATAATCCTCATCGACTATCTGGAAAAGGGTAAAACTATTACAGGTGCATATTATTCATCGTTATTGGACCGTTTGAAAACCGAGCTGCAAGAAAAACGCCCACGATTGGCCCACAAAAAGTCCTTTTCCATCACGACAACGCACCAGCTCACACCTCAGCAGTTGTGGTCGCAAAATTAATGGAAATAGGGTTCCAACTCGTTTCACATCCCCCCTATTCTCCAGACTTGGCTCCCTCGGATACTATTTGTTCCCTACTATTTGTTCCCTAATATGAAGAAATGGCTGGCGGGAAAAAGATTTTATTCAAACGAGGAGGTGATTGCAGAAACGAATGGCTATTTTTCAGACTTGGACAAATCCTATTATTCGGAAGGGATCAACAAACTAGAGCAGCGTTGGACGAAGTGTATAAGCCTAAAAGGAGACTATGTTGAAAAATAAAAAAGGTTTACCCCAAAAAATTAAGTAGTTTTTATTTTTGCACGGAATTTTCAAACCACCCTCGTATGTATATATTAAAATTTCAGGGTCAGAAGACATACCTTCTGGGTTAGGACGATTTTATAGGTTTTACTTGAAGAGAAACACGTCATCTTCTCTAGTTAAGGTGAGGGCAAAAACGAGGTACCTTAAACAGGGATACAGAAACGCCCAAGGCGAAGAGCTCAATGAGATTTAGGAGGCTTACTTGCAAGCATTGTGCTTGTCACTGACTTTAAATAACCAGGAGAATGTTATACTAGATCTGTAAGGGTTGCAGTATCTTCTGGGAGTCCTCGATTATTTCTTCTATTATAGTACGAATTAAGTGTAGACCATGTTGTTATGGTAATGTAAAAAACAACAGGATAAAAAAAATTACTGCCAGTTTCAGTCATGATATATTCTCATCATGCCGAGCTTTCGACCTAGGGACTAGGTCATCTTCAGGGCTAATTTAAAAAGGATTGAGTGTCTTCTGTCTTTTCTGCTCATAGACTCACTTTTAATGATCTAAAATAGTACGTTGTAAATTAGCCCTGAAAATGATCTAGTCCCTAGGGCAGTAATGGCGAACCTATGACCCGCGGGTCAGACACTGGCCCGCGCAAGCTTTTTTACTGACCCACAATTGCTAGGCAACCATTTGTTTGTTTACGCGGGTTGATTTAGATTTTCTAATTGTGTGGATAATTTATATTCTATCTGTATTTTTTTCAATCACGCATTGACACAAAAGCAATTTAAATGCTATCTATAACCTTTAGTTGGATCATTACAATTCTAAAACGCAAATGACGACAAATGCTTTTGTAGTATTTGAAATAAAGCAAAAGTGTATAATTTTACTCATATTTTGTTTGTTAAAAAAAAAAACGACAACCCAAAGCAAATAACCATATTTAGATTTTTCTTCAGATAAAACACGCTTTTGTAAGGTTTTGTTCAGTTGTTTGTAAAAAGAGACTTCCATAGCACTTGTTTCGTCCCGTTTTACCCGTTAAGCCAACTGAATTTTAAAGATGTTTAGTTTTACAAATATTCAGTTTAAAATTTTTAAACTTAACTCTTGTGCAAATGGGCATTAGTGACCCAAGAGGTAGTACTAAAAAAAAAAAAATGAACAAAATTTGACCAACGACTCAAAAAGGTTCGCCATCCCTGCCATAGGTCGAAAGCTCGGCATAATAAAAATATATCATGACTGAAACTGGCAGTTATTTTTTTCATCCTACTGAAACTATGCATCAGTCACCAAAAATAATGGAACAGTAAAAATCAACAGTTGTCGTCGTTAATAACATGTAAAAGACGAAGGTCTGTTCTTAGAAAATGCTTTTTTTCTGCAACCATGTAGGGAAGTGCTCATTACTCAATTAAAATCAGCTGTGTAATGCCCAACTTCCCACACTGGTGGGGAAAAATTCCCATTAGTGTCACTTTCCGCACTAGTGAGTGGAAAAACTTTATTGTGCTTCCTTGATATAAGAAGTTTTGTTATTAACATAAATATTTTCTGTAAAACTTTAATAAGCTTATTTAACGTAACTAAATAATTAAAAAACGAATATTAAACGATAAAATAAAAATTGAAAGGAATATAGAAATAAAAATAATACTTTAATAAATAATTAGCTATTTTTAATTATAACAGTTAAAAAGGTTATAGTGTTACCTTATAGAAATTTAAAATGGATTCTAGTGATTCCTGTTTAGAAAACACTCCTCCATCAATAAAAGAAACAACAGAAAATGTAATAAGTAATGTAAATACGTAAGTAATGTAAATAATTGTAATATAACAATAAATGTTTATAATAAATAAATTACTTTTTGTAGACTGTAAAAATGAAATTTTTAATTTTTTTAGTTAATAAATGTAATGGTTGCAGAAAAAATATAATATTTAACTCGAGTGTCAAGTATTTTCCTCACACTCGGCAATTTGCACTTGAACTCGCCTCGCTTCGCTCGCTCGTGCGTGCAAACCCTGCCTCGCGTGAGGAAAAGTACTACTTTCCGCACTTGTTAAATAAATAACTATTAATAATATTTAACAAAAATTAAAAACAAATCTTAAAATTTTTAGGTTGAAACTATAAAAAAAAAAAAAAGTACTTATCTAAGAAACCCAACAGGTGAATCTATTTCAGTAAACATTTCCTGAATTACTATGTTTTGCTTTAAACTTTATTTTTATGACAACAATAAAAGTTGAAATAGAATCTAAGGTAGGGCAGCGGACCTCTGGCTAAGAAGAGCATCGGGATTTTATCTATGACCATAAAACAGAGAGAGTCATGAAATACCAGGCCCAGACCCTACGGCAATGTTTACTGTTTTCTTGTATTTATTGTAAATGAAGGGATAAATAAATGTTTACAAAAGTATGTTGCTTTCTAGACAGGTTTTGTTTGTTAGTTTCTATATTTACTTATTCATGGACAAACAGCAGTGTAACATAGTAGGGAAATTGTAAAACGCTTTATCGTTCAAACAAAACCAATTCACTTTATTCGCGATTTTTTTTTTCAAAAATAATTTTAACTATTTCTATGAAACTTCTCATATTAACCAATCCCAATTACTTGATTCTTTTTTTTCAGTAAAATTGAATTTTGAAGGATTCTGAGGAAAAAGAAACATGTCAACAACCATTATGTACTAGAACAAGAACTCTTATAACGAGTGCTCGAGTAGGATATTAACGCTCAAAAATAAAGCCTTAAGAGAATTTTAAAGACAAGGACCCAGTACATTTAGAATTTCTTATTGGAAATTAAGACTAAATGGCCAAATGTATACAGGGTGTACACGAAGGAAATGTCGAAACTTCGGGAGGTGATTCAGCAGCTCAAATGCAACAAAAAATATTCTATTCACTATGGCCTGATTCTCAATAGTGGCCAAGATATTTGCATTTTTAACTTTTCCATCGATATTCACGTTTTTCACCATAAAAATGGCCGTAACTTTGCTATCCTTTATCCTACAACAAATCTGCTTATTCCAAACGAAAGAGCATTAAATTTCCCATAAATCTGCTTAACCCGTAGCCTCAAAACGTTTCTTATAAACATGAAATTTTTACTTTAATGTCTAAAAAATCGTTCTCCATGATTTCTGTTAAAATTTTCAACTGTATTTTTTTAATGAATTATGAATCAAGGAGTCACATAATTACAGAAAAAGTTGCGCATTTATTGAGCTTCAAGACCATATGGATCTTTTTCGTTTTTAATAAAACCCAACCCTGAATAGAGGGGTGTAAATGCAGAAAACTGGGAAGTTTCGTAACCGACTTTTCACTGCTAATTTACTCAAAAGTCAACTTTGTAAAAGGAACAAAAAGAAAAGAAACCATTTTAGTTTTTAACAATTATTATTTAATAAAACGGAAGCAAAAAAATACAGTAGGCCTAATAAGAGTTGGTCAATGTGAACAGCTTGGATTTAGGACACTCTAAGGCCAACTCCAGCATATTTCTTATACCCTGCATTATACAATCAGCAGTTGCGTGCAGTCTCACGAACTGGGACTGAATCTAGAGAGAGCCACAATAAATCTTGCAATTGATTCGCAAAACTAAATCCTCTCTTACAAACCAAAATCTAACATTATGATACATTAGTACATGTACGCATTACATAAATATATAATAAATTTTAAGTGCGGGAGGAGAGCAGGAAGAGAGAAACTACCCAGCAGTAGCACTCTCTATAGCAGAGAGGAGAATAATGGCGTTTGGGCCTTCAGACCTCAAGGAAGTCGCGGGGCCACTGGCGATTCAGTCGGCGAGGAGTATTAGGGATGTCAGAGGAAGCGAGAGACAGTACCAGAGGATTAGAGCTAGTCGAGAGAGTGGTATGGAATTTTTGGTATTTAGTCTTGGCTAGTTGGTCTACAAAGGGAATGTTGAGGTGGTTGTGAAGAGTGAGGTTAGTCACCGTAGAAAGGAGCGTCAGCTATCTGTCGGAGGAGTAAATACATAAATTGTAAAGTACGTACTTCTGTGTGCATAAGTTTATAATCGATCTAATTAAATAAAAGCAAATTTATTCAGCAGCCAATTGCTGTTATTTTTTGGAATACAAAGAGAAGACTGATGCTGCAGTTGCAGCAGGAACATTAATTGAATACAAAGAAATTTGGAAGCGTTAAAAAGTTAAAACAATTTTTTTTAACCAATAAATTGCAATTTTAAAACCAATGTAAATCAATTGTAGTCTTCAAAGGTGACAAAAGCTGAAAGAGTGACCAGTTCACAAATTTATGTGCTTACGTTCGTCTGTGAACGGGGTATGACGCTTAAGAGGCAGGAAAGCCTTAAATAAAACTCGCAGGTCGCATTGGATTACAGTTCTTCTAGTTCAAATTTAAAATTAACAATTACGAGTGAAGCTCATTTAGAAGGAGAGGGCTGTGAAAAATCGACGAAGAAGAGTCTTCAAAGGAAGAGACTCTGGATCTTAAATTGCTACGAACTATTCTAAAACCTTAATTTGCAGATAAAGTAGAAGTAGATCACTGCGACAATTTGAATGAAAGCTGGACTAACTTCATCACAGCATTTCCGATAAATATACGATTGCCTTAATAAACTCTTTGACTTTGATTTCCCACATATTCTTAAAGAACATAGTAAATTTAAGGCATTTATGCAATCCTCTGCGATAAACTACACTGACTAGACTCAATTGACCGCAACTAAACTACAAACTATCACTAAAAAACAATCTCTTCCAATAATAACTGCAACAATTTTAGAATTACCACGGGTGTCTATTTACTATTTTTCAAGCTAGAAACATAAAGTACGAAGGCTTAATTCGGTTATAAATTCTATCCTAATAAGGTTACTTTTAGTAGCATTGCAAACAAAAAAGTGCACTTCAAATTATTTTGTAAATCGTTATTCATTTAAATAATGATATCTATCCCTGTAATTTCGCAGTACAATAAAATATAGCTATGGCATCAATGCACTATTTCATTCGAAGATTGTATTTATTTATTTATAGTAGAGCACGACAAGAGTTATAAATCATTTGGCCCACGATTCATTAAATATAACATCTCTATTCTCACAGTTATTGTGTGAATAAATTCCATTGTGAGCAGATTATTTATACCTAACCTAAACCCTATCGACATATATGTGATTGAGGAGTCACAATAGAATCTTAGGTATTCAGTGACTGTTTTATCTATTTTTTTATTCATAACTGTACAACAAGTATTACCAGTAAATCTGAAGAGGAAGATACCTAAGAAGGTGGAGGAATTCAATTTAAAATTTTAATTCGGACAATTAAAGCTTGAAACTTCAGGATTTACGTTAAGCCACGAAATGTTGGAAACAGTTTTTGATAAGATGGCGAGCTAATGAAATTTCGAGGTCTGTATGAAGGTAATTTTCCTAACAACTAAGATTGTAGTTGGTAGGAATTGGATTGTTGAATCGTAAACCTCGAATTGGAGTCACAAGGAATTTGATTGTTGAATCTTAAACCTCGCATTTGAGTCTTTAGAGCGGCTTTTGTTTCATTATTTTGGAACAGTCTTTTTCCAAAGAATGTTTCGAGCGACTGTCACGTAGCCTAGAAATATTTTTTTTACCGTCCAAGTCTAAATTCCCAGCTTTTTTAACCTTGAGGATGGATTTCAAGTGAGTAGTCAGTCAAGATAAAGATCATTCTTCGTTAACAGTCAGTATAAAAGCCTCACTGAAGGGAGCTGGAGAGTTCATTTTGCTTTTTATAGTATTAATGTTTTGGTTTTTTTAAAAGTTTTAAAATAGCAATAATCTTACATCATTTTTTTTTCAGACGCCAAGGTTACTGGAGACCTAAGATATATTGAGGAACTGAGTTTGATTCCCAAACTAGACCTTGGTATTTATTTAAGAGTTAATCAAGGGAATTTATAGTAAAGTATGCTTGCTTATCACCTCCGTCCACGACATTTACTTTGATAGTTGAACGTAAATCCTGCTTGTCAAATTTTTAGTTTTATAGTAGTTTGTCGTTTCTGGCAAATCAGTATACAACAGAATGGTGAAATTATCCATACAATTAAATCAATCCTAAATTAATTCATCGAGCATACACGCCGTAACTCTTCATGAGGCTGTTGGAAGAAAGAATCAGGATACCCTTATCAAGTTCAATCAGCTTGTACTTTGATAATCCTACTCATCTGATCAAGATTTAGATTAACACTTAATTAGTCCCAAATCACTAAAGCATTCAATAATTTTCACTTTTATGTTAGACCAGTATTCTTTCAAAATTCGCCGATGGATGCAACTAAATTTTTCGCAGCAAAAATGAATTTAAATTGACCTTTTCTAAATGTTTATTTATTTCTTCCGTCTAATAGATATTTTTCTTTAAAATTCTCATTGCCACCGATTTATTAAGTCTGAAATCCTGTACATTAAATACCTATAGCGGAGCGTACCCACGAGAAAGCAATAATAAAATAATATCCAGTGGTAAAAAGTGGTTTGGATGTTCGGTAATCTTATACCGCAGTAAAACTAAGAGGAAATGGACAAAGTGCTCTTGTTAATTATTAAATTAGGTGAAATATTGATGAACATGGAATTATATCAAACGGCGTTTTACTTATTATGCGATGATGTAGTTATGGGTAAATAGTATGAATCGAGAGAGAACAGTACGTTGTGGGAGGCTAAATGCATGAATTGGTTGGTAGAGGTGTAAATCACGAATAGATATTGGTCTGATGGTATATATATTGTGATGTATGAGGTAATATTATTACGAAATGAGACGGTAGTTCCTACAAGTATAGACGCACCAAACTAATACAATGGAACGTGGTTCTATTGTCTCCGACCAATTGCTCCAACACCATCGCCTCTATCTAGGAGGCTGTTCTCTCTCTCTCACCTGCTAGCTAGAGCTCAGGCCAGCTAACGGGCGAGCTTGCTGACAGTATGGCGGGGGCGGAATCGTGCACAGCTATTGTCCACGTGGTTTCCTCTACTACAACTCACCCTGTCTATTATTGGAGTTGGGATAATGTATTAGCCAAGCATTGAGATGTCGCCAGGTGGGTTATATTTTGTGCCCTTTCCAAAGGAACTCCTAAAGGAAGTAGCGCCACTAAACCTTAGGCACTTCCTCTTCATTCCCTACAGAACTAAGTACTGCTCTTACAATTGTCAAACATAAATTACACTTTCCAACTCTTTGCTAGCTACTCTATTAAAATGTCTAGGTTAACAACTGCAATAGATCATTCCTACACTTCTGCAATGCTTACAACGATATTTCTATTAAAACATGGCGAGTTCTATACACAATTTCTTAATTTATTTTAGCTACGCTTGTGCAGAAAATCGGCCTTTACCACATGATTAGGGTTTGGAAAGTACTTTTTTGCGTTATGAACTAACTTTCCGCTCGCACATTGCATTTGACATTATGTATGAAATCATTATTTTCATTTTGCTCACGGCCTGCAGGAGCATCGCAAAGTTAAGGTACATTCTAAACAATTTACTTCAACACCGCAAATTTTTGTAATTCTTTACGATAATGAAGGCGGCATTGAATTTTGCAGAACCTATATCAAAAACTTCTCAGTAAGAAAATATGGAAACAATAAAGTAAATCTATTGTACAAATTTGGAAACTAAGTGGAAATCGCGGGAAAATGAAGCTTTATATTTCGTCCAGAATCCTTGAAGCCGGAAATACCCAATCACTGAGCCGGCTTTTTTTTTTGAAATTTTCTCAAAAATTACTCCGATTTTCTGATAAATTTTGTTTATAATTGTACATCTGGTTGGGTGCAGCTTTTATTTGAAGCTGTTTTATAAAAAAAATTGGATTAAGTTTACAGTTCTTGCGGTGAAAAGTGGTAATGATACAAAAAAAGTAAAGTAATCGCCTATTTCTTTCAGACTATCAAATTAGGTGACGTGCATGGAGGCGATTAGCGATATACTTTACTAGAAAGTTCTCATAATTAACTATTAAATAAAATCCATGGCCTACAAGACCGGAAATCGAACCCAGTACCACAATACATATTAGCTTTGCATGTCTCGCCTCTAACCGCTCGGCTTTCATGGCGCTATACGAGGGGCGTTTGAAAAGTCCGTGCAAAGTCAGAGAGATAGCACCACTGGCGCGTATCGAGGTTATGTTTAGTTAGTAGCAACTCTTGGAAAAACACACACCAAGTTTCAGCCAGATCGGTCTATTTCTTTGTGTTTGGCATTCGTTTGAATCGAGGAAGTCGAGTGATTTTCAAAAAATGGACGAAAAAGAATTTCGTGTGTTGATTAAACACTACTTTATGAAAGGCAAAACGCCTCAGGAGACTAAAGAGAAGCTTGATAAACATTATGGTGACTCTGCACCTTCGATTAGAACAGTTTATAAGTGGTTTTAAAATTTTCGGAGTGGCCATATGGGCACAAGTGACGCTGAACGTTCTGGACGCCCTGTTGAGGTTACTACTCCAGAAATCATTGATAAAATCCATGATATGGTGATGGATGACAGAAGAGTGAAGGTGCGTGAGATTGCTAGTGCTGTGGGCATCTCGAATGAACGGCTACATAATATTTTGCATCAACATTTGGACATGACAAAGCTATCCGCAAGATGGGTGCCGCGATTGCTCACGCTTGACCAAAAACGAAATCGTGTGAAGTGTTGCAAGGACGGTTTGCAGCTGTTCCAGAAAAATCCGCAGGACTTTAAGCGTCGTTTCGTCACTGTGCATGAAACATGGATACATCACTACACTCCTGAGACCAAAGAACAATCTAAACAATGGGTTACCAAGGGGGAATCTGCGCCAAAAAAGGCGAAGACCGTTCCTTCGGCCGGAAAGATTATGGCGACTGTCTTTTGGGATTCGCAAGAAATAATCCTCATCGACTATCTGGAAAAGGGTAAAACTATTACAGGTGCATATTATTCATCGTTATTGGACCGCTTGAAAACCGAGATGCAAGAAAAACGCCCACGATTGGCCCACAAAAAAGTCCTTTTCCATCACGACAACGCACCAGCTCACACCTCAGCAGTTGTGGTCGCAAAATTAATGGAAATAGGGTTCCAACTCGTTTCACATCCCCCCTATTCTCCAGACTTGGCTCCCTCGGACTACTATTTGTTCCCCAATATGAAGAAATGGCTGGCGGGAAAAAGATTTTATTCAAACGAGGAGGTGATTGCAGAAACGAATGGCTATTTTTCAGACTTGGACAAATCCTATTATCAACAAACTAGAGCAGCGTTGGACGAAGTGTATAAGCCTAAAAGGAGACTATGTTGAAAAATAAAAAAGGTTTACCCCAAAAAATTAAGTAGTTTTTATTTTAGCACGGACTTTTCAGACGACCCTCGTATAAGTACCAATCAGTATAATACTTGATTCTGTACCTTATACTATAAATCATGACGCTAAATTCACGAAAATCGGCTGACGCGACGATAATTTGATATGAATGCAACACTTCCTCTTAGTAGGTGTAAGAGCAGAACGTCGCTTTCATGTTACATACGGGAGTACTAACCGTTTCATCCTGTCAAATTACATCCCAATCGGGCTAAGATTTACAGAGTTATTAGCAATAATACTTTTGAAGGGAACCTTACATACATATGGGGCTAACTCCTCACCCATTCCATGTACAGCGTTGTGTACCCTCAAAGGGCTCATTAAAACTGTCCGGTAGGACAGTTGTATAAAGGTATGATCGTCAAAAAACTGCACGAAAAAGCGTAACGTTGAAAAACACCCAACTTTGACAATTTTTTTCTCTTTTTCTATAAAAGATAAAATTCCCAAATTTTCTGTATAATACAGGGAAAAATCCTCGTTTATAACTGTAATTTTTTCTTAATAACATCTATGTATATGAAATTAAGAAACAAATGACACCTCATTCATGAAAATCGGTTCACGCGTTTATGCGCTACGCGGTTTACAAAAAAAAAGGTAACAAGAAGAAGAAGAACAAGGACATTTTTTGAAAATACTGTTTTCCTCAATTTTTGGCAACTTTTTTTTTTCGAAATCTGTTTTAACTACGTAGTTACAATAAAATTACTCTTATAAACGAAGATTTGCTCTATATTTTAAAGAAAATTTGGGAATTTTATCTTTTATAGAAAAAGAGAAAAATATTGTCAAAGTTAGGTGTTTTTCAACGTTTCGCTTTTTCGTGTACGTAACGGACAGCTTTAATAATGGAGCGATAAATGTAAAGCGAAACTTTGAATTAAGAAAAATTCCACGACCGTAAGAATTAATTCAACGAATGGATTTTCCATTTTCTTAATCAATGGATCAATGAACCCCGAATGGATTTTATTCAAATAATATTCCTTGAAGGCATTTGAAGGGTTTAGTTTCTCCTTAAAATGTTTTCTGTTCAGATCTAGATCGCCTTGCTATGAAGACGACTGTCTCATGAGGTTGTTAACAATAACCGATCAAAATTGGTTGAGGGAGTTAAAATAGTTTAGCGCACTATTAAAAGAGGATTAAATAAGAGATGAAAACAGTTAAGCATCTTGTGAATTAAAACTGTCCGGTAGGACAGTTGTATAAGGGTTGACCATCAAAAACTGCACGAAAAAGTGTAACGTTGAAAAACACCCAACTTTGACACTTTTTTTCTATTTTTCTATAAAAGATAAAATTCCCAAATTTTCTTTATAATGTTGGGCAGATCCTTGTTTATAACTGTAATTTTTTGCAACAACCCAGATTAAGTAGATCTAATATTTCAGTGTTGGTTGTTCATTCTTTACACTTTATATTTGGTTACTTTTTTTGGTTAAAAACTTGAAACGCTAGACCGACATCTTGAATATAGTATAAGTATAAGTTTAAGAATTCTCCTTGATCTCAAATTCCATTAAATATAATAATTTAGTGTTTATAGTACCCATATCTCTTTCCGTTCATTCCTAACAAGAAATTACCCAAAATTTAATACAGTTAACTAGAAGATAAAATTTTTGGGAGAAGGTTTCTTTGGAAATAACCGAGCGTAAAAGCAGCTTCATCTGGAATGTTGCCAAAGCGTAGTAGGGCGATGACTCTACCCTTAAAAGCTATATACTTTTCAATTTGTCTCAGTTATAAGTTAGAAATAGTTGCCTGTAATAATAGAGATACCTTCTACTTTTCCTTATTTATGGCCACCCTAAAGAATATTATCAAATAAATTGAAAGATTAAAGTAAATAAAAGAAAATATTGATTTATGTTTTTAGAACAAAACAGTTGGTTTTCCATTGCTGGTTAATGTCAGCGATATCTATTCGTCACAGTATGCTTTTTACTTTTTTTTTTGTGAATCTGACAGATTTCAGATTCTCATCTATCTTCAGAGATTAAATCGTTAGGATTATGTCATAAAATTTAACTTCCGCTTGTAAAGCTTTTTAGTCTGTTATCAGCACGCTTTTTGACTGACATGGGTAAGGTTCAATGTGTGACTGTACATTGTTTAACAATGCAAAAATATGTTGTTAATAAATATGTCGAAATAAATATTGAAAGAATACGAGGGTCGTTTGAAAAGTCCGTGCAAAGTCAGAGAGATAGCACCACTGGCGCGTATCGAGGTTATGTTTAGTTAGTAGCATCTCTTGGAAGAACATACACCAAGTTTCAGCCAGATCGGTCTATTTCTTTGTGTTTGGCATTCGTTTGAATCGAGGAAGTCGATTTTCAAAGAATGGACGAAAAAGAATTTCGTGTGTTGATTAAACACTACTTTATGAAAGGCAAAACGCCTCAGGAGACTAAAGAGAAGCTTGATAAACAATATGGTGACTCTGCACCTTCGATTAGAACAGTTTATAAGTGGTTTCAAAATTTTCGGAGTGGCCATATGGGCACAAGTGACGCTGAACGTTCTGGACGCCCTGTTGAGGTTACTACTCCAAAAATCATTGATAAAATCCATGATATGGTGATGGATGACAGAAGAGTGAAGGTGCGTGAGATTGCTAGTGCTGTGGGCATCTCGAATGAACGGGTACATAATATTTTGCATCAACATTTGGACATGACAAAGCTATCCGCAAGATGGGTGCCGCGATTGCTCACGCTTGACCAAAAACGAAATCGTGTGAAGTGTTGCAAGGACGGTTTGCAGCTGTTCCAGAAGAATCCGCAGGACCTTAAGCGTCGTTTCGTCACTGTGGATGAAACATGGATACATCACTACATTCCTGAGACCAAAGAACAATCTAAACAATGGGTTACCAAGGGGGAATCTGCGACAAAAAAGGCGAAGACCGTTCTTTCGGCCGGAAAGATTATGGCGACTGTCTTTTGGGATTCGCAAGGAATAATCCTCATCGACTATCTGGAAAAGGGTAAAACTATTACAGGTGCATATTATTCATCGTTATTGGTCCGTTTGAAAACCGAGCTGCAAGAAAAACGCCCACGATTGGCCCACAAAAAAGTCCTTTTCCATCACGACAACGCACCAGCTCACATCTCAGCAGTTGTGGTCGCAAAATTAATGGAAATAGGGTTCCAACTCGTTTCACATCCCCCCTATTCTCCAGACTTGGCTCCCTCGGACTACTATTTGTTCCCCAATATGAAGAAATGGCTGGCGGGAAAAAGATTTTATTCAAACGAGGAGGTGATTGCAGAAACGAATGGCTATTTTTCAGACTTGGACAAATTCTATTATTCGGAAGGAATCAACAAACTAGAGCAGCGTTGGACGAAGTGTATAAGCCTAAAAGGAGACTATGTTGAAAAATAAAAAAGGTTTACCCCAAAAAATTAAGTAGTTTTTATTTTTGCACGGACTTTTCAAACGACCCTCGTACATAGAAAATGCATTGTGTCTTTACTTTATTTAAAAAAAAATCAATTGTTAAGCAATCAGTCGGAAGCAATTTAATTTTTGAATTGTAGTTGTTTTTTCATTTAAATATGAATCTGGTGCTATAATTCTGAATTCGTTAATAAATGTTCGTGATGCAGAAAACCGTACGCTTCTTACTTAGATCATACCAGAACATTATTGCAGAAAGTCAAATATAGATAGACCACTTTACATGTTGTAGTTTATACAAAAAAATAATATATTGCTGCAAATCAGGTAGGTAATTTCATGGTGGGCTATAAACATTATTTAGGAAATCCCAATATTAAGGCAAGATCATATGGCTTGACTTTTCTAAATCTGTTTAGAAACATTAATCCATCTATTTGCAATCCAAACATAAATCTTTAATTTAAAATTTAGACGTAAGTTTAGGTTAGATTAGTTTACTTGGTTTTTGGCTGGCCAGCCTATTTCGCCGTGACTTCTTGTGGTACTCTGAAGATAGAGCATCTCTCTAAATACCGTATTAGAGTTACGCTAATAATGAACTTTTTCGCCTCAAAGTTATTTGCGCGCACCAATCGCTACCAACTTATTAGTTTTATTTCAACGCTTGGTTTGGTGCACTATTGACATATTTACGTCGCCTTAAACGGCTCTGGTCCTTTGAATATGGAGAAGATTTCAGGCTAGACTAAAAAGAAGAAGAAAATAAATGTATTAACCTTGGGCCTATTGTCCCCTAAGAATAAAAACATGTACACATGGAGGCGCTGTTGGTTTGGCCTGCATTTTAGATAATTATAAATAAAAAATAAGTAAGTATTTAAAAAAATCAGAATTAAAATTAAAGAAATAAATGAATTCAAATATTATTTCGTAGGAAGCTGGGTAGAAAGGAGATAATTGAACAGAAGGGATTTAAAGATGGAAAGGATAGGAGCATGGCGGACAGATGATAGCAAGGAGTTCCAGAGAGAGATAGCGCGAATTAGGAAGGATTTGTCAAAGGATGAAGTACGGTGTGAGGGAATATAGAGATCAGAGGGACGAGATCTAGTATTGCGAGAAGGATCGAGGATTTGAACTTAAAGAATTGGAAAATATAAGATGGTCTTTGAGACTGGATGACTTGGAAAAGGAATGAAGCCCAAAAAATACTGGCGGAGGTAGACAGGGGAAAAGTCACTTCAACTCATCGTAGTTGTGCGAAATGCGAGTGTCTCTGGGAATACTGAAAATAAATCGTATGAAGCAGTTCATGAGGCGCTTGAGCTTAGCTTCAATATCACGAGAAAGACCGCCGTACACCAAGCAACCATAGTCGAAATAGCGGAAAATAAGAGCAGGAAACTAGGAGTTGCCGGGTCTTAATTGGTGGCGGGGAACTATTAAACTGCTTTAGGATGTGAATGGAGCGGCGAGAGATTTGGAAAACATGGTTTTTCCAGGAGAGGTTTTGGTCAAAAGTGATACTGAGGTTCTTAGCAGAGGAACCTTTTCCTCTATAATACCCCAATAAAATAAGGTTCCTCTGCTAAGAACCTCAGTATCACTTTTGACCAAAACCTCTCCTGGAAAAACCATGTTTTCCAAATCTCTCGCCGCTCCATTCACATCCTATTCACATCTTTTCCTCTATAATACCCCAATAAAATAAGATAAGGAAGAGGAGCCAATGATTTAAGGAGTGAATTGGAGCCAATAACAATTGCTTTGGTCTTTTTTACATTCAGAGTAACCTTATTTTCCGAGGCCCATGATGTGATATTGTTGCGGCCGCTAACCGCCGTCTAATTTCGCGTTCTTTTTATTTTCTAAATACTTGGACACCCGGACATCAAAATATTTATCAATTCAGGAAGTATCTCACTCCTTGAATTTACTTCGTAGGACTTTGGTCCCTTGTAGAGCTACTTGGATGTCTGAGAAAATTATGACTCTCTGGTATTGCAAATTGCACAATTAATCAACTGAGTAATAATCAATGACAGTCAATTATTAATGTTTATTTTTTAGCATAAAGACATCATGTTGCCCAAAATTATTTTTAATAATATTCTGAGAAATAGATCCTTTAAGAAAGTGGATCTTTTGAAGTAAAGAAAAAAGAAAAAAACTAACTCACTTGTGATACCAAACTAGTTGACCCTTTTTACAAAATTTATCTATTTCTAGAAGAAGAATATGGCTGCAGTCTTAGCTAAACTAGCTCAATGCAGTCCCAGCTATTTTAAAGAAAGAATAAGTTTTAAACCTAATTGTTTATTTGAAAAATTGTGTGGGGTTAAACAGCTATTGATTACCAAATTTCTGATTGTTCGTGGAAAATCAAGAATAGACGACAATTTAATTTAAGAAAAAACAAAAAAGAAAACCTAGAAATAAACATAGAAGAAAATAGTGATTGGCCATCACACGATAGAAAGCCGACAATAATCAAGCAGATAAATATCTAGCCGATAAAAATAATACTAAAATCAGCAGCAATATGACCCCATTTTGTAATAGCGGAGATCCTAATGCAGCAAACACAAATATTGCAATTTTGCTTTCGTTTCCTGACAATCATCATGAACAGTCCATTGCACGAAACAACAATTGTTAGTTCGATGTATTTGTAATGCATATAGTATTTTGTAATTAAGGCGCATCAAGATCTAGGTCACTGTTCGCCTTTTTCGTTATCTGCGGGCTTCCAAAAAAGTGACCACTACTTACTAACAACACTGTCCAACTCAGGACATCTAGTTGTTAGTGATATTATTAGTATTTATTCATTTATTTATTGCTATAGAGCAGGGGGGAGGGCACAACCTGCGGCTCGCGAGCTACATGCGGCTCTTTGAAGGATTATTTGTGGCTCTCGATAAATGTATTCATTTATCACACTGAATTTACAATTGCAGGGGAAAGATAAAATAATATCTGACCTCTCACAGTGTATATTTAGTTTTCAAACTAAATTGAAACGTTTTCACAAGGACATTAAAAAATAAATCATTTTGTCATTTTCCTCGAATTAAAAAATTATGTTCCAATATTAAACAAGAAAAACTCAACGAGTATATAATCAAGCTAGAAGGAATATTGACAGAATTTCAAAATAGATTTCAAGACTTGGAATATTTTAAATCGTCTCTTGATTTTTCAATTTCTGAATCCATTTGAAATTACCATAATTAAAGGTGAGTTTTCCATTTCCAATAAAAATTACTGGAGAATTAGAATGAATTTTCAACTCTCAATATCTTCTCAACTAATGGATCTGTACTCAAGAAAATTATAGCATACTACTCAGTAAAACAGAGTTTGTAAGAGGAGAAAATTCCACACGAATAATCAGTTGTTTATTGTGGGAATTATAAGGGCCCCATTTCACAGCTAAACCATGACCCAAAAAAATTTCAACTCTCAATATCTTCTCAACTAATGGGTCTGTACTCAAGAAAACTATAGCATACTACTCAATAAAACCGTGTGTGTAAGAGCAGAAAGTTTCATACGAATAATCTGTTGTTTACTGTGGGAATTTTAAGGGCCCCATTTCACAGCAAAACAATGACCCAAAAAAATTTCAACAGATTATTCGTATAAAAATTTCAGATCCATTAGTTGAGAAGATATTGAGAGCTGAAATTTTTTTGGGTCATGGTTTTGCAGTGAAATGGGGCCCTTATAATTCCCTCATTAAATAACAGATTAATCGTATGAAACTTTCTGCTCTTACACATTCTATATTACTGAGTAGTATGCTATAGTTTTCTTGAGTACAGATCCATTACGTGTGTAGATATTGAAAGTTGAAATTTTTTTGGGTCATGGTTTTGCTGTGAAATGGGGCCCTTATAATTCCCACAATAAACAACTGATTATTCGTGTGGAATTTTCTCCTCTTACAAACTCTGTTTTACTGAGTAGTACGCTATAGTTTTCTTGAGTACAGACCCATTAGTTGAGAAGATATTGAGATTTGAAATTTTTTTGGGTCATGGTTTAGCTGTGAAATGGGGCCCTTATAATTCCCACAATAAACAACTGATTATTCGTGTGGAATTTTCTCCTCTTACAAACTCTGTTTTACTGAGTAGTATGCTATAGTTTTCTTGAGTACAGTCCCATTAGTTGAGAAGATATTGAGAGTTGAAATTTTTTTGGGTCATGGTTTTGCTGTGAAATGGGGCCCTTATAATTCCCACAGTAAACAACTGATTATTCGTATGAAGTTTTGTGCTCTTACACACTCATTTTTACTGAGTAGTATGCTATAGTTTTCTTGAGTACAGATCCATTAGCTGAGAAGATATTGAGAGTTGAAATTTTTTTGGGTCTTGGTTTTGCTGTGAAATGGGGCCCTTATAATTCCCTCATTAAATAACAGATTAATCGTATGAAACTTTCTGCTCTTACACATTCTATATTACTGAGTGGTATGCTATAGTTTTCATGAGTACAGATCCATCAGTTGAGAAGATATTGAGAGTTGAAATTTTTTTGGGTCATGGTTTTGCTGTGAAATGGGGCCCTTATAATTCCCACAGTAAACAACAGATTATTCGTATGAAACTTTCTGCTCTTAACCACTCTGTTTAACTGAGTAGTATGCTATAGTTTTCTTGAGTACAGATCCATTAGTTGAGAAGATATTGAGAATTGACATTTTTTTGGGTCATGGTTTTGCTGTGAAATGGGGCCCTTAAAATTCCCACAATAAACAACTGATTATTCGTGTGGAATTTTCTCCTCTTACAAACTCTGTTTTACTGAGTAGTATGCTATAGTTTTCTTGAGTACAGATCCATTAGTTGAGAAGATATTGAGAATTGACATTTTTTTGGGTCATGGTTTTGCTGTGAAATGGGGCCCTTATAATTCCCACAATAAACAACTGATTATTTGTGTGGAATTTTCTCCTCTTACAAACTCTGTTTTACTGAGTAGTATGCTATAGTTTTCTTGAGTACAGACCCATTACTTGAGAAGATATGGAGAGTTGAAATTTTTTTGGGTCATGGTTTAGCTGTGAAATGGGGCCCTTATAATTCCCACAATAAACAACTGATTATTCGTGTGGAATTTTCTCCTCTTACAAACTCTGTTTTACTGAGTAGTATGCTATAGTTTTCTTGAGTACAGACCCATTAGTTGAGAAGATATTGAGAGTTGAAATTTTTTTGGGTCATGGTTTTGCTGTGAAATGGGGCCCTTATAATTCCCACAATAAACAACTGATTATTCGTGTGGAATTTTCTCCTCTTACAAACTCTGTTTTACTGAGTAGTATGCTATAGTTTTCTTGAGTACAGACCCATTACTTGAGAAGATATGGAGAGTTGAAATTTTTTTGGGTCATGGTTTAGCTGTGAAATGGGGCCCTTATAATTCCCACAATAAACAACTGATTATTCGTGTGGAATTTTCTCCTCTTACAAACTCTGTTTTACTGAGTAGTATGCTATAGTTTTCTTGAGTACAGACCCATTAGTTGAGAAGATATTGAGAGTTGAAATTTTTTTGGGTCATGGTTTTGCTGTGAAATGGGGCCCTTATAATTCCCACAGTAAACAACTGATTATTCGTATGAAGTTTTCTGCTCTTACACACTCATTTTTACTGAGTAGTATGCTATAGTTTTCTTGAGTACAGATCCATTAGCTGAGAAGATATTGAGAGTTGAAATTTTTTTGGGTCTTGGTTTTGCTGTGAAATGGGGCCCATAGTAAACAACAGATTATTCGTATGAAACTTTCTGCTCTTACACACTCTGTTTTACTGAGTAAAGGTGATGTCGTCGAATTCGGATTGCCTGGGAGAGCGGCCATCTTGCACAATTTAGGTGTGTCGATGATTGATCAATAAGTAGGGGTAGAGGGCGTGGCTTAAGGCTCTCGTCGAATTCGATGATTAGTCAATAAGGAGGGGGGGCGTGGCCTAAACTCTCGTCGAATTCCATGATTATTCAATAAGGATTGGTGGGGTAATGTTGAACGGAGTGGGGATTGCGGCCATCTTGCACAAAAAAGGTGCAAATTTTAGGTGCGCCAGAACCGCCATTTTCCCTCTACTAGTGTTGTTTTCTACATATTAGGTAAATACAATATACATTAATGAATCCTAACTTCTAAAACTGTCAAAAAGTACGCGTTGAGTTATGTTTATCATGTTGGCCATCTCTCTCTAGCATTCGGGACAGATGGCCATACCAACAGTAGGGATAGATGCCCAATTATTTTTACTTTTTTATTTTTATTTTTTTGAATATATTTGTTTCATGACCGTAAATTACTAAATTAAGGTTTTAGAATTGGCGAGGAATCGGTCAAATAAAAATTAGAACTCGTCTTTTTCGCCAACGTTTCGACAAATATATTGCCTTCTTCAGGGCCTGGATATTACAAATACAAAAATACAAACAATTTAGAGAATGTGTAATGTAGAAAATCGGTTAACAAAATTAACAATTAACAAAAACGTTAAACACAAAACACCGGAAAAACCAAACTTTTGCAGCGGTATCTGTGTGTATTGTTTTATAGTGTTCCATTTTTTGGGCAACTATGTTGACTACTAATTCTGTATCTATAGATGGGTTCGTACGGGTTTTTGGTTTTTCCTATGTTAAAGAAAACGTTTTTGTATTAAAAGACATTTCCCAAAATCTACTGTATTTACTCTTTTGTCAAAGTTCAACATTTTAATTAGTCTATTGTATCTGTCCCATCTCTTTATAGTCATTACCAAAATACCACTCTGGTAGAGTAAACTAAATAATTAATAATTAATTTTTAGGTAAGAGAGAAAGAGAAGTAAATTAAGATTTGTTTCAAATATAATTTCGAAGGAACAAAAAAATAAAATAAAATAAAGAAAAAATTAAAAATATAATTAAATCTCCCAAAACAAAATTTCTTACTCTTAAAAAGTCTTTTTACAGAAAATATAAATAACATTTGCCTCTGCTTTAGAACTTAAGAAAATAAACAAAATAACATTTCTTTCACTTTATAAAAAAATGTTAAGTGCCTAATTATTATTTAACAAAAATGTACACTGAAAAAGAGAATATAACAAAGGAAGAACAAACTAAAGAAAACATTAAAATCAAATGCAATATTATGGATCCATATTAAAGAATCATACATTTTAATCCAAGAAGCCATAATTAGCGCATTATTAGCAATATTAAAACTTTTTTTTTTACCAAAACTAGAAACACATGTGTATAAAACAGAGCGTTTTTCTGTGCAGTAACTTGTCTAGCTTCTCACGTATTTATAATTTATAAATTTATCTAAGATTCAGGATTACACCAGCGAGGATTCCGTCAAAATAAAGAATAGCAACTCCATCTTTTTGCCAACGTTTCGTGTCTTCCTCAGGGCGTTGTTGTGTGAGTTACAGAAATAAAATGGCATTTCGTAAAACAAATTTGTTGTAATTTGTTTCTATTAAACAATTTAAATTACTTGAAATTAATGAAATACGCGGACGTCTTAGAATATTATCTGTCATAAATGCCATATAAGTTTAACTGTATGCGATTTAATAGAACGGAACGCGGCTCTGTCTATATCCGAAATCCTTCATCTATATTGATTATGTACGGAATTAATGACTGTTGTGGTAAATTATGTACCGTCAGGGGAAGTTAATAAAGGCGCGGGTTCCTATTCTCTCTCTCTCTCTCTCGTACATTCTCAACTACGCTCTCTACATCGGTGTAAAACACAACTTGTAATATCAAGCGATGTTGAAGCAAATAGGTTGACGAAAATAGACAGAGGAGCGGTAACAACTTGTGCGATGGCAAATGATGAAGCCGAGAACTTGGTGTGCTTCAAAGCAAATAACCTCTCTCAGATTGCCGAACAGTGTGTGTGTGAGAGTATGCCTGGGATCTGAAGCTCTCATCCTAGGACTAGCAAACTTCTGACCTTCTGCCCCCGCTTTACCTGCAACAGCAGCAATAGCACGCACACCGTTTCACTATGAAACGGACAAAGTTTGTGAACTTAGGGGGTTAAGAAGGCCAAAAGCCGAGGTACCTCTGAAACTTTGCCTCGAGTTAAAGTTAAATAGCCGAGTTTCTTAACACCTTTTCTTTATCTTGGGTGATTTTTGTTGAATTTTCACCATTGTCAGTGCTTTTTTTTATTTTTCCCTTCTTAGTAAAGCCGATTTTTACCTTATCTTGCAAATATTACCTCCCCTGCCAACCCGGCACACATTACAGATATACAAAAAATATTCAAAAAAACTTTTGAAAAGTTTTAATATTATTATTCTCTTCCTTTTTTTTCCCCTTCTGAAGAACAGAAAATGGAGTAAGTAGTATAAGTAGATAGTTCATACATTTTTAGTTTTTTAAGAAAATATTTTTGTATTAAAAAATTCTTTTTCAAACCAATTTTATTTTTTGCATAAGCTAATATTGTTAGTTCCGGATCAATTTCTTATCATTCATGAACATCGATTCACGCGTTTAGGCGCTACGTTGTTAACACAAAAAAAGGTAACAACAAGATGAACAAAGAACAAGACCAATTTTTGAAAAAGCTGTTTTTGCCCATTTTCAGCAACGTATTTCTTAAAATCTATTTAATCTATGTTGTTGCAAAAAATTACAGTCATAAAGGAGGATTTGCTCTATATTTTAAAGAAAATTTGGGAATTTTTATTTTTTATAGAAAAAGAGAAAAAAAAATGGTCAAAGTTGGGTGTTTTTCAACATTACACTTTTTCAACGATCAACCCTTATGACAACTGTCCTACCGGACAGTTTTAATACTTTCACGATTAGTTATCAAACACCAATTTAGCTCCAAAATTTTGTTATTCTTTGTAATAACAAAGTTTCAAACTTTTCAGAGTTCAATCTTCGTTCCTGCAATCCCGAGCCAGGATTGTCGTCATAATTCTCAATCTCTCACCACTCCATCTTGTCAAGACTTAGGCAAAACGAATAATTCTCAGAACAACTAAATATTTTTTTTTGGGGGGAGAAAAAGTAAGCGAGATATTATCTCAGACTACTCTGTTTGGAGTTAGCCAGGGAGCCTGGATTGAATTCAGTGCGTTAAGGAGCAGATACGAGTAATTGCTCATAGTTACAAGTGCGGAAAAGATTTATTTGCGTCATTAACTTACCGCACTGTTAGCCAATATGCGGTACAGGAAGTAATTTATTTGCTTTTTTTTTTGGCATTGGCTTTCGCCATACAGCCAGCATCGTCTATGTATACAGCCAGCATCGTCTTTGTATACAGCCAGCATTGTCTTTGTATACAGCCAGCATCGTCTATGTATACAGCCAGCATCGTCTATGTATACAGCCAGCATCGTCTATGTATACAGCCAGCATCGTCTTTGTATACAGCCAGCATCGTCTTTGTATACAGCCAGCATCGTCTGTGTATACAGCCAGCATCGTCTGTGTATACAGCCAGCATTGTCTTTGTATACAGCCAGCATTGTCTTTGTATACAGCCAGCATCGTCTATGTATACAGCCAGCATCGTCTTTGTATACAGCCAGCATCGTCTTTGTATACAGCCAGCATCGTCTTTGTATACAGCCAGCATTGTCTGTGTATACAGCCAGCATTGTCTGTGTATACAGCCAGCATTGTCTGTGTATACAGCCAGCATTGTCTGTGTATACAGCCAGCATTGTCTGTGTATACAGCCAGCATCGTCTTTGTATACTGCCGGCATCGTCTATGTACACAGCCAGCATCGTCTATGTACACAGCCAGCATCGTCTTTGTATACAGCCAGCATCGTCTATGTATACAGCCAGCTTCGTCTATGTGTACAGCCAGCATCGTCTATGTGTACAGCCAGCATCGTCTATGTATACAGCCAGCATCGTCTTTGTATACAGCCAGCATCGTCTATGTATACAGCCAGCATTGTCTTTGTATACAGCCAGCATTGTCTATGTATACAGCCAGCATCGTCTTTGTATACAGCCAGCATTGTCTTTGTATACAGCCAGCATCGTCTATGTATACAGCCAGCATCGTCTTTGTATACAGCCAGCATTGTCTTTGTATACAGCCAGCATTGTCTGTGTATACAGCCAGCATCGTCTATGTATACAGCCAGCATCGTCTATGTATACAGCCAGCATCGTCTATGTATACAGCCAGCATCGTCTATGTACACAGCCAGCATCGTCTTTGTGTACAGGCAGCATCGTCTATGTATACAGCCAGGTCTAGGTGCTTATCACTAGAATATCACTCACTCTCCATTCTTACTTATAAATACATTCGCTTCACACATTCATCCTTCTATTATAAACAACTATTTACATAAACTGGATCATTACTCTATATTCCTGCCATCCTTACAGCTTAATCGAAATTAAAATCACGTAATTCTTCTCTAATCATTTTCTTCCATTCATTCTAATCGGCTTTAATTTTTAAGTATATTCATATATATTCAGGAAGTAATTACTTCGTGTTCCAATATAGCGTTAAAAATTAGATACTCCATTCTACTTTGCACAAAACTGTTTAGTTAATTTCTGTACAAATCACAATAAAAACAGAAAGATATTTTAATTTAACCTAACTTCTATTGTGTGTAGATATAAATTAATAATAAACTTTACAATTTGAGCTGTACTGTATGTTAATAAATTGTTTTAACAATTAAATCTAACTGCGATGTGTTTTTGTTATTTTAAGTGCACGAGATTATTTCAATTTAAAAATATCAATTTGTTATTGCAAAAGATTAACAGAACCATACTGGACCATTGTTTATTTTATTTCAGGTTATGTTTATTTTTCAAATATGTTTTCACTTTCACTAGTAAGAGAAGTAATCTGTTATTGCGCAGATTTTCAATTTTTGGAATAAATCATCGTAAAAAATCGATCGGAGTCCCCCGGAGATAGCGAAAAAATTATTTTTACAAAGTTATTGAGTGCCTGTCTAAGTGAATGTATAAAAAAGCAAAATTGCAGATTGAAATTCTTACATATCGCTTAGGTACAACCAGAAAATATTACTACAGTTTTGGCCAAAATCGGTTAATCAAAAGAACCACTTTACTAAAACGGGATGCTACATAATGAACAGTTTTTCCAGCATTTGGAGATTTTCTCCAAATAACTATGGTTTTCTGGCGTTCTAATTGTGTACATGAAGATACACAACTTTTATCTGTAATAACATGTTTACCCTGAAAATTCGATTAAGGAAAGAGAAAATTCTATCTAAAGTGTTTTTTCTTTTCCTGAAATGTGCCCATTTAAGGGAAGGAAGGTTAAATATGTTTCTAAAATCGTGTTTGAATAAAGCCCCTTCAATCGGAAGGCTTTCTTATAAACGGTTTACATGTACTTTACACACACATAAATTTACTAAGCTTTTTCTTGCACCATTTTCCTTGGGGGATTCCGTTTTAAGGCAGTTCTTGGTGAAGAGTTTCAGGGGTAGGGCTTTTAGTGTAAATTACGGTTATAAGCTGCATAATTTTGATAAGAATTAAATACCAAAAAGTTCAGATTTGGAAGAAAATATGGAAGACAGGACCTTGATAGAAGTAGTGATTTTTCTTTAAGGTTTTTCGACGGTAGGGAAATATATTGAGGGACTATTGACTATACAGGGTGTACACGGAGGAGAGTTCGAAACTCCGAAAGGTGATTCAGCAGCTCAAATGCAACAAAAAAATATTCTATTCACTATAGCCCGATTCTCAATAGTGTTCAAGATATTTGCATTTTTTAACTTTTCCGTCGATATTCGCGTTTTTCACCATAAAAACGGCCGTAACTTTTTTATCCTTTATCCTACAACAAATCTGTTTAATCCAAACGAAAGAGCATTAAATTTCCTGTAAATGTGCTTAACCCAGAGCCTCAAAACGTTTCTCATAAACAATGAAATTTTTTACTTTAATGTCTAAAAAATCTGTTCTCAATGATTTTTTTTAAATTTTCAACTGTATTTTTTCAATGATTAATGAATCAAGGAGTCAACCAATTACAGTGCACTGCCGGCCTCCGAACAGTGTTCTCTCGTTACAGACAACACTGTCCATCACCGGATAGTGAGCTGTAAGAAGCTCCTAGGAAGAGAAAATCTAAGGGTCAGCAGCTGGATTCGAACCCGGGACCTCCGCGTGGGAATCCAATACACTAACCGCATAGCTAATCCCTTCCCTCGTAAAGTAGTAATAAAATACAATACTCGTAGGCAGGTGCTTACCTAAAATCGCTAAAATATCTTAAGACACTATTGAAAATCGGGCCAAAGTGAATAGAATATTTTTTATTGCATTTGAGCTGCTGAATCATCTCCCGAAGTTTCGAACTCTCTTCCGTGCACAACCTGTATAGTGTGACCATATAGAGTGAGCGTGTCACTGCATTGCAGAAGTGCACTCTTACTCGTGCGGTTACAAAACTTCTGCTCGTGTTGAAATGTTCTACACTCGTGACGAAAATTATCACACTTCAAGCACTAGTCAAACAAATCACTATTGTAAAATTCAAATTAAATATATGAAAATTAACAAAAATCCCTAATTCTACTAAAAGAATATGTTATTTAAAATTATTAACGTAGAGAAGACAAAAATTGTTTTGCGATGACAGCAGAGTATACTGATTTTTTTTTTTTTTTTTTTTTTTTCGGCTTCCGCCATACAGCCAGCATCGTCTAGGTGCTTATCACTAGAATATCACTCACTCTCCATTCTTACCTACAAATACATTCGCTTCACACATTCATCCCTATACTATATCCAACTATTTACATAAACTACAGCTAATGGATGGATCAGTACACTGCGCTCCTGCCATCCTTATAGCTTAACCAAAATTAAAATCACGTAATCCTTCTCTAAGCATTTTCTTCCATTCATTCTAATCGGCTTTAAATCTAATTCTAATAACTTTTAAATACATTCGTATTTCTTATCGAAATGTCCTCTTCGGGGGACGGGTTGTGCCGTGGTCTGCCACTATCAAGAATCTTGGAGTATTAATGGATCGAGGGCTGACCTTTACCCCCCATATAAAGGACAGAGTCAATAAAGGCAAGACAGCCATTCGAGTGCTATTCCCACTGTTCTGCAGGGACTCTAAACTGTCCCCAGAGAATAAACTCCTGCTGTACAAGGTAGTGGTTGGGCCCATGTTACTTTATGCTTGTCCCTCCTGGAGTCTGACATGCCGATCCAATATCGCCACGCAAGTAATCCAAAATAAATTCCTCAGGCTTGTGACAACTTCCCCCCGGCTACACGCGTATTACACGCCAACACCAACATGGACTATGTAGAACACTACATCAAGTACCTCGCTACTGGTTATTTCAGCAAATGCGAATCCAGTCACAACCACCTCTGCAGACGAATAGGACGCGGTGCACAGGCACAGGAGAGTTAGGGACTCCCTGAATTGAAATCTCTCTTATAAGCTCATTGTTTTTCATTGTTATCCCCTTAGTATAGAATATAATTTAATAAATTAGTTGTAAGAAACTATGTCTGGAGGTTATAGTTCTTAACTGGTACTCCACTCTGTATATATGTATGTATTTTATATGTAAAATAAATTTTTATCTATCTTATCTATCTAGCACATAGATGTTGGTGGAGAATATTATGTCTTCGTAGCGAAATGGTGCATCTTTCGTAACAGGCATTCCCTGACCTGGCCGTTTTTGGGCTTTCATAGATCATTAGTGATAGATTACTATATTTGGTCTAGATATTCTATCTTCTCTTATAAGTAATCTTTATAAAGGTCACTGATGTTTTCATTTCACCCTACACTGGATACGAGCGATGTATATTATTATACATAACTGTGGAGGACCTAACCACATCTTCAAAAGAAAGAAGACTTTTGCGTAGTTGAAAAGCAAATAAAATTTGTTTAATTTAAAAAAGATAACCTTTGCCTTTTAGGTTACTACTTTTCTCCTTTTTTTTGTCTTTTTGAAAAATAAAACAGCATAAAATTTATACGTCAATAAATTTGCAAATCCGCTTAGCCGTTTATATTGTGACGCTGATTTCCTTTTTCCTTATTTCTGCCTCTCTCTATTTCTGCCTTATCTAAAATGTACATGGTTTTCACTTCTCACCGATAACCCTCGTATGTAAATCAGGTTGGATTCAAATATATGCCGGCTTGTTGGCTGTCTCCTTCACTCTCTCTCTTTGGGAAAGTTGTCACAGGAGAAAAAGTACGTTCCTGTGTGTTTTTGGGACTGAAGGACGATCTAGAAGGAAGAAGATGTTGGTGGTGGGGACAGAAGTCTACATCTCCAAGCTGAGTGTGTCACTTCAGATCACATGATGTGATTACTTGAAAGCCAATGTGATCTGTAGGCAGCACACTCTCCACTTCTTTATTCATGTCTCTTCCTTCTCACTAAAACTAGAACCACAAAAACTTCCAGCAACGCTAGGAATAAGAGATTTATTTTTATTTTTTGAATCAGGATACCATTGGTCAGCAATGCAAAAGTCAGCAGATTGATAGTTCTTAAGCAACATCATTCAATTTTCGATTCTGCAAACAGAAATTGATCCTCTTTGTGTGAAATATTTTAAATCTACATGGAAGAAAACTTCGGAAGTTTGGATGCAGGCTATTGGGTACAATAACTGAAACCCCAACAGAATTACAGTACTGCAGCATCCAAGAACTTGGTGGGATTAGCTATGGTGGGAAGGGATTAGCTATGCGGTTAGCGTACTGGACTCCCACGCGGAGGTCCCGGGTTCGAATCCAGTTGCTGACTGAAAAAAGCTCCGGGCGCCAATAACCTAAGATGTTAAGGCGCCTTAAATCATTTTAAAAAAAAGAACTTATTGAGCAAGTAAGGGCTAAACCTTGAACCTAATACAAAACTGTTTGTATAGTTTTTATTGTTTCTAATAACAATTTTTGTATTATTATAGTGTGTTCTATTTGTACAATTCAAGACGTGAAGAAGGAAAGAAATATGTGAAACGCTGGCGTAAAAATAAAGTTGATTTATAGCCCGGATCCTCGCAATCATAAATCCACTACATTTAATATTTAACGTTCAGAAGAAGAAATTCTAGAACATATACTGGAAGAATAAAGGCACCACGGTAGCCGAGCTAATATGTATTGTGGTACTGGGTTCGAGTCCCGGTCTTAGGCCTTGGATTTTAATTACTTACTTACTTACTTACTTACTCAGGCGTCTCCCGAAGGTTGCCTGCACGGATCTTATTTCTCCAAACTTCTCTATCCTGGCATTCACTGTCCCGCAGTCCCCAGCCGGTTATAACCTTCTGGATGCACTGTTGCCAGTCCCGCCTCGGTCGGCATCTGTTTCTATTAAAGGGTGGTTGCCACCTTAAACATCTTCCGGGCCATCCGTCGTCTCCCATTGTCTGTAAGTGACCATACCAAGCTAAACCACTTTGGTATATCCGGACTATTATGTCGTTGTCCACTTCCATGAGTCTTCTTATTGCTTCTGACTTCAACCATTATGCTCGTGAGCATCGCGCCGACCTTTTCCAGAAGTCCATTTCGACAGCTCTAAGCTTTTGCATTTGTTTTTTCGTGAGAGTCCAGGTCTCGCTCCCATACAGCAATGTACTCTCCACAATGGACGTAAAAAATTTGCTTTTTCACCCCAACTGATATGTGTGGATTCCACAATACGGAATTCAATATTCTTATGGCTTTTCGGCCACTTAGAATTCGGGATTATATTTCTTTAGATTTTATTTAATGGTTAATAAAAGTAATTTACAGTAAAGTATGTTTGCTAGTCGCCACCGTCCACAACACCTAATTGGTTGTTGGACGTTAAGCCCCGCCTGAAAAAAATAGGCGATTACTTTATTGTAGTGAAGAATAAAGAAAAAATTTAATATAAAAATTGTTTTGCACTTCTTAAACATTTAAAATAATTGATAAAAGAACCAAGAAAGTCCAAGAAATCGAGTATGTTATCAACATCCTCAAATATTTATATCGATTACAAAGAAACTTATTTCTGATAAATCTTAAAATGGAGAATAAAGCTTGTACAGTTTTTCGCTGCTATATTGTTCTATGTAAGGGAGTACGTGTAATAAATCTCTTAAAAGGAAAACGATTTATTCTAAAGATGCTGCATTTACTCTTTATGTTACTGCTTACGTAGATAGTTTTAAACATTATATTAGTATTGGTGGAATGAAATATGTTGACATTATTTATAAAAACAATAAACATATAATATTTACTGTTTATTGATAAAGAAATAAATTTTAGCACAACTTTTTTTAGCTCAAAATCAATATAATGTGGAAACTCTTCTGCGAACCGAATCCGCTTTAATTCGAAATTGTTAAAAGAGAAATATTTTGCGCATATTCTATCAGATAATCAACAAAATTATAAAATTCAAAAGTGATAAAAGAGTTGTTTATAGTACGAGTAAAAGAAGTGTTACTGTAACTCATGGGTTCAGGTATTGTCTACATATCCGTAACGAGTGGGCATCGAAACCAGGGAGTAAAAACACTTTCTTTAGATGTTATTAATATTTCTCTGCTATCTTGCCATCATATTACAGATAAATGCTTTATACATTAAACACAAAGACTGCCAATGCTGCTTATAGAACATTAGATTAATTGAAGTTTAGAGAATACTATTTGGTTAACATTAACAAAAATTAGTAATTTTATTTTAATTATTTTCGTTTTATAAAACAATTCTTTGTACGTTTGTTTGCTATACGAGGGTCGTTTGAAAAGTCCGTGCAAAAATAAAAACTACTTAATTTTTTGGGGTAAACCTTTTTTATTTTTCAACATAGTCTCCTTTTAGGCTTATACACTTCGTCCAAGACTGAAAAATAGCCATTCGTTTCTGCAATCACCTCCTCGTTTGAATAAAATCTTTTTCCCGCCAGCCATTTCTTCATATTGGGGAACAAATAGTAGTCCGAGGGAGCCAAGTCTGGAGAATAGGGGGGATGTGAAACGAGTTGGAACCCTATTTCCATTAATTTTGCGACCACAACTGCTGAGGTGTGAGCTGGTGCGTTGTCGTGATGGAAAAAGACTTTTTTGTGGGCCAATCGTGGGCGTTTTTCTTGCAGCTCGGTTTTCAAACGGTCCAATAACGATGAATAATATGCACCTGTAATAGTTTTACTCTTTTCCAGATAGTTGATGAGGATTATTCCTTGCGAATACCAAAAGACAGTCGCCATAATCTTTCCGGCCGAAGAAACGGTCTTCGCCTTTTTTTGGCGCAGATTCCCCCTTGGTAACCCATTGTTTAGATTGTTCTTTGGTCTCAGGAGTGTAGTGATGTATCCATGTTTCACCCACAGTGACGAAACGACGCTTAAAGTCCTGCGGATTCTTCTGGAACAGCTGCAAACCGTCCTTGCAACACTTCACACGATTTCGTTTTTGGTCAAGCGTGAGCAATCGCGGCACCCATCTTGCGGATAGCTTTGTCATGTCCAAATGTTGATGCAAAATATTATGTACCCGTTCATTCGAGATGCCCACAGCACTAGCAATCTCACGCACCTTCACTCTTCTGTCATCCATCACCATATCATGGATTTTATCAATGATTTCTGGAGTAGTAACCTCAACAGGGCGTCCAGAACGTTCAGCGTCACTTGTGCCCATATGGCCACTCCGAAAATTTTGAAACCACTTATAAACTGTTCTAATCAAAGGTGCAGAGTCACCATAATGTTTATCAAGCTTCTCTTTAGCCTCCTGAGGCGTTTTGCCTTTCATAAAGTAGTGTTTAATCAACACACGAAATTCTTTTTCGTCTATTTTTTGAAAATCACTCGACTTCCTCGATTCAAACGAATGCCAAACACAAAGAAATAGACCGATCTGGCTGAAACTTGGTGTGTGTTCTTCCAAGAGATGCTACTAACTAAACATAACCTCGATACGCGCCAGTGGTGCTATCTCTCTGACTTTGCACGGACTTTTCAAACGACCCTCGTATTTAAAATTGATTTTTTGACTGCAATGTTAGGTAATTTTGTTGTTTACATTTTGCTTTCTGTTAGCGATTTTTGTTAGTTCTTTGAAATTTATTTAATTTTAAGAATATTTTCAGAATTATAAACATCAATATCGCGAAAAGTTCCGTGCTGAATCGTTAAAGTTAAACCAAATCACGCACAGGTTTGCTAACAGGGTAGCACATACTCGTATTATAGATATGTAAAACGTGTAGTTATCATAGTTTAAATGTTTTTTTGTGTGTGTGTGTGTAAATAATGCAAAAATCAGGCGCCACGGTAGCCAAGTGGTTAGAGCCGAGACCTGTAAAGATAATATGTAATGTGGTAGTGGGTTCGATTCCCGGTCTTAGGCCTTGGATTTCATTTAATGGTTAATATAAGAAATTTACAGTAAAGTATGTTTGCTAGTCGCCTCCGTCCACGACACCTATAATTGGTAGTTGTACGTTAAGCCCCGCCTGAAAAAAAATAGGCGATTACTTTACTTTATTTTACTTTTAATGCAAAAATGAAAATTTAATAAGCAAATCTAGCACTAATGTGTAAAACTTCTTTCAACAAACGAAAGATTGAATGTTGAACTTGCCAACGAGGAGAGCCCAGGTACAAACCCTGCTGAATCCAGCTGCTGGCTGAAAAAAATCTTCTATTTCTAAGACAGTGTTGACTGTAATGAGATACGTATTATTGTCCGGAGGCCGGCCATGTACTGAAAAAAGCTCCGAGCACCAACGATCTTAGATATTGAAGCGCCTTATATTAAAATAAAAAATAATTTAGTCACACTTTTACACTTTTAGAAATTTAAAGAAACGTACTAAATTTTTTCAGTTGAGCTCTTAAGGTTAGAACAGCCAATGTTAAAACTAAATAAAATAGAGAAGTTTTAAAAGTTTAGATATCAAAATGTTCAGAGCTAAAACTTAATATGAAAAAATTTAAATTTGCGGCAACTTTTTCATTCCTAAGTTTTGCTGACCCCCATACGAGAATTAAACGTACCGAACTAAACAAACGATACAAACTGCTATAGCCAGACTACTCGACAAACGCTCAAAACCCTCACTACAGAACAAACGACGACTCTATACAGCTCTTCTCACACCAATATGGGACTTACGGACTCGGAACTTTACGGAACAGCTAAAACATCAAACATCAATAGACGGCAAACCCTCCAATCCAAAATACTCCGCCGCATAGTAGACGCTCCATTCTATGTTAGCAACCACACACAATACATACAGATCTCCAAATTCCACTCTTCTCCGAACTTGCCAAAATCCGATATAAAAAATTTTCACCAAAAACTCTCACTTCATCCCAACTCTTTAGCTGCAAACTTATCTTCAATTACGCTACCCTCCAATCCTCGAAGACGGCTGAGGCGCCGTTGGCCCCGTGACCAACTGGGTGACTAATGGCGGCCATCACTGGATGACCGTCATTCACGTCTGCCACGCTATTTATTTATACACTTATCGCATTTACATTAAAAAGATAAATAAAAAAAATTAAAAAAGTTTTGCTGACAATATACTTTACGGACCGACAGAAAGACCAAATCGCGAATCTCCAAACGTTCCCTAGAATAGTGTGAAAAAGTAATTACCCAGTAGAAGCAGGAGAAAGTAAAAATGCAGAAATAAATAGGCTTTAAAAAAGTATACTTATATACATAAAATCTATATTCCCATACAAAACATGCGCATATTACAGGCCCAAGTTTTATTATAAGCATATCGAAGTAGTGAGAGGTTAAGTGGAGCGTGAGAAAAGGGGTTTTTGTATAAGAAGGGCTACGTGGAGGTGTTAGCAGCAAGGGGAACCCCCCGAGTGGAAGATGGGGATGACAGAGAAGGCGACGGAGGTGTTACTTTTAGGAGGTAAATCAGGCGTCCCAATGGAGGTTGCAACAGTACATGCATTACAGTGCATGTGTGAGTGTGTGTGTGTGTATTATTATTTGGAGGATCCTTGGAAGGATATTAGGGGATGGGGTGCTTGGTATAGACTGGGTCTTTCACCACCCTAGCCCTCTGCAGGAAGCAGAAAGGGTGGAGAGCACGCTCCAATGACGTTGCTGCTGGTTTGCTAGCGGCGAACGGAGAACAGAGTTGACGTGGAAGTGGAGATTGTGGTATAGAGAGGGCTTTATGGCTACCATCGCCACAAGAAGTATGAAGGCATGCCGAACTTATCCATGGTGTTCTTATTTCCTTCTTCTATAGACACACTCACACACACACAAAATGGAGGACATGTGAAAGGCTGCATATATAACAAAGGAAGGAAAAGAACGAGGAGGTTTGTCAGGAGTACGAGGATCAAGAGCGAACCTAGCAGAATGGAAAAGGCACACTTAATGGCTGCGTATTCCTGTATAACAGAAACAAAAAAAAAAAGAATATGGTACTGGCAAGATGGTAACAAGAAGACAAAATAAAAATACCCAAAAAGGTAGGTACTAGTAGAAGAAACCAGCTTGCATTAGACTCTGGAGTATTTGTTGGTTACTTCAGATGATATTGATATTTTATATATACTTATTTTATTTTTTTTTGATAAGTAGACTTATACTGATAGTGGAAACCTGGGCAAACAAGATATAGGTGAGCTACGTCATCAAACTTATCCCTTCGACGTCACTTCTATCCCATCCTTGTCCACAAATAAGATACTCTACTTTTCTTCTTATCTTATGTTATTGTTGATCAGTCAAATACAGTTGTTTTTGCTGATATTCCAGTTCTGTAGGAAGGAAAGTGATCCAGCAATTGCTTTAGAAAGCGGACCCTGAAAAGGACCCTAGTTTCCGTTTTTGGGATTATCCAATACTCTCTGCTATTTATACTATTTTTAAATTGATATAGAGCTGACATATTTCAAGATATATATACTCAGTATCTAAAAAAATTTATTACGTAATCATAGAGTATGTGAAATTCAATTATATTATATAATAATTAATTGTATTATTTCAAGACCCAGTTAGCTATCAGTTTCATTTCCTCCTCTTACTAGGTAAATGATAAATTTTCAATTTCAAGATTTTTATCTGAAATAGTCTTTTTGGCGCCTACTGAGAAAGAAAAAGTATTTTTTCAGAAAATGATCTCGTCACATTCTGTGTGCAAAGAGGGAACAAAAAAATCAGAAAAACGAAAATTTGCAGAAAAAAGTTAATATTTTGATTGGAACTCATCAGGAGTACCAACTGTATCTTAACGATCGAAATTCTCTAAAATAGAATTGAATTCTAAAACCAAAAATACTCTCGGGACAAATACCGAATTAGGTGAACGGGTAAAGAAGCACATACGAGGTGTGGCTATTAAATAACGAGACTGATGCTGCTACAGAAGAACTATGCATGCGCCAAATCCTAACGACCGACAGCTGTGCAAGTGTAAAGCCTTCTCTTTCGAATGCAGCGTCTCACGTGTTTGTAGAGAAATCTGTCTGACCAGAACCGTCGTTTGTGTAAGAGGTGTTACTTTCGTTTTGCCGAAAACATGTAGTAGAGCAACGAATTGCCGTGAAATTTCACATCAAAACTAGGTAAAAACGCTACTGAAACTTATCTTTTATTAAAAGAAGTTTATGGCGATGAATGTTTATCACGTGCGCGAGTTTTTGTGTGGTTCAAGCGTTTCCAAGATGGCCAAGAAGGCGTCAGAGATGATGACCGCCCAGGTCGCCCTTCCATCTCCAAAACGGGTGAAAATATCGATTACAAATTAATCAACATTACTACCGTGAGGTGCTTGCTCAACTCCGTAAAAGAGTAAGGGAAAAACGATTTGTGGAAGAACAAGTCATGGGTTCTCCATCAAGACAACGCGCCGGCTCACACTGCATTGTCTATCAAGACGTTTCTAGCCAAGTACAACATCCCAATTTTAGGCCATCCACCTTATTCGCCTGACCTGGCCCCATGTGACTTTTATCTGTTCCCCAAAGTCAAATCTACATTAAAAGGAACACGATTTCAGTCCGTTGAAGCTGTGAAAGAAAAAGCGGCACGCGTCATGCAGGAGCTCACAGAAAAAGACTTCCAGCACTGTTTCGAACAATGGTAAATTCGCATGGAGCGTTGTAGGGATAGGGGAGGGGTGTATATTGAAGGTGATAACTAAATATGTATAAATTTAAAATAAAATGTTTTACAGCAACAGTCTCGTTATTTAATAGCCACACCTCGTATTAGCATTTTTTTTGTTCTGTTTTTGCTGCACGTGGAATTCGAACTGGAGAGCTCCAACTTACAAATCAACTTTTTATAACCACTGAGCCAACATAGTTTACTGTTAGATTAGCTATTATTCATGAAAATAATCTAAGTCAGGTAGACAACACCATTTAGATCTTTGTAAAGCATGAATTTAGAAAGAGCATTAATACGGCGGAAGACTTTTGATTGGAAGGATTGGATGCGGGAGATATTGGAGTGTTTAGGTGAGCCCCACAGTCGTAAGCCCAGATGGGTTTAAGTAACGTCTTGTAGAGGGTTAATCCATTTTAGGTGTGCTTAGATTAGATTTAGGTCCGATCTTGCGCCTTAGTTGTCCGAACCTTTTTTTTAGTTATAGTCTTTTGTGTCCAGTGTGTGGGACTACTGCCCAAATAGAAATGAGGTAGGAATGGTATTGTTGAGTACGAACCCATTTGGGCACTTTTGACACCTAAAATAATAAATAGTACAATTAACTAGACATGGATATTCACCCAATCAAATAACCGGGTCCAAATAATCTTCAAAATTTACAAAAACTCCAAACTTTGAAATATGCAAAACAGCAGTAACTGACCACTGCAGATCCATTTAACTCATGAAGTGCCGCAAACATAACAAATATCTGGCAAGAAATACAGTTATTGACCATTTTCATATACCTAGCGTCTAAAAACAAAATGGATTTTACAAAAAGTGTATTAAGCTTTTTTGATAAAGGTTGAATCTTGGTATACAGGGTGAACCAGTAAGTATTGTCAATAGGCCTACTGTGTGTAGTACATCTAAAGTGGAGTTCAATGACGTATTGGCCAACTTCATATTTTCCTCTGTTCTTGAGTGACGTCACTTTAAAGTTTTTTTCTAAAATCATTACTTTTTTCCAATAAAAATGTTATTACTCAGAAAGTTTTAGTCCGAATTCGATTCTGATGTCACAGTTAGAAAGACAGATAAATTTTCTAAAAATTGACACCATTTTTAAGCATAAATTATTCTCCAAACTGCCTTAATCTTCCACCGGAACCTACGTGTACACGAGCATACAGCAGTGATATTGTATTGTGTTGTTTAATTCATTAAACTCTTGTGGATGGAGCTGTAGTCAATTTTTAAAGTAGATTGTCTTAAAATAAGGTAGTCTAAGGTTACTTATTGTACATAAAAAAAAAAAAAAAAAAAAAAAAAAAAAAAAAAAAAAAAAAAAAAAAAAAATCTAAACTGAAATATTTGACAAAATGTTAGAAAATGCAGTTTCAATAGTTGGTCGGTCCGGGACGCGTCGTGAAGAAAAATGCAGTCGGTGTTCCATAACTGCCTCAAGCCATATCGGCGTACTCTACATCAGTGTAAATGTAGCGGGGCATGATCATGTAAATTATAAGAACACAACTAAACTGACTAAACTTCTCTTATCTGTTAGACTTGGTATTTCAAAATTTTCTATTGTACCCTATTTGAAACTAAGCAAATTAGCCTTCGATTATAATTTTTTTTTTTTTTTATGTGCAATAAGTAACCTTAGACTACCTTATTTTAAGACAATCTACTTTAAAAATTGACTACAGCTCCATCCACAAGAGTTAAATGAATTAAACAACACAATACAATATCACTGCTGTATGCTCGTGAACACGTTTTCTTGCAAAACAAACGCAATTTCTCATACGAAGATAAAAGGAATCCTGGAAAATGATATACCGTTTGAAAGCCCATTAGACAAGGAAACTTTTGTAAAAAGTGCCAGCACCTAGGTCTGAAAATGATCACATAAGAGCCTAATGAGTTTTCTTAAAAATTTCGATTACTTTTATTTTCCTAGGTTCCGGTGGAAGATTAAGGCAGTTTGGAGAATAATTTATGCTTCAAAATGGTGTCAATTTTTAGAAAATTTATCTGTCATTCTAACCGTGACATCAGAATCGAATTCGGACTAAAACTTTCTGAGTAATAACATTTTTATTGGAAAAAAGTAATGATTTTAGAAAAAAACTTTAAAGTTACGTCACTCAAGAACAGAGGAAAATATGAAGTTGGCCAATACGTCATTGAACTCCACTTTAGATGTACTACACGCAGTAGGCCTATTGACAATACTTACTGGTTCACCCTGTATAAAGTAACCGTTCTGGTTCTATTTGAAATCGGAACTCTGGTAAATGAGTTCCTTTTTGAACGTACAGCCTCACTCAGTTAAAAAAGAGAGAATAATTTCAAACCAATTATAGAAAAGAAATTAGATACTTCATAAAATGTCATTATTCGGGATTTATTTTTAACATTTCTTTAATGACGGAGCCAATTTGAAGTAAATTTTTCGGCAGCTTCAATTGCCTGCAAAATCTGAAGGAATTCTCCCTTGCGTACAATTTCCCATGATGCAGTTTATTTTGATCAAATTCTCCCAAGAAAATTTAATGTGCGATAATTTAAAAATAAATGGTAATAATTGCCAAAAAGGTTATCTTTTTTAAAAATATATAAAATAATGGCATTTTATTAATAAAATCGTTTGAAGAGAACTGTTGAACACGCGACATTTCGTTCTTTTAATTTAGTTTTCATAGTAATTTACTGTAGCAATGTTATTATGGTAACAAGCGATGATGTAAACGCTACAAAATTGTTTAAGCTACTTCAATCTTGAATTAGGATTTTGTTTTTTAATTGCATCTAGCCTGTCTTTCAATTCAATTCAACTATCACGGAATTTAGTGATTTAACACGAATTATACTGTCTTTGTTTTTAATTATGAATTTGATGATAATTCTAGTTGTAACCAAAGGTCTTTTTTGGCAAAATTCAAGCTCTAATTTGACACAATTATTTTTCCGATAGTAGCGTGTACAAAACACGTGATATAAAAGAGGAGATTAAATTTATTTAATGACACCATTATGTAATTAGCCAAGTACGTCACAGTGAAATTCAAAAAATGTTAACAATTCTGCATACTAGCTTATTCACTCCACAGTTTTGATAATTAAATCCAAAACAATAACATTTTATTTAAATATGAATATATAGGCTTTGTGACCGTAAATTATTAAACTAAGGAGCCAAGATATCAATCAAGGATTGTATCTGTCCCATCTCTTTATTGTCATTACCAATATTCATATTCCTCCGTGTAAGTCCCGCTATATCTGTATTTATTGGGTTGGCAACTAAGTGATTGCGGATTTTAAATAAGAAGGAAAATTCAAAATTTTTGCTTAAAAATATAACTTTATTCAATTAAGCATTTTTCGTTTTTGTCGATGACCTTTTACCATATTTCAGGGAGTGTCATAATTCCATGTTCAGAAAACTTCTGATTTTTGCCAGCAAAAAACGAATTAATTGTGATTTTACATCATCAGCATCATTAAAAATTTTACGATTAAAGGAGATCTGAATGGAACGAAATAAATGGAAAACTGAAGGCGCAAGGTCTGGGCTATATGGTGGATGTGACAACACATCCCAACCTAGTTCCAATTATCTTTGGTGGGTGACCAAAGATGTGTGGGGCTTTGCGTTATCATGCTGGAAAACAACACCCTTACGGTTTGCCAATTCTGGCCGCTTTTCTTGAACTTCATCGCTCAGTTTGGCGAGTTGTTCAACGTAGACGCTTGAATTAATCGTTTGGTTTCTTGGTAAAAGTTCAAAGTGCAGAATTCCTTTATAATCTCAACAAACTGACAGCATAATCTTTTTTTTGTTGAATCTCAGCTTTTGGTGACGTCTGGGCTGGTTCATTTTGCATCATGCACGACCTTTTCGGATTAACCTTGTTGTAAACTAATCTCTTTTCGTCGCTAGTAAATCAGTCGTTTCGGAAATGGATCAATTTCGTTGTGTTTCAGAAGCGAATCGCAGACGCTAATGCGTTGCGTCAAATGAATTTCCTTAAGCTGATGAGGGATCCATAAATCGTGTTTCTTGACGTAGCCAAGTGGTTTTAATTTTTTTTTTAATGCATGTACGCGATACATTGAGCTTCTCTGCAATCTCACGAGTTGTGCTATGATGATCTGAATCAAAAATAGTCTTGATATGGGTCTCATCAACTTCAACTGGACAGCCAGATCGTTGCGCATTTTTCAGTGAAAAATCACCAGAAAGAAATTAGGCAAACCAATTTTGACACTGCCTTTCTTTCAAGGCTTCATGCCCCATATACGGCACATAACGTCTTATGTGCTTGCGATGCGTTTTGGCCTTTTCGGAAATAATATAATAAAATTTGTCTGAAATGCGCGTCTTGTTCTTCCATTTTTAAATTGGATAAAAAGGAAACTAAATGACTTATCGATAAATTTTTTTTTACTAAATTAAAGGCGAAAGTCCTAAGAACAAGAAAACAATCCAGCGTAGATGCTTTGATCACGTAAACAAAGCAAAAGAATGTGCTAAAGCCATCTGTTGGCAAAATCCGCAATGACTTAGTTGCCAACCCATTATATAACTGCTTCTCCATTTCTGGCTCTTAGTATCTGTAACTCAACCAACCCGCATAGCCACGTAAGTTTCAATAATTATAAAGAATTTTTTGTATTTTACTTTTTTTTTATATTACTGATTTTTTACTGATTTTCTATGTTACTGATTCTCTAAATTGTTTGAATTTTTGTATTTGTAATATCCAGGTCCTGAAGAAGACAATATATTGGTCGAAAAGTTGGCAAAGAGACGAGTTGTTTGATTTGACCGATTCCTCGCCAATCTTGAATTCTTAATTTTATTTAAATATACGTTTTTTATCATTTAATTCAACGTTCTTTTGTCTATTTTCTAAACAAATCCCAAATTCCTTAGCGAACTTTCCCATAACTTCAACCCGCTCATGCACAACCTGTCTCAGATTACTCTTCGCTCGAATCCTTGCCGAAGACTGAAGCGTTGATGGCCTCGCGATTGCCTGATCGTATGATAGAAAAGGGCATCCTTCGAATTCACTTCAACGGCATCCTGTGTTAGTAGACTTAAGATCGTTGGTTGGCCCTTATTCATAAGCCTTCATATTTACTTGTTGCCAATAGGCAGTTGTAAATTAAATAAAAAGAGTTAAAAAAATATAGGAATACAGAAATCATTTATGATTGCAGAAGTCTTAGTTGATTGCAGACGACACAGCAATACTAATAAGAGCAGACCTAACATCAGCTTCTCACAAATTGAGAACACGTTTGGATCTAATAGAAACTTGGGCCAGAAAATGGATGAACAAAATGAACACACACACACAGAAATGCCAAAATGGTACAATTATTCTCCGGCCGTACTTCAGACTTCTGTGATAAAAATTTCCCTCTTTGTACAGACTAGGGCTCTTCAAAGACGAATCACTAACTTGAAACCTAACATAGGAAACTAACAGACAAACAATTACTAAGCAAAACTTCTCAGAAGAAATGTCTAAATTACTGACAGAACTAAGAGGGATGGAAAGGGATTAACCCAGCGATTAGCTTCTTCGATTCTCACACGGAATCCAGGTTGCCAACCCCTTACATTTCCTTAATCTAAGAGCTCCTCACAACTATGTTAATTGTCCGCAACGAGAGGACACTGACTGGAGGCTGGCCCTGAAAATGCTCCGGGTTGCCTTTAAATTAAAAAAATAAATAAAAACTGAAGAACCAAAATATATGTACAATTATAAAACCCTGAATAGACCTCAGAACCAGAGCAGTGAGGTTCAATAAAACTGACAAACTCGTTACCAATACAATCATTTCAGTCTAAGTTACTATGACAGTTAGTTCATGTCACAAACTTTCTATTCATTGCAATTTCAAACATTCCTTACGCACAATTCCAGTCAGCTCTTTTTCATTGCCCTAATCTTTCAAACAATTACCAGCCTCTTCAACCATCCCTAAAATCTTCCAAGCCGAGGACCCGAGATATCCATCGAGGCTGTTCAGCCCACTGAATAGCTTATCTCCTCCTATTCTCCGCTACTTATCCACCACACATCTTATTTACTTATTGTTCTTTTGTGCAGATTCTTACTTTCTACATGGAAAAAAGTTAATGTAACAATTTCATTAATGTAACTGTAGCCAATAATCTTTTTTTTTCCTTCCTTTATTGATCAATTCGCAACTGCGTAATACATTGACGGAACAAGCAAATCTGGCGAACGTAAAGTATAGCATAAATATGAAATTTAGAACAAAAAATAAAGTAATATATAAAAAAAAAAAACGAAGTAAAATAATAAATAAATAAATAAGTAAATAAAATAAAATCACTGGAAGGGCTTGAATGAAGGCCATCCAACGATGACCATCATAAGTCGGTTAAAGTAAAATACCGAATGGATTGAAAACGAAGGATGCCTTGAGCCAATGATCTTTTATCATTAAAATTATCATGTTTATTTAGTTTATTTTTATTTTTAATCTTCATGACTCAATATTTCTTTTTAATGAATTTAACCTAGTTAACTGTTTATGACGAAGATATTCGTCATGAAAAAATTGTAAAAATTTTGTGTTATGACGAGGATATTCGTCATGCGTTTTCAGTAGTGACCATCGGCAGTTAATTTTGCGATTTTAGTTAGAACTAAAATGTATTCGTCAATTTATTTTTAGTTGATGTATTTGGTTCCTATTTATGTTAATTTAAATAAATGAATAAATGAGTACATGAAATGAATAACGAATAAAAATATAAAAATCATTTCATTGCAACCCAATTTCATATCAAACATACTCTGGGTTTGACGAATACATTCGTCATTGCTTAATTTGTACGACGCACCTAGGGGACACATTTTCTAACAAGGTCAAAACAGTCAACTGGTTAAACCAAATTTCATTCAACATTTTAAGAAAAAGAATAAATATTTATTATAATAAATACGAGGGTCGTTTGAAAAGTCCGTGCAAAGTCAGAGAGATAGCACCACTGGCGCGTATCGAGGTTATGTTTAGTTAGTAGCATCTCTTGGAAGAACACACACCAAGTTTCAGCCAGATCGGTCTATTTCTTTGTGTTTGGCATTCGTTTGAATCGAGGAAGTCGAGTGATTTTCAAAAAATGGACGAAAAAGAATTTCGTTTGTTGATTAAACACTACTTTATGAAAGGCAAAACGCCTCAGGAGACTAAAGAGAAGCTTGATAAACATTATGGTGACTCTGCACCTTCGATTAGAACAGTTTATAAGTGGTTTCAAAATTTTCGGAGTGGCCATATGGGCACAAGTGACGCTGAACGTTCTGGACGCCCTGTTGAGGTTACTACTCCAGAAATCATTGATAAAATCCATGATATGGTGATGGATGACAGAAGAGTGAAGGTGCGTGTGATTACTAGTGCTGTGGGCATCTCGAATGAACGGGTACATAATATTTTGCATCAACATTTGGACATGACAAAGCTATCCGCAAGATGGGTGCCGCGATTGCTCACGCTTGACCAAAAACGAAATCGTGTGAAGTGTTGCAAGGACGGTTTGCAGCTGTTCCAGAAGAATCCGCAGGACTTTAAGCGTCGTTTCGTCACTGTGGATGAAACATGGATACATCACTACACTCCTAAGACCAAAGAACAATCTAAACAATGGGTTACCAAGGGGAAATCTGCGCCAAAAAAGGCGAAGACCGTTCCTTCGGCCGGAAAGATTATGGCGACTGTCTTTTTGGGATTCGCAAGGAATAATCCTCATCGACTATCTGGAAAAGGGTAAAACTATTACAGGTGCATATTATTCATCGTTATTGGACCGTTTGAAAACCGAGCTGCAAGAAAAACGCCCACGATTGGCTCACAAAAAAGTCCTTTTCCATCACGACAACGCATCAGCTCACACCTCAGCAGTTGTGGTCGCAAAATTAATGAAAATAGGGTTCCAACTCGTTTCACATCCCCCTATTCTCCAGACTTGGCTCCCTCGGACTACTATTTGTTCCCCAATATGAAGAAATGGCTGGCGGGAAAAAGATTTTATTCAAACGAGGAGGTGATTGCAGAAACGAATGGCTATTTTTCAGACTTGGACAAATCCTATTATTCGGAAGGGATCAACAAACTAGAGCAGCGTTGGACGAAGTGTATAAGCCTAAAAGGAGACTATGTTGAAAAATAAAAAAGGTTTACCCCAAAAAATTAAGCAGTTTTTATTTTTGCACGGACTTTTCAAACGACCCTCGTATGTACATAAAATAAATATAGAAGCATAAATGTATAATACATTTCAACCTTCTTAAGTGAAGTCCTCTTAAGTGAAGAAAGAGAAAAGTTAGGTGAGGAGGATTGGAATGCAGGGAAAAAAGGTGGAAAAACCTGCAGCTAGTGTAGAAAGTAGGATATGCTTTAGTCTTCTGTGACTGTATGTTGTAGAAGGATCTGTAGGAGGCTATGTCGCGGCATAATGGATTGGGATGGCAGTCTAGGATGGAAAGGAGTTTGAGCAGACAATTTTGGATATAGGAGTGTACGGGGGATAATGGATGCAGGTCTCCTGGAGTGAGTCAATTCTAGTGCGTCGTGGAGAGTCTGTTGCGAGTCTCAGAAATTTGTTTTGCGTTGTCCTGAAGTTGCTTGATGTTGCTACTACAAGTCAGGGCTCCAGGCAGAGCAGGCTTAGAGCAACATTGGCCTAATGACCACTTTGTAGAGGAGGAGTTTGTTAGTCATAGTCATTTTGGAGTAAATAATAGTCGTATAGCCAGTTTGCCTGCGTTTACTTTGTCCTGAACGTGCGTAGTGAAAGTCAGTTTGTTGTCTAAAGTTAGCCCTAAGTACTTAATGTGGGTTGACCAAGGAATGAGAATTCAACATTTTGATTATAACTTATTTAAAAATTCCTTATTGTCGGTTGCAGAATCCCAATCCTTAATAGAAATAAATCTATATTTGTAGATTTGTACCAAGCGTTACATAAAACACATTTCAATTCAATATAATTCTATATAAATCAAACCTGTTTGAAAATCAAGACGATTTGTCGGGACAGTGGTACAACTTTTGACTATTCGCGTGTTTACACTTAGGGACCCGATTTCTTTCAATTTCTTCCTTAAGTATTTTGGAAATAGAAAGTACCCGTCAGCATCATAATTCCTTGCATTCAGCAGGATACAGGATAATATGTTTTTGTATGCGCACACCTTTTAAATCTCCAAATCTCCGGACTCAGTTCTTCACCATTCTGAGGTTACATTCCAAGGCTACTGTTACAGCCCTGAAAGTCGAAGATTAGGGACATAGTTGCAGCTAGTTTCTTACTTCTTTTGTTAAAGCATTATCAACAGCAATATAATGAACAATAATACGAACTAGAGCAATAAAAGAATTAGAACATTTAGAGTTTAGACTACAAATTGAAACGTATTACCATTCACACTAATCCAGATCGAAAACAGAGAAAACCAATTTTACTTGTCAGGTATTATTAATTACAAATAATTATTAGCAGATTATTTTTATTTGTCTCCCACAAACAAGAATCTAATGGAACGGGAAATTCATTACATCAGAATTCGATTGCATGCATTTAGTTTACAATTAATTTCAGTTTGATTACAATTCGTTTGTTTACTTAAAATTTTGCTAGCGTTTAATTTTCAGATGAAAAGGATATTATTTTCAAATGTACTAAAGAAAGGGCTGATAAAACAAATAATACCGGAATAAAACAACTAACAGAACATTATTTACAGATCGTAAAAGGAAATCAACAAATATGTGCATCTATTTGTGTGTGGGTTAGATCTATTTAAATCCAACTATCTGTGTGGTATTTCCGTGAAATTGACAACTTTTAATACTAGAATGAATTTTAATACATCAATTCCATGATAATACCTTTTTTAGAATGGATATTAGCCCTATATATATTTATACGTATGGGGAGAAATAGAACTTGAGACATCAGAATATTTTCAAATTTAAATTTAAATATTTTTTTTAAAAAAGGGATAAACCGAAAACAAGTGTGACACTGCCTTAAGAAAAGCACGCAAAGGGGGACGACACACCTCTCCCTGCTCTTTGTAGGAACTTTGCTAATTCCAGACATTTCACTTCTTGTAAGTCATCAAAGAGCAGCAGAATTCTTTCCGGTTATTTGATTAAGAAGTAAAGAAAGTGAGGGATAAATGCTAAAGTATAAAGATGGCAAGATACAAAAGGAAAAAGTAAAATGGTTTTAAGTTAAAACGTTAGAGGCCCCATTATTGTCTCTCAAACTGAACCATTTGGAAATAAATTTTTATATAACAGAGTTACAGTAAGTATTAATGGCCTTAATATGACAACTTACAATATATCTTTGCTTTTATAGTACGCATCCACTTTCGGAGGGATAAAATCATCAGAGATAAGTTTCGTGCTGAGATTTTTATTTTACTTAGAAGTAATCTTAGTAAAGGCGTTGGTGACATCAATTTTTTTTTAATCTGTCGTTTTGTTTTGAGAAATTAACCTAAAAAGTTAAGTCCTGAATGTACTCTAATAACTCTTTATGGGTGCGTTCCACTAAGCGACCATAACGATCAAAACATACTTTCAGGCGTTCCACTTGGCGACCGCGGTCGTTGTGGTCGTGGCAAAAACGTCACTAATGACGTCACTATTTTCGCTCACGCTAAGCCCACAACGCCCCACCTTAAGAGCTGGGTCGAAGTGGGCGTTCAGAAATATGGCGCAATTTTTAAAACAAAATATGGCGACCGAAAAAATTATCTCATGTAAATGAAAGTATTATCTCGTGTAAATAATAGAATGTGTTTCTCGAAAGTCTAAAATAAATAAATAATTACTTATCCCTTTACACACTAAATCACTGAATATCACAAAATCATTTACCTGAAATAACTTTTAAATTCTTCATCTGAATAAAGATCAATTACTCTGATAGCTAATAATACGTGGCCTAAGTTTTCGCTTTTCATCATTACGATTTTGTAAAATTGCATTCCACTCTTCGTCAGAACTAGATAAAGAACTTTCTAAAGCATTATTAATAAATATCCAACTGTTGCCACAAAAGACAAATTAATGGTATTTAAACGTAAATTTTATAAATTCTCCACTAAAATGTAATATAAAAAATTGAATTATATATATTCTTTTAATATAAGTCAACTATACCAATAATTAATAAAGTTTATTATAACTGCTTATAAACGGGGTTAAAATTAAAAAATAACCTCTTCAAGCTTCTAACTTATTTTCGAGGCCGCCATATGTAATGTTTACATGAACGGTTAAAACGCCCACAGTCCATTCCACTTGGGTTTTCGATCGCAACGCTCGCAAGCAAGTGGTACGGGCAAAATCGCGGTCGTGAGCGTGGTCGTTGTGGTCGCTTAGTGGAACGCACCCTGTGTAAACTATCTTAACTCTAATTGAATTGAGTAATATTTATATTTAATTTTCTCGTTGGCGAATGACATACTAATCTCAACTAGACATACAATTACAGTATACAGTATATTGAAAAGCAAAATAGAATTTGAATTTGAAGTATAATTCCATAGTTGAAAGCATCATACTGTAGATTAGTGAAACAAGGAACTCCAGATTGATGGCAACCAAGATGGATTTTTGGAGATGAACAGCTCCCCATTTAGAATCCCCGTTTAGAGAGAGTCAAAAATTGGGTGATAAGAAAGACTATGAATGTAGAGAAGGGCATTCTCCAAAAAATTACGGAGAAGAGGTTGGAGTGGCTCGGACATGTTTCAAGGATGGAAGAGCAAAGGATTTCTTAGACAGATCATGGAACGGGACCCAGAGAAGGAGAAGGGGCAGGCCGATACTGTTATGGCTGAAGATGGCTAAGGAGAATATGTCTAAATCTGGCTTTTTAATTATTGAAGACGCAAAGAACAGAGACACTTGGAAAAGAAAAATGAAGAATTAAATGAGCTTGGGGTGAGAGAATCCTTAAACGACGGAATCCCCTCAAAATATGAATCCTATAACTGCTGACAGTAACTTAACCCATTAACTGCCAATTTTTTTTTTTGCGAAATTTTACTATTTTTTCTAAAAATATAGTTTTTTAATAACTCCAGTATTAAATAAATAGTATTTAAACATTTCATTTTATTAAAAAAATTAAGTTTTTTGAAAAGTCCCATTTGGGGATTTTGGCAACTACAGGTACAAACAATCATTTTTAAAAACCTTTGATTTTTGTTTAAACAAAGTATATACTTCAACAGAGATAATTTTATTATTAAAAGAAATTACCTAAGTGTTTAAAATATTAGGTTTTAAAAAAATTAATAAGAATTATCAAATTTTTGAAAATAGGAGCGCCATTTTTCCATACATTCTACATGTATCCCTACATTGCATTTTCTTAGTTTTTCACATCTTCATCCTCGTACCAATATATCTGTTCTTACGGAAGACAAAGGTATCCAGTAAGCAGTACGAATAGAATAAACTTACGAAGGCAATCTATAGAAAAATGGATTTCACGATTATTTTGGCAGCGTCAGATACACACTCACTTTCACGATATACAGCATTATGTCTTCTGATAACAGGGTTTCGAACATCCGTTCAGGTGATTTCCCTTGAAGAACTTTTTCTTTTTTCCTCTCTTTTTAAAATTACCTATTGTCCTCAAAGAGTTTGAAGAAATCACTTCATTTTTTTCCAAGATGACATCACAGGCTATTTTTTTTTTGTGACTTTTTTAGGCGGGCAAGGTAATTCTTCATTGATACCTTCTTTAGGAAGATTGTTGTGAATTTCGATACGTCCTGGTAGGTTCTTTGGGACTGTAGATTCTAAGACATTCTCATCAATCTCCTCGTCATCAGTCAGAGCAGCTACTTTATTTGGTGGTATCTCCACGATGTTGATAACATCACTGCCCTCAATTCCATCATCAAATTATTCTAGAAAATAGGGATCATTTTCTGTTGACTCTAAGTTCACCTAAAGTGAATTGTTTTGAACTCATAGCTGGAGAAACCAAAAAAACTGATTTCATAAAAAATGTACCTCTAACTGCCATAATCCCCAAATGGGGATCTTTAAATATAAGGTCAAAACTTAAACTAAAGGCTTCATTTGAGAAGAAAGCTATATGTTTCAAAAGTTAAAGATATAGGGCACATATTAAACGCAGAATAAGTTTTTAACTACCATTCGTTGATATTTTTTTTAAATTGTGAACTCGGTCATAATTATTCTTACCGCACACCTTGCGTGATGACAACTTCAAAATGTTATTTTTTAGTTAAAAAAAACTCTATTTATTCCAAACTCACTTAAAATGTTTACACACTGTATTATTAACGATATAGAATCTCAAAACTATCAATTCGGCCGACTGAAAAACCTAAATAAAGCTATGATCCCCAAATGGGGCCTATGGCAGGTAATGGGTTAATAATGAAGGGAAATGCTCCCGAAGCCCAGGATATGGTGCAGAAGTACGCTTCGTGAGCATCTCTTCCAGGGTACAATAATTCTGGGAAAATGAACTAAGGATTCAAATGAATCTTTAAAAAAAAAGTGGTAGATATCATGGTAAAGTAACTAATTTATCTTTCCGAGTATAGTATAACTACAGCGCATGGGTTATCAGAAAAACCAGAAAAAAAAATTACATCTTTCCGACAGATTATCTTCTAACTAGAAAACTTTAGTAGCGATTTTAAAATTATTTGATACTGTAGAGGCGACAAGATAATGTACCATCTTGAGCGGGCACGTGTTAGTCAAATATCCAGGAGTACGCCGCCCAAAAAACGAGAAAAACCAAAACAAAAAAAACTGCAGGATAAATTCTCATTTTCATTATTAAGGAACGGATTTTTATGTATTTAAAAATGCCAAATATTTAATTAAAATATGCATTTATTTTCGTCAATTATGTGGAAAATATGTGATTTTCTTAAAATATTTTCTGGAATATTTAAGTAAAATGGACTTTTTTTTTTTATGAAAATCGTGAAATGGTGGAATGATTGCATTTTTCGAGAACCTCACAGTTCAAAAGGAATGGCTTTGAATCCACATCAGCATCACTGTCAAGTTTTCCAATAACTGCATTGGCAATATACCTGCCCTCAACGTCAGTGGTTTCATCAATTGACGCCCAAATCGGTCCATCTTTGATATGTTCTCGAATTTTGGTTAGTGTATCTTTATAGATATCTTCCAGGTAGTTTTTCCTCAAAGCGCTCTCGTCAGGCATTTTTTTTCCCAATATAGGTCTCTAAGAATCCTTTGAAATGAGGATTTTTAAGTTTGTGGAAAAGGATATCTGCTCTAACCAAAGCCCGACACAGATCTGTACTCAGAGTAGACTTACTTGATGATGGAGATGTAAGGAAGGCTTGAAAGGACGTCCTCTCTTTCTTTCTGTTTTTATTCTCTATGTGCGATCCGGTGGCAATATGTTGGGTGAATTGGGAACGTTGAGAGCAAGAAACGCGCTTGTCACAAGCTGTGCAGTACAAAATGTCTCCATCACTTCGAAAAAGTTCTGCTGGAAACTCGCAGAAGATATTTACCAACCAGTTGTTTGTTTGAGGCCGATGTTCGTGGCATTTCACCCAAAAAAGAATACACTAAGTGACCGAACGAAATGAATTGGACACTTCAACGAACGAGCTGAAAGAACAGACAACTTCAAAGAACTAACAAGTGCCCGTCACTGTTTAGCAGCATTCTGTGTAAATTACAATAACCATTGTACCCACTGTGATTCACAGCCCTACAGTCTGTGGTTCACAGTTCCTGTCAACCACCTCCCAATTATGAAAATATGCCCAAAATGAAAAATATGAAAAAATATGTACATATTTTGATTAAATATGTAGAAATATTTATTTATTTTAATCAAATATGTAGAAATATTTATTTATTTTAATCAAATATGTATAAATATGCGATAACATCCAAATATGTGGAAATATGTGAAATAAAAGTAGACTCAAACGGCTTAAAAAGTGTCAGTATGAACACTTCTAGTTGAAAAACGTCTGTAAATTGCCTAGAAAAAAATATGTAAATACATACGAATCCGTTCCCTATTCATTAGTAAATTATTTTTGATAAACTTAAAAAAACCAAAAACGTTCTTCAGTCTATTGCTAGTCAAAATTTATAATAATAATAATAATAATATTAATACAGTTTGAACTCATAATCAGTTAGTATTTTATAAACTCCGTACCTACATTTTTTATTTATTTTTATTTTTGAAGAATATGAAATGAAAGATGAGACAGAGATATGTGCTCCAGATCTCATGAATTCCTAAAAGGTTTATAGATGAGATATTTCCTTTTAAAGACATCATCTCAATATACACTTCACTCCTTTAGCTATTTACTAACTGATAAATAATACATTTAATGCTGTGAAAGTATGCATTCCCCCATATTTTTTTTTTCGAATACATTTTTTCCCTCATTTTTATTATTTCACTTTTTTTGAATTTGTATCAGCTTTTAGCGACCGTAAAATATTTATATTAAGGATTCAATTAGCGAGGAATCGGTGCAAAAACATGAACAAAAAAACAACCCCGTCTCTTTGCCAAAGTTTCGGCAAATTTGTTGCCATATTCAGGGCGTGGCTTGTACGGGTTGGTTGAGTTATAGAAAACTCTGAATTTTTTCGAAACATTGGCAAAAAGACGGAGTTGTTTTTGATTTTTCTGTTTTTTGGGCCGATTCCTCGCCAATTGAAACCTTAATATTTCAATTTATATTAATTAAAACTTTTTTTAAAAATTTATTTGTTAAGTGACACCAGCGCTAGATGCACTATAAGTGACAATGACAATAACTGACACCACTACAAACTCAATAATTGAGAGGAGAAGTTACCCAGTGATGACACTCCCTAAGTCGTCTCACAGGATTAGCTACTCTCTTAAGAAGAGAGAAAATCGCGAGGCCACTGGGCGTTTTAATCATCTGGGAGGATGATCTGGATGGTGATGAGATGTTAAATGGCGGACAAGAGGATTGGAATGAGAGTGCAAGTTCTGATGAAAACTTTTTGTAGCGAGTTCGTGCAACCTGTACCTACAAACGGAATTTCTAGGTCTGTGTGGATGGTTAAATTTGAAACGTAAAATGAAGCGTTAACGATAGTGCGGAGAATTTTAGACTGAAGCGATTGAATTCTTTGAAGATTTGAGCGTTTCGTTGAACCCCACAGTTCAATACCGTACGTCCAGGTGGGTTTTAGTATAGAATTGTAAAGCAATCGTTTGTTATTAAGAGAAAGATTTGATCGTTACTCTCGTAGTCTTTTAAATAGTCGATATCGCCTGTTAACTTCAGTTCGTTTAAGTCGAGTGTGCGGGTTCCAAGTCAGTCTTTTGTCTAAATACAGCCCAAGATAACGGACAACATTTTGGCAGGAGGAATTGGAATTGAGTCACAGAAGATCGGAGAGTAAAAGTAATGTTTTGGGATTTGGTTTCATTTAACTTGACTTTTCATTTTTTAAACCATTCCTCAAAAGAAAAGAGATGAGTTTGAAGGTTTCTGTTTGAAGTTACCGTATCAATTTGAGGAGAAAGTATAGCGATATCATCTGCATCAGTTAGGAGGACAGTTTCAGGATGAATTGGTATGTCTACTGTGTATATAACATATAGGATAGGTCCTAAGATGCTTCCTTGAGGAACACCAGCTTCAATACGATGTTTAGCTGAATACGATGTACCGATTTGAATATGAAAATAGCGATCTGACAAATAGGACAAGCCCGGGTGCTACACCCGGATCGAAGGCTTGCTTCACATCGAGAAAGACACCCGAGCAACACTCTTTCTTCTCAAGAGAGGATGAAATCGTGTCTACCACTTGATGACACTGTTGTACAGTAGAGTGTCGTCGCCTAAATCCAAACTGATGGTCTGGAATAATCTTAGAGGATTCGAGTATGGAAATAATTTGTTTTAAAAGAAGTTTTTCAAGAATTTTTCCAAGTATTGGCAGTAGACTTATTGGTCGGTAAGAAGAAGAAAGATGATGTGGTTAATTAAAACTTTCAAGTTCCAAATTTTTATGAAGTGCTATGTGTACAAAAAGTGAGATACTATTTCTATATTTCATTACCAAAAAACAATTACAACCAACAGTTTTTTATTACAAAATACTGAACGCCTAGAACAGGTCACAATCACACATCATCCATTCGCGGGACAAAAAAACTGCGTTAAAAAAAATCTTACTAATAATAAAGCCATTAAGATCCCAGCGGTTATTATTCAAGAATAATAATAACACGACAACAAACTCCACATAATAACAAGTCCAATGTATTACGTGGCCAAAAAGAGCTGATGTATAAGGCAGAAATATACACTGCGGCTAATTAGTTTATCCGTGAACCGAATGTGAAACAAATGGCAACATCATTCTCTCTTTTGTTACTTCACTGACATGGAAAACAGCATAAGCATATATAAGAGTAACGTCGAGGCATTTTTTGTCGTTGTTTTTTTTAGTAATATTTCAAACACTGCTAACAACTGCCATTACGCTATTCGGTAAAAACTTAGCTCGAAAAAAAAGAAGTTATTTATTTCCCTAAACTAATTCTCTAAAAAGTTGCACAATTTTACTTTGAACAAACTAGCAAGCAATATTAAAGCACAGTGGCGTGCAGCAAAACCCAAATGTAGTAATTCTAGAATTGCCGCTGCACTGGTTAACACTAAACTATCTAGAATTACTGCTTACGTCGTGCAATCAATCTATCCCATTGACCTCGTCTTTTGTATTATTATTATTATTATTATTATTATTATTATTATTATTATTATTATTATTATAACTTTTATTTTTTAACTCTCAAGTTTTTCAAATGGCGAATCAAAACTAACGTTACGAAATTCAAAATTCATAGTATTTACTCTTAGACGGCAAATCCTACCTCCAATCTTTATGAACCAAACTCCTACACCAACTGTGGACAAAGTACGCTATCTTGGACTGTACCTAGACAAACGGTTGACATGGAATCCCCCCATACTAGACTGAAAAGACAAGAAACTAACCAATGCTACAAAACTTCTCGCCAGACTACTTGACAAACGTAACAAAAGACTATTATATCTATTGTTACTGCGACCTATTTGGTCATACAGTATTGAAGTATGAGGAAATACTTTGAAAACTTCTTAACGCTCCGTTCTATGTATCTAACCTCACTATCCATAATGACCTCAAAATCCCTTTCATTACAGATCTTGCTAATCTCAAATTTCATTCCTCTACAGCAGCTCGTCCTAACCCTCTATTAAACACCTATCTTCTTCCTCAATACCAGGTAATCCTCTAAGGAGATTGAAGAGTAGATGGCCCCGCGATCTACTCTTATCGAGAGAGCAGCATAGCAAGTGCACGATACTGGAGTAACACCTTCTCCACTCGTGATTTTTACGTATTTTTTAATTTTATTTATTTTCTTTTATCAGGTACCATATTTGCTTGTTGCAACAATCGTTGCAGTTGTAAATTCCAATAAAATATTAAAAAAAAAAAAAAAACTGTTAAGGGGACCGAATAATAAAACTCAAAGACAAATATTTGAATCCATATAGCATGAAACACATCTAGAAAGAGCTCGACTAAAACGAATTACAGTTAATCCATATTATTAAGCTGAATATAAAACATAATTTAATGTTGAGATGAAATTAAAATGTAGCGAGAGGTAGCGGAATAAATAAAATATACGTACAGGTGGAGCAAGAAGAGAGAGAATAAAATGGCTACGAAAGTCCAGTAATAAATCCCGAAGATTAAGAATTTTTCGTTCTTTCAGCCAGAGTTCGAAGTAAGCGCTACTTTTACGCAATTCAATTTCATTCGCATTTCCTTCTCCGGTTCAACTCTCATCCCCTCGAAAAAAATTTTCCATTCATTTCCCAAGTATTTTCTTTTATTTAATTCAGATTCATTGCGTTTATTAATAAGAGAGCATCAAGTTATTGGCTCTTTTCATAAATTGTGGAAGTAAAATTTTAATTTTATAAAGTGCTTGCGTACACGTATTTCAAATGAATTTCGGGTTTCTAGGCAAGTTGGGAGTAAAAAAAAGAAAAACCTAATTCTGTTTCACAGACTTTACGAAGAGGTTGGAAGGACAGAACTAGAATATGCAAAAATAAACATCCTAAAGAACAAAATAACAAATTAAACTCCGAATGTTTTACTTACAACTCACTTAGGACTTTATACGGACTATATGACTATAATATAACCAAATCTACTCGATGACTACAGCCATATTTGATTTCCTCATACCGTTAAACTGTATAACATAATTTAACAGTAAATAGTTATTTATTTAACAAGTGCGGAAAGTAGTACTTTTCCTCACGCGAGGCAGGGTTTGCACGCACGGGCGAGCGAAGCGAGGCGAGTGCAAGTGCAAATTGCCGAGTGTGAGGAAAATACTTTACACTCGAGTTAAATATTATATTTTTTCTGCAACCATTAGGGTTATTAACTAAAAAAAAAACTAAACAGGAATCACTAGAATCCATTTTAAATTTCTATAAGGTAACACTATAACCTTTTTAACTGTTATAATTAAAAATATCTAATTATTTACTAAAATATTATTTTTATTTCTATATTCCTTTCAATTTTTATTTTATTTTTTTAATATTCGTTTTTTAATTATTTAGATAAAATAAATTTAAATAAGCTTATTAAGGTTTTACAGAAAATATTTAATAACAAAACTTCTTATATCAAGGAAGCACAATAAAGTTTTTCCACTCACTAGTGAGGAAAGTGACACTAATGGGAATTTTTCCCCACTAGTGAGGGAAGTTGGGCATTTCACCGCTGATTTTAATTGAGTAATGAGAACATTCCTACATGGTTGCCGAAAAAAGATATTTTTTACATACGATGAATGGTTCCATTAAAAAAACAGAACAAAAACTCAGAATTACGACAATATGCAAATAACAACCTTGAAAGGGAAGGTATTAACTATGCGGTTAGCGTATTGGATTCCCACGCGGTGATCCCGGGTTCGAATCTACCTCCTGGCCCCTTAGATTTTTCTCTTACTAAGAGCTAATTACAGCACCCTGTCCGGTGATGAACAGTGCTGTCTGTAACGAGAGAACACTATCCGGAGGCCAGCAGTGCACTGAAAAAAGCTCCGGGCGCCAATAATCTAGGATGTTGACACGCCTCAAATCATAAAATAAATCAATAAATTGCTGTTCATTATTTTTGGTGACTGATTCATAGTTTCAATAGGATGAAAAAATAACTGACAGTTTCAATCATGTAATTGCCATTACACAGCACAGAAAATCATTACACTTTCGATTTCCCCAAACACAAAGATACTTAAATCAGAAACCAGCACACCAAAAAAAGGGACAGTGCTAGAAATGATGTACATATCTAAGACAGAAAACTGTCTAAATTTCAAAACTGACACCAACAATTTAAACAACATATACGCCAACTTACTATCAAATACTTGACAATTGGCAACACTGATTTCCTCACAACCTATCACACACAGACCGATTACACTCAGTCCATGAACAGACAAGACAGAATACACACCAACTCTTTAATGATGTAAAATATTACATATTGTAAATTAGGTAAATAATTTTGTAAATAAAGTTACATTATACGTATTAATTTTAATATTATTATTGTTAACACACTGTAAATATGTTCCACAGTCCTGAAGATGACCTAGTGCCTAGGTCGAAAGCTCGACAGAATAAATGTATCACGACTGAATTGGCAATTATTTTTTCATCCTATTGTAACTAAATAAATAAATAAAACACCCCTTGAACCCAGTGTTGTCACTTTTTGAGCTCCAGAACGGCCTTATAGATCTATAGCAGTAATAATTAATACCAAAATCGACATCAACTCGGTCAACCGGGCTTTATTTTATTATAGGGTAAAGTAGGGTGAGATGGCCACCATTTTATTTGGAGAGTGCCTGCAAATTTTTGGTAAGGGCTAGGCTTACTTTATTATTATTTTTGGAAACCTCATACGCTCACAAACATAAGATAAGGAAAAAACTTTCAGAAAAAATGCTAAGGGAAACATTTTTTTATTCTTACAAAAAAAAAAAAATAGCAATTGGCCATCTATCCCCACTGGGTTGGGTGAGTTAGCCAATGTAACTTGGGAGAGATGGCCACATATTGTAAATGAAATTGCGCTAGTAAAACGTAAAAATAACAGAAAAAAATGAATGGTTACTTAATATTTACTTATTCTTCTTCTTTTTAAATGCTCTTTTACTGCAATTTTGGCAAGCGTATGCAAAAGAAGAGCAATTTTCATGGAACCACTTCCGGCATATTATGCATTCCAACCAATCTTTTCTTTCTGGTCTTGTTGTAGCTTTCCCCATATCCTGTACATTCAGTTTCATCGATTTCTAAAATGGCATCACTTTCCTCTTCAAATTCGATACCTGTTTCGTCCTCTTCATCGGAACTTGGGGAAGGTGAGCGTTTTCTTTTTCGGACAATCCTTTCTTTCAGAATTGTCTCTTTGGGGATGGTATTTCTTGTTGGTTTGAATTTTTTTGCAACTCTGTTTTTCACAACAGCAATGTGCTCGAAAGAAGTTAATAAAGTGACAACAGACTTAGCTCGTTTTCTTACAGAGACGACAGTTTGGGTGTGGGGTTAATACGATCTCAAATTTTCTTCAGTATAATTTCCGCGGTTAGTGTTCTGTCTTTTATGCTGAGTTGGCATTTTTCTGCACTGAATTGGAAACTGAGCCAAACTATAACAGAAAAAAAGTAAAAATGATTGGCCATCTATCCCTACTGTTGGTATGGCCATCTGTCCCGAATGCTAGAGAGAGATGGCCAACATGATAAACATAACTCAACGCGTACTTTTTGACAGTTTTAGAAGTTAGGATTCATTAATGTATACTGCACTTTCCTAATATGTAAAAAACAACACTAAAATTTCGACATATACATTCGCTGCAGCACGCAATATGCAACGATCATAAAATTTTTTGTTGAGACGATAATGTTTTTATTCTCTGAGTTAATTAATAACGCTTTGACGCAGACCAAAATGAACTCACTGTAGTCAGACATGAAGGTTCATCACTGGAGAGGTCACGCAGCGCCGTCGGACGACATTTCGGTTAAATTTCGGCTGTTGGCCATCTCTCCCGCTTGGCCATCTCACCCGACTTTACCCTACTTATTCATTATTATTATTATTTTGCTAATTTAAGGCGCGTCAACATCTGATGTATTGGCGCATAACTAATAATAACCTTCCCTTTCAAGGTGCTATTTACATATTTGTCGTAGTTCTGAGTTTTTGTTTTAATTTTTTAAAGGAACCATTCATCAAGATCATATCAACTTCATCTCTATGCTAACAAGAAAATTATTAACTTGGCTAAGTAGTCATATATTTGAAAAATAATTAAAAGAAAAATCGATAAACAAAAATTAACGATTTCATGTTGGGGAGAGGGGGCACCTTTGAACAATTTTAATTTCTCGCACAAATATTTAAAACATTTATGACTGGTAATTTTCTCCATATTATGTGGTAGACCTGTTGTATAATTGGCAGAGTTTCTCTTCGTTTTCATTGTTTGTAAAGACAGAATTGAGGAATGTTATATTTTGTAAGGTAGAAGTAAAATTTTTGTTGCAGCTTTGGAAGTGTATTGTGAAGATTGTAGTGGACAAGGTGTAAGTATTGTTAGTCCATATTAACATTTGGAATTAGTATTTTTAAATCTAGTATTTACAATAGTTTTGCTTGCAAATATTGTAGGATATTACATTTTCTATTATGGAAGGAGAGGGGGCACATTTCAACAACCCAGTTAAAATGTGCCCCACCGACCTGCAAGTTTGTGACTTTTTTTTTGTTTAATCGCAGAGAAGGGGAAAGTGGTCCGAACCTACATTAAGAAGCGCAACAAACCGAATATTTTGTTCAAACTCCCTAAACCCGTCACCACTTCGGGTACAACATCCCGAACTGAGTCATTCTTGATTTTTGTACTAGATTTCAGAGGTTTAAAAGAGAAAGTAATGTAGTAGTGAGAGAAATAACTGATATAAGGTAGATTCAGAGTAAAGTAATAACATTTCTTTCTATTTTATATTGTGTTCAAAGGTACCCCACCAGTGGGGCAGATATTAACATTTGACACAAAATTTTTGAATTAAAAAAATATAGATATGTATGTAAAGTACCAACAGTTTATTGATATAGATATGTTAAGAAGACTTGAAAGTTGTAGAAAACAAAATAAAAAGGTTCAATAATACAGATTCTGTGCACTCTGTGACAGAAAATGTAAATTCTGTTCAAATGTGCCCCCTCTCCCCTATATTTATATTTAAGCAGTTTATGTATTTATATGCATCAACTGTTTATAAATAAAAATTGGGAAACTAAGCTGGCTGGAGTAGCTAATTCTTGAGGTAAATAATAAAATAAAGAATCTGAGTTGTCAAAATAAGTAGAAGAAACAACTGTCTGAACTTTCTGTTGTTACACATTCAATTTTTGAGACTATTTTTTGATTAAATGGTTACACATTGAAGAAAAAGTATTAAATTGTTCGCAGTAAGTATTAATTACGTTGAAAAATAGTATGTTTGATTGTATGAAAGCTGAATTTGATGGAAAATATTACAGGTGTTTTCCCATATTAAACGGGTAGAAGTATACTTTTAGGCTAAGAGAATTAACAACATACAAAATGTCTACGCGTTAAATAAAGTTATTTCACTTTTATTTAGAACATTATTTTACAAAAAGTTTTTTTCTTTTTTGTGACATTAAAAGTTTCCGTTAAATTATTGCTCCACCATTATTAATATTGCAGCTGTAAGGGTTTCAAAAGTATTGTAACAATTCCCCGAGGCAAAACAATCTCCTAACAAACATTTGGTGAATTACAGTTAGTGAGAGAGAAAGAACGCTTTAGAGTTTGTACGTTACTTTCTAATGCTTTGGAACCAACTTTCTAGCTTGCTTCCATAATTTTGCAATATTAATGATATCAAAATGACAAATTTTTTACATTTATTACCAACATCGTGATCTTAATTTTGATATGGTTTTTTTAATTTTTTGAAAAGAGTAACTTATTATTTAAATATAAGAATGAAAGGTTATACTCAAATTAATGATGAGTCAAATAACTCATTTCGTTGCATTAATTCGATTTCCCAATCTAAATTATTAGAAAAATAACCCAATTTTATGTTCACTTGCACATACAACGTGATCCTGCTATTCTTATATAATCTTCTCTTTGCACAAACTAAGGTTAAGCTTTAGTTTAAATTATCAATCAAGTGAAATGAGCAACATCTTCACCCATAAATATTTACAGGAATTTAATCCAAAATCAAATTAAAATTTTGAAGAAATCGGTGAAGCAGAGGTGCCATTTTGCTGGATAAACTTTGCTCTTTTATTTGCACGAAATAGTTTCAACTAAACATTATTGACATAAATTACAATAAGGTTCAGTATAAGTCTTTTTTTCAAAATAATTTATAATTGTAAAAAGTAATTTTATCTTATGACACCATAAGATTGTTAATTTAACGTAAAGTACATCCTTCGGTTTGACTAGAATATCGATGCGATTGTAAAGAAAGTTCTCCAATAATAATCCAAGGACTAGACGAGAGTGTATAGCGCCCAAAATTGCAAACTTAAGGACAATTTGCATGCTTACGACCTCATATTCCGCCATTTCCTTTTCAACTTGCCATACATGGTAATGTTCTAGTTACACTGTTCCTTATACTAATGTAAGAATCTTACTTAAATTTCATTCAATAAGCACAAACCTTAATATTTATTCAAATGAAAGAAGCACATGTTGTTAATATTTAATTAGAGAACTGGGCACCTAACAAATTATTTATATTAGGAATACGATTGGATCTGCAGTTTTTTATAAATGGGGTAAGTTCGGCTTATAATCATGAAAAAATAAGAGGAATAAGCTGTTCTGCTGACCTTAATCCATTTTGTAAAAACTAAAGACTGAACTGAAAAACAATTATTATTATTGGTTAGATCTGAATCTTCTACAAAAACCAGGACAGTTCTAAAGCTATTATAAAACTACCCAGAATTCTTCGATCAACCGCTTTCCTAAATTTTGTTAGCAAATGTTGCCACCTTAATACATATATACGGAGCGTAATGAAAATATTATTTTGTACATTTCAAAAACTAGGATTTTTCTTAATGTATTATTCTATAACTGTCTAAGTCATTGAACAAAAAATATTATTATTATTATTATTATTATTTTAATGATTTAAAGCGAGTCTACATCTGAGGTTATTGGCGCCCATAACCTTTTTCAGTGTACTGCCGGCCTCGTAGCAAACAACACTGTCCATCAACGGAAAACAGAGCTGTAAGAAAAGCTCCTAAGAAGAGAAAATCTTACTGTCGGCAGCTGGATTCGAACTCGGGGCCTCCGCGTGGGAGTCCAATACGTTTACCGCAATAACCTTCCCTTATTGTTATTATTTTAATTAAAGGCACGTCAAGTTGTAGCGATAATGTAATCTTACTGACGCGCCCTTTATGTTCATAAAAAAAGAAAGAACTAAGTATTTCTATACGAGGGTCGTTTGAAAAGTCCGTACAAAGTCAGAGAGATAGCACCACTGGCGCGTATCGAGGTTATGTTTAGTTAGTAGCATCTCTTGGAAGAACACACACCAAGTTTCAGCCAGATCGGTCTATTTCTTTGTGTTTGGCATTCGTTTGAATCGAGGAAGTCGAGTGATTTTCAAAAAATGGGCGAAAAAGTATTTCGTGTGTTGATTAAACACTACTTTATGAAAGGCAAAACGCCTCAGGAGACTAAAGAGAAGCTTGATAAACATTATGGTGACTCTGCACCTTCGATTAGAACAGTTTATAAGTGGTTTCAAAATTTTCGGAGTGGCCATATGGGCACAAGTGACGCTGAACGTTCTGGACGCCCTGTTGAGGTTACTACTCCAGAAATCATTGATAAAATCCATGATATGGTGATGGATGACAGAAGAGTGAAGGTGCGTGAGATTGCTAGTGCTGTGGGCATCTAGAATGAACGGGTACATAATATTTTGCATCAACATTTGGACATGACAAAGCTATCCGCAAGATGGGTGCCGCGATTGCTCACGCTTGACCAAAAACGAAATCGTGTGAAGTGTTGCAAGGACGGTTTGCAGCTGTTCCAGAAGAATCCGCAGGACTTTAAGCGTCGTTTCGTCACTGTGGATGAAACATGGATACATCACTACACTCCTGAGACCAAAGAACAATCTAAACAATGGGTTACCAAGGGGGAATCTGCGCCAAAAAAGGCGAAGACCGTTCCTTCGGCCGGAAAGATTATGTCTTTTGGGATTCGCAAGGAATAATCCTCATCGACTATCTGGAAAAGGGTAAAACTATTACAGGTGCATATTATTCATCGTTATTGGACCGTTTGAAAACCGAGCTGCAAGAAAAACGCCCACGATTGGCCCACAAAAAAGTCTTTTTCCATCACGACAACGCACCAGCTCACACCTCAGCAGTTGTGGTCGCAAAATTAATGGAAATAGGTTCCAACTCGTTTCACATCCCCCCTATTCACCAGACTTGGCTCCCTCGGACTACTATTTGTTCCCCAATATGAAGAAATGGCTGGCGGGATAAAGATTTTATTCAAACGAGGAGGTGATTGCAGGAACGAATGGCTATTTTTCAGACTTGGACAAATCCTATTATTCGGAAGGGATCAACAAACTAGAGCAGCGTTGGACGAAGTGTATAAGCCTAAAAGGAGACTATGTTGAAAAATAAAAAAGGTTTACCCCAAAAAATTAAGTAGTTTTTATTTTTGCACGGACTTTTCAAACGACCCTCGTAGTTAAACATAAATCTCGTTTAAAAAACTAGCAATATTTTCGGAAATGTCAGTAACTAATAGTCTGAATCCATGATTCAATATCGATGCTGTAGCTTTCTAATCTCTAGAATTGAGAAGTTATTAGGGTTTATTACTTACGAAATGTTTTAACTATGACTAATTGAATTTATATTTGTTGATAAAATGCTGAAAAATATCGGAATAAAGACTTTTGGAACGAAATCAATTTGTTTCATTACACGATATTTAGAGGAGAAGATGGTAATATGGGACGGGTTTGGAATTAGGGACACCTCTGTTTTTGTGAAACCAGTAGTGCTATCTGTTAGTTGCTGGTGCCTTTGGGGTAGGCTTTGTCTGCTGCAGAAGGCAGCGCCGTCAATCGAGTGGCAGCTTTGCCCAAGAGAGGACCGTGTTGATTTTGTCAATGCTAAAAAGTTTTCTTAAGGTTGATTTTCCTCTTCTTTTGGTTAATACCGAGGAAAGTTAGAATAATTTCCCTTAGACATTACAAATGTAGAAAGTAGAGAGTTTTAAATGCTAGTATTATGGATTTCAAATATGAATGTATATTGGAAAAAAATGAGGTTATATTGTACGCGGTGTATGGTGGTATTATGGGACAGCGTTGTCCCATATAACAACCTCGTTAATCGTCTGCCGAACGAGTGTGAAAAGTGGCACTGAGGACGAAACTAGTGTCTTATAATTTTTTTTTCTACTATGATGGACCTAAAAAGATCATTTCAAAGATTTCTTAACATTTCTCTAAGAAAACTGATTACACCCTAATTTGTATCCTTAATGTACGATAATTGTGTAAAATATAGTTTTGTGGCATATTTAAGGCTTATTTTTACAATTCATGGAGAAACGAGAACATTAACTATAATTATTATGTGTGTCCCATATTACCACCACACTTTCTGAAAACCCAATATGGCACCACGACAGACTTTCTTCAGTGTAACTTCAGACTCCTTGCTGTGATCCACTCAGGACTTCAAATTTACAAAGACAAATAATGTATATCTATGATTTTACTTCAGAGTAGATTTTAAATTCAGTAGTGTTCAAAATATGCAAGGTAAAAAAAGACTGTCCCAAATTACCACATTCTCATCTATCTATCTCATCTCTCTACTCTAAAAATAATGGATTAGAAACGAACAGAATAAAAAGTAAAGTAAAGTAATTTCCTATTTTTTCAGGCGGGGCTTAACATCCAACTACCAATCAGGTATCGTGGACGGAGGCGACTAGCAAACATACTTTACTGTAAATTCCTTGTATTAACCATTAAATAAAATCCAAGGCCTAAGACCGGGAATCGAACCGAGTACCACAATACATATTAGCTTCGCAGGTCTCGCCTCTAACCGCTCGGCTATCGTGGCGCCCGAAAAACGAAAAGAATATAAAAATTGCACAAGTCAACTCTAAAAACAACAATATAGCATCCGTTTAGCAAGACCTATATAAACCATAAATCACTAGGTCGGCTCTAATCAAGAAGGCAGATAATTTTCTTTCTCTTAAGTGAGATGAATTTTTTATATTAAGTGTCTAAAAGTTTAGTGACTCTAAGCGCCAGAAGGCTAACTATAAATTATTACCGCACTTCTAGTGAGAGATCCTCTCCAGAAATAAAGAGACAGTGTAACAATAAAACAAAAAAAAATCACCGAGGAAATAAATAAAATACCAAATTAGAAAACTCTTCTGGATGTGAGTCTTTACAAACGAAATGCGTAATAAATAATGAGTCTGGTGGGTTTATAAACGTTAATACTTTATGCCCGCGGTCCACATGTTCACCTAAAACCACACCTAATCCTTAAAAACCGCTAGATTAAGATTATTAATAGCGAGTTAAATCTTTGGGCTTTATTTATAAATTTTCCCAAACGCAAGTTTCTCCATTTTATGAAAAATTTTATTGAGTTGGCTGTTTAGATTTTAATAAAAAAAAAATTATTCTTGCTTATCAGGTGAAGGGTTGCCTCCGCTCCAGTTTGTCATTCAAGCGGAGGGAAGAGCTGGCGCGTACAGACTAGTGAGGAATGGACAATGGAGGCGCATTAGCTCCTCTATTGGGCATATGAAAATTACAGACAAGGTCGACCCTTTGCCAGTATTAGACATGGTTGGGGACAGTGTCTGTCCTAGATACAGTTTCGAGACTCCGTTTCAGGTGATCCTCAGATCGAGGAATGAATGGAGGGTAAACTGGACCGAACAGTGCCAGAAGGGAGTCATGTGGTTTACGGATGGCTCCAAGATGGCCTGTGGGACCGGAGCTGGAGTGTATGGGGCTAAACCTAAGGCACTCATTGAGAGTCCTCTTGGGAGATATGCTACTGTATTTCAGGCCGAGGTCTTTGCCATTAGAGCTTGCGCTGGGGAAAATCTGCGAATGGATCTTAGAAATAGGGAAATTTGCATTTTTTCGGACAGTCAAGCGGCACTGAAGGCTCTCTCTTCCTTCAGAATTACCTCTTCCCTGGTCTGGGAATGTAAAAAGGCCCTAGATCAACTGGCTCGGCACAACAAACTCCGATTGGAATGGGTGCCGGGCCATGTGGGGATCAAGGGGAACGAAATAGCTGATCAGTTGGCCAGGAATGGAGCTAATACTCCCTTCACTGGTCCGGAACCAGTCCTGGGGATCACTAGGGGTGCAGTTCGTGAGGCTCTCAGAGACTGGATCTGGAGAGAACACGAAAAGTACTGGGTGATGCTTCCAGGGGTCAAACACAGCAAGAGGGTTATGCCCTTGATGTGCAAACAAAGAACTAAAGTGACTCTAGGTTTAGGCAGGAATCAGATTACTCTGATTACAGGCCTACTCACGGGGCACGGAAGGTTCAGAAAGCACCTGCACAAGAAAGGGCTTATTAGCTCGGAACCTTTGTGCAGATTGTGCCAGGAAGAGGAGGAAACGGCCTCTCACCTGTTGTTCGATTGCGTTGCAATTGAGAGACTGCGCTATGACATCTTTGGAACCTTGAGGCCAAAGGAGATAATAGCGCAGAAGGAACTAGTAGGGAAAGCTCTCGACCTTCTTAGGAGGGGAGGTTTCACCTACTAGGTTTAAGGGGAAGGCACAATAAGCCTCGTGTGGCTGCGGTGCCGTGGGGATAGGGTCCCGCCCCGTCTTTCCAAAATCTAAAAAAATCATCTATCAGGTGAAACTTCTGATGTAAACACTAACAGAATATTCTTTTATCACATTTTATGAACATGATTTTTTTAAAACACGATTTTTTCCTGAAAAGTTAATTGATTTTGGGAAATAATTAAGTAAAGTAAGGTAATCGCCTATTTTTTTTCAGGTAGGACTTATCCAACGGTCAAAGTAGATGTGGTGGACGGGGAACGGAAGCTCATTCTTTACCCATTACATAAAAAAAACCGTTAGCTCTTCTTGAACAACGGATCTCTCCTTTACTGCAAAGAACTTATACAAAAATAAAAGTCCTTAAAAGCTAACTCCCCCGTTGAGCTGGATTGTAATTCAAGTTTCAGGTCAAATATATTCTCCATAAGTTTACAATGCGAACCGTAAAGTATTGCACATTAATTACTAGGGTATTAATCAAAATTCAACTGATCAGTTTTAATTAAAAGACAATCCGCAAATTCTCTTGTAAATTTTTTTGTTTTTTGCCCTTATTTTCTCATAGAATCATACAAGTCTACCATATTCTCTTTTCGCTTAAGCATAAATAAGAAAAACCCAAAAACTATGGTTATCTTTGAATGGTTTTATTCATTTAGATTTTGTTTTGATTTTGAGTTTGAAACAAGTCTGTCTCAGAAAGCAATAAGTCCTATACTCTTCAAATTTCTACTCTATGGACTGACCTAAACTCAGTATAATGATGTTCGCTACTTACGACACGATGTCATAAAGATAAGACGGCAACTCAGACATTAACCAACACCGATTTACAGACATCAACTAATCTTATAACTAAGGAACGGATTTTTATGTATTTAAAAATGCCAAATATTTAATTAAAATATGCATTTATTTTCGTCAATTATGTGGAAAATATGTGATTTTCTTAAAATATTTTCTGGAATATTTAAGTAAAATGGACATTTTTTTTATGAAAATGGATTTTTTTTGGGGGGGGCAAGTTATAATTATTTATACAAGAAAAGAACATTTTTACAATTATAAATAAGTTTGTGGAAATGGATATCTGCTCTAACCAAAGCCCGACACAGAGTAGACTTACTTGATGATGGAGATGTAAGGAAGGCTTGATAGGACGTCCTCCCTTTCTTTCTGTTTTTATTCTCTATGTGCGATCCGGTGGCAATATGTTGGGTGACTTGGGAACGTTGAGAGCAAGAAACGCGCTTGTCACAAGCTGTGCAGTACAAAATGTCTCCATCACTTCGAAAAAGTTCTGCTGGAAACTCGCAGAAGATATTTACCAACCAGTTGTTTGTTTGAGGCCGATGTTTGTGGCATTTCACCCAAAAAAGAATACACTAAGTGACCGAACGAAATGAATTGGACACTTCAACGAACGAGCTGAAAGAACAGACAACTTCAAAGAACTAACAAGTGCCCGTCACTGTTTAGCAGCATTCTGTGTAAATTACAATAACCATTGTACGCACTGTGATTCACAGCCCTGCAGTCTGTGATTCACATTTCCTGTCAACCACCTCCCAATTATGAAAATATGCCCAAAATGAAAAATATGTTCATATTTTGATTAAATATGTAGAAATATTTATTTATTTTAATCAAATATGTATAAATATGCGATAACATCCAAATATGTGGAAATATGTGAAATAAAAGTAGACTCAAACGGCTTAAAAAGTGTCAGTATGAATACTTCTAGTTGAAAAACGTCTGTAAATTGCCTAGAAAAAAATATGTAAACAGATACGAATCCGTTCCCTACTGATGACAAACTGATTAAAAAAAAAGTGGAAACTGAATTTAAAACTGTCGAAAACGTAAGCACAAATCTTCCCTCAAAGAAGGTTACGAAATGATCATCTAAGATCCCCTATAAACAATCAAGAAATCAGTAAGATCAAAGGGTGGGCTAGCTCGACGTAACTCCGGACGTCGACATAACACAAAACTGCATTCAATCATAACTTAACTGAGACAGTTATTGCAACTTATTAACATAAAAACACTAACAATAACATACAAGGCGCTATTAAAACCTGTTCTAGCATAATCCTGTCAAATTTGGATAACATTTAGTAAACCACTGACCAAACAACTAAAGACATTATAAAACATGATTCACTAAACATCTCTTTGTTCACCAGAAACACACTAATTCACTCAATGGATCTCGGGTTGTACTAAAATAAAAACACAGACTTTTAACAATTTACTTATTGTCTTTTTAACTGCCTTTTATACTTATTGTCAATCTTATTAAAAGAAACTGATTTAATTTGGTAGGTAACTTGGTTAGCAGTGATCGAATTGATTTTAAGTAATTACCTACTTCTTGAAAACTTTAAAGTGATGCACTTGATATGATTTCATATTAAAAAGGCTTAGACAACAATTTGGGAAAACGAAACCCCTAAAGTATAACTTACAGTCGATTAATAAGTAAAGAATAAAAAATACATCATATCTATAAAACTACTTGAGGAAACAGATCGCTAATTTTAAACTAATAGTCAATTACGTAAATAGAAAAGATGAGAGAATACCTTAAAAAGGTTAAGAAATCAAATAAAAACCAAATTAATTTAAATAAATTTGGGGAAACCAAGAATGATAATTTTGCACTTATAGTCGAATAAAAGAAAAAGAAAGATCTTTTCGATGAAAAGATTGAGAAACACATTAAAAAAGTTAAAAAAAAAATTTGGGAAACCATGAATGCCAATTTTAAACTTATAGTCCATCAAAAAGAAAAATTCCATGTACACAACTAAAACTATTTTTAAAAAAATTCAAAAAACTAATTTGAGGAAACAACATTCTGATTTTGAACTTATAGTCGATTAAAATGAAAAGATCAATGAATACATCAAAATGGCTTAGAAAACTATTTTGAGATTCAAAAACCCTTATAGCTTATAGTCGATATAAAAGTACAGATTAAAGATTCTACAAAAAAAAAAAGCTTAGAAAAATAAATTGTGAAACAAAAACCTAAATTATAACTAAGTATACATCCAAAATGTTTACAAAATCAATTGAAATACTTTAGGACTATTTTAAATAAAAGAATTAACTAGCACTGAACACAGTCAAGACTTAGAATTAATATTAATTTGTAAGGAATACTTAAATTATAACAAGCTATTTTCATGCAAGAATTATAAGTAATTGATAATAAAGTCTTACCTTGTTTAGAAAATATAAAAGTCCATCAGCATCTCAATAGATCACCACTCCAATAACACTTGACACTAGTTAAAATAATTCACAACACTATTCGCACTAAAACTGTATATCAAGAATTACTTAAACGCAATTTATAAAATAGAACTTCACTTTAACACTCACTAATATTCACTTCAAAAATCACGATAATAAAGAAACACAACTGACGAGTTAAAGATGTCCGCCGGTAACTGACCAGTCAGATCAGCTGGTAAGGTAAATTAAGGTTATCTTAACTGAGTGACAAACATTATTTTTCTTTATTTGCTATTCACAATCTACCAAAATAAAATGTCACCTTTTATTATAAAACTTTAAGCTACAATAAAATTTAAGTCGTTTTATTTGCGAATATTAAATTAAATCTTCTTTGATATTTCAAAGACGTCTTTAAAATAAATCGATGAAAATAATCTCTAATTCGCTAATTATAAATTCAGTAATTAGGTATATTTGATTTTTTTTTTTTTATAATATGAATGGCAAATAGGTAAATAGAAGAGAAAAAAATTGTCACTGCGCTTAGATAACCTTCATTTACCAGCTGATTTGCTAGCTCAGTTACTGGCGGCCAACTATTTAATTTTAAATTTGAATTATATTTTTATAATGCTCGCATGCAAATAACATTTTATCATTTATTTATTACTTACCAATTAATTAGTTAGCTGAGCAAACCTCACAAAGCGTGTAGCATGTTCTCTACTATTAAAAGTTTATTATTTAAGATTTCATTTATTTACGCATTATTTGAAAAACGATTAGAATCACTGATTCATCAATATTTAATTTAACAATGATTTCCCAGTACAAATGAACTAAGTATGATCTAGTTTTTCCTGCTTACGTTCTCACAACTTCCATTTTACAATTATAAAACATTAACTACTTCCGTCATGTTCAAGGACCTGAAATTATTAATTTAAAACAAAAAAGGAAAGAGTCCTTTTGGTGTGAGAATGAAAATTGCTGAAGATAATTGCAGGTCGGTGTTGCGCGAAGGATTTTAGGAAATTCCGTCCAAACGGAGATTAATAAAACTGTAGGAAGAAATCTACATGTTAAGTGTGTTAAGAGATACGATTGAAATGGCTTAGCGGAGTTGAATGGATGTCAGAGTATATGACATCTTATAAAGTCTCTGAATAAGAAGATGGCAATCAAGTGCCAAAGTTCTTTATGAGTGGCTGAAAATTGATGAGGAGGATTTTCAAGAACGGTAGAGACCATTAGTAAGTAATTAAATGGAGAATCCGTTTAGGAAGTAATGTTTCGATGCACTTTCGATATCGATAGATTACTTGAAACATTTGTCCTCGATTAAACTTTCTACTAAATTCATTGCTTCTTGAATGGAAATCGCAGCGTAAAGCTAATTGTATTGGTATAAGTGGATAAGTATAAGCCAACACTAAATCTGATAATGCTTGATCCAAAAAAAAAAAAAAAAAAAATGGCAGTGGATAAATTGAAGGTCGACCCTTTGCCAGTATTAGACATGGTTGGGGACAGTGTCTGTCCTAGATACAGTTTCGAGACTCCGTTTCAGGTGATCCTCAGATCGAGGAATGAATGGAGGGTAAACTGGACCGAACAGTGCCAGAAGGGAGTCATGTGGTTTACGGATGGCTCCAAGATGGCCTGCGGGACCGGAGCTGGAGTGTATGGGGCTAAACCTAAGGCACTCATTGAGAGTCCTCTTGGGAGATACGCTACTGTATTTCAGGCCGAGGTCTTTGCCATTAGAGCTTGCGCTGGGGAAAATCTGCGAATGGATCTTAGAAATAGGGAAATTTGCATTTTTTCGGACAGTCAAGCGGCACTGAAGGCTCTCTCTTCCTTCAGAATTACCCTCTTCCCTGGTCTGGGAATGTAAAAAAGCCCTAGATCAACTGGCTCGGCACAACAAACTCCGATTGGAATGGAACGAAATAGCTGATCAGTTGGCCAGGAATGGAGCTAATACTCCCTTCACTGGTCCGGAACCAGTCCTGGGGATCACTAGGGGTGCAGTTCGTGAGGCTCTCAGAGACTGGATCTGGAGAGAACACGAAAAGTACTGGGTGATGCTTCCAGGGGTCAAACACAGCAAGAGGGTTATGCCCTTGTTGTGCAAACAAAGAACTAAAGTGAATCTAGGTTTAGGCAGGAATCAGATTACTCTGATTACAGGCCTACTCACGGGGCACGGAAGGTTCAGAAAGCACCTGCACAAGATAGGGCTTATTAGCTCGGAACCTTTGTGCAGATTGTGCCAGGAAGAGGAGGAAACGGCCTCTCACCTGTTGTTCGATTGCGTTGCAATTGAGAGACTGCGCTATGACATCTTTGGAACCTTGAGGCCAAAGGAGATAACAGCGCAGAAGGAACTAGTAGGGAAAGCTCTCGACCTTCTTAGGAGGGGAGGTTTCACCTACTAGGTTTAAGGGGAAGGCACAATAAGCCTCGTGTGGCTGCAGTGCCGTGGGGATAGGGTCCCGCCCCGTCTTTTCAAAATCTAAAAAAAAAATCTAAAATTTAAGGCGTTTAGCAATACTTACTTTTAAGATCTCCTGGCTTACAAATGGTAAAAGGATATTTTATCTCATTGCAACTCAGAAATACCGGAGTAATAGCGAATGGAGAACAAGCATCAGGAAAAAAGTTATTGACTTGCCACAATAAAATCCGTGTGACGACCTTTATTAGAAAATTTTCTTTAACTTCCGTCTCTCTTCTGCATTAAGGAAATTCTTCTCAATTACTTGTATAACATTTTAAAATAAGTAAAAAAGCTCTTCCCTTTAAAGCCTTCCAATAGAAGAGGATTTAAATGAAATTCTGATGATAAAATGGTACTGGATAAAAAAAAATAATCTGCTTAAAAAAATAACTAAAAATTAAAAAAAGAAATACCTATCTTCTTCACTAATTCCATTTCCTAAAAATTTAAAACATAAAAGCTGAATAGCTGGATGAGCAGTTCGGGGAAGAAGCGCGGAATTTAAAAAAAAAAGATTCCTCGAACATTCCTTTTAAATGACTCTGGTAGTTTTCTACACCGACAAACCTCAGATCAATTGTGTACTCAGAATAAAGTACATACTGATACAACATTCCCAAATGCCAGTTATTCTATATAATGTTTTTATACTGAATTGATCTGACTTATGGATGTATCTAGTTTTACTTTTGACGTGAATACGTCTTTAAATTTGCTATCATATGGAGGCAATCCAAAAAACCTAATGATAACAAAATCGGGGAATACAGTTTGGCGTTATAGTTTCCAATCTATTGTCTACATCCAAAATTAAATTAGACCACTGGATAGCTAAAGGATCAAAGAATTCAAGGACTGTGACGCGTGCGGTGGAGGGAGAAGCGCCGCTATTTTGAGATCATTTTGCTGCGTAACGAGATTTGCAATTAGTATAACTTTTGACTCGGAGAAGCTACGATGTTCGTTAAGTTTTAATCGTCAGCTGTCGTCACAATCTATCAATTATATATAAAACATTAGTGTAAAATAGTGACAGTCAATATAATAAGGTTTTAGAATACATAATGTCGGCCTATACGCGTGGAAAAGCCAAAACCAAATACAGAGATCGTATACGGTTGGAAAGGGCTTCTCAAGAACAATCGAATGGTAATAATAAAACACCATATGACCGAGTCAAGCTGTGCCGGGGAACGTAAAAGAATGAATGCGGCCGAGCGGATCAACGACGGTGTCCAGTACATCTGCAGCTTGGGCGGTTGAAATTATGAAAGTGGATTATGAAATCGCTTCTACATTGACAACGGACTGTATAGGCATAGATTGTGTTCGATCTTCGATTATGAAGACACAACTTCACATTGGGCAGCAGCTAGTGCATGTTTCACTACGAAGTTTGTCAACAATCCATTCGGACATAAGTGTGATGTGTGTGATCGTCTATGGTTTCTGCGCTCATTGAAGCTAACAAAAGTAAAACACTTACCGCTGCTTAATAACATATTATTATTATTATATTATAAAAAATATAACCCGTTACGTAAACGTATTCACGTACAACACCCGGCCGTGTCCATGACACAGCCTCAGTTTTTTTTTTTTTCTGATCGTGTTCCATTTTTCTAAATTGATTTTACCCAAAAATTTTGTGTGCATATGCGCGTATGTGTGACTGAAGTGCGTGGTCACACATAAACGAAACAAGCTTACTTACTTATCCGGCGCTACAGTTCGATATGAACTTTGGTCTCCAGTACAATCCTGTTCCAGGTAACCCGAACTAACGCCTTCGTCCTCCTTGCAGTCACTCCAAGACTGCTCCACGTCTCTCAACCAGCTCGTTCTGGGACGCCCTCTTCTTCTTTTTCCATCAAACTCCTGCTTCATTATTTTTCTCGTCATCAGTGCCCTCTAGTAATCTCCCTATATGCCCAAGCAAACTGATTCTTCTCGACTTCACAAACCTAACTATATTCTTATGCCCCTAAAGTTCATCAAGTTCTCTCTATTCTTCCTAACTCGCCATGTACCGTATACGCAAACTGGGCCAAATATGCGTCTGATTATCTTTCTTTCAAAGACCCTTCGGGGCCAACTGGTCTGCAACTTTCAGGCTCCTTTTAGCACAACTATCGGCCTAATCAGCGATTTGTACATTTTAAGTTTGGTTTGCCTGATTAACAGTCTTGAATTCAGAAGTTTTTGCAGGCCAAAGTAGACTCTATTGCCCGCCATGATTCTACTTCTGATCTCCTCACTTCCCTTGTTTTCGCAGTTTAATTCTACTCCATGGTGCGTGAAACGATCAACAGCTTCAAAGCAATAGTTGCCTACAACCAAATTAAGTCAGTCTTCTTCTTAAGTCAGACGGGGACACTACCATGTATTTAGTTTTAGTTACATTAATTTCAAGGCCAACCTTTTTACTTTCAAACGAAACAAGCAATAACTTCAAATTTCGCATTAACTTTAGCTTCCACTATCCGACTAGCTTTTGACTAAAAATTTCCAACTTGAAGTATCCACTTTTGATGAATAATCGATTGATAAATCGATTTTTCAGTTTCATTTATTTATTTTTCTCAAAAACTTCTCCTTCGATTTTACTTTTTAACTTGCAATCAATCAATCATCTAGGTAGGTCTGTAACTTTTATCCAGGTGAATTCATAAAAAAAGTACTTTAGGTTGAAGAGTTGGGCATACATGAGGGACTATTTTAAATGTATTAAAAACGTTTTTTCAGGTTACCATATTTATGCGGGGTTCTTAGAGACCGGTGAAGTAAAACTTCTCTCTAAAGTGCTATTTTAGACAATTTATGGTTACTTCATTACACAGAAATGTCTACCGGAATTCCGACCAGAAGAATAACTCAAATGTTTTCATTGGTACTGTTGCATCAATCGTTCTGTACAGATTCCTAAACTGATAACTGCCGTCTAAATACTAGATAGTAACCTTTGAGCATAAAGAATTCAGTAAAACACGTTAAGAACAGAAATAACGAAGAAGGAAGAGTATCAAGACGGAGGGTTGGTCGGAACTTCGAGAGGCGATTCAGCAGCTCAAATGCAACAAAAAATATTCTATTCACATTGGCCCGATTCTCAATAGTGTCCAAGATATTTGCATTTTTAACTTTTCCGTCGATATTCGCGTTTTTCACCATAAAAATGGCCGTAACTTTTCTATCCTTTATCCTACAACAAATCTGCTTATTCCAAACGAAAGAGCATTAAATTTCCTATAAATCTTCTTAACCCAAAGCCTCAAAACGTTCCTTATAAACAATGAAATTTTTACTTTAATAATGTCTAAAAAATTCGTTCTCGATGATTTTTGTTAAAATTTTCTACTGCATCTTTTCAATAATTAATGAATCAAGGAGACAACCAATTACAGAAAAAGTTGTGTGAAAAAGTTGAGCTTCAAGATTATTTGGATTTTTTTTTGTTTTTAATATAACCCTACCCCGAACAGAGAGGTATGCTCCTTCGTTTGGAATTAGCAGATTTGTTGTAAGATAAGGGTTAGAAAAGTTTTTGTGGTGAAAAACGCTAATATCGACGGAGTAGATAAAAATGCAAATATCTTGGACACTATTGAAAATCATGCCAAAGTGAATAAAATATTTTTTGTTGCATTTGAGCCGCTGAATCACATCCCGAAGTTTTTCGACCTCTCCTATATATAATGAAAACGAAAAAATTGTTGATGTAAAGTTATTGAGGATGAAGAAGAAAGACCAGAGTCCCAGAGTTGCTAGGAAACATAAATGGATGATCGACAGGACCTTTTTTGGTAGTCGAGTTAAATTTCGCAAAGAATGGCATCACAAAAAGAGAAAAACCCTAAAAAATCCAAGTAAAGGTACGATAGTGTACCGCCCATTCTGTATAGTTTCTCTTTAACAGAAATGAATGAATTTAATAGTGTTTAATCAAGGAACAAAAAAAGCTAACAATATAAACAGAACAATAATTGAAAACAATAAATTACACAGTGGTTCTTAATCTTTACAGTACAGCGGAACACGTCTCACATGATAATTTCCTTACAAAACACTTAAATAAAAAGCATAATTTATTAAGATCTCCTTAACAAAAACTTACAGTTTAAAAAGTTAAGTATAAGGGTTTATTAAACGCCAAAACGTACACAAATCAGCAAGTACCCAATACTTCATTAATTTTCAAGTAATTAATACTTCATTAATATTTAAGTAATTTTACTGCATTAATTTTCATTAATATTTTTTAGAATTTATTAGATGTCACAGACCCTTATGCTGGCCAGTTTCATCTACAAAATATTTGTTCAAGTAGAACACCATTTAACTTAGATTAATTTTAATATCTAATCAACAAACTATTAAACACAGATTAAAAAAAAAAACTTTATAAAAACAAATAATAAAAAAAAAATATGAGGCTAAAAAATTCAAAAACTTTTTTTAAAAAATGTTTACACCAACATACATCAATGATTTTGTTTATTTTATTTATTTATTTTTATTTTTAAATAAAAATCGTCGGTTTAAGTTCATTCTTCGATTAAAGTAATTGTTATTTTATGAAGTAGTCAAACGTTTATAATAATTATCTGGCTTTATCGCAAATAATATAGTTTTCTTCAATTACATTCTCAATCTAGGTATTCATCCCACAGTGTTATATACAGTCGAACCTCGCTTAACGAGCATAATTCGTTCCAGAACCTTACTCGTTACGCGAAATACTCGTTAAGCGAAACAATTTTTTGTATAAATTAAAATAAAAGGGGATCAGCCACACTTACACCATTTTCTCGTTTCTCAATGATTTTACGTTTCAATTCTAACGTTATTTCAATTCTTTTCGAAACCATTTTGTTAGAGGGATAACAAAATAAACACAATAATATTTAAACACAAATATCACTATATGGACTTCCCCTATACACCACTCATTCGATGAAGTTCGGTTCCGACTGTATCAATGCATTGGATACGTGGAGAATATGAAACGCATATGCGTAAACAGGAATGACTAATCGAAGAATGCGCAGTTTTCGATGAGTCAGCGAAAACTGCGCAGTCAGCGAAATGTCATTAGAAAACTATCGTTATGCGAAACATCGCTCGCTATAAGAATCAATTTGTTTTACTCGTTATGCGAATTACTCGTTAGGAGAGGTGCTCGTTATGCGAGGTTCCACTATATTTGGAATATACAATAAGATATGCATATTTTATGACAGCTAATTATTCCAGTATTTTACCTACTATAAGTAAAATTAGAGGGGCTACATTAAATTACAATTGAGAAATGAATAATTATGGTTGAATAATTTACTTGATATTACCTACGCGTTATTTGTTCTCACAAATACTTCTTAAGACGAATTCTAGACTGAAATATTGTTTAAAGTCCGTGATTCAAATTTAAACAGTAGCCGACTCTAACTTTGTCTTTCTCTACTTCAACATGCATGTACGTATATGTGATTTATCATAAATATAGCAAAAAAATATTATAAATGAAGTAGGCGCCACGATAGCCGAGCGTTTAGAGGCGAGACCTGCGAAGCTAATATGTATTGTGGTACTGGGTTCGATTCCCGGTCTTAGCCCTGGGATTTTATTTAATGGTTAATAAAAAAGAAGTTTACAGTAAAGTATGTTTGCTAGTAGTCTCCGTCCACGACACCTAATTGGTAGTTGGACGTTAAGCCCCGCCTGAAAAAATAGGCGATTACTTTACTTACTTTACTTTTACTATTATAAATGAAGTGGCCAGCATAAGGGTCTGTGGCATCTAATAAATTCTAAAAAATATTAATGAATATTAATGCAGTAAAATTACTTAAATATTAATGAAGTATTAATTACTTGAAAATTAATGAAGTATTGGGTACTTGCTGATTTGTGTACGTTTTGGCGTTTAATAAACCCTTATACTTAACTTATTAAACTGTAAGTTTTTGTTAAGGAGATTTTTGTACCTTTTGGATAGATTTTCCTTTTTGTCTATTTTGCAAAGTTACATATCTGCTTTACAGATTTGATTTTTTTCAAATTTGGAATAAGCAATTCTATCATTATAACTTGATAAGGTGTTAAGTCGGAACCGTAACTACTGGAGAGATCTTTTTAAAGAATGATTATAATTGCGGTCCCCAAACCATCCTCAATAACAATTTTTTTGAGAAAGCGTTTTGAATAAAATAGGAAGGTATCTGTACGTAAATAGCAAAATTAAACTGCGATTTCAGTACTTCCTTTTAAGAGGAGCAAGAAAAATAAACTGCGATTACAGTACTTCTCCCTAAAAGGCAAAGAGGCAAAGATTTTTTAATCGAACGACAATTCATTGATTTAAGTCGGTTCACTCATTGATAATTTTAACGATTGCAGTACTTCCTCTTAGTAGGTGCAAGAGCATGATAGCACTTCACAGCCACGTAGAGGAGCTTTAACCACTTATTCGAGCTGAATTTTATCAAAATCGGACTAAGCGTTATGGAAATATTGGTAATAATAGTTTTAGAAAGGGCCTTACTTGGGTGGGGCAAACTCCCCTCCTTACGAGGCACAGCGTCGAGACTTTTAAAGTGCAAATCCGTACAAAATTTCGTTTCGAATGACACTTCATTCATGAAAACTGGTTTACGTGTCGATAATTTGAAACGATTGCTATACTTTCCCTTAATAAGTGTAAGAGCTGATCGCCGCTTTAATGTTACATAGCGGAGCCCTAACCCTATCATCCTACCAAATTTTATCAAAATAGGGGCAAAAGATTTACAGAGTAATTAGTAATAATAATCTTTAACAAAAACTTACAGTTTAAAATGTTAAGTATAAGGGTTGATTAAACGCCAAAAGGTACACAAATCAGCAAGCACCCAACATTTCATTAATTCTTCATTAATATTTAAGTAATTTTACTGCATTAATATTCATTAATATTTTTTAGAATTTATTAGATGTCACAGACCCTTATGCTGGCCATTTTCGTCTACAAAATATTTGTTCAAGTAGCACTGTAGATTGACTGTAATATCTAGTTATTTATAATAATCAAACTATTAATTACAGGTTAAAAAGAAAAACGTTATAAAAAATAAAAAAAAATTATGAGGCTAAAAAATTCAAAACTTTTTTTTATAAAAAAAATGTAATATGTAATATAAAGTAAATAAGATATGTATATTTTTAGGACAGCTAATTATTCCAGTATTTTACTATAAGTAAAATTAAATTACAATAGAGAAATCAATAATTGTTGTTGAATAATCTACTTGTTATAACTGTGTGTTATTTGTGCTCTCGAATATTTCGGTAAGACGAATTCAAGACAGTAGCCTACTCTTTGTCTTGCCTACTTTAACATGCATGTACATATGTGTGATTTATCATAATTATAACAAAAAAATATTATAAATGAAGTGGCCAGCATAAGGGTCTGTGACATCTAATAAATTCTAAAAAATATTATTGAATATTAATGCAGTAAAATTACTTAAATATTAATGAAGAATTAATGAAATGTTGGGTGCTTGCTGATTTGTGTACCTTTTGGCGTTTAATCAACCCTTATACTTAACATTTTAAACTGTAAGTTTTTGTTAAAGAGATTTTTGTACCTTTTGGATAGATTTTCCTTTTTGTCTATTTTACAAAGTTACATATCTGCTTTACAGATTTTTTTAAATTTGGAATAAGCAATTCTATCATTATAACCTGATAAGATGGTAAGTCGGAACCGTAACTACCACTAGAGAGATCTTTTTAAAGAATGATTATCGTTAAGGTCCCCCAAACCATCCTCAGTAACAACTTTTTTTGAAAAAGCGTTTTGAATAACATAGGAAGGTATTTGTGCGTGAATAACAAAATTAAACTGCGATTTCATTACTTCCTTTTAAGAGGAGTAAGAAAAATAAACTGCGATTGCAGAACTTCTAGGCAAAGAGGCAAAGATTTTTTAATCGAACGACAATTCATTGATTTAAATCGGTTCACTCATTGATAATTTAAACGATTGCAGTACTTCCTCTTAGTAGGTGCAAGAGCATCAGCAATGTAGAGGAGCTTTAACCACTTATTCGAGCTGAATTTTATCAAAATCGGACTAAGCGTTATAGAAATATTGGTAATAATAGTTTTAGAAAGGGCCTTATTTGGGTGGGACAAAACTCCCCTCCTTATGAGGCACGGCGTCGAGACTTTTAAAGTGCAAATCTGTACAAAATTTCGATTCGAATGACATTTCATTCATGAAAATCGGTTCACGTGTTGATAATTTGAAACGATTCCTATACTTCCCCTTAACAAGTGTAAGAGCTGATCGCCGCTTTAATGTTACGTAGGGGAGCCCTAACCCTATCATCCTACCAAATTTTATCAAAATCGGGCCAAGATTTACAGAGTAATTAGTAATAATAATTTTGGAGGGGGCCTTACATAAAGGGGGCTAACTCCTCTCCCATTCGATGTACAGGGTCGGGACCCCCAAAAGGCACATCTACATAAAATTCCGAATCGAATGACACCTCATTCATGAAAATCGGTTCACGCGTTTAGGCTGTACGTTGTTTACAAAAAAGGTAACAACAACAACAACAACAACAAGAAGAACAAGAACAAGAACATTTTTTGAAAAAGCCGTTTTTGCTCATTTTCGGCAACTTTTTTCTCGAAACCTATTAGATCTGGGTTGTTGCAAAAAAATTACAGCTATAAAGGAGGATTTGCCCCATATTTTAAAGAAAATTTGGGAATTTTATCTTTAGTAGAAAAAGAGAAAAAAATTGTCAAAGTTGGGTGTTTTTCAACGTTACGCTTTTTCGTGCACTTTTTGACGATCAACCCTTATACAACTGTCCTACCGGACAGTTTTAATTTTGGAGGGGTCCTTACATAAAGGGGGCTAACTCCTCTCCCATTCGATGCACAGCGTTGAGACCTCCAAAAGGCACATCTACATAAAATTCCGAATCGAATGACACCTCATTCATGAAAATCGGTTCGCGCGTTTAGGCGCTACGTTGTTTACAAAAAAGGTAACAACAACAAGAAGAAGAACAAGAAGAACAAGAACAAGAACATTTTTTGAAAAAGCCGTTTTTGCTCATTTTCGGCAACTTTTTTCTCAAAACCTATTAGATATGGGTTGTTGCAAAAAAATTACAGTTATAAAGGAGGGTTTGCTTACAGTTTAAAATGTTAAGTATAAGGGTTGATTAAACGCCAAAAGGTACACAAATCAGCAGTTCCCAACATTTCATTAATACTTCATTAATATTTAAGTAATTTTACTGCATTAAATTTCATTTATTTTTTTGAATTTATTAGAGGTCACAGACCCTTATGCTGGCCATTTTCGTCTACAAAATATTTGTTCAAATAGAACACTATTTCTTAGATTGACTGTAATATCTAATCAACAAACTATTAATCACAGGTTAAAAAAAAAACTTTATAAAAAAAAAATATGAGGTTAAAAAATTCAAAAACTTTTTTCAAAAATGCTTGCACCAACATTCATCAATGATTTTGTTTATTTTATTTATTTATTTTTATTTTTAAATAAAAATCTTCGGTTTAAGTTCGTAATTCGATTAAAGCAATTGTTACTTTATTTAGTAGTCAAGCGTTTTTAATAATAGGTAATAATTAATCTGGCTTTATCGCAAATAATATAGTTTTCTTCAATTCTCAATCTAGGTATTCTTACCGCAGTGTTATATATTTGGAATATAAGATATGCATATTTTTATGACAGCTAATTATACCAGTATTTTACCTACTATAAGTAAAATTAGAGGGACTACATTAAATTACAATTGAGAAATGAATAATTATTGTTGAATAATTTACTGGATATTACCTATGCGTTATTTGTACTCACAAATACTTCGGTAAGAAGAATTCTAGACTGAAATATTGTTTTAAATCCGTGATTCAAATTTAAACAGTAGCCGACTCTAACTTTGTCTTTTTCTATTTTAACATGCATGTATATGTGACTACTCAGAATAAAGGGCCTAATAAAGATAAATCAGAAGAATAATTTGGAATAAAGCTATAATAAAGTACCTATTTAATTACGAAGATATAATATACATTTTATCATAATTATAACAAAAAATAAAATATTATGAATGAACTAAGGGAAGGGATTAGCTATGCGGTTAGCGTATTGGAATCCCACGTGGAGGTTCCGGGTTCGAATCCAGCTGCTGACCCTTAGATTTTCTCTTCCTAAGAGCTTCTTACAGCTCACTGGCCGGTGATGGACAGTGTTGTCTGTAACGAGAGAACACTGTCCGGAGGCCGGCAGTGCACTGAAAAAAACTCCGGGCGCCAATAACCTCAGATGTTGACGCGATTTAAATCAATAAAAAAAAAAATTATAAATGAACTGGCCAGCATAAGGGTCTGTGACCTCTAATAAATTCAAAAAAATAAATGAAATTTAATGCAGTAAAATTACTTAAATATTAATGAAGTATTAATGAAATGTTGGGAACTGCTGATTTGTGTACCTTTTGGCGTTTAATCAACCCTTATACTTAACATTTTAAACTGTAAGTTTTTGTTAAGGAGATTTTTGGACTTTTTGGATAGATTTTCCTTTTTGTCTGTTTTGCAAAGTTACATATCTGCTTTACAGATTTTATTAAAATTTGGAATAATAAATTCTACCATTATAACCTAAAAAGGTGTTAAGTCCGAACCGTAACTACCACTGGAGCGATCTTTTTAAAGAATGATTATAGTTGCGGTCCCCCAAACCATCCTCAATAACAATTTTTTAGAGAAAGCGTTTTGAATAAAATAGGAAGGTATTTGTACGTAAATAGCAAAATTAAAAAGCGATTTCAGTACTTCCTTTTAAGAGGAGTAAGAAAAATAAACAGCGATTACAGTACTTCTCCCTAAAAGGCAAATATTTTGAATCGAATTCATTGATGTAAATAGGTTCACTCATTGATAATTTTAACGATTGCAGTACTTCCTCTTAGTAGGTGTAAGAGCATGGTGGCACTTCACAGCCACGTAGAGGAGCTTTAACCACTTCTTCGTGGTAAATTTTATCCAAATCGAACTAAGCGTAATAGAAATATTGGTAATAATAGTATCAGAAAAGGCCTTACTTGGGTGGGGCAAACTCCCCTCCTTATGAGTCATAGTAACGAGACTTTTAAGTGCAAATCTGTACAAAATTTCGATTCGAATGACACTTCATTCATGAAAATCGGTTCACGTTTCGATAATTTGAAACGATTACCATACTTCCCCCTAATAAGGGTAAGAGCAGAACGTCGTTTAAATGTTACGTAGGAGTGCCCTAAACCTTTCATCCTGCCAAATTTTATTAAAATCGGGTTAACATTTTCAGAGTTATTAGTAATAATAATTTTGAGAAGGGGCCTCACATATATGGGGCTAACTCCTCCGCCATTCGATGTACAGCGTCGAGACCCCCAAAAGGCACATCTACATAAAATTCCGAATCGAATGACACCTCATTCATGAAAATCGGTTCACGCGTTTAGGCGCTACGTTGTTTACAAAAAAGGTAACAACAAGAAGAACAACAACAACAACAACAACAACAAGAACAAGACCAATTTTTTGAAAATGCCGTTTTTGCTCATTTTCAGTAACTTTTTTCTCGTAATATATTAAATCTGGGTTTTGACAAAAAAATTACAGTTATAAAGGAGGACTTGCCCTATAATTTAAAGAAAATTTGGGAATTTTATCTTTTATAGAAAAAGAGAAAAAAATTGTCAAAGTTGGGTGTTTTTCAACGTTACACTTTTTCGTGCAGTTTTTGATGATCAACCCTTATACAACTGTCCTACCGGACAGTTTTAATATGGGTTGTTGCAAAAAAATTACAGTTATAAAGGAGGGTTTGCCCCTTATTTTAAAGAAAATTTGGGAATTTTATCTTTAGTAGAAAAAGAGAAAAAAATTGTCAAAGTTGGGTGTTTTTCAACGTTACGCTTTTTCGTGCAGTTTTTGATGATCAACCCTTATACAACTGTCCTACCGGACAGTTTTAATATTGGCCAGTAATTAGAAAGAAAATAAAAACAAGCACTGTTAGAGTTACATGAAACCAGTTAACGTTGTACCTAATTTTATTACTATTATTAACAGTAACAGAAGAGTTATTACTGTTATTAACAGTAACAGAAGAGTTATTACTGTTATTAACAGTAACAGAAGAGTTATTACTGTTATTAACAGTAACAGAAGAGTTATTACTGTTATTAACAGTAACAGAAGAGTTATTACTGTTATTAACAGTAACAGAAGAGTTATTACTGTTATTAAAATAGGATAGAAAGAGGTGGATTAACCATTCCAAGAAATATACAAAGAGAACCACTGTATTAAAAAATGGAAAGGCAAAACAATGAGAAATGTCTTTAGCAGTAAATAATATTCTATGGTTGCTATTATACATCACAGTATACGAGTTTAATAATTCAATTATATAACAGGAAATGGTATTATACCTGCGGTTTATTGAACGGATTGGTGATGTTAGATTTTCTTTCTTGATGGTTTCGAGATAGCAGATTTAATTGTAGCATCTGTATCAGCAATAACATCTTCCTCACTAAAAGTACCTTCAACAAAACTGATTTCTTGTAATACTTCGTGCTTTATTGTTTTCTTTTTTTGGCATTGGCTTCCGCCATACAGCCAGCATCGTCTAGGTCAGTGGTTCTCAAAGTGGTCCCTACGGACCCCCAGGGGTCCCCGGTATCATTCAGGGGTTCCGTGGAAAATTAAAATTGATTTGGGGGTCCTTGAACAACATCAGGGGGTCCGCGCAAGGTTCAATATAAAATAATAAAACTGTGATCCATTTTTATTATTATGGAAATTATAAACTAACAAGGTGACCAATTAAATTTAATCAAAACCAAAAGCGTTATATCTGCGTTTGTTGCAAAACTTTTTCTGTAAATACAAAACTTGGGAAGAGGAGAACGTTCTCAGTTTCCAAATCTTTCAAAATTGCAAAATAGAGATGAAGATTTGCTTGCTCAGTGTCGAACACTTAACGGCTCTTCATGCAGACCTGAACCAAAGATTACTCGTGGGGATTTGCGGAAGCTACTCACAAACATTGAGCCGGATATAAATACACTCATAACATCTCATCACGTTCATCCAAATTATTAATTTTTTTAAATTTTATTTTAAAAAAAAGTTATAATTTCAATAAATACTTCTTCAACAAAATGTTTTTTTAAATTTGTAATTTTTATACTATGCATTTATGTAGCTTTTTCACTTGGGGGTCCACGGGCAAGATTTGACTATAAAAAGGGGTCCATGGGTCAAAAAAGTTTGGGAACCACTGGTCTAGGTGCTTATCACTAGAATATCACTCACTCTCCATTCTTACTTATAAATACATTCCTTCACACATTCATCCCTCTACTAAATACAACTATTTACATAAACTACAGCAAATGGATAGATCAGTACTCTATATTCCTGCCCTCCTTATAGCTTAACCGAAATTAAAATCACGTACTCCTTCTCTAATCATTTTCTTGCATTCATTCTATAACTTTTAAATACATTCATATTTCATTGCTAGCTCTGCTATAGACTTAAGCAGGTATATGTTGGTGGAGAATATTATGTCTTCGTAGCGAAATGGTGCATCTAAATACCTTGTATATGTCGTCAAACATTCGTTTCCTTTCTACCACATAACGTGGACATATCATTATTATATGTTTGCAATCTACGCAAAGAGGAGAGGACCTTTTGTTGATCCTGTGAAGATACGATCCGCACACAGCCAGATTAAAGAAACATTATTACTCCGCGGTATACACTTTGAAAAATGCTGCTTTACAGATCAGCTAAAATTCAAAACAATGGGAAATATCTTTGTAATATTTCCTGTAACCTTTATCGATGCCATTATAAGATGCGATCAACAAATTTAATAATTTATTGATAAAGCAAGACCATGGGACTAACAGGGTTAGTGCAAATTGACGATAATTGGGCACTTTGTTCCGTACAGTTCTCTTGACCCTTATTGTTTATATTTCTTGCTCAACAATCACCACAATCGTCTCTGAAAAAGTGATTGTTTTCATAGATAGAACGGTTCATAATCAATCAGACTTATACCTTCACTACTGCCTTAGATAACCATTCTCCCAATAGTAAGTGCAAATTTTCTGAAAATTGAAAATTTTAGCAACATACTTCATGCCCAATAAGACTGGTAAAACTGTAGAGCACCAAAACTTTTTCTACGGTAATAATAATGTTACAATTTATGTAACGAACAATAATATTAACAAATACACGTACAAATTGCTTGTTAGTGTACCTGAACACTTTCATCTTTTTCGGTTACAGTTGGCTCTTATTTAAATTTTCCTTAAGATTCTAGATATGCCGCTGGGAAAAGCGACTAATAACCAAGATCTAGTTGAACAGAAAAAAAAAAGTTTAATTCGTTAATTTTTCAGAAGCTTATTTATTTCAAATGAGTAATATTATTATTAAACGTATTTATGCTAAGTGTAGCATTTTGAAAATAATTAGATTACAAAGAAATGATTAGAAATAAGAACAGAAGTAATAAAATAAATAAAAGAAAAAGTAATTTAACATTTTAAACATGAACGCCAGAATAATATTTATCTTGAAATTGTAAAATGTCAAGTATAGACAACCCTAATTAGTCAGTAATTAATGGTTTTCAGATAATACAGTTAAAACTAAATATCATTTCTACTTTGGCAAATAATTCGATACTAGCTTATATTAACTGTATTGTTAAGACTTGATCGGTTGGTTGTATATTTATTTAGAGGAACACGAAGTTTTAGACGTTAATACTTAGATCAGGTAAGAGAGAAGAATAGCGCAAAGCTGATCAATTGCAAAAAACTTTTTTACTTATCGCGGCCGGTTCTGGTCCCCCCTATTAACCGCCATAACTGAGGGATGACTGTAGTTAGCTTAGAAAATACTAGTGGCAAGTTACAATTTAAGGATGAATTCAATAGTAGTATTATGAAAAATACTACTATACATCTAATTTATACTATCGAATATACATTCGATTGGAATGTATATTTTTAGTTTTCAATTTAAGTTTTTATAATAATATTTGATTTCATTTTATATAACCTAACTCCATTTGTATAGATCCTGAAAACGAATTTATTTATAAGTGAGTGAGTGATATTCTAGTGATAAGCACCTAGACCAGTGATGGGCAATGTACGGCCCGCGGGCCAACTCCGGCCCGCGAAAGTATTTAATCCGGCCCGCCGAGGGTCCATCGACATGGATAGTATATGGCCCGCTATAATTACGTTTTGACGGTCGAGAAGTATAAAGTAGATTCTACTTAGTAGAATAATAGATGCATAACCTATAGGTGAAGCTAAACTAGCCGCGTAGTTACACAAGTGTGTAATGCTGTAATGTTTTTATAATATTATGATTAAAAGCTTTAACACAAAATGCATTTTTTCTATAATTCTGGCCCTCCTCTAGAATTTCTTAAACTTTGTGGCCCCCCCCCCATTAAAAAAGTTTGCCCACCACTGACCTAGACTAGGGGTCGGCAACCCGCGGCTCGCGAGCCGCATGCGGCTCTTTTATCCAAATTTTGTGGCTCTTCAGCCTGTCCAAAATAAATTGTATATGTCAATTTTATTGAAACAAATGAAAATTTCATTTATAAAAGTAAAGATATTTTTCCAAAAAGAATTTTAAATGTGATAGGTTTGAAATTGAATAGAATTATATTAAAATACAGTACGTAATATATAGGACTGCCGCCATTTTCATTCAAACACAGGTTTAGTTATTATTTATTCGTTTATTTACTTTGAATATGTGAAAATAAATATATAAAATTGTCAAAGTTGGGTGTTTTTGAACGTTACGCTTTTTCGTGGAGTATTTGACGATGGAACCTTATACAACTGTCCTACTGGACAGTTTTAAAATATTTAAATGTTATTGAATATCATAAAATAATAATTTTTGAATACAAATGAACTACAGAATTTTACTCAAATTATCATCCTTGCGGCTCTTGGTAAGAATTATTAAAATTATTCAAGGAGAAATGGCTCCCTACTAAAAATAGGTTGCCGACCCCTGACCTAGACGATTCTGGCTGTATGGCGAAAGCCAATGCCAAAAAAAAAAAACAACAAATTCTATAGATATTAACGCAGTTATGCGTTCAAATTATAACCCAGACTTTAGAAAGATAAGTAGCCAAACGCTGGGTAAGCAATATTTGACTCTGAGGGTGCCAATTATTAAACAAATTAATCAGTCAAATGAGGTTATGTCAGCCTCGTTTATTTCCAATCACTTCTTCTGGTTTCAGAAACAGTTTTCAAACAGATACCTCCAGCTGCCCTATATGCAGCATTCCCGAAAGAGAGGATTTACTGCACTTTTTATTAAAATGTTTAAGGCTGCAATCTTATAGAGATAAATACTTGAATAAATACATCTCTAATATTTCAGATGTAGATATTCAAGTTCTAGCTCTATTAGATGTAGCCGATATTGATAAATTAAATGATTTATTTTTATTTCGTACTAGGTGCTTTGAAAATGAGGAATTTTGTTTTGTGTTTATAAAAGATGACTTTTATAATTTTGTTTTGTGTTTATAAAAGATGACTTTTATAATTTTGTTTTGTGTTTATAAAAGATGACTTTTATAATTTTGTTTTGTGTTTATAAAAGATGACTTTTATAATTTTGTTTTGTGTTTATAAAAGATGACTTTTATAATTTTGTTTTGTGTTTATAAAAGATGACTTTTATAATTTTGTTTTGTTTCTAAATTTAGGTTCTTTTTGTTTTTATTCGATTAGAATGTATACTTTTAGTTTTCCGTTTAGGGTTTTTATTTATGTTTAATAAGGTATTATTTTATTTAACCAAACTCCATTGGTATAGGGTAGAACCCTGAAAACTAATAAAATTATTCTGTTCTATTCTACGTAATTTGAGAATTTGAATTTTGGAGGTTTTTAAATTCCATTCCATAAGTAACTAAATACGGTAAGTTTCTGATGTTTACCCTTTACTATCTGAAATGTAATTACCTAAATTAGGAAGGTAATAGTCAGGCTATGCAAACTGTATTTTACATTAGCTATTAAAGGAATGCTTACAATGCCCTAATATTTTGCTTGAAAAAAAAGATAATTGCTAAAAACAGAAGTAAAAACTCGTATGGAAAATCTGGAAATGTTGATGGAGTTTAGAGGAACAGAGCGTGATTGCAAACTCCCATCCAAGTATGGACCAAAATCGATGGCGTAGCGTGCTGTAGTGGTGAGAGCCTTGCTCGCTGAGGAAGCGAGAGGTAGCGTGCGTTAAATCCCGTATCGAGATGAATGGTAATCGCCTGATTTGCATTGGAACAGACGAATGACAGCCTCAGAGAACACTGTCTACTCTACTGGCCACACTTTCCCCATAGCTTTTCAAAGATAATTCCCCCCACCTTTCCTAGGCTAAACAGTTTGATTCACTCTTTCCAACTGATCTGCAACTTCTCTTCGGAGTTCTTTTTACACTCCTTTTTTTACTTTCAATCCTCTTTTTTATTTTTTGTTCTTCCTCTTTTAACTTTTTCTTTTTCCTTGAAGAAACCTTTTTATTCTTTAAATCAAAAGAAAGTTGAGAGTCGCTGGGATTTTGTGGTGGCCAATTTTACAAAAAAGAGAAAAATATTTTTTAAAAAATCAGCATACCTCACTATTTTTATACTTCACCGAAACAGTTCTGATCTTCCTTTTGCGAAGAAAAAAGGTTTTACCCACGCAATCCTGGCGATATTTCTGTTTTCAAAGCAAAGACCATCCAACGATAAGGTACTCCTTCGTTCCAACATCCCCTAGTACTAAGAGCTATCCTGTTGCGTCATTACCTGTGAGCCTGTAACCGATATTACAAAAAAACAACCTGGAATAGCTTGAAAATATAGTTCTCAAAGAAACTGCCAGCAACACCTGCTGAATTTTACATGAAAACTACAGAAAACCAAATAAGATTTGCCATCCTTAATTACGCTCGCAGCTTGAATGTAGAGGAATGATGAACTAGCTGTTTAATTTACCAGGTACCATTTCATTCTATTCATCTACCTAAGAAGAATATTTCTAAAGAACCTTCCATCACAAGATAAGATGCTAATAAGAAAATAGTAATGGGAAATACCGCTTTTAACCACTAATAGATTTACAATTCTGAAAGACGATTATATTTACCTTCATCAAAAGAAGGTTTGTGACTTAAGATTTTGCTTGTAACATTGACATGCCACAGCCTTCCCAGAATTCTAATTTAATATTCTTTAATGTCGGCGAATGTTAACTCTTTACTTTGGAATAGTGAATGTATAGAGCGATACTTTGAAGACAACATTTCGCACAGACAATCGATTAATACATTACCAAAGTTTCAACCCAAAAAGCTAGAACTGTAACTGTAAGTGAGTAACTTACAATTGAGAATTCTGACAGTATTCTAATTTAATATTTTTCATTTATCTTTGTTTATGTAACAGACAGTTTCTGTTTTTGTAATAATTTCTCAAAACAAATTATTTTTTGGGGTTGTATACTTTTAGATATAATTTGAAAACATACCAGTAATGTAACTACCACTTCACTTACCTGCTTGTAATTATAACGTCCAATAATAGGATAACTAAAAACTTCTAATAAAAATCAGTATTCGTAGATTAGATTAGGGCGGCCTCAAGGCCTACGCCACTGCGACCCCTTTGGATCTATTGTGGCTCCCCTCACTTTAAAGCTCGCCCTCCAGACCTGTCCTTTTAATCAGATTCTTAATGCTGGAGAGCGACTCCTGGGTACAGCTCACAGGCCTTGGTTTTTCCTCCCCGAAAAGTTACATCCTTAGCTACACGAGCCCCTCACACTGACACAACACGTGCAGTGCCGCTTCCTCCTCTTCCTGACAGAATCTACAGACTATCATCTGGCAGGCCCATGCAATACATGTGTTTTCTGAGCCTGCAGTGGCCAGTTAGTAGGCCTACAATCATCCTTATAACCCCACGGCCTTGACGGATTAATTCTGCAGTCAGCCTCGGCGAATAGCCTTTAATAAACTCCTTCACCTGTCTCTGCCCAGTGGTGGCAAGCCACCACTCCTGAGACCTACTCTGCACCCCTAAGTTAATGGTCGCAGTCTTAACACACTTCGGAATCCCAAAACAGGGCTCCGAGCCAACGAAGTGTCCCGCAGAGCCTTCCCAGGCCAATGAATCTGCCACTTCGTTTCCCTTATGTCCTGAATGACCAGGTACCCAGACCAGAAAGACCTTATTTTGGTCACTAATTTCCTTCAGGGCACCCAGACAGTCCCAAACCAGCCTTGAGTTGACCAGGTAGGAACTAATTGCCCGTAGTGCAGTCTGACTAACCGAGAAAATTACGACCTTAGAATTAATAATTCCTCGCCAATTAATCTCGGTAGCGCAGAACCTAATTGCAGCTAGCTCAGCCTGAAAAACTGTAGCTAGTTTTCCTAGCTATATTTCGGCTTCACCTCATACACTCCCGTTCCCACACCCTCCTCCATCTTGGAGCCATCAGTGTACCACATCGAATCTCCCACCACTGGGGGTCCACTTTTCCAAGCCTCCCGGTCTCCAATACAGACTTTGAAAGGCTTGTCGTATTCGTATAAAATATGAAGAATCAGAAGATATAGGACTTTTAGTATTCGGTTTAAATATCTTAAAATATGTATTTATAGTGAAAATACGGGTTTAAAAGTTTAAGTCAATTGAAGAAGTGTAAAATCGGTTGTTCAAAAAGATAAAAATCTGTAAAGTAGTTGTCTATTTTGGTACTTCTAATTATCAGGAATAAAGACATTTTTCTCAGAAATAAAGGTGAAATATGTTATTTCTAATTGTTAAGGAACAAAGACCTAGATATTTCTATTAATTAGGAATAAAGACTATATGTTTCTAATTATTAGGGATAAAGACTGTACATGTCCAGTAAAGAATAAAAACTATAAACGTCTAATTATCAGGAATAAAGACATTTTTCTCAGAAATAAAGGTGAAATATGTTATTTCTAATTGTTAAGGAACAAAGACCTAGATATTTCTATTAATTAGGAATAAAGACTATATGTTTCTAATTATTATGGATAAAGACTGTACATGTCCAGTAAAGAATAAAAACTATAAACGTCTAATTATTAGGAATAAAGACTACATATTTTTTTTATTCGCTTGCTTTCATGACACCAGATCAGTGATTAGACGAAAAGCCCAACTGATTAAATAAGATTTTTTTATCATTTCCAGATTTTCCATACAAGTTTTTACTATTGTTTAAGCAATTATATATTTTTTTTTACTTTAAAATATCAAGGAAAATAGTAGGGCATTGTAATGCATTATTCCTTCAATAGCTAATGTAAAATACAGTTTTCATAGACTGGCTATTACCTACCTAATATAGGTAATTACATTTCAGATAGTAAAGGGTAAATATCAGAAACTTACTGTATTTTCTTACTTTTAGAATGAAATTTAAAAACCTCCAAAATTCTAATTCTCAAATTAGAATAGGGTCATTCCATGTCAAATCAACACAAAAAAAGACCATTTTTGACCTCACCATCTCGGATTTTCTTAAAATTTGCCACATGTGTACTATTGGAATAGACTTGGAAAAATATGAAATTTTACTGTGATATGTCAACTGGTTTATGAGTTACAGGGCTGTAAAGTTGCCAAAAATGGGCTGAAAAACAGGGAACCCCGTGTTTTTGAATTACTGTAGAAGCTTTCCTAATTGAGCTACAGACTTGGGATTGGTGTCATTTTATAGCATTTATAATGCCCTTTCCTGTGATATGCGACACCATATGGGTTAGGATAAATAAAGTTTGTTAAATTTAAATTTAAAATTTTTTAAAAAGTACATATTTTAAAATGTTAAAATTAATTCCACGAATAGCTAGTAGTGTTATGAATCACTGGGCAAAATATTAATTTGGGACGACAGTGGCTTCATTGTTAAAAAAATTTATGACTAAAGCTCCTTTTCATGGAAAATTAAAGTAATAAATAAATTGAAAATAGTAATAATGAATCAATGAATCATAATTAATAATTATTAAGATTTAAAATATTGATTTTGAAATCATTTTTAGAATTAATAATTATGATTACAGAAATTAATCATATTAATTATATTATTTTAATGAAATTATGCAGTTAATCAAATCATACAAAAATAATTCAATTTAATATGTTTGTTTAAGAACAGACTTCTTTGGCTGAGATAACAGCCTCTTTAAGTTGGTTTAAGTCGGCAAAGGGCCTTGTGATGGCGTAGGGGGATCGGTAAAGAGACTGGCAGCTCGTGCCAGTTTGCAACGACTCTATGAAAATCAAATCCAAACTTCACTACAACTTTTTGAGTGGGCACTAGAAAACATCACCAACATAGACTTTGCATATTCAACCCAGGAAGACTACGTTGAATCTGAGTGTTTTTTAAAAAATCGGTTTGCTCAAGCATTGGCTATTAAAGGAACAAGCAATACCATGCTTTCATTCCCAGAAGTAAATCCAAAATATTGGTTAAAAACTTTTCTATGAACTCAGAAGCTTGCGAAATGGAAGTTTCAAAATTCCCTGATAAACTAAAATTAGCCGACATATCAGGTTATATCAGTGTAGTCCATAAAGAAGCTGGTGGCTTGGATATGTTTTAGAGAAAAATGAAGAACTTGATGAAGTAAAAGTAACTTTTCTTCATCCAGCTGGACCCTCTAAATCATCTCGCATCCAAGAAATGCCGATATTGTTTGGGTCTCAGTAGTGGATGTTTTGATAAAAATTGATCCTGTGACTCTGACTGGAAGAACTTACATATGTCCTACTAGAAAGTGATGCATGTCAAACAAATGAAGCCTTTTCAAGCTTAAAATAATAAAGAGATCCTATTACTTAATAGTATGTTTTACTTTGGACTTGTTAGTGGAATTATTATTAGCATTATTGCATTAACATGAATTCAGAGTTGAATTAATCGGATTGGAGCTTTAGTCTTAAATTTTTTTAACAATGAAGCCATTGTCGTCCCAAATTAATATTTTGCCCAGTGATTCATAACACTACTAGCTATTCATGGAATTAATTTTAAAATTTTAAAATATGTACTTTTTAAAAAATTTAAAATTTAAATTTAACAAACTTTATTTATCCTAACCCATATGGTGTCGCATATCACAGGAAAGGGCATTATATATGCTATAAAATGACACCAATCCCAAGTCTGTGGCTCAATTAGGAAAGCTTCCACAGTAATTCAAAAACACGGGGTTCCCTGTTTTTCAGCCCATTTTTGGCAACTTTACAGCCCTGTAACTCGTAAACCAGTTGACATATCACAGTAAAATTTCATATTTTTCCAAGTCTATACCAATAGTAGACATGTGCCAAATTTCAAGAAAATCCGAGATGGTGAGGTTCAGACCCCGTGTTGATTTGACATGGAATGACTCAATAGAATAGATTAATTTTATTAGTTTTCAGGGTACTACCCTATACAAATGGAATTTGGTTAAATAAAATATTTTTGATGGCCATCTGTCCCGAATGCTAGGAAGAGATGTCCATCATGATAAACATAACACAACGCATAATTTTTGACAGTTTTAGAGGTTAGGATTCATTAATGTGTACAGTACTTACCTAATATGTAGAAAACAACACTAAAATTTCGACACATACATTCGCTGCAGCACGCAATATGTAACTATCATAAATTTTTTTTGTTGAGACGATAATGTTTTTATTCTCTGAGTTAATTAATAACGCTTTGACGCAGACCAAAATGAACTCACTGTAGTCAGACATGAACGTTCATCACTCGAGAGGTCACGCAGCACCGTCGGCCGACATTTCGGTTAAATTTCGGCATCTCTCCCAATTGGCCATCTCACCCGACTTTACCCTATATCTAATACAAGTTTGAACTGGAATGACATTTTGTCAACAAAATTAGGCTTTAAGTCGTTTCAAGATCATCAAACTCAGAATGTAAACACATAAATTTAGTATTTTTCTAATGATGCTTTTTTTTCTTTACTAACACAGACATTTCATTAATGTTATCCTAAAACTAATTATAGTAGATTTATTTCATGAAAAGAAAAATAAGTTAGAACAAGGATTAGAGTGGAACTACATCAAAGACTTCACAGAATTACCGTGAACATCAATCCAATTGAGCTGAGAAAGAAATTCAAGCTCAAAAATAAAACACATAGGGAATTCAAAAAAAGAAAAGGGAAATCAAGTAATCTAATATTGCTTGATCTTCAAATTACTTTCTCTAAGTCCGGATTAAGTTATATTATATACAATCTGTCCTAGTTTTTTTTGGGCCTAATCTGGGCAATAACATTATTATCTGTAACATTTATTCAATACAGTGGAAATGAAAAATATATTTCTCCGACAATTTCCTTATATTTAAAGGAGATAAACAGTATAAATAAAGAAGGTAGAAGTTTACATGTATTCTATGCACGTGTGTGCATGCTTTCAAGCCTCATTTTATGTGGTATGTGACCTGCATTTTCATATTTCCCTTTTCCAATTCAACTATACTTATATATAAAGTTTCTGCAAATTTCCTCCTGCTTATATTGTATGATGATCACTTTTCCATTGGCTTCACAAGTCCCACTTGTTTCTCTTTTCTATTTTTTTTTTATCTAAAACATAATATAGTTTTCCTTCATAGATAATAATAACATATTCTTCCAAATTATCATGCTTTTCTTTTGAGTGGACTAAATTATGGTTTACTTTTAGGAAACTAAATCTTTTTATTTTGTGTAGGTGCACCACGTTCATTTCACCGGAACTAGGCTTCGAGATGCGCCAGTCTTAAACTTCCCCGGCATCCGGATGTTGATCCGGATTAAAGGCGTTGGTCTTTAAAGACATGGAAGGAGCAGATAAGAGTTTTTTTGATTCTGGCACCTTTATTGACTATCGTCTTCAACGACAGGGTCTCCTCTTAGGAGGTCTGGATTTATACTAATGGATTAAGGACTCTCATAAAAATCTATAAAAAAAAAAAAAATGTTCTTAAAAAGTCACAGAATTGAAAAGAAGAGGAAAATTAAACCAATGTCAGCGTCTCATTCACACAAAATGTGTTTTTACTAATTGGACTACATTTCCGCATAACTCAAAAAGCCAAAAAATCACTGAAGGAATAAAATTTTGAAATGTTTTTTGAAATTTGCTTTTCTTATTTTTTTGATTCTTATTTATGTATTGTGGCTCGCATTCTTGGTTTTATTTAATTTTAATGAATAATTGTTAAATAAAAATTGCGATTAGCATGTATTTAATGAGGCAAACCAATGACTGACTACACGTTGACTCGTATGACATTACCGTATCATTTGCCTTTATCATTCATTTTCTTACTCATCTAATTGACGACACTATTCAGGTAAGACAAATCAAGACCAGAGGTTGTTAAATGCAAGAATGTGCAGTGACACGTTTTATTGAGGCAATGTGCCCAATTAAAACAAGTGGATGCCACATGGCTTTGTCATAGTTGCAGAAAATAATTTTTACTTCATCAAATACACACAGACGTAAAAGCATTGTTCCTACTTATAAAAACCATCTTATTCTATTCAGTGATCCACACAACGAATACTTCAAGTTAAAGCCAAAAATTACAACCGCATTCTTTAAAGATGGGTAACAAAATTACAAATTACTAAAGGGGTACCTTCACAACTGCAGTATAATTCTGCAACAAGTGAAGCTGATACACCATGATACATAGAATAGATACATGAGAGGAGAATTTATCCATTGGTGAAACTCCCAAAGTAGTACAGTTCACCATTTTGCATTGGCAGTTAATTACTTCATTTAGAAGATCGCGTGGCCACCTGCGCTTCAACCGCCAGGGAGGATTTCCTGGTAGAGTAGTAAGTTGAGATACAAGTGGATTAGGATGTGAGGTGATTGATGTGTGTAATTTAATATAACGGGATCTTATACCCTCTGAAACATAAGGAACAAGGAAATCTCGGTGCAAGGATGAGTTTGATACAATGTAAGGAGCATTAGCGATTCGTAGGATTGTTTTAGATTCAAAGGATTGGATTCTATATAGATACTGGAAGCTTTGGCTGAGCCCCAAAGTTCCATTCAGACAGGTTTCAGTATCATAGTGTTGTAGATCAGTCGTTTATTCTGTAGTGAGAGTTTAGATCGTTTGTCGAGAAGTCTAGAGAGAATTTTAGAAGTTTAGAAGTTTTAGTTTAGAAGTTTAGAGTCTAGTACGTGGATTCCAGGTTAGGCGTTTGTCCATGAAGAGTCCTAGGTACTTACCACAATCTGTTGTGGGAAGAGGAGTGAGGTTTAGGTAAACGGGTGGAAGGATAGTTCGCCTCAAGGAGAATGTAATGTAATTACATTTGATTTCATTTATTTGAATTCTCCATATCTTTAGCCAAGGCTCAAGGAATACTATATGGGTTTGAAGGAAACTATAGGCAATGTCCGGGTCTTTGTGAACGGAAAGGATTGCCGTGTCATCGACTTAAGTAAAAAGGAAGGTGTGAGGATTGGTAGGAATATCAGCAGTGTATATGGTGTAGAGCAGCGTTGTCCAACCTTTTTTTGGCTCGCGTACCACTTGGTAGTACATCATGCTAAATTGTACCACTTCGTAAAAAATTATTTGTATTCCGTGAAATTAGTAATTCCGAGTGTGTTATTTTATTATCATTATCTTTATTTGTATAGAGATACAATGTATCTGTTACAAAGGAGTTCCAAGTTCATGTTCACCTTATACACTTTCTAAAGTGTAAGATCTTAGTTTCAAAACTTTTTTTAAAATAATTAAAAATTGCGTACATATTTTTCGCTACAAAATTTACAAAGTTCTTCTTTACGATTCTTATATTTGTGCCCAAATCTTCTAAATTAATTTCTTTTAAGCATTCAACTACCTGTAAGTACCAATTAAGTTTTAATGTTGCTTGGATAGAGCTTACTCATTACAATCAGTCTCTTTAAGCAGATAACTTTAAGCAGTTATCATTTATGTTCTGTCACATGATAATTCTATTAAATTTTCTTTATCTTTTATCGATAATGATGTAGCTTTTTCTAAATTTTCTTTATAGAAGAGATTTGAAATCCAATTATCACTTGTGTTTTCGAGTTTTGGAAAATACTCAATTTTAATCCTGTAAAATGTGCTATTATATTTTCTCGTATATCTTGAGACAGACTAACCTTATTGAGTAAGTATTAACAACTTTACTGTATAATATAATTAATTAAAATAATTTTTATGTATTATAGGAAAAAACGTTTCTATGATATTTTTATGATTGAATTTTTTTGAAAATTTTTTATGTCCGCCATTATTGATTATTTTTCTTGTACCACCAACCAGCAAGAACGCTTACCACAGGTTGGGAAACGCTGGTACAGGCCCAAGGATACTTCCCCTTGGGGGGAGGGGTACCTTCTAAATTAGTTTATTTAAAACCAATTGAGAAATGAAAGTAAAATTGAATGTATAAACAATGGAATACGTTTTATTAAAACAAAACAAAGTACACAAACCACTAGCACTAATTTCTTGAGCAAACTTTTATTTAGTAATCAAAAAAATAAAAGAGCAACCTACATATATGTGCTTTTTAGTAATTAATTTGTAACCAAGTACTAATTAAGGTAGCTTTAATTGAGTGCGCTTTAGATTCTGCTGTACACAACAAGCCATTAAGCACACTATTACAAATACATGTTTGGATCAGTTTTAGGAGCTTTTTGAAGCGCAAACTAGATACAATTTCACTTTCTTACAGAGCCAGCCAGCAGTTCCACCCAACAATATATGTGTGAGGTGGGCGTAGGTCTTCTACTCGCCCGGGCAAATACAATCGGCCAGCTCCGTATAACATCGTGTTGATTCGTTATACTGACAAGCTCACTGGGTCATACTATGGTGAATTTCAATCGATCGCCAAAAACGGGATCTATACCCATAAAAAAGGTGTTTTCTTTTTTCTATTAGTGTAATTATATGTATTATTTGGTTTTTAATTGATCACTTTTAAATTGAAGCTCCAGTGTAATTTCCATTAAAATTTAAACATTCAAACTAAGAGTAATAGGACATAATCAATTTCTGGGAGTGTGTTTGAAGTATACGTAGTAATATTTAATGCATTTTCTTCGTCAAGTCTGGGTCAATTGTATGAAATTATACTTGATTGAAATGTCAATAGTTAAAAGGAAGGACTGGTTCCACTAGGTTAGAATGTTTCAAAGTGCTATTTATAACAAAAGTATATCTCCTTTTGTTTGCTCGTAAGTACCTCAATTATTTAGTGATTTTAAAAAATGAGATTTTGCTGGATATTTAGTGTGTGGTCTCTGTAATACTAAAAAAAAAAAAAAAAACACAAATCAGCAAATGGTTTATAGAAGTGTTTGAACAAAGTACCTCAACACTAAAATCAGCAAAAGGTTCTTTGTATTATGATTGGTCCTTACAAGAAAGTAAGCTCAGAACCCGCCAGTTAAAATGAGTTTCTTCAAACCCAGCAATCTAACTAAATTTATAAAAATGATCGCAATATTTTTCTTATTTAAATTTTTTTTTTTTTAAATAAATAAATTTAGGGAAGGGATTAGCTATGTGGTTAGCGTATAGGATTTCCCCGCGTAGATCTCTGGTTCGAATCCAGTTACTGGCTTTCAGATTTTCTCTTCCAAGAAGTTTCGTACAGCTCACTATGCCGGTGATGGTATAACGAGAGAACACTGTCCAGAGGACCAGCAGTGCACTGAAAAAAGTTCTTCAGGCGCCAAGAAGAAAAAAGAGAGTGCCTCATTATTTGAAAAATTGGTAATTATTGGTCAGCCTTGAGGTAAAAAAAAAGGATCTAATCGTGACATGACGTGACACAAAAATTGGGTACTGTACATAAATTTGGTTCTGGACAGTGGTTAACAAGGTTAAGTTCTCCAAACACTTTCCAAAGGCAAAAATTAAAAAAAGAAACCACAATGGTTTGATGAGTGGTACCAACCACTGAAAATTTTTGTAAACATACATTGCAAGAGAGGCATAATCAAGAAATCGTTGAATATAATTGTTCAGTCGTGCACAGCTTTTCTTAGCAGCCCTTTTAACTTTCCCGTCATGCTTTTTCCCGCGCTTCTGGATCCCGCCAAACTTCTTATAACCTTTGCTGTGTTCTCATTTCTATTTCTTCCAGGCTACAGTGCACCTCGTTCATAGGCAAGAACAACAACCGCCTTCCTGTATCCTTTACATATTCATCTCTTCAGCATCAGTTTTACTCCCTCTTCATCTGCAGGAGTTGTCTCGGTGTCTTTTAATTTGCCCTCTTTATGGACCTGGTCCTGCCGGTCTTGACCCCACTTGGTGTCCAACCTTGTCGAGGTGGTGGTGCTTACGCACTAAGGGCCCAAGAGAATAACTCTCTCTAAAACTCTCGTGTCTTCCGCTTCTGGGTGTGGGCGCTTTCACGCGCCTACAATAATAATTAAATTTCCAAAGAAGAGATTATGGTAAGCGCACTCTAGATTTCCACGTGGAGATCCTGGGTTTGAATCCAGCTCACGGCTATTAAATTTTCTTTTCCTAGCAGCTACTAGGAGTGATAAAAGTTTAAGGTCAGTAGAGTTTACTGTGATGTAAGAAATAAATAGATCAAAGTAAGTACTGGGGAACAGTAACGCTTTTGAATCGCTTAAATGTGCTATGAGAAATTTTACTCATCAGACAGAACAAGAGCTAACCTTCAGCCACAAATTTATGTGTTTTTATATGAAAATTAGTCCCTCTGTATAAGGGCATCATTACAGTTAAGCGGTTAGAGGTGAAGCTCGCAAAGCTAACGAAGTATTGTTGGTACTGGGTTCAATTCCCGGTCTTAGGCCTTGTATTTTATTGAATAGTTAATAAAAAGAATTTACAGTAAAATACGTTTGCTAGTCGCCTCAGTCCACGACATCTTATTAGGTAGTTGGACGTAAAGCCTGCCTGAAAAAATAGGCCTTTTTTTACTTTACTTAGTCCCTCCTTAGCACTGCTTTTTCAATCTTTTTTCTGGTGATGGTACATTAGTCAGATACCAAACAGTAAACGGCACACTGGAACTGAAATGCTCCCATTCATTTTAAAATGACGTATTATGCTCAACTAGTGCTGTAACAACAACACTATTACAATCCTACAAAAATACAAGTTTTCGTGGCAGGCTGTAACATTAATAACAAACCCAATCATTCACCCGTCTATACCGTTCTCTGTCTACATGTATACAGTAGCAATGGATCTTATGACAAAGAAATTCTTTATTTTAATGCCAATATTGATGTCAAGAAGTGCCTGTAATTCATGCAAAATTGTAAATCCGTAACTAAAAGAAAGTGATTAAAAGCACCTCTAAATGAGATTAAAGTTACAAAAACTAAACAGTCAATAAAGAAGAACGAAAGCTATGACATATTTTACTAATTTAGTTAACAGTTACTAGTCAAGTGACCAACAGTGTGTTAATGAGACCGGCTGGCTTTGCAAGGACCGTGAAAGTGTTTCAATTTGAGCGTTAACCTCAGTTGACAAGCACACTCAGTGTTACGTTTTGATCAGTATCATTGCTAAGAATGCCTTCTCACACAGGTAAGTAGTGCCGAAAGGAAGCCAGTATTCCGACTGCCTTACTACCTCTATCAATGGGTATTCTTTTTCAACCATAATCCTGAACTCTACTAAATTCATTTCCCGAAACTTCAATCGCAGTGTACTATCAGCTGCAACGACAATAAGCTGTTCCTTTTCCATTAATCGTAGGCCAGAGTTACCAACTTGGATATGAAGTGGGTTTCTAATCCAAGCTTTGTCAAAAAGAGTTAGACTTGCAAAGCTAGTGTTGCAATTTCTCAATAACTATGGCCATGTAACACAGCTGCACCAGGATCAACTTCAACAGCACGACGAAACATGGCTACTGAATTAGTTGCTTCTACTTCATGTGACCACGAAATGCGCATACTTTGTCAGTAGCAGAGAGTATGTTTGATTCGTTGCCCTGCATGCTCGAATTCAGTGCATACATACTCGAATCATTTTATGTTTTATTTCATTATAGGAATATGAGGTTACACTATTTTTAACTTATAATTAATTTTAATGCAACGCCATTATAATTTTAAAATTTCTTTACTACGGCACGCTTCTACCGTAGCCGCGGCGCATAGGTTGGGAAGCACACTGCTCTATAGTGTATAATAATGATTAAAAATTTATTTTGGCCAAAAATTATTATAATTTGAACTTTATATTATTATTTATATTTTGTCATTTTCACTTTATATTTTTAATAATACGCTTTTTTGTTATTATAAAGGTTTTTTTTAATCATTATTTTGCTTCTCTCCAATGAAGTTTAACAGAACTCATAAAACATGTTTGGAAAAATCTTCAACAATGCGAATAATTACGATATTGTAATAAATGAATAAAAATTAATTATTTTATTATTACGTGTATAAGGCCACTATTCTCCAAAATATTACCTTACAAAATCGAATAAGGATCAGTTCTGTAATGTATATTTGTTATTAATTCTGTAATCAGGTTAAAGGCTCTTGAGTTATCATAAAATGGCGGTTATGTAATGGATTAGGTATTCACTTCCGCTTTGTTTTTTGAATCATCTAAGTTTAATGTTAAAGTTCATCTATTTCAAGTTATCCTTAATTAATTTTGTACTACTTCATTTGTTCAGAAAAATGTATTTGATTAGCGTAAACTATGTTTCACTGAATGTACAAACTTGTATAAAACAGTTTTAATAAATGAATTGGATGTCGAGAAATATGCAAGGAAAGACAAGAAAAGTGAATCCAAAAAAAAACCAAGTTACTTCTTTCTTGAAAAACTAAAAAGTAAAAGATAATAAATAAAAACAATTAGGTCACAAAACGGAAGTAGACGCCTTGTCAATAGTTCCGGACATTGCGTATTAGGTCCAATAATTTTACATAATACAAGAGTAAAAAGTGAGAAGGAAATTTAACCGAGTAAGAATATATGAACAATTAGGTTGTCTTCGCATCTGCCGTAGGATATTGGCAAAGTGGTTGAGGATTGAGAAGAGGTTGTGTGGCAAGGTGCCAAACCTAGTGCCATCTATTCTGTAAATCCCAGCTCAAACCAAGCTCTCTAGTCTTCTTGAGAGCCATATTTTCCAACGTTTTCAACTTACTACCACCATCCTAGCCCCTCTTCTCCGTGTGTCACCGGCACCTCTTATCCTCCAGCAGCACACAGAAACACACAAGGCACTGGGGAGAGATACAATTTGCTCTGACTCAACTTACTGACACACCTACATCGACCCACTTTATGTTTAATTTCCTTCATCTTCCGCCTCCAACACTAAACTCTATTACACTTAAACGAACATTCACATCTTTGTGAACATATACTCAACAAATTCCCAGATACTGTCATCATTATCACTGCTTACTTGCAGAGTAACACGTAAATTATTTAAAGATACACATCTGTATATATACATAATAATAATTAATAAATAATAATAAAGATATTAACATTAAAAATAATCATAGTAGTGGAGAGGGGGGCACATTTGAACAGTTTTAACTTCCGGCCAAATATATAAAACATTTATGATTGATCATTTTCTCCATATGTTGTGGTAGACCTGTTGTATAATTGACAGAGTTTCCCTTCGTTTTCGTCGTTTGTAAAGTCCAGAATTGAGGAATGTTATATTTTGTAAGGTGGAAGTAAAATTTTTGGTGCAGCTTTGGAAGTGTATTGTGAAGATTGTAGTGGACAAGGTATAAGTATTGTTAGTCCATATTAACATTTGGAATTCGTATTATTAAATCTAGTATTTACTAAAGTCTATTTGCTTGCAAAAAGTGTTGGATACTATAATTTCTTTTATGGAAGGAGAGGGACACCACATTTCAACATCTCAGTTAAAATGTGCCCTACCGACCTGCAAGTTTGTGACTTTTTTTATGTTTATTCGCAGACACAACATTTTTAAATTAAAAAAATATAGATATGTATGTAAAGTACCAACCGTTTATTGATATAGATCTGTTAAGAAGACTTGAAAGTTGTAGAAAACAAAATAAAAAGGTTCAATAATACGATTCTGCGCACTCTGTGACAGAAAATGTAAATTCTGTTCAAATGTGCCCCTCTCTCAACTACTAATTGCCGAAAATTTTCTGTAACTCAACCAACCCGCATAGCTACGCCCTAAAGAAGAGCAATAAATTTGTCGAAACGTTGGCAAAAAGACGGAGTTGTTTTTTTGTTCTGGGCCAATTTGTCTGCTATTACTATCCGTTCAAATTTCTTTGGCTCTTGTTCTATTTACATCGGTGATAGATGCAAATATTGGAGCTGAAAACTATGGAAATAGGAAATTCGGCAACTTAAGGATAATGAATAACAACCTGTCACTTCTTTTAGTATTTTCCTTTTAGATTTAACGAACAAGAAATGTCTGCTTAAATCCATATGAAATGGATAAAATAATCCAAAATTGTCAGTTCAAGAAATAACCTTGGGTAAATAAATCATCACAGGTTAATGTATGTTATCATCAGGTTATTCAATCATATACTTTGAATATTATATACTTTGAATCCTTAATATAGTCCTAATTAGATTCCTATGAGGAGTTCCCGGGTTTGAATCCAGTTACTCTTGGATTTACTTTTACTAGGAGTTTCTTGTAGCTCTTTGTTTGGCAATGAACACTATCTTGAGGACCCTTGAAGACGTAAAGAGTGGTATTTATCAAAATGGTCTGTCTGGTTATTTGTCTTTTTACCTGTTTATCTATCGGCAACTCAGTTTTGCGTGAGTAAATTGAAATTTGAATATTTCGCTTAGATACTAACCTGGATACTTACAAAATAAGGTTTTGGTCAAAATCAATCAATCGAAAGTAGCATATTCTAAAACTTCTATTATTAGTTGAGAATATTTAGACCTACAAGTGTTGTTCGAAACAATTGTCAGGATAATTAAATTAAGGGCAATTCTGAGAGAGAAGCGGTTAGGCTAACGTGTCATTACTGTTTATTACCCTTTCTAACCACTTGTTTAATAATAATAAGGTCTCCAAAAATAAAGAGAACAAATTTCGTTAGCTTGCGTTTTATTCTAATACTTTAATTGTCTTTTTCTTTTTTTACAACCCTTCTATTTTTCATTTTATGTATTATTTGTCAAATGTACCATTTAAACCTTAACTCCATTTGTATTGGAGCCTTATTCCAAATACAAATTAAATCTAATCTAATCTATGGATTATGTACCTATAATTAAATGCAACATGATTTAGATCAATTTAGCATGCAAATCATTATAGTTTTATTGGTGTCTACATCTGTCTACCTCCAAGTATAGTAAATGTGTTTGTGAGATGGAAAGCAAGTTTATTCAATATATATAGTACATATATTCATTTTATTCAAATCTTGAATAATCTTGCCCTCGATAGGTACATATACGAGTATAATACTTCCTCCTCATTCAGCAAATGCACACATTCTAGAAAGTAGGAAACAGAGAGGGAAATACTTGTGAAAGGAGTGGAGAGTAAAAAGTTGTATTCAAGATGTGAGTGGAACCCTGTGAGTGACACCATTCTTAATAGAGCAGGAAATTGAAGGAATAACTCTTGGAAAGAAGATTATGTAGCTGACGGACATGTTGGATATGCGTTTAAATATTGTGCCAAATGTTGATGGTTACGACTAGCGGTAAAGATGACAAACATTGGCAGCAATGTAAGCAAACGATCTTGCTATTGACAACAAAAGATGAGAACCGATCCTCCAACAACAACCTACAAAATGTTTGGGGTTAGTTGGTGGAGAGTGATGTTAAAATGTTAAAACCGATGGAAGGTGGTTTTCATATTTTCTTTTTCTTTTTTACTTAAACAACTTCCATCCTTAAGGATACTTTAGGAAATCTCTGGTATTTCTGACAATTAAACCACACTAATAATGTTTTCGTGAAAGAAAAATAGAAGATTTTATTAACCAGCCAACAGTTTATGACGAAGATATTCGTCATTAAAAAAGTTTAAAATTTTGTGTTATGACGAGGATATTCGTCATGCGTTTTCAGTAGTGACCATCGGCAGTTAATTTTGCAATTTTAGTTAAAACTAAAATATATTCGTAAACTGCCAGTAGTTTGGAATACTTTGAGGCCATGTCGGAATAAAAAGAATTTATAGAAGATATAGTACGAATTAGTCTTTGTAAATGTATCCTTGTCTTTTATTAGTCATCACTGAATCAATAACGAATTCATATATTGTGTTAGGCTACACTATGCAGTAAGTGGCGCGCCTGGTAATAAAAAACGGGATGAGGATCCTTTTGTTCCCTATTTACCTGTATTCAAGAGGCGGAGCTTTTGGCTCATGTGCGGGGCTCAAGATTTAGCGATCAAATGGGCTACTATCCTGCCAAGATATTTCCCTGCATAATTGTTTGTATTTTATCATTTGGTCAGGAATTAATTTGCATAAATACCAGTCTGTAATGTTGCGACCTATTCGAGATAATTGCAGCAGTGTGCATTCTTTGTAATTTGGTATTTATGCAAGGAGAGTATTGAGTAAGCTGTTTAGTTTTCATAGTGGCCCCAGGTTTTTTCAAGTTTTATGATTCTTTGTCGGATTTGCTGATAACACTTTATCATTTGAATGCGTATTTGAGATAATAAGGTAATTTAGAAAATATTTTTTTCTGCAACCATGTAGGAATGTTCTCATTACTCAATTAAAATCAGCTGTGTAATGCCCAACTTTACCTCACTAGTGAGTAAAAATTCCCATTAGTGTCACTTTCCTCACTAGTGAGTGAAAAAACTTTATTGTGCTTCCTTGACATAAGAAGTTTTGTTATTAAATATTTTCTGCAAAACTTTAATAAGCTTATTTAAATTTATTTTATCTAAATAATTAAAATACGAATATTAAAAAAATAAAATAAAAATTGAAAGGAATATAGAAATAAAAATAATACTTTAATAAATAATTAGATATTTTTAATTATAACAATTAAAAAGGTTATAGTGTTACCTTATAGAAATTTAAAATGGATTCTAGTGATTCCTGTTTAGTTTTTTTTTTTAAGTTAATAACCCTAATGGTTGCAGAAAAAATATAATATTTAACTCGAGTGTAAAGTATTTTCCTCACACTCGGCAATTTGCACTTGCCTCGCTTCGCTCGCTCGTGCGTGCAAACCATGCCTCGTGTGAGGAAAAGTACTACTTTCCACACTTGTTAAATAAATAACTATTTTACCCCCCTCAAATTTTGTTCGCATTTCAGCGAAAATCATTTAGATGACTTTCCTCATTTTTTGTTTAAATTTCATGCATTTTCTTCGCAAAGGAATAAATATTTAGTTAAATTCTTAAAACATGGCGCGTCACCTGAAGAGCTAATGATAATTTTTTTTCAAAGTATAGATTTAAATAAAATTAATGCTTTATTATAAATTTCTTATTAATACATTAAAACTAAGAAATGCTGCAGACCAAGATTAAATTCATCTAATATCAAGTGTAATGTCTACGACTGGGTTATGTTCATTTTTTTTGAGTTCTGTAGAAGTGGTGAATAAATTTGTATTGGCCAGCCACTCCTTTGCCATAGAATTGTATTTTCTAATGCAATAATAATAATAAAAAAAAAAATCCAGAAAATTGTAATAAAAGTATGGTAGGTAAAACTCAATTACGGCAGATGGATTTTAATTTGTTCGAATCAGATCCACGGCATAAAAATAGTATAACAAATGTCAGCTAGGAATTTTGTTCTTTGGGTGTATAGGTATTTTGTTTACACAAAAAGATAAATAATAATAATAGAGCAAAAGTTTTCTAATTCTATAAAGTTAAATACAAGCTTTTCCAATGGATACAACATTATAAAAGTATGAAACAATTTCAATAATGACTTCAACAAAGTTAAAATTGGAACATAAAATTTGCAATATTTGTAATTGAACACTCTTAAAAGTGAAAACCTTAATTAAATTGTTCAAATTTTAAAGAAAATGGTTGAAGTTTATTCCAATTAAGGTAATGGGGGGTTTTGTGCGTGCGGTTAGTATGTGTTTTAGTGAATAAATACGAACAGACAGAGTTATATGCATATATATGTACGTATATATAAAAGCAAAAGACAGTGTGTATACGCTAGTTTCAAGTGAAGTAATTTAGGTATGCAAGGTTTGCAAATGGTGTAATTCCTCTAGATCCCATATTTCTGCCAGCCAAAAGACACATAGCACATTCCCTTTTAGCCAATCTTCATCTTTTAACCAACCGAACTGTTCTCACCCTGGCATTAAAGCTTACACTTCTAAATTAATTATAGTTTTGTAATTTAATTCACCACCTGTTCGTGTGACTGTCAAATTTCTCTTCTAGATAAAATTTTGAAAATGGTGTATATAAACTGAAAACGTTTGAATATTACACGGTGGTAAGAAGAACAAAAAGCGTTAATTCATCATGTTAATGGAAGAGCCAATTAACAATCTACAGGCGATAAAGCTTTTAATTCTAGAGAAGAGTAAAATAGAAAAAAAGACATTAGTTTTGTTGCAATCATTAAATAGTGGGCCCATTATTCAAATAAATTTAGAGAAAGAAGGTCGAGTGATTAACATTCTTTCACTCGTTATTGATTCCAATCATTCCTAGTTTCAGTGATTAAAAGAAGTATTTTAGAAAACTGGGGTTGGAAGTTATTTCAGTAATGAGTGTTTGAAAAAACTTCCTCCCCTAAAATTACTATGATAATGCCTTCATTATTACCCTGAAAATATACCCAAAAAGAAAATTTAAAAAGACACGCTTGGCCACAACCATCAGCGGAGGATGTTCTTTTATAAATGTAAGGTCCTCGCCATGAAATATAGTGAAACATAATAGTGATTAATAAATAACCAAATAAATAAATAATGAACTAAATGACCAAGCTCTCTTCATCGTCGGCGAGTGCGATGAAATAAGATACGAGGAAGATACCCAATAACCGAAGCTTAACCTTGCCTTGTTGGACAAGGTACTGTGGGCTAGAAGCAATATAAAATAATAGCCAGTGCCATCGAGATCGAGTGGCTTCAGAACAAGAAGGAAACTGTATGTAGGGCGCTGATATCCATCACAGTCGATGCGCCAAAGAAAAAAAAAATGAAAACTACAAATATAAAAATAAACTAAATGAACAAAATTATCCAACAAAATAAAATATTATTCTAACTTTAGAATTAAAAAGTTACTTTTTACTTTAATCTGACATTCGTACAACATCTAATTAGTGATAACCACCCTCTAAATCCATCTAGATATGATATTAACACCTCCTTCGATAGTCTGTTCTTAGTCAAGTTATTTAACTTGAATACTTTGAGGTAGGAACTTACAGCTATGAAATGGTAAACATTTTTAATCTTAACCATATTACTAAGGAACGGATTTTTATGTATTTAAAAAATGCCAAATATTTAATTAAAATATGCATTTATTTTCGTCAATTATGTGGAAAATATGTGATTTACTTAAAATATTTTCTGGAATATTTAAGTAAAATGGACATTTTTTTTTATGAAAATGAATTTTTTTTAAGGGGGGGGCAAGTTATAATTATTTATACAAGAAAAGAACATTTTTACAATTTATAATAATTTATTAGGAACAAAATAATTTGTTTTTACAAGTTATAATGATTTATACAACAAAGAACATTTTTACTATTTATAAAAAGATGTGTTAAATTTTCAATTTTGAAAACTTCACTCTTCGAAATTGTTTGCAACCACATGAAATTTCAAATGTTGGAACGTAAAGTGACGACGATCTGGGCGTAAGATGGACTTGTAACGACTAAAAGATCGTTCAACATCTACAGATCTTATAGGTGCCTTGCTGAAAGAAGTTATCTCGTTGGTTGTAAAGGGTACACGATGTTCTGAGGTGACTTCTGTTCCACTGATAATATCAGAAATCTGGCAGATGGTCTCCCACCCTTTGTTCTTGCTCAGTACTTCTACCAGTTTTGATCTGATCAGATCTCCCTTACTCCCAAGAAAACGTTCTGCTGGAAACTCGCGAAGATCTTTAGCAACCAGTTGTTTGTTTGAGGCCGATGTTCGTGGCATTTCACCCATAAAAGAATACATTAAGTGACCGAACGAAATGAATTGGACACTTCAACGAACGAGCTGAAAGAACAGACAACGTCAGACAACTGCAAAGAACTAACAAGTGCCCGTCACTGTTTAGCAGCATTCTGTGTAAATTACAATAACCATTGTACCCACTGTGATTCACAGCCCTACAGTCTGTGGTTCACAGTTCCTGTCAACCACCTCCCAATTATGAAAATATGCCCAAAATGAAAAATATGAAAAAATATGTACATATTTTGATTAAATATGTAGAAATATTTATTTATTTTAATCAAATATGTATAAATATGCGATAACATCCAAATATGTGGAAATATGTGAAATAAAAGTAGACTCAAACGGCTTAAAAAGTGTCAGTATGAATACTTCTAGTTGAAAAACGTCTGTAAATTGCCTAGAAAAAAAATATGTAAATACATACGAATCCGTTCCCTACATATTACAAAGAGAAAACAGATTATATAAAAAAGAATTAATAAAATTTAAGAGCTGAAAAACAATAAGGATAGTTATGTATAATTTTTTAATTTTAATTATGATACTTGATAGTAAAATTATTTTATTTTGCTCTCTTAAATAATCAGTTTAAAAGAGTTTAAGTTGTGTTAATAGATGATTGTAAAGTACTTTTAACCAGTTTAACGGTGTGCAAGAACAATGTAAATATAATTTTTTTTTTTTTCTTAGTTTTTTTGTGCAAAACATTCATAGTGACCTCTAACCTTCAGTTCTGTAAGTATTTGACCTTCTGAGTGTAAAACCAAGTGCTAAGACAATTTCTCACCCCTCTTTATTTATCTTCCAATTCTCCATTCTCAACTCTAAAGATGAGTCTCAGCAACACATCTAACTCCAAATCATCTCCCGCCAGCTTGTCTACTTCCTCTGTAAGTTCAAAAACAACTAAAAAAAGAACAATCTCACCTCACAGCTCTCCCCCCAAAGACAAAAAGAAAAATGCTCCGCCTGCAGCAACTACGAAAACAAGCCTAGCAAGCAAACCCACTCTGTTCCCCGAGCTGAATCCAGAGCCTAGCAGTGCAACTGCAAATTCCATGCCAGACACAATAGTAGCTCCAGGAATACTCACCTACAACCCGTTCACTCCCCTAGCTACTCCAGATGAAATGCCTGCATCTGTGCCTACTCAGTCTCAGAAAATACCGAAACCACCGCCAATATATTTAAAAAAACGTAACCAAGTACGCTGATCTTTGTAAAGCACTGACACAGTTAATTGGTCCAAACTGTTTTACATGCAAAGCCCGAGCAACTGATTTAATTATACAGGCGAAAACAGTTGACGGCTACAGACAAATAATCCACTACCTCAGGGAGAAAAAAGCAGAATTTCATACCTACCAACTTGAACAGGAGAAAGCATATCGGGTAGTAATAAGGTATCTGCATCAAAGCACACCTCCCGATTTAATAAAAGAGGAACTAGCGGAACATGGGCATATTGCCCGCAGTATCACTCCAGTTATTCATCCTGTTACAAAGCAAACATTACCACTTTTTTTCGTTGACCTCGAGCCAAATAATAATAACAAGGATATTTTTGACCTAGAATTACTTTGCTACACGAGAATAACAGTTGAGGAACCTCACAAACAGCGGCTTATTGTGCAATGTAAACGTTGCCAAGAATATGGTCACACCAAAAGTTATTGCCAGCATCGACCAAGGTGCGTCAAGTGCGCTGGCGAGCACTTCACTCAAGAATGTGGCAAGCTCACCATAGAACGTCCTAAATGCGCTCTTTGTGATGGAGAACATCCTGCGAACTATAAAGGATGCATAGTCCACCGGGAACTTCAACGCTCAAGAAGAAGACCGCCAGTTTACGACCATCCCTCAGCCCTCAACAGAGTAGCTGCGTCTGTTCAGCAACCTGCTGCTTCGGCCTCATCAGGGAACCTCCCACGGAACAACATTTCAGCCAACGTCAACGATTGTTCATCTTATGCCCGAGTGGTCGCGGGTCCGCCGCCGCCTCAGCAGTCAGCCTCTCCTTCCGACATTACCACTTTGCTAAATTCTTTCCTTTCTGACTTCAAATCGCTCCTTACTCCTCTCGTCACTCTTCTCACCACCGTTGTCAACACCTTACTTCCCCGTCTCGCTCCTTAATGCCTCTAACTCAGTTCTCTCTTACTATATTATTATGGAATGCAAACGGACTAACTAACCACAGACAAGAGCTGGACATCCTCCTACACGACAGACGGATAGACATTGCCCTTATAACAGAGACCCACTTCACTGAGAAAACACGCTTCTACATCAATGGCTACCAAACCTACAGAACTGACCATCCTGATGGTACTGCACATGGCGGTTCTGCTATTCTCATAAAAAATTCATTATCTCACTTTCCCATTCCATACAATGCCTCAAACTACATACAACCTACTGTGATCTCTCTCCAAAGTGAACCCTTCCACTACAACATTGCTTCAGTGTACTGTCCACCTAATCACACAATCCTTCAAAACCAATTTCTATCCTTCTTCCAGTCTCTGGGTCCCAGGTTCATAAGCGGTGGGGACTACAATGCGAAGCATCCTCGCTGGGGTAGTCGGGTGGCAAACCCAAGAGGACGCCTACTCTACAATGCACTCTCTCTAACTAGCTACTCATACATATCACCTTCTCAACCAACTTACTGGCCGACTGCTCCCAATAAACTCCCTGACTTGCTTGACTTTTTCATCTGCTCTAACATCTCATCATTTCATACTCACTCATTCACCTTAAATGAACTCTCCTCTGATCATAGTCCAGTCATCCTCACAATAGACATCCACCACAAACTTAGACCACCAAAACCAACGCTAATAAACGGACCTTTAGACTGGGACTTCTTCAGAGACTTACTTGAGAAGAAAATTGACCTCAAAATACCTCTCAAAACACCCCAAGAATTAGACAATACCGTTGATCACTTCACTGCCGCCATCCAGCAGAGTATCTGGCAAGCGACGACTAACTGCACCGCTAAAAAACCTGCTCGCATACCTTATAACTTACCCCTCTATTTGCGCACACTCATAACTAACAAACGACGAACGAGATCTCTCTGGCAACGTACAAAATACCCATCTCATAAACAACAACTTAATCACCTGACAAACCAACTTAAAAAAGAACTCCGTAAATACTACAACAAACAATACACCGAATATACCAAATCTCTGACTACTGAAGACAACTCCCTTTGGGCTGCCACTAGACGTATTCTAAAATTTCAACCTACCTCCTCTTCTCTTCGTACTACTGACGGTTCCTGGGCTAAATGTGACTCGGAAAAAGCTGAGCTATTTGCAACGCACCTTTCAACTGTCTTCATTCCGCATCCTGACGTTCTCAACTCACAACATACTCAAGATGTTATTAGGGACTTAGACATACCTTTACCTCTTTCTATGCCTCCAAAACCGTTCACACCCTCCCAAGTCAAGCAAGTCATTATTAATCTCAATAAAAAAAAGAGCCCTGGTTACGATCTAATTACTGCCAACATCCTACTCCAACTACCCAAAAAAGCAATAGTCTTCCTCACTACCATTTACAACTCTATTCTCAGAACTACTTACTACCCTATACTCTGGAAATTTTCTACAGTTCGAATGATACCCAAGCCCAACAAACCGACTCAACTACCTTCTTCCTATCGACCGATAAGCCTACTGCCTCTCTTGGGCAAAATATTCGAGAGACTTCTGTTACCACGCCTCTACGAAATTACAGAATCTCTCGAAATTATACCGGACCATCAGTTTGGTTTCAGAAGCTGCCACTCGACGATCCAGCAGGCCCATCGTGTTGTAGACACCATCGCTTCTTCACTCGAGCGAAAACAGTACTGCGCTGGAGTATTCCTCGATGTTTCGCAAGCCTTTGACCGAGTCTGGCACGAAGGTCTACTGTGGAAACTAAAACACATCCTTCCTAGCACTTATTACCTCATACTCAGCTCTTACCTCTCTGACAGATTCTTTCAAGTTCTTCAAGGCACTACTCACTCTTCCATCTATCCCGTCCTTGCTGGTGTGCCACAGGGAAGTGTCTTAGCTCCTCTTCTTTACACAATCTACACTGCCGACTTACCTTCTAACCTTAATACCTCTATTTACACCTTCGCTGACGACACTGCCATTCTCTCCACACACTCTGACCCTATCCTCGCAGTACGCTCACTACAGTCCCACCTTCACTCAATAGAACCTTGGTTAGAAAACTGGCGTATAAAAATTAACCCAACTAAATCTAAATACATAGTCTTCACACTCAAACGTCAAACTCCGCCACCTGTCTTCTTACATCACACACCTATCCCACCAGCCGACCATGTGCGGTACCTTGGAATGTACCTAGACAAGAGACTTACCTGGAACCCCCATACGAGACTTAAACGTACCGAACTAAACAAACGATACAAACTTCTAGCCAGGCTACTCGACAAACGCTCAAAACTCTCACTACAGAACAAACGACGACTCTATACAGCCCTTCTCACACCAATATGGACTTACGGACTCGAACTTTACGGTACAGCTAAAAAATCCAACCTCAATAGACTACAAACACTGCAATCCAAAATTCTCCGCCGCATACTAGACGCTCCATTCTATGTAAGCAACCACACTATACATACAGATCTCCAAATTCCACTTATCTCCGAACTTGCCAAAATTCGATACAAAAATTTTCACCAAAAACTCTCACTGCATCCCAACCCTTTAGCTGCAAACCTGTCTTCAACTACGCTACCCTCCAATCCTCGAAGACGGCTGAGGCGCCGTTGGCCCCGTGACCAACTGGGTGACTAACGGCGGCCATCAATGGATGACCGTCATTCACGTATGCCACGCTATTGACATACTTTCATCGCATTTACCTATTGTACCTGTAGGTACAGGTGTAAATTTCATTAAAAGGATAATAAAAAAAAAAAAAATTATGATACTTAAGTCACGCGGGACAAAGTAGTCGCTACTCCTACATTCTTACCTATTCGAATAAAAAGTACGATAAAGTATTACAAATTTACTGAATTTGTGTACTTAGTATGTCGATTCTTCATCATTGAGAGATCTCTTGAGAGATACACCACCACCACCGTCTTCCAGGCCGAGGTTCTTGCAATTAAAATATGTGCTGAGGTAAACATGAGAATGGATCCTAGAAACAGAGAGATCTGCATCTTTTCGGACAACCAGGCTGCACTGAAGGTCCTTACTTCTTTTAGAATTACCTCTTCCCTGGTCTGGGAATGCAGAAAGGCCCTAGAACTACTGGCTCGGCTGGAATGGGTGCCGGGCCATGTAGGGATCAAGGGGAATGAAAAAGCCGATCAGCTGGCCAGGAACGGAGCTAACACTCCTTTCATCGGCCTGGAACCTGTCCTGGGGCTCAGAGATTGGATCTGAAGGGAGCCCGAAAAGAACTGGATAATGTGTTCTGGGGTCAAACACGGCATTAGTGTCCATGCCCTTGCTGTGTAAACAAAGAACCTAATAGACTCTGGGCTTGGGCAGAAATCAGATTACTCTGATTACAGGTCTATTCAAGGGGCATGGCAGGTTCAGGAAGCACCTGTACAAGGTTGGGCTTATAAGCTCGAAACCGTTGTGCTGATTGTGCCAGGAAAAGGAGGAGGCGGCCTCTACTTGTTGTCCGGAAAACCTTGATTGATGCTATGAAACCTTTGGATCTTTGAGATCAAAGGAGATAGTAGCGCAAAAAGAGCTAGTAGGGAAAGTCCTCAACCTCTTTAGTAGGGAAGGTTAGTAGATCCAAAGGGGAAGGCACAATAAGCCTTTTGTTGTTGCGGTGCCTTGGGGCACAGGTCCCGTCTCGTTGGTAATTCTAATTCTTATGCCGATTCTTGCAGAGAAATGTTTTTTAACCGCATCTACTTCAATACGTCATTGGAGTGATACCAGATTGATGGTTTCTCCACACTATAGTGTAAAAAAAATCAAAAGTAAATTTCTAGGCATCAATTATGAGGATCAGATCGTCCTAATTCTGAGGCAAGTATCTCTGTTTATATGTAGTAAAGGTTAACGGGACTGTAGGAATTAGTTCAGTGTTTATAGTAATGGATACTCGCCGCGTAAAAATCCTGAATGTCACCAGGGATTAGGGATTAACGGATTAGCTCAGTGGTGAGCACACTGGATTCCTAAGCGGAAATTCCAGGTAACAGCTGCCGGCCATTAGAAGCTTCTTACAGCTTACTGGCTGGTGATAGACAGTGTTGTCTGTAACGAGATACTGAACTGTCCAGAGGCCAGCATCACATTAAAAATATCTTCAGGCGCCATTACCATAGCCCACCCTAATTAGGAGGGGAAAAAATGAGAACATTTAAAACAGAATATCCTCTTTAATTAAGCAACATAAAAGTGAGACAGGAAGTTATGAAAATGGAAGGAACTAAGATAACCGTACAGAAATCCCAAGTGTGGTCGAGCTAACCTCTGGGACGCCTAGAATATGAATAGCCTTGCGGGCGGCAAAGTATTACAACTATACCATTCGCCCATTCCAGTTAAGATAGTAAATTAATATTAGTTGACTCAATAGTAGGATAGTTGAGATTCAGGTGGCAGTGTGTAGAGCAAGTACCAGTGTGGGTGGTAACATGTGAAGGAGGTACGAAGGTTGGTAGCATTGGATGCGTGTTAGTTGGCACAATTAGCCAACTGGGACTGAGCAAGCATTACCAGTGGAGTTGGATACACTGAGAGAATGAGAAATAGTACAATCATCTACACGGCTAACTCTATTACAGAATATAGTAGCGTTCGTATTTCATAACTAGCACCCTCAGGCGAACAGTGTACCACACACTAACACTTACTGAATATATTTAGCTATATATATATGTTGTAATACCTCTGGCTAAACCCTATCCCCAAACTCTTATTACCCATACCAGGAAGAACTCCCTACATCGTAACGTTGTATAAACAATTGCTACGGCATATATCCGAATAATTAGATTATTTGTAATTTATGTGCAGTACAAAATTACATATTACACCAAGACCAAGACAAATATAATGTACTTTACACGCGAGTCTACATGTACCCGATTATTTTGGGTTCTCCAGAAAAAACATAAACGAATGACCTAAATACATTTTTTGTTTTGTTTTATTCCTTCTTTACTAAGGCATTTTCCTTTAAAGTGTAATAAATATATCAGTTTGAGAGAGTTAAGATTGTAATTATCTTCTCATCTTCTAATACGAAGGTCGTTTGAAAAGTCCGTGCAAAAATAAAAACTACTTAATTTATTGGGGTAAACCTTTTTTATTTTTCAACATAGTCTCCTTTTAGGCTTATACACTTCGTCCAACGCTGCTCTAGTTTGTTGATCCCTTCCGAATAATAGGATTTGTCCAAGTCTGAAAAATAGCCATTCGTTTCTGCAATCACCTCCTCGTTTGAATAAAATCTTTTTCCCGCCAGCCATTTCTTCATATTGGGGAACAAATAGTAGTCCGAGGGAGCCAAGTCTGGAGAATAGGGGGAATGTGAAACGAGTTGGAACCCTATTTCCATTAATTTTGCGACCACAACTGCTGAGGTGTGAGCTGGTGCATTGTCGTGATGGAAAAGGACTTTTTTGTGGGCCAATCGTGGGCGTTTTTCTTGCAGCTCGGTTTTCAAACGGTCCAATAACGATGAATAATATGCACCAGTAATAAGTTTTACCCTTTTCCAGATAGTCGATGAGGATTATTTCTTGCGAATCCCAAAAGACAGTCGCCATAATCTTTCCGGCCGAAGGAACGGTCTTCGCCTTTTTTGGCGCAGATTCCCCCTAGGTAACCCATTGTTTAGATTGTTCTTTGGTCTCAGGGGTGTAGGGATGTATACATGTTTCATACACAGTGACGAAACGACGCTTAAAGTCCTGCGGATTCTTCTGGAACAGCTGCAAACCGTCCTTGCAACACTTCACACAATTTCGTTTTTGGTCAAGCGTGAGCAATCGCGGCACCCAACTTGCGGATAGCTTTGTCATGTCCAAATGTTGATGCAAAATATTCTGTACCCGTTCATTCGAGATGCCCACAGCACTAGCAATCTCACGCACCTTCACTCTTCTGTCATCCATCACCATATCATGGATTTTATCAATGATTTCTGGAGTAGTAACCTCAACAGGGCGTCCAGAACGTTCAGCGTCACTTGTGCCCATATGGCCACTCCGAAAATTTTGAAACCACTTATAAACTGTTATAATCGAAGGTGCAGAGTCACCATAATGTTTATCAAGCTTCTCTTTAGTCTCCTGAGGCGTTTTGCCTTTCATAAAGTAGTGTTTAATCAACACACGAAATTCTTTTTCGTCCATTTTTTGAAAATCACTCGACTTCCTCGATTCAAACGAATGCCAAACACAAAGAAATAGACCGATCTGGCTGAAACTTGGTGTGTGTTCTTCCAAGAGATGCTACTAACTAAACATAACCTCGATACGCGCCAGTGGTGCTATCTTTCTGACTTTGCACGGACTTTTCAAACGACCCTCGTATTATGTTTCTTAGGTACATTTCACAACAGTAAACATGGCGTCTCAATGTGAAGGTTTCATAATTAATTATTTTCGAGATTAAAAGCAAGTAAAGCCTATTTTTCAGGCGGGGCTTAACGTCTATCCACCAATTACGTATCGTGGACAGGGGCAGAAGCTCATTCTTTACTGTTAATACTTTTTTTTCTAACAAATAGAAAAGAAATAGGTTTATGCGGGATTCGAACTGGCGATCTCTCGCTTATAAAGCAAAGTTCTTAGCCACTAGACCAACAAGCGCCCTATATTTTCGAGATTATTTAGTTTGTAAAAACTGTTATTTCATTAAAATGTAACCGTTCAATGATACCACAGTGTTCACATGATCAGGTTTGACACTCTTTAACAGTACAAATATGGCAGGTCCGTACATTACACACACACACACACACACACACACACAAAAGAGTTAAAAAAATCAAAATCTTTTTTTTAGAAAAACTGTAAAATCGATTCGATTCAGATTTAGACCAAAATATTATTTTGTGTCCATCTAAAAGAGTTTTCAATGAATTAAATAACTTGATAAACTAACACTCTTGAGTGCTCGTGAACACGTTTTCTTGCAAAACAAACGTAATTTCTCATACGAAGATAAAAGGAATCCTGGAAAATGATACACCGTTTGAAAGCCCATTAAACAAAGAAACTTTTATAAAAAGTGCCAGCACCTAGGTCTGATAATGATCACGTAAGGGTCTAATGAGTTTTCTTAAAAATGTCGATTACTTTTATTTTTCCAGCATCCGGAGGAAGATTGAGGCTGTTTGGAGAATAACTTATGCTTCGAAATGGTATCAATTTTTAGAAAATTTGTCTGTCTCTCTAACCGTGTCATCAGAATCGAATTCGGACTAAAGATTTTTGAGTAATAACATTTTTATTGGTAAAAAGTAATGATTTTAGAAAAGAAAAATTAAAGTGACGTCACTCAAGAACAGTGGAAAATACGAAGTTGGCCAATACGTCATTGAACTCCACTTTAGATGTACTACACACAGTAGGCCTATGGACAATACTTACTGGTTCACCCTGTATAGACACCCAGGGGTCTATTTAACAAAAGTAGGGGTCTATCTGAGCCAGGGGGTAGAAGGAAAAACAATTTCGAACCCAATATAGCGAACCTTGCAAAGAAATAACAGGCACACCCATCTCATTAATTAAGAAGCAATACTGTAGTTACTTTACTTATTTATAATTACTTATTATTTAATAAATATTAAGGTATTTAAATTTCAACATTAAGACATTTTTCATAAAACTATTGTTACATAAGTAAAATTACTTTAATAAATGTTTAAAATCATAAAATAAATGTACAAACACAGTACCTAATAGATAGTTTTATTTTAATTAACTGAAAATTACTTTTATAGGGGTCGATGGAGATTTCGAAAAATTATATAGGGGTCCATGATCAAAAACGTTTGGCGACCCCTGACGTAGATAGAACTTTACTTTCTTACGAAGAGAAAAAATAAGGTAAAAAGATACTGAAGCAACACTAATTTTTAGATTAATTAGTGAATCCATCAAGTATTAATTACTTTTCAATAATTAAATTGAACCGTTTAAAGGAAATTGTTAAAAAGTATAGATAAAGGCACCTGTGGAAGGAATTTTACATACAGAAACATGGACACATAACTTAAAATTAAAGTGGTGCTGAGGCACGAAACAAATGTAAAGTGGCGTCATAAAGTATGGCGGAGCCGGTGCAGCTGTGTAGAGGGCCTCATTTTTGTTAAGTTCTGTGTCCATTAACGAGAAAGTCGCTAGTACGGGGTATTGCAGCCAACACCACCAAGTGGCCTTTTACTAGTGCTACGTTAAATTAATCGTACATTACTTTAGATCACCAGCTACGATACAGCTTTGTGCACAGAGCGCTGTAAAACATTATTGTAAACCTGGCTTCCAAAGTATATGTTTTGATGTACATTAACTATTTTTAATTAATTAATTTGATGTACATTAATTTTTAATAATTAATTTTTAATTATTTTTATTTTTTCCTGTACTATAATAGGTAGAACTCCTGCTAACCCAGTCAATTCACTTGTGTTTTGCCTTCTTCTGCAACTGTTAAGTATTTGATTGTCTCCTCTACTTTATGGTGTCTCCAAAAAATAAATGTAAGATGAGATAAGATTCTAGTAGGGCGGCTTCAAGGCCTACGCCACTGCGACCCATTTGGATCTATTGTGGCTCCCACCACTCTAGAGCTCGCTCTTCAGACCTATCCGTTTAATCAGACTCTTAATTCTGGAAAGCGACTCCTGGGTAAAGCTCTCAGGCCTTGAATTTTCCTCCCTGAGGAGTAACATCCTGAGCCAGACACGAAACGTGCAGTGCCATTTCCTCTTCTTCCTGACAGATCCTACAAAGGCTATCTGCCAGGCATATGTAATGCATGTATTTTCTGAGCCTACCATGGCCGGATAATAAGCCTACAATTACACTGATAACCACACAGCCTTGGCGGATTAATTCTGCAGTCAGTCTTGGCAAATAGCCTAACTTCGTCTGTCTCTCCCTCGTGAAAAATAAATGAAAGACTAAGGCTAAATTCTCAACTCACTAAAAAAACGGCAATTTATTCATAAAGTATAAAACATACATGACTAAACTAGGCGCCACGGTAGCCGAATGGTTAAAGGCGAGACCTGCGAAGCTAATATTGTATTGTGGTACTGGGTTCGATTCCCCGGTCTTAGGCCCTGGATTTTATTTAATGGTTAAATAAAAGAAATTTACAGTAAATTATGTTTGCTAGTCGCCTCAGTCCACGACACCTAATTGGTAGTTGGACGTTAAGCCCCGCCTGAAAAAATAGGCGATTACTTTACTTTACTTTCTTAAAAGACTTAACATCACTAAAGGGGGCAGAAATCTGGTTTGAACACTCTCTGAAGTCTTCTTGTTCTTGGCCATGATTCTGGCTTCCGCCATAGTTCTAGATCTTCTCTTTTAGCTTCAACTTTCCAGGAAATACTTCTTCTTCTTCTTCCTCTGGAACGATTTCCCATTACTTTCGTTTCGAAAGCCTTTCATGGGAGAAATGTCCAAACTAAAGGCAGCTGCGCTATTATCCACCTGGTCAATGAAGACCTAATGGTCGTGTTTTGAATGCTTGCTTTGTTTTATTCCTTCTACTTTTCTTAGATACCAAGCATGTCACAGGCTTGTAGTAGTCTGTTCTTGTCCGACTCTCAACGGAACCTATGGCTGCATTACAATCAGAAGAAATACAAAAAGAAGGGAAAGAAATATTATTAAATTTATATAAATATATTCTTACCAACATAAGCATAGATAAGGGTATATTACCGAATGCTTCAGTAATAAACTTTAGCATAATGAATCACAATTAGCGGGCAATTTAGCAGGAGGAAGGTAATCGGAAGCTCAGGGTGGGACCAAACTCCCAAGAACTCCCAGCAGATAACCTCATACAAACTATTGAGCGAGTTCAAGAACTAATTATCAAGTTATTAATGCAAGCACCCCTCCCCATATGTAGGATTCCCGCCCATTTTAAGCTCTATTAATAATTTCATTAAACGCTATTTTCATTTAAGAAGGTGAAGCCCGTACGCCAAATTCTAAACTCAATAGAAACTGACAATGTTATTGTTAAAATACTCGCATAAACAAACAAAAATAACCCGATATCGTTATAACGGGTGGAGAATGTGGCTAGAATTTCCCTTACTTACTATTCTCTATGTTCTTCAAACTCTAAACGTTTGAGTTGTACTTGAGCCGTTCATTGCACAACTCGGATTACCTCCATAAAACAAAAACAAAAAATGGAGAAATGCGATGAAATAATGTAAGTACACTGTTTTTTCTCATTCGGTTTGTACATTTAATAAATTGTAACACAATTTGAGTTGAATTATCGCAAAGATTTATAATAGAGCAAGAAGTTAATCAAAATAGCTTCTGAAATAAATTATTTATTATTCAATGTCGTTTAATTGTGTTAATCTTTATTAACTCAACCGACGGGGCAAATCACTGTTACAGCTAATTGACAGACAATCAAAACTACCACTGGAACATAAACGATTAATATACAACAGCGTACTTAAACCGATCTGGACTTACGGGACTTGAGCTGTGGGGTTCAACCAAACATTCCAATTCACAAAAGATCCAGTCCTTCCAATCAAAAATACTCCTTCAGATTACGAATTCTCCATTTTATGTCTCTAACTCTACCCTCCATAACGATCTCAAAATCTTATACGTAACTGACGAATCTAAATCTAAATATAGAAAATTCTTTGACTCTCTTCTATTCTGTACAAATCCTCTTGTTCAAAACCTTGCTTCCACAACGATGCCAGATCGTCCTTCACGACGATTGAAATGCAGTTCGCCTCGAGACCAGCCTCAGTAATGTAAGAAACTCCAGCGAGAGTTTTACCGGTTGGACAGCTTCTCTCCTCAAGCTGATCCAGTCATGAAGTCTTCTATCATATTCACTGATTACATTTTATTCTTTTTGTAGATTGTGAATAACAAATAAATTAAAACAAAAAATCTTTAATCTTCTAAATTATTATTATTTAAGGCGCGTCAACATCTGAGGTTATTGGCACCCGTAGCTTTTTTTCAATGCACTACCGGCCTCCGGGCAATATACTCTTGTTACAGAGAAAACTGTCTATCACCGGACAGTGAGCTGTGTAAGGAGCTCTTAGGAAGAGAAAAATCTAAGGGCCAGCAGCTGGATTCGAACCCGGGACCTCCGCGTGGGAATCCAATACGCTAACCGCATAGCTCATCCCTTCCTTTTAATTTAATAATAATTAAGAAATCTAGTAATAAAACGACATTCCAAGTTTGTTCTATACAAAGTTTCTTTCTTGAGACTTGATAACATAGACGACACAGTAGCCGAGCGCTTCAAGAACCGCAAAGCTAGGAGTTATTTCTGTAGTACAGGGTACGAGTCCCGGTCTAGGCATTGAAACTGATTTTATGGTTAATATGAGAATTTAATAGTAAAGTATATCTGGTTTCTTCCGTCCACGATACAAAAATTAGTATAGTTGGACGCAAAGCCGCCTGAAACAACAGGCATTCCTTTACTTTACTTTTCATTGTTTTCAACAAATATTACGTATTACGCTCACATTGAATGAGAGTTGAAGAGAGCTTTCCAAAACAAGTATTTCCCGTTTAATCTCAATTATGAAGCTTTGAAACGATTGCTTTAACCCTTCCCTTTAACCATAAGCAGTAAGAGGACATAAAAGGAATGCTCAAATATGACGGATTTTCGATACATTACATACCCATAAGAACACTTTTACAAATTTATTACCTAAAGACAGAATTGGAAATGTACCAAAAGGCTTAGTAAAAGGTAAAAATGGAGACGCCCTCTTCTTTACTAGCAAAAGAAAGAACCATCAGCCTGACAAATACAAGCTTAGATATTGGAAAATGAATAACTTTAAAGCTCTTTTAGAAGATCTATTACATAAAACCAATTTTGTAGAATTATTTATTTTTTATTCAGAGTGAAATAGAATGTGTGGGTAAGATCTAAACAATGGAATAAGGAGAAGTAAAGAAGGAACATATTGCTAGAGAGAAGACTATATAAATTGGTATTCTTCTTCGAGGTAAGAGGTTCACCACATACTCAAGTCAAACCAGACCACCACAAGTGGGGGCCACTAATATTACGTTTCCTCAGAGCAACAGGCTTCTTCTTTCTTTCCTCAAAGAGCTAATACCGTATAAAACAAAGAAATAAAGATAAGAAAAATATTACGTTATAAAAGTAAATTTTTCACATTTTTAATAAATCCTAAATTAAACCAACTAATATTAAGATTATAAAAACCTCTCAAGTGGGCGGCTAATTTTTTATCATTTTTTTTTCCTCTTAAGAGTAATGGCGGTCATTTTCCAGAAATGAGTTCCAGAGGGTGATATTTGTTTTGAAAACTTTGGGTCAATTTTCTGTTTTCCAGGGCGAAATTCCCTCAGGGATGAGGTTAGAGTTTTCGACAGCTAAGAAGAGATTGAGGGTTCAACAATCTCCTTTGATACCTTTGATTTATAGAAAATTGTTCTCTCTAGTAACATATACGGAAAAGAACGCTTGCTTTAAAGTACAAAAAAACTACGTCATAAATTTGTGGCGTGTTTTACGAACAAAATCTCTCCAAAAAATTAAAAAATTACGCGATTTTTTTTAATCACCTCCTGTTTTTGCAGAGAAAATGTTGCAATTATGCAGAATTTCATATTTTTATTTTGAACGTTCGATTACTGAAGTATAATTGGCGTGAGGATGAGTGGATATGATCTGATTGATCATTGAACATTGAGCACTGATCCCTAAAATAATCGTAGAACCAATGGCTGGCGACAGAACACTTTAAGACAGTCTCTGAACTTGGCGATTGCTGGGAATTTTGAGATAAGATACTAAGGTAGCCGAAGAAAGAGCCATCTGGTTAGTATGTATTCTTACTTGGAGAGAACTAAATACTCTAAATATTTAGTACAGTTTTCTTTCAGAAAGATTATTGGTTCGAAGTTTTCGGATGCCTTTAGAGGGAAGTGAAGTCCTAGAGTTACAGAAGATGCAAGGCAATACTTGACTTCTAAAACATAATTCTGCTTTTTGGCCCCAACCAATTACTACATGTCATTATAATAATGGCTAAATATCCAGTGAACAACCAAATAATTGTTGAAAATGTGGTTATTTACGCAGTGATGGATAATATTTTTCATTTTATCCAACGTAGATTTAGATTTAGATTTTACTCGGCGGGACGGGACCCACGCCCCACGGCACTGCAGCCATCAAGAGGCTTATTGTGCCTTCCCTTGAGTCTAGTAGGTGAAACCTCCCCTTCTGAGAAGGTAGAGGGCTTTCCCTACCAGTTCCTTCTGCGCTACAATCTCCCCTGGTCTCAAGGTACCAAAGATTTCGTAACGCAGTCTCTCTAGTACAACGCAATCAAATAGCAGGTGAGAGGCCGTTTCTTCCTCTTTCTGGCACAATCTGCACATCGGTTCATCGGTTCCGAGCTAATAAACCCTACCTTGTGCAGGTGTTTCCTGAACCTTCCGTGCCCTGTGAATAGGCCTGTAATCAGAGTGATCTGATTCCTGCCCAAACCTAGAGTCACTTTGGTTCTTTGTTTGCACAGCAAGGGCATAACCCTCTTGCTGTGCTTGACCCCAGGAAGCATCACCCAGTTCTTTTCATGTTCTCTCCAGATCCAGTCTCTGAGAGCCTCACGAACTGCACCCCTAGTGATCCCCAAGACTGGTTCCGGGCCAATGAAAGGAGTACTAGCTCCATTCCTGGCCAACCGATCAGCTATTTCATTCCCCTCAATTCCCACATGGCCCGGCACCCACTCAAGTCGGACTTTGTTGTGCCGAGCCAGTTGATTTAGAGCCTTTTTACACTCCCAGACCAGGGAAGAGGTAATTCTAAAGGAAGAGAGAGCCTTCAGTGCCGCAAAAAATGCAAATCTCCATATTTCTAAGATTCATTCGCAGATTTTCCCAAGCGTAACACGAATATACGAGTATTTTGTATATCTGGTCAGTTTCAGACTTATATCCATCACCATAGGCAGAATAATCAGTTTAGTGTAGAGATTTTGACTTCACTTACGTTACTGTCTCGCATTACCCTTTAGGACTCAGATTCATCAGATATTCGTCAGGATTTATGATAATTGAACTTAGTAAACATGTGTAACGGAAGACAGCTTAACAAGCAAAAAAGTTAAGTTTTAGCTAAACACCCAGAGTGGCTTATTTCTTTGCTTTAATCCGAACTAGAGGATTAAGGAGAGTCAAAGGATAATAAGAAGGATTAGGATCGTTGGTGAGAGGTTAGTCTCGTAGAATTTGCGATTACGACATTTGATTGGTTCATTTTGAAGCATAATATCTTCCGTTGATGTTTCGTCCGAGGACTTTGGATTGGATACGATAGAAGTGGAGCTGCTCGGTAGAATGCCAAACCTTGCATCTGAATATCCGCAGTGGGTTTATGACAAGTTGTAAATTATTCTTTTGTTGAATATTGAGAGTTTCAAGAGTGTATGTTAAGTTGTAGGAGAGAAGTTTATATCGTTGATTGAAGTCAACTCTTTTTATTCTTTTATGAGGGTCCCATGTTAGTCGTTTTACCAAACATCCGAACCGTTGTTTAGTCGTTCTACAGTCGTTTATGAGGAAGGTTGGAGAAAGAATGTCACTGCAAAGGTTAAAAGAAACCATTTTTGCTTTATTACAGTTAACTTTTACTCCCATTTCGTTTGCCAGTCTTCTTGGAAATACAGTTGGTTCTGAACAGCTAGAGGCAAGATATTCGGAGCTATTTCGTGAGAACAATTGTTGCAGAAAGGGTGGGAATATTTGATGTAAAGAAGGAGAACAAAGAGATGGTTAATAACTTCATTGTAGAAAAAAAAACAAACTAAGAATTTAATAATGTTCATAACAGAAACTTGAGAATTCAATGCAGAAAATGGCGAACATTAAAGAGTACTTTTTTAAATTTTTACACAAGATTTAACGTTATATTTTTTTAAAAAATTATGATTTCATTTAAATGGTTAAAAATTTTACTATATAATTTTAAGGATTTAATTATCCTATTTTAATGACGCTGTTAACGAGATGAAATTATTTTTGGAATATTTGATACAATCAAGCTGGAGCATTAATGATTTATTAATTAGGGATTTATATTCAAGAGCGATTAACATGTTTGAGAGGGATGTTTGTGCAAGGTTTGGTAAAGCTGCTGAATGGACAACGAAATAATGGCAGGTCAGCAGTAAGATAATCTGAAGGTAAGATCGCCTGAATTTATAGACATTGAAACTTCAGTTTCAGCCAAACCATTGTTGCTAGCATAATATTCTCTCATCAACCAATAGTCTATGGCGCAAACAGATCGTATTTTAACACACAAATTTTGCTATAAGAAATTTCAATACAGATATTGTTATTACTTTTAAATGCCCGCGATGGTTTCTTTAATTAAGATACTAAAATACTGTGGGTGTCTAGCGCGGAAACGTTTTCTTATTCATAAAAGTCTTTCGCTCCTGTCGCCATTTGCAAAATTTACAAAAAAAAGATCCGTTTATCGCACTAGTCACACAAATAACTATTTATAGATGTGAATCTTCTACATAAATAAAAATGTATATCTCAGTGTATAAATCTTAAATCTCCAAAAGTTCTTTTGATCAATTGTTTTGAAATGTTGACACAACGTTGCTTTCGAATAAGGGCGTGTTTTTATATATCTATTATATAGATGTTACACCTGTGACAGTACATGTAAGAACATGTTTTTTTTACAGTGCCATCTGTTGGATGCAAAAGCAACACAAGCTATACTAAATATTTTTCCATTTCAATGTTTCCGACAAAGATTCATTTACGATTTCCAAATTTCTAATTTTACGATTCCATTGTTAAATTAATGTTCATTGATTTTTTAATGTGTAACAAATAGCCCTGAATCCATCGGCTACAACGTTGTGGCACGTTATGGCAAAATGATGCGTTAGCGAAAACACTGCTGTATTCGGAAGTGCCAACGTATTACGTATGGAATGCGAGCAGAAAATCATTTGAATGACGCAAACGAGGAGAGCGAGTCGACGGAACGGACAACCTGGCATATTTAAAGAAACTACGATAGACATACTGTTCACCGTGCATCCCAATACAAGATGAATGCTTCTTATAAATTTATAAATTTTATTTGCTTTTTTTTTAAAATACAATTTTTATAAAAGCTGGAGTCTAGCCTAGGTTTAATAGTCAATAATCATACAAGATACAAAAAAGCCACAAATAAACAAATTAATTATAATATACAAAACAAAACAAAAAAGTATTCCTTTAATTAATTATCAATTATCTTTTTATTACACTATATACATCAATATCGAGCAGAATTATAGCCAACGTTGGAGTTCTTCTTTTATTATTATACATTTTTTAACGAACACAGCAACAGATTTTAATTGTTTTCTACTTACACAATTTAAGAGGCGATCTAACTGGTCTAAAAGACAATAATTATTAGGCAAAATGTACTGGCCAATGTACTTTGTTCTGTAACTATTGAAGAATTTACATTCAATGAGAAAGTGGGCGACTGTGTCTCGCAAATTTTCTGAGCAAAGCTTGCAGTTAATTTCAGGATTAAATTTGTAAATTTTATTTTTTAAAATAATCCGTGGAAATTTTTCATTGGCTACTCTAATTTGTGAAAGAATTTTAGCAAACTCAAACTCTGCATTTAACCTTAAATACGATTCATCATCACGAAAACTACTGATAAATCTGATGTAGCTGTTATATCTACAGTTATAGATTCTACTAATGTCAATACTAATCAAGTGTAACTTATATGCATTAATTAAATTCTTTTTACTCTTTTTCACCTGATTAAAGTTGTTAGACATCCATAAATCTGATGCTCCAATTTTTTCAAGTGAACACAAAAGAGAACTACACCAGTTAAAGGGCATTAAGTGACAGTGAACCAATTTACACAATCTGTCATAACACAATCTAGGTATACGATCATCACCCATCTGTAACATGACCATCCACCAATTGATCAGTCTGACAAATACCTGAAAATCCAGGTGTACCCTGCTAGTATCAAATCTAACCAAAGCGTCAGGAGTTGTTCTGGGCAGCTGCAATAAGGATTTAAAGAAGTGGGTTTGAACCTTATCAAGTGAGTCGACATAAGGAGCGGCCCATACCTCGGCTGAATACAGTAAAACACTAGCAACCATTGAGTCAAACAACCTCTCTTTGGCTTCCCAAGAGTCGGACTTGCCCTTACGCAAAATATGGTGTACCCTACTTGATGCTGAAACAGCCAACGATTTACTGTGGTCACTTGCTTTTTTAAACTTACCATTAGATGAAAAAATGACGCCTAAATACTTGAACTCTCTGACAACTTCAATCTCGTTTTTATTATACAAAAGCTTCCTTTGTTTTCCCAGTTTTCCTCCCTTATGGAAAGACAAGATTTTCGTTTTATCCACATTAACCTTCAAAAGATTCGCTTCACTGTACTTGTGCAACAAATCCAACTTAAATTGAATGTCTTGCCATGAATAGGCCAGAATGACGATATCATCAGCGTACAGTAACATAAGTACATCATTTTTTTCATTAACACTGACACCAACCGCCCCGTGATCCCTGAAAAACTGAATAATATCGCACAAGTACAGCGAAAATAGGAGGGGGGAGAGATTTTCTCCCTGAAGCACGCCCTGTGATACATTAAACTCCTTTGTTGTGGCTCCATCATTATCAATGAAAATTACGGCTTTCTCATATTAGTCTTTAATTACGTTTATACATTTACCATAAATAGAATTTCCATTCAACTTTTCCCAAAGTTTTGCATGCGGAATGCAATCAAAAGCGCGCTGGAAGTCCACAAATATCCCATACAGTTTTGCTCTTTTAGTCCGGAGATTAATGCTGATCAAAGAGGCCAACGAGAAAATAGCATCCCTACATCCCCTTCCTCGTCTGAAACCCACTTGCTCCTCAGGAATGATCTGTTCACTCTCCACCCAATTTGTCAGCCGATTGGTTAGAATGCGAGTAAAAATTTTAACAATATTATTTATGAGGGCAATTCCCCTATAATTTGTAGGCTCAAGAGGATTTCCTCGTTTATAAATCATTTTCAGTTAACTTTTCCCCATCCTTTTGGGACTTTCCCTGATAGCCAAATAGTATTAAATAAATTTAACATATAATGTATCCAATTCGCAGGTAACGCCCTGTAGCATTCATTAATAATATTATCAGGTCCAGGAGCTTTGAACAATTTAATATTACTAACACTTTCGTTTAGCTCATCTAAAGTTATTTCATAGTCCAAAAAAGGATGGCCGGAAAATTGCGCTATACATTCAGAGATAGGATCGTTATTGTACACATCTGAAAGGAAAGATTCCCACATTTCTATACCAATCGGGTTCTTTTGAAAGTCTTTTTTTTTTAAATTATTTACAGCGGTCCAAAAGTCTTTACTATTTTTTACATTCCTTAAGCTCAACTTAATAAGCTCATAGTAACTTGTCTTAGCCCCCGCTACTACAAGATGAATGCTTCTTTCTTCGCATGCTGTTGGTAAATATTCCCGGTCTCAACATCTTTCCAGAAATTGAGAATTGTCAACGGCATTACACATGCCACTTTCCGCGGTGCATGTCAAGATCTGAATTTATTGGAGAACAACCTATACTGGGATGTACGAGGGTCGTTTGAAAAGTCCGTGCAAAGTCAGAGAGATAGCACCACTGGCGCGTATCGAGGTTATGTTTAGTTAGTAGCATCTCTTGGAAGAACACACACCAAGTTTCAGCCAGATCGGTCTATTTCTTTGTGTTTGGCATTCGTTTGAATCGAGGAAGTCGAGTGATTTTCAAAAAATGGACGAAAAAGAATTTCGTGTGTTGATTAAACACTACTTTATGAAAGGCAAAACGCCTGAGGAGACTAAAGAGAAGCTTGATAAACATTATGGTGACTCTGCACCTTCGATTATAACAGTTTATAAGTGGTTTCAAAATTTTCGGAGTGGCCATATGGGCACAAGTGACGCTGAACGTTCTGGACGCCCTGTTGAGGTTACTACTCCAGAAATCATTGATAAAATCCATGATATGGTGATGGATGACAGAAGAGTGAAGGTGCGTGAGATTGCTAGTGCTGTGGGCATCTCGAATGAACGGGTACAGAATATTTTGCATCAACATTTGGACATGACAAAGCTATCCGCAAGTTGGGTGCCGCGATTGCTCACGCTTGACCAAAAACGAAATTGTGTGAAGTGTTGCAAGGACGGTTTGCAGCTGTTCCAGAAGAATCCGCAGGAATTTAAGCGTCGTTTCGTCACTGTGGATGAAACATTGATACATCACTACACTCCTGAGACCAAAGAACAATCTAAACAATGGGTTACCAAGGGGGAATCTGCGCCAAAAAAGGCGAAGACCGTTCCTTCGGCCGGAAAGATTATGGCGACTGTCTTTTGGAATTCGCAAGGAATAATCCTCATCGACTATCTGGAAAAGGGTAAAACTATTACAGGTGCATATTATTCATCGTTATTGGACCGTTTAAAAACCGAGCTGCAAGAAAAACGCCCACGATTGGCCCACAAAAAAGTCCTTTTCCATCACGACAACGCACCAGCTCACACCTCAGCAGTTGTGGTCGCAAAATTAATGGAAATAGGGTTCCAACTCGTTTCACATCCCCCCTATTCTCCAGACTTGGCTCCCTCGGACTACTATTTGTTCCCCAATATGAAGAAATGGCTGGCGGGAAAAAGATTTTATTCGAACGAGGAGGTGATTGCAGAAACGAATGGCTATTTTTCAGACTTGGACAAATCCTATTATTCGGAAGGGATCAACAAACTAGAGCAGCGTTGGTCGAAGTGTATAAGCCTAAAAGGAGACTATGTTGAAAAATAAAAAAGGTTTACTCCCAAAAATTAAGTAGTTTTTATTTTTGCACGGACTTTTCAAACGACCCTCGTATGCATGCAACACTTTATATCCAAATCAAATTCGTGCATTATTTTCAATCATAGTGATCGCCTGCTCTCCTTCATCTCCAACAGAGTTATGGAAGAAAAATATAAATCGCACATGGCTGAAGATATTTTCCGTCGAATACGCTAGGAAAATTCCAATATGAACATGGATTTCACAGCTGAAATCTACAACGAAGCGTTGATAATGATCGAAGACTTGCGCTTAGAAATTGCGGACGAAGTTCTGAATCGACTGGGAATGCCATCGTCGAATCGATCTGCTGCTGCTTTTTTGTGGACTGAGCTACTACGTACGCTTGGCCGGGTGCAGCTAGTTAGCAACATGATGTTAGTCTTTTTGCCCAAAATGTCGGCAGCGCCGTTACTTCTTTCGTCCGCCACGTTCAACAGTAATAAGATAGAACTGAATACACTTAGAAGTTTTATTCGTAATGGTAATTATACAAAATAAATTGTAAGTTTTTATTTTTAACTCACAATTGTTTGTTTAGTTAACTAAACACAATTTCATTAAGGCTAGACAGAAAAATGAGCAATTATTTGCTTGCTGCGCCTGTGATAATAAATTTTTAATATATTTATCAGTGGTATAGTTCCTTGTAAACAACATGTTTAGTTTAATTTCATACATCAACTAAACGAGAGCTTGGGCAAAGAAGAAGCGCAGAGAAGAAGATAAAGAATCGGTGGTTGTTTTAATATTTCATCTGGACGGTTAGACGCCTCCGCGGTTGCTAAGGTGATCTATTTCAATATTTCTGGCGGCCCCAGCTCTCAGTTTGTCTATGTGTACGATGTTCTTGTAAAAGAAAACAATACTTGCTGCAAGGATTTTGTTTAATAAAGAACCAGCCCAGCGGCTGACATCACTTTTTTCTCAACTGCTCTTTGCTCCATACTCTCTGCTAACGGAAAAAAGAAAAATTCCATAATAAAATTATGTTTGCAGCATAGTAGCGTACAACAGCGTAAACAATTTACATCTCATTTCGTAAACAAATTTCCTCCCCCAGCAGTTCGGCTTTATCAAGTAAACAAAAGTAGTAAAATGAAATTTTTAAAACATTGTATTACAGATTGAAATAGAATCGAAAATAAGCTCCGATAAGGGAAAACCAATTAATATAGGCATTGATCACATTGCAGTTAATTGATCAATCATTAAGAAATTGTATGATTGAACAGCAAGGTTCTGTTTTTCTTTCACGAAACAAAATTTTTGTGATGTCCTTATGATTACGTGGGTGAATCAAATATGAACCGGACTTTTTCTTTAGAACATTTATTGGTACAGTAAATAAAATTTTGAATACACCTTATTTTTCTAAATAATCTCCTCTTTTATTTACACATTTTCCCCTCCAAATCGGACCTTTTTTAATTCCGTCATCAAAGAATGAATCTGGTCGTGTCAGTAGCCAATTGCGCAAGAACGTTTCTACACCATCGTCGTCGTCAAAGTGATGACCTCTCCAGGGGTGTAATGATGCACCCACTTTTCATCACAGGTGACAATGTGCCTCAAGAAAGCATCCCCCTCTGTTCGAAAAGTCTTTCACAGGCGGGGAACCCAACTTGCCGACACTTTTCGGTAACCCAAATCATCGGAAATGATTAATTGGGCACTCCCATACGATATTCCAACGTGGGCAGCAATTTCCCACATTTTAAGGCCAGCGGTCTCCTTCAATCATCTCACGGATCACAAGAACGTTCGCGTCACTGCTGCTTGTCTGAGTGCAGGCGTGCATGGGTGTCATTTTGCACTGACTCTCGGCCATTGGAAAATTTCTTTGTGCCAATTGTAGACCTTGGGTCCTTGAAAACGTTTTTTCAGCAAACTGTGCAGTTAGTCGACGCAAAATTTCGGCAGGTTTTACGCCCTGACCGGGACAAAAATTTAATAATATTGCGTTGCCCAACAGACATGTGTACCTCTTATTCAGACATGGCGCTACTAACAGCCAAACTGCTCTGGAGAGCCGGACTGAGTTACTCCGCTCCTCTTTACGAGGGTCGTTTGTAAAGTCCGTGCAAAAATAAAAACTACTTAATTTTTTGGGGTAAACCTTTTTTATTTTTCAACATAGTCTCCTTTTAGGCTTATACACTTCGTCCAACGCTGCTCTAGTTTGTTGATCCCTTCCGAATAATAGGATTTGTCCAAGTCTGAAAAATAGCCATTCGTTTCTGCAATCACCTCCTCGTTTGAATAAAATCTTTTTCCCGCCAACCGTTTCTTCATATTGGGGAACAAATAGTAGTCCGAGGGAGCCAAGTCTGGAGAATAGGGGCGATGAGAAACGAGTTGGAACCCTATTTCCATTAATTCTGCGACCACAACTGCTGAGGTGTGAGCTGGTGCGTTGTCGTGATGGAAAAGGACTTTTTTGTGGGCCAATCGTGGGCGTTTTTCTTGCAGCTCGGTTTTCAAACGGTCCAATAACGATGAATAATATGCACCTGTAATAGTTTTACCCTTTTCCAGATAGTCGATGAGGATTATTCCTTGCGAATCCCAAAAGACAGTCGCCATAATCTTTCCGGCCGAAGGAACGGTCTTCGCCTTTTTTGGCGCAGATTCCCCCTTGGTAACCCATTGTTTAGATTGTTCTTTGGTCTCAGGAGTGTAGTGATGTATCCATGTTTCATCCACAGTGACGAAACGACGCTTAAAGTCCTGCGGATTCTTCTGGAACAGCTGCAAACCGTCCTTGCAACACTTCACACGATTTCGTTTTTGGTCAAGCGTGAGCAATCGCGGCACCCATCTTGCGGATAGCTTTGTCATGTCCAAATGTTGACGCAAAATATTATGTACCCGTTCATTCGAGATGCCCACAGCACTAGCAATCTCACGCACCTTCACTCTTCTGTCATCCATCACCATATCATGGATTTTATCATTGATTTCTGGAGTAGTAACCTCAACAGGGCGTCCAGAACGTTCAGCGTCACTTGTGCCCATATGGCCACTCCGAAAATTTTGAAACCACTTATAAACTGTTCTAATCGAAGGTGCAGAGTCACCATAATGTTCATCAAGCTTCTCTTTAGTCTCCTGAGGCGTTTTGCCTTTCATAAAGTAGTGTTTAATCAACACACGAGATTCTTTTTCGTCCATTTTTTGAAAATCACTCGACTTCCTCGATTCAAACGAATGCCAAACACAAAGAAATAGACCGATCTGGCTGAAACTTGGTGGGTGTTCTTCCAAGAAATGCTACTAACTAAACATAACCTCGATACGCGCCAGTGGTGCTATCTCTCTGACTTTGCACGGACTTTTCAAACGACCCTCGTATATCTCCACCCAACTTATATTGTGACGTCTCGTTACTCACTTCACCTAAGTAGCGTCAATGAGAGAAGTCCGGTAAATATTTGAGTCACCTACGTATTTGATTCACGTTAGGGCCGCTAATACGCCAGAGATTTGTGACTGCAAAAACTACTTATCTTAACCCCCAAAAAAGAATTCCTCAAAGTTCTCTGGTCAATCTGCTGATCTCAATGAAATGTCTGAGAATATGATTGCCTACAACTGACCGAGATCCTCCATTAATATCTATAATAATATAATAATACCCCGTAGGGGGGAGTGGACTAGCCACTTCTTCAGGGAGCTTGGCGTCCCTGCGGTTATCCCAGTCTAACAACACTTCAACACACACACTGACACCCCTTCACACTTTCACACTACACCTAGGACCTGCAGAGGTAGTTGCTGTGTGCAGCTACTTGGGACTTAGCGAACCCACAGGTAAACTCGAGCTCCCCACCACACACAATCACTTACACCTTAACATTCACACTATACAGACGACTACACACACTGCACGAACAAGGACACGCACTCGTCGAGAGTCAGAGTATAAATATCTCTCCCTCGCGTGCCGTGGCGAGGCTTTGGGGCTAGGGTGGAAAAGAGGATCCTGGGCATTGAGGGAGACGTTGACCTGCGGGCTTCTTATCCCAACACATGTCTTTGGCCTCGGCTTCACCCAAGAGCTCCACCTGGAGGATACCCCTACTTCAGGAAATCGGCTAGGGAACACTGTCTCAGACAGGTTCCTAGGGGTAGGAAGGGGGTCGCGGGGGCACGGGTCGGTACCTGGTACCGGAACGTTGTCTTCCGCGGCACCGGTCTATGTTGGGGTGCGATGATCCATCCGGATAGTAACCGGATCCAATTGAGCGTCCGTGGAGGCGGGATCACGCGCCCTGATGAATCTTCGTTGATTGCTATGGAGAATCAACCAACCTTTTTCGGGCCTAGCCCACCAACTACCTCCCTTCACCCCACGAATCCCAATCCTTTCCTCTTACCTACATCGTCCCAAATCCTTACCGTTCCTACTACCAATAATCTCCAACTCCTTAACCCTCAACTCCCTACAATGGATACAACTGGCGGAAAACTCGGCATGGACATGGACACTGATTTAGGAACATCGACTTCTAGGGAGCAGATTACACTGCAACCCTATAGCCCTTCTTCCCCGCCAAGGAAGAAAGCCAAGGGTGGCCACAGGAAGGTAAGTGAATCATTTTTTAAATTTATTAATTTAGATGAAGACAACTGGGGAAGATTTTTTGTTTTGAAAAAGAAGGAAGGAACATTTTCAAACGAATGTTCCTTTAAGCTTCACAAGTTTATTAAAAGTACTTTGGGTAAGACTAAGAGTATCAGAAAACTTAACGATGGTTCAATATGTATTGAAGCGGATAACCGCAACCAAGTTAGAGCTATCTTGAACCTACAAAAATATATGGATACCGAATTGGAAGCTGGTCCCCATAAACGTTTAAATACATCGCAAGGTGTGATAACTTGCCGGGACTTTCTCAATAGTAGTATAGAGGACATAAAAGAAGGCCTAGCTGACCAAGGAGTTATAGAAGTGAGGAGAATAAAGAGGAGGCAAGAAGGATCCCTAGTGGATACCGCCTCTCTGGTCCTCACTTTCGATCGTCCTCAACCGCCGCAGATGGTAGATGCAGCCTTCTATAAATTAAAAGTGCGTCCATACATACCCTCGCCAATGAGGTGCTTTAAATGCCAAAAGTTTGGTCACACTGCTATGAGATGTAAGGCTGCAGAACCGGTGTGCATTTGTGGTAAATCTATTCACGAAGGAGATTGCACACCACCAATTACATGCGTGAACTGTGGCGGAGAACATAATGCCAGATCATCGGGGTGCCCAACTTTAGCAAAGGAAAAAGAAATACAAAAAGTAAAGACTTTGCAAAACTTACCCTACCTTGAAGCTAGGGCATTAGTGGAAAGCAAATCGTATGCGACAAAAGAAATATCCTATGCAGAAAAGATGAGGGCACCCGTATCAGTGCCACACTCAATTGTAACCCCTGCAAAGACCCGAGGAGTCCAAATAAATGGCCCTTCCTCGACCTTAAAAGATTCTATTATCAAGGTGGGAGAAATCCCACCACCTCAGAGGCTCTCCCCATTTGTGGGGAGGGACTCTTCAAAGGTGGGAGCAATCCCACCACCAATCCAAAACGCCCCGTTAGGGGTGCTGGTGGTCGAAAGACCACCAGAAAGCATTCCTGCTACTAGCAGGAATGATGCAAAGGTGGGATCACTCCCACCAGAAAAAATGAGTCCCTCTGATGGGGAGTGGAAGGTGGTAAATCCACCAAAACGATCCCCCAAAAAGAAAATATCAAAATCCTCTTTGCCACCCCCTTTAAAGACAAGGGGGAAAACTAAAACATTAGAGCAACAAGCGTCCTCTCAGCTTGTTGTTAGCTCTCTAAAACAACAAAGAGAATTAATAGGGACAGACATGGATGCTTCAGAATCGGAAGGTGGTGAAAGCACCTCTTCCCTCCTTCCAAGAAGAAAGAAAAAGGGTTTGCCCAGGGGTAAAACTGGGGACGATTGTGGCACTGACTACGAGTCGGCAAAATGAAGTATATAGCTCTTCCAATTCGGTATTTATCTACAAAATATTTTAACATGTATTATCTTAAGATTTTTATCAAATGTATTGCTTTTATTGTATATAGTCTATCCTTAGTTAATAGAATATTTCTGCCAGGTCAGGTTACTAATAATATTTAAATGTGTGAGTCCATTCTTCAATGGAACATGCGGGGTTTCATAAACAACATGGAAGGTTTGCGCAGAATCGTAGGAGAACACAAACCATTCGGGTTGTGCCTCCAAGAGACCAAGATTCGCCCAGGACAAATCATACGAATCCCTGGGTACACTGTTTACAGTAAAGAAGTGCAACCAGCCCCCGGTGGGAGGGCGCATGGCGGAGTCGCCGTCTGTGTAAGGGAAAATATCTCCAGCAGGCGGCTACCACTACAAACTAATTTACAAGCCGTTGCCGTGCGCCTAGCTACACCACTGCAGGTCACTTTAGTTAGTATTTACCTACCAGATATCTATTGGCGAAGAGGTGACCTGGAGAATCTACTCTCGCAACTCCCTGCACCGGTGCTGCTAATGGGTGACTTTAATAGTCACAGCACCTGGTGGGGTTCCGTCAGAACTGACGCTCGAGGTAGAGCTCTTGAGGAGATTATAGACAACGCTAACCTGATGCTCCTCAACAGTGGTGAAGCAACTCATTTTAATGCACACTCAGGAGGATTCAGTGCAATTGACCTGAGTGTGGCAACTCCCACAATTGCAGTTCGACTTGAATGGACCACACTAGAAGAATTATACCACAGTGATCATTTTCCAATATTAGTAGCAAGCTCCATCTCCAGGTCAGAATACGTTATGCCCTGGAGATACGACATCAAAAGAGCAAATTGGTCTGCTTATGCTGCCAAAGTGTTGATACCACCCCTTACAGGGGATGTCAACCTTGATACAAATTTGTTTACTAAAGGGTTGACTCTTGCAGCTGGCTCCACTATTCCTAGGGTGGGCGGGAAGGTCACTAGACCCCCTGTCCCCTGGTGGACTTCGGAATGTCGGGCAGCTAATGCAGCAAAAAAGCGGGCCTTAAACAGATTCAAAAGGCATCCGACGGAGGAAAATCTTATAAACTTCAAAAGATTAAGAGCCAGGGAGAGGCGTATAATTAGAAAGGAAAAAAAGGAAACCCTCACCTCCTACTTGTCAAAAATCTCCTCAACATCGACGTTGAAAGAGGTGTGGAGTAAGATAAGAGCCCTCTCTGGTGGACATAAAACCCCGTCGATACCAGTCTTAAAAATAAATGATGTCGTCGTCACCGAGGCAGAAGAGGTCGCTGAGGCCTTGGCCAGGCATTTTTCTCAAGTGTCTGGCTCGGGGAGCTATTCGGCGGAATTCCTCCGGCGAAAAGGTGACGTGGAGCAACAGCCACTCGATTTTGATGCCGCTATCAATGAAACATACAATGAACCGCTAACCATTCACGAATTAGACAATGCCTTACAGAAATGTAAAGACTCTGCCCCAGGAGTGGATGGGATCCCATATGCAATGATCAGAAATATGGACATAAATGGGAAGGTAGGCCTTCTCCAATTGTATAACAGCATATGGGATACCGGCCAATACCCTGATGGTTGGCGGGACGCTATTATTATACCGATCCCAAAGGAAGGAAAAGACCCTAGTAACCCCTCCAGTTACAGACCTATTTCGTTGACCACCTGCTTAAGTAAGGTCCTTGAGTCTATAATTAATTATAGACTAGTGTATCTGTTAGAAACGAGAGGACTTTACAGCCAGTTTCAGGCGGGATTTCGCAGATATCGTTCCACGTTGGATCAGATGAGCCGCCTCGAGATCTATGTGCAAAACGCTTTTATGCGTAGAGAACACGTGCTGGCCGTGTTCTTCGATCTCGAGAAGGCCTATGATACGACGTGGAGATACGCGATTCTGCGGAAGTGTCACGAGTGGGGACTGAGAGGGAGATTGCCGAGGTTCCTCCGTAGCTTCTTAGAACTGCGAAGGTTCCGAGTGCGACTGGGGTCGGTCCTTTCGGACCCACACGAACTACAAAATGGCATACCTCAGGGGTCGGTATTGAGCGTTACGTTGTTCACGATAGCGGTAAACAGCCTTGCTGAAGTTGTAGGTGACCCACTACAAGTATCCTTATATGTTGACGACCTCGCTATTTATTTATCAGGTAGTGATATCGATGAGGTCGGGGAAACCCTACAGCAGGCTGTAGAGAGAGTGGCTGAAGAGGCATCTAGGAACGGATTTAAATTTTCTAAAACTAAGACCGTGTGCCTTCATTTTTGTCGCCTAAGACGGAACTGCAATCCTCCAACACTGGTACTAGATGGCACACCGATCCGCTGTAAAGAAAGTGTCCGTTTCCTGGGCCTCGTATTTGATAGTAGGTTGACCTGGCAGGATCACATTGATTACATTAGCACTAAAGCAAGGAGAACCCTCGATTTATTGAAGTTCCTTGGAAGATACAAATGGGGGACGGAGCGGGAAATCTTGAAGAGTATTTTTATTTCCTTAACCCGTTCCAAGTTAGAATATGGAGCCCCAGTGTATAGTTCTGCGCGCAAGTCTCGCCTGAAACTATTAGATAGAATTTACAACGAAGGAATTAGATTATTCACAGGCGCCTTCCGGACTAGTCCTTTGCAAAGCCTCTATGTGGAGTCAGGGATGCATCCTCCTCAGCTGAGGAGAGAACAGCTCACCCTGACCTACATTGCCGGAATATGGGGAAAACGTTTTCATACTTTGTTTCCTACCATATTTGAGAGCCCACATGAAGATGAATTTAGAAGACAACGCTCGCGGACGCGCCCACTCGGGGTTCGGGCCAAAGAGCTCTTAGACACGGAAAGAGTGCAATTGTGTTCGGTGATGGATTGGGGCTTCTCGCCTTCCCCACCATGGACACTACCTTCCGCATGCGTCCGCATGGACCTGGCAATATTTAAAAAAGAAGAAACACCACCCGTCGTTTACAGACAAAGACTTCTAGAACTTTTAAACTTTTATTATGACTTCCGACCGATCTTTACAGACGGCTCGAAGGTAAACGACGGAGTTGGAAGTGCCTTGTACACGGAGGGAGTCACCCTCAGTTGGACACTCCCGCATTACGCGACCGTGTACACGGCTGAGATTTATGCTATTTGCCAGGCCATAGAGTTCATTAAAAGAAATTATTGCACAAAAGCATTAATACTTACCGACTCCTTAAGTGCAATAATGGCTCTCCGGGATAGATTCTCGACAGACCCAATGGTCATGAAAATACACTATTTATTGTCCGAGCTAAGCATACATGGTCGAAGTGTGGTGTTCGCCTGGGTGCCGGGCCACATTGGCGTGTCCGGAAACGAAAGGGCGGACGAGGCTGCAAAACGAGCAGCCTCTACACAAACTAACCATACCATCCTTGTTCGGCCCACTGACTTACAAATATATATGAAAAATATTATAAATAGAAAGTGGCAAAGTCAGTGGGATAATATTGATGAAAAACTTAAAGAATTTAAACCATGTGTGCGAAATGCTAAAGTCGAGAACTACCCGCGGCATGAATCAGTAATTTTAACGAGGCTAAGGATTGGGCATACACGTGTGACACATGGGTACCTCCTTATTGCCGAAAGAAGGCCGAGGTGCCCACGATGCCGAGAAAGGCTGACAGTGTCGCACGTGTTGGAAGGGTGTCAGGCACTGCGTAGCCAAAGAGAAAGAGCAGGCCTGCCACATGACCAGCGCGCAATTCTCCAAGAGGGTTCTCCTTATGTAAGGAGGCTATTTGATTTCTTAAAAAATATAAATTATTATGATAAAATTTAGATATAGATTAGGTTAGTTTATAGTTTAGTTCTTTTAAAGGGGAAAGGAATATCGAGTACTTTCCCCTTGTGTGAATGAGTAGTATATTGTTTTTAATAGCGTGAGTGTATTTATTGGCGTGAAAGTATTTATTTGCGAGATTGCTATTGATGTAAATGTATTTATAGGCGTGAATGTATTTATTAGCGTGAACGTATTTATTAGCATGAATGATTTTATCAGTGTACGTGTATTTATTGCGAGAATGTTGGTATGACTGTTAGATTTAGGCTTTTAATCCGGGGTTGAAAGAAATTTATAAAAGTATTTCAACCCCCCTTAGGTTTAAATTCATTTAGGATTAGGTCACTTTTCGAGTGTGCAGGAACATTTGTTAAAAGTACTGCACACTTGAGTTAGATTCTACGAAATAGCCTCCTTAGGATAGACTATATACATGAACTAGATTAAGTCGTTGTTACATATGTCATATACTACTATATAAGTCTTACACACATGTTTATAATTGTTAAAGCAAAACCCAAAGTACTTTTAAATGCATGAATTTTAGAAAATGTCAACTTGTGAACATAAGGGATGGTACCATCGGCGAAACCGCATTCCCCCTCGTCGGCTAGACCGATGATGTAAGAGGGGAGCGCGGTCTGCTTCCGTTTGCCTAGGCTCCACCCTGCCTTGCTGAGCAAGATATGTGTGTGGCAGCCTGATAGGACAATAGGGTACCTTCCCAGCTCTAGTGGCCTTTGAATAAGAAAAGAAAATGTGTAGCAGGCGCTAATGGCCACAGACGTCGATGCGCCAGAGAAAAAAAAAAAAAAAAAAAAAAAAAAAAATAATATAATAATAGCCTTTATTTACATATTTTACAGAAAAATAATAAAACAAAGAAATATCCATCGTTCAGTTTAAATAAGACAAAAATTAAAAAATAAATAAAATAAAACTACTCTGTTTAAATAATTGTTCATTGAACCATTCTTCTGTAAATAAGTAGGCCTTCCCATAGGGGAGTTTTGGTCCTTTGACGGTGACCAGCCGTACCTAAGAATAAGAGTTCCCTGATTTCTTCATCTGTTCACATTTCTTGTACCAGCAGGCTCTGTCTTCCGCTTTCCACATCCAGCTGACTCCCTCTTCTTTTTTCATCTCGTCTGGACCATCTTTTGCGCTGTCTACCTTTTTTCCTTTTTCCTTCTAAAGGTAACCACTTCTTAACCATCCTTGTCCATCTATGGGAATCTGTTCTGGCCAAATGTCCAGCCCACTCCCACTTTAACTTCTTACAGCACCGAGCGGCGTCTCTCACAGAAGTTTTTTCCCTTATAATTTGGCTTCTGATCCTATCTCTTCTCTTTATGTTTATCTGGTTTAATGATTAATGTTTAATGAATGTTTATGATTAATATCTGGTCAGTACTAAATATTCTAGTCTTAAACCTCAGGAAGCGCGGACACTGTTGTGATAGATACGATATCCTCACACCACGTACAGATGGCTTGTATAATGCAGCCATCAAAGACAAAGCTAGTTTTTATTGAAAGACTTGATTCAACTAAGTGAAAATATTTTTCAATAAACATGGAACAACCGTGGATAGGAAACGAAGTACAATGGAGTTGAAGCTATTTGATAAAGTAAAGAAAGATCTCACAGGATGTCCTCAAAAGTGATGTTAGATCCAAAAAAGGAAGATGCTTATTAACAACCGCGTATATCATCAATTTTAATGAGCCTTAAGAAGCAGAGTTTTCGTGGAATAAAGAAAGCCGAAATAAAGCGATAAACATTACGGATTGGAGGCAGTTAATTATTGTAGCTAGGGGTTATAGCCGTTAAGGGATTTGAATTGTTATTAGCCAAACAGTTGAAATTTCTCCCAAGTGTGCTGTAAAAGGATGATTAAATCATACAGAAATTATTGGCATCATTACCTAAAACCTCATTTAGTTGCTACTTGCAATGGCTCCCAAATTGAGTCTTCTTTGGCTATTAAATCTCTCCAAGAAATTTATTTTCTAAGTTTTACTTTAACTTTTTAAATTTTTCTCTAGAATTTTTTGTGAAGTTATTTCAGTTTTACTAGAAGTTAAGATGTAGCTTTTTCAAAATTTGTAGTTGTCGATAACTGAGGAATAGGTTGGACTAAAAATAAATTCAACGCGTAGTAAATAATTATAAATAAAAAATAAATTAATTAATAAAATCTGACTTCAAATACTCAAAACTTTCATTAACTGCAATTTACTTTTCTTTTACGTCTAAATGTTCAACTTTAACAACACATTAAGTTGAAGCTCAAAATTTCGTTTTTTATTTTTAGATCCAAATCCCTCAATTAAAAGAACCAATTTACTAAATGAATTTTCTTTTTCCTCTTTTTTGAGATTTAAGTAAAAATAGTTTCCAGTATTTTCTTTAAAATTGATGCATTAATTGCATACGAGGGTCGTTTGAAAAGTCCGTGCAAAGTCAGAGAGATAGCACTACTAGCGCGTATCGAGGTTATGTTTAGTTAGTTTATCTCTTGGAAGAACACACACCAAGTTTCAACCAGATCGGTCTATTTCTTTGTGTTTGGCATTCGTTTGAATCGAGGAAGTCGAGTGATTTTCAAAAAATGGAAGAAAAAGAATTTCGTGTGTTGATTAAACACTACTTTATGAAAGGCAAAACGCCTCAGGAAACTAAAGAGAAGCTTGATAAACATTATGGTGACTCTGCACCTTCGATTAGAACAGTTTATAAGTGGTTTCAAAATTTTCGGAGTGGCCATATGGGCACAATTGACGCTGAACGTTCTGGACGCCCTGTTGAGGTTACTACTCCAGAAATCATTGATAAAATCCATGATATGGTGATGGATGACAGAAGAGTGAAGGTGCGTGAGATTGCTATTGCTGTGGGCATCTCGAATGAACGGGTACATAATATTTTGCATCAACATTTGGACATGACAAAGCTATCCGCAAGATGGGTGCCGCGATTGCTCACGCTTGACCAAAAACGAAATCGTGTGAAGTGTTGCAAGGACGGTTTGCAGCTGTTCCAGAAGAATCCGCAGGACTTTAAGCGTCGTTTCGTCACTGTGGATGAAACATGGATACATCACTACACTAGTGAGACCAAAGAACAATCTAAACAATGGGTTACCAAGGGGGAATCTGCGCCAAAAAAGGCGAAGACCGTTCCTTCGGCCGGAAAGATTATGGCGACTGTCTTTTGGGATTCGCAAGGAATAATCCTCATCGACTATCTGGAAAAGGGTAAAACTATTACAGGTGTATATTATTCATCGTTATTGGACCGTTTGAAAACCGAGCTGCAAGAAAAACGCCCACGATTGGCCCACAAAAAAGTCCTTTTCCATCACGACAACGCACCAGCTCACATCTCAGCAGTTGTGGTCGCAAAATTAATGGAAATAGGGTTCCAACTCGTTTCTCATCGCCCCTGTTCTCCAGACTTGGCTCCCTCGGACTACTATTTGTTCCCCAATATGAAGAAATGGCTGGCGGGAAAAAGATTTTATTCAAACGAGGAGGAGATTGCAGAAACGAATGGCTATTTTTCAGACTTGGACAAATCCTATTATTCGGAAGGGATCAACAAACTAGAGCAGCGTTGGACGAAGTGTATAAGCCTAAAAGGAGACTATGTTGAAAAATAAAAAAGGTTTACCCCAAAAAATTAAGTAGTTTTTATTTTTGCACGGACTTTTCAAACGACCCTCGTACATGTACAATTTATAACTTTTACTAGGATTTTTTATTTTTTAAAAGCTTTCTAGAAGTGCTTTAAATAAAACTCCTGGAAAATATTTTCAATAAAAATTGTAGATTTAAATGAATTCCTTAGCATTGTAAGCGCTAAAAAAAAATACTAATGCAGTGTATACACGGAAGGGAGGTCGAAACTTTGGCAGGTGATTCAGCAGCTCAATTGCAACAAAAAGTATTCTATTCACTATGGCTCGATTCTCAATAGTGTCCAAGATATTTGCATTTTTAACTTTTCCGTCGATATTCGCGTTTTCCGCCATAAAAACGGTCGTAACTTTTCTGTCTCTTAACCTACAACAAATCTGCTTATTCCAAACGAAAGAGCATTAAATTTCCTATAAATCTGCTTAACCCAGAGCCTCAAAACGTTTCTTATAAACAATGGAATTTTTACTTTAATGTCTAAAAAATTCATTCTCGATGATTTCTGTTAACAATTTTCAACTGTATTTTTTCAATTATTAATGAATCAAGGGGTCATCCAATTGCAGAAAAAGTTGCGCATTTATTGAGCTTCAAGACCAGACCATATGGATTTTTTTTTCGTTTTTAATAAAACCCTACCCCGAACAGAATGGTGTAAATGCAGAAAAACTGGGATTTTGCGTAACCGACTTTTCATTACTAATTTACTCAAATGTCAATTTTTGGAGAAGGAACAAAAAGAAAAGTAACCATTTTAGTTTTTCACAATTATTATTTTATAAAACGGAAGTAAAAGATAAAGTAGCAATAAAACGCAGAAGTAATGAAATACAATAGGAAGGTGCCTAGCTAAAATCGCTTCAGGAATGTTGATCGTTAAGTTATAGTCGAGTCCCTTGGTAGGTCATTTAAAAAAATAAAAATAAATAAATAATGACCTCAAAATCCCTTTCATTACAGATCTTGCTGACCACTCGTTTTCTCAAATTTCATTCCTCTTCAGCAGCTCATCCTAACCCTCTCAAAGAACACCTATCTTCCTCCACATTACCAGGTAATCCTCTAAGGAGATTGAAGAGAAGATGGCCTCGTGATCTACTCTTATCGTGAGAGCAGTATAGCAAGAGCAAGTTACTGGTGTGACACCACTGGGTGTCTTCTCCAATCGTGATTTTCACGTTTTTTTTGTTTTGTTTTTTTTATCGTTGCAGTTGTAAATTCCAATGAAAGATTTAAAAAAAATAAATAAAGCTTGAAATCGTAGAAAATACTGATGTTATTAGAGAGTATTGTAACATGTATGATTTTTTGATTCTCTAGTATCTGCAAAGACTATACTATACAAAGACTATCCACGGGAAAGCCATAGCAATACCTAGAATTAGCAATTAACAAGAAGTTTCAAGACTAAACCCAACACGGACGTCAAGTCCGTCTGACTATACTTTCAATTTGGAATTTATAAATTGCAAGAAAAATTGTAGATCTAATATGTAAAAACATGTAGACAGATATTTCCGTGGGGAGCATCGTTTGGAGTTCATTATGGGTGGCAGAAATGGACTATTTGTGATAGGAGATCGGTCGACAACATTGGGCCCCATTTCCTCACATTCGGGAAATACAAGTGTTCTGCTCTGACATTGGTGATTGACACCCGTCTGACTAGAATATACTCGTATTTCCTCTATATGTGCTCTTTGCAATACGGTCCTGTTTAGTTATCAGCAAACACAAGCAAACGGTTGCATATCACATACATGTATTTGTTAAAATGTGCGAATATATGAGAGTATGTCTAATAAATATATATACAAATAGTATACGCCATAGTCCCCCTTTTTCAATCATTGCATAACCAATATATTGAAGCGGTCTGAACGCAATTGTGGACAATTTTGTGAAAATCACAAAATAAATTGATATTACTGCTAAGACCGGCCAAAACCAGTTTCAATTTTTAACATCTACATGAAATTCCGAGTCGAATAACACTTCATTCGCTAAAATCGGTTCACGCGACGATAATTTGAAACTATTGAAAAACTTCCCCTTAATAGGTGTAAGAGCAGAACGTCGCTTTAATGTTAAGTAGGGGAGCCTTAACCCTTTCATCTTGCCAAATTTTATCAAAATCGGGCTAAAATTTACAGAGTTATTAGTAATAATAATTTTGGAGGGGGCCTTACATAAAGGGGGCTAACTCCTTTCCCAATCGATTTACAGCGTCGAGACCCCCAAAAGGCATATAATAATAATAATAATAATAAGTAAGTTTATTTCACATAATACCATAAAAAGAAAGAAATACATTCATTAATACATATGAAAACTTAATACGGCAAGGATAACCGTCTGCCGGGGTTTGGTTAGATACAATTATGGCAGTGCCTTATACAATATAAATTCAACAAAATATTACCATTAATTTCAAAATTTATTTACTACAAATTTAATAATAATAATAATAATAGTGACTATTAACTGAAAATTAAAAAGAGAAACAAAGTATAAGAAAAGAAAAAAAGAAACGAAAATTTGAGAGAAAGAGAGAGAGATAAATTACAATTTTGTTATTAAATACAAATCAAAAGACATCCAAAACTGCTAATAGATAAAACAATTCATTATTGAACAATATTTATATTGTATTCGTTGAAGAACTACTGAATACTAAATCTAGGGCTAGTGCGTTTATAATTAACAAATAGTATATAAGAGAAATTTAAAAATTAAATTCATTTTTTATTATTCTCCTGTATTGCCATGCTGCAACCACGTATCTAATTAGGTGAGACCAATCAGGACCGTTCAGCAGATTGAGGAAGAAACCGAACGAAAGAAATCTTTCCCCAAACACAGATAAACGGTAGGGAGCAAGAATAGGGCACTCTGCAACAAAGTGAAAGGTGTCCTCCTTTACCCTATAATTACAAAGAGAACATTCCTCCTCTCTGTCAAGGTTGTAAGGTTTATGGTTGAGGTTCAGCAATTCTCCTCTCAGCTTTAATATCCACCTTATCTCAGTAATACCGTTTTCCATCCCGCCACCACCAGTCAAATCTGCGCACCTGACCTCGTGGTCAAGCAACTTGTAAATCGTATATCTATGTGAAGCCTGCGCCCTTTCAAGTTGGTTCAGCAAAAAACCCTTCCTCAACCAAGCAATAATGGACTGAAAGCGTGAAGGGAGTCCCTCTCGCTCCAGAACGCTCATCCTCAGATTAACCTGAGCCCGCTCAGCCAAAACGTTCCAACTTTTAGCCCATGATATACCCACTCTTACGATCTCCTCAGCAACTATCCTGGGAAACCTCGATTGATCCATATTTAACACCTTTACTAGATACCGACTATTTAATGCCAAGGTATAAAAGAATATAGGCTCAAGGCCAGTTTCTAAGTGAAGTATGTATGATGGAGTGAAATTTGGCAAAGCAAATATTTTTCTTATGAAAAACCACAGGACTCTCTCCACCTCACGGAACTCCTCTGACCCCCAAACTTGAGCTGCGTAACAAAGAATAGAACGCGACACCGCATTAAATACTTGGAGTTTCGCTTTCAGAGGTATTTGAGGCTGCATTATCGCTCCTCTCCAAATAACATTTAACGCAAGTTTAGCTGACGAGGATTTATCGAGAAAATGAGGTTTTAAATTCAATTGAGAGGTCAACAACACACCCAAATAGACAAAACGATTTACTACCTCTATCTCCTGGGTCTTGTACGTCCAGCGCTCTCTAGCTCCAAGTCTACCTCCATTGCGAAACACAACCACTTTGGACTTATCAATGTTCACTTGAAGGTTCCACCTTTCGCAATACCGCTCCAGCTTCAGTATGTTTCTCTGTAGGGCTCGCGGACTATCAGCAATCAGTACTATATCATCCGCATATAGTATAATTTTAATTACCTGACTTCCTACCTGCACTCCTGATTCAAATTCATCCTCCAAGTCATTTATAAATAATGCGAATAGGAGTGGGCTAAGTAGACAGCCTTGTCGTACTCCAGTATTCACACTAAAAGTCTCTGTTCTACCTTGCGGAGTCCAGACCGAAGAAACCGATCCCCTATACATATTTTTTAGGGCAGTAATGAACCGTGAAGAAATTCCACAATTGAACAACTTCAAATAGAGAGCATCCCTATCTACAGTGTCGAATGCAGCCTTTAGGTCCACAAAGAAAGCATATAGTTTCCTCCCTTTCCTATGTAACTGTATACGAACCAAATTAAACAGAACAAATATGCAATCAACCGTGGAGTAGCCCTTCCTGAAGCCAGCCTGACACTCTTTAAGGATCTGATTTGAATTAACAAATAATTCCAGCCTGTTCAATAAGAGCCCACAGAAAAGTTTACCGATACAATTCAAAAATGACAAACCTCGATAATTTTTGGCTTCAGATATAGAACCCTTTTTAAATAAAGGGAATATGATAGACTCCTTGAAGCTGGACGGGACACTGCCAGTAACGTAAATTTCATTAAAGACAAGAAGAAGCCGTTCCAGGTACTCTGAGGGTGCGTTCTTAAAGAATTCGTAGCTCAGCCTATCAACTCCGGGAGCTTTATTGTTCTTTGCTTTCCCTAGAACTGCATACAGTTCATCCATTGAAAAAGCGCCATCCAACTGAGGAGAAATGTTTAAGGGTGGAGCATAGCAGTGAAGAGCGCACGTAGAGCGAGGAGGACATAATAACGACTTAAAATGATGCACCCAATCAATTGAAGAGATGCCACTATCGATAAAATGACGAGGCTTTTTAAAAGCTTTCACAACATCCCAGAAATCTTTACTTAACTTGACACTTTTAAATTTCTCCAACAAATTTTTATAGTATTCAGACTTTTTAACAACTATTAACTGCTTATAATTATTATTGGCCTCAAAGTACGCTTTTTTAACAAGTTGAGATGAGCTCCTGCGGTAAAGCTTAAGTAACTTTCGCGATTTCTTCCTAGCCTTATAACAGTTCCAATCGTACCATGGTTGCTTAAATACCTGCATTTTATTATCACACGAGTTGTGCCAAAAAGTTGCTCTACGAATAGATTCAACCAGGAGCGAGATGGCGTTCTCAGGATCACACTGCTCAAGATCACTGAATTGCTGAACCTCCTTAACCAATCGTTTCTGGTATAGAGTCTTATTGTTATCAACCCATCTTATTTGAGGAAGTAAAGGAGATACCTGTTCATCTACATTTAGTAACTTTATGGAAAACGAAATTGGGAGATGGTCAGAAAAAGTCTCACATTCCACTGAGAAGTCATCTATTATTGGGAGAACATTTAGTGAGACGCAGCACAAGTCGATGACGGAGCTACCGCGTGCGCCTACATATGTAAAATGGCCCTCAGCGTCACTTTTAGATCGCCCGTTCAATATAATTAACCCATATTCATCACATAAATTAACAAATTTACCCCCTCTTGTGTTCACTACATCATCTTTAGAACGTCTGACATAGTCATATTTCTCTGAATCAATGGGTAACTCAGAACTTATTTCCTGCAATGTTCCGGTTCTAGCGTTAATATCACCCACCACAATAATATCAGCCTCAGCGAATTCAGAAATAAACTCAGTAAGACCATTAAAGTGCTCCTCCCAATGAGAACAATTTAAATAAGTTGGAACAATGTAAAATTCAGAAGTACTACCAACATGACATGAAACTATTTCCGAATCTCCCATTTTAAAAAATTTAATTCTCTGTTTTAATCTCTTTTTAATTCCATATAGCGCACCTCCGCTAGGCCTACCATATTTATGCTGCTTAATAGCATGTATCCAGATAAGATTAAATTCAGAAAAATAATTTTCAAAATAAGATGAACAACTACCGTTATCCGTTACATGTGTCTCAAATAGAAAAAAAACATCATATGATTTAACAAAATTAATAAATAAAAAATCTCCTACTTTATTATTAAGGCCCGCAATATTAAAAGAAAGAATGTTAACATAACTTAAATGTAATTGATTACCGTTAGAAGTGCTATTTTTCCGGCAGACGGGTGTATCTCAAGCCTTATTTATAATAGATGCTGATTGTTGGCGCCCCGGTAACACTGGAGGGTTGGATGCCCTGACGATGCTGCGGGAATTAGGCTGTTCCGCCAGAAGTCCGCCGATGTACCCAGTGAGATCATGACCCACCAGCTCTTTCAACTTAGATATTCCTACATCTCCTTTATAAATAAGCCCAGTGGAGTCATCCCATGATAACACGTTACCATTTAAAATTAATTTATCCGATCTGACTTCACACTTAACGCTGCTGTTTAGGCGGCGAATCTCCCATCGTAAACGAAACAGATTATGTCTCCGCCTGCGCACCATAAAAGGAAAGTCCTGCACTATTCTCCAAACAGTTCCCTTTAGTCGAAATGACTGCCTTAAAACAGCCCATTTCTCATGATTGCGCAGGAATGTAACTAAGACATGCCTCTGCTTCATAGATTTGTTCCCTAGAGGGCGTACTTCAACTATTTCCAACTTATCTTTAATTTGCATCACATTAGAGATAAATTCATTCACCAAGTGAAAAAGATTATCTTGATCAGTAAATGAGAGCCCTTTTATAATTAGATTATTTTTACGTGCATTATTTTCAAGTATATCTATCCGCCTTATTAACTGACGCTCATTCTCCTTAAGAGATTTTATTTCCATTTTCAAAGATTCATTTTCAATTTTTAAGCTCCTCATTTCTTCTCTGAACGAATTAAAATCATCTCTTGTTGGAAGTATCGCTATTTTAGCATCCATCATCTTACCAAAGGCTTGCAACAATTCATCGTTATTGGAAGTGCCCATCTCGTCGGATTTTTTTAATAAATTCACCTTCTTATCAGGTTGTGAATAGAGGTTCTCCGGAGAGCTCCTACTTCTCTTTAAAGGGATTCTCTTAGTAGGCGTTGAATTATCAGAAGATGAAGTATTACTACTTGCCAAAAATTTATAAATTTTTTCTTGCGGCATTAATTATTTTACTGTACTTTATTTTGTTTGTCTTATTTCCAAATAACTAATAATTAATAACCAGCATAAAACAGAAAAGAAAAAAAAAAAAAAAAAAAAAGACGGAAAAAAAACCCTTAAATTTGTCAAAAATGAGATGCCAAGAAAAAAAAAAGCACTATTTCAATATAAGTTGTTTTTGTTTCTCTTAACTTCGATAGAGAAATAAATAAGTTGTTATTTATTTCATTGAGATATATAAATAATATGATCTATGATCTATTAGGTAAATATTAGGTCTATTAGTAAATAGATCCCCACCTGTGACTTGATTAGCCTTTTCTTTATCCCCTCCAAGTTTACCTGTTACATTCAATTAGAAAAAATCTATTAAAACTGTAATTGTTATTTCACTAATAACAGGGAAACCACTCGGTAGATTTTTTCCAAACTTCACCACAGTACATACAAAGCTAAGATCTGTCCGTTCACCAAAAGGCATATCTACATGAAATTCCAAATCGAATGATACCTTGATTCATGAAAATCGGTTCGCGCGTTCAGGCGCTACGTTGTTTCAAAAAAGGTAACAACAATAAGTAGAACAAGAACAAGACCAATTTTTGAAACGGCTGTTTTTACTCATTTTTGGAATTGTTTTCCTTGAAAACTAATTAATCCATTTTAACGAAAAAATAACACTATAAACGAGGATATTTACTATAATATAAAGAAAATTTGGGAATTTTATCTTTTATAGAAAAAGAGAAAAAAAAATGTCAAAGTTGGGTGTTTTTCAACGTTAGGCTTTTTCGTGCAGTTTTTGACGATCAACCCTTATACCCTACCGGACAGTTTTAATAAGTCAGTAAAGAATCGATGAACTATTATTGAATAAACATATTGTGATTTTGAAATTCTAGATGCTTCAATTTCAACAGATATTTGTTCAGAAGGATCATAGCTTTGTACAAACAGTCTGATGTGCGCAATCTCATGCCTTTATCTGATCGTAGCAGGATCTACTAAGCCCAGTCACTGGTACATGCATGCGAGTCACTACATTATCATCTCCATTTTCCAGATATCCCTAAGAAATCCCTGAATCTGAGAGAGTTCTAGCAGGAGTATATCCTGTGCATCCTTTCTAGGTCCAGCTGGTAGCTTTTCCTATGAAACCTTGCATCTTTCTTAGATAATCATCTGTCCCACAAAATCTTCAGTTGCAATATTCGTTCCATAGACCCAGCCTCTTCATGTGTCCACTAATTTGGCAATGCTCTGAAAAGAAAACCTGACAGACTGTAGAATCCATCCTTACCCAGGTGGTAGGTGATACACTACGAAGATATGTTCCTGTTAAAATTATCCTCGAAGATCTGCATGTTTTAGGCAAAGGAAGTATACTCCAGAACGTAGATTGATATCGATTTTCCTCTGCTCTCTCCGCGTTTTATTCTATCAGACAATTAGATCAGAATGGTCGGCAAAACGCTTCACTTTACTGAATAGTTTGTTAATTTCTTCTGTTTCTACTTCATTATTTTTTTCGAGGCTTTTCCAGAAAGTAGAAGGGCCAAAGAACCACCAAGATGACCAAAAAAATCTAACAGAGTATACATCCTCTTCATTTCTTCACTTACGCGCAACTCAACGAAATTCTGTACATCAAATAAGAAAACATGAAAATTTAATGGCTACTGAGAAGCTATATTTTCAAAAGATAGGACAAAAGCCTGCAATAAGGCCCAACGTGGCAAATTCCTTGAGTAATTAATTTCATATCTTTTACAACCAAAAAGACCTACCAACTCTACCCGAGTTTTTGTAGAGTCACAGATTTTGTATAATACAATACGCATTATTACAAAGAAATAATAAATTTTATGAAGTAATAATTTGAAAACTAATTAAATTATCATAGAATATGTTTTAATTAAGGAATCAAAAAACAAAGAAGTTTTATTATTAAATTGAATACTTCTATGAGTTATTAAAGTCTAAAAGAATTCAACATGTATGCAACCCATTATAAGAGGAAAAGGTGATTTCCATAAATGAAAAAAAAAAGCTTCTTTTCCTCAGTTTTTCCTCGGCTGCTTTTTAGTAATAAAGCTTTCCTAGCCTTCCTTTATTACAGCCTTTTCATTCAAAACAATGCTTCCGTTTTATGTTGTTTACTTCAAGAGATGTATATTTGAGTAGTTTGTGTTTTTACTTTTATATTGGCATAAATCTCGCATTATATTAAAATTGAAGAAAGGAAAAAAAATAAAATAAAAATGGCGCTTTGAGTTGGAGAAACGCATCAACATCGAGTTTCCTCGTTAAGATTCTTGAAAAGTTTTACTTAAATATCCCAAATTTACCAAAATGTCTTCTTTTCTATTGCCACAGTAAATAATTAATTACGGCCATGACAAACTTTCGGTATTCAGAAAATGTATATAGATTCATGAAGAGCTTTGATGTCGTAAATAATTATTTGAAAATACTAGCGCACGTTTTTTGTGTTTGGAAACTTTTAAAATGAATAATCGCTGACAGCACTATGGTCATCGCTGTATGCATGGTTGAAGCAACTAAACGTGGCCCCGAAACCTGCTGGTCTAAGATCATCAGGTGAGTTTCCTGTTCATCTGATGGCTAAGGCCGGAAACATAGTGGAGCGGCGAGCAAATCGGCGATGATAGCTGCTTCAGATCAAAGACAACGACGAGCAGCGAGCAAAGAGTCGCATGCACATAGTGACGAGTTTAGACGCGTTTCTCCTTTCGACGAAACAAGATGGAGGAACTATTTCCAAATTAAATGTAGCAAAAATTACCTGAATTCTCCATTAACTACTAATTGTTAATTAATTTTAACGATTAATTATTAATTGTTAAAAACTATTGTAGCTTCGCAAATATTATTACCCCCACAGAGGTTTCTTTAAACAAACTAAACCAATAAATGTATCAATATCCATAACCTATGAGCAATAACCTTTAAAAATTGAGCGCGATGAGAGCGAAGAAATGAAACATGTCATAACGCTTTGCTCTACTCTCTATAGATAGCGTTGCTCTATCTTCGCTTTGCTCGCCGCTCCACTATGTTTCCAGCCTAAGGAAGATGTCTTCTGAGCTGAGTGGATTTCCGGATATTTAAAAGCAAAAAAATGGCCAAAGAATTCGTCATGAGTGCCTAGGGAAATGAACGGTGGCATGGAGGAAGCTGCGAAAGCTGGACGTCTAAAGTAGATAAGGATTCCTTTCATGCTCATCCCTCGTCCTTAAGGAACAGACTTGGAAGGGGCGGAAATCAGCATAGAGACCCTGAGAATTCAGCGAAACACATTAACATACAATACCTTGAGTTTCGCTATGTTCTCTTTAAACCTTAAAACCCTGTGAAGGAATCAATCACGTTTCTGAGAAAGGATGGTAAAACGTAAGGTTGGGTGGGGCTAGAAAAAATATTTTAGACTATCGACATCTCACGTTTATTAGGATGAATGCTGTCCATGCTTGGAAACCTGTCAAGCGGGAATCAAAGCACAACTGCTGATTTGGGGGAACAGATATGGGGGAGTAAGGCTGCTGATTTCGTCGCCCTGAAAACCCCAAATAACCTAGATTAGGAAAACATCTTTAGCTAAGCGAAAACTAAAATAAAAGAAAACAAATTCTAAGAATGTTGTAAACGCTGGAATCTTTGAAAAACAAGAGTGTCCCAGCGGAAAGGCGTTGGTTACCAGTATTAGGAAACCACTGCATAATAGGAGCCGTTTCACGGAGAAGTTTTCTCGTTTAAAAATCACCACAACAGTAATATAAAGAAAATTAAATGAATAGCACTGCAATGGCTACTAACATTATCCGCTTAGAGGTAATCCTTTAGACTACTAATTGTAAGAGGTTTACCTGCTGGCTCTTCTATCATCTGGAATGAGGCTGCAGGATCTGGGGAAAACATTCGTAGACGAGTTTTATATCCACTCTGCCCGTCCTGGGTTCTGGCTTGATTAAATAAATTCTAAAGTCATAGAACATAAATATTCTCTCTCGCTTTATTGCGATGTTTGTAGGTCACTACAGTTAGCAGGAGCTTTTTTTGTTCCAATCATTTATAAAAATTCTAGGCTATTCATTTTATAAGTTATTTGTTGGTTGTGCTGCGGTAGGTAATAATTACAGGGTGGGACCAAAGGTTTGAACCGGTTTTAAAGGGATGTTTTAAAAACAATTCAACTTACAGAAATTATGTTTATATTGTTTAATTCAGTAAAGAATCTAGTTTTTTACAATAAGTTTGAAAGATGATATCACGTAGGTGGCGGCCGTCAGCCGCGATGCACTCTTGAAGGGGAATTCTGAAGTTTTCAATCGCTCTTCTGCACATTTCGTTGGGTATTGCCGTAAATTCCTCTCTGATTCTGTCCTGAAGTTCTTCCTGAGTATATGGACGATGTTTAAAAACTTTTTCCTTTATGTACCCCCAAAGTAAAAAATCACAAATGCTCAAATCTGGTGAGCGCGCAGGCTACTCCACGTCAACCCCTCAAAGAGACGAGGCGCTGGGGGAACACTTACCTCAATCTCGCCATTGAAATCCTAGCAGTGTGGGATGTAGCCCCGTCCTGTTGGAACCAGATGTCTCCCAGTTTAGTTGCTTCACTCAATTCTTCCAGCTCAGGTTCAAAAAACTCTTCCAACATTGTCACATAGCGCTCAGCGGTGACAGTGACGGTTCGCCCATTATCCTCGAAAAAGTAAGGACCAATAATCGCAAATTGGGATACTGCACACCATACAGTCACTTTAGGGGAGTTACGGCAATACCCATCGAAATGTGCAGAAGAGCGGTTGAAAACTTCAGAATTCGCCTTCAAGAGTGCAGCGCGGCTGACGGCCACCACCTACGTGATATCATCTTTCAAACTTAATGTAAAAAACTAGATTCTGTACTGAATTAAACAATATAAACATAATTTCTGTAAGTTGAATTGTTTTTGTTTTACATCCCTTTAAAACCGGTTCATACCTTTTGTCCCACCCAGTATGAAGCAACTTTTATTCGTGCGACTTACATGGCCTCAAAAAAGTGTTTAAAATTTAGCAAAATCGCAATACTTTCTGTAATTAGAAGTAAGAGAAAGTAGTAACTAAACTAAATGCGATAAATCAAAGAAAAATGCAAACATTAGGACTACAAAGTAAGGATAAACTAAGCGACTCGAACATAACTACGTGTTTTTAATTAAATTAACGAGTCCCGTTTTGTAGTAATTTAATAATTCTAGAATAATTATAAATTATTCATTATGTGAAATACAATAATTCCAAATTTAATCAGGTTGATTCCCACCAAACACTGGCTGTGCAACAAGAATAAGTTGCAGAACTTCTGCTCTTATTGTTATCACAAGGGTTTGAGATTAATTTATTTATATAAGCCACGCATACGACACGGAATGAGGCGATCCATCAATAAAAACATTTGACCAACACATTTATAGAGTTATCAGCTACACGATTATAGTTTGTATTCATTGATGGAAATACAGGGTGTCCCAAGCTATATGGATAACGACTTTTTCTCGGAAACTAAGATAGCTAGAAAAAAACTAAAAAATACGTGTTCCCTTAGTTTTTTGTTAGGAATTCAAATTTAATTTGTAAATTTTTTTTCGGTGCTTTCAGAAGCGAGATACAGGCACCAACTTCATTTTTTCAAATGGGGAGTGTGGTTTTTATTTAAGAAATAGATTCCTCTATTTTTTTTAAAGAAAAATTTACTTGAACGGTTTTTTTCTGTGAGCGATATTTTAGAAGTTATGAATGAAAACATGATTCTTATAAGAAATGTCAAAATGATAATATTATAACGGTATTTTGATTGAATAAGAAGAAAAGTACTATTTTATTATAAATTTTACTCCTCATTAATATTACAGATCATGCTCGAACTGGCCTCCACCATTAGAGATGCATAGACATGCTGTTTCTTGCTAATTGTCCCTTGCTGCCAAAGAAATAGATTCGGCTTTAACCGAGTTACTGGCATCTATTATTCTCTGCTTTAGTTCATCTACAGATGCAATTCCGGCTTGATTCTGATTGTTATATCGACACGGGGGACGATTCAGTGGCCACCTCTCTCACAGGACTTGACACCTATGGACTATTTCCTCTGGGGATACCTGAAAAACAAGGTGATTATTCATAACTTTTTTCTTTCTTTTCTTATTTCTGCTTACCTAAAAGCGTTTCTAAATCTAGGTGTATCAGAATCAAGCCGGGATTGCATCTGTAGATGAACTAAAGCAGAGAATAATAGATACCTGTAACTCGGTTAAAGCCGAATCTATTCCTTTGGCAGCAAGGGACAATTAGCAAGAAACAGCATGTCTATGCATCTCTAATGGTGAAGGCCATTTCGAGCATGATCTGTAATATTAATGAGGAGTAAAATTTATACTAGAATAGTACTTTTCTTCTTATTCAATCAAAATACCGTTATAATATCATTTTGACATTTCTTATAAGAATCATGTTTTCATTCATAACTTCTAAAATATCGCTCACAGAAAAAAACCGTTCAAGCAAATTTTTCTTTAAAAAAAATAGAGGAATCTATTTCTGAAATAAAAACCACACCTTCCCATTTGAAAAAATGAAGTTGGTGTCTGTATCTCGCTTCTGGAAGCACCGAAAAAAATTACAAAGTAAATTTGGATTTCTAACAAAAAACTAAGGGAACACGTATTTTTTAGTTTTTTTCTAGCTATCTTAGTTTCCGAGAAAAAGTCGTTATCCATATAGCTTGGGACACCCTGTATATTTATTTAAAATACTGCATACTAAAAAAATACAAAATGCAAAATACTAATAAATATATTTATTTAAATAATATTTAACAATACTGCATTGAAACCGTAACTGAACCAAAGTTCATGAAGCGGTGTTCCATTTTTTGGTGAAAGGTTTTGACGCCATTTTTTAAAAATATACAGGAAATTTATTTAGCTAAAATAAGATCATTGAGTCGTGTGACATTCATGCCACTCCTTCTTGTTTTTCGAACGCTCTCATTTGAAAAATAACATTTTAGAACATTACTGGATAACATCTTTTGTCAAGGAAGGTCTGTCCTGACTTGAGAACCACTTGTAGAGCAACTGAATACGGCCGTACCATTATAATGGTCCATTTCTCAGCTGCAGACTAATGACTCTCCTACATCACATGTACTAATTGACAACGATGTTCCAGTCGCCACTAAATTATTGGCTACTGTAATTTGTATTTCGCATAAAAATTCAACTAATTTCTTTTCATAATGAAGTCCATTTTTCTGTTTAATTAGTATTTTCTTTAAAGTTGTTAATGAATAATCTATACTATTTATACATTTAATACAATTAATTTTGCTTAAAGGGGAAGGGTAATTAATTTAATTAATTAGCTAATTAGTAAATTGGTAATTAGATCCCTAAAAAATAAAAATTATAATTGCGCCAGATTTCGGAAAAATATTAAGTTCCTTAGAAATTTGAAGAAAAAGTGTGAGGTAATATACAATTTTGGTTGCAGCAAGTAATAAGACATTAAGACATAGTATACTGTAGTTTGTTTTTAGATTTTTTGTCAAGTTTGATGCAATGTAATAGAGTTGCTAAAAGTTTTAGTATTTTGTCAGGGCAAAAGGTAGTTTACTGGTGAAAAGAAAAGAGATGACCAGTAAAGTTAGAGTGACTGTAAAGTTAGGAAGATTATAAAATAACTTTTTGTAGACAATGTTGAAATGTAGTTGTATTTAGAAAGACCGCATTGCTTATTCCATACTGGAATTCATAGATCTACGGCCATATTGTGCGTTCAGAAGATGGCAGATGGGCCTAGAAAATCCTGGAATGGTGCCCCCTAGATTTTTAAAAGAAAGAGGGGTTAGACTAAGAGATGAGGAAATGCTGCGGCGGAGTAGCATGGAAGAGAATCGCCCTAGACAGAGCAGAATGGAGGAGAATGAGCTCAGTGTATGCAGAAGCCTGGCTACCCCAAGGGTAATAATTAAAACAAATAAATCAGTGATGAATTCGGTAGAAATAAAATAAAAAATAATTACAGTACAACCTCGATTAACCGGGCTGACCTCCGGCTATAACCACCCCGGAAAACTGAAATCCCGGTTAAACCGAATAGACAGTATTACATAGTAATACTCGTATATAGCTTCACACTTCATAGATACTAAAAATAAATAAAATGGTTTGAACATACACGATTCTCTCTTATTATGATTTTCAAGATTTACGTATATATATTCAAACTCCAAACATTACGTAGTTTGTAAAACTATTCACCACACTGAAACTGAAAGAGCAGGGGTGCCAAACTCAATTTAAGCACGGGCCAATTGGTGCTACAGGCAAAATTCACGCAAACCACATCACATTTACAAATTTTGTTAAATGTATATGCTGAAATGAGGATTCAAGAATATGGATAGAATAATTAAAACACTATATAATTGTATTTATACAACGAAAATTATTGTTTTTTACCCGAAATTTGGCAGCGGTTTCCTCGTACAAGTTTTGCTATATCTGGATTCAAAGACTTGAGTTATAAGAATATATTTTGGGAATTCCTACTTCTGTTTGTCTTTTAAAACTGAATAATTCTGGAATTTCAAACGTCGCCGGAACTGAGTTAGCGTTTTTATTTACGCTAGTAGGCCTCCAGCTAAGGTACTGGGTCCACTTCAGGAGCTAAACGGCTAACGAGGGAGGGAATTATGTGTACGGTATTGCCTTGATGTCCTCTAAACGATTTTTTTCTTCACAACAAATTTTTATATTTTCATTGTATTTCACAACATTATGGGCCACAAAAAAATTACCTCAGGGGCCGCATGCGGACCGCCAGATCGACACCCCTGCTCTAGAGGGAGCCTACTATAATCCTTCCTCCAAAAGGTGACCTACACTTGAAAACAAAAAGATTATAATAAATTGATGAGGTATCAAGCGATGGATATAATAAGAAATACGAAATTTAGAAGCCGTTTTCGATTAAATCTAAACTAAACGGAAAACATTCAGAAAAGAGGCATTTCCGGTGAAGTCAGGGTCTTCGAACTGGGAAATTTCAATATCTCTTTGTATCTATCTTAATATTATACATTACAACCCGTTAAGGACTTTTGTTGCCAAATTGCGCGTGAATCCTATGCGAAAAGATATTCCACAAAGAAAAACAATAAAAAAAAGTGGTAATTTGAGGGGCCACAATTAATTGCTGAATTCATACAAAAACAGTTTGGCATGATTGGCCAATTGGTAGAATCGGTATATATGATAAGCAATGGTGGTGCAGTTTATTCACGTATATAATCCATGGATCTATGTTAAATGCATGGATGGCTATTGTATGGATAGAAGAATAAATCTATCTCCCAATTATAATGTATAGGAGTCAAAGTTAATTCATACTTAAAAAACTTACGATATCTAGAGAAAACAACCAACTGATTCCGGTTAGGTATGGCCAAAAGGGGCATTTTGTAATGCTTACGAAAGACAAAAACAAAAGATGTGCACGCACCTGACGCAAATCAATTATTATTTTCAATTTAAATCAATTAGTTATGCAAAGAATTCCATGTTGAGCTTAATATCGATGTTTCTTCGACACTGCCATTCTCTCCACACACTCTGACCCTATCCTCGCAGTACGCTCACTACAGTCCCACCTTCACTCAATAAAACCTTGGTTAGAAAACTGGCGTATAAAAATTAACCCAACTAAGTCTAAATACCTAGTCTTCGCTCTCAAATGACAAACTCCACCACCTGTCTTCTTACATCACACTCCTATCCCACCAGCCGACCATGTGCGGTACCTTGGAATGTACCTAGACAAGAGACTTACCTGGAACCCCCATACGAGACTTAAACGTACCGAACTAAACAAACGATAAAAAACTACTAGCCAGACTACTCGACAAACGCTCAAAACTCTCACTACATAACAAACGACGACTCTATACAGCTCTTCTCACACCAATATGGGACTTACGGACTCGGAACTTTACGGAACAGCTAAAACATCAATAGACTGCAAACACTCCAATCCAAAATACTCCGCCGCATAGTAGACGCTCCATTCTATGTTAGCAACCACACACAATACATACAGTTCTCCAAATTCCACTCATCTCCGAACTTGCCAAAATTAGATATAAAAATTTTCATCAAAAAACTCTCACTTCATCCCAACTCTTTAGCTGCAAACTTGTCTTTCAACTACGCTACCCTCCAATCCTCGAAGACGGCTGAGGCGCCCGTGACCAACAGGGTGACTAATGGCGGCCATCACTGGATGACCGTCATTCACGTCTGCCAAGCTATTTATTTATACACTTATCTCATTTACTTATTGCACCCTGTAGGTACAGGAGTAAATTTCATTAAAAAGATAAATAAAAAAAAATGTTTTTTAAAAAAAGTTATACAAAAAAATTGATGGTCCTTACTTTTTAAAATGAAAGTTTTTGTCAAAGAAATTGGGCACCCCAATTTGTGAAAAGCTCTTTTTCGGGCCCCTGAAGACCTCAAAAAGGATATCTCCAATGATAACTTGATTCAGAAATTTCGACCCCCGATTGAATTACTTCCTTTTACCTAGGAATGTAAAGTAAGAGGATTTTTGTTTTTAACCTATATTGTTCTCAATTCAGAATTAGGTATTGTTTTTTGTGTAGAAAACAAAATAAATTGCTGTGGGTGAAAGTCTCTGAAAATTCATGAATTTTTAACTAGGCATGATAAATAGTTAAGCTAGGAAGCCCAGGATAGCTTCTTTTTTTTTGTCGGAGATTTCGAGGAGAGTTGGAAGTAAGGATTACTGAGAGTGTTTGGGGCCACATAGCTGGTGGAACACAAAGTGGGGCCACCGATGTCTGCGTTAAGAAGTTTAAAAATGAAGATTAAAAAAAAGTTAATTAAAAATTAACAATTCAACGAAAAGAGGTTAGATATTTGATCTTCTTTTCTTTTCATAACAACTTCCCATATATCTTAGTAATTTATGCAGGTTTACCGGAAGAACATCATTCATCGAGAAGACATAAGTCCACACATGGAGCTGCTGATGTGTTACTAGACTTTATTCTCTCACACTGAGACAGGAAGTAAAGTATCCAAGCAATACCTAAACTCAACTTATAAAAAATGTAAAACAATAACCTGTTTTGAAGTTGAATCATTAGAACTCTTTTGAAAGGCTAATTGCCATAATTAAAAAGTAATTTGACCAGTAAAAAAAGCAGTTAAGAATAAATTAAGAATTGAATTTAGAAAGATGAATAATTCTAAACAAATTTAAAAGTTAGTAAAAACTTTAAAAAAAGGAATCTCAAAATAATATTTTGGATAATAAAAGGTGGGTAACTGTTGTGTTTTACGGTGTATAAATTGGGCCAATCGGTTTTATTCAACCATTGGTATTCGATTACGGTTTGCCTGTTAAGTTTCTTGTTTCTAGTATTAATTTGGTGAAGCTTTGATTTTTGCCAATGCTGTACTATTTTTGTGGAAATACTTCAGAAACACATTGGCTGGCTGATTCGCTTATTTCTCCAAACTTTAACTTATTACGAGGGTCGTTTGAAAAGTCCGTGCAAAAATAAAAACTACTTAATTTTTTGGGGTAAACCTTTTTTATTTTTCAACATAGTCTCCTTTTAGACTTATACACTTGGTCCAATGCTGCTCTAGTTTGTTGATCCCTTCCGAATAATAGGATTTGTCCAAGTCAGAAAAATAGCCATTCGTTTCTGCAATCACCTCCTCGTTTGAATAAAATCTTTTTCCCGCCAGCCATTTCTTCATATTGGGGAACAAATAGTAGTCCGAGGGAGCCAAGTCTGGAGAATAGGGGGGGGATGAGAAACGAGTTGGAACCCTATTTCCATTAATTTTGCGACCACAACTGCTGAGGTGTGAGCTGGTGCGTTGTCGTGATGGAAAAGGACTTTTTTGTGGGCCAATCGTGGGCGTTTTTCTTGCAGCTCGGTTTTCAAACGGTCCAATAACGATGAATAATATACACCTGTAATAGTTTTACCCTTTTCCAGATAGTCGATGAGGATTATTCCTTGCGAATCCCAAAAGACAGTCGCCATAATCTTTCCGGCCGAAGGAACGGTCTTCGCCTATTTTGGCGCAGATTCCCCCTTGGTAACCCATTGTTTAGATTGTTCTTTGGTCTCAGGAGTGTAGTGATGTATCCATGTTTCATCCACAGTGACGAAACGACGTTTAAAGTCCTGCGGATTCTTCTGGAACAGCTGCAAACCGTCCTTGCAACACTTCACACGATTTCGTTTTTGGTCAAGCGTGAGCAATCGCGGCACCCATCTTGCGGATAGCTTTGTCATGTCCAAATGTTGATGCAAAATATTATGTACCCGTTCATTCGAGATGCCCACAGCTAGTGCAATCTCACGCACCTTCACTCTTCTGTCATACATCACCATATCATGGATTTTATCAATGATTTCTGGAGTAGTAACCTCAACAGGGCGTCCAGAACGTTCAGCGTCACTTGTGCCCATATGGCCACTCCGAAAATTTTGAAACCACTTATAAACTGTTCTAATCGAAGGTGCAGAGTCACCATAACGTTTATCAAGCTTCTCTTTAGTCTCCTGAGGCGTTTTGCCTTTCATAAAGTAGTGTTTAATCAACACACGAAATTCTTTTTCGTCCATTTTTTGAAAATCACTCGACTTCCTCGATTCAAACGTATGCCAAACACAAGGAAATAGACCGATCTGGCTGAAACTTGGTGTGTGTCTTCCAAGAGATGCTACTAACTAAACATAACCTCGATACGCGCCAGTAGTGCTATCTCTCTGACTTTGCACGGACTTTTCAAACGACCCTCGTACTTGGTGCAACTGTCCTTAAAGCAGGACCTGGGCTTCCTCAACAAGTTTTCCCCAATCTTCAAGGTCTACTGCCTTAATGCGACCATCTTCTCACTCCAATTCGACAAAGAAGGTCTTCCTCCACATCTTCCAACCATCTACTAAGTCGAGGGCGCCCTATAAATACTTCTCCCTCCTGGGTTTTCATTTAATTGTCTTCGGGGCAACCATCCTCTCCACGTGTTCCAATCATCTCAATCACCACTTCTTTATTTGGGCGACTATGTCTGATTATCCAAACAATTCCATCAATTCTTGGTTCTTTCTTATTTTCCAGTCACCCTTCAACTTTAGGGGGACATTTGCTATTTCCATGATAAATGCAGAGCACGCCTAAGAATTCTTTGTATACTTGATCAATATTATCAAAAACAATGTATAGGCCTAACAAATGGTATGCCTAAGTTCAATTACAATTTTGCCTAACTAGAAAATTATAAGACATTAAAAAACGCCTTTCTGAACAGTCAGTCGCCCTTTCGGTTTATTGAGATATTCTCCCAACCTGGAATGTTGTTTTGGCATTACATACCACCTAAACAATATTATACAAGTTTGGTCTCCTGTATTATTATGAGTTTGAACTAGCTAGTATATTATTCTCACTTCAAGCCCAGCTTGTATCTACTGTTTACTTATTTTAAAAATGTTAATCGTAATACAGCTGACAGCTGCCACAACATCTACTTTGCTAAGTTAGAAGTTGGTGATTAAAGCAGGCTATTCCTTTAGTTACTCAGTTATCTAAAAGTTGACGCTATATGTATATTGTAGGGCAGTATTGCGTCCATTTTGGGGTTCGCTGATCTTATCGGTAGTTGCGATCTCCTACCGGTTTTTAAGAATCCTATCAAATGCTAAAACCTTTTTTTTTTTTTAGAAATGGAGCAGATAAAGAATAATAAGATTCAGGGGCAAAATCCATTCCTTCGTCACTTTGTTGGTTTGATTAATGATAAACTTATATTTCTGTGAAAGGTACGAACAAATTTTATTCTGGCTTTAATAATTGAAGGATAATTAAAAATAGAAATAGCTAAATGATGGATGTCTCTGATGAACCGAAGATATTTAAGGTGGTGGGAAAGTAAATGGCTGAAGAACAAGGAGGAATGAATGATTCACTGGGACAAATTAGGAGAAAGGAATACACGAAGGACAGCTTTCCTTTTGTAATATGTGCAAGGAAACTGGGTGTGAGGTGGGGACAGACCGCGAATCTAATTAGAAGGACCTAACTGGTGGAACAAAACATATTGCTTAGGCCTAGTTTCTCCGTTATATTGTCCTGGCCGCCCCAACTCCACCATCTTTACAACAATTGGAGACAGAAATGTGTGGACCATTGTGATTTAGGGGGTGGAACAGATGTGCCCACAGTGTCCTCACTATATACCCACACTTCTTGGCCATTGCCACTTAGACAATGGACCTTACAAAGGGAGCGCTGTCAGTAACCAGGGCGGTTACTCATACCATCGTCCACCAAGGCTCCAAGGTGAACCTGTATAGATCACTAACTTCCGTCTCGCTCAGCTCCCTATTGGCTCCCCTAACATACACACGATTCTCACATTATTCCATCACAATCTCACACCATTATCGCTTCCTGTCAATCGGGTTATACGCATTAATTGAATAGAGCTTTCCTCATAGCAGATTGGGAGCCATTTATATCTGTGTACAATAAAGCAAGCCACAGGCAGATTCTCCATTCAAACGATTAATCCAAGATAAATAATGGAATATGTCAATTCAATTACTCAACAATTATTAACCTTCGAAATCATCAATACCAAAATATTACAATATTTAAATTTAGGGTCGGCTTGCTTCGAATAAGACGACATAAACTGCAGCAATTAAGGCGAGAATTTCGGCTAGGAACAGATGGCTGTTCTTAAAACTTATTAAGGAAGTCCAAATCCTACTTGAGCAGACAGTTGCTCTTTGCAGTAGGTTACAGTACACAGGGTGATCCATTTAAAACGCACCAATCGCTAATAACGTTTTAGGAAAGCGGAAATCCGCAAAAACCCCATTAAATAAACTATATGTTTTTTTTTGGTCTAGTTTTCAAATTTTCCACCCCCGATGCTGTATCCTAATTTTTGGCGGAGTTATGACCAAAAAACTGATCGGGTTTTCATAAGGACCACTGATTTTGACATTGATTATAAAGACTGCATAAAAAGTTGTGAAAAATGACGTTCGCCCCGTTTCGATATCCCTAATATTTGTTGAGATATTTATGATCAAAGTTACAATTTTATCTTATACGTGATCGGTTTTCAATATTAATTTTCCACCAGAAATACACGTTTTGGGAGGTCCTCTGACTGCAAAAAAAAAAAAAATGTTATTTGTGACGCAAAGAACCAAAATAATAATAATTGAAGATTTTTTAGGGAAGGGATTAGCTATGAGGTTAGCATACTGGACTCCCACGCGGACGTCCCGGGTTCGAATCCAGCAGCTGACCCTTAGATTTTCTCTTCCTAGGAGCTTCTTACAGCTCACTGTCCGGTGATGGAGAGAATACTGTCCGGAGGCCGGCAGTGCACTGAAAAAAGCTCCAGGCGCCAATAACCTTAGATGTTGACGCGCCTTAAATCATTAAAAAAAAAAATTGAAGATTAAAAAAAAATGTAGTGTAATGTAATGGTTGTGGGTGAATCAGGATAAATTTGTTTTATCGTCAAATACATGTAACCATCACTTCATTTTAATGTACCCCATATGCAAGACTTCTTGACCTATGATTACGTTAAGAATATCTTGCCAGGGTGTTGGTCTAGTGGTCAAGAGCATGGCTTTGTAAGTAGGAGATCCCCAGTTCGTATCTCCCGAATGGAGTCATACATAATACTTAATAAGTTATATATCGTAATACTTTTTTTTAATTAAATAATATCTAGACCCTGATCAGGTTTTTGGCTGTAACTCCGCCAAAAATGAAGGTACAGCATCGGAGGTGGAAAATTTGAAAACTAGACCCAAAAAAACATATAGTTTAATTAATGGGTTTTTCCGGATTTCCGCTTTCCTAAAAAGTTATTAGCGATTTGTGCGTTTTTAATGGACCACCCTGTATATTACACATATTTTGTCCTCATAAAAGTCAGTAAATCAATCCTACAGATGTTTATAGTTTGTGTTCGCTCCGGACTGAAAATTAGCAGCATGCTCCTCTATTTGATAATTTAAGTTAGTTATCAATAGAGGATCGATAGTACGATTTTTGAAACAAAATCGATACTGCGCTGCCATTTCTGAGTAGCCCACGGTCATGGTTTTCACAGAAATTGTGTTTATTTTGTTTTATTTATTTATTTCTTGAATGAAGTACTTTTAAAAGCTTTTTAAATTCCGACGGTATTTTCTCTTTTATAGGAATTTTAACTCAGCAATAAATTAATTAGAAGTGAAGGAGTTGAAGATATATCTGAAGCACTCCTGATTGCGTATTTGTAAAACTGACAGAATAAAATACGAGTAAATTTGAATTTATATTAGATTCGAAGAAAAGTATCGATGTTTTTACATTAACAGAATGGCCCTCAGTGATATTTAATTCATACCATGTTTATTGGTACATTATTTATTACAGCCAATTTTATAAATAAGCTTGGTCCAGAAATTTTCATCTTCTCTTAGATAGCTTACGAATCTATTCAAACAATTTGGAAGATCACGGAGCAACTGGTCGTTGAAGATGCTTTAAAGCGCATTGGGCTTGAAAGTCAGTTCATAATGTTCAATGATGAGGTAAATATATTGTAATGTTTAGTAGTTACTACTTCACTATATTTGCACAGCAAAAACGACACTGTTCTTTAATCATATTACTTACAATGAAAAGTATTGGAAACATTCAGGACATGTTAAGCCCCGCAAATATCTCAAAATCCTTTTCAAATGGAATATTTGGTGATTACAGGATTTGGCTGCTAAAAATGGAAGTGGTCAGTGGGCGAGATCTCCAGGATAACTGGATGGGAATATAGTGTGGACCCCGCCTTTGAAAGTAAGGACAGTTTACAAGATTTTGCCAGATGTGACAGCAGATAAAAGGGTTATACCGAGCATTATGCAATGAAAATGGCTGATGACTGGACATGGACAGATAAATGGTAAAAGGCTTCAGAATTTTGTAACAAATAGTTATCGTTGTCTTAATGACTAAGAACAAAACCACAATTGAAATATGATTGAATTAACCTTTTGACTTCACATTGAGAAGCCAGCGTAGGCCTTTTCCTTGCTGTTAGGAAATGTAAGCACTGAATTGTGAGGGCGACATTCCGCCTGGATCTGGAAGTGGCCGCTGGATCTTGGTTGTAGTAACTGGGCAATTCCTTAGAGGGATTTTTTTTTTGTTTCACAAGCCTGTTTTGGCAGAACTGCTAGAGGAGAAATAACCCTCCCAATTTCAGAATCTAATCTAATCTACTCCGCCACTGAAGGCCTATTTTTAACCGTGCTGATCATTTTTCCGGTCATTTTGAGTTGATTAAACGGAAGTCCTGTTTTCATGGTAATTATATTGGATCGCAAACTGGATTGTTGGGCGAATGTTATTTAATTGGATAATTTCAAGAGCACTCAAATGATATGAGTAAGAAGTAAATAATTAAAATTGGTCAATACCTTTTAAAAGAGGGCATTTATTTTATGCATTTTAATTAATTTTTGGAGCATTTACAATTCATTTACAATTCAATGTTAAATAAATACATTTTTCTACGGCCGTAAAGAAAATAGAAGTTCCTTTATGATAGTCCTTATTTAGCGACAATACGAGGTCTGTAAATTAAGTAATGAGACGGATTTTTTAAATTTTTTTATTCAAAAAGAATTACAATTCTATATTGTCACCTTCAAAATAACTTCCTCCTGATGCCACACAGCGCTGGAGACGTTTCTTCCACTCCTTATAGCAGTGCTCGAACTCCGATACTGGAATAACCTTCAGCTGGTCGGTTACAGCCGTTTGAATGATTTCGACTGTCCCAAAATGAGTTCCCTGTGAGGTGATTTTTTAACTTCGGGAAGAGAAAAAAAGTCACAAGGACTCAAGTCAGGCGAATAAGGAGGCTGAGGAGCCACAGGAATATTTTTACTGGCCAAAACCCTCAGACGTACTCGTATATTCCCATCCCTTAATGATATCACGATTACCAACTTAAATTTGACATTTTAGCTCAATTCGCAGTATACCAGGGTCTTTTGAAAAGTCCGTTGATCCCTTCCGAATAATAGGATTTGTCCAAGTCTGAAAAATAGCCATTCGATTCTGCAATCACCTCCTCGTTTGAATAAAATCTTTTTCCCGCCAGCCATTTCTTCATATTGGGGAACAAATAGTAGTCCGAGGGAGCCAAGTCTGGAGAATAGGGGGGATGTGAAACGAGTTGGAACCCTATTTTCATTAATTTTGCGACCACAACTGCTGAGGTGTGAGCTGGTGCGTTGTCGTGATGGAAAAGGACTTTTTTGTGGGCCAATCGTGGGCGTTTTTCTTGCAGCTCGGTTTTCAAACGGTCCAATAACGTTGAATAATATGCACCTGTAATAGTTTTACCCTTTTCCAGATAGTCGATGAGGATTATTCCTTGCGAATCCCAAAAGACAGTCGCCATAATCTTTCCGGCCGAAAGAACGGTCTTCGCCTTTTTTGGCGCAGATTCCCCCTTGGTAACCCATTGTTTAGATTGTTCTTTGGTCTCAGGAGTGTAGTGATGTATCCATGTTTCATCCACAGTGACGAAACGACGCTTAAAGCCCTGCGGATTCTTCTGGAACAGCTGCAAACCGTCCTTGCAACACTTCACACGATTTCGTTTTTGGTCAAGCGTGAGCAATCGCGGCACCCATCTTGCGGATAGCTTTGTCATGTCCAAATGTTGATGCAAAATATTATGTACCCGTTCATTCGAGATGCCCACAGCACTAGCAATCTCACGCACCTTCACTCTTCTGTCATCCATCACCATATCAATGATTTCTGGAGTAGTAACCTCAACAGGGCGTCCAGAACGTTCAGCGTCACTTGTGCCCATATGGCCACTCCGAAAATTTTGAAACCACTTATAAACTGTTCTAATCGAAGGTGCAGAGTCACCATAACGTTTATCAAGCTTCTCTTTAGTCTCCTGAGGCGTTTTGCCTTTCATAAAGTAGTGTTTAATCAACACACGAAATTCTTTTTCGTCCATTTTTTGAAAATCACTCGACTTCCTCGATTCAAACGTATGCCAAACACAAGGAAATAGACCGATCTGACTGAAACTTGGTGTGTGTTCTTCCAAGAGATGCTACTAACTAAACATAACCTCGACAGGCGCCAGTAGTGCTATTTCTCTGCACGGACTTTTCAAACGACCCTCGTATTTATCATTAAAAAGAATGTAGTTTTGATTCATTTACTTTATCAATAAAAAGGATAGAGCGTGTTAATATTTAAGGCGTCTGTATTCATGAGATATTAAGTCTAATTGTAACTATTTTATTTTTGATTTTGAGTAGTTAGATATTTTAAGCAGAAAGTATCGCTTTGTTATATTGGAATTGTTTACCAATGTTACCATGGCAATGCTTTTTTAAACTTTATTTCATTTTGTGATTATAATATTTTAAAATGGTACATTTTTTTTTAAATAAATTTTTATAGAGTATATGAAAAATATTGTATGCAACTCGTTGTTGCATTATTACACACTCGTTAGAAAAGGATCACTTTTCACACTAGTTACACGAATTACTATTAATAAATTTATTTAATTAATAGATTACAGTTGTTGTGGTAGCAATAACCTAATAATAGCATTAGCTGAAATGGAAATACTGGATTGCATTATCCCAATAATACAACATGATGGTATTGTTATAGCGTTTTTGCGCATCCATAGCTCCAATTTCAAAGCTAAATTATTATTATTGCTTATGGGTTACATTGCTCTAGAAGCAGGAGTGGAATTTATGCATTCCATACAAATTAAGACCCTTCTAATGGCTGAACACAGAAAATAGATTCTTGAAAAATCAAAATAAATAATTATTAACATACAAAATCACAAAAAGGAGTAACTCAAAATCTGTTCTTAATGAATAGTAAAACATAATTGTTAATTAAAGAACAAAATGAATTTACATCGATCTAAAAAATCTCTTAAAAGTAATATGAACCGTTCACTGCACCACTCGATTGACTCCATAACAAGAAGTGGAGAAATGCGATGAAATAATGTACTTGGTTTATATAATTCTGTTTATAGTATATAGCTTCTGAAATAAATTATTTATAATTGATGGACAAAAATGTGTTTGTCATTTTATGCTGTTAATCTTTATTATTTGAGAAATTTATTATAAATATATAAAGCTATGACTGAACCAAGTACTTTGACAATTAAATTTAAGATATTTCAAAAAGTGGAGTTAACAAGTTTGTGTTGTGAATGGCTGAAAGATAAATAAATAAATAAATATTGTAGCACGTATTTTCTTTATTATCGCTGGTTGAAATCACTGTATTTGTCGCAAATTGATTGGTTTTTGGAGTTTGTGATTAAAATTGATGTGAAATGAATCTTTATGAGGATTACTTTCTCTCGATGCCTTAATGATTCAAGTCCAGTACTCGACCGGAATGGTTAAGATAAATACAAATCGAATATAGAACAGAATAATAATAAATAGTAAGAAAGAGCTAATGGCTATATAATTTAATAAATTTAAATCTAAGTGGTTATAAAATGGAATATAAATATAGAGTGGCATCACTGTAGAGGAGATGTAGTGTCTTTACAAAGGGTGGTTGGCTGTACTGCCGGCTATAGTTTATCAGCATGGCGTTGAATATTCTGTTCAAGTGTATTTATGCGACTGCTTTGGCAAGATAGACACCATTTGCATTTTGGGGTGAAGCTATGGCATTACTTTGCAACCCCTTCTATACTTTATAGAACAAACCGACCAACCTCGCCCGCAAAGTCTACACAAATACGAAATGCGGCGGGCGGTATAGAGGCCAAATGAATGTTTTCATAAATCGTTGTATTTCTAGCATACGACGTCTGTTCTTAACCGCATTACTTCTTAGTGTTTGCATTAATCTGCATACCCCATTTCTGAATAATTACACATTACATACATTTATAAAGTACACTGTTGAAATAACAATCAACTAACGCTTTATGAAAATGTTTAAAAATTTTCAATGAAATTGAGTTAAATTAGAAACCCTAGTTGGGGGACCTGTTAATTAGTTAAGATTTCCTTGTTAAATAGCGCTGCGACTGACCGCATGTCTGTGTGCTTCAAAGGATGTCCAACCTCAATAAGAATTAGTTATTACATTATTATTTAGACGGTTCTAACCAAATCTAGTTTTTCTTTCCTTGTTCAACTGTTAAAAACGTTTTGCTTTGTTTAACTTTTTATCTCATCATTTCACAATTTATTGATAACCTCCTTCAATAACGTTTTGTGAACAAACTCGGACATTCAAGAGAGCCACTATAGACCACTTAGAATTATTGGATTTAACATTATTAAGCCAATATGTCTTCAATCTACAACCACGTAGATAATTCTTAGATAGAGGTATAATATTTGTCATTAAGCTAACTTTTTGTTACATATATAATGCCTGTTTTTAAAAGAATCTTTGAAAAAAAAGAAATCTGTTAGTAGTAAAAACAAAATGGAATTTTTTATAGAGCAGTTTTATGGCATCTCAGGGACAAGTTAATTGGCGGATCAAGGTCAAGGTAAAACAAAATGTTTCTTTGCTTCCACAAAAAGAAGGGGATGGAACTATTTCCTTCCTATAATCCGCAAAGTTAGATTATGGTTGGTCCACAAAAAAACATTGCATTTCAATGCATATGGTCAAAATATAGTTTAACTTAATTGCATTTATTGAAATTAGTAAAAACAATTTAAAAAAAAAATTATTTTACTTTAACATTTCTTCCACAATACCAGGTAATCCTCCAAGAAGATTAAAGAGAAGATGGCCCCGCGATCTACACTTCTCATAAGATCGGTGTAGTACTATAGATTCACGATAATGCAGTGGACACTAATGGGTTGCCTTCTCCAATCCATATTCAAGTTATTGTTTTGTTTTATATCACCTTTGCTTGTTGCAACAGTTGTTGCAGACGCCGAATTTCAATAAAAGATTAAAAAAAAAGACTTTTACATTTACATCGTTTGACGACGATTCTTTAGAAAATAAGATATTTGTATTTTTCTTAAATCCAATCCTTACAATCAAACATCCTTCGAAAATCCACCAATACTCCTTATTGTCGTCTCCAATAATACTCCTTATTATCGTCTCCAATAATACTCCTTATTATCGTCTCCAATAATACTCATTGTCGTCTCCAATAATACTCCTTATTATCGTCTCCAATAATACTCATTATCGTCTCCAATAATACTCCTTATTATCTTCTCCAATAATACTCATTGTCGTCTCCAATAATACTCCTTATTATCTTCTTCAATAATACTCATTGTCGTCTCCAATAATACTCCTTATTATCGTCTCCAATAATACTCATTGTCGTCTCCAATAATACTCCTTATTATCGTCTCCAATAATACTCATTGTCGTCTCCAATAATACTCCTTATTATCGTCTCCAATAATACTCATTGTCGTCTCCAATAATACTCCTTATTATCGTCTCCAATAATACTCATTGTAGTTTCCAATAATACTCATTGTCGTCTCCAATAATACTCATTGTAGTTTCCAATAATACTCATTGTCGTCTCCAATAATACTCCTTATTATCGTCTCCAACAATACTCATTATCGTCTCCAATAATACTCCTTACTATCGTCTCCAATAATACTCCTTATTATCGTCTTCAATAATACTCCTTATTATCGTCTCCAATAATACTCATTGTCGTCTCCAATGATACTCATTATCGTCTCCAATAATACTCATTATCATCTCCAATAATACTCCTTATTATCGTCTCCAATAATACTCATTATCATCTCCAATAATACTCCTTATTATCGTCTCCAATAATACTCATTGTCGTCTCCAATAATACTCCTTATCATCGTCTCCATTTTCTTCGTGTCAGATTTGATAAAATTCCGGTATTTAAAGATGCCACATTTCCTTATTCTATCATCAGAGTTCTCTTGTACAGCACCTTTCAAGCTTAACTTTACCCGATACTCCTTTTGGACGACTAAAGCGCCAGTAGGCTCGTGGTCATGTTTAACTTCAAATGTAACTCGTTTCTATTTATTCTAGTATCACATTTACTTATTATAAATTTTACAGTTGCAAATAAATAAGTGGATGATTTTAAAACTGTAGAATTTGCGCCAAATCACTTTTTCACGTAAATATCGGTAAGCATAAGAGAGCGTTTTGGAACAGAATTTTTAATTCTTCGAGCACCTTGCCATGAGTTCCGACTTTATCTTGCTCGTAGAACCCAACAGTTCCTAAAACCTGCTGTATAAGAAAAAGTTAGTGCTTTATGATAAACATCACCTGTCTGTTGTTTAGTGACAATAACTTAAACGCCATGTTTTAATGATTACTGTGTTTTTTTTTGTTTTTTTTAATAATCATTGTCAATTTATTTCTGTTGGTAAAGCGATAAAATGAAAAAAGGTTCCCTTTAAGGCTGTCAAGATAATCAGAAATGGTGCAAGAGGTGTAGAGACGGGTGGGGATACATGTATGGTGGGACAAGGAGCTCCGCCATTGTTAGTGCTTCGCCATAGTGGGGCCGCACCCCACCAGCTGGCAGGCTATTCACAGCCTTCAGTTTGCTCCACACAACACATACGCTCTTAATGGAACTCTTAAATTTCTAGCCAAGATAGTAAAAACTCCTATAAAGAGACTAAAGCCTTTCGTTATTACTGACTCTTTCTACAATAAAATCTTTTCTGTTTTCTTAAAAAGAAGAAAGAAAAGGAACTAACACTTCCCCGACATTTTGTAATGAAGCAGATTACTCTGTATATCACCCTCTGCATTAATTACTAGCATATATTGAAATAAATCGCACGACATTAATGATTATAATCTCCTTAACAAAAGCTTACAGTTTAAAATGTTAAGTATAAGTGTTGATTAAACGTCAAAAGGTACACAAATCAGCAAGTACCCAATATTTCATTTATAATTCCGCTCCGTTTAATGGAATTATTATAACAATTGATATCATTTAACCAGTTAAGCGCGTGTATACACGTCAAACCAAATCTCTATTACGGTGCGTTCGACGTGTATACTCGTTGTGAAAAATATAAAATTGCCATTAACTATAAAAACTCGAAATTTTAATAAAATGCAGTAAGAATATTATTTGGTGGAATGTTTCCTTTATCTTACCAATAGAACTGCGGTGGAAGTCAGCCAAATGATAAGTGGTTGGTAGATGTTTGGTCTCCGCATTAGAGATTGGGGAATTAGGCACACAAAAAGAAGCTCTCAACCCTTGTGCTATGCCGTTTTTACCTTAGATAGAGATACAGACCTCAGTACGAGCATGATTTCATTTTGTACAGAATTCAAAGCTCTTTTCTTCCTTGTAAAATCTCTTGCGTCTCTAGTTAACTAGAGCAATGCATACGTGAAGCGGTGCAAGATTTTGAATGAGCTCTGTAATCTGAAGCCCCAGAAATTGCAGAAAAAGTCGCTTGCAGTGATTTGTATACTATTAGTTGTTTTGCCCTGCGTTCGACGTGTATACACGTCATTGTCTGATTTTAATTTCGCACAATGTGGGGGTGTTTTTAAAACTAAATTTTACGCTTAACTGGTTAAGTAATTTTACTGCATTAAATTATCATTAATATTTTTTAGAATTTATTAGATGTCACAACCCTTTTGCTAGCCATTTTCATCTACATACAACAACAAGAAAAAGAAGAACAAGAACAATTTTTGAAAATGCCGTTTTTGCTAATTTTCAGCAACTTTTTTTTCTCAAAATCTATAAGATCTGTGTTGTTACAAAAAATTACAGTTTTAAAGGAGGGTTTGCCCTTTATTTTAAAGAAAATTTGGGAATTTTATCTTTTATAGAAAAAGAGAAAAAAAAAATGTGAAAGTTGGGTGTTTTTCAACGTTACGCTTTTTCGTGCAGTTTTTGACGATCAACCCTTATACAACTGTCCTACCGGACAGTTTTAATATTCATAATAAAATATACTGGCTTTCAGCAAGCTAAGAGCATTGTTCATAAAAAAGTCTTCAGCGAATTGGTAGGAATTATCTCGAAGCGTCTCAACATGTGTTCAAATCAGAGCTCACTAGCGTTAACCCTACTCAACCTATTAACCCATAAGCGATTCCAATCACAAATTCTTTTTGTATAATATCATGGTCCGATAAAAGAGGATTTACAGTTCATTGTTGCGGTGCATATAACAAAGCATTGCAAAAAATACCATGCAAGCTAGCAGTGTCATACTGGCCGTTTCCCGATTCGCTGGTGGAGAGAAGTTTTGTTGATTTTAAGCAACCTGTCATGCATAAATTGGGCAGAGATATTTCCATGATCGTACTAAGATATCCTCGTTGCACAAAAGCGTATGTGAGGCCGATGTTCAGTTAACTGAATCTGTGAATATAATTACAATTAATTCAAGAATGGAGACAAAGAGGCGCATGTTCTGCAAGATTGAGGTTTTTAAAAGCAAATGTCATTACATGGTCGAACCCCACATGTCCTGAGTCTATCGTATGAGGAGTAATACGCGTCGAACTCTCGAAGATTCGTTTGTAGTGACAAAGAGTTTCAAGACAGCTACCCATGGTCAAGCTATCCGCATACATGATTAAGGTAATGCAGGATTATAACTGTAGACTGTGCTATCAAATGCCAGACACTATATAGCTCATAATAATCCCTTGCGAACGGCTCAACCGGGTGGCTAAAATTATCCACATCAGAAGTTAACAACGAAAATTTGGTGAGTTAATTGAAGTGTACGTTACAACCAATATAAGCCTCAACCTGTGCTTGGGTATTACTGTTTCAGATAGTACTGCGGGCAGACGGTGCTCACTGACAGAACAGTTCAAAATAAACGGACCTGATGTCCTGCTGTATGATAAGGAGGTGATGACAGTGGAAATGGCTATCTTGAGCACTAAAAAGCTCCAAGTTTCAGAAAAGTGTGGAACCAGGGTACGAAGTAAAGAGACTGCCCGGGTATGGTCTACAGCACTTTTTCCAAACTCGCATATTTCATTCGAACTTCGGAAATATTTACATCCTCCTGTAAAAATAGAGATATTCTTTAACACATGCGATAGCTTTTTTAAGAATTTTTATTTTAAGGCGAGTCTACATCTGTGATCATTGGCGCCACGAGATTTTAAAGTGCACTGCCGACCTCTGAACAGTGTTGATTCCCTACAGGCAACACTGTCCATCATTAGAAAGGCAAAACATTACAGCTGAAAAAAGTAGGCAAATACTTGACTTTTTTTCTATTTTTCACAGTCAACTTCTTTCGTCTGCTTAGTTATAAGACTTTTTTCTTTGAATGTGATCGTTTCTTAAATAAAAGCAACTTCTTTGCGGATGTAAAAACTTATTACAGTTTTTATTACTGTTCAAAACTCAAAAAAAGAGGAAGTCAAGTTTAGAACATTCTGTTACGATACCATTAGTTTTACTTAAATACAAATACAAATTGAACTACACTCGTAATCTCGCTATAGTTACAACAGATTTTAGTACATTAATTGAATAAAAACGAGCCGTATTTACCTAGTGTGACAAATGAAGTAATTACAAACAAGTAAAGTCAAAGTGCCTTTTAAAACGGCCAAGGCATGTCGTGTTAAGTCCGGTACTAAAGTAGAGAGAATTAAACACACGAGGCCACAGCTCTAGATTATATTAGCCACAAAGCCGGGGCACTTCCTAATCAAATAACAGGAATTGTATAAATATTTGACCATGTTCCTCTAATCAAAGGATCTTCTTCTAAGATGGTACGGTTGTTTTAGTATAATCTGGTTGAAGAATAAGGAAAGGAAAGGTGAAGGTCTAGGAACGTGACTGCCTTGATCACCTGAATAGTCTATAAAGTAGTTCGAGTAATTATTTAATCATGGATCTTACTCAAGTTACTTTTTTTCTAAAGTCGGGAATAAGGAATGAAGCATGAATACTATAATACTAATATTTATTTTAATGAAGATTTTTTTATTTTATTTCTTTATAGCTGAACTCCAAGATACAGTTAAGATGCCAATCTCAACATGTCTTTTTTTTAGCTTTGATTTAGTCATTGATAATAATAATAAAGCCTCAGAATAATACATTTTATAATAAAATAAATAAAATAAAAACTTTTCAAAAAAAGAATACTAAATATCCATTTATTCTTGAAACTAGGCCCACTACTTGGCATAGGCTTCTCCATTGCACTCCACAATTCTTCATCTTTCGCTTTCCTGGTCCATGATAGTCCAGCATGTTGTACGAGGGTCGTTTGAAAAGTCCGTGCAAAGTCAGAGAGATAGCACCACTGGCGCGTATCGAGGTTATGTTTAGCTAGTAGCATCTCTTGGAAGAACACATACCAAGTTTCAGCCAGATCGGTCTATTTCTTTGTGTTTGGCATTCGTTTGAATCGAGGAAGTCGAGTGATTTTCAAAAAATGGACGAAAACGAATTTCGTGTGTTGATTAAACACTACTTTATGAAAGGCAAAACGCCTCAGGAGACTAAAGAGAAGCTTGATAAACATTATGGTGACTCTGCACCTTCGATTAGAACAGTTTATAAGTGGTTTCAAAATTTTCGGAGTGGCCATATGGGCACAAGTGACGCTGAACGTTCTGGACGCCCTGTTGAGGTTACTACTCCAGAAATCATTGATACAATCCATGATATGGTGATGGATGACAGAAGAGTGAAGGTGCGTGAGATTGCTAGTGCTGTGGGCATCTCGAATGAACGGCTACATAATATTTTGCAACAACATTTGGACATGACAAAGCTATCCGCAAGATGGGTGCCGCGATTGCTCACGCTTGACCAAAAACGAAATCGTGTGAAGTGTTGCAAGGACGGTTTGCAGCTGTTCCAGAAGAATCCGCAGGACTTTAAGCGTCGTTTCGTCACTGTGGATGAAACATGGATACATCACTACACTCCTGAGACCAAAGAACAATCTAAACAATGGGTTACCAAGGGGGAATCTGCGCCAAAAAAAAAGGCGAAGACCGTTCCTTCGGCCGGAAAGATTATGGCGACTGTCTTTTGGGATTCGCAAGGAATAATCCTCATCGACTATCTGGAAAAGGGTAAAACTATTACAGGTGCATATTATTCATCGTTATTGGACCGTTTGAAAACCGAGCTGCAAGAAAAACGCCCACGATTGGCCCACAAAAAAGTCCTTTTCCATCACGACAACGCACCAGCTCACACCTCAGCAGTTGTGGTCGCAAAATTAATGGAAATAGGGTTCCAACTCGTTTCACATCCCCCCCCCTATTCTCCAGACTTGGCTCCCTCGGACTACTATTTGTTCCCCAATATGAAGAAATGGCTGGCGGGAAAAAGATTTTATTCAAACGAGGAGGTGATTGCAGAAACGAATGGCTATTTTTCAGACTTGGACAAATCCTATTATTCGGAAGGGATCAACAAACTAGAGCAGCGTTGGACGAAGTGTATAAGCCTAAAAGGAGACTATGTTGAAAAATAAAAAAGGTTTACCCCAAAAAATTAAGTAGTTTTTATTTTTGCACGGACTTTTCAAACGACCCTCGTATAATGTCTGCCGACCTTTCTTTTCCTCAATTCCATTGACCAGTTAGTAAGTCGATTAGTCCAACAACCATCTCTCACTCTCATCAGCTTTCCTGCCCATTTCCACTAGGCCAGCTTCACCTTTCTATAACATCTGTCAATCCCGTTTGCTCTCTCATAAATGTGCTCTTGAATTTATCCTTTCGACAAACTCCTAGCATTACTCCTCTCCATAGTTCTTTGAGTAGTGTGAAGCCTACTTAGATTTAGTTTTGTGTAAGACCATGTTTCAGCACCACACTGAAGGAAGGGCATTAAGCAACGTTCTAAAACTTGACTTCTTTGTTTAATAGTATTAATATTTCTATTTTTCATTAACTATTTCGATGACCAGTATTTTTTCCAGGCAAGCGTAATTCTACTTTCTATTTCTTTGCTATTCCTGTTATCAAAACTAATTATCTGCCCCAAATAAACTGCCTCTCTAACCCATTTTAAATTAACATTTTGTAATAAAATATCTTTAGTTTTATTGTTAGGATTTGTAAGTAAAACAGTTTTGTCAAGGTTAATAACTAGTCCTGCCTCTCTGCTAGCTGCCTCTAGTTCTATCAACATTTTTTCCGAAATCTCCGCACGTATTGGCAAACAATACTAAATCATCAGCAAACCTGAGTTGACTGAGTTTTCTTCCTTCTACAGTGATGCCATAACTTTTCCAGTTTAAACAGCTAAACAGTTCTTCAAGGGCACAGTTAAACAGAACAGGTGACAGTGGGTCTCCTTGTTTAACTCCCCTTTCAATGCTAAAATAGGGTCCCTTCCTGTCTGTCACTATTCTGCCTTTGCTGCCTCTGTATACTGACTTAATATTATGCATGCGCCAAATCCTAACGACCGACAGCTGTGCAGCGTAAAGCCTTCTCTTTCGATTGCAGCGTCTCACGTGTTTGTAGAGAAATCTGTCTGACCGAAACCTTCGTTTGTGTACTAGAGGTGTTAGTTTCGTTTTGCCGAAAACATGATACTACAAATGTAGTAGAGCAACGAATTGTCATGAAATTTCAAATGAAACTTGGTAAAACCGCTACTGAAACTTATCTTTTATTAAAAAAAGTTTATAGTGATGAATGTTAATGACGTGCGCGAGTTTTTGAGTGGTTCAAGCGTTTCCAAGATGGCCGGGAAGACGTCGGAGATGATGACCTCCCGGGTCGCCCTTCCACGTCCAAAACGGATGAAAATATAGATTATAATTAATCAACATTACTACCGTTTGGTGCATGCTCAACTCCCGATTTGTGGAAGAACAAGTCACGGGTTCTCCATCAAGATAACGCGCCGGCTCTCACTGCATTGTCTGTCAAGACGTTTCTAGCCAACATCCCAGTTTTAGGCCGACCGCCTTATTCGCCTCACCTGGTCCCATGTGATTTTTATCTGTTCCCCAAAGTCAAATCTGCATTAAAAGGAACACGATTTCAGTCCGTTGAAGCTGAGAAAGAAAAAGCGGCACGCGTCGTGCAGGAGCTCACAGAAAAAGACTTCCAGCACTGTTTGGAACAATGGTAAATTTGCATGGAGCGTTGTAGGGATAGGGGAGGGGTGTATATTGAAGGTGATAATAACTAAATATGTATAAATTTAAAATAAATTGTTTTATAGCAATAGTCTCGTCATTTAATAGCCACACCTCGTACAGTCATAAATTATGACTGAAATTTAGAAAATTACGAATGAAACAGGCGCTAATTTTTCTTTCTTTTGGATTAATGACTAAGACACACACAAAAAAGAAGAAATTATATTGTTGATTCTTATAAGATTTCATCCAGGATGCGTAGGATGCGTGCTATTTTTGTGAAGGAAGAGGGTAGTGAATCAGAGTTTTAAGTACAGTTTGTAAAACAATCTTTCTCGGGAAACAGTAACAATAACTAGAGCCCTGCCAAAAGCCCTTCGTACAAAATTCAAATTAACTTTAATCTGATCACTCCATACAACGCAAATCCTTTACCAGAAGTTGAGGAAGACTTAACTTCTTCTTCCATCTAACAAACTGTAAAGTACTCGTACTAAGGGAATATCTACTTAAAACATAACAATGTTCCTTAAGTGAATAAACGAAGTACTTAATAGAAATCTGCAAAAGACTCAGCAACCATCAATCCAATTTCACTACCTTGTAATACACAGAAGCTCCTAAAAAAAAGGTTTATCAGAAGAAGACGTTGCTAGTTATCGTAAGCTGGTTATAATCAGCTGAATAGTAATCCTTTCTCTGCTGCTTAGTTCTTAGCCTTGCTCTCCAGTCAACTATTTCCATAGCACCATGATAAGAAACTCTTGAGGTGAAGGCGAACAATTACATTTCAAGCAATACTGGAAACATCGAAGGAAAAAAACAATCAGCATTGCACTTGGACTCTCCGTCTCTCTCATCAATCCATACACGTAGAAGTCTAGGAAATAGGAGATGGATAATTCTAAATCTTGCCAAAGGAGTAGTGAATTTTAAAAGGAAAGGTCAAAATGAAATAATAAAAAACGCAATCTCAGCAGGAGCCACCCACTGGAGGCACCAGATATCAAATCTGAACTACACAAACAGAAAGATTCCCACATCAATCTGTAAAAGCACTTATTTTTAGGCTCAGGGGTACCTAAAACGGATATTTCTAATGAAAACTGAATTCGGAAACTTCTTATTTAAAATAATTACACTGAAGACACTTAATTCCTTCAGAACTGCCTCTTCCCTGGTTTGGGAATGCAAAAATGGTCCTGGTACAACTGGCGCGGCACAATAAAGTTCGGCTGGAATGGGTGCCAGGCTATGTGGGGATCAAGGAGAATGAAATAGCCGATCAACTGGCCAGGAACAGAGCTAACACTCCTTTCATGGGCCCGGAACCTGCCCTGGTGCGGCTCTCAGCGACTGGATCTGGAGAAAGTATGAAAAGAACTGGGTGAAGTGTCCTGGGGTCAAACTCAGTAAGAGTATGATGCCTTGGCTGTGTAAACAAAGAACCGAAGGGACTCTGTGCTTGGGCAGAAATCAGATTACTCTGATTACTGGCCTATACACAGAGCTTGGTAGGTTCAGGAAGCACCTGTACGAGGTGGGGGCTTATTAGCTCGGAACCGTTGTGCAGATTATGTTCGGAAGAGGAGGAAACGACTCCTCATTTTGTGGTTCGATGAAACCTTGATCGATGCTATGAAACCTTTGGCTCTTTGATACGAGTACCAAAGGAGATAGTAGCGCAAAAAGAGCAATTAGGGAAAGTCCTCAACCTCTTTAGTAGGGGAGGTTTTGTCTACTAGATCCAAAGGCGAGGGCACAATAAGCTTCTTGTGGCTGCGGTGCCCAGGGGAACGGGTCCCGTCCCGCTATTCAATCTAAATCTTAATCTTAGTATAATTAGATAATGTAATCGATTATGAATCCAAAAAGGGCAGTTTTTACATTACCACTTGAAATTAATTTAAATAAATGTTTAGTCATTGTGAGAGTAAGTTTGTAAACATTAATAGAAATAGTTAAAAATTTCTAGTTTTAATATTACTTAGTTAACATCAAGTGTAATTATTTCAGCAAGGAGAAGAATGGCAATCAACTAATGTTAGAAGTGTGCAATACTGTGGGCCCTTTGGCCAACTTACAACCCTAACTTCAATTATCGACTACTTCACCTCAAGAGGAGGCGTGCTGTTTTAACAGTCTATCCTCTAATAGTTTTTAATGCGCCAAAACTCTAGTTAAGAAACAGATTTCGTGACTAACACGTTAAATATGTTCTACTCACGGCACGATTTCAATGATATATTTTAGTCAAGAATTAATATTATTTGTATTTACTGTTGTATTTTAGAATGGCTTAATTAAAATAAACTAAATAAAAAAACGAGTTGCTAAAAAAAAGTTAGTAAATTAATTTCATCGTATCTTTTACTACTTTTCTGCAGACATTTTTGTTCTCTTTTTATCACGTTTAATATGTTTTGCAAAACAATTAAATAAAATTGAACCGAATTTATTATAAAAATACAACGTACTTTTGAAATGGGACTAACGCAATGGACACTCCGTTATTCGAAACGGTAGTAAAGAAGAGATTGAACTTTTAGCCGGGCTTTACGTCCAACTACCAAAATTAGGTGTCATGGACGGAGGCGACTACCAAACATACTTTACTACAAAGTTCTCATATTAAACATTAAATAAAATCCAAAGCCTAGACCGGGAATCGAACCCAGTACCACAATACATACACTGCTCCACAAAAAAAGTGGCGCACTTTAAAAATGCGTTATTTTTTTTCTCTGTAACTTTTTTGTTCTACATTTTATTTTAGTTAGCAAATATAAGAAGTATGAAGTTACGGGAAGGCTAAAATAAAATAAGAAATGATCTAAAAGAAATGAAAACCTTTAATTTAACAAAAAAGTACTTCTCGGCAAAAAATGAGTTTGAAAAAAAATGTATTTCTTCCGATTAAGAAAGAGAAAAAGAATTTCAGTAACGTGTATTGCTCGCATTACTGCATCCAATCTCCTCGGCATACTCCCTATTAAATTTCTCACGAAATCTTGTGTTGATTCCTCCCATATCTCCACCAGAGCACCTCGCAACTCTTCTAAGCTCCTGGGAGGATTATTACTCCATCTTAATCGCCTACCGAGCTCATCCCAAAGATGTTCAATTGGATTTAAATCCGGGCTGCGTGCTGGTCATCTCAGAACACGAATGCCAGTATCCTGTAGATATTGAACAACACAGGCGGCAGTGTGTGGTCGGGCATTATCTTGCATAAAAATAAAATTTTCCCCAATAAATGGTGCATAGGGTATCACATATTGCTGCAAAATTTCCCTCACATACAAATCTACATTCAAGATTGCCCTGTTGAACACGTGGAGCTCAGTTTAAGCCCCCATAGAAATCCCAGCCCACACATCACTGAACCACCTCCGAATGGTAGTCTACCAGAAATATTGCACGGAGCGTAGCGCTCCCCAGGCCTTCGGTAAACTCGTCGCCTCCCATCAGGTGCGTAGAGAGCAAAACGAGACTCGTCTGAATAGAGAACGTTTCTACAATCGTTCTCAGACAGTTGCGGTGTTCCCTAACGAACTCTAGACGGGCTCTCCGATGGTCTACGTTGAGCAATGGTCCTGTGGCTTGCTTCCTAGGGCGTAAATTCATTTCAGCGAACCATCTTCGTACAGTTTCAGCACTGACTGAAACTCCACGAACAGTAAGCAGTGTTTGAGCTGTTTCAGAAGCAGTTGATGTACGATTTCTTAAAGTGTGAATTCTAATAAATCGGTCATCAAGTGCTTCTGTGGCTCTTGGTCGACCCGGACCTTGCCTGCGAGTGCAGAGGCCTGTCTCCCGGTAACGATGGATGGTTCTATGGACGGTGGTCTCAGGCAACCCTAACGTTCGTGCTGCTTACCGCTGACTCCGTCCATCCTCAACTAATGCAATAATACGGGCCACTTGCTCTGCTGTAATTGAGAGTTTGCAATGCTTTCAGCTTGAAAAAAGTCGAAACGCAACTGTAGAGGTCAATAAATTTATTTACTGTTGAGGTAAAGTTCACGTTGTTGTTTACACAAAAAGACCGAAGGGGATTAAACGAGGAATTGCTTCACTATTTTCAAGAAACTTTGGGTCTTGTTTCGATTAATTGTTCCCTGACAGTTTATGAAAATAATTAAAACTAATAATCTTTCCCCAAAATGTGATAAAACAAAAAATAAACGCTTTTTTCAAAGTGCGCCACTTTTTTTGTGGAGCAGTTTATTAACTCTTCGTGCCAAGGCCTCTAACCGCTCGGCTACCATGGTGCCTAAAGAGTTTAAAAAAAAAAAATAGCTCCTACCATTGTAAAACAAGAGCACAGTCTATATTGGTGAGAAATGTAAGGTACCCCATTTGCCGGCGTCTTTACCTTCAAGAAAATAGACTACGAAGCAATCTAAGACATCAGTAATCATTATGTTGAACAATCATGACATGTCCAAACACTTGCTTTACAACAATTAATTCATGTTTAACCATACATTCATGATTAAGTTAGCACAAAAGTCTTCTTTTTTTACATTGGAGTGTAATTTACAAGTAAAATTTATAATTGATTATTGTTAATCCTTGAATCCTTAATGTAAGGCAATGCCTAATTTTTCAGGCGGGCTTTACATAGTACCAAATTGGGTGTCATGGACGGAGGCGACTAGCAAACATATTTTACTGTAAATTTCTCATTTTAACCATTAATTAAAATCCAAGGCATTGACCAGGAATCGATCTCAGTTCCATAAATACATATTAGCATTGCAGGTCTCGCCTCTAACCGCTCGGCTACCGTGGCGCCTTTGAATCCTTACAGTCCTCCCATATAAAGGATGTGAAGATTGTATAAAATTACATTCACAGGCAACTTGTATTCCTTACTCTGAAGTCTATACGATTCAAAATGGCATCAAACTAATTTATTATACTGTAGGCCACATTTGGGGCGCTTTTTCAGCTACGGAATAACGACACAAACGGATTGGCACAATTTCACAAAGGTTCGGAGTACTTTTGTATATTGTTCTAGAGCACTGTTCTAAAGTCAGTCAAAAATTAATATCACGCAGATAAAAATGTTGTCAACAGAGAACACATTACAGACAGAATGAGTACATAGAAATAGTATTTTAGGAGAATCAGTTATCAATTGTAGAATGTTCAGGAGTGTATAACAGTAAATGCAACTATTTTATTGCATTTAAGGGGTATTTTAAATATTATTAATAATTAAATTTCAACAAATATTCTATTTTATTGTAAAAATAACAATAATAAATTTAACAATGCTATTGTTATTGTTGGCTGCAAAGTGAGTTTAAAATGCTTCATGACTAGCACGTCAATTTAAATGATAAATGATGAAATGTCTGACATCCCTGTTGGTTATCATTCAATAGATGACATTTCTTCATGCTATTTCTGGTAGTACTGTACTGATATCTACATGCAGGAAGGGGCTTATCTACTCAGCAGAAGGTAAATTTTCAGCTACCATTTACCAAGATCTGATAGTAGTAAACTGCTACTGTAAAATAGTAAATCTACAGTAACTCAGAAGTTTCTTAGCGATTATTGGCATCACCAAACCGTTAACAATTCGACTTTTACTAACATGTCCAATAACCAACCACTAGTGAAGGCAAATTTTAATGAAGCGTTTCTAGAATGAGTGTAAAGTTTTAATGATGTTTTTCTAATTTCTATTTTTCATTCCAACGACTTCAAAGATTATATTAATTTATCCATATTTATGCAAAACATTTTCATTTTCACTTGTGAAATTTCCTAGGGAAATCGATTTATTTTTTTGTGAGTTCTCTGTAGATCGGTGCATTAAAAAACTATAAGTTGTCGCTTGCGTTTTATATGCGATTTTGTCACTTACTCAAATGACAGGGCCACCAACATTGTTAGAATTCTAAATGTGAAGGAAAACTATAAGCGGAAGTAGGCATTCAAAGAATAAGTTTCTAAGCTTTTGAAGCTTTTTCGTAGTAAACGGCTTCACCAAATTTCATAAAATTCAGGGCTAAACAGCTCCCATAAAAAACATTTACTTTTAATTGAACCACTTTTCGGAAAATTATTACATAATATAGTTCTAGGAATAGATGTACTCCTAAATTTAGATCCAACTACCGTTTAGGTGACGTGACGGAGAGACAACTAGCAATATAAAATTAAATCTAAAGCCTAGACCAGAAATCGAACTCAGTACCACACAATATACAGGATGAACCAGTAAGTAATGTCCATAGGCCTACTGTGTGTAGTACATCTAAAGTGGAGTTCAATGACGTAATGGCCAACTTCAGATTTTCCACTGTTCTTGAGTGACGTCACTTTAATTTTTTTTTTCTAAAATCATTACTTTTTTTTGCAATAAAAATGTTATTACTCAGAAAGTTTTAGTCCGAATTCGGATTCTGATGACACGGTTAGAAAGACAGATTCCATTTCGAAGCATAAGGTATTGTAACGAAGTTGACCTGGGCGGAAAAGAAAGGCCTAGATTGTTCTAGAGGTTGAACGACCAAAGTCAGTAACAGGCCGCCACTGCATAAACAAAAGGGGCGGTATCTACTTGTGGCAGAAAAGAAAGGCCTAGATTGTTCTAGGGGTTAAGCGACTAAAGCCGGTAACAGGCCACCACTGTGTAGACAAAAGGGCCGGTCTATACCTGAACTAGAAAGGAAAGGGCTAGATTGTTCAAGGAGTTAGTGACCTGTGTAAAAGCCAGCTAAGAGGAAGGCCTCAGTTGGGGTGGTGGCATATGTGTTTCCCAGCCAGTGATTGACAGGTGAGAGTGAGACAGCCGGAGTTGGAGAGAGACAGAGAATGGGAGGAGGCGGCTCACAGCTAAGGTGGTGGCAGTATGTTTTCTCCAGCCAATGAACATCAGGAGGGCGTGGAAACTTATGCTCAGAGAGTTGGAGGAGGGCAGTCCCAGTTGGAGGGAGGCACGCAGTTAAAAGGAGGCAGACACGGCTGGAGAAGTCAGTTTTAATCAAGTTTTTAAGAGTTTTTAAGCAAGTTTTAAGGAGTTATTAGAGTTTATAGTTATTAGTCAAGTTTATGAGTTAGTCTTGGAGAGTCAGTGTTGCGGAGTGCTTCAGTGGTAGCTAGTTGGGCAATTAGTCAGTTGATGAGTAGAGCTGTGTTAGTGTAGCTGAGACTAGTGCAATTCGGTGCAGTGCGGACCAGTGGTCAGTCGGGGAACAGTTTTGTGGCGTTACGAAGTGAGTAAGTAACAGTAAACTGTTGTGACGGTTGTAAATGGTGACTGTAATGAATAGCGTTAGTTGCTTGTAAATGTTAATGTGATTAATGTTAACGTGTTAATAAATCAGGTTATTACTTACAACTTTAGCCAGTTTTATTAGTTAATCAAACCCACATATTTAATAACTAGTGGCAGGCATTAGTTGTGTAAGTAAAGTTTTTGGGAAAAACTTTACAGTATTCTCCAAATCTTCCTCAGAATACCAGAAAAATAAAAGTAATCGAAATTTTTAAGAAAACTCGTTAGGCTCTTATGTGATCATTATCAGACCTAGGTGCTGGCACTTTTTATAAAAGTTTCCTTGTCTAATGTAGGCTTTCAAACAGTATATCATTTTCCAGGGATTCCTTTTATCTTCGTATGAGAAATTACGTTTGTTTTGCAAGAAAACACAAGTGTTAGTGTTAGTTTCGTGTGCCAGAATCGAATTCGGACTAAAACTTTCTGAGTAATAACATTTTTATTGGAAAAAAGTAATGATTTTAGAAAAAAAAATTAAAGTGACGTCACTCAAGAACAGTGGAAAATATGAAGTTGGCCAATACGTCATTGAACTCCACTTTAGATGTAGTACTACACACAGTAGGCCTATGGACAATACTTACTGGTTCACCCTGTATATTAGCTTTGCGGTTCTCGCCTCTAACCGCTCGACCACTGCGGCGCCTTAGTAATGAGAATTAAATATGATTTAAACTTATTCATGGAGTACATTTATTGGTTAAAACCTTGCGAGAGTAGTGTGTTTGTTCAGTTCATTTTTTTAAAATAAATTTTAGGTCTTTAAAATATATCGTAAAGTTGGCATTTTTACTCTGACGAGTCTCATATTTAATTTTGAAATATAATAACATAAATAAATTGTATATCATCATCTGAAATTTTTGTTTTTAGTGAAACTTTAGAAGTATGACTAAGATTAAAAGCAAGGAACATTGTTTAAGTTCAAATAATCTTTCAGTGGTTCATGGAAGATTGCATTGATTTTGTAGAAATAGAATGTCTCCATTGAACGATTGGTAGAGATTTACAATGAATGATCAAGTACAGTGCAGATGAGATAAGTTACTAGTTTATTGCAAGTTATCACAACTAGCAGTAAGCTAATATATATAAAGGCTATACTGTATTGGTAGATTGAAAGGTATTGAAGTTATATAGGCTGTATAAAGAAAAGCAGAGCACATCGATTTGTTGTCATTGGCAGAACAATCCTCAGCCTAACAAACACACATAGAGGCTGACATCTCCTCTGACTGTCCTCTACACGGCGAACATACGTACACATGTTCGCCTCTGTGTTCTGACGAAGGCTGCCAGTTAGCTTTACAGAAAGAAAGAAAGGCTTTCAGAGAGAAGCCTAATGTAGACGTCTGCGAACTTTATAGGCGTCTCAGTTTATTTCTCTCTCAAAACAAATAACAAAATTTCTCCATAGATCTCCATTAATATTAAGGCTAAAAATAGATCCAGCGATGGATAGAAAATTTGTTTTCATTGTCAGAAGAATAACGCAAATACACACCACACAGATATAACAAACTATTGTACAATTCATGAACAATTTATTGCTATTATGAAAAGAAATAATTTTTTTCATTTTTAGATTTCCTAAATTCATATTTAGGCCTTTGGCAATCCATTAGTTTAGTGCCTCCGCATGGGTAAAAGGAGCCTGGGTGCAGATATTTCAGCGCTACCTCAGTTAAAATTTAATATAAGTTATTAATAAGCTGCAGTCTCCTTCTTTGAGAAAAAACTTACTGTACGAAGCCTTCTTTCTTTTTCAGGCATTAGGCAAATTGGCATCCAGGGCTTCTGGCAATCCTACTCCATACCTATTTCCTTACTTCAGAGACCGGGGATGTCTCTTAAGGAACTTCTTTTTCTGACTACATTTCTTTGAAAGCATGAGTTCCGCAGTAAAGTATTTATGCAAACTATTTTAAACGTAATTCACACTGCTAATCTTCCTTTATATCCTAGAGCAGTAACATAGACCTAAACTGATGATACTGTCATCCCCTCTACTCATCCCGAACATATCTCTGTATCTAGACACCTTTAAGAACATTACTCCTTAATAGAAAAGTGATGCTAAAAATGGAAGATAAGGGTGAATGAACAAAAATGTATTCATTCCACTATTACAATCAGAGATTCCACTTGTCCTGGTGTTAAATTGAATAATAAATACATTGCTTCGAACTTCTGACAGAATACGCTAACTTGGATTTCACAATGGCAAACGACTAACTTGGAATCCTCACGCTAGACTGCAAAAGAATAAAATCTAACAGATGATATCGCATACTGACAAGACTATTCGCAAACAAACTAATTTTTGTACAAAACTTTGTTACAACCTACGGATTAGAGGTGCGGGATTCGGTTAAGCATTCCAATCTTTACCGAATCCAGTCCTTCCAAATCCGAAATTCTTCAAAATATCTCCAATTCCCCTTTATTACGTCTCCGATTGTTAGTGTACAACATATGTGTTTCTACTTTAGAATATATTGGAATAACTTTAATTGGCCGTAACGGTAACTAACATGTGATTTGTGTTTTTAAGAACATTATTTATGTATTCAGACTAGTAATTTACTGGATAATCTGGTTTTGGGTTTTCACTCGGAGAGAGATAAAATGTGGTAAATACCATCTTAATTGTTACTATTTTTAAGCATTTATGTTTACACATGTACAAATATGTATTGTTTTGTAGAAACGAGTTATGAAACAATAAAATCAGTTGCACATTATCTTGAGTATTTGATCTGGGTCTACAATACCAATAAAACTCTACATAATGATCTATCCGTTCTCATCGTACCCGATTTAGTGAAATTCCGGTATCCAAGGTTTTACATTTCCTTATTCTATCACCAGAGTTCTCTTGTACCGCAGCTTTCAAGCCTAACTTTACCCGATACTCCTTTTAGACGACTGAAGTGCCAAAAGCCTTTTCTTCACTAATTCCAACGCCATCAAGTGATGATACCACTTCAAATGTAACTCGTTTCATTTTATTCTAGGTTCACATTTGCTTGTAAATGTTACAGTTGCAAATAAATAAATAGATGTTTTAAAAAAGTAATTAATAAACAATCTTTTATAAAAAAAAAAAAAAATACATATACAGGGTGTTCATTTTAAGACGGCTCAAATGCTTTTCATGCTTAAACGGTTAATCTGAGCAAAAAATGGTAGAGGAAAAATTTGTTGCCCGTCACCGCTAGTTTCAGAATATGTGACTTGATTTTAGATTCCTGCCCGTATATGCGGCTGACGCGCGAATAAAAGTGAGGGTTCACAGTTGACCCGTTTTAAAGAGTATAAAAAGTTATGAAAGAAACCGGAAACTGCAATTCGATATCTTTAAAATTAGAGGTGCTAGGCCATTTCAAAATCTGGTATATATTATTCATATTTCAATTTTTTAACTTGTTATCAAAGAGAAAGAAGAGCACGCGATAGGTCATTTTTATGTATTTTTTCATCCCTTTTCTACTAAAAATATTGCCAAGGCAGTAAAGCTAGTATTTTTCTTAATATCGGGAAATAAGTAGTTTTCCGAGTGATTTTTCTAAGAAAAATCAATTGTTAAGAGCTTTAGATGTTCTCAAGCATACACAAAATGGCTAAAAATTAATTTTACATCTGTTACAAACAAGAAGGTTTAATAATTATTTGGTAATTTTGGGAGAGTTGCGTTTAATTACCAAAAAAATTGGAAACCTCCTGCCACATATTTAAGTGATCAATATCTTTCATTTAAAGGATCAAACTTATTCCTTATTTTATCAAATAATGCACTTTACTCAACTTTTGCAGCATGTACTGTGCCTTCAAAGGTGCCTCCTCAGATACAGAGAGCAGTTGATAACCTCCTGGTTATCCTGGCTTGCGAGTCATATGCTTGTATATGAAAAATAAATTTAAATGGTGCTTCTCTCTCTGTCTTTCCCTGGAAAATAGACTAAAAACCGTTCAACCGGATGCATCACTTCACTGCATGGGTTATCAATGTTTACGATCACTCAGTCTACTGCAGTAAGATAAACTATTGTAATCATGCAGATGATTTTAGAGTTATCATGGGGAAAGAGCTCTCCTGTTATTTAAAATTATGAATAGTGTCGTTACAGCAATTTTTCCCCTCAATTCCTAAATTTTAACAATGGAACACGTATCATCCACTGAAATCTTTAATTTGGAAAATTTAACATGATCCACTATACTTGTAGCGTAAATCGTGAAGTACAAAACTCTACTGGTGAGGAGTACGAGGTGTGTTCAAAAAGTAACGGGAATTTTCATTTTTTGAAAAAAATATTTATTTATTCATCTACATTAATATTGTCGCCTCCAAAGTAGTCCCCTTCGCATACAATACACTTGTGCCAGCGCTTTTTCCAATCCTCGAAACACTTCTGAAACTCGATCTTTGTGATAGCTTTCAGCTCTTTCAGCGATTCGCTTTTAATGTCATCTATGCTTGTAAAACGACGGCCTTTTAATGTTCTCTTTATGTTTGGAAATAGAAAAAAGTCACATGGAGCCATGTCTGGCGAATATGGAGGCTGGGGCATCGTTAAAGTTTTGTTTTTGGCCAAAAATTCACGAACAAGCAATGAAGTGTGAGCAGGTGCATTATCGTGGTGCAAAATCCATGAATTGTTTTGCCACAAATCCGGGCGTTTTTTTCGGATTGCTTCACGCAAACGGCGTTGAACTTGTAGGTAGTACTCCTTATTGATTGTTTGACCTTGTGGCAAGAATTCATGATGCACTATGCCATTAAAATCGAAGAACACAGTGAGCATAACCTTCACATTCGACCGCACTTGTCGAGCCTTTTTCGGTCTTGGCGATCCAGAATGCCTCCACTGGGACGATTGAGCCTTAGTTTCGACATCATATCCGTAAAACCATGTTTCGTCACCTGTTATAACACGTTTCAGTAGATCCGCATCGTTGTCGACTTCATTGAGTGACTCTTGAGCAACTTCCATTCTCCGCTGTTTTTGTTCGAAATTCAACAATTTTGGAACAAATTTTGCTGCCACACGTTTCATACCCAAAACATCCGAAAAAATTTCATGGCATGAGCCAATTGATATGGCAACATCATCAGCGACTTCTCTGATTGTGATTCGGCGATCGTTCATAACCATTTCTTTCACTTTTTTCACGTTTTCATCGGTTGTTGATGTGCTTGGACGTCCAGGTCGTTCGTCATCTTCAACGTTTTCGCGGCCATCTTGGAAACGCTTATACCACTCGTAAATCCTTGTTTTACTCATAGCAGACTCACCATATGTCTTTATTAACATTTCACACACTTTATTTCATTTTTTATGCAAAATTTAATACAAATTCTTTGATCCATTTTTTTTAACAAACAAAAATCGCCAAGCTCGAAAAACACGTCTAACCTTAACGGCTGCCACTTAAGAAGTAAACAATGAATATTACTGAAAATTTTATCGTACTTCATGGGCATGTGTACCAACATAATAAAAAAAAAAATTTTACAATCAGACTCTCCAAACCCGCGAAATTTAAAAATTCCCGTTACTTTTTGAACACACCTCGTATTTGTGATTCAAGGGCGAAATCGAAGTGAATTATGTCTTTTTTTTTTCTTTTTTTTAAGCAATATGGTTGGACAAGTAACCAGTTGTTCGGAATTTTGTATATCTGGTTTGTATATACAGTTGGATTGCGTGACAGTGTTGTCAGGCACGTAAATATATTTTACAAAACTATGTGAAAAACATTCGGCTACGTGCCGGAAATGCATTCCTTCTACTAGAACATTAATATCATTCTTGATTTATTACAATCACTTCAACAATTTAAAGAACAACGAAGTTTATTTTTATTTTATTTATTTTTTTTATTCATGTAGCATGCATAAAAAACGGACTGCACCCATAAGAGTAGGAACAAGAGAAAATATTATCTTTCCCACCTCTCACCCCCAAAAAAAAGCACCGGATCATAAGTTTGGAGCACATCCAACTAAGAGATGGCATTACTAAGGGACATTCTCATGCCAGACTACTGAGGATGTAAGGAGATTTGAGATTAGAAAATGCGCTTGGATTGTTTAAACCATCTTAAAGAAATTTTCGGAATTGTTCTGATTCTTTCTAATCTTACAATCTATAGATTCTGAATTTTGAATCATATACTGAGAAATTTTCTGTTATTTGACTAAAAGATTCAGAGAAGCTTTAGATATGTTATGTCAGTGTGAGGGGCTTTTCTGGCTAAGGATGTTACTTCTCGGGGAGGAAAAACCAAGGCCCTGAGAGCTTTATCCAAGAGTCACTCTCCAGAGTTAAGTGTCTGATTAAACGGACGGTCTGGACGGTGAGCTCTAGAGTGGTGGGAGCCACAATAGATCCAAAGGGGTCGCAGTGGCGTAGGCCTTGGGCCACCCTCCTAGAATCTTATCTTACATTCTATATATTCTAATTTTGAATCTTATACTGAGAAATTTTCTGTTATTTGACTAATAGATTCAGAGAAGCTTTAGATATGTTTATGTCAGTGTGAGGGGCTTGTCTGGCTAAGGATGTTACTTCTTGGGGAGGAAAAAACCAAGGCCCTGAGAGCTTTACCCAAGAGTCGCTCTCCAGAGTTAAGAGTCTGATTAAACGGACGGTCTGGACGGTGAGCTCTAGAGAGGTGGGAGCCACAATAGATCCAAAGGGGTCGCAGTGGCGTAGGCCTTGGGCCACCCTCCTAGAATCTTATCTTACATTCTATATATTCTAATTTTGAATCTTATACTGAGAAATTTTCTGTTATTTGACTAATAGATTCAGAGAAGCTTTAGATATGTGGGCTCTCATTCTGTAAGCTATAAAAAGATAATTATTTTCAAGACTATCAATACAATGAGGTGCACATTAAAACTGTGTGTAATATCTTTCAATGTAACAAACCAATTCAATGTTAACTTTATCTCACCTCAATATTTCTGAGATATCTCACTAAAGTTCATTCAGGAAGAATCGTATCCGTAATAGCAGAACTTAGTAATAGAAATAGAATTCCACGGGAACTTAATAGTAAAATTTTATTTAAAAGTAATAATATTTTTGATAAAATAAAATTTTGTCTACAATATTTGACGCTATATGTAATTAAACGTACATTTGAGATTCAAATGAATAATGGAGGTATTATCATTACAATTCTACTTTGATACGAAAATTACAGTAGGATTAGTTGCCCAGTCTAATTCCAAATTAACATAAACATGGCGTAAAGATAATTTTGAATCATCATTTACATAAATTCAAATGCATTACGTAGTCTGCTTGTTCTATATCGTGTTCTGACTATTTTATAATGACCATTTATTTAGCATTAAAATACATAACAAAGATATAATAAAAACTGCTTGAAAATTGTATAATATTTACTACAATCAAAGATATGGTTAATATTAAAAAACACACGAACCAATTCAGTGGTCAAGTGATCTGGAAAAACTTAACATCTATTATCTCCTCAACCCAACGCCTTCTAGCTTGCTGAAATCAAATTCATCATTTTGAATACTCTGAAAAATCCCCTGGATTCATCTTAACACAACTTTCATCTGACATTAGAAAGTTCTACGCTCTTTATTCTTTCTTAAAAATTCAGTACTTCGAACAATCCATTTTTGCTCTACTTTGAAATTCGCCATCATCATTGGGGTACCTAATGCCTAATAAACCAACTCATCTTAGGCTGGTAACATAGTGGAGCGGCGAGCAAAGCGGTGATGATAACGAAGAGCAAAGCGGCGAAATCAAACACAAGTTAACATATGGGACCGCGCATAGTGGAGAGCAAAGCGAAGATAGAGCAACGCTATCTATAGAGAGTGGAGCAAAGCGTTATGACATGTTTGATTTCTTCGCTCTCATCGCGCTCAATTTTTAAAGGTTATTGCTCATAGGTTATGGATATTGATACATTTATTGGTTTAGTTTGTTTAAAGAAACCTCTGTGTGGCCATAGTATTTGCGAAGCTACAATAGTTTTTAATAATTAATAGTTTAAATTAATTAACAATTAGTAGTTAATGGAGAATTCAGGTAATTTTTGCTACATTTAATTACATTTTCACGTCCTACTACTTCTGATCAGGACGAATTCTCCAATCCTTCTTCTGTAGCGTCGTACTACTCCAGTTTTTCAGATGAACAACATTAATTTACGACAAATCATGGAGTAGTGATTTAATAAAATTATTGTTTTTTATAATTGACTAATTTCTTTTTATCTGCATATATTTCTATTTTGTTTTTATTTATTTTTTTCTTACCTTAAAGTAACTGCTAGGATTAATGGGGTTACACTGGGCTAGTATGTAATCAAATGTTGAAATAGATATTCTAAAATACGAATGAATCTTGCCAGGATGCTCCCGAAGTTGTTGGTACAAATATGTTTATACACTGCAGCTCCTGCTTCTAAGCTGCTTAAATACCAAATTTTCAACGAAGAATTTTCATATAGAAATAATTCCTCCATCATGTCTCGTCGAAAGGAGAAACGCGTCTAAACTCGTCACTATGTGCATGCGACTCTTTGCTCGCTGCTCGTCGCTCTCTTTGATTCCAGCCTTACCTAGCAATCAGCTTGCTACCCATCTTGAGAAAAATACTAGAACGACTTCTTTTCAAAAAAAATAAAATTCACCACCTTTTTGAAGAAATTCTTCCTCTTCATTAGTTTCATTTCGTTCATCTCATTTAACAGTACTGCAATGCCACGTTTGATGGCATTTCATCAGCTCTCATTGATTGATTGATTCAAAATCGAATCTCCTTCCGCTGTTCCACCATGGCAGTGGAAATGGACAGCAAAACGAAAAATATATATAAATTAAACAAGAAATAACACGACTGGTAGAAAGATCTAAGTGGTGGCTAAATAAAAGCGAACCAAACTGATGGGCATTTATCAAAACATCAAATGTCCTAGTGTTACCATACTGAAGCTAATTGGACAGGACAGATTTGTTTCTTGTTTATTGATGATTGATGAAACAGTTCTCTTTACAGGACAAATTCAACAGCAAGGGTAATTTAATTGACAGGTATTGGTAAGTATCTCTGGAGCAGTACAGGAAATAATTAGAAGAATTGAAAAGTGGTATCATCCGATTTGGCCAAAATAGCTTTCAAGCGTACCAACAGAAATCCATTTTTACAAGCAACTTATAATTTTTCATATACTGATGATTATTTGGGTGAAAATGTGATTTTGCCCGCAGTGCTGTACAAAATGACGCTCATTTCACATAAAAACTGAAACAAGTTTTACTAAAACAGATGTTTTTTCGGAAGTTTCGAACTCTCAACCGATATCAGATGTTGATTAATCGATTTGGTGTAGAGGATTCGACTTCAACCATGTTTTTCGAGTCAGGTTATACCTCATTGAGTTAATACGATGGTTGAAATCAGCGAAATTATTTGAATTTTTAGGTTCTAGTTTCAATGTACGGTGTGATAGTTGGCTGGAGAGCCAAGAAACGCTATTTTGTTTAAATATTATTGTTTCGACGCTCTTCTATCGGGACTGACATCCCGCATAGTCATAGTGGGACTTGGATCTCCGATTTTATTCAGTAAAGTTTCGCGATTCCTGAAGTAATCGTCTGTGATAGGTTCAGTGTATCTCAAATATGCCCCGATTTACAGCTCTTTAAAGCTCATCTCATACGCTGTGCAGCGTAAAGCCTTCTCTTTCGATTGCAGCGTCTCACATGCTTGTAGAGAAATCTGTCTGACCGGAACCGTCGTTTGTGTAAGAGGTGTTAGTTTCGTTTTGCCGAAAACATGCTACTACACATGCAGTAGAGCAACGAATTGTCGTGAAATTTCACATCAAAACTTGATAAAACCGCTACTGAAACTTATCTTTTATTAAAAGAAGTTTATGGCGAATCACGTGCGCAAGTTTTTGAGTGGTTCAAGCGTTTCCAAGATGGCCGAGAAGACGTCGGTGATAATGACCGCCCGGGTCGCCTTTCCACGTCCAAAATGGATGAAAATATCGATTATAATTAATCAACATTACTACCGTGAGGTGTTTGCTCAACTCCGTGCAAGAGTAAGGAAAAAAACGACCCGATTTGTAGAAGAACAAGTCATGGGTTTTCCATCAAGACAACGCGCCGGCTCACACTGCATTGCCTGTCAAGACGTTTCTAGCCAAGTACAACATCCCAGTTTTAGGCCAACCGCCCCTTAATCGCCTGACTTGGCCCAATATGACATTTGTCTGTGCCCTAAAGTCAAATCTGCATTAAAAGAAACATGATTTCAGCCCGTTGAAGCTGTGAAAGAAAAAGCGGCACGTGTCATGCAGAAGCTCACAGAAAAAGACTTCCAGCACGATTTCGAACAATGGTAAATTAGCATGGAGCGTTGTAGGGATAGGGGAGTGGTGTATATTGAAGGTGATAATAACTGTTTTACAGCAATAGTCTCGTTATTTAATAGCCACACCTCGTACTTGGTGATAATTCATTATTATTATGGAGTCAAAAGAGCGGGTCCTGAAAACCAGGCACAGCAGCAAGAGAAGCTTGCTTATTATATACCATCCTCTATACAGGGTATACACGGAAGAGTGGTCGAAACTTCGGGAGGTGATTCAGCAGCTCAATTGCAACAAAAAATATTCTATTCACTTTGGCCCGATTCTTAATAGTGTCCAAGATATTTGCATTTTTAACTTTTCCGTCGATATTCGCGTTTTTCACCACAAAAACGATCGTAACTTTTCCACCCTTTATCCTCCAACAAATCTGCTTATTCCAAACGAAGGAGCATTAAATTTCCTATAAATCTGCTTAACCCAGAGCTTAAAAACGTTTCTAATAAACAATGAAATTTTTACTTCAATGTCTAAAAAATTCGTTCCCCATGATTTCTGTTAAAATTTTCAACTGCATTTTTTCAATGATTTTTTGTTTTGTTCTTTTTTAATTAAAAACAAAAACATCCATATGGTCTTGAAGCTCAATAAATGCACAACGTTTACTATAATTTGGTGACTTCTTGATTCTATAATCATTGAATGTAATTATATTTTTTGTTGCATTTGAGTTTCTGAATCACCTCCCGAAGTTTCGATCTCTCCTCCGTGTATACCCTAATATAGTATAGTAGGTAAATCTCTCTCTCCTTACAACAATCAGGATCTTTCGTACTAGACATTGTTTCAATATGATCCCCTCTGCAGAGGGCCACAAATTTCATATGGCAACCTCGCGTAAACAGGAAATGTCTTCCACTACCTGACAAAGGCTGCAGATAGGTTCAGATTAAAATAACCCTACCGTTTTGAAGTATTTCCGGAACCTACTGTGTTCTGTAAGGAGGCCAGATAATCCTGATTCTTACGTAACCTTAGTGTTTTCTAGGTAATGATTTTAAACAGATTAGGCATAAGTCTAGAACTGTGTTTGCTTCCTAGAAAACATCTTTGCAGGAGTTGTCCTGCTCACTCCAAAGACATTGTTTCAGAGCCGTTAGCACTGAGTCTTTTTTATTATCAAGGACCATCAAACAAATTGGTCGCTCTATTATTGTCCAACTTTATCAACAACTTCCTTACCACTGATAACCTGGCACCAACTGAAAGACTCCTTTATTGTGCCGAGAAAGCATTCCCAAACAATAGATGCAATTATTTTACAAGCTATTATCAGCAGCCCTGGATGTCCAAAGAAATGTGAATCTCTTTATATCTAAAGTCCTCAACACAGCGTCTTCATAGCAAAAATTTGCGTCTAGGAAACTTGTGATGCAACTGCCAAGAGAACAATCAGTGAACATCTTTGGCATTATCCCACAGTGGCCAGACCCAAAACTTCTTGAAATCATATGGGACCCATGGTCCAGTCTGTAACCCAGTCAGTTCCTAAAGTTACTTGAAAAGGCGTTCAAAGCCATTACCTCAGTTATGGTAAAAACAGGATCCTTGTCTTTGTTACCTCTGAACGAGTAGCACACGAACTCATTTATAAATAATAATTATTATTATTATCATATTATAATAATATAAAATAATATTAGTAATAATAATTATTAATCTATCTCCCAATCTTTGTTTTAATTGTGTATATTAGTTTTTATTAAATAAATAGAGATTTAATATTTGCATATTGACTTAAACACAAGTATTTATATTTAATATTACAGTCATATTATTTTTTATTTGGTTATATTTATTTGTGGCTTTCATTTCCAACCCAATATTTTTTTTATAAAAGATTTACTCTGTTGGCTCTCGTGCATGAAAAGATTGTTTTGTTGGCAGCATAAATAAACAACGAGAGAGTTTACAGTTTTTTTTGTAGACTCTTGCTAACAAGAGGCGGGATTTTTGGCTAATGAAAAAAAAAAAAAGGAAAAAAGCTTGCGCTCTTTTGTATAGTGATGATACTAAACAAGCACCATGGGGGAAAAATCTTCCAGCTGTTTTTTGGGGGGAGTGAGGAAGAGGAGGAGAGAAAACAAATGTGAAGAATTTAGAAGTACGAGTACGTCAATGGTCTGAGAAAAACATGGAACAGCAAAACATAAAAATGGTTCAATAATTTGAAAACAGGCGAGTAGATATGTCTACTCAGGCGGAAAGATTTTATAATATTCATTCGTTATTATTCTCTTTTTTCAAATAATAGATATTAAATGTGTTTTGCGAGAAAAATAAATAAATTATGAAATAGTTATTATTTGTGTGCACTATCGTTGCGTGATTATTTTATGGTATAAACCATAAATGGAATAAAAACAATGGGAAATGCCTTAGGGTACGTTCACAACGGAGCTGTGAGCATAGATGATAGCGGAGATGATAGCAGTGATGCATCAGCGCTTATAGAATAACCTAGTACATTCTAATGTGAGCGTGCACAACGAAGCTGCGACTAGTGTCTCATACTCGCTGCTATAAACGAGCATAGATGATAGAATTGAATTTTTCATTTTTCTGCTAGCTGAACTCCAGTATCGGAGCTTCAAAATGGACGTAGAAAAATTATTTAGTGCTGTCTTTACTCATTATTTTTGGTTATTATTTAATTATTTACTTTTAAACAATATTTTGTTTTTTAAATCGTGCTTACATTTATTTTCATGTGTATTTATTTGTTGTTTTTTCTCAATAAAACCATTACTTACCTAAGAGTAATCACTAGTTTTTCTTCTATGGTTGTAGGATTTCCATGACAATTTTTCCAAAGTTTTCTTAATTTTGACCTTATTTTTTCTAAAATATAGTCGAATGTGGGTAGACCCATCCTCACATATTCAAAAAAACGATCCAGATAATTTCTAAGTTCCATATATAAATAGTGAAATTCACCCAAAGTACTTCGTTTTTTATTTATGGGATGTACATGATATTTTCTAAAGCGTTTTTTCTTTAAAATATACCATTTTGTTGCTGCTGAACATAAAAACTCTTCTTCACTTCTCGGACATGTTGCATGTATCACAGCTCTGTTGTGCACACTAATCAGCGATTTTATTTTACTCTATCAGTTATCATCTCTGCTATCATCTATACTCACAGCTCCGTTGTAAACGTACCCTTAGGCTGGAAACATAGTGGAGCGGCGAGCAAAGCGGCGATGATAGCTGCTTCAGATCAAAGAGAGCGACGAGCAGCGAGCAAAGAGTCGCATGCACATAGTGACGAGTTTAGACGCGTTTCTCCTTTCGACAAAACAAGATGGAGGAACTATTTCTATATGAAAATTTAGTATTTGCAGCAGCTTAGTAGCAGGAGCTGCAGTGTTCATGATATGAACAGGACTATACATGAACTTGGTGAATTTCATCACTTGTACCAACAACTTCGGGAGCATCCTGGAAAGTTTCATGCGTATTTTCGAATGTCTTTATCAACATTTGATTACATACTAGCCCAGTGTAACCCCATTAATCAAAATCAAATTTTATTGTTTTTGAATAATACAACTCACAACAAAAGTTAGGCACAATATAGAAAAATTAACTAAATTATTAACTAAATACAAATCTGTGTAACCCCATTAATCCTAGCAGTTACTTTAAGGTTAGAAAAAAATAAATAAAAATAAAATAGAAATATATGCAGATAAAAAGAAATTAGTCAATTAAAAAAACACAATAATTTTATTAAATCACTACACCATGATTTGTCGTAAATTAATGTTGTTCATCTGAAAAACTGGAGTAGTACGACGCTACAGAAGAAGGATTGGAGATTTCGTTCTGATCAGAAGTAGTAGGACGTGAAAGTTAGCATTAAGGGATTGAGAACCAAATTAAATGTAGCAAAAATTACCTGAATTCTCCATTAACTACTAATTGTTAATTAATTTTAACTATTAATTATTAATTGTTAAAAACTATTCTAGCTTCGCAAATTCTGTGGTCCCACAGAGGTTTCTTTAAACAAACTAAACCAATAAATGTAACAATATCCATAACCTATGAGCAATAACCTTTACAAATTGAGCGCGATAAGAGCGAAGAAATCAAACATGTCATAACGCTTTGCTCCACTCTCTATAGATAGCGTTGCTCTATCTTCGCTTTGCTCGCCACTATGTTTACTTGTGTTTGATTTCGCCGCTTTCCTCTTCGCTATCATCGCCGCTTTGCTCGCCGTTCCACTATGTTTCCAGCCTTACTGTGAAACAAATACTTGTAAACTGTTCATTCTAAATAAGAAATCGTTTGTACAAATCAATTCGTTTTTAGATTATGACGCTCAAGGTTTCTAAAAAAATTTATTGAATGAAGAAAGAAGTAGATTCTATTTAATCTGCAACAATTGAAGTCACTACCTTTGTTATGCACAAGTAATATAATAATTTATTTGATTTTCAATTTAATAATTCATTTAGTTCTAATTTACATTTGACCATCTGGCCATATCTTCCTAACACCCTAATAAAGCAAGATAGCAAGTACCACGCCATTACGGGCCTGACAAACGAAACAGACACTGGACACTAATGGAACACTTAAATTTTAAATTTATCAACCCTTATATCTAACTTTATAACTGTAAGTTTTTGTTAAAGGGGATTTTTGTACCTTTTGAATAGATTTTTCTTATTATTCCTTGATTAAAACAACTTTAAATATATCTAATGATAAATAAATATTAGGATATCTAGAATAATTAGGCTATTCATGATTGCAATAAGTCCTCTGCCACTTCTTCTTCCTGCCAAATTACGAGTATATTTTACTCATACTCAAACTAGATGCAGACATACGTAAATTATTTTCTTAACTAAACTGATATCGCCCTAAGATAAACTTCACACATGAATATGTGAATGGCGCAACTCTTAACTTCCTGGATATCACACTTACTATAAGAGACAACAAGTTGGAATTTGGAATATTCAGAAAGCCCACCACGTCCACTGACACTATTATACATAACAGTTCCTACCATCCTATTCAACATAAACTAGTCGCTCTCAGACACCTGACAGATTGAAAATGAAACCTCTTGTACTGACCAACCATGAGTGAGAACTCAACATCATTCGCACAATATCCACTAATCCACAGTTATACCAATGACCAAATACAAACCAACATTACCCAAACTAAGGCCAAAACAATGACCTACCCAACATATTCGCCACTTTTACTTACATTGGAAACGAGACAAGCAAACTATAGTAACCTATCAAAGAAACTAGGCCTCAAAACCGCGCTTAGGACCAACAACAACAAAAAAAAACACTGCAGTGAAGTAATTCTTTTGGTCGCTTTCGACCAACCTGCACGAAATCAGAGCGATATTAATGGCAGTATTTTAGAATATGTGTAATATAGTAATAATAATAATAACAAGGGAAGTGATTAGCAGAGTGATTAGTGAATGCTGCATTCCAACGTGGAGATCATGAGTTCGAATCCAGCTGCTGGCCCTTAAATTTTCTCTTCCTAGGAACTTCTTTGTCTGAAAGAACACTGTCCAGAGGCAGGCAGTGCACTAAAAAAAGCTATGAGCGCCTCAGACGTTAAAAAAATTTAAATAAAAATAATAATAATAAATCCTATTTAAAAAGCGTGAAAGATAAAATCTTAAAATTTCTTAATAATAAACAAAAATATATAAATAATTGTATTTAGTAACTAAAAAAAACTATAAATTTAAAAGACTTTTTTTCTCTATAAACATCAGTTAGGTTGTTGTAATGCAGCCTCCACAACAGATCTAAACTTTACCTAACATTAGTTTGAAAAGCGGCTCTAGTTTCAAGTTTCTTGCCAAAGAACAGCTCCTACGTTTTCATCTTCTAACGTCATTTACAGATACTATGAAGCCTAAGAACTTATTGTTAACTCCAAAAGCTTACTTACTGGAACAGTGGTGTGTACTTCATTCTGCCAGCACTTGCAGGCTATATAAAGCTACTTTTCTATTGAGTTCGTAAATGTTCTTTGTAAACGGCACACATAATGTTTCTATAATTTTAAAATTTATTTCAATTGTTTTAAATTTAAAAATTTAAAGTAGGGGTAAAGTGTATTTTAAGAAGCTTTGGACCAATATTACAATAAATTTAGTGAGAGAACTTCATAATTTTTTTTTATTTTTTAAGTTGCTTGTGATCGACGCTATTTTTAAGTCTTAAAACCGATGCTAACTATCTAAAGTTGCTTAAAACCTATGCTAACTATTTTAAATTGCTTAAAACCTATGCTACTTTAATTCGCTTATAACCGATGATATTTTAATTTAAACGGAATACTAGAGCAGGTATCTAAGTAAATGGACAATTCTATATTTAGTACATAGCATGATCTTGTGTCTTCAAAGCACTAAAAGTAGAAACACAAGACCTCATAAACTTACTACCATCAACAATTTCTCATTAAAAGTGTTTATTAACAGCCAGAATGGTTTCAAACCGTTAAGACATAAAGGTGGGTTGACATAGAACATTAATATTGTAGTAAAGTTAAGTAATTGCCTACTTTTTCAGGCGGGGCTTAACGTCCAACTACCAATTAGGTGTCGTGGACGGGAGCGGAAGCTCATACTTTACAATAAACAATTTTTTTCTAACAAATAAAAAGTAGTCATAAGCGGGATTCGAACTGGGGATCTCCCACTTACAAAGCCACGCTCTTGACCACTAGACCAATACATTTTGTGGAAAATCAATTAAGAAGTGACAAGGACTTAGGGAATGTTCCATATTCCACTCATTACAATTAAGTATTTTATAATATAAATGTACATAATTCGACCTTTAAAGAATCAACAATAATTATTGTTATATTATTATAATTAAATAATGATAATTAAATCAGCTCTAAACATAGTATGAAAATGACAATTATCTAAATTGAACATCTAAAGCGAGAAGTTTGAAAAGAAAATTTAATAATGCAATGTTGTTTCATTATTTAACTCCAATTTCTTTTTCTTCGTGAGATTTGCATTCTGATATGCAGCGCACTGAAGATTATCTCTGACTCTGCTGCAAGATGAAACTGAATAATATTTCTGCAATTTTTTTTTTACTGTTGCTCATTTTTCTTTTTCCTAGTGAAAACCTGGCAAATTTAACACTTTATTAAAAGAAAAACTGCTCACTTGATATGTGATTTTATTTATTAAAACTGTCCGGTATTAGAAATTAGCTTTAATATTAGAAAGCAATTGTTTTATCAGCGATTTCAATCAATACCGAAAAAATGGTTAAATTAGGGCTATAGAATTTACGTGATTTTGCAATCGGCTTGGGTATCATGCGATGAACCGGAAAGTGAAATGCCTAAAGAAAATATTTAATTTAGTTTTCTTCTCATCCGTCAGTATTATAAATTATAGCAGGAAGTTCACGAAATATACCTAGAAAACAAAGCGGAAATTACTTGAGAAGGAAGCCTAGGGTAATTGAGAACACCCACTTGATGGGCGAATATTTATAATTAATCCAATATCCTAATTAACCTTCAGCGGGTAGCCTTTACCTCTATGTTTGGTGGTTATGTTTTACAAATTATTGCAATGATTGTGGGAAAAATGTAATATCGCTTACTTTGGGGAGTGTTTATGTTCCTGTGGACAAAACCTGGACTCGCTGAGTCCCACAATTATATAATCAATACAACTATCAATCAAAAAGTATACAATCAATACAACTATCAATCAAAAAGTATACAATCAATACAACTATCAATCAAAAAGTATACAATCAATACAACTATCAATCAAAAACTATACAATCAATTGAAAATTGAGTTTTTTTATCAATGTTTATCACTTATTTATATTTAGTTCCATGTTATTCTAATCGATTTCTAATTTACTTAAAACAATAGAGATCAGTTCCATCAGGTGTTGTACGAAATTTGGCAACAAATTTAAAAAAAAAAAAAAATTGAGCTTATTAAGTAGTATGAAGTGTAGAGCTTGGTAATATACCTGTATAAAATAATAAAGACCGGTCTTCTCAGCTCTCCGTTATCATTTACACAGCCTACGAATTCTATTTAAATTCCTCTTTGATTATATATTGATTATATCCGTTATAACCGCTACATTTATTTGAAAAACAAAGTAAGAAAATGGATTTCTAAGGTATTCTGATGAAGTAGAACCGAGATCTTTATCTAAATGTCTGCTTCAGCATTTTGAATACTGATTAAGTAGTGAATTTATTGAATCCAGTAGTTAAACCCAAACAATAAATAGCATCTCAGAATTTTGAATTTTTCTAAAGCCTCCGAATTTAAAGAAAACGTTCTTGCAGAACACTATCCTAAACAAAATTGCTTATTTCGATCCAATGAATGGTACCCTTCAGATTTTCAATTTTACCAACTCTTCTGAGTTACCTCTTTTAATGTTCAAGAATATAGAAAAAAGGGGTCGGTTCTTAACGCCTCCGACAAACCAAGTAGAAAATGGTTAAATGCGCAGCAAAAATTTCTAAACTACGCTGATAAAATGGCGCTTGTGTAAAAGAAGGAAAAACCATTCTTTTGTGACCCATTCACGATTAAAACTAAGTTGATTCTCCAGCAACCATAACTTGGAGTCCATAGCCTGTATTATCTTTCCATGACTGCTTCCATCGTCATAATAAAAAGAAGAACAAATTTCTTTAGAACTGGAAATTTCAATCATATTATTTCATCCATACATTTTTTCACAATGAAAGAATTCAAAATGACCGGATGAATAATTCAAAAGGAAAAAATAAATGTAAGAATTTCTTTTTGTCGTATTTTGTGATTCAGATTTATTTTTAGGAACAAAAACAACAAAAGAACGGTTAAAATCTTTCTTGCTAAAGTATGATTCTCTAAATGTTCACTTACTAACCAAGTTTAACTCTCGTATTTTTTTTAATGAGTTCCATTTAAAATATTTGCCGTGGGCATTCGTAGAAAGATAAATACTTTGTTGGAGAATAGTCTCAGAGGATGATGTAACTTAGGTGATTTACTTAATATAAAATTATAAAAAACCATGGTGGGGGTTAATTAATTAATTTTATGTATTTAATTAATTTTATTTATTTAATTAATTTTATTTAATTAATTAAATAATTTTAATTTAATTTTATTTATTAATTAGTTAATTAATTTTATTTTCTTATTTCTCAACTAACACGCCTTCAGTCTATTTATTATTAAGTTTATTAAGAATCTTTACTTTCAAATAAGTACAAATAATTTCAGATTAATTGCGATTTGTTTACTTTCCAAATGAAATAGACACTGTTTTCATCAGTACACAAGATAGCAGAGTTTAAAATTCTAAAAAGAAAATAATTAAAGCTAAAAGGGGATTAAATAACAAACACACTCTCTCATATGTATAGATAATGAGAATGGTTCACCTCAATGTTAGAGGATTCTTCGAACCAAATAATTAAGTTAAGCCAACTTTTACGCAATTAACAAAAACAATAAAGGAATTCTTAAGAATTTAAAACTGTAGAATAATTCTATCAAAATTCAATCTTAAGACCCGAGCATTTATAATTACAGGAAAGTCATATCTATCTATAAAATAAATATATTGACAATTGGAACAATTTTTTGTTTAATTATAAAATTAATAAACTATAAAATTATGGTGGAATGTTATTAAAATTTAATTACATATTATTAAAATTATCTCTAACTAGAACCCCTTGAAAACTTATTTAATAAGTTCTAGTTAGAGATAAACAGAAGTTCTAAAAAAGTTCATTTTATTTTTGTTATATCAAAGCTTTTTTATAGAAAACATTTATAAAAATTGTTCTTTTTCATATAAATGCTTAGAGTTGGTAAATTTTGGTCGCGAAATCGTGAGAACATTAGACATATTAACAAATGTCCCAGAACTTTTTCGAGTCCTGTATCAGATGTCAAACAAATCCATGTTTGAAAGAGAAGGAGTAACAGCATATCAGATTGTTCATTAACACGATTCTCATTAATTAATTAAGAGATTGAATTGTTGAATATGTAGCTTAACAGCAATTCTGTAGCCTGATGTTTGTTGACTAGTAAATGGTAAAGCGATACAGATTACAGCTGCTTTCGCTCCTTCACTTGGAAACAGTCACTGGTTCTAGGTTTTGTAACCATGGTTTGAGTGCAAAGCCGAAATGTATAACCATTAAACCCTCCGCCATTCCGCTGTTTCACCCTTTGTGAAACTCTGTCCATCTACCTCACTTCTCCCAGATAACTGGAACATTGTTGGCGAGAGATTGTTCCCAATGGAACTCGTCTACCCTTTTAGTAGTGAGTGGACTCTTCTCACCCTTCTATGTCTGGGGTATGCGAAGGGTCATCCTTGGCGCCACAATCCCAATGACTTCTACCTTAGTCATTATCACTTCAACTCCTCCTTCAAACACAAAATCAACTAATGATGTAAGTAAATAATTCTCGGGCAAGTTATTAACATGTTAAGAAATTACACTGTGCGAATACTGCGTAATAGTTGGTTGAAATATAATATTGTGAGATAAATGCTTGAATATTAGGTATTTTATCCAAAAACACTAATTAAAATTGCAAAACTGAAAAATCGTGAACCCAACTAAAAGTCTATTTAATTTTTCATTTATTTAATTTATTCAGTTGACTTTCTTTTATTCAAGTGTTTTTTTTTTAAGTTTTCAATAAATTTTATTCTTATTAACAATAACGAGATTGTAAAACCGTATATTATGCCGAAAACACAATTTGAATCTTCACCAGCACTCTTCTGAAAGCTGTAATACGAATTTCTATAGAAAATTAAATAAAATTATATTAACTATATAAAATTATAATTAAATTATTATTATCACTATAAAATTATAATTTCATAGTGTTTATAGTTAATATAGAACGATATAAAATTATAATTAAATTATTATTATTATCACTATAAAATTATAATTTCATAGTGTTTATAGTAATAACTAATAACTATATAAAATTATAATCAAATTATTATTATCACTATAAAATTATAATTTCATAGTGTTTATAGTTTATATAGAACGACATAAAAATATAATTAAATTATTATTATTATCACTATAAAATTATAATTTCATAGTGTTTATAGTAATAACTAATAACTATATAAAATTATAATCAAATTATTATTATCACTATAAAATTATAATTTCATAGTGTTTATAGTTTATATAGAACGACATAAAAATATAATTAAATTATTATTATCACTATAAAATTATAATTTCATAGTGTTTATAGTAAATACAGAGTTTAAACGAAATCGTAAGAGACAATTTCAATTTCAAAACTACCATATCCAGTGGTGGAAATTAAGATTCAGTGTTTCAGCATCAGATTTTATGCAACTTTATAACGCTTGTAAGAAGCAGGAACGAACTTTAAGCTGACCTGGTACTTCGCAGAATAAGTAAAAAAAAGAAGATAGTTTTCCAAATCTCTAAATAGAAAATGTCTATTCGGAGAAATGATACTTAAAGTTCCCTCAAAATATGATTTATAATAAATACCTCATTTGATCTTCATTTATTACATAGATATAATATAAGTTTGTGCATCATACTAAAATAATAATGAAGAAGAATCATAGCCTCTCTTTTTTTTCTGTTATTAATCAAATTTTTCTGGAACATTTTTTGTTTCAAATAGAAGTTGTTAGAACACTATTCAATGATCGCCGGAGCCAATTTAATAAAACTCAAGATTGGCCAGAGTCTGTGATGAATATTACAGCAAGATAGAAAACTTCTACATATTACTTATATATTCACTCTGTCAGATGGCAGTTACTAACCTTGCGTTATGAGGTATCCTGACACTTGGTGGTGACTGTTACAGACAACACATTTAACTGAAATTTTTTTAAAGAAAGGCGTGTTCTACTAGAATTATATGGGCCACACAGTGACGAAGCCTTCACAAGATCGCTTAGTGCCACCAAACAGACATTGAGAAACGCGATCTGCGGCATACTCGTATTGATAACAAAAGAAATCAAGTCGCAAAAAACAATAGCAAAAAACACGGATAGAACCCGTGGACCCCGTACAATATGGAGGCATTTTTTAAGGAGATGGTTCAATAAGCCACGATGGTCGCAATGGTTTGAGGAACTAGATCCTCCTCAAGTTCCACCACTACTTTGGCATCCTGACGGCCATAATCTTTGACGGTCGGTCTACTTTTGCGTTACATTTGAATATCGGTTAATTTCAAAAAATTATATTTCTCAGGCTGAGCTGAAAAATACACCAAAACTTATTAGGCAAGTTTACTACTTGTAAAAATCAGTGCATGAAGTACTGTTATTAAGCACATGACACGCCGATACTAATAGAGGCTATAGATCTTTACGACTACTGTACTTGATGTCAGCAATCCTGAACTGTATAACCTCTCTCTGCGTCACACACACGCACACTATAGCAGACTGTATAACCTCTCTCTCTGCGACACAAACACACTATAGCAGACTGTATAACCTCCCTCTCTGCGTCACATACACACTATAGCAGACTGTGTTACCTCTCTCTCTGCGTCACACACACACACACATACTATAAGCAGTGACTAGGCAGCACGCAGACAGCTTTACCCAGTTACCCCCAGATGTTACCATCACTAGCGATATCAAATACGAGGCTCGTGACTTGACAAACGAAAGCCTACTCCCTACCACACCCATTCGTCCACCCATTCATTGATTGCTTCTTTTTTATTCAATTTCCATTTTGTTTTTTCTTTATTTCATTTTTATCTTTAGTTTCTCTGTAGAGCAGATCCAAAAAAAAAAAATGCCCAAGCATTCTGTTTATTTATCAAAATTTATCCTTGCGCACAGTCCTGAATATTCCCTACATCAAAGACCTAATGTTTTTTCCGTTTCAAAACATTTCCATGAATCACTATCACCCCACACAAAACCTCTTATCGTGCAGCTAAACTCCTCCCAGCTTCGAGGAAAACCTGTCGTCGACTGAAGCCTCTGAGACCTCGATATCTTACTTAATTCACATAACCTAGTTGCCATAATAAACTCCTACTGCCTTATAGTACCTGACAGTGATGCAGTAACATCAACTACTAATTGTACATTATGTACAGGTATAAAGAAAGAAAGTTAAACAAATCTTTAATTCATTAAATTATTTCTTTAAAAAAAAGACAATTTGCTTCATGTTATCGAATTTTTTTATAATTAATTACTGGCCGTTAACTAGCTGAGCCCTTATATTTCGTAATGCTCAGTTAGCGTTTCCTTTAGCTAATTGCCCTAAAGCTTATGCATCAAGTACGAAGCAAGAAATTGGAACTTTTGCGATTTAATTTTTAGTTTAACTGGCCCACACCCACGAGGGAAATTAGAGAATCTCAGAAAGGGACAAAGAAATTAGTGTATAAAAACTTAACAAATATTGTCACTTATTGTTACCAACCAACTTGTTTTATATAAATCTGGAAATTTTATACAGAAATAAAATTGAATTTAATTATATGATTGCAATAATTCACATTCAAAATGTGCAACAATTTTATTGTAACTTTTCACACACCGCAAAGAAGGTCGAATAAAATCGAAATATTATATAAACCATAATGAACATGCTCTGATAGATTATTGAGTATCAATAAAGTTGTAATCAAATATACAACTCGCTAACACCTCATCATTCGCCAGCCCTTAAACATTTATATCTGTAATAAAATAAATTGTCCTAATATCCAGGCAGCCAACTACTGGTCCAACTAGTAGCTTATGTGGCGATCGGCTAATTAACAAAGCTAATCTAAATTAATTGAGCACGCATGCGTAATTAATTATACAAGCTCATTATTAATCAGTTCAAGCCTCTTCATAAATTATTAATTTAACGCATTGGATCAGTTTTTTAAAAATTATTTTATGACATTATTGTTATTTATTAATTTTTTTTTTAATTGAAGACATTCACTTTTTCTAAAACCGTACAAACGCTAGTATTGCGATCAGACAATATTTCAAAATTGTTCGACCTTATGTTTCAGAACATAGACGCATCCGGTTGATGAGGATTAGAAATTGCAAAGCACCCCGATAGTTTTCTAATAATATGCTATAAAAATGTAATAAAGTAAATAATGTAATCTTTAAAATATAAAAATGTAAATAATGTAATCTTTAAAATGTAATAATGTAAATAATGTAATCTTTAAAATATAATAATGTAAATAATGTAATCTTTAAAATATAATAATGTAAATAATGTAATCTTTAAAATGTAATAATGTAAATAATGTAATCTTTAAAATATAATAATGTAAATAATGTAATCTTTAAAATGTAATAATGTAAATAATGTAATCTTTAAAATGAAATAATGTAAATAATGTAATCTGTAAAAATGTAATTGGCTCTAAGACAAGATTAAATGGCTTAGCTGTCCTGCACCTGAAACATGAATCCATCGAACTTAGTTTAGATAAGATTCTGAAAGAGTTGACGAAGCACAGAGGATCTTTTATGGCACCTCATTATCCACATATTTTAGTTTTTTAATAATTCTTTAAAATTGAGACATTTTTTAAAATAAATGATTAAATTAGATCAGATTATCGGGGTAGGACCTATGCCCCACGGTATCGCAGCCAACAGAGGCTTATTGTGCTTTCTCACGTTGGATCTAGTAGATGAAACCTCCCCTACTAAAGAAGTTGAGGACTTTCACTACTAGTTCTTTTTGCACTGCTATCTCCTTTGGTCTCAAGGTTCCAAAGGTTTCTTAGCGCAACCACTCGATTGCGCTGCAATCGAATAGCCAGAGAGATGCCGCTTCCACCTGATCCTGAAACAATTTGCATAACGGTTCCGAGCTAATATGCCCCTCCTTGTACAGATGACTATGCATTATGTATTCTGTCTAAATGTATTGGGGTGTAGCAACATATTTTGCTCATGTTCATGTTGTTAGGCTGGGATACCCGCAGGGAGGCCAAATACCCTGAAGAAGTGGCTAATCCACTTCCCCCTACGGGATATATAAATGTTAGTTTTGTTTCTTTTACAATGTCATTTTACTTTTGTTAAAAGATGTTTGTTTCATTGGACAGTTTGTTTTCTTTCCCTTTTCTTTTGTAATATAAGACAATATTATTGTACTTCAACCTACATAAATATTAAATCTGTCACGCTGAACTCAGCTGTTATGTACATGAGCTCAACAGTTTCAATAATAAATCATTATTATTAATAAAATGAAAAACGTTTGGGATAGCAAAAAACGAAGGAAGATTTGTGGTCATGTTCAGCTCGAAGCAAGAAGTGAAGGAGACCACCAGTGAATTTCATAATTTCAAAAAAGGTTAGGGTTAGGTCCCAAATATTTGGGATCCGTTTAAACCGAGAAAACTGAGTGTACACACAGAAATCACGATTAGAATAACGACAGCCGATTGATCTTTTTGCGTCCTACAAAAAAATATTGAACTACCGAACGCTATCCAGACTAACGTGGAAGTTATATACGACAAGTTACATATTACCGACGTGTACTAATAAGATAAGGGTTATTAAATCTTCGGGAAAAAAAGCTTTTCAGGAAGATCTTTGGTATAGAATAAAAAAAAATATAGGGAGCAATTACAGGATCAGAAAGGTGTAGGTTGGATCAAGAGTGGAAGGATTCAGTAGTTTAGGGCATAACAAAATATTAGAGGATACCAGGACCCTCAAGGAAAAGTTACATGGCCATCCTTGAGGGGCTAGTAGAAAAGGAAAACCGAGACTAAGGTGGCAGGATCTCAGATGGACCCGGATTTGAGAAGTCTCGTGCTAAGACGGTTGAGAAGGATTACTGCTGTGAATGGTTGTAGAGGCCAAAGGACCTTCGTGAGCTATAAAACCATTAAAATAAGAAGAGGAAATTTGAAAAGAATATATAATATGACAAGAATATAAGGTAATAATCAAGAACATAGAAATTTTCTTCAAAACAGGATTTAGATTACAAGTTATTACATATTACAAAACAATGCCATGTTGATACCCAAACAAGGTGGTCTTATATAGCTATAGAAAGGACTAAAGTTCTCTTACATAATTTCTAGTAAACAGCAGCACAGTTTATCTTATCGCAGACCCTAGAGTGGGGATAAATTCCAGCTAAATTTCATTGTACACCTTTTTGGAACTCAGTGAATAGCCTTTGTACTACTTTAGCTTTATGTACAAACAGCTTTTATAGCATTATATTGAACGGATTGAATTTATCCCGTAGTTTATACGCCGAAAATTACAGTTGATTTTGTTCCAAGTTAAATTCTGATTTAATTAAATGTTTTTAGCTAATAATTTGTAAATATGTAGTGTAGTAGTATGTTCGCTTTGTATATTTTAGAATAGCTAAAAGGGGAATATATATTTTTATTTATTTATCGTCGTCGCGGTCTTTAGGGAATATTTATTTAAAGAAATAAAATGATTTACTTAAAGCTTTGGTTACAGAGTTATGAACCTATGACTAGATCTAATTAAATGACTAGTTCAATACTACGACGAAGTAATAATTAAAATGGGTAAACAAACTTGTCAGTGAACCTGCAAGGTTGCAATAGGATTCTTCTGTCTGTTGTCGAAGTCCCGTATTTAATATAAGACAGAGCATTTGATTGTCCTTGGTTTATTGAACCTTGGAAATAACCTAAGGTCCATGAGTAAACCACTTTGGTCTTTCGACCTCAATTAAATGCTAACCCCGCTCCTGAACTCCGACTAACCTTTACTTTATTTTAGATTATTTCCAATTTCTGAATTTCTATTTTCAAAATCTTAGCTTTTATTGTGATTCTGCTGATATTATATGCGAAGAAATATGATGGTTTATTTAATCCTTTCGCCCACATCTTTAAATGGATGGTCGTAACCTTAAATCTGTTATTTATATTCCAAAATATTTTTTTCGAAAAACTTGATTTAGAGTACTTCATTGAAGGAACCCCATTCTAAACGAGTTCTTGCCAGTTTACAAAACAACACTTTCAGTCAACGTTTTTGAAATCTTTCTCTACCGGACAGTTTTTATTACATCCACAAATTTGGTTTTATCTTCTGACCAGAAGAGTGGTCCAGCTTTTACATTTGAATCGTAATACCAAAGTTTCAGCAAATTTAAAAAAGCTCTTGTAGCTTGGGTAACCATTCGTTCAAAAATTTCATCTGGCAGATGGAAATCTGCTAAAAACATTATTTCCAATACCTAAATAGCGCTAATGTTTTACCAACTGCTGTAAACGCGTGCCATTCTAACGCTAGCTTCAGAATTTAGGGCCTGTTCAGTTCCTCTAAGATACGTAAGACGACTGTTCGCAATCACATCCATGCAATCAAGTAATCGCGAGCTAGATATACATCTTGAGTAAAGTAAGGCAATAATCGATTTACTTAAGAACAAGATGAGTAAGTTAATTAGATGAAAGTGACTAACCCAAAGTTACTTCACCTTGTTAGGGTTCTGAGTACCCAAGTAATAAATAGTGCTTAATAGTTTAATAGAATAGTTGATCACTAGCAGTAATTATCAGACATTTATTGAGGGAATAAAGTGCTTGGATGTCAGCCACTGAGATATTATAGATTGTATCTCAGATTTGAGAGGAAAGCAACGTGAATTATGCCAAAGTTTCGATAATTTTATTTTTACGCCAGAAAATTGATTTCAAAATAGTGTTGTTCAAAAAATAATACAGTTTTTTCGAACTGGCGGCGATCAAAGATTGTAATTTTCTTTAGCTAACTTTATTATTAACTAACTTATTGACCTTATACTTTTAGCTATTAGTTTAAGGTTGAATCACGACAATTTTGTCTCGTAGTTCAAGGCAATATTTATTTATTAAACAAGTGTGGAAAGTAGTACTTTTCCTCACACGAGGCACGGTTTGCACGCACGAGCGAGCGAAGCGAGGCGATTGCAAGTGCAAATTGCCGAGTGTGAGGAATAGTTATTTATTTAACAAGTGTGGGAAGTAGTACTTTTCCTCACATGAGGCAGGGTTTGCACGCACGAGCGAGCGAGCGAAGCGACTCGTTTTTCTCAAATTTCATTCCTCTACAGCAGCTCAGTTCTAACCCTCTCATAGAACACCTATCTTCCTCCACATTACCAGGTAATCCTCTAAGGAGATAGAAGAGAAGATGGCCTCGTGATCTTCTCTTATCGTGAGAGCAAAGCACGTTACAGGAGTGGCACCACTGGGTGCCTACTCCACTCATGATTTTCTTTTATTTTTATTTTTTTACCATATTTGCTTGTTGCAACAATTGTTGCAGTGGTAAATTCCAATGATTAAAAAAAAAATTATCTCGCAGTTTAACATTTACTGAAATTTTAATTTAAAATTCTCATTGAAGCAACATTTAGAAGCGATTCTGTTTTTATTAACCTTGTCGCAGGTAAGTGAATATTTTCTTTGCTTCTAATGTTGGACTGGAGCTGACTTCCTCTAGTTACTAATTCTGTACTTCCTTTTTACCCTAAAACCAGTTTGTATAAATACAGTGAGGGCGCAGAGTCCATAATCTGGAATTGTTGAAAAAGGATTTTTCCGCTTTCATAAATTCTTTTTTGTAGCATCGTTTTAACCTGCTCTTGTTTTCTCTGGCAGCCCGTACACTGAAGTTCCATGAGTTTAAAATTCCCACAACCCGGATTAGAACCTTTAGCCTGGGTAGAAGTGTTAAAAATATGATAAAAAATATATAAGCATGAGATTCAGTAAAAGAAATACTTTATTTCGATAGATTTAAAAATTTAGCGCCAAATCGATTAATTGCTATATAATTCATCGACTGTACTTTGTAACCTTCCAGTTTTTGCTGTATTAAAAATAAAGAAATTAAATATCTGCGGTACTGTTAAGGATGTCTTCAATATCAATTTCGAGATTATTTTTTTTTTAATCCAGCTTCCCTTAATGCTTAATCCCTTTAAGTCAAATGATGAAACATAACAGATCTTATCACAAGCTCCTCTCCCATACTTTTGAAGGAGAACCCCTTTTATACTTTTGAATTCCTTTCTGTTTTATGTTAGCTTTGCTTGATCTTGAATTTACTTTATCATTTTAGAGAAGATACCTCTTAGATTTGTTTTCCATAAATACAAAGATTCTTGAATTGGTTGATTTACAACTAAACAGGGAACTGACGATTTGCGCACAACCTTTTAAACGAAATCCTTCCGTTGTTAAAACTGAGCAGGGCAAATAGCACGTTCTAATCTGACTGACTACCTCGTCCTCTTGTTCTGTAATCTCTTGTAGGTTATGAAGGACTCATCGCCTACGCCGGCGAGAAAGTCACAGTTTATATTCGCAATTCATTCGCCTTTAGAAATCTAGTTGGACCAGGCCCGTTTTCAACAAGTGATACGTTTATCAAGCAACATTCCCGACTAGACTACTGGAATTCTATTAAAACTTTGTTCAACTCACTTTCATTCTGTATTTTAATGTTTAAAAATAAAACAATGCTTTTATTTATGTTAGCATTTATTTACTTTATTCGTATAACAACTCGCCAAGACGAAATATCGATAGTTCCATACTGGTCTCTCTACTTGCTTTAATCCTCTCGTAAAGTCTCTCGCTTCTATTGTTATTGTTGACAATCCACTTGGTCTGACTCGCCAGTAGTCCTGAAACTTCCTTGACGTCAGAAGATAATCATCAACATCGATATCCTGAAGAGAGTGCTACCGGGTAGTTTCTCTCCTCCTGCTCTTCACGCACCAAGTATATTGTACCTTCACTATTTCTTATCCACCTACTAATTATAAATTTATATACAGATTGTAAATTACAGAATAAATAATTTATTCCTACATTATTTCGTAAGAATAAACGAAATCTACTCCTACTACTAAAGGCTATGTACGCCTACTACATATACTACGCTCAGGAATGAGCTGTTGGAGATGTATTATACTTCTACGACTTACAAAGAAGATGCGCCTTCGTGGAGTCTTCAGAAAAAATATCGGAAAGGAAAGAATCACATCCAATTAAAAAATCTACTATCTTTGCAGTCAAAATGTGCATTTGACAACTACGGTCACCGTTTCGATGATTTATAGCCGGATTTATTGGTTATAGGTACTTTTTTTTATCTTCTCGCAATAGAGAAGGAAAGTCTTGTGATCACGTACAATTTTCTAAACTGAAATGAGTCCCTTGAATAAGTTCCAACAATGATCTGAAATAATATACAGTCGAGCCTCCCATAAAAGACACTCTCACTAGCGACCGCCTCCATTTACGGACAGTTTTTGGATTTCCCCGTTTTACCTCTATACACTTTCTATAATATTATAAAAGAACCTCCGTCTAACGGTCACTCTACATAGCGACCTCGGATATTGATTTTGGGGAACGGATTATATGTTTCACCTTCCACCAACGACCACCTTATTATTAAAAGTTCGTTTGACACGGTGATAAAAAGAATTATCCCCTCTAAAGTTTTTCTTTTTTTTAAAGGTTTTTCCTAAAGTTTCCTCATACATCTTGTACCATTTTAATCATTTTTCAATATTACTTTGGACGAACAATATTATTTTTTCCGATATGTCCGAAAGTGGTTAACTCTAGAAGAGAAAATAAATGTGTTGGAAGATTTTGCAAAAACCAAATCAAGCCATGGTCAACTTGCCGTAAGGTTCGTTCAATTTTTCTAAGAAATTCAATTATTCTATGAGTTTGCATAATTTCTAACAAAAAGTTAATTATGTACAATTAGGTTTGGAGTTGGGAAAACGCAGATTACCAATATTTTGAAGGACCGAGATGGAATCTACGCGGTGAAAAAACAAAACGGCTTGCAAAACAAAATTAGTGTTTATTTTTACAATGTTGAGGTGTGATACAGTAAAAGTGCGTCTGTCCATTACGTTTAGCAAAAATTTACCGTTCATAAAGTAATAAAAAAGTGAAATGTGGATAAAGAATGCAATGTAAATTGATATTGCTATTTGTATTTATGATATTGTTGATGATAATTATCAGAGAAATGTTTTAAATGAAATATTATTTTTTAGTATGATGATAATTTTACCATAAATTATTATTGTTATAAATAAATGTGATAATTATTAATTAAGTCAATAATATGTAGTTTATTGATAAATCTTTTGGATAATTAAGAAAAACTTGATGCATATCATATAGCTAAATAATAATGCAGTTATGTACGTTATTAAATCTATTAATAATAAACAATTTTTAAATAGATGTTTGGAAAAAACCCATATATTTTCATTATGAAACTTGCCTACCTCCTTCTAACGGCCACCTCCAATAGCGGCCACTTTGCTTTCCCCCGCCAGTGTCCGTTTTTGAGAGGTTCTACTGTATGTGGCAAGACAGTAAAAACAGACAAATTGCTCTTTAATGGTCAGCCCAACTTCAACTCTTTTTCATAAGGTTCATATAAAAGTTATAAATCTGTATATAAGAAATTGGAACATCAAGTTTGATGATAATCTTAAAGACCATATTCGAGAAAAATCTCGAAGAGTTGAAACAACGATTATGTTAAGTGATACATTAGGTTCGGCCAATTTTGGCTGAATCTAACTGAACATTCAAAGTTAAAGTGGATTCCAGACACACGTAGAGATCAATTTTTTAGCCCTTAAGGGAGCTCAAAATGAAAAATCAGTATGGTAGCAATACCTGAGCTTACAAGTAGAAGAATAAGCATCTGCTCAAGTTAATATAGTTGCAAAATAACCATGGTAACGAAGTTTCATAAAAATCTTGCACAAGTAAAAGGTAAAACAATAAGAAGAATAGGATAAGCAAAGTTTTCTTGTTATCTAGCCTTGTAATCTGACAGAAATATCAAATAAGTTTATTATAAGAAAGAGGAAACAAAGAAAATAAAAGTAGAAGAGTTTATGAGAGTGGAGGAGTTGAGGAGGAAAAGTGTGCTGTAAGGGCGTTCAAGAGAAACAGGCCTCAAAAGGAAATAAAATAAAAAACTATATATGTAAAAATTAGCACGTAAAACAAGGCAGTGGATGGAACGGCACGGTAATGATGAAGTGTATGGAAATTTAGTTAAATTGTATGTAGCACGCAATAGTAAATGGGCCGCACGGCACATGGCCGTCCAGAGAAGTCTGCTACAAGTTGTAGTCGCTTTTACATTACAAAAAGAAAAGCTGTCGGCGTAAACAAAACTAAATAAAAACACAATGATTTGACAAAGTTAACACAGTCTAGTGCCGTGTTTACAGCAGAATTTCTACGGATTTCTACATTTACTTACCTTTTTTATTTTTGTAAATTTGTTTAGATGATACTTTGTAAAAGGCGAAAGATTTATTCGCGCTGAAGAGAAATAAAAACGGAGGTTATTAGTTTGGTTAAAATAAAAGCAAGGAATTATTAGTTAGGTTAAAATAAAAGCGAGGATATATTAGTTAGGTTAAAATAAAAGCGAGGATTTATTAGTTAGGTTAAAATAAAAGCGAGGATTTATTAGTTAGGTTAAAATAAAAGCGAGGATTTATTAGTTAGGTTAAATAAAAGCAAGGATTTATTAGTTAGGTTAAAATAAAAGCGAGGATATATTAGTTAGGTTAAAATAAAAGCGGGGATTTATTAGTTAGGTTAAAATAAAAGCAAGGAATTATTAGTTAGGTTAAAATAAAAGCGAGGATATATTAGTTAGGTTAAAATAAAAGCAAGGATTTATTAGTTAGGTTAAAATAAAAGCAAGGATTTATTAGTTAGGTTAAAATAAAAGCGGAGTTCATTAATTTGGATGATACAAAAAACGAGGGTTTATAGTTTAAAATAGGGTTTATACCAAAACAGCCATTTTGAAAGACAGGTTTTCGAATTTTAATTTTTCCATAAAATTGGTTTAAACCGGTTTCGAATTTTTCCGGATAAAAAACAAGAAATACAACTTAAAATAGAAATTTAATTTTTTTTTGTTTCTTATAATTCAAAAATACAAAAAAGAATAGATAAAGTACTTACGAGTATATGTATGTACATGCAAAAAAAAAAAAACCATGTTTATGCAAATAAAACATTAAAAACATTTACCTAAATAATTATACATTAATACTTTTAAAAATTACAGAAGCCAAAGAGTGTTTAAAATTCAACAGTTTAATATGTAAATTATTAGTTTATTTCTTATTCTGTTTAATAAAATATGACTTCAAACAGCAAAGAACGTCAATAGATTTACTACTTAGTAGTGTTCTTTTTAATAAAATATGACTTCAAACAGCAAAGAACGTCAATAGATTTACCTACTACTTAGTAGTGTTCTTTTTAATAAAATATGACTTCAAACAGCAAAGAACGTCAATAGATTTACTACTTAGTAGTGTCCTTTAGGAGTACTTTTGCTTACATTTTAATCTTTTTAGCAAATTAATACATAAGTGTTATGTATTAATACATTTAAAACCGATCTTTTTTTTTTTACAGAATAACCGGTTTTCAAATTTCAAAATTTTCTTTAAAATAACGGTTTTTAGAACCCGACGATTCGTACCTTAATTGTGAAATTTAATTTTAAAAAAATCAGTAGAATCAACAGAAATGTTGTAATAAAGAAAATCGTATCATTATCTCCCTTGTACAGATAAAAAAGGTTTTAAAATCAGCTTACATAAAAATTGTCCTAATTAAATAAATTCTATTTAGTACTTAAATTAGGAAAAACGTGATCTCAAATTTAGTATGCAAAGGAAATGGCAGTGAATGTCGTGATGGTGATCATTAAAAGCGAGAATTTTCCTTAATTTATTTAACATTTTGCAACCACTTATCTACTTATCTTAATATTTCATATCAACTACTTATCAAATAATGGTGAAACGTAATTTAAAATTAAAATAAATCTTTACACCACTTTACCACAACTCTAACTTACTGTACTTATCAAATATCAGATAAGCATTCACACTTGGGAGTTATCACAGACTTTTAATTAGCACACTTTGTTCATTAGGTACTTGACACACTCAGGCATGCTTAACGCCTGTGCTAACCACATCATATCTACTCAGAGAAAAGTGATTCAATCAAGTGCGAGTCTTGTGTTAAATACTGTAAATTAAAGAGAATCGTACAACAGGCATTCAATGCTTGGACAAAAGCCAACTACTCGTACACTCTAGGCGCATTTAATCGAATTCTCCGTTTCCAATGTTGCAAATCAAAGTTGAGAACTAATTATCTGCAATAAGAATGCAGTGTTTAAAGAGAACAGTTAATCGAGATTGATAAAAAAAATGAAACAAAAAAATCGATTCAATAATAATGCCTTCTGATTGGCTTAAATTGTCTAAAATCGTTTTTTGGGGGAACTCTGGGAGATTTCAAAACAGATATTCCCGTCAAATGCCGAAATTGACAATTTTACCTAATTGAAATTATTTTTTCTTATTTACCTAGACTAACTATACATGGTATTATAGTCTGGGAAAGTAAAAATTTAATCATTTTGTTGTGTCCAAAATTTGAAAAATGCTGTCTTTGGGGGAGAAGCAAGAGCACGGAGAGCTTTTATTGCAAATATCTTATTTATATTTTATTACTTTATTTATATTCATAACTGCAGCGCACTTCTGCAACAAGTGTAGCTAATAAAACACGATTATACAGGGTGTCCCGAGGTATATGGATGACTTTTTCTTGGAAACTAAGATAGCTAGAAAAAAACTAAAAAATACGTGTCCCCTTAGTTTTTTGTTAGAAATCCAAATTTAATTTGTAAAATTTTTTTCGGTGCTTCCAGAAGCGAGATACAGGCACCAACTTCATTTTTTCAAATGGAGAGGGTGTGGTTTTTATTTCAGAAATAGATTCCTCTATTTTTTTTAAGAAAAATTTACTCGAACAGTTTTTTTCTGTGAGCGATATTTTACAAGTTATGAATGAAAACATGATTCTTATAAGAAATTTCAAAATGATAATATTATAACGGTTTTTTTGATTGAATAAGAAGAAAAGTACTATTTTATTATAAATTTTACTCCTCATTAATATTACAGATCATGCTCGAACTGGCCTCCACCGTTAGGAATGCATAGACATGCTCTTTCCTGCCAATTGTCCCTTACTGCCAAGGAAATAGATTCGGCTTTAACCGAGTTACAGGCATTCTCTGCTTTAGTTCATCTACAGATGCAATTCCGGCTTGATTCTGATGCACCTAGATTTAGAAATGCTTTTAGATAAGCAGAAATAAGAAAAGAAAGAAAAAAGTTATGAATAATCACCTTGTTTTTCGGGTATCCTCAAAGGAAATAGTCCATAGGTGTCAAATCCGTTGAACGAGGTGGCCACTGAATCGCCCCCCGTGTCGATATAATACCATCAGGCATGTAAAGAGATATCTCGATAGGCAATTTGATGGGACTAAGGGGACACGTATTTTTTAGTTTTTTTCTAGCTATCTTAATTTCCGAGAAAAAGTCGTTATCCATATATGTAGCTTGGGACACCCTGTATACATGAGTAGCATGTGGAGAGAATTCACCTAATGGCGAAACTCCTAAAGAACATTTCACTATTATACACTGGCATTTACTTCATTAAGAAGATCATGTGGAGGAGCTTCATCCGCCTGGGAGGATTTCCAGGCAATGCAGTAAGTTGGGATACTGGCGGATTAGGATGTGAGATAATCGAAGCATGGAATTTAATGTAAAGGGATCTTACAGCTTTTGAAACACAGAGAACAAGGAAATCTCGGTGCAAGGTAGAGTTAGAGACATAGTAAGGAGCATCAGCGATTCGACGGAGTGTTTTTGACTGGAAGGATTGGATTCTATAGATTTTGGAAGCTTTGGCTAGGCCCCAAAGTTCCATTCCGTAAGTCCAGGCTGGTTTTAGTATCATGGTAAAAAAAAGAGGTCCTATTATTCTAAAAATTACCAGATGCGTCACTAAGAACCTACACATAAAATATGCAAGGTAAGTTAACCGAAATGGAAATACGAGAAGCACTATTCTGAAAAATATGAACATACTGTAATAATGCCTTTAATTTTGTGGGAAGAACTTTATAAAATACAGGGCATTTTAAGACGACCAGTTATTTTCAAAAAGATGTATGTCCAAATTTCTTTTTTGAAATTGAGTATGGTATCATTACTTTCAGAAAATTCTACTCTTTACATCCGATTAGACTTTACATGACCAAAACAACCAAGATCCCTTGAAAAAAAACATTTGAAGGTCAATCTGCACCATGTCCTTCACTAAAACTGAACATGGCCGACTACATTTCTCCTATCTGAAAGAGTAATAATAATGCTCCATAACTGTGTCAAGCATTTAGCATTTAGTAAAACTCCTCTTACTCTGAAAAGAAGTCAGAGCTGATCTTACTTTATGGATGCAGATGCTGGACGTGAAAGCTTCAGAAGAGGTGGAGATTTTTCAGTAATATAAGCAAATAATATTCATTATACAAAAATAAAGAAAGTATAATTTTCATATACTTCATGCTTTTTCATAATTTTACTCTACTGGCCTTCGTCGATTGGATTCGATGGCTAAAGCGCTGAAGAGGGGCGATTACTCCAATATACCTCGGTCCTATACTACTTTAGAGCGGTTTAGAGATAGCGTTAATGGGCTAAGTTGTCGATGCACCAAAAAGACAGAAGCCCCTTTTCCAAACATATTTATCTAGAGAATCGTGTAAATTTCCAAAGATGATTTATTCCACGTCAAGTAGTACCCAAAACGATCCTTGCCCACCGATACAGATTCAAATTGATTCTTATTCAAGTAGAAAATTGTGATTTGTGTTCAGATTGTGATTGCATCTTAATGAACGATACTTTAGTTAAGCAATGAAATTGTATTATAAATTACTTAACTAACCTTTGTCTAGACTCCTTGAATTCAATTAGCCCATAGTACTAATAATGATAATTGTCTGAACACTTCTGTCCGCCCAACAAGAGAAGAACAAAAAAATGTGCTTACCTGAAACAAAAAAATGGAGTTAGGTTATGCTTATTTAGAAGAATAATCCCGGTGGATATTGATATCTAGTAAGCCCGTTTCCAAGCGAACTCAGGAACAATTACCTAGAACATTGCCTGCCTTAAACCTGAGAGGATGCTCCAGAGCGTAACTGTGCTCATTTCTTACTCTTCATTCTGAAAAAAGTTCTGGCCCCATGAAAAGGGGATGGACGCTTTGCCATGCCAAAACAAGGAGAGACTCAGTTCATTGCGTTAGCCAAGACATTCCCAAACTATTATCTAAAAATTGATTACTGAAGCTGATAACTAAAATTCGGCGCTTTACTGGCAGTCTAGATGTTCTTACATATAAATACATTCGCTTCACACATTCATCCCTCAACTATACACAACTATTTACATAAACCTTACAACTAATGGATAGATCAGTACTCTATATTCCTGCCTTCCTTACTGCTTAACCGAAATTGAAATCACGTAATCCTTCTCTAATCATTTTCTTCCATTCATTCTAATCGGCTATAACTTTTAAATACATACATATTTCTTAGCTAGCTCTGCTACAGATTTAAGCACATAGATGCTGGTGGAGAATATTATGTCTTCGTAGCGAAATGGTGCATCTAAATACCTGTATATATCGTCAAACATTCGTTTCCTTTCTACCACATAACGTGGACATATCATTATTATATGTTTGAAATCCTCCTCCTCATTGCAATCTACGCAAAGAGGAGAGGACCTTTTGTTGATCCTGTGAAGACACGATCCACACCGCGTGGTTCGTTCTCAGCCTGCTTACTGTCGTAACTACTCATTTATTAGTGACAGTTCCCCTTAAACCATGGTTGTCTAGGTAACTGATCTACACATAGTTTTATAGAATCTTCCTTTATTACCATTACTGTAATCTGTCTGCCATTTTTGTAGTGCTGCTTTTGCAATTGCACACTTGATATCGGTGTGTGGTAATTTATAGTTAGCCATTTCCCCACTATTGGTGGCTTCCTTTGCAACTTTATCAACAATTTCATTCTCTTTTATACCACAATGACCCCCTTACCCACAAAAAATTAATGCAGACCCCCTTCTCTTTAAAAATGGCTGCAGTTTCTATAATCTCTGCGATAATATGATTCATTCCTGCAGACTGGTTGTATGTGATAATTTACCCAACGCACTCTGGCTGTCACTAATAATGGTATATTTTTTCTCCGACAACGAATAAATATATTTTAAAGCCGTTAAAACAGCAATTAGCTCCGCTGTATAGATGGACGCCTCATCTTCTAATTTAATTATAGTAAAATAGTTCGGAAACGGATCATAACAAATCTTCTGACTCTTGTCAAAACCTTAACCACACTAAAATCTTATTTCCAAAGCTTTGTATTTGCAATTAAAAGACGGCACAAAATTTTGCCACGGGTTCTTTAATTCTTGGCCCAAACTTACCATTCTTATGCCATAAACTATCACGTTTCTCATGCTCGAATGGGTGGATTCATTATTCTATTCGCCCATGTTCTTGAAGAAACATTTCTGACGATGTTACATCTATTGATAACTCCTTTTCTGGGGAACTATCTAAGAAGGAAGACCACTTCCTGTAGCCAAAACTTCCCTTATTCCGACTGCCTTCCCTAGATTGTTTAGAGTACACCTCTCTTTGTCCACCTTCCAACAACCAGCTGAAGAAGGGTCATACCTCTATTCCCGAAGACAAGCTCTTTATAGTACCCGTTTGTAAAATTCTCCTTGTTAAAGCATTTGCTAGCGCCAATCACAGAGTATATATATTTATGCACAAAATAAATAAATACAATTCTATAAGAAATATAAACTAGATATAATTTAGGCAATTTAAATAATCCTGTCCAAGTAGCAAATGTAGTAGCTGTTGTAAAGAAGTGCCTAAGCATCAGTCATGTCTCTGATGGCAATAACAGCGCCATGTAAATCATTAGGGTGTACAACCCCCCCCCCCCAAAAAAAATCTCATCATCTATTATTTTTCTTGTATATTTATTTTTAACAAGACTGTCGACATTGTGCTAAGTGTCATTTATAATGGGCGCTCGGATGATTTTGACAGGTGATTGCAACTTGGCTAGGATGATGCGGTATGTCAGTTGCATTGCCTCTTTCATCGACCATCCAATTTTTTTTTTTAAATCAATGATATACAATATATATACTTAACAAAGTTTTTTTATGTAACTTTTAAGTTACTAAAAAAGAGACTTACGTTTCGTGTTAGGGTACATTCATTCTATAGGTTTCATTATCCTATATTCTATAGGCTTCATCAGGCTATTTGTGATCGTTCGCTGATTAGTTTGTGATTATTTAGCGCGCATATGTTTTTTTTGGCATTGTCTTCCGCCATACCGCCAGCATCGCCTAGGTGCTTATCACTAGAATATCACTCACTCTCCATTCTTACTTATAAATACATTCGCTTCACACATTCATCCCTCTACTGTATACAACTATTTACATAAACTACAGCTAATGGATGGATCAGTACTCTATGTTCCTGCCATCCTTACAGCTTAACCGAAATTAAAAATCACGTACTTCTTCTGTAATCATTTTCTTGCATTCATTCTAATCGGCTATAACTTTTAAATACACACATATTTCTTAGCTAGCTCTGCTACAGATTTAAGCACATAGATGCTGGTGGAGAGTATTATGTCTTCGTAGTGAAATAGTACATCTAAATACCTGTATAAGTAGACTAAACATTCGTTTCCTTTCTACAGACATAACGTGGACATATCATTATTATATGTTTGAAATCTTCCTCCTCATTGCAATCTACGCAAAGAGGAGAGGACCTTTTGTTGATCCTGTGAAGACACGATCCACACACCGCGTGGTTCGTTCTCAGCCTGCTTATTGTCGTAACTACCCATTTATTAGTGACAGTTCCCCTTAAACCATGGTTGTCTAGGTAACTGATCTACACATAGTTTTATAGAATCTCCCTTTATTACCATTACTGTAATCTGTCTGCCATTTTTGTAGTGCTGCTTTTGCAGTTATGCACTTGATATCGGTGTGTGGTAATTTATAATTAGCCATTTCCCCACTATTGGTGGCTTCCTTTGAAAGTTTATCAACAATTTCATTCTCTTTTATAACACAATGACCCCCTTACCCACAAAAAATTAATGCAGAATATTATGTCTTCGTAGCGAAATGCTGCATCTCATTCGTTTCCTTTCTACTACATAACGTGGACATACCCGTGTATTTAAATTTTGATCCTTTTGGAGTACTTCAATTACTTTGCGCACACGTCCTAAACTAATTCCATGGTATTACCATGGTTAGGAACCATGGTTTGGTTATCTGATCGATCAAAAATCAGTTTAAAGTTGGTTTAAATTACGATGGAACAGCCGACAAAAAAAACAAGTATTTGTAATTGATATGAATTCTGATGAAACATCAAACTTTGTGTACGCATGCTCCGAACAATCACAAACCATTCACAGGCTTTTAATGGAGTAGACCTCGTGACGTATGTGTAGCAAATGTTCGTAACAATCTATCATCACAAAGTAACTTGAATCAATTCACATGTACAAACATTCATGTCAAATTAAACGCCTGAACTAATTCAACATTGACCAACAACTTAATTGGCTAACTCATTAACGGTTTTGCAACTCAATGTACAACACCGGGGGGGGAGCTCTAACTTTGCTCACATCAATAAACTCATTTTGCTTACATTGATAAGTTATACACAAACTATGTGAGCTTGTGAACTAGATGGGTGGTCCATTGTCACTTCTACCTTTAGTGTTCACTACGTTTCGTATAATTAATATGTTCCTAAATGATTAGAACTTGTCCTACGATTGGCTGGGAATGTTAACCACATATATAATAGAAAATTCGACGAAAAGCGCAATTATTCGCGTTAATTAATTTCTAGTTTGTGCAAGGTGCTTTATTCTATTTGTTTATAGACTTGCGGATGAAAGAGCCTCAATAATATTTACCTTATATTATTAATTTATTTAATTAGTTAAGCACAATTAGTATTGTTATACGGCCAAAGAAATAAGATAAAACGTCATAGAAAGAGAATTAAATTCCCACTTAGACTGCTAGGTTATCCCATAAATTAGAGCATGCTATCAAAGAGTTTTATACGTATTGCAGATTTCCATTGGAAAACTAACAGAGGAGTTGCTTCAAGATCAAAATTATTAAAAAGCGCAGGAAAATGCAAATTATTAAGGAAAAGTTACAATATTAGTGCACCTAACGTGTTGGCCTTATCTTTGAGGATTCACTCAACTGTGAAGAAGTCAATGAAAATTTTCACATAAAGGTAAAAACTGTAAAAATATAATAGTTCTGACTTACTTTATTAATCATTTCACTCATAAAATCAAACGTCAATCAAGTTGCATCAATTGCAACCAATCAGATGCAGTATTACAGCGAAATTTCATTCAAGAAACTTACCCACCAATCAATTAGCACCATTTCAATGATTTCAACTAATGAGGTACGTATTACACCTGATTGGTTCAGCTCTATGTCCTAATTCTAACAATCAACTTGTTTGTGTTTTGGTCTAGTGAAAATGACTTATGGTTTCCTAAGTGGGAGATTCCCAGTTCAATTGTTAGAATTAAAAAAAATGTGAAATGTAAATTATGAGCTTCCGTCTCCGTCCAAGACACCTAATTGGTAGTAGGACGTTAAGCCTCGCCTCAAAAAATAGGCGATTACTTTATTGCATAAGAAATAAATTTTTAAAAAATTGTAAACGATTACCCATTGAACTCAGACGATTACTATACAATACTATCCTCAAACCTATGTGGACTTACGGACTAGAGCTGTGGGGTTCAGCCAAACCTACAAACATACGGACTGTACAGACATTCCAATCAAAACTCCTCCGACAGATAGCTGACGCTCCTTTCTACAGTGACTAACCTCACTCTTCACAACGACCTCAACATTCCCTTCATAGATCAACTCGCCAAGACTAAATATCAAAAATTCCATACTGCTCTCTCTACTTGCTCAAATCCTCTTGTACTGTCTCTCGCCTCCTCTGACATCCCTAATACTCCTCGACGACTGAATCGCCAGTGACCCCGCGACTTCCTTACAGTCTGAAGAACTAATCGTCATTATTCTCCTATCTCTCCTTTCTCCACAAATTCTCCCCTCTCCTATAGAGAGTGCTACCGCTGGGTAGCTTCTCTCCTCCTGCTCTTCCCTTACCAGTTCATCTCATTCACCTCCTATTTACTTATTGTATACAATGTATACAGATTGTAAATTACAAAATAAATAAATAAAAAAAAATTGTAAAAAGAAGTAATGAAAAAAATTATTTTCTAATTTGCATATATTCTTGTACACTTGTTTCTAGTTTGTAATTTTGTAATTTAAAGGACATTTATCAATGACCAAATAACGCCTTAAGCTACCTTATCAAACTCAAATACATGTTGAATGTGTAATTGAGTTAAAATTTACTAAAAAAATATTCCTCACAATCCACAAAATCAGTGTATATTGGGTAATGTTAGTGGATGGGTTTACAGTTTAGGAATATTAAGGTAACCCAGATGGTTATTGTAGCCCTAGCTATGGATTGTGTTTATCGATGATTGATAGCAGCATGTACTATCACATAGCTCTAGTTACTATCATGTTAATACAACATGACATCTATCCTAGATGGGTTAGTAAACTGTCAGATTATCAGGTTCCTGGATTATCCTGAATTGGTCCAAAATATGTTTTATTTCTGTGTGGTTAATTATCAAATTGTGCAATAAAAAACATTTTATCATAAAAATATTAAAAAAATCTAGTGAGAACACTCCATTACTTTCAGTTACTGCTTAAATTAATTAATAAATATTATTTTTGTTGACAATAGGCAAAAAAAAAAGAATTCTAAAGCGGCATTACTAACTTCTGCTTCCCATGAACAGAACTAGTCGCAAACAAGATGTCAAATTTATTTGGCAGAATTGGCCAATATCCGGAAAAGTGCGAAAATAACCATATATATCTTTTTTATTCCCTTTGTGTACAATTAAAAGCAAACAATGGTGACTATCGCTTTCACAATTGCAAGGTCAAAACAAAGACAAAGTTAAAATTAACTTTGCATTTTGTAAAACAGTATTATTCACGCTGAGATTGTTAGCGGTATGATACTGTAACAAAAAACTAACTCTTTAAAGCCCATAATCGTGTTAAGGTCTAGTTTACTCACTAAATTATCCTACCTAACAAAAAACCAAACTTTTATTTATAAATTATTCTCGAGGTTTAACCCTCTAATTCTACACCGTCAAAGTTTAACCACATTAGTGTCTTTGGTGTGGTTAAATTATGGCAAAGTATTTTAAAACCGTATAATATCTATTAATATTTTTGTAAATCTCTTGAGATTATGGTTGGTTACAGCGTTAATACAATGACTGGATTTAATTTATAACGCCTATTGGTTTGTTGGTAAACAAATCAAACCTTGCGGAAATAAGGAAAAGGAGGCAACGAATTACTTGAGGAAAGGATACTGGTGTCCTTTTGGATCCCTGGAGTTGAAGGAATTCCGGGTAATGAACAGGAGAATGAGGGTAACAAAGATGGGTTCATTCTAACTGTTTATAGGCCAAAACCTTCGTCAGCGATTTCGGATAAAATTTTAATAAAGAATGGGACTAACAGAAGATGATGACAGCTTACGACTTGCGGTCAATCGCAAGATCAGGGGTGTCAAACTCGATTAAACCACGGACCACTTGGCGCAACAGACAAGATTCACGCCGGCCACAACATACTCAAAAATTTGTCCTAGTTTTCTAATAACTGGATTCAGAGACTGAGAACAGACGATCTTCATTAAGGTAGATTGATGTTTATCAGTCAATCTGGATCTGAATGCCGTTTTATTTAATTTCATAGACGGAAATGGTTGCTCACGCAAGGACATACTCTTAAAATAACATAAAAATAGTGCAGCAAACATTTATGGATTTTTCAAACCTAAATAAGAATATATCTTGGGAATTCCTACTTCGTCTTTTAAATTCGAAACATTCTGGAATTCTACTGAGAGTAGCACACACATCGCCTCTAAACGTCACCGGAAATAGTTACCACGTTTATACAAGCCCACTGGCCCCCAGGAAAGGCCCTGGGGCCACGGGTATACACGTCTTCAGTAGTTAAAGGGTTAACAAAGAATTGGTGTACGGTATTGCCTTAATCTACTCTAAGCGCTACTTTCTTCATAACAATTTTTTATATTTTCATATAATTTCAGTACATCGTGGGCCACAAGAAATTACCTCGGGGACCACCAGTTTGACACCCCAGCGCAAGAGATTTACGTATAAAGTCAAACTATATGTTTCTTTAGAGTTGATTTATTTGATCAAGAAAGATTTTAAGAATATGATATGGCTAATGCCAGGGTTGTGGATCAACTGTCCAAAAAGCGATACTCCAACAGGCGCAGTTTCAGCCATATGGAGCTGAAGAAGTAAGTGAAACAATGGCATACTACCTAGGTGACCGCCCGAAGAGAGAGTTGCATGTAAGAGCGGATTCGTCCCTGATCAAGAAGATACGTTAATAGATCAGGCAGGTTTCCAGTCACTGTGGACAAGAGAATGAGGTTTAGATCGAAGTAAGAATTTAGATATTTTTGAGGCGATTCCGGATCCCGTTCTTGTGCGATACGGCTCCTATTTTGAGTGAAAAATGAATAATTATCCTACCAAAATAGTTAAATATATATAATACCTTGTTTCCTCCTATTGAACGAAAAGTGAAACGTTTTATAATCTACAGAAAATGTTTTGATTTTAGATTTTACTTAATTTCTTACATTCGATACAATGCTCCGGACAATACAAGCATCAGCCCTAATGATCGATTTCTACCCCTTTAAAGAATAACCAAAATGCCCATAGAATGATGATATTGTAAAGCACGACTGCTTAGGAAGAACTTGCAAAAGAGGATTTCCAGAAGGCGAGCCACCGACTTCAATGCACAGTCAATTGAAGCGGTTTGGATCTGCTATTCTGCAATCTACAATGTTTAAGGACACAAGAAAAAAAAAAAAAAAACAAGCGTTAACAGTGCTGAATGAGAATTCAATTCAAGTCTCCTGAGTTGATCAAAAACACAAATTCCTAAACAATTTGGACGCAAGTTTATTTTTAACTCGTTACTTTAACTCGATTACTTTAAATACGATAGTTGATTATAAAGTATCTGAGACTCTGCGAGGTATAGGCAAAATGTTTTTTAAAGAATTCCGCCGAAGTCTAGATTGTTTCAAGCTCCTCTCTTTTACGTTTCGAAACCATTTAAACTTTCTTTGTATGGATATGAAGGAAAACAAGAGTTTGATTTCATAATTTTGCCTTCTATAAACACGGAATACATAGAGGTTTCAATCCTAGTGAAGAATATAATCTAATTTCTTTAAAATTATTCAGTTTATTTTTTTAACTTGATTTATTTGAAAGATATTTTTGTAACTTTAAAAATATTTCACGCGATACTGTGTTACGCTCCCCGATGGGGAAGGCAAAGCAGTGCCACTAGCTCAGTGAAGAAGGGGTGGGGAAGGGCGGTTTATAGTTGCCTTGAGCGCCACGCTGTTGTTTCGAGTGAAATAAGTACCGGTTTCAAGGGGATAAATGAAGATAAATAAAAGAAAATAAAATAATAAATGATTAAACAAATGGTGTAGGGAGAGAGGATGTTTATGGGCTGGTAAGAGTAGGTTCTTGGGGGTACAGCAGCGAAAACCCCCAATACCCGGAATAGTAGGTTGGCTGGAGTAAAAGAGAGAACAGTAACTATAAGGAAGCAGGAATTTAATTTAATTTAGATTTACGGAGCAATCAGTCATCGTGTAATGCACCAGCTACAGCAGGTCGTACTCACTTCAATATCAGAATAGGCTATTTTATGATCTATAACAGAAAATATAATGCTTGGTTAGCAATTCTTGAACATGAATATTATATTAGTTATACAAACAAAGCTTGGAATTAAATTAATGGGCCCAGCTGACCAAAGAATATTTTCAACACATTGTATACATTTAATAAGAAAAATAAATAAATTTAAATAATAATAATAATAAAAAAAAAAACTTCAGTTCGGAATAATAACAGATTCAAACTTTGTCAAATTGTCCAATCTCCATTACCTTTGCTACCACCAGCGCTGGGGTTCACTCACCGCTCCTTTTAAATTCAACTTGAATTGGGCAGACGCCTGGTTCTCTACTCTTGCCTGTACGCCTTTAGAGTTTTCGTTCTCTCGGTACACGATAAATCCTCCTGCAAGCGAGTTTTCGTTTACTTTTCTTCACCAGCTATCCAAAGGCTCAACTTACTTCGCCAGCGTCAGAACCAACTCTGTTCGGTTCGCAACTTTTTTTTTCCTCATCTGCTCCCACTGCCTTCTGTACTCCTGGATTTTCTCTCTTCTTTTGTTTCCGCTCACTTTTGGTCTTCTAATCCTTTCTTTTCCCAACTATTACTAAGCCTAATTTTTTTTTTTATTACACAAAATCAAATTCACTTCATTAAGAGGTGCATTACAAATGACTGACCCCCCTCTCAACAAAAAAAAAAATATTATTTATTTATATATTTTGGTTTTTGTCTGTATAAATAATCACTGCCTCTCTCTCTTCCACCAGACTGACTGACCTAGCTATTATTTTCTTTTTAACCCCTAACATTCTCCCTTCCTTCCTAGGAAAGAAAATAATAGCACAACGAGACGTAGCCTGATTAATAACTTTTATTAACTTTGAATGTAGCGGCAACCTGGGAGAGAAAAGTTAACGAAGGAAGGAATTAATGGGACTAGGACTCTTCTTGCACTGGTTGTTCTTTAAGGTCCTTTACGCTCCATACCCCCGCAAATACTCCTGTTGAGGGGTCTTCAAGTTCGTACGCTACAGAGGAAATCTTTTTCCTCACCTTCCGTTTGACAAACTTCGGTGCCAGCTTCCCCGAAAAGTAAGATGAAGCATCGGATTGTGGATGGGTTCTACACCATACTACCTGCCCCTCTAGATATTCCACAGGCCTTCTCCTTAAATTATAAGCGCGTTGCCCCTTTTCATAAGCGCGATCGAGACGGTCCTGGACTTCCTTGTAAAGGATTGGCATCGCCTTCAGCTTTTCCATATGTCGTTCGCGATTCAGACCTATTTCACCGCTGGTCTCATCCGGTGGGTCCCTCTCATACTCAAACGCGGTCCTGGGCAGTTCTCGGCCGTAGTTTAGGTATGCGGGAGTGTACCCGGTGGCGTCGTGTACTGCTGTCTTTATCGCGAATTCCAGTTTTGATAGCTCCTTATCCCAATGGCGATGGTTCTCCCGTATATAAGACGACATCATGGTTTTTATTACCCTATTAACTCTCTCCGTGGGATTCGCCTGAGGGTGATAAAGACTGGTGAACCACGTCTTTGTCCCATATTCTTGCATCTTTTCCTGTAACTGGCGACCTTTGAACTGTACGCCATTGTCACAGATGATTATCTGGGGAACACCAAACTTCAGGAAAACTTTTTCTTCCAACAAGTTTGCTATCTTATTGGATGTGGCGGTCCGCAACGGAAGTAATATGGAATACTTTGAAAAATAGTCGCATACCACTAGCAGCCATCTGTTTAATTTAGTGGACAAGGGAAGTGGGCCCATTAGATCGGCAGTAATTACCTGCCAGGGGCTTTCCGCAACTCTCTGCCCTCCCATCAACCCTGCTGGTCCCTGTTGAGAGGGTTTCATTGCGAGACAGGTCGGACACCTAGCAACGTACCTCGCTGTATCTGCAGCCATTCCTGGCCAATAATAACCTTCCTTCAGTCGCTGAAGAGTCTTGTAGGAACCTAAATGACCTGACATAGAACTATCATGGAAGTCGAATAACAGCTTCTTCCTTTCGCTTTTTGGCACCACTAACTTCCAAGGACGATCCTCCCCCAAGATTTTCCTTCGATCCACTATTCTCTTGTACAGTTTCGACCCTTCTACTTTCCATAGTGGGTACTCATCAGGTCGCGTACTGACTTTAGTGCACAAATCTCGGTACCAGGAGTCTGTATGGCCAGTGCAATCTATTGCCGTCACCTCGGCATCCTCCTCAACCCTTGAAAGTGCATCCGCGGCCGCGTTTAACTTCCCCGGTCGGTGACGGATTTGGAAGGTGTATTGCTGTAATTTCACAGCCCACCTGGCTAGCCTGCCTTGTGGATCTTTTAGATTATTAAGCCACTTAAGCGCCATGTGATCAGTGACTACCGTAAATTCCATCCCCTCTAAGTAGGGTCTGAATTTCTCTATTGCCCAGAGAACGGCCAGGCACTCTTGCTCGGTAGTCGAGAACTTTTTCTCAGAGGCGGTCAGTCCTCTGCTAGCGTAGGCTATCGCCTTTTCGCCCTCCGGATACTCTTGGCACAAAATAGCCCCTACGCCCGAAGAGGACGCGTCTGTTTGAAGGATAAAGGGTAGGCTAAAATCTGGACAGGTCAAGATCGGTGAAGAAATAAGTTTATCTTTTATGGCAATGAATGCTGTTTCCTGTTCTTCATTCCATTGCCACCTTTTCCCTTTCTTTAGCAAGGTGGTTAACGGTGATATTATGGTTGAAAAGTCTGGGACAAATCGACGATACCACGACGCTAGGCCTATAAAACGTCTAACCTGCCTGATAGACTTTGGGGCTGGAAAAGTCATAATGGATGAGACCTTCTCAGGGTCTACTTGTAACCCATCCTTATTCACAACGTAGCCCAGGTACCTCAATTGCGACCTACAAAAGCGACATTTGTCCCAATTTATAGTTAATTTTGATTCAGCCAGTCGCCGAAATACCTCTTCTAATACCTCTACATGTTTTCCGAATTCGTTCGTCACCACCACAATGTCGTCGAGGTATACGAAAACATGTGGTTCTAGGTCAGCCCCCAGAACATGATCAATAAGCCTTTGCCACGTGGCTGGGGCGTTATGAAGCCCAAATGGCATCCTCGTGAATTCAAAGAGCCCACGACCAGGTACCGTAAAGGCCGTCTTTTCTTGACTACTTTCCTCCATTTGGATCTGCCAATATGCCGACTTTATGTCTACGGAAGAGAGATAATGTCCATCTCGTAACCGGTCAAGAATCTGAGAAACGAAAGGAAGAGGATAGGCATCTCTCTTCGTAACCGCATTTACCTGCCGGTAATCCACACAAAACCGATAAGTTCCGTCTGATTTCTTTACCAGTACGACAGGTGATGACCATGGGCTTTTGGATGGGACTACTATACCTTGCTCAAGCATGTCATCCAGCTCTTTGTTCAATGATTCCTGAACATGTGGCGAAACCGGGTAGTAGCGCTGTTTGATCGGACGGTGGTCTGTCTCGATCATGTGCTTGACTCTGCTGGTGCACCCTAGTTTCTGAGGTCGGGTCCCCTTCCATTTAGAAATCAGTTCCTCTAAGATTGGCTTCTGCCACTCCTCTAAGGAGGACTGATCAATTAAAGCTGGGACCGCCTCTACCGCCATGACTGAATCATTGAAGGTCCACGTCCGATTCCCTATGTCGGGTACTAAACTCATGTTCGTCCAAAAATCTATACCGAGAATTAGTGGGTATTTCAGGTTTGGTACTACTAGGAAATCGACCATCCTAACTTTAGCAGGAAGTACGACCTGCTGTAGCTGGTGCATTACACGATGACTGATTGCTCCGTAAATCTAAATTAAATTAAATTCCTGCTTCCTTATAGTTACTGTTCTCTCTTTTACTCCAGCCAACCTACTATTCCGGGTATTGGGGGTTTTCGCTGCTGTACCCCCAAGAACCTACTCTTACCAGCCCATAAACATCCTCTCTCCCTACACCATTTGTTTAATCATTTATTATTTTATTTTCTTTTATTTATCTTCATTTATCCCCTTGAAACCGGTACTTATTTCACTCGAAACAACAGCGTGGCGCTCAAGGCAACTATAAACCGCCCTTCCCCACCCCTTCTTCACTGAGCTAGTGGCACTGGTTATGTTTTAGGTTAAATTTGGGAAAAACTTGACCCATAACTTTAAATAAAAACGATATTTGCTTCTCCTCTGATTAGGGAAGGAAAAATTAGACTTTACAAACTAAAACAGTTCCTTCAGTATAAATAACTAAATTTTAGGCTTTAATACGAGTATATTCCTCTCCCAAATTGGTGCTTCTACGTTAAAAATGACACCAGATCATAATTAAAAGACAAAATACAATTAAAAGACATCTTAAATAAATATGAGTACTCAAATTTAAGATAAAATTTGAAACAGCTCATTAAAAGGGAACGATGGGGATTACTTGATTTAGATGAGATAATTTAATTTAATTACAATTATTATAAATTTGTGACGTATTTAAGAACGTTGTCCTTATAATTACTGCTAATTTCGTTAATTATTATTTAAAGTTAAAAAAACAATGTTTTGTTCGTCTGCAGGCTTTATAATTTCTTTTATTAAGAAAAAAAGTTTCAAAGAAAGAAGGCTTAATATTAATTATGAAAAATATTAAAGTCTACTTTTTTTTACAACTAATTATGTGCATAAAAATTTAATAAATTAAAGAGAGGAAATAATTAAATAATTAACTGTTTTAAAAAGAAAATTTTCTCTTAAAATATTTTATAAAAATAGAAATAAATTGTTTTTTCGGAAATGGCCAGAGATAAATTTTTGGTTGTTGCGTTTTGACAGGAGCTTTTGAACTCATTCTCAGCCTTGTAAACCTCAAAGCAAGCCTAACAATAGGAATAATTAGAAAACACAACTGAACAATACTAGCCAATAAAAAAAAAGAAGTAGTATTACAAAATATTGTTGAACAACGCTAGCCAATAAAAAGGTAGTATTAAAGTAGTAACTTAAACAACAGTTTGCCCGTTCTCATTGCAAGAGAGAATAGAAATTTTACCTGGCCTACCAGGAGGCCCTTTTTACCTTAGCCCTTAAACTAATAGGACCAGTAAAGTTCTTATCGCCGCCCACAGTACGTGGAGAGTGGGTTAATAGTTATACTGCCTTTTTATTGGCTAGTTATGGTATACTGTACTTTAAATTTATTTAAAAATATTCAACTTTAATTTTTAATGCTATCTTTTTTCACTGGCTCATGTTCAGCTGCATTTTGCAATAATTACTGCTGCCACATAAGGCACCAACGGAAATGCTACGTAGAGAAATAATAAAAGTTTTGTAAAAGACTTCCTTTGTCCAGTGCCGAAGATTATCAACAATCTTATAATTTAAGCTTTAAATATGGCGAATTAGGGTACGTTCACAACAGAGCTGTGAGCATAGATGATAGCAGAGATGATAGGAGTGATGCATCAGCGCTTAAATAATACATTCGAATGTGAGCGTGCACAACGAAGCTGCGACTAGTGACTCATACGCGCTGCTATAAACGAGCATAGATGATAGAATTAAATATTTCATTTTTCTGCTAGCTGAACTCCAGTATCGGAACTTCAAAATAAGTTTCAAATTTGACTGCTGTTCAAAATGCCTCTGTTTTTCAAGACATTTGGTGAAAACCGGCATTATTTTTTACTATTTTATTATTTACTTTTAAACAATATTTTGTTTTTTAAATCGTGTTTACATTTATTTTTATGTGTATTTGTTTTTCTCAATAAAACCATTACTTCTATGGTTATAGGATTTCCATGACAATTTTTCCAAAGTTTTCTTAATTTTGACCTTATTTTTTCTAAAATATAGTCGAATGTGGGTGGACCCATCCTCACATATTCAAAAAAACGATCCGGATAATTTCTAAGTTCCTTATATAAATGGTGAAATTCACCCAAAGTACATTGTTTTTTCTTTAAAATATACCATTTTGTTGCTTCTTCACTACTCGACATGTTGCATGTATCACAGCTTCGTTGTGCACACTAATCAGCGATTATATTTTACTCTATCAGTTATCATCTCTGCTATCGTCTATACTCACAGTTCCGTTGTGAACGTACCCTTAGAAGCTAATTTAGAATCTACTTTCTTTAGTGTGCAAGAAAGTTTTAGTCATTAAAAGTAAATTTTGTTATTTAGTAAATTGTATGCATAAAATATACCATAAATTAAATGAAGTTGAGATAAGTTTCATTAATATTATGTTTGTAAAATTCAATTTAAAAATAATAGCGTCTGGCACCGGGGATTGCTTGCCAAACTCACGAGCATCCTACCAACTACATATTTTCTCATCCTTCAATCTTACCTTACTGGACGCTTATTTAGTGTCGTCTGTGGAAATTCCTACTCTCCTTGTTACCCAGTTCGAGCAGGTGTTCCCCAGGGAAGTGTCCTTGGGCCTGTACTCTACACCATATACACTGCTGATATTCCTACCAATCCTCGTACCTTCCTTTTTACTTATGCCGATGATACGGCCATCCTCTCTCCTCATAAAGACCCGGTCCTTGCCTACCGCTTCCTCCAATCCCATATAGAATCTCTTGAGCCTTGGCTAAAGAAATGGAGAATTAAAATTAATGAAAATAAATGTAATTACATTACATTCTCCCTAAGGCGAACTATCCTTCCACCCGTTTACCTAAACCTCACTCCTCTTCCCACAACAGATTGTGTTAAGTATCTAGGATTCTTCATGGACAAACGCCTAACCTGGAATCCACATACTAGACTCAAACGGAAAGAACTGAACAGACGATACAAACTTCTCTCTAGACTTCTTGACAAGCGATCTAAACTCTCTCTACAGAATAAACGACTTATCTATACTATGATACTAAAACCTGCCTGGACTTACGGAATGGAACTTTGGGGCTCAGCCAAAGCTTCCAATATCTACAGAATCCAATCCTTCCAGTCAAAAACTCTCCGTAGAATCGCTAATGCTCCTTACTTTGTTTCCAATCATACCTTGCACCGAGATTTCCTTGTTCCCTATGTTTCTGAAGCTGTAAGATCCCGATACTTTAAATTCCACACATCAATCACCTCACATCCCAATCCTTTAGTAGCTCAACTTACCACTCTACCAGGAAATCCTCCCAGGCGGTTGAAGCGCAGGTGGCCACGCGATCTTCTAAATGAAGTAAGAGCCAATGTACAATAGTGAACTGTACCACTTTGGGAGTTTCACCAATGGGTGAATTCTCCCCTCATACATTCATGTATCTATTCCATTATCATGTTGTATCAGCTTCACTTCATGCAGAATTATTCTGCAGTTGTGAAAATAAATAAATTAAAAAAAAAAATATAATAGTTCTTCCCGGGCAAAAACAAAACAGGAATAGCTGTAAAGGCAAAAAATAAAATAAAATAAGCAAGTATCTAGTTGAAGTTAACAAGAGAAACTACTTCGCTATTTCACGTGGCGGTGAGAAAAATTCTAGAAAAAGACAACAGTAAAAAAAAAGGGAAAAATTAAAATAACAAAAATAGTATAAAGTGAAAAAGCATTAAGCGAGTATAGTTGTACTTCAGCAGGATTATATTTTTTAATTTGCATTTTAATTTTTTTACTCTCTCATCTTTATTGCGTTCATTTAATATTTTGCCTTTTCATCCCCTTGAAATGAATCGATCCAACAGAAGTTCTTGTTGTGTTCATATCTTCGCAATTGAGTACCACTTCAAGTGATGGTAAAACATTTACTAGTAGAATAGCTCATAAAGTGAATAAGATGAAAAAGACGTCCTTTGGAAAAACTATATAAGTTTCAACTACGTAGTGTGATATTTTCACTAAAATATGATTAGAATCATGGCTAAACATATTTTTTTCTGCAACCATGTAGTTCCCTACATGGGAACTAATGTTCTCATTATTCAATTAAAATCAGCTGTGTAATGCCTAACTTCCCACACTAGTGGGGAAAAATTCCCATTAGTGTCACTTTCCTCACTAGTGAGTGGAAAAACTTTATTGTGCTTCCTTGATATAAGAAGTTTTGTTATTAACATAAATATTTTCTGTAAAACTTTAATAAGCTTATTTAACGTAACTAAATAATTAAAAAACGAATATTAAAAAATAAAATAAAAATTGAAAGGAATATAGAAATAAAAATAATACTTTAATAAATAATTAGATATTTTTAATTATAACAGTTAAAAAGGTTATAGTGTTACCTTATAGAAATTTAAAATGGATTCTAGTGATTCCTGTTTAGAAAACACTCCTCCATCAATAAAAGAAACAGCAGAAAATGTAATAAGTAATGTAAACACGTAAGTAATGTAAATAATTGTAATATAACAATAAATGTTTATAATAAATAAATTACTTTTTGTAGACTGTAAAAATGAAATTTTTAATTTTTTTAGTTAATAAATCTAATGGTTGCAGAAAAAATATAATATTTAACTCGAGTGTCAAGTATTTTCCTCACACTTGTTAAATAAATAACTATTTTTCGGTGATAGGAGTTTGGTTTGATTAGTAAATGCATTATTTTCTTTTTAATTTAAAACTATTCTTTCATTTAGGATGCAATAGAAACACTTTCTTATTGAGTTAGTTGCTCAACATTTGTGCTGTTTGAGATTATAAAAATAAGATAATTATTATAAGAGTCGTAAATTCACAAACATCGAGACGACTATAGTGAGCTATCAAGGAGTGAGAAAAAAACAAAATGAACTCAATCAAAATGAATAAAAAAATGGTTTGTTATTAATAATCTTTTCAAAAATTGTTATTATGTTCTAATAATTATTTTAATTTATCGACGACGAACGACTGTATCGATATTTTTGCACCATTTGCTAAAAAATCAGCAAATATCACCGAAGCATGGAAGTCAGTAATAATTAATTATACCAAATTAGACCAAGCACCAGTAGACGTTGACATTTTAGAATAGTGGAAAACACATGAGAATTCCTTCAAAAATTTGTCTAGAATGGCGAAAGATATTTTTAGTATCTGTGCAACTTCAGTGCCATCTGAAAGATTATTTTCACAAGCTGCTTTGATAATGACCAATAGAAGATCTTCTCTAATATTTGACTCAGTAAAAGCTCTTTTATGTATCAATGCTTGGGCAAAGAGTAACTTAAAAACGAAAATTTATGGCAATATTTATTAGATGCATAGATAGTCTTTTTTTTCAAATTCATTTTTTTTTTTTTTTTTTTTTTTTTTTTGTAATTTATTTGTTATTCACAATCTGCAAAAGAATAAAATGCAATCAGTGAATAAGATGAAAGAAGACATCAAATTCATTAATTCTAAAATTCTAAAATATAATTCAAATAATATCTAAGTTCAAAGTAATAGATTATTAATAGTGAAATTTATGAAAGTGAATGAATGAGTGAAATTTAGTGAATTTATGTAAAAATTATATAATTCTATTTATATTTATTTTTTACTGTTTGTCCATGTTATTCCCATGGGTAACGTCCCATGGGATGAGATGGGATGGGACAGCAGACATTTGTATTTCCCGTGGTAGTCGATACTTGATATTGTAAAATAAATTTAGGCTGAAATTTGCAGTTGAGTAAGTGCAACAAAATAGAACTCATTCATCATCTATGTAACTGGATGGTGCTATGAGAAGGATTTCGAGTGTCAGAATGATACTGAATTGTCATACTTAGATTATACTTTTGAGTGTTAAAGTTAATAAAGTTAATAAATTTTGTCGTTTTGTATGTCTCTTTGAACATGTAGTCCTATTTAGTAGACACTGTAACCGAAAAATAGTCGTAGGAGGCAGGAGCTGCTACATAATATAAATTTGCACTTTGGACTGCAAGACCAGGTGCTGTTTACAGCTAATATTCCAAAATAAAAGTAAAAAAAAATTCATTCTCTACCGTGCGTTCGGCCTGGCCAGTGCCTGCTTATGTTATCTATCGTCTGTGAGTTTTATCTTTTTATTAGTATTTCGTATCCAGTATAAGTTTTCCTTTTGTATGATTTTTTTTCCTCAATTAAAGGTATTTTGTCGTTTGGATCATTAAGCATAAGAGAGAATTTTATTTTACTCCCTATCGCCCCGGGAATTTTCTCCAAGACCCTCCCTCCTCTCACCAGTGAGCTATCCCGCCAGAGGCACCCTTAAGGGTATTTTTCTTTTGAGGCTGGTTAGGGATATCGTCTCTGATAGCTTCGGCTATCTGGCGCCCGCAAGGATACCGCCCCTGACCGGTCACAACACTAAACGTAAACTTTCATAAATTTAATAATTTTATTTGAAATGTATTCCATATTAATATTATAATGGGAATCCCATGGGATGGGATGGGATGGGACAGGCATAAATTGCCATGGGATGGGATGAGATGGGTTAGAAAAATATGTCCCATGGACAAGCTTGCCTATAAGCTTGTAAATAAATAATAATAATAATATTATTAATTTGGGTGAATGTATTTGGGTTAGGCGTTAGCTACCTATACGCAAATTCTTGCTTTACACTGTTCCAAACCAGGTAAACAGACTTTAGCAAAGATTTACAAACTGCTATTACCATTGGTTGAGAAGGTTATTACAATTGGAAAGGTTATTATAGTCGATTTGTAGATTTGATTAAAACAACAGTAACATATATTTCGTTTAGATTATTGATTATAATATAGCTAATTTTGTTTTAATATTAAAAACAAAAAACTATAAAAGAAGGGTCCTCGGATGTCATGAAGGAAGAAGGAAAAGAAACCCAGGTGATGCTATTTCCGGGGCGAGATAAATAAAGAATATAAAAAGAGATATAGGAATTACCTGTATTTAAAATGTATTGCTTTTAGTTGAAAGTAGACAAGCACCCATATGGTACACACAGGAAACTGTTATCAGATGTGAAGGGTAAAAGTGAGTAGGTTTTACGCGCCTTGTAGGAAATGCGTCCCTAAGGGCAGTTTGTCTTGGCCAGTACGCTCTATTGCGATTAGACGTCCGGATAAGGTTGTCCGGACGGTTCGATTCGTTGCGGCGGGTATAACGCCAGACTCTCGAAAGATATACGATCCAACCTATATATCACAAGAGTTCCTCTCTCTCTTTTTTTAGACCGTCCTACTCGCCATCACGTTTCCCATGTGCCGAACTTACGTACAAGGAAGTTCCCTCTTTCCCAACACGGGTCGAGCATCTTGCCCTCCAAACCCCCGAGCCCACTATTGTGGTAAAACGTTCCCAAATATGCCTGCGGCGATGCGGGTTTGAACAAGGGTACTCCGGATTGAAGGGAGACGCGGATGGACCAGAACAAAAAAGAGGAAAATAATAAAAAAAAAACCCTATGCCGGCCAACCCTTTCAGATTTATCTTGAAATTATTCAGCACAAGCCTACCGTGCTTCTTGTGGTAAACGGTACATCAATACCCCAAATATTCACTGTCTAATGTACTATCCGCAATATTTATGGGAAGATTATATTTTTATTTATTTTTTGTTCATCCTTATTTCTTAATACAGCCAATCGCCTACTTTCATATTTGGGACAACATTTCTTCCCCGAAAAAATCTTGTTTTAAGATTTTTTTGTAAAAAAGAATATTAATTCAATTGCATTTTCCCAAATACAATTTTCCATAATTTACAATCATTTTCCATGATGAGGATAAAAAGGTCTTACTGCCGTCATTTAAGAGAATTAGATTTTGTTCTTCAATTGCATCCAATAATTCTCTTCCTCTGCTCTCAGTAACCTCGGAGCCCCAAACTATATGGTGCGCGTTGAAATCACCTAACAATAGAGTAGGTCCTTGTATTTGCCTAAGGAATGAGTTCATTTCTTCTAAGTCATAAACAAATTTGTTAATTCCAATAAAATAGCATTTTGAGCTCAAATGATATTTTTCCTAATGCAATACATACCTCTATTAAAACTTCTCATTAATTATTTAGCCACCTGATAATTATGCCTAATTGAATACTTCTCTCAGTGAAAGTTATGCAATAAGTAAACACCTCAGAGGCTAAGCAAGTGCTCCATTATCCTCATCACCAGAATGTAGTCAAGAAACACAAAGCGCGTAGCAATCCCACCCTAGCTAAGGCTGGAAACATAGTGAAGCGGCGAGCAAAGCGGCGATGATAGCTGCTTCAAATCAAAGAGAGCGACGAGCAGCGAGCAAAGATTCGCATGCACATAGCGACGAGTTTAGTCGCGTTCTCCTTTCGACAAAACAAGATGGAGGAACTATTTTTATATGAAAATTCTTCGTTGAAACTTTAGTATTTGCAGCAGCTTAGTAGTAGGAGCTGCAGTGTACATGACATAAATAAGTCTAGAAATGAACTTGGTGAATTTCATCACTTGTACCAACAACTTCGGGAGCATCCTGGCAAGTTTCATGCGTATTTTCGAATGTCTAGATCAACATTTGATTACATACTAGCCCAGTGTAACCCCATTAATCAAAATCAAATTTTATTGTTTTTGAATAATACAACTTACAACAAAAGTTAGGCACAATATCGAAAAATTAACTAAATTATTTACTAAATACAAATCTGTGTAACCCCATTAATCCTAGCAGTTACTTTAAGATAAGAAAATCAAAATAAATAAAAATAAAATAGAAATATATGCAGATAAAAAGAAATTAGTCAATTAAAAAAAAAACAATAATTTTATTAAATCTCTACACCATGATTTGTCGTAAATTAATGTTGTTCATCTGAAAAACTGGAGTAGTACGACGCTACAGAAGAAGGATTGGAGAATTCGTCCTGATCAGAAGTAGTAGGACGTGAAAATGTAATTTAATTTTGCCTAGTATTTAGATGAAAGTTAGCATTAAGGGATTGAGAACCAATTGAACGTAGCAAAAATTACCTGAATTCTCCATTAACTACTTGTTAATTAATTTTAACTATTAATTATTAATTGTTAAAAACTATTGTAGCTTCGCAAATACTATGTTCCACAGAGGTTTCTTTAAACAAACTAAACTAAATGTATCAATATCCATAACCTTTGAAAAATAACCTTTACAAATTGAGCGCGATAAGAGCGAAGAAATCAAACATGTCATAACGCTTTGCTCCACTCTATATAGATAGCGTTGCTCTATCTTCGCTTTGCTCCCCACTATGCGCGGTCCCATATGTTTACTTGTTTGATTTCGCCGCTTTGCTCTTCGCTCTCATCGCCGCTTTGCTCGCCGTTCCATTATGTTTCCAGCCTAAGGGTACGTTTACAACGGAGCTGTGAGTATAGATCATAGCGGAGATGATAGCAGTGATGCATCAGCGCTTATAGAATAACCTAGTACATTCTTATGTGAGCGTGCACAACGAAGCTTCGACTAGTGACTCATACTCGCTGCTATAAACGAGCATAGATGATAGAATTGAATTTTTCATTTTTCTGCTAGCTGAACTCCAGTATCGGAGCTTCAAAATGGAAGTCGAAAAATTATTTAGTGCTGTCTTTACTCATTATTTTTGGTTATTATTTTATTATTTACTTTTAAACAATATTTTGTTTTTTAAATCGTGCTTACATTTATTTTCATGTGTATTTATTTGTTGTATTTTCTCAATAAAACCATTACTTACCTAAGAGGAATCACTAGTTTTTCTTCTGTGGTTATAGGATTTCCATGACAATTTTTCCAAAGTTTTCTTAATTTTGACCTTATTTTTTCTAAAATATAGTCGAATGTGGGTGGACCCATCCTCACATATTCAAAAAAACGATCCGGATAATTTCTAAGTTCCTTATATAAATAGTGAAATTCGCCCAAAGTACTTCGTTTTTTATTAATGGGATGTACATGATATTTTCTAAAGCGTTTTTTCTTTAAAATATACCTTTTTGTTGCTGCTGAACATAAAAACTCTTCTTCACTACTCGACATGTTGCATGTATCACAGCTCCGTTGTGCACACTAATCAGCGATTATATTTTACTCTATCAGTTATCATCTCTGCTATCATCTATGGTCACAACTCCGTTGTAAACGTACCCTAAAGCGACAATGATGAAAGAATTGAGTGGATCCTTTACTCTAGTGATGGCATCCAAACTTTTGTAGGAACCGGTTCCATAAAGTCAAGAGATATTCTTTATTTTTTAAGAATGAAAACAGATCACTTACCTAGCCTTACTTTGCATTGAAAAATACCACTTTTTTCAAGCAACATATCATTAAAATATAAACTCTTATTACAAAAATAACTTTTTAGAACCACTGACATTTGTAGTTCAAATTTTTTTAGACAAGAGATGATTTGACAGGGGTCTCTACTTTCCAACTTTAGCCAAAATTTTTAATAAAATTTTAGTGGAAAACATTACTTTAAAACTAAATAAAAAAAGTTACTCTTTCATAAGGAATTCTAGCAAAAGTGGAAGATAAATAATTTGCCGAAAACGAAGCTAACATTTATATTTACGTGCCGACGTGCGCTCTACAGTCTACGCTACTAACTACGGCAAAAGTTCAGAGGATCCAAAAAAAAAAAAACCTGAAATATTCCTAGAATTTTACAAGATTTTATTTATTTATCGCAGGCATACAGGCATTAATATTGCAAGGCTAACATCATACATAATATACTACAGTTTTACATCAAGATTATTTATGTATTCTATTGTATTTACAAAATATATTTGTAACCTAGGGGTATTTCATTTTTCGATCCGTTAAACTTTCGCCCTAACCTCTGCAGTCTACACTATTGTGACACAGATTACGGGGCGGTTGCAATTTTGTAAGGCTCCTCAATTTATGCAGTCTTCAGTTGCAACAATGCAGGGCATAGCGCACGATTCAAAACTGAAGTAAGAGTAATTCATTTATTTTTAATAACCGTTTCCCTAAGGTTCCACAATTTTAAAGAATGGTTCGCGCGAACTGGTAGGATGCCATTACTGCTTTACTGTCTTTCATTTCACCGCATTCTTTCTTGGGTAACATTATTGCCATCCAATCTGCCAACCTCAAGACCAGCTATCTTCAATTCAATCTCATTTCCGGACTTCTGCAACATCGCCAGAGCCATATTCTCAACGTTCAAGGGATTATTTCATGTGTTAACCAAGTATGAATACACAATAAACCCTCTTCCAAATCTATGTTTCGAGTGCTAGGTCCACTTGTGCATATTTGGTTGCAGAGACAAACACCTTTGCAGAATATGAGCGCAGTAAGACCTATACGAGGGTCGTTTGAAAAGTCCGTGCAAAGTCAGAGAGATAGCACCACTGGCGCGTATCGAGGTTATGTTTAGTTAGCAGCATCTCTTGGAAGAACACACACCAAGTTTCAGCCAGATCGGTCTATTTCTTTGTGTTTGGCATTCGTTTGAATCGAGGAAGTCGAGTGATTTTCAAAAAATGGACGAAAAAGAATTTCGTGTGTTGATTAAACACTACTTTATGAAAGGCAAAACGCCTCAGGAGACTAAAGAGAAGCTTTATAAACATTATGGTGACTCTGCACATTCGATTAGAACAGTTTATAAGTGGTTTCAAAATTTTCGGAGTGGCCATGTGGGCACAAATAACGCTGAACGTTCTGGACGCCCTGTTGAGGTTACTACTCCAGAAATCATTAATTAAATCCATGATATGGTGATGGATGACAGAAGAGTGAAGGTGCGTGAGATTGCTAGTGCTGTGGGCATCTCGAATGAACGGGTACATAATATTTTGCATCAACATTTGGACATGACAAAGCTATCCGCAAGATGGGTGCCGCGATTGCTCACGCTTGACCAAAAACGAAATCGTGTGAAGTGTTGCAAGGACGGTTTGCAGCTGTTCCAGAAGAATCCGCAGGACTTTAAGCGTCGTTTCGTCACTGTGGATGAAACATGGATACATCACTACATTCCTGAGACCAAAGAACAATCTAAACAATGGGTTACCAAGGGGGAATCTGCGCCAAAAAAGGCGAAGACCGTTCCTTCGGCCGGAAAGATTATGGCGACTGTCTTTTGGGATTCGCAAGGAATAATCCTCATCGACTATCTGGAAAAGGGTAAAACTATTACAGGTGCATATTATTCATCGTTATTGGACCGTTTGAAAACCGAGCTGCAAGAAAAACGCCTACGATTGGCCCACAAAAAAGTCCTTTTCCATCACGACAACGCACCAGCTCACACCTCAGCAGTTGTGGTCGCAAAATTAATGGAAATAGGGTTCCAACTCGTTTCACATCCCACCTATTCTCCAGACTTGGCTCCCTCGGACTACTATTTGTTCCCCAATATGAAGAAATGGCTGGAGGGGAAAAAGATTTTATTCAAACGAGGAGGTGATTGCAGAAACGAATGGCTATTTTTCAGACTTGGACAAATCCTATTATTCGGAAGGGATCAACAAACTAGAGCAGCGTTGGACGAAGTGTATAAGTCTAAAAGGAGACTATGTTGAAAAATAAAAAAGGTTTACCCCAAAAAATTAAGTAGTTTTTATTTTTGCACGGACTTTTTAAACGACCCTCGTAGATAGTAGAAATGAGGTCTGGTGTTAGTTACATCGTGTTAACGATGTAAGAGCCGGGTGTATGTAAGGGTGTGTATAAAAAAGCTGTCGGTGTTGGCTTTTTTGTGAGGAACACTTTGAACGAATCTCTACTGATGGAATATGGTAGGGATGTGGTAATTCCAAGATCTTTTTTTGGAGGTCCTTAATCGTTCAGCTAACCTCTAGGGTGAAAGATAAGTCAAGTTAAGGACGATTATTGCCTACTGAGATGATAATAGTGTATTGCTTCTTCAGGAAGCATCTACATAGCAATGGGACTACCGCTGAATGGTCTAAGTTCTCCAAAATAAAACTTCATTTTTATTTTAAACGTTTTCCAAATCCCGAATTCCAGATAAAAAATTGTGAAATTTTGCGAACTAGAACTGACAATAAACTATAGTTAGGGACCCTAAAAGCAATTTCGTCAATTAGGATAAACGAGAAAAAAACCAAAAAGAAATCTCCGCTAACCTTCATTTATCACACGAAAACCCGCACGAGTCAAATAAGAGATTAATACGGTATTTTCACAGTACTAATTCTTATAAAGCAAACCTGTTTACATAAGTAAATTAAAATCACTGAAAAGGAAATGTTTACATTCCCTCTAAACTTGTTAAAATTTATTTTAACAAATAACAGTAAGAGTTAGGAGGGAAGTTTTAGTCTGGCTAAAATGTCAAAAGGTAAACACAGACATCATATTAAATTAACAATAAGCATAAAATTTAGAACCTCATATTTCAGTTAATTATAAACTAAATAAACTTTAATTAATGACTTTCTAAGCTTATTACAAAATTAATTTAATGATTTTAACCTTTATATTTATCTAGAATTAAAGTAATCACTTAGAAGATAGAATATTCCTTTGTTATTAGAGACGAAATCATAGTTTCCACACAATACTTGCAAAAGTTTTAATGAAAAATAAATTTCTTCAAAGTTTATTAAAACAGTGTTGCTTAAAAATTAACCTAGTTTAACCAAATTTATAAAAATTACGTAAGTTATGCCTATTTTTTTCAGGCAGGCTTTACGTCCAACTATTTATTAGATGTAATGTTGGACGATAATCGGTACCGAGATAGAGACGAGATTTGAAGGACCGAGACCGAGACAGAGATCGAGACATTATATATATCTCGTCGAGAAATCTCGGTCTCGTCTTGCTTTTTCAAATATTAATTTTTAGCTACAAAATTATAAAATTTTGTTCTTTATTAATAAATAATCATTACGGGTATTGAATTAATTATTAAAAGGTAAGATTTTATTATGTATATACATATTCAATAATACTACATCTATTTGACTTCGAATTACATAATTTTTTATATCGTAAATTTCACTATCATTATTCTAATACTTAGAACTATTACGTATTATATTATATTACTTGAATTATATTTTAGAAAGCAGGAAGTTTGTTGGGAAATGTATTTTTTATTTCACGAATCGACTTGATATAGGAGGCAGATATGTTATTTGGGTCTCTCATTTGGCGCGTTTTTAACATCTTTTTGAAATTATATAAAGATATATAACAATAATAGTAATATATGATGCATTGAAGTGTAAGTAGTTGTCTTCTTTTACACACATTTTCATTACCAATATATAAATTAAAATAATTATTAGAAAAATTAATAAATTTTGAAGATTATAAATAACAAACCATTTTTTTATTCACTTTGATTACCTCAGATATTGGGTTCATTTTTTTTTCCAGTTTTAATACTTAACAAAAACATTCAAAAACCGAGATATCTCTACGAGATTGGTAACCCCGAGACGAGACACTTGACATACGAGACCGTGGCGTGATTTGTATAAATTAGATGCCATAGGAGGCTTGCAAACATATTTTACTAGAAATTCCTTTTATTAACCATTAAATGAAATCCAAGGCCCAAGACCGGTAATCTAATCCACTACACAACAATAATACATCTTATCTTTACAGGTCTCGCCTCTAACAGCGAATAGGTAAATTATAATAACACCTAAACAAAATGGAAGCGTAACAGCTTGGTTAACGGTTAAATTTAGATAATTGTTTCTGCTGGTTGTCTTCATTGAGGTGCCTGGATTAAATCCACCTGGATTAATACTTCTAAAGTCGTTGTTTTATTAATATTTTTTTATCACCTTAAAAGATGTCATACGCGCCAAAACTCTGTCTAAGTTCTTAAATTTTAATATAATTTCCAATTATTAGGTTTTCTCTGATTCTACTACCATAACACTGCCATTGTTCAATACCCAAAGAGAAGTTGAATTCTCAACAATGTTTCCAAAAGCTGAAGTAATTTTGTTCTTCTTTTCACTTAAGTTTACAGGCATCATAAAAAAATGTGAGATGTTCATCATTTTAATGCAATTACGAATAAGTTATTTGTAAATATACTGCGTTGAAAGTAGGCGGAAGAATTAGGGTGATAAAATAAAAGAAGTTAGAGTGGAAGGTAAAGGCAGAACCAAAAAAGAAAAAGAAAAATAGGTGAAAATAAGTGGAAAGAAAATGGCGGTTGGTGGCGTGATCAAGATAAACAGTGACAGAATAGGTTCACATCCAACCACTTAAGTGAATGTCGTCATCACAAATGTATCATGGCACTAAACTCTTTATGGGTATCAGAACACTCTCATCATTTCAAACGCGAATATTTTAAAGATATTTCTCCACTGCTATTTGTAAATGTCACAGAATTTAAAACTTACGAGGGTCGTTTGAAAAGTCCGTGCAAAGTCAGAGAGATAGCACCACTAGCGCGTATCGAGGTTATGTTTAGTTAGTAGCATCTCTTGGAAGAACACACACCAAGTTTCAGCCAGATCGGTCTATTTCTTTGTGTTTGGCATTCGTTTGAATCGAGGAAGTCGAGTGATTTTCAAAAAATGGACGAAAAAGAATTTCGTATGTTGATTAAACACTACTTTATGAAAGGCAAAACGCCTGAGGAGACTAAAGAGAAGCTTGATAAACATTATGGTGACTCTGCACCTTCGATTAGAACAGTTTATAAGTGGTTTCAAAATTTTGATATGGGCATATGGGCACAAGTGACGCTGAACGTTCTGGACGCCCTGTTGAGGTTACTACTCCAGAAATCATTAATAAAATCCATGATATGGTGATGGATGACAGAAGAGTGAAGGTGCGTGAGATTGCTAGTGCTGTGGGCATCTCGAATGAACGGGTACATAATATTTTGCATCAACATTTGGACATGACAAAGCTATCCGCAAGATGGGTGCCGCGATTGCTCACGCTTGACCAAAAACGAAATCGTGTGAAGTGTTGCAAGGACGGTTTGCAGCTGTTCCAGAAGAATCCGCAGGACTTTAAGCGTCGTTTCGTCACTGTGGATGAAACATGGATACATCACTACATTCCTGAGACCAAAGAACAATCTAAACAATGGGTTACCAAGGGGGAATCTGCGCCAAAAAAGGCGAAGACCGTTCCTTCGGCCGGAAAGATTATGGCGACTGTCTTTTGGGATTCGCAAGGAATAATCCTCATCGACTATCTGGAAAAGGGTAAAACTATTACAGGTGCATATTATTCATCGTTAACCATCGTTTGAAAACCGAGCTACAAGAAAAACGCCCACGATTGGCCCACAAAAAAGTCCTTTTCCATCACGACAACGCACCAGCTCACACCTTAGCAGTTGTGGTCGCAAAATTAATGGAAATAGGGTTCCAACTCGTTTCACATCCCCCCTATTCTCCAGACTTGGCTCCCTCGGACTACTATTTGTTCCCCAATATGAAGAAATGGCTGGCGGGAAAAAGATTTTATTCAAACGAGGAGGTGATTGCAGAAACGAATGGCTATTTTTCAGACTTGGACAAATCCTATTATTCGGAATGGATCAACAAACTAAAGCAGCGTTGGACGAAGTGTATAAGCCTAAAAGGAGACTATGTTGAAAAATAAAAAAGGTTTACCCCAAAAAATTAAGTAGTTTTTATTTTTGCACGGACTTTTCAAACGACCCTCGTAATCATCTCAAGGTTACAAAAAAAATCCATATATTTTTCGACGATTCAAACTTCACACTTTCGATTATTTCACGTAAGTTACCAACTCGCACTACACTTACTGACCATACACTGCCCCATACTGCTCTCTAATAAATTTTTTTAAATTTTTACTCTTAAATTTCCTCTTTCTAGAAATTTCCGCGGTAGTGTTGTCGATAACGAGAGAATACTGTCCGAAAACAGGCAGTGCACTGAAAAGAAAGCTCCAAGTAAAGAGCAGACGCTCTTTAAAGTAAAAATATATAATAAAATCTTTCTAGTTCAAATATTTATCGCAAGCATCAAATCAGTTGAAGACACACTACGTCATCTGAGGAAAAATCACGGTGTTACATAAGTGACAGCAATTTAAGAAAAGTAAGAAGGAGATTGTTAAGTACGAAGATTAATATTTAGGTCAGAAGTATTGGGTTGTCCGGAAAATAATGCAGGATTATGGATTTAAAAGAAAAAAATAAAAATTAATGATTTATAACTGTTTTTATTAATCAAATAGTCTCCATTACTTTCTATACATTTCTGCCAACGTGTGGGTAACTTTTCCCATACCCTCTGTATAGAATTTGGAATCCTTAGAATTTATAAATTCAGAAAACGCATTTTCTAATCTTCTTTGGTCAATAAATTTCTTATTTTGTAAATAGCGCTCCAGGTGTCTAAAAAAATGGTAATCAGTTGGCGAGAGGTCTCCGGTGAGTAGGGCGGGTGTGGCAGAGTCTCATAACCAAGCTCCAACAATTTTCTGGAAGTCAAACGTGAGATATGTGGCCGAGCGTTGTCATGCAACAGAATGGTCCCCTTTGGATTGACTAAAGATGGCTTCATTATTGCGAATTTCTGATGCACTACGTCAATTTGGTTACAATACGATACGGCATTGATGGTTTCGCCAGGATTCAAGAAGCTGTAATGAATCAGACCAAATGAAGCCCACCAAACAGTAACCATCACCTTTTTTTTGATGATTTTGGGGCTTTGGAAAATGTCGTGCAGGTTCTCCTTTGTCAAGCCACTATCCAGAGCGCCTGTTGTTGTAGAGGATCCACGTTTCATCGCAAATCACAATTCTGGACAGAAAAGAATCGCTGTTGTTTCGGCAAAGAAGTGCAACACAAATTTCATACCCGCTGATATTTTTGGCGGTCGTTGTAATGTGTGAGGAACCCAACTTTCAAGCTTTTTCGCCTTCCCAATCGCCTTGAGATGGTAATCGACCGTTGATTTGTTGACTTCGAGTTTCCCTGCCAGTTCTCGAACAGTTGTTCTAGGATTTTCTTCCACCAAAGCTCCATCGTCATCAAGGGCGGAACTTCTTCCACGGCCTTCTTTGTCTTAAAGGCTCAAGGCTCCCTCTCGAAATCTCTGGAACTACCGTTGAACACTGCACTCACTTATACTGCCTTCGCTCCAGACATCGTTGATATTTCTGGCCGTTTGGGCCCCGTTCCGGGCGAGTTTGAACTCGTAAAACAAAATTATGCGAAAATCACGCTCAGTAAATACTGAATTATTTCCAAGTAGCAAAATGTTACAGAGGTAAACAAACATTTTTGTTTGGAAGATGATTAATAAGTGTTTACATTTATAAAAGTCAAACATAAACAGTTTACTATTTGGAGGGGTATTTTAAAGAAAACATACAATCCTGCATTATTTTCCGGATAACCCAATAACATCCCTTAAAGGTAAATTATAAAATAAGGCAAACGATAGCATTGAATAAAAGTTAAAAAGAAAATAAATTCGGTATGCACTTAAAAGTCGTGGTAGCACGCTGTTGGAATCAGAGAGACAAAAAGAGTTGGTTAGAAACGTTCGTAGAGATTGAGAAGCAAAGAATTAATCTATCAGTGCGCATTTATACTGAAACTGAAGACATTGATTTGCGAAGTTGGTTATTTGTGTAGGACAGCAAATGTAAACAATTAGATTGGACTTTTCTTGTTAGAAGAACTATTAAATGAAAACAACAATAAGACAAAAAGTAGTATAGAAGAGAGAAGATTCAATCTGTTGAACTGACAAACTTATAGGCTGGTCAAACAATAACGAGAAATATAGTAAATCAATTTTCGGATTAAATTTGATTAGTTCATACCCTAAATCCATACAATTATATTTCTTATAAATAATAATTTACTGAGTTGAAATTAGGTACAAATTCAAGTAAATCCATCTGTAAAATTAAACACAATAACTGTGCCTCATTTACTACTTAATTGTATTAATTTCTTTTACTAGGGAAAAGTATTGACGATAACACCAAAAAGGAAATATCCGTTTTGAGATCTCCTCAAGACCAAAAAAGTGGTTCTTAGAAAGTGTGAGTGAATTTATGACCAACCTCTCAATAACGGCCAGTAGCTGGATTCGAACCAGCGATCTTCTCAACGGAATCCCATACGGCAGGAGTGGCCAACTTTTCTGTATAATAAGATCTACTTTCTATCTTAAAAGTGGGTCGCGATCGACTAGTTGTCCATAGGCGTAGTCTAAGGGGTGTGAAATGCATACTATGTTTATACACTGTGTTTCAGTGTAAGGTGCATTTCCAGCGAGGTATGGGTAGATAAGTAAAATATATTATTTTTTAAATCACTTATTAAGTTTTCCAGATATAGGCTCATGAAGGAAATAAATTTCCAGACCAACTTTTGATAGCAGCATTCGGTTTTCCGACACTTATTCAAGATAGATTTTTACTAACTTGAAATGCAATTTTTTTATCAACTGCAATGTATAAGTTGTGGTACTATTTGTTCGTAAATATGGAAAAGTTGTTATAAAAATGCAGAGTATGGCTGATAATTTGATTTCAATATTTCATATTCGCGTTTCTTTTTTGGGGCCAGGAAAATTTATCATGAAAGAATAATATGACACTTTTTGCTAATCTATCAATAGCTCGCTGAGTACACCTCGTACTGAAATATAGATATACGGCTTATCTACCTGCGTAAACAACAACAATAATTATTTAAAGGGCCAAAAAACTCACACCCAGGGGAATTAAAAGAACATGGATAATTATTAACAATATTTATTAATTCAAAGTAGCTACAGATAAAGACAGATTAAGAATTTACTTTGTTGCCTTAACATTAATGGGAAGACTGAGTTTGCATGTCTCTAACCAAGGAATATTAGGTGTACGTATATCCTGACGAAGATAATACATGCAGTTAGTACCTTCTACAATCACTTCAAACCCCATGGTACAAGGAATTACAGTCGAACCTCTCAATAACGGACACTGGCGGGGGAAAGCAAAGTGGCCGCTGTTTGGAGGTGGTCGTTAGAAGGAGGTTGGCAAGTTTCATAATGAAAATATATGGGTTTTTTTTTCCAAACATCTATTTAAATATTGTTTATTATTAATAGATTTAAAAACGTACATAATTGCATTATTATTGCAGCTATATGATATGCATCAAGTTTTTCTTAATTATCCTAAAAAAATTATCAAAAAAACTACATATTATTGACTTAATTAATAATTTTTATAAATTTTTTATAATAATCATCACATTTATTCAATAATAATAATAATTATTTATGGTAGGGAAGAGATTAGCTATGCGGTTAGCGTACTGGACTCCCACGCGGAGGTCCCGGGTTCGAATCCAGCTGCTGACCCTTAGATTTTCTCTTCCTAGGAGCTTCTTACAGCTCACTGTCCGGTGATGGACAGTGTTGTCTGTAACGAGAGAACACTGTCCGAAGGCCGGCAGTGCACTGGAAAAAGCTCCGGGCGCTAATAACCACAGCTGTTAATGCGCCAAAAAAAAAAATATTTATGGTAAAATTATCATTATACTATCATCTATTAGAAAAATAGAACAAACCTTTCGGTAAGTTGACGATGGCTCGATTTGGTTTTTGCGAAATCTTCTAACACATTTATTTTCTCTTCTAGAGTTAACCACTTTCGTTTCAGAGACATAACGGCAAAAATAATATTGTTCGTCCAAAGTAATATTGTAAAATGATTAAAATGGTACAAGATGTATGAGCTTATAAAGGAAACTTTAGGAAAAACCTTAGAAAAAAAGAAAAACTTGAGAGGGAATAATTCTTTTGATCACCGCGTCAAACGAACTTTTAATAATAATGTGGTCGTTGGTGGAAGGTGAAACATATAATCCGTTCCCCAAAGTCAATGCCCGCGGTCGTTATGTAGAGTGTCCGTTAGGCGGTGGTTCTTTTATATAGAAAGTGTACAGGGGTAAAACGGGGAAATCCAAAAACTGTCCGTAAATGGAGGTGGTCGCTAGAGTGTCCTTTATGGGAGGCTCGACTGTATCTCAAAAATAAAAGTGGCAGAAAACTAAGGAACGATTTCTGGTAGTACACGGTAATGTCTAATTAATTTTAAAAAGAAAACTGCTTACTATTAAAAATAGTAAGTTCAAAAAATTTAATTTTAAAATTCTTATCGTGAGAGCGTTTACACCAGAATTTTAAAATCAGGACACGTCAATCTTTTTTGGGCAATTGAGATATGACTGAAACTACAGTCGAGGAGGTCTTATCAGCATAATTGTTTGATATATTGTGTATAAGTGTAACGGAAGTGGGCGATCAGATAAGCAAAAGAAACATGGAAGTACACGCAATGGAAGAAGATCTCTCAGTGGTAGCAATAAGGGGTGTAACTTTCCCCCCACTACATAGCTACAGACAGTTAAGGGAGGGGATTGTGCAGACATAATCAGCACTAGTAGCTTTGAAGCATTGTTGATTTTAAACAGAATCTAAAATTTATTAATCAATGCTATAAAACGCTTGCGATTTTTCAACATTTACGTACCTTCTACAGACAGTCAATTCTTTAACTCATCAATTCTTTCTTTACTATAATTACTACTCATCCCAATCTAAAAAATTATTTTTTCCTTTAAATACCACATCACAATTGATTCATATTTTTCAAACAGTATTCGAAAAACGATATTTCTAAATATTAGATATTTTTTTTTTTTGCGCATCAACAGCTGAGGTCATTAGCGCCCGGAGCTTTTTCCAGTGCACTGCCGGCCTCCGGACATTGTTCTCTCGTTACAGACAACACTGTCCATCACCGGACAGTGAGCTGTAAGAAGCTCCTAGGAAGAGAAAATCTAAGGGTCAGCAGCTGGATTCGAACCCGGGACCTCCGCCTGGGAGACCAGTACGCTAACCTCATAGCTAATCCCTTCCCTTATTAGATTATTATTTTTTTTTTTTGGTCATGTAATTTTCCAAAATCGTGCTTCTTTTTTTTTGTTAATTTTCAATTTAAAAGAAATTATTTATTTTTCTAAATAAAATGAGATCAAATTCTAATAACAATATCCACTCGAAAAGCAGAGATATTTCATAAAGTATTGCGATAAATAAGAACTTTCTTTTTGCAGTAACAGCTGTTAGCAATAGTCACAGCTATTAAATTTTAGAAGAACTTTTTAAGGGCCTAAAAAAGAAAAATAAGGGCGCAATCCAAAAGAAGAAGATAAAAACAATGATCTTTTAGATTGAAAATATGGCTAATTCTGCCCGATATGTTTGGTTCTATATTTTAACAAGGGTGCGATGTATCTTTACTCGTACTTTTATTGTCAGACTTACCACATCACAATTATCAATAAAAAAAAAAATGACTTCAAGTTGTATTTTGTTACCGTATGGCAGGGGTGGCGACCGGTTGATCGCGAGGCCAGTTTTGGTCGATCGGCGATTGCTCGCAATGTCAGGGGTGTACGTACAATGAGCCTCCCATAAAGGACACGCTCACTAGCGACCACCTCCATTTATGGACAGTTTTTGGATTTCCCCGTTTTACCCCTAATACACTTTCTATATAAAAGAACCTCCGACTAACGGGCACTCAACTTAGCGACCGCGGACATTGATTTTGGGGGACGGATTATACGCTTCACCTCCCACCAACGACCACCTTATTATTAAAAGTTAGTTTGACGCGGTGATCAAAATTTATCCCCTCTCAAGTTTTTCTTTTTTTTCTGGTTTTTCCTAAAGTTTCCTAGCTCATACATCTTGTACCATTTTAATCATTTTTCAATATTACTTTTGACGAACAAAATTATTTTTTCCGATATATCTCCCAAACGAAAGTGGTTAACTGGAAAGAAGAGAAAATAAATGTGTTGGAAGATTTTGCAAAAACCAAATCGAGCCATCGTCAACTTGCCGAAAGGTTTGTTCTATTTTTTCTAATAATAGATGATGGTATGATGATAATTTTACCATAAATTATTATTGTTGTGAATAAATTCGATGATTATTATAAAAATTATTAATTAAGTAGTGTTTTGATAAATCTTTTGGATAATTAAGAAAAACTTGATGCATATCATATAGCTAAATAATTATGCAATTATGTACGTTTTTAAATCTATTAATAATAAACAATTTTTAAATAGATGTTTGGAAAAAACCCATATTTTTTCAATATGAAACTTCCCTACCTCCTTCTAACGGCCACCTCCAAACAGCGGCCACTTTGCTTTCCCCCGCCAGTGTCCGTTATTGAGAGGTTCGACTGTAATTCCTTGTACCATGGGGTTTGAAGTGATTGTAGAAGGTACTAACTGCATGTATTATCTTCGTCAGGATATACGTACACCTAATATTCCTTGGTTAGAGACATGCAAACTCAGTCTTCCCATTAATGTTAAGGCAACAAAGTAAATTCTTAATCTGTCTTTATCTGTAGCTATTTGGAATTAATAAATATTGTTAATAATTATCCATGTTCTTTTAATTCCCTGGATGTGAGTTTTTTGGCCCTTTAAATAATTATTGTTGTTGTTTACGCAGGTAGATGAGCCGTATATCTATATTTCAGTACGAGGTGTACTCAGCGAGCTATTGATAGATTAGCAATAAGTAACTCATATTATTCTTTCATGATAAATTTTCCTGGCCCAAAAAAAACGCGAAAGTGAAATATTGAAATCAAATTATCAGCCTTACTGAGCATTTTTATAACAACTTTTCCATATTTACGAACAAATAGTACCACAACTTATACATTGCAGTTGATAAAAAAATTGCATTTCAAGTTAGTAAAAATCTATCTTGAAAAAGTTTCGGAAAACCGAATGCTGCTATCAAAAGTTGGTCTGGAAATTTATTTCCTTCATGAGCCTATATCTGGAAAACTTAATAAGTGATTTAAAAAATAATATATTTTACTTATCTACCCATACCTCGCTGGAATGCACCTTATACTGAAACTCAGTGTATAAACATAGTATGCATTTCACACCCCTTAGACTACGCCTATGGACAACTAGTCTATCGCGACCCACTTTTAAGATAAAAAGTAGATCTTATTATACAGAAAAGTTGGCCACTCCTGCCGTATGGGATTCCGTTGAGAAGATCGCTGGTTCGAATCCAGCTACTGGCCGTTATTGAGAGGTTCGTCATAAATTCACTCACACTTTCTAAAAACCACTTTGAGCTATTGATAGATTAGCAAAAAGTAAGTCATATTATTCTTTCATGGTAAATTTTCCTGGCCCCCCCCCCCAAAAAAAAACGCCAATACTTTTTTGACCCACTGTAACTTCATTTTAAAGAAAAAAAGTTTATTAAACTTTGGAATTAAAAGAATTATTTTATAAGATTTACAAAAAGCCTAGTTTTCTCTTCACACTTTTACTTCCAACTGGGAAATACGCTTGAAGAATTTTCCAGCATAGATATTTTAACATAGATAGTTTTTCCGGACACAACCTCCCTTAGTCTGCATTCCCCGTTAGATGTGTCTAAAGGAAAGTTATTTTACAATTAAAAACAGGTGCGACCTAATAAATTTGTCTGCGGCTACTAACTCAGGATAAAAAAAAAGAAAAAGTAAGTTAAATAAAAGGGCGGAATCTGTGTCGCTGGTTGCACCATTACCCGCTAGCGCTCAGTAATTTAAAAACCAGCGTAGTATTTGTTAAAAACTTTTACTCTAATTTATAGTATGCGCTAACATTTTGTTTTATTCTACATATTTGTTTTTTCAGTCGGTTCTGTTTAGTTGCGAATCCTACTGAATCTGTATTACTCGTTCCATGTTTTATAGGTGCAGACGACGGCAAAACTTCATTTTTCCATCCCCCCATAGATAGGAAAGAAATCAAAATTAAATTTGAAATCCGTAAGATTACTTCATTTATAACTTAAAATGTAAACTTCCAGACATAAAGCAGTCATATTTGGATCTACACACTCGATCACTTTAAAAAAAATAAATAAATAAACGTTTATGCTCTAAAACAGGTGGGTCTTTAACCTGGATTCCCTAGAACGTTGACAGGGGTTCCGCAAGTGATCACTATTTACTCAGTCAAAACGTACGTAAAATGGAAATCATCTATACAAGAAATTTTTCATGCAGGAACAGGGAAGTGGACGGTCTTATTGAAACATTAGATTAATATAATATTTAAGTAAATAATTACAGAATTATTATACAGGGTGTTTCAGGGTTAAGTGTCCTAACCGAAAATATGAATTTAGGATCCCAAAACAAGAAAAAATTTTCCTTTGAAGGTATGTCCGTTAACGCTTTGTTTATGAGATATTCACGTTGATTGAAGTTGTTCCGCCTCAATTCAGAAGGAACTCATGGTTTCAATTAGATGGTTGTCCAGCACATTGCGGCAGAGGTCCACGAAAGTGGCTAAATCTACATTATCCCAATCGATGGGTTGGCCGAGCAGGACCAACGGCTTAGCCTGCTTGCTCTCCACAGATCTGACACCAATGGATTGTTTTTGCGTGGGGGGGGGCCATTAAAGGAAAAGTCTATGAAATGCCGGTCAATGATCTTCATTCTTTAAGAAGAAGTGTAATTGAATCAATAACAGCAATCCAGTGCCGTTCGGCTATTGCTGCTGTGGAAGAAAGATACCGATACCTCATTTGCTTTATTATTTATTTATTTACTTTTAATTGTCATTATTTTCTATTAATAAAGTAGTTGGAAGACAATATTATCCCTTTGCACTCGAGGCCTTTTTCGCTTGCGCGAACCGGCAACTCGAGACGATTTCGGCCAAATTAGGTAAACATCTCACAGGTACTTTAAAAACATTTATAAACAAACAAGCGTATACAAATAATAAAATTTCATCATCATTTCATCCTTCAACATCACTCTCAACTTCACTGTCGCTCTCTATAATTCTAATTTTTCACCGTCTCACACCTCTTACTGCATCACTGTCTTCTCCACTGGATTCGTTCGTTTCTCGGCATAATTCGCCGGAAATCAATGTAACTTCATCATTCAAGCGGCAAAATCGAATTCGTCCGAACTCGAGCTGATCTGATCTTTCTCCATATTTTAGGGCTCAAACACTTTTTAGTTACTATATGACTGTTTCAAGCGAATGCTACGCTGAGACTAACTGAACTGAGCTAAGATTTGGCTATAATGTCCACGAAAGATAGTGCCGTAGCGGCGTCGCTCGATAAGACTTCAAATCACTCGGGCACTGCAGCAGCGCTGCTCGAGTTCACACTTGAAATCGGCCGGGCGCCTTATCGGCGCCGCTCGAGTGCAAAGGGTTATTTTTTTTTTATTATTATTATAACCTACCTAATAATAACTCATAAAATGGAAATCTTTAGACCAATCAAGATCAATTATTCATAAAATGTATTCTAGAAAATAAATAAAATAATACCTGATTCGCTACCTAACTATTCCTTGTCTTATTAAGATGTTTTGTATTTAATATTAAATAAAAATAAAAGAATAATTTAGCAAATTTGAGTAGAAAAAAAGCTTCGATAAACTATTTTATCTGCTACTTAAACATGAGGTTCCTTAAAGAAAACCTTGAAGCTTGAAGGGTTCCTAAAAGTGTAAAAGGTTGAAGATCCCCTGCTCTAAAAGTTAGGCCACAATTAGGGCGTTTAGTCAAAACCTGTTGATTCCATTTTCCAAAATTTTACACGAGAGGCCCCCCCCCAAAAAAAACCATTCACCCTTTACGTAATTATTTAAATATTATTTTTTAAGTGGGCAGGAGCAAGTTTTTATTAAAGAAATGCTGGAGCCTTTTACAAGAGAATTAGTATTTATGGGTGCTTAAGGAAATTTCATGTTCAGACATGGAGTAAATGTTTTAGCCAGATACTAAATTTCAGTTACCAGAGGTTCTTTTTTTTATTCTGAAATACTTTTTTTAAAAATTTAGTTAGGTCCGTAGAGCTGAATAATAACTTTGATTTTATCCGTAGCAGCACGCATGTTTATTGTATCCCTGACCGGTTCCGGTAGATCATCCAACGTGCCAGAGATACAATAATCAGTTTAGTGCAGAGATTTCGACTTCACTCACGTCACCGTCAACCAAAAATCTATTACCAAACACTTAAACGACATTTAAAAACCAAAATTTTCACAACATCCACACGAAAACTGCAATGGAACGAATTTCATTATGGAAAATTAAGTAAATTGGATGGTGCGTCGGATCTGGATATACGAGTAGAAAAACGGGTGACTAGTGCGAGAAAAGCTATTGGAATGTTAAACCCTATCTTATGGAGCAGCAATATCCAGATGAAGACCAAGCATCTAATATATAATGCAATCGTCCAGAACATACTGCTCTATGCTGCGGAGACCTGGACGATTAGCAAGAAGTTACCGAAAAAAATAGCTGCGACAGAAATGGATTTCTGGAACTATTTATCTTGCCATATCTAGATTTAGATGAGAAGGTGGTAATTTGGGGCAGTCTTTTTTTTACCTTGCATATTTCGAACACTACAGAATTTAAAATCTACTCTGAAGTAAAATCATAGACATACATTATTTATCTTTGTAAATTTGGCGTCCTTGGAGTGGATCACAGCAAGGAGTCTGGAGTTACATTGAAAAAGTCTGTCTTGATGCCATATTGGGTTTTCAGAAAGTGAGGTGGTAATATGGGACACACATAATAATGATATTTAATGTTCCCGTTTCTCCATGAATTGTAAAAATAAGCCTTAAATATGCCACAAAACTATATTTTATACAATTATCGTACATTAAGGATAAATATTAAGGGTGTAATCAGTTTACTTAGAGAAATGTCAAGAAATCTTTGAAATGATCTTTTTAGGCCTTCATAGTAAGTAGCCTGTAGAAAAAAATATTTAAGACACTAGTTTCGTCCTCAGTGCCACTTTTCACACTTGTTCGGCAGACGATTAACGAGGTTGTTATATGGGGACAACGCTGTCCCATAATACCACCATACACCGCGTACAATATAACCTCATTTTTTTCCCCAATATACATTCATATTTGAAATCCATAATACTGGCAATTAAAACTCTCTACTTTCTACATTTTTAATGTCTAAGGGAAATTATTCTAACTTTCCTCGGTATTAACCAAAAGAAGAGGAAAATCAACCTTAAGAAAACTTTTTAGCATTGACAAAATCAACACGGTCCTCTCTTGGATAAAGCTGTCACTCGATTGACGCGCTGCCTTCAGCAGCAGACAAAGCCTACTCCAAAGAGTAGTAAGGCACCAAAAACTAACAGATAGCACTACTGGTTTCACAAAAACAGGGGTGTCCCAAATTCCAACACCATCCCATATTACCACCTTCTCCTCTAAACCATACAGTTTTAAGCCAGTTAGTCTATTTTTGTTTCAGTGTACTGAAGTGCTGAAATGGTATTTTACGTTGAAGTGGACATTTTGGTCGTTTACTTATCAGTCGCAGAAGCTGCTTGTTCCGTATAGGTATACAGGATGTGGGGTAGCACATCGCTGGGTCTTGACGGCCACTAAAAGTTCCAAAGAACCTGTAAAGCTACAGCTAACTCAGGCTGTCGGCCAGATAATTAAATATCATAACGCTGTTAAATTATGAATACACAAAAATGTATACTAATTAATAATTATTAATGAAAAATGTCGAACTATTCTGTCAACTAATTTGTCTGAAGAGAGAGTTAGGGTGGGAGCGAGTGACGTGCAAGGAGGGAGTGGTTATTGTGTTCAAAATTGTCGAACATTATCTTTTTTCGCAGTCGTCCTGCACTGTACTGTGCACCGATCTTTACCTGGGGCCATGGTTTTAATTTAGGGCAAAGAGGTCTCAGCATGTTCAGCTCTGGAGATTTTCTAGTATTTCTTTGTTCTTTAAAATGATTTGAAATTTTCTCAAATTCCAGCCATTGCTGCCATCAAAACGTCTGTTCAACTAGTATTATCGGTCTTGGTTGCAGGTGAATCGTACTGTCAATGCACATTCGAAGGTCGAAAACCACGTTAGCGGGAGAAAGAGGAATGAATACTGTCTGCAAGCAGGGGCAATTCCTAATAATGAATATTGAAGAAGGTTGTGTGGGAATTGAATACAGAAATGGAGTTAAACCAAAGAAAACACGAATCCTTCAGCACTAAATGACAATAACGACCTAAGTACGATGAATGGTTGGCTGACAGAAATGAATGGTATCAAAGCACTTGCAAATTGGGTCAAAGAAGTGGCTTCGAGCATTAGCTCTGCTGGAATGATATTCCGCCCAAAAATCCTCTAGCTTTTTGGTCCAGCTATTCTCACTGCAGTTCGTTTGTAGACCATAGCTTAGGGTTGTGTTACGCCCTTGAGTCTTGGCTAGAGGTGGAAGCCTGTATTACGATAATGTAAGGGCAGAAACTTTGCTTACACATCTAAGTTTTGAGCATATTTTACACTTATTTTACCTTTAAGATATTAACTTTATTTTTGGACACTTCTAAACTAAAAAAAATTTATTAATTGTTATATAATCAAGCAAAATTAATTATTATCACCATGTCCAAAACTTTGAAAAAATAAAAAAAAAAAGATTTAAAATGATTGTAGAAATGTTACAAGTTATTCGTACACAGACGGAACAAAACAACCTGCACAGGGTACAAGAAGACGTAAATAAATGAATTGAAGGTTTCATTGATTATAAAAAAGAGAAATGTTTGCAGATTGGAGTGGTATATGCCGTAGGGAAGGAGAAAGTGAAGACGGACATTGTTATCCTTGCTACTCTGTATATAGATAGATAGATAGATAGATAGATAAAGTCTTTATTTTCCTTTTATAATAACAAAAAAGTAAACAATCACAAAAATTATAAATTACCTTTAAAATAAATAATAAATAAGAAATACTTCTTTAAATAATAAGACTAAACAAAATAAAGACATACACTAGGTCTGAGACCATCAGCGGGGTTGTTGTTTGTACCTTATGATACCATTACAATGTATTATTCATTTCTCATACTAAACTATTTTTTAACTAATTATTATTATTTTATAAGCTATTTATTAAGAATTTTTATAGAAAACTATTATCCATATAACAATATTTGCTACTTTTATTTATTTCACTTGATTTTAGAAATTAAATTCTGCTATTAATTCTTTTCTATACCTCCATGCACCTTTACAGTAATTAATAATCGGTCTCCATTGGAGATCGCCATTTAAATATTTTAGCGTTTCTTCCATCGTCAATTCACTATTTTTAAGAAACGCTTGCCGAAACTCTTTCGAAATAGGGCAGACTGACAGAAAATGATACAGGTCTTCCGGTAGAGATTTATTACATAGAGAACACAGCCGACTTGGGAGTTCTCTTGAAGGTGCACTATTGAGATAAAGCAAGCCTCCTCTGGCTTTCAAGATCCATTTTATGTCATTAAAATGGAAATGGTCATTTAGATATTTATTATTACTATCTAATTCATAATCTAATTTACAATATAAACGACCAGAGGTAGAACTTCTTGCCTTATTAACACAATTTTCTTTAATAATTATTTCTAATTTGGAGCGCACTTTTCCAAACACCATTTGCCACATATCAATATTGTCTAAGGTTAAATTATTTGTTTCAATTTGCATACCACAGTGTTCTATTAGTTTTAAAATATTGTTATACCAAGAGGTTTTCTTGCTTATAATTTCTTTTGTTATAATTTTCGGATACCTGTTATCGGGCAATGCAAGTGTTTTTAAGAGATAATCTTGATGCAGTTGTAGCGTGTGCAAATATGGGGAATTAACATCAGTTTCTATATATAAGAAATAAGTTGGTGTATTGAATGGTAAACCAAACATTCTTTTGAGAAAATACAATTGAAATTTGTTTACCTCTCGATATTCGCACCCACCCCAAATTTGTGCTGCATAACACAGTATTGACCTTAATGCGGAATAATAAAATTTTAATTTAGCGGAATATGGTACATTTTTATTACTTATAAAACTATTCCACACTGTGTTCAAGCCAAATTTTGCTTTTGCAATCCTATCTTCAAAGTGTTTAGTTAAAGAAAGACTTGGTGTGAGTAATATTCCTAGATACCTATAACTGTTTACTATTTCTATTTGCTCCTTCTCTAAAAACCATTTCTCCCTGCTTGCCCGTTTGCCCCCATTTTTAAACACCATTATCTTTGACTTTTTTAAGTTAATCTGGAGATTCCACAGCTTGCAATACCTATCAATTGAATTTATCATTTTTTGTAATGAGTACGAATTCGATGCAATTGCCACTATATCATCGGCGTATGCTAAAATTTTTATATTAACATTATTAACTTTAATTCCGCCTTCTTCGATGAAATCCTCTAGGTCGTTTAAAAATAATGAAAACAAGAGCGGGCTTAGCAAACAACCTTGTCTTACCCCCATATTTATATCAAAAGTATTAGTTAAACCTCCCTTACACCAAACTGAGCTCGTCGTTCCATTTACTAAATCTTTAATAGCTTCCACGAACTTAGTGGAGATCCCTAACGAGTGCAATTTATAAATCAAGGCATGCCGGTCAACCCGGTCAAAAGCCGCAGATAAATCCACAAAAAAAGCATACATTTTACCTCTTTTTTTAGTAATGGATATCTCCGCCAGACTCATTAAGGTATAGATGTTGTCACAAGTTGAGTAGCCCTGACGGAATCCTGCCTGGAACTCTTTTAATAAGTTATTATTTATAATGAATTCCGTTAACCTCTTTAACAGGAGTCCAGTGTAAATTTTGCCAATAGTGTTACCAAATGAGATCCCTCTATAATTGCTTGGACAGTTAATATCATCTTTTTTATATATGGGAAAAATGATTGAGTGCTTAAAGCACGCAGGCGTTTTTCCTGTTTCATACATTTTATTGTAGACTTTCAGCAATAGCTGAAGCATTTGGTCAGGAGCACTTTTGTAAAACTCGTATGGAATACGGTCATTTCCAGGGGCTTTATTATTTTTTGAGTTATTTAATACGAGTCTCAGTTCATTCATCGTGAAATCTTTATCCATACCAACATCTAGTACCAATGGTTCGACATAAGAGATTTTATCATTAATCAAGGGAGGATTGTACAAATTTCGAAAATAGTTTAGCCAATTTAGAGCACTTATTTCCGCGCTTATTACAGAGGAACGCTTTTTGTAGGTGTTAACTAAGTCCCAAAAATGTTTTGAGTCATTTACCATTTTGAATTGCTCTATTATTGCTAAATAATATTGCTTCCGTTTTTCGTTGCATAAGGTTTTATATTCGCGCTTACTATCAGTATAATTTTTTCTATCTTCCATTCCATTAGTATGCCTGTACCTATTTAATAGATTAAATGTTTTCAGTCTCATCCGTTTACATTCTTTGTCGAACCATTTTTGATTCCTTCCTCCTGGTTGTGAATGATTAAACGAAAAATTACTCGAGGCCTTCTTAATAGATTCTGTTATTTGCTCGAGAACATAATGGCAGTTCACATCTGCTAATTTTGCAATTTTTTTGCAATCTGAATTTAATTTACGATGATAGGTATTTATATTTTGTGTCGACCAATTTAATTTAGGAATAAGCGGGAGTACATCTATATCTCTTTCATACTGAAAATTCAAGGTCAAGATAACCGGCAAGTGGTCTGAATATATCTGGGCGTCCACCTTAAAGTATTTAACTAATGAAATCAGACTATATGAAACTCCGCATAGATCAATAGTAGAGCTACCCCGTGCTCCTAAATAAGTATAGTCCCCATTACGGTCACCTTCAGTTCTACCATTCAGTACAATAATGTTATGATCATCAAATAATTCTATTAATCTTTTGCCATTAGAGTTAATAATTTCGTCTTTAGTCCTCCTTTCTTTCGACACAGTTTTTATATTTTCTACATATAATTCTTCCGGAATAATTTGCATATTTTTAATCCTACAGTTAAAATCTCCGATACATACCAATTCACTGTCTGCATATTCCTCTAACATATCGCGTAACTTAACAAAATCATAGCTCCAATGATTGCAATTAAGGTAGACAGGCACCAAATACACCAGTTTATTGCCGTATTTAATTTTAATCAGAATAAAATTTGATTGATTTATGAAAGAGATATCGCTGAATTTTTTATTTAACTTTATTCCTAGCAAGACCCCACCACTAGCTCTACCATATTTTACAGTCCTTATTGCAGGTATCCATTTAAGCTTATATTCAGTAAATAATTTTTCTAAACTTCCACAATCATCTATTTCAACAAACGTTTCATATAGCATAAAAATATCATAGTTTTTAATATAATTCAAAAAATTAACATCATATTTTTTATTATTTAGACCCTGTATATTATAGGATAGTATATTTAATGAACCACCGAGGTTAATTTTATTATCAGTACCTAAATAAGAATTTAAAGAGATTTGTGTGTGCTTTATTACCTTATTTTTATTACTTTCAAACTTATTTGTAACCAGTGTCTGCGATGTGTCGCCGCCTTGTACGTTCGTTTCCATCCATCGCCATTGCCTATTTACCCGATTGAGTCGATGAGGCTGAACTGCTTCTGGGACGAAAAAAGGACTTCAGAGTACCTGTAGGCGATTTCTTGACCCTTTTCCTTTTCTTTGGGTCAAAGAAGTGGCTTCGAGCATTAGCTCTGCTGGAATGATATTCCGCCCAAAAATCCTCTAGCTTTTTGGTCCAGCTATTCTCACTGCAGTTCGTTTGTAGACCATAGCTTAGGGTTGTGTTACGCCCTTGAGTCTTGGCTAGAGGTGGAAGCCTGTATTACGATAATGTAAGGGCAGAAACTTTGCTTACACATCTAAGTTTTGAGCATATTTTACACTTATTTTACCTTTAAGATATTAACTTTATTTTTGGACACTTCTAAACTAAAAAAAATTTATTAATTGTTATATAATCAAGCAAAATTAATTATTATCACCATGTCCAAAACTTTGAAAAAATAAAAAAAAAAAGATTTAAAATGATTGTAGAAATGTTACAAGTTATTCGTACACAGACGGAACAAAACAACCTGCACAGGGTACAAGAAGACGTAAATAAATGAATTGAAGGTTTCATTGATTATAAAAAAGAGAAATGTTTGCAGATTGGAGTGGTATATGCCGTAGGGAAGGAGAAAGTGAAGACGGACATTGTTATCCTTGCTACTCTGTATATATATATCTCCATTGGGGTTTTTAATTATTTTTTTTCCGCCAGAGTCTGGATGCCGTTTGCTCATTCAATACACTAACAAAAAAAATGAGAACTCTCTCTCAATTTGTACAGAATATTCATAAATAACAATGGCCGACGTTCTTGCCACCGCCGATTCGATATTACTTGTCAATTTATATTTTTTCTAGTTCGAAATAATATTTCTTTTTTTACAAAAAAAAAAAAAGTGATAAAAAAATTCAAATAGTAGCAGAGGTGATTTTTCTGTTAATCTTTTGGCAAATAATAGTTTGTTTTTTTTAATTTAACGAGAGAATAAAGTAATGGTTTTTATTCCTATCTAAAAAAAACCTTTACGAGACATCGAGTAGATATCTTTTCAACAACCGCAATTATTTGGGTCCTTTCTAGTTGAAATATTATTATTATTTAATCTTTTATTGAAATTTGCGGCTGCAACGGTTGTTGCAACAAGCAAATGTGATGTAATATAATGTCTTGAATGAAGATTGGAGAAGGCACCCAGTGGCGACACTCCATTAACGTGAATAGATGCACTATACTGCTCTTATGAGGAGAGTAGATCGCGGGGCCATCTTCTCTTCAATCTCCTTGGAGGATTACCTGGTAATGTGGGAGAAGATAAGTGTTCAATTAAAGGATTAGGATGAGCTGCTGTAAAGGAATGAAACGAGTTTAATAAGGTCGTTAATGAAAGGGATTTTGAGGTTATTATGAATGGTGAGATTAGAAATATAGAACGGAGCGTTAAGAAGTTTTCGAAGTATTTTTGACTGTAATGTCTGGAGGTGTAGAGAGTTGGAACGCTTAGTCGATCCCCCATACTTCGATGCCGTATGACCAAATATGTTAGGTCGCAGTAACGGTTGATATAAGAATCTTTTGTTATGTAGGTTAAGTTTCGAACGTTTGTCAAGTAGTCTGGCGAGAAGTTTGTAGCGTTGGTTAGTTTCTTGTCTTTTCAGTATAGTATGGGGATTGCACGTCAACCGTTTGTCTAGGTGCAGTCCAAGGTAGCGTACTTTGTCCACAGTTGGTATAGGAGTTTGGTTCAAGGTAGGATTTTTCGTCTTAGAGTAAATACTATATATTTTGATTTCGTAACGTTAGTTTTGAGAAATATTATTTAATAAAGAAATTTCAACTACATAATCAAATAAATATTTTTGTTCATTTAAAAATTGTAAACTTAAGTAAATGATCTATACTGTATATCCTGCGTTAGACGACTAATGATGGACATCGTTGGATGACCTTCATTCAATTCCCCGAAGTAATTCTGTGTATATATTTACGCCATCATATTTATTTGTTACCAATAGTAAATGATGTTGGGATATGAGTCACTATCTGTACTTCCATTGCTGTTTGGACTGGTCTTTAAATCTTCAAAATACAATCATCAAAATCATTCATTTTGGATTTCAAATCATCACATAAAATTATTTATTCTCAGTTGACTGAAGAAGTTTGGATTGGAACAAATGTTTTTATAGGTCTACACAGGCACCTAAAAAGAGGCATCTCGTATCCAGATCCACTAAGACTCTTCTATATAAAACGTTGCCTAGTGTTAGTTTACGACTCCTTGAAAGCCGATGAAAAAAAAAGGAGATGATTTTTTTGAAAGGGAAATATTATAGGCTAGTTCAGGTTGGACATGCGAGTAGGAGAAAGTCCAACCGAGAAGATATGATTTGTACAAACGAGATAATCGTGACCGTAATTGTTAAATTGGTTCGTCTATGGTGGCAGAGCCAGAATTGGCGACACTGAAATGACAAAATAAATTTTAACAAAACCATTGTTTGGAACAATGATGGTCACATGGTGAGGTGGAAGAAGACAGAAAATAGGTAACTGCGATTGGATTGTTTCGGCAAAGATACTGGCAGAAGTTTTTGGAGAAGGCCAGTTCTCAGAGATAGGTACCATTCTATTAACTGAGTTTTGAATTTCTAAATCGCTTAAATCACTACAATTTTTGTGCGTAATATGAAGATGGGCAGGAAGTCTTTCAAGGAGTCCACTGATGCTGGGTGGATACAAGAGCATGAAATGTTCTAAGAGTTTCTCCCTCTAAGATTAACTAGCGGAACCCAAAAAGCTCCTGGCGGTTAAGGACATCTTTTCGCCTCTGAAATTCAAATTAGCTATCCTATTCGACTAGCCAACCACAGCTTCACCAAAGAAATAAACATCTTCAAAATTAAAGAGTTATACACTTTCTCACTGGCAATGTCATAACCAATAATGATCTTGATGTGCGACCATTGCTAGTTTGAATTATATTTGCTAGCAAATTTTAGCGGAAACTTAATGAACCATTAACGCTAACTAGAGTTAAAGTCTCTGCTATCACTGAAACGTGGGAACCGTTCACTAGCCTAGTTGCTTAGCGATTAGATATATGAGTGGGGGGTAATTAATCTACCTGTTGATGTGTTGATTTGGTTCGTAATCTGGAAGATAACGAATGAAGAGGAGAAAACTGCCCACGATTATTTTTATTTACTTATTATTATTTGTTTTACTTTGTTTTACTTTTTTTTTTACTGTCATCAGACATGTCCAGGCGCTATCGTTTTTTAGCCATTTACCATAATTTACAACAGCAACTTTGCTAACTTTAAACAAATAGCTTAGCCCCGTAGTTTCAGTGTATTCATTTATTTTTTACTTTATTTATTTTCACTCTGTAGTAAAAATATATTTCTGCATCAAGTAAAGGATGAACATTACACACTCGTACAAAATGAGTTGCTTAATGAAAGAGATCGCCCTGTCGTGAAACTCCCTCAGAAGCGCATTACACTACTATGCAATGGCACTTATTGTCACCAGTGCAACCATCTTCTTGGAGGATTTCCTTGCAATGATTCAATTAGACCTGGCAACTCCTAGTTTCCTGCTCTTATTTTCCACCCACTTCGACTATGGTTGCTTAGTGTATGGCGCGGTCTTTCTGGTGATCTTGAAGCTAAGCTCATGCGCCTCATGAACTACTTCATACGATTTATTTTCAGCAATTCCAGAGACTCTCGCATTTCGCACTACTGCAATGAGTTGAAGTGGCTTTTTTCCTGCCTATCGCCGCCAGTATATTTTGGCTTCATTCCTTTTCGAAGTCATCCAATCTCAAAGGCCATCCTATATTTTCCAACTCTTCAAGTTCAAATCCTCGATCCATTCCCGTATTACTAGATCTCGTCCCTCTGACCTCTATATTCCCTCACATCGTACTTCATCCTTTGCCAAATCTTTCTTAATTCGCGCTACCTCTCTCTTCGAGCTCTTTAACATCATCTGTCCTCCATGCTCTTTCCATCTTTAAATCCCTTCTGTTCAATTATCTCCTTTCTACCCAGCTTCCTCCGAAATAATAATTGAATTCATTTATTTCCTTAATTTTAATTCTTATTTTTGTAAATACTTGCTCCTTTTTCGTTTATAAATATCTAAAATATAGGCCAAACCGATAGGGCCTCCAGTTGTACAAGTATTTATTGTAAGGGGACCATAGTCCCAGGATAATAAATTTATTTTTATTCATTCATTCAAGTTGGAAGACAAGGAGAATATCAGGAGAGAGGTGCACAACTTGACATAGCGGGATCCTATAGCTTTGGACACGTAGAGAACAAGGAGGTCTCGATGATAGGATCAAGTTAAGTAACAAAGTAAGGAGAAATCGCTATTCGATAGAGTATTTTTGATTGGAAGGACTGTATTCTACAGATATTGCAAGCTTTTGCTGAGCCTCAACGTTTATTTTAAATGTCTGAACAGGTTTTGTTATCACTGTGTTGATAAGGAAAGAGCATTAGCTCTTTGTTTGATTCGAAGGATTAGATTCTGTAGATATTACAAGTTTTGGTTTTGAACCCAAAGTTCTATTCTGCATGTCCAGACAGGTTTGAGTATCCATTGTTAGATAAATCGTTTATTATTTAATGAAAGTTTTATTAGTTAGTGGAGCTTTTTTCTTTTTAGTTTAGCATGGGGATTCTAGGTTAGACTTTTAGTCTATGAAGAGTCCTATGTACTTACAGATGTTGGAAAGAGGTTCTACAAGGAGGAAAGAGCCTGTGGGTTGGATAAATGGGTGAAAGCACAGTTCGCCTAAGGGAGAATTAAAGTAATTACATTTATTTTAATTCTCCACTTCTTTGTCCAAATTTCAAGGGATTCTACATGAGATTAAAGGGAGCGATAGGAAAAGACAGGGCCTTTGTGAACGCAAAGAATGGCCATATATTTGGTGTAAGTGAAAAGAAAGATACGAGTTCAATTATAGGGCAAAACGGAAATTTATTTCTCATAATAAACGTGGGCAATTTAAGACTAAAAGCTAAGTAAAATTGATATAAAAACTTATATATTTATATTTATGATTAAGCGGAGAATTGAAAAGACTAAACGATTTCTGTAATATACATTAAAAAGAAGTTTAGGTGTTGGCGGAAAGTACTGTAGTAGGACTTTGTAGTTAAAAGATGTCATTAGATAAGCGTTAGGGATAAGACTGCAGCACTAGATAAGAAGCTCCCTGAGTAAATTGGATTTTCACTTTAGCGAAGCATTCTCACAGTACCAGCTTTAAGGGCGTCACGTTTACCAACCTCTTCACTAAAAAAATATATATATTTCCCTTTTTTAGGCAAAAAGAAAAGGATAGAAAGGAAACAAACAAGATGGTAAGTAAATTAAAGAGGAGTGAAATGGAAATGCACTATTGTCAGAAATGATATCTAAAGACATTTAGGTACGATCAGATAAATTATCACTTGCAGACACTTATTCAAAGATATACGTACGTTCAGCTTCTCATCTGGAGTTTCAGCCTACAATGTAACCTCAACTAGTATACGAGTACAACTACAGTCAAAGGGTCAAAATCAGACAATTAAGGGAAAGAAATTAAGAAATAACCTTAAGCACTGTAAGCTTACTTTACTTCAGAAAGTTATGTCTCACCGTTCTGCATCTCTGGACTCCACACCAACGTTGTAGCCGCCAACGCTTCTACAAAGCGGCTTATTACTAACGCTATTAAAAAGGCCACCATTCAAAGAGTTGCACTGCAAGTCTTTTAATTTTCTGTATATCGTGGCGAGTTTGTTGCCAGCTTTGGAAACTTATTTTGAATTTTCTACAGTCCTGCAGATGATACTCCATCCTTTCCTGCTCCTTAGCAGGTATATCACGGTTCGCCTAGAACGATTTTAATTGGAAAGAATTGGAAAATTTCACTTTTCCCATTGTATAAATATTGTATTTTGCAGGAATTTTTCTCATTTTTGAAAAGTCCCATTCCCTTCCACAAAAAAACGATGATTTATTTGTTAAGTATGCTTTGAAATGCGAGAAACCCTTGTTTTTGCCTTATTTTGCTCAAAAATGTCTTTTTTATTGATTTTGAATGTCGAAATTTCATTTTTAACATTTATAAAATACATCAATCTGTCGGAAATTCCCTCAGCTTCAAAATGCATGCATTGGTTTTGCAAAACTGTATTGTTTTTCCATTTATTAGGCTTAACAATGCAAAAAAAGCCTTTTATTCCCGTTTTTTGACCTGAAAAATTAAAAAAAAAATCCGCAACATAAACCGATTTGGTTTTCAGTGGATTTTGGTTAGTTTTGACCCAAATAATAAGGAGATAAAGAAAAATTTTTCATGTTGGCGAACTTTTCAATTAAAATCGTTCTAGGCGAACCGTGATATAATTACTTGATTTAGCCTACTATCTTGTATATCAACAGCTAGTTAATTATGGTCAGTTTAGACTCTCTGCAGAGTTGCGCGAACCGTGAAGGAGAAGGGCAAACGAATATTAAGATTTTAAAAAGTAAGAAATAAGAAAGAAAATGAAAATTTCAAAAGATTTGCTGCAAAAGATAGTGGTAAAGAAATTTTGATGGGTAACGGCCATTTAAAAAGAATGGAAGAATGGCTAAAGGAATCATAGATTTGGAAGCCGAACGAAGAAGAAGAAGAAGAAAGGGCAGTTCCAAGGATGGCGTCCGAGAAAGTCTCCAAGTTAAGGACTGAGAGAAGAATATCCGGGATAGATCCTTCTGGAAGCTGAAATTAAAAGAAATATTTGGTTAAGGAAAAGCCCAGTATTGAGGAACTCCAGAAAAAAACAGTCCACCATTAACTATGTATAAGAGAGAAGTTGTATAATTAAATTGTGTGGCAATCTAACGTATATATTATTATTTTTAAAAACAAAAGATATTTTGTTTAAAACTTTATATAGAATTTTGTACATAAAGCTAACATGTAAAACAGATATGAGCCAGTTTTGAGTAGAATATTTGGAGAAGAGAGGCATCCGCCCTCTCTAGTGTACGAACCCCCCGCGCCCCATACTCATCAGTATCCGCAAGTACAACTTGCCCATTCTATCTTTAACTTTATATACGCTTTCCCATTTATATAAGCTCTGAGAAAAGTTTAATTAGTTTTCAGTAAATCGCGAAAGTGAGATTCATGGTAGACGGTCGCCTCTATGTCTACTGATAGCATTTGGAAAGTTTAGGGCGATGTTCTCCTGTACCAGCTTCTTGCCTAGATCAATTTCTCTTATTAGATCTATAGTGTTATATCTTCAAGCGACGATGGGCTTTAAATCTATACAATTAATACCACTTAGAGGACTTAGAAATCAATGTTTATACATACTCGTATATAAAATTACGTGAATGAAAAAATATATGCTTAAAGAAATAATAGAATTTTAAGAAAGGAATTAGCTGAGTGGATAGCGTATTGGATTCCCACGCGGAGGTCCCGTGTTCGAATCCAGCTGCTGATCCTTAGATTTTCTCTTCCTAGGAGCTTCTCACAGCTCAATAACCTGCCTGTAACGAATGAACACTATCTGGAGATTGGCTGTGCATTGAAAAAACTTCTCAGATGTTAACGAAAGACCTCAGATGTTGACGCGCCTTAAATTAAAAAAAACAAAACAAAATGGATCTTAAAAAAGGTATTGGCGCTCTCCTGGCAAAATTCTCTCTCTTTTTTGCCAGAAAACTAGGAAATCCTACTTTGAAAGAGAATGTGTAAAAAACCGCTGTGTACAAACTCGAATCCTTGGCCTCCGCGTGCAAGTCCAGTTTGCGCACTAAAAACCATCTGATTTTTCTCCACTACGGTCTTCCCAGTTTTGAATTTATAGTTTAATTAGTATTTAAATATTGTAATTGTTTATCATGCACGGAATTTATCAATATAATTTTTTTATCACACTTACTCATTTGCTAGTAAATACTGCTAGTCGTGCAGATTTAAGATTTCCTGTTCTCACCACAAATATCCGCTTTGATGTCTCCTGAGTACGAAAAAAAGTTTTACAAATTGACTCCTGTGGTTTTAATTTAATTCAATAACTTTAAATCCCAGACGCCAATACAGCTGCCTCTCATCTACAATCTCATCTACACAAACTAGAATCCTAGGCCAGAAAGTGGAGAGTCAAATTCAATACTCAAAAATGCGAACAGATAACTTTTACTCTGCGTCGTAATTCTTGTCCCACTTAAAATTTTAACTCAATTCCTCTTCCTTCTGCTAACTTAGTGCGCTACCTTGGGATATACATCGACAAAAGATTAACGTGGAATCCGCAGATTAAACTGAAAAGACATGAACTCAATGGATGAAACCAATTACTGTTACGACTAATTGGCAGACAATCAGAGCTACCACTGGAACATAAACGACAGCGTATTTAAACCGATCTGGACTTACGGACTTGAACTGTGGGGTTCAACCAAACTTTCCAATTCACAAAGAATACAGTCCTTCCAATCAAAAATTTTCCGACAGATTACGAATTCTCCATTTTATGTCTCTAACTGTACCCTCCATAACGATCTCAAAATCTCATACGTAACTGACTGAATCTAAACCTAAATATAGAAAATTCTTTGACTCTCTTCCACTCTGTACCAATCCTCTTGTTCGAAATCTCGCCTCCAAAACGATTCCAGATCGTCCTCCACTACGATTGGAAACGCTGTTGGCCTCGTGGCCAGCTTCAGTAGTGCAAGAAACTCCAGCGAGAGTGTTGCCGGTGGGCAGTTTCTCTCCTCAAGTTGATCCAGTCATGAAGTGTTCTTTCATCATATTCACTTTTTACATTTTATTCTTTGTAGATTGTGAATAGCAAATACATTTTTTAAAAAAAAGAAAAAAAACTTTAAATCGTAGAACTTTCTTTATTATGTTAACATTATTTATTTTCAAAACAGCAGTACATTACTGAAAGCAGTGAAGCTGATACAACATGATAAATTTAAATTCTTAAATAGCATGAAGAGAGAATTCAAGTAGGTTATTGTACATGGCGATGAATGAATAATCAAGTTAATTGTACCAGACGACATACTCGTACAAATAGAAGCATGTGAAGACAGATACAAGGAAGTAATATCAAAATGGCATGTCAGTTCTTAGACGTGGTGTCTAGTCTCTAAACAATTCGCAATTATTTGCATTAAATATTTAGGCAGCATAATTAGAAACTGTCCTTTAAGAGAGTCCTTCAACGCAATTAATTGAATATTTATTAAATTTGAAACTGTCCAATATTCTCATCTTTATTTCAATTAGCACTGTTGAAAGCTGAAAATCTACTGCAGATCTGCAACTTAAAATTTCACATCGTCAGGTTTTTTCCTAAACGAAATTTCCGTTAGCTAACATAATTACTAAATATGCTCCATCGGTTTCATCCTATGTTTTCCGTACGATTTAACGTCACATCTTTTCTCTTCATTTCATTGGCTCATTCTCAGAATCATAAGCGCTCTGTTTTTTTTTCAGAAAAAAGTGTAAAATGTTGTATTATCAGCCTAGTGGTTCGTTCGTAGAGAAAATAAATACAGTAAAATGAAGAATAAGTTTAAAGGAATAATATTATAAATTTTGAACAAATATTATAACGAATTTGAGGTTATAGTATACACCATGATTATTATACGACTTTCTGCTTAACGTTAAGTTAAGAGGTGCTCCATCACTATAACTGACAGGGGAATACTTGCAAACTATAGTGCAACTTATCATCCTTCATTGACCTTTATTATTATCATTATTATTAATAATCTAAACTAGATTATCCCTAGATTTCAGCTATTCTCTTCTAATTTTATAATAAACATCAGTTTCGTTAGAATCATTGTTATTTCTTTTGTTATTTGGCTAACCAATGCGATTGTTAGGTGCTTACTTAAATTGGATTGACTTTGGTTGGCAAATTTGCTTTCGTTTGGAATATCCACTAGCCACTTTCAATTAGCGAACAGAGCCTAGTTTAGTGTAAATAACTACACAACCTTGTTTTGCTTTGCTTCCATCGATGTCTATTTTACTATTTAATGCCCTTATCTTAAATTGCCAACAGGCAGGTAACCATAAATGCAAAACTGAACCAATCGCCCTTTACCTATTTCATAGTTATCTATGCCCGAAGTGCAGAATTAATTAATGTATTCTAAATTACTGGTTATGTAAGGACAAGTATTAGAATCGGGCGAATTTTCCATTTTTAGTAATTAGCAAAAATATCTCTTTTCAAATCTTTGACTGTAGTTCCCATTGGCAGGTTCACGCTGAACTCCTGCAAGAAGCACTCAAAATCATAGAAAGATGGTGCAGAAGAGTGGATCACTCTGTGAACCCTTCTAAAACTACTCTGGTACCCTTCACTAGAAGAAGGGACAAGAAGTGCTACAAAAATCTTAAATTTTTTTGATAAAACTCTGGATGTGTCAGACGAGGTTAAGTATCTTGGTGTTATCCTGGACTCTGGACTCACTTGGAAGGCACATCTGGATAAAGTCACACTAAAGGCTAAAAAAAAAACTCTGTGTGGTATAACAAAGACCTTTGTGGGAAGACTTGGGGTCTTCGCCCAAAGATGACCCACTGGCTTTATACAAGAACAGTCATACCTATTACCACCTATAGAGCGGTGGTGTGGTGGAGGAAGACTGAACAACAGATTGCCAGAGTACAAAGGCTGGCCTGCATGTTGATCACGGGGGCCCTTGCTGTGTAAACAAAGAACCAAAGAGACTCTGGGCTTGGGCAGAAAACAGATTACCCTAATTACAGACCTATTCACAGGGCATGGCAGGTTCAGGAAGCACCTGCACAAGGTGGGGCTTATCAGCTCGGAACCGTTGTGCAGATTGTGTCAGGAAGAGGAGGAGACGGCCGCTCACCTGTTGTTCGATTGTGTTGTAATCGAGAGACTGCGCTACGATATCTTTGGAACTTCGAGGCCAAAAGAGATTGTAGCGCAGAAGGAACTGGTAGGGAAGGTCCTCAACCTTTTTAGGAGGAGGTTTCATCTACTAGACTTAAAGAGGAAGACACAATAAGCCTCTTGTGGCTGTGGTGCCGTAGGGCATGGGTCCGGTCCTGCCTTTCAAAATCTAAATCTAATCCCATTGGCCGAGCATCTGCTGGCCCGATAAATTTACTCTTTCTGTTTCCCCCTGAGGCTGAGGCTAACTGAGACGGTTTTAACATTTGAGTCAACTTCGTGATTGAGGTAATCCTTAACTTAGGAGCACAAAAAGGGGTAACCTCAGAACAACTAGCGAAAATATGAGGGACATTTAGGAGCTTATGGCACTAAAAAAAAAGTGCTTATACCTCACTGTCAGGGGTTATCAGAGAATGATAATCCCACACTGGAGGAGTCCACTCTATTCTAGGGGTTTCCTAGAGAGCTGTGTAGTTACCAAAAAGAGGTTACCCGTACTCCTAAAAATACTCTGATGAAAGATGAGAAATGAGGGGCTTCAAGAAATTGATATTGCTATCAGCCGGCAGCCTCCTTCTTCTGTTAGGTCTACTCCAGAGGACCTGTACGAATCGCTTCATCTCTTGGGGTGCTACAGTCTGCGAAGACTCACCAGGCACCAGGCCCAATAGATTTAAGTAAAATTCACGGAATACCCCGTTTAGTATGTTTTCAAAACCATTTTTAACGATGAAAATAATAATAAGTTATATTATAGACATTGTTTTGATGTAATTAATGGAATAATTTAATGACGAAATTTTTGCATTTATTCTCTAGTTGGAAGTAGTGCAACGGTGAACTTAAGAATGAGTCACTGCTGCTTGCTCTGAGTAACTTAATTTATTCAGAAGGATGATAACTCATATGGCAGGTGGGCCAAGCTGTTACAGGCTTGAAGATTGCGCTTGTCCAAAGAAATGTTGTAATGAGGATACCCCCAGTAGATAACGCTGACAGCCCCAGTTAATATAATATGCCCCCATTATTTTTGTTACCCACAAAGTTTTCTTTGCCCCATTCTACTGGGTATATCATTAATAAAAAGCTTCAAACCGTACAATAATTTCACTAAATGGGCAATATTTATTAGACCTGAATAAAAGAACGTTATTTAAAAAAAAATATTAAAACAAACTAGGACAGAACCGAAACAAAATAGAGGACATAATTAATCACTGAACATGAACATGTATTAGTTAAAGGATGGTTAGATAATTAATTACTATGTTTACTTAAGGGATAAACTGAGATTAGAAGAGTATCGTTTATGTAAACACCCACAGCATCCACATTGGACACTACCTCCAATCTTTACATGCCGCCTCTCTATACACGGTAATAATTAATTAATATAATGCTAGTGTTCAACGTTATTCATATATTCCTCGTATTATATCTCAGTTAATGATCATCCTTTCATTTATTTTATCTACTCTATATTTAGAAAATAATGATCTAAAAAAAGGGCTGTACTTTAATGGCTGAAACAAATTTGTATCGGTGAAGGACAAATAACCGTTCAAAGTTGGCAACCTTTTTTTAAAAACTCTTAATCGTCTAGTGTTTTAATTAATAGATCGATATATGAGCCGTTCACAGCACAACTCGATTAACTCCATAAAACAAAAATTGGAGAAATGGGATGAAATAATTGTATGCATTATTTTTTATAATTCTGTTTACAATACGAATTAAAAAAAAGAAGTTTACCTTTTTCATTTAGCGCCTCCCGTAGTGTGAATTATAGCAACGATTTACATTAGAGCATTAAAATTAATCTAAATGGCTTTTGAAATAAATCATTTATTAATAAATTGCCAAAACTTTTTATCGTTTAATGGTCTAATCTTTATTATTTGGGAAATTTATTATAAATATAAAAAGTTACGAATGAACCAAGTGCTTTGATAATTAAATTTAAGATATTTCAAAAAATGGAGCTAATCGATTTGTGCAGTGAACGGCTCATATATTAATATCTTAGTTCGAAACTAATCTTCAGCGGTGTTTCCTTTGAGTAGTGTTAAATTTTTAAAAGGACACGGTGAGAAAAAATATAGCCCATCATCTACTGAAGACATTGCAGTCTGTAACAAAAGAACCGATGTTGTCTTTCCAGAAAGCTAAAGATCACTATTAACATCCCCGGATTGCAACGACCTGAACACTGAACCTCTATCCCCCAAAAATAATATCAGTAAAAAGGTGCTAACAACCTAGAAGATGATTGGTTAAAAAAAATTAATAGTCTACAATGTAAATCTAGCCACTAGTCTGAGCCACCTGAGATTCCTAGTACGAATAAATCGAGCAATAATTTTAAGAGGAAATAGTCGCTGCTCTTAACTTCAAACTACAATCTCTCGAACAGGGCTTTCGCGGATAAAGAATGAAGGTTAACTTCTTTGAAAGTAGAATTAGTTATAACCTCTAGTTCTTATGCACCAACCTTCGCTACTACGCGTTGAAACAGTGAAGTACTTAGACCTCTAGGCTATTAAGTATTAAGAGGACAGATATCTACCTCCTCGTGGTGCTCGACGGACATGTTCTCGCGGTGGCGCAAAAATTCCCGAAGGCTAAACGACCATTCTCCTCCCACACAGCAGACCAAGGGGACTCTACCATCATCCCTGCTTTACCACAACCACCACGAAACCTTTCATGAACTCGTGAACCTGGAGACAGAACACTAGCGGGCTGATTTACGATCCCGTGGTGCTCGACGGACAACTGCTCTTAAGAACAGGTCAACAGAAAGATTAGCGGACCTATCTCTTTGCCAGAATTGAGATGTTACTCAATATTAAAACTTGCCATTTTGCAGAGAGGTGAGCAAATGGAGCCATGCTTAGAACATCTAGTGTGGCGCTTCTTGTTGGGGAGGGGCAATCTTTGGCTTTAGGGGAAAAGTGTCAATCCTAAATTGCCGGCTACCCTTTCTTCCTTGGGGTTCCCCAGAGAGCCAGGTGTTAGAGGAAGTGTTTGGCACCAAGGAAAAGTTTACCTCAATTTACTGGCTCGCCGAATTTCCATAAACATATACAATTCTATTAACTTATAACTTAAAAGGCATCAAATAAACCATTATTTTAACTTTCGACTTTTTAAAAGAATTCAATTAAGAATTATTTAAAATAAATTGAAGTTCTAAAAATAAGTATTGCAGTTTTAGTGCAGAAGCGATAACCGAAATGTCAAGCTGTAAAAAAATTATCATATTTCTGTCGCGTTACAGCTCAGAAAAAGAATATATTTAATTACTTGGGATTTAAAAGTAAAAACTATGCAGTATTTCGGCTATTGAAAGACAGTTTCCGGTGCAGGTTGTGTAGGTATCTGTGCAAAGGAACCAAGGTTCAACAATCTGTGCCAACAAAAGGATTATAGGCTGCGAGAACACAATAAAAACCAGATTCACCTAATGACCGTTCGTAAGAAACGGCTGAGGTAGGTTTTTATTAAAGTGGGTAGCTCTGGGTAGTCTTAAATGGACATACTGTTACCTTTTTTCTCCCTGCTAACTCCTTCCCAACTTGTTTCCTCAGGAGTTAATGAGCGAAAATAACCTGCAATTTCAGCACATCATCACCTCATTCACTCAATCTCTCTCCTTTCTGCAGAAAGAAGAGGGAAAGCCAGTATAATAATATAGAACGTCTTTATTGTGGTTAATTTAAAAATTAATCTTTGTTCCGCCAAAGCGTTAATCCAAATCTTTCTTCCATCCATCCCTTTTTGCGCAAAATCTTATCCCAACAAAATACCTTATTCTTAAGACTAATCTCCTTCTACCTGCAAACCCACCCAATATCACCACTCAAATATCTCCTAATAAATGCTAGAATATTGTAAGTATCGTATAATATAGAAGAATCTAGATTTCAAATTTGGGAACACTATTCAGGCAAAAATGTATTCGTTTATATCATTTTGTCGTTAATTTACTTCTTTGGTGAAATAAGGGCGAATTAGTTTTGAATTTTTTAGACTTTCAACTGAAGCGGCGCCGGTCCAGCCGTTTGGAGTTAGAACTTGACGAATTCTGCACGCTAGTTAGACCTATGCAAAATTAACCTGCGCCGTTTAGCCGATCAGTTATTAATAATAACCGTACTTATGAGGCGGGTGTTGGTCTAGTGGTCAAGAGCTTGGCTTTGTAAGAGGAAGATCCCCAGTTCGAATCCTGCGTATGACTACTTTTTATTTGTTAGAAAATATGTTAAAAGTAAAGTGTGGGCTTCAGCCCTCATCCAAGAAACCTAGTGGGACGTTCAGCCCCGCCTAAACAAAATAGGCGCTTTTTCTTTCACTTTATTAGTATATTTACTACTGCAACAAATGTTACATCAAGTAAATTTGATGAAACTGGTTGAGTTCTCATGAATGTAATGTAAGAGCAAACACCCATTGGTGAAACTCTTTCTCAGTGGATTTTACTCACATCAGTAGGTCCCTAGGCCATTTCCGCTTCAAGCGACGAAGAGGATTGTCTGGAAGGTGAGGAGAGGAGAGCTGTTGTACAAGAGGATTAGGATGGAGAGCTAGAAGGCTGTGAAATTTACGGTAGCGAGACTTTATTAGATCAGTGACAAAAGGGGAGCATTCAAGATTTTCCGTAGGATTTTAGACTGCAGTGTTTGCAGGCGTTTGGAGTTAGAGAGAGTTTGGTTGAGCCCCACACTTCTGCTCCGTATGACCATGTCAGTCTTAACAGTGCCTTGTAAATTGTCAGTTTGTGATTTAAGTCGAGTTTAAGATCTGCGGTCAAGTAGTCTAGTAAGTAGCTTGTAGCGTCTGTTCACGTCTTGTCTTTTCAGTCGAGTATGTGGGTTCCACGTGAGTCTTTTGTCAATGTACAGTCCTAAGTATCGTACTACCAAATAATTGTATATTTGGTTCCCTAATATAATATTTGTAATTATCTCTCGTTAGTGCAGTTAGTGTGATAATGCTAGGCATTAAACTTATTTATATTTAATCTATTTTAGTTCTAGTAGAATTTTCTAACAATCTATTCTTATAATTTAACAGTTCGGATTGTAAGCAGAGTAACTTAGTGCAACTTCGAACTACTTAACTTAAATAAGTCAAGTCTGCAGTTACCCATTACAGAACTAATCACTTCTTCAGTGATCATGACATCAGCGCGGGTTTCCTTTAAACCAACAATCGAGCAAACTGCAGTACCATCAAGCTCGACATAATTTACATCAAGACTGCTGTGCCGTATGTGCAACTGTACATGTACAGATCAACAAATCTTCGTGCACATCGCATACGATTGGGTTTTATGAACCAATTGTGACGTTAGAACATTTTTCCTGGCATGCGCTATTTAGGCCTACAGTGATCCGTGAAGTCATATAAAGATTGTTACCTCCCTTTATCTCTCTAATAATGGCAAATCATGCAATTTAATATAGTCCCATTGTTACAACTATCGAACTATATGAAAATATAGACGACATATGGAACACTAAAATTGCAAATTACTCAAAATAGGAAAGTGAGTGACGGTGATGAACAGGTGGAGAAAGCAAATAGGGTTTGAGGTGCGCTTCATTAGATCTTCAGCAAAGTTGAAACACGTTACTAATTAAACATTCCAAATTGGGTTCCTTGTAACTACCGTAGCAAGTGAAGTGGCTTTAATTTTCTAAGAACCTGACTTATTTCGCTTCTCAATTAGTTGTTACGCAATTAATCTCAGTGTGTCTGTATCTTGAGGTTATGTACTTAGTTTTGGGGTAGAATAAATTTCAAGAGTGGATAACTTTAGTAATTGTTGGCTGAAAAAATTGCCAAAAAAATCATTAAATGATTATTATGAAATCAGTTTCCAAACATTTTTGGAAGTAAATAAATATTCTCATTCATTCGAAATACTTCTCTTTTAGTACTGCAAATTGTTATTGTAAACTAACTATAAAGAAAATAATTTTAGCAATGATCAAGAAAATGTTGTAATTAATTGAATTTTGTTAATAAGTTCCAGCCTCCGGATACAGTTCTCTCGTCACAGAAAACACTGTCCATCTCCGGCCAGTGAGCTGTAAGTAGCTACTAGAAAGAGAAAATCTAAAGTCCGGCCCACGGATTCAAACCCGGGAACTTGGCATGGGAATCCAGTATATTAATCACCTCGAAATGGATGCTCATAAGCTACAAATATAAGCACCTAGGATCCTTTTAATCTTACGCGCCTGATGGAAGATTAAAGAAAACGGTGAAAACATCAGCAGTGGAAGAGGAAATAGTATAAAATCGGAATACCAAAATTTAATAACCATTAACTTTTCATTTTTTGGGGGGGTACACCCAACTCCGCGCAATGGTACCCTTTGCTCTAACATGTCCAAGCATCGTACAGCGTTAACTCCGCCAAAATGATTAAACGATTCCTTTTCCATTACAATTTAGTGAACCCAAAGATGGCTGGACAAAAACAATCTCTTCCCGAACAAAACGATGATGTTACACTTCGTTTGCTCCACATTAGAGCCTGTTCTGAACCAGTAATAACCAGAAATGCTAGACAACTAGAGAACTTCACCAAACACTTCCACGTTGCACTAAAATCAATCACCTTAATGGAAAAATCATTTTCTATAGACCCAGCCTATAACTGCATGCAAAACCGTCGACTAAAAACTCCACTGCACTCTGAAGTATAATCCATAGCCGTTCTGGAGCAAAATAGTCACTTGAAGAACTTTCTATTCTCAACAGATATAGAAGGCTTTAAACATCTCTGATAATACTTTTCTCAGGCTGGGTTTTTCGCCTCCTTTTTCCATTCGTAAAATCTATTTCCTTAGCTCATCCTTACAATCCCTGAAGAAGCAATCTTTAAGAAGAGTATATTGTTACAGAGTTTTGTAACTCATTTACAATGAATTGGGTATGTATATACAGGGTGACCAGAGTTATGTGCTCCACCCACTTTTTTTCTAACGGCGGGAAATTTCGAAAAAATATAAAACACGTATTTAATCATTTTTAGTCTAGTTTATTTTCAATGATTGACCTATTATTTTAAACCCTTGTATCTCGAGATACAGCATCCAACTTTTGTTTATCAAATGGAACGTTATATTTTTTGTTGCATATTTTTATAGTATTTGAGCTCCTAAAAACAACAAAATAATTTTTTTCGAAATAGATTAGGTTTTTCAAAAGTTATGGTAATTTAAAATATGAACAACAAATTTCAGTTTACTGTCAAAATTACGTTATTTTTTTAAAAGAATTTAAAAACTCTGGACTCCCACGCTTTGCTTGTAGCAGTACTTATGGTGGCGAAGTCAAGATCTAGGCAGGCTACAGTTATTCGACGTTTCAGATCATCGACTGAAGCCACGGGATTAAGGATACTTTATACTTTATGTTTTTAGGTATCCCCACAAAAAAATAGTCCATTTTGGTTAAGTCCGGAGATCGAGGTGGCCATTGGATGGGACAATGAGTCCCTAAGCACTTTTAATGGAAATTTCTGTCTAGGTAACGTCGAACACTCTCGCATTATGTGCCGGGCAACCATCTTGTTGAAAATACATATCTAGCCGACGTTGTAGATGAACATCTTCAAGCAGAACTGGCAAAATGTCTCTTAAAAAAAAGTTGGTTACATTTCACCAGTTAATTTCTCTCTGTAGAAGTATGGGCCGATTAGTTGATTTCCTAAAACTCCACACCAAATGTTTGTAGAAAAAACAACCTGAACGTCGAATACTTCTAGCCTGCCTAGATCTTGACTTCGCCACCGTAAGTGCTGCTACAAGCAATGCGTGGGAGTCCAGAGTTTTGGCTTGCCTATCCGTTGGTTGTGCCCAGTTTGAATAGATTTTTTTAAAAAAAAATAACGTAATTTTGACCGTAAACTGAAATTTGTTTTTCATATTTTAAATTACCATAACTTTTGAAAAACCAAACCGATTTCAAAAAATTTTTTTTTGTTGTTTTTAGGAGCTCAAATACTATAAAAATATGCAACAAAAAATATAACGTTCCATTTGAAAAACAAAAGTTGGATGCTGTATCTCGAGATACAAGGGTTTAAAAAAATGGGTCAATCACTGAACTAGACTAAAAATGATTGAAATTTTTTCAAAATTTCTCGCCGTTACAAAAAAAAGGTGGGTGGAGCATATAACTCTGGTCACCCTGCATATGTTATGTGGGTATGTTTGTAAATAGTTTAACCATTATTTTTTCCTCCTAAAACTCTCAACGCCCAAAGTTTAATCTAGGGTTCAGACCTACTGCACATATACGAGATAATGAATGTCAATAAGGCGTCACGGAAGCCGAGCGGTTAGAGACGAGACCGGTAAAGCTATAATTTATCGATTCCCGGTCTTAGGCCCTGGTTATTTAATGGTTAATGAAAGAAATGTGCAGTAAAGTATGTTTGCTTGTCGCCTCCGTCCACGACATCTAAGTGGTAGTTGGACGTAAAGCCCGCCTGAAAAAATTAGCAATTACTTACTTTACTTTTTTTTTTAATGAGTGTCAATAAAATATACATATATGAGATCAAAATCAGAGCACTGTTTTATTTTATTTTTTTTTTAAGAAAAATATGAATTTCTGATTTGACCACAATTTATTTTAATTAAATTTTCTTCAAACAATTTCACGCGAAAAATAACTAAAAAAACACAAAATTAAAAAAGCTATATCTCAAAACCTATTATTTTATTTACTTATTGAATTATTCAATTATTTACTCATTGAATACTTATCAATAAGGAACTCATTGGCAATAAGTCCGTCAATATAAGTTAAATGACACGTTAGAGAAACATTCTTTTCTCCCAGAACTCTTTAAACAAGCATTTTTTCGGAAATATGTTCCAGATAAAAGTGAGAGATCGTAACTGTATCTAATGAACACAATATGAAGTCCAAAGAGAATCGTTAGAGCCTAAAGAAACCGAAACAATTAATTTTGCCCAATAAGCTCATTGATCCTAAATATTAAAAAATATGTTTTTAAGTTGTCTAGACTCGGGCAACACTGCTTTCACTCGAAAGAGGTAGCGACAGAGGAGGAATCACCTGGTGTGAAGTTGAGTAATGTCTCCGAAATCCGAATTGATGATACGGAATTATATTTTCCTTGACGTCGCTCAGGGCGTTCGACAGGGTGTGACACGAGGGACTACTGTTTAAGCTGAGGAAGATTGTTCCTCACGCTTACTACCTTATCCTCAAATCCTAACTACAAGATCGATATTTCAGAGTCAACTGTGGAGCAGCAGACTCTGATATCCATCTAGCCCGAGCTGGAGTCCCTCAGGGCAGTGCCCCAGGTCCTCTTCTTTACTCCTTGTATACAGCAGATATATCTCAACACCCAAATACCATTCTTTCCACCTTTGCTGACCATACTGCCATCTTATCTTCTTATTCCGATCCTCTTAACGCTACAACGAGCTCTACAAACACACATCAACCATTTACAGGACTGGCTTATCAAATGGCGAATAAAAACTAACGTTACGAAATCAAAATATATAGCATTTACTCAGACGAAAAATCCTACCTCCCATCTTCATGAACCAAACTCCTATACCCTGTGGACAAAGTACGCTACCTTGGACTGTACCTAGACAAACGGTTGTCATGGAATCCCCTAGACTAGACTGAAAAGACAAGAAACTAACCCAACGCTACAAAACTTCTCGCCAGACTACTTGACAAACGTTCGAAACTTAACCTACATATAACAAGAGACTCTTATATCTACTATTACTGCGACCTATTTGGTCATACGGCATCGAAATATGGGGATCATCGACTATGCGTTCCAACTCACTACGCCTCCAGACATTACAGTCAAAAAATACTTCGAAAACTTCTTAACGCTCCGTTCTATGTATCTAACCTCACTATCCATAATGACCTCAAAATCCCTTTCATTACAGATCTTGCTAAAACTCGTTTTCTCAAATTTCATTCCTCTTCAGCAGCTCATCCTAACCCTCTCATAGAACACCTATGTTCTTCCACATTACCAGATAATCCTCTAAGGAGACTGAAGAGAAGATGGCCTCGTGAGCTGCTCTTATCGTGAGAGCAGTATAGCAAGAGCACGTTACTGGAGTGACACCACTGGGTGCCTTCTCCACTCGTGATTATCACGTATTTTTTTATTTTATTTATTTATTTTTATCAGGTACCACATTTGCTTGTTGTAACAATCGTTGCAGTTGTAAATTCCAATAAAAAATTAAAAACAAAAAGTCTACAAACACAAATTCGAAAACCAATTAATAAAAAATCCACCATTTAAAATAAACTGACGCTATTTAAAAGCCTCCAGGAAAATAGAATAGTACAAATTCACGAGTTATAGAAACGTTACAGTTCTGTAAATATTGTTAATATTAAGTAGAACATATCAAAGCAAAATTTATTGCTTACAAACAATGTTTTGACGGGCACTTTTATACTTTAGTCAATATTTACTAGCGAAATGAATATCTGTAAAATACCTTGTAAAATAACTATTATTAGCTGTTTCTATTGACCTTTAAAATCGGAATAAAATGTATACTAGACTGATTAAATTCTAAATAAAGAAATACAATCCGTAAATCTCTAAGATTATGGTTAGTGTTTGTAAATTTTGAAAGGAAGATTAAATGAGGTGAAATTTTCATGGATTAAAAAACGCTAATAAAGTGCGTTTCAACTTGGTAAAAAACAAGCACAAATTAATTTACATGTTTTCGTTTTAATAGTAGAACTTTAATTTAAAAAGTTATGTATAATGGTTGATTAAAGAATAACCAGTTCACAAATCGGGAAATACCTAAATTATCATTCATTCTATAAGACTCAAAATCGATAACCAACGTGTATAGAAGAGTGAAAAAAAGTAATTTTTTTTTTCCTCTTGGAGACATGTTTCTCGAGATAGAAGTAGACTAAGGTTCCCTCTATTGTAGACTCAAGATATCCGTTGGTTCCGAAACGTGTCTATGATTTAATACGAAGAATTAAAGAAAAGAAAGACTGAAACATTGCTTGGTTTTATTTAAAATATTTTTAAAAATTTGAAAAGCAGGTAGCAAACATAAAAGAGAGAAAATGAAATGGTTTTTAGTGACTTTTTTTTTTTACCAAAAATTGTGTTAAGTATAATTAGTCAAGCGAGTATTGATGGCACCAGACATATATTTTTTTTTAAAGTTTAGTTTCTACTAGCGTTGCTGCCAGTTCCTCTGAATTTGTGAAGGTGCTGCGAGCGTAGTAAGACTGAAGAGGAATTGGAAAACATATTGAACAAACTAAGCCCACACGAACTGCAGAGCTGTAGTTACGGTGATGTACGTTCCGAGTATATTGCGGTGGCCGCCACAGAGAGTGTCTAGTCTCTCGACTAGTACTAGTATGGGGGTGGCGCTCAGACAATATTGTTCAAGGGGAAACATATTACCATCATTCCAGTTCGTAGCATCGCCCCAAATAAATACTACATCCCCTCAAACATACTTCTACCCAACAACTTCGCAAACTTTCCTCACTTCTAAAGCAGAGTTGATAGTTTCTTTTCTCTTTCTATCAATAGAGGGTTAGATTTTCAATTGATGGTTATACTTCTACCATCCCAGCAAAGAATATTTACAAGTCTTAAATGCTGTGTGTACTGTTATCATTATACTTTTTCTGTTTTTTTAATCGAGGTGCGTTATATACAACTGGTTATTGGTGCCCGGATCTTCTTTTAATGCTGACATCTGGATATTCTTTCCCTACCGATCAGGCTTTTTTTTTATTAAGAACCATTCCTACCCTATTCGAGTATACCAGCGCCTTATGCATCTACAAGGATCATTTTACAAGGAGGAAATGTCACCGCATCGAAGCGGTTGATGTGCAAGACCCTGCAAGATTTAAGGGTACTTTGAGATACGCTCAACTAGTGCATGTAATGGATCTTCCCACAATGTGGCCATACTCCATTACCCCATAACATGAAGGTTAGGGAAGGCACGCCACCCTAACGAGTTGGGACTGAAGTGACGCCGGTATCTTCTCACTCAACTCATAATCACATTCATTAGAGTAGTTTTTCAAACCACTACCTTCTCGAATCCTAACCCAGTTGCAAAAAAAAAAAAAATGAGGTTTCGATCTAGCGCATGCGCCCTGTAGTTTCCGCACTTCACTCTATTCACTTTTGAGTAGGTATAGCGCGACTGAACTGACGTTTGTTGAACTAATACCTGCAAACTACTAGCTTCTGCTGCAAAATTCTGTCAATTGCCTGAAGGCCCAGAGTTACAGTTACATCTCATTAAAACTAACTAGCATTCTACTAAGGAAAAAGGGGATTATTTAATGGGAGTCCCTGAACTGGAAAGCTACCACTGATCTTCTAGGAGGTGAAAGGAAGTGGTGGTGTCGCCACATTCCTACGCCATTCAAGCCCTCTCGAATCATCCTACTCTGATACAATAAGTGCATATGCACCCCAACAATTCATACTTATAGTGGAGTACTCAATATTCCTCCACTTCTTTGCACTTAGCCTAATAAGGTACGATCCTAATTTAATTCCACATTGTTTAGTTCTCTAAATGCACTCCTATACCACACCATGTACCTCTTACTCTCCTTGAGATGGATTACTCAATATTTCTACACCACATCTCTCTAGTCAAATCTATTCTAACTAAACTAACTTTAATTCTACTCAACTCGCACTTTGTAATAACTCTTCAAAACACCCTTCTAGCACTAATTTCCATTATATTTTACGACCACGCTAACTCTCTCCTTCTAACCTTCTTCGTGACAAAAACCTTTCCCAATCTCCTAACTCTCAACGAAACTCCTTATGTAACAAATTATCCGGTTGCCACATGTCTCCAGTTTCAGAGAACATTTTTCACCTCCGGGTAGCGAGTAAAAAGGTACTTGCTAGTAAGTGAAAATCTCAGGGGCCGCTAGCTGGGATTTAGAACCCGGGGCTTTCGCTTGGTAATCCATCTGGCTTAAAACTGAAGTAATTCCTTCCTTCTCTACCCTCATTATTATTTAAATCGGTACAGTTTTTGACCAGGATGCTAATTTGCTAAATAGTTACTAGTTCATCAAATCTGTTTGATGCATACGGAAATAACGTAATAAATACACTTAGATAATGCAGTTATTAACCCCAATAATAATCATGTTTACAAAAATATTTCTGCCCTTGGAGTAATTGGAGTCCAGTTTTTTATAAAATGCGAAGCATAAATTCCAGAATGGAATGTTGGTCATGTCTTTTGGTAAAAAACTTTCAACCTCCAAGGCTAAGCCAACAGCTTGAAATATAGACTTCTTTTAAATTGTGGAATGATAACATTAAAGTTTCGTATGACTTTGGCCCTGTTCTGCTTAAGGTACTGTTATATAGATGTACCAAAACAGTTATGACTGAAGAATGGCGTAACTTAAACTGTATGGATGTAAAGCCAGCAAGATACTCTATTAATGTCAATTGATGTAATGAAATTTTGCCACTTTTTTATATAAATTTTATTGAGTGATTTAATGTAAGTATTGAGACGAATGGAAGGAACGAAGAAAAATAGACAACTTAAACTGATATTAAGATAATGGCTAAGTTTTGGTCAAAAGAGATCTGTAGTTACGTCATCACAAGTGCCATAGCTATCATTACTGCATAAAAAGTATTGGAAGGTTCAAATTTCTTTGGTACCAAGTACCAAGTTTCTTCTTACTGGGTTATACCGCTATCATCTCTGAGAACAGACGAACATCACTTCTTAGCAACAACTATTTCCTACCCCTTCTCGTTTTTATCGTTGAACCATCACCCCCACGTACCAGTTTATTACCAGCTTTGCTCACTCAACTAGTGCCACCCTAAGTCTAAACTACCGTACATAAACTGAAGAGTAAAAAGGTAATGAAGTAAGAAAAAAAAAACTACCATGGCAACCTTAACGAGTGAACTGCATTCAGTTTATTGAAAGGACATTTTCTGAATTGTGGAATAGCCATTCCTGTAAATAGAGATAATTGGCCGCTGAGAAAAGTTGAAAGAGGTTACGAGATGGCGGTCTCGATAAAAGAAGCCTCACATGAGAAGGAATCTACAGAGCGTAATAATCACAAAAGATGACGGACCGAGGAACCAAAAAACGAAGGTTCCTTATGTCAATTCTGTTCTCAGAATGTTCTAAAATCTAAAACGAATATTCCTATCAAAAATCATTCAAATAAAGATTAATGATAAACGTTAATGATACGAAATGATTCCCGCAAAAAGTTACATTACAGTCCGCAAATTGCATTAAATAGCCAATTTAAAGTGGTAAGTCACACAAATCCAACGCAACAGAGCTGTGTCCTTAATCGAATTTTGTAGGATAAGTTTACAAAAAAATAATAGCTCAACGTGAGTACATTGTAAGGACAAAGTTTAGAACAAAAAATGGAGTCTCTTTAGAACGCTCTGAGCTAATCATTACCCCACCGAACAACCGTCTATCTATACGACAGCCAGTACGCTATCTGGTTGCAGCACAACAACACACCATAAAGAAACCCTAAACAAAACCGTTCTAGAAAAACAAGAATCTACCACTTCACTAACACCGTCGTTTGCCACTTTTTATTTTAAAAGTCAATCTTCCGGAATAATGTTTTATTAATTATTATTTCGCATAATTTATATCACAAGATTTGGAGGAGTTGTTTTTTGACGTTTATAAGCGACCCAAGGGAAACTTGGACGCTTTTTCCATGGCTAATATTGTTCCACAATAAATTGAGAATCATTTTCCTAAGTAATGTAAATTAACTGGATTAAAATTACATTTTTTTTTTTTGTTTTTTTTGACATGTTATTGGGAATTGTTATCTTTTAGTGTAGTTTCGGAAAATCCTTTTTGGGACTTTCTCAGGGCGATTTTAATTCCTTCGTTAATAGTAATAGTAATAATGATAATAATCATAGCCTCTATTACCAAATATAAAGTGTACACAAGTATTTAATTTTAATTTTAAGCGTATTTTTAAGGAATAATGTGTATTATACATACACATGTATACGTATACATATGTATGTATACAGGGTGTTCATTTTAAGACGGCTCAAATGCATTTCATGCTTAAACGGTTAATCTGAGCAAAAAATGGTAGAGGAAAAATTTGTTGCCCGTCACCTCTAGTTTCAGAATATGTGACTTGATTTTAGATTCCTGTCCGCATACGCGGCTGACGCGCGACCAAAAGAAAGGGTTCGCAGTTGACCCCCATTTTCATATACACACTTTTAAAGAGTATATAAAGTTATGAAAATTATTACGTTTTTTTTATAAAAAAAACTTTTTTGCTTACCGTCAATAACCCCAAATTTTATATTGTATTTAGAGACTGGTGTGGACTTGTTGGAGGTGTTTACCCTGAGACTGCATTTCAAATATTGTCTAAAAGTTTTGAATCTACCTGAGTACCGTCTTCCTAGAATACTTGCATTGGAAGTAATTAAACGTAAAGTATTCTGGTTTGAACACTGGATCAATCTTTTTGACAAATATTCTGCTGGTTTCTTCCCCTCAGTTGAGAATATGCATCTATGGAGTCAGTTGCCTGTTCTGTTGGATACTGTTAGGCTGGCGCATCGGGAGGAGTGTGTAGAAAGAGCCAGATAGTCGACAAAGTTTTTGTTCTATAAAAAATTAAACTTCTCGTTAAATCTTTTTTCTTTTGAGCGAGATTCCCAGGCCAACTCTTACCCATTAAAAGATCTTTGCTGGTTTTTTAAATTGAGAGGAGAGTTGTTGTTTTTAAACTGTACTCCTTGGGTCGAAAGGCAAATTGAACTCTGCTCTTTATGTAATTTGAAAGTTAGGGAGGATATTATGCATTTTTTGGCAGCGTGTCCCATACTGTCAGAATTTCGAACAAGGTATCTGGGTGCGTCTACCTTTTCTGAGGCTGAGATGGTCACTTTACTAAACTCTTTTAATAAAAATTTAATTATATTTGCTAGTCGTGCATGGCAGTACCGATATTTCCTTGTCCAAGAATTTAATTATTAAATTGCTGGAATATTACATATTTCTGTTTTTTCTTGTTTTATTCTATAAGAATTTTTGTTCATTTTCTTTTCTATTTCAATAAAAGTATATTATTATTATTATTATTATTATTATTATTATTATTATTATAAAGTTATGAAAGAAACCGGAAACCGCAATTCGATATATTTAAAATTAAAGGTGTTAGGCCATATCAAAAACTGATATTTATTAATCATTTTTCAATTTTTTAACTTGTTATCAAAGAGATAGAAGAGCACGCCATACGTCAGTTTTATGTATTTTTTCATCCTCTTTCTGCTGAAAATATTGCCAAGGCAGTAAAGCTAGTATTTTTCTTAATATCGGGAAATAAGTAGTTTTCGGAGTGATTTTCTAAGTAAGATCAAATGTTAAGAGCTTTAGATGTTCTGAAGCATACACAAAATGGCTAAAAATTAATTTTACATCTGTTACAAACAAGAAGGTTTAATAATTTTGGGAGAGTTGCGTTTAATTACCATAAACATTGGAAACCTCCTGCCACATATTTAAGTGATCAATATCTTTCATTTAAAGGATCAAACTTATTTCTTAATTTATCAAATAACGCACTTTACGCAGCTTGAGCAGCATGTACTTTGCCTTCAAAGGTGCCTCCTCAGTTACAGAGAGCAGTTGATTACTTCCTGGCTAACCTGGCTTGCGAGCCAGAGGGGGCACCTTTGAAGGCACAGTACATGCTTTACAAGTTGTATATGTATGATACACAAAATTAATTCAATTATTGAATTATAAAGAAACCAAAAACTAAACAAAAGATTTAACCTGAATATAAACTTGAAAAATAAATAAATAACTCTTCAAATAAATTACAACTGATGCTGTGAAAATGGCATTATTGCTTTAATGGATTCGGAAAGAATGAGGTTAACTGGACGAGGAGATTAACAGAACTAGAAAAGAGGAAGGTAGTTCTTGAGATGGAAGGATAATCTGGATAAAACAAAAGTGGATGAAGAAACAAGAAGAGGCATTTGCCCTAAGATGGGCACAGTCAACAATTAAATTCTTCAAAGGGGAATTCAACGTAAGTTCCATCTGAATAGTGTTAGGATTGCATGTGTTCCTAAATTCATAGTTAAAAGTTAGAACGTCGACAGTTTTAGTCAATTTTAGAAAGTTTTGCGAGTATTTTATTAAAATATTTTATTATTTTACCGCAGTCTCGGCCAAATTCGCTGAGCAGCGTTTTTATTATTTATTTTTATAACAAAAAATCCTGGATACAATGATTTCCATTGATTACCCAGTTTTGAAAAATTGATAGCATTTAAATGCGAAAATCTTGGATAGAGAGGGTGTTGATTGTTGCAATTTCTGTGTGGAATGGTAGGTTATTACTCAATTTCATTGGTCATTGAGAGCAACCAATCAATCACTAATCACATAAAACAATAATTCTCAGAGGTGCTACCAAATCCAATCACCCTCGCCGGTCGGTTATTGTAGATTACGGCCCTTTGTAAAGGTACCCGCCCCTCTGTTCGTGTGCAATGTTTCGATATTAATCCGTTTTGTTTTTCCCACTAAACTATTTACACTAAAACGATTATCTATCCTTGCTATTCTATTCAAAAAATAATCAAAGAATATTTATATACGTACATTGTAATACACACTCGATAGAGTTTATAATTTATTTGAAATAATAATTTCCCGTGATAAATTATAATTAAAATAACTCAGATTAATCTTTTAAATTTCTGTGAATAAATAAACGGTATTTCTGAAGGTTAGGTAGAACTGTTAGGTGCTGGTCAAATATCCTAGCTTCTAGTAAGGGAGCTACCATATTGCTTAGGGATATAAAAGGGCTAAGTTTCCCAATGAGAGAGAGATGATTTCAACGTCAAAATACAATACTTATACGCGAAATTAGATCAAATTTAAGTATGATCTATAATATGATATAATTAAGTATTGTGGAGCAGTATTGCAAGTTGAGTTATGAATAGTAACTCATCGAAGTGAAATAGTGACTTACCTTCAGCGACGAAATTATTTGTTTTTTGTTGTTTTTCCCCACTTTATTTGCCATATTTACAACTGCAACAAATGTTGCATCAAGTAAATTTGATCTTATTGGTTCAGTTCACTTGTAAAGTCATGGTTAGAGCAATCACCCACTGGTGAAACTCTTTCACAATGATTTAATCACAACAGAACTTGTCGATAAAATAAGCTCAGATCTTGAAATAAGGTCGGTCAAACCTTCTCGAACAACTATAATAAGTGACTATTAAGAATAAATTTGTGAACGTAACATTATGTTTCTTTTAGATTTTGACTTGAAACCATAATGTTTTGAATTTATGTACTAGGTTTAAAACATGCATGTGGAGGGCAGAAGGAAATGAGGGAGACCCAATGAGGGAAACCTAACATGGGGGGACTTGCTAGATGATAGCCTACAAGGATATGGTTTGCGAGAGAAAGGTGCAAGGACACAGAGAAGGATGGAAGGAACATCTTAAAGAAAATTTCGATTGAGGAAAACCTCAGTTTTTAGAAAACTCGAGGTTGAATTTTATTTATGTTTTTTATGGAATGTTATTTTAGATATTGTGTACGGAGGTGATAGCCAATATTTGTACAATTAACCTTTTTAAATAAAAAGTATCTTTGAAAAATTACTTTAACTTTGATAAAATAAATATGTATATTTCGTATTGCGTTTGGAGAATGGCACAAATTTCGAAACAAGAATGTTTATATCTTTTTATAATACATTTTTGGAAAAAGGTAAGAGAAGAGAAAGATATAGTGTGTGAGAGGGAAGAAGAACAAACGATGTCCACATAAAACATTATAAAACACGCCAGAAGGCGTCTAACTACAAAGATCTGGATCTTATCAACTATATACTTAAAGCAACATCTTAATATTATTGCGTGCCTAACCAAAATAATTTTGGTACTCCATCATTTATTCAGAGCTTAAAATTTTCCATTCAGATTTTCATAATGATAGTGCAGAAATTTGAATTAATGTATACCCAAGTACAGTATAATAAAGGAAGCATAAAATTTATTTGAATTTAGCGAAAAATATATATTAATTACCATTATTATTAAAATGAACATAAAATCTCTCTATTATTAATAACTTCATTAGGGAAGGGATTAGCTATGCGGTTAGCATACTGGACTCCCACGCGGAGGTCCCGGGTTCGAATCCAGCAGCTGACCCTTAGATTTTCTCTTCCTAGGAGCTTCTTACAGCTCACTGTCCGGTGATGGACAGTGTTGTCTGTAACGAGAGAACACTGTCCGGAGGCCGGCAGTGCACTGGAAAAAGCTCCGGGCGCTAATAACCTCAGCTGTTGATGCGCCAAAAAAAAAAAAAAATAACTTCATTATAAGCTATTTTAATTTAAATTAATTTAATTAAAATATTGCGTTAATACAAATATATTTAATTTTAATCGATCTGAAGTTGAAAACGTTGCCCTAAGACATAGATCGGATAACATTTCAGAGTTCTGAATTGTTTAAATTACTATAGTTTATAGGAGTTGGCATCTCATTGAAATTGTAGATTTAGGACGAAGTAGTTTTGGTAGTGATTGTGATCCGCGACCTCAACTCAGACAGGTTATCTCTGAGCAAGGTTATTACCAGAGTTGGAGCAAACTTTAGTCTTATTAGAGAGGAGAGTGATTGTTGGACAACCATAGTTGATCTTCGATAGTTTTTATTTATGTTTGGTGTGTTGTATTTATTATTTAGATTCTCTCTATAAAAGAAAAAAGCCATATAAATTTTTGCAGCTACTGAATTGATTTTAATTGTTCCCTCCCCTGATAAAAGGCCGAGCAAAAACTCGGTTCTCACTTCTTAAAATATAGCGCGAATAAATTGAAACTGAAACTTCTAGAAAACACTAAAAAACTCTTACTTAAAACTCATTCCCCTTTTAATTAGTTTTTTTTTTTTGGCGTTTATTTTTGCTACAATCAGTGCGTTGGCGCTATAAGTAACAGTGATAACAGAACTATGAATTACAGAAGTATACGAGTGGAGAAGTTACCCAATGGTAGCACTCCAAAATATTAGGCTATTAGTCACTCTCTACACTTGAGAGGAGATCACGAGGCCACTGTCTCGTAAGGCGTCTTGTCCGGGTTGTCAGGAAGAGTTCTAGAAGAAAGATTTTTAGCTAGAGGATAAGGGCCCTATTTCACAGCAAAACCATGACACAAAAAAATTTCAACTCTCAATATCTTCTCAACTAATGGATCTGTACTCAAGAAAACTATAGCATACTACTCAGTAAAACAGAGTGTATAAGAGCACAAAATTTCATACGAATAATTTATTGTTAACTGTGGGAATTATAAGGGCCCCATTTCACAGCAAAACCATGACCCAAAAAAATTTCAACTCTCAATATCTTTTCAGCTTATGGATCTGTACTCAAGGAAACTACAGCATACAACTTATAACTCAGTAAATTGTAGTATATAAGTGAACAAAATTTCATGCCAATAATGTGTTGTTAACTGCGGGAGGTAGTTGTAGGTCAAGGAACATCAATTACTAAAGCTGCTAAAAAGCACCCAGTCGCTGGAGTTACCCTACTGTACAAAGTGAAAGGTAAATCTACAGTCAGCAGACGAAAAGAGCCATTTACAGTGCTCTCCTCTGCGAAAGAGGATTTTTTTTAGTCCGTTGCCCTAGAAGGTTTGAAAGAAATTAAAACTCTCCGGTAGGATAGTTGTATATGGGTTGCTTTTTTAAACTCTTTTATACGCTTAAAAACACCCTTTAGTCTGTTGTTTATTTTAAACTTCTCTGTCGTAAACCTATTTATTTCAAACATTATTCTGAAAAAAATTATTATTTAACAGTTCTGAGTATATCTATACCGATTTAAATCTTTTAAATCTTTAGATCTTTTAAAACGATTCCTCTTTTTTTTGAGATGGTGCGGATTTCAGCCTCGTCAAATTCGATGATAGGTGGGGGTAGAATGGTGCTGATGGGTATGGCTTACAGCTTCGTTGAACTCGATGATTACCCGGTCAGCTTTGGAGGTGTTTGGATCTGGCACAATTTAGGTGCGCCAAAACCACCATTTTTTCTCTACTTTTGAGTTATATTTTATTCTTAATTTTATTCCATCCTCATCTCAGTAGCTATCCTAAAATGAATATTCCAGAAAAGTTTATAGAAAATCTTGGGGCCCATTTTCGAGAATAGCTCAAAAAAATGATCAAACTATCGAGAAATTTTCCTTGAACTCGAAATTTCGGCCACATTTAGTAATAAACAAGTGAAAGAACCATCAATTAGTGAAACCTCAAAGGAAACCTTTACAACTCCTTTCGTAGAGATGACATTATTTTCAGCTCTATCTGCCTTCAGATTGTCTCGAATTCTTGCTGTAGCAGTGTTAAGTAAGAACTGCATCTTTGATGGGTGGGGGTCGCTGGATGGAACTTGCATGGAATGTTATTCTTCATTTTACAATTAGGAATTGCTGGCCATCACACTTGTCAACGTTTACTGCCAAAAATTCAGAATCTATTATTGTATATTGTGAACAGTGTGTCGGTTGAGCGAAAACCACTAAACGTTTTCTTATCAATTGAAAACTGACCAATGTGAAATGGGATTTTAGGGATCTATCTTGGTGAATCCGAATCTGAAGTTGAGCAATCTTTAGTGGCTGTTGTGACTAAGAGGTTAATTATTTAAGGAGGAAGGATAGAGTGTGTCCCTGGCTGGACAGAGTGGTGACTAAGTTTGTTGTGTACCGCTGATGGAGAGCAGTAATTCTTCCACTTCTTATCGGAGAGGAGATTATGGTCTTGGGATCTCCCAGGTGCCAGATTGATTGTCCATCTATGTTGGCCTCTAAGCTTTATCAACAACTTGGTACACATCATTTAAAGCCCTTGGGTCATTAGACTTTCAAGGGAGATGGCCCAACGAATCTTTCTGTTTAATTATTTAAGAAAGTAGTTTTTATGAAAAAAGGTATCAAAGCATTGCATCTCATTTAGTCCAATTTCTTGTACAAATTATTTCATAAGTTCATAGGATTATTTTTTTTTATTAAGGCGTGACAAAATCATATCTAAGATCATTGGCACCCAGTGCTTTTATCAGGACACTGCCGGTCTACGGACAATTTTCTCTCGTTACAAACAACAGTCCATGTTATAAGTATTATTAATATATATATCATTTTATTCTAAAGATTGCTAATTTGATTGTACTGATTTATTTTTCTGAATTCAGTATCAGTATTTCTGAATTGTACAAAATTGCAATATTGCATGCATCAATCTACTTTCTTATAATTTTGTTTATGAATGCTTCTTCAGGCAGTTTTCAGTCATGTTTTCTGCCCTTTTATATGTAACATTTTCATATGGATTATTATTTATTATTATTATTTTTTTTTTTTGCGCATCAACAGCTGAGGTTATTAGCGCCCAGAGCTTTTTCCAGTGCACTGCCGGCCTCCGGACAGTGTTCTCTCGTTACAGACAACACTGTCTATCACCGGACAGTGAGCTGTAAGAAGCTCCTAGGAAGAGAAAATCTAAGGGTCAGCTGCTGGATTCGAACCCGGGACCTCCGCGTGGGAGTCCAGTATGCTAACCTCATAGCTAATCCCTTCCCTATTTATTATTATTATTTATTTATTTATTTATTTTTTTATTTTTTTTTTTTTTTTGGCGCATCAACAGCTGAGGTCATTAGCGCCCGGAGCTTTTTCCAGTGCACTGCCGGCCTCCGGACAGTGTTCTCTCGTTACAGACAACACTGTCCATCACCGGACAGTGAGCTGTAAGAAGCTCCTAGGAAGAGAAAATCTAAGGGTCAGCTGCTGGATTCGAACCCGGGACCTCCGCGTGGGAGTCCAGTATGCTAACCTCATAGCTAATCCCTTCCCTATATTATTATTATTATTATTATTATTATTATTATTAAATGATTTAAAGCGCCTCAGCATCTGAAGTTATAGGCGCCCGGAGCTTTTTTCAGTGCCCTGCCGGCTTTCGGACAGTGTTCTATCGGTACAGACAACACTTCACTGAACTTTGAACTGTAAGAAGCTCCTAGGAAAAGAAAATCTAAGGGCCAGCAGCTGGATTCGAACCCGGGACCTCCGCGTGGGAATCCAATACGCTAATCGCATAGATAATCCCTTCCCTTATTATTATTATTGTTATTACTATTATTTTTAAACGATTTCATAAGTAAATAAGGAATATTCAATAATTAATCTTCATGCACGAAAAGTATAAGTACCTATAAAGAAAATTTTTGAAGCCGTTTTTTCGAGATCATGTCAAACTTTGTTACAGTAAATTAGTACTTAAGTTGCCTTACTTATTTTCGAAATCTTACCACCAGAACCCATTCCTTACTAGTAGAACTAACTGAAAGCGAAGAAAGAAACCTAACAGTAGATTTATTATAATTATATTAGTAAATCTCATTAGGTTTTTGGATTAACGGGAAATCTATAGAATCCTGATGCTTTGAATATTAAAGAGCTTCCCATTCTTTGGAATTCCAACTGAACGCTCACAATAGAAAGTAAAGTGGGAAATCGCAGAATATATAGTCCTGGAAGAAAAGCGGTAAAAGTAATATTTAACAAGGAAAACCCATTTTTTTTTTAAGGAAAAAGGAAGTGCGCTCGCCAAACGAGTTATGGAATCGAATTAAGAGTAATGTGTAAGAATACTTCCTTGCTTTCGCGTAGATTCTCCAAATGCCTGCATGATCTTAGAACCAACCGTAATATCCCTTAGCGTTTCACCAGCACAAAATCTCATTCTTCTTGCCCATTACTTCTTTCTCACTTCCTAACCCAGAACTCTCCATTCATATCTTTCTTCTATCTTTACCCATATAAAAAATACAATGCTACAAACTAATCACACTTTTATTTTTATAGAAAAATAATTTGTTGATGTGTCTTTTGTAAATAAGTCTTGACCATTCAATTGATGAACTTAATTATTCTGCTTCGTCCGCTTGAAACAACTTGTTTCGATTAATTCAGCAGGACATCCCGCAGATGTGAGAACAAAGTATCTTCTCTGTCGGCCGTCGCTACATTCCTCCGACTCGACATTAAAGAAAAGTGTAAAAAAATATTTCGGCTAATCTATAGAATAGCGCCCCGGAGGTGTGGCCTGTTTATTTTTAGGGAGTGGGAAGTACAGCGCACCTACCGGTGAAAATTTACCGCCAATGAACTGTTTCGGATTGTGCGAATTTCGTAACGCTTATGTTTCGCGCGCATGCGCAGTACACTTACTGCATAGTAACTGCTTCCTTTTTAATGTATTATTAGTTCCCGCGAGTGCCCTGTTTGTGATTTGAGGTGCCTTTTTTTTGTAACTTTATGAGCATGAGCGTTTTAAATTTGCAGTTTTTTTTAAAAATTAAAGCATGATTGCAGTGTGAGTGAGGATGGAGTAATGAATGTTTTAAAATTTTGTATGGATGTTGGTTTGATCAGTAGGAGATATGGATGTCCGAAGTGTGGATGTGATATGAAAATAACAAAAAAAAAATAGTGCGATTGATAAGTATGGTTGGAGGTGCCGAGGCTATTCGACCCCGCCAAGTATACCCTCCTCAGGAAAAGGACTCCACAGAATAAGGTAAGTTTCTTTTGTGTTGTTCTGTGTAATTATTGTAATGAATCTTGTGACACAAATTAAAAAATTGAGGGTGATTAGGTAGGTTAGGAGAAGGGAAGAAAAAAATCAGGGGGTGTGGGGGGCGAAGCCCCCCATTAAGAAATAAATAAATAATTCGAAGTGATTCTGATTCGCTGTTACCATATAACCCGCTAGATTTAAGTGTAAATATAAAATAAAGAAATAGTTTTATATTTATATTTGAATATGGCGGGTTCTATAGTAACAGCGAATCAGAATCACTTCGAATTAGGCCACGCCTCCGGGGAGCTATTCTGAAGATTTACCAATATTTCAATCAAGGATTAAACATTTGTTTCAAAAGTTGGTTGGCTCCAAAAAGAATAAATTTTTGTCGTTTCCAACACCTCAGTAACTTATTCCCTACCTCCACTAACCAGTGCCTATAGAAGGACACCCAACATGTTCGAAAAGGTAAAAACGTTAACAATGTAAAGTATCTTCTAGGTTTAGAACCGAACTTTTTATCAATAATAAATGTTAAATTTTACTTATTTGGTTCCCATGGAAATAACGATTCCTGTTTACTGCTTTATTGCATTTAAAAAGTAATATAATATTGCGTTAACTAAACCTGTAAATAGTTACGGTTACACCAAACAACCGCGAACATATAAATAGTAACCAATTTTAGTCCAGAAGGCTAATGGTATTATTAAATTAGGAATAAGGCCAAAGTAAATTACAAGTGCATTATTCAAAATACTAATACCATGTCGCTAATGAAGTATTCCAATTTTGTATGGAACATTGTAACTATGCAGCATTAAATAATAATAATATGTAATACTCAGTTGGATTCTGTTTAATACTGCACATTTGGTGATCATAACTGTGGCAATTGATTATTAAATTGTGGCGAGGAATATTAATTTTATTTTCCTAATATAGTTTTTTATGAATTATTTATGATATGAATTAAAATTATTGCTTCTAAATTACTGAATTCTTACTATTCCATGAATTTGTAAGCATTGAGAACCCAATTCATGAGTGGGGCGCATTGGGTCACAAATCATGGATGAGAAAAAAAATTAAAAGCTAAAGTCGATTATAGTGGATCATAGGAATGCTGATCCTTTATGCTGTGAAGGCGCCACGGTAGCCGAGCGATTACAGGCGAGTCCTGCAAAGCTAATATGCATTGTGGTACTGGATTCGATTCCCGGTCTTTAGGCCTTGGATTTTATTTAATGGTTAATAAAAGAAATTTACAGTAAAGTACGTTTGCTATTCGCCTCCGTCCACGACACCTAATTGGCAGTTGGACGTTAAGCCCCGCCTGAAAAAAATAGGCGATTACCGCTCGGCTACCGTGGCGCCTTACAAACTGTCTGTATGTTAAAGTTCAAATTTGATGCAAGTTCAAATTTCTTTTTTTATAAATGTAACTTTAAAGTTTTCTTTATCAACGTGATATTGAAGAGACTGTCATGGTATAAACTTAAACATCAACCAAAACGCAGACTATAAATAATAAAAAAGGTTAAGAATCACTTCTAGTATAAGAGCATATGTTTTTAAAGACAAAGGATACATGGACACCATTACATCGAAACTAGCTTTAAAAAATCTTAAACTTCAAACAAACTTTCGACCAGTTAAGGCAGTGGTTTCTAAACTTTTTGCACTGTCGCCATCCCCCTACTTGTTCACAATATAATGTCTCGGCTAACATGCATTTTTTTACTGCAATAAAAAATGCATTCTTATTTCCCAATAATTTAACGGATTTATATCCTATATTTTGTAAATTTCTTATCTGAAAAATATTGTATAACTTTTTTTAACATTATCAACTAACTGCTAAGGTAATTACTTAAATAATGCTTTAGGCATCAAGCTTATTTGTTGTCCTCTTAATCAGAATCTACATCGTGAAAATCACCTCGACTCGAAAATTGTCTTTTGACGGTTCACACCAGTTTTTCTCATTAGGAAAAGGTTTGAAAAATGTGCCAAGTAAATGCTTAAAAAAAAAAGGAGAGAAAACAAATTAATGGAGAAGAAGCTGTAAATATATATTAAAAAAAGAATCACTTTAGGGCTGCAACATGACTTTGTAATTGAGAAATGATTCTGATTGATCGACTCATCTTAGATGCCTTATTAATGATAATGGTGTTAAAGTGTGCAACGAGAGATAGACGGATTGATAGTCGACTGTAGAGTGACTTTAATCACGAAACCAAACACTACATAATATAACAAGAGTATCTTTGTATTACCGCTAACTCATCTCAAGCGTACATCAAAGGGGATGTACCGCCTCTAGTACCCCCATCCTCCACAACTCTCTGTCGACATCGTCTACTTAATCGATTTGTAAAGCTGCAGACAAGTCATTACATTTAATGCAACAAGAATCTAATTAATATCAACAAACACATTTTATAATCCACTTATCATCTTCCAAATTGACGCAAGAACTTATTAACGCTTATTTCATTTATATTCATAAAGATGCCAATTAATTATGTATTATAATTTTATTAATATGTATACTTTATTTTGATAATAATCAAATATTTAGTGAAGTAATTCTGTAAAGTTTGGCTGATTGTTTCCTGCAGTGAGAGGGGGGCACATTTGAACAGAATTTACATTTTCTGTCACAGAGTGCACAGAATCGTATTAGTGAACCTTTTTATTTTGTTTTCTCAACTATCAAGTCTTCTTATCAGATCTATATTAATAAACAGCTGGTACTTTACGTAAATATCTATATTTTTTTAATTTAAAAATGTAGTGACAAATGTTAATAGCTGCCCCAATATAAAATAGAAAGAAATGATATTACTTTACTCTGAATCTACCTTCTATCAGCTATTTCTCTCACTACTACTACATTACTTTCTCTTTCAAACCACTGAAATCTAGTTCAAAAATCAAGAATGACTCAGTTCAGGATGTTGTAATGGGATGTAGTGATGGGTAATAATCTGGCTTTATCTCAGATAATATTACACTCTCAATGTAGCTGTTCTTCTCACAATGTTGTATATATGTAATATAAAATAAATAAGATATGCATATTTTTAGGACAGCTAATTATTCCAGTATTTTACTATAAGTAAAATTAGGGGGACTAAATTAAATTACAATTGAGAAATGAATAATTGTTGTTGAATAATCTACTTGTTATTATCTGTGTATTATTTGTGCTCACGAATATTTCGGTAAGATGAATTCAAGACAGTAGCCTACTCTAACTTTGTCTTTTTCTACTTTAACATGCATGTACTCGTATATGTGACTGCTCAGAATAAAGGGCATAATAAAGATAAGTCCGAAGAATAATTTGGAATAGAGTTAAAATAAAGTACCTATTTAAAAACGAAGATATACTCGTAATATACATTTTATCATAATTATAACAAAATAATATTATGAATGAACTGGCCAGCATAAGGGTCTGTGACATCTAATAAATTCTAAAAAATTTGAAGGAAAAGTTAATGCAGCCAAATTACTTAAATTATATCAACTAAGCATGAATGAAATGTTGGGTACTCGCTGATTTGTGTACCTTTTGGCGTTTAATCAACCCTTATACTTAACATTTTAAACTGTAAGTTTTTGTTAAGGAGATTTTTGTACCTTTTGGATAGATTTTCCTTTTTAACTATATTACAAAGTTACATATCTTCTTTACAGATTTTTTTAAAATTTGGAATAAGCAATTCTATCATTATAACCTGATAAGGTGTTAAGTCGGAACCGTAACTACCACTGGAGAGATCTTTTTAAAGAATGATTATAGTTGCGGCCCCCAAACCATCGTTAATAACAATTTTTTTGAGAAAGAGTTTTCAATAAAATAGGAAGGTATTTGTGCGTAAAAAGCAAAATTAAACTGCGATTTCAGTACTTCCTTTTAAGAGGAGTAAGAAAAATAAACTGCGATTACAGTACTTCTCCCTAAAAGCAAAAAGGCAAAGATTTTGAATCGAACGACAATTCATTAATGTAAGTAGGTTCACCCATTGATAATTTTAACGATTGCAGTACTTCCTCTTAGTAGGTGTAAGATCATGATGGCACTTCACAGCCACGTAGAGGAGCTTTAATCACTTCTTCTTGCTAAATTTTATCAAAATCGGACTAAGCGTTATAGAAAATTGGTAATAATAGTTTTAGAAAGGGCCTTATTTGGATGGGGCAAACTCCCCTCCTTATGAGGCACAGCGTCGAGACTTTTAAAGTGCAAATCTGTTCAAAATTTCGATTCGAATGACATTTCATTCATGAAAATCGGTTCACTTGTCGATAATTTGAAACGATTGCTATACTTCCTCTTAAATAGTGTAAGAGCAGATCGTCGCTTTAATGTTACGTAGGGGAGCCCTAACCCTATCATCCTACTACATTTGATCAAAATCGGTCCAAGATTTACAGAGTAATTAGTAATAATAATTTTGGAGGGAGCCTTACATAAAGGGGGCTAACTCCTCTCCCATTCGATGTACAGCTTTGAGACCCCCAAACGGCTCATCTACATGAAATTCCGAATCGAATGATACCTCAATCATGAAAATCGGTTCGCGCGTTTAGGCGCTACGTTGTTTACAAAAAAGGTAACAAGTACAAGAACAACAACAACAACAACAACAAGAACATTTTCTGAAAATGCCGTTTTTGCTCATTTTCGGCAACATTTTTCTCGAAACCAATTAAATCTGGGTTGTTGCAAAAAAATTACAGTTGTAAAGGAGGGTTTGCCCTATATTATAAAGAAAATATGGGAATTTTATCTTTAATAGAAAAAGAGAAAAAAATTGTCAAAGTTGGGTGTTTTTCAACGTTACGCTTTTTCGTGCAGTTTTTGACGATCAACCCTTATACAACTGTCCTACCGGACAGTTTTAATATTGACTAACTAAATATTGTCCACTACAATCTTCACAATACACTTCCAAAGCTGCAAAAAAAATTTTACTTCCACCTTACAAAATATAACATTCCTCAATTCTGACTTTACAAACTATGAAAACGAAGGGAAACTCTGTCAATAATACAACAGGTCTACCACAAAATATGGAGAAAATGACCAATCATAAATGTTTTAAATATTTGGCGAGAAATTAAAACTGTTCAAAGGTGCCCCCTGTTCCCTACTGTTTTCCCTCATTTTTGACTTTTACATTTTATTGATTAAATTTTATAGATTTTCTAGACAAAATTAAAAAATTGATAGAGGAACAAATACAGAATTGAGGGTTCAATTTTCAAACGTAGTTATACTCATGTTTTCCAAACTTTAAAAACGGTTTAATGTTTTTCTTTAATAGTTCCCAAATTTTTCGTAAATTAGGAAACGGAGAGAAATCAAGAGAATAATAATAAAAAAAAAGATATCAGAGGGAAATACGAGAGAGAAGTCGAAGAATTTTCCAGTAACCTTGACATTTAAAACAATATTTTGATGATATCTGCTGGTTTGAGATTGCTGATCAAGGAAAATGACGAGAAGAGTTCCTTTATGAGCTCCAAGGACCAGAGGCAAATGTAACGTAAAATGGGCAATTATTAAAAACGTTAGAGGAAACTGAATAGGATTTTCTTTTCCCCCAAGTTGTTTATCTGGGTAAAATACAATTATGCTGTGAGTTTTCTTTAGACGTTGTCCCTTCAAGTGCTTTAATAATTGCTGAAATCAAGGTTTAAACTCTGTGAAAATGAAACACAACTCCTGGGGGGCACAATTTGACGTAGAGAAAGTGGATGGCGCTTCGGCAGAAGGACAGCAACGTATTTTTAAGGATTTTTTTTCCTTTTTTTTAATTGAATGTTAACAGATATTAATTGGCTCAAGGTCCTTTATAGTCTAAAAAAAACCGCAATAAGTCTTTTTTTTTACATCTAACAAGGTGGAAAGCGTGGTAACTCCTCCTCCAATTATGTTCAGATATTATCCGGTTATACCAGAGCGAATATAAGCCGGCATGAATTCGGCCGTCATCTGAATGGACCTCAGGAAGCTGACAAAAGATTTTCTTTTCGCATCCAAAAATGACTATAAATATCTTTTCCGAAATAGACGCAGCTACTACACCCCAGAAATAATCTTATTACATTTTTTGGGACTCTTGCTACATGTAATGAATTATATAGGGTGATCCATTTAAAACGCACCAATCGCTAATAACCTTTTAGGAAAGCGGAATTTTGAAAAAACTCACGAAGTAAACTATATGTTTTTTTGGTTAGTTTTCAAAATTTCCAACCTCGATGCTGTATCTTCCTTTTTGGCTGAGTTACGGCCGAAAACCCGATTGGGGTTTCATAAGGACCACTGGTTTTGACAATGAATAAGAAAACTACATAAAAAATGTAAAAAAATGACGTTTCGATATCCCTAATATTTGTCGAGATATTTAAGATCAAAGTTACAATTTTATCTTAGTCGTGATCGGCTTTCAATATTCCACCAGAAATACACGTTTTGGGAGGTCCTCTAATTGCAAAAAATGTTTTTGGTGATGCAAAGTAAAAAAATAATAGTAATTGAAGACTTTAAAAAATTTACTGTAATGTAATGGTTGTTGGTGAATCAGGATAAATTTGTTTTATCCTCAAATAAAAGCAACCATCACATCGTTTTAATGCACCCTGTATGCAAGACTTCTTGACCTGTGATTAGGGTAAGAAAATCTTGCCAGGGATAAAAAGTCTTGCATACTGATACATTAACATGATGTGATGATTACTTTTATTTGATGATGAAACAAAATTATCCTGATTCTCCCACAACCATTACATTAAACTACATTTTTTTAAATCTTCAATTATTATTTTTTTAGTTCTTTTCATTACAAATGAACATTTTTTGCGGTCAGAGGACCTCGCAAAACGTGTATTTCTGGTGGAAAATTTATATTGAAAACCGATCACGAATAGATAAAATTGTAACTTTGATCTTAAATATCTCGGACTAATATTAGGGATATCGAAACGGGGTTAACGGCATTTTTCACAATTTTTTTTATGTAGTTTCCATAATCATTGTCAAAACCAGTGGTCCTTATGAAACCCCGATCAGGTTTTTGGCCGTAACTTCGCCAAAAATGAAGATACAGCATCGGGGGTGGAAAATTTGAAAACTAGATAAAAAAAAACATATAGTTTACTTCGTGGGTTTTTTTTTTTAAATTCCGCTTTTCTAAAAAGTTATTAGCGATTGGTGCGATTTAAATTGATCACCCTGTATATTAATAAAATGTGTAAGTAAATATGTGCAGTGCACAGTATATGCACTGACGATGCAGAGGTTTCATTGATGTCTTTCGCCACACCAAAATACAATTTTCTCCCAATATTTTACAGAAAAGTTGTCAGTAAATGTCTCCTGGGGACAAGAATAACTTAGTCGGAATCAAGGTTTTAGAAATTCTGAATTGCGAATTTCAAAAAAATTAAAAATAATTCAATGGTGGCCAAATAATCGCGAATTCCATTAAAAAAGTAGTTGCGGCAGATTAAAACAATGGACAATTCCAGCCGTTAAAGCCCAACTGAGGCTAGTTATCTTAGTTTACTAAGAAAACACTCGGTTACTCCCGTCCGTCTATCTGTACAATCTTTATTTAAGCTCATCTTTATGTGCCATAAAAGTTCTGGCAAATAAATGTTGAATAGTTTTATTAAACCTTTGTAGTTTTTACTTATAACAGTAAGCCATCTTGTCTTTAATTCGCTGCCATCTAAATTAATTACCGCTTGCTCTCTGCTACGGCTTAAGACTTAAGAATATCTTCCAACAAGTAACAGTCACAACTGGAATGTTATAGTGCCTCTGGTATTACTCCTGATAAAGACACATTGAACAAGCTCAGACGAAGAATATTTATACAAAATATAAACCCTTCGATAAAATTATCTTTGATGTAAGAACCTGATTGCGCTCAAAACTTTAATGCTTCAATATAGAGTAATGATGCATCAACTGAATTAGAACCTAATCAGTTCATTCTAGTTACCTTTTATACATTTGCTTGCGACTTAATACCAATTCTAATAAATGGTGCTTTCAAATAAATAATTAAATAATAATTATTATAATATAGTTTTTTTTATGCCAGTGAATAATATAATAAGACATGAAATATTTCTTTCTAAGACCAAATAAGTATCTAATACTACTTCGTATATGGCAACAAAATTTAGTAAATTCAAAAATTTTACCTTAATATTTTTTGTTGGTTGATTGGAATAGATTTCTTCAAAAAATCATTTCTATCTTTATTTTGGAATTGTGTAGAAAAGGAAGATCTTACCTGTAACACAAAACAAAAAAAATTATAGAATTTAAATTTGTCTGACAAAATGAATTACGTTGAATTCATAGTTTCATTATTCTTCCTCTTTCTCATACACACTATAGTGCTCTATGGGCTATAGTACTCTGTGGGCTATAGAAATAAGAAGCCTTTCTCAAATTCCTAAATGTTTATGATCAACAGTAATACAAGCGCTGATAATTTTTCTAGTAATTTGAAGTGTTTTAAATTTGATTTTGGTGTGATCCAAACTTTTAAATACCTGCAAGCTATTATCACAGCAATAAATGAAGTAGTTTTAGAAGATACGCTCAAATAGCAGCAGAAAATAGCTAAATAGCAATTTATAGTTATTACCAAGAGAAGGAAAGTTAATAGGATAATTCCCATCCCGCGGTAGTGAATCCTTGATGCTGACAAAAGATCAGCGTTTTAGTGAAGTTAGAGAGAGAAAACTTTTCAGTGAGATATTTGGTCCCAATAGACAGAATAACCAATAATGATTGAGGTTTAATCAGGAGTTAGATTAGCAAAATGAAACGGAAAACAAGAGCTAGAAGGAATGGTTACATATGGAAGGTTAAGATGGATCGTCCAATATAGGCGACTTGCTTGCAACTGAATGAGAAGAAGTTGCCTCGCAAACTATACCCTATTCTGGGCCTGCCTTCGGATTTTATGACTTCCAAATATAACTTCAACAAGCCTTTCAAAGTCTGAATTGGAGACCGGGAGTCTTGGAGACGTGGACTCCCAGTGGTGGGAGATTCGATGTGGTACACAGATGGCTCCAAGACGGAGGAGGGCGTGGGAGCGGGAGTGTACGGGGTGAAGCCGAAATGTAGATTTTCGGTTAGCCTAGAAAGACTAGCTACAGTTTTTCAGGCTGAGCTAGCTGCAATTAGGTTCTGTGCTGTCGAGATTGTTGGACGAGGAATAACTCATTCTAAGGTCGTGATTTTCTCGGATAGTCAGGCTGCTCTACGAGCTATTAGTTCCTACCAGGTCAATTCAAGGCTGGTTTGGGACTGTCTGGGTGCCCTGGAGGAAATTAGTGACCAAAATAAGGTCTTTCTGGTTTGAGTACCTGGTCATTCAGGATATAAGGGAAACGAAGTGGCAGATTTATTGGCCCGGGAAGGCTCTGCGGGACACTTCGTTGGCCCGGAGCCTTGTTTTGGGGTTCCGAAGTGTGTTAAGACTGCGACCATTAACTTATGAGTGCAGAGTAGGTCTCAGGAGTGGTGGTTTGCCACCACTGGGCAGAGGCAGGTGAAGGAGTTTATTAAAGGCTATTCGCCGAGGCTGACTACAGAAGTAATCCGTCAAGGCCGTGGGGCTATAAGGATGATTTTAGGACTATTAACTGGCCACCGCAGGCTTAGAAAACACATGCATCGCATGGGCCTGGCAGATGATAGCCTCTGTAGGTTCTGTCAGGAAGAGGAGGAGGAAACGGCACTGCACGTGTTGTGTCAGTGTGAGGGGCTAGTGTGGCTAAGGATGTTACTTCTCGGGAAGGAAAAACCAAAGCCGGTGAGCTTTACCCAAGAGTCGCTCTCCAACATTAAGAGTCTGATTAAAAGGACAGGTCTGGAGGGTGAGCTTTAAAGTGAGGAGAGCTACAATAGATCCAAAGGGGTCGCAGTGACGTAGGCCTTGAGGCCGCCCTAGTCTAATCTAATCTAATCTAGTTGTTGGCTATACAGTAATCAAGTCTTGACAATCTGGCCATCAATGACTGTAAGGCCAGTCAAAAAGAAAAGAAAAGACCATGTTTGCATAAAAAACTTTATTCACGAATAAATACAAAATGGGAAAATTATTAAAAATTGTTTACAATGTTAACAAAATAATAAAAGTTAGCATCAAAATATAATTGGCATTATACCACGTAGCAAACACTGTCGTGGATGCATTAGAAATCAAAAGAGGGAATGAATAATTGATGGTTTTTTTTTAAAAAAAAGAAGAGATTTACGACCTTTAATTTAACTGTGTACGTTGTTCACGATTTATTACAGCCATGTTTGATTTATAAAGCATTTAATCGATTCAAACTTTAAAATAACAAAATAACAGATTAAACAACCAGCGTAATTGAATTTATATATATGTATATATACACAGATGTTTGTAATTTTAAATTTTTCAAAGGAAAGGTAAGAAAAAGTTTATTTTCAAATTTCCCATTTCCATTTGCAATTCTCTTTACAAAATTGTTTTAAAAAAATAAACCGTAGAATGCTAGCAAACATCAAACAAACTCACCCTATTAGATCTTCAACAAATCCACGTGATTATCGTAAGAAAATGATTACCAACCTTGAAGATGAAGAAGGACAAATGGGCAATGAGCAAATGCACTTAATGGCCCGATTAGTATCTAAGGTCAAATCTTTAGTTCAGATCCAGAACTGTTCGGCTGATGAAATCAGTAATTAGCAGCAAATCATAGCGTAATACCACTGGCAAAAAGGCTTGCGAAGGATCTTCACCAAAACAAACATCATACTTGATTTAAAGGCTGGTTTTAGATAATACGATGGGTCATGAATATAAGAGTACAAAAAAAATCGAAAGATTCATTCTAATCCAAAACTTAGGGAGAAACTGCAGTTAAGTTTTATTGCATGAAGCAAATTTACGAGTACGAGGGTCGTTTGAAAAGTCCGTGCAAAGTCAGAGTGATAGCATCACTGGCGCGTATCGAGGTTATGTTTAGTTAGTAGCATCTCTTGGAAGAACACACACCAAGTTTCAGCCAGATCGGTCTATTTCTTTGTGTTTGGCATTCGTTTGAATCGAGGAAGTCGAGTGATTTTCAAAAAATGGACGAAAAAGAATTTCGTGTGTTGATTAAACACTACTTTATGAAAGGCAAAACGCCTCAGGAGACTAAAGAGAAGCTTGATAAACATTATGGTGACTCTGCACCTTAGATTAGAACAGTTTATAAGTGGTTTCAAAATTTTCGGAGTGGCCATATGGGCACAAGTGACGCTGAACGTTCTGGACGCCCTGTTGAGGTTACTACTCCAGAAATCATTAATAAAATCCATGATATGGTGATGGATGACATAAGAGTGAAGGTGCGTGAGATTGCTAGTGCTGTGGGCATCTCGAATGAACGGGTACATAATATTTTGCATCAACATTTGGACATGACAAAGCTATCCGCAAGATGGGTGCCGCGATTGCTCACGCTTGACCAAAAACGAAATCGTGTGAAGTGTTGCAAGGACGGTTTGCAGCTGTTCCAGAAGAATCCGCAGGACTTTAAGCGTCGTTTCGTCACTGTGGATGAAACATGGATACATCACTACACTCCTGAGACCAAAGAACAATCTAAACAATGGGTTACCAAGGGGGAATCTGCGCCAAAAAAGGCGAAGACCGTTCCTTCGGCCGGAAAGATTATGGCGATTGGACTGTTTGAAAACCGAGCTGCAAGAAAAACGCCCACGATTGGCCCACAAAAAAGTCCTTTTCCATCACGACAACGCACCAGCTCACACCTCAGCAGTTGTGGTCGCAAAATTAATGGAAATAGGGTTCCAACTCGTTTCACATCCCCTCCTATTCTCCAGACTTGGCTCCCTCGGACTACTATTTGTTCCCCAATATGAAGAAATGGCTGGCGGGACAAAGATTTTATTCAAACGAGGAGGTGATTGCAGAAACGAATGGCTATTTTTCAGACTTGGACAAATCCTATTATTCGGAAGGGATCAACAAACTAGAGCAGTGTTGGACGAAGTGTATAAGCCTAAAAGGAGACTATGTTGAAAAATAAAAAAGGTTTACCCCAAAAAATTAAGTACTTTTTATTTTTGTACGGACTTTTCAAAGGACCCTCGTATATTCCACATTTTATTGTAACTACAACTATATTTACAACTCTTAATAACGACTATTCGCTAAATATGCATTTGATCGCTACAGTTATTTAACAATTCTATGAATTACAGTACCATCATTTGTATGTGGTGCCGAGGATATCGGATCGATTGATGTAATCGTTTTGTTAGCCCGGAAATTGAAATCTTTTATCTCTCAGCATTCTCGCGTTGACTGGATAGAAGGAGGAAAATTAAAAAAGTAAACCGAACATTGTATACTGTACACTTTATTTTTTAGATATCCCCACAAAAAAATAGTACATTCGGGTTAAGTACGGAGATCTAGGTGGTCATTGGATGGGACAAGGACTCCCTAAGCACTTTTCAAGGAAATTTCTGTCCAGGTAACCTCGAACAACTCTCGCATTATGTGCCGGGCACCATCTTGTTGAAAAGTACTTATCTAGCCGTCGTTGTAGATGAACATCTTCAAGCAGAACTGGCAAAATGTCTCTTAAAAAAAAGTTAGAAACCTTGCACCAGTTAAGTTCTCTCTGTAGAAATATGGGCCGATTAGTTGATTTCCTAAAACTCCACACCAAACGTTTGTAGAAAAAACAACTTGAACGTCGAATAACTCTAGCCAGCCTAGATCTTGACTTCGCCACCATAAGTGCTGCTACAAGCAAAGCGTGGGAGTCCAGAGTTTTGGCTTGCCTATCCGTTGGTTGTGCCCATTTTGAACAAATTCTTTTAAAAAAAATAACGTAATTTTGACAATAAACTGAAATTAGTTTTTCATATTTTAAATTACCATAACTTTTGAAAAACCTAACCGATTTCAAAAAAAAATTTGTTGTTGTTTTTAGGAGCTCAAATACTACAAAAATATGAAACAAAAAATATAACGTTCCATTTGAAAAACAAAAGTTGGATGCTGTATCTCGAGATACAAGGGTTTAAAAAAATGGGTCAATCACTGAAAATAAACTAGACCAAAAATGATTAAATACGTGTTTTTTATTTTTTCGAAATTTCCCGCCGTTTAAAAAAAAAGAGGGTGGAGCATATAACTCTGGTCACCCTGTATACATAATATGTATATGCACAAAATTATGAAAATAAAACATTTAAATAATTATACATTAATACTCTTAAAAATTACAGAAGTTCAAAAATGCTTAACAGTTAACCATTTAATATGTAAATTATTAATTTATTTCTTATTCTGTTTAATAAAATATGACTTCAAACAGCAAAGAACGTCAATAGATTTACTACTTAGTAGTGTTCTTTTTAATAAAATATGACTTCAAACAGCAAAGAACGTCAATAGATTTACTACTTAGCAGTGTCCTTTAGGAGCACTTTTGCTTATATTTTAATCTTTTTAGCAAATTAATATATAAGTGTTATTTATACATTTAAAACCGTTACATTTAATTTTCGAATTCCAAAATTTTCTTTAAAAAAAACGGGATTTTTTAAACCGAAAAATCCCTACCCCGCACAGTACAGGAAAAATCGACAAAATGGAACGACGAAAATCATTTAATTGGAACAGAAAATTTAGTTGTTTTTATTAGTTGATTGAATCATCACTAATTAATGATATATTCGATTAAATTTGGATCTGTTAACGTCAACGCCATTGCAATTACACTAATTACATCCCAGTTCACTCACACACACACACACACACAATCTCTCCAAGTTAACACTTTTTACAAGGTCATATGTGACAGACATGTGTAAATATACTGCTTATTATTAAATTTGCACTCAATAACTCCATTTATTAACGTATATTTGTCTTTCGCAGACTGTGCAAACTTTAATTTTGTGATGTAATTTCATATGATGTGCAATCAGTTCAAAATAATTATCTTCTCTTCAATAATTACTCTTTTTTTTGGTAACTTAATTAATTTATAAATTGATTTAAATATATTGTAAATATAATTTTGTTTCTTATGTACATATTATTCACATTTTTGGATTCATTAAATAAGTTTGGCAGTACATATTGACATAAAGCAATAATCTAATAACTATGTTCACACAGTTTAACTGAAATAAAAAGAGTATCAGAAATTATCACGGGAAATTGGTGCGCAATGCAATCCAAAAAATATTTTACACTGTCTCAAAATGCCTGGATTTTAGATAACCAAAGTTGATAGGCCTAGCATCAGTTTATAGCAGCTAATCCTTCGGATATCACCAATCAAAGCGAATCTCTTTTTAATCCGTTTGCAAGGAAGGTTTTGAGAAATATATTAGTTATAATACTAATAAATTTAATTTTTAAGTAAATTAATTGCCTTTTTGTTTGAGGCGGAAGCTCATATTTTACTATAAACAATTTTTTCTTAACAAATAAAAAGTTGCCAACGTGGGATTTGATCTGGGGATCTTCCACACACAAAGCCACGCTCTTGACCACTAGGCCAACACTCGTCCCAATTTTAAGTAATATATATAACACCTTTAGCTGAAGAGTTGATATATTTTCTTTCTTTTTACTTTCTTTTACTGCGCACTAATTTTTTGCAGTATAAATAAATCAATTAACTGAAAACAGAAAGTAAACAAAAATTAAAACTTAAACTTTACACTTAATTAAAGTTTCTTGAGCAAACAAAAAATATATTTCTCCGTTTTATAAAGTATTTATTAATTCACTGAAACAAAGTTTTTTTCTTGTAGTTTACATCTTTTTAAAACAGTAATAATAAAGTTGCTAATTTACTTTTCTCATTATATTTACCTTCTTTTATTTTATTTATTTATTTAATACTTTATTATTCCATTAGATTCACTACACAACTAACTCTTTACAGAAAACGGGGGTCAAACGTGATATTGTTTTACTCTTTCTGGTCAAAGGTTATCCTCGGCCATTTTGATCCGTCGCATTTTTTATTGTTTTAAATTACTTCATCCCATTCGGTATCAGGGTGTTTTTTTTATTATTCTCTCCCAGGATATGCGTTCAATTAGTATTTTGATGAACCAGTCGATTCTTTTAATGATCTCCTTAACAAAAACTTAAGTATAAGGGTTGATTAAACGCCAAAAGGTACACAAATCAGCAAGTACCCAACATTTCATTCAAGCTTAGTTGATATAATTTAAGTAATTTTGCTGCATTAACTTTTCCTTCACATTTTTTAGAATTTATTAGATGTCACAGACCCTTATGCTGGCCAGTTCGTTCATAATATTATTTGGTTATAATTATGATAAAATGTATATTATATCTTCGTTTTTAAATTTTAATTCTATTCCAAATTATTCTTCTGATTTATCTTTAATATGCCCTTTATTCTGAAGTTGTCACATCTTATACATGCATGTTAAAGTAGAAAAAGACAAAGTTAGAGTCGGCTACTGTTCAAATTTGAATCACGGAGGATTTAAAACAATATTTCAGACTTGAATTCGTCTTACCGAAATATTCGTGAGCACAAATAACACACAGTTAATAACAAGTAGATTATTCAACAACAATTATTCATTTCTCAATTGTAATTTAATTTAGTCCCCCTAATTTTACTAAAATACTGGAATAATTAGCTGTCCTAAAAATATGCATATCTTATTCATTTTACATTACATGTATACAACATTGTGGGATGAATACCTAGATTGAGAATGTAATTGAAGAAAACTATATTATTTGCGATAAAGCCAGATAATTATTACCTATTATTATAAACGTTTGACTACTACATAAAGTAACAATTACTTTAATCGAAGAATAAACTTAAACAGAGGATTTTTATTAAAAATAAAATAATCGAAATCATTGATGTGTGTTGGAGTAAGCATTTTTTTAAAAAAGTTTTTAAATTTTGTAGCCTCGTAATTTTTTTAATTTTTTATATCGTTTTCTTTTTAACATGTAATTAATAGTTTGATTATTATAGATTAATAGATATTAAAGTCAATCTTCAGTGCTACTTGAACAAATATTTTGTAGATGAAAATGGCCAGCATAAGGGTCTGTGACATCTAATAAATTCTAAAAAATGTGAAGGAAAAGTTAATGCAGCAAAATTACTTAAATTATATCAACTAAGCTTGAATGAAATGTTGGGTACTTGCTGATTTGTGTACCTTTTGGCGTTTAATCAACCCTTATACTTAACTTTTTAAACTGTAAGTTTTTGTTAAGGAGATTTTTGTACCTTTTGGATAGATTTTCATTTTTGTCTATTTTACTAAGTTACATATCTGCTTTACTGTTTTTTTTAAATTTGGAATAAGCAATTCTATCATTATAACCTGATAAGGTGTTAAGTAGGAACCGTAACTACCACAGGAGAGATCTTTTTAAAGAATGATTATAGTTGCGGTCCCCAAACCATACTCAATAACAATTTTTTTGAGAAAGCCTTTTTATATAAAATAGGAAGGTATTTGTACGTAAAAAGCAAATTTAAACTGCGATTTCAGACCTTCCTTTTAAGAGGAGTAAGAAAAATAAACGGGCGATTACAGTACTTCTCCCTAAAAGGCAAAGAGGCAAAGATTTTGAATCGAACGACAATTCATTAATGTAAATAGGTTTACCCATTGATAATTTTAACGATTGCAGTACTTCCTCTTAGTAGGAGTAAGAGCATGATGGCACTTCACAGTCATGTAGAGGAGCTTTAACCACTTTATTTGAGCTAAATTTTATCAAAATCGGACAAAGCGTTATAGAAATATTGGTAATAATAGTTTTAGAAACGGCCTTACTTGGGTGGGGCAAACTCCCCTCCATATGAGGCATAGCGACGAGACTTTTAAAGTGCAAATCTGTACAAAATTTCGATTCGAATGACACTTCATTCATGAAAATCAGTTCACGTGTTGATAATTTGAAACGATTGCTATACTTCCCCTTAACTAGTGTAAGAGCAGATCGTCGCTTTAATGTTACATAGGGGAGCCCTAACCCCATCATCCTACCAAATTTTATCAAAATCGGGCTAAGATTTACAGAGTAATTAGTAATAATAATTTTGGAGGGGGCCTTACATAAAGGGGGCTAACTCCTCTCCCATTCGGTGTACAGCGTCGAGACCCCCAAAAGGCACATCTACATAAAAGTCCGAATCGAATGACACCTCATTCATGAAAATCGGTTCGCGCGTTTAGGCGCTACGCAGTTTACAAAAAAGGTAACAAGAAGAAGAAGAAGAAGAAGAAGAAGAAGAAGAACAACAACAACAACAACAACAACAACAATTTCTGAAAAAGCCGTTTTTGCTCATTTTCAGCAACTTTTTTCTCGAAACCTATAAGATTTGGGTTGTTGCAAAAAAATTACAGTCATAAAGGAGGGTTTGCCCTTTATTTTAAAGAAAATTTGGGAATTTTATCTTTAGTAGAAAAAGAGAAAAAAATTGTCAAAGTTGGGTGTTTTTTAACGTTACGCTTTTTCGTGCACTTTTTGACGATCAACCCTTATACAACTGTCCTACCGGACAGTTTTAATATGGCTCATCAGTTTCCGTTTATTTTTTTGCAATCCTACCAATGATGAAGGATTATTTGCTTCCTGAACAACGAGTTGTTTTTCCCCTCCTATCAGAAATTCCTAACAATAACCTTTTCTTAGTTCTCATAATTATAACCCGGCGGAATACTGAAGAAAAAAGCTCCGGGCGCCAATGACCTCAGATGTTGGAGCGCCTTAAATTTTTTATAAAAAAAAAACTGTAGCTGTGTCATGGACACGGCCGTGTGTTGTACGTGAATACGCGTTTACGTAACGGGTTATATTTTTTATTATATAATAATAATTATATATTATTAAGCAGCGGTAAGTGTTTTTCTTTTGTTAGCTTCAATGAGCTCAGAAACCATAGACGATCAGACACATCTCACTTATGTCCGAATGGATTGTTGACAAACGTCGTAGTGAAACGTGCACTAGCTGCTGCCCAATGTGTCTTCATAATCGACGATCGAACACTATCTATGCCTATACAGTCAGTTGTCGATGTAGAAGCGATTTCATCATCCACTTGCATAATTTCAACCGCCCCAGCTGCAGATGTACTGACACCGTCGTTGATCCGCTCGGCCGCATCCATTCTTTTACGTTCCCGGCACAGCTTGACTCGGTCATATGGTGTTTTATTATTACCATTCGATTGTTCTTGAGAAGCCCTTTCCAACCGTACACGATCTCTGTATTTGGTTTTGGCTTTTCGCTGCGTATAGGCCGACATATATTTTTGATAATATATTTTTATTCTAACACCTTAGTATATTCACTGTCACTATTTTACACTAATGTTTTGTATATAATCGATAGATTGTGACGACAGCTGACGATTAAAACTTAAACGAACATCGTAGCTTCTCCGAGTCAAAAGTTATACCATTTGCAAATCTCGATACGCAGCAAAATGATCTCAAAATGGCGGCGCTTCCCCCTCCACCGCGCGCGATGCGTCACAGTCCTCGCTTATCGTAATGAATTCTTTGATCCTTTAGCTATCCAGTGGTATAATATTTAATTTTGGATGTAGACGATAGATTCGAAACTATAACGCCAAACTGTATCCCCCGATTTTGTCATCATTAGGTTTTTTGGATTGTCTACATATGATAGCAAATTATATTCATATATTTATACGTATTCACGTCAAAAAATATTTGTATGTTTCCTGTAAAATTTGTCTTCTTCCCATTTACGCCCTATTTTAAAATAAATTTAGAAATTCATAGATTTTATCATAAATATAAAAGTAGAGAATAATAATTTTATTTTCAACTAAATGTAAGTAATGCATTAAAAACCATTGTAGATGTAATTTATAACACAGACGTGACTGAAGTTTACAAGATAAATGCAACTTCCATGGCAGCTCATAGCTTTAACAGCCTTTTAGTTGTGATTTGCTGGACGCGTAGTTCAATTTATGGTGGCGACCATGTCACTGAACGCCAGTAACATGAGTGCTGTTCTCCAGGTTTATAGATAAGATAAAGTGAACTCTGCATGGTTTTCATTTTGTCATGGTAGAAACAGATTGTTAAAATAAACCTCTTTTTTAACAATTTTTTTTTTTTAAATATTATTTCTTTTTACCTAAATTTCATTAAGTTTGATTAAAACCAGTTAAGCGTGGAATTTAGTTTTAAAAAATACCCCCACAGTGTGCGGAATTAAAATCAGACAATGAGGTGCATACACGTCGAACGAAGGGCAAAACAACCAAAAGTTTACAACGTCGTAATAGTCACTGCAACCGACTTTTTCTGCAATCTCTAGGGAAGGGATGGAGAACCTTTCTGAGACGTGGGTCAAATTTTCTTCAAATCTGAAGAAAAATCTAAATATGGTTATTTGCTTTGGGTTGTCGATTTTTTTTAACAAACAAAATATGAGTAAAATTATACATTTTATTTGATATTTTGTAAACACTTTTGCTTTACTTCAAATACTAAGAAAGCATTTGTCGTCATTCGGGTTTTAGAACTGTAATGATCGAACTAAAGGTTATAGATAGCATTTAAATTGCTTTTGTGTCAATGCGTGATTGAAAAAAATACAGATAGAATATAAATTATCCACACAATTAGAAAATCTAAATCAACCCGCGTAAACAAACAAATGGTTGCCTAGCAAATGTGGGTCAGTGAAAAAGTTTGCGCGGGTCATAGGTTCGCCATCACTGCTATAGGGCTTGAGATTACCAGAGCGATCTGTGCTCTTTCAAATTCTTGCACCGCTTCACGTATGCATTGCTCTAGTTAACTAAGACGCAATAGCTTTTACAAGGAAGAAAAGAGCTTTGAATTCTGTGCAAAATGAAATCATGCTCGTACTGAGGTCTGAACCTCTATCTAAGGTAAAAACGGCATTGCACAAGGGTTGAGAGCTTCTATTTGTGTGCCTAATTCCCAATCTCTAATGCGGAGACCAAACATGTACCAACCACTTATCATTTGGCTAACTCCCACCACCTCCCTCTGTATAAAATACTTGGCAATTCTATTGGGTAAGATAAAGGAAACATCCCACCAAATAATATTCTTATTGTATTTTATTAAAATTTCGAGTTTTTATAGTTAATGGCAATTTTATATTTTTCACAACGAATATACACGTCAAACGCACTTAACAAGTTAAAACATTCATTATTGCAAGTTATTTAAGTTTTATTTTATTTCCAAATACAACAATACTTCATCCCGAAACCTGTCCCAAACTACTCTTCTCTCGAATCCTTTCCGAAGGCTGAAACGTCGATGGCCTAGCGATCACTTGACCTCATGATGGAAAAAAGGGCATCTTTTAAATTTACTTCATCGTATAAACTGACTTAACGTGGTATCACATTAATGTCTCTCATTCAAATCATTCAAACAATTTGGCTTCATTAAAAAATCTCACTGACTTGTTTTCAATAAGCAGTTGTTAATAACGGTGATATTTGTGAATATGATTTTCACAGGATTCAAGTTAACGCCACTGGACTCACGATTTCCTCTATTCTGAAGAGAGTATTTAATCCTGGAGACTACTTAAGGGAGTTTTACCGCAGGGTAACTTCTCTCCTCAGTTAGTGAGTGCTTAGAGTCAGTTATTGCCATTTTTACTAAGAGTGTATCTAGCGCTGCAGTAATTTTCAAAAATAAATTTAAACAAAAAAGAAGTCAAGTCTGCGTTCGCCCACTTCTTTCTTAGGTGTAAATAGATGTAATGTACGATTGCCTAAATAGATTTATAAAGTTTTGATCTGTAGTAATTCAACACACGATCTAGTCCATACAACATTATTTACTTAAAATAACACGTTTTTTTTTTTGCATTGGCTTCCGCCATACAGCCAGCATCGTCTAGGTGCTTATCACTAGAGTATCACTCACTCTCCAATCTTACCTACAAATACATTCGCTTCACACGTTCATCATTCTACTATATACTGCTATTTACATAAACTACTGATAATGGATGGAGCAGCACTCTGTGCTCCTGCCATCCTTATAGCTTAACCAAAATTAAAATCACGTAATCCTTCTCTAAGCATTTTCTTCCATTCATTCTAATTCGGCTATAGCTTTTAAATACATTCATATTTCATTGCTAGCTCTGCTATCGACTTAAGCACATAAATGTCGGTGGAGAATATTATGTCTTCGTAGCGAAATGGTGCATCTAAATACCTGTATATATCGTCAAACATTCGTTTCCTTTCTACCACATAACGTGGACATACCATTATTACATGTTTGAAATCCTCCTCCTCATTGCAATCTACGCAAAGAGGAGAGGACCTTTTGTTGATCCTGTGTAGATACGATCCGCACACCGCGTGGTTCGCTCTCAGCCTGCTTATTGTCGTAACAACCCACGTTTTTTTATTTCATTTTTACATTCGTTATAGATCAACCTGTGTATAAAGATTTAAGAATCAATGTACTTATTGTAAAAATTTGTACCAACAGGTTCCTTGTCCCACCAATAATTCAATCGTAATACCATCGTAAGAGAAATAAGGAGAGTAAGAAATGTAAGTAGAAACTAATCTCTTAATGGTAGATTGCAGATTGTTTGAAGTCAAGAAATCATTAAATACAGCAGCTAAAGTCAAAGTTTAACAGCATAAAAGTTAAAATTAATCGAAACCGTCGAAACGAGAGCAAATTTCACTCATATTGATTTCAACCATCTCGCGTTCTTTTTCTCCAAAAATTGTAATGAAGAGAATCTCACTTTACATCCAAATTGCATCCAACAAATTGTTCACCTGTAAAAAAAAATACCTATTCTCTAGCTCACATTTCATGCCTAAAGTGTGCAGATATCAGAAAAGTCATAAAAAGTAATAATTAAAATCAAACAAAGTGAAAGCGAACGGTTTTCAACTGTGAGTTACAGTTTAATGAATATTCAAGCCAATATCGAACTGCTGTTGTAACGAAGTTACCAATTACACAATACCAACACATTCTAATAATTAAGAAGCTAATTGTTCGCTAGTTCATTTTTAATAAAACACTATTTTTATTACTGACCATATAAATTTTTAACGTTGTCGGTTATAATTTTAGTTAAAATTGATTTGTACTTTACATAGAACAGATTTGCCACCTTTTTCAGTTTCTCTGATGTTGTAAGTGAATATTCTATTAAGATTAAAGTCAACTGATTGCAATGGCAGCCTTCTTGATTGATTTTCATAATTATACGAAAAGATTCTGGTGAAATTCCAGCAACCATCTTGTTCATTCGGTACTTGACATATGTATATTGATGATTATATTAGATGGTAGGAATTTTAGAGCTTTGGAGCAAAGCCATGAGCGATTGGGATGTAAAGCTCGTCGACTGTCAATTAAACTGCATTAGAACTAAGAATACGCTCGCTTCAAGGTTTCACATCATATAATATGTCAGTCTAAGTATGTTAATATCCACAGGAAACAGTTTAGAAATGTAAAATGTAAATACTCAAGAATAATATTTTTTTAAAAAAGTGAGAAGTTAAGAGTACAATTTATGAAAGATTTTTAGTAGAATTTTTTACTTTTTTTTTGCAATGAGCCAGAATTTGAAGTTCACATCCATTTGTGTGTAAGCACAAATTTCATATTTCTAAAGTTGTTCCATCCAGTGATAAACTATGGTCCAGACGCATGGCTGCTGAATTGATACAATAATGCGCAGAGAATTTTGAAGAGGAAGAATTTAAGGGGATAAAAGATCATAAACTAGAAGGCGGAGTTTGGAAAATACGTAAAGTTAAAATAAGGAGCACAGTGAACTGTACGAATCGCCAGACACAGTAGCAGAAATTAAAGCGAACAGTATTCATTGGTTGAGACAAGATGACAAGCAAGTGGTTAAGAAGTAAATCCAATGGCAGAAGAAAAGTTGGTGCACCGAAGAGAAAATGGTGCAAGGAAGTGGAGGAACATATTGCCAAGTTGTGCACAAGTGGGGAGTTTCTTAACTGAAGAGAGACTGGAAGAAAACTAGCGAGGAAGTTGGATCACCTCAAGAGCGGAAAAAAAATTTAAATTTCGAATACTGATTGTTGATTATTGTACGGTACAATCCTTTCGCTAAATAGATGTGTACCTTCTTCAGTTGCTCTGATGTGTAGGGTGGGAGCAATGAAATTTACCATCTCTCTCCTCACAAAAACACTAGTACACATACTCTCGGTTTGATAGCGTTTAACATATTTGATGGAATTTATGACTGGAGGAGGTTGAGTATGCAGATGTGTTTGCGAGCTAGAGGAAGCACACCTTTGAAGACAGTACATGCTGCACTAGATTAGAGCAATAAGTAAGTTCTCGGCTTATTTATTAGCCCTTTACAACTTATTAATTCGAAAGGTTTATTGTGTAGTTCAAGAATATCTGTGTTTTATTCACATATTTAGCATATTTTTCTAATTAACTAAAGAATAGCACACAGATCTAAACTCGTTAAACGAAAATCCTTTCTTTCGAAATTGGTACCTAACTCTCATTTAACCTCATGCACCATTTTCTTCTTTTTATTTTATTTTATTATTTATAATGTAAATTTTATATTTTTGAATATAGTTCTTAATTAATTAATTATTAAATTACACGTTTGTAAAAAATGGTTTATAATCAATTATATTCTTATGGTAGGAGAATTCCTTTCATAATGCCGACGCTGTTTTGAGGCCTACTTTTTTGCAATTAATCACAGATTTCAGCATCAATTTTTAAAATAACCACTATTCATGGTGTACCTTTCGAAAGGTGTTCGTATGTAGATGTTTTTCATGTGGAGTGTACGTTTTAAACTTATATAATGTTTTTGAGAAAAATGAAGTCAAAGTTTTTGGAAAAAATTAGAAACTTGCTATTTCTTATGTTTGGGCCACAAAGAGAAACACTTAATATTATTATTTTGGAATATCAATTAGCTTATTTAAAAGGAAATTTAACCTTCTTTCTAATGAGCTTATTGAAATTGCTGTAGCTTTAATAGTTTGAGAAATATAGACAACAGTTTGCTAAAAAGTAGTAATACCATGAAAAAACATAAAAATAAAAATATCTATAAAACGGAGCCGAATCGAGCTATAGTTTATATGGATTTTTTTTGTTGCAAATGATGCCCAGAATCACCTCCCGAAGTTTCGGCCACTCCTCCGTGTACACCCTGTATATTTATACTATTTGCGGGGAATTTAAAGGGGGTAATGTTGATGCAAATTTCAGTGTACCTATGTAAATAGCGAGACAACACTGCCATTCCAAAGTTAGAATTCACTTTCCACTCGTACAAACACACCCTTATTGAGCGTTTAACATATTTGATGGAGTTCATGGCTGGACGAAGTTTGTCTGACTATGGTTTAACTATTGAATTACTGATAGATAATAATTATATTATCTGCCATTAATTATTATCTACCATATCAACTGCCATTAGGCAGCTGCCGGCATAAAACTGGGTCCTTTATGTTTTATCTTCTTTTTACAAGCCCCAATAACTAAATTGAACGGACTGCATTTTAGATATGAGTTAATGAGTCTGTATTTATTTGGATGAAAGCATTTATTTGCATTAATCTGTGTTTTTATTAGAATGATTGTTTTAGAATGCTCGTAGTTTAAATAATTATATTTCCTCTTTGGTGCAATATCGACAACTATTCTTCATTCGTTAAGGGTTAATATAAAATAGTGGTATATCGATACTGGATTCTCAGCCCAGTTAAAACTGTGCTATAACCGCTCCGTTACAGTCAAACTAGGGTCAAAGGTTGATCAATAACGAATCTAAAAAGAAGGAGAAGTAATTTTAAGTGAACAATAGTAGCATGGATTTAGGTCATATTTGTGGTCAATTACAAAACTTTTAACATATTTTTTTCAGACGGCTTTAAGTCTAACTACCAATTAGGTGGAGGCACAAGCATTACTTTTAACATTTTTTTCAAACAAATAACCTGCAGCCACATGCGGGATTTGAACTGGGGATCTCCCATTTATAAAGCCACGCTTCATAACCACTAAACCAGGGGTGTCAAACTGGCGGACGATGTACTGAAAGAAAATGAAAATAGAAAAAGGTTTTATGAAGGAAATAGAGCGCTTAGGGGAAGATCGAGGCAATATCGTACATACAATTCCCAGTTTCCGTTAACTGCTGAAGAACGAGTATACACGTGGCCCAGGGCCTTTCCTGGGTGCCAGTGGGCTTGTATAAACGCGGTGACTTAGTTCCAGCGACGTTTAGAACCGATATATCTGCCACTCTCAGCGAAATCCCAGAATTATTCGGTTTTAAAAGACGAAGTAAGAATTCCAAAAATATATTATTTAGGTGAGAAATATCTAAAAATGTATATTGCACAAATTTTGTGTTATTTTAAGAGTATGAGACCCTGTGTGAGCAACTATTTCCGTCTATGAAATTAAATAAAACGGCATACAGATCAAGATTGACTGGATAAACTTCTATCTGCCTTAATGAAGATTGTCTCTTCTTAGTCTCTGAATCCAGATATTAGAAAACTAGGAAAAATTTGTAAATACGAGGGTCGTTTGAAAAGTCCGTGCAAAGTCAGAGAGATAGCACTACTGCCGCGTATCGAGGTTATGTTTAGTTAGTAGCATCTCTTGGAAGAACACACACCAAGTTTCAGCCAGATCGGTCTATTTCTTTGTGTTTGGCATTCGATTGAATCGAGGAAGTCGAGTGATTTTCAAAAAATGGACGAAAAAGAATTTCGTGTGTTGATTAAACACTACTTTATGAAAGGCAACATGCCTCAGGAGACTAAAGAGAAGCTTGATAAACATTATGGTGACTCTGCACCTTCGATTGGAACAGTTTATAAGTGGTTTCAAAATTTTCGGAGTGGCCATATGGGCACAAGTGACGCTGAACGTTCTGGACGCCCTGTTGAGGTTACTACTCCAGAAATCATTGATAAAATCCATGATATGGTGATGGATGACAGAAGAGTGAAGGTGCGTGAGATTGCTAGTGCTGTGGGCATCTCGAATGAACGGGTACATAATATTTTGCATCAACATTTGGACATGACAAAGCTATCCGCAAGATGGGTGCCGCGATTGCTCACGCTTGACCAAAAACGAAATCGTGTGAAGTGTTGCAAGGACGGAAGCAGCTGTTCCAGAAGAATCCGCAGGACTTTAAGCGTCGTTTCGTCACTGTGGATGAAACATGGATACATCACTACACTCCTGAGACCAAAGAACAATCTAAACAATGGGTTACCAAGGGGGGGATCTGCGCCAAAAAAGGCGAAGACTGTTCCTTCGGTCGGAAAGATTATGGCGACTGTCTTTTGGGATTCGCAAGGAATAATCCTCATCGACTATCTGGAAAAGGGTAAAACTATTACAGGTGCATATTATTCATCGTTATTGGACCGTTTGAAAACCGAGCTGCAAGAAAAACGCCCACGATTGGCCCACAAAAAAGTCCTTTTCCATCACGACAACGCACCAGCTCACACCTCAGCAGTTGTGGTCGCAAAATTAATGGAAATAGGGTTCCAACTCGTTTCACATCCCCCCTATTCTCCAGACTTGGCTCCCTCGGACTACTATTTGTTCCCCAATATGAAGAAATGGCTGGCGGGAAAAAGATTTTATTCAAACGAGAAGGTGATTGCAGAAACGAATGGCTATTTTTTAGACTTGGACAAATCCTATTATTCGGAAGGGATCAACAAACCAGAGCAGCGTTGGACGAAGTGTATAAGCCTAAAAGGAGACTATGTTGAAAAATAAAAAAGGTTTACCCCAAAAAATTAAGTAGTTTTTATTTTTGCACGGACTTTTCAAACGACCCTAGTATGTTGTGGCCCGCGTGAATCTTGCATGTTGCACCAAGAGGCCCGTGGTTTAATTGAGTCCTGCACAAAACCAACCACAACCTAATAAACTTTATTTAAATAAGCAAATATTATACGTATTTATCATTGAAACTAGATATGCTAAAGTTAGCAATTGTTATTTTTGTAACAGTATAATTAGTGAGTCATTAAAGATGTGCACCATAGGATCGTGTGCGAACATGACACCTGCCAATCATTTTAAATCACGTGCCACCACATTATTGTAGCGAATTCATCTGATCTGGATTGTAAAGCCTAAACTCGGCGAACTGTCCTCCTCGCAATGTTCAATGAATGATGCAACTACCCAACAATGCGTCTTAGTACTTACGGTGGAATTGTACAAAAAAATCGCGTTGATTACCTTCTTTTGTTGTTGCAATCGTTGCCCCTTTGATGATTGGAAGTAGTGCTTTCTGTCTCTTGAAGCCTCTGGAATCTAGATGGCCGATAAGGGTATTGGGATAGAAAGGTTGACGTCTGTTCGGAAATCTCCTTTGGTCTTTTCTTGATTCAAGCGACAGGAACATTACTTACGTTACCGAATGATCAAAAGACTCCTCGAAAAACGCTTACCAACAAAAAGAAAATCTACACAGCTCTATTAGCCCCAATATGGACATACGGACTTGAACTGTACGGTACTACAAAGTGATCCAATCTCAATCGCATCCAATCCCTTCAATCGAAAATCCTACGCACAATCCTTAACGCTCCTTTCTACGTAAGCAATCACACCATCCACACTGACCTAAAAATCCCTTTTGCTCTTGACCTAGCCAAATCCCGTTACACCAAATTTCATTCCAAACTTTCCTAACACTTCAACCCGCTCATAAACACAATCTATCCCAAACTACTCTTCCCTCAAATCCTCGCAGAAGACTGAAGCGTCGATGGACTCGCGATCACCTGATCGCATGATAAAAAAGGGGCATCCTTCGCATTCACTTCAACGGCATCCTGTATTAGCCGACTCATGATGGTTATCGTTGGATGGCCCTCATTCAGATCTTTCAAGCCATTTTTATTTATGTATTGTAATCCGATTTACTTGTTGCCAATAGGCAGTTGTAAATTAAATGAAGAGAGTTCAAAGAAAAAAATAGATGAATGAAGCTAGATCGAAAAGAAAACTGTTCTGAAGGGCAGAACAATGGAAAACCATATTTTCTAAATATGGCATTATCTTTGGATTTTTCTCCTACTGCGTGCCTCCTTAACAACAATTGAAACCATGTCTTGACCAATCAGATACCTTCTTTAAACCACCCATAACCACTTTTATCAAATATTGATTTTTCTCTTTCTCGTCGTAACACCTCCTTTTACAAGGAAATACAACCCACTTTATTCAAACGATGCACTTTCTCAATCTAAGACTAAGTAAGGCTCGACTTAAACCTGGACGATTGCAATGCCAAATAATCCCTTAATCGAATTCTGGAACGAATAACATCTTTTACTGCGGCATAATTAATTACGAAATACTGACTATAAATAATTTTTAAAATTGCAATCGTTATACCTCACAATTAAATGTGGCATTTCAAAATGTCGTATAAACAATTTTACCATTAAATAAGAAGGCTATTGCCAGGGAAGACAAGCTAGATACTGTAAGGTATTTTGTGAATTGGATCACCTGGTACAAATTGCTGAGTGTAGTACATGTTACGTAATGTTTCCTCACCAACTTCATACTATGTAATTTAATCTAACCAATTCCAATCCTTTTAACTTTACTCTGAATGTGAGTTCATTTTCAAAAGCGTGTTATTTTTCAAAGAATTTTATAATTGAAAGTCGCAACTCCATTTTTTGTGTTCTATTTTTTTTTTTATTTTTTTTTTTTTGAAAAAATATATATTGATTTTGTATTTAAAAAAAAAAGTTCATTGTTTGTCCAATCCAATCATTGGAAAAGCCGAAATTTACTTTAGGTTATCTCAGTGTTATATTAACTCTGCCCACTTCCAACTTAATAACGATGGAATGGAATTCCAAGAATTTGTTTTTCATTAACCCTTGGCCCAATTTAGAAAAAATTGTGTGCCCAACATTCAGAAAACGATTTTTAATATTTTCTTATAAATATTTTTTCATTCAAAAATAAAATATTAATTTAATTTTAAGCTTGGCTTTAAGCTTCTAATGAATGCTATTAAAAGTATAAAATTGAAAATTGCAGCTATTGAAACAGTGCAGCTATGGATTCATTAATAAGTTATTTTTTAGAATTTATTAGATGTCACAGACCCTTATGCTGGCCATTTTCGTCTACAAAATATATGTTCAAGTAGCACTGTAGATTGACTGTAATATCTAGTTATCTATAATAATGAAACTATTAATTACAGGTTAAAAAGAAAAACGTTATAAAAAATATAAAAAAATTATGAGGCTAAAAAATTCAAAACTTTTTTTTATAAAAAACTTACATCAATGATTTTGATTATTTTATTTATTTATTTATTTTTATTTTTAAATAAAAATCGTCGGTTTAAGTTCATTCTTTGATTAAAGTAATTGTTATTGTATGAAGTAGTCAAACGTTTATAATAATAGGTAATAATTATCTGGCTTTATCACAAATAATATAGTTTTCTTCAATTACATTCTCAATCTAGGTGTTCTTCCCACAATGTTATATATGTAATATAAAGTAAATAAGATATGCATATTTTTAGGACAGCTAATTATTCCAGTATTTTACTATAAGTAAAATTCGGGGGACTAAATTAAATTACAATAGAGAAATGAATAATTATTGTTTAATAATCTACTTGTTATAACTGTGTGTTAATTGTGCTCACGAATATTTCGGTAAGACGAATTCAAGACAGTAGCCTACTCTTTGTCTTTTTCTACTTTAACATGCATGTACATATTTATGTGATTTATCATAATTATAACAAAAAAATATTATAAATGAAGTGGCCAGCATAAGGGTCTGTGACATCTAATAAATTCTAAAAAATAACTTATTAATGAAAATTAATGCAGTAGAATTACTTAACTATTAATGAAGAATTAATGAAATGTTGAGTACTCGCTGATTTGTGTACCTTTTGGCGTTTAATCAACCCTTATACTTAACATTTTAAACTGTAAGTTTTTGTTAAGGAGATTTTTGTACCTTTTGGGTAGATTTTCCTTTTTGTTTATTTTACAAAGTTACATATGTTCTTTACAGATTTTTTTAAAATTTGGAAAAAACAATTCTACCATTATAATCTGATAAGGTGTTAAGTCGAAACCGTAACTACCAATGGAGAGATCTTTTTAAAGAATGATTATAGTTGCGTTCCCCCAAACCATCCTCAATAACAATTTTTTTGAAAAAGCGTTTTGAATAACATAGGAAGGTATTTGTACGTAAATAGCAAAATTAAACTGCGATTTCAGTTCTTCCTATTAAGAGGAGTAAGAAAAATAAACTACGATTGCAGTACTTCTTCCTAAAAGGCAAAGAGGCAAAGATCTTTTAATCGAACGACAATTCATTGATTTAAATCGGTTCACTCATTGATAATTTAAATGATTGCAGTACTTCCTCTTAGTACGTGCAAGAGCATCAGCAACGTAGAGGAGCTTTAACCACTTATTCGAGCTGAATTTTATCACAATCGGACTAAGGTTATAGAAATATTGGTAATAATAGTTTTAGAAAGGGCCTTATTTGGGTGGGGCAAACTCCCCTCCTTATGAGGCACGGCGTCGAGACTTTTAAAGTGCAAATCTGTACAAAATTTCGATTCGAATGACCCTTCATTCATGCAAATCGGTTCACGTGTCGATAATTTGCAACGATTGCTATACTTCCCCTTAACAAGTGTAAGAGCAGATCGTCGCTTTAATGTTACGTAGGGGAGCCCTAACCCTATCATCCTACCAAATTTTATCAAAATCGGGCCAAGATTTACAGAGTAATTAGTAATAATAATTTTGGAGGGGGCCTTACATAAAGGGGGCTAACTCCTCTCCCATTCAATGTACAGGATCGAGACCCCCAAAAGGCACATCTACATAAAATTCCGAATCGAATGACACCTCATTCATGAAAATCGGTTCACGCGTTTAGGCGCTACGTTGTTTACAAAAAAGGTAACAAGAAGAAGAAGAAGAAGAAGAAGAAGAAGAAGAAGAAGAAGAAGAAGAAGAAGAACAAGAACATTTTTTGAAAAAGCTGTTTTTGCTCATTTTTGGCAACTTTTTTCTCGAAACCTATTAGATCTGGGTTGTTGCAAAAAATTACAGTCATAAAGGAGGGTTTGCCCTATATTATAAAGAAAATTTGGGAATTTTATCTTTTATAGAAAAAGAGAAAAAAATTGTCAAAGTTGGGTGTTTTTCAACGTTACGCTTTTTCGTGCAGTTTTTGATGGTCAACCCTTATACAACTGTCCTACCGGACAGTTTTAATAAGTGCAAGTATTACTTCTAGCGCAGTCGTGAACCAAGTCGAAAAAAAGATTGGTAATAGTATTAAACACAGAAGAAGCGTAAAACTTACTAAAATTAAGGAAAAATAAAACTCTTGTACAAATTCTACTTACTGCAATCATTAAAATACTAAGTTATAATTTTCCGCAGCGGTTATTGGTGCAGCAAACTTTGTAAAGGGTTGGTTTGTAAGTGAGAGTTTGCTAGTTCGAATCCGAATGAAGCTACTTTTTATTTGTTAGAAAAAAAACGTTAATACGAATAGTGAAGTACGAGTTGTGGCTATTAAATGACGAGACTATTGCTATAAAACATTTCATTTTAAATTTATACATATTTAGTTATTATCACCTTCAATATACACCCCAACCCCTATCACTACAACGCTCCATGCGAATTTACCGTTGTTCGAAACAGTGCTGGAAGTCTTTTTCTGTGAGCTCCTGCATGACGCGTGCCGCTTTTTCTTTCACAGCTTCAACAGACTGAAATCGTGTTCCTTTTAATGTAGATTTGACTTTGGCGAACAGATAAAAGTCACATGGGGCCAGGTCAGGTGAATAAGGCGGTTGGCCTAAAACTGGGATGTTGCAGTTGGCTAGAAACGTCTTGACAGACAATGCAGTGTGAGCCGGCGCGTTGTCTTGATGGAGAACCCATGACTTGTACATCCACAAATCGGGTCGTTTTTTCCTTACTCTTTCACGGAGTTGAGCAAGCACCTCACGGTAATAATGTTGATTAATTATAATCGATATTTTCATCCGTTTTGGACATGCATGGGCGACCTGGGCGGTCATCATCTCTGACGTCTTCTCGGCTATCTTCGTAACGCTTGAACCACTCAAAAACTCGCGCACGTGATTAACATTCATCGCCATAAACTTCTGTTAATAAAAGATAAGTTTCAGTAGCGGTTTCACCAAGTTTCATGTGAAATTTCACGACAATTCGTTGCTCTACTACATGTGTAGCATCATGTTTTCGGTAAAACGAAACTAACACTTCTTACACAAACGACGGTTCCGGTCAAACAGAGAATTCTCTACAAGCACGTGAGACGCTACAATCTAAAGAGAAGGCTTTACGCTGCACAGCTGTCGGTCATTAAGATTTGGCGCATGCATAGTCCTTCTGAAGCAGCATCAGTCTCGTTATTTAATAGCCTCACCTCGTATGTGCTCTGCCACTGTCTACAACATCTAAATTGGAAAATAGGCAATTGCTTTCCTATAATTAACGTTACTTTATTTATTTATTTTTTTAACATTTAAACGCAACGGTAAACTGTAATGCCTGGTTTAAACTTCAATAACTAAGTCTACATGGTTTTGTATCAGTAACAAGTCAATCGGTTTGTAATATACGATTTAGCTTTGAGAATCTTGCCAGCCGCAGTTATAGAAGTTTAGTTTGTTAAGTCGAGTACGAAGTTTCGAGTTAGACGTTTATCGATGAACAATTCTAAGTACATGCTTGGCTATTGGAAGTGAAGAACCGAACCTTTAGTTACAGCGGAGGCAATTCAGTCTATCTTAATGGAAAAGTTCAACTTGCCTCTTTAATTTTTATACACCAACTTCCCAGAGAGTTTTTACAAGGTTTTACAAGTTTCTAAAGGCAAGGAAAGGTTTGTTATGTACTGGAGAGGACCGTTGAAGGATGTAGCAAAGGTATAAATTGAAGTAAAAAGAAAGACGAGTTGTCCAGAGTAGAGTACAGAAATGGTGGCCTAGAGCTTGCACTATACAAGCTTCAATGAATTGTATCTATAGGTATGTAGATTAATTCGTTAACTTCATCAGGGACTGTTTGCTTATATATCGTGACAACAATTTCAATTTCTTATCATAATCACTCATCGCATTAATTAAAATGTGAAAGTTAATAATACTGCATCATTATACATTGAAATTGAATCAATTTTCCCATCTTAATTAATTAACAATAATTTATTTTCGTTAAAATTAAAAATTTTAAATTTATTTTTCACTTTATTAATAATACAACTACAACACAGTTGTGTCATTGATACAGGTTCAATTCCCTTGTTATGACATGTTAGAGCCAACAGTCAGTGATGAAACTCTTTTACAATCGATTTACTCACATCAGTAAGTCTCGCTTCAAGCGACGAGGAGGATTGTCTGGAAGTTGTGGAGAGGGGAGCTATCGCGAAAAGAGGATTAGGATGGAGAGCTAGGAGGCTGTGAAATTTGCGGTATCGAGACTTGATTAGATCGGTGACAATAGGGATGTGAAGGTCAATATGAATGGTAAGGTTCGGTATGTAATGTATTAAGGATTTTCTGTAAGATTTTGGATTGCAATGTCTGTGTGACTTTGTAATAAGGTTTGGTTGAATCCCACACTTCTGCTTCGTATGTCCATATCGGACTTCAGTCTCTTGTAGATGGTTAGTTTGTTAATCAAGTCAAGATCTGTCGTCTAGATCTTGTCGTTTCAATCGAGTATGTGGGTTCCCACAATCAATATACAGTCCCAAGTATCGTACTACGTCAGCTGGAGGAATAGTTACACCGTTCATTTCAACTGGTGGTCCGTAATGTAAATGTAATGTGCATTGACTTTTTCTCATTCATTTTTAGCTTCAATTTTCGGCACCAGGTTTTGAGAAGATTTAAATGAGTGAATATTATGGATTTAGTTAAAATTTTAAATTCAGCATAAGTAAAAACTTTTCAAACAAGAACCTTAATAACTGGAGTAAGAAAATGTATGTTCCTTTAAACAGTTCTATTTTATTTAAAAGCAATAATGAAATAAACTTAAGGCAACTATTTAAAATAAAAGAACAACAACGTTATTTTTTTGACAATTTATGGAAAAAGTTAGTTGTTGGTTATATTAAAAAGAAACAAAAAGAAAGTTATAAATTGTGTTGTATTTATTAAGGTTTGTGCCGATCTAACTTGGGAAAACTAAATAAAATAAGTAAAACTATAATAATGAAAACTCGAGACAAAGAATACGCAATCTTTTCCTCCATAAAAATAAAAGAAAATAAGATAAAAAGATGTCATGCCGGCCTGAAGAGACTGTCGCTAGATCTACGGACTCTCATTGATATTCTAAACGTATTCCCTGTAAGTTTTTCTTCTATTTTTCCTTCATACAACCCAGTCAGTTCGACAAAACGTCGCATACATACGAGTGTACATATTTCATAATAGAGCTAGGATACAGCTATCTCTATTTGTTCTGTTTTTTCATAATAAATAGGTTTGATTCAGGTTATGTAATTATAAAGGAAAAACTGATGGACAGCTTTCATTAACATTAAAATCTTAGTTATTAATTTTTAATTTGTTTTAAAAAAAAAAATGTAATGCCTACATTTTCAGGCGTTCAGGCGAACTTTTATGAGCAACTAACAACAAATTGGGGGAGTCGTGGATGAAGGCATCCGGCAAACATATTTAACCAGCGTTTCCCAACCTGTGGTACGCGAGTTGCTGGTTGGAGGTACGCGGAAAATAATCAGTAATGGCGAACATAAAAAATTAAAGCATAAAAATATCATAGAAATGTTTTTTCCTATAATACATAAAAATTATTTTAATTAATAATATTATACAGTAAAGTTGTCAATATGTACAGTAATAAGGTTGGTCTGTCTCAAGTTAGACGAGAAAATATAATAGCACATTTAACTGGATTAAAATTGTCTTTCGCGGAGTATTTTCCAAAACCCGAAAACACAAATGATAACTGGATTTCAAACCCCCTTCTATAAAGAAAATTTAGGAAAAGCTACATCATTATCGATAAAAGATAAAGAAAATTTAATAGAATTATCATGTGACAGAACTTAAATGGTAACTTAGGATGGAAGATTTGCGAGGAATCGGTCAAATAAAACAACTCGTCTTTTTGCCAACGTTTCGACAAATATATTGTCCTCTTCAGGGCCTGGATATTACAAATACAAAACAATTTACAGAGTCAGTAACATAGAAAAAACAGTAAAAATCAGTAATACAAAAATATCCAGGCCCTGAAGAGGACAATATATTTGTCAAAACGTTGGCAAAAAGACGAGTTGTTTTATTTGACCGATTCCTCGCAAATCTTCCATCCTAAGTTTAACAATTTGCGGTCACGAAAACTATATATTCATATCTTAAATGGTAACTATATAAAAATCTGCTTAAAGAGACTGATTGTAATGTGTAGGCTCTATCCAAGCATCATTAAAGTCAATTGGTACTTACAGGTAGTTGAATGCTTAAAAGAAATTAATTTAGAAGATTTGGGCACAAATATAGTAATCCTAGAGAAGAACTTTGTAAATTAATTAATAATTTTGAAGATAAAAATATGTATGCAATTTTTAATTATTTAAAAAACATTTTAAAACTAAGATCTTACACTTTACAAAGTTTATAAAGTGAACATGAACTTGTAACAGATACATTACAATTTAGCATGATGTACTACCAAGTGGTATGCAAGCCAGAAAAGGTTGGGAAACCCTGTTCTGAACAATAAAATTCTCGTATTAAACATTAATTAATATGCGAGCGCTAGTCAAGGAATCGAATTCAGTACCACAATACATATTAGCTTTGAGGGCCTCGTCTCGAACCACTAGGCGGCCTAATTTGTTTGAAATTCTGTTGATAACTCCTAAATTATTTGATAAATTTCAGTCAGATTATTTGCTTCACGTTAGAAATGTTGGTTATATATTAATTTTAATAAATATCAACAAGTTCTTACGTTTCACTGTATTTAACATTTTGGAGGGAAACCTAACCAATGTTCTCACCTAGATAAGCCTTAATAGAATTTTCTAGGAAGAAGTCACATTTAATTGTAACTCATACGCAATAAGTGTACCTTAAAAGTAAGAGTTTTAAAAAGTAAAATAAAATATCAGTAAAACTAAAAAGAAATTCATAAAACTGCACGATTGGCTGATTTATTTTTTAACAGCAATTTCCTCAAAAAAATACAAGATAAAAACCATACTCACTGGGAAAGGATTAGCACAGTGCATAGCGTACTGAATTTTCACGCGAAGATCCCGGGATCAAATCCCGGCTATTACCATTTAAATTTTATCTTCCTAGAAACTTCCTACAGCTCATGGTCTTGTTGTGATGGATAGTATTTGTTTGTATCGAGAGAACACGTTTCGGTGGCCGGCAAAGCATTGAGAAAAAAGCTTCGGGCGCCAATGATATCTCAGATTTTGTCGCGCCTAAAAATCAATTTGTAAATTCCACTTTTTCCATTCTTGGAAGATCTCGAAACGAATTTAACCGATCAAAGCATATGTTTTTGAAAATTTGTCGCGACTGTGATATTTTATCTTACATCTGATTGTAAGAGAAGGTCAAAATGTTTTTTTGGTGCAATTACATTAGTGATTTAAATTCGGCTCTTGTTTTTATTTTCATTGCTAAAAAGAAAAACAAGCCAACTTTGGTTGAAGGCTCTCTGTGCGCACCCAAGTTTGCAACATTAAAAAGGAAAAGATTAAAGATGGTTGGAAAAGTTTGGTGAATTGTGAAGAGCAAAAACTATCGTTGCCATTAACTTTCTTAACGTTTTCAACCGACTAAAAAGCAGTTTAAGCTTAAAACTTTATCTCAGCCGAGTGATAAACTGATTTCTTTCAACTGGCCTCCCCATTGTTTAAAGTTTAAACCGAAAATTTTAATTAAGAAAATCATTTTTCTTTATTCTACGTTAATTTTATTTTAATTTAATTAAATATATTCTCGTTACAATGGAAATTAATATTATTCGTTTTTCCTTCGCTAAACAATTATCCAGTCGTTCATTCGGGATCATGGAGTTCGACTCTTAGGGTACGTTTACAACGGAGCTGTGAGTATAGATGATAGCAGAGATGATAACTGATAGAGTAAAATATAATCGCTGATTAGTGTGCACAACGAAGCTGTGATACATGCAACATGTCGAGTAGTGAAGAAGAGTTTTTATATGTTCAGCAGCAACAAAATGGTATATTTTAAAGAAAAAACGCTTTAGAAAATATCATGTACATCCCATAAATAAAAAACGAAGTACTTTGGGCGAATTTCACTATTTATATAAGGAACTTAGAAATTATCCGGATCGTTTTTTTGAATATGTGAGGATGGGTCCAACCACATTCGACTATATTTTAGAAAAAATAAGGTCAAAATTAAGAAAACTTTACAAAAATTGTCATGGAAATCCTATAACCATAGAAGAAAAACTAGTGATTACTCTTAGGTAAGTAATGGTTTTATTGAGAAAAAAAAAAACAAATAAATACACATGAAAATAAATGTAAGCACGATTTAAAAAACAAAATATTGTTTAAAAGTAAATAATAAAATAATAACCAAAAATTATGAGTAAAGACAGCACTAAATAATTTTTCGACGTCCATTTTGAAGCTCCGATACTGGAGTTCAGCTAGCAGAAAAATGAAAAATTATATTCTATCATCTATGCTCGTTTATAGCAGCGCGTATGAGTCACTAGTCGAAGCTTCGTTGTGCACGATCACATAAGAATGTACTAGGTTATTCTATAAGCGCTAATGCATCACTGCTATCATCTCCGCTATCATCTATGCTCACAGCTCTGTTGTGAACGTACCCTTAGTGTGACTCCATCGTAATACCGTACATGTGCTGTTTTATGGAATAGCCAACAAAAAAGGTGAAGACAGAGGTTCCTTCAGGAAAAACTTACGCAAAATCTTACCAGTGCAAGAACGTATTCACCCTTATACTCATCTGGCAACTGGTAGCACAATGCAATCTCTAGTGATGTTAGCTTTATAAACATTCTATTACTTATTCAATCACATTCACCAAATTTATCAAATATCACATCATCACTCTATCATCCACACACTACTACGTGATACCTTTTCAAATTTTGTAAAATTATTTATTGCACTAAGCTTAGGAGTGGCCAACAGTATTTGCCTCCGGGCTGAACTAGAAAGAAAACTTTTTGTCTCGGGCCGAACGAAATATTAAAATTTAAAAATGTTAAACGTAAAAAAGTTTCATTTAAGTAAACAAAATTTTATCTTTGAATTTGTTTATGAATAAATTTTAGAAATATAGTAAAACAAATTAACAAAAATACAAATAATGTGACATGTTGAGAAGCTTTGCTAGTATTTTCTTAATGGCTGGATCTAAACTAGTAGCAGCTATTCTTCCCACAGCCTCCTAAATTTTATTTAGATTCATTAAAAAAAAAAGTTCGTTCACAAATATAAGTTGAGCTGAAGATCACTAAATACTTCTTGGCAAATTTTGTTAAATCTTCATTACGGAACCTTTTTTAAAAAATAAAAAAGTGTCGCGAATTATTGGAAGTAGAATAGCTAATATTGAAAAATTAATGTCGGCCATTCCTGCACTAGGTCACATATGGCTGTTATATCGTACCGATAGTACCTAACAGTAGAGTAAAAGATGGTCCTCTAGGTCAAAAAAGTTGCTCACTAGGGTGTTTCAAAAAATGATGACTTTTAAATTTTAAACAGCGCCGGGCGGAAAATCAAAGTGCATTTAAAAACAAAAAGTTTCGTCCGTATTAGAGCCAAATCGATTAATATTTAGAGGTCGCTACCATTGATCAAAAAATGTTTGTTTTGCTTTTTTTTTATAAAAAATCTTTATTAAATGTTTTGTATCTTTTCAAATTATTAGCAAAACATGTAATTGTACAAAGTTTATTTAAATATAATTTGCTACAAAGACAATGCAGTATTTTGCATTTATTGTTATAATTTTAAATTAATTTACTATCAATCAATCAATGAAGTGAATTTACTATGTGGTAAAAAGTAGAGTTTGCTAAAAGTTGAATAAATATTCCTTGCATCACAAAGATATACTGGGATCGCCAAGTATGGTCGATGGACTTGATGCAAGTCGTAAATTGATTGTATGTTCGCGTTAAATTAATGTTTGTGCCTTAAGTAGTCAAAGAGAGTAGCCTCAAAGGGAAGAGCATTAAAAACGGGGGCTAAATGGACCAAATTAGAACGCAGTGAATTACTCGGAGCAAATGATAGTGTCACCCATGTTCATAAAATACTGACAAGAATTGGACTAGCAAGAAAAGCAACAGGTATGCTCGATGCAATCTTTCAAATTACTTCAAAATGTGGGACACAAAAACATGGACTATAACGAAGAAGTGAGATATTGCTAGCAGTCGAAATGGATTGTTGAGAGACGGGGTCTGATAGAAAATCAAGAAGAGTAATACCGAAATATGAGAATTATGAGTAAGAAAAGAAAATTTCCTCGTAACAATTGAGAAGCAGAGTCTGTAGTGTGGTTTGGCCACGTACAAAGAATGTAGAATGTAGGAGGTACCATAGTCGGAGGTGAAAGGTTCCACAAAAAAGAGGAAGACCAAAAAAAGAAAATGGATAGTAGAAGTCAAGAGGAGTTGGATACGGGGATACAGGAATGATTGTGTGAGGCTTGCACAGCACTTGTAGAGTGGGATAAACATTTTGTAGAGCAGATCTTTGGAAAGGGGAACCAGCAATTAATATAATTGGGTACCAACAATCAATCACGAAAGTGGGCCAAATTTTGTTCACTTTATAGCACTCGATGTACTTTAGCAATAACATTTGAAAAGTTCAAATTGCTCTCAAATATGAGTTGCACTGGTAATATAACTTTATAGTTATTTTCCTGTAACAAATAACGAAAAGTCAATTTTTGATTTTATTGTCAAATGTTATTGGTCCGTTGGAAGAGTTTGCAGCAGTTGAGTTGACCAAATGGATGGATTTAGTTTAGTTGTTTGTGCAAAACATTGACCAGGCCCGATAGACCGTTACTAGTTCTTTAGTATTTGTATTAGTAGAACTAAAGGAAAAGGGCTAGGAAGCAAGAGGTGGACAATAGATTAGGAATGGATTTTGGTACAAAAGATGGAAGGTCTGGTGGATATGCTAGGGGAAGCTTTAGTACAAGGGTAAGGGTTGTGTATGCGGAACGGAGGAAAGTTGTTTTCAAAAGGGATGCTAACTCTGTACGAAGCTATGAGGAAGTATAGGTTTTAGGGATGAGGGATTGGTTGGGAAAAGACGGGGTAAGAGACGTTCGCAGTAACTCCTCCTCTCCAGTAGCGAAGGCACTCTCTAACCAAGTCGGCAGGGGGGCGCGTTCATACAACCAACTTGGCAATTAATACCAAACTCCGTTTTGAATCGCTCAGACAAACTCGACAATTATATTATGCTATTGTCCGACATTGATTTCAAACAAGGCAACGAGTTAAAGCTGGGGTTTTAGAAGGGTTTTCTGGTGAACTGTTAAGGGAGGGGGAGTTGTGGAGCCCCCACCCGTGAGGAAGGCCCGGTGCTAACTTTCTACCGCCTTGAACACTGACAATACAACCACCCCGTCGCTCCATTAGCCAATCATCAGTTGGCTTCATTTTGTCGCACAACTACTGCTTCTCTTCTTCTGCTCTAATTTTCTTCATCACCGCAAGAACTGAAACGCGATGAACACTCAACTAAAGGAGCGTACCTATGTAAACCCAAACCAATAGAATCGGCTTTTTTAACCGTTCAATGTAAAACCTACAAATATCTACTTAACAAGAACTTACAGTTTAAAAAGCTAAAAGTAAAGATTTAACTTTAAAGAATAGATTTTGATGTTTTATTGAGAAAATCTTTTATTGCATAATTTGCTTTCAACATTAAGCTCTTTCGTGCACTTTTTGATGATCAACCCTTAGGCAACTGCCCTACCGGACAGTTTTAATTATGGTCCAAAGAAATTAATTTAAATTCATATTTTTTGTTTATTATTCTTCAGTGTTCACTTGCTGACAACAATACTCACAATAGTTTAAATACTCGCACAATTGGAGTAAACTAAAGAAACAGCACGCCAAAACTGTGACAGGTGTAGTGGTACACTTAACTTCAATGTAAGAAATAGTTACAGATGTGAGTGAAATGCGCAGAGAATAGAGCGGGAGACGCAGAAGAAGCACCATTCGCTATCGAATCCAAGTAATAAAATAACAAGGAAATCGTCACAGAAATTCACACCTTACTAAACAAATATTTTATACACGAAAATGGCCAGCGTTAGGGTTTGTAACAACTACTAAATTCTAAACAATATTAATGAAAATTTAATGCGATAAAATTACTTAAATGATCATTGTTATGAAATTTCAAAAAACGTTTCTAAATGGCTGAAATTACAAGCTGAAGTATGAATGAAATGTTGGGTACTTGCTGATTGGTGTACTGTAAGTTTTTGTTGAGGAGATTTCTGTACCTATAGAATAGATTTTATTTTTCGGTTCCATGATTTGAACCACTTTAAATACGAGATCTAACGATAAATAAATATTAGGATATCTAGAATAATTAGACTATTTACGATTGCAATAATTTCCCTGACACTTCTTCTTCCATCAAAATTATATTTTACTCATTCTTAAACTGCATGTGGACATATGTACGAGAGTCGTTTGAAAAGTCCGTGCAAAAATAAAAACTACTTAATTTTGGGGGGTAAACCTTTTTTATTTTTCAACATAGTCTCCTTTTAGGCTTATACACTTCGTCCAACGCTGCTCTAGTTTGATGATCCCTTCCGAATAATAGGATTTGTCCAAGTCTAAAAAATAGCCATTCGTTTCTGCAATCACCTCCTCGTTTGAATAAAATCTTTTTCCCGCCAGCCATTTCTTCATATTGGGGAACAAATAGTAGTCCGAGGGAGCCAAGTCTGGAGAATAGGGGGGATGTGAAACGAGTTGGAACCCTATTTCCATTAATTTTGCGACCACAACTGCTGAGGTGTAAGCTGGTGCGTTGTCGTGATGGAAAAGGACTTTTTTGTGGGCCAATCGTGGGCGTTTTTCTTGCAGCTCGGTTTTCAAACGGTCCAATAACGATGAATAATATGCACCTGTAATAGTTTTACCCTTTTCCAGATAGTCGATGAGGATTATTCCTTGCGAATCCCAAAAGACAGTCGCCATAATCTTTCCGGCCGAAGGAACGGTCTTCGCCTTTTTTGGCGCAGATTCCCCCTTGGTAACCCATTGTTTAGATTGTTCTTTGGTCTCAGGAGTGTAGTGATGTATCCATGTTTCATCCACAGTGACGAAACGACGCTTAAAGTCCTGCGGATTCTTCTGGAACAGCTGCAAACCGTCCTTGCAACACTTCACACGATTTCGTTTTTGGTCAAGCGTGAGCAATCGCGGCACCCATCTTGCGGATAGCTTTGTCATGTCCAAATGTTGATGCAAAATATTATGTACCCGTTCATTCGAGATGCCCACAGCACTAGCAATCTCACGCACCTTCACTCTTCTGTCATCCATCACCATATCATGGATTTTATCAATGATTTCTGGAGTAGTAACCTCAACAGGGCGTCCAGAACGTTCAGCGTCACTTGTGCCCATATGGCCACTCCGAAAATTTTTAAACCACTTATAAACTGTTCTAATCGAAGGTGCAGAGTCACCATAATGTTTATCAAGCTTCTCTTTAGTCTCCTGAGGCGTTTTGCCTTTCACAAAGTAGTGTTTAATCAACACACGAAATTCTTTTACGTCCATTTTTTGAAAATCACTCGACTTCCTCGATTCAAACGAATGCCAAACACAAAGAAATAGACCGATCTGGCTGAAACTTGGTGTGTGTTCTTCCAAGAGATGCTACTAACTAAACATAACCTCGATACGCGCCAGTAGTGCTATCTCTCTGACTTTGCACGGACTTTTCAAACGACCCTCGTAAATTATTTTCTTAACTAAACAGACATCGCCTTAACATAAATTTCACCCATGAATATGAGAGCGACAAAATTCTTAACTTCCTGTATATCACACTTACTGTAAGAGATAATAACTTAGAATTCGGAATATTCAGAAAGCCCACGTCCACTAAAACTATTATACACAACAGTTCCTACCATCCTATTCAACATGAACTAGTCGCTCTCAGACAACTGACAGAATGAAAGCTAAACCTCTTGTACTGACCAACTATGGGTGAGAACTCAACATCATTCGCACAGGATCCACAAATAACAGTTACACCACCAACTTTATTAATAAAATACTGAGTACAAACAAACGTTTCCCAAACCAAGGCCAAAACATTAACCTACTCAACATATTCGCCACTTTTACTTACTTCGAAAACGAGTAGTGCAAAGTATGTAACCTTTCCAAGAAACTGAGCCTCAAAACTGTGCTTAGGACCAACAACAAACTGGGAAACAGTGCACAAATCAAAACTAACAACCCTTACGACGATAGCAGTATTTACGAACTAGTTTGTCCAGAATATGATAGCACCTATGTAAAACACAGCGCAAGAGAAATGCAAGGCAGATACAAAGAAAACCTCCGCTCGTACAAACTCAACTTTCGCAAACCTCCTTATCAAACACAGTCACTAACTGGACAGTATCAACAACAAAATGACTCTGTACGTACAGGAGAAAGGAAGACTTACCGAAATCTTAGAAAGAGTAGAAATGTACAACCAAAAATCCATTCACCAAAACAATATGAAAGACCAAATTAACTATAACCTGATGCACTATTTAAAGTTATTCCCTACCAAACACACCGACACAGCTGAGCAAAGCTCACAAAAGGAAACATGAATGAAACCAGCGTGTTGTATGTTCACTAATATTAAAAGAGTTCTATTTAAGATTTAATTTATTTACGCATTATTTGTAAAATGATAAAAATCAATATTCATCAATGTTCTATGTATTTAGGCACAATTGAAGCCTTTAACTATCTTAACAATTGAGAGAAATATTATAATTCTACAAGCAATAGTAACGGAAATATAGTAAGATGTAGTTTAGTAAATTTCGTTTTCCTTATATTTTGTGACCTAATATCTCTATTCCTATTGTATGCCAACGCTCTTACATTGTTCAAATCAAACGATCCTTCTTACAAGATCTAACTTTCTTGCAATAACACTTACAGTACTCGACGACGATTCTCGCGAGCCTGCCTCAGGGAGAAATAAAAACTATACTCTTCAATTTTTACTCTACGGACATCCTAAACCTAGTATGACGATATTGACTACTTACGACACAATGTCATGGCGTTGTCACAGAAAAATACACCGACATTACCGAAACTATCACTAAACTGTAGACATCAACTAATCTGGTTAGGAAATTTAATTTAAACCTATTAAAAACGTAAGCAAAAATATTCCCTCTAAGAATGTTACGAAATGAACATCTATTTATAAAAACAACCGAGAAATCTTTTAGAATCCAATGCCATTCCAAAAATCAACTTCAGGAAATTAAGTATACTAATTTTCGGCTTACTAGTCAATTAAAAAGGATGGATTAAAGAATATATTAAGAAAGGGTAGTAAGCAATTCTAAAAAAACAACTTTGTAAATGCAAAAATACTGATTTGTACCTTATGGTCGATTAAAAAGGGAATATTGAAGAATACAATAGAAAGGGTAGAAAACCATTCTAAAAACCACTTAGTGAAACCTACTAGAAATACTAATTTGTAACTTATAGTTGATTAAAAAGATAACAGTAATGAATCTATAAAAAAGGTTTAGAAATCCATTAAAATTCTTTTCAAAATTAAAGATTGAACCAACACTGAGTCTAATCAAGACAGAGCATTAATTGCAAGTAATAAATAAATTATTAAATGTTATTTGCATGCAAGAGTAGCAAAAATATAAAGTCTTACCTTGTTTAAGAAATATTAAAGTTAATCAGCATATCAATAGATTACCAGTCCAATAGCAACTTGACACTTGACACTATTTAAAATAATTCACACCACTATATGCACTAAAACTGTATATCACGCACTAAGTATAACTTAAACACAATTTATAAAATAGAATTTCACTTTAACACTCACTAATATTCACTTAAAAAAATCACGTTAAAAGAGAGGCAACACTAACGAATTACAAATGGATGACCGCCGGTAACTGGCCAGCCTGATCAGCTGGTAAAGGAAGGTTATCTAAGCAGAGTGGTCAACTTTTTACTTATTTATGAATGTAATAAAATCCCTAATGCGCTAATTGCACATTTACCTACTAATTACGTTTTATTTTTGTAGATTTTGAATGAAAATAGTTAAAAAAAAAAATTGGTAACTCTGCTTAGGTAACCTTCACTTACCAGCTAAATCAACTTTTTTGTTAAGATTGTAACTAAAATTAATAGATGAAAATGACATAAAATTTTGTATACATTCACCTTCAAAATAACATTTTTAGGTAATATTTTGGGAATAGTTGGTGCCCTTTAAGATATTAAAGTATTAAATCTTCCTAATGTCTCTATGTATTTAAAGTTCTGTACTGGCTTTATATTTTCTTGCATCAAGAGGAAGGTAATTTGAACAATCTGTATTTTTAATTGCATATTGTGCATATTCCTATGCACTTGATGGAGCATTCAATTTCTCAAGAATTACAGTGCAGTTAGGTGAAAGAATTTGAACTCAGAGCGGGATGAAATCTTCTTATATTACAAAAAAGAAAAATTATTTATTTATTTTTTGCATCGAGGAAAAAATAATAACATCTCCTACACAATATAAACAGCGTGTGTGCTTATATGTGTTTCATAAAATTTTTCCCTCTTTATTTTTTTTTTTTAAAGAAATGATTGCTTGAAAATAGTAACAGAGGAAACTTGCCTGAACCTGAAAATCCAATTTCCTGAGCTGGACTTATCTAGGTCACAGGCAGATAAACCGCACAACAATGTTTGATTACGCTCCACCCCTGACCGCTCCTCTACAACCTCTTAATTCCCCACTCCATACATAATACAAGGTTTGCGGAAGCATTTTTTTATTTTTAATTTATTTTATTTTCTCTTTTATTTTAAAGAACATTTAACAAAGAAATAAACAATTTAAGTTATCTCTTTTTACTTGGTTCATTTGAATAGATAAATGATGGATTTTACTTTATCTAGCCAGTATCTATTTAAGTGAATCTATCTAGCGTTAAATGATTTGCATTTATTTTTTTTAATAGAAACTATGGGAGCTTCTTTAAGAATTAACATCAAAGTTTCCAATCCTACCTGTCCTTGAACTCCCAATTCTACTTGATGAAGAACTCTGTGAAATCGTCGATAACTGGAAACGCTAGAGACACTGCAATAGCAGTGTTTCGAAATCAACAATAGATACAGAATAGGTCTAATTTGGCCATCCTAATCCATCTTCTAATTACCACTTCTGCAAACGCAGAAATCAGAAGTGATTTTTCAAAAAAAGAACCTTTTATTCCGGTAAATAGAAATATTTTAACCACAAATTCAAGTCTTGTACAATCGCAGCTTCGTCTGCCTGTCTTTCCAGATGCTCCCGAAGCCCAAAGTAGCATCGGTTAGCAGCTACAATCTTACGTCTTATTTCGGCTGATACGTTTATCTTCGTTCACCAGGGAGCCCAGATAAACGAACTCGTTCATATTTTCAAATGTGTAGCAGCCAATTGTCACCTGACTTGTGATTGGTGTACTCCGACCTGTTACCATGTTACTACGTCTTCTTTTCATTGAGGGCGAGTCCCATCCTTCTTGCTGGGCCTTCCAAAGCTAGAAACGCTTCCTCCACGGCTCTAAATGACCTTCCTATTATATCAATGTTGTCGGCATAGGCAAACAGTTGAACAGATTTTTGAAATATGGTGCCATCTGTTTGAATGCCCGATTTTCTTAACACCTTTTCCAGGACCAGGTTAAACAAGAGGCATCGCCTCGCCTCGCACCCTTTCTTGTCAGAAATTCTTCGGAGAATTCCGCTTGTATCCGCACCATACACCGTATCCCCGCCATATGGAATATGGTAAGTGAAAATTGGATTGAGAGGGCGTACACTGAAGATGAAGAATTTATGGGATATCAGCAAGAAGTATGAGTAGCTTAATAAAAAAATATGTCAAAAAATTGTCTTTAAATGAAAAGGTGTAGAGAGATTTAAATATGACTGAAAATTTATGTGATCAGTATCAGTTAATTGAGGTAATATTTCATAAAAATACGGCCACTCGATTTAAATTTTAAAAATCTTTCTGTAAAAAGTGCATGAAAAGAATATGATATTATGGGGCTTTATTTATTTTTACTTAAATATAGGAATGGTGTAACAGTGAAAATGCATTAAGCCGAATATACAGCTCAATAAATCAAATAATAATACAAAAAAATAACTAGAAGGGTCAAAATATTACAGAATAAAACATAGTGAGCTATTATAAGTCACGCATATTATGTTTTATGTGGACTCGATTCTACAAAAGTAAACTACTAGATACTAGCTAACCCGCTATAACCTGCAGTTTTACTGCAATCTTCCGCATATAATGTGCTACCACAAAACGGAAAGAGAGCAAAAAAGAGAAAGACCCGAGAATAGTTTAAATAAAAAGGTAAAAAATCTTGCTTGATTTATGAATGCAAAAACAGTAAAGCTTGGGTTTGCATTAACATTTGAATATAAATCTGTAAATCTACTTAAAATGCAAAGTACTGCTGTACACTTTAATTTTAATATAATCAAATTTGTCTTTATTTAAAAAAAAAAAATTAGATGTATGATTTCACTCACACGATTCTTCCCCTAGTTACGCAACAATATCCTGGGAGCGCCTGTTTTGTCTGTAAGCGAATTAATCACTAAAAAACCAAAAACTTTCTTCGGTAAAGTGCCACTTCTATAAAGTGAATTTCCCTTATTAGGTATCTAAATTACTTTCATATTTATTTCCAATCAATACCCAATTTTTGTTTACCTTTTGTGCGGGCAGATTAGCCAATCATTAAGCACAAATGATCCTATAGAATAGGGGCTCACCACTTCTGTCACTAATATTTAAGAAAAAGATAACAGCTCCGTCTTTTTGCCAACGTTTCCACAAATTTACTGTCTTCCTCAGGGCGTTAATACGTCTGAGTTGGGTTCAGTTACAGAAAGAACTGAAACCAACTGTCGAAACGTTGGCGATAAGATGGAGGTTTTTATGCTTTTTATTTTGACCGAATCTTTGCTAGTTTAATTCTAAATTTTAATAGTTTAAGGAAACTAAAGGATGATACAAATTCCTGTCACCTGTTTTAATGTCATTTTTAGAGCTACATGTTTACAATGAGCAGACGAAGTTTAAGAAACCTTTTTAGCGATAACTTCTAAAAGCAAAAATATAAATAGATAACTGAATATCTATTCAGTTAAGCAGCATGACTGGATGGCTGATTCAAAAGTTTAATAATGGATCTCATGCTGTGAACAATTCAAATCACCAAATTTTAAATTTTCGCAATTTTCTATTTTCGATTAAAGTGCACACACAAACCATTTGGAGCCCACGAAGGGGTAATTAAAGGGTAAAAACTACTTTACTGGTATCTGATGAATTCAAATCGAAAATTTTACCCCAAAACGAAGTCTTTTACCCTAAAACGCTTTACTTTTTTCTTTTTTTCAGAAATTATAATAAATCTATTCGAATGTACGATGATTCGAATGAAAAACTCAGGAGCCATTTTTAAAATAATCTCAAAAAAAAGTGATCAATCTAATAACGGGTACAGGTATCTTTAGTTATGGAATTTTTTCAAATACGAAGTCACCACAATAGCCGAGCGGTTAGAGGCAAGGCCTGCAAAGTTAAGATGTATTGGGATCGATTCCTGGTCTAGGCTTTGGATTTTATTTAATGGTTAATATGACAACTTTATAGTGAAGTACGTCCCTGTTGGTGACAAGTAGTTGGGCGTAAAGCTTGCCTGAAAAACAGGCATTACTTTACTTGTTACTAACTTTTTCCCCCTAAGTTCAGAATTTTAGCCTCACATTTTCACAAACGTATTCAGCGCCCAAGAAATAAAACCGTACATTAAACAAAAATGGCACTTTGGATGAAACTTAATCAAACCTCTCCCCCAAATGATCGAAAATGATCGAAATAAAAATTGTAGTTTTTTTATTTTCTATTCACATAACGAATTTTAAATAAAATTTTAGGAGCCGGATTTTGAGAGAATTTAAAAAATACCCACAAAAGTTTCAGTAAAGTGCCAAATCCTGCCTAAAATTTTGCCTAAAATGACAAGAAATAAAGCTTCATATTAAATTTATAAAATTTCTTTTTCTACATATCAATTGTTTCCTTTTCTACGTCAGTCTTCTATTTTATTGAGAATCATTGGGATAGGATAGCTCCGGTAGTTTTTGCTTCTATTCTTCCAACGTACTGGCTGTTTGCTTTCCATCAGACCAAGAGGAAGAACCCTTGGCTGAAAATCCTAAGCTACATCTCTGTGTAAACAGCTAAAGATCAAAATATTTAAAAACCAAATAAATTTGGCCTTTCTGAAATTTATAATCATTTTTGTTTAGTTTTGCGGTGTACCTCAATTTTCTATAGAAACTGAATTTCGAAAAACTAGATTCATCGCGAGATTTCCTGTCACCATAGCAATAGCTGAGGAGGAAACAGTAAGGTCTCTAAAGGCTTTCTGTGAATTGTTTGCACTCTCTCTCTAATAAATTTAAAATGTACCAAAGATCTCCTTAATACACCACACAAAAGAAGCATATGCAACTCTGCTTTTCTTCTCTGCTTTGAATTGGTTTTAATTTTTCACAATTCTGTCTAAAGTTCGCTGTCAACAAAGATTTCTTTTTTCTTTTTTTTTTGTTTATTTATTTTTTATTTTTATGCGACCAACTTTATCTTCTTCATGAATTTGAATTGCAAATTAACTCTATTCAATTTCTGCTGTCATGAGAAACCAAAATTTAAATTTTCATTTATCTTAATTAAAAAAATATATATTAAACTATCTATCTTTAGTAGACAGATGCTTTCAGTTGATTCAAACTCACTTTATTAGCTTAAACTCTCGTAATAAATAAATATGTAAGTATATAAAAACCGAAGAATACATTAAGTTCTAGTCACCAAAACAAAAAAATTAAAATTCTCTAAATTTAAGAACAGAAACCAAAAAACTAAAAATACATTTCATCTGAAAATGATTTTTAATATTAAATTATGTTATCATTATTTTCTTTACAAACTGCAAACTGTTATACTGCACGTAATTCAAAAAGATGAGAACCAATGTTTCTTACACATTTAAATTACATTCTTGACAATTAATTCTTGTATCGATACTATATTTTTCCCTATTTAAATAGATTCTTATTATACGAGGGTCGTTTGAAAAGTCCGTGCAAAATCAGAGAGATAGCACTACTGGCGCGTATCGAGGTTATGTTTAGTTAGTAGCATCTCTTGGAAGAACACACACCAAGTTTCAGCCAGATCGGTCGATTTCTTTGTGTTTGGCATTCGTTTGAATCGAGGAAGTCGAGTGATTTTCAAAAAATGGACGAAAAAGAATTTCGTGTGTTGATTAAACACTACTTTATGAAAGGCAAAACGCCTCAGGAGACTAAAGAGAAGCTTGATAAACATTATGGTGACTCTGCACCTTCGATTAGAACAGTTTATAAGTGGTTTCAAAATTTTCGGAGTGGCCATATGGGCACAAGTGACGCTGAACGTTCTGGACGCCCTGTTGAGGTTACTACTCCAGAAATCATTGATAAAATCCATGATATGGTGATGGATGACAGAAGAGTGAAGGTGCGTGAGATTGCTAGTGCTGTGGGCATCTCGAATGAACGGGCACATAATATTTTGCATCAACATTTGGACATGACAAAGCTATCCGCAAGATGGGTGCCGCGATTGCTCACGCTTGACCAAAAACGAAATCGTGTGAAGTGTTGCAAGGACGGTTTGCAGCTGTTCCAGAAGAATCCGCAGGACTTTAAGCATCGTTTCGTCACTGTGGATGAAACATGGATACATCACTACACTCCTGAGACCAAAGAACAATCTAAACAATGGGTTACCAAGGGGGAATCTGCGCCAAAAAAGGCGAAGACCGTTCCTTCGGCCGGAAAGATTATGGCGACTGTCTTTTGGGATTCGCAAGGAATAATCCTCATCGACTATCTGGAAAAGGGTAAAACTATTACAGGTGCATATTATTCATCGTTATTGGACCGTTTGAAAACCGAGCTGCAAGAAAAACGCCCACGATTGGCCCACAAAAAAGTCCTTTTCCATCACGACAACGCACCAGCTCACACCTCAGCAGTTGTGGTCGCAAAATTAATGGAAATAGGGTTCCAACTCGTTTCACATCCCCCCTATTCTCCAGACTTGGCTCCCTCGGACTACTATTTGTTCCCCAATATGAAGATATGACTGGCGGGAAAAAGATTTTATTCAAACGAGGAGGTGATTGCAGAAACGAATGGCTATTTTTCAGACTGGGACAAATCCTATTATTCGGAAGGGATCAACAAACTAGAGCAGCGTTGGACGAAGTGTATAAGCCTAAAAGGAGACTATGTTGAAAAATAAAAAAGGTTTACCCCAAAAAAATTAAGTAGTTTTTATTTTTGCACGGACTTTTCAAACGACCCTCGTATTTATACTTGACAATCTTAAGTTGTGCAATTCCTGCAGGAAGTCGCTGTTGCTGCAGCTTGTTGGTAATTGCAATTCCACTTTCACTATACAATAGGGACAGAATACACTTACACTAAATTCACGTATAAAAGCACACCAAGGTGCCTACACTGCACACTCTGGGGCTATCTTCTCTTGGAGATAGCTAAATCCAAGATACTCCATAGTATTATTAATTTGGAATAATCCAATTGAATATATATACTCATTATATTTTTATTCATTTCAAAATCCATCTTGATTCAAAAGTGGAAAAGCACTGAACCTAATTGACTACATCCATTAGATTTCTTAGAATATGTGAGCCAAAGAGTGTGCACCTTCATCAGTAGCTGGGTGAGACTGAGGGTGGTTAGCATGGAAAGTCCGCCATTGCGGATATATAGGATATAATACACTATCAGTCAAGCAGTGTCCCTACTGTTTGCCAACGCAGAGAAATGAATCCAGATCACAACAATTCCCTAAGGTGCAATATACTGGATCCCTCCAATAACTCCCACTCTGCCTTAGAGGGACTTAGATACGGACAATGTGACTCCCTTCCAGAGCTCTTTACTTTAACTAAACCCATTTTTAACTTTTTCTTTCTGAGTGGGAGAGGACATTGCAGCGATGGTTTTTAATTCGTTATTCTGTTGGTATATGAAGGAAACATTCCATTTCCTAACATCTGGATAGCTTTAGATAGAAGTTTTTGATTTTGATTTGTTTTTAATAAATTCTTCATTAAATTCCGCTAATACTGAATAAATTCCGCTTCTTAACATTTTTAAATTTCCAGTCCAGAAAACCCCTATAAAAGAGGCCTAATTTTATAAATAAATTTAGAATTGTCGGTTGATCTATTCGGACCAAAAAACGGTTTACAAGACCTTTCAAGAAATATCAAACTATTGGAGTTGTTTTTTTTTGAGTTGTGATGATGAAATCGTGATATTGCCAAACGTGTTGTTTTGTAATAACAATTTCTAGCAAAATTTTCAAAAATATTGATATAATAAAACACGAAGATTTATTATAATAAATCAATAAGTAAAATGCACAATCCAGAGATCTCTGATTCTATTCAAACCATCTGCCTGGAATATGGTTTTTCTTTTGTATCTTGTTTTTTGTTTCACTTTCAAAATGTTATTGAGATGTACGCCAAATTTCTACAAAATACTTGACAATTGGTAACACTGACTTCCTCACAACGAATCACATAAAACCGATCACACTCAGTTCATAACCAGACAAGACAGAAGACAAAAGACACCAAACCTATAATGATGTAAAATACATTGTAATTTAGGTAAATCATTTTGTAAATTACATTACTTTATACAAAAGTCACTTCAATACAATTTTTGTAATTTTAATACATTGTAAAAGCCCTGAAGATGACCTAGTTCACAGGTCGAAAGCTCGGCATAATAAAGAAATATCATGACTGGAACTGACATTATTTCCTTTTTATCCTATTGTTATAGAGTTCATTTAAAAGAAAAATCTTTCAACTCTTTGACAGGACGAATAAATAAAATCAATCAAAAGGAGTCTGGCTGAATAGCGTCGAGGTGGACCCACATAATCTGTAACGATGGTGAGGAAAATCTATTGAAAAAGACGAAGGCAATAAGGGAGTTCTTTGTGTTTTCGTGTGAGTCTATTATAAGGGAGATGCATTTGTAAAGGAAAATATCTAATGATTTGTCGACAAAGCTAAATCACGTGCTCTCAGCTTCTTATTACTTCCTGCGGCGACGTGAGCAGTAAGCATCTTTGTATGTTTGTATGTGTACTCACACTTATATTATTGCACACAGAAATATGATTGTGTAATGGTGAGTGTTAGCATTGGTCGGAGGGGGATAGCAATGCGTGTTGTGTCGGCTAGTATGATGTTTGTATGTGTCCCGTACAAAAGTCCTGGTGGCCATTTTGGTCGTTGGCACCAACAAATGACTTGCGGACGTGCCACTAACTCTCGATGTACGCCCGTATCTCGGATTTATACCCCTTCCACGATAACTACGTCACAATCATTCTATAACTGTCCATTTTTATTTTTATTTTTATTTTTTACTTCCCCATCAAAAACAGTTTTCTCAGCTGAAAAAAAAGTATCCCCAATCAATTTATTGCTATAAAAAGCTTTTTATAAAATTGAACTGCCAAATTCACTTTTCATTCGGATTACTTTCAAAAAATTTAGAATTCAATATTCATTTTTACGGAGTAGGAGCCAGCTCAGCGCTTTTACACCCTGGGCTACACCGGAAACGCCTGTTTCTTACCCAGCTGCCTGTTCTTAGATTTATTTTCATCTGCTACAGATTAGCTTGGCCAGTGTAATTGATGCTACGATGTCCTATGTGTAATTAAGTTAATCAACCCAGCTAAACTATAGACAAGTACAAAACTCTTCATCAGTTTCCGCACAAATTGCAGACTCGCCTTCAATCCCACCCTACCAAATAAAACTCCAACCCCTAAAAATGCCAGAGTTGAGCCTCCGTCGGCACTCCTGTCCTTCTTTGACAACAGTTTCTTTTCACAGCCACTGGTTCGCTACCTTGTTCATGGACAAACCATTATCATGGAACCAAAACACTAGAATTAAAAGACAATCCATGGACAAATCGTGTCAAATTTTTAATTGGAAGCACTGAAGAAACTAAAAAGACTACTATAAAAACTGTATGATGAAAAATATCTATATGGACCAACAGACTAGAACTCTAGATCGCAGCTAAATAGACAAACATACGGACAATACAGATATTTCAATCTAAAATACTACGACAAATAGTTGATACCTCCATTCTATGCTACAATCCTGACACTACACATCAATCTGGACATTCCCGTTACGCAAAGTAACTAACCAAGGAAAAATACCAGAAATATCATCCAACATTTTCCTAATCCTTTCGCCCAGTCTCTCGCCTCTTCTACCATTCCCAGACAATCCCCTAAGCCGACTGAAGCTCCAGTGGTTCCGAGACCTCCTTTAGGACTGATAACTAATGAGGTATCAAGTCGAGAGTGATACCAGCAGGCAGTCCCTCTGGTACTAAAGACTAACAGATTCCTCTCTTCATCTGATCTACTTATTTTGTACCTACCAAAATAGATTTGAAATTCTAAAACACAAAGAAAAATACCCAATTTAACATTGTATGAAACATTAATATACATAACAACTATATTGCTTCCTTTGAAATAAATTTTTCCTAAATGAACTGTTGAAATTTTATTTTTTTTAAAATGAGGTAGTAATTTTAAAGATGATTACTCAAAACAATACAATTTTAGAATGTAATTCCTATTCAGGGTAATTTTAAAACTCTCAAACCAATTCCTAATCCTAACTTCTGCTAAAATTCCAATTTATGTCCTTTGATTCTTCTCCAATTTTCATTTAAATAGTAACAATGTCAATTATTCTTTATTAAAGTGTATTAGGCGATTGCAAATTTTATGATTCAAACAAAATGTAACTTATGAAGATGTTACAACATCCTGAATTTGTAATTTCTTAAAGAATTCCGCCTTTTTAGATTTATAGAATAAAATATTCCCACTACCAGATCGCTATTTCGCCATACTTTAATTATTCTATTACGCGTTACGCATTTCAAAAAAATTAAATTAATAAAAAATAAAAAAATGTTCACAGTGAAACTAAAAACATTACTTCAGCAGACTCTGAGACTATAATCTTCTCCACCTGACGTCTTCTTTAAGACTCAGATATCCGCTCTTCTCTGAGGCATTTTTCTTTATGTAACGTGTTGTCTTTACAAACCTACTTTCGCCAATTGTTCTTTACCGTACATATAACCCTGAGATTATAGCCGCCCAGAGGCTTTTTCAGTGCACTGCCGGCCTCTGGATAGTGTGTTCTCTCATTACAGATAACCCTGTCCATCACCGGATGTTGAGTTGTCAAGAAAATCCAAGGAAGAGATCTTGTGGGGCCCAGCCGCTGGATTCGAACCCGTGATCTTCGCGTTGGTATCTAGTAATCGCTCATCACTCAGAAAATTCCTTCCATATACGAGGGTCGTTTGAAAAGTCCGTGCAAAGTCAGAGAGATAGCACTACTGGCGTGTATCGAGGTTATGTTTAGTTAGTAGCATCTCTTGGAAGAACACACACCAAGTTTCAGCCAGATAGGTCTATTTCTTTGTGTTTGGCATTCGTTTGAATCGAGGAAGTCGAGTGATTTTCAAAAAATCGACGTGTGTTGATTAAACACTACTTTATGAAAGGCAAAACGCCTCAGGAGACTAAAGAGAAGCTTGATAAACATTATGGTGACTCTGCACCTTCGATTAGAACAGTTTATAAGTGGTTTCAAAATTTTCGGAGTGGCCATATGGGCACAAGTGACGCTGAACGTTCTGGGCGCCCTGTTGAGGTTACTACTCCAGAAATCATTGATAAAATCCATGATATGGTGATGGATGACAGAAGAGTGAAGGTGCGTGAGATTGCTAGTGCTGTGGGCATCTCGAATGAACGGGTACATAATATTTTGCATCAACATTTGGACATGACAAAGCTATCCGCAAGATGGGTGCCGCGATTGCTCACGCTTGACCAAAAACGAAATCGTGTAAAGTGTTGCAAGGACGGTTTGCAGCTGTTCCAGAAGAATCCGCAGGACTTTAAGCGTCGTTTCGTCACTGTGGATGAAACATGGATACATCACTACACTCCTGAGACCAAAGAACAATCTAAACAATGGGTTACCAAGGGGGAATCTGCGCCAAAAAAGGCGAAGACCGTTCCTTCGGCCGGAAAGATTATGGCGACTGTCTTTTGGGATTCGAAAGGAATAATCCTCATCGACTATCTGGAAAAGGGTAAAACTATTACAGGTGCATATTATTCATCGTTATTGGACCGTTTGAAAACCGAGCTGCAAGAAAAACGCCCAAGATTGGCCCACAAAAAAGTCCTTTTCCATCACGACAACGCACCAGCTCACACCTCAGCAGTTGTGATCGCAAAATTAATGGAAATAGGGTTCCAACTCGTTTCACATCCCCCCTATTCTCCAGACTTGGTTCCCTCGGACTCCTATTTGTTCCCCAATATGAAGAAATGGCTGGCGGGAAAAAGATTTTATTCAAACGAGGAGGTGAGTGCAGAAACGAATGGCTATTTTTCAGACTTGGACATATCCTATTATTCGGAAGGGATCAACAAACTAGAACAGCGTTGGACGAAGTGTATAAGCCTAAAAGGAGACTATGTTGAAAAATAAAAAAGGTTTACCCCAAAAATTTAAGTAGTTTTTATTTTTGCACGGACTTTTCAAACGACCCTCGTATAACGCTATTAGTAAGTTTATTGTTTATCATCAAAATTTAAACTATTTAATGCGATTTACACTAATTAAACTACGGATATAAAATGGGGAAAGGTTTTGGCTTGCAAGTGAAGGGGTTTTAATTTAAATTAATGGAGAGATAGTTATGAATGGACCAAGTTATTAAAATTTAAACCATTAAACTTGAAACACCGTTTTTTAAATTCTATTTAAGTAATTATATAATTAGAAAGCGCAAAACGGTTAGACAGAATGGTTGAACACGAGCTAAGAATGAATGTTGATTTAAGATTACATTGCTACAAGCGAATGGTTGATAGATAAATAAATCTTTATCGTAAATATATACAATAAATACATACATGAAGTGCCAATGTATAATAAATACATTATAACCTTCATAACAATGGTATGTGTAAAGCATAAGATTTAAAGAATAATGAATGCAAGGAAAGAGAAGGAAAAACCTGCAGCTAGTGCAGAAAGTTAAAACGGAGTATGTGTCTTTTGTGCCTGCATGGTATAGAATGATCATAAAAGGCTATGTCGCGGCAGAATGGATTAAAGTGACAGTCTAGGATGGAAAGGAGTTTCAGCAGACGATTTTGGATATATGAGTGTACGGGGATAATGGATGCAGTCGCATGAAGGGAGTCAATTTCAATGCGTCGAGGAGAGACTGTCACGAGTCTGAGAAATTTGTTCTGGAGTTTCTTGATGTTACTGCTACAAGTCAGGCTCCACCTAATGACTACTTTGTAGAGGAGGAGTTTTTTGGTCACAGTCAATTTGGAGTCACGTGAGAGTAGAGGAAATAATAGTCGTGTTGTCCAGTTTGCCTGCGTTTTCTTTGTCCTGAACGAGTGTCGTGAGATATTGAAAAAGGAGAAGAAACTGTCTTTGCCCTTAAAAGCTGAACTTTCGCCGATACAAGTGTCAATGCAGTGATACCAGTGATGTGGTTTCTAACCTCAGATGTCACACGTGAACATTTATTTCTAGAAAAGAGATTAGCTCAGCTGGTAGCACGGTGTACCAAGTAACCCGGAAGTCCCGAGGTTCTAATCCAGGCGTCCTGGACTGCAGTGTTGCCTTTAGCGAAATAACACTATGCCAGAAGTCGGAAATGCACTGAGTAGGCTAGAGGCGCCGTTGTCTTTATAATATCTTGTGACAAAGTATAAAATGAAAATAAATATTTAAAAAAAATGTCTAAAATATGTAAACTTAATGATATTTAAAGCAATGATGTGTAAATATTAATAAGCAAAAAGCGCACTGTGCTTCTTAAGGAAAGTCCTAAATTTCGTTTTTGAGAAAACTGAAAAATACAGTAAAGTGATCTTTGATTGGCTGATTTTTTTCCGGCTCCAAAAGCATATTGTCTTTTTCGGCAATGTGGCACCAATACTAAATTTGATTTGTTTTTAAAGTTAGCTTAATAAAGGTCTGATAAATGGCTAAATATATTTCTGATATTTTACCCAAAAGTGATTGGTCACAGGCACACACCTTTAAATAAACATTTAATCGTTTCACTCAATAAATACCCACAGGGTCTTCGCTCACAACTCTAAGTATCTTCGTGTCTGTAAAGTCCACGGAAGAACTTGGCAAGTAGTTTACCTTCAATTCAAATCTATGATGGTGCCGCAGAAACTATTAAGCCCATGCTGGTTTATAAACTCACTGGTGTATTTGAATATTTAAGCTCCCTAAAGTTATAAGCGACATTTGTAAGCCTTTTACATATACCCTCCATGTTGCTCGATGCTGACTGTAATGGCCGCCTCTTTCTAATTAATTCAGTAATAAATTTACAGTAAAAATTAATGCTTATTTTTTAAATTTCTTCATTTTTTACGAGTTACTTTTATTTATTTATTTTTTTATCCACTATTCATGATACAAACAGCGTGCTGGTGCCATAAGTAACAACGATAGCCGTGATAAGTAGATGCAAACAATTGGATTAGTTACCCAGTGGTAACATTCTGAAACACTGAACTATCAGTCACTCTCATCACTAGAGAGGAGATCACGAGGCCACAGTCTTCTAAGACGTCTTGTTGGGTTGCCAGGAAGAGATCTAGTAGAAAGATTTTGAGCTAAAGGATTTTCGAGTGATTGTAGGTCGAAATGGAGTTTCCTGTATCGGGTTTTGGCGATTTGGGTGATAAAAGGAATGTTAAGATCTGTATAGTTCGGTTAGAGACGTAAAATGGATCGTTTACTGTGGATCGAAGTATTTCAGATTGTAGATATTGAATTCTTAGGAGATTAGTTCGTTTGGTTGAACCCCAAAGTTCTATCTGAATCGTCAATGGCCTCGAGACTTCCTTGATGGTCTGAAGATCATCATTATTAACACTTCATCTTGTAGAGAGTGTGCTACCACTGGGTAGTTTCTCTCCTCCTGCTCTTCACGCACCATCTATCTTCACTATTTTCTTATTTACTCATTATATACATATTTATACACAGATTTATACACAGACGTACGAGTAACAAGTACATATGTACACTTTACAATTGATGGTAAATTTGAAGATCCAGCTCAAGCAGGAAGTTCTGCAACATAACTGATATTCTACATCCGGGAGGCAGTCCTGCCTTATCCTTATCCTGATAAGATCCTACCAAGAAGCAATGTTGCCTCAACTTGGAAGGCTAACCATCGATCCCTCAAATGGATTATTTTTATTGAAGCGGAAAGATATTATGAGCAGCATTTCAGCAGAATGCCTGTTGATGAAGCTAATTATAAATGAATAAGATGTTTACATGCCAAATTGAAATTTTCAAATAAACAAATTGAATGGAGAGGAAATAATTGCAATTCCCTATTATTTTGTGTATTTTCTTGATCATTGTAAAATGATTAATTAGTTTTTGGAGAAGTTCTTTGTTTTATATGCTAATTTAAGAAATGGATTTTGAAATTTTGAAATTAAGGTTTTAATAACAAGTTTAGCCGCTTCATAGCACCTTCCTTCAAAATCAATTTACTTCGTTCGAGGCGGTTAGCATAGTCAGTGTACACCAACGTGGCCCACCGACAAACTGTTGAATTGAGAGAGTGGTTAGTTGATGAAGAACTAAGAGGGAAAGCTCTCCGAATTTGCATAATAGCATTTACAACTATTCATCTTCTTCCCCTCTCATATACACACAGATCCCCTCCTCCAACTCATTTATGTAGCTTGTTAAGTTGGAATCGATTGTGCTGGCCCTCCATCTAAGTCGCAACAACTTGGTTGGTGGTAGACTCTACCTGCTGATATATAAATAATGTCCTTTGGTGCAAGAACCTCTTCCAACTATATTAAGTTCTGAATTGAAGCTCCCCTGACGCTGAGTTCACTACATTTTACTCTGAAGGCTCGTTAAGTACCCAGGTAGATCCGTAGATTGTTTCTTATGATTATCTCACATTAGGGAGAAGTATTTTTACTTTACTTTTACATCCGTAGCACATTTCTATACATGCGAAGTTGTTATACAATGTTTAATAATAAATTATATAAAAATATATTTATTTACAACCTGTACATATACATATACATTAAGTAAATGTGATCATCCTGAATACGAGTATCCAGCGCCACAATTGGGAAGGCATGCTGAGAGGGTCCAGCCAACGCTGGAACTCTCTAGGGGTTGGAAGGAAGTTTAGGAAATTGGTAAAAGGTCGCGGGGCGAATGTCGTTTCAGGCGCCGTGGAGGTCTGTCGGGATGGGTTGTTGTGGATAAGGCTTGTGCTGTGAGATTAGGATGTGCGGTTAGGTTATTATGGAAATTAAAGAAGTCGAGAATGTATTAGGTCATTGACAAAAGGGATACTGAGGTCTGTATGGAGGGCTAAATTGGATACACAATAAGGAGCGTTGACGATTTGCCGAAGGATTTTACATTGAAAGGATTGGATTCTTTGGATGATGGAAGGTTTCGCAGAGCCCCACAGCTCAGCTCCTTAGGTCCAGAGAATAATAAATAGGATGAAAAAATAACTGCCAGTTTCAGTCACGATATATTAAAAAAAAAAGACTGTACCAACACTCTTACGACACTAAACTAAAGAAGCACTTACACAGCACAGAAAATCATCACACTTTCCATTTCCCAAATAAAAAGATACTTAAATCAGAAACCAAAATACCAAAAAAATGAAAGTGCTAGAAATGAAATATAATACATATCAAAGACAGAAAACTGTCTAAATTTCAGAATTGACACCAACAATTTAAACAAGATATACCTACGCCAACTTACTACAGATTACTTGACAATTGGCAACACTGACTTTCTTACAACCAAACACAATCACACACAGACCGATCACACTCAGTCCATGAACAGACAAGACAGAAGACACACCAACCCTTTCATGATGTAAAATATTGCTTTGTAAATAATTTTGCGAATTTCGTTACATTATACATATTCATTGTAATAATGTAATATATTTATTGTTAACACACTGTAAATATGTTCTACAGCCCTTAAGATGACCTAGTCTCTCAGGTTGAAAGTTCGGCATAATAAAATTATATCATGACTGAAACTGGCAGTTATTTTTTCATCCTATTGAAGCTATGAATCAGCCACCAAAAATAAGGAACAATAATTAATAATAAACGTTATACAATAATAATTTTTTTTTTTTTTAATTTTATTTGCCATTTACTATCTACAAAACAAACAATGCAATCAGCAAATCCGATGAATGATGCTATGGACGTGATTGGCTGGAGGAGAGAAGCTGCCCACCGGCAACACTCCCGCTTGAGTTGGTCATCAATCCATGAGATGGTCGCGGGGCCAGCAACGCCTCAGCCGCCGTGGGGGGTTGTCCGGAATAGCTATGGAGGCGAGATTTTGGATTAGAGGATTAGAGCATAGAGAAAGAGAGTTATGGAATTTTCGGTATTTAGTTTTAGCTGTTTCAGTCACGTAGGGTATGTTGAGATCTTCATGAAGAGAAGAGTTTGAAACGTAGAATGGAGCATCTGTAATTTGGCGGAGAATTTTTGATTGAAAGGCCTGGATTTTTTGTGAGTTTGAGCGTTTGGCTGAACCCCACAGCTCGAGTCCATAAGTCCACATTGGTCTAAGTATGGTGTTGTATAATAGTCGTTTATGTTCTATTGGAAGCTTCGACCGTCTGCCAATTAGTCTTAGTAACAGTTTATTCCGTTTGTTGAGTTCCAGTCTTTTTAGTTTAGTATGCGGGTTCCATGTTAGTCGTTTGTCGATATACATCCCAAGGTAGCGAACCAAATTTGCAGGAGAAAGAGGTACAGAGTTAAAGCTGACTGGTGGAGAAGTACGGCGTCGCAGAGTAAAAGTGATGTTTTGACACTTCTGAGAGTTAAATTTTAATCGCCATTTTTTGGCCCAAGGTTCAAGTATGTCTAAGTGTGTCTGTAAGTGAGTGGAAGCTGTTACAGGGTCGGAACTGGAAGCAAGAATGGCGGTGTCGTCAGCGTAAGTGCATAGTATTGTGTTAGTGTGAGTCGGTATGTCTGCTGTATATACAGTATAGAGAAGAGGACCAAGTATACTACCTTGAGGGACGCCGGCTAGAGCGGGAGAGTAATCAGGAGTGGCAGAGCCACAACTAACCTGAAAGAAACGGTCTGTAAGATAAGATTTCATAATTAAGTAGTAAGTAGAAGGAAGATTTCTCTTTAACTTCCACAACAGCCCCAGATGCCATACCCGATCAAAGGCTTGAGCCACATCAAGGAAGGCCCCGGAGCAATATTGTTTCCGTTCGAGAGAAGAAGAAATGGCGTCCACTACTCTATGGCATTGGTGTATGGGACTGTGTTGTTGACGAAATCCAAACTGATGAGAGGGGATGACATTTGCAGTTTCAAGAATAGGACAGATGCGTTTTAGCAATAATTTTTCCAACAGTTTCCCCATGGTCGGTAACAGACTGATGGGCCGGTATGAGGATGGAAGATGAGAAGGTTTGTTCGGATTGGGAATCATTTTTATGACTGAAAATTTCCATAATGCCGGAAAGTATGTAGTTCTTAGTACTGAGTTAAAGATGTAGGTGAGATATACTATTGCCTTTTGTGGTAGATGACGAAGAATTTCTGAAGTTATTAAGTCAAAGCCCGGAGATTTTTTCTTTGGTAATGATTTTATTAAATATTTTACGTCAGAAGGAGTGAACGCTTTTGGAGGGAGTCAGAGAGGCAAGGCGGTATCTAAGTCGGTTAGTATTTCAGCAGAGTGTATGTCGTCACTAATGTCTGGATGAGGTGTGAATATGTTGCTCAGGTGGTCTTTGAATTCTATGGCTTTTTCTAAGTCTGATTTCGTCCATGTTCCGTCATTACGTCTTAAAGGAGAAGGAACAAGTTTGTAAGAGAGTAGTCGTTTGGTAGCGGTCCAGAGTGATTTGCGGTCAGATGCCAGGGAGGTAACATATTCTTCGTATTTCAGGGATCTGAAGTTTTGAAGTTCACGTTTTAACCGTCTAGTCAGTCTGTTGTAATTCAGTCTGTCACTCGGGTAGTGAGTACGTTGCCATACTGCTCGAGCTCGTCGTTTTTCTCTTATTAGCATTCTGATTAAAACAGGAAGGTTACGTGTTCGGGATTCGGTCTTGTAGAAAGTTTGTTTGGTAGAGTCCCAAATGGAAGTTTGTATTGAAGTAGTTAGAAAGTTAGTTAGTTTTTTTTTTTTTTTTTTTTTTTATATAATAATAATAAAAAAAATTAATTCTTTGCTATTATATCATAGTATGTCACAAACTTGAGGATTTGCAGATCATTGTACGGATATCTATGCCAAAAACCGGTAACATTACATGCCAGCCAGCTGTGTCAGATTGGTCGTTCCCCGAGCCAAGGGCAGAAAGAAGTTTGGTCGACATTAAACAACTATTTCATGCACAAATTAGACAATTTCAAAAGATATTTCCAAGATCGTGCTAAGGAATCATTTGTTGAAGAAAAGTTATGTAGCGCTGATGGTGAAGCCCATGTCTGTTGAATTTAAGTGCCCTCTATCAAGGGAGACACGGAGTCAACTGCTGAAGATTCCTACTGGATAGCTGGAGGTCTGGTGAAACATGTGATAAAACTCGGCCGATTCGCACATGACCTGAGTCTAATATATCCCGAGAAATGTGCATCGAACGCTTGGCTCAGGCGTGGTAAAAAAAAATGAAGGTTCATTCAAGGCGACCAGTTAAGTCAGACTCATGTCAAATTAAAAGAATGGGGAAAATGATACGGCATTTCCTCAGCTTACGGACTAAAAACAGAGAGTCCTGGAACATCCTAGAAAAACCACCAGCGGAGGCTGACCCAGCATATCAATCAAACTATATCATTAACGTCGTCAACTGATAGCTTAAGAAGTTGGCTTAAAAAAGGGGTGTATGACCCCGATTTTGGGTCCTACATCCCACGCGAGTGGCAGTATAAAACTTACTAGCCGCCTAGTGGCTAGACCAACTAAGAGTTCGTACTTGCGCAACTATCATCACGCTTTTGCCCGAAAGTCTTCTACGCTAGAACGTCCTTCGCAGTACGACTGGCGACCGTCTGTATCACACTGGGAGAACTAGCTTTGAAGCAAGTTACATTTTAATACACATATAAACAGTTTCATCAATTATATTCCCCAAAAAGGTACGGATTTAAAATTTTTCAATCTGATAAAAAGAAAAAGGTTATTGGAAAGTTCTGAATAAAATAGCAGAAATAAAGAAGCGTAAAAGCAGAGATTTCCATCAGCAAATAGGTTCAATAAAACTAGCTACAAATCTAGCCCGTTTACATTTTTAATTATAGCTATGGATTTCTCGTTTTCAGTTTCTTTTTGAAAAATAAATATCTCTGTTACAAATATCTCAGAAATAGAACAAACAGAAAAAAAGAAGCAGGTGATGTAAAAAAAACGGAAATATCAGAATATATGTTAAAGTTCATATCAGGTTATTGATGAAAGGTAATTATTGGCCACGAATGACTGTTAACCCAGTAGGTGATCTATTACTAAAACAAAGATAACTCACTTTTACCTTTTACCTTTGTGTTTTATGTGTTGGTTTGTGCGTGCGTAACACAAACTTTTTTCTTTTTTAATCAATAAAAGAGTTCAAGCTGTGAATTTCCGATGACCGCAGTGATTATATGTTGAAGTCCAGGCAGTTCGAGGAAATAAATAAATTCAACAAGATTTCCAGGGTTCGAATCCAGCTAATGGCCCTTAGATTTTCTCTTCCCAAGAGCTTCTTATAGTTCACTGTAAGGAATGTATCAAAAGAACACTGGAAAAAGCTCCGGGCGCCAATAACCTCAGATTTTGACGCACTTAAATTACAAAATAAAATTTAAAAAATGTATCTTTTGGCTTCTTTCCTTTTTCAAGTCATCCAGTCTCGAAGGCCTTCCTATATTTTTCAACTCCTTAAGTTTAAATCCTCCATCCATTTTCGTAATACTAGATCTCGCTCATCCGATCTCTATGTTCCCTCTCACCGTACCTCATCCTTTGACAAATCCTTCCTAATACGTGCTACCTCTCTCTGGAACTCCTTACCATCATCTGTCCGCTATGCTCCTACCCTATCTATCTTTAAATCCCGTCTATTCAGTTATCTCCTTTCTATTCAGCTTCCTCCGAAATTCTAATTGTTTTAATTTATTTCCTTAATTTCTGCTATTATTTTTATTTTCACTTTTTGTAAATACTTATTTATTTATTTATTTTCTGTATAATCACAGGCCAAACTGTTAAGGCCTCTATTTGTTCCTGTATTTATTCTTAGGGGACAATTGTCCCAAAATAATAAATTTATTTTCTATTCTATTCTATTCTATCATTCGGTTGATCAAAATATCACTCAACATTAATGTAGCTCATTTAGTAGCATTACTATTTCTATTACTATTAAACTACGATTTTATTTCGACAGCATAATACCTGTAACTGTAACTTATTATGGACAGAATCAATCCCATAACCGTAACTAACTTCGACTATCAATCAGCAGCATAAGACCTCCACAATAGTTTAAAACCTAGCTCTAATGCATCCTGAACACTGGGTCTACCTATTTTTCCAAATATTACCTTAAATAAACAATTAACCCCCAAATTGTAACTTTAGCACCAATGATTAACTTCAACGACTTACACGTTACAAAAATAAATAAATGTTTTGCTATATTTGGTGAATAAAATGATTTATTCAAAAGTTTGACAATATTAGGCCAGGGAAATTTAATGGCAGGCCGCAAAGAACTTAGCAACGGTAGGTGCACTGTCGGTCTAGAATTAACCATAATGAGACTGCCTGCGATTCTATTTCATTCATGATTCATTAGGCCAAAATGAGTCGTATCAGGCACTAGAAACAAGTTCGGGTCTTTAACGTGGAGTTACCAACTACCATGGTACTGGGATAGACTTGTACATCGCAGGCTCTATGTATAAACGTCTCCAGGGTAAATGCTCTTAAGAAATACGCAAATAACTCTCTGATCATTTTAGATCAGGGTTCCCCAAACTTTTTACACAGGGGGCCAGTTCACTGTCCCTCAGACCGTTGGAGGGCCGGACTATAAAACAAACTATTTTAAAGTAAAAAAAAACAAAACGGGAACAAATGGAATATTTCAAATAAAGAACAATTAAATTTAAATCAACAAACTGCCCAGTATTTCTGTGGGAATTGTGGACCTGCTTTTGGCTGAGATGATCAATGCCCGGTTTAGTTATAGTGCTTTGCCTTTCTTCTGCTGTTATTTTACACTGTTTTCGGAGCCGTAACGCGTGCATTCCGCGTCATCGGAAGTAGTACCGTACCTGAGCGACGCAGCGCTTTGCGGCATCGCCACATATAGTGCTCCTCTCACTGGCCACCAATGAAAGAGATGCCCCTTCCGGAAGTGCGGCGGGGGCCGGATAAATGTCCTCAGGGGGACGTTCTAGATTGTCATTCTTTGAGTTAAGGGCTGGTTGCAATCAATTTAAATAGTTCAATTATATACTCGTATGTTTCAAGCGGATATTACTCCATTTTCCCTGTGTAGTTTTCATTTCTCAGTTTACACTCATAGCAAAAACAATAATTATATTTTAAAAAATAATCATTTTTCCAGAATATAACTTTAAATGAATATTTAACAGTTAAATTTAATTAGTGAAGCATACAAATTACGCGATATATTTATCATAATTATTATTAGGTCGTGGGGTGAATATTGCCATCATAATGGATGCATGACAATAGACACAATGAGCGACTGTTTAACATATTGCATCTATTTAGGATTGTTGCAGAATTCTCTAGCACAAAGGCCAATTGTATCGCAAACACATACACAAATATAGATATATGCTTATGTAACCTCAACTATTATGAATGTTGGTCACATATAATTAAGTATAACGGAAATGATGTTGGTAATTAGGCTAAATGTCTTCCATTCTAAGTTGTCTCTCTCTCTTAGAGTGTTGCATTCAAAGGAGCATATCCATTCTGGCGTGTGTATTAAAGTTGCACTGAAATTGTAGATCAGGGCGGTCCCTTTGAGTTCACCCATTGATTAGAGATAAATTAAGTATGTACATGGTTACGCTAATGTTGGGGTGTTAATAATACTTGTGTCTGACCTTTCTGAAGACTTAAGGTTCCCGCCTCATTTCAACTTTGGTTCTCGGTGAAAAGTTTGCCGAAATCGCAGTATCCACAATTACTTCTTCTTTATTCATCCCCTGCCTTGTCGATTTATGGTAACTTGTGGTTACCACAATCTGGTAACGATTCTCTGACATGCCCCTAGAAATGAGCAGTTGCTAATGTATCAGCATGGAAATGGGGGCGTCTACTTCATAAATGTTTTGGAACTTCTTGAAAAGTCTCCGTAAACATGGAGAGAAAATGAGGAGATTCATATTTAAGCATTAAAAGAAGTTGAATTCCAAAAATTGTTACGGTAAAATCCACGGACAACCCTAGGAGCGGGCCAACAGTGACGGTATAAGGACTTATTCCATTGAAGGATTGACCGTAATTCTGAATTTCATAAACCTTTATCTGGGCTAAAAGGGGGAAAAAGTCATCTCAAAAACATCTAGAGAAGATTTTTGGGAATAGGAAACGGAGCAAACGGAGTTAGGAAGCTGAAATCTAAGACTGCTGCTTCCGTCTCTTCTAAGCACTTCCCTAGCCCAATCCTTGCAATTCTTAGTGAAGGATGGTTGGAAAAAGTGATAAGGCTTTGGAGAGTGATCATTCTAATACGCTGGCTCCGCCTTCTCTCTTTCTAGAGATAAGATGGACATTGTAGATACATTTGTTCTTCCTGCGGAAGTGGAGGTAGAAGTCGACACCAGGGAACTGTTATCCCAAACTTCTCCCAGTATGTTTAATGGTTAAAGATTTTTTTTTATCCTACTTAGAATACTCCTAAACTTCAAATTTGGGGCTAATTTTTAGAATATTCGGAGAGGGTTTTATGGAGATATAAGGGACAACAGCGAGAACAACCAATCATCCCTTACTTCGTAGAACTTCCTCACCAAAGCTTGGTACCCTTCCAGCTTATCCAGAGAGTAGTTATTCATGATATTACCGCCTCCTACGTCTCTTTCTAGAACGTGCTAGAGAACCTAGGAGAGTTTACAAGTGGATGCAGCTGAAACTCATCTGGCACCAGTGTATCATTGGCATTAGTAGGTCGCAGTGAAGAACTTGCCACAAAACAAATTAGAACCGGAATTAAAACAACAAGAACTGATAGAGAAAATTAAGAGGTGAATTTCGAACGGCCAAAACTCAAAAATACGAAAGCTCTGACTTGAGAATAACACTGATCACATATAAGGGAAATAGTAACAGAAATATCTTCATTTCCAGAACCAGTTAAAAAGAGAGATTGTATTTACCTAAGTAGTCACTCCACGGAGATCCATTACAGCTTACCATATAAGAAATTCATTCAGGAGAAAAGTAACAGTCACGCCATCGTAAGATGAAATTAAACACAAAAACATTTGGTAGATAACAGCACAGAGACATGGAAAAAACTGGATTATAGGTGTGCATCAGGCTTAACACTCATTCGGGCACTAAATATCTCAATGCGTCTCATGTTTCACTTCTCAGTTGAAGAGTACTTCAACTCTTGTGATCCTGTTACAACATACCTCCTACTTAATGCTACACAAACAACCCAATAAAATAGTTACCACACTTACATTCATCGCTGAATACGAGCTTTAGGTATTTTTTTTAAACATGAATAATAATTTAATACATTATATGGAAAAATTGTATTACTAAAATGTCACCTCTTCTTGTCTTCTTTTTTTACAAAAATGGACCAAAATTGTCGTAAAGCTTGCGTTCCATTTTGATTTAACTACCAAATCTTAGACAAGAAAAAATTAAACTTGTGTTATTGGGCAATACGCTAGTTGAGAAGCGTATGTAGCGTGCGATTCAAATGACACTTCTCGCTGCGTGGCGCTTATTGAGGCGATTTAACAACCACGCCTACCACTCCAAAACTGTTAATTATGGCTAATAACTGTTGGTAATTATGGTTAAATAAAGTAATTAGTTTAGATATAAAAGAGTATATAATAACTATTCAAATACTCGTATAATTAATTAATGAAAATGTAATCCAATTAGAAAATATAATACCCTTTGAGATTATTTATTTTTTTAAATATTTTATTAAATGAAAATGTTAATGTATTTTTTATATTTTTCTGTAATATTACTACAAGCTTATGTATACGATACATATTCCCTGTATATATGTACATAAAGTAGAATAATGTTTAATTTTTCATCAGATATGCACAGAAAAAAATAAGATTAACATTAATAGACATCCGACACAATGGACTGTCTGACGATATTCATATTTCTCTTATATACAGGGTGACCAAAGTTATATGCTCCACCCACTTTTTTTTTAAACGGCGGGAAATTTCGAAAAAATAAAAAACACGTATTTAATCATTTTTAGTCTAGTTTATTTTCAGTGAATGACCCATTTTTTTAAACCCCTGTATCTCGAGATATAGCACCCAACTTTTGTTTTTCAAATGGAACGTTATATTTTTTGTTGCATATTTTTGTAGTATTTGAGCTCCTAAAAACAACAAAAAAAATTTTTTTGAAATAGGTTAAGTTTTTCAAAAGTTATGGTAATTTAAAATATGAAAAACAAAGTTCAGTTTACTGTCAAAATTACGTTATTTTTTTGAAGAAGCTGTTCAAACTGGGCCACCATCAACGTATAGGCAAGCCAAAGCTCTGGACTTCCACGCTTTGCTTGTAGCAGCACTTATGGTGGCAAAGTCAAGATCTAGGCAGGCTAAAGTTATTCCGCGTTCAGGTTGGTCTTTCTATAAACGTTTGGTGTGGAGTTTTAGGAAATCAACTAATCGGCCCATACTTCTACAGAGAGAACTTAACTGGTGAAAGGTATCCAACTTTTTTTTTCAGAGACATTTTGCCAGTTCTGCTTGAAGATGTTCATCTACAACGTCGGCTAGATATGTATTTTCAACAAGATGGTTGCCCGGCACAAAATGCGAGAGTGGTTCGAGGTTACCTGGACAAAAATTTCCATGAAAAGTGCTTAGGAACTCATTTTCTCATCCAATGGCCACCTCGATCTCCGAATTTAACCCAAATGGACTATTTTTTTGGGGGATACCTAAAAAATAAAGTGTGAAGTATCCTTAATCTCGTGGCTTCAGTCGAAGATCTGGAACATCGAATAACTCTAGCCTGCCTAGATCTTGACTTTGCCACCATAAGTGCTGCCACAGAGTCCAGAGCTTTGGCTTGCCTATCCGAACAGCTTCTTTAAAAAAAATAACGTAATTTTGACAGTAAACTGAACTTTGTTTTTCATATTTTAAATTACCATAACTATTGAAAAACCTAACCGATTTCAAACAATTTTTTTTTATTTTTTTTAGGAGCTCAAATACTACAAAAATATGCAACAAAACTTTTAACGTTCCATTTGAAAAACAAAAGTTGGATGCTGTATCTCGAGATACAGGGGTTTAAAAAAATGGGTCGATCACTAAAAATAAACTAGACTAAAAATGATTAAACACGTGTTTTTTATTTTTTCGAAATTTCCTGCCGTTTACAAAAAAAGTGGGTGGAGCATATAACTCTGGTCACCCTGTATATACGCATTTTATGTTTAAAATATGAAGTTTAGAGACAAATTTTTTTATTAGCAAAACATTTATTTCTATTCTATAGAAACGTGAGTTTGAAGAGATAGATCCTTAGTTCGAATCCCGCTTGTAGCTACTTTTTATCTAATAAAAAATGTTAATAGTAAAGTGTATGGTTCTGTCCCTGTCTATTACCATCTAATTGGTATTTCGAACGTAAAGCCTTATCTGTAAACAAACTTTGCAATTACTTAACTATGGTATTTATGATACAGGGTCTACGTTATGTGAAATACCACAATTTGACAGAACTTACCTACCTACCTACTCTATAAGGGTGCCATTTAAACTATAGAGTCCTCAAAATATGATTCAAATAAGGAATAGTAAAAGTAAAGTAAATTAAAGTAATTGCCTATTTTTTTCAGGCGGGCTTTACGTCCAACTACCAATTATTAGGTGTCGTGGACGGAGGCGACCAGCAAACATACTTTATTGTAAATTTTTCTCATTAACCATTAAATAAAATCCAAGGCCTAAGACCCAGGAATGGAACCCAATACCACAATACTGTAAAGTTTTTCTACCTTTTACAAAAAACTTCACAGCTACAACTAATGCCTGCCACTAGTTATTAAATAATATGTGGGTTTGATAAAATAATAAAACTCGCTCAATTTGTAAGTAATAACCTGATTTATTAACACATTACCTTTACTAACATTAACATTTACTAGTAACTGACGCTATTCATTACAGTTACCATTTACAACAGTCACAACAGTTTACTGTTACTTACTCCACTACGTAACGCCACAAAACTGTTCCACGACTGACCACTGGCCCGCTCTGCACCGAATTGCACTAGTCTCAGCTGCACTAACAAAGCTCTACTCACTAACTGACTGACCGACTAACTGGCTAACTCTGAAGCACTCCGCAACACTGACTCTCTCGAAACTGTCACTTCCAAAGTGTCTCTCCTAACTAACTTTCCAACACTAACTCAAAAACTAGCTTCTCCAGCTGTGTCTGCCTCCCTTTAACTGCGACTGCCCCACTCCGTCTGTCTTACGCCCACCTGCCGCTCACTGGCCGAGGAAAACACATACTGCCACCACCTCAGCTGGGGCCGTCCTCCTCCAACTCTCTGTCTCACTCCAACTCCGTCTGCCTCACTCCTACCTGTCAATCACTGGCTGGGAAAAAACATACTGCCACCACCCCAACTGAGGCCTTTCTCTTAGCTGGCTTTTACACAGCGGTGGACCGTTACAGGCTACGGTCACTAAACTCCTTGAACAATCTAGCCCTTTCTTTTCCAGCTCAGGTAGAGACCGGCCTTTTGTTCACACAGTGGTGGCCTGTTACCGACTTTGGTCGCTCAACCCCTAGAACAATCTAGGCCTTTCTTCTCTCCTCAGGTCAACTTCGTTACAATACATATTAGCTTCACAGGGCTTGCCTTTAACCACTCGACTACCCTGGCGCCTCAAATAAGGTGTAAAGAAAGGAGCTTTATATAAAGAGCGAATAGTTTTAGAATGCAAGGACTGGATCCTTTGGAGGTTTAAGCGTTTGGTTCAAACACACAGTTCGATGCCACATGTTAAGACGGACTTTAATACACTTATATAAATATTTTGTTGTCCAGAGAGTGTTTAGATCTGTTGTCCAGTAGTCTTTACTATTGTCCGAAGCGTCAGAGTTAAATCGCTAGGGACAAAAAAAAACAATTATTTGATAAAATGATACTCTAAGTCATCTGATTTTTTCAGAATTATAATTTCGCTTACGTAAAGCTCTTTAGAAGGATGGCCTACATTATTTCCTCCCAAAATCGTATCTTCTTTGAAAAATAGGTTTAAATAAAAGTAAGGAAAAACTAATAAAAGTACAAATAAAACTATTTGTACACTATCTATTCTTCTACAGAAACTTGTAGGGAGCGGTTTAAATAAGATTAATTCAGTGAAATAGTTTCCAGTTGATTGTTTAGTTGAATATAAAGTTTGAATTCTTTCATTTTGGTGATTGAATTACGATGAACCACACAAACTAGTTTGGGAAATGCGACTTGGAAAATTGGACGATTTCAATATGGCGACGAGAAAGGAAAAGTAAATTGAATTAAACTGCTGTTAAATTTCATTTATATGATAACTAATTTATTACACTGTGGCCTTTATAATATAGATGTTTTTTTTAATTCCTGTAGAGAAATAAATTGCCGAACTGTAAGTGTTATTTTTTTATGTACACAGTAAACTATGTTCCCGTAATTTATAATATAAATACTCAGTAAATTTACTATTAACAGGTAAGTCTAGTCAGAATGGAAGCAGAGGAAGGTGGTGACCAGTAATTAACGTTGCAGCGGGGATTTGAGAGCTGTGGCTAGGGGGCGAGCGGCTAGAAATTACCGGCATTGTGGCTTACACCGAGAGACAACCAAGAGAGGCCGGTAATAGTGAAGCCGACGGCCGAGAGGAGAGCATAGCGGTAACGCCAAGCTGCAGTAAAGCTTTAGCAGAGCATGGAGTAAAACAGCCGGCTAGAGGGAACTCAATAAATACACGGTTTGTGATTACAAAACGCACCCGTTTCACCACCGCAAACTGTTATTTCGGCGAGTTACCATCGTTGCTGCTAGTACTACTCATACTTCTTTGCAAATCTCATCGCTTACCACTTACCCTACCCTAATATATATAAGGTTAGTCTAACATTTTGGGTCCAAACATTTCGGCCAGGCTTCGTTTCTCAACAAGCAAATGGAAAAGTACATAGATTTTCACTACGTTGGCAAAGACAGAGCAGTTTGTAAAATGGTCAGAGCCCAGTGCTGCCTACAGAACTAGGCAGAGGATCACCAGCGGCCAACTTGTATGAACAAGGAAATGGCGGAAACTTCTAGCATTATTATTACAACCCTGTAGAGATATTTTTAGAGTAAACATTTTGGTAGAACTTTATATGCAAATATTAAGTAGAGAAATTTAATTCAGTTACCAGTAAAACAGAATACAGCACAAAAAGGAAATATGTATAATGGACCGAATATTTTAGAAATGTGAATAGTATACACACCCTGTATATGTATAGGGTGTGCATTTTAAGACGGCTCAAATGCATTTCATGCTTAAACGGTTGATCTGAGCAAAAAAATGGCAGAGGAAAAATTTGTTGCTGGTCACCTCTAGTTTCAGAATATGTAACTTGATTTTAGATTCCTGCCCAAAAGTGAGGGTTCGCGGTTGACCCCCATTTTCATATACACAGTTTTAAAAAGTCTAAAAAGTTATTAAATAAACCGAAAACCGCAATTCGATATCTTTAAAATTAAAGGTGCTAGGCCATTTCAAAATCTTGTATTTATTAATCATATTTCAATTTTTTAACTTGTTATCAAAGAGAAAGAAGAGCACGTGATGGGTCATTTTTATGTATTTTCTCATCCCCTTTCTACTAAAAATATTGCCAAGGCAGTAAAGCTAGTATTTGTCTTAAATATCGGGAAATAAGTAGTTTTCCGAGTGATTTTTCTATGAAAAATCAAATGATAAGAGCTTTAGATGTTCTCAAGCATACACAAAATGGCTAAAAAATAATTTTACATCTGTTTCAAACAAGAAGGTTTAATAATTATTTGGTAATTTTGGGAGAGTTGCGATTAATTACCAAAAAAATTGGAAACCTCCTGCCACATATTTAAGTGATCAATATCTTTCATTTAAAGGATCAAACTTATTCCTTAATTTATCAAATAATGCAATTTACTCAACTTGTGAAGCATGTACTGTGCCTTCAAAGATGCCTCCTGTGGCTCGTAAGCCAGGTTAGCCAGGAGGTTTTCAACTACTCTCTGTATCTGAGGAGGCACCTTTGGAGGCACAGTACATGCTGCATTAATGAAATAAATAACGTATTTACTGGCATCTTTTTTATTATTCTTCTTATAAAATGGCGCACTTGGCCATATTTAGTGCTTCTTTTTTCTAAAAAATAGTTGGATATTATATTACTTACAAGAGAATGCACAAGTTTTTCTGTTTTCGTTATATGATTCTCTCTTAAAGACATCTCTTTTAATGATTACATACTTATCTTACTGTTCATTTATTTTTACATTTAAAAGGATATTTTCGGTTTAAACTCAAAATAGGAAAACCAACCCGATCTCAACACCTTATCAGAGAAGTAGGGGCAAAATACAATTATTTTTCCCCCTCTCTAACAAAAAAAAACAGGTAAGTTGTACAAAATATAGGTATTGATGTCGAAAGAAAAGTTGCATGGTCGTTTGGTACATCACGCAATGTTGTTCAAATGGAAATTGGCAAGCCGAATTATAATAGGGTAACATAATGGATGGATAGAAGCCTATTATAGGCAGGGGAAGGCCACCCTCAACGTTTATACCCCTCCAAATCAATAAGTAAAAAATTATAATAAATAATATTAAATCAAAGTTCTAGCAGCTTATCTGATAAATTCATATTCAGTAACGTATTGTTAGTAAATTAACCAAAGTTTAACTTGATAGTTATTGAATTAGCAGCATTCTGTCACTAAATTTAACAAATTAGAACAGCGTTTCCCAACCTGTGGTACGCGAGTTGCTGGTTGGTGGTACGCGAAAAATAATCAGTAATGGCGGACATAAAAAATTAAAGCATAAAATTATCATAGAAACGTTTTTCCCTATAATTCATAAAAATTATTTTAATTAATAATATTATACAGTAAAGTTGTTAATGTGTACAGTAATTGATAAATGAAAAGTCGGATAGTGGCAGATGCCCAGTGTGAACAAATGAACATGGAATATGACAGAAACGATTTATTAAACAGACTTAAAATATACAATAAAAGAAAGTAATATAAATATAAAAGGAACGCGACACATCAGCACATCACTAGCTTGAACACATAGGATGGTAACCCGCCGCTATGGTTATATTTCCTTAAACGGTGATGGCCACTAATCAAGTTGAATACTCATCCCATCTAGCGGCGGGGTGACTAGGCTCGAGTCGTACTTTGCTATGAATGCAATACTTGACACGCCCCCTCGAGGCGAGCCGGGCAGATTCCGGACATCTTAAGCCCTTGGATGCACGAGAGGTGTTTAGCTCTAGGGAGTCCTTTCGTCATAACATCGGCCAGCATGTCTTCGGAGCTCACATGATGGATTGTCAGCTTCTTTTCCTTCAGTGCGTCTCTGACGAAATGGAACCTAATGTCGATATGCTTGCTTCGATTATGAAAAGTCGGGTTCTGAGCTAGCTTCAACGCACTCGCATTGTCCATATGCAGGTTGACATTTGCTACATCCTCATAGCCTGATTCCGTTAGAAAACGTCGTAGGTAAATGGCCTCTTTGACCGCCTCTGACAGTGCCATATACTCGGCCTCTGTTGTCGATAAGGCTACAGTTTTTTGTTTCCTGGAGTCCCATGTTACCGGTCCTCCTCCAAGCAGGAAAACATATCCAGTGTACGATCGGCGATCCACGCCACAGTTTCCCCAATCGGCGTCCACGTACCCTTTAAGAGGTTCTTGATTACTATAGTAGGCGATGCCACAATCAGGGGTTCCCTTCAAATAACGAAGAACTCGTTTGGCTGCAGTCCAGTGTGTTCTGTTGTAGCAATTGTTAAACTGCCCCAAGTAGCTGACCGCAAAACTCAGGTCTGGCCTGGTAGTTACTGACAGGTATGTTAACGCACCAACAAGCTCCCTGTAAGGTAAATGTGTGAATTCTACCTGATTGTGATCTTCGGTCGGCTTTGTCAGCTTTGTGTGCTGATCCACCGGTGTGGACACAGGTTTACAATCGGTCATTTCGAACCGATTCAAGATTTCGGAGATATACCCCCTTTGATGCAGATTGATCTTGCTTCCATCTTTCGAGAATTCCATCCCTAGGCAACTTTTCACATCACCCAACTCCTTGACTTCAAAGTTTTTCGCCAGCTCATTTTTAATGTACTTAATAGTTTCGCGGCTTTTAGAAATCAATAAGATGTCGTCCACATACACGATTACTAGAGTCAAGTCTTTTGCGTCTTTCATCCGATAAAGGCAGGGGTCAGACGTCAAAGGTACAGCCCCTATCGAGGTTAAAGCCTTGTTTAACACCTTGTTCCAAGCTCTTCCGGCCTGCTTCAGGCCATATAACGCCTTTTTTTAATAGGCATACTTGATTCTCTTTACTTAGGTTGCGAAGCATTGCGGCGGATTTCTCTCTAATGGATGCGTCACTATCCTCCAGTAACATTTCCAATAATCGTCTTAGCTGTTGAGGAGGTTCCATGTATATGGTTTCCTCTAGGTTTCCCTGTAGGTAAGCGGAGGTGACGTCAAGTTGCTCCATGAACATGTTATCTCGAGCGGCTAAAGCGACTGCCAACCGGATGGTGCTGAGGCGGGCGACCGGAGCGAATGTCTCGTTAAAATGTATTCCTGGTTCTTGGGTAAACCCCTGAGCAACCAGTCTAGCTTTCATTTTATCAAAACTGCCGTCTGCTTTGAATTTGTTCCGTAGGATCATTCGGCTCCCAATGACTACAGCGTTACTAGGTCGATCGACAATAGTCCAGGTGTCATTTTTTACTATGGACCTTACCTCTCTCTTCATGGCTTGGTACCATTGATCAGCATCGGGACTCGATAGAGCACGATTCATGGGTATTTCGCAGGTCATGCTGAATTCATCGGGCTCGGTGTTATCCGCCTCTTCTCCCTTCATGTGATATATCTTTTTGGGTCTTCCGCGTCTTCCGGTTTTGAGAAGTGTGGGCCTTCCAGGGCCTCTGAATGAAGCTCCTGTTTCTTCTATTTCCTTGTTGCCTTTCGATGTTTTTTCTTTATCTTCTTTCGCAGGTTGTATTCCCGCTTGAGAGTCACCTTCTTCATTTTTCTCCGCAGGATTATTTAAAATTATGACTGTTTCCCTGGGTGCTTTCCCAACCTCTCTGTCCTCGACTTCAAGGATCTTGTCATTTTCGACTTCTCTACAAGAGTTAGTCAACTGTTCCACAAATTTAACGTCCCGACTAATCTCAACCTTTTTTTCATCGGATAACCATATTCGGTATCCTTTACACTTATCTGAGTACCCGATAAATCTACCTTCCCTGCTGCGAGGCTCTAATTTTCCTTGACTAGGATTTCTGTTCAAGCAATAGACCTTTGACCCAAAAATGCGCAGGTGATTGATATTGGGTTTATTCCCTTTCCATAATTCGTAAGGTGTCTTTCCGTGTAAACTATTTGAAGGACAAAGGTTTCGTAAGTAATTCGCAGTGTTAACTGCTTCGGCCCAGAAACTCGGAGGAAGTCCAGACTCTATCAGCAGACATCTTGCCATGTCCATAAGTGTCCTGTTTTTCCTTTCGGCCACTCCGTTCTGTTGTGGGTTGTGAGGTACGGTTAGTCGCCTGGCAATGCCGCGCTCACTAAGCATCTTGTCGTATTCCTTGTTGACGTACTCGGACCCGTTGTCAGATTGAATACATTTGACCCTTTTTCCCTTTTGATTTTCCATCAGGGCTATAACTTCACGAGTCTTCTCGGTGACTTCATCTTTTGATCTGATAAATCTGACTTCGCACCATTTGGACTTGTCGTCGATGAACACTACGAAATACTTGGCCTTTCCATTGGATTCTGTTCGGATGGGTCCACATACGTCGGTATGTATAATTTCCAGAAAATCACTTTTTCGGTTTGAAAACTTTGGAAATGGAGCACGAGTCATTTTTCCCTTGCAGCAGACATCGCATGTGGGGTTTTCTGTAGTTTTTACGATGTTTGGGCCTTGGATAACCCCGTTCTTTACACTCTCAACTAGGTCCTTGAAGTTAAGATGACCTAGGCGACGATGCCATGTTTCAAGTGATGTGTCATGTCTCGAATTATATGCGGATGCACCTGGTAAAGGCTTCAATTCACGGACGAAAAACAAATTTCCAACGCGGTCAGCCAATAATTTCACATGTCCAATCGGGTCAATTATCTTGGCCTTCTCCCGCTGAAATAGCACTTGATAGCCTTTGTCTGTCATCTTACTTACGGATAGTAAGTTTGTGCGGAGTTCAGGCACATGTAGAGTGTCGTTCAACGTGATCTTTTTGACTTCACCGAAAACATCAGATGTAAAGGTTGCTGTGCCTGCGGACACAATTTTTGACGAGCCGTAATTAGCTAACTTCAATTCGGATTCATGGGCGGTTCCTAAACTTATGAAGTCTTTTGGTTCGTTGCTCAAATGTGAGGTTGCCCCGCTGTCGAGGCACCATCTGTAACTAGTATTCATTCCTACGTTTTCCGAACCAATCCAGGCGCACAACGACAGGTCTTCTTCTACCTGTTTTGCAACATTGTTGACGTCCCTCTTCTTATAGTCTTTACTTCTGCACTCAGAAGCCTTGTGGCCAAACCTTCGGCATTTATGGCATTGAAATTTAAATGGCTCCTTGGTATTATTTTTGCAAGGTGAAGCTTGATGGGGATTCGCACTTTTATCTCTGTTTCTGTACTTGAACTTCTGGTGTTTATTGTACGAGTACATGGCGTTTTGTGGAGTTTCCGCCCTACTATTATTTCTTGCATCGCTCTCTTCAATTATTTTAATTCTTAACGATTCCGGGTCTGGCAGTTGATCCCTCGATTCGATTGCACATCTGAAGTTCTCAAAACTTATGGGGAGACTATAAATTAATAAGATCGCAAGTAAGTCAGGGTTGATGGTTACTTCCATATCATTTAATTTGTCAACAGCATCAAAAAACTTTCTTAGATGCTCACGAATATCTTCACCTTCCTGCATTTTTTGCAGTATTAATTGTTTTAACAAGGTGGCCTTTCTAGCTGGCCCCTTAGACTGATATATGTCTTGCAACTTAAGCCAGACATCTCTAGAAGTAGAACAATTTTTAATTTGTTTAAGTTCAGGTGGGCTAATATTTAAGATTATATCTGATGTAGCTTTACTGTCATTTCTTACCCAGTTCTCAATAGCTTCCTTGTTCGAGTCGGCTGGTTCCGGTTTCTTATTTTCTCCATTGACATAGCACCAATAATCATTTTTAATAAGAAGGGCTTTCATCTGCAACTTCCACGTATCATAATTGTCCTTTGATAAGGTTTCAAAACGTGAGAAATTAGCGATACTCATATTGTTACAATAAGACAAAACCGTAATAAATTATTACAACCGAGGTTATTTTCGGAACAAGTAAAAACACAAAAAAATATACGAAATAAAAATGCAAACCAAGTAGAACTGTTTTTATCACTTATAATAGTCTGGGCCCATAACCTGATAAATGAAAAGTCGGATAGTGGCAGATGCCCAGTGTGAACAAATGAACATGGAATATGACAGAAACGATTTATTAAACAGACAAAATATACAATAAAAGAAAGTAATATAAATATAAAAGGAACGCGACACATCAGCACATCACTAGCTTGAACACATAGGATGGTAACCCGCCGCTATGGTTATATTTCCTTAAACGGTGATGGCCACTAATCAAGTTGAATACTCATCCCATCTAGCGGCGGGGTGACTAGGCTCGAGTCGTACTTTGCTATGAATGCAATACTTGACAGTAATAAGGTTGGTCTGTCTTAAGATATACGAGAAAATATAATAGCACATTTAATAGGATTAAAATTGTCTTTCAAAGAGTATTTTCCAGTACCCGAAAACACGAATGATAATTGGATTTCAAACCCCCTTCTATAAAGAAAATTTAATAGAATTATCACGTGACAGAACTTAAACGATAACTATGTAAAAATCTGCTTAAAGAGACTGATTGTAATGAGTAAGCTCTATCCCAGTAACATTACATTTAATTGGTACTTACAGGTAGTTGAATGCTTAAAAGAAATTAATTTAGAAGATTTGTGCACAAATATAATAATCCTAAAGAAGAACTTTGTAAATTAATTAATAATTTTGAAGAGAAAAATATGTACGCAATTTTTAATTATTTAAAAAAAAGTTTTAAAACTAAGATCTTACGCGTTACAAAGTTTATAAAGTGAACATGAACTTGAACTCCTTTTTAGCAGATTGATTGTATCTCTATATAAATAAAGATAATAATAGTAAAATGACTCTCGGAATAACAAATTTTACGAAATACAATTTGCATGAGGATGTTCTACCAAAAGGTACGCAAACCAAAAAATGTTGGGAAACGCTGAATTAGAAGAATAAAATAGTAACTATTTCCGTTAATTAAAAATAATTTCAACAAATATTGAAATAAATACAATGATTGTAAAACCTGTCCTAAAAATAAACAGAGTTGGGCAAAAATTTAATCAATTAAAAAACAATTGAATTAAACCGAAATTTAATTTTAATCATGATTAAAATTAAAAAATTTAATCGGCCAAAATTAGTTGATTAAAATTAAATTCACTTTTAATTTAATCGGAATTTAATCAATTAAAATTTTTAATCATAACTAAAAATTAGGATTAAAATAAAAGTTCAATTTAATTCTCAGATTTAATCATAATTTTTTTAGTTTGATTAAATTAGTTTGATTAACGATTAAATCTGAAATTTAATTGATTAAATAATTGTCATATGATTGAAATTACGATTAAATTCTGATTAAAATTAAAAATAAATTTAATCAATTAAAAAATTTAATCAATTAAATTTAGAATTTAATTGTTTTTTTAATCAGTGCCCAACTCTGAAAATAAAGACCAAATTTCAATAATGAATTATTTTAATACTGCCTTATAAAACTATACAGCACAATAAAAAAATAAACAAGCGTCAATATTCACAGTAGTTTCGAAACTGCTGATAATTTGATTTGTTCCATTAGAAGACTTGAAGGTATTTGTTTTAAAGCACAGACAATCTCCATTTAGAAGCCAAAGGTAGTCGCAAGTAGAAAATTCTTTACAAAGCCTTATACGAGGATCTACTTCAAGGCAATCCAATCAACAAAGCAATTGGGTTCCTGTAAATGTAGCTTGTGTGATGTGATAACAGAAGAAAAAAAATATAATTTTTAATTATAAAAATTATAACTAGTGGTGCCAGTCAGACGCTAGTGCCGCGGTCAGTGCACGGGCAAAAAGGGACCGCCCGCCAAAGACACACCGCTTTCAAAAGGGTCATTATACGGTCAGTATACAGTGACTACCTGGCTACAGCCCTTTGACAACATCCAACACCTTTCACCGGCCTATTCAAGACTAGGGTCAACACACGGCAAGAGATGTTTTAGTGTGACCCGTAATTACAAGACTTGTCAATGTGTGGTGAGGGCTATATATGGTCTCTCTACAGGAAGTGGGGCATCAGTCGATGATTATTCTTCAGATTTTTACCACCGTAACCTCAAGATTCTACCAGCGAGTTACACCGCGAGCGCGTCCCTATCTAAGTGTTTAAACATATATCTATTCAACGTCGTTATAGTTGTGCATTCTAGTTACAATTTAAATCATTCTAAATTATTGTTAAAATATATATATTTATTCTCCGAATATCAACTCTTTATCTATCTATCAAATCTCTAACTAATTCCCGCATCATAAACCTCCTCTTCAAGTCATCTGAACCCATTACACTTGTTTTCAATTGGCCTGTAACTATAAAGAGTTACTAAGTCTTTAAAGAGGGAAAAAAATGAAATGATGAAGAGATTTCGATTGGGAAGATACTCTCATTTAGATTTCCCAACAACTATGAATTTAAATTACCTAAACAGACTCAAGCAATAAAAGCTATTTAAATTTTTATAACTCAATTATTTGAAGGGTATTGTTCAAACAGATTAAAGTCCTTTTCTTTCTTCTAAAAATTAATAAGATAATTAAACCTTTTTCTAATTAAAACTTTGTATTCTTTTAATTTAAAAGAATATACTATACAAACATTCATATGTATACATTTAGGGATTAGATCGAATTGAAGAAAAAACTTATTTGAATGGAAAAATGCAGTTATATCGTAGAAAGATAATGATACGGCTTGTATCGATTTCAAAGCTGAATGTAACTTTTTAGCATGAGAAGTCGATTAGTTTTCATATTTCAGATAAAGATACTTAAAGGTCTTTTTGAAAAGCTGATTTTAGATGTTTTTAAACTATCAATGGAACTAGAATGAATTTTTATGAATGGATTTCATGGCGCTCTTCTCCACAAAAACAAACTCTTAATAGGACTTCCCTTACAATGGCTCCAGCTAGATGAAATATTTTTGTTTTTCCTGCTTCGCAAAAAATATCGTTGTTAGGAATAATAGTGTACAAATAAAATCAATTATTAATTTGAAATTATCAAATTCCGAAAATACGTAAAGGTGTACTACAACAAACAATTAAAAATTTATAGCAACTAAATAGGTACTTTTAATTTAATTGATCAGATATCTGTTTTTAAAAAATGCAAACAGAGATAGTATGATGATTTGCCTCATAACTGGCATTGAGATGATTTTCAATCAATAATATACATCTCTAACTTGAGGAGTCTGTGGCCAGTGAGTGGTTGATCCGAATCAAAAGAACATTCTCCACAGAACTCTCTCAAACAGTTATTTATGGTCGATTTTTCTGACTTCTGAAGAAGACTTTACACGCAGAAGCGTATGGCCAAGAAGATTATAACTGGCCATTCTTTTCCTAGAATTTGCCTTGGTTACCTTTTTTTCTATCAGGTGGACTCATTCTTTGAACATCTGCGAAGCGTTGGAACAATGATATGGTCGAGAAAGTCGCTCCCACGCATCCTGGAGAGTCAAAAAAATCTACTCCATCTAGAATCTTCTGGTGGAAGCCATTGTTGAAGAATATTTAGGGAAGGTATTACGGGTAAAGAGGTAAGTTGGCTGCAGGAAGTAGTTATCCTATACTTTTCGAGTGAGTTAACTCATTTTTCTTCTCGAAATTCTCTAGATTACCTAATCGAGTTGTTTCACCAACTAGGATGCACAGGTCTATACTAGCCCTACTGGAGGGAGGGCGCAATAGATTTTTTTTAGATTTTACACGGCATAGATGAGGTACAGATGGGTGGATCATTTGAAACGAGATTATTGTAACTTTATGGCCAGTACAGATTTATTATATTACCATAGTTCAAATACTGAAAATCTATATTTAAATATAAATTCAGCAATTAAAAATGTCGCTGACTTGTTAAATATGATTAAAAAAGTGCCAACTATTCCTTCTTTTCGAAGGGGTAATCTGTGGTTTGATGCCGATTGTCTTTCCTTGAAAAGAAATTTAATTAAGATTTTAAAGTTGTGCAAAAAATCAAATTTTGAAAAAAAAAATTTAAATCAATATATAACTCAGAAAAAACAATATCGCATTTTAGTCAAATTGAAAAAGAAAAATTATTATAAAGCTAGAATAGATAAAATTTCTAACATAAAGAACACAAAAGATTTTTGGTTGGCAGTCCGTGAAGCTTCTCCTATTAAGTTAGTAAAACCAGTAATAGATATAGAGACTTGGGAAATTTATTATAATAATTCTTATCCCCCTAAGAAGATAGTTGATTTACCTAAAATATTTTATTCTAATCCACAATTGGAAGCTAGTATTTCTTTAGTTGAATTGCAGCAAGCATTGAAAAATTGTAAATTAAATAAAACTCCTGGCCCAGATGACGTTCCATTTGAGTTCTATAAAAATTTCCCACCGTCTTGGGATCATTATTTACTGAACGTCTTTAATACAGTCTTACTAAATGAGAGAACCCCAAAATCTTGGTCACTAATACACTTAAAAACGTTACATAAAAAAGGTTCTCTCAATGACCCCTCAAATTACAGGGGGATAGCACTCCTAAATAGTGTTCCAAAAATATTTACCTCCATATTGCTTAAGAGATTGAATAATTGGACAGAACAACATTCTATTATACCTGAGGAGCAAGCAGGTTTTAGACCTGGTAGAGGTTGTCAGGACAATCTTTTTACTCTTTCTTCAGTAATTAATATCAAATTGTTCAATAATACCTCTCTCTTTGGAATATTTATAGATCTTAAATCTGCCTTTGATTCGGTCTCTCACTCATTATTATATGAAAAACTTCTAAGAGTAGGAGTGGGTTCAAAGCTAACAAATGTTATAAAATCACTATATGACAATGCTAGACTAAGGATTCTAACTGAGAATGGACAAACAGATGATATTCAAGTTTCGGCAGGAATACTTCAGGGCGAACCTCTTTCACCGTTGCTTTTTAACTTATTTCTTTCGGATTTGACTAGATTTTTCACGGAGAAAGGTGCCACTTCGATTAAACTGGCTAACTTCAATAATTTCTGTTTGTTATGTTACGCGGACGACATTGTCATCCTTGCTACTTCTATAATTGACGTAAAAGAAAAGTTATTAATTCTTGAAGAATACTGCTGTTTAAACTCCCTGAAAATTAATACATCTAAAACAAAAATTATCTATTTTTCAAAAAGTACACGCCCCAAAAAATTTAAGCAAGTTTGTATAAATAATACTCCAATAAACATTGTAAATACATACACTTATTTAGGTGTTCCTTTCAGTCTAACTGGGAAATTCTATCAAGCATCCAAACATTTCATATCAAAAGGTAAAATAGCAACAAATCGGGTAAGGCAGATTCTAATAACGTCTAAAGCAAATTCCATCAAACCCATCAGAAAGTTGTTAGATGCTGTTGTAAAGACTTCTTTACTCTACGCATGCGAAATATGGGCTTATAGGTATGCCGACGATCTGGAGGCAGTGCAGGTGCAATTCTTAAAACAAATATTTAATCTGCCGAGATCAACTCCTAATAGTTATCTCCGCTTAGAATGTGCAATATTTCCAGTTAAGCTGACTATAGTCAAATCAATGTTAACCTTTTTAATAAAACTTCTTGAGATGCCCTCTAATAGATTGCCCCGTATTTGCTTTGATATACTTCTGAGCTTGGACTCATTGTCAAGCACTAAATCTTCTAATTGGGTTTCCCAACTCAAATTGGAACTATTCTCGATTGGCCACCTTGACACTTTTTTATCGCTGGACCCAGTAATAATTAAGAGATCTTTATCAAATATAACTGATGCCTTAAAGAATAGATTTTTAAGTAATGACATTGCTTGGGTTATAGATTCTAAATATAATACAGTTTACAGAAACTTGAGTACATTTGGTCTTGGTGAATTTTACTTGGAGACTAATTATAATTTATCTAAGTCCAGAATTATTATTCAGCTAAGACTTGCAAATCTAAATAAAACAAGTATTTACATTAAGGGTACTAAATATATTTTTGATTCTTCTGTTATTTGTACTTTGTGCAAGCTTTTTAAGCCTGACTCACTCTTTCACTTTATGTTTGAGTGCCGACCTTTTGCGCCACTTAGAATTCAGTTAGCAGAAAACCTAAACATGGATATGTCCTGCCATAATAATTTATTTGAATCATCACTTTTAATTGAGTCCTTAGTTCAGGCCAACTTGATATATAACTATTTCTGTGCAGCCACAGCACTCAGAAGTTTCCTATTAAATGAGTAATCTCCCTCTGTTAATATAAATTTGGACGGGTTTGTAGTTAATTTTGTATTGTCTAGTTATTATTTTAGTATTCTTGGTACCAGTTCTATATCTAGTTTGTTGTCTTAGACTTGTATTTTTCAGTTTTTCATCTTTTTGTAACGTTTGTTTATTTATTTTTATGAGGATGAGATAGCTGTGTTACATCAATCAACATATATTTATTTTATTATTACATTGTCATATTATATTAAACTGATTTTGTTTTTTTGACTTTCATGGTATTACTTTTATGTTTTATTTAGTTTTATTAACAGTGATTTAATTTTTATTATATTAAAATTATGTGGTTAATTTATTTTTGTATTGTATATATTGAACAGATTTGTATTTAGTTAATTTTTTATATATTTTGCCTAACTCGTGTTATGAGTTGTATTACTCAAAAACAATAAATTTTGATTTGATTTGATTACTAAGTCTTTAAAGAGGGAAAAAAATGAAATGATGAAGAGATTTCGATTGGGAAGATACTCTCATTTAGATTTCCCAACAACTATGAATTTAAATTACCTAAACAGACTCAAGCAATAAAAGCTATTTAAATTTTTATAACTCAATTATTTGAAGGGTATTGTTCAAACAGATTAAAGTCCTTTTCTTTCTTCTAAAAATTAATAAGATAATTAAACCTTTTTCTAATTAAAACTTTGTATTCTTTTAATTTAAAAGAATATACTATACAAACATTCATATGTATACATTTAGGGATTAGATCGAATTGAAGAAAAAACTTATTTGAATGGAAAAATGCAGTTATATCGTAGAAAGATAATGATACGGCTTGTATCGATTTCAAAGCTGAATGTAACTTTTTAGCATGAGAAGTCGATTAGTTTTCATATTTCAGATAAAGATACTTAAAGGTCTTTTTGAAAAGCTGATTTTAGATGTTTTTAAACTATCAATGGAACTAGAATGAATTTTTATGAATGGATTTCATGGCGCTCTTCTCCACAAAAACAAACTCTTAATAGGACTTCCCTTACAATGGCTCCAGCTAGATGAAATATTTTTGTTTTTCCTGCTTCGCAAAAAATATCGTTGTTAGGAATAATAGTGTACAAATAAAATCAATTATTAATTTGAAATTATCAAATTCCGAAAATACGTAAAGGTGTACTACAACAAACAATTAAAAATTTATAGCAACTAAATAGGTACTTTTAATTTAATTGATCAGATATCTGTTTTTAAAAAATGCAAACAGAGATAGTATGATGATTTGCCTCATAACTGGCATTGAGATGATTTTCAATCAATAATATACATCTCTAACTTGAGGAGTCTGTGGCCAGTGAGTGGTTGATCCGAATCAAAAGAACATTCTCCACAGAACTCTCTCAAACAGTTATTTATGGTCGATTTTTCTGACTTCTGAAGAAGACTTTACACGCAGAAGCGTATGGCCAAGAAGATTATAACTGGCCATTCTTTTCCTAGAATTTGCCTTGGTTACCTTTTTTTCTATCAGGTGGACTCATTCTTTGAACATCTGCGAAGCGTTGGAACAATGATATGGTCGAGAAAGTCGCTCCCACGCATCCTGGAGAGTCAAAAAAATCTACTCCATCTAGAATCTTCTGGTGGAAGCCATTGTTGAAGAATATTTAGGGAAGGTATTACGGGTAAAGAGGTAAGTTGGCTGCAGGAAGTAGTTATCCTATACTTTTCGAGTGAGTTAACTCATTTTTCTTCTCGAAATTCTCTAGATTACCTAATCGAGTTGTTTCACCAACTAGGATGCACAGGTCTATACTAGCCCTACTGGAGGGAGGGCGCAATAGATTTTTTTTTAGATTTTACACGGCGGGACGGGACCCATGCCCCACGGCACTGCAGCCACCAAGAGGCTTCTTGTGCCTTCCCTAAAGTCTAGTAGGTAAAACCACCCCTTCTAAGAAGGTTGAGGGCTTTCCCTACCAGATCCTTCTGCGCTACCATCTTCTCTGGTCTCAAGATACCAAAGATTTCGTAGCACAGTCTCTCGATTGCAAAGCAATCGAATAACAGCTGAGAGGCCGTTTCTTCCTCTTCCTGGCACAATCTGCACATCGGTTCCGAGCTAATAAGCCCCACCTTGTGCAGGTGCTTCCTGAACCTTCAGAGCCCTGTGAATAGGCCTGTAATCAGAGAGATCTGATTCCTGCCCAAACCTAGAGTCACTTTGGTTCTTTGTTTGCACAGCAATGGCATAACCCTCGTGCTGTGTTTGACCCCAGGAAGCATCACCCAGTACTTTTCATGTTCTCTCCAGATCCAATCTCTGAGAGCCTCACGAACTGCACCCCTAGTGATCCCCAGAACTGGTTCTGGGCCAATGAAGGGAGTACTAGCTCCATTCCTGGCCAACTGATCAGCTATTTCATTCCCCTCAATCCCCACATGGACATGAATTCGGACTTTATTGTGCCGAGCCCGTTGATCTAGAGCCTTTTTACACTCCCATACCAGGGAAGAGGTAGTTCTGAAGGAAGGGAGGGCCTTCAGTGCCGCTTGACTGTCCGAAAAAATCTCCCTATTTCTAAGATTCATTCGCAGATTTTCCCCAGCGCAAGCTTTAATGGCAAAAACATCGGCCTGAAAGACGGTGGCATATCTCTCAATGAGTACCTTAGGTTTAGCCCCATACACTCCAGCTCCGGTCCCGCAGGCCATCTCAGGGCGCAATAGGTCTAATTAAAGATTTTGAGGGTATTTTACCTTTAGATTGCAGGTGATATCAATAATCAGTCCATTTTGAGAATTATCTTGAGGAATGCCAGTTCAGCGGCTCCCCAATCAACGTGATCTCAGAGAAAATTCAGAATAAAGTTTACTTATCAGACAGGGCTAATTCACTTATACAAAGACAACGAAGTCTTTAAAGTTTTATACTAATTTCGCAACAATAAAAGTATTAACTTAATATAAACAAAAAATGTTTATAAATAACCATAGTACAAGATTCTAGGTTTATAGAGATATTAACAGTGCTGGAGTTAGCGTCAAATACTGGTCCAGAGAATGATGTATTACAGTTTGGGTAGGACCTGCATTCTTGCCAACTCCTCGAGCTCCCCAATCGTCCAACAACTTCTTACATAAATTATACAGATCTAGTACTCACTTTAAAATTAACAAATAATTCATAACTTTATTACTTTTTGGCATTGTTTTTGTCAAATATAATATACTAAAGTAAGTTGTAAGTGGTAATGATTTATTAGTTATTTTGTTGTAAACTGTACAGAACACGAAACTACATTTTATTGACACAATAATTGCACTATTTACAACGGTTGTTTAAACTTTGAAGCTATAAGGTTCACGATGCACATGAGATTACAGTGGTTCTGTGGAGTGTCAACTAGTCCGAGGGCAGTCGTGTAAACCCTTTCGAATTGTAGTGATTCTCATAAACAAACTTGAAATGTAGACGTTTATACTTTTAGTTATTACTAACGGTCTTTTTCTGGCGACGTGTAAACTTTGGTTGCCTCAACTAGTTATGCTAGTGACGTATTAGCAAGCAGTAGCAAAAAACTGTGGTGTTTAGAAATGAGTCGTCATGCTGCTAAATGATAACGTTAAACTTCTACTTCTTTTTTTTGTAACTCAAAGCTATTCCCACCAGATCAATGTCCATCTTCAAGTACTGAGAGGCCTCTATTACAGTCTTTGGTCGTTTTCCTCAACCCTGGGCACCTGCCTTCCATCAATTTTTTGAGGTACACTATCTAATCTGTCCGCACATTGGGTGGGCCTTTTGCTTCCAGATTTACCTCCAACACAAAGTTGAACTTTGACTGTTGTTCTCCGCCATTAATGACGCCTTTTTATGTTCATCAGTAAATGGTTCACAGAACAGACTCTGTAAAAGAAACCTTGCAACCTAAAAACAAACATAGTGACACCTAAACAATCACTTATTTATTTAGTACTCATAGATCTTAAAGATGCAATAAATGAGTGCAGTTATTTCGGTTTAGCCCATCCGCTGGCATTAAAATCATCTCATACTCACCAACATTTAACATAGTACACAATTTAGATGGCTAAAATCTGAGATAACTTATCATTTTAATGAGCTTCAATAGTTATTTTAGGATAATGGATTTGACGTACTTAAGCCTTTCCAATTTAAAGATTTCACCACAGAAGACAACAATTATTGGCTTTTTGATCACTTTGACCCAACCTACAACTTAAAAAAAAAAAAATACGCTGGTATTTTGAAATATCTCTCCGAGAAGTATACTATTTGAAAATCAGACTGCTCCCTCTAACAATTTCAAAAGAACACCGAAACACAAAATCAATATCATAATTTACGCCCAACAAATCGTAGAATATAAAACAAATTTAATGGAAATAAAATGAAATTGGAAAATGAAATGATTGTCAAACATAAAATATCTTTAATACAAGGGCAAAATGCTGTCAAATTAATTTCTTTCTGATGTACATCAAAGTTAAATTTTTTGTACATTAATGTCATAAATCATGCACGATATGCTTTTTGTTTTTTCATTTACACCTACTTGATTTTAATTAATTTATCTTTTGCAATAAATTAATTAGAATATCACTTTCATTAAATAGTTGTTCTGCAGCATCTCTTGCTTTCACGGAAACTCCTCAACTGAAACGCTAAATTATGATTTTTGTAATTTTCTAAAATGTAAACATAAAAATAATGTCAAGAATTTGGTTGTTAGACTTCATCCACCTTTTCCTTACCTCAACACCTAAAATCAGGGCGATTAAAAACTTTAAAGGAATCATAGAGTAGCTTAAATATTTATAGATATTTTACCAGCTGAAAGTGCTGAAATTTTAAGCAAGGTGGTAAACTCTAAATGTTTATAAAATTAAAGTTCACTTGAAACTTTTTAAAGTGTACTTCAAATTTAATTAAGGAAAATTTAATTTCAATGAACAGTGCGGTGAACTATACTAGTGAATCAAGTTCCTTCAAACTTTAGAATTTTGGAAATATTTACTGAAGAAGCTGTACAGTGAAACGGCAGTATGTTCTTCGTCTTTTAATGAAAAAAGATGATAAAACGACAAAATAATGAAACATTACAGAAGCAAGATTACTAATGAAAATGTTAAATTTTGCAAATATCGTTAGTTGCAACTTGACAAAGAGGTGTATGCAATAGATAGAGCGAGATTGAATTGTGCATTGTATCTGTAGTGCCAGCCAGGATTGTTGCATCCCAGATACTTGCTAATTAGGGAGATGGAAGGCCCACTTTGTATGTGTATGGGAATGTTATTGTGGGTAGTCGTACGCGCTTGAGTATTTGATGTGTATGTGAACCACTAGTGGCTACATTGGCTGAGATTATTATGTGTAAACCTATGGGAGGTGTACTAACTAGATACTGTAAAGGGTACTTGCAGTTTGGTTATTTAGAAATAGGAATAAGGATGCACCTGGGATGGCCACTTATTGTGAAATCATCATAGCGTAAACAAATGCAACAACACTCGTCACATATCTCCAGTGCCTCATCACGCGTCTAGAATGCACACTTCAGTTGGTTCGTGGTGACGCTTAACATGCATCTGTCCAACTGCAGTCTGCAAAATCAGGAATACAACAACAAAACCACCTATGCACCACCTCTTCATTATTATTGCAGCAAAAATCAATACATTTCTCACATTACTCTCCCATGTGACCAATAAAAAAGATAATACGAATATTTAAATATAAGAACCGAAAATTTCTGAAACTATACATTTTGTGTATTTTTACTTTATCTAACGACCGCACGTGTTGGTGTAACTACTTGACGCTGAGAAGATCATCACAAGCAAGCCTTGTTCATTGGTTACCAACCTGGGTATTTCAACTTAACACTACGCGTGTCTCTCTCTAGGTCTTCTGCATCTACGCTTACTATTCTAGCGCAAAGGACCGTTTTCTGTAACGATTTCAATCTTGAGAAAGTTATGTCTGAAGGAAATCGTGTCCAGTAACAAGACAAAAAATTTGGTAATCGCTTTCCATCGGCGGCATCTTGCTTTTGACGGATCCTCAGAAATTCTTGATGGTTTTGTGTTTGTTGAGGTTCTTTATGCCTTTATAAGAGACTCCGACTTTCGGTGATCGACTTTTACATTCATCCTGGGATGTAAAGAAAACTCACAGCAGTTTAGATAGTATTTTTGCATTTCATAACTGCCAACACAGGAGACGGTGACTCTGTCCTGTGTCAATCTTAAGCTCTAAAATATATCTTGAACCTTATCCTTTGATGTTTAATATTTGTTTAATAACTATCATCAGCTTTTCTGATTTGCGTGATACTTTTCAGAGGAAATGCATTATAAGATTGTTCGGATGAAGAAGTGGTTTTAAATGACATCGCTGAAACTGCGCAGTTTATCTGCAATATGATTTAGTGCGATTTATTTAAATTTTACTAAAAATTCGAAGAAAATTAGCTCGAGAGTGATTCACATTAACCTGTAAAATTCTACTCACTTTATTACGATTATCTTTGCGACTAACCAAGTGGCAAAGGCACGAACGGATTTATTAAAGATCGTTATACAGAAAAAATAATAATTATAATAGTAACTAGAGAATATTTTCGGAAAAATAACTATTTTAATGATTAAAGTAATAACATCCTTAGTGTTGCTTAACACTAAATAAGAATACTTAACATAGAAACGAGCTGAAATATAAACTAGAATAGACAGACTGCGTGAATCAGAGCAAGAGGGACGTAAAGAATGTTTTTGAAATGATGAAGAATGTATTTTCTCTTGTATACAGGTTGAGTTGAATACGCCTTTTGTTGCCAACAATAACTCTAGCCAGATCTTTTGTTGCCATGTGACGGAACAGCAACCTAATTGCTAGCTAGTCTTTATAGTTTTACAATATTATTTAGCAATATTTAGAAAATTGTAATTTCTGGAATTATTATATTTTCTATCAATGATAATACATTTCTAGTTTTTCAACAGTAAGTAAAAGTAAAGTAAAGTAATCGCCTATTTTTTCAGGAGGACTTTACGTCCATCTACCGATTAGGTTACGTGAACGGAGGCGACGAGCAAACATATGTAGTTTATTGTAAATTTCTTTTACTAACCATTAAATAAAATCTAAGGCCTAGAACGGGACTCGAACCCTGTACCACAATCCATATTAGCTTTGCGTGCCTCGCTTCTAACCGCTCGGCTATCTCGGAGCCTCCCTAATTTTTTCAAATAATACTTTATTGCTAAATAAGTAATTATATTTTATTAGAATTTTAAACTAGATACGAGTTGTTGACCACCATTATTTACTTAGGAATTCCATGATAAGTCCAGGTCAAATCCATCCTTCAGAATTCTCGATTGTGCCAATACAATACAGTGGAGCTATCATCACTCCGATATCATCCTCAAGTTCCTTTTCGGAACCCACTTCCTAACCATTTCCATCTCCCAGAAGCCATTCTTCTAAAATTCCTTACCACCATACGTTTTTTTTAAGTCTTTTGAGTGACTGATTTCGTTACTTCCATCTCCTGTCGAATCACATTATTTCTTATGGTGTTCACACTTGTGGTTTTAGATAATGTCTACAAAAATCCATTTACATCTCTCTTACTTTTACAAGTTTTTTTTTTGCGCCGTGGACAACGTTTCAGCGCCATGTGTTAGGATTCTCTCAAAGATTGTGAAAAAGATTGTTTTCTTTTGTTGCTTAAGAATTACCACTATCCAACAAAACTGCGTTAGGCATTCTTACAGCTGTATCTTCTTCCCAACACTTCTAACTTACATACACAAGTACGATCCTAAATATTTGAATTCCTCTTCTCTTTTTGAAGTATTCCACATTCATTTTTAAATCGTTTTTTCTCCTCTGTCTTAATCCTAATATAATCTGTCTTTTCATAACTTATATTAATTTTCAAGAGTGTGAAGACGCCCCTTCTAGTTTCTTCAGTATCAGTTCCAAGTCATCCTTATCCTAAGCAAACACCATCTACCTGATCATCCGCAAAAAAAAAAAATGTTGAAAATATATCCAGAATTGTAAACAAACTTTTACTGTGCAATGAATAGATTGAATTGTATTGGAAATGTTAACAAAATGAAAGTGTCATTACGTTCGATTAGAAAATGAATTTCAGTGCAAATGACAAGATGAACTGCATGTTATGTATGTGCAGAGATACATTTGGGAAATGAATCAGCCAACGATATTGAGTCACAGTGATGTCCACTGTTTCCCAGGAGTCCAATGAAATCTCCACTAACTGCAATTCCACCCCTCTGTAGTTACACAAACGCACCATTTAACTGATTACTCCAATTAATTTTACGACATATTGTAACATTGTGGCAGTAACATCGCTTTCATATCTTTTTTTTTTTTGTCTTCTTAATCATCTCTCTCATCGCTACTGTAAGGGACGGAATTGTGGGTTTTGGTGAATTGTAATTATATTTTCTTTTAGAATTAAATTGCTATACATAGAGAATGTAACACGAGGCCGATAAGGTAGTCTTAGAATGCATAGTCAGGAAGTTGATAGGAGCATTGTGCGCGCTGCCGACGGAATGGTGGGGGCCTAGAGAGTGGTGTGTGTGTGTGTGTAGGGTGTGTCAATGTGAGTCTGTGTGAGTGATAGTAAGAGAGAAAGGAAGGAAAGAAAAACAGAACAGTGAGTGTGACCGAAAGGAGTGGCTGGTGCTGAGTGCGAAAAACCCTGACAATATCAGAGAAGATTTTTGGCGAGGAATGGTCAAGCTGCATGTGCTGGCGGCGGGTAAGCCAAATTTGTCTTGAGATCTTTGGGGTCGCCACTCTCTGGTCCCGGTAGGCAGGGCGACGGGCGGTAAGGGGGAACTCCTGTCGTAGTGGTGGTTTTTATAATTATTAGTCAAGGGTTTTTAATTACTTTTTACATCTTTGTCACCTTTTTAGTTCATTTACCTATTTACAATTTACGTGTATTATTAGTTAAGTTACATATATACAATTTACAGTAATTAGTTAATTATTAGTCAAGGATTTCTATGTAAAATAATAAAGTTTTAAAGTGTCGACCAGGTGTTCTTTTTTCTAGTTAAAACCCCCTTAAACTCGAGGAGGCTAGTATCATTACCCTACTTTCACTGATTTTTTGTGTTTTTTTTTGTTGGAAGCTAGAGTGAATCACTTACCTAATGTGTTCACATTATTATCTGTAGCAGAGTAAATTCCATTTATTGAAGAAGTAACCTCAACTCTACGGCGATAATCTAGTTCTAGCAGAGCAGGGTTGAGAGTTGCAGTAAACCTGGGATGCTGAAGAAGGATTTAAACTTACACGATAAGTTACAACGTATTTACAAAGACCAGCTAGAAAATATGATTTATAGAGATCATTTGAAGTTTGTAGTTAGTGAAGATTTGATGGTGATGAATAGCTGCCGTTAGCTTTAGGATTTGGCTGTGTACTGTGCCAGAGAAAGGATAACGCTTCATGAGGCTGAAGAACAAATAGAAATGAGAGTGTTAGCGCCAGACTGGTTTTTGTAGAAATGGATTTTACAGATGGTAGGATTGCTGAAATAATGAAACTTCTTCGCCCATTTTATAGTTGAAATTTTGTTTATCCTAATTTGTTCGGTTAGAAAAGCCTAACCATCTTTAGTAGATAAAATGGTTAGACTTTCGAAAGCTTTAGTAAAATAAAATTGAACCGCAAAAAAAGGACGAAGAAGTTTGATTACTTCAAACACAACCCTACGACCTAGCCGTTATGTTCTAAAATTATTAATATAATCAGTTTTCTAGAAAAAAATAATTTAGTAAATGATACTTACAGTTTCCATCTCTAATACTTCGCTACAAATTACCACCTCATATTCAACTGTTCAACTGGCCAGGAATGGAGCTAGTAACCAGTCCTGGGGATCACCAAGGGTGCAGTTCGTGAGGTACTCAGAGATTGGAACTGGAGGAAGCACGAAAAGAACTGGGTGATATGTCCTGGGGTTAAACTCAGCAAGAGGGTTATGCCCTTGTTGTGCAAACAAAGAACCAAAGTGACTCTGGGTTTGGGCAGAAATCAGATTACTCTGATTGCAGGTCTATTCACAGAGCATGGCAGGTTCAGAAAGCACCTGCACAAGATAGGGGCTTATCAGTTCGGAACCGTTGTGCAGATTGTGCCAGGAAGAGGAGAAGATGGCCTCTCACCTGTTGTTCGATTGTGTTGCAATCGAGCGGTTGCGCTATAAAACCTTTGGAACGTTGAGACTAAAGGAGATAGTAGCGCAAAAAGAACTAGTAGGGAAAGCCCTCAATCTTTTTAGAAGGGGAGGTTTCGTCTACTGGATCCAAAAAAGGGAAGGCACAATAAGCCTCTTGGGGCTGCGGTGCCGTGGGGCATGGGTCCAGTCCCACTTTTTATAATCTTAATCTTCTATAGTTCCATATTAATAGTCTTGTTAAACGTTGTAGTAAAATAACTGGCCATTTCAGTCATTAAAATCTGCATTTTCAGTCGTTAAAACGTTATTCCAGAAAAACCATGCGATTCTACCGCTCAGTGAAAAAAAGGTATAGATTTTGTAAAAATGATTTTTTTTTTTAAATACGAGTCAAAACAATGCTTATAATGATTTTATTGCATTTTAAACGAATAAAATTAAAAATAAATGATTTTAAACTAGTTAGAATTGATGAAAACAGTTAATCTTTTAAAGCAAAGTAAACTAGTGATTTACATGGGGCAAGTTAGGTTAGTTTGAGTAGTCCCGATAGAGGACTTAAACAAGTTAAGCGGCGCATCAGCTTAATGAGCACTATATCCATTAGTGTGTACTTAGCGCCGACTTTATCAGCATACACTTGTACTCAATGCTTGCCAAATTGTGCATTTATATGCTCTTCTTCCTTCAGTTTTCATTGTGTCGAAATCGCCGCTTATTTTAATTATTTAAAAAAGATAAAATGGTCTGAATACTCTCATGACCTTCTCTTGAGACTATTCTCGAAGTTTTCACTTATGTTTTTGAAACTCGGAATTTTAAAACGTACTTAATTATTAACTAGTAGATAATAGCTCATTACAACGACATCATACCCACGCCATTCGTCCTCAGAATTCTTTCAAATAATTAAAATCAGTGGCGGCATACAATCGATAATCATTTTCATTGATAAGAATGATTTTTTTTAAAAAAAATTCAATTAAAGGGGTAAATTTGAGGAAATCTAAAGTATGAATTATCCGTTTTTTTTTACAGTAGCGCAGCTTTAAATCTGGTTGCAATACTAAAAGCAACCAGCCAAGGATTAATGCAATCCAAATATGGTAAGTAATTCGTTTTACAATTTGGATATTAGTGGATTTCATTGCAATTTCAACAAACCTAAATTGAACATTTAGGAAAATTTTTGCAAAATTTCTTTCTGTGTTCAATGAAGAGGGATTGAAGAGCATTAAATTGGTTGTATTATTGATTTATTTTCATTATCAAGCCTAGCCTAATTATCACTTAATTTTTTGTTTTATTCCTAAATATCTTATAATTCTACTTGGATAAGACCAGGGGTCTTAAACCTGGGTTCCCTAGAGTTCCTTGGAACGTTGACTGGGGTTCCGCAAGTGATCACTATTTGTTCAGTCAAAATGAACATAAAATGGAAATCATCTATACAAGTGTCTTATTAAAATGTTTTGTATTTAAGATTACAATCTATATACATGTATAAAATCAGTAAATATGATGAGTATGATGAACTGGTGCGGGAGAAGAGCTGGAGGAGAGAAACTACCCAGCGGTAGCACTCTCAATAGGAGAAGAATGACGTTTAGGTCTTCAGATTGCGAGGAAGTCGTGGGGCCATTGGCTATTCAGTCGGCGAGGAGAATTAGGGATGTTAGAGAAAGCGAGAGACAGTACAAGAGGATTAGAGCTAGTCGAGAGAGTAGTATGGAACTTTTGATATTTAATCTTGGCGAGTTAGTGTACGAAGGGGATGTTGAGGTCGTTGTGAAGAGTGAGGTTAGTCACCGTAGAAAGGAGCGTCAACTATCTGTCGGAGGAGTTTTGACTGAAATGTTTTGTACTGTCCGTATGTTTGTAGGTTTGGCTGAACCCCACAGCTCTAGTCCGTAAGTCCACATAGGTTTGAGGATAGTGTTGTACATTAAGCGTTTGAGTTCAATGGGCAATTTGGAGCGTCGTCCAAGTAGTCTGTAAAGTAGTTTTGCACGTTTCGTCTTTGCTTGTCTAGTGAGTGGGTTCCACCGTGGGTCTTTTGTCCATGCAGTCAAGGTAGCGCACCAGATCTGTACAAGGACTTTATTTCACGTTAATTAATTTAACTTTATTCTAATTAATTATTGAACCAAAAATTTTATCTTTTTACCAAAAAAATTAGAAAGATTTTTATAGGTACATCGAAAAGTAAGCCACCTACAACGCGGTATCTTTCCAAGGCGTTTGGAAAAACGGGGTAATTTTCTTACATCGTGGTTTAGGAAATGTGTAGCTTTATTACCGGAAAAAGGTTAGACAGGAAAATGTTGTTGAGCCAATTCAGCGTGAATATAATAACATAGTAAAGCCTTGCACCCCGCTGTAAGAGGCGATGGATTCACTGAAATCACTGTTGAAGAGGACAGGTGGACAGGAGCCACTTCTTTGCCCAGGATCCTACTTTATGTAAGTGTATCTGTAACTTGTGTGAAGCTGTTGTAGGATGTGTACTTGTGGCTAGTATGGCTGTGTCGTCTGCATATGTACAGAGTAGTGTAGAGGGTTGTACAGGTATGTCTGATGTGGATACTGTGTAGAGAACGGGGCCAAGTATACTGACTAAATATAAAGGTACAAGAATATTTTAGCGAATATGAATTGAAAAAAGCTTTGATAAACTATTTTACCTGCTACTTAAACATGAGGTTTCTTCTAGTAAACCATGAGCTCAAAGGGTTCCTCAAAATGTAGAAAGGTTGGAGAACTCCTGGATTAGACAAAAATTGTCTATTTGTTGTCAATTTTACCTACTTTTTAGTTAGTGCATTCTAGAATTATTCTCACATTTTAAGCGACTGAAACATCAAGTTAACTTATTAAAATAATAAGATTTTTATTAATTTTATTTGCTGAAAATCTTGTAAAACTGATAACAAGAAATATTTATACTTCAGAAAAGCGGAATTTCCCAGAGACCTAATGAAAATTCTGATTTTAATCAAAATGCTTTTGAAAAATTGGTCAGCAAAAAAAAAAAATAAAGAGACAATATTTTCTCTTCAAATATGGACAAATGGGAACTAATTGAGAAAGAGCCTGATCATCTGCCTTCATTAATAGAAATTACATTTCTGTTTGGCCGTGTAAAAATTTAATTCATGCAGCAGGTTGAAACTCTCAGATTATTTTGTTGGTACCTGTCGCCGCTTTGAAAGTTACTGGTCCGTTTCTATAGGAACGTTTTATTTTTATTTTTTGTAAAGAAGATATATTATCTTGAAAGGACTCTAAAATATCTTTCTCAACTTTTTTAGCCAACGTTGTCCATTCTGTTCCATGTTTCATCTATCATCATAGAGACATTTTGCTTGTATTCACGCAATTTAGCTTACTCACGCAATTTTCCGTCTTTTAATGCTACTACCCTAAGGCCATAATTCTTTTGAACATTTCAAGCTTTCAACAGCTTTATCATCTCCATATTGATAACTATGATGTAATATTTAGAATTTAGTAAGTAAAGTAAAGTAATCGCCTATTTTTTCAGGCGGGGCTTAACGCCCAACTACCAATTAGGTGTGGACGGAGGCGAATAGCAAACGTACTTTACTGTAAATTTCTTTTATTAACCATTAAATAAAATCCAAGGCCTATAGACCGGGAATCGAACCCAGTACAATGCATATTAGCTTTGCAGGTCTCGCCTCTAACCGCTCGGCTACCGTGGCACCTCTAATATTTAGAATTTAAGTAAGCAGAAAGGGTTTTTTATCCTTCTATAAGTTCATGTACCATGTACACAAGTATCGGATGTGTAACTTTGAAAGCTGTTCCCTTAGCTAGTTAATATACTTAAAGCTAAGGGAGTAGGGCTGAGTATTGTGCGAAAATTGATGTATTGGAATCGCTTTAACTTAAACCCTTAAGTGCTGATGTATGTATCGTTTTGCAAAAGCATTCAGCCGTGGAAAGGACATGAGCTTCTTAGAGGTAAAAAAAAGAAAAAGATTTTTTGTCAAAGCCTTGAATTTTATTCAATTTGATAACTATAATTACTTATTAACATTTATTAACCCGTTAGTTATTGATCATAGTTAGAGAAAAGAGTTGCAACATTTCTAAGTTATTTTTATTATTTTTTAATGATTCATCTAAGGTTATTTGCACCCAGAGCTTTTTTTCTGTGCACTACCATTCTCTCGTTAAAGACAACACCGGACAGTGTGTGTAAGAAGCTCCTAGGAAGAGAAAATCTAAGGGCCAACAGCTGGATTCGAACCCGGGACCTCCGCGTGGGAAACCAATACGCTAACTGCATTGCTACCAAAGTTATTTTAATGAACATTCAGACCCATTAACTACAAATTTCTACTACTTTCTGCAATTCCAAAAAGTTTTTATCGAGTGTATTATATTCCAGTTTCAAACATGATGAAAAACATGTAGTTTTTAGATGTATCCGGAAAGTATGAGAATGATATCGATTAACCATAAATCATGTGAAAGACTATTAAGAGAAAAACAGTTCCTGTAGTGAACCATTATATTGATGAAATTCTCGTACCAAAAGTGGTTAATTTATTTTACAAGTTGTTGACATTAAACAACGGTTTGAGCCTTCAGTAAAAGCCTTCAAATTTACAAGATATTTGACACATCCACTCTTGTTACGTTCAATTTATATTGATTACTTCTGAAAAATTAACACTTAACACATTTCTATTGTTAATCATTGTTAATTAATCAACTTATATTGTGTACTGCAAAAACTAACAGGACACGTAACACCTATTATTTTAACTAAATCATAAATAACACACGCTCTAACACAGATATAAATAAATAATTTTCCCTCATTTTAATTATTAACTAAATTTTAATTACTACTTAACTTTAACTTTTAACTTATTTAAACTTTATTTCACGTTAATTAATTTAACTTTATTCTAATTAATTATTGAACCAAAAATTTTATCTTTTACCAAAAAAATTAGAAAGATTTTTATAGGTACATCGAAAAGTAAGCCACCTACAACGCGGTATCTTTCCAAGGCGTTTGGAAAAACGGGGTAATTTTCTTACATCGTGGTTTAGGAAATGTGTAGCTTTATTACCGGAAAAAGGTTAGACAGGAAAATTCAGCGTGAATATAATAACATAGTAAAGCCTTGCACCCCGCTGTAAGAGGCGATGGATTCACTGAAATCACTGTTGATGATATTCTAGAATTAACTGGTCACGTGGGGCTGGAGTTTGGGGGGGGCCATTAGTTCTCTCTGCACTAGGAGACCTTGACGCTGATCGGCGCTAGTCAGAGGCCTTTATACCCGCTGGTTAGCCGATCACCCCCAGCGGAGAAAAGCTCTTCTACTGAAAAGAAAAGGCCGACTGGTGGCGGAAGGCAATGGTCCGGAAGAACAAGTAGCCTGGAGGAAAGGACAGAAGTATCAAGACGGAATGTACTGGGGACCGAAACCAGCAGAAACCAGGGGATCTCAGGACCCCCTAGGACAACTTGGGTGTAATTCCAGAACCATTTCCACCCAGTAGAATCGTTCTCGATGCTCGAGCCCAAGAGAGAGAGTTAGCAAGCTGTAAGAAAAGTGAGGCCTCAAGGAGGAACTTCACTTTTTTTTCTGAGGGGGCTATGTAAAGGAAATGGAATAGAGAACGCGAGAAGGAGGGGGCCGTGGCTGGGTGTACCCAGGCCCCTAGCATAGTGGAATGGGGAGCGCGACCTACAGCGAGACGGACATCCAGAATGGCCTGAGCGCTCGTTAGGTGAACTGTATGCGGAGAGGGCTTTGACGATTGCTGAACTGTTGCTGTGCGTGGCTAGCTGAGAGAGAGGTCTCTAAGACACAGACTGACAACTGGGATATTATCTTTTATTATTTTAACAAGGAAATCGCTTTCAGTTGTAATTATTCTTTACTCTGGTCTCCAATAAATTGTGTTTTATGTTTAACCTCTTGTTTTAGTTCATTCCCTATTTTTTCCTACCTTACAATCTGTTCCCCAAAGTCAAATCTGCATTAAAGGGAATACGATTTCAGTCCGTTGAAGCTGTGAAAGAAAAAGCAGCACGCGTCATGCAGGAGCTCACAGAAAAAGACTTCCAGCACTGTTTCGAACAATGGTAAATTCGCATGGAGCGTTGTAGGGATAGGGGAGGGGTGTATATTTAAGGTGATATTAACTAATATGTATAAATTTAAAATAAAATGTTTTACAGCAATAGTCTCGTTATTTAATAGCCACACCTCGTATTAAGTTGGTGTCTCCTATGACGCAAATTTCCAAAATGAGGCATTTTCGAGAGACATATCTACCGCGTTATAGGAGGCCTATCTGTATATATTTATAAATATTTTTGTATATACCGTAAACTGGCCAAAATTCTAAGCTTTCAATATAATATAACTTCAGCCAGTAAGAAGACAATAAAGGGCCTAGGTTTCTAATAATTATTACAAACATAACACATTGCTTATGTTTCTTATGCTGGGTTTATTAATGTGGGGTTTCTTTAAAAAAATGATACCCACTAATTGTTGGGGAAAAAATAGTGTTATTGTCAAATGTAATCATACTTGAACAAAAATAAACACGTAATAAATATTTCTCTCTAAAACAACTACGAGGGTCGTTTGAAAAGTGCGTGCAAAAATAAAAACTACTTAATTTTTTGGGGTAAACCTTTTTTATTTTTCAACATAGTCTCCTTTTAGGCTTATACACTTCGTCCAACGCTGCTCTAGTTTGTTGATCCCTTCTGAATAATAGGATTTGTCCAAGTCGGAAAAATAGCCATTCGTTTCTGCAATCACCTCCTCGTTTGAATAAAATCTTTTTCCCGCCAGCCATTTCTTCATATTGGGGAACAAATAGTAGACCAAGGGAGCCAAGTCTGGAGAATAGGGGGGATGTGAAACGAGTTGGAACCCTATTTCCATTAATTTTGCGACCACAACTGCTAAGGTGTGAGCTGGTGCGTTGTCGTGATGGAAAAGGACTTTTTTGTGGGCCAATCGTGGGCGTTATTCTTGCAGCTCGGTTTTCAAACGGTCCAATAACGATGAATAATATGCACCTGTAATAGTTTTACCCTTTTCCACATAGTCGATGAGGATTATTCCTTGCGAATCCCAAAAGACAGTCGCCATAATCTTTCCGGCCGAAGGAACGGTCTTCGCTTTTTTTGGCGCAGATTCCCCCTTGGTAACCCATTGTTTAGATTGTTCTTTGGTCTCAGGAGTGTAGTGATGTATCCATGTTTCATCCACAGTGACGAAACGACGCTTTAAGTCCTGCGGATTCTTCTGGAACAGCTGCAAACCGTCCTTACACGATTTCGTTTTTGGTCAAGCGTGAGCAATCGCGGCACCCATCTTGCGGATAGCTTTGTCATGTCCAAATGTTGATGCAAAATATTATGTGCCCGTTCATTCGAGATGCCCACAGCACTAGCAATCTCACGCACCTTCACTCTTCTGTCATCCATCACCATATCATGGATTTTATCAATGATTTCTGGAGTAGTAACCTCAACAGGGCGTCCAGAACGTTCAGCGTCACTTGTGCCCATATGGCCACTCCGAAAATTTTGAAACCACTTATAAACTGTTCTAATCGAAGGTGCAGAGTCACCATAATGTTTATCAAGCTTCTCTTTAGTCTCCTGAGGCGTTTTGCCTTTCATAAAGTAGTGTTTAATCAACACACGAAATTCTTTTTCGTCCATTTTTTGAAAATCACTCGACTTCCTCGATTCAAACGAATGCCAAACACAAAGAAATAGACCGATCTGGCTGAAACTTGGCGTGTGTTCTTCCAAGAGATGCTACTAACTAAAACATAACCTCGATACGCGCCAGTAGTGCTATCTCTCTGACTTTGCACGGACTTTTCAAACGACCCTCGTATTGTCTGCACAGGTAAAGAGAATAGCTTTTAGTTGTTTAGAATGTCTACTGTGAAGACCGGTATAATAGGATAAAGCCTAATATGCTTCCTTTATGACCAGCTGCTTCTGAAGAACAATGAGATAGGACTCAAGGTTAAGGTAATAGGCGAAATGAAGAAAACTCTTCAGCTGCTAGAGTAGTCCAAGGTGTCATATCCGATCTAAGAATACGAGGTGTGGCTATTAAATAACGAGACTGATGCTGCTACAGAATAACTATAAATGCGCCAAATCCTAGCGACCGACAGCTGTGCAGCGTAAAGCCTTCTCTTTCGATTGCAGCGTCTCACGTGCTTGTAGAGAAATCTGTCTTATCGGAACCGTCGTTTGTGTAAGAGGTGTTAGTTTCGTTTTGCCGAAAACATGATACTACACTCCGAAAATTTTGAAACCACTTATAAACTGTTCTAATCGAAGGTGCAGAGTCACCATAATGTTTATCAAGCTTCTCTTTAGTCTCCTGAGGCGTTTTGCCTTTCATAAAGTAGTGTTTAATCAACACACGAAATTCTTTTTCGTCCATTTTTTGAAAATCACTCGACTTCCTCGATTCAAACGCATGCCAAACACAAAGAAATTGACCGATCTGGCTGAAACTTGGTGTTTGTTCTTCCAAGAGATGCTACTAACTAAACATAACCTCGATACGCGCCAGTGGTGCTATCTCTCTGACTTTGCACGGACTTTTCAAACGACCCTCGTACTTTCTAATAAAATCTTGTCAAACGATATTCCTCGTATACCTTAAGGATCTTTTACATATTTCACTGAACACTGCATGTAGTTAGTTATGTTACATACTTTTCCAATATCTTATATCATTATTTACTTTACCAGATCATTATAATAATTTATTTAGGGTGTTTACAGAGTTCTCAAAATCCAACCTTAGTGAATCTACTCAATACCTACATCAACTATTCAATTATCTAAGCCACTTGCTGATTATACGTTATTTATACAATGAAAATGTAAATTAATATAATGTGATGTACATTACAATCATCTAATAACATATTTACATGATTGTAATGTACACAAATTATGCTTGTTTAAAACTGTTATTTGTTACATAAGTGTTATAAAATAGGGAAGTTACATTACTATTACTCGTTACGGCTAGGTAACAAACTCCAGTTAAGAATATCGTAAAATCACTTTTATAATTTTAGACAGCACAAATACTAGTTTAAAAAAATCGCCCTTCCCAACAGCTTTGATGCAGACACAATTAAAATTATTTTAATTAATATCCCTTACTATGCAAGGAAAGAATCGCAATGTCATATTTTTGATTCTAAAATTTGTAACCAAAATATTGGTTCACAAGGATCCTGAGTCAGAAAAAGTTTTTTGTTTTTAAACAAAATGTTACAAATTTAAAAGTGCAGCAAGTTGAATTATGTAATCTGACTGGTTTATTTATTTATAGTTATACAGGGTGAACCAGTAAGTAGATTAGATTAGACTAGGGCGGCCTCAAGGCCTACGCCACTGCGACCCCTTTGGGTCTATTGTGGCTCCCATAACTTTAAAGCTCACTCTCCAGACCCGTCCTTTTAATCAGACTCTTAATTCTGGAGAGCGACTCTTGGGAAAGCTCACAGGCCTTGGTTTTTCCTCCCCGAGAAGTAACATCTTTAGCCACACGAGCCCCTCACACTGACACAACTCTTGTAGTGCCGTTTCCTCCTCTTCCTGACAGAACCTACAAAGGCTATCATCTGCCAGGCCAATGTGATGCATGTGTTTTCTGAGTCTGCAGTGGCCAGTTAATAGGCCTACAATCATCCTGATAGCCCACGGCCTTGACGGGAACCAGTTAGTAATAACCATAAGCGTACAACAATCGAGCATGATGTCCTAAATCCCAACTTTGGGTACGAATTATATCGTCTACGTATACGTCGGAGATGAATACATATGTAAGTTATTGGGCAAATTTTGGAAAGTACAAAGAAGATACTAAGTTGATAAGATGAATCGGTTTGTGAGGTTTTGGTGCCATAGTTAAATTTGAAAATGTTCACTATTTTTGAAAATGATTCAGTCTTAGGATTGAGTTTATAGTTGTTAGTAATATATATTATAGCATTCTGTTTATAATAATGCCCATTTCTTCAGAAGGGCACTTCACTATTGTTCTTATATTAACCATTAAATAAAATCCAAGGTCTAGACCAGGAATCGAACAAAATAATCTTAGCTTTGCGGGCCTCGCCTCTAACCGCTCGGCTATCTTAAAGTATTAACTGGGATATTTCGCTTAATAACATAGTATTCAGACAGTAAAGATGTTGTATCCTGGAGCTTGTAAAATTGTAGTTGATAGTTTTGGTTTTAATGTACTGAGGAGACTTATTAAGTTTAGTGCTTAATTGTCGTGAAGTTTACGAGAGGAGCTTTTTGTTCAACAGATTTTGCCCGGATTCTTGAAGTGGGAGTCAAACGAAGTGGAAAGCAGATTTTCTCTAACTGTGCGTTTTAATTAATGTAATAATTAAATAATAACTAGATAAAAATAACTAATAACTTTCAAAAATTTATTGAAAGAAGAAGACTCTCCAAGAAAATATTGAACATTAAATGAAACCGGGTGTAGTAATAAAACATTGAATTCCGAGCCATATTTCCGTTAATGTCAGACGGATATGATACAAGGAAGGGTATGCAGTGATTTTATTGAATGTAACCAAGTTGAGTTGTTTGTAATAGAATGGCAAATGAAATTCCTGACATTTTATTACATTTCCATTTTAGATTCAATCGTGTATTCAAGATATATAAATTGTGTAAGTATACTTCAAGATTGCAGCTTATTTTCTTCTGTTTGGCAGCAATCATTTTGGCGAGTAGTGTTGTACATGATCTGTGCAGCTTAAGGAGAACCATCTATCTATAAAGTCGAATTGATCGTAATTCTGTGGGCATTGCAATATATTCGAACGCTATCCAAGAAAAACTGTTAATTATTATTGTTGCACAAGGATTTTGACCTTCCTCCACAAAATATTAAATTTATGCATTCATAGATCGTAGAGCTTATAGCCTCCCTCATAGAGGAAGAAACCCATAATGGTTTGTTTTGGTAAGAAAACACTGTGGCATTGGAGCCAACAAAATGGTAGACAAGCTTGGAAAAGAGGCTACTAACAAAAACTTGGTTGGGATCGAAGCATAACATAAGATCTGTAAAGAATCAATTAGAGATCTTCACCGCTATGTGCAGAGTGTAATGATGAAGAAGATCTCAAGCAAATGATAATGAAACGTCCAAGATGGTACAAAAGAAAGGAAGAAAATGCTCGCTAGATGGTACAAGCGTTTAGAGGCACCCTTTCGGCATGAGCACATTATCTTCTTCAGCATCATTTGTGTACCAGAGTACTTGGTAGACTTCACTAATAAATACAAGTGTACCAGAAGGGACGAAAGCGATAATGGCGCAGTTGGACTTCAAGATGACCATGGATTATAAAATACTCGCGGAATATCAGCGCTTCGTTACTGATTACTCTATTATTAGGAGAATAATTGGTATTAGCGAATAATTTGAGGTCTAAAGCGCTGTGAACTACCAACTCTCTGGCTTCTAATTTTGTCTACTTAGATCACTAATAACTTGCTTATTTATAAAATTTTAATTAAAAATGGTCTTTGTGAATCTTTTAAAAACTATCTAATTTGTAAAGATATTGAATTTGCTGTGAACTCTTCGTTTAATTTACATTTCCGTCTCTGCTGTTCGTTAGCTTTTGGAGAGGAATATTTATTAACTAATAGATGTCATATTAATAAGATAAGGATTATTGTACAACTGAGATTATTCAATAAAAAATATCCCACTCTATACCTTAACTTTAAAAATTATAAATTTTTTCCAGACAGATTATGTTCTCTATGTTCGTTAAATCAAAATGATAATATCTACCATTTTCTTTTTTATTGTTGCAAGTTTAATAAAATTAGGAAAAAATATTTGGCTAAATACGATGAATCCCTCTCCTATAGCTCAGGGAGAATATGTGTCTATGGAGACCTTTGCTGTACAAAATTGATATTAACAAAATTAATGACATATATTTATATCTTTTAAAGGGATTAGAAGTTAGAGCAATGAACTGTATTAATAATTGAATTTCCCATTTTCAAAATTTGAATTGTAAAAAAAAGATAATTTTTTTTAATTTTTTATGGAGTCTAATTATAACGAGGACTATTATTTTCTGATAAGGAAAGTTTATATTTCAGTTTTATTTATAAATTCTGTTTAAGAATTTAGAACTTTCTGTTCAGTTTCAATCTTTTATGTTACTGTTTTTTTGAACTGTAATGTTTATTGTATTCACACCAATCCTTTGTATAAGTTAATCTTAAAACAAATAAATATATTATTATTATCATGAGGGCGCCACGGTAGCCGAGCGGTTAGAGGCGAGACCTGCGAAGCTAATATGTATTGCGGTACTGGGTTCGATTCCCGGTCTTAGGCCTTGGATTTTATTTAACACTTGAGCCGTCACCTTTCGTAAAGTGCCATAATCCGTCACCTCGGGTCATATTGACCCAGCATTAAAAACTATTAAATAAAAAGGACAAACTAACTAATATCATGTTGTGGGGAATAGAAATCGAAGACAAAACATTTATTTATACTTTAATAAAACAGAAATACAAATTTAAAAAAAAATCAATAACATAAAGATGTAATTTCTAAATGAGGTGCTGCTTAGCATGTAATGAAAAACAGAGAAAATATTTACAATTTACAATTAAAATTAAAACAGTTAATTAATTACAATTATTTCTACAGTTAGTGCAAATAGTTACTGAGTGTATCTTACATATGTAGTTTTTACAGTTACTGCAAAAAGTAGGATATTTATTGTCTCTTGTACTAGGGCATATGTGGCATCTTCTTCGTTTTTTAGGGTTAGGAATGTCTTCTCCATTTGTTGCAATCGGAAGAATTGTTGCGTTTTTTTCTTGCAGAAACATATTGATCCTCACCTTCAAATTTCGTGGGATCACGGTGCTCAGCGACCTTCTGAAAATGACGTTTTTCTTCCTACAGAATAATTTACACAAAGTTGGTCGTTACCCCTCCTTTAGTAGCATTGTAAAAAGTTATAATTTCGGGTTTATTTTTGTTCCCTGTTCCGCTGTCAATGGATTTATCGCTGTGCATTGTAGATAACAAAATTAGTGCTATTGATTTTTTGGGTACATAAGATACCATAGAAATTTTCTTTGTGAACCCAAAAAGGTAGCTGTTCGCTTCCCTTGACTTGTGTTGCAGAAATGCAGTGGGGGTTTCTGGTTTATTTTCCCTAAGAGTCCCAACAAAGGTTAAGAAATGAACTAAGACTAAGAAATGAACGGCACACACTGTCACCTCGGGTCAAAATGGCTGTTCGCACCCGTACAGCAGGCAGCGGGAAAAAATCGTATGCCATCTCAATCAAAATACATCAAAAAGAGATAAATAAAAATTACGCAAGCCCAGCCCTTATAGAAACTAAAATAGAAGACTTGAAAGTATGAACTGGGTCAATATGACCAGTCGTGAGGCTGAAGGGTTAATGGTTAATCAAAAATTTTCAGTAAATTATGTTTGCTAGTCGTCTCCATCCACGACACCTAATTCGTAGTTGGACGTTAAAACCCGCCTGAAAAAATAGGCGATTACTTTACTTACTTATTATCATGAACTTTTAATTCCTCCCCTAAATTTAGTGCCCTTTAATGCAGGCAGTAGAATGACCCAGCTGTCAGATGAATTGAATTTAGATACACCACATACAACGGTTCATAGGTGAGTCAAATACTTCTCAATCTCAATTATAATCAAGTTTGAACTTTAAATTTCGGAGATTTCTAGTCATTTTATGAATAAATTTGGATTTTATTTTTACCTTTAACAAAAGAAAAAAATTATTTATTGCGAGTGAAAAATTTTAAAAAAGTTAAAAAAATAAATAACCTAGAATTATTTAATTTCTAAGTAGGAAAAAGTTATTTTCATTTGAAGAAGAATTACGCGTTAAAGTGTTGCGGTAATTAATCGAGACTGGTTGATAATTACAGGCTGCTAGTAAAGGAAGAAGACAGATGCGAAGGAGTAAGGAAATGGTATCTGGAGTGGAAATAAATGTGGCTTGCGAGTTAGAAGTATTAGTCAGCTCTGTGCTGCGGGTGGTAGTTCATCCTGGAAGAAGGAATGGAGGGTGTTGCTGGTCCCAGAGACTGCAGCACTATCTCTCTTTTATCACTCACTCTCTCCATCTGCCATTACACTTCTCGCCAGGCCAACAAGATGAAGACGTTTCACTAATACAATCATTTGTTCGACCTACTTTCATCTACACAACGATATGATGTTAACAAAAATAAAAATGTGAATAAGTTACTTTGTTCATAGTTCCAAAAATATGGTGCGCAACGATACGACTTCTCTTACTACTATCCTCAAGGTTCTTAGTTAGTGAACTATCTGCGATTGATCGTTTTTGAGTTACGGATGAACAGAAAGACAGACCAATTTGAGTTAATTTTAATTTCTGTAAATACTATAGGCGCCACCTTAGCCGAGTAGTGGAGACGAAGCACACAATGCTAAGATTGTTTTCACTATTGGGTTCGATTCCCGGTCTAGGCTATAGATTTTATTTAATGGATTACATGAATAATTTATTAGTAAAGCACGTTTTGCTAGTCGCCTCCGTTCATGACGCCTAATTTTGTGAGTGGGCGTCAAGTCCGCCTGAAAACATAGACATTACTTTCACTTTCACTTAAATAAAGGAAAATAAAAAAAGAGAATTTATTTTTTCTAAACTGTTTTGTCTCGCCGAACCTTTATTTGCACAGACAAATTTGGATTTGTTTTTGTTTTTTATTTTTAATGAGCGTATTGTAACAAAGTTGACCTGAGCCAGAGAAGAAAGGCCTAGATTGTCCTGGGAGTTGGCTGACCAAAATCTATAACGGTCCACCACTGTGTAAACAAAAGGCCGGACGTTACCTGAGCCGAAGAAGAAAGGGCTAGATTTACCACTGTGTAAAAGTAAGCTAAGGGAGCGGCCCCAGTTGGGGTGGGGGCAGTATGCGTTTTCCCAGTCAGTGTGTGGCAGGTGGGAGTGAGACAGACGGAGTTAAAGTGGAGCAGTCCCAGTTGGAGTGGGGGAGTCGCAGTTGGAGGAGGGCGACAGACAGAGTTGCAGTGAGTATCGGTTGGAGAGAGTCAGAGTTCTGCAGAGTTAGCCAGTTGGCCAGTTAGTGAGTAGAGCTTTGTTAGTGCAGCTGAGACTAGTGCAATTCAGCGCAGTGCGGACCAGTAGTCAGTCGTGGAACAGTTTTGTGGTGTATTTACCTAGTGAGTAAGTTACAGTAAACTGTTGTAAATGGTGACTGTAATGAATTGCGATAGTTGCTAGTAAATGTTAATGTTAGTAAATGTTAATGTGTTAATAAATCAAACTACTTATAAGTTTAGCGAGTTTTATTATTTATCGAACCCACACTTATTATTTAATAACTAGTGGCAGTCACTAGTTGTAGTTAAAGTTTTTTTAATAAAAGGACAAAAAACTTTACAGTATTTTACAAAATCATGTGCACTAATAATGCACAACCAAATAACATCATCATCATCCAATGGCGCTACAACTCATTGCTGAGTCATGGCCTCCTTAGTCACTTTCCGCTAGTCAGTCCTGCTCTCTGCCGCCGCTCTCCAGTCGGCGATATTCTCAATATCGTCATCGCATCACCAGCAACACCTGTCCGTTCATTGTAGCCACGGCCGTCCAACTCGCACCATGAGAGGTGCTCGTTCGACATCTTTTATTTTATGGGCTGTCCTCTTCCCACAACCTAACCATATGTCCAGCCCACTGAAGTCTAGCCAACTTCATCTATTTTTATTAAACAGCGCATACATCTCTCTGATTCGTTCGTGACTTCCATTCCTGCATGAAATTCGCCGCGGTATTTTCCTTTCGAAAACTAGGGAGGCCTCTCTCATCCGCCTTAGATGTGGTCCAAGTTTCAGAGACGTAATTGAAGACTGGGCGGATCAGTGTCTTGTACGATCGCACCAACTTATACGTTCTAGCTATATGCAGGCGCGTGAGTATGTGAAACCAGATGCGGACCCGCAAATAATTACGTTTATTGTAGCGACGTCTAAACGAGTATATGAAACAGCTTGCGATTTTCTGTTATTTCAAATAAAGATTTAGCGTTTTTTCTTGCAGTCCCTAACTAAAGAAGAAGTACAGCACTAATGACAAATTATTAAATAAATTTTATTTGCTTTTTTTTTTAAAAATACAATTTTTATAAAAGCTGGAGTCTAGCCTAGGTTTAATAGTCAATAATCATACAAGATACAAAGAAGCCAAAAATAAACAAATTAATTATAATATACAGAACAAAACAAAAAAGTATTCCCTTAATTAATTATCAATTATCTTTTTATTACACTATATACATCAATATCGAGCAGAATTATAGCCAACGTTGGAGTTCTTCTTTTATTATTATACATTTTTTAATGAACACAGCAACAGATTTTAATTGTTTTCCACTTACACAATTTAAGAGGCGATCTAACTGGTCTAAAAGACAATAATTATTAGGCAAAATGTACTGGCCAATGTACTTTGTTCTGAAATTACTGAAGAATTTACATTCAATGAGAAAGTGGGCGACTGTGTCTCGCAAATTTTCTGAGCAAAGCTTGCAGTTAATTTCAGGATTAAATTTGTAAATTTTATTTTTTAAAATAATCCGTGGAAATTTTTCATTAGCTACTCTAATTTGTGAAAGAATTTTAGCAAACTCAAACTTTGCATTTAACCTTAAATACGATTCATCATCATGAAAACTACTGATAAATCTGATGTAGCTGTTATATCTACAATTATAGATTTTACTAATGTCAATACTAATCAAGTGTAACTTATATGCATTAATTAAATTCTTTTTACTCTTTTTCACCTGATTAAAGTTGTTAGACATCCATAAATCTGATGCTCCAATTTTTTCAAGTGAACACAAAAGAGAACTACTCCAGTTAAAGGGCATTAAGTGACAGTGAACCAATTTACACAATCTGTCATAACACAATCTAGGTATACGATCATCACCCATCTGTAACATGACCATCCACCAATTGATCAGTCTGACAAATACCTGAAAATCCAGGTGTACCCTGCTAGTTTCAAATCTAACCAAAGCGTCAGGAGTTGTTCTGGGCAGCTGCAATAAGGATTTAAAGAAGTGGGTTTGAACCTTATCAAGTGAGCCGACATAAGGAGCGGCCCATACCTCGGCTGAATACAGTAAAACACTAGCAACCATTGAGTCAAACAACCTCTCTTTGGCTTCCCAAGAGTCGGACTTGCCCTTACGCAAAATATGGTGAACCCTACTTGATGCTGAAACAGCCAACGATTTACTGTGGTCACTTGCTTTTTTAAACTTACCATTAGATGAAAAAATGACGCCTAAATACTTGAACTCTCTGACGACTTCAATCTCGTGTTTATTATATAAAAGCTTCCTATGTTTTCCCAGTTTTCCTCCCCTATTAATGACAAATTATTAATATCGAGTTTCCACTGAGTACTTCCATCATTACCATGACCATCGCTCCTGCGATGTCCTCAGAGGTGTCCTGCCTAAATATTCTGCAGCAATAATTCCATAACGAAAGTATCGAGTATTTTTCACATTCACAGTATATTTGGTAAATTATGCACAGGGAATAAACAGTCCCTACTTCACTCATTAACATTTTATTGTCCGAGTCCAAAATTCTCGTAACCAGTAGTAATTAGCGAACATTGTACAATGGGAAGGGGCAACATGTGAACAATTTTGTTCATTTATAAAGTACCTGAAATTTCGATTAGATTGGTAAAACAATGTTCGCAAACCAACGTCTCCCAACTAGCAATAAAATATCAAAACTGTGCTTTATTCATTCATTAATAAGAAATCTAGTCTGCAGCCTCATATATTACTCATAAATCTAATTCATAAATATTTTTTAAACTCAGAATATTTTAGCCATATTTAATTTTTTAATCAACATTAAAAATTTTCTAAAACCGTAGAATTACGCTAAATTGTAACTTTTCAGGGAATCTTATCCTTGTACTTTGTGATAACGATGTTTTCTAAAACATATCACTTTATATATCGAATTCTAGCTAGCACTATAAAGATATTGAGCCCGTACAGTACATTTCAATGGTAGTTCAGAGAGAAATTAGAACCCCATCTCAAGCTTAGAAGCTTTATTCTGAGAATAGTGTAGTGAACGACGACCATCCAGTGATGGAAGCCGTTAGTTCGCCAGGTTGGCAAGCTTACACAGCAACCATCCTAGGGGGTCGGAGTTATATGTTGAGTCGATTGCGAGGCCACCGCCGCTTTAGTCTGCACTGTGGATTTTGTAGGAAGTGTTTGTAGTAGACATGTTGTGGATCAGAGGGTTGTAATGACTGTGTAGATTTGAGTGGAGTTTTGGGTATCGAGATCAGGGCTATTTCAGAGACGAGAGGAATATTTAGATCAGAGTGTATTGAGTGATTGGAGACGTAGAAGGGAGCGGTAACTATTGTTCTTAGAATTTTTGATTGTAAGGTTTGAAGTAGGTTGATGTTCGATTTTTTGGCGCTTCCGTAGAGTTGTATTCCGTACGTCCATATAGAGCGTACGTCCAAGTAGAGCGGTATATAGTGTTCGTTTGTTCGTCAGGGTCAGTTTTGAACGTTTGTAGTCTTTTCAACATTTTATACCACAGATTGAGGTCAATTCGTTTGAGTCTCGTGTGGGGGTTCCAAGTTAGTCGTTTGTCAAGATGTAGTCCGAGGTATCGTACTTGGTTAGTAATTGGTATAGAAGTATTGTGGAAGGAGAGAGGAGGGAGAGTTTTCTTGTTTAAGGTAAATACTATGTATTTAGATTTCAATTCATTCACTTTGATTCTCCACCTTTGCAGCCACTGCTCGAGAATATTAAGGTGTGATTGGAGTGCACGGAATGCTATTACAGGATCCAGATGAGGTGATAGAATTGCAGTGTCGTCGGCGAATGTGAAAGTAACTGTAGTCGGGTTAGTTGGTAAGTCGGCAGTATAGAGAATATAAAGTAAGGGGGCTAGAATCCTTGAGGAACTCCAGCGAGTATTGGAAGGATAAGAGATTGTCTTCTATCTCATTCTTAAGTCTTATCTCTCCGAACGTTTCTTTTCAAGTCAAACGAGAAATATTTAAAATACAAGTTTATTAGACATAAATGTATGCAATGAGCTCATGTTGTTTAAACAAAATCATTGAAACCGTATTTCGAGATCATCGCAAAAACTTAGGGACCTTTCCCAGATGGCTGATTTTGTGCTAGAGCTTTATTATTGGGTCTTCCATAATGGCGACGATTCGAAATACTACATTTGAACTTGTCCGTTTTCAATTATACTTTTCACAGTCACAAATATATGCAACAGAAGACACCCACAGGCCAATTTGAAAAAAAGGCTACCTTTTTGGACTTTTATTTCTCATGAGTACTCAAAATCTGCATAGAAATTATTTATGACTTTTCAGTATGGTGTAAACGACTCTTCGAATAAACTAACCTGGTAGTCTAGTTAACTTAGTTGAAGACAATTCTTTTATTTGATTATAATTCTTGTATTTTTATTGAGCTATTCAAGAAAATATGATTTGGAACTTTACTAAAATCTGCAACAGGAATAAAAGGAAAAAGCTAGCACTGGATTCTGTATCTTTACTAATCAGATGCAATTTAAGCCATGTAATGGAGTTTATTATTGAAACTGTTCGGCAGTTGACGTCAAAAACTGCACGAAAAAGCGTAAAAATAAAAAACATCCAACTTTAACAATTTTTTTCTCTTTTTCTTTAAAATATAGGACAAATCCTCGTTTATAAGAGAATAATATTCTTACGATTGCTAAATTAGATTATTTCTACAAATTTTGAGCCCTTATTGCGAATAAGTTATACCTCATTTCTAGTCTCCAATTTAAAAAAAAACAATGATAACATCAGTCAGTTCGCGAAATAAAATAAATATAAAACAATATTTCATTTCCAAAAAAAATGAAGCAAATTTGTTCATTCAAAGAATCATCCCAGTATTAGCAAACAGCTTAGATAACTAAAATTGTAGTTTGACGCTATCAAATCACTTCAGTAAGGGGCTCATGGTAATTGTCAAACAACACTTGCATTAATTGTTGGAAATCGATACAATACGATAAAAAGTTATATGATAAAGTAAGTAAATAAATAAATATATCACAACTTCACTTGCATAGATTAATGTTTGTTTGAACAAGCTAGAAATCCTGAATGTCCGTTACGGTAGTTGAACAAGGATCTGTTTGGCTACTATGAACTTGCAAACTATACAATACAGTTACTTGTAAAGCGGGTTTATTGGGAGAAAGTTTAGTAAGTTCCCTTCATAGCATATCTCTTTATAAACACTATCTGTTGGCTCTTTTACACTTTAGTAGAACCTCTTAAAGTAGCAATCTGATCAAATTGATTTCATTCCACTTACCTTACCTTTAAATAATGAATTAGTTATTTATGTTCAAGATTTGATGGAAGTTAAAATTATTAATTTGGGTAATAGTACACCTATATTTCGGAAAGCTCTGGCTGAATTTATTTATTTATAAATCCAAACTTTAAAGCATTTTTCAAAAATATCTGTGAGCTAAAAGAAAGAAAAGAATTGTTTTCTAACGTTATAGCCTCTAAAAATGCGTCTATATTCTTCAGATATCTTACAATCACGATGTAGAATGTGAAGAGTTTTGATCAAGGTTAAATTTTACAATGTTTTAGTCAATTTATGTGATTTTATGAAAAATATAGCTCTACTTTAGTCAATTTATGTGATTTTATGAAAAATATAGCTCTACTTTATTTATGGATTTAAAAGATAGAAAAACGCTACATCTACTGAAGATGATGTTTGACGATTGACAGCGTTTTCTAGATGAAATCGAAAAGGTTCCTGGATCAGCGTCAATCAGTTCTACATTTTCTTAGAGAAGTATGACCTTAGGCCTTGGGCACACAGAAAGCGTTCTGTCACGGCGGGTAGCGATCCAGCGGTCGTCCAGTGTTGCCGCGATATGAGAACGTCACACAGGACGCGATATCTTTGTTTGAGACGTCCAGTTTGGTAGCTTTCTACTTGAGAAAGTGCGTTTTTTTGTTATTTGTTTTAATCTTTATATAATGAGTATGAGCTCGGACGAAGAACATCTGCTTCTGCTATTACCTTGGCAATGCAAAAAGAAGAAAAGACGAAGTTGGGTGCATGAAATCTATAAGAAGAGAGAACAATTAGGGGAATACCACCGCTTATGGTATCGAACTGGAGTCACATGAAGATAGGTTCTTCTAGTATTTTCGTATGTCGCGAGAATGGAATAAAGAATGAGTAATAAAGTTTCTTAACATTGGAATCTTTATTTCGTATTACTAGGTGGCAAGGCGGTCACGTTGAATACTGTAATTTTGTACTACCAGATCGAAAAAGACTTGCCAGCGGTGGTAGACCGCGTTCTGTTTGACAGTGATGATGCAACATTGTGTAATACAACTAGACCGCCTGACCTCCTCGGTCGGAGATCGTTGCCCACCGCGACAGACCGCTTTCTGTGTGCCCAAGACCTTAGAAAAAGATTCAGGTCGGTCATCGTGGCTTACATTCTTCGGCCTTGTTTAGTGAAGTGGTGTAGCCAAATTAAGCAATCAGTTCTCGTGTATGGGCGTCAAGATAGCCACTTTAAGGGGGACATTTCCACACTGTGGCAAAAGTAAAAATATGTGATGATGGAACAAGGAAATTTCCAATCTTCCATTTTAAAAATCCATCTGACATAGCACTTTTACAACAAAAAAGATAGGTACAAATGACAAAAAAGGGTATCTTAGATCGGTGGACATAAAAATATGAATATCCGCCTTAGAAAGAGTAAATAAAACTATAAAAAATTAAAATTAAAATTAAAAGAAACATATAAAGACACTAATTTTAAGCAATCTATTGAATATGACTTGAGAAGACGCAGGAATAAAGCAAAGAATGTCAATAAAAAATAAGATATTCCTTGCACAAAATGCAAAGGAACAGCTGCGAATATTTGATGCAGGTGTACTTGTGCACGCGTAAATATGCTTAAAAAACCAATTAGAAGTTATTATTAAATTCTCTTAATAACTTAGACATTGTTTAGAGAGTATAATTTTACTTTTATGCAGGTTCGATTGATGGATGAAGTCAATTTTGTAAAAATAATTGAATAATTTAACCGCTAAGCTGAGCAATGTCTTGAAGTGGATGTAATATCCTTAAGGAACAAATTAATACAAGAGAATGTATTAGTGGTGCTAAACCTGGTTCAAAAGTTTAGTCGCCGTTTCAATCGTAAATAGGTTTATCAGGTAATGTCGCCAAAGTGAGCTGTCTACGGGATCAATAAGATGTTTGTGGCTGGCTTCGGTCCAGCGGCCAATCGAACACACGCGCCATAAATACGTCATTCAGTCTTTTCAAATATACACAATTATTTTTTAACAATAACATTTTTTATTAACTTAAAAAAAAAAATAATAAAATAAAAATAGATGAAAACAAACTTTTAACTTTATTTTGTTCATAGTCTTGATAGTAACTTCAACAAATACCTTTATTTCTAACGTTTCAGTATCCCCTCGCTCGATTACCAAATCATAAGTTACTAACCTAATTGTCCAGTATATTCAGGTAGAAGGACCTATCCCATATTTCCCCATCAACGGTTTGGCAATTCAGCAGAGAATCTTCTACACTCCGAACACAGCGTACGCTCATAATCTCAACATTGTCAACTGCGAAAGTCGCTGACAATACCGCAATCCTTTCCTCGAATCTAAAATCCTACAACCGTCAACTTTCACATATTCCTTTACCGTAATCATAGGTCAAGTAGTCTTGCATTCGGGGTGCATTTTAAAATGATGTGATGGTTGCTTTTATTTGATGATAAAACAAATTTATCCTGATTCACCCACAACCATTACATTACACTACATGTTTTAAAGTCTTCAATTACTATTATTTTTTTTACTTTGCGTCACAAGTAACATTTTTTGCAGTCAGAGGACCTCCCAAAACGCGTATTTCTGGTGGAAAATTAATATTTAAAACTGATCACGAATAGATAAAAATTGTAACTTTGATCTTAAATATCTCGACAAATATAAGGGATATCAAAACGGGGTCAACGTTATATTTCACAATTTTTTATATAGTTTTCATAATCATTGTGAAAACTAGTGGTCCTTATGAAATCCCAATCAGGTTTTTGCCCGTAACTCCGCCAAAAATGAAGATACAGCATTGGGGTGGAAAATTTGTAAACTAGACCTTAAAAAAAATATAGTTTACTCCGTGGGTTTTTCCGGATTTCCGCTTTTCTAAAAGGTTATTAGCGATTGGTGCGTTTTAAATGGATCACCTTGTATATTGTCATCAAAACCAATATTTCATCAAGATTTTGAGTGCCATTTCGGCAAAAAAAAAAAAAAGAAAAAGCAAATTATAAAATATTGCAATCATTTTTGCAATTAAACGTTTTTCCTTATTTTACAGAACACCATTCTTGAACAGATGATAAAATCAAAAGCAATTAGAAACTTGAATCGCCATTGCTTGAGGGTAGGATATAAAATCAATCTCTGCAGTCTCAGTACCTCCTCCTCCTCATTACTCCTTCTATAACCGCAATCAGTGAAAATGATCATAGACCTTCATTGATTTTTGTGTCAGCATCCTGCGAACGTATCTATTGATTCTCACCCAGAAAGTGATTACATAGAAGTTCTAAACTTAGTTTTAAAATTCTCCACCAAACTTAAAGTTAATAGAGCTTCATAGAGCATACATAGAGCATACATAGAGCTTTTCTATTTTATTTCTTCCCCCAATTATTCACGCAACTAGAGTATAGTTAAGTTTAAATTATATATAAATTGAAAGCTCATTTTTAAGAAAGCTGAAAGCAAATGTAATTTACTGAATTATGAATTATATTACACCTAAAATAAAAATTTATTGAAACCTGTTCAGAATTTGTAAGTAATTTTTAAGAATGCTAAATTTTCGGAAAACCTCTTTGTACCGAAATTTTCATTTGTTTTCTTATAAACTGAGCATGATGGAGAATCTTTCCTGGCTGTTATAACTGTAATGAACACAAAAATGAATAGATCGAAAAAGTATTTGCGTAAAATCTCTAAGGAAATTGTCAGCGCCTGAGATGGAAGTTCAGATCCGGTTAAACCGCTTTTGATTCACAGAAGTCTGAATAAAACGAATAATAATCTTCATATGAAGTAGCCTAAGCTTCTACATATACTGCATCTTATCTTCCTATACTCCAAACATTCTTACATAATATTGGACGGATCCTTCCCTTTTAGAATCTATAAAAAAAAGGTTCACTTTAAGCTACTCTACTAAGCAGATGAGGTCTGCAATGCTTAAATTACATTAGATCAGTGAGAGATTCAACCGCCTGCCTGCAAAAAATGTCCTGGTAAATATGCATCATTTCATTATCCGTTCTAACCGGATTCCTCATTGACAAATTTTCATTCTCCAGCTTCACACTGGGAGATCTCATATCGGATATGTCAGGTAAAATTTTTGTATTTTAATTGCAATACTCCTTTCAGGAAGCAGAAATGTTTTGTCGGTCTCTCAGTCCATGTTTACACAATTAGGTTTGGTTTCGTTGAAAATTATATATCAAAAAACTCAAGAGGCAAGCAACTAGTCTATTTACCATATTGTGCGGGTTAATTGTTATGCGGGTAATAATGCAATTAAGACAGTGTGGCGCTCGGTTTGGGAGTTAGTTGGTTGTGCAATGATTTAGTATGTTGCGGACAGCTAGGATGCTGTGAATTGCAGTAGGTCAGGCTTCAGAGACTTTAAAGACGACACTCCTTTTTTCACTCACTCTTCGTAAGTTTCTTTTCACTCACTCCTTCTAAATCTCTTTCCACTCACTCCCCGTAAGTCTCCTTTTAAAAATCTTTTCACTCACTCCTCGAAAGTCTCCATTTAAGTCTCATTTCACTCACTGCTCGTAAGTCTCCTACTCCATCCGCGTTTAAAACATAATTCCATCACGTCAAGTCCCCCTCACTTTCCCAAACTTAGGAAAGTGTTCATGTTTATGTTGGGATGCCTAAAGTACATAGAATCTACCGAACAGCACGAGTTTCTAATCCATTTTTAATTCTTTTTTTATTTTTATTTTTGTAAAGGAATTTTTTGGGTAAATGTTACCTTAACTCATAAAACTTTGTTGAAAGTACAATTTTTACAATTTTAAAAGGAGAAGTTTTAAAGATAAAAAGAAATAAACTATGTTTTCTCAGCAAGGCTGACTTGAATAACTAACTATACTGAATCCATCAAATTTTTAATGATAATTTGCAAACAAATTACTATTTATTCATTTTGATTTATTCATGTATCAATTTAAAATACTATTGACCACGTAAGGACTTTACCGATACCATAGTGCCATAATATGTACAGAAATAATATAAAATCAAATACGAGGGTCGTTTGAAAAGTCCGTGCAAAGTCAGAGAGATAGCACTACTGGCGCGTATCGAGGTTATGTTTAGTTAGTAGCATCTCTTGGAAGAACACACACCAAGTTTCAGCCAGATCGGTCTATTTCTTTGAGTTTGGCATTCGTTTGAATCGAGGAAGTCGAGTGATTTTCAAAAAATGGACGAAAAAGAATTTCGTGTGTTGATTAAACACTACTTTATGAAAGGCAAAACGCCTCAGGAGACTAAAGAGAAGCTTGATAAACATTATGGTGACTCTGCACCTTCGATTAGAACAGTTTATAAGTGGTTTCAAAATTTTCGGAGTGGCCATATGGGCACAAGTGACGCTGAACGTTCGGGACGCCCTGTTGAGGTTACTACTCCAGAAATCAGTGATAAAATCCATGATATGGTGATGGATGATAGAAGAGTGAAGGTGCGTGAGATTGCTAGTGCTGTGGGCATCTCGAATGAACGGGTATAAAATATTTTGCATCAACATTTGGACATGACAAAGCTATCCGCAAGATGGGTGCCGCGATTGCTCACGCTTGACCAAAAACGAAATCGTGTGAAGTGTTGCAAGGACGGTTTGCAGCTGTTCCAGAAGAATCCGCAGGACTTTAATCGTCGTTTCGTCACTGTGGATGAAACATGGATACATCACTACACTCCTGAGACCAAAGAACAATCTAAACAATGGGTTACCAAGGGGGAATCTGCGGAAAGATTATGGCGACTGTCTTTTGGGATTCGCAAGGAATAATCCTCATCGACTATCTGGAAAAGGGTAAAACTATTACAGGTGCATATTATTCATCGTTATTGGACCGTTTGAAAACCGAGCTGCAAGAAAAACGCCCACGATTGGCCCACAAAAAAGTCCTTTTCCATCACGACAACGCACCAGCTCACACCTCAGCAGTTGTGGTCGCAAAATTAATGGAAATAGGGTTCCAACTCGTTTCACATCCCCCCTATTCTCCAGACTTGGCTCCCTTGGACTACTATTTGTTCCCCAACATGAAGAAATGGCTGGAGGGAAAAAGATTTTATTCAAACGAGGAGGTGATTGCAGAAACGAATGGCTATTTTTCAGACTTGGACAAATCCTATTATTCGTAAGGGATCAACAAACTAGAGCAGCGTTGGACGAAGTGTATAAGCCTAAAAGGAGACTATGTTGAAAAATAAAAAATGTTTACCCCAAAAAATTAAGTAGTTTTTATTTTTGCACGGACTTTTCAAACGACCCTCGTACAAACGAGATGAGAAACTGTCCAGAAGTAACACTCCTAATTGGTGAAAAACTTAGCGAAACTTTCACTAAAATGGTGAGTGGAAAGCGACACTTTCACTAAAATGGATGTTTCTGCCGTTTTACCGTCTAAGAGGGTTGTAAGGGAGAGTTCGGGATGAGAAGCGCCTTGCTAAAGGATTTGAATGTAACGGATTAGATTAGAAAGGATTAGAATAGGATAGAGAAATGGAATCTTTGATATCACAGTTTGTAAATTTCATTTGTGAAGAACATTGTGAATAGTGAACCCACGCTTTACACAAATATAAATTTATTATTTAAATTATTTCATTACTTTTTAATTTTATTTCTTCATCCATTTTTTGTTTTGTTTTTTAATAACTTAAATTTAGAGTATTATCTTATTTTGTGCCTCACTGCCTGACAATCTTCAGTAAGCTCCGATCTTCCGATCATAACCTGGAATACTCTCTTCCCCGATATCAAATTACAGTCAATTATTATTTTTATATAGAACTGAATTCATTTTAAAAACTTGATATCCTGTTTCTGAAGAAGGACACCTCGAGGTGTCCTGAAACTCGATGTTGAAGAGAATCCTGCTTCTGGCCTCAGCCAGACCATTATAACTGGAAACAAACTCGAAACAATATTTCATGATTTAAGTTTTCCTCTTAAATAAAAATATATTTTACAGCACGAGCAGTTTGTTCTATTCGCAGAGGTCGCTTGAACTAACTAAAATGTGTATATTATTGTTGAAGGACTCGTTTACATTCTGGTCTGGGAGGCCTGGTTGTTGGTATATTCAGGTTGTGTGAATGGCTAGGAAAGGGAAACCATAAAAGTGGTTTTATACATAAAGTTAAATGAAGTTGTCAGTACACCGATGGGTATCTAGGGGGATGGGTGGAAGTGAGGTTTACAATCAAGAGGTGGCTGAGGTGGGGAAAGCCACTTTACTCCAGCGTTTCTAATCGAACATAAACCAAGTGTGGAAACTCCAGGACCAACTAGACTAAACATGGCCACAGGTCTAACACATAACAACTCCTCCCCTTCCGGCGGTGTAGCGTTGAAGTAGATAGCAGCCTGCTGGCCACAGAGATGGGACCTGTTTGATACTATGTTCGCCACTACTCTTGCATCCAAGCACTTCTACCGTCAGCCATCACTCTAGCCAATCCACCACCCATCTCCACAAGCCCGGATTACATTCTGACTGTTATGACACATCTGCCATATAAATTGCGACCCAAGTATCTACATGTATGCAGTGCTTGGTACGACCATTATAGAGGCCACTCTACTACCGATAAATTTGGACAGGATAACTAATTTGTTTCAGATAAAAATTTAACTGCATTATTCCATTCAGAATCAATAACAATAAAACCTAAACAAATCATCAAATAAATAGAAATTAGTTATCACTTTTCAACCAAATAATTCTTGTTGGAACCCCAACTTTACTTTGCTATATAATTGAACAGCTACATAATTTTTGTAAATAGAAGAAATGTATTTTTATATGTATAAATGTTTTTTACTAAATAAAAATAAATAAGAAAAAGAGGCAAATAGCCAATTTTAAAAGTCATTCTCAAGACTCTGGAATGGCAGTTTGGTTCTTTGGACGGTACAGAGATAGCGACGCAGTCGCGACGCCAGAGCGCGGCACGGTCGGCTTTGCTATATAAAGGGCAGAATCGGCCGTGTCTGCATCAGTCTAAGAAAATTTTTCAACTTGGAAACATCAACAATAGCTACACTAGCTCGAAGGTTGCTGACTGGGCCTTACTTTTAAAAACCACCTGAATCTCTGTACCAGCCAAAGAATTTCACTGTACCGGACCAGAAAAAAATATCGAACACTTAACACATATATATCGAAGAAAGAAGAAAGTGCAGTACGCAGAGCCGCATTAGTACACCATCTGCAGAGGCAAGCAGAATCACCAGCGCTACCACAGTGTGAGATACGAGCGATGACCAGGCCAATTGGTACCGGGGTTTATCGGGGTGCTGGCCACACTGCCGGGGCTCCCAAAGCCGGTTGCCTAGTATTAGCTTACGGCCCTTTTCAGGGCCTCTCACTTCACATTTTCTGTGGGCTCGCGCTGTGTTCAAGCTATTCTCAGAGCGGCGCATTCACCTTAACCAACATTGAGATCGGCCTTTTTCAGGGCCACTCAACTGTGTGGTTTCCCCGCTGGGGAGCGTGTGCCGATATATTGTTTGTAACTGGGCCTTTTCAGGACCACCAAGTTACGTGTACCATCGAGCGGTGAAGAAAAAATAGCTTGTATACTGGATTACATCCTTAATAAAAATTTTCAGAGACTCAGACAGCATTATTTGACATTCCCTGAGCTTTGAGGATTTCCAAGGAGGTTATTACTTCAATTTATTTCTCACCTTCAATGATCATAAATTTATATTCACTCCTAACTCCCTCAAAACCTCTTCATTGAAAGGACTGATTCATTTTTCTTTTTTCGAATTTAGGAAGATGGCTGCAATGAATTCCTTAAATACAATGTTTGCACCCTACCGGTTCGCAGCGAACCGTTTTTTTTTTAAATTATAAAACCTTAGGGAACCGGTTATTAAAAATAAATGATTTACTCTGACTTTGGTTTTGAATCGTGCGCTATGCCCTGCAGTGTTGCAACTGCATAAATTGAGGAGCCTTACAAAATTGCAACCGCGCTGTAATCTGTGTCGTAATAGTGTAGACTGCAGAGGTTAGGGCGAAAGTACAACGGATCAAAAACAATGAAATACCCCTAGGTTACAAATATATTTTGTAAAGACAATAGAATACATAAATAATATTGATGTAAAACTGTTAATACATTATGTATCATGTTAGCCTTGCAATATTTATGTCTGTATGTCTACTATAAATAAATAATAAATAAAATTTTGTAAAAATCTAGGGATATTTCATTTTTTCGAACCGTTGAAATTTCGCCGTAGTTAGTAGTGTAGACTTTAGACCTCATGTCGGCAGGTAAATGTACAGGTAAGTTTTGTTTTCGACATATTATTTATCTTCCGCTATTTATTTATTTATTTTTTCTTTATTTTATGAAATGGAAGTAGGTAAGTGATTTGTTTTCACTCTTAAAAAATAAAGAATAAGTTTCTACACATCACTTGACTTTATGGAACCGTTTCTTAAAAATTTTGGATGCCACCACTGCTTAAATAGAATACAAAAAATCGAACTACTGTGTAAAGTCTAATGATGTAGGTCATCAACATCATCATTAGACCCCAATCTTCTACTGCCATCAAGCGGCCTAACGAATTCTCAACCATTTATAGGTATTTATAGCCAATTTCTTAATTTTCATCTTTTTTCTATTTCTCATTCTTACGATTCCTCAGTTAATTTCTACTCCCAAATTCTTCGGAGGCGAACCCCGTCGTCTTTTTCCTTCTGTTGCCAGACTAATCATTATGCTCGTAACAGCAAAGTTGATTTCTCTTTATGTGCACATTATAGCTGCTGTACACCTACATCTCTTCTTATCGTGTTATCCCTAATCCCATATTTCTTCTAGTCTTGTCAATAACCTTTCTCAGATATCTTCCCGTAGATGCTCTTCAACTGTTAACATACACAGTGTGTCCTTTCTAAAAAATGTTTCCTATCTGCTCAGAAAAATCGTTCTACCAAATCTATCCTTCCTTCAACTTCTACTATTTCTTTTGATTCATTTAGGTGGGCACCTACCATTTAAAACTCTTCACTTGCTTTAATATACAACTCTTAATTTTCACTTGTTTCCTTCGAATTTCGCCATTGGCCATGCTTTTAGATTTCTCAGCTACAGCTATCTCTTCACTAACACTTCCACCAGTACGTTTAAACTAAATATGAACAATGGGTGGGTGTTAATGAATCTTGGCTGTGTTGCACTGAAATGGTGATTCAGTTCGTTCGTGTCTCTGTATATAAGTGCTTCCCTGCTGTCGTCCTGTCACCGAACAATCTTCTTTGAATTGGGGAAGATGACGGCGGTATCCCTACCACTGATCTACTCTAGATTGTAGGCAGCTGATTTTACATAAAAAAATAAAACACTGAACAATTTGAGTTCTCTACAAAACGCTATTGATGCAGGTATAATGTATAATGCATTTTCACAATCACCATCGTCAGATTGTTACAAATCACCATCGTCAGATTGTTACAAATCACCATCGTCAGATTGTTACAGACTATTGAGCCGATGGGCCCGAGGTACATCAGGTCCACACCACAGCATCAAGCAACGCTTCCAACCCTGCTTATACTCGTATACCGTTTCCTGAAACCTTACCACAACCTCCAATTTCACCAGCTCATCTTACTTTTACTAATTCACATTCGAAGGGGATCACATCGGCACCAATTTTTTAGACATCCCAGAACTGGAACAGATGCAATTGCTGATGACCTTCAAAGGCTGATTCACGTACTAATAGAAACAGCCAGAATAATACTTGAAGATCTCAAGGGTCAAACACGTAATCCATGGAAAAGGTACATCACCAGTTCCAGTAACTCATGAAAAGCCGCCAATGCCAAGCGACGATGATTCGTCTTTTGCTCCCGACATACAATTAGATTGGCTTTCATCTACTGAAGATGAACATAATGATGATGATAGTCGAATTGATGTTCTCTCTGTCAAATTCCGTAATAATAATAATAACGATAGAACACTGTTCGGAGGCCGGCAGTGCACTGAAAAAAGCTACGGGCGCTAATAACCTTAGATGTTGACGCGCCTTAAATCATAAAAAAAAAGAAGTAATAATATTAACCACAAAGATTACATTTCCAATTTCACATCACTTGGGAACGCCTCAATCTATCGTAGCATAGTCAACCACGATTGGTGCTTGACTGGCTGAAAATTCTTTAAGCGTACATACTAATATCACTAAGTTAGCTACGGAGACGTACTGTAGCAACAATGGACAAATAAGATTGATTGATGGAATAAGACTGTTTTTCAATAACAACAGATTTTCCATAACAATAAGGCAGGGGGATTTACTCATCAAAGTGGGGAACCCATCATAAAAATGGCTGGCATTTAGAGGTATTGCCAACTATAGATTTGATTGTTTTAGAACAGTCCATAACTGTCCATATTCCACTTAGAGATACGTTTCCGTTAATATAGTCTCGCCAGGTGAAAAGGTTAAACATCTTAACCTTTTCACCTGCTAGCAACTCTTGAATTTTTAAAATTTGTTCCTGCACTCCTACAGAAAACACCAAATTTTTTGTTTAATTTAGAGAGAAAGATTGTTTAATTTTTTTTTTTTTAAGAAAATTAAATAAACAAGAGCCATTTGGTAGGCCCAAAAGTTTGGATAAAATTTTGCTTTAATTCATTATTTACAAAACCTTAATGGCATCACTGCTGTTATTCATTTTCAGTTATTCTGTTATATGATCTCAGTTATTTTTTAAAAGAGGTTCTTTGGTTGAAATAACCATTCACAATAGGATCCATGAGGGTTGGCCAGGAAATCACCGTGTCCTGTATGTTTAATTAGACTTAGTAACCAAGTGCTACGCTCTTAGGCAAAGTAAGAAGGCAAGGATTTTTTTCCCCCTGAAGAAAACGCTTAGGAAACCACCCCCCTTCACTCTGATCCTACAATGTGTTTCATCTGCTTGCCGACAGACAGCAGCACTAGTTGCCCTTTACCAGGCCCAGGTGTTTTTCAATCCAACAATGACTAGCGAAGAGACCAACGATTAACATAATTGCTGCCCTGCCTTACTGGAGTAATGCAGCAATAAGTTTAGTCGAGTAGCAGCAGTTAATAAACTAGTTCGGCCAATCTCTCGCCTGCCGGGTTTGCCCACCACTTAAAGTTATATTCATTAAAGGGAATACTCTATTTAGAACAAGTCTGGGTAAAGGGGGATCTGGAGGATTCCACTAAAAAGCATTTACAATCCAATGTCTCAAATATTATAAAGTAGTATTAAATATGTTGCTGAAATGCCGATTATAATGGAAGTTTCTAAGAAAAGAACATCCTTCGAAGAACAAGGAAGAAATAATGGCCATCTGGATTTGAACCTGGGATCTCCGCATGGGGATCCAGTACATATATGCTAACAACTTGTATCCCCTCTATGTATATCTCATTATTAAATAGATTTTTTATTTTTAAGATATTTTTTTGAATATAGCTTTTACGATTTGCTCTAAATATTTTATTTACTAAATATACTTAGATCTGTTAGAGAAATGATCTGGTATTCCTACAGAACCATCTTCATATCCTTAAATCCCAGTTCCACAAAATGGAGAATAATAGTCAATAAAAACAATGTTCACTGTACCACTCTTAATAGATAAATACTTCCACCAGTGTACCTGAATCACTATCCTTTACCTGGAGCAGATACCATCTTGGGCTATACCTTGACAAGAGACTCACATGGAAACCATACACTAGACGCAAACGACTTGAACTCAACCAGAGATACACCGAAAGCCCAAGAAAACTGTTTAACAAACGATAAATACTAACTCTTACAAACAAGAACGGACTTAAACTGTAAGGAAGAGCAAAGCGTTCAAAGCTAAACAGGATCCAAACCCTACAGTGAAATAATCCTTCCAATCATCACTGTAGCACCGTCCACATCATTACGCGAATTTCATTTGTTCTGACCACTGCCCAGTCCCAGCTATATCAAATTCTACTCCAAACTTCCGTTACCATCATTATCTCTTAGTCCGCAACTTGTCCCGCATTATCTTCCAGTCAAATCCTCCTAGACTAAGGCGATAATATGGCCACGCTACCTTCTCGTCGAACGATAAACAGGGTGTCCTTCGAATTCGGTATTTTCCATTAACCGACTTATGATGGCCATCGTTGGATGGCCTTCATTCAAGCCCTTCCTGAGATTTTGTTTTATCATATTATTTTCCACATTATTACTTTGTTTTGTTTTACTGTTTGATTTTTATACTGCACTAGTGCATTTATCTTATTTGCTTGTTGCATCAGCGTAAAACGCACCTGTCAATACATTAATAACAGAAAGAGTGCAGAAAAGTGCAGATTTTTTAATTTATTATAATTATTATTAAACTTAATCATGTAATTTTGATTTCAGTAAAAAATTGGCGGGTAATCATGCGTGGAGTATTTTAATTTAGATTGATTTCCTGAACATTTGAGGGGAGTAAAAGCTCGTATTGGCTTGTATTTGGGATTTTAATTGAAATTGATCGAAAGAGGCAAATTGTAATAATACGGGGATGCCGTCAAACGGCATTATGCTAGAATACATTACGCCAAAAATTCGATGGTTTGCAGTAGTGTCGGTTTTGTATGAATCTACAGGGTTGTGTATGACAGAGAGTAGGGTAGCTAGGCCTTGCTATATAGAACGACCAATTGGCCCACTGTGGAGTATTAGGACCCTGATAGAGATAGCTAATAAAGCCGATATGGGGCAATAGCTGGATAGCGTGTACGCTTTAGGACTGGTCATTGCTAATCCCGTCGCTTCGTCTCGTCCACTCATATTACATACACGCACGGCCACTCTCAGATATAACTTAAAGCCAATAGCTAAACATAGCCTGGCAACCATACCTTATAATTGAATACCATCAATACTTCAGGCTTCAAATCCACCAGTCTCCAAAACTACTTCAAAGCTAAACTATAAAACCGTATTCATTGTTTTTATACGTTTTCGTTTTCACTGGCCGCGCAAATCAGATTCATAATAAACGTTGTGGGCCTGATGGTTTTGACACAGAATTGAAAATATTCCAAAAACATCAAGTCATAATAATGAAATTTCCCTTAAATAATCGCTGGGCTACCAGAAATTACCAGTGATCTGTCTAGCTGAGTACTCCAACCAACTTAAAATGACCTTATAAATTATCTTTAGTTCGTTTGAGATAATTTTTAGTTGTATTTTAGAAGATATCAATAACGATTCGTTTCCATTAACGCTGAATTCTTTTTATGGATTTATAATTTCCCTTTAACAAAATCTAGAAATAGTAAGCAAACGTGTAGGTTTACCAATTTGATATTTCACCACACATATCCGTTTTAAGGTTTTTCTAATATTGGTGTGCGCTAATGTGGGTGCAGTGTAACTCAAAAAAAACGAAGAATCGTGGATAAGTTTGATACTTCGCTGAGGAACTACAAGAGAGGATGCCACAATAAGGTTTTGGTCAAGACCAGCAAATCGAGTGTACCTTCTTACTAAAGCGTTTTTTCAGTTTATTTTAATTGTTTCTCACAAAATTATTTTCTGATTTTGACCAGTGTATAATTGTAATGAACCTTTGTAATTAATATTAAAGATATCGAACTTTTAGTATCTGATGATGGCAAAATTTACACAGAAACTCTTTGGATTCATAAAAAAACAACAGAATAACTCAAATACTAAAGATACTCTAGCCATGTATAAAGTTTATAGTCTAGACCAGGGGTCGGCAACCCGTGGCTCGCGAGCCGCATGCGGCTCTTTTATCCAAATTTTGTGGCTCTTCAGCCTGTCCAAAATAAATTGTATATTTCAATTTTATTGAAATAAATGAAAATTTCATTTATTAAAGTAAAGATATTTTTTCAAAAAGAATTTTAAATGTGATAGGTTTGAAATTGAATAGAATTATATTAAAATACAGTACGTAATATACAGGACTGCCTCCATTTTCATTCAAATACAGTTTTAGTTATTATTTATTTGTTTATTTGCTTTGTAATATGTGAAAATAAATATATAAAACATTTAAATGTTATTGAATATCATAAAATAATAATTTGTGAATACAAATGATCTACAGAGTTTTTTTACACTATCATCCTTGCGGCTCTTGGTAAGATTTATTAAAATTATTTAAGGAGAAATGGGTTCTCTACTTAAAATAGGTTGCCGACCCCTGCACTAGACAATAAAGGAATCAAAAACCAAAACGCAAAATAACCTAAACAATAAATGAAAAGAAAATAAAATCGTTACATTTATAAGAATTTAATAATTAATTTTATACTTTATTGAGATTTTGGATATATTAACACTCAGAGGTATTGGTTCGAACACCCAACATTTAAATGGCCGTTTTGCTAAGTACAAGAGGCCAAAAAGCAAGGAACACAAAACTTTTAGTAAACATTCTATGATTCCAGAAATACGTAAATTAGAAAATTAAAAATAGAATAAGCAGAAGTTTCGTTAAAAATAACCAAAAAAAAAGAGAGAATTTTGTCAAAGCAAAATCTGCCGAATAAGAACACAATTAAGACTCGAGAAACTTTACTCGATTTTCTTAAAAAACAGTGAGCCAAATAAAAACACACTCAGTACCTATACACATAACCTTACGTTCAGCATGAGAGTGTAAAATGGTTGGTTATATTATATGTGTGTGTGTGGGGCGTATGTAATAATGGGGTTGCAGTCGTAAACTGATTTTATCTTTCTTAAGGCCAGAAAAAGCACTCTGTGCTCGTACGCTACTCTTTCTTGGAGAAAAGAAAATTCTGAAAATTATGGGAAGCTAAAAGTAAAGTAGACTCTGTTATAAACTATTTCAAAATGTTTCTTTTTTAGGAAAACTTCCAAGAACTGTAAATTTACGAAAAAAAAATCATAATGAAGATATACATTATTACCTAGTACCTAATTAATTATTTTGCAGAATAGTAATTAGTTCTTTTTATTCTTAATTGCTTTCAACATGAATCAATCTTGATCAACATGCAATTACTGGCAGCAGAACCAGTAGAAAATGCTAAGAATTCGCTATGGGAATACAGAATCGAAAATGAATTAGGAAATTTAGGAATTGGGTGTGGATTACTTCTTGGTCCACGGGAATATTAAGGTAAAATGTTTGGAGGTATAGCAAGATAACAATCCTAACATGGAATTTGTATATGACGCATTGAATAAATTGAATGTCCTCATAAATAAGAGGACTTAAGAGCCTCCCTAAGTCCGTATTGGTCTAAGTAGTGTTTTTTAAAGTAAGAGTTGGTTATTTATTGTCAGAGTGAATGCAACTATTAATGATAGAATTTTTTTAAAAAAAATATTACAAGGCATTAATCCCTAAAATATTACTCATTGAAATAAGTTGTACTTCTTTCCTGCACACCAGATATTTGACTGGAATTCTCTTTACTACATTTTGCAATTAAATTTAATAACCTAAACCGGCGAACTATTTACCTAGCAACAAATGAGTTGTTCAAAAAAAAAAAAAAAAAGTATACTAAATGCCCTTTGGGTATGTTTTAAGGTTGGAGTGGAGGGCTAAAGAACTTAATTTGCTAAAACATCTAGTAACAACAACATTGTCCCTAGACACTAATTAAAAGGGTACTTTATTTTTCCACCATCTGCCGTAGGGTTTCCACAATTTTATGCTAACGGTATACCGTCGTAACTTCGAGAGAAACGATATCTCGCTAAAAGTCTGATCATCCCAAGACTACCCAATAACCCCCAAGCATCAATAACATCATGTTCATTCAAGCGAAGAGTTATAAAAATAGCTGTTCATGAAGGATGCTAGACTTTAGAACTGTAATAGTTATTTAAATTAGATCACACACTATTGAAAATTAGTTATTTATTGTCTGGAGTCTTAACCCAATTTACATGCTAAAATCCTTTTTTTTTTTTTAACTATTTTTAAAATCAAAACACAATTTTTTTTTCTTTAATTAGTTTATTTATTTTGCAACTGTATCCAGAACAATAAGCAAAAGAGATGAGAGATAAGGATAGCGCAAATACACATGCACGTATATATACACATACATATACGCGCACATGCATGTGCGCCGAGGGCGTTAGTGGAGTGAACGACGACCATCCAGTAATGGAAGCCGTTAGTTTGCCAGATTGGCAAGCTTGCACAGCAGCCATCCTAGGAGATCGGTGTTATATGTTGAGATAGCCGCGTGGCCACCGCCGCTTTAGTCTGCGCTGTGGATTTGAAGGAAATGTTCTGGTGGACATGTTGTGGATCAGAAGGTTGTAATGACTGTGTAGATTTGAGTGGAGTTTTGAATTTGTTTTTTCAATAATAAAATTTTATTGAGCGAACATTTTGCATAATTAGTAATGCAAAAACTGTAAGTAGTAAAAGTTGATCACAATATCATTTTTAGTTTTTACTTCTCATAATGGATTCCTGCTGATCTTTTTTTATTTTGTTTTATTAAACAACTGCGTTTATAAAGTGTTATATTTTATTTACGTTGCTCTAAGGTAAGTATAAGTTTATAAAGGTAAGTCGGTTGAAGTATTCACTTTAAACAAGAAAACTCTCCCTCCTCTTTCCTTCCACAATACTTCTATACCAATTTCCAACCAAGTACAATATCTCGGACTACATCTAGACAAACGACTAACTTGGAACCCCCACACGAGACTCAAATGAATTGACCTCAATCTGTGATATAAAATGTTGAAAAGACTACTCGACAAACGATCAAAACTGACCCTGACAAACAAAAGAAAACTATACACCGCCCTACTTGCCCCAATATGGACGTACGGAATACAGCTCTACGGAAGCGCCAAAAAATCGAACATCAACCGACTTCAAACCTTACAATCAAAAATCCTAAGAACAATAGTTAACGCTCCCTTCTACGTCGCCAATCACACTATACACTCTGATCTCAATATTCCTCTCGCCTCTAAAATAGCCCAATCTCGTTACACAAAACTCCGGTGTAGTGTTACACAGTCACTACAAACCTCTGATCCACAACATGTCTACTACAACACTTCCTTCTAATCCTCAACGCAGACTAAAGCGGCGGTGGCCACGCGACCATCTCAACCTCCTAGGATGGTTGCTGTGTAAGCTTACCAACGTGGCGAACTAACGGCTTCCATCACTGGATGGCCGTCGTTCACTCCTCTCATGCCTCATGGAGCACATGCAAGTGCGCGTATATGTATGTATACACATATAGAGGCGTGCATGTGTATTTGCGCCATTCCTTATCACTCATCTCTTTTGCTTATTGTACTGCACACAGTTGTAAAATAAACAAACAAATAAAAAAAAAATTAAATAATTTATCACATAAATTATTTAATTTTTATTAATAATTATTTTAGCAACTCGAAATCTATTTGTGAACTATGTTATTGCAAAAATTCTACGATTTTTGGATTCAGGCACAGATTAATTTGTTAAAACAATTTTTATTTTTTAAATTAGTGTAGTAAATATAAACGCCATTTGTTCAAGGCGAATCTTAACTTACAGTTTCCGAATGGAAATCTTAGTGATTTCAATCACTTGCAGCTTCTTTTTATTAATAGAGAGAGAGAAGCCTAAAAAACGTACCCTTATTTAAGTATATATTCAGTATGAAATATTTTGCATATTGGTCTCCAGACTTACCAAAATTCTTAAGAGAAAAGTAGATTAGAAAAACATAAAAGGAAAAGAAGTAAAGTGAAACTGGTAGAGCTAACGAGAGATACAGGGGAATATGGAAAAAGAAAAGTTAGTTACAAAGAGAACTGAGATCCAAAGAGAAATAAGATCATTTTTGTTATTTTTTTTTTGAGATCGTTGTGGTGTGAGACGGTGTTTTTATACGCGAACCGCTTCTTTTTTTTACTTTTTCCTTTTCTATCCAATAAGAAGTCAAAAAGATAAAGGAGAAAACTATAGATAACACTCAACATATTTGGTCTGTAAAAGAGAACAGTTGGTGGTACAGCCACTACAAAAATAATGCCTTTGGTAAAAAGGAGAAACCATTTGTTACCAATACTTTGCTGCCTTCCGATCAATATGATTTTGGTTAACCATTAAACATGTTTTTTATGTATTATTCTTCTGTTCTAAATGTATTTGATAATTAAAAATAGCTATTACTATAACAAAAGAACGCAATAATATGATTTTAAATTCTTTTATTGGTCCCCAAACAATTTTATGAAAATATTTTTTAAAAAAGACGTTCTACACCCGGTAATAAATAATACTTAGCTTAATAAGTGTAAAGAGATTATTGCTACTTATTTTATTTTATAATAATAGTATAGCAATTCAGAATATATATTTATTCAAATATATTTAACCTAATGAATGCCATCGACGGCCAAATTCTCTCATCACGTTCTACCAATGCTAGCTCGGTGTTACAACATAAATTATTTATCTTGTATGCTCACATTAGCTGATTACAGTTGTAAATAAACAAAAAATGCGATAAAAATTAAAACAAAAGACAGCCCTTCTCATACAAATGACCAGTCCATGTTGGTTCAGCCATTAGCTGTTACATGACAGCCAACCTAGAAAGAATGCAGTTAGAATGGTGAACAATGCCATCGACTCCTAAGTCTCTGAACAGAGTTCTTGAGGAATGAGAGCGCATTAAGGGATTGTAAGTAAAGGTAAAGTAAAGTAATTGCCTATTTTTTCAGGCGGACTTTACATCCAACTACCAAATAAGGTGTCGTGGACGGAGGCGACTAGCAAACGTACTTTACTATTTCTCATTTAACCATTAAATAAAATCCAAGGCCTAAGATCGGGCATCAAACCCAGTACCACAATACATATTAGCTGTACAGGTCTCGCCTCTAAGCGCTCGGTTACCGTGGCGCCTTTAAGGGATTGTAATTAGACGCTAATTTGACATGAAACTTTGAGTAGGGGAATTGAACTAAGTCTGCGACAGGACAGAGGGAATATTTAGGTCTAAGTCGATGGTGAGATTGAAGACATAAAATGGGACGTTCACCATTGTACTAAGGATTCAGGATTGGCGGGGTTTTGCAAATGGGGCCTTACAGTGCAAGTCCATACAAGAGCGAGTAAATTGTAAATGATTCTTTTTTCTTGATTGATAGTTTAGATCGTTTGTTGAATAGCCTTTTCAGGATTTTGTATCCCTAAGCAGATTATAAAGGCAGAAAACCGTTTAGTAAAATCATTCTTCTAGTTAACTCCAGAAATTCAAGAAAAAGATTTAAATGTTACCTTAAATTATGTACAGATGCTAAATAATTTGAAAATGTGGTTAGTTCCGGAGTTATGGATAGCGTAGCTGCCATTATACGACATCAATACCGTATTAACTATTTTTTAACGATTTCCATCCATTTTCAAAGATTGATTAATGCATTTCGTGTAGAGAATTTGATCTCAAAAAAATCATTGGAGTTAAATAAACATTGAAATGACACCTTAGAGCAACGTAAATAAAATATAACACTTTATAAACACAGTTGTTTAATAAAACAAAATTAAAAAAAGATCAGCAGGAATCCATTATGAGAAGTAAAAACTAAAAATGATATTGTGATCAACTTTTACAATTTTTGCATTACTAATTATGCAAAATGTTCGCTCAATAAAATGTTATTATTGAAAAAACAAATTCAAATGCATACTTAAATATACTACAACGAGAGGTTTGCTAATGGAGAGAGCTCAGACGCGTATATCTACTCCTTAACGGTGACACGTTATGCACTCAGTAATCTGACATTATTCTGGTTCTCTCATTTGATCACCTCATTTTGGTATAATGCATCATAAATCAATATAAACCAAATCTATTAAAAGCTTGACACTGGCTTTTTAACTTGAAAAAGTTTTACAGGAATACTCCCAGAAGTCTGACGTTTCTTTTTTATTTGAATGCCGTCATTTCCATAAAAATAAAATATTTATTGAAATCTTTTATTAAGTGCGAACTAGAAGATTTAATTCTCTAGTTAATTTTCTCTAATTTTAATAGTTTCTTGCCAAAGCTTGAATGTAAATTTTTAATGTGATGAGTAAAATATAGAGTCTGCTTAATTTCAATTAACTCCTAAGAGCAACGAATCAGATCATTAGAACCTGTTCTACAGCCGATGAAATGAGGGTAATCCTAAGCAAATTTCCTTATCACTAAGTGATAAGAAGCTAACGCAAGTCAAAAAAACTTTTACAAAATTGTAAAGTGATGCAAATTTGTAAAAATTTGTTAGGTAGTCATTTGTTGGGTAAGATATCTAGATGGACATGGCCAAAAAACGCAAGGCGCAGTGGGCCAAGCAAAAAGTAACAGCAGTTATACCTGGAGATTTCTTACTGAACTGATAGTCATTGGATAGTTCTATTGTCACAGTCAGATCTTATTGATACAGATATCAACATTACAAAAACAAATTTAATTGATAGCAACGACATCAATGAAAACCGAGATCTTTTCGTTTTACATTAGTATCTTTGCTTCCCTAAAATTTTAATACTTTCATGTAGCTTGACTTAATTCTAAAAACAGACGAATATCAACTATTTTAATGATTTAAATTGAAAGTATAAAGGATTTTCAAGAGAAATAAACACTTAAATAAAATTTAAATACGAGAAAAAAATATTTCTAAATTACATTTTCTCAGATGTTTAGAGAATTATACTGAACAGCAGCATCAACTTAAAATATCAAGCCATACGTCACCAAAGTGCTCATAAATATTATAATCCTCTCATATTTCCTGCAATGCGTAAACAAGGAGCAAGGAATAGAACTGTGAACAGCGAGCGGCGGCGCTAAGCAAACTTTATAAAGAGATGTTAAAATATTCCTCGTTAAATTCCTCTCATTCTGTCTTCCTCTTAAGTGCCTCTGTGCGCGCGCGCGCGGGTGTGTATGTGAGGTGCAACGAGAGCACCGTGTATCATACTTTCTTTGTTGCCCTTTGTTTTATAACCTTTCCAACACAACTGTTAATTTTCCCTCGAGAGTATTATTTAAATATACATATTTTACATAATATTTATTCATGAGTAGCCCTTTAAATTAATTTAGATACAAGTTTCTGGAGAATAGATTTGTAATAATTTTAAAAATTCTGAAATACGTGATTGTCAAATCAAGAAGAGCCTCTATTAATTTGATTTTTTGAATTGATTGAAAAAAAAAGAAGTCTGCAACCGTTAGAAAGAATAAGCTGGCCAATCCCTCATTTCTCGTCTACCATCTACCTCGTAAAGGGGCATCGTAGTGTCGAACAAAAACAAAACATCCAGCAAGAGGTTGCTGGCAATCAAATTATGGCGTATTAATGGAACAGAATGCAGAAAACTAACGGACATGACGGCCATGTCTTCCAGTATTTTATAATTAATGTCTCCCTTAATTTATAGCTGCTATAAAATTATTTTGCGTGTTTAGTTTAAACTTATGTTCAAGTGTTTGATTTCATTTAATTCTTTAAGAAGTTAGATTAGATTAGATTACCGGGGTGGGACCTATGCTCCTCGGCACCGCTGTCAAAAGAGGCTTATTGTGCCCTCCCCTTTGGGTCAAATAGATGAAACCTCCTCTACTAAGAAGGTTGAGGACTTTCCCTACTAGTTCTTTTTGCGCTACTATCTCCTTTGATCTCAATGTTCCAAAGGTTTCATAGCGCAACCGCTCGATTGCAACGCAATCGAACAGCCAGTGAGAGGCCGTTTCCTCCTCTTCCTGACACAATCTGCACACCGGTTCCGAGCTAATAAGCCCCCACCTTGTACAGAAGACTATGCCCTTTGTGGCTGTGTAAATGTATTGGGGAGTAACAGTATATTATGAACAATAAGTTCATGTTATTAGGCTGGGTTACCCGCAGGGACACCAAGTAGCTTGAAGAAGTGGCTAATCCTCTTCCCCCAATGGGGTTTTAAGAAGTTTATTATCATTTATTGGTTTGCTGAAAAGTTTATTATTTTGTTTTATTGAAAAGTCGATCTCTTATTGTATTTTTCTTTAATATTTTGTAAAAATATGCACTGTACCCATTTGTAGGGCCTAAAGGCTTTACAAATTATTAAATAAATAAATAATGAATAAAATAAAAATAGCGACAAAATAATTGGGATTTAAAAAATATGCAAAAGCAACAATCAGAGGTGAAATAGTATTGCAGAAGATGTCACCAAGGGCGATCTTCAAGATCAATTTCTCGATCATAATCCATTTCTCTTTTGCTGAAAATCAGAATCTGTAGCAAACTTCTTGTCTGACTCATCTTGTATTCGTACTTTATTCAATAGTTTTGCTCATTAAATGTGGTCGAGAATGTGACATTTATAATCAAAGTTACTTTCATCTAATTAAGCGACAAGAAATTCTATCGATATTGAATTTACCCTAGAAAAACAAGTTCACAAGCACGAGTGTGGGCGAACTCAGATTTATGGTTGAACAAGGAAACTCTGTTTTCCTCAGGAATGGTGTATATCATTTTCTTTCTGTCCGCTTTTATACCACTTGAAGCAGTGGGAGACAATACTTTCTCTTACAGTAAACAGTTTAAAAATTTTCTCAACCAATTAAAAATTTCTTGAAAGTTAGGAAAAATGTTTTCCCAATTTTAATACGCCACTTTTCATTTGTATAATCCAGGCTAATTAACATTTTTCATTTGAGTAGGTAATAAGGTGATAAATAAAATGCGAGTTACTTGTACCGTCAGCAGGACAATAGTTACCAACTAACCACACAGCATGAGTAGTGAGATGTAAGCACTTATGCAATAATCATCATCTCGTTAATGAGTGTTACGTAATTGCAACATGTATTCAGAGATGTCGCACTGCGGAATTACCAAACCAATCTACTAACTAACTATTAACACGTCTTTCCACTAGCACCAATACTATACTTTGTAATGAACAAATTGCCAGCAGAATTATACGATTCATCATTTAAGAATAGAAATTATGCTTTTTTATTACTTAAAATTAATTTATTTTGATAAACTTTTTAAAATTAATATTTAATACGAGTCTATTTAAACAAAGACGGAAGCACATGCTTCACTATTGACATTTTTTCTAACAAATAATAAGTAAAGTTTTTTAAATATTTTATTGAAATGCACATGCCAATGTGGTACCTGATAAAAAAAAATCACGTGAAAATGCACAAATGGAGAAGGCACCCAGTGGTGTCACTCCATTAACGTGCTCTTACTATACTGCTCTCACGATAAGGGTAGATCACTAGGTCATCTTCTCTTCAATCTCCTTAGAGGATTACCTGGTAATGTGGTGGAAGATAGGTGTTCTATGAGAGGGTTAGGATGAGCTGCTGTAGAGGAGTGAAATTTGAGAAAACGAGCGTTAGCAAGATCTGTAATGATCTGTAATGGATAGTGAGGTTAGATACATAGAACGGAGCGTTAAGAAGTTTTCAAAGTATTTTTTGACTGTAATGCCTCGAGGCGTAGAGAGTTCGAACGTTTAGTCGACCCCCTTACTTCGATGCCGTATGACCAAATAGGTCGCAGTAACAGTAGATATAAGAGTCTTTTGTTTGTAGGTTAAGTTTCGATCGTTTGTCAAGTAGTCTGGCGAGAAGTTTTGTAGCGTTGGTTAGTTTCTTGTCTTTTCAGTCTAGTATGGGGGATTCCATGTCAACCGTTTGTCTAGGTGCAGTCCAAGGTAGCATACTTTGTCCACAGCTGGTGTAGGAGTTTGGTTCAAGATGAGGTAGGATTTTCCGTCTGAGAGTGAATACTATAAATTTTGATTTCGTATCGTTAGTTTTGATTCTCCATTTGAAAAGCCAGTCCTGTAAGTGGTTGATGTGTGTTTATAGAGCTCGTGTAGCCATAAGAGGATCGGAATAAGATAGCAGTATCGTCAGCAAAGGTGGAGAGGATGGTATTTGGATGTTGAGGTATATCTGCTGAATATAAGGAGTAAAGAGGAGGACCTGGGGCACTGCCCTGAGGGACTCCAGCTCGGGCTAGATAGGTAACAGAGTCTGCTGCTCAACAGTTGACTTTGAAATATCGAAATATCAAAGCGTTCTATAGACTTCTCCTCAACACGAAGAAAAAACTTTATCTCAAAAGCCATAACCCAGCTTGCATGCTCATCAGCAATAATTCGGCCTCGTTCTGAAGCTGTAGGTAACTAGTTCTCACATAATCTTTGTGGATACACACATTCAATATAGGCATTGTATTCATTTTATCTCCTTAACAAAAACTTACGGTTTAAAAGTTAAGTATAAGGGTTGATTAAACGCTAAAAGGTACACAAATCAGCAAGTACCCAACATTTCATTAATACTTCTAGTATCATATTTTTTAGAATGTATTAGATGTCAGAGACCCTTGGGCTGGCCTTTTATCACCCATAAATATTTTTCTGTTAGAATAATAAAAGATGTATCTCATCATCATAGTATTAAAAAGGCACTTCATTTTAACCCTGTTCCAAATTATTCTCGTGATTTATCTCTATTCTGAATAATCATCACATTCACTCGCATATTAAAAAGCAAATGAGAAAGTAAGAGTTGGTCTAATACTGTTGTAATTTGAATTACGGAGTTTGAATTTCAGTCTTGAATTCGTCTTAAGTGAGCACAAATTACGTGGTTAACAATACTTGTAATTATAATGCATTCATTTTTAAACTTTAATTTAATGTAGCCCTTTAATTGAGTACTTGGTGTAAAGAAGTTTTACAACAAACTAAAAATATGCATATCTAGTTATATTACCATATATTACATTGTGGGAAGAACACCTAGATTATTCTATCAACTAACAATGACAACTCAAGAGAGCCATCTTAACTTGTACAAGTACGGGCGCCTTTCAGTTTAGAGAAATAGAAAAATTATTGTTAGCGAATTTCCGAAATATTTTCCCTTACCTACTCCTTGGTTCATGCTCCGTTCTACACTAGCTGGAACGATGAAATGGATAAAGATTATGATTGACATAAAGTTAATAAAGGTCCTTGTAATTGTGTTTTATCACTAGATGTCAGACTAAGTTATAGGTGTGAATAACAATTTACGATACCTGTGAGGTAAACGGATCATACTCTACATTCCCCTAACTTGTAATTAAAAATAACATTCACCAATTCTGTTCACTTCATATTTTCCGCTTTTAATTAAATAATTAATATAACATTAATTTTGCAGACTAAATTACTTCACGTCAAAATAGAAATTCCCTTAAAATAAACTAAAACTTGTCACAAACATTCGAAAACCTCAAGAACTTGAAGTAGATATCGAAGTTTTTCTTTTTTTGCTATGAAAAAAATATATTTCGAAGAAAGTTCTAACTTAATATTTCAACTTGCTTCCGCACGATGATTTCTGTTAAAATCCATCAACCGTAAGTTTGGTTGGAGTTAACTCTGACTAGCCTCAGTCATGCCCCTGTTAAAGGGTAGCTGAAATGTATATTGCCTAGTACAACTTTTAACAAAGTTTTATTAAAAAATAAAATAAAATGAACGTTGGGCTAACATTTTAATATTGAAATAAATTCGTTAATTTATTGATGGTGAAATGTTTGCATTAAAAGAAGGTTATTGTGCATTTGATACTAATTTATTGTTTGTTTACATTTTCAAAAAAGAATTTGGCCAATTAATACTTCATTGCTTTGTTGATCGGAATCATGTCAATAAATCTTTTCTCAATATTCTTTAGAATAACATTACTGAACAAAATATAAGGTTTTTCTTTGATTTATGTTTTTCTTTAAAAAAAAAATTGCATGAAAGAAATTTCATGCTGAAAAATGCTAATAATCATGAAAAAGCTCAATGCTCATTTTCAGTCGAAAATGAAAAATACTAACCTTTCAGTTCCAATAATTTAAAAACAGGAAAGACTGACTAATTTAGAGGATTTTTAGATTAAAAGATTGTTCAGTTAGTAAGAAAATGCTACTTTAGACTGTATTTAAAGCATCTAGAGAAGTAAATATAGTTTACGAGAAATTACAGCACAGCTGTTGTTCAAAGATATTATGAACGGTTTGAGAGCAATGTAGTTTAGGGTTTTGAATAGGAAATAGTGTATACAGAGAACAGTTTGGTTATAGTTGTAACTAAAGCGTAGAAAACGATGTTACAACGGGTCAAACAAGGATAGAGAGCAAGCAAGCGTTACCATCCAGAGGACACGGTCCCAATAAGATTTGCGGGCGACACTTGCAACACTCACCACCACAACATAATTCTATTACAGATGATGCTCTTCTGCTAACTTGCGATACTATATAGCTTTAATTGTTCTGTAGCGTTACTACAAACAAACAAAACACCACCCAAACAATATTAATATCTACCGATTTATAATAATGTTAACGATTAAAATGTGATTAATGTATTCTCTAAGTTATGTTTCAATTAAACTTTATGTTTAGGAACAAATCACTTGTCTAAGTTGGTATTGTTAGGATCGCTATTGAACATATCGCTAATTTTGAACAATCACCCAGGACTACTATTTAAACTTAAAAAAATTCCTCCCCACTCCTTTTTACCTACTCCTGCAATCCTAACTTACCGATCGCTGTTTCAGAGTGAGATGCGGCGGAGAGGTCTCTGATCTTCATGCAATATACGCTGGCGTGCCACATGGCAGCATACTTGGACCGATCCTATTCTGCTGACATCCCTACCCATCCCCAAACCCTAATCACAACCTACGTCGATGACACCGCCATACTATCTTCCCACCCTGATCCTCTTCAAGTCTCTAACATTGTCCAAGAACACCTTGAGCTCATAGAAGCTTGGTGCCGAACTTGGAGGATTAAACTTTAACACTACCAAATGTATACAGGTGACATTCATATTACGAAGACAGACCTGCCCTCCACTAACTATTAACAATACTGACCTACCGACTTCCACGCAGGTTCTTTATCTAGGGCTTTACCTAGACAGCCGTCTAACCTGGAACCCTCACATAAGACTTAAAAGACAAGAACTGAACAGACGTTACGGACATTACTAAGGACACTCCTTGGACCGAAATCCTCCATGAACCTACAAAACAAACTTACACTTTACAAAACACTATTACAACCAATATAGACATATGGAGCAGAAACCAACCAACATCCAACCTTTCCAGTCTAAAGTCCTCCGCCGAATCGTTAACGCACCATTCTATGTCTCCAACCACACCCTCCATCATGATCTCAATATTCCCTATGTAAATGAGTTAATCCACACCCGATTCCTCAATTTCCACAGTAAACTCTCTGTGATCACCCAAATCCTCTGGCTCAATCACTATCCACATCGTCCTATCCTGACAATCCTCTACGTCGCTTAAAACGGCGTTGGCCACGTGACCTCATTGCTTCCTAAACCCCCAATAAGTTCCTAGAGAGTTCCAGCGCTGGCTGGTTTCTCTCATCCCGTCATCCTGATTGTGGCACTGAGCCAGCTCTGTGGCACAATCAAAAATGTTTCTTTGTATTACTCTTTTGCTAGGTGTATACTTTGTACAGTTGCAAATAAATAAATAAATTTAAAAAAATTTTTTTTTGAACAATAACGATCAAAGAAACAAAGATTATCCTTCTTTAAATTAAGCTTAAAACTATCGCAAAGCACTATTCATCTTTTTAAGGTGACTGATTCATCCAAAAAAGAGAAATTATTGCCAATTTCAGCCTTATTTCTTAACTTGGAAACAGGTAATCTTCAGGGCTTACACAAATTAATTTTTTGCATTAAACGCAGGTTTTAATTACCTAATTTAAATTTATTTGACTATTTTCATTTTATTTGGTAGCTGGTTTAAAAATTGTGTTAATCTCAAACTAAATGAACAGTCTGGTTTTATAATCAACAATTAGGTTTATCAATCAACAAGTTAACCTTTAAGGTTAAAAAACTATTTCTTTTAAACCATCTGCTTGTAAAACATTGTAAAAAAAAAGAAAGTTAAATTACTGTTTGTGTCAGGAGAAGATAGATAAATTCGTGGGAATTATTAGATAGAAAAGTGGAATTGGCGAGGCTTGGAACAGAAGTGATCGTTAGAGCCGTCTGTATCTCGTGCCCTTACTGGAGGGGATCCCCTAGACAACGAGACACTATTCCTAGTTCAGCAATCTAGTGATGATACCGCTTGGCCAATTCCCTTATTATTAAAAATTGCTTAAGTACTTGTAATTATCTCTCTTTAGTACAGTTAGTGCTAATGTCAGCCATTAAACCTATTCATATTCAATTTTTTTCTTTTCGTATCTGCTATCCCTTCATACAATTCAATTTTTATGAATTTCTTCTTGATTTGTAAGTAAAGCTACTTAGTGGTACTGTCTACTTAATAAAATAAAGGTCAATTTCTCGTGGCGTAAATGTTGTTCAGATTGTTCCTGTCAGTTTTGAAATTTATACAGTTTTCTGTCTTTCAGTAAAACATTTCTAGTGCATTCCTTTTTTTGAGTATTTTTCTCCGTTTATATCTAAAAAGAACATCAAAGCACTTTAGAGTTTCCAAACACAAAAATACTAAAATCCTAAAGAATATGATATATTCTCCACCATTATTTACATTCAATACGAAATTAAGTGTCGTGCTACGAGGGTCGTTTGAAAAGTCCGTGCAAAAATAAAAACTACTTAATTTTTTGGGGTAAACCTTTTTTATTTTTCAATATAGTCTCCTTTTAGGCTTATACACTTCGTCCAACGCTGCTCTAGTTTGTTGATCCCTTCCGAATAACAGGATTTGTCCAAGTCTGAAAAATAGCCATTCGTTTCTGCAATCACCTCCTCGTTTGAATAAAATCTTTTTCCCGCCAGCCATTTCTGCATATTGGGGAACAAATAGTAGTCCGAGGGAGCCAAGTCTGGAGAATAGGGGGGATGTGAAACGAGTTGGAACCCTATTTCCATTAATTTTGCGATCACAACTGCTGAGGTCTGAGCTGGTGCGTTATCGTGATAGAAAAGGACTTTTTTGTGGGCCAATCTTGGGCGTTTTTCTTGCAGCTCGGTTTTCAAACGGTCCAATAACGATGAATAATATGCACCTGTAATAGTTTTACCCTTTTCCAGATAGTCGATGAGGATTATTCCTTGCGAATCCCAAAAGACAGTCGCCATAATCTTTCCGGCCGAAGGAACGGTCTTCGCCTTTTTTGGCGCAGATTCTCCCTTGGTAACCCATTGTTTAGATTGTTCTTTGATCTCAGGAATGTAGTGATGTATCCATGTTTCATCCACAGTGACGAAACGACGCATAAAGTCCTGCGGATTCTTCTGGAACAGCTGCAAACCGTCCTTGCAACACTTCACACGATTTCGTTTTTGGTCAAGCGTGAGCAATCGCGGCACCCATCTTGCGGATAGCTTTGTCATGTCCAAATGTTGATGCAAAATATTATGTACACGTTCATTCGAGATGCCCACAGCACTAGCAATCTCACGCACCTTCACTCTTCTGTCATCCATCACCATATCATGGATTTTATCAATGATTTCTGGAGTAGTAACTTCAACAGGGCGTCCAGAACGTTCAGCGTCACTTGTGCCCCCATATGGCCACTCCGAAAATTTTGAAACCACTTATAAACTGTTCTAATCGAAGGTGCAGAGTTACCATAATGTTTATCAAGCTTCTCTTTAGTCTCCTGAGGCGTTTTGCCTTTCATAAATTAGTGTTTAATCAACACACGAAATTCTTTTTCGTCCATTTTTTTGAAAATCACTCGACTTCCTCGATTCAAACGAATGCCAAACACAAAGAAATAGAACGATCTGGCTGAAACTTGGTGTGTGTTCTTCCAAGAGATGCTACTAACTAAACATAACCTCGATACGCGCCAGTAGTGCTATCTCTCTGACTTTGCACGGACTTTTCAAACGACACTCGTATGACCGCCATTATTGATTATTTTTCGCGTACCACCAACCAGCAACTCGCGTACCACAGGTTGGGAATCGCTGGCCTAAAAAAATATTTCCGAAAGTCAACAATTATTTGACTGTTTGTCTGAATCGACCACAAAACAATTTTTACTTATATCGAAAATTGACTGTAAATGGCCTTAAGAAACAGCTACTGTTCCAACATCCCTCTGCGCTTTTTCAGCATTCAACACTTTTATAAACTCAGGAAGCTACCAACTATTGCAGCTAAGTTAATAAGTAAACGGAAGTTGTTTTGCTTTTTAAATAATTTAATTTAACAGTTGCAAAGCTGAGTTTTGTTGCCTTATCGCAGTAATCTTATTTCCGTTCATGAACACCCTTCTCCTAACTTGTAAATTAGAAAGAGGGGAGATAATGATCAACTATCTGCCAACCCTAAAAGCTCTCACCCTTTTTTATTAACTATCGCTGTCATTTATCTTTTCCAATATTTAACTGAAATATCTAAAGTTATTTTTTTGCTCATCAAATGGACTATTGCAATGTTATAGCTTGTACTTTATCTCACAAAATCTTTATGGACGAAAAGTAATGGATCAAGTTCCATTCTGCTTTGTTTTGCTTGGGGACACATGCACGGATTGTTTGATAGAAGGTTCCTCCTAAACACAAATGTCTGCCAAAAGTCACGATTTTATTAGACAAGCATTTTAGAAGTTCCTTTCAGCTACATTCAGTTTCATTCCAAATTTATTAAAAACCATAATACAAATTATTATTTATTTATTAAACCAGAAATCGCTACAATTTATTTGTTGCGTACAGGAATAAAAATTTCTTTTGCAAAGAAGTTGTTTGCAAGGCCAACAAAAGACTAAAAAAATACTTTCAAATAAGGTTTATCAAAAACTCACAGTAAACTACGAGTATTATATGAGAAAAGCTGATTTCGAAACTATTAGAATTAAAACTATTCTTAAGAAGAATTAATGGTGTTTAGAAAATCGAAGTTAGAATAACCTTTTTAGTTATTATTGTTTCTTAATAATAGTTTTATGATGTTCAAACCGTATTTTTAATATTACGCTCATTAACACCAAAGGTCACTGGCACCCACAAAATTTCACAACAAAGTGTCCTGCCACCGAACAGTGTAGTCTCGTTACATACAAAACTATCCATCCCCCGCCAGACAGTGGAGAGGTAAGAGGCCGCTACAAAGACAAAATCTAGAAGCGGGCAATAGATTCAATTCCGGAATTTCCTAATCCAGAGCAGTAAACACTAAGCTAATCTCTTCCGCTACTTTTCATTGGTTATTGGCGTCCGTAAGCTTTTTTTTTACTGGGCAATACCGAATTCCGAGCAGTGTAGTCTCGTTGTACGGGCAACACTGTACATCACCGGTGAGCTGTATGAAACTGTAAGAAAGAGGAACTCTCAGAGGGCAGGCAGCTGGGATTTGAATCAGATATCGTTGCGTGGGTATCAATTACGCTGATCACTGACCTAATTCTTTCTTATTATTAATATTATTAGGTCCTATAATTGAATAAAAACATACAGACGAAAGTGTTTGCTTTGCTTAGAGTGTTTCGCGAAAATCAATGTCAAGATTATTAGCCGAAAACAGGGGTGTCAAAGTCAATTAAAACACGTGCCAATTGGTGCTACAGGCAAGATTCACGCGCGCCACATTACATTTAAAAATTTTGTTAAATTTCTATTCTGAAGTGAGGATTCTAGAATATGGATAGAATAATTAAAACACTAGATGTACATAGAACTGAACTATGAGCATAAATGTATTAGCTATGTGTACGACAATAACAAGAGCGATAGTGTTTGGATTATGAAGGCCAGAAGTGGCCTGTTGAATTTAAACATTAAAATCTTATCAACAAAGCGAACATAGCTCACTCTGTACGTTGTGTAATTTGTCTCAAACGGAAGACTCTTTCCATTTCATAGCTGTCTGTCCCAGATTGAAAGAAATTAGATTAAAATGTTTTAATCAAGAGATATTGCCGAAAGATGTTTTAATAAAATATTTAAATGGAGAGTACGGCTGGAATTCAGTTGTCAATTTTTGTAAGATTGCCACAAGATTACGTCAAAATGTAAACTTTAGTAGATAAAATTTGAGATGATTATTTAGTTTTTATTTAGTATTTCTGTTATTTATTTTAGTTATTTATTTATTTTTATTTATCTTTTATTATTTAATTTAATTATTTTTTATTTTATTTTTGCGTAAGCATACAGGTTGTCAATTTATTTTACTTGATGTTCATTCTTTTTGGTGACTGATTCATAGTTTCAATAGGATGAAAAAATAAATGCCAGTTTCAGTCATTATAAACTTTATTATGCCGCGAGCTTTCGACCTAGGGACTAGGGTCATCTTCAGGGCTAGTTTACGAGGGTCGTTTGAAAAGTCCGTGCAAAGTCAGAGAGGTAGCACTACTGGCGCGTATCGAGGTTATGTTTAGTTAGTAGCATCTCTTGGAAGAACACACACCAAGTTTCAGCCAGATCGGTCTATTTCTTTGTGTTTGGCATTCGTTTGAATCGAGGAAGTCGAGTGATTTTCAAAAAATGGACGAAAAAGAATTTCGTGTGTTGATTAAACACTAATTTATGAAAGGCAAAACGCCTCAGGAGACTAAAGAGAAGCTTGATAAACATTATGGTGACTCCGCACCTTCGATTAGAACAGTTTATAAGTGGTTTCAAAATTTTCGGAGTGGCCATATGGGCACAAGTGACGCTGAACGTTCTGGACGCCCTGTTGAGGTTACTACTCCAGAAATCATTGATAAAATCCATGATATGGTGATGGATGACAGAAGAGTGAAGGTGCATGAGATTGCTAGTGCTGTGGGCATCTCGAATGAACGGGTAAATAATATTTTGCATCAACATTTGGACATGACAAAGCTATCCGCAAGATGGGTGCCGCGATTGCTCACGCTTGACCAAAAATGAAATCGTGTGAAGTGTTGCAAGGACGGTTTGCAGCTGTTCCAGAAGAATCCGCAGGACTTTAAGCGTCGTTTCGTCACTGTGGATGAAACATGGATACATCACTACACTCCTGAGACCAAAGAACAATCTAAACAATGGGTTACCAAGGGGGAATCTGCGCCAAAAAAGGCGAAGACCGTTCCTTCGGCCGGAAAGATTATGGCGACTGTCTTTTGGGATTCGCAAGGAATAATCCTCATCGACTATCTGGAAAAGGGTAAAACTATTACAGGTGCATATTATTCATCGTTATTGGACCGTTTGAAAACCGAGCTGCTAGAAAAACGCCCACGATTGGCCCACAAAAAAGTCCTTTTCCATCACGACAACGCACCAGCTCACACCTCAGCAGTTGTGGTCGCAAAATTAATGGAAATAGGGTTCCAACTCGTTTCACATCCCCCCTATTCTCAAGACTTGGCTCCCACGGACTACTATTTGTTCCCCAATATGAAGAAATGGCTGGCGGGAAAAAGATTTTATTCAAACGAGGAGGTGATTGCAGAAACGAATGGCTATTTTTCAGACTTCTAGATCAACAAACTAGAGCAGGGTTGGACGAAGTGTATAAGCCTAAAAGGAGACTATGTTGAAAAATAAAAAAGGTTTACCCCCAAAAATTAAGTAGTTTTTATTTTTGCACGGACTTTTCAAACGACACTCGTACAAAGTAATACTATTACATTTCAGGGTTGGTGTTTCTTCAGTCCATGAACAGACAAGACAGAAGACACACCAACCCTGTAATGTAATAGTATTACTTTCTAAACTAGCCCTGAAGATGACCTAGTCCCTAGGTCGAAAGCTCGGCAAAATAAAGTTTATAATGACTGAAATTGGCATTTATTTTTTCATCCTATTGAATTTATTTTACTTTTGCTTATTTGGAGAATTTTATTTTTTAATTACCCGTTTGAATGTATTTTTTGTGTAAATTTTCTATCTCATTTTTTTTTTTGGTTTTTTTGTTTTTGTATTTTATTAGTAATGTACCAAATGTATTTAATTTAATGTATGAGATGACCGACTCCCCCGATGGTCGATGACCAGGAGGCAGTCTTTAATAAAGACTATTATTATTATTATTAATTAAAACACTATATAATTGTATTTATAAAACGAAAATTATTCTTTTTTTACCCGAAACTTGGCCAGCGATTTCCCTCGTACAAGTTTTGCTATATCTGGATTCAAAGACTGAGAAAGTAAGAGTATATTTTGGGGAATTCCTACTTCTTTTTGTCTTTTAAAACCGAATCATTCTGGAATTCAACTTAGAGTGGCAGACAAATCGCTTCCAAACGTTGCCGGAACTGTGTCAGCGTGTTTATACACGGCCGCAGGCCTCCAGGAAGACAGACATTGGGCCACATGTACGAGGTGTGTTCAAAAAGTAACGGGAATTTTTAAATTTCGCGGGTTTGGAGAGTCTGATTGTAAAATTTTTTTTTTTATTATGTTGGTACACATGCCCCTGAAGTACGATAAAATTTTCAGTAATATTCATTGTTTACTTCTTAAGTGGCAGCCGTTAAGGTTAGACGTGTTTTTCGAGCTTGGCGATTTTTGTTTGTTAAAAAAAATGGATCAAAGAATTTGTATTAAATTTTGCGTAAAAAATGAAATAAAGTGTGTGAAATGTTAATAAAGGCATATGGTGAGTCTGCTATGAGTAAAACAAGGATTTACGAGTGGTATAAGCGTTTCCAAGATGGCCGCGAAAACGTTGAAGATGACGAACGACCTGGACATCCAAGCACATCAACAACCGATGAAAACGTGAAAAAAGTGAAAGAAATGGTTATGAACGATCGCCGAATCACAATCAGAGAAGTCGCTGATGATGTTGCCATATCAATTGGCTCATGCCATGAAATTTTTTCGGATGTTTTGGGTATGAAACGTGTGGCAGCAAAATTTGTTCCAAAATTGTTGAATTTCGAACAAAAACAGCGGAGAATGGAAGTTGCTCAAGAGTCACTCAATGAAGTCGACAACGATGCGGATCTACTGAAACGTGTTATAACAGGTGACGAAACATGGGTTTACGGATATGATGTCGAAACTAAGGATCAATCGTCCCAGTGGAGGCATTCTGGATCGCCAAGACCGAAAAAGGCTCGACAAGTGCGGTCGAATGTGAAGGTTATGCTCACTGTGTTCTTCGATTTTAATGGCATAGTGCATCATGAATTCTTGCCACAAGGTCAAACAATCAATAAGGAGTACTACCTACAAGTTCAACGCCGTTTGCGTGAAGCAATCCGAAAAAAACGCCCGGATTTGTGGCAAAACAATTCATGGATTTTGCACCACGATAATGCACCTGCTCACACTTCATTGCTTGTTCGTGAATTTTTGGCCAAAAACAAAACTTTAACGATGCCCCAGCCTCCATATTCGCCAGACATGGCTCCATGTGACTTTTTTCTATTTCCAAACATAAAGAGAACATTAAAAGGCCGTCGTTTTACAATCATAGATGACATTAAAAGCGAATCGCTGAAAGAGCTGAAAGCTATCACAAAGATCGAGTTTCAGAAGTGTTTCGAGGATTGGAAAAAGCGCTGGCACAAGTGTATTGTATGCGAAGGGGACTACTTTGAAGGCGACAATATTAATGTAGATGAATAAATAAATATTTTTTTCAAAAAACGAAAATTCCCGTTACTTTTTGAACACACCTCGTATACTCGGTCTTCGTAGTTTAAAAGGTTAACGGAGGGAATTTTGTATACGGTATTGCATCTATCTCGCCGAAGCGCTATTTTCTACATATTTTCAATTTTAATTTTATTTTAGAACAACGTGAGCCACAAGAAATTACCTCGGGAGCCGCCAGTGTGACACTCCTGGCATAAAACATTACCCGAATAGATCTCGTAGAGTTTGTGGACCGTCAGTTAATGTAATTATCTGGTTTAATATGTTTAATAGATGTTTTGCATTATTTACTAGAAGTTAGTTAACCTTAAGGTTAATACAGGTAAAGTAGATTTTTTTCTTATTCACTAAAATAAATGGTAATGAAGAAAAAATACATTTAAAGAGCCAAGACGTATCATAGTCACTCTAGAACAGAGAAAACAACGTAGCATTGCGCGTCACAAGACAATCTTCTTAAAAGCCCACTTCCTATATTTATCTTAATAACCTCCACAGGGATTCCTCTTGGAAACAGCATCTACATACAGACAGGCAAACGCACATTCAAAATAGGAGAATTCAAACAACAAAGAAAATGTATAAAGCAGGTTAGTCCACTAGATTTCACAGGATCTAATGTAGCCGCTACTAAAATTATAATTTTATTTTCAACGCTAATTCCACATGGGATGATCATTTTTACGGTAATTTTTATTAGATTAAACTTAAGCCTTGTATTTCCATGGCAACTGCACGGGAGCAATTCTGTCAAAAGCGGGAGTCAGAAGCTGGCCGTCAATAAGACACAGACTGAGCGTCAAGATTTTCCTCTTCTTTAATTCTGTGATTTTTTCAATCTTTTCTTGACTTTTTTTTCTTCGATTCATTTATCTTTGTTCCAGTTATATGAGCCGTTTATTTTGAAGGTGGGGCAAGTCCATTTTTGCAAAAAAATGAAGATAATGGTAATTATAGATAAAACTTAATATGATCTTTTTATCTGTAATCAATTTAGAGTCAAAAAAATTCAGAATCCTAATATTTGGGAGATGGAAGTTTTAGCTCTTAACAATATTGTAAATATGTTTAATTTGAAAATGGTGCAAGTCCATCTTAGGATGAACGCTGAATTGTAGACACAAGTTGAGCATAACCCAAATAGACGAAGCTTTAATTAAGATTAATATTAATTAATGGGAAACAAAAGAATCAAAAATTCAATGTTATCTGGTACGGAAGTAATCTGTTATCTGGAAAATGGTTATTAAAATTGATAAAGCTAGTACTGCGGTTAGCAGAGAGATCTTGATGCTGGTTGGTACCTACAATTGACATTATCCGCTCTTGTGTAATTAGTAAACTGTAACAGCAAAATTTAACTCCGGTTGCTGTATGGTGAAGCAACTGTGATGGTTTAACATCATGTCTGAATAATGTAGGGTGTACAATATTTCATAAAATAAGTACATCTTAATTTTGTGTTACGATAATAGCGCCAACATCGGGAAATTTTAGTACTATTGGCTCTGAAAAACTGTAAATTGTATAACATTCGACTTATATTATCGGCTATCAAGTAAGTTGTGTTGTTTTGTGCTCGGTGTACGAAAAATGTTTCATTATTTGAAAATTAATAACGAATTGTGGTTTATTTTATAAAAAGAAAAAATGGCTGAAACCGATTACAACGGTAATTATAACTCTGATGCATCTGAAAGTGAATTTGGTAGGTCACAAAAATAGAATAAAAATACTTTTCTGGGTAATAACGCCGCCATTTCAATAAAATCCTCATTTGCAAGTAATTTTATTATATTTATTATGTTTGTAGAAATAAGACCCATGAGAATCGGTAATAAAAGAAGAATCTTGGAATCAGAATCTGAATACGAAGGCAATTCGGACCAAAATGATTCAAAAAAAGAAGAAGAATAGTTGAACTATTGATTAGTATTTTGTTTTTATTGTTAAAAAAAGACTGATACGACTGAAATATTATCCATTTAAATCAACGATTACAATAATTCATTAATTTTGAAAGTGAGGCAAGTCCATTTAGTTATAATAAATCTTTATTTTTCTTAGCCAGCACTATGAACACTATTGGATTAAAAACTTACATTATCTAACACCACAAAATCAAAAAATATGTCTATTAATATTTACCGATATTTTTAAATTTATTGAACCGCAAAACCTTAAATATCTCGAAATAACAAAAAATGGACTTGCCCCACTTTCAAAATAAACGGCACACATCTTTTCTGTTGATACGAGCAAAACTTAGTATCGTAAACTCATTATCAAATATCATCAGGCCAAATATTATAAAATTTGAGATATTATGGTTCATTATAAGCTAGTATCACATTTCATATTATCTGATCAAAAATAACCTTTCAAAAAACTCCCCACTTCATCATTAATTGTGCAGACAGCATAATGGAATATTTGAGTAATTAGTGCAGAGAATTTTTGATTGATGAGCTCTAGTAATTAATCAATCGTTTCAAGCATTGAAGCTAGAACTTTCGATTTCTCCTTTATAATAACCACCAACGCTGAATTGTAGACACAAGTTGAGCATAACCCAAATAGACGAAGCTTTACTTAAGATTAATATTAATTAATGGGAAACAAAAGAATCCAAAATTCAATGTTATCTGGTACGGAAGTAATCTGTTATCTGGAAAAGGGTTATTAAAATTGATAAAGCTAGTATTGCGGTTAGCAGAGAGATCTTGCTGCTGGTTGGTACCTACAATTGACATTATCCGCTCTTGTGTAATTAGTGAACTGTAATTAGTCAAGCGTTCATTGAAATAGAAACAGAAAGATTCTAGGAAGTTTATTGATAGAATTGATCAATTCAATAAGGAATTAGATATTCTAATGAATAATTTCAATAACTGCATTTTTAAATAACTAATAATTTACCGCAATAAATAATTTAAATTTTAAAAAGATCGATATTTCAGAGTGACTGTGGAGCAGCAGACGCTGATATCCATCTAGCCAAAGCTGGCGTTTCTTAGGGCAGCATCCTAGGTCCTCTTCTTTACTCCTTAATACAGCAGATATACCTCAACATCCAACTACAATCCTCTCCACCTTTGCTGACAATATTGCAATCTTATCTCCTTATTCCGATCCTCTTATCGCTACACGAGCTATACAAACACACATCAACCACTTACAGGACTGGCTTTTCAAATGGAGAATCAAAACCAACGTTACGAAATCAAAATTTATAGTATTTACTCTTAGACGGCAAATCCTATCATCTTGAACCAAACTCCTATACCAACTGTGGACAAAGTACGCTACCTTGGACTGCACCTAGACAAACGGTTGACATGGAATCCCCATACTAGACTGAAAAGACAAGAAACTAACCAACGTTACAAACTTCTCGCTAGACTACTTGACAAACGTTCGAAACTTAACCTGCATAACAAGAAGACTCTTATATCTACTGTTACTGCGACCTATTTGGTCATACGGCATCGAAGTATGGGGATCGACTAAGCGTTCCAACTCACTACGCCTCCAGGCATTACAGTTAAAAATACTTCGAAAACTTCTTAACGTTCCGTTCTATGTATCTAACCTCACTATCCATAATGACCTCAAAATCCCTTTCATTACAGATCTTGCTAACACTCGTTTCTTCAAATTTCATTCCTCTACAGCAGCTCATCCTAACCCTCTCATAGAACACCTATCTTCCTCCACAGTATCAGGTAATCCTCTAAGGAGATTGAAGAGAAGATGGCCTCGTGATCTACTCTTATCGTGAGAGCAAAGCACGTTACTGGAGTGACACCACTGGGTGCCTTCTCTACTCATTATTTTCTTTTATTTCTTTTTTTTACCATATTTGCTTGTTGCAACAACTGTGTTGCATTGTGGTAAATTCCAATAAAAGATTTAAAAAAAAAAAAAAATTATAACTTTTTTTTAATGATTTAAGGCGCATCAACTTGATCTGACAGCTTTTTTCAGCGAACTGCTTGTCTCTGGGACAGTCATTCTCACGTTACAAACAACACTGTCAATCACCGAACAGTGAGCTGTAAGAAGCTCTTAAGAAGAGAAAAAAATCTAAGGACCAGCAGCTGGATTCGAACCCAAGATTTCCGCATAGGAATCCAATACGCTAAACGCATAGCTGATCCGTTCCTTTTTAGTTTTATAACTAATTTTCAATTATATTTCGTCTTCTTTACTCACAACCTAGAGACGTAGGTTTTTAGTCTCCTCCAAATGTTTCCTACCGTTGTATTTTTGACTATCCTTTGAAGGATGTCCCTTGGCGTCTTCAACTATTATGTCCTGCTATTGAAAATTAGCCTTCTAATTCTTAATTTCTAATACGATGTTTTTTCGCACAGATTGCATGAGAGAAAATGCAATGTATGCTCTTTTAATTTCTCCATTACAAGATTACAATAAATTAACAAAAAAGCACCACTTTGTTATATAAGTTGTCAAATGTTAATTTTAATTTAGCAAATGATAGACATATATACTCGTATATATATACTCGTACATAACTTAAATAGGGGTTTCACCAGCAGCCTTCTTTATCTTTGTTTATATAAGAGTTAAAATTTAAAAAACACATAAATATGTAAAAGAAAAGATGGCGCTATATTCTCGTACTAAAAAACAGTACATCTAAAAAGGTTATATATTTATTCAGTAGCGATATATTCAACATATATTTCTACCTTCAAAATGAAATACTTAATAATTCATGCCTCTGGCAGTGGTATTACTAGGCCTTCTCAGCCCGACAGCACCATCTTGCCGAGCACCGACAGCACATATAGTCGCCCCAAGCACCACTGCCACAGCAGAAACATTGGCTAACCACAATGTACACAGGGGACTTGTCTCTTTTATTTCTCAACTCATCCAACACAGAAATTGATAAATATTATTTTTCTCATCATTTGGAATTTTTTTTTTTTTGCTGAAGTTAAATTGTTTTAAAACTAAAACTGTTAGTATAAGATATTAGGCTATTTCGGGATATTTGTTATCAGTTAAGAACATTATGGCTTTGTTATGTTAGAATTTATTCTCACTTGTTTGAAAATGTGGTTGGATTAAGTGATTACTTAAGTTTATTTAGCACTTATGTACATTTCTGCAGAAATGTACCAAATTGAAGTAAAGAGATAATTCCAATACAACTTGGAAATCTACTTGATATCATTGCGAGAAGTACGTTCATGATCCGATTTCTGTATCTGATCTTATAAAACAAAATCTCTTAGTGGTTGAAAGGGAGATTTCCACTTTCCAATCATATAAACTAGTAGTACGTAGTGATTTGGCATAGCCGAAATGCCTTTTATTACAATCCAAGAGCGAAGGAAAGCAGACAGATTAGTGGTATCGTGGGCTACCAATCACCCAAAGCATGTGTGTAAATACAATCAGTCGGCTACCAATCACACAATCACTTCATGGAATGGATATAAAATATAATCTGTCGGCTACCAATTACAGTCCCTTCAAGGCATGGATGTAAATAAGATCTGTTGGCTACCAATCACGCAATTACTTCAGGCATGGATGTAAATACAATCTGTCGACTATCAATAAAACAATTACTTCAAGGCATGGATGTAAATACAATCTGTCGACTATCAATAAAACAATCACTTCATGGCATGGAAGTAAAGTACAATCTGTCAGCTACCAATCAATCACACAATCACTTCAAGGCATGTATTTAAGTGCAATCTGTCGGCTACCAATCACAGTCACTTCCAAGGCATGGATGTAAATACAATCACTAAACTTACTTCACTTTCTAGGGGGATTTAAAGAGTAAATGTCAAATTTGGTTTATAGAAAATTACTTATCCATTCAATTGTTGAAAGGTTTAGTTGGCATGCCATAAATATTTTTTTATGTTGTCTTATAAACAATTTTGTAATAAATAATTCGATAGATCTGGAAGTTGTAGTATATTCAGAATTTACTAAAAGATAAATTGTATTAAAACATTTCTTTAAAAATAATTTAATTTAAAATATTTAAAGCAAAACATTTGAATTAATATTTCTGGCAAATATTTGATCATCATTCAATCCGAGCATTTTGATTTGACCCTGTCAACATCACTTGCACGCAATCGTAAACAGGAACAATGAAGAAAATAAATAAATAAAGATAAAAACAGAAGAGCAGCAGGTGTCACGAAAAAGTTAAGCTCAAATAACTTCCGGAAAATTCGTCAATTATTTATAAATTAATTAGCAGCACCCTTCCGTCCGATAATTGATTGTTCAACTTTCATTAATTATGTCCTCATATTTCCTGTTGAATTTGTTATGCATTTTCCGTAGTATATAGAGTTCGAGCAGAATTTAGTATTTTCAGATACTACATTGTACTGGTGCATTTATTGTCTGCACAGGTAAAGAGAATAGCTTTTAGTTGTTACAAAATTCACAATAGAATGTCTACTGTGAAGACCGTATAATAGGATAAAGCCTAATATGCTTCCTTTATGACCAGCTGCTTCTGAAGAACAATGAGATAGGACTCGAGGTTAAGGTAATAGGCGAAATGAAGAAAACTCTTCAGCTGCTAGAGCAGTCCAAGGTGTCATATCCGATCTAAGAATACGAGGTGTGGCTATTAAATAACGAGACTGATGCTGCTACAGAATAACTATAAATGCGCCAAATCCTAGCGACCGACAGCTGTGCAGCGTAAAGCCTTCTATTTCGATTGCAGCATCTCACTTGCTTGTAGAGAAATCTGTCTGATCGGAACCGTCATTTGTGTAAGAGGTATTAGTTTCGTTTTGCCGAAAACATGATACTACACATGTAATACACCAACGAATTGTGAAATTTCTCATCAAAACTTGGTAAAACCGCTATTGAAACTTATCTTTTATTAAAAGAAGTTTATGGCGATGAATGTTAATCTCGTGCGCGAGTTTTTGAGTGGTTCAAGCGTTTCCAAGATGGCCGAGAAGACCGGTCGGAGATGATGACCGCCCGGGTCGCCCTTCCACGTCCAAAACGGATGAAAATATCGATTATAATTAATCAATATTACTACCGTGAGGTGCTTGCTCAACTCCGTGAAAGAGTAAGGAAAAAACGACCCGATTTGTGGAAGAACAAGTCATGGGTTCTCCATCAAGACAACTCGCCGGCTCACACTGCATTGTCTGTCAAGACGTTTCTAAGCCAAGTAAAACATCCCAGTTTTAGGCCATCCGCCTTATTCGCCTGACCTGACCCAAAGTTAAATCTGCAATAAAAGGAACACGATTTCAGTCCGTTGGAGCTGTGAAAGAAAAAGCGGTACGCGTCATGCAGAAGCTCACAGAAAAAGACTTCCAGCACTGTTTCGAACAATGGTAAATTCGCATGGAGCGTTGTAGGGTTAGGGGAGGGGTGTATATTGAAGGTGATAATAACTAAATATGTATAAATTTAAAATAAAATATTTTACAGCAATAGTCTTGTTATTTAATAGCCACACCTCGTACACTTGAACAGCACTCTATTCGCTAAAGAAAGAAAGCGATATTGCCCTCAACTCGATGGTAATTCTGGATAGAAGTTTTTATTTTTCCAATCTGCCATTTTCATTATTTTATACCTGCTATTCAGTTTTAAATGCGTCGGCAATAAAGTGAAATGTTTCAAATTTTAAGTGAATCGGATATCCGAGATAAAAGTTGATGTATTATACTTCCTCCGTATTATTTCATTTGAATAAATAAATTTAAATGAAAATAAATAATACATTTAATTCATCCGTTTGGAACTTCTTCTCGGTTAGTGCTAAATAAAAATTAATGTAAAGTAATTTCGTAAAATAAATTCCATTTGTTACTTTTCAGTTGGAGATTAAGGAGTGAGACTTTGTTGAATTACTGTAATACTTTTCTTCATTTATTTCAGTTTGTCATGTACGGCCCTTGATTTATACTTATTGGCTGAATGCTGGAATTAGGTAAGACAGGGACATTTGGAAAAACATTCTACTCCCGCCCACAACTCAAGAATTGAGCGCCCGTTGAGTTTTACTCCGTTAAGTTGAGCTCCAGTGTTACTAGAAGTGTAGTAAATAATAAAGATATATCGTGATTGCCTTCTTCTTCTTCTTCCACCTTGATTCTAACCCATCTCTCATCCCATTCTTCCTCTTTGTTCAACTTCCTTTACCACTCAGTCTCCAGTTCTAACCCTAGAGGTTTACTGTTTCAACAGAATATAGAAAACCCTTTTCTAATGAAGATGAAAACAAGTAAATGCTTTAGATTTACTTCTACTCTTTACTACAAAACCACTCTAAACAGATTCTCTTGCAATAATGACCTGACCTAGAGCCATTCACCCACCCACTGCTACCCCCCTATACAAGGTATTGATTACTTGGGATGACTAAGAGAAACCTCAGAAGGAAATGAAAAAAGAGAACAACGGAACCACAATACAACCAACCGTTGGGCAAGTAAAGGGAATGGAATTCGTAAACAATGAAGTAGAAAAATGCCGTCCAAAGGCTTAAATTACAAGGATTCGCATTAGGGGAAGCAATTAATGTCCTGAGGTTAGACCCTCCATGAGGCAGCGTGACGTGCTTATTACTAGATGGATTACTTAATATATATATATATATTTTTTTAAGAAAAGCTTATGGATGATAATCTCACTTCGTTAGAGAGTTAAAGAGCAGTAACTGAAAATGCTTTAAGTAGTCAAAGTTTCGAATTGCAAAAGCCAAACATCTGTCCTTACGTGTCAGAATATTTTTATAATGGAAAACCCAAAGAAAGCTAAATCTTCGTATTCCGTTTGGATGTTCTCAGACAACGATCATAACAGTAGAATTGCTTTAAAAACGTCTGAAAACGTGGGAAGTTCGATAAATTTCATGTCCAGTAGGAATCGATTCTGAGAGCTATCAAGTTACAATCATATACTTATTTTAAACTGGGCTAGATAGATAGATTCTAGCGAGGCGGCATTGAAGGCCTACGCCGCCACCGCGACCCCATGGATCTATTGTGGCTCCCACCACTCGAGAGTTCACTCTCCAGACCCGTCCGTTTAATCAGACCTTAATTCTGGAGAGCGGCTTCTGGGTAAAGCTCTCAGGCCTTGGTTTTTCCTTCCCGAGGAGTAACATCCTTAGCCAGACAAGCCCTTCGCACTGACATAACACGTCTAGTGCCGTTTCCTCCTCTTCCTGACAGAACCTACTCTGCGAAGCCTGCAGTGGCCAGTTAATAGGCCTACAATTATCCTAGTAACCACACGGCCTTGACGGATTAAATTTGCTGGTCAGCTTTAGCGAGTAGACCCTAATGAATTCCTTCGCCCGACTCTGCCCAGTGGTGGCCATCCACCACTCCTGAGACCTCCTCTGCACCCATAATTTAATGGCCGCACTCTTAAGGCACTTGGAAACCCCAAAGTAGGGCTCCAACGAAGTCTCCCGGTAGCGCCTTAACGGGCCAGCGAATCTGCTGCTTCCTTTCCTTTATATCCTGAATGACCGGGCACCCACACCTTATTTTGGTCACTGATTTCATCCAGGGCACCCAGTCAGTCCCATACCAGCCTTGAGTTAATCTCATGGCTCTTAAAGGAGCCTAGCTTACCTAAATCACGATCCTAAAAATAAAAGTCATACCTAAGGCAATAATACCTAAATACTAAGGCCTAGATACTAATCTCATCTTGGTTTCCATATTTGTATTATTGAGGATTGTTGTAAAGGCTACTTTAAATATCTTTTTAACCTCCTTTCTACTGACATACTTAGCAGGATGCCAAAACAGAGGAGAACCCAGTACTCTTAGCTTTGTGGGCCTCTTCTCTACCCACTCGGCTACCGTTATTTATTTTTTTTTAATTTGTACCAATTTTTCTATTTTGAACTTCTTATGTAAACTCTACATTATATGTGAGTATTGCACACAATTGAACCATTTAGCCAGGCTACATTATTCGAGACGCTTAGAATGGGAGTAACGTAAGGCTTTTCTCTAACGTGCCAAGCTAGATAGTACGATTATTATACTAGTACTCGTACAATATTTAAATATGAAATTTTCTATTAAAATTCCGAGCAGGACAAATAGTATACTACGCCGGAAATGAGACTACAGAAAGATAAAACGTGTATTTAATTTAATATTACCCGTTTCCGAAGAACGGAATTCGATGCCGTGTATTACTTTTTTTTACAATACATTTATTTTTAATCCAACAGTTTGGATCGAAAACTTTTTCTAAAAGGATAAAGTGTGGCATTAGAGAAGCTGCGATGCCATCTTTCTTTGAACAGCTATATTTTATTTCAGCGCATGGTAAAATTTTGAAGTCAAATATCGGAACAAATTGTTTGATTCAATAAAAATTAATTACTTAAATTGTAAGAGAGGGTTTACGCTAGAAATTTTGCGTGGAAAGAATAATTTTGCGTTTTTTTTATTTAGCACATGGCCATAATCGTCGAAAATGTTTCGCAAAGTCGTCGAACGAGAGAGTGTAACTTATTGCTGCTCAGGGCTAATACGTTCGTTTTCCGCGTGGAGAGTAATTTCAATTAATATCGCGCCTAATAATTGCTAAGCCCAAACAAATTTAAAGAGAAAATAATACAGGATCTAAAATAAATTCAAAATTTTGAAGATATTGAAAATAACTTACGAACAGATAGTTGTGTGAACTTAATTCTAATTAAAATTATATCTAAAGTTCATTCTGCATGAACATTTTTTTTATTATAAAGCAATCGTGTAGTGGAGGAATTAGCTCTGAGGTTAGCGTGTACTGGATTCCAATGCGGAGATCGTGGGTTCAAATCCAGCTGCTGGCCCTTAGACCCTTCCTAGGAGCTTCTTACAGCTCACTGGCCGTTGATGACCAGCTGCTGGCCCTTAGATCCCCTAGGAAGGAATACATAATATTCCTGCGATGCTATCTAAGGCCTTGGGCACACAGAAAGCGGTTTGTCACGGCGGGCAACGATCTCCGACTTACGCGGTCAGGCGGTCTAGTTGTATTCACACAATGTTGCATCATCTCTGTCAAACAGAACGCGGTCTACCGCCGCGGGCTAGTCTTTGTCGCGACGACAAGCGATCTGTTAGTACAAAATTATAGATTTCAACGTGACCGCCTTGCCACCTAGTAAGTACAAAATAAAGATTCCAATGTTAAGAAACTTTATTACTCATTTTTTATTTCATTCTCGCGACATACGAAAATACTAGAAGAACCTATCTTCATGTGACTCCAGTTCGATACATAAGCGGTGGTATTCCCCTAATTGTTCTCTCATCTTATTAATTTCATACACCCAACTTCGTCTTTTCTTCTTGCTTTGCAAAGCTAATAGCAGAAGGAGTTGCTCTTCGTCCGATCTCATACTCAATATATAAAAATTAAAACAAATAACAAACAAGCGCACTACTACTTCTCAAGAAGAGAACTACCAAACTGGACCGCTCTAACAAAAGAATCGCGTCCTGTGTGACGTTTCCATATCGCAGACCGCCGCTATGTGCAATACTCTGAACTAATTCCTTCCCTACACTATTCGAAGATATTACAGCGTAATTCATTGTTAAATGAAAACTTCTTATAATTTCTTATACGAGTATATGCATTTAACTTTATTCAAGATTTATTTTTCACCATATGGATTATTTGTAAATCTTGGGGGAAGACATTAAATTGGGCCTTGCAATCTGTGCACAACAACTTGAAGGGCGGCTTTACAAGGCAAAGCAAAGTGTAAATTTAAACATGTAAAAGGTTTCAGGACGATGCCGATAAATTGTCCCGTTAATGTATAAAGTTTTTCCCTGCTTAATATTATTTCCAATTTATTGAATTTTTCTTCTTCTCCTTCTTTGTAACCTTAGATATCTTTCAGGAATAGGATGGTAGAACTGGGGTAGCTACTATTTCCACTGGTGTTAGGGTGGTGTTGGCCTTACACAACTTTTTCATAGGTGGCTCTGTGTGTGTGCCTGTGATATATACACGGTCCATAGCCTTGGAGCGTATACACCGACCTCTGTCTTTAAAGATTTTAGAGCTAGAAATAACAGGAGGGGCTGGATCGAACGCCCGTCCTCCCTTCTCTGTCCCGTTTCACCTTGTTACTTACTAGAAATTTATAACCGATAAAAGTTTTTGGCGTAAAGCCTGTTAAACTGTAATATATATTTGCCATATTTTTACAACATAAGCAGTTCTATTTTAACAGACAAAATGAGGTGACAGGACATTAATTTCAAAATACAAAGTTTTACTTTCACAGAGAGAAAGAGAAATGTTATTTCTTCTTAATTTGTGATCCATCACTTTCATAAACGACTAGTTTAAATTTCAATTTTGAAGATTTAGTTTAAATTTAAAATTCTTTGAAAACTTAAGAAAACATAACCCCTTTAAAAGAAATTTCACTCCGCAGAAGATCGTTTTTTACTCCTTTTCTTTTGGACCGATTCCTCGTTATTTGATTCCTTAACCTCTTGCGCTATTTTGGCGTGCAATTCGCGTCTTTGATAATTTTCAGTATAGGTAGTATAGGTAACTCTCTGGGAACAACAATATCCAACCATTTAAAGCAAAAAAATAAATAACATCTGCAAAACATGGCTGCAAGTATATGTTTAAAAAGCTTTTAAGCGAAAATTCAATTTATTTGTTCAAATAAATGGACATTTTGTAATTCAGTTTGCAAATCCACTGTGTACTGTGCTGCCCAGGTCTTTCAAAGAATTTAAAGTAGTCGATTAATTTCAAATATTTGCATTAATAAAATTATTAACACTTTCGTTGAATACTCCTTATTTTTAGAAACAGGTCCATTACATAATTATTTATACATTTTCTTTACACATACATTACATAATAAAAACAGTGCAGATAATAAATAACAGACTGTCCAATGTAGTAGAAAACACGCAATAGGCTTTTGGTGTAAAAAATTAATTCGATTAACAACCTTGTTTAATATAACTTTGGGGCTTTTAAAAATTTTGAGTGTTTGGAAACCCAGATGTATGATAAAATTTTTATAAATAAATAGGAAACAATTTTTTATAAAATCTGTGATATAAAAAACAATTAGGCGAGCCAACTGAAAAAAGTTGATTTCTGTATTGGGCTATGAACTTTCTCTGGCAATCCCAAAACGTGGACCGAATTATTAATCTAAAAAAAGAATATTTTCAGAAATATGAAAAATAATTTAATTGAACTATATGTGGTCAAATACATCCTGAACTAGCCTTTACCAAACCAACTTTTATAAAAATATTTCATAACTTCAATTAGAACTGAACTTGCAAATAATAAAAATTATTAGCCAGCTTCGGGTTATTTCAATAGATAAATGTGTTATTTATTTTTAAAAATCTAAATACATTGTGAATTTCAACGAGAAATGCAAATACTCGTATGTACTGTAATTTAGACGTAGTAGAAACATTAGCTCATACTCGAATATTTCTTATTTGCCCAGCTTACCATCTTTATAGAGTACATTACCTGAGTGGTACTTATTATTTTCAGTTAAAGTAACTTAACTTTTTAGTTTTGAATTACTTTAGCTTAACTACTTTTTTGTAGTTTATTTATGTACGTGTTACAAGAAAGGCAAACTGGGCAGACGGTATTACAAAAACCACTGTACTGATGTATTAAGTTTATTTTGTTTAAAAAATATATATATATTTATATTGTACGATTTTAAGTTAATAAACCACTTTATCTATCTATCTGTATTCAAGTACGATGCAGGTTCCAGCCGTTGATATAATAAACATCATAAATGAAAGAATCAGAGATTTCTCCCATAGTTATGAGACTGATCAAGTGCATCATGCAGGGTGAAAATGTGCCAAATAAAATTGTGGACAAAAACTAGAGAGACCGCTAACATAAAATTAAACTCGCTCATTTTACAAGAAGAGCGCTCGAATCCTAGCAAATGGATCATAAGAGTAATCAGAATGGGTAATTTTAGAAAATGGTGACATCCAAATTATCCATACCATGATTGGTTTAAAGACCCTGGGGCTTTAGACAATCATGGCGATAAATAGATTGAGGCTGAACCACGATGTCTGCTGAATTAATGTCAAACAGTCGCCAAATTGTAATCAATGCAAAAAGGAAGATGATTTTAGACACTAGGGATGGAATGCCCGAAATATATTGATGAAAGAAACCAACGTTTCTGAACAGTGTACAAACATATAGGAAACCTCTTCTCGTTATGTAGGCTATAGTATTTTCGAATAATGCTAGTGTGTTGATCGTCGGGCTGTTAGTGCTGATCAAATAGTATGCCGACGTTTAATATGAAAGTTGAGTAAGTGAGAGAGGTTTAAGTGCTTCGGGTTGGTTGGAGTGTCGGCTGTTCATATTGCATCCCATCTTCCATGCAGTCCCTGTTCATATTCACTGTAAATATTTTCTTGTCATTTTGTGAATGCATTCTTGGCACATTCTTGACGCATGGATATTTGATTGTATTGTGACTGTATGATGAAAAGTCAATGCCAAAACGAGACAAGTAATCAAAAAAAATCCTCGGAATTATTCATGGGGAAAAGGCAAGGATACCTCTAGTGGGATGAGGGTTGAGAGGGCTTGGGTAAGTGTCTTTGATGGGGGAGTAATTTCGAATGAAATTACAGGTAACGAAGTTTATCTTTGACGGAGAGCAAAGGGTATTTTTAATTCGGTATGAATGGTGAGGTTTGTGATGTAAAAGGTAGTATTGACTATGATTGACTACGATTTTGAACTATAAACATTTAATAAGATTTAAGTTTGTATTTTCGGTAGACCCGTATAGTTCAAATCCATAAATCTGTATAGGAGTTAGAAGGGATTTGTTGTTTAGTTGTCGAGTGAGTCTGGAGCGTTTGTCAGTTTCTATAACCATCTGTATCTGTCATTCAGTACAGTTCGTTGGAGGGTTCCATGTCAATCGTTTGTCAAGGTGGTGTCCCAGATAACCGACTTGAATACCTGAAGGCAGGGAAATGTGATTGAAATATATGGCGGGAAGGATTCAAGTACGTAATTAAAATATAAATATTTATTATATTAGGTACATAACTTAAATTCAAAATTTGAAAAAAATGGCGGCCGGAAAAGTTCCACTAATTTGAATAGAGTTTTTGAATTTGTAGCAATTTTTTTATTTTTAATGGTACAGTACAACCTCGGTTAACCGGGATCATGTTGAGTCATCATAAGAACACCTGGATCGGCGTCGAAACAAAAGTTAATTTTCGGGTGGCGACAGGAAAATTTTTTGTCTTCCGATGTAACATAATTGTAGGCGTGCCAGCAACTCTTTTATACCTGATTTTCTTGAAGGGTCATTATGTATGTATGTATTTATGTAAAAACCCAAAATATGGTGCAATTAATTTCTTGGGATTTTACCACGGTTTTACAAAAGACCATGGGATTTACGTGTCCGTAAATGGTTGATTATCAACTTCACAGTTATATGTAATATTTTTATGGAAAATTACCGGCATTATTTTAATCTTCCCAGAGAGCAGCCTAATCTCAAGCTAGTCTTCAGTGTTAATCAGTTCCGTCCTACAGAAAACATCTTTCGTTTGCCCTTTCGGTCCAATTTTTATTTCACTTACGCAATGGAAAACAACATTTGAAAAGTATTTTTCAAAAAGTTGAACGTTGAAAGTTTTAAAAAAAAATTAAAAAAAAGAAAATAAAACAAAAAATAAAAAATCATATGTATGTAAAAAGTAAAAAAAAATGATCGCCGTCTAAGATAGAAGTTGATCTCTGGGGCGAAACAGTAATGGTATTACTACGTAATACTGTGTATTCGGTTTAACCGGGATTTCAGTATTCCAGGGTGGATATAGCCGGAGGTCAGCCCGGTTAATCGAGTTTGTACTGTACTTTTAAAGTGAAAATGTATAATACAGGGTGGGACAAAAGGTATGAACCGGTTTTAAAGGGATGTAAAACAAAAACAATTCAACTTGCAGAAATTATGTTTATATTGTTTAATTCAGTACAGAATCTAGTTTTTTACATTAAGTTTGAAAGATGATATCACGTAGGTGGCGGCCGTCAGCCGCGATGCACTTTGGGATTACTGGTCCTTACTTTTTCGAGGATATTGGGCGAACCGTCACTGTCACCGCTGAGCGCTATGTGACAATGTTGGAAGAGTTTTTCGAACCTGAGCTGGAAGAATTGAGTGAAGCAACTAAACTGGGAGACATCTGGTTCCAACAGGACGGGGCTACATCCCACACTGCTAGGATTTCAATGGCGAGATTGAGGTAAGTGTTCCCCCAGCGCCTCGTCTCTTTGAGAGGTGACGTGGAGTGGCCTGCGCGCTCACCAGTTTTGAGCATTTGTGATTTCTTTTCTTTGGGGGGTACATAAAGGAAAAAGTTTTTAAACATCGTCCACATACCCAGGAAGAACTTAAGGACAGAATCAGAGAGGAAGTTACGGCAATACCCATCGAAATGTGCAGAAGAGCGGTTGAAAACTTCAGAATTCGCCTTCAAGAGTGCATCGCGGCTGACGGCCACCACCTACGTGATATCACCTTTCAAACTTAATGTAAAAAACTAGATTCTGTACTGAATTAAACAATATAAACATAATTTCTGTAAGTTGAATTGTTTTTGTTTTACATCCCTTTAAAACCGGTTCATACCTTTTGCCCCATCCTGTATAATATGTAAGTGAACTATTTCTTAGTAAAAATTTTAATTTACAAGTAAAATGTAATTTCTAAATTGCGGTAAAGAGGTCATGAGAGTGTCCACAAAAAATTATTTTTCACGTTTAGTTCTTTGCTGTTCACAGTATGATCTATTTCATTTCTTTTTTCAATTCATTAATCTAGTTATTTTTAATGATTTTTTTTATTTATATTTATATTTTGCTCAATATTATTTGAGCGTGCCCTCTGTATTTCTTTAAAGGAGTAAGCAGTAGTATATTGCAAAATAAATAAATACAACCCTTTATACACACATAAGGTGGGTGTTTGTATTATGCGAATATGAAGATCAGGAGTGTAGAGGATAGATGAAGGATTATTCTGGTTCAAGAAAGATCACCTGGGGGGTTCTCCTTTAAAAGGCAACTGTTCAAGTAACTACAGATTCTCTCCACAATCATACAACACACCACAAATACCTACATCTATAGTTTGGCGTCCTATCACTCTTACATTATTCAAACAGAAGAACGAACATTTGACAAAGAACATTTGTTATTGTCAAACGTTTGGAATATATTCAAATAAAAACAGAAGTAAGTAAGGAGAACATTTCCTTCGCAAATCTATAAGCGACATAATAGAATATAAATAGTACACTTTATTATCACCCAAAACGCTCTAAATCTTCACTCATTCACCGTCAAAAATTAAAATTATTAATTATTATACAGAAAATTATTAAATTGTCGAGGAATATTTTAGTACATGTTAACATTGTTTTCCATAGTGATTGAATAAATGATGCATATTATTATAGGCAAACTTTATGTTTAACTAACAACCAGGTGTAGTGGTCGAACCGGTTAGCCAATATTTGATCAACCAAAACGACAATTTTAAAATATCTATTTTCCTGCTTTTTATTTTTTGTTTTGTTATTAAATATTTCCGAAAATGCACCCAAAAAAAAAAAAAAAAATGGATTCCTTCTAATTTTTGAAGGAATATATGAAATTTGAAGAAAAAGTGTCATTTGTAGTATTGATAACAGTGACAAGAGTAAGGGGGCGTTTACAACGGAGCTGTGAGTATAGATGATAGCAGATAGAGTAAAATATAATCGCTGATTAGTGGGCACAACGGAGCTGTGATACATGCAACATGTCGAGTAGTGAAGAAGAGTTTTTATGTTCAGCAGCAACAAAAAGGTATATTTTAAAGAAAAAACGCTTTAGAAAATATCACGTACATCCCACAAATAAAAAACGAAGTACTTTGGGTGAATTTCACTATTTATATAAGGAACTTAGAAATTATCCGGATCGTTTTTTTGAATATGTGAAGATGGGTCCACCCACATTCGACTATATTTTAGAAAACATAAGGCCAAAATTAAGAAAACTTTGGAAAAATTGTCATGGAAATCCTATAACCATAGAAGAAAAACTAGTGATTACTCTTAGGTAAGTAATGATTTTATTGAGAAAAAACAAATAAATACACATGAAAATAAATGTAAGCACGATTTAAAAAACAAAATATTGTTTAAAAGTAAATAATAAAATAATAACCAAAAATAATGAGTAAAGACAGCACTAAATAATTTTTCTACGTCCATTTTGAAGCTCCGATACTGGAGTTCAGCTAGCAGAAAAATGAAAAATTCAATTCTATCATCTATGCTCGTTTATACCAGCGAGTATGAGTCACTAGTCGAAGCTTCGTTGTGCACGCTCACATAAGAATGTACTAGGTTATTCTATAAGCGCTGATGCATCACTGCTATCATCTCCGCTATCATCTATGCTCACAGCTCCGTTGTAAACGTACCCTAAGTCACTCGGTTAGATTCAGAAGAGAAAGAAAGACTTATGGACATCTTGAAAAGAATAGAAATATACAAACAGAAATCCATTTACCCAAACAATGTGAAAGACCAAATTAACTCAAACACTGATACACTCTTTAAAAAACATTCCCTACCAAACACACCGACACAGCTGAGCAAAGCTCACAAAAAGGAACCTCAATGTAACCATATTCTCTACCATTAGAAGTGTTCTATTTAAGATTTGATTTATTTACGCATGTTTGGTTAAATGATTAGAATCACATAATCATCAATTTTTAATTTAACAATTATTTCCCAGTAGAAATGAACTAGGTATGATTCAGTTTTCCCAGCTTACGTTCTCACAACTTCCATTTTACAATTCTAAAACATTACCTACGCACAAAACATGCGTATCCCTTAAATACCTACTTCGATTATTCAATTCTATTTCAGTAATTGTACAAGGTGAAAAAAAAAATAAGACGTACCCGTAGAAAGATTTGTACCAACTACTTCCGTTTATGTACAGGGACCGGAAATTATTTATTTCCGGCATATCGAAAATCTGCACTATTGTAATACTTCCACATAGAAGGTGAGACAACGTAAAAAATACTTGAAAACGTTAGAGTAATGTAACTCAAGTATTGGATATTTAAGTATTAGTTCAAATAATTACGGTTGGACAAATTTATCTGCTAACAGCTATTCATAACTGGACTGACTCACACAAAATACCATCTCACCAAAAATAAAAACTACTTAATTTTTTGGGGTAAACCTTTTTTATTTTTCAACATAGTCTCCTTTTATGCTTATAAACTTCGTCCAACGCTGCTCTAGTTAGTTGATCCCTTCCGAATAATAGGATTTGTCCAAGTCTGAAAAATAGCCATTCGTTTCTGCAATCACCTCCTCGTTTGAATAAAATCTTTTTCCCGCCAGCAATTTCTTCATATTGGGGAACAAATAGTAGTCCGAGGGAGCCAAGTCTGGAGAATAGGGGGGAAGTGAAACGAGTTGGAACCCTATTTCCATTAATTTTGCGACCACAACTGCTGAGGTGTGAGCTGGTGCGTTGTCGTGATGGAAAAGGACTTTTTTGTGGGCCAATCGTGGGCGTTTTTCTTGCAGCTCGGTATTCAAACGGTCCAATAACGATGAATAATATGCACCTGTAATAGTTTTACCCTTTTCCAGATAGACGATGAGGATTATTCCTTGCGAATCCCAAAAGACAGTCGCCATAATCTTTCCGGCCGAAGGAACGGTCTTCGCCTTTTTTGGCGCAGATTCCCCCTTGGTAACCCATTGTTTAGATTGTTCTTTGGTCTCAGGAGTGTAGTGATGTATCCATGTTTCATCCACAGTGACGAAACGACGCTTAAAGTCCTGCGGATTCTTCTGGAGCTGCAAACCGTCCTTGCAACACTTCACACGATTTCGTTTTTGATCAAGCGTGAGCAATCGCGGCACCCATCTTGCGGATAGCTTTGTCATGTCCAAATGTTGATGCAAAATATTATGTACCCGTTCAGTCGAGATGCCCACAGCACTAGCAATCACAAGCACCTTCACTCTTCTGTCATCCATCACCATATCATGGATTTTATCAATGATTTTTGGAGTAGTAACCTCAACAGGGTGTCCAGAACGTTCAGCGTCACTTGTGCTTGTGCCCATATGGCCACTCCGAAAATTTTGAAACCACTTATAAACTGTTCTAATCGAAGGTGCAGAGTCACCATAATGTTTATCACGCTTTGCCTTTCATAAAGTAGTGTTTAATCAACACAGGAAATTCTTTTTCGTCCATTTTTTGAAAATCACTCGACTTCCTCGATTCAAACGAATGCCAAACACAAAGAAATAGACCGATCTGGCTGAAACCTGGTGTGTGTTCTTCCAAGAGATGCTAACTAAACATAACCTCGATACGCGCCAGTAGTGCTATCTCTCTGACTTTGCACGGACTTTTCAAACGACCCTCGTATTTCTTGATTTAGACAATTTTTGACAAGTTGGACTTCTTGTCTAGGTAGACTTACGCTCTTAATTACACTATTCAAATCATAAGATCCTTTTTAAAAGACTTAACTTTCTATGATTCAATAACATTTACAGTATACGACGACAATTCTTGCGAGCCTGCCTCAGGCCTGTATCTTCCATTTCCACTCTATGGACGACAACACTGACATTACCAAAACTATCTCCAAATTACAGGCATCAGTAGATTAGTTAATCTGGTTAGGAAATTGAATTTAAATTTATTAAAAACGTAAGCAAAAGTCTTCCCGCTAAGAAGGTTACGAAATGAACATCTAAGATCTCTAAAAACAACCTAGAAATCTCTTAGAAAGATCAAGGAGTGTGCTAGCACGACGTGTCAAGACGTGTACCAAGAAAACATTCAATTCCAAAAAAAAAAAATATGAAAACAATCAGTGCTAATTTTGAACTTACAGTTGATAGAAAAGGAAAGATCAAAGAATACAATAAAATGTGTAGAAAGTCATTCCTAAAAACACTTCAGGAAACTAAGAATTAAGAATACTAATTTGTAACTTAAAGTCGATTAAAAAAGATTATAGAATACAATTTACAGAGCATTAAGCCATCCTAATAAAACTACTTTTTGATGCCAAGTATACTAATTTGTTACTCATAGTCAATTTAAAAGGGAAGATTAAAGAATACTAAAGAAAAATGCAATTACAAAAACAACTTAGTGAAACCAAGAATACTAATATGTAACTTATAGTTGTTCAAAAAGATAAGGTTAAAGAATACATTAAAAAGGCTTAGAAATGAATTCAAATACCCTTTTTTTGGTATTCAAAATGAAAAATGACCTACAAACTCTAGATGAAGTACTAATATTATTTTGCATTTCAAGTAATAATTAAGTGTCAAAATGTTATTTGCAAGCGAGAATTAAAAAAAAATATAATTGAAATTTAAAATTAAACAAATGTTTCTTACCTTGTTTAAGGAATATAAAAGTATATCAGCATTTCAATAGATCACCAGTCCAATAGCACTTGATATTTGACACAATTTAAAATAATTCACAACACTATTTACACTAAAACTGTATATCACGCACTAAGTATAACTTAAACACAATTTATAAAACCGAATTTCACTTTAACACTCACTAATATTCACTTAAAAAAATCACGTTAATAAAGAGACAGGTCTACAGAGTAAAAGATAGCCGCCGGTAACTGGCCAACCTGATCAGCTGGTAGGTGAAGGTTATCTAAGGCTGGTTAAGCAGTGTGACCAACTTTTTTTTTCATTTATTTGCAATCCACAATCTTATTCTAAAAAACAATTTGGGGAAACCAAGAATGCTTTTTTAGAATTTATAGTCGATTAAAATGGAATGATTAGTCAAATATGTAAAAAAAACTTCATTTCCAAACAAAATTTGGGAAAACTATAAATAAATAAATTCATTTGTGATTAGGTATGATCTTGGTCAAAGCTTGTGTACATCTTAGCTTTACGAGCCTCTCTTCTTGTCGTTTAGCCATTGTGACGCCTTAAAATACATTAGAATAATTAATCTCATTATTATGATTATTTACTTTTCCTATTTGTTTTGTAATTGCATATTCATGTCGTCTAAGAAAGGTTTGAAAAAAATACGAAATACTTTTTATTTGTAAAGCAAAAAAGACTGTTGACGACTGCAACGGGAATGTTAAGGAGGAGAGAAGAAGCCATGAGAAGGCGTTATGATTGTATGGACTCGGCTCTCATGTATTTGGCCACACACTGCTGCTTAGCGCGTCCTCACGTGCCACTTTATGCAGTCGGCTGTTTGGTGCAAAGGAGCGAAAAAGAAGGTGTGCTTTGAATGTAAGTCAGCGCCGCCCCAGAACGTACAAGCTGGGCATTCCCTTAATCTATTTATCTCTCTTGTCGACCCTTCTTGTTTATTATTTTACTTAAGAATAATACCACTCGTTTCCGTCCTGGCTGCTGTCCTGGGGGACTAGGGGCTCCGTACTTCAGCCTGCTAACTTAAGTCACCCTAAACAACGGACCTCCACCTCTTCTACACCCTAAACTCACTCACTCAGTCCCACAACTGCTAAAAACTCCCTTACATATACCACAACAATATAAAAGCGCCTAAGAACCCAACTTAAATAAGATTCACGCCCCTGAAGATTAGGTTTCGGGTAGTTCTGGGCAAAACACACGAATTTATGGCTAATTCAAGCATCATTCAACTTTTTTGTTTCATTAAATTCAATTCATTTATTGTCCTTCCAGTAAATGGTTGTTATTCCTACCTCGGAGTATTATTCATTATTTTCTATTTTATTTACACTTTTGTCCTCTCTCCTTTGGTGCTCCTTCCAGGAAGTATTACGTTCTAGCCAATTTTCGGAATTGGATTCTCCGAAAATACAAGCGTTGTGATCCTCTTGCTAAGAAGATTTGTTGAGAAGAATCTGTTTATAAATGAAACATAAATTCATTCTGGACCCAAATCTCTAATACATAAGAAAGCCATTTACCAAAACAATATGAAAGATCAAATTAACTATTGCTCTGAATCACTCTTTAGAGTTTTTCAGTACCGACATAGAAAGTACACAGCAACTAAATATCTTGATTTAGCTGATGTATTTGACAATTTTGACACGCTGGACTGCTTTAGAAAATTAGGTAGACTTACACTCTTAATTACATTATTCAAATCATGCGATCCTTTTTATAAGACCTAACTTTCTGGGTAAGATTCAATAACATTTACAGTAATTGACGACAATTCTCGCGAGCCTGCCTTAGAAAGCAAATAAGTCTTAAATAATATACTTTACGGACAGTAAACAATTACGATACAATGTCATTAACAAAGGACGACAAAAACTGACATTAATAAAACCATCTCCTACTTGCAGACATCAACAATATACCAGTATAACAAACTGGTTTAAAAAATAAAAATAAATAGCAATAATAATAATAATAGCCTAATCTAGTTAACCAAGATAAATCAGCAAAAAGTAAATGAAACAAAAATAAGTAAAAATTAATTATCGCATCTTATCAATTATAAAACTTACTAATATAATTTCAAACTTTGAGAAAACACGAGAGGATGGAGAAATGGCAAGCTGGAGATGGAGGAAATGCTGATAAAGGCGAGTTTTGAAAATTGATAGTGAGGGGGAAATGATGAATGTAAATAGATAAAGAGTTCCAAAGTGAATAGAGATTTGTTCTAAGGCTGCTGTTCTGAGGGAAGGAATATAGGGCGACAGCGGTTACGAGGGGAATGTACGGAGGATTTAAAATGGAGAAATGGAAGGATACAGGAGAGTTTTGTGGATTTAAAAGTGGGAAATAAGAAATAATGGTAGTGGAATTCCGGAAAGAGCCAGATTAACGGATCCGCTATAGATGTGTGAAAAGAATTTTACAAATCTCAGTAATTTTCTCAAACTTTTTCACCAAGGTTTCCATTAAAATCACTACTACCGATAGGATATTTTCCAATTTGGTATTGAATTCTCAAAAATATCTTTTTTTTTAATTTATTTGCTAGAGAAAATCTACAAAAAGGCTAAAATATAATCAGTGAATATGATAAAAGAAGTCTTCATGACTGGATCAGCTTGAGGAGAGAAGCTGTCCAACCGGTAACACTCTCGCTGGAGTTTCTTGCACTACTGAAGCTGGTCACGAGATCAACAGCATCTTAAGCGACGTGGAGGACGATCTGGTTGTGGAGGTAAGGTTTTGAACAAGAGGATTTGTGCAGAAAGGAAGAGAATCAAAGGACTTTCTATATTTAGTTTTGGAATCGTCAGCTTTATATGAGATCTTGAGGTTCTTATCGAGGGTGGAGTTAGGGACATAAAATGGAGAATTCGTAATCTGACGGAGTATTTTGGATTGGAAGGACTGTATTCTTTGTGAATTGGAAAGTTTGGCTGAACCCCACAGCTCAAGTCCGTAAGTCCAGATCGGTTCAAGTACGCTCTTGTATATTAGTCGCTTATGTTCCAGTGGCAGCTTAGATTAGTCAATTAGTCGTAACAGTAATTTGTTTCGTCGGTTGAGTTCAAGTCTTTTCAGTTTAGTGTGCGGATTCCACGTTAGTCTTTTGACGATGTACATCCCAAGGTAGCGAACTAAATTAGCAGAAGGAAGAGGAATTGAGTTGAAACTAATAGGAGGACAAGAATTACGACGCAGAGTAAAAGTTATCTGTTCGCACGTTTGAGTATTGAATTTGACTCACCACTTCTTGGCCCAGGGTTCTAGTTTGTGTAAGTGCAGAGATACTAAACACAATTGTGTGTTACGGCGCCAGCGTTACTACCCAGCACTGAGGATATAACCATATTTTTAACATCTTTGCTTACGCATCTTGAAGAAAGCTGGTGAGTTGAAAATGAGATTTGAGTGAAAATCGACCCCCTTCCTTGCAAGCAACACCGCCAGCCAATCAACATGTTGCTATCATTTTGTTGTTATCTGCGCGTGAAGCAAAGGGGGACATTGTCATTAGTGACCTTTAACAGACCAGTTGGCACCGGATAAATGTTATCTCCTTTCACAGTTGTAGGGCACAAGGAATAGTTACATAATATAGCTCTCTCTAAGGTTCTTAGCAACTTGAACCAACCCACTCCAGTTACATTGACAGGATAGAAGCTTGAGAAGAACAGTATAGGTCAACTGGTGTATCGATTCACAATCATTCTATCAAATAAGTAATCAATAAGTATTCTGTAATGTACGTCTTAATAAATTAGTGTTAGTTTCCCTCTCCACTCTACATATTATTGTATCACCATTATTACAAATAAAGTCAGTCACAGTTCAGTTGTACTTGCTCTATCACCTCCTCATATATTACAGATCTTAAAAAAATATAAACTGGCAATGTGTGACTGGTAACACCACTGAAGTGCCAACCGAATCTTGATTAACAATTATCTGTGTACTTTAGTTCCAATGTGAATCTCGAAAACAAAAAAAATGATTCTTTTCATAATATTTTTAAGTGATTCATTTTAATAATCTTTTATTTTTATAATAAATAATAATAATAATACAAAATATAAAATTGATAATTAGGAAACAAGTTATGATGCTTATAGCCATCTTCATGAGTTAGCTTTTAGATAAAGAATGAAAAAAAAGGAAATGAGTCAGGAAAAGATGAGGGTTGAAGTATATAAATGGAGAGTCAAAGAAGAGCAGCAAACCTAATTCTAGAGCTTTTACAAAAGAACGAAGTAAATCATTAAACTTCTTGAAAATAAAAGATATTTAAATTTTCGGCTCTCCATTTATATTTTGAATCTTACATTCCAGGCACTCCTGGCAAAAGTGATCAGTGGAAGATAATCCGAGGTGGCCAGCAAATTAACAATATAATGGCCAGAAAGACTAGAACTACCCATGATTCGGAGTCGGAGCTCACCTGCAGTAGGACATATAGCTAGGAAGTGATAGAGATCCTCCTGTATCCCTAAGGAGCACAGAGAACACATACTATCACTTATTAAGTGATACACACATTTTTCTTATGGCAAAAAAAAGGCCTACTTGTAATGCAAACATAACCTGAATTAAAGTAATGGTAATTTTGATAAACATTTGTATTGTGTAGCTCTTCTTAAAAAAAGCATCACAATTAGACTTAATGAGTGATAGTATGTGCTCTCTGTGCTCCTTAGGGGTACAGGAGGATCTCTATCATTTCCTAGCAATGTGTCCTACTCCACGTGAGCTCCGACTCCGAATTCTATAGTCTAGTTGTAGTCTTTCTGGCCATTATATTGTTAATTTGCTGCCCACCTCGGATTACCTTCCACTTATTACTTTTGTCAGGAGGGCCTGGAATGTAAGATATAAAATGGAAAGTCGACAATTTAAATATCTTTAGTAAAAGCTCTAGAATTTGGTTTGCTGCTCTTCTTTGACTCTCCATTGTACTTCAACCCTCACCTTTTTCTGACTCATGTCCTTTTCATTATTTTATTTTTTTCTTTCTTTACCTAAAAGCTAACTCCTGCAGACGACTATAAGGCACGCAATTTCCTAATTATCAATTTTGTATTTTGTATTATTATTACTTTTTATTATAAAAATAAAGGATTATTAATTAATTAGACTTAATAAATTAATAAATTTGAAATATTCGCCCATATTTTGGTAAAGTTACGCAACAGAAAAGGTTAGTTAACATAGTATATATCTATTTGAAGGAAAAATAATTTATTTTGAATTCTATTTTTTTTCGGTACAGTTGATAAGGAAATCGCAAAAGGAAAATGGAAAAACCCTTGTGAAATAGAGATCTGTTTTATGATAATTTCCAATGATGTTCTTAAAGGCTAACAGCGCCATACAATAAGGAAGTTAATCTTCAAGCTTAATTTAACCAATTCACCTCATTCAATTCTTTAAATTTATTTTGTTTATACGCCATCATATTTACTTGTTGCCAATAGGCAGTTGTAAATTAAATAGAGAGAGTTAATAAAATTTAGCGAATTTGAGTAACCGTAGTCTCGGTTTATGGAGCAGTGAAGAAGGATAGTCCAAATTAGAGGATAATTCAAAATCTTGTAAAAAAAAAAGATGTGCAAATAACAACATTTTGATTAAGCTAAGTTGTCTTCGTATTACTACGCTGAAAAATTATTTTGGAGAAAAGACAGTGGAACTACGAGTATATCACAAGTACAAGGGTCAGTTCGAATGTTAGTGTCAATCAAAGTGTCATCTCAAAATGGAGAATTAAGATTGATCAGCGTTTGCCCTTCATATTAGGCAAAAGGACATTGGAAGCATGCAAAAGAGACAATCGGTAAACATTGACAAGACTCGCTCAAACTGTTTGATTAAACCTTTTAGTTTTACTTTGATTTTTTTTTTTTTTTTTGCAAGAAATAAGATCGACTAAAGAGAGACTTTGTCAGAAGTGAAAGTTGTATTTATTCGTCAATTTTCAAAGTAAGTCCTACAGAAAAATATAAAAGGTTTAACTTAGGTTAGGTTAATCTTTATATACGTATGAATTTTGAAGCTATTTCTGTTAAATGCCCTTTACCTTCTCAATACTTCCTTTAGAAATTGCAGTATCCAGTAAAAAGCGGTTGCGGAAGAGATACCGAACGTCGCAAAATAGAACAAACGTTAACAAGAGGATAGTACTCGTACTTAAATTAGAAATTCCTTGCAGGCAGCTTCTGCAACAGGGCATTGTAACTGGTTACAGAACGGGCTCAGATGCATTAGAATAGCTTAAAATCAGTACTAAGTTGCCCTTTTGTACCAAGGACAAAACTAAAAAACTAACAACTGTGGAAAATATAGTTTCTACGGAAGTATTTCTCCGACAATAATTACAAATTCGAACTCCTGAAAGCCAAGCGTTCCATCTGGATTACAGAAATAAATCAGCGAGGCTCTCATAACTGGAAAAAGTAAGGGATTTAGCAATTTTGTAGCGGATAAAATTTGGATGAGATTGCAATTATTGCTCTTCTCTGTTCTGGCATCCTGCGAAGTATTTAGTGGATAGGAGGCATAAAAGATGTTAATGGTTAATGCCTTTACAACAATCCTTAATAATACAAATATGAAGACCAAGATGAGATTAGAATCTAGCCCTTAGAAGGTATTTTTGCCTTAGGTATGACTATTACTTTTAGGATTGTGATTTTCTCGGACAGCCAGGCTGCTCTAAGATCCACGAGATTAACTCAAGGCTGGTATAGGACTGTCTGGGTGTCCTAGCGGAAATCAGTAACCAAAATAAGGTTTTTCTGGTGTGGGTACCCCGGTCATTCAGGGTATAAAGGGAACAGAGTAGCAGATTCGCTGGCCCGTGCAGGCGCTGCCGGGAGGCTTCGTTGGCCCGGAGCACTATTTTGGGGTTTCCAAGTGCCTTAGGAGTGCGGACATTAAATTATGGGTGCAGAGAAGGTCTCAGGAGTGGAAGTTGGTTACCACTGGACAGAGACAGGCGAAAGAGTTCATTAGGGTCTACTTGCCAAAGCTGACTGTAGATTTAATCTGTCAAGGCCGTGTGGTTATTAGGATAATTGTAGGCCTATAACTGGCCAGTGCAGGCTTCGCAGTGCTGGTTCTGTGAGGAAGAGGAGGAAACGGCACTGCACGAGTTGTGTCAGTGCGAAGGGCTAGTCTGGCTAAGGATGCCACTCCTCGGGGAGGAAAAACCAAGGCCTGTGAGCTTGACCCAGGAGCCACTTCAAGAATTAAGCGTCTGATTAAATGGACGGGTCTGCAGGGCGAGCTCTAAAGTAGTGGGAGCCACAATAGATCCATAGGGTCGCGGTTGGCGTAAGCCTTCAAGGCCGCTCTGCTAGTATCTATCTATGATTATTATATAAACAATTCGTAACCTTTACGGTTTAAGATAAGATCAACTCCAAGCAAGTGTCTATCTTTACAATAAAATGAAGTTTTTGGTTTGTGTTATTATAGACCAATCATTTAATTATTTATATTTCCAAGTTATACATTTTTTGTTCTCTTTATTGTATATATTTTTTTACACTGAGTATTTCATCCTGGTTGTTTGGATGATGAATACGTCAACTTCAGTAGTATACATAGAGTGAAGTACCATATATCCAAATGATATCAGGTGCTTCTCAATTTTTTAATAATAATGTTTGGTTATGTGAACATGTGAATTTTTAATTAATTTCTTATAAAATTTTATATTAAAGAAATTAAGACAAAGTGCTGAAGACTGATCATCTATATTTCCTAGATGATGTCTTCTGTGTAAACAATATATGAAAAGTATAAATAAACCATAAAATTTATAAAAGCATTTGTTTAATAAAAAGAAAATAATAATTAAATAAAAAAAATTAATTAATTTTTGTCAATGTTTCGCTACTATTCCATAAAAATGGGAACTTGTACGTTTATCAAGCCGACTGGCTGGTTTAAGAAGTTAAATATTTTTAAACAAGAGTGTACGGTACTCTGAGTGACTCCTTTTGTGCAAACGTGTGTAGGTGTGCCGTTTTTAATAACTTTAAATAAAAGAATGCTTTCGTAGTAACAAAAGCGAAGTATGAAGTGGTAGTGTCAAAAAGGAAAAGTGGCAAGTGAAGAGGAGTGAGGTAACGGCAGCGGCCAGAGAAGAGAATGTGCGGTAGTGAGAGAAAACCTTTTACACTAGAAGAACATGAAGAAGAAGGTACTTAAAAAAAAAAAAGAAAAAAATTCTGAAGAGAATTGCCTGAGGTGTGGAAGGGCTTTGGCAGAGTGGACAAGAGTAAAGTGGCATACCGTTCTAAGGGCGACGTCATAGGGCCGCCGGCAGCCACACTCAAGGAGGCTGGGCTGTGATTCATCTGGATGGTGTGTACCTCACACATAAAATCTACCCTCAGATTTCTTTTCACTTCCTGGCTGGTAACTGAGAGCTATTCAAAAAGTAAACCGTGATGGATTAGGCGTACAGAATGATCTTAAAACACATAATAGATCGGAAATCAATCAATAGGAGATATAAGTTTAATAAAATAGACTTTCCATTAGGCTGACACAAATACATTCACTAGACCTTTACGCAGTTTAAGTAATAAAACTTGAAACTTACAATTGGAACTAATTAGTAGTCAATTTTTAATATTGTACAATATTGTTTAATATTAAAGTAATGCCTATTTTTTCAGGCGGGCTTTACGTCCAACTACCGTTATGCGTCTTGGACTAAGGAGACTAGCAAACATACTTTACAGTAAATTTCTTTTGTAAACCTTTAAATAAAATCTAAGCCCTAAGACCGGGAATCGAACCCAGTACCAACAACACACCTTAGCATTTCGATTCACGCCTCAAACCGCTCGGCTACTGTGGCGCCTTATTAACATTATTATTAACATATTGTTTTCTTTATTCTTTAATCATTTTCATTAAAAACAGTATCAAAAACAATAAAAATACATATTTTTTAAAATGTATACTTATAAATATTTAATAAGTTTGAAGTCCATACTTTACATTGGAAAGAGAGTTTAGGGTAGATGTCGCCAAAGTGGTATAAATAGACTCCCAGGGGTCTATTTAACAAATGTAGGGGTCTGTGCCAGGGGGTCGATCTGAGCCAGGGGGTCGAAGGAAAAACAATTTCGAACCCAATATAGCGGAACCTTGCAAAGAAACACCAGGCACACCCATCTCATTAATTAAGAAGCAAATACTTCAGTTACTTGATTTATTTATAATTACTTATTATTTAATAAAAATTAAGGTATTTAAATTTCAACATTAAGATATTTTTCATAAAACTATTGCTACACAATATAAAATTACTTTAATAAATGCTTAAAATAATAAAATAAATGTACAAACACAGTACCTAATAGTTAGTTTTATTTTAATTAACTGAAAATTACTTTTATGGGTGGTTGATGGTGATTTCGAAAAATTATATAGGGGTCCATGATCAAAAACGTTTGGCGACCCCTGGTTTAGGGTGAAGCCCAACCACTGCCTCTGGCCACAACTCGCCAATTTTTCGAGAAAATAGGTTAAAATAGAAAAAAAAAGTTGCAGAACTACTTATTTACGATTGTATCGCAAGTTAAAAGAATTTTTTAACTAAGGGGGGCTAAAATAGAACATTTTACACTCTCGCAATACGTATTGCCCCTTTAGTATAGTAAGAACTGATAAAAATCACCTGGACGTTTTATTTAAGTGGTTTACTGGAATGGTGAATTTGATCCAATATTATTTTCGAGACATAAACATTTTGCTCATAAAAAGTAACAGTTTTAATGTGCAGTTTTGTGCATCTAGATGATTTTAGAATCAGCACTTTTTTTTCAGAGTGGCCATTAAATTATTACAGGAGGTCTTTTTTCATATAATAATCTTTTCTTTTTTTTTACTTTATTAGCCATATTTACAACTACAACAAGTAAATTTGATCTTACTGGTTCAGTTCACTTGTAATGTCATGGTTAGAGCAATGACCCACTGGTGAAACTCTTTCTCAATGATTTAATCACAACTGTAGATCTCTAGGCCACTTCCGCTTCAAACGACGAGTAGGATTGTCGGGAAGGTGAGGAGAGGAGAGTTGTTGTACAAGAAGATTAGGATGGAGAGCTAGGAGACTAACATTAGTCCAGGTCCTTACAGTCCTAATGCAGTAGCGAGACTTGATTAGATGGGAGACAAAAGCGATGTGAAGGTCAGTGTAAATGGTGAGGTTAGATATGCAGTATGGTGCATTCAGGTTTAAAGATTTTTGTCTGCAGCGTCTGGAGGCGTTTGGAGTCTAAAGAAGAAAATAAATTTATTATTCTAGGACTATTGTCCCCTAAGAATAAATACATGTGAAGTTGCAGGCCCTATTTGTTTGGCCTAACTTTTAAACTTTTATAAATAAAAAAAAAGTATTTACAAAAATGAAAAATTAAAATTAATAAAATAAAGGGATACAATTATAGTTAAGGAGAAAACTGGTTAGAAAGAAGATAGTTGAACACAAGGGACCTAAAGATGGAAAGGGTGTAAGCATGACGAACAGAAAAAGGGAAGGAGTTCCAGAAAGAGGTAGCACATATTAGGAAAGATTTGTAGAAGGATGAAGTACGGTGTGTGGGAATATAGAGATCGGAGGAACGAGATCTAGTATTACGGGAATGGATCGAGGAGTTTAAAGGTTTGGTAGAGCCCACACTCTGCTCCGTATGTCCATATTAACAGTGTCTTGTAGATTGTTAGTTTGTAAGTCAAGTTTGGACTTGAGGTCAAGTAGTCAAGTAAAGTAGCTTGTAGCGTCTGTTCACGTCTTGTCGTTTCAGTCGAGTATGTGGGTTCCAGGTTAGGTACAGTCCTAAGTATCGTACTACGTCAGCTGGAGGAATAGTTACACCGTTCAGTTGAACTGGTTGGTTCGCAGATTTTTGTAAAGTAAACGTAATGTGCACTGATTTTTGCTTATTAATTTTTATTTTCCATTTTCGGAACCATATTTCGAGAATATTTAAATGGATTTGAATGTTCTGACTAGCTTGGACCGGATCAGAATGGGATGAAAGAATAGAAGAATAGAAACTACTGTATTTTGAGATAGAGGTAAGTCAGCAGTGTATATTAGAGAATGGAAAGGGCCTAGAATGTATATAATAATCTTAAATTTGTAACTGAAGGTACTACTTCACAATACTACGTAAAATATGATCGCATTTCGGGCAGCTCTCATTACCGTAACTAACTTTAGACTATCCTCGGACAGCGAAACAACTCCACAATATTTAAACTTTTGAGCTCCAGTCTAGAAAGCCTTGTCCTTACAAATTCTCCAAATTAAAAACCCTACCTAAAGAAGGGTTAAGAATTTTACCAACAATTAACCCCAATATTATTCTGCCCTAACTTCATATACAGGGTGTCCCAAGCTATATGGATAACGACTTTTTCTCGGAAACTAAGATAGCTAGAAAGAAACTAAAAAATACGTGTTCCCTTAGTTTTTTGTTAGGAATCCAAATTTACTTTGTAATTTTTTTCGGTGCATTCAGAAGCGAGATACAGGCACCACCAACTTTATTTTTTCAAATAGGAAGGTGCGGTTTTTATTTCAGAAATAGATTCCTCTATTTTTTTAAAGAAAAATTTACTTGAACGGTTTTTTTCTGTGAGCGATATTTTACAAGTTATGAATGAAAACATGATTCTTATAAGAAATGCCAAAAAGATAATATTATAACGGTTTTTTGATAGAATAAGAAGAAAAGTACTATTTTATTATAAATTTTACTCCTCATTAATATTACAGATCATGCTCGAAATGGCCTCCACCATTAGAGATGCATAGACATGCTCTTTCCTGCCAATTGCCCCTTACTGCCAAAGAAATAGATTCGGCTTTAACCGAGTTACAGGCATCTATTATTCTTCGCTTTAGCTCATCTACAGATGCCAACCCAGCTTGATTCTGATGCACCTACATTTAGAAATGCTTCTAGGTAAGCAGAAATAAGGAAAGAAAGAAAAAAGTTATGAATAATCACCTTGTTTTTCAGGTATCCCTAAAGGAAATAGTCCATAGGTGTCAAATCCGGTGAACGAGGTGGCCACTGAATCGCCCCCCGAGTTGATATAACACGCCAATCAAATAGCCTGTCGAGATATCTCTTTACATGCCTGATGGTGTTATATCAACTCGGAGGGCGATTCAGTGGCCACCTCGTTCACCGGATTTGACACCTATGGACTATTTCCTTTAGGGATACCTGAAAAACAAGGTGATTATTCATAACTTTTTTCTTTCTTTCCTTATTTCTGCTTACCTAGAAGCATTTCTAAATGTAGGTGCATCAGAATCAAGCTGGGTTGGCATCTGTAGATGAGCTAAAGCGAAGAATAATAGATGCCTGTAACTCGGTTAAAGCCGAATCTATTTCTTTGGCAGTAAGGGGCAATTGGCAGGAAAGAGCATGTCTATGCATCTCTAATGGTGGAGGCCATTTCGAGCATGATCTGTAATATTAATGAGGAGTAAAATTTATAATAAAATAGTACTTTTCTTCTTATTCTATCAAAAAACCGTTATAATATTATCTTTTTGGCATTTCTTATAAGAATCATGTTTTCATTCATAACTTGTAAAATATCGCTCACAGGAAAAAACCGTTCAAGTAAATTTTTCTTTAAAAAAATAGAGGAATCTATTTCTGAAATAAAAACCGCACCTTCCTATTTGAAAAAATAAAGTTGGTGCCTGTATCTCGCTTCTGAATGCACCGAAAAAAATTTACAAATTAAATTTGGATTTCTAACAAAAAACCTAAGGGAACACGTATTTTTAGTTTCTTTCTAGCTATCTTAGTTTCCGAGAAAAAGTCGTTATCCATATAGCTTGGGACACCCTGTATATTACTTTGATTTAACTTATTACTATTTACTTTATTAAGCAGTCTTTAACTATAATTTATGCAAGAACATAATTACTTTAAATTAATATTAAACCTATTATTACTAAATTAGGACACATAGTTCACATTGTGTCATGCCCTACATAATATGCAAATTAGAGTTAAATATAGACTCAAACTGAACATTATACTCGTTACGCATTGAGTCAAATATGACAAAATATTGTCACAAACTGAATATCCGCCAAAATCGGCAAAAAATAATCACTCTTCAGTGTTGGACATCCTGTTACGCAGCTAATTACGTTTTACATTTCCAGATTTTGAATTCATATTTACATACATACCACTTACAATCCAAAATACAATAACAAAATGAATTCTGTATATGTATGAGACATAAATAGAACTTTATTTAGTGATATCTAGGCTAATATAGCCTATTTATTGCAAAATCCATGGTCCCAAAATAAATTTCTTTCTTCTGCATCAGTAAGAACTTTAAATATATGTACATTCTAATCTAAAATATTCCTATTGATTTTATAATCGACAACAATGGGCAGGAGAGGTTATACAACATTTCTATTTTTAATTACTTTTGTTAGTATGGGTAAAGGATTGCCAGCTTCTCTCTGATTTCTAGCATCCGCACTAAAAGTAGAAAATACGTTCAGAGATCTGCATTGGTTTACTCTTAAAAATTGAACGCCTGAATTTGGAATTAATTGCTGTAGTTACATGAATCTGTCCGCATTTAAGATGAGCAGCAGGATTTTGTTATCTTTATTTTTTACTATTGTCCCATATTCAGGGACGATCAAGTCGTACAGCTTTGGTATACCCCATAAAGCTGAATCTCATTTGAATTTAAGAATTTATTAATAAGAAATAAGACAGCATCTGAACATTAAAAGGCAGGGATAAAAAAAACAAACAAATATTTTTGAGAATTGCTGCACATTTCAATGCATTTTTCTTTTTATTTTATTAAATCAAGATGCATCTCCATCCCAGGAATCGGACAAGGTATTCATGGTACCCTTCATCCATCACAGGGAGGCCAAATGCTGCACTTTCTCTAGGGCTCTTTTACAAATACAATTGTGAACCTCTCTAGTACTTAACATAACCTACTCCACAGCGCGCCGTCCCTCTGACGGGCGCGCTCTCCTTTAGCTTCTGCAAGCACACAATCACACTCACACGACCATTCACACAGGTAGAGGGGAGGAAAAGGTACAGTTAAGCAGTTAGCTATTTATTTCTTAGTTACTTATTCTAACGAACAGACATATATTCATAATCTCCCACTAAAATTAAATTACAAAAACATAAAAAAACCCTGAAAAGAATAACAATAATAAACGAAAAATATCACTCAAAATAACTAAAAGCAAAATAAACTGAAACTCTTTTAACTAAAAAAAATAACCTCTGGTTAAACGTTAATTACTAATTAACAAGAGTTAATGCCTGAACCCTGGTGAGTGGTTAAGGAGTGCACAGAGGGCTTAATCTGAGATCTGGCTCACCTCACGCCAATCGGCTAGTGATTCAATTCGCAGCAACTCGTGGACTTCTCTCGGCAATGGCTTACCACCTTCTGCCTCCGTCACTCCTCCTCACCACTCACCAGGGTTCTTACCTTATCGAACTCTGTCCTCTACTTATTTATTATTATTATTATTATTATTAGTTCGTCGGCTTTCTTAACCTGTACTGCGCACTACCAACACTCTACACAATCATAAATCTCAATATACATCCATAGGGGCTCACATCTCTCCTCATTAGAACAGTGGTTCAAGAGATGGGCTATTAAACTTAATAAAACAAAGTCTCAAAATATCACCTTCACTCTTCGTCGCATTACTCTTCCTCCAGTCATCTGTAACCTAACACCTCTACCAGTAGTGAACGTTGCCCGCTACTTTCGGCTTTACTTAGACCGAAGGCTTTCTTGGTACCCCTACACTAGACTAAAAAGAACAGAACTAAACAGACGCTATCGACTACTTAAAAGACTCTTCGACGACAGATCAAAACTCTCTCTGGACAACAAAAGACTAATTTATACTTCTATTTTGAAACCCATCTGGGCGTATGGAATAGAGCTGTGGGGTTCAACCAAACGATCCAATCTCCAAAGGATTCAATCTGTACAATCTAAAATTCTTCGAACTATTGTACACACTCCATTTTATGTCTCCAACCTGACTATACACACTGACCTTAACATTCCTTTTGTCACACAAGTTGCTAAAACAAAATACAGAAAACTCCACTTCAACCTGCAATCTCATATAAATCCTCTAGCTAAAAATCTTTCTTCTAGAACTCTTCCTGACAACCCGACAAGACGCCTTAAGAGACAGTGGCCTCGTGATCTCCTCTCAAGTGAAGAGAGCGACTAATAGCCTATTTTGGAGTGTTACCGCTGGGTAACTTCTCCACTCGTATTCTTCTGTTATTTGTTGTTACTGCTATCACTGTTAGCCAACGCGCTGATTGTAGCAAAAATAAACGCAAAAAAAAAACATCTACAGGGTACATAGGGTAATCGTCACCTAAAAATTGGTGTGATCGATCATAATCGATCTTAATTAGTAATTTTTTAGTTGTAAGACATTATAATTCATAGCCCTAAATATAAGAATGGTACATTGTGTTCCTTCATTAAACTAGAATAAGAAAGCTGAACCGCATCCTACGATTTCGAAAGGTTTTGTTCTCCTGGAAATACTGATTTAACGAAATTGGTATACTGCAATAGCTGTAGCTTTCTCGGATGTTGAGGAGCTAAAGCCAGATCTTGATCAGTATTGATGCGTTAAACAAAGCAATTTTTAGTGATGGATTCAAAAACGGAACAGCAAATAAGTGAGAAAGATTGGTGAAAATCAAATTGTCACTGGTACCAAGTAATTAGTTCAATTGCGGTTTCATCAAATGGAGCAAACAATTAGAAAATCTCATACAGAATGCCTGAGAAACTTTCTAGAAGAGAAGAGGCGGAGGACGCGCTCAAGTGCTGGAAGGAAATGTACCACTCGTGCACCCACAATGAAATCAATATGGCGGTAGATGGAATTAGTTTATGTGCGAGACCTTTGGAATCGTTGGGCGTGTGTTAGGAAGAGATAAGTATTCGAAACCAGTGGAAAGGTAGTAGTTCTTCAGGGAGTATTAGTGAAGCGGCAGGACTAGCTGTCAGCCAAGTAGTTTTCTCTTACTATTAGCATGCCAAGTTCGAGGTATAAAGGTAGACGTAGCAGATTTGCACTGAAGCAACAGCAAAAGCAACCATCCTTCTATGACGTATGCGCGCTATTCAAATTGGCGACGACTAAAGGCGTACTATTACCACAACACTGGCAACACATCCAAGTGAGAGGAAGAGTTAATGTGTACAACTCAGGAAGGATATTGTACATTAGCGGGCGAGCAAGAGGCGTTTAAGCCTAGACTAGCGCACACATGCGTACACATGAAAGGCAAATTGCCTGGCGCTAACAGAGGAACATTAAAGCCTCAAACCGGTGCCAACTTTAAGAATACATTATTCAACGTAACAACGCTCTGCGCCTTATACAGTCAAGCATAGACTAACCTGTCAGATTAACTTACTTAAACTATTTACATTATTAATGATTAAGTGATTTTCTACGTTGAAAGTTTCAATACTTTAATAACATACTCAATTAGCGACAAATAAACTTTGCTTTTTCATATTCTTTTTGCCTTTTTTTAACAACCAACCATTGAGAAACGTTATAAGCTATCAAAGCGGCAATGATCGCTTACTAGATAGCCTTTTTTAAAAAATATTTGTCCCTGAGGTGCTAATCTGCATAATGATTTATTTTAATTAATTCTCCCAAAAGGAGAGGCAGATAACCAAGAAACATTACAACGTTAAAGCATCCGAAATAAACATTAGTTAACACATATTCCGTAACCAGTTAAGCGCGTTCGACGTGTATACTCGTGAAAAATATAAAATTGCCATTAACTATAAAAACTCGAAATTTTAATAAAATACAATAAGAATATTATTTGGTGGGATGTTTCCTTTATCTTAACAACAGAACTGCCAAGTATTTATACGGAGGGGGTCGGTGGGAGTCAGCCAAATGATAAGTGGTTGGTACATGTTTGGTCTCCGCCAATTAGAGATTGGGAATTACGCACACAAATAGAAGCTATCAACCCTAGTGCAATGCCGTTTTTACCTTAGATAGAGGTCCAGACCTCAGTAGAGCATGAATTCAAAGCTCTTTTCTTCCTTGTATAAGCTCTTGCGTCCCTAGTTAACTGGTGCAATGCATACGTGAAGCGGTACAGATTTTGAATGAGCACAGAATGCTCTGTAATCTCAAGCCCCAGAAATTGCAGAAAAAGTGCTTGTAGTGACTATTACGACGTAGTAAACTTTTGGTTGTTTTGCCCTGCGTTCGACATATATACACGTCACTGTCTGATTTTAATTCTGCACACTGTGGTGGGTTTTTAAAACTAAATTCCACGCTTAACTGTTAATAAGGACAATATTCCTTAAGGACAATAGGAAAAAATACCATAAATAAAAGAAATTAAACACTTTAAGCTTTCATTTCAAAACTGATAGACCTTTATATATAACTATGTTATTTAGTTAATTATGTAACAATAATAGTTATTGGATTAATTAACTATTAAAATTAAATTTAAATAATAATAAATATAACTGAACTTATTATTTGGCGTTAATTTTGAGTAGTTACTGCATTCATTAATTATACAATTTAGTTTTAAATGTTGCTATTGTAGTTTTATTGATTAAAGATGGTGGTAAAGAGTTTCAGAATAAAGAGGATTGAATTAGAAGCGAATTTTTACAAGTAACTGTTCTGAATGGAGAAATATAGAATTGATATTAACTGCTCTGGGTGTTTCTAAGATCTAATTGGGCCTTTATAATGAACATATCAAGTAAATATTGCGAGTGTTGATTCCTGAAGAGCATGTACATACAAGAAGTTACTAAGGAAATTACTTCTTCTGTACGCCATATTAAAGCTAACGAAGAATGATGAAATGATGGGTGGGTTACATGTTCAATCAGCCCTTCTTAAGTTCGAAATAATACAAACACAGCGATTCTTTGGAATTTTAATACAGAGATATATCTAAATATTCAGACTAATTATTTTTAAAAAAAAACACTATTTTTTATATTCAGTGGACTTCTAGTTGGATCATTATAGTGAAAACTTGATATTACAAATTTGACGTAATTGCAATACTTGAATTAGTTATTTAAATTAAAGATAACCCATGAGACAATTAACATAATTGGCCATTAACTGATAAAAGGAATTCAGCTGGTACAAATTCATGTGCGACCCTAACCTAATACATGGCAACAAATATTATGAACGTTTTGATTCGCTACCTTTACAGTTAAAACGAAACTGTAAAGGTAGAAATCAAATATAATGTATCTAAGTAACAAATAGAACAAGGTAGCAATGTTTGATTAAGGCAAGGGCGCCTAATGGTCGGTAACAAATCCAGTTGAGAGGGTAATGGGTAAGTTTCTGTAGGGTACGTACAATGCAGCCCTGTAACATTGTTGGCTGAACAGTGTAAAGCTGATGGCGTTGTTTGGTAGGGTAAGCTAGTAAAGTGGGCAGAGAGTATGGAACAAGTATATACCCAACCTTCAATAAATAGCAAGGTTATTGCCGATCTGGGGACATTAGCTCTATCTCACTCAATGTTGGCAACACGCAATACAAGAGGAGTATTTCTTGTTGGAGATAACGCTACCCTACCTTTGTGTTCGGCACTATATGTGTATGTGTTAGTCTAGAATTGGTCGTGGTGCTGAACTAGGCTGTCCCCTTCAAAGATACCAGTATCTCAGTGGATACTTTATCTCGGTACCTCGTTTAAGGTAGTTTTGTAATGTCCCAACAATTCTACCGCTACCATTTTGTATGTTTGCAAAAATTCAAAATTTTTCAATTAAATAGAAGAAGAAGAAAGTCTTTATTTACAAAAAATAAAATCAGATTTACATATATGTGTGAAAAGAAGAATTCACAACTTATTAAATTCATGTTTTTCAAAAATCTAAACCAAAATATTTATAAAAACATCAGGAAATTTATTAACAGAATATATGATTTTACTTATTTTTTAAAAAAATTTATTCCGTTATTTACAATCTGTATATACATATTGTACAATAAGTAAATAGGAATATATAGGATAAATGAATGCGTGTAAGGCAGGAGGAGAGTAACTACCCAGCGGTAGCACTCTCTACAGGATATTAATTAATGATTTAGGTCTTCAGACTGCAAGGAAATCGCAGGGCCATTGGCTAGAAGTTGGCGAGAAGGATTGTTAAGGATGTCACAGGAGGCGAGAGATTATACGAAAGGATTAGAGCAAGTAGAGAGAGCAGTATAGAACTTGTGATATTTAGTCTTGGCGAGTTGTTGTACGAATGGGATGTTGAGGTCGTTATGAAGAGTGAGGTAAGTCACCGTAGAAAGGAGCGTCAACTATCTGTCGAAGTAGTTTTGACTGAATATTTGTCCGTATGTTTGTAGGTTTGACTGAACCCCACAGCTCTAGTCCGTAAGTCCACATAGGTGTGAGGACAATATTATATATTAAGCGTTTGAGTTCAATGGGTAATTTGGAGCGTCGTCCAAGCAGTCTGTAAAGCAGTTTCGCACGTTTTGTCATTGCTTGTCTTTCAAGTCTAGTGTGTGGGTTCCACGAGAGTCGTTTGTCTATGTAGAGCCCAAGGTAGCGCACCAGATCTGTATAAGGAAGAGGATTGCTGTTGAAGAGGACAGGTGGACAGGAGCCCCGCCGGATAGAAACGCACTTTTAAAATACAAAAATACCAAATTTGATTCTTACCAATGTAATGGTGGTAACACGGTACAATTAACATAATGACACTTCTTTACTACCTCCCTCTCAATAAAGTGCCCCAAATTGAATTTCCTTGGAAATATGATTCAAATAAAAGTTATAAATTCATGCAAATATAATAAGTTAAAAGAATATCATTAGAGTAGCTTTTGAAAAATATTTTAAAATGAACTGATTCAGCAGTTGGTGCTTCCAGCAGTCCGGTTTTGATACAGATCTTGTTATACAAGCATCGGTTAGCAACTAAGCTAGAGATAAAATTCGAAACGGAAACTTCGAAACGGAAATACGAAATCGAAAGTTTAACATGCAAAACCTTATCTAACAAGAAATGAAATTAAAAAAAAAAAAAATAGGAATATTGATTGATTTAAATTGCGTTCAGTACAAAAAACTTTTCAACATGGCCTATCTTAAATAAAGAAAAAATGAAAAAGCAATTTTCATCATCTCTTTATTCCGAAATAAATCCTTTTTGCTGTGAAAATACCCGTCAAGGACAGAATTAAAAAAAAAAAGTTGCCAATGCGCGTGTTGACAAAGAGAACTAAACATGTCGTAAATAAATAAATAGATTTATTGCCGAGGGATTGAGGGTTGGAAATGAGTATTTTGAAGATGTAGATATGAATGATGGAGGGAACAAAACCCTGGGGCAAGTGAAGCGTGTACACTGAGCCCCCAATGTATGAGCCAGGGTAGGAGCTGTAATTCAAGATCAGAAGAAGAAGCCACTTGGCGGCGGAGGAGAGTTGACTGCCGCCTCAGTGGCAACCAATAAAAAATCAATTTCCTTCTTCACTTTCCCTAGCTGGCAACCCCTATGGCAAGCCACTCTTAAGAGGAGGATTGGGAATGTTTTTTTTTTTATTTTTTAGAAGTAGAGTAGCGAGCATGCTTCTTTGGAATTATGGTTGAAGTATGAGGGTCCGTCTAATGCTGGGGAGCCGGGTAGAAAGAGGACCCGCCCCAATTGAGGCGGCTCAAGTGTGCTTCTTGCATATATTGGAGAGTGCTTCCTCTCTTCTTCACCCATTCTTGTCTGTTCCCGTGGCCTGCATTACCAATATACCTTAGACCGCAACTAGAAACAACCTCCTGAGTGGCCACAATGAAGAAGAAAGTGTATTGTTCCATATTTTTACTCTTAACTAGACAAGGAAAGTATAGAGATCAAGTTAAATTTTTTATTTCGACGAAAAAAATCCGTTTTAGGGTAGTTTGAGTCTAATTTAGTGATAGTAAACGAAGTATTTCTAAAAAATAAAAATGATAAGAAGCTGGTTTATCTCGATGGGTCGCAATAACTTAGCGAACAAAGTCTCTGATCCGGAATCGCTCTGATCCAGTGAAAAAGAGGAGGAACTTCAAGGAGAGAATCGGAACTCTCGATCTTCGGCATCCTGGAACCTAGAAAAGAGCCAAGTGGTGGCCATTGCTTCTTTTAGAACGAGTGAGATCTCGCTCTTATGATTCTTTCACTTCCTTGATGAACTTCTTTATAAATCAAAATTATGAACTCTATTAAGACAAATTTTAAATAATCAAAATGCTGAATACTCTGTCAACTAGCCACTCGGAGACATCATTTACTAAGTGTATTTACCATACACTTAGTCTAATTAGACTTAATTCCAGCAATTCCAAAAGTAATTAATTAAAACTTAAATGTTTGAAAATAAAGCAATTAGTATAATTTGTTTTGGAACAGATCAAATAAACTGAACCTAACTAAACACCTACTCAATGTTTTTTTTGCTTTTCTTTCAATTGTCATCTACTCACTTAACTGAACTTAAATTAATTAAAAACTAACAATTAATTAAATATAATTGAAAAATAATTATTATGTAAACTTTCAGCGGATTAATTAATAATATTGAAATTATATTGGATGCAAAAATCCATTATTTTTAAAAACCTATCCACTTTCTAACACAATAGGAGTGAATACGAACGAGATATGAAAGTGTTAGTTTTAGCATAATATTATGAGGCTATTTTCTCAAGGAAACTTAACTTTCTTACAACTGAAAAAGAGAAGTATTGGAATCATTTCAAACTTGCGAAATAAAAATGCTCAAGAAGCTGTAGGGTTCCACTTCTAGCAAACTTCGAAGTTAACTAACTTCATCCATTAAATAAGGTGGGGAGAAAATGACAAAATTTGCAATTTCAATACTATGCCAGACGATTAAAGGCAGATGAAGACCCAAAATAGAACAATGTAGAGAAGAACAATAGTAGGGAATCTAAGTGGATCCCATCAAATTAAAAATTAAACAGAAATATGTGAAATGCTGGAATTTATTTAGTGTATCAATAAATGAACAATACTTAATTTAATAATTTAACTTTGCACAGCATTTTTTTATCAGCTAAAACGTCCAAAAAGTTGTGTTTGAATTTTTTAAAGGGGGTTTACATTATCTTGATTACAGTCTGTTTAAATATTTGAAAAGCAAGTTAATTCGCCAAACAGGATTAAAATAATTAATAATAATAATAATTAAAAAATCACATAAATAAACTGGGAGATAATAAAATTCTAGAAACATCTTCTTTCAATTAAATTAATTATTATAATTAAAGTTTAATGGGCTAGTATTTATATGGTGCCCTAAATGCTGCTTGTTGCTTCATTGTGTCATAAAATTTAAAGATTAAATAATTTTTGCAAATAAAGATTGATTTGTCATCACTTTTGTCGCTAAAATAAGCAAAGTACTAATTTACATCGCGCCAATGAAAGCTATTTTGGACATGTGGACTCGAATTGTGGGGTTCAGCCAAGCATTATCGACTTCAAATCGCAAATTCTGCTCTGTAATACGAATGCTCCCACTGCATCTCCAACAGAACCATTCATTCTGATCAAAAAGTACCCTTTCATTCAAGATTATAATCATCGCGCCATACAAGGAACACCCCAATCCTCTCACTGACCAGCTTTCATCTTTTACACTACCTGGAAACTCCAACCTTCGACTGAGTTGGCAGTGAAGGTCACTAAAATTTATTCACTGGACAGCAACCAATTGGTGGTAACTTCTCACATGTTATTATATCAAAATTAAATGTACTTGAACGCTGTAGCAATCGTACCTGCAGTTGTAAATTTCAATCAAGTTTGAGGAGGGGACAAAAATTGTCTTGTCCGGAAACCGAGGGTTCTACCGCCTCTTAAGATGTCTAGGAGGGTCCTAGAAAAACGTGGATGTACTAATAATGGTTTGGGAGGAGATTCTAATTTAATGTGGAATTATCTTTAGCAAGTTTTTGCAATTTAAGGGTTGAAAAGAAACTTACAAGTCTGTATGAATGATTCGATTGTTGTCACAAAAAAAGGAGCGTCAACTAACAAAGTAATCTGCAAGATCTGGAGATTCTTTGGAGGTTTCAGCATTTAGTAGAAGCTGTAGGCCTTGTCAGGCTTTAATATGCTTACATAAATCATCTGCTGTTCAGGGAGAGTTTTGATCTGACATCTAATAAGCCTTTTTTAGTCGTTGGAAGCGTTGTTGGGAACTATCTTCTTATATGATATAACATATACGAGTAGTAATTGCCTACTTTTTCAGGCGGGGCTTAACGTCCAACTACAAATTAGGTGTCGTGGACGGGGGCGGAAGCTCATACTTTACTATAAACCATTTTTTCCAATAAATAAAAAGTAGTCATACGCGAGATTCGAACTGGGGTTCTCCCAATAACAAAGCCACACTCGACCACTAGACCAACACCAGCCCCTTCTTATGTGATATATGAGGATTCTAAGTGGAATGATGCAGCGAAGAGTTAGGTATCAGTTTTATGGACAATTCTATACAGGTCAGGTGAGACTAGCTTCACATGTGCTATTACAAGATCTTAGCTGAGGTATAAGTTGGCCGTGTTCTCTACATAAATAGAAGAGTAGACTCAGTACATGGCTGAAGAGTGTGTTGACTCCGGCTTCCACATAAACTTAGAAAAGAACCACTCGATACTCTCTAACAGTCAATTAAAGACTCTAAATTAATGAAATTTGAGGCTGAATGGATGCCCTTTTGCCTACAAAGAAGGTCAGTGTGCCAACCCGATCGAAGGTCTGTTTCACACTGATAAAACACTCCAGAGTAGCATCCCTTTTTCTCAAGGGAGGTCGAAGTAATATCTGTAACTAGGAGTCCCCCATTGAACGGTGGAGTGATTTCAAATTTCAATAAAATTAATTCCGCTCGTTAAACCTATTAAACAGATTGTTTTACTAAAGTTTTTAATGAGATTCATTGTGTCATTAGTAGGAAGTCTAACTACAGCCGTCGCCAGAACCGTCCTAAAACGATTACTCCTAAAAAATTATCTCAATACATTTTATCGATCTGTGCTATCGACTTACTGTGTAAATATGAAGTTTAGGGGAACTCATAGAAACCATTTATTAATAATATCTCAAAATATCAACCAAATTAATTTAGAATTATCTTCAACTTTGGAATTCAATTTAAAATTTAAATAATTACCACCTATTATTATTATTATTTTTAATAATTTAAGGTGCGTCAACTTCTGGAACTGGCACTTTGAAAGGTACCCTCTCTCACCTCTCTTTCAAAAGTGCCCTAATATGAATTTTTAAAGGAATGTTTACAATAAAATTTCTAAACTACACTAATAGCATTTGTGTACTAAGTTTACAAATTAAATAAAATCCAAGGCTAAGACCGGGAATCGAACCCAGTACCACAATACATGTTAGCTTCACAGGTCTCGCCTCTAACCGCTCGGCTACCGTGGCGCCTATTTAGTCATTTACAATCTGTATAAACATATACAATGAGTTAATAAGAAAATAGAGAAGATAGATTTGAACAGCTGGAGGAGAGAAACTACCCACTCTCGACAGGATATCGAAATTAAGGATGATGAACACTTCAGGTTTTCATCAGTCAATTAAACAGTTCCATTTAGGATTAAAAGTGTCCGTCTAATAATAATAATAAAGTTAGCGATCAGCTCCGCGGTTAGCGCATGGATTCCCCCGCGGTGGTCCGATTTCCGATAGAAAAAAACTGAAAAAAAAAACAAAAACTATTGTGTTGAACAAATAAACACGAATGCTTTCAATTTAAGGAAATACTGTAATTATAGATTATTATTTACTTATTATTATGAAATATCTTCATCAAAAAGCCCTATTTTGCTTACCTTGAGCTTATAAAACAAAAAAATCATTGCAAATAAAATGGATCTGCCTTAAGAAAATTATTTTGATATTTCGTATGTAGGTATTGTATAGTTTTGGATAAATGAATGGCATTCTTCCAGTCAATTCTGGAAAATAAGCCTAACGGAATCTCCAAAAGTAATTAGGGCCATCTAGGTTAAAGAGAACATTATCTTGTGAACCATTTCTAAAATGTCTAGAAGCTCAGGAATCTTCTACTTTTCTTAGTGATGGTGTTAAAGGTAGAAACTTGGATTCTTTTTCGCTTGGTAGAAGACCAAGTCCTAGAAGTAACGCTCTTAAAGAGCGCAATAAAGAGGTAAATGTGGAAGAGGGAAATGTAATAAAGAGGCTCGTGCCACACCATGTGGAGCATAGGCCTTAAAAAGCCTCTTATGAATTGCAGGCTAAGGGTGAAGGGAGACCTTCTAAGCTCCAGCTGGGAACATCAATTCAATAAAGTGCCAGCTTTGTCTGTCATTTCTTCTTTTTTTGTAGCCTCCCTTTTTGCCAAACTATATTTCTTGTTCTTACACTAATTCGAAACTGTGTTGCCTAAAGGCAAACGCTAGAAGTTACAGAAAGTGGAAACGTTCTGACCGTAGCCAGTTTAATATTACGACAGTATTTTTTTTTTTTTTTCAACATTTATTTATTTCCGCTATTCATAAAAGCAATGCTGCTTTACAAAAGTACTTCTCTAATCAGCTTTATGGTGAAGCATTTGATGCACAACTACAGTATTATCAGAGTTTTTTGCTTAGATACGCTGTAATGAAGCTTGGTAGATTTTGCAAAGTATTTAGAATTGTAATGATTGGATTTTTTTTGAAATTCTTTCGCTCGGTTGAGCCCCTCACTTCAATTCATATTGGTTACAAATCAGAGATTGTTACAGTTTAAGAAGCAGTCTGTATCGTGTGATCAGCGTTTCAATCTTTTACGTGAATTCTTTTTTCCAATTCTGTACCAAAGTAATTGTGGAACAGAAACCAGGATGGGAATGTTGTTTATAATTCACGGGACATGCACTGCCCAAACTATTTTAACTATTTTAAAATATGTTAACTATTTTATAGTAAGTAGCCCTAAACATAAAGGGCTACAAGTTAGGCGTAAATATAAAGAACAAAAATTCGTTAAGTTTTGCACACTGGCGCTGACCATCCAGATGCACTTTCAAATGCAGAAACAAGCGGTAGTCACTCTTTTTTCACTTTTTCGTCAACTTTCTGCACCAGATCTTCAGTAATGACTGAAGGCCGCCCAATTCGTTCCTGGACATCATGAACATTCTTCGCGGCCATCTTTAAAAGCTCTAACCCATTTCCGGTACCATTCCACTGCTCACAATGCTTTCTCCATAAACTTCCAACAGATCTCACGATGAATTTCAGCCGCTTTCACATCTTTAGCACTAAGAAAACGAATCACAGCGCGTGATTTTACAAGTCAGCGAGATTCTCAATCGGCGGAGGCATTTTAATTACTTACAAGCAAACGTAAAAAGTTGTGAAGAACCTCGGTATCACTTTTGACCAAAACCTCTCCTGGAAAAACCATGTTTGCCAAATATCTCGCCGCTCCATCCACATCCTAAAGCAGTTTAATAGTTCCCGTCACCTTTTTCCAATTAAGACCCGGCAACTCCTAGTTTCCTCTCTTATATTCCCCCATATCGACTATGGTTGCTTAGTGTATAGCGGTCTTTCTGGTGATATTGAAGCTAAGCTCAAGCGCTTCATAAACGGCTTCATAAGATTTATTTTCAGTATTTCCAGAGACTCTCGCATTTCGCATTACTACGGGGTCCTAAGTGTCCAGACATCCTTTATCAAGCAATGTGCAGGAGCTAGCTACTAGAATCTACCGATCCTGTTTACCACCGCCAGTATTTTTTGGCTCCATTCCTTTTCCAAGTTATCCAATCTCAAAGTCCATCTTATATTTTCCAACTCTTCCAAGTTCAAATTCTCCATCCATTCTCGTGATACTAGATCTCGTTTCTCTGATCTCTATATTCTTTCATACCGTACTTCATCCTTTGACAAATCCTTTCTAATACGCGCTACCTCTTTCTGGAACTCCTTACCTTCATTTGTCCGTCATGCTCCTACCCTTTCCATCATTAAGTCCCTTGTGTTCAGTTATCTCCTTTCTAAACAGCTTTCTCCTAAACTATCTGTATTCTTTTATTTTATTAATTTTAATTATTCATTTTTGTAAATACTTATTTTTATTTATAAATATTTAAAATAAAGGCCAAACTAATAGGGCCTCCACTACACTTGTATTTATTCTTAGGGGACAATAGTCCCAGGATAATAAATTTATTTTCTTTCTTCTTCTTAAAAACGGTCGAATGTTGCCGTCTTATCAGATTTAGGTACACACAGCGCAGATGCGACAAATACTGACCGCAGCATTTCAGCGGCCGAATTTCGAAGCGGCGCTTACTTTAAAAATACATCACATATAAATGAATCGAACCAGTAAAGCGATACTTTAGTTGGTCGATTATGATTAAAATCTTGTCGTAGCGTCTCTATTGGCACCAAAGCTAAACATTCAGTAATTTTTCGGTTTTTGAATTACGGAATTATAGATAAATATAATCATACACTCACTCTCTCAGAGAATGAAACAGAGAAAAAAACAGATATCAAATATTTTTGGTACCCAAGGGACCAAAACGGATACTTTCGATAAAAACTGAAAATCAAAACTCTGCATGATTACAATTAATTCTCGCGAAAAATAAGAGAAATTTATACAAAAAAAACATAAGAGAAAACTTAAGAAATACGAGGTGTGTTCAAAAAATAAGGTGAATTTTCATTTTTCTTAAAAAATATTTATTTATTCATCGATTTTTATTTTGTCTCCTTCAAAGTAGTCCTCCTCAGATATAATACATATGTGCCAGCGTTTTTTCCAATCCTCGGAACAGTTCTGATATGCACTTTTTGGTATGTCCTTGCGCTCTCTCAGCGATTCGGTTTTTATCTCCTCAATCGTCGCAAATCTCCGTCCTTTCATGGGTCTCTTCAATCATGGGAACAGGAAAAAGTCGCAGGGCGCCAAATCTGGTGAATACGGTGGCTGAAACATGATAATGTCATTCAACAATTCCTGAGCGATGCTCATGCGACGGTTTTTTTGATCAAAATTCAGCAATTTTGGAACGAACTTCGCTACTACACGCTTCATGCCCAAAATTTCCGAAAAAATTACAGGACATGTACCAACCGATATGCCGACAACCTCAGCAACTTCTCTAATTGTGATTCGACGATTCTTCTCAACATTTTCATCGGTTGTTGATGTGCTGGGGCGTCCAGGGCGAGCGTCGTCATTCACATCTTCTCGACCTTCTGTGAAAAGCTTGTACCACTTGTAAACATTTTTTTGACACAGAATACTCTCACCGTACGCCACTCTCAACATTTCAAGTGTTTTTTAACACTTAATTCCATTTTTTACACAAAATTTGATGCAAATTCGTTGATCCATTTTTTTCGACAGAAGAAAATCGCCGAACTCGCAAAACACTTGTCTTATTTATGCCTCTAACATACAAACTAAACATGCTATATAGCTACAACTTTGAAAATATGTTCGAGACAAGTGTACCAACATAAAAAAAAAAGACAATCGAAATTCGAATGTACGTAGCCCGCGAAATTTGAAAATTCACCTTATTTTTTGAACATACCTCGTATATTAAATGGAAAATAGTCTTTTTCAAATATGTTTCATTTCTGTGTAGGTTCGTAGAACGATATCCAGACTATATGATACATAAATGCCAGGCTGAAAATATATTTCTTACAGACATTCTGCATTAAGGAAGAAAATATATATTATACAATAAATTAGTGCAAAAAAAAGGAGCGTTAAATTAGCAAACTCTAATCACATATGATAATTACAAAATAATTATTGTAACTATAGCTGAGACTTTTTGAAGATTTATCTTAGAATAAATAATTAATATATGTAGTTGATAATCTACAAAACATGTTAAATTAGAGCTTCATCAAATTAGTGCACAGTGAAATAAAAAAAAAACCCAAAATGTACAACTCAATCAAAGAAACTGTACACAAAACGATGCTATTTCCAAAATGTGAAAACTGTAAACCGCATCATTTTAAATTCTTGTGTCCAGTGTGCGATATACCGTGCTGTTGTAAGAATTTCTATTTCTTACATCGTAAGAAAAAGATTTGTTTTAATTATTTTCAAAAAGAATTGTTCAATTTTATCGTATATATTAACAAACAACCCAGAAACCGTGTGAATAATCATATTTTAAGGGAATATCAACTAATAATTAAGTAAGTGCCCTTTTTCTTCTGCAACTATGCAACAAAAGTGACAATTATTCAGATTGTAAAACTGCAGAACTGTACAATAGGTAGGTGCCTACCTATTGTATTTTATTACTACTCTGTTTTATTGCTACTACATTATTTACTTCCGTTTTATTAAATAACTAGCTGTACCCGTTCACACGTTGCTGTGTTTGAACAAAAAGGCAGTTTTGATACCTCAAACATAATTTATTAATGACCAAATGTATACAATACAACGAAATGAAAATTAACAATAAAATTACCCCTACTTCAGAGTACAGTAGTGTCCTTGCAAAGGTATCATTTCTACATAATGTGAAAAATTCAGTTAATGTTGTTGGAGGTGGTGACATTGCTCTTGCACGTACATTTTCTGATGTAAAGTACACACGCTGTCCATTTTCTGCTAAATGAACAACCGTTGGATATCGCTCATGAATGGAAAGTGATATACAGGTAATACGCCATACAGCCTCATTGCTACTTATGAAGCGTCCCAGTTGATATTGGGTGACTACATCGTTAGATGCAGTTGTATTTTCCACTCTAAACACTCCCATATCGCTTCCTTTGTTCACATATTTGCAACTATATTTTATCGCTTTCACTGAATTGCAGTACTCAGCATTTATGTGTGCGTTATACGTTTTTAGTAGTAATGGAGAATATGGTACTACCCAACGATTATCAACATCAATAGTATTGTTGAGTTCTTTTAGTTTAATGGATTTTCCACCATCTTCGGTATAATTTATTCTCGTATTAATAATTGCAAAAAACTGTTTTTCATGGTTTTCATGGTTACTTTTTTAACAAATATTACTAATTAAATGTTATTTTGATATTTTTGGGATATTTGTTCGGGAGCACCTAGAGCCCCAACTCTGATTTTAAAAAAAATTTGCAAAACCTTCCCGGGGATATACCTAATAATTTCCCAAATTTTCACAGCGATTGGATGTATGGTTTTTGAATCTATCGAGTACAAACAAACAAACAGACACACATTCATTTTTATATATATAGAAGATGATTGTTCAAAACTAAAATGGTTACTTCTCTTCTTGTTCTTTCTCCAAAAATTGACGTACGAGTAAATTAACGTTTATTTGCGGTTACGCAACATCCCAGTTTTCTGCATTTGCATTCCTCTATTCGGGGTCAGGTTTTATTAAAAACATACAAGTTTCAAATGGTCTTGAAGCTCAATAAATGCGCAACTTTTTCTTTAATTGGGTGATTCCTTGATTCATTAATCATTGAAAAAAATACAGTTGAAAATTTTAACAGAAATCATTGAGAACAAATTTTTTTAGACATTAAAGTAAAAATTTCATTGTTTATAAGAAACGTTTTGAGGCTCTGGTTTAAGCAGATTTATAGGAAATTTAATGCTCTTTCGTTTGGAATAAGCAGATTTGTTGTAGGTTAAGAGACAGAAAAGTTACGACCGTTTTTATGGTGAAAAACGCGAATATCGACGGAAAAGTTAAAAATGCAAATATCTTGGACACTACTGAGAATCGAGCCATAGTGAATAGAATACTTTTTGTTTCAATTGAGCTGCTGAATCACCTCCCAAAGTTTCAACATGTCCTCCGTGTACACCCAGTATAGTTCACAATAAGATTCACAAGAAATGGTACTTTGGGTCCCTCCAATTCTTCTAGAGTCACTCGTCTAGGACTTTTTTGGAAAATTCTAAAAAAACAAAAACTGAAAAAGCCATTCAGTGAAGTTTGACGCGTATTTTGATGGCTTTATTCCAGTTGTAATTATTATAAAGATGAGAGGCGGGTGTTGGTCTAGTGGTCAAGAGCGTGGCTTTGTAAGTGGGAGATCCCCAGTTCGAATCCCCCGCGTATGGCTACTTTTATTTGGTAGAAAAAATTGTTTACAGTAAAGTATGAGCTTCCGCCCCCGCCTACGACACCCTATTTGATAGTTGGACGTTACGCCTCACCTGAAAAAATAGGTGATTAGTTCGCTTTTATTACAATGATTATGGCATAAAAGATAAAGGAAACCTCCCTTCTGAGATACAAACACTTTTTTCCCAGTTCATCAGATATCTCCCAGTACTGATAAGCTCGGTAGCAAATTTGGGGTAGTGAGATGAATGAAAACCAATCAGAATGAGAGAAACTGAACTTCCATTAATACTGAGTGAATCAACTCCACATTCCTTGGCTAAGTTCTCGTTAGAACAGGATACAATTTGAACGGACTTGACTTATTGGAATTATGTAATTAAATTGCAATATAGTTCACTTTCTAGTAGTTGTCTTCCCAAAATACAATATTACATTCTAACAGCTTGCAAAATACCGACGGCCAACTATCTTGTCACTTTAACTAAATACTCTTAAATGTTCAATATTATTTGCGATAGTAGTAATTGGCTAACATTTTAGGTGCACCACTAATTTTTAATAATTTTCTAAAACATTTATTTTAAAAAAAAATCCAATGAGCTTTCATGTATCATTGATCATTTTAAATTTTGATTTTGTAACTGTTTGGGATTCTCCAGTTTGGGACAAAAACTGTAATTCAAATTCAAATTTATAATAATTATTACAATGATATTTTAAGAAGTTTTTTGTGTTAATCTTTTATTGCAATTTACCACTGCAACAGTTGTTGCAACAAGCAATTATGGTAAAAGAAAAAAGAAATAACAGGAAATCATGAGTGGAGAAGACACCCAGTGGTGCCACTCCAGTAACGTGCTTTGCTCTCACGATAAGAGAAGATCACGAGGCCATTTTAAGAAGTTAAAATGAATATAACATATATTGAAACTTAAGAATTTTTAAATAAAATATTTAAAAAAAAAAAAAATTATCACAAATTACAACCATTTTAACCAGTTAAGCGTGATTGACGTGTATACACGTCAAACCAAATCTCTGTTACGGTGTGTTCGACGTGTATACATGTTGTGAATTATAAAATTGCCATTAACTATAAAAACTCGAAATTTTAATAAAATACAATAAGAATATTATTTGGTGGGTTGTTTCCTTTAACTTACCGATAGAATTGCCAAGTATTTTATACGGAGGGGAGTGGAGGGAGTCAGCTAAATGATAAGTGGTTGGTACATGTTTGGTCTCCGCATTAGAGATTGGGAATTACCTCACACAAATAGAAGCTCTCAACCCTTGTGCAATGCCGTTTTTACCTTTTAGATAGAGATTCAGACCTCAGTTCGAGCATTTGGCACACAATTCGAAGCTCTTTCCTTCCTTATAAAAGCTCTTGCGTCTCTAGTTAACTAGAGCAATGCATACGTGAAGCGGTGCAAGATTTTGAATGAGCACAGAATCAAGCCCCAGAAATTGTAGAAAAAGTCTCTTGCAGTGACTATTACGACGTTGTAAATTTTTGGTTGTTTTGCCCTGCATTCGACGTGTATACATGTCATTGTCTGATTTTAATTCCGCACACTGTGGGGGGTTTTTTAAAAACTAAATTCCACCCTTAACTGGTTAAAGGAATAATTTTCGAGAAAGCCGCAAAAAAAAACCTGCCAAAATTTTGAACTCTAGAGGAATCCACAAAATTCCCCTTCAATCCTAGAAGTGGTCTTAATTAAATTTTTTCCAGGAGAAGTTTCAAATAAATGTGTTTAGAACTATTTATTCGCAATAGGCATAACTTGTTCAAGGAAAACCTTGAAATCTGTTTCTAAGAAAAACTGAAAATAGATTAGTTACAGTGCACTTCTGTTGCCAGATAATGAGTAGAATAACGGGAATATGTGTAAATAAAATTGTAGAATTAGATAGTCAATTGTATCAGCTAGATAAATTGAAATCGCAATACATAGATTGACGATTGAACTTAGTCTCGGAACACTAGCTGGTAAATATGGCCATTTTTGAGTGGTTTAGTCCTTTAAAAACAAAAAACAAACTTAAGGTCGTTGGATGAATCTCTCATTACGTGCCAACAGTACTAAAACTCCATTAAAGTTTTTGAAATTATTATTTTGAATATCTGAATTCTTCAATTTCAAATTTGGAGCTGTTCGTCTGATCCAGCTCCTTTTTTGCTTCGTGCGTTCTTTATTTTGCTGAAGCGTGTTCTGTATGTTTACGTGGATGGATTCTTGAATTATGCTGTCCTATTCAGGAAAGTGTGTGAAGCGGAATTTCAATTTGATTCTTCCTGGCTCTGACTCTTCTCTTAAGAGTCACCATATTATTTCTTACATTATATTCCGATCTTGATCGTAGTACGGTCGATAGTTTGGGTTAGTTTTCATAATTTAACAAGCAAAAGAGAATAGACATATCTCTTTGATTCTCTTATCGTAGGCATTCTCACGATTAAAGCGTAAGAAGCTTAACAAAAAATGCTTGTAAAGAACTTAAAGATATGTGCACAGATGGAATAGAGAAATTGATTCGTTCAATAATAAGAAACGTCAATTTTGATAAACTTTGAAAAAAAAAAATCTATTAGGACTATTTACAACGCTGAGCAGTAGAGTTTAGTGTATTAATTCATTTTTCAGTTCGTTATTTTCCGAACCTGCAATACCATTAACGAAGGAATTTTTGAAAATGAGATCTTTGGCAAAGAAAATAGATTCTTTGAACGTCTACAATGAAGAAGATCTACTAGAAGAATTAACGGAAGAAGAACGTGAACATTATAACAAGTTTAAGAATGGCTTAAATCTGAAAACTCCAAAAAAGGTTGTACCATTCTGGATAGAACCTCCAGAAGGAGAAAGGTAAAATAAGGAAATTTGTATATTGCCTTTGAATTTATATCAATGAATAATACTGTAAAATAAAATTATTAATAAAATTAATTTAAAAAAATGCCTGGAGAATTCCACTTTGTTGAACGCACTTTTTTAGATAATTGAGATATTTTTCTAAGATTCACTTGTTTTTATTATTATTTCATCCAACGTTGGATCTGTTGTTTGCAATTGTGCAACGAGCAGCCAAAATATCTTTTATTAAAAACACAATAAAATTCAACTAATTAATTTAGAAAAAAAAAAAATTGGTAATTAAAACCATAGTTCTTTTCAGCTGCCTGCTAATTTATGAAGCAGATGGATGGCCTATGCCTAAAATTGAATACTGCCAAAAATATTTATTGAAAAATGTTCCACCATTGCTGGAAGTCACTGCAGTAGTGCCAACATATTTCACTCTCACTGGCTTAATCAATGTATTGGCCGTGTACACCATTTTATACAGGTAAATTTCTTTTTCTTGTTATTTTATGTAGATTAAAATATGTAAAAAGTTTGATATGGTAGAGATAAGTTATTCTTCAAGTTACTATCTTAACGTACCACTTATCAAATCCCGGAAATGCGTACAAGATTCTAATACAACACAGTTTCTCTGCGTTATGAAGAAGTGTCTTTTATACATAAACTTTTAGAATAAAATGCTTAAGAAATTTTCTATTAGCTTCTCTGTCCATCACAATACAGTTAACTGTAAGTTTGAGCCAAATTTATATCAGAAAGTATTTATTTATGGTATTCCAATTTTATATTTAATAATTAAAATTAGATAATTAACGTAAGCCAGGCCTTCGACCGTTTTGGCATCCTGGATTACTGTTCAAACTAAAAAAGCATCTTCCTTCAACATACTACCTCATTCTGCGCTCCTATCTTTCAGATAGGTTCTTTCAAGTCAGTACTGGCTCCGCAATCTCTTCTTTCTCGACAGTGGGGGGCTGGAGTGCCGCAGGGGAGTATACTTGGTCCCGTTCTCTACACAGTATACACATCAGACATACCTGTACAACCCTCTACACTACTCTGTACATATGCAGACGACACAGCCATACTAGCCACAAGTACACATCCTTCATCAGCTTCATACAAGTTACAGGACACACTTACATAAAATAGAATTCTGGGCAAAGAAGTGGCGGATTTTAAATGAACCCACAGAAATGCCAGCATGCCACGTTTACTCTCCGGCGGGGCTCCTGTCCACCTGTCCTCTTCAACAGCAATCCTCTTCCTTGTACAGACCTTGGGCTCTACATAGACAAAAGACTCACATGGAACCCACACACTAGACTTAAAAGACAAGCAATGACAAAAAGTGCGAAGCTGCTCTACAGACTGCTTGGACGACGCTCTAAATTGCCGATTGAACTCAAACGATTAATATACAATACTATTCTTAAATCTATGTGGACTTACGGACTAGAGCTGTGGGGTTCAGCCAAACTTACAAACATACGGACAGTACAAACATTTCAATCAAAACTCCTCCGACAGATAGCTGACGCTCCTTTCTACAGTGACTAACCTCACTCTTCACAACGAACTCAACACTCCCTTCATAGACCAACTCGCCAAGACTAAATATTACAAGTTTCATACTGCTCTCTCCACTTGCTCAAATCCTCTTGTACAGTCTCTCGCCTCCTCTGACATCCCTAACAATCCTACTCGCCGACTGAATCGCCAGTGGCCCCGCAACTTCCTTACAGTCTGAAGAACTAAAATCTCTCCTCTCTCCTACTCATATTCTCCTCTTCACATTCCCCTATCCCATATAGAGAGTGCTCCCGCTGGGTAGCTTCTCTCCTCCTGCTCTTCCCGCAGTTCATCTTATTTACATCCCATTTACTTATATATAAACTAAATCAGCAGATCGTTAGATATTCTGGACGAAGACTGTTTTTGCAAATTAATTTTGCAAGGAGAATAATTTGGATATGTTGCTTTCTTTTAGGCATTATGAAGGGCAGCACATATATCCTTTCGCCATGGAAACTACAACTCAGCTGATCAACTTCAGCGGAGCATTTATTGCTCGCAAATACTATGTATCAAAGATAGGGGCCATCTATCAAGCTTGCACGAGTTCCAAACTGACAACATTAATTAAATTAGAATATATCAATGTAAAAGAAGTAATAGAGGATGTTCGCAATATATTGATGGGTCCAAAAAATGATGATCAAAGGTTAAACATTTTGTGCGCTCTTGGCCAAATACATCACATGTTTAAGGAATGCTATAACGACACGCCTAGAAGAAGATTGGAGAAGAGTGAGAGAGCCCTTCCGTTTGGTCCTTTCAGAACTTCCGCCCACATCAAACCGGAAACTTTGGAAAAGCTCACTCATAGTTTCAAAGTGATTCACTTTTACTATTCCTATGTGTTGAGTTACTATTCTAAAAAATGGGCAAGCCTTAAAGATGAGCCAAAGAATTACTTGTAAATTTATAATTTATTTGGTTACTAGGAAGTTACCAATCATTAATTTGAAAAGTTACCTTGAACGTTAAAGTTCTCACGATTGCCAGTTAGTTAAATCATCAAATTTTTTTAAAAAATTTGAGAGTTGGGTCTTATTTTTATATTTATTTTTGAAAATTATTTAAAACTGAATATAATTTTTGACCTGCTATATTTTCTGTGTTTGAAGGAGAGTATTTCTAATTCATATTCTCTAATATAAAATTATTATTACTTTAACGGAGTCTTAATTTTATTTTAAAGAAAGATTTTTACCTTGACGCCACTCTAATTCTGAGGTTAGATAATTCTAATTCTGCAGTTGGCTAACTGCAGGTGCAATTGCCCCTGCAACAAGTAATGCAGATGACTGGATGTGTTATGAATAGAGTTACCACCTAACGGTGGCTCTTTAATGAGTCTATTATTCCGCTGAATCAGGTGGTACCTGCGCCATTTCAGTCGACGGTTAGCGTTGTCCGGAAGTGATGATTAAAGGTGGACAATGAGAGGGATTGCAGAAAGGCGAGTGTTAAACTTCTTGTGTTGGGCGAAGGTCTTGAAAAAAAGGTATTTTTAAATTATAATGAATGATTCAGTTAAAGACTTATTCTGGAGCAAAGGTGACCCAAATATTTAACTCTATAAAAATTAAATACTATATATTCTAAAAGATAATGAGCTATAGTGTCCGAAAAGTCAAGTTTACATAGCTTACAGCTGACAGTTGGCAAAAATTCATACTTAATTTGGTTAAGGATAATTCCTGGGAATTTCTTATTGGCCAATCGGATCTGGGAAATGACTTTCAGTAAGTGAAAGGGATTATTTAATCTAAGATATTTATGATTTAAATCTGACTGCATGATAAATTTAATGTAAGTGTTAAATCAGGTATTATTCAGGTGGACAAAATCTCCGTTTATCACTTTATCTTCTGCAATCATTTTCTTGCATTCATTCTATAACTTTTAAATACATTCATATTTCATTGCTAGCTCTGCTATCGAATTAAGCACATAAATGTTGGTGGAGAATATTATGTCTTCGTAGCGAAATGGTGCATCTAAATACCTGTATATGTCGTCAAACATTCGTTTCCTTTCTACCACATAACGTGGACATATCATTATTATATGTTTGAAATCCTCCTCCTCATTGCAATCTGCGCAAAGTGGAGAGGACCTTTTGTTGATCCTGTATAGATACTGTAACGAAGTTGACCTGGGCGGAGAAGAAAGGCCTAGATTGTTCTAGAGGTTGAACGACCAAAGTCAGTAACAGGCCGCTACTGTGTGAACAAAAGGGCGGTATCTACTTGTGGCAGAAAAGAAAGGCCTAGATTGTTCTAGGGGTTAAGCGACTAAAGCCGGTAACAGGCCACCACTGTGTAGACAAAAGGGGCGGTATCTACTTGTGGCAGAAAAGAAAGGCCTAGATTGTTCAAGGAGTTAGTGACCTGTGTAAAAGCCAGCTAAGAGAAAGGCCTCAGTTGGGGTGGTGGCATATGTGTTTCCCAGCCTGTGATTGACAGGTGAGAGGGAGACAGACGGAGTTGGAGAGAGACGGAGAATGGGAGGAGGCGGCTCACAGCTGAGGTGGTGGCAGTATGTTTTCTCCAGCCAATGAACATCAGGAGGGCGTGGAAACTTATGCTCAGAGAGTTGGAGGAGGGCAGTCCCAGTTGGAGGGAGGCACGCAGTTAAAAGGAGGCAGACACAGCTGGAGAAGTCAGTTTTCAGTTTAGTTTTCAATCAAGTGTTAATCAGTTTTTAAGAGTTTTAACGAGTTGTTAATCAGTGTTAGCCAGTTGGGCAGGTAGTCAGTTCGTGAGTAGAGCTTTGCTAGTGCGGTTGAGTCTAGCGCAATTCGGTGCAGTGTGGACCAGGGGTCAGTCGTGGAACAGTTTTGTGGCGTTACAAAGTGAGTAAGTAACAGTAAACTGTTGTGACTGTTGTAAATGGTGACTGTAATGAATAGCGTTAGTTGCTTGTAAATGTTAATGTTAGTTAATGTTAATGTGTGAATAAATCAGGTTATTACTTACAAACTTTAGCGAGTTTTATTAGTTAATCAAACCCACATATAAAATAACTAGTGGCAGGCATTAGTTGTGTAAGTAAAGTTTTTTTATTTGGAGAAAAACTTTACATTGGTGTCAGAAGTGGGATATAGTAAAACCGCTAGACGAGTAAGTGCTGATTTTATTAGTTCGGGTGAATTGCCGGAAAGTTGTAGAGAACTGACGAGTATTATATGCCCGTGAGTACTAAGATGCCCAGCATGGAGGAGTTAATAGCACTGATGAAGGAGATGAATGAAAACCTGAAGCAGGGCCAGTTAGAGATGATAGAAAAAGTGAAAAACATTAGAAAAGGCCAAATTGAGATGAAAGAAGAAATAATAAGGAAAATAAAAAGGGAAGTAAACGAGATGCCAGAAGAAATTGAGGGCGTAACAGAAACAAACAACATCCAAGAAGAAGACGAAGGCAGCCAGGATGATACAGACAGCAGGTCAGACTTAAAAGGTGACCAGGATAAAGGGAGACGTAGCTGTGTAGAAGTTCAGGAAGCTGCAAGGGAAGAAGAAAGCATAGAAAACTGCAGCGGACAGGAAGAGAAAGAGCAAGGTAAGGGAACTTTTGTTAAACCAGTTGTGGAAGGGAGCCTTGAAGCGTGGACAGCGAGGAAAGAGGAGGGAGTTCAAGTACTCCTGCCAGGATCGCAAAGGGACGAAGGGCTATCGGACATCCACGGAGGTAATACCGGGATCCATCCTGCAGTGAAGAGGGCAAGGGCCAAGCAGAGGCGGCGGTTCTCTTTGGTAGGCTACCACGAGGACGGTGTAGACTGGGGTAGTCGTAGCACCGAGTGGGTAGCAATGAAGAGAACCAGCCGAGGAACCAACGGCGCCCTGCGGCAGGACAAGTTGGTGTTACCGCTGAAGAGGATAGCTTTCGATATGGCAGGACATTCTCCTGAGTACAGAAGAAGAAGGCGCTTTAAACTGGTTGCGATGGACCACTTCAGTAAGTGGGCAGAGACCCACGTCGTAGCAGATCAAGACGCGTCAATGGCGGCTGCAGCATCGACGGTCTACCAGATCCTCGGCGTAAGGAGGACAAGGACGACGCCGCTACACCCTCACTCTGACGGCATGGTGGAGCGAATCTACAGGACCCTAGAAGGCAGCTTGGAAGCTGAAGAGTCGGACGTGAGCGGCTACGTTGCGGAACTTCGCCGGAAGTGGAGAGCAGCACGTGGAAAGGCACGCGGCAGGAAAAGACTGGACAGCGACCGGACGAGGACATCGTATGACAGGCAGGTCATTGGAAGAACGTTCCGGAGAGGTGAGAAAGTTTTGTCGTACAAGCGTGTCCGCAAAAAAGAGGAAACCTCCTAAGTTACTGGGTAGGATCTTACACCACTGTCTCACTGCTCAACGACCTGGTGTACGAGATCCAACGTACGCCCAGATCCAAGATGAAGGTGGTACACTTGGACCGATTGCTGCCCCACATCACGAAGGAGACTTCTGTTCGGGACGAACAGTTCTAAGAGGGGAGCAGTGTAACGAAGTTGACCTGGGCGGAGAAGAAAGGCCTAGATTGTTCTAGAGGTTGAACGACCAAAGTCAGTAACAGGCCGCTACTGTGTGAACAAAAGGGCGGTATCTACTTGTGGCAGAAAAGAAAGGCCTAGATTGTTCTAGGGGTTAAGCGACTAAAGCCGGTAACAGGCCACCACTGTGTAGACAAAAGGGGCGGTATCTACTTGTGGCAGAAAAGAAAGGCCTAGATTGTTCAAGGAGTTAGTGACCTGTGTAAAAGCCAGCTAAGAGAAAGGCCTCAGTTGGGGTGGTGGCATATGTGTTTCCCAGCCTGTGATTGACAGGTGAGAGGGAGACAGACGGAGTTGGAGAGAGACGGAGAATGGGAGGAGGCGGCTCACAGCTGAGGTGGTGGCAGTATGTTTTCTCCAGCCAATGAACATCAGGAGGGCGTGGAAACTTATGCTCAGAGAGTTGGAGGAGGGCAGTCCCAGTTGGAGGGAGGCACGCAGTTAAAAGGAGGCAGACACAGCTGGAGAAGTCAGTTTTCAGTTTAGTTTTCAATCAAGTGTTAATCAGTTTTTAAGAGTTTTAACGAGTTGTTAATCAGTGTTAGCCAGTTGGGCAGGTAGTCAGTTCGTGAGTAGAGCTTTGCTAGTGCGGTTGAGTCTAGCGCAATTCGGTGCAGTGTGGACCAGGGGTCAGTCGTGGAACAGTTTTGTGGCGTTACAAAGTGAGTAAGTAACAGTAAACTGTTGTGACTGTTGTAAATGGTGACTGTAATGAATAGCGTTAGTTGCTTGTAAATGTTAATGTTAGTTAATGTTAATGTGTGAATAAATCAGGTTATTACTTACAAACTTTAGCGAGTTTTATTAGTTAATCAAACCCACATATAAAATAACTAGTGGCAGGCATTAGTTGTGTAAGTAAAGTTTTTTTATTTGGAGAAAAACTTTACAATACGATCCGCACACCGCGTTGTTCGCTCTCAGCCTGCTTATTGTCGTAACAACCCATTTATTAGTGACAGTTCCCTTAAACCATGGTTGTCTGGGTAACTAATCTGCCATAGTTTTATAGAATCTCCCTTTATTACTATTACTGAAATCTGTCTGCCATTTTTGTAGTGCTGCTTTTACAATTATACACTTGATATCGGTGTGTGGTAATTTATACGAGTTAGCCATTTCCCCACTATTGGTGGCTTCCTTCGCAAGTTTATCCACAATTTCATTTTCTTTTATACCACAATAAACCCTTACCCACAAAAAATTAATGCAGATTCCCTTCTCTTTAAAAATGCCAATAATTTCTACAATCTCTGCGATAATATGATTCATTCGAAGAATAATGGTTAGGTTTGGAATTTTCAACAACATTCTTTAAACAAAATATGTTCATTAAAAAGATTCAGTATTCATAAAAAAAATTAATTTTCAATGCTTGACATTTTCGTGAAAGTCTGTTTTTTTAAGGGTAACACCACCTCTTAGAAAAAAATAAAAGTATTAATACGAGGGTCGTTTGAAAAGTCCGTGCAAAAATAAAAACTACTTAATTTTTGGGGGTAAACCTTTTTTATTTTTCAACATAGTCTCTTTTTAGGCTTATACACTTCGTCCAACGCTGCTCTAGTTTGTTGATCCCTTCCGAATAATAGGATTTGTCCAAATCTGAAAAATAGCCATTCGTTTCTGCAATCACCTCCTCGTTTGAATAAAATCTTTGGCGCAGATTTCCCCTTGGTAACCCATTGTTTAGATTGTTCTTTGGTCTCAGGAGTGTAGTGATGTATCCATGTTTCATCCACAGTGACGAAACGACGCTTAAAGTCCTGCAGATTTTTCTGGAACAGCTGCAAACCGTACTTGCAACACTTCACACGATTTCGTTTTTGGTCAAGCGTGAGCAATCGCGGCACCCATCTTGCGGATAGCTTTGTCATGTCTAAATGTTGATGCAAAATATTATGTACCCGTTCATTCGAGATGTCCACAGCACTAGCAATCTCACGCACCTTCACTCTTCTGTCATCCATCACCATATCATGGATTTTATCAATGATTTCTGGAGTAGTAACCTCAACAGGGCGTCCAGAACGTTCAGCATCACTTGTGCCCATATGGCCACTCTGAAAATTTTGAAACCACTTATAAACTGTTCTAATCGAAGGTGCAGAGTCACCATAATGTTTATCAAGCTCCTCTTTAGTCTCCTGAGGCGTTTTGCCTTTCATAAAGTAGTGTTTAATCAACACACGAAATTCTTTTTCGTCCATTTTTTGAAAATCACTCGACTTCCTCGATTCAAACGAATGCCAAACACAAAGTAATAGACCGATCTGGCTGAAACTTGGTGTGTGTTCTTCCAAGAGATGCTACTAGCTAAACATAACCTCGATACGCGCCAGTGGTACTATCTCTCCGACTTTGCACGGACTTTTCAAACGACCCTCGTATTTTATATATTCAAATATTTTAATTTCCACTTTTTATTAATTCATAAAAATTACTAATCATTAATTATTAATCGTCATAATAAAGTTTATAATGACTGAAACTGGTATTTTTTTTTTATCTTAATAATTATTAAGTAAAATTTTCTTTTGTTTCATTTATAATTTCATTTAAATGAATGCTCATTTTGATGATTTCTTTGAATTGTGAACATTTATACTTGTATTGTCTTTTGCTTGACATTAAAATGTTGCTTCTCCAAATTATTAAATATTCCTAAGCTTTAAATTAATTAATAAATTCTTCTAAAATCCCGCAGGCGATGTTTTCCCTTATTTAATAAATTCTACAAAAATAAACCGAAGATTTGTTTTTTAATGTTAACGACGACATTTTTCTTTATTTAGTTCACAAATAAATTAGAAAATTATTTTTTTATTTTTTTTTAGTTAATTTTCCAACACAACTTAAAATAGATTAATGACCTTAATATTTTATATTTTAAACGAAGTAAACTAAATAAACTTCTACAAAACAAAATTTGGATTTACCTAATGAACTCAACGACTGGCAAGGAATTTCATTCTTGCAATTATTTTAAACGTTTTTCTGGAATTGATTATTTATGTAATATTCTTCGGAAATTGTGAAGAGTGACTCTTCTCTCTTGAGTGCCATTTCAGGTAATGCAAGGTTCTAAACAATGGTTTAATATTTAAAGATGATATATCTAACCTGAATTCCCAGTAAGAAGAATATCAGTATGCAGGAAATATAATCCACAAAAAGAATGTTTCCCGCATTCTATAAACTATTAGGAAGTTGTCTAAATGATTCATTATTATGAGGGCAAGAAATATTAAGCAATTAGAGGAGGTGACATTTTGGATAACTTGTGCCGCAAGAATTCTATAAGAGCTTCATCTAGACTAGAAGGTAATGTGATTAAATCAAACATTAAAATTCACTAAGAAATTCTGTCATTTTAGTCAAAAATACTCCGTGGAATTTACAAAAGCTCTATTTTATGTCTCTAATTCTACCTTCCATAAGTACCTCAAGATCTTATATGGAACTGACGAATCCAAATCTAAATATAGAAAATTCTTTGACTCTCTTCCTTTCTGGGGATAAAAACAGCACGACTATTATGCCTTAGCTGTGAAAGCAAAGAGACCCTGTGTTTGGGTAGAAATCAGATTACTCTGATCACAGTTCTATTGGTGGGTTCAGGAAGCATCTGTATAAGGTGGAGGCTTATTAGCTCGGAACCGTTGTGAAGCTTGTGCCAGGAAGAGGAGGAAATGGCCTCTCACTTGTTGTTCGATGAAATCTTGATCGATGCTATGAAACCTTTGGAACGCTGAGGCCGTAGGAGATAGTAGCGCAAAAAGAACTAATAGGGAATGTCTTCAACCTCTTTAGTTGGTGAGGTTTCGTCTACTACATCCATAAAGGGGAAGGCACAATAAGTTTCTTGTGGCTGCGGTGTCGTGGGGCGTAGGTCCCGAACCCATTTTTCAATTCTAATTCGTGAATAAATCCTCTAGCCTCCAAAATGATTCCAGATCGTCCTCCACGACGATTGAAACGCTGTTGGCTTCTTGACCAGCTTCAGTAGTGCAAGAAACTCCAGCGAGAGGGCAGCTTCTCTCCACCAGTTAATCCAACTAAGAAAACTACTTAACGTCATATTCTCTGCTTAAGCGACTCTGAAAATTGTGAATGGTAAATAAATAATTATAAAAATCCCACGATAAATCTACAGAAGTATAGAACAGTGGAAACGCAGGTTACTTCACTTTATAATGGAGTAGCGTTTTTCTGTTACTACCTTATTTTTCTTGCTTACTTTTTTTCCCCCTTTTTATGCAAATTAGTGGAAGAAATGTATAACACTATGAAATATGAATGATATATACGACTTAGGAGGTGAAACTTCCCAGTCAGTTTTATCTTTGGTCTCATATTTTTCAAGTATATGTAAGTTGAATGTACATATATACCTACATATATACAGCTAAGTAGCACGTAGGATCCTAAGTAAAAATATTTCGCTCGGCTATACCTGACATTGTCGGCAATATCTTATAGAGCATCGCTTGCGCAATGCAGTTGTTAATTTTAAGGCCATATCGTAAAAGTTTTTATAGTGTCTTAGATATGACTGGAATATTAATTTTTAAGTATTATGTCCAACATAATAAAAAAAAAAATTAAAATAAACGTTTTTACAACTTACAGAATTTAGTTTTTTGAATTTTATTCTACAGCAATAAAAATAAATTTTAATTTAAATTTACTTTCTCTTACTAAATTCTCTTTTATTTCTTTCTTACTAATAACTTTCACCTTACGAAAACAGATCTCACTCATCAATATTTTGTAAACCTCACCTCTAACCACTCGGCTACCGTGATGCCTCTATTATTCAATTAACTTCTGCGCTTTACAAAATTCATCTAAGAAAAAAAGGGGAAATTTTATTTTTTTATGTCTTTTTATAGAACAAAATACTGGTCCAGATGTGGTACTAATAATATTTCCACAAGTTTGAGTTCGTGTTAAATTTATGATAACTAAAATTTAATGTACATATTACGCTCAAACTGTAAAGCATAAGAAATTGGTGCATTGAATCGATCGTTTAAGAAAAGCAAATATGATTTCATTAATCGCTAAAGCCTTTTGTAATCTTTAATAACAATTTTCTATACAATTGGATTACATACATTACGATAATAAGACTAAAATTACCTGTCTGTAGAGCAGATCTTTAAATAAACCAAGACAATTTAAAGACACCGAAGTTGTAGAACTTGTTTATGCTGCACTTACCTATAAAAAAAACCAAATTATTGTTGAGTTGTTTAATTAAAAATCGCTTAAAATAAAGAGCAAATATTGACATATTTATAATTTAATATTATTTACACCTTATATACAGCAGATATACCTCAACATCCAAATACCATTCTTTCCACCTTTGCTGACGATACTGCTATCTTATCTCCTCATCCCGATCCTCTTATCGCTACAACGAGCTCTACAAACACACATCAACCACTTACAGGACTGGCTTATCAAATGGCAAATCGAAATATATAATATTTACTCTTAGACGAAAAATCCTACCTCCCAAGAACCAAACTCCTATACCAACTGTGGACAAAGTACGCTACCTTGGACTGTACCTAGACAAACGGTTGACATGGAATCCCCATACTAGACTGAAAAGACAAGAAACTAACCAACGCTACAAAACTTCTCGCCAGACTACTTGACAAACGTTCGAAACTTAACCTACATAACAAAAGACTCTCACGTATATCTACTGTTACTGCGACCTATTTGGTCGTACAGTATCGAAGTGAGGGGATCGACAAAGCGTTCCAACTCTCTACTTCTCCAGAAATTACAGTAAAAAATACTTCGAAAACTTCTTAACGCTCCGTTCTGTGTATCTAACCTCACTATTCATAATGACCTCAAAATCCCTTTCATTACAGATCTTGCTAATCTCAAATTTCATTCCTTTATAGCAGCTCATCCTAACCCTCTATTAAACACCTATCTTCTTCCTCAATACCAGGTAATCCTCTAAGGAGATTGAAGAGAAGAGATGGCCTCGTGATCTATTCTTATCGTGAGAGCAGTATAGCAAGAGCACGTTACTGGAGTGACACCACTGGGTGTCACCTTCTCCACTCGTGATTTTCACGTATTTCTTTTATCAGGTACCATATTTGCTAGTTGCAACAATCGTTGCAGTTGTAAATTCCAATAAAATATATATAAAAAAAAATTATTTACGTGAGCATATTAATGGTATAGCTGCCAGAACGTCACACTGTGATAGTTAATTTAAACATTGAAGTCTATGTGTCACACTTCATGAACCGGAAATATAGATAGATTAGAAAATGAAAAACAAGACAGAATTAAGGTGAGATAAGGAATACAGTGTCTGGGCCAATAATTTGTCTTGAGATGTGATAAAAGGGTATTTAAACCCAAGCTGTCTTACTTGGCGTTATTTTGGTGGACTAAGATGCGTAAAAGAGACTTGGTACTCAGCGCCAAGGTTATAGAATTATTTACTTAAAGGAATAATAAAATTAATATCATATCTCCGTCTTTAGCAAGGATAATTTTCCAGAGTTTGCCGCTGTTGCCTAAAGTGGTTTCAACTGTTTTAAGAAGTCCTACTTATGGCAGGAAATCAAAAAACAAACTTGAGTTAAGACTTGATAAATTTTAAGCATATATCATATTCATAATGGTTTAAATTTCTAAGCCTGAAAAAAATATACAGGGTGTTCAGCATAAGACTAACGTAACTTCGGGAGGCAATTCTGGGCATCATTTGCAACAAAAAATTCCATATAAATTATGGCTAGATTCGGCTCCGTTTTGAAGATATTTTTAATTTTATGTTTTTTCAAGGTGTTACTACTTTTTAGCAAAAAATTCTCTATATTTCTCAAACTATTAAAACTACAGCTATTTTAATAAGCTCATTAGAAAGAAAGTTAAATGTCCTTTTAAATAAGCTAATTTATATTTCAAAATAATAATATTAACTGTTTCTCTTTGTGGCCCAAACATAAGAAATAGCAAGTTTCTAATTTTTTCCAAAAACTTTGACTTCATTTTTCTCAAAAACATTTTATATGAAAAAACCGTGCACTATTTAGGAAAAACATCTACATACGATTACCTTTCGAACGGTATACAATACATTGGGGTTATGTTGAAAATTGATGCAGAAATCTGTGATTAATTGCAAAAAAGTAGGCCTCAAAACAGCGTCGGCATGAAAGGAATTCACCTACCATAAGAATATACGAGTAACTGATCAGAATCATCAAATCCAGTACGATTTTTTGCAAACGTGTAATTTAATAATTAATTAATTTAAGAACTATATGCAAAAATATAAAATTTACTTTATAAATAATAAAATAAAATAAAAAGAAGAAAAATGAATATGATGTTAGGTATCAATTTCAATTGTTTGTAATTTAAAATGAATCCAAGTTTTAGAACTGAGTAAGGCTGAAACTAGTTGCGGGCATAAGATATCACGATTGGATTTTAATTCAAAAAGGCCACGATGGATTCTGGAAATCACTAGGGAGAAAAAACTTTCTTATCTTGCCGATCGTAACCACTTACCTTTATAAACAGTATTTTCAATGCTAGCAACAATTTAGCATGACCTGGGTGCCGTCTTATCTCGTAATCAGCTCGTTTAATTATTTAAATAATATATATATATTTTTTTAAATTTATTTAGTTATTTACAAACTGTGTATTTACAATAAGTAAAAAAGGAATATATACGATAAATGAATGCGTGAAAGGCAGGAGGAGAAAAACTACCCAGTGGTAGCACTCTCTACAGGAGATCGACATTAATGATGACGATTATCTTCAGACTTCAAGGAAGTCTCAGACTATTGGCGATTCAGTGACGATTCAGGTGATTCAGGAATGTTTACAGACTACTTGGACGACGCTCCAAATTGCCCATTGAACTCAAACGTTTAATATACAACACTATCCTCAAACCTATGCGGACTTACGGACTAGAACTGAGGGTTTCAGGGGAGTGACGATTCAGGATTGGATTTAGAATGTCAGAGTAGGCGAGAGACAGTACGAGAGGATTAGAGCAATTAGAAAGAGCAGTATGGAACTTGTAATATTTCGTCTTGGCGAGTTGGTCTATAAAGGGGATGTTGAGGTCGTTGTGAAGAGTGAGATTAGTCACAGTAGAAAGGAGCGTCAGCTATCTGTCGGAGGAGTTTTGACTGAAATGTCTGAACAGTCCGTATGTTTGTAGGTTTGGCTGAACCCCACAGTTCTAGTCCGTAAGTCCACATAGGTTTGAGAATAGTGTTGTATATTAAGCGTTTGAGTTCTATGGGCAATTTGGAGCGAATCCAAGTAGTCTGTAAAGCAGTTTCGCACGTTTTGTCATTGCTCGTCTTTTAAGTCTAGTGTGTGGGTTCCACGTGAATAATAAAATATAGTTTTATGATTTAGACTTCATGATGAAATGTAAACACCCACATCTCTTGTTATTTATTTTTTGTTTTGTAGCCCTAAATATGAACTAAATATTAGTCCTAAACTTTGTCGTAAATATTTTTATATATAAAATGCACAAAACTTCAGGTTTCTCAAGAAACAATAAAATAAATATTCAATAAAAAGTTGAAAAGAAACAAATGTTCAGTTAAAACTTTAAAAAGAAAGAAAAAAAGAAATAAATTTTCTCTTATTGCTATTTTATTTCCATGAACTTGTCCAGAGCATGGAAATGGTTACAATCCTTGAAATGTTGTTTTCTCCAGGAACCCTCTTCATCCTGTGCAACAACATAAATAGACGGTATTCCATTTGTCAAGGATACATCAATTTATTAGAAGCCGACCCTCGGGAGATATATGTCAGAATAGGGGAGAAAGAGTTTGAAAGTTGCGAGAGTGTCTGAAGGCTTTGGACGTTATAGTTATAGCAGTGCGACGGCAACATTGGCAACCACAATCTCACACACGGAGAGACAAGTTTTATCTGGACCAAGTAAAGGCGAGAGAGAACATCTTCATAGCTGATTTATCTGGAATAGTAACAACTCTGGCATAGAACTTACCAGAGATAAATAACCCATTCTCAATCTCCCTGTCACCTCGTCCTTATAAGTTTCACACTCCACTATAAAATTCTGACTTTTTCTCCAAAATCTTCGGATATAACTGTAGGGAGCAAAGTAGAATAGACTCTAGAAATTCAACTTAAATATGCACACTTAATATTACTCAGGAGCAGAATCTTATGACGCTTCCTTTTTTTCCTGTAGCCTTTGTGGTTTACATTTTCTTTTTCAATACGTGACGACGCGAAGACGCCAGAACCAGGACTAACCCGGCTACGGTCTGCAGAACCGTCTGCAGCGTAATATGGCGAAGCGTATACCTTTCTTTAATCATTTCTATTCTAATAATTTTCTATTCCACTTCAAAATTTCGTAGTAATCCGCCAAATAGATTTTTCACAGGTTCACAAAAAGTTTCAAATTTGAGAATATCTGCAATTTTTATTTGTAAAGCTACAATTTAGCTCTACATCGATTATTTGGGATCCTTTTGTTTTGGAGGGGGCTTCATTTTAAGAGGATTTTTTTTTTTTTTTTTTGGAATTACGCTGCTCTCCTTATAAAGTCATTTCTTAGTAATCAATTGATCCAGTGTAACAGTAGAATTAATACTATTGATTATAGAGTCCGAAATAGGGCCGAAAGAAGTTCATTTAGTCTAAAATTGGGCCGAGAATGTTGATAATAACAGTTGCAACTCCAAATTACAATTGTAAGACCGCATTTACTGAAATAGACCAACATCAATTTAAAAAAAATATATATTATTTGTTTATTTTGCATCTGTAATCGATGTTCTACAATAAGTAAAAGAGAGAGAGTTGAGATACGCACATGCATGTGCACTCAGAGATATGAGTGGAGTGAACGACGACCATCCAGTGATGGAAGCCGTTAGTTCGCCAGATTGGCAAGCTTACACAGCAACCATCCTAGGAGGTCGGCGTTATATGTTGAGATGGTCGCGTGGCCACCGTCGCTTCAGTATGCGCTGTGGATTTGAAGGAAATGTTGTTGTAGACATGTTGTAGATCAGAGGGTTGTAGTGACTGTGTAGAATTGAGTGGAGTTTTGTGTAGCGATATTGGGCTATTTCAGAGACGAGAGGAATATTTAGATCAGAGTGTATTGTGTGATTGGAAACGTAGAAGGGGAGCGTTAACTATTGTTCTCAGGATTTTAGATTGTAAGGTTTGAAGTCGGTTGATTCCGTATGTCCATATTGGGGCGGTATATAGTTTTCTTTTGTTCATCAGGATCAGTTTTGAACGCTTATAGAGTAGTCTTTTTATTTACCATTTGGTACCTCTGATTACAAATTTAAAAATAATCATTCAAAATATCTGTTTTGATGTCCCCTGAGTACACAAAAAATTGACTGTTACTTATTGGTCTTCAGCAACTCAACATTGCATGTTATAAAATCATAAAAAGAATAACAAATTCACACAAAACCCTAGCTTAATGAATAAACTCAATACGTCACATACAGGTTGAAAATAACCCGCGATTCAGATTAAGTAAAATCTAATACAAACCAAATAAATAAAATAATAAATATCCAGTCTACAACTACAAATATAAATTACACAAGTTTTATCGAATTTTCGAGCCAATAACCAAACTAAATTAAGTAACATTTAGGATATTATATACGTTGTTAATTGTTCAAAACAGCAATCTCTGATTCTGATAGGCTATACAGAACTACGTTCTACTTCTCAGTCCAAATGAATTATGGACCTACCAAATTTATGAGATGGTAAAATTTTGTAAATCTTGATATTATACCTTTTGGAAGGTCATTTTAGTGCATAGGTCAGCAATAACTTGAAACTTAAATCAAATTGAGCTACACGGGATAAGATATAAATTGGTAGTTTAAATTTATACTTTCCGTACTCGGATTTAGGGGTTATAAATTGTGGGTTTGTAAGTGGGAGACCCAAGTTCGAATCCCGCGTGTAGCTACTTTTTGTTTAATGGACTTCCAACCCCGACTACGACACTTTACTGATAGCTACGCCTGAAAAAGTAGGCAATGACTTTACTTTTTTCACTCTAATTGTGCTCAATACAGAAATTAAGCACTCGACGGTAAGGTCACCTACTATTGTTCAGCAATTAAATAGCGGTTGGTTTTTTTTTCCATTAAACTAACACTTTTTTTTTGTTTATATTTCTCTTAAGAATGGCTCCAATGTTTGAGAAAAAACTTAAACAAAAATGGACTAAAACTCTTTAATTGATTTTTACTGTAATTATTGTGTGTAGGCCTTAAAACCAGTTAAGCGCGTTCGACGTGTATACTCGTTGTGAAAAATTTAAAATTGCCATTAACTATAAAAACTCGAAATTTTAATAAAATACAATAAGAATATTATTTGGTGGAATGTTTCCTTTATCTTACCGTCAGCCAAATGATAAGTGGTTGGTACATGTTTGGTCTCCGCATTAGAGATTGGGAATTACGCGCACAAATAGAAGCTCTCAACCCTTGTGCAATGCCGTTTTTACCTTTTAGATAGAGATTCAGACCTCAGAACGGGCATGATTTCATTTTGCAAAGAATTCAAAGCTCTTTTCTTCCTTGTAAAAGCTCTTGCGTCTCTAGTTAACTAGGCAATGCATACGTGAAGCGGTGCAAGATTTTGAATGAGCACAGAATGCTCTGTAATCTCAAGCTTCAGAAATTGCAGAAAAAGTCGCTTGCAGTGACTATTACGACGTAAACTTTTGGTTGTTTTGCCCTGCGTTCGACGTGTATACACGTCATTGTCTGATTTTAATTCCGTACACTGCGGGGGAGTTTTTTTAAAACTAAATTCCACGCTTAACTAATACGTAAGCATTTATAAAAGAATGAAACAGAGATCCTATTTTTAAAAAAAAATATTTTTTTTTTAGGTGATTTCTTCTTAATTGTTTTTTTACTATTCTTTTCAAATGGTAAAAATGTGTTAAAAAAATGAACGCGCACACGTTCCTAGGGCAGGTTTGTGCGCGCTTGTATTTGTTTGTAGAAAGAGAAAGAAAGCGAGTAATTGAGGGAACTAGAGAGGATAAAAAAAGGATGGGAGAGTATGGTAGATACAATATGTAGAAATGCTGGGTCCAGCGGTGGGTTTTTCCGTGGGGAATTTTAATGTGCACAGCACACAGCTATTTGGGTTATCCTCCTCGGGGGGATGAAATGTATACACATTCGTTCTGAACCGACTCAGGGACAAAAAAAAAAAAATAGAAATAAAACACAAAATGAAAAGAAGAGGAAATGAGAGAGACTGCGAGGATAGAACAGAGAGAGAGAGCGCGCCAGAGAAAGAGAACGTTCGCTGGAAGCGGTAGAGATTAGTCGGCACCTAGCAATTTTTACTAAATTATTCAGGGATGTGTCCAATGTTTCAGCCTCAGGATTTTTGGTCCACTAGCGCAGAATCAGCGCCCAGCAGGGTACATCTCTACGATACACATTACGCCATTATTTAATATTCCCTTAATAATTTACTACTTCCTCCCTTTCCTGTTCCGCCCCTGGCCTAAAGGTCGCTCTCTAATGACACGTATTTTCCCTGCCTAGGACTTTTTTTGCAGTTTTTCCTTTCTCATTCCAATGGCCGCCCCTTTGAACTTGCAAAAAAAAAAGATTACAAAAGTGGACCCTTTTTTCTTTTATAGTTCTTACCTCTGATTTAACCTCATTTTTATTTCCCTTTTTTATTCCTTCTTCTTTGTAAAAAAAAAAAACTTTTCTCTTTCGCCTTCACAAAGATCGGCCTTCGAACAACTAGGACGTAGGGAAAGTGGTCTAACCATTTCTTCAAGGATTTTGGGCGTCGTTGTGTGTTCCACCGTCTAATAACACAAATAACTCTAACACAGACAGACTCAAAACTCAAATTTTGTGTAAGACATGCAAAGGCTTTTACTCCGGGTAACTTTGATTCACTCGATCGCCAAGTCACCCCAATATTATCATTTCAATTAAAGACGCGTCAACATCGTAAGTCATTGGCACCCATAGTTTTTTTTTTAAAGTGCACTGTCGGCTTCCGGATTTGTTCTCTCGTTACAGGCAACACTAACCCATAAGTAACGGTAACAGTAGGCTGTATGAAGCTCCAAGGAAGAGGAAATCTAAGGGTTCGCTAGATTCGAACTCGGTATCTCCGCTAGAACATGCAGTTTGCTACACTCGGCCAATCTCTTATTACTATTATTAATTATGATTATTATTAACATCTATATTCACCATTTGCCATATCACACAAACCAAAAGCATAAGGGTTGATCACCAAAAAGTGCAAGAAAAAGCTTTAACTTTGAAAAACACACAATTATTACAATTTTTTTTATAAAATAGTAAATTACACCGCGGTAGTTCAATTACAATAATTTTGTGAAATTTAAAGATTTTCAATAAATTAAAAAGTATAAGATCAATAAAACTATAAATTTATATTATTCAACTGTAAAAGAAACAAAAATCACAATAGGATGAAAAAAGAATTGCCATTTCAGTCGAGATACATTTATTCTACCGAGCTTTCGACCTAGGGACTAGGTCATCTTCAGGGCTGGTTTACGAAGTAATATTTTTACATTACAGGGTTGTTGTGTCTTCTGTCTTGTCTGTTCATAGACTGCATGATCGAAAGCTCGGCAGAATAAATGTATCTCGACTGAAATGGCAATCCTTTTTTCATCCTATTGAAACTATGAATCAGTCTCCAAAAATAATGAACAACAAAAATCACAAAATTTAATAAATCAAAGTCAATAAAATACTTTCAAGTTTACTAATCGCTGCAAGAGTGGGCGAGTAGTGAAAAATGCAGTTCAGACGAACTGAGCCCTATTCCAGTCCAACTGTGGGCAGTCTACTAAAATATGTTGTACATCTTGCATCAAACCTAAGGAACATTTCAAATCTACTTTAATAGGTTTGAAACTTTAACTTTCAAAAGTGTCTTCAGCTTAAATAAAGCCCAAAATAGCTGGCATGGTAGAACAGTAATGTGAACAGAAAATTGAAACTGTTGTTTTGTGATCTACTTAATGGTCTGTTGGCTTGAACCACTATTCTAAGTTGGTAGATTTGTAGGTTTCTGTGATCCTTGTCAAATAGTATAATACAATAGCCTATTAAGCTATTTTTCGGACTCAGAATTTTAGCAACTTATTAAACCAAAACATTTAATACCTACCTAACAGTAAGAACTTCGATAAAAAGTATAAGGTAAAGATAATCGCCTATTTTTTCAGGCGGACTTTAGGTGCAACTATCGATAGGTGTTGTGGACGGAGGTACTAGCAAACATACTTTACTGTAAATTTTTATTAATTACGATTAAATAAAATCCAAGGTCTAAGATCGGGAATTGAACCCAGTACCACAATACACTTCTAACCACTCAGCTATCGTGGTGCCTCGAGCTTTAGTAGATTGTACTGAAGCAGAATTATGGTCTTCTACTCATTCCTTCCTTTTTTAAATATTTTTTCAGCAACAGTGTTTCAAAATAAAGTGTAACATCGATAGCAGATATATATATAGCTTAGTTATATCTATGTTTACTCGTATAGCCTTGATAAGTTCAAATCAAAATATTACGTTTCAGTTTTGGATGATTCTTCGCTTTTGAGATATTATTAGAAATAAAAAAACAGACATTTCCGGCGCAAAATATTCTAAAATTTTGACTTGAGCACGACTTCCCTTCTCATTCTTCACCTAGTGAAAGAAAGTAAAACTATAATCTTTATTTACTACAGGACAATTCAGGCGACCGAATTTATCGAAATAAAATTACTATTTCTTTTATCCTGCAATTCCTTGCTCATTTAGTAACCTAATGAGGAGCCTAAGTAATATTTATAAATTGGTAGCTTGTTTGGATTAAAAAGACATTTCTAATACAATTTGCGTTCCCCCTGCGATTACTGTAGTTTGGAAGTTATTACTCTAACTTGTGCTCGCTGCAAAACTTCATTCGTTTGGGAGAGCCAGAAGGAATTAATAACTTCTTTTCTGAGTTGTGAAAAATGTAAAAACTGTCTACTTTAATGGTTTTCACAGATTTATTTTTATTTTATTTTAAATTTTACTTTCATAAACGTAAATGAAAAAAATCTCAGCCGTTTGTGTAGTCATTATGCAGATGATATTTCGACTGTATTAAGTTTATTTTACACGCAAAAGTAGGAGATGAAAACCTTTTTTTCAAAGCTTGCTTTTTGCTAACCTTGAAACCTTGGCAGCATCCTAATTAGCAAGCATCAAATATTTGTTAAAACCCTAGATAAACATCAAATCTCGGTCGGTAGTCCACGAGCCACACTTTTTGTTACTCCCTTTGTCATCATTATATCGTTATCTTGCAGATTTATATAAATGAACATTACTTTTTACAATTTTTATTGCCATTTTTGTGCACCATTTATTTCATGTTGTATTTTATACAATGATTTTGAATAATTCATCAAATGTACGCAATGAAATTAGATTTATACCGTCCATTGAACAATATTGTCCAAATTTAACCAAATAAAGAAATAAATCCAAGCTAATCCCAGATTATGGACTTACTGCTTAGTAACAGAAAGCGAACAACTTTTTAGAAAATAAATAATACATTTAATTTTAATTTGAAATACCTTTTTATTTATACAAATTTTATTTATTTTGAGTAATATAAATGATTGCTTAATAAACTATTTCATTCCGGAATTTGGAAATTATATCGTTTCAATATTAGTTTTGATTTTCTCTGCGTCGTAATTCTTGTCTATATAAGTTTTAACTCAATTCCTCTTCCTTCTGCTAATTTAGTTCGCTACCTTGGGATGTATATCGACAAAAGACTAACGTGGAATCCGCACACTAAACTGAAAAGACTTGAACGCAACCGACGAAACAAATTACTACTGCGACTAATTGGCAGACAATCAAAGCTACGATTGGAACATAAAAGACTAATGTACAACAGCGTACTTAAACCGATCTGGACTTACGGACTTGAGCTGTGGGGTTCAGCCAAACTTTCCAATTCACAAAAGATCCAGTCCTTCCAATCAAAAATTCTCTGACAGATTACGAATTCTCCATTTTATATCTCTAACTCTACCCTCCATAACGATCTCAAAATATCATACGTAACTGACTGAATCTAAACCTAAATATAGAAAATTCTTTGACACTCTTCCACTCTGTACCAATTCTCTTGTTCTAAATCTCGCCTCCAAAACGATTCCAGATCGTCCTCCACTACGATTGAAACGCTGTTTGCCTCGTGACCAGCTTCAGTAGTGTAAGAAACTCCAGCGAGAGTGTTGCCGGTGGGTAGCTTCTCTCCTCAAGCTGATCCTGTCATGAAGTCTTCTTTTATCATATTCACTGATTACATTTTATCCTTTTTGTAGATTGTCAATAGCAAATAAATTTTTTAAAAAAAGTTTTGATTTTATTTTATGGAAGATAATTTTCAGGAGAATATTATTTCGATAGTGAACATATTTAGATTCAATCCCCTCGAACAAAATGGTAGATATATTTGATTAAGCACATTGGTTTAATATGCTATAATAAATAATCCAATATTTGACCTTTTCAGATATATTAATTAAGGAAGGCACATCTACTTCATGTTTGCTGAAAGGAATCTAAAACACTTGAATCTACACGGTTAAGTAGAGCAGCAATAATGCTTGCAAAAGCATGTCCCTTAACGAAGTATGCCACTAAAATTACAGTACTTTAACACAATGTAGCAAAAATAGATAAGTGCTTCTATCAAACTAGACAGGAGTTCTCCAACCATTTTGTCGTCCATTGACTTCTAAGAAGGTCCACGAAATCCCTTTTAAGAATATTAAAATTATCTTTTAACCCATAAAGGCATGAATTAAAATTAATTGTGTTACTGCTCTATCGAATTTCACCCTTTTAGATGCATTTTCATTTTCATTTTATTGGTTTCATATTTCCGTTTTCCCGAATTTCACCGCTCATTTACTCCAATTACTCATGGATTTCACCCGTAGGAGAAAGGACACAGATGCCATACATATATCCTTTCCTCTGTCCAACTTCTCAGCCTGATTAACTTCATGGCCCTCTAAACTGTTGGGTTGAAGGTTAAAACTAAATTTTCGCACGAATGGAACGCAATATTAGAGAATTTCAACGAACTGCCTTATTCTTCGTTTCAATGTAACCTCTCTTCATAGACGAAAGCTTTAACTTCGCGGAACCAAACTATTTCGTGCTATACCTATGGTGATAGTTGCGAGTGATAAGAACTGAGTTGTAGCCACATTTACCCAACACTAGAGTAACCATTACAAAAGCAATCTGCTTATTATTATTTCGCCTCAGTAAATATTTAAATATAGTTACACTTTGATAATTAAATTAGCTCAAAAGTCCAGTTTAAATAGATTTTCTCTGAACTAACCAACGCAGTGGGAACATTACCTTTTAGTTGCGTGCTGAATTATTGTAGAATATTATTTAAATTACATATAATCAGGTTTTTTGTTTTTATTTTTTTCCTACACTTTCATTTGGATAACTTGTAATTCTTTTCGCTACTATTTTTGATGGTTGGTGAAAAAGCAATCTTTATTCCATCGATTTTCACCAAATTACTGGACTATGTTTAGAATAACTTTCGTTCGGGTCATGAACTCGTTAAGACTAAAGCCCTTTATAGTGTAACCATGAAGCTTGGTCTATCTGAGATTGTGAACGTCATAACTTTCTCTTTCTTCTTAACGCATTTCTTATGAATGGATTAGCTTCCTCCAAAACGTCTTATGTAACAATTAACCATAGAACAATAGATTATAATATTTTAGCCAGTTAAGAGTGGAATTTATTTTTAAAAAACCCTCCCACAGTGTGCGGAATTAAAATCAGACAATGACATGTACGAGGGTCGTTTGAAAAGTCCGTGCAAAGTCAGAGAGATAGCACCACTGGCGCGTATCGAGGTTATGTTTAGTTAGTAGCATCTCTTGGAAGAACACACACCAAGTTTCAGCCAGATTGGTCTATTTCTTTGTGTATGGCATTCGTTTGAATCGAGGAAGTCGAGTGATTTTCAAAAAATGGACGAAAAAGAATTTCGTGTGTTGATTAAACACTACTTTATGAAAGGCAAAACGCCTCAGGAGACTAAAGAGAAGCTTGATAAACATTATGGTGACTCTGCACCTTCGATTAGAACAGTTTATAAGTGGTTTCAAAATTTTCGGAGTGGCCATATGGGGGCACAAGAGACGCTGAACGTTCTGGACGCCCTGTTGAGGTTTCTACTACAGAAATCATTGATAAAATCCATGATATGGTGATGGATGACAGAAGAGTGAAGGTGCGTGAGATTGCTAGTGCTGTGGGCATCTCGAATGAACGGGTACATAATATTTTGCATCAACATTTGGACATGACAAAGCTATCCGCAAGATGGGTGCCGCGATTGCTCACGCTTGACCAAAAACGAAATCGTGTGAAGTGTTGCAAGGACGGTTTGCAGCTGTTCCAGAAGAATCCGCAGGACTTTAAGCGTCGTTTCGTCACTGTGGATGAAACATGGATACATCACTACACTCCTGAGACCAAAGAACAATCTAAACAATGGGTTACCAAGGGGGAATCTGCGCCAAAAGAGGCGAAGACCGTTCCTTCGGCCGGAAAGATTATGGCGACTGTCTTTTGGGATTCGCAAGGAATAATCCTCATCGACTATCTGGAAAAGGGTAAAACTATTACAGGTGCATATTATTCATCGTTATTGGACCGTTTGAAAACCGAGCTGCAAGAAAAACGCCCAAGATTGGCCCACAAAAAAGTCCTTTTCCATCACGACAACGCACCAGCCCACACCTCAGCAGTTGTGGTCGCAAAATTAATGGAAATAGGGTTCCAACTCGTTTCACATCCCCCCTATTCTCCAGACTTGGCTCCCTCGGACTACTATTTGTTCCCCAATATGAAGAAATGGCTGGCGGGAAAAAGATTTTATTCAAACGAGGAGGTGATTGCAGAAACGAATGGCTATTTTTCAGACTTGGACAAATCCTATTATTCGGAAGGGATCAACAAACTAGAGCAGCGTTGGACGAAGTGTATAAGCCTAAAAGGAGACTATGTTGAAAAATTAAAAAGGTTTACCCCAAAAAATTAAGTAGTTTTTATTTTTGCACGGACTTTTCAAACGACCCTCGTATACACGTCAAAAGCAGGGCAAAACAACCATAAAAGTTTACAACGTCAAAATAGTCACTGCAAGCGACTTTTTCTGCAATTTCTGTGGCTTGAGATTACCAGAGCATTCTGTGCTCATTCAAAATCTTGCACCGCTTCACGTATGCATTTCTCTAGTTAACTAGAGTCGCAAGAGCTTTTGCAAGGAAGAAAAGAGCTATTTGAATTCTGTGCAAAATGAAATCATACTCGTACTGAGGTCCTGAACCTCTGTCTAAGGTAAAAACGGCATTGCACAAGGGTTGAGGGCTTCTATTTGACTATTTGTGTGCCTAATTCCCAATCTCTAAAGTGGAGACAAAACATGTACCAACCACTTATCATTTGGCTGACGGTAAGATAAAGGAAACATTCCACCAAATAATATTCTTATTGTATTTTATTAAAATTTCGAGTTTTTATAGTTAATGGCAATTTTAAATTTTTCACGAGTATACACGTCGAACGCGCTTAACTGGTTTTAAGGCCTACACACAATTATTACAGTAAAAATCAATTAAAGAGTTTTAGTCCATTTTTGTTTAAGTTTTTTCTCAAACATTGGAGCCATTCTTAAGAGAAATATAAACAAAAAAAAAGTGTTAGTTTAATAGAAAAAAAAAACCAACCGCTATTTAATTGTCGAGTTCTTATACCACCCATTTAAGTCATTACAAAAGCATTAATTAATTGAAAACTTTTTCATTATTCAAGAATCCAAACAATAATTCTCCAGAGCTGAAATAAAAAAGAAATGAATTCTCTAATAACTGAATTAAAGAGGTTTTATTGCCATTTTTTTTTTAAAAAAAAAAGTTTTGTAGTTGGTATCGATATTTTGGTGATATTTCTCGCTATAAATTTTCAAAAAATAGGAATTATTAGTGACACAGGTGTTCACCTGTTATAAAATTATTTGGCTGAAAATTATACGCTTTGTTAGTAAAGGTCATGTTAGCAGTGCAAAAAAGATACTAGTCACTTATTTCACTTAGTAGTTCGTACGCTCTTTTAATAATTTTTTTTTTTTTCAAAATTGCAAATCTACACGAGATTTCCCTCTATGAGGGAGTAGTACAACATTTGGATTTTAAAAAAAGAGAAAAATTATTAACATCTTGCAAACTAATGCAAGGAGTTAGCTTGCTAAATGGTTGTGACCGGCTAGTGGATAGAGACAGATCCCTTTCGGTTTTTCTCTTTCAGGGACGGAATCCTTACGAGCTATCACAGATGATATCCCTAACCAGCCCCAAACAGAAAAATACTCTTAAGGACGCCTCTGGTAGGATAACTCAATCGTGAGAAGAGGGAGAGACATGTAGACAATCACCCCAGGGCGAAAGGGAGCAAAATAAAATCCTCCCGTTTGCTAGAATTGTACAAAATAACTTTATTTAATAAAACAAACATTAACTTCAAATAATAGAAAATTTGTATAAATTAAACCAGAGAGATGGAAAATGAAAAGTTATACAACAATATAATTATGTTAACTACAATAAAGAACAAGAGAAAACTCTATACCAAATAATAATAATAAGATCCAAGTTAGGAAAGTAAAGTAATCGCCTATTTTTTCAGGCGGGGCTTAACGTCCAACTACCAATTAAGTGTCGCGGATGGAGGCGACTAGCAAACTTACTTTACTGTAAATTTCTTTTATTAACCATTAAATAAAATCCAAGGCCTTATGACCGGGAATCGAACCCAGTACCACAATGCATATTAGCTTTGCAGGTCTCGCCTCTTAACCACTCGGCTACCGTGGCGCCTGATACAAGTTAGTAACTTACAGGAGCGACAACGTTAATCAAGGCACTGGTCAGGCCGAACATACGACAAGGAATGAATCTCTTATTTTTAAAAAATGTTAGCGGTACACCGCATATCGCTCTTACAGTCCGAGGGTCACTCAAAATTTATTTTAATGCGACAGCTCCTGCCATCTATGACCATTTTTCGGTTACATGGTATAAATTGTCTTGAAGTGACTTTTTCCTGGATATTTCTTGCTTTGTCAGAAGATCTCGTAGCTAACGACGTTTTAATGAGATAACTGTGTGTTGCTGATGTAAACTGGTCGGTTAGTTCGTACGTCGGAGTATAAATGTTAGGTGTGTACTTTTCGTTACATTTCTTGTTTATCTTACAGGTTGACATTGTTCTTTTGTGAGACTAAGATGGATCTTTGCGAGTAAAAGTATTATTTCAACTTCCTGAATGTCCAGCAGTATGTCTGCCGAGCTTAGGAAGTCCAGGGTACTAATGAAATATAGTGCCAGTTCAAGCTTGCTTCTTCAGAATATTCGTCACCATTTTTTATAGAATGTGTTTGACAGGTAATTTAGTATTCCTCGATAATGACCGTCAGATTAGAATTCATTCTAGTCTAATTAGATTTTTTTTTAAATATTTTTAATTTTTAATTATTTATTCTATCATAAAAATAAAATAAAATAATTAGCCAAATTAGAGAAACCATCTTTGCGAGATATATGTACACAAGCCCAGGGCTAGAGTATAGCTCTTCGTTAAAGATTAGAGTTGAGATATAAAGATGGAAGTATTTTAATTGAGAATTATAGTTAGCGACTTGAGAGAGCTAACGGCTGTGCGGAGGGTACATGATAGCTGCAGAAGAGAAGAAGTGGACGTCACGGATTGTGCGGAGCAGTCTAAGAGTAGGGGGATGGCGCGCGGAGCAGTCTAATTCCGCAACGGCAGCCCCACTTTCACCACGACGGCTTTATTTGAAAGTCTTAAATTTCTGTTTGTTTGTAATTAGATTTGTAGTTTAATTAAGTCTCAGCGCCACACCGTGGCAGTGAGCAGAGGCCTGGGATGAAATCTGCTAATTAAAAGTCCTAGTTAATCCAACAGATTCACTCTTTTCCGACAAAAATAGGAGAACTACTGTTATCTTGGACGGTATTGTTTCTGCAGCCAACTTCAGATTAGTTTTCAATGGTGTCTACCATTTTCTTTCGCTTATTTTATTTTTAAGGTTTTCCAATCAAGGTGCGAGGAGAAAATTTTATAATTCTGCAATAACTAATTAAAAAAAAAATTATCGGCAAATCTAAGAAAATTAATTGTTCTTTCTGCAAATGAGGACTTACAATCTGGATTAGGATAGCAGAACCAAAAATGGCCTAACCTTTTCATCAGAGTCTTGGGTAAGGTGGCTAGTAAAGTTGGAAGCCAACAGTTAAAAAATAATAGCCATTATTAAATCACCGAAGAATAAGTTATCCGAAATTGTTGCTCAATAAATAATATGTAGCACTGTACTATGGTATTCAAATTTGAACAATTTATGTATTACATACAGTGTATCGTCTAGATCTGAGCTCTCATTACAAAACAAACATTTACTCTAGACATCACTAATCAAACTGATCTGGACTCGAGCAATGGGGTTTTAACCGAACGTTTAAATCTCAATTATATCCAATCCCTACAATCCAAAAAATCCTTCGTTCGTAGACGTCCTTTGTTATGTAACATATTCAATCCTACTATCCACAATGACCTGAATATTCCCTTCGTACCTGAAGTCAAGGAACTAAGTTATTTCAGATTCCACAGCATCCCCACCACTCATTCTATTCCTCTCTAGTTCGACGCCTTTAATCCTGAACTCTTCCTGATGATTGAAAAGCCAATGGTCTGGAGACATTCTCTCTAGTGGAAGTGTCTGAGAGTGAATCACTTATTACGTGTGGGTATTTTTTCACCACATGATGTTCATAGGTTTTAAAAAATGTACTGTGTAATCATTTAGTAGAACTAATAAAGCATCTGTTGAAGTTTGGAATAAAAGTAATCTCCTATTAATAGCCAAAGAATGGTGCAAAATGTTAAGCTGACTTCTCTCCGTCGTTGAATACGATGGTAAAGAGAGGAAGTAAAGAACATCACACCATACGAGTACATCTCTGGCTCCCTCCGCCTTTGAGCATTCAAAGGCGTTGTTTCGGATGCTGGGTACTTTGGGCAAGCGCCATTCTAGACCTTGAGCTAACTTCGAGTGGAAAGGAAAGAGTGTGAGGAGCTAATAACCCAGCAGTTAATGCGCCAAAAAAAAAATATATAATAATAATAATGACGTTTTGTAATGAGAGCTCAGATCTAGACGATACACTGTATGTAATACATAAATTGTTCAAATTTGAATACCATAGTACAGTGCTACATATTATTTATTGAGCAACAATTTCGGATAACTTATTCTTCGGTGATTTAATATTGGCTATTATTTTTTAACTGTTGGCTTCCAACTTTACTAGCCACCTTACCCAAGACTCTGATGAAAAGGTTAGGCCAATTTTGGTTTGGTTCTGCTATCCTAATCCAGACGTGAAGCCTTTAGTAAGAACCAGGCAAGGCGAGAATCTCCCGCGGCGGAATGTAGGTATAAATGAGTGTAAATATTGTACATATAGCTAGGCTTAGTATATTTTAAGGGGTGTAGGAATATTTATAAGAGTACTACACCCCACAGTTCAGAACTGATAGCTAGGATAGTTTAGGAAAGGATATAGATGCAAATAGCCTTTAGCTAGTAAATAAAATTGAGACAAGACGAATGAGTTGGGTAAGAAGAGGGTACCCGCACTCCCTCTTGTCGGCTGGACCGATAACCTATGAAGGGAAGTGTGGACCTAGGTCGGATTACCCGGGGCTCCGCCATGCCTCACTGGATGAGACATTGGTTGGACGCTAATCGGGTGGAGAGACATGTGCCATCCTAGTTCGAGAAAAGAACGCAGCTCTAGGGGCGCTAATGACCACAGTCGTCGATGCGTCGAAAAAAAAAAATAATAATAATAATAATAATAATTAGTCTTCAAACCACAAAATTGCCAGAAATAAATCTTCAATTGCGACCTTTACTTCTTGCTGGAATAACTGATTCCACTTCTCAGATATTGTAATTTTCAGATGATCTGTACGTCTACACGGTTAAACTAGCAAGGTAGAGAATCGCTTCGACCAATTAGATGAAATAGTCAGGAAAATAAACCATTTCTTGAATATTATTTTATTTCATCCACTAAATCCATATTATCCATTTTTAGCGAACAAAATACAATTTCCATACAGAATAATATAGCAATAGGAGGAATTTAATTTCTAGAAAATAACAAGGTGGCGTACATTACAGGGGGGGGTACTATTAGGCAGAAAATGGATTTGGAATTCGCAACATAATGAATAATTCAGAAAATATGGTTAGGTCTGCAGTGATTAATAATATTGTTGATTTTGTCCGCCGGAGCACCTGTTTATTGTTTCGGTTATTCTTCTACCATCAGAGATAATATAATCAATTTGGAGTAGAGAATTGAATTTCACTAATGTTTTAGTCTCACAATAGGATTGTTAACTCAGCTCAGGTTAACCTTTTCAGGTACCCAAAAAGGGAAGGAATTATAATGAATGAAAAAATAAACTGCCATCTTGTCCCCAGAGTGGGCGATAAGAGAGCCATCCTGAATAGATTAGAAACATATTCTACAGTTTTTTCCTCATTGTTTTAATGATAAGTATTTTAATTATGCTCTTTATCTAGTCACGAATTTAAGAAGTCTTGTCTCGACTAGCATATCTGTAGGGGGCAATACTAATCTTTGATTTGCATTTCATTTTCTTTTAATCTACGAAGCAATTCTGTGACAAAGCGAGCCACAATGGATCTTTCAGGAACGCAATAGATTTGGCTTGATTTAGCCAATAATTCTTCTTTTTACAATCTTTACTGGATGCAAGTCGCCGTTATTGGAACCTTAACACGTAAGATAGATTCTAATAGCAACACATAACAGCCATAGACTGCATCTTAGATCTTTACGTCAAAATTCCTACAAGGTTAATATTTCTTAAGAAACCAAAAGAATAATATTAATTATGTTACAAAAACAAAACTTCTTCCTCCGGTATAACTGGAGTAAGTACTCCTTTCTTAAGTTCTTTACCTTCGGATAATACTTAGACAAGTCGACTAACATGGAAACTCTCCTTGCACAGAACTAACTTCCTTCAAACAAAGTTTCTGTCAAGTTTGCTAGATTTCTTGACAAGCTCCATCTAAACTCTTATATCAGTACAAAAAGTCGACTTTGTAGCTCAGTGTTTACACCTTCTAACCTACAACTTTTTGGCATTTACCAATCGAATTACACTTCAATAAAAGTTTAGAAATTAAGTTTACTAAAAATCCTCCGCCTATGGCTACTCTAACTTCTAAACACTTCCGCCTCTTTGTAACTAGAATTGTGCACGTAGTGGAACTTGATGCTGTCTTCTAAGTTCCTAATTCATTATTACCATCATTCTTATGTTTTATACGCCTTCTCCTTACTCTACTAATAAATTGTACTCCATTGCAGAGAGAAAAAGAGTTGTATCAGTAAAAATATGCCACAAAGTGATACTGTCGCTCTTTGCTGGGTCTCAAATCATGATTTTGAGCGCATGGATCAGCCTCTTAGTCATTTCCCCTGGCGGTTAACAGTTTCAGGCAATTTCTATGTTCAACCTGCATACCATTGACTCCGTCCAGTACTTGTTCAGCACTGTGTACAATTTTTAAAATAAGAAACAGACAAGTATGATATCTCGATGGCAGAAGATTCAAACAAAAAGCTGAAAATTCGAAGTAGGCGTTCAGAAATTGTGTTTTTTTAAAAAAAAAAACCAATTAGGCAAACAGTGCAAGGGAAAGCCGCTTAAGGCTTACTAGGTATCTTTTTTTTACTTGTTTATTTTAGTTTTTTTTCTTGAATAATAAGTTAAAGGAGGGAAGGGATTAGCTATGAGGTTAGCATACTGGACTCCCACGCGGAGGTCCCGGGTTCGAATCCAGCTGCTGACCCTTAGATTTTCTCTTCCTAGGAGCTTCTTACAGCTCACTGTCCGGTGATAGACAGTGTTGTCTGTAACGAGAGAACACTGTCCGGAGGCCGGCAGTGCACTGAAAAAAGCTCCGGGCGCCAATAACCTAGGATGTTGACGCGCCTTAAATAATAATAATAAAAAAAATAAGTTAAAGATATTTAAATAAATTTATAATAATATCAACATGATGTAAACATCACTAATCGAGAGTCATTATTCTTTCTCTTTAGAAGAAGCAATAATTAATCACGTGAACTATTTGAGGAAGACCTGCCTTGTTTTATAGTACTGTAAGCACACTGGTGAAGACAGCAGAATACTTATTCAACTTCAAAATAAGCTGCACTATTCATTAACACAAAACTCATTGAGTAATGCATTCTGGGTAGAAAATTTTATTTTAAGATAGTACATATACAGGGTGTTCAGCATAAGACTACGGTAACTTCGGGAGGCGATTCTGGGCATCATTTGCAACAAAAAATTCCATATAAACTATGGCTCGATTCGGCTCCGTTTTGTAGATATTTTTAATTTTATGTTTTTTCAAGGTGTTACTACGTTTTAGCAAAAAGTTGTCTATATTTCTCAAACTATTAATGCTACAGCTATTTTAATAAGCTCATTAGAAAGAAGGTTAAATTTCCTTTTAAATAAGCTAATTTGTATTCCAAAATAATAATATCAAGTATTTTACTTTGTGGCCCAAACATAAAAAATAGCAAGTTTCTAATTTTTTCCAAAAACTTTGACTTCATTTTTCTCAAAAACATTTTATATGAAAAAACCGTGCACTATTCAGGAAAAACATCTACATACGATCACCTTTCGAACGGTATACAATAATTGGGGTTATGTTAAAAATTGATGCAGAAATATGTGATTAATTGCAAAAAAGTAGGCCTCAAAACAACGTCGGCATTATGAAAGGAATTCACCTTCCATAAGAATATAACTGATCAGAATCATCAAATCCAATGCGATTTTTTGCAAACGTGTAATTTAATAAGCGTTCGGTACACCCTATCAGGAAAACATAGATTCTAGAGAATATTCCCGCCTAGCTTCTCCACTAGGTACTCCAATCTACGAAACCGTAGATGTATAACATATCACGATATTCAATATTCGAATACGTTGGCATAATGATAGCAAAATGACAACTAAATATCTAATGAAAATGTAGACTTTAAACTATCTTTTCTGCTTGTATTTATTTGTTTTTATAAGCTGTATTAGGATAAAACATGTCAGTTTTTAACTTAGAGATTAGAACGATAAGTAAATTCTCGGTTTATTCATTAGCTCTTCACAACCTGTTAATTCCAAAAGTTTATTGAGTAGTTCAAGAAAATCTGTGATTTGTTCACATTATTTGGCATATTTCTTTAATTAACTAAAGAATAACACACAGATTTAAACTCGTTAAACGAAAATCCTTTCTTTTGAAATTGGTACCTAACACTCATTTAACATCATATTCATTTTTCTTCTTTTTATTTTATATAATTATTTATAATGTAAATTTTATATTTTTGAAAATAGTTCTTAAATTAATTAATTATTAAATTACACGTTTGCAAAAAATCGTACTGGGTTTGATGATTCTGATCAGTTATATTCTTATGGTAGGTGAATTCCTTTCATAATGCTGACGCTGTTTTGAGGCCTACTTTTTTGCAATTAATCACATATTTCTGCATCAATTTTTAACATAACCCCAATTATTGTATACCGTTCGAAAGGTGATTGTATGTAGATGTTTTTCCTGAATAGTGCACGGTTTTTTCATATAAAATGTTTTTGAGAAAAATGAAGTCAAAGTTTTTGGAAAAAATTAGAAACTTGCTATTTCTTATGTTTGGGCCACAAAGTAAAATACTTAATATTATTATTTTGGAATACAAATTAGCTTATTTAAAAGGAAATTTAACCTTCTTTCTAATGAGCTTATTAAAATAGCTGTAGCATTAATAGTTTGAGAAATATAGACAACTTTTTGCTAAGAAGTAGTAACATCTTGAAAAAACATAAAATTAAAAATATCTGTAAAACGGAGCCGAATCGAGCCATAGTTTATATGAAATTTTTTGTTGCAAATGATGCCCAGAATCGCCTCCCGAAGTTACCGTAGTCTTATGCTGAACACCCTGTATAATCATTTTCTTAAAGCATTCCAAATGGTTTTTATCGATTGATACTAATACTTCAACGTTTCCCTAAGCAGTGGGAAATATTTGAGGAAAACTTTCATACAATTAATTTTCCTGCTTGAAAAACTTTCCAAAGTGAATGAAGTGGAACAATGAACAGAAATAGGTGATAATGAGCCCCAATTACCCGTAACGATTTGCTAAAAAAAAACTGCATAATAGTTGCTAGCACCAAACTTTCTGTCATCTGAATAACTAAGACCTTCAATTACTGGCTAATTATTTACAAGAGGAACTTCGCAAACGTGGCCCGCTTGCCAATTACAAGAAAATTGAGAAAAACAATGTGTGATTTCATCGAAGAGGGATTTTCTTGGTTTAAAATCTCACATTGAAGATAATGAGGTTAATGCTAATGAATCTGTTAATACGCTCTCCATAGCGTGTTGGCTTCAGTGATTACCCCATTTAGTGTTGCTTGCCATCGACGGTATTCTGGTTTTTAATTGTTAGAGTAAAAATGAGATTAAAGGTGAAACTAGTGAGGTTAAGTGTTAAAAGTGTTTGGAGATGATGTCTCTATCTGAATTGATAACTTCGCAAGGAGGTTGTTACGACGCAACACAGTAAATCCACTTTTCATAGACTATAGCAGCGTTTCCCAAACTTTTTTGACCGCGGCCCGGTACGAGATTTTAAATTTTTTCGCGCCCCACCTTATAAAAAAAACATTTATTTACAAAACAAATTTTATTTTTTAATAAAAATCAAAATTCAAGTTATTTGTTTCATTACTTCATACACAAAAATTGCAAAATAATTATATAACAAAAACATAAGTAATTAAAGACAATCCATTATCTTCATTTAAAACTTAAAGTAAATTTTGTTTTACATATTTTGACCTTAGTGCGAAGGATGATGTTTTTCATCACATAGTAATTTCAAATTAGGACTTAATGATGTTAATTTGTTGTTTTGATACACGTGACTTTACGGCGCATGTACCGGAGAAGGCACTGAATGACGAATCGAAATCAGCCAATCAGAGCATCCGAATTTAAACGGTTCGGAAGGAAACGATGGTAAAGGATTGCCAACTGCAGTACTTGAAAAAGTTTCGAAAAATATTAAATTTAGAGTAAAATGTTATAGATTTTTTGTGTTTTTACAATTTTTGCGACCCGGTGCCGGGTCGCGCCCCACACTTTGGGAAACGCTGGACTATAGTATGTCGGTTAGTCTGACACGTTACGTAGATAAGAGGAAGTGAAGTGCCACTGTAAAGTAAAGTAATCGCCTATTTTTTCAGGAGGAGCTTAACGTCCAACTACCAATTAGGTGTCGAGGACGGAGGCGACTAGCAAACATACTTAACTGTAAATTTCTTTTATTACCCATTAAATAAAATCCAAGGCCTAGGAGACCGGGAATCGAACCAAGTACCCCAATACATATTAGCTTTACAGGACTCGCTTCTAACCGCTCGGCTACCGTGGCGCCTTGAAGTGCCACTGTTTAGCTTCTAAGGAAGAGAATGAGCGAAGCTTTAATTTAAAAAAGGAAGTTGCATTGTGCACAATTGTGCTTTTACTGCAGTAAATGCTTGCACTTAGTCTGTAAATATGTTCGTTTCAGCGCCTGCCTATATATAAAGAATCATCAAAAGCAAAGGCATCATATCGACGCTGCTATACTAGCAGAAAAACTTACTAACGTTAGAGAAAGCACGGCCATATTGAATTCTCTACTTTACGTTTAAAGAATTTAGAGCAGGCAAATTTATAGCAAATGTTTTGGAATTACTTTATTCATTTGCAAATTAGATTGGGCAAAATGAAAAATTTATAAATTACACCATTAAAAAAGAATGCTAATAAAAAATATGTATATTTTTATAAAGTGAGAAGTACAAGGTACGGAGTGTTTAAAAGAACATATTTAAATGGCATTCCTTAACAGAAGTTTCGTGTTCGTTGCAATCACGATAAGCCTAGGATTGATAAATATTAGGCTAATTAGTGATGGAATTTAAAAACAGCCACCGTTATTTGTCAACTTATTATAATTCTTTTTTTTTCTATTTTCATTATTCTGTTAGCTTTAAAAAGAAAAAAGAAAATGCTAATTTGAAAAGTTGATTAAATTAGATTTTCCAGCGTAAGAAATGTCTACGCTTTAGTGGCTAGCACGTAATCAGGAAACTGCCAGGGGTCCTTAAATGACCAGAGCTAAACTACCTCCAGTCTATACAATCTGCGTAAGTGGTTTTGAAAGTATAATAGATTTGCATAAAACGTTTTAAATGAGGGCAATTAGAGACAGTATTTCTTCTTCGTGACTGTTAAATATTGATTATTGTGGATTCGTATTTGCAAGGATTCGGTCATTAAGTCAACTATAATATTTTTTGCCTAAGTTTCGACAAATTCAATTTATTAGCCTTCATCAGGTCGTTATTGTGTGAGGTGCTTCTACTTTACTAATGGTAAAGTATTCGCTCTAATCTATTTGAACCAATTTCTATTCTTCCGGCAGATTAAGCACGGTATTTCTTGGAATATACCGCGACAAATGCCTCACTTGGATCCACAACTTGTCCGACAGTCTTCATTCTCTCCTCGCAGGAGTTCCTCAAGAGAGTATCCTCGATCCCTTTTTCTAAACCAACAGACAGCTGATTTTTCTCTCCATCCCAATACACAATTTATTTGTAGGCTGAAAATAAGGCTCCACATAACCATAACTTAGATTCTGTAATCATCCAAATATTCGATCAGTCTCCAGTGCCATATTCATCGTTGAACGCAAATCTCGCTACATAAACGTGAACTTCAATTCTAAAGGACTCCCACAAACCTATATTTACCAAATTTCTACCCATTTAGTAAATAAAGCGCGATCTCTAGACTCAAACTCAGAAAATGCCTCATCTATAACCCTCACAAGAGGAACTAAACTTAGGCTACCGAATTACCAAAAGATTACTCGAAAAATGATCCAAATGATCCAATTCTGAATAAAAAGGCTCCTATCCTTCTTTCCCATTTCTTCTTCCCCTAGCATTGACATAAGAACTGTACGGTAGCAGTTTTAAGGGATAGGCATTGTTTGAGGAAGTTCTTTAAAATTGAGGTAAAAGATTATGTAGCGAGATTTGCGTTCAATGATGAAAGAAGGATAGGGAGCTTGTTTTTATTCGGAAGATCAATTTGGATCATTTTTCGTAGTCTATTGATCATTAGGCATCGTAAGTTTAGTTCTTGTTGGGAGGGTTATAATATAGGGAACGGATTCGTATGTATTTACATATTTTTTTCTAGGCAATTTACAGACGTTTTTCAACTAGAAGTATTCATACTGACACTTTTTAAGCCGTTTGAGTCTACTTTTATTTCACATATTTCCACATATTTGGATGTTATCGCATATTTATACATATTTGATTAAAATAAATAAATATTTCTACATATTTAATCAAAATATGTACATATTTTTTCATATTTTTCATTTTGGGCATATTTTCATAATTGGGAGGTGGTTGACAGGAACTGTGAACCACAGACTGTAGGGCTGTGAATCACAGTGGGTACAATGGTTATTGTAATTTACACAGAATGCTGCTAAACAGTGACGGGCACTTGTTAGTTCTTTGAAGTAACCACTGACGTTGAGGGCAGGTATATTGCCAATGCAGTTATTGGAAAACTTGACAGTGATGCTGATGTGGATTCAAAGCCATTCCTTTTGAACTGTGAGGTTCTCGAAAAATGCAATCATTCCACCATTTCACGATTCTTCGATACCTCAATGCATATCCTATGGCCCAGTGGAGTTTTGAACGAAAAAGTTCTTTTGTTTCTCTCTGATGCTGCCCCCAACATGGTCAAGGCTGGGCAATCTATTCAGGTATTTTATCCTAAGATAATTCATGTGACGTGTATTGCTCATGCCTTGCATCGAGTAGCAGAAACTGTCCGATCTTTATTCAGTGACGTAGATTCCTTAATCTCCTCGGTTAAAAAAGTGTTCTTAAAAGCACCAAGTCGCATTAAAATGCTAAAAGATCTCTATCCAGACTTGTGCCTTCCACCAGAACCAATATTGACAAGATGGGGTACTTGGCTGGAAGCAGCTCAGTATTACTATGAAAACTACAATAAAATCAAGAATGTCCTTTCACATCTCGAAGACGAAGCAGTAGCGATAAATACAGCCAAGTCTTTATTCGAGAAACCTAATTTAAGGAACGACCTTGCATTCATTTCTGACAATTGCGTATTTCTTGCACAAGCCATTACCCAACTTGAGTCCCAAAATGTTCGACTGACAGAAAACGTGTCCAACGTTAAAAAAGTCATCGAAAAGGTGGAAGGAATACCTGGGAGTAAGGGAGATCTGATCAGATCAAAATTGGTAGAAGTACTGAGCAAGAACAAAGGGTGGGAGACCATCTGCCAGATTTCTGATATTATCAGTGGAACAGAAGTCACCTCAGAACATCGTGTACCCTTTACAACCAACGAGATAACTTCTTTCAGCAAGGCACCTATAACATCTGTAGATGTTGAACGATCTTTTAGTCGTTACAAGTCCATTTTACGCCCAGATCGTCGTCACTTTACGTTCCAACATTTGAAATTTCATGTGGTTGCAAACAATTTCGAAGAGTGAAGTTTTCAAAATTGAAAATTTAACACATCTTTTTATAAATAGTAAAAATGTTCTTTGTTGTATAAATCATTATAACTTGTAAAAACAAATTATTTTGTTCCTAATAAATTATTATAAATTGTAAAAATGTTCTTTTCTTGTATAAATAATTATAACTTGTCCCCCCCCAAAAAAAAAATCCATTTTCATAAAAAAAAATGTCCATTTTACTTAAATATTCCAGAAAATATTTTAAGAAAATCACATATTTTCCACATAATTGACGAAAATAAATGCATATTTTAATAAAATATTTGGCATTTTTAAATACATAAAAATCCGTTCCTTAGTTATAAAGCACACAAGGACTAGAACTGTAAGGAACAGTTAAGCGCTTCAATCTCATCCTTATCTCTCTAATCTCCGCAGTTTTGTTAAAGCGACTCTTTCATGTTAACAACCAGTCTTACTACTGACTCATACTGACTTAAAAATCCCGTTTTATTTATTTTTTCGTGGCCAAACCCCTTTATCTTCTGCACAAAAATTTCATTTCAAACTATCCCTACGCTTCAACCCGTTCAGACGTAATCTGCCCTAAACATTCCGGGAATCCTTAACCATGCTAAATCGTCGATGGCCCAGTGATCACCTGTTCGCATGATAGAAATGGGCATCCTTCGAATTCATTTGATTGGTATCTTCAGTTGTCAACAACCTAGATGGCATTCACACTAATCTTTCAAGTCATTTTGATGAATGAATTTACTCTCAAAATTTCATTTACATTTTTTAAGCGATCGTAAATTAAATAAAGAGAATAAATTATATAAATGTATAATTAGTTTGTAATATCTAGTGAGTTGTGCCATACAACATTAAATACTTAATTTTGAATAATAAATTATGTAATACTGGAGACTCTAAAGGGATTTCGTAAGGTATAGTATGTAAGCTCTTCATTGGAGAAAGGTAATTTAAAAAATCTTCTTCTTCAATATCAGGGGATCCTCCAAGATTGAAGAGAAGATGGCCTCGCTGTCTACTGTCATAAGTGCATACATATGTCCAAGATAATGGAGTGACACTACTGGATGCCATCACCACTCGTGTAACCTGATATTGCTTTATCATGTACCTCATTTAGCTTGTTGCAGTTGAAAATTTCAATATTAGATTAAAAAAATAAATAAAAAATAAAAAGGACGTATTTAGAAATGATTTGAAATGATTATTTATATGAAATACAATCATTATTTTCTATGAATAAACTTTATAGCCATTAAACTGACTATTCCGCTAAAAACACGTATTTTTATAGCTGAGGGTTGGATTTTGTTCAGTCTAAAGTGTGATATGGCACCCAGAACTTAACTCCTTTAAGAGCGTAAATACTCCTAAATATTTACATTTGCTTTTTTCGGGAGCTTTGCTCCCTTTATCTTCAAAAACTGATTCTTTTCGCTTAGTATAGCTCTATTACACGACTTAAAATTTTGGCAGCATCACCACCTTTAAATTGATATACTTTTCATTTATCTTAATATTCCAATCTTTTTAATACACTCAACAGCAAAAAAAACCGGACACTCAGATTTGGTCTCATAATTTTGTTAAACACGCTAATCTTTTTAATTTATGGTAAGAATTGGTTTATTTATAAGTTATTTACACAAAATCTGCCACAAATGACTAATTTTTATTAATTATTAAAACAATATTATAAAATAAAGAAAAAATAAGAAATTAACACTTTTTTTTAAAACTTTATTCTTCATTTTTATCAGGTTTTCTGACAAGGGATGTTCTTCTAATAGCGGGTATTTCTCCCTCTTCTACGGCGAAGGGCCCTAATCCTGTCAGGCATAGAAGAAATTAAATTTTGGACGTACTCCACCGGCAGAGCATCCCATTCTTCACGAAGCAATTTGGAGCTGATTTAAGTCACTAGGAGGAGGATGACGATGTCTAACACGCCTTCCTAAATTATCTCATAAATGTTCTATGGGATTCATATCGGGAGTTCGCGCAGGCCAGTCCAGAACTGTGATTCCCACTTGCTCCAAGTATTCGGTAACAATTCTGGCGGTATGTGGGCGAGCATTATCCTGCATCAAAATGAATTGGTCACCAATAAATGGAGCCAACAGGATCATAGCCTCTAGGAGCACTTCCTCAATGTACCTCCGAGCAGTTAGAGCCCCCATTATCAATGAAAATCAGTTCTGTACGGGCGTGGAAATTGATTCCACTCCAAACCATAACTGATCTCCTTTCGAAAGGTCGTGACTCGCGAAGAGTACATTGAGCAAATCGCTCCCCTGATCGTCTCCACACTCTGTCTCGATCGTCTGAGTGGTATAGACCAAAGCGAGACTGATCTGTGAATTAAACTGTTCCCCATTGCTCTACAGTCCAATGAAAATGCTTGTCGGCAAATAATCGCCTTTCTCTACGATGCCTTTCCAGGAGTTGGGGCCCTGTCGCGGGGCACCTTGCTTCAAGTCCACGCTCCCTAAGTCTCCGCCATACTGTGTCCGAGCTAACACGCGTATTTCGCGCCAATTGAAGCCTGTCCCGAACCTCAGGAGCAGTTAAATGGCGGTCTCTCAATACTGCGAGCGTAATGAATCGATCGTCAACTTCAGTTGTGGCCCTTGGTTGGTCACTGCCAGCCCTCCGTTCATAACTGCCAGTCTTCCGGAAACGCCGGAGTGGATCATTAATGGCGAACTTCACTATTCCAAGCGTTTCTGCGATGGATCGGACGCTCCGGCCTTCTCTTGCCAAGGCATCAGCTCAGGCTGTCTACATTCGAAAGAACCATTATTCTAGACCAAAATAAAAAAATCTATTAATGACAGAAAGGCGCGGTTAATAAATTAAAGATCTGCTTACAGTTTAGAAGAGTTCCGTCAGGTAAAGCAGCCACAAGACAAATAAGCCACATCTGAGTCTTATCTCATGCCCTACTAATCCTGAAGGGATTAGTTCAATGGACTTAGACCCTTCCTTCACTGTAATAACCAGATTACCCACAAAAACAAACACATCACTGATAATCAGCTTTTAATAAAAAAAATATTAAGTGTCCGTTTTTTTTTTTGCTGTTGAGTGTATAAGCAAATTGAAAGGCACAATTTAAAAAAATTTAAAACAGAATAATTACTCTTAATAAAGTTTTAACAGCAACGAATACTCATGTACCCATTAGAAAATACAATTGCGCTTAAAACAAAACACTATAAATTTGCTATCAATATCTGTATTAATTCATGAACAAAACAGCAGAAGTTGTTTTTTTTTTGCGTTTATTTATGCTACAATCAACGCGTCAGCGCTATAAGTAACAATGATAACAGAGTAACAAATGATAAGGTAACGAGTGGAGATGTTACCCAGTGGTAACACTCCAAAACATTAGACGGTTAGTCACTCTCTTCACTTGAGAGGAGATCACGAGGCCACTATCTTTTAAGACGTCTTGTTGGGTTATCAGGAAGAGTACTAGAAGAAAGATTTCGAGCTAGAGGATTTATATGAGATTGCAGGCTGAAGTGGAGAGTTTTCTGTATCGTTTTTTTATCAACTTCGGTGATAAAAGGAATGTTAAGGTCAGTTTGTATATTCAGGTTGGAGATATAAAATGGAGCCTGTACAATAGTTCGAAGTATTTTAGATTGTAGCGATTGAATCCTTTATAGATTGGATCGTTTGGTTGAACCCCACAACTATCGTCTAAGAGCCTTTTAAGTAGTCGATAGCGTCTGTTTAGTTCTGTTCTTTTAAGTCTAGTGACGGGGTTTACAAGGAAGTCTTCAGTCTAAGTAAAGGCCAAGGTAGCAGGCAATGTTCAGTACTGGTAGAGATTTCAGGTTATAGAAGACTGGAGCAAGAGTAATGCGACGAAGAGTGATGGTGATGTTTTGCGACTTAGTTTCATTAAGCTTTATGGCCCATTTCTTGAACCATTACTCTTATTACCCACAGCCTCCTCAAACGTCTGTTCTTAAGGAAGTTATTGTTTAAAATCAAATAATTATACACAAAAATTAAAATACAAAATAAGAAAGAAAATATTGGATGAATTAATTTCCGCAGATAAAGAAAAAGAGAAAGCACTTGTTAGAGTATTGTAAGTTAAGCAAATGACATTCATTGAAATGAATGCTACGTTAACGCAAAATAGTTTGTGGAGCAGATTGAAGCAAACGATAGAAATAAAACTCTTTTTAGAAGAATGGAAAGAATGATTGCGGTGTTAAACTATTATCTAAAAAAGAGTGAGGTAACATCACTTGGACGAACCAGTGCTGACAGGTGGAGGGTTAAAAAAAGACAGAGGTAGAAGATAGTAAATTCCCTTCCTCTCTTTGTCGTAAACTCTTTTCTGAAATAAGAGAGAATCTTTCCTCTGCAATTGCTATTGAATAATTCATACTTTATTGTTGGACACAGAGGTCTCAATCAATAACGGAGTTGTCGGAGTCCACTTCAAATAATATCTTTGCAATTTAACTTACACGTTCAGTTACGACTATACCATCTCCTCAATCAAAACTAAACTAAAATCTTTGTCACCTTAAAAGAACTCCAGATTAAATATTTCTCTCTTTCCGCCTTCTACCGTTTATTATTTCTACACTTTTTGAATTATTTATTTAAGACTTAAACCTGTCCAGTTTTTATTTTTCGATGATAATATATACAATTACACTTATGTTTTGTCTCGCAACACAATCTTCAGAAACCATACTTCCATAATCACCATATGTATCGTATTTCTGTCCAATTAACAAATATTAATTATACAGGGTGATACATTTTTTTTTTTTTTTTAATATCATTTTATTGAAATTTACCACTGTACAGGGTACAAGGTACAATAAGTAAATGTGATGAATGTTATAAATAGCGTGGCAGACGTGAATGACGGTCATCTAGTGATGGCCGCCATTAATCACCCAGTTAGTCAAGGGGCTAACGGCGCCTCAGCCGTCTTCGAGAATTGGAGGGTAGCGTAGTTGAAAGATAAGTTTGCAGCTAAAGGGTTGGGATGAAATGAGAGTTTTTGATGAAAATTGTTATATCGAATTTTGGCAAGTTCGGAGATGAGTGGAATTTGGAGATCTGTATGGATTGTGTGGTTACTAACATAGAATGGAGCGTCTACTATGCGGCGGAGTATTTTGGATTGGATTTTTTAGCTGTTCCGTAAAGTTCGAGTACGTAAGTCCATATTGGTGTGAGAAGAACTGTATAGAGTCGTCGTTTGTTCTGTAGTGAGAGTTTTGAGCGTTTGTCAAGTAGTCTGGCTAGATGTTTGTATCGTTTGTTTAGTTCGGTACGTTTATGGCTCCATTTAAAACGCACAATCGCTAATAACCTTTTTAGGAATGCGGAATTCTGGTAAAACTCACGAAGTAAACTATATGTTTGTTTTTTTGACTAGTTTTCAAATTTTCCACCCTCGGGGTGTATCGGTACTGTAACTTCATTTTTGACGGAGTTACGAGCAAAAACCTGATCGAGGTTTCATAATGACCACTGGTTTTGTCAATAATTATGAAAACTACACAAAAAAAAAACTGTGACAAATGAAGTTAACCCCGTTTCGATATCCCTAATATTTGTCGAGATATTTAAGATCAAAGTTACAATTTTATCTATTCGTGATCGGTTTTCAATATTAATTTTTAACCAGAAATACACGTCTTGGGAGGTCCTCTGACCGCAAAAAAAGGTTATTTGTGACGCAAAGAACAAAAATAATAATAATAATAAAAAAGGGGAAGGGATTAGCTATGCGGTTAGCATACTGGACTCCCACGCGGAGGTCCCAGGTTCGAGTCCAGCAGCTGACCCTTAGATTTTCTCTTCCTAGGAGCTTCTTACAGCTCACTGTCCGGTGATGGACAGTGTTGTCTGTAACGAGAGAACACTGTCCGGAGGCCGGCAGTGCACTGGAAAAAGCTGCGGGCGCCATTAACCTTAGATGTTGACGCGCCCTAAATCATAAAAATAAAATAAAATAAAATAAATAAATAAATAATTGAAGATTTTAAAAAATGCAGTGTAATGGTTAAGGGTGAGTCAGGATAAATTTGTTTTATCATCAAATAAAAGCAACCATCACATCATGTTAATGTACCTCGTATGCAAGACTTCTTGACCTGTGATTAGGGTAAGAAAATCTTGCCAGTGAGTGGCGGGTCTTGGTCTAGTTGTCACTTATTTCCCTTCAGTTCTTTTTACGTTTTGACCTACAGGCAATCTTCAAAAGCTAATACTTGTACCTTACTTACCCCTAAAACAGTACTGCCCAGGTATATTCTTGGATATTTCTCAAGATTTAGACCGGGTGTGATAAGAGGGTCTGCTCTATAAGCTCAAAAGCATCCTTTTTTTGCCCGTTTCCTTATTCTCAAATTCTACCTCTCCGAACAATTTCATGGATCCTCTTTTTATACTTACCTGCACCACCTGTCTACTCAGGGATACCTCAGAGAAGCAAACTTGTTCCCTTACTTTGCAATGCTTATCAGAACTGAACTGCCAACCAATCCTAATACAATCTTCTTCACCTATCGCAGTACAGTTGTAACATACATCTCCTTCTCATGAATCTTGGAACATCAAGGCAAACGAACTGAAATTCTAATACATTGTGTTCACCCTAAACCAAAAATCTTTCCCACCTCTATGACTCAACAATATTCCTGTGCCTATTGTGAATCAAGAAAAAATACATAGGTCTTTATCTAGACAAAGGAACAAAATGAAAAACCCTATACTAGAGGTCATCTGAGATTATTAGAGGTCATTAGATAATATTAAAAATCATTTTGGAGAAAATAACCTACCCATTAAGTAAGGAGGTACTTTCCATTCGAGAAATTTAGTTTGCTAAGTTATCTCCATTGGTTAATTCCTTTGTTTTGGAGATTTGAAGTTTTAATTTCCTACTTTTGTTTATTTTATGAGATATTATTTAAACAATCACTGAATCAATGAACACTTTTTCTGACTCGAGGGCATCATAAAGGTTACTTCTAGAGAGAAAAAATCAGCGTGATTAAAACTTTTGTAAGGGAAACTAAAAGAGCAATGTTTTTTTGCCTATTGTGCTCGAAGTGTCCCAACAGTTCGGAGCAGAAGAAAGGGGCTGGATCTACCAAAGAAGAACGATATTGAATAAAAATTACTCATTCAAATCAGCTTAAAGTTAAATCTGAATTAACTTCTATTCTATTCGATAAAAATCTATTCATCGAGTTATAAAATCTTTTTTCTTTTTTTTATTGGAAATATTCAAAAAAAAAAGGGTTGTAACATCTTGAAAATTCTTCTTATTTTGCGTGTTTCCAACTGTAAAATGGCATTAGTTGTAAAAAGAAGGTAAAATCCGGCTTTTTGCACTGAAAGTAGGGAAAAGTTTGTACGACTCAATACCTGGCTAGCTTCGATCTTATTGAAAGTATTTCCTTAAATTGAAAGCACTGCAATAGTTTTTGAAAAAAATACTTATCCCTTTAATTTAGTTGAATTCGACCACCGCGTGAGATCCCAGAGCGCTCCCAATGCGGGACTTCCTGAACACATTTTCTTATACACCCTTATATATGATTTTTTAATTTTTTTTTATTCAAAAAGAATTACAATCTATATTGTCACCTTCAAAATAACTTCCTTCTGAAGCCACACAACGCTGGAGACGTTTCTTCCACTCCTGAATCATCCAAGGACTCAAGTCAAGCGAATAAGGAGGCTGAGGAGCCACAGTAATGTTTTTACTGGCCAAAAACTCGTTTATTGAAACATCAAGAACAAGTGGGTGTTACATCACGATAATGCTCCTTGTCACACAACAATTTCAATAAACGAGTTTTTGGCCAGTAAAAACATTCCTGTGACTCCTCAGCCTCCTTATTCGCCTGACTTGAGTCCTTGTGACTTTTTTTCTCCTCCCGAAGTTGAAAAATCACCTCAAGGGAACTCAAACATTCAAACGGCTGTAACCGACCAGCTGAAGCCTATTCCAGTATCGGAGTTCGAGCACTGCTATGAGGAGTGGAAGAAACGCCTCCAGCGCTGTATGGCTTCAGAAGGAAGTTATTTTGAAGGTGACTATATAGAATTGTAATTCTTTTTGAATAAAATTTTTTTAAAAAAATCAGTCTCATTACTTAATTTACTGACCTCGTATATTACAACTGAAATTATTGACGCCCGGAGCTTTTACTAGTGCACTGCCGATCTCTGGGCATTGCTCTTTCCATGCATTAAACAGTGTCAGTGAGCGTTAAGAAGCTCTTTTTTTAAAAAAAATTGTAAGGTCCTGTAGCTGGATTCGATACCTTTTAATCCATTACGCAGACCACTGAAGTAATCTCTTCCATAGCTTTTATCCCAAGTTCCATTTAATTTCTGAACATTAAAGTAAGTCATTAACAGTTAAGAGGAATGGATTAGCTTAGTGATTAGGGCAATGGATTTTGACGCTGAGATCTCTTGTTTAAATCCAACTAGCGGCCCTTATATTTTCTCTTCTTAGGGTGCGTTTACAACGGAGCTGTGACCATAGATGATAGCAGAGATGATAACTGATAGAGTAAAATATAATCGCTGATTAGTGTGCTCAAGGAGTAAGCAGTAGTATATTGCAAAATAAATAAATACATCCCTTTATACTCACATAAGGTGGGTGTTTGTATTATGCGAATATGAAGATCAGGAGTGTAGAGGATAGATGAAGGATTATTCTGGTTCAAGAAAGATCACCTGAGGGGTTTTTCCTTTAAAAGGTAACTGTTCAAGTAACTACAGATCCTGATTCTCTCCACAATCATACAACACACCACAAATACTTACATATATAGTTTGGCGTCCTATCACTCTTACATTATTCAAACAGAAGAACGAACATTTGACAAAGAACATTTGTTATTGTCAAACGTTTGGAATATATTCAAATAAAAACAGAAGTAAGTAAGGAGAACATTTCCTTCGCAAATCTATAAGCGACATAATAGAATATAAATAGTACACTTTATTATCACCCAAAACGCTCTAAATCTTCACTCATTCACCGTCAAAAATTAAAATTATTAATTATTATACAGAAAATTATTAAATTGTCGTTACATGTTAACATTGTTTTCCATAGTGATTGATTAAGTGATGCATATTATTATAGGCAAACTTTACGTTTAACTAACAACCAGGTGTAGTGGTCGAACCGGTTAGCCAATATTTGATCAACCAAAACGACAATTTTAAAATATCTATTTTCCTGCTTTTTATTTTTTTTGTTTTGTTTTTAAATATTTCCGAAAATGCACCAAAAAAAAAATGGATTCCTTCTAATTTTTGAAGGAATATATGAAATTTGAAGAAAAAGTTTCATTTGTAATATTGATAACAGTGACAAGAGTAAGGGTACGTTTACAACGGAGCTGTGAGTATAGATGATAGCAGAGATGATAGCTGATAGAGTAAAATATAATCGCTGATTAGTGGGCACAACGGAGCTGTGATACATGCAACGTGTCGAGTAGTGAAGAAGAGTTTTTATGTTCAGCAGCAACAAAATGGTATATTTTAAAGAAAAAACGCTATAGAAAATATCATGTACATCCCATAAATAAAAAACGAAGTACTTTGGGCGAATTTCACTATTTATATAAGGAACTTAGAAATTATCCGGATCGTTTTTTTGAATATGTGAAGATGGGTCCACCCACATTCGACTACATTTTAGAAAAAATAAGGTCAAAATTAAGAAAACATTGGAAAAATTGTCATGGAAATCCTATAACCACAGAAGAAAAACTAGTGATTACTCTTAGGTAAGTAATGATTTTATTGAGAAAAAAAAACAAATAAATACACATGAAAATAAATGTAAGCACGATTTAAAAAACAAAATATTGTTTAAAAGTAAATAATAAAATAATAACCAAAAATAATGAGTAAAGACAGCACTAAATAATTTTTCTACGTCCATTTTGAAGCTCCGATACTGGAGTTCAGCTAGCAGAAAAATGAAAAATTCAATTCTATCATCTATGCTCGTTTATAGCAGCGAGTATGAGACACTAGTCGCAGCTTCGTTGTGCACGCTCACATAAGAATGTACTAGGTTATTCTATAAGCGCTGATGCATCACTGCTATCATCTATGCTCACAGCTCCGTTGTAAACGTACCCTTAGTAGTCACTTCCAGTTTCAGTGGTGGAGAACGTTGGTTGCAACGAGAGAACACAGTGCGGAGGCCAGCAGTGGCTGAAGAAAACTCTAAGGTCGCCAATTACCTCTTTAGAAAATTATTCATTCTGAAGTATGAACGTTATAAGTATAACCTTTGTACCGATTATAAAAGCTTACTTTACTTGCAATGTAAATTTTATCATGTTAGATGTTAGAACGATCTTTGGAATATTTTTCGAATTGAATATCGAGCTGTTTTCAACAATATGTCTATTTTCATTTTTGAACCGATACGCCTGTCCGTCATTGTTTAGTTACTTTACATTGTGTAAAGCCCGCCTGAAAAAAATAAGCATTACTTTTACTAAAGCGTCGAGACTTATAAAATGAAAATCTACCTAAAATTTAAATCAAATTACGCTTCATTCACGAAAATCGGTTGACGCTTGATTTTCCATTATTACAAAGGTCAATAAAGATTTCGCATTTAACGTGATAGTTTGATCAAAGCGCATTTCTACTCTCCAAGGAGGCTGATGTTGGCCATAACATTTTGAATACCATTAACTAATTAACAGCATTAAAGTGGTTTTTTTTTTTTAATGTGCAAGAGGCTGCATAAAGCGCTTCTTTTTTTTATCAAAGCTGCGTTTTCATGCTGAAATGCAGATTGCAATTAACATATTACTAATTTAAAAAAAAGCAATTTCTTTGAATTAATATTTTACGTTGACTCCGCCATCGTGTCTAAAGGGAAGTTACAGCAATCAATGGTTGATTCAATTCTTCTCTCAGTTTGTTTAAGAAAACATTTAGCCTTAGTGCTATTAAAACTGTCCCGCAGGACAGTTATATAAGGGTTGATCGTCAAAAACTGCACAAAAAGCGGAACGTTTTTAGGGCAAATCTTCGTTTACAAGGCAACAACCCAGATCTAATACATTTTGATAAAAAAAATTGCTGAAAAAGAGCAAAAACGGCGTTCTCAGAAAATATTCTTGTTCTTGTTGTTGTTGTTGTAACCTTTGTTGTAAACAACGTAGCACCTAAACGCGCGAACCGATTTTCATGAATGAGGTGTCATTCGAATCGGAATCTTATGTAGATGTGCCTTTTGAATGTGGTTTCGACGCTACACACGAATGGTAGACGAGTTAGTCCCATGTATGTCTCTAATATTACTAATAACTCTGGAAATCTTGGCCCGATTGTGATGAAATTTGGCAGGATGAAAGGGTTAAGGGCTCTCCTACGTAACATTAAAGCGACGTTCTGCTCTTACACTTACTAAAACTAAGGGGAAGAGTGTTGCAATCATTTCAAATTACCGTAGCGTCAACCAATTTTCGTGATTTAAATTGATTTAAATTTTAGGTAGATTTTCATTTTATAAGTCTCGACGCTTTAGTAAAAGTAATGCCTATTTTTTCAGGCGGGCTTTACGTCCAACTACCAATTAGGTGTTGTGGACGGAGGCGGCTAGCAAACATACTTTAATGTAAATTTCTTTTATTAACCATTAAATAAAATCCAAGGCCTAAGACCGGGAATCGAACCAAGTACCCCAATACCCAATATTAGCTTTACATGTGTCGCCTTAACCGCTCGGCTACTGTGAGTTTAAACAGTAGGTGTGTTAATGCGGTCATTGGACATTCATTGGACATTGGACTTCATAGGACAAGGAATAGAGGCTAGAAGTATAGAAGCTTCAAGTTCTATTCAATTTAGCTCTCACTTGTGGCCATCTACAAAACTACTGTTCCATCACTTTAATGGAGAACGCTTTTCAATTGTTAGTAAAAGGTTAATGGTGGAAGTTTTAGGAGATTAAGGGGGTGTAAAGGAGATGTCAAATTGAATAATGTAAAGTGGAGGTCCTTTCGCTCTTACTACCAGGGTTCCTTCTTAGAGGTTGTTCGTTAATATCTGATGGCTGTGTTACAAGGGGAGCGGGAGTGAAGAGTTGTACGTACGTGCAAAACATATACGGGTAAACACTCTCAGTGAGTGTGAAGACGTAATGAAGAAAGTGCGGCACTTCGGGCCCCCCTGATTTTGTATTTACTTGGCATTACTCGGCAGTACTCGGAATTACTCGGTATTACCACGACTCTAATGAGCAATACTCGGCACTACCACCACTCTCTAATGAGTACCACTCACCTCACATCCATTGTTCAAACACTACTCGCTGTGTACGGTTGGCACAACCTTTCTACTCCTAGGAGACTTCTACCCAGAATCACTCACCAACGCACGCGTGCAAGCACACGTGAGTGAGTTGGGAAATATCAACCTCTCAACAACCTTAAATTATTTTAAAGTCATTACAGTTAAATGTAATTGAATGAAAGTAATTTTAAATTTTTTAGCATGAACACTGTCGATTCCGTTAAGTAATTTATATTCTCAAGGTTTTAACTCGCAAATTTTCATTAACTTCAAATACAACTAATCTTACAGGAAAGTTTACTATGAGCCAATTAGCCAATTAGGGGTGCATTTCCACCTTTTAAACAGTGCACAAATACTTGAAATAGGACCTTGAAATAATGATACAAAAAGTCAACAATGATTTTGACTTATCTTTTTATTTTAATTAAAAAAGGATTAGCTATGCGGTTAGCGTATTGAATTCCCACGCGAAGGACCCGGGTTCGAATCCAGTTGCTGACCCTTAAATTTTCTCTTTCTAGGAGCTTTTTACAGTTCGCTGCCCGCTAATGAACAGTGTTGTCTGTTGAACGCGAGAATACTGTCCGGAGGCCGGGAGTGCACTGAAAAAAGCTCCGGAAGCCAACAGCCTCAGATGTTGACGCGCCTTCTTCTTCTTCTTCTTCCCATGGTACTTCAGTCCTATAGTAGGACCTGGACCTCATTCAAGAGACGAGTGCCACTCTTCCCTGTCTTCGGCTTTTAGGCGCCAACTTCTAATACCTTTAGCAGATCTCTTTCTGCGTCATCCAACCATCTTATCCCCCCCGGGTGTCCATATAATACTTTTTTAGGAATTGGGTGATGGGGCATCCGTTCAGCATGGCTCAGCCTGCCTTTTTTGATACAAGAAACTATATCAGGTTCTCCGTATAGTTTCTTGAGTTCTTCGTTCTTTCGGAGCCTCCATTCACCCCGTCAATGTACACCGGGCCATAGATTTTTCGCAATACTTTTAGCTCCCATATCCTCAGCATATTATACGCGCCTTAAATCATTAAAAAAAAATACATATAATTGCATTATTTCTGGGTCCAAATTTAATATAGCAGCTCTTTATTAATAACCTTCCTCATGTAATTAATCATTTCTCTATCCGCTCCTTGTATTGTTGATGAGTCCAATTAATAAGTCTCAACACTTCCAATAAGTTCTTAGCGTAATGTGACAATACGTATTATACGACGGGTAATTGCGTCAAAGAAGGTTTTTGCTAATTTTTACTGAATTTGTATTAGTGTACATTAAATTAGTTTACATATAAAGTGTTTGTTTCTTGTTGTTGAAGTAAGTTAAGCAAATTGCTTTGTAAAGGCTGTCACTTCTTGTCAAGGACAACAGAACAATTTGTTAATTACGTTTGAAGTGAATGTGTATTCACTACGTGGAACGAAATGAATGTTATTTATTTATTTTTATATTCATATTAACAGTTTTGTAGCGTTTTCAAAAGTCAGTCTTCTTCTTAAATAATATTGTCGTTTAAAATTGACTTTTCGTCAAAAAACATTTTCGTAACTTTATTAAATTTATTAATGGTATTTCCTTTACTTGATTTTAATTGACACTGGCTTTCAATTTAGAAAACAATTCTCTCTACGAAAGATCCTTTAAATTTTATTATAAAATTCTAAACCAAGAAAGGAAAATGCCAATGTCAATTCATTTATTCATAATCACGGATTCCATTATCGTTGAAATCGTATTGGATTTATATATATATATATTTGTATTTCTGGGCAAATGTATGAGTGGGTGTGTCTGTACTTGGTGAAATACGAGGTGTGGCTATTAAATAACGAGACTGATGCGGCAACAGAAGAACTATGCATGCGCCAAATCCTAACGACCGACAGCTGTGTGGCGTAAAACCTTCTCTTTCGATTGTAGCGTCTCACCTGTTTGTAGAGAAATCAGTCTGACCGGAACCGTCGTTTCTGTAAGAGGTGTTAGTATCGTTTTGCCGAAAACATGATACTACACATGTAGTAGTGTTACAACGAATTGTCGTAAAATTTCACATGAAACTGGGTAAAACCGCTACTGAAACTTATCTTTTATTAAAAGAAGTTTATGGTAATGAATGTTAAATTGCGCGAGTTTTGAGTGATTCAAGCGTTTCCAAGATGGCCGGGAAGACGGCGGAGTTGATGACCGCCCGGGTCGTCCTTCCACATCCAAAACGGATGAAAATATCGATTATAATTAATCAACATTACTACCGTGAGGTGCTTGCTCAACTCCGTGAAAGAGTAAGGAAAAAACGACCCGATTTGTGGAAGAATAAGTCATGGGTTCTCCATCAAGACAACCCGCCGGCTCACACTGCATTGTCTGTCAAGACATTTCTAGCCAAGTACAACATCTCAGTTTACTCTTGTATGTTCCCCAAAATTAAAATCTGCATTAAAAGGAACACGAATTTTAGTCCATTGAAGCTGTGAAAGAAAAAGCGGCATGGGTCATGCAGGAGCTCACAGAAAAAGACTTCCAGCACTGTTTCGAACAATGGTAAATTCGCATGGAGAGTTGTAGGGATAGGGGAGGGGTGTATATTGAAGGTGATAGTAACTAAATATGTATAAATTTAAAATGAAATGTTTTACAGCAATAGTCTCGTTATTTGGCAGCCACACCTCGTATATTAATAATTCTAATTAATGTATTAACTGTATTTCTTTTCTCTATGGATTCATTAGTATTTTCTAAATTTTCATCGTTAAGGTCATCAGAAAATAATTACTGCTCATATTTAATTTTTTTCGTAGAATAAAAAGAACCCTGCAGGCGTTTAATGCTATTTTGCAAATTACTTAGCGACCTACAGTTCACAAAATAATAATTCAATTTTTATATTATATTAGAGAATATATTTTCTAAAATTATTATTTTACTAGACTAATTTAATTATGGAATGGATTCGCACTGCGAGAGAAGTGATTAGCTATACGCGGAGGTCCCGGGTTCGGATCCAGCTGCTGACCCTTAGATTTTCTCTTTCTAGAAGCTTCTTACAGCTCACTGTCCGGTGGTGGACAGTGTTGTCTGTAACGAGAGAACACTGTCCGGAGGCCGGCAGTGCACTGAAAAAAGCTCCGGGCGCTAATAACCTCAGCTGTTGACGCGCCTTAAATCATAAATAAATCATTAAATAAAACTAATTTGTGTTTAATAAAGTTTTAAATAAATAATACTTCCTTTTATTTGTCTGTTTCGCCGAAACCTTTGAAATTAATTTCATTCGGTGTCTCACAACCTAATATGATTTCGCTAAGCTTAAGCGGTCGTAAGTCTGAGTAAGTGACGTGTCTTCCAATCCCGTTAGCTTGAGTAAGTGACGTGTCTTTCAAACCTGTAAGCCTGAGTAAGTGACGTGTCTTCCAATCCCGTTAGCCTGAGTAAGTGACGTGTCTTCCAAACCTGTATGCCTGAATAAGTGACATGTCTTCCAATCCCGTTAGCCTGAGTAAGTGACATGTCTTCCAAACCCACAAAATGTTGTAAGTGTAAGAGGCTAAGTTAGGCTATTCTTTACTCCAATTCTAAATAAATATTTTTGTAGTTAAAGTAATCGTGCTCAGCTAATATCCTAAATATAGACAGCCACCATCTCAGCTTGACTCAGCGTTTTGGAAATTGAATTTCCAAAATACTGATAAACTTTTACATGGGCTTGTTCTAACTACCATTTTCTTGTGGTACCTTTGAGGTGTGATTGGCTAGAGGCGCTTTACTAAAGTGCAGGACAATGTGGAGCATGAGGTAGCGGCAGGGGTGCTCCTAGCCGTGCCAACCATCGGCTTGCCCGTTCCCATACAGTTCACAATGTCCTGAGTAATGGTGTATCCTTGCTCCCAAACACTTCTCAATTCTTCCTCCTAACTTCCAACACCTCCCTAAACACTTTCGGCTAGACCCTCATAGCAGCCTTAGCACGGACTAAAGGTCATGTTATCAAGTAAATAGTTGACCGAATTTCAAGATTGAGATTCTTTGCCATAACCTAAAGCATTCGCCTTAACTTCATTTTCCAAATTTTGTGGCAACTACAATAAAAAGAGAAGAAAACGACCAGTGTTTGCATTTAGCCAATAGTTCCGAACTATTTCGTGTGCAATTGCTGTCATTTTTGTCATATCAGTCTCGCAACTCATCCTTGCTGACTGGTTGAAGAACATCCAGTTCCACCATCTCTTAACAAAGGGAAAATCAAAGTAACGGGGACTTTGCCTGCTGTCAAAATCGAGCCCTTGGCTACAGTGTTCTTGGCTGGTCCAATTCCCTCACCTAAGTTTCTTGGTTTGACCCAATAATCGACATTCAGAGGCTATCTCAAAGAGACTGGCAGCTTCTATTACAGTAAAAAGACTGGCAGTCTCTTCTCATTCGTAAAATAATTCATATGAGAGTAGGTGATAAATTAATAAATCGCAATATAAATACTAACTTTACATATTTACTTAAACATGTTCTTAACAAGAAGATACGTAATGTTTAAGTAAATACAAATGAATGTAATTTACATTTTATACACTAAAAGTTTTCAAAAAGTCTCTTAAACTCTTGCTAGCTAAATATTAACAGTGTTTGCATAAAATGTTATTGATGATTTAATTACTGGCGATCATACCAATTAAAATTTATACTTTGATTAACTTTATATTTGGGCAGCAGAAATGATTAAATGTAAACAAAGTGAGAGTTTGTTTACTTTGCAGCTGGCCAGGTAAATGAAAACCTCTTGGTTAGATTACTCTGGTTTTCTGTTTAGAAATAACTACTGTACAAGAGTAGTGGATGTTCTAAATAATAAGACAAACATACATAAATCTAAATAGCTTTATATAATTTTGCAACCTATCCTATTAAAATTTAAATTACTTGAATTTGAGTAACGCTACATAAATTCATTATAAGCGAGACCATATTGGGTTTACTGATTCGTGTGTATCTCTTGCATTAAGCGAATAAATTGTTTTTTCTACTAAATATTTTTACCTAATTAATAATTTCCAGCATTAAAAATGTTTGTGAAACAATGGATTACTTCAGTTTCTGTCTACTTACTTCGAATATTCTAAATACGAAACTAACCAGCTTCGAAAATGTCCCACAATCTGAGTAAATTGTCAAAATTACAAATAACCCTGTAACCAATTAATTTTAGTTGGAAAAGAATGGTTATATTCTATCTATCAATTCATTATTTGTTATAAGAGATACTCCCAGTATTACTTCAAAATGTTTTTTAACCAAATTGCATTTCTATTCCGCCATTCCGTACGTAGGCCAGGTAAATGAAAACCTCTTGGTTAGATTCCTCTGGTTTTCTGTTTGGAAATAATTACTGTACAAGAGTAGTGGATGTTCTAAATGTTTTATATTGGAAATAATTTCTTCCATTACGGAACCGATGAAATAGAACTAACACAAAAAACAATCTTAGACTTTATAACGATAAAATTAAAACAAAACCAAAAATGCCTCAGTTACGTGGCTTCAAAGTTCTGGCACCGCTAGGAATCCGACTAGCAAAACTATATCTAGATCGTCGCATTAACGTCCCCCAAACAATGAGTGAAACTCCCAATAAGATAGGAACCGTGGGTAATGAATAGCCCATTAGTGGAATATTCGCTCCATCGTTTTAAAAAGGGCAAAATACCCCAGATTATATTTATAGAACCTTGTTTCTGGAAAGGACCAATAAGTGCAAAAACTATAAACAGGTTTTCACAGACGGATCCAAAACGGGAAGTGGTGTGGGTTCAGCTTTTGTGATCGATGGTGTAGCACACGGGTACTCTTTGAATAATGTTGCCAGTATATTCACGGCGGAATTATTTGCCATTAAAAAAGCAATGGAGTACTTATTGAATAGTAAAGATAAGAAAATGATTATCTGCTCTGACTCAAGAAGCTCTCTGGAGTAAATATGCAAATTAGATATGGACAACAAGCTGTTCCAGTCCAGACACACGCTGCTATACTCCACTGTATACGCAGTCACAAATCAATCATTTTTCTGTGGATCCCGGGTCACACTGGGATAAGTAATAATGAAACCGCTGACAGGGCTGCTAAAGATGCCACGTTTACTGGACGATAAGTACGAAATTATTCTGCCCTCAGACTGGAAAAGCTATCTTTGATCAAAGATTATGTCCCAGTGGATAAGAGACTGGAAATCATTTTCTCTAACGAACAAATTGAGGAATATAAAGTCAATACCAATGGAGTGGTTAACATGATGTCCGAAACACTCGCCGTTAGGAGGTTGTGTTGTTAGCCAGGATGAGGTTTGGCCACACGTTATTAACCCATTTTCACATCTTCAGAAGAGAAGAACCACTTATTTGCTCTGGGTGTAACGTCCCTTTAACTGTACGCTATATCCAGCTTGAATGTCCCAAGTATTCCAGAACTAGGCAAAAGTTTAACATTTCCTTACAACTGGAAGAAGTATTGAAGGACGATGAAAACAGCGTACAAAACACTCTGCAATTCCTTAAAGATATTAAGGTTTTTAATTCAATATAACAATGTATATATTTACCAGGTTGAACGTATCTATTAGAACGAATGTACTTATTAGGATGAGTGTACATAAATTTTGTGTAAATAGGTGATTTTAAAATTTAGGTTAGATCTTCTATGTGGTGCGAGGAATATCGAGTACTCCACCCCAACATTAGTTAGTTAGGTTAGAAGGAATGAGTTAGAGCAACCAATAGTAATATAGTAAAGTGTCTTTTTTCCGGTATAGTTCAGGTGCAAAGGACCTTCGATGTTGTGCACCTTTTAAAACAATAATAATAATAAAAGCTCTGGTATTCAACGAGTTGAGGATATCGTTGAATCCAGAAGGGCCATAAAGATCATTAATGTATGTATATTTATTGCTTTTAGAAATATTTACATCATAGCAAAGAGTTAGAGTATTCACTTTACACAAAATAAATTTTACATAAAATATAAGAAAAAAAAAATACAAATAAAAGAAATACATGAAACTTCAAGAAAAATAATAATAATAATAATACGGGAAAAAGCTCCGGGCGCTAATGACCTCAGCTGTTGATGCGCCAAAAAAAAAAAAAAAAAAAAAAAAAAAAAAAAAAAAAAAAAAAAAAAAAAAAAAAAAAATAATAATAATAATAAGACAATAACATAACTTTGACCTAATTTGTAAGAAAATCTCTTAATGACTTAAATACATAAAAATAAATATCGTCAACCATTTGAACATTATCAATAGTTAGTAAACAACTAATTCTTTCCTCAGAACTGTTGGGATTAAAATATTTCAATAAATATAGCAATGGAAACTGGGGCATTCCAATAAGAAATGGGTTACAGAATCAGGTTGTCGCAGATTACAACAGATACAAAATTTATTTACATCAAATATGTATTTCACCTTATTTAAACAAATTCTTGTCGGGAATTTGGAACTGGCTAACCTGATTTGGGCTATGACTTTGATCTTATTGAAGTGAATATTAAATCTGGTATATTACTCACCTAGACCAAATGTACTAACATTTCTATAAAAACAATTAAATGAGGAATTAATAGCGGACTCAACATCTAAACTTAAACAGTGATTTGTCATAGTTTCTACTAAATGATTAGTATTACCCTTAATTATTGTTAAATTTTGATTGTCCCACATGTAGTTTTGACCAATTTGTATTAGTAATTCTCTCATATCATATGCCCAATTATACGGGATAGATTTGATGTCTATCAATCTGCAAAGCCTTTCAAAACATAATCTGGGGTGTTCATCATCAGCCATTGTCAATAACCTACCACCACCAACCTCAACATTCTTTTGAAAATCCTACACTTCACATGTTGTATGTCCTGTTTCCAGTCTAACATGATAGTTAGACGTATTTATGGGAAGGTTTAACAAAATTTTAAAGAATTTCAGCTGCCCTAATTTCAAGATATTTGAGTATTGGGAAGCCCAAACTTCAGACAGATAAAGTAATATACTTTCAGACATAAAGAACATTAATGTTTTTAAGCGATAGAAATTACCTTTACACTTTTCATGGCGCCATCTCCACTGAAAATATGAGTTAATTTTTTTTGGGGGGGGCCACTGGCAGCTATAGAACATCTAGCTATAGAACATCTAGCTATAGAACATCTAGCTATAGAACATCTAGCTATAGAACATCTAGCTATAGAACATCTAGCCATAGAACATCTAGCTATAGAACATCTAGCTATAGAACATCTAGCCATAGAACATCTAGCCATAGAACATCTAGCTATAGAACATCTAGCTATAGAACATCTAGCTATAGAACATCTAGCTATAGAACATCTAGCTATAGAACATCTAGCTATAGAACATCTAGCTATAGAACATCTAGCTATAGAACATCTAGCTATAGAACATCTAGCCATAGAACATCTAGCCATAGAACATCTAGCTATAGAACTATTGGTGAAAATAAAGTAATTTTGATAAAAAGAATATGGTAGGTACTGATAATTGTTGAAATTATTTTCGTATTGCGGATAAAAATTTGTCCTTGTTACTGACGAGTATTTTGCAACAAAAAGTTCTGATGATATTAATAATAAAACATTCCTGGAACTATTGTAAATTAGTATTTTCATACTAAACTAATAAAAATATAGGGAAATAATAAAAACTAATTACGAAAAGTGATTGAAAAATTCAAGAGTATCGAAAAAGTTTTAAAAAACGGGAAGGCAGAAATAATTAAAATGATTGATTTCATTTAATAATTAAGAGAATGTTACATTAGAATAACGCTGCTATCTCCTCGTTTGATTCAGGTAAAATGTAACGTGGATTTTGATTAAGTATGTTAAATTAGATTTCAAAGGCTTTTTGTACTGTTTTTTAAATGATTGTGCACGAATGTGATTATTAATGCAATTTATTTAGGTATAATAAAAGAAAGTTAGAATTACTAGTAAATTCTTATAAATTGAGAATAACTAGGAAAATAGCAGTCATGTGCACCGAGCTAGGAAACACCGAAGATCGCATGTAAGTAGGATTAATTGTTGAAAATATTAAATATGGAAGGCAAATAGGAAATTTATGCCGCTAGTAAAGACCCTTATCTAACAGCAGCGCTTTCTCGGCTTGGCGCCTAATTGCCAAGTTAGGGCGCTTCTAATTCCCATCTAATTGCTCTTTCTACCTTCAATCATTAATTCATACAAACAGCTAGAAGTTTTAAATAAATGCTCATCGCGAATTTAAATACTGAATAAGTACGTTTAATTTGGTGTTTAGTGTGCTGCCATTTTGCAAAGACATTTACTCCGGATTCAACTACAAAGTTGCAGTCAACAATGCATCAACAAAAAATAAAAAAAATGAAAGTCTGCCAACTTTACTGAATGTTCGCTGTAGATTAGAGCACCCCACCAAGTCATGTCACTTTGTCTTGGAATTGTTGTGAGGGATCCCTGGTCTGAAATTTTTCTCCTACCAAATAAGCAATACTACATCTTCGCATTGATGCCTTCCTTCTGACAATGTCTGCTTCCTCCTTGCTTTTATATCTCAAAGAACCAGACGAAGACGATGAGCTAATTCTGGTCTATCAAAACTCGACTGGATTTAAAAACAGCTTCACTCTAGCTTAATATAGGTACAGGGTATTTGAGCATAAATGGCCTAGCCACATTCATCCTTATAGATGAGTTTGGCAGGCTGTCGACAGCACCTAAAGGTTGATTTCGTGGCCCTTTTCAGGCTGTTGTTTAAGAAATGGAACTATCTCCACCACGGCGCACGTAATTGTAAGGTTGAGCAATGCCCTAAATGTTCGGGCTTGAAGGTGGATTATTGCAAAGATAGAATCTTTTCTTACAATACTAAGTTTTACGCAATCTATACCTTTACTGTGGTGAGGTTCGGAACTGAATTCTTGTACTAAACTAGGACTGCAGCTGTGGTTGTATCTCTTTGGGATAGCTTTTATGCCAGAAGAGGCTTTGGTTAACGTGGGGTTTCTCTCTCCTTGAATAATAATAATAATAGCCTTGAGACTACGACTACAGCACGGTGGTTAGCGTACTAGATCTCGGATTTGAATCCAGCTGCTGTTCCCTAAATTTTCGCTTCTTAATAGCTTTTTACATTTCACTGTCCGGTGATGGACAGTGTTGTCTGTAACAATAACACTGTCCGGAATGCAGTGAAAAAGAACACGAGGCGCCAGTGACCACCTCAGATATTGACTCGCCTTGAATTAAAACCATAATAGTTTTTGGAAAGATTTCATAGAACTTGATAGCCTGCAAGGAGATGTAGGAGATGATGATTCTAAAAGTAATTAATCCTCGTTTTATGTTCCCAACAGCAAAAAGCTTCGCCTGAGACACTGTAGTCATCCTACCTAGAGGCCCAACCTATCTTTGGACCTCGTAGACCCAAAAAGAGGAATGCGCAAAACTCACCACCATTTCTGACTTTGACCTTACGATATAATAGCTTCCTCCCTCCAAGCCGAAAGTAAAGTTCAACCATGTAGATCTACTGTCGAACTGTGTTAGGGGCTAGCCAATAATAAAGCAGGACAAGTTATTAATGCTTCAGCAGATTCCCTCGTGAATTTAGTCCGAAGCGTAGAACAAGTTTAGTGCACGGTCTAATGATTAAAGCTACCAAATTACCATTGAAAACTTTGCTCTATAAATTTAAGTATCTAAATCCTATACCTTCTTCAGATATTTTGAATATAAAACAATTTGGTCTAGCTAAATACATGAAAATATAAATTAGTAATGGTTTTTATGAATTAGTATGTTTTCAGGAGAGTTCTCTGTATTTTTATTCGCCATTTTTTGAATCCTAATCTCTCCTTTGCAACGTCTTAAGATTTTTACAAAATTTCTGCTGAGATTGAATTCACAAATTCACCTAAAGGATAATACTATTCAAGTCGAATAAAATCAGCATTGAGAAGCATGATATAATTGTAAGCTCCAAGATGGTGGTAAAGATAAGCCGATTTTACTATTTCTAAAGTTTAAGAGAAAAAGATTTATAAAAATACGATGGAGATCTTAATGGGAAAACAGAAAGAATAATAAACAACTTTTTCAGCTAATACAGAAGGAATAATTAATTTTTTTTTATATTGAAAAGAAAAAGTCGCTTTAATCGCTCCTTCAGGGTCTTTCACTCCTTGCCCGGATAAGCAGGATGCTGACGTTAGCCCTGCTGTACATACTTTCCACCTCTGGCTTAATAATTAATACATTGAAGCAGAAATCCTAATATTTCCTGCTTCTGTGAATTATTATCTAAGCAAATGGTGGATTATACACACAGGGTAGACCGTATTTGATGTTCCGAGTGTGCGGAATTAAAATCAGACAATGGCGTGTATACACGTCGAACGAAGGGCAAAACAATCAAAAGTTTACAACGTCACTGCAAACACTTTCTCTGCAATTTCTGAGGCTTGTGATTACAGAGCATTCTGTGCTCTTTCAAAATCTTGCACCGCTTCACGTATGCATTGCTACAGTTACCTAGAGACGCAACAGCTTTTACAAGGAAGAAAAGAGCTTTGAAATCATGCTCGTACTGAGGTCTGAATCTCTAACTAAGGTAAAAAAACGCATTGCACAAGGGTTGAGAGCTTCTATTTGTGTGCGTAATTCCCAATCTCTAATGCGGAGACCAAACATATACCAACCACTTATCATTTGGCTGGCTCCCTCCACGCCCCTCCGTATAAAATACTTGGCAGTTCTATTGGTAAGATAAAGGAAACATCCCACCAAATAATATTCTTATTTTATTTTATTAAAATTTCGAGTTTTTACAGTTAACGGCAATTTTATATTTTTCACAACGAGTATACACGTCGAACGCACCTTAATAGAGATTTGGTTTGACGCCAAATACATGTCAAACGCGCTTAACTGGTTTAAAAAAAAAATTGGTTTCACTATAAAGTTTTTCAACAATAAGCTTGCGTGCCACAATGGACAAACTTGCCGAAATTGTTAATTCAATTGGAGAATAATTTTTTAATTAATTTTATTTTGTAGACTCTTTAATTAATACTTTCTTTTAATTTTTGTATCTTTTTCTCTTAGTTTCTTCTAGAATTATGATGTGGATGTTTGATAGGGGACAGTGTGCTCATTTCCCAAATTTCATTCTTAAATTGTCTATCATCTTCATGCTGGTAAAATTATTTCGTTTTATTCTGTTGGTAACGGCGAAGACCGTTCCTTCGGCCGGAAAGATTATGGCGACTGTCTTTTGGGATTCGCAAGGAATAATCCTCATCGACTATCTGGAAAAGGGTAAAACTATTACAGGTGCATATTATTCATCGTTATTGGACCGTTTGAAACCCGAGCTGCAAGAAAAACGCCCAAGATTGACCCACAAAAAAGTCCTCTTCCATCACGACAACGCACCAGCTCACACCTCAGCAGTTGTGGTCCCCCTATTCGCCAGACTTGGCTCCCTCGGACTACTATTTGTTCCCCAATATGAAGAAATGGCTGGAGGGAAAAAGATTTTATTCAAACGAGGAGGTGATTGCAGAAACGAATGGCTATTTTTCAGACTTGGACAAATCCTATTATTTGGAAGGGATCAACAAACTAGAGCAGCGTTGGACGAAGTGTATAAGCCTAAAAGGAGACTATGTTGAAAAAGAAAAAAGGTTTACCCCAAAAAATTAAGTAGTTTTTATTTTTGCACGGACTTTTCAAACGACCCTCGTATAAATAGCGACGTCTAAATATTTTCTTATAAAATTGTTCAAGAATCTCCTTTTTGAAGTTTTTCGAAAGCTGATTATTAAATAACAGTAACGTCTTAATGTTAATTGGAACACCACAAGATTTTGTAGTACGGTATAATGTGCCACTTGACAAGGAAGAAATTTACATTTAACGTTCAGAGTTATTAAGAGAAGGAAACGAAGAGGTTTAGTATATAAATTGAGAAAAGGTTTCATGAATTTCTGTGAACACAAGTTTTAGAAATTAATTTTCTCTTAGTTTGTCTGGGAAATTCTCTTGCCTTCACAGCCGCCTACGGGAAAGGCTTTCTAAACTCGTCCTGACATCATGTGGAAGAGTTATGCGACACATTTCTTCGTCCCTCCCTCTCTCTGTATTTAGAACGCACAACTAAAACACGGATCATTTAACATGTCTGCATTGATATAAAACACATCTTATATACAATTACATCTTTGGCGAATTTGATAAAGATCAGGTGAAGTTTAAACGATAGTACCTAAGATTATTTGCCAGCAGCCACTCCTCATTCTGTCTGTAGGAAATTTAAAATATCACGTTTCAATAAATGTTAACAATTTGAAAATTATGTTCTTCTACCTTCATTTAGTAATGTGAGTGCTGTTTTCAAAGTGAAACCAATTAATTCGCTAAATTCATTCAAGAATATTTGCGCCGTACTAACAATAAGTGATTTTATTTAAGAAAATGTTTATTGTAAGAGTGTGGTATGTTAAATTTACATTCTTACTTCAAGAGAGCGGTATTAAATAATATTAATACTTTTCTGAAACCAATCAATTGGAAGATAGATTATAAATCGCGTAAAAGCTACACGTTGAAGGTTAGACTGGTTATTACATTTAGAATATCGAACTAACTCAAGCTTTACGGGTGCAAAAATCAAGAAAATAAAAACTAAAAATTATTAAGTTTTTTATTAATTTTGTTGGTATAGTTAGCAATCCTCTTCCTTGATCTGGTGCGCTACCTTGGGCTCTACATAGACAAACGACTCACGTGGAACCCACATACTAGACTTAAAAGACAAGCAATGACGAAACGTGCGAAACTGCTTTACAGACTACTTGGACGACGCTCCAAATTACCCATTGAACTCAAACGCTTAATATACAGTACTATCCCCAAACCTATGTGGACTTACGGACTAGAGCTGTGGGGTTCAGCAAAACCTACAAACCTGCGGGCTGTGCAAACATTTCAATCAAAACTCCTCCGGCAGGTAGTTGATGCTCCTTTCTACGGTGACTAACCTCACTCTTCACAACGACCTCAACATTCCCTTCATAGACAAACTTGCCAAGACTAAATATCAAAAATTCCATACTACTCTCTCGACTAGCTCTAATCCTCTTGTACTGTCTCTCGCTTCCTCTGACATCCCTAATACTCCTCGCCGATTGAATCGCCAGTGGCCCCGCGACTTCCTTGTAGTCTGAAGGCCTAAACGCCATTATTTTCCTATCTCTCCTCTCTCCACACATTCTCCTCTCTCCTATAGAGAGTACTACCGCTGGGTAGCTTCTCTCCTCCCGCACCAGTTCATCACTCTCCCCATATTTACTTATTGTACACAATGTATACAGATTGTAAATTACAAAATAAATTTAAAAAAAAAAAAATGTGTATAGGAATACTTTGGTTTATGGAACTTTAAAGCAACATATCCGATTAAAGAATATTAATCGCCCATTTACCAGAGAGTCCCCTGGTGGCAACAAAGCGAAATAGCGTCATCTTCCTGCAACCTTTTTTCATTTCAGAGCTGTTTTCTAAAGACACTTTACCACTTTCTGAAAACCACTTTACCACTGTCGAGGGAGGCTAAAACGAATATTTTCAGTAAAAACATAATTTAATTTTTCTAGAAAAAAATGTTGAAGGATATTTTTGACAGAGCGATTAGGTTGATTAGTTTTTTCAAGTACCATTTCTGTATAATCCACGTTTCGGTGTCTTATACATTATTAATGTAAATATAATAATGTATGTAAATAAAATTCTTTTATTTAAAGAATAATACATAATCGAAAGTATCAATTTTTGAACTGATATTTTTTCATTTTCTAGTACTTTTTTCGTAAATTCTGCTCAATTTTTCTCCAAAACTTTAAAATCATGTAAAATAATGTTTCTAACAATAAATCTATCAATACATGAAAACTTCAAGAAATATGATTAGGGAAATTCGTGTCAGTTTTTTAAAGCAGATTAATTGAGGGCAGGAGAAAAACAATCACATCCTTATTCAGCCCAATAATTTGCAAAAATTCACAATTCCAACAATATTCTGAAATACTTTTTTGAAATAATAAAAAAAAATATGTTACCGAAATAAGGGAATGCACGATTTTCAATTCCTCATTAACAAAAACATATCGGGGATGTGAAATTGGACGAACGAAGTAGTTCCCCGTTTGGGATATTATTTAATCAGTCACAATCAGTTCAAGATTTACTATGATGGGGCGTTAAGTGACTAAGTAAGCGCTTTAGAAGTACTATGTGAAGAGAATGATAATTACGAAGATATAAAGGTAATAGCCAGTGAAAGGTAAGTTCAAAGCAAAGGCAATCGGTGGTGATAACAAAAAAAGTTTTAGAGCAAGCAAACAAAGAAATGGAAACCATGAGAAATGAAGTGAATTATTGGAGAAAAAAGACAGCTAAGAAGATGGTTAAAAAAAGGACAAAATAACAGAAGGATGGCCAAAAATAATGTGAGGAAAGTACTGATATTAAAGAATTTTAAAATTGATGAAATGGAAGAATTAGAACGTATGTAAGAAGAAGAAGAAGAATGTAACAAAGAAGTCAAAGAGGATGTGAAAGATGAAGCAGAAGAAGGACTAATAGGTAAACCTGTTGGAAGCGCAAAGAGATCAACTGATTATCTTGGATTTAGGATAGAGAATGCTGAGAACTAGCTATATCACAAAGGTTACTAGCTAGCCACAAAGGTTACTAGGTAGCCACAAAGGTTTACCTGGGGGAGAGTGTTAAAAATGTGATAAAGACAAGCGCTGACGGCTTTAGATGATGATCCTTTCAAATAAATAGATAAAAAAACATAATAATAATAATAATAGCGAGGAGACTCTTTATGTTTAGAATATACTCTTTAAAAATAACTGAGTTTGTAATGTTAATATTACGTTTCTTTAAATACCACATTTTAATGATAAAAATCACTCATTAAATTACAGTTTACCATTGGAAACATAGTTGGGCGTAGAAATAAGTAAGAGCTTGGGAGGACATGAGAAGTGGCCAAGGCGACAAAAAAATGGCCGATTACTGCTCACCTTTTGAGCCCATACTTACATATGGAGTGGAATCATGGCCACTTAAACAATAAAAAAAAGTTGCCTCTAGGCTATGGAAATGGGATTCTTCAGTTGGGCAGAGGGTAGAATCAATAGAAAGGCTGGATGTGCAACATGGCGGGTACGGGCCACACTTCTTCAAATAATGAGAGAAAGAAGCTTCTTAAGTAAGATGACGTGGGTAAAATGGATTGATATCCAGGCTACCCAAAAGAAACATGATGATGAGAGGGTTTTGGAAGCAACCTTGAGAGACAGAAAAAAAGGAAAGCAGAATAACTTTGGATGGATAACCTAAAGAGGGACAAGAATGATCTGACGTCGAAACAGTTAGATGGCGGGCGTTCTTTGTGTAAACCTCTATATCTCTCTCAAGTTAGATGAGGTGTCGACTAAGTTATAGTAGTATTAGTTGAAACATATAATTCTATCTTCCATGGAATTAGGTCTACAAGTAGGAAATAATTTAATACGAAGCAGTAAGTTGTAATAACTGAAGTGCCTACACTTTATAGCGACGGCTGCCTGCCAACACATACAACCCAAGAAGATGGATCATCCCTCAAATTACTACAAGAGTTTCACAAGTTTTGAAATTGTGTGTGTGTAAATATGGTAACATAAGGAATTACAATGTGTTTCTCAGTTTTCTGGGTCTAAGTAAATGTAATTGGCCGCGAATTTATAGCACAAGTTCCATTTTGCAAACTGGTTTTCGTTAATAGGAGTTTAATGTTTTAGCAATGAAAATTTAGACAACATGTAGATAATATGTTGGGTGGGGGGCGAATGTTGTATAAAGTTCTTGTCTGTTGGTATGCAGTAGAGTAAAATGTATGCTAATGTTTAATGAAGTACAAAATTTTGGATGAATTGATGATGATCTTCATGTTCTCACAGAAATAGAAAGATAAACCCTCATTGCCCAGATATACCCCCCCCCAATGTCCTACTACGTAAATAAACCAACATTATGCAGATTTGAGCCTGGGAAATGAACACTTTAATCAACATCCAGAGAAATAGCTGCCTAATTGGATGAATAGAACAGACAAATATACGGCATTAAGATTTTCTTTAAAACACTCCACAACCCAAATCCTTCGAAGTTAGAAGCAATCGTCTTAGTAATATCTCAAAAATAAAATCCAAAAAATCACACAGTAAAGTGGTAACAAATGTTGTGGAATAGGTTCAATTTTTTTTTTTAAATTTAGCAACATACATATCGCTTCCCCTTCTAATCCTCAACGCAGACCAAAGCGGCGGTGGCCACGCGACCATCTCAACACATCGCCGACCTCCTAGGATGGTTGCTGTGTAAGCTTGCCAATCTGGCGAACTAACGGCTTCCATCACTGGATGGTCGTCGTTCACTCCAATCATGCCCTTGGCGCACATGCATGTGCGCGCACGTGTATGTAAGTGCATGTATGTGCGTGCGCGTGTATTTGCGCCATTTCCTTACCCTCATCTCTTTTGCTTGTTGTATCTATTATAGTTGCAAAATAAATAACAAAAGAAAAAAAAAACATATCGCTTGCATATATGTATAAAAACATTGCCGTACATCGTACAGAAATAGTACGATTGATCGAATCCAATCGAATAAAAATCTATTACACCAATCTTTAAAATTTGCTTCAATCTAAAAATTACAACTAAAAAGTTTCAATAAGTCAAAAAAAAGTTACAAATAATTGAAGTAGAACTGCACGATTTCAATATGTATAAGCAAATCTCAAAATAACTGAAATAACCAATCGGTAATGTGCTACCATTTTGTGGAATTTTATTGGCTTGAATTTTATTATGAAATGAACACACAGTCCCTTTATTTTTTACAAAGGAAATATTAACTTTTAATAAATTTGTATTAGGTATATCAAATATATTTCACGATTTTCAAAAAATTTAACAGCGGTGCCAACACTTATTTTGAAGAAATTAGTCCTATCCCCAGATTTCAGAAAACCAAGCAAACTCGAAGAAAGAAACAAACTGCTCAAGTCCTTACGACGATGGAGAAACGGGAGGCATTGGGAAGAAAGGCTACTCTGCCGACAAAAAAAGGGGGAAAAGCACAGCAGAAAAAGAAAAGGGAGTTCATCTTCAGCATCCTCCGCTCCCGATAATTTGGTAATGACCAGTGGTGAGAGTGACATTGAAGAGGAGGACGATGATTTTTGTATTGAGTGTAAAGGATATTTTTATGATAGGAAGGGCCCAAAATGCGATTGGCTTCAATGCATAACATGCAAGAGATGGCTACATGAAATTTGCATTGCAAAAAATGTTAAAAATTAAACAAAAAATGTCTTTTGTTCGGTGTTCCTTCCCCTCAGTGTTTAATGAGAATATTTTGCTGTTTACCTAAAATTAAATTTATAATTTTTTCTTTCTCAATTTATATCTTAAGATAATGTTGCATCTTCCCCCGCATCAACTGGCATCTTCCCCCATCATGTGGGGAAGATGCCAGTTTTGATAAATTTCATTCAAATGCATTTTTATCGGTTTTGCATTTAATTAAATATACTAATATACAGGGTGATCCATTTAAAACGCACCAATCGCTAATAACTTTTTAGGAAAGCGGAATTTCGAAAAAATCCACGAAGTAAACTATATGTTTATTTCGGTCTAGTTTTCAAATTTTCCACCCCCGATGCTGTATCTTTATTTTTGGCGGAGTTACGGCTAAAAACCGGTCTGGGATTTCATAAGGACCACTGGTTTTGACAATGATTATGAATATTACATAAAAAACTGTGAAAAATGACGTTAATCCCGTTTCGATATCCCTCATATTAGTTGAGATATTTAAGATCAAAGTTACAATTTTATCTATTCGTGAACGGTTTTCAATATTAATTTTCCACCAGAAATACACGTTTTGGGGAGGTTCTCTGACTGCAAAAAATGTTATTGGTAAAGCAAAGTGAAATAATAATAATAATTGAAGATGTTAAAACATGTAGTGTAATGTAATGGTTATGGGTGAATCTGGATAAATTTGTTTTATCATCAAATAAAAGCAACCGTCACATCAGAATAATGTACCTCGTATGCAAGATTTCTTGACCTATGATTAAGGTAAGAATGTCTTGCCAGGGTATTGGTCTAATGGTCTTGAGCAAGGCTTTGTAAGTGGCAGATCCCCAATTCGAATCCCGCGAATGCAGACATTCTTATTACTTAAATAATCATAATACTTTTTTAAATAAAGTCTAGTCATACGCGGGATTCGAACTGGGTATCTTCCACGTACAAAACCACACTCAAGACCATTAGACCAATATCCGCCCATACCTGGCAAGATATTCTTACCGTAATCATAGGTCAAGAAGTCTTGCATACAGGGTACATTAACATGATGTAATGATTGCTTTTATTTGATGATAAAACAAATTTATCCTGATTCACCCACAACCATTACATTGCACTACATGTTTTAAAATCTTCAATTATTATTATTATTTCACTTTGCTTCACCAATAACATTTTTTTGCAGTCAGAGGACCTCCCAAAACGTGTATTTCTGGTGGAAAATTAATATTGAAAACCGTTCACGAATAGATAAAATAGTAACTTTGATCATAAATATCTCAAGAAATATTAGGGATATCGAAACGGGGTTAACGTCATTTTTCACAATTTTTTAGGTAGTTTGCATAATCATTGTCTAAACCAGTGGTCCTTATGTAACCCCAAACCGTTTTTAGCCGTAACTTCGCCAAAAATGAAGATACAGCATCGGGGATGGAACATTTGAAAACTAGAGCAAAAAAAAATAGTTTACTTTGTGGGTTTTTTCGAAATTCCGCTTTGCTAAAAAGTTATTACCGATTGGTGCGTTTTAAATGGATCACCCTGTATCCAAAAAATAAAAAACAACCTGGACGTTGATACATTTGGTGTTGTTTTTCGATAACCCAGTTTTCTACAAAACGGAAATAAGTGTTGAGTGTGGTATCTTCCCCCCACTTACCTTATTTTTTTTTATAATTTGTTTTTTGTTCATTGAATTCATTATTTTTTAATTTTTACATAATTATCTTTCCACTACTTTTTTAATGACCCTTATTTATAACGAGAACCAAACTGCTTGTTCACAGTCCCTTAATAAACATTTTTATCTATCTAACTGTGAAAAAATACATAAATAAATAGCTTATTTTTTAATTTTTACTTCAAATCTTTTACTATTCTCAGTACCATTTTCAGCTTATATTCATTTATAATATGAAATTAACTCCATTGAAGATAGATAACGTAAGATTTAATTTCTATAAAGAAAAGTAGCAGAAAGAAGTGAAAACATCAATTAAGAAAGATATCTAGCAAAATTTGAAGATATAATTATACGTAGAAACCGTAAACTTTAATCAAACCTAAAGCTGATGTTTTAAATTCTGTTAGAAGGAATCCATTTTCTATCTTCAACATTTTGTTTGATGCGAGATAAATCTTTTCCTAGACTAGTTATTGAGAAGCGAACCTTTGAAAAGGAAGTAGTTATACTGGTTTAAGCAGAAATACTGAAAATGAGGAAATAAAGGATATTTTCAACTATTAAGCAAGCATCCTTTACATGGGCATCACCGGCAGTCGTAAATAATGGATGGACAAATCAAAATGTAATTAACAACTTCCTTGTCAGAATACAGAATTATTATGTTTCAGAAAAATGTTCATTTATTGGTGAAAAATAAATTGCGTTTAGAAATAAATAATACCAATTTTTCCTCTTAGTAACCTAACAAAATTGCACATCCTTGGAATTGATAAATTAAAAGTTTTTTTTAATAATAATATCAACGAAAAATGTCGAAAAAAGAACTCTTCGTTCTCTCATAAAAAAGAATTCATTCTTTTAATTTGTTGAATTTTTTTAATAAAAATATTTTCAACAGCTTTAATAACAAAGTTATTTGTTCAACAATTTATCGGAAAAGCAGATTTTTTTAAATTTTATTTTTTAGTTTCCTACAATTAAACGGAAGGCTCTTACAATATTTATGAATTGGTAGACAGAAACTTTAGCTAAAAATTGGCATTTTAGGTTATAGAAGCATTTTTCTAACTTTCAATACTTTGAATACTTTGAAAGTTAGAAAAATCATTTTATTAAACTCACTGCCACATAACTAGGGAAAGATGGAAAGATCTGGGTTTTGTTATTTCCCATAAGATTTTCTTAGATTAATCTGGGTGGTTATCTGGGTAGAAGGGATAAGATAACTTCTTTCTTAATGAACATCTGTGGAATACATTGGCTCCCAGAGCCTTCCACTCTTGCCTGAGGCCTGGAAATCCAAAAAAAAAAAAAAAAAATGTGGGGGCCACCATCCTCCAGTTCGGGGCTAGTGCTGCACGAGACCGAGACGAGGCGATACTTTATGCAGTCTCGATCTCGGTCTCGGTCTCGGTCGCTCAAGTCTCGGTCTCGTCGAGATATCTCGGTCTCGGTCTCGGTTTTTTGAATTTTTGTTTAAGTATTAAAAGCGGTTTGCTATTAATAATCTTTTCAAAAAATGTTATTATTTTCTAATAATTAATTTAATTTATATATTGGTAATGAAAATGTGTGTAAAAGAAGACAACTACTTACACTTCAATGCATCATATGTTACTATTACTGTTATATATCTTTATATAATTTCAAAAAGATGTTAAAAACGCGCCAAATGAAAGACCCAAATAACATATCTACCTGCTATAACAAGTCGATTCGTGAAATAAAAAATACACCTCCCAACAAACTTCTCGCTCCATTAGTTATGGCTGTTGGTGAAGATAAAGAATCTGATGATTCACCTTTTGACGACGACGACGACGACTGCATCAATATTTTTGCACCATTTGCTCAAAAATCAGCAAATATCACCGAAGCATGGAAGACAGAAATAATTAATTACACCAAGCACCAGTAGACGTTGACATTTTAGAATGGTGGAAAACACTTGAGAATTCCTTCAAAAATTTGTCTAGAATGGCAAAAGATATTTTTAGTATCTGTGCAACTTCAGTGCAATCGGAAAGATTATTTTCGCAAGCTGCGATGATAATGACCAATAGAAGATCTTCTCTAACTTCTGACTCAGTAAAAGCTCTTTTATGTATCAATGCTTGGGCAAAGTGTATCTTAAAAACGAAAATTTGTGGCAATATTTTTTAGGTGCATAGATAGTCTTTTTTTCAAATTCACTAATTCCAAAATTCTAAAATATAATTCAAATGATATCATACTTCAAAATATTAGATTATTAATAGTGAAATTTATGAAATTGGATGAATGAATGAAATGAATAGTGAAATTTAGTGAATTTATGTAAAAATTATGTAATTCGAAGGGGGCCGCCACGGTAGCCGAGCGGTGCGAGACCTGCGAAGCTAAGTGTATTGTGGTACTGGGTTCGATTCCCGGTCTAAGGCCTTGAATTTTATTTAATGGTTAATATGAGAAATTTACAGTAAAGTATGTTTGCTAGTCGCCTCCGTCCGCGACACCTAATTGGTAGTTGGACGTAAAGCCCGGCCTGAAAAAATAGGCGATTACTTTACTTTGCTTACTTTACTTATGTAATTCGAAGTCAAATAGATGTAGTAATATTGAACATATATAATAAAATCGTATCTTTTAATAATTAATTCAATACCCGTAATGATTATTTATTAATAAAGAACACAATTTTATAATTTTGTAGCTAAAAATTAATATTTGAAAAACCGAGACGAGACCGAGATTTCTCGACGAGATATATATCATGTCTCGATCTCGGTCTCGGTCTCGGTTGCTCACGTCTCGTCTCGGTCTCGGTCTCGGTACCGAGACCGAGACCGAGATTTGTCTCGTTTCTCGTGCAGCACTATTCGGGGCAAGCAAGGCTATTCTAATTGGCATTCTCTTAGGACATTCTCGAAAGGATGAGTTCTGGAGAGCCAGAATCCTATAATTAGGGACACCATCCTAAAAACTTCTATGAAACAGAAAGAGTTGACATGATACATAAATACAGTGCAACCTGGATTAACCGGGCTGACCTCCGGTTATAACCACCCCGGAAAACTGAAATCCCGGTTAAACCAAATACACAGTATTACATCCTAATACATTACTGTTTCATCCCAGAGATCAACTCCTATCTTAGACGGCAATCCTTTTTTTTTAATTTTTTACATACATATATTTTTTTATGGTCATCCCATAATCTTTTGCAAGACCGTGGTAAATCCCAAGAAATTCAGTACTAATTGCACCATATTTTGGGTTTTTACATACATACATAATGACCCTTCAAGAAAATCAGGTATAAAGGAGTTGCTGCCACGCCTACAATTATGTGATATCGGAAGACAAAAAATTTTCCTGTCGCCACCCAAAAATTAACTTTTGTTTCGACGCCGATTCAGGTGTTCTCATGATGATTCAACATGATCCCGGTTAATCCGAATCCTGGTTAATCGAGGTTGTACTGTATATAACAGTTTTACATCAATATTATTTGTGTTCAATTGTATACAGGGTGAACCAGTAAGTATTGTCCATAGGCCTGCTGTGTGTAGTACATCTAAAGTGGAGTTCAATGACGTATTGGCCAACTTCATCTTTTCCTCTGTTCTTGAGTGACGTCACTTTAAAGTTTTTTTCTAAAATCATTACTTTTTTCCAATAAAAATGTTATTACTCAGACAGTTTTAGTCCGAATTCGATTCTGATGACTCGGTTAGAAAGACAGATAAATTTGCTAAAAATTGATACCATTTTGAAGCATAAGTTATTCTCCAAACAGCCTCAATCTTCCTCCGGATGCTGGAAAAATAAAAGTAATCGAAATTTTCAAGAAAACTCATTCGGCTCTTATGTGATCATTATCAGACCCAGGTGCTGGCACTTTTTATAAAAGTTGAGTACTCGTGAACACGTTTTCTGGTAAAACAAACGTAATTTCTCATACGAAGATAAAAGGAATCCCGGAAAATGATATACCGTTTGAAAGCCCATTAAACAAGGAAACTTTTATAAAAAGTGCCAGCACCTGGGTCTGATAATGATCACATAAGAGCCTAATGAGTTTTCTTGAAAATTTCGATTACTTTTATTTTTCCAGCATCCGGAGGAAGATTGAGGCTGATTAGAGAATAACTTATGCTTCAAAATGGTATCAATTCTTAGAAAATTTATCTGTCTTTCTAATTGTGTCATCAGAATCGAATTCGGACTAAAACTTTCTGAGTAATAACATTTTTATTGGAAAAAAAAATATGATTTTAGAAAAAAACTTAAAAGTGATGTCATTCAAGAACAGTGGAAAATATGAAGTTGGCCAATACGTCATTGAACTCCCCTTTAGATGTACTACACACAGTAGGCCTATGGACAATACTTACTGGTTCACCCTGTATACAAAATATATTTGTAACCTAGGGATATTTCACTTTTCGATCCGTTATACTTTCGCCCTAACTTCTGCAGTCTACACTATTACGACACAGATTACGGCGCGGTTGGAATTTTGTACGGCTCCCCATTTAGGCAGTCTACAGTTGCAACGCTGTAGGGCATAGCGCACGATTCAAAACTGAAGTCAGAGTAATTCACTTATTTTTAATAACCGTTTTCCTATGGTTTCGTAATTGTAAAAAACGGTTCGCGCGAACCAGTAGGATGCCATCACTGGGTGTAGGTCTCAACAATGTACAGTTTAGTAGGGCAGAATATTCAAAATAAGTAGATGAAATATACATATAGAGAAAAGGAAAAAGCCTATTAATAAATAGTTTCGCGGACTAAGAGCGATTTACTAAGAGAGGGAAGTTTGTATAGCCTAGTATTGCCTAAGGAACCTCCTACCAGCAAAAGAGGGCATTGTCAGCAGGTAACAGCTGTCAGTCCAGCATGAATGGCCTCTGAGTATGATAGAAAAGGTTTCAAAAAGCGCTAATGGCCAAGAAGTAGATGCAAACAAAAAAAGAGTTTCAAAGACAGTTACACAAAACATTCATAGCCGATATTTCTGTTCAGGAAAAAATGGCCGCCCCATTTCAAAACGGAAAATACAAAATTAAATATTAGATTCATTAAACAAGTAATCACAAAATAAAATAGTATAGTCATACAATTTAATATTGTTTGTCAGCACATTAATTTTTCAACTACCTAGGGTAATTTTTTATCCATAAAAAATTGACAATTATCTGTTTTGCAAAAATAAAATGTTAAAACCAAAATAGATAGTTATGAGCTTTGTGTCATAGAATTTGTGAATTGTATATTAATAAATATTTATTACGGACGTGGAATTCAGAATGAATAGAGGTGCCCTAAAGCCTCCCATTTTACCAGCCCAAATCGCTCGATATGGGCAAGTGGCCAAATCCGTTTAAATATTGCTTAACTCATACCAGTTGAAAACTTGCTTTCTATGGTGTTTACCTAAAATCCAGTAATGTAGTAGAATGGAGACTATCATGGCTTACACAAATACATCAAACAATAAACCAAACAAAATGGCCTTTAATTCAATTCACTTTTATTCCTTGCAAAGCCATTGTAATTAATTTAACAATTATTGTTTTATTGGAGAACTTCCTGAACCAATTAAAAGAGAGCGGTTTATTCATTAATATTATTCTTTATTTTTTGGAGAATTTAATTTACCATTTTTAGCATGAAATAATAAAGCATTTTATTGTTTATCTCATTGTATGAAAGCTATGCTTTTGTGAACCAGACTAGCGGATCGCAATTACTGGAGCGCGACATTTCCTTGCGTCTGGCGAGGGAATTTTGGTGTCGTGGGAGTTTCAAAATGGGTCGCAATTTGCGGCCACTTATTTATATGAAAAGCCAATGCATTCTTCTGTTTTATGTTCAATTTACACTATAATTATGTACAAAAAGTATTACTGTTGCCTAATTCACGGCTCCCCTATATTTTAGCGCAGGAAGCGATAAAAAAGAAATTGTTTTGGTATAAAGATTATCTCGATGTATGATTAGCTTATTGGATTCCAACGTGGAGATCACAGGTTCGAATCCAGCTGCTGGACCCTTAAATTTTCTCTTTCTAGGAGCTTATTACTGCTTTCTGTCCGATGATGGTGAGTGCTGTCTTTTTCGTAAAAAAACTCAGTCCGAAGGCCGGCAATGCGCTGAAAAAAGCTAATAACCTGAGCTGTTGATGCGCTTCAAATAAAAAACAAAATAAAAATATAATAATAAGTTTCACTATTATAATAATAATAAACAGAATTTAGAGATAGTCTGATACGGAAAGCAAATAGCGCTAAATACCATTATACCAGGGTCGTTTGAAAAGTCCGTGCAAAGTCAGAGAGATAGCACCACTGGCGCGTATCGAGGTTATGTTTAGTTAGTAGCATCTCTTGGAAGAACACACACCAGGTTTCAGCCAGATCGGTCAATTTCTTTGTGTTTGGCATTCGTTTGAATCGAGGAAGTCGAGTGATTTTCAAAAAATGGACGAAAAAGAATTTCGTGTGTTGATTAAACACTTCTTTATGAAAGGCAAAACGCCTCAGGAGACTAAAGAGAAGCTTGATAAACATTATGGTGACTCTGCACCTTCGATTAGAACAGTTTATAAGTGGTTTCAAAATTTTCGGAGTGGTCATATGGGCACAAGTGACGTTGAACGTTCTGGACGCCCTGTTGAGGTTACTACTCCAGAAATCATTGATAAAATCCATGATATGGTGATGGATGACAGAAGAGTGAAGGTGCGTGAGATTGCTAGTGCTGTGGGCATCTCGAATGAACGGGTACATAATATTTTGCATCAACATTTGGACATGACAAAGCTATCCGCAAGATGGGTGCCGCGATTGCTCACGCTTGACCAAAAACGAAATCATGTGAAGTGTTGCAAGGACGGTTTGCAGCTGTTCCAGAAGAATCCGCAGGACTTTAAGCGTCGTTTCGTCACTGTGGATGAAACATGGATACATCACTACACTCCTGAGACCAAAGAACAATCTAAACAATGGGTTACCAAGGGGAAATCTGCGCCAAAAAAAGGCGAAGACCGTTCCTTCGGCCGGAAAGATTATGGCGACTGTCTTTTGGGATTCGCAAGGAATAATCCTCATCGACTATCTGGAAAAGGGTAAAACTATTACAGGTGCATATTATTCATCGTTATTGGACCGTTTGAAAACCGAGCTGCAAGAAAAACGCCCACGATTGGCCCACAAAAAAGTCCTTTTCCATCACGACAACGCACCAGCTCACACCTCAGCAGTTGTGGTCGCAAAATTAATGGAAATAGGGTTCCAACTCGTTTCACATCCCCCCTATTCTCCAGACTTGGCTCCCTCGGACTACTATTTGTTCCCCAATATGAAGAAATGGCTGGCGGGAAAATGATTTTATTCAAACGAGGAGGTGATTGCAGAAACGAATGGCTATTTTTCAGACTTGGACAAATCCTATTATTCGAAAGGGATCAACAAACTAGAGCAGCGTTGGACAAAGTGTATAAGCCTAAAAGGAGACTATGTTGAAAAATAAAAAAGGTTTACCCCAAAAAATTAAGTAGTTTTTATTTTTGCACGGACTTTTCAAACGACCCTCGTATACAATATCCGCTTGAGATAAGACAATTTTTAATAAATCGTTTTAATTTTAAAAACTGAAATATGTTTAGTTTCGAACTTAATGGTAATGTACGAACTGGAGTCAACTCGGTAGACGGACCAAGTCCATGCTCGAAGTGTGTTTTGTTTTTTAATTAGAGTAATGTTGGATTATTTTGCTCATAGTTGGGATAAATATTTTGTTTTTTTATGTTTGTAAGTTTTTAAATAAATACAATTATTATTACATAGCATTGCTGACTAAATTTTACTGAAACTAGCTACATATCATTAAAACCAATACAACTAAAATAAATCACTTCGAAAAATAAGTGAAACACATTTGCCTTGCTTTGCATTGAAGCAAGAGTAGACAAATTGGTGAAGGGGAATCAGGAGCCAATCTGTATGTGCTGATATAAAATTGTTATACTCGTATGCATGTAAAATAGCATTATGGACCTGCACTTGTATATAATTTTTTTTCCCTCCCAACGCGCATCTGTCGCCTTATTCTTGGGTTCTTATTTTTTGGGTTGATGGACACCGAAGGTTGCGGAACGCTGAGCCATCTTGGGTTCTTATTTTAGGGACAATGGACACCAAAAGTTGCTGAACATTGAGCAAAGACTATCTGGTTATTATTTTTAACCGTCTCTCAATAGCCTAGCATGGTTATTTCATTTTAGTAGACTAAACTGTGATGACACAACAGTTAATTATATTCACATGAAGTACAGTACTGAAAAGAAATGCACGGAAATTTAAAAAACGGATTCTTCAGATATTTCGATCAGCTTAATACAAATATAAACTTATTTCGTAAAAGAGTTTCATCTAATTACTAAAAAAGCATATTGTCTACATTTTATTTAAAAACAATCATTTCTTTTATTACCTGCTTAATTAAATTAAGTGCATGTAATTAAATAAATGATATATAAAATGGTAGGAAAATAAACCACTTAAAGAGTTAATTCCAAAACAATGTTTAAGAATAGATAATTGTATAGTTGAGTGGTCAGAACAATCCTCCAAGCTTTGGTGACTGTTAAAGCTAGTTAATTAATTGCTGTTAAGTGAGGCAAGCCGATTACAAGGGGTTTATCCCAGTGGAAGAGCCTGGAGCAGGCTGTCGTCATAAAGGCCCAGTACAGTGAGAGTGTTCTGTGCGCACGTGGCAGCTCCAAGTGGTAAAGTAGGCGAGTTCAGAGAGGGTAAACGTTTTACTATTTTGTTGTCGCCACTTCTGTTAATACTCTTATTGGTGGAGATGGCAAAGCCTTGTATTTTGGTAAACATTGTAAAGAGCCCCAGCTTCCAAATGCAATGACAGAGAAGGGTGTGAGCCTGCTTACAAGGAGAGGAAACACAATGTTCCCTTCCTGTCTCCTCCTTTACACATTGTCAAGCGATGTTCCTCTCTCGCTCATGGCAAACTCACCTGTGATTCGTCCACCTTTAACTGCTCAAAGGAACCAATTACAAATTAGAATTTCCCAACAACCCTTTTGTTCAAACAAAGCTTAACACCTGATCCTGAGAGTGAAGCAATACCACCACATTCATTATCCTACACATACACTTACACCCAAACAATTTGCCAGTACAAATGTCTACGATTAAATGGAAACAATGCTACTAACAAACAGTGAATAAGAAACTCATATTACATGCGGTTTTATGAAGAGGAATGCTTAATAACAATTGCTTAAACTGATAAACCAACAATACGCGATCATATTTACGCTCATAAAATATAATATCGTACCGCTCATCCGAACTTGAATTTAGTATTTTTCTTTTAAATCATGTTTCATATTTTTTTCTGTAAATATGTTAAAACTGTCCGGTAGAACAGTTGTACGAGTATAATACTTGATCGTCAGAAACTGCACGAAACAGCAGTAACGTTGAACAACACCCATTTGATCTTATTTTTTCTATTTTTCTATAATCTTATAATTTATATCTTTAAAATACAGCAGCAGAAATCTCAATCATTCCAGTGAAACTAGAGGAGTGTTCCTTATTTTTCCTTTTATTTTGCAATTGTAAGTTCAAATTCTGGCTACCCTGTGTTGCCAATCTACCTCTGGCTTAGCAATTAAATGTATAAAGCAGAAATCTCAATCTATCCAGTCAAACTAGAGGAGAATTCTTTATTTTTCCGTTAATTATGCAATGATAATTACAAATTTAGGCCATCCTGTGTTTACAATCCACCTTTGTTTTAGTTGCTAAAAGTATAAAGCAGATATCGCAATCTCTTAGTCAAACTAGACGAGAATTCCTTATTTTTCCATTAATGTGGCGATCGTTACTTCAAATTTAGGCTACCCTGCGAGTACAATCCACGTTTGGCTTATTTATGACAAAAGATGGTATACACTAGTTTATCAATGATTTATTTATTTATTTTCAAAAACAAGATCAAATAGATTTCGAGAACAATGTTGCCAAAAATTTGAAAAAATAAAATAATTGAATTAGTTATAATTAAATTCGACACAAGTGTTTCGCATTTTGAAGAAAATTGGTAGGTTGAACCTTGAAAATACTTAGAGAAAGTCTAATGAGTAACTCCAGAGTTTTACTGCAGTTGGCTTCATTTCAATAAGCGTAGATTTGAAGCCAATGGCGCTTAATGAAACTTATTATTATATTATTATTTTGTTTTTTATTTAAATCGCATCAACATCTGAGGTTAGCTTTTTTCAGCACACTGCCGGCCTTCAGACTGAGTTTTTTTACGCTAAAGACAGCCATCATCGGACAGTGATGAGCTCCTAGGAAGAGAAAATCTAAGGGCCAGCAGTTGGATTCGAACCCGTGATCTCCACATTGGAATCTAATACGCTAACCAAACAGCTAGTCCCTTCCCTTCATTCTTCTTATTGCTATCACTTTTTAAAAAATAGTTCATGAATGATACTAAATTAAACTTTATTAAAAAAAAAAAAAAAAAAACTCATTTCAGACAAAAAAAGCTAACTTAATTTCTGTTTTATACTCCATACTATTTGCAAAATTGAAATAATAATTTATATGACAAGCGAGAAACCCCCCAAAAAAGCTGATTTATATCTTTGAGTTGTGATTACTTGATGTACCTTGAAGCAGCCTTGTAATAAATGTAAAAAGTATTCAAAGAAATAAAAATTATAAACCAAGGCCATATTTATACTTTAAGAAAATTTTGAAATAACTTAATTTTATGATTAATTAATTGAAATTTTTATATTTTTTTTTATTTTTACGAGTATTTATATTTTAAATTTTTTATTTTGCATCTGTATGCAGTGCAATAAGCAAAAGAGATGAATGATAAGGATAGCACAAATACACATGCACGCATATACAGGGTGACCAGAGTTATATGCTCCACCCACTTTTTTTAACGGCGGGAAATTTCGAAAAAATAAAAAACACGTAGGTATTTAATCATTTTTAGTCTAGTTTATTTTCAGTGATTGACCCATTTTTTTAAACCCCTGTCACTCGAGATACAGCATCCAACTTTTGTTTTTCAAATGGAACGTTATATTTTTTTTGCATATTTTTATAGTATTTGAGCTCCTAAAAAAAACAAAACAAAAATTTTTGAAATCGGTTAGGTTTTTCAAAAGTTATGGTAATTTAAAATATGAAAAACAAATTTCAGTTTACTGACAAAATTACGTTATTTTTTTTAAAGAATCTGTTCAAACTGGGCACAATCAACAGATAGGCAAGCCAAAACTCTGGACTCCCACGCTTTGCTTGTAGCAGCACTTATGGTGGCGAAGTCAAGATGTAAGCAGGTTAGAGTTATTCGACGTTCAGGTTGCTTTTTCTACAAACGTTTGGTGTGGAGTTTTACTTTAATCAACTAATCGGCCCATACTTCTACGGAGAGAACTTAACTGGTGCAAGGTATCTAACTTTTTTTAAGAGACATTTTGCCAGTCCTGCTTGAAGATGTTCCTCTATAACGTCGGCTAGATATGTATTTTCAACAAGATGGTTGCCCGGCACATAATGCGAGAGTGCTTCGAGGTTTCCTGGACAGAAATTTCCATGAAAAGTGCTTAGGGACTCATTGCCCCATCCAATGGCCACCTCGATCTCCGGACTTAGCCCAAATGGACTATTTTTTGCGGGGATATCTAAAAAATAAAGTGTAAAGTAACCTTAATCCCGTGGCTTCTGTCGATGATCTGAAACGTCGAATAACTCTAGCCTTTCTAGATCTTGACTTCACCACCATAAGTGCTGCTACAAACAGAGCGTGCTTGTTCAAAGTTTTGGCTTGCCTACCCGTTGATTGTGCCCAGTTTGAACAGATTCTTTAAAAAAAATAATGTAATTTTGACATTAAAATGAAATTTGTTTTTCATATTTTAAATTACCATTAACTTTTGAAAGAACTAACCGATTTCAAAAAATGTTTTTTTGTTTTTTTTAGGAGCTCAAATACTATAAAAATATGCAAAAAAAAAATATAACGTTCCATTTGAAAAACAAAAGTTGGATGCTGTATCTCGAGATACAGAGGTTTACAAAAATGGGTCAATCACTGAAAATAAACTAGATTAAAAATGATTAAATACGTGTTTTTTATTTTTTCGAAATTTCCCGCAGTTTAAAAAAAAAGTGGGTGGAGCATATAACTCTGGTCACCCTGTATATATCCATACATATACGCGCCAAGGGCTTGAGTGGAGTGAACGACGACCATCCAGTGATGGAAGCCGTTAGTTCGCCAGATTGGCAAGCTTACACAGCAACCATCCTACGGAGATCGGCGTTATGTGTTGAGATGATCGCGTGGCCACCACCGCTTTAGTCTGCGCTGTGGATTTGAAGGAAGTGTCGTAGTAGACATGTTGTGGATCAGAGGGTTGTAGTGACTGTGTAGATTTGAGTGGAGTTTTGTGTACTGAGATTGGGCTATTTCAGAAACTAGAGGAATATTTAGATCAGAGTGTATTGTATGATTGGAGACGTAGAAGGGAGCGTTAACTATTGTTCTTAGGATTTTAGATTGCAAGGTTTGAAGTCGGTTGATGTTCGTTTTTTTAGCGCTTCCATAGAGTAGTATTCCGTACGTCCTTATTGGGGCAAGTAGAGCGGTATATAGTGTTCCTTTATTCGTCAGGGTCAGTTTTGAACGTTTGTCGAGTAGTCTTTTCAACATTTCCGAAAAATTTACGCATTTAAAGTATAGATCTAAATAACAAATATAAACAACTGAACAAATTCACAGCTTAACGGTTAACAGTTAAATTTAGACTCTTCTGCTAGCTATATCTTCCTATTTAGACAAGATGATTTCATTGTTTGGCTTATCCCCCTATTGATCAGCTTTCCTTCTGATTTGGCTGCCTTTTCAGACTTTTTTATTGCCAAAATATCTTTAAGTTATAGAAATACGACGAGATTTAAATACATATTTATTTATTTTTTTCTCGCAATGCAATTGAAATTGGTTCTGATATATTAATACTAAAGAACAGAAGAAAAAGCGTGGCCACTGGGAAAGTAATAATTTTCATATTTTATTTAGACCTTTGATTCATCCGTCGTAACACCCACATTTACTGTTTTGATCTTTCATCCATTGTCAGAGTTAGATTTATCAGTTTGGTGTAGAAATATCGACTTCAGTTACGTCACCGGCTCGCATTTCACGTAAGTGAAGTCGACGTCTCTACGAGGTGTGGCTATTAAATAACGAGACTGATGCTGCTACAGAAGAACTATGCATGCGCCAAATCCTAATGACCGACATCTGTGCAGCGTAAAGCCTTCTTTTTTGATTGCAGCGTCTCACGTGCTTGTAGAGAAATCTGTCTGACCGGAACTATCGTTTCTGTAAGAGGTGTGAAAAACATGATACTAATCATGTAGTAGAGCAACGAATTGTCGTGAAATTTCACATGAAACTGGGTGAAACCGCTACTGAAACTTATCTTTTATTAAGTGGTTCAAGCGTTTCCAAGATGGCCGAGAAGTCGTCGGAGATGATGACCACTTGGGTCACCCTTCCACGTCCAAAACAGATGAAAATATCGATTATAAGTAATCAACATTACTACCGTGAGATGCTTGCTCAACTCCGAGAAAGAGTAAGGAAAAAACAAGCCGATTTGTGGAAGAACAAGTCACGAGTTCTCCATCAAGACAACGCGCCCGCTAACATTGCATTGTCTGTCAAGACATTTCTAGCCAAGTACAACATCCCAGTTTTAGGCCATCCGCCATATTCGCCTGACCTGGCCCCAATGTGACTTTTGTCTGTTCCCCAAAGTCAAATCTGCATTAAAAGGATCACGATTTCAGTCCGTTAAAGCTGTGAAAGAAAAAACGGCACGCGTCTTGCAGGAGCTAACAGAAAAAGACTTCCAGCACTGTTTCGAACAATGGTAAATTCGCATGGAGCGTTGTAGGGATAGGGGAGGGGTGTATATTGAAGGTGATAATAACTAAATATGTCTAAATTTAAAATAAAATGTTTTATAGCAATAGTCTCGTTATTTAATGGCCACACCTCGTACACGAAACTGATTTAATAATCTACTGCGGGTCTAACTACATTTTTAAGATTACTTTAAATTAATTAAAACTCAGATAGAGGCCTATCATTTTTGTTTATAATTCAAAATGGAAGAAAAAAAATAGTAATAATAATTGTAGTAAGAGAAAGACGAGTGATTTTTCAATCCCGATTTTCTATTATTTTTCTGGGCACGATTGTCTGCAACACGTTTTAGAAATCCGCACGTAGAGTCCACCATAGTCTTATTCCCCACTCTTCTGTACAACCTTACGTCCAATAGGTAGTGTCCCTATATTTATTGTCGTCATGTGCAGCTTTTAGAATCAATGTAAACGCATAAACTACAAGCTAAATAAAGAATATTCCAATCATATAGTCACTCCTTTGAACTATGTCTAAAAATGTCCGCCCTAAACCAAAAGACTGTTATGAGTGAAAAAAAAAAAAAACCACAGGGGACTTTGAAGAAACACAAATAAAACATTTGTGTAACAATGACACCGTAGGGAGTTGCAGCATGCGTAAAGGCTCTTCCATCTTTCGAGCGTATAAATAGAAATATGTGATTAATTCTTAAAGAATTCATTTTTTTTACGCGTCACTCAACTGCTCTCATATAAATCGTATTGAAATTGTTTATTCCCACGCATTCCCAAAATCTTTTCATTCCCCCCATCCAAAAAAAGAAGAGGCTGAGAGGAGGGGTAATATTTTTCTTTTTTTTTTTATAAAAAAAGTTAACCACAGGAATCGTTTCAGGAATCATATCGTCTTTACTCTCAGCATACTATTATGTAGTACAGATTTGCGATTTTTTAGGAAATCTAATCATTTTTTATTTTATGTCGCAGGGCACTTATTATCAAGTTTTTCTAAAGTTGGGGGCCTCTCAATGTCAATTTTTGACGATTAGTCGCTATATAAAACCGTCAATCACGACAGTTTAAATTAGCCTTTTCGTGCTCAGCGAAAAACCTGACCTGATGATAATTATTATTTTTTTTACCTGCAATTTGTTTGGGACAATCTAAAAATCTATAACATAACATTGGCATTTTTACCAGTAGTTTTGTGTGCATAAGTTATCATTCAAGGTTCTAACTCATATGTTTTCTTCAATTTTTTTGACGGTCGAGTTAAAGTCAACTATAAATGTTACCAGCGTACAGAGAGATTTCCCAAATTCTTCCACGAGTGCTGCCCTAAAACCAAATTTAGGAATACCAATTTTTTTTTCGTTAAATTAATCTAATGTCTCAGACGGAAACAACTAAACAGACGATACAAACTTCTCCCTAGACTTCTCGACAAACGATCTAAGCTTTCACTAAACAATAAACGATCTATCTAGACAATGATACTGAAACTTGCCTGGACTTACGGAATGGAACTTTGGGGCTCAGCCAAAGCTTCCAATATCTATAAAATCCATTCCTTCCAGTCAAAAACACTCCATAGAATCGCTAATGCTCCTTACTTTGTATCAAACTCAACCTTACACCGAGGTTTCCTTGTTCCTCATGTTTCAGAAGCCCGTTACATTAAATTCCACACTTCTATTTCCTCACATCCGAATCCTCTTGTATCCCAACTTACTGCATTGCCAGGAAATACTCTAAGACGGCTGAAGCGTAGGTGGCTACGCGATCTACTCTATGAAGTAAGTGCCAGAGCACAATAGTGAACTGTTTTTCTTTGGGAGTTCCACCAAGGGGTGAATTCTCCCCTCACGTTACTCATGTTTATTGCAGAAAAATGCTGCAGTTGTGAAAATAAATAAAGTAAAAAAAAAAATTAATCTAATAATTTTTAAATAATAATGATCATATAATGATACATTTTTATCTGAAATTTATTGAATGAAATACGAATTTATATAAATTAATAACTTCCATAAAACACATTAAATAAATGATATGCACGTTACAGACATGTATGAACATTGTTACACTAAAATAAAAAGTAGTTGAAGGTGACTAAAATGGCGGAAACATCCGGAAAATAAAATGCAAATGAAAAATAAAAAGGAAATATCAAAATAGATTTTTTCTTTTTTTAATTCAAAAATCCGTCCAGCTTTTAATTGGAGCCCTTTTTGCAGAAAAATGACTTTGTAATTCATAGCTAAGATTAAATATATTTAGATGTCAAATATGAAAAATATTTAGTACGTTAAGTCTAGCGAAGCTTTCCCAGCTTTCCTTAGACCCTATAGCAGAGCAGAGATACGCTTCTAAAATTTCAAATATCTTTCTCTTGGTGGCTATTTTAGCCAACAATATCTATTTCACGAAATTTAGCGCTGAACGGTTCATATTGCACAAGAGCTGATTAGATTCAATCATATTCTAATAACTGCAATCTTTCACCGCGTTTCTCCGAGAGTAATCATAAAATACAAATTTTACAATTTAATTAAGTGTTATCAAGAAAATTGCAATAGATTTAGAGAAGTTACTTTAATTTAGGGAAAAATGAACTTCAATTTCCTCAATTTGATTTCCGTTTATTTAATAAGAGCTTTCTAAAATAATCTTCTGAATATAGGATAAAAAAATAAATGCCATTTTAGTCGAGTAAAATTTATTTTGCCGAGCTTTAGGTCATCTTCAGGACTGTGGAACATGTTTACAGATAGTTAACAATGATTCTATTAAAATAATAATATAATATGTATAATATAATGAAATTTACAAAAATTATTTACCTAGTTTACAAAGTAATATTTTTACATTACAGGGTTGGTGTCTTGTCTGTTCATGGACTGAGTGTGATCGGTCAGTGTGTGATATGTGTTAGGTTGTGTGGAAGTCAGTATTTTGTAGTAAATTTGCGTATAAAAAGTAAGTAAAGTAAAGTAATCGCCTATTTTTTCAGGCGGGGCTTAACGTCCAACTACCAATTAGGTGTCGTGGACGGAGGCGTCTGTAAATTTGCGTATATGTTGTTTAAATTGTTCGTATGTGTTTTGAAATTTAAACTGTTTTCTGTCTTAGATATGTATATCATTTCTAATATACATATTATATTATTGTTTTAATAGAATCATTGTTAACCATCTGTAAACATGTTCCACAGCCCTGAAGATGACCTAGTCCCTAGGTCGAAAGCTCGGCAAAATAAATTTTACTCGACTGAAATGGCAATTATTTTTTCAACCTATTGGAACTATGAATCAGTCACCAAAAAGAATGAACAACTTCTGAATATAGTATTTTATTATAGAGGAAACTATATTTTTCAAGAAAGTTTCCAATAATATTAACGGTCATTTATAAAATTTCGAGGAAATGTTTTCAAAACAAAATAACTGCAACACTTCCAAAGGCTCCTTTTTTTAAATCAATCGTACTGATCGTCTCAGAGTTTTTGCTGAGTTGTCTATTAGGTTTATTCATATTTTTTGGCGTCAAACATTTTTATAAGTGAAAATAATTCTTTAAACGTCTTAACAACATTCATTCCGGCTTCAATTTAGCTTAAAGCAAGTCATTTTAAATTACTAATTAATTTATTAGAATTCTAAAGTTAATATACGATCGAGCTAATATGATTCTAAAGATTAATTCTGAACGCTCAAAGCCAATAAACATCAGTAAAGGGGTACTTCAGGGCGAAATCTTGAGCCCGTTACTTTTTAATTTATTCATTTCGGATATGGAAACCTTTTTTAGAAAGAATGGGACTTTTGGTTTGCGGATAAACTCGAGTCTTGACATTCTCATGCTATTCTATGCTGACGATCTTGTCGTTTTTGGAGATAGCCACTGCGATTTAAGGAAGAAATTAAACTGTTGGAAATGTATTGCCAAGAAAATTGTTTAGAAGTAAATCTCGAAAAAAACAATATTGTTAAGTTTTATAAAGGAAGACCCAAAAAAGAAAGACACTCTTTATATAATGGCCGTCCTCTAGAAGTTAAACCAGAATATAATTATTTGGGGGTAAGGTTTTTCTTCCTCTGGGAGTTTCCATAAAGCGCTTGAGCAAGCTTTATCAAGAGGTAATGCAACTACGGGTGCAGTTTTAAGTACTTGCTCCAAAGCGAGGCTCATGGACTGGAACTCGAGAGAGAAATTATATCAAGCAGTCGTTATACCATCTATTCTATACGGAGCCCAGATTTGGGGACTTGCTCACATAGAAGCTTTAGAAAAATGTCACTTGGACTATTATAAAAGCCTTCTGCGTCTGCACACAAATACCTCGAATTATATTGTTCGTCTCGAGACCGGCTCAGTCCACATTAGTTGGTACGTGTTAAAGTATAGTTTACTATGGTACCTCAAATTACTAAATACTAGTAGCGATAGATACCCTAGACCATGCCTAGATAAAATGTTGTCCTGCACGCAGGGAAGTGAAAATATTTGTTACCGAAAGTCTGCTAAGTACAATTGGGTTGTACGATTGAAGGATTTATTAGATCAGTTTGATGAGTCTAGCCTGCTGGGAATATCTGACCCTGAAGTTTTCTCACGAATGATTTCTCCAACTTTGGAAAAATATAGACACTTTCTTGTGAATCAGGATTTGGATAGACTACATAGCTCCACTTGTAGTATTTTTTACCCACAAGTATTCAACCATAGCTCGATCCCGCAACAATATCTCCTTACTCAATTACCCATTTCATACACACGTTTATTTGCTCAACTTAGGACAATTAATAAATACACATTTTCATTAAAATTAAAAAATAGCGCTTACAGGATAGATTTAAACAGTAATTGTCTTTTATGTGGTAATGTTCTAAAAGAGGATTTGTACCACATATTCATGGTTTGTCCAGCATATTTTAGTATCCGTGAAAAGTATCAGGACAGAGCTTCTTTCAGTTTACCTTTTATGTTAACTCAGTGCAGTAGGGCTGCAATGAAAACTGTATTTTGTTATCTGTGTGGATGTTTCTCTTTAAGAGAGGAGTTAATAAGTTAAAAAATTGATTTATATTTTTTACTTTATTTCTTTTTTAATTACTTTGGTTTTATTTATCTTTTTACTTATTTCCAAGGTTTTAAAAAATACCATGAAATACCAGAAAGGAGCTATTCCTTAGACCTACATATTTCAATGACATATTCAAAGTGTTTCTTTCATTTTTTATTGTCCTTATGTTTGTATATATTTATATTAATTTATGCTGCACCCAAATGTTTTTGAGACAGGACGTGAGTCCTATAAATCAAATAAATAAATAAATAATTAATTTCTCTTTAAATAATTACTTTGTTTTTTTGTGATAACCACTATTCCATCAACAGAGAAATAGTACAGGTCAAAGACCTCTCTAAAATAACCGCTATTGTGATATGCTCAAAACATATTGATTTATCATAAATTTAGAAGTTCTCTAATAAATCTTTCTTTTGCTGTTTGTCTTTAAATGAGTATAATGAGCTCTCTGGTTAGAAGATCGACCGGACAAGAAGCCTTTCGAATACTAGAAAAGTGAGACCAGATCTTCAATAAACGGGAGGTCACAGTTGTAGTAGTTGACTGCATATTAGTGTATGATAAAAATTGCATCTCACTGCCGCATATTCTGTAAACCAAAAATCCAGTTAATAAGCCAGGAAACTATCCACACAACGTGAAATACAGGCTGGTGGGACTTCTGGGTTTTTGTAGCATTGACGTTGATGGCTTCATACGATAGTCTAAGATGGTGGTGATCGCATAAACATAGAAAAAAAAAACCTTCTTAAAATTGTCACATCCATCAAATATGAGTCTTTTTTTAAAAGTAACCTAATGGTTTACCTTGAAAAGAATGCCATCTATATCGAATCCACCGGCTTTCCTACCCAGAAATTTAGAGAAAAATTTGAGAATAAGAAGTTTGAAATGAATGGATTATGGTTTTTGAATCTGGAGGAACAAATGCCCGAATTGGCCCAAAAATTCTTTGACTTAATGGATATTCTTTGACATCTTTCTCTGGTCATGGTTCAGGCGGGATTTACGTCCAACTACCAATTAGGTGTCGTCGACAGAAGCGATTAGCAAACATACTTTACTGCAAATTTCTTTTATTAACCATTTAAATGAAATGCAAGGCCTAAGACCGGGAATCGAACCCAATACCACAACACATATTAGCTTTATAGGTCTCGCCTCAAACCGCTCAGCTACCGTGGCGCCTTTCTGGTCATGGTTTACTCCGAGAAATGTCAGTTTTAAGCGTTGCCTTCTCTTAATGTTAGTGTTTAATTTTACTCTTTTTATTAATGTAAATCGTTTAGATGTTTGAATATCCTTAGAACTGATTAGACAGTGCCTTTGCGGCAACCCGGTGAATCTGTGCTGTTATTTACATAGTAAGTACATGAATTCTTTGTTTTGTTATAATCCCCAATAAAAGACCTTTTAAAATGATTTTTTTCAGATTTTAATTAGCATACTTTTTTCTATAATTTTCATTTGCAAGGTGAAAAAGAAGAATATCATTACAAAATGTTCAAGTTGCAAACTCACTTGTCCTAGTCACTAAGCTATTGGAAACATTTTATGAATTTTCGTATCAGTTTAAATTCAAACGAAATATGACTACAATAATTTGATATTAGAAACACTGGACCAACACGCAGATTAGTTCTACGTAAATCTCACTCAAATGAAACCTATATCATTAAGCGTTCTAAGGAGATATGAAATACTAGGCATATTTCAAGTGACAGTTACTAACATTAGGGTTGTAGGCGTCATTAATACAGTAATTATATGGCTCGACAAATAAAAATATGTTAATACATTTGTTTCAGACAGAAAGGCTCAGCCAGTCGTCACACATCTGTGCAACATCACTCATCTTTGTCCCTTCTATTTATATCTAATTGGTTCCTCGTGCTTTATACGAAATATTTTGGTTGAAATTAATTAATATTAATAATAATAATTAGCCAAATAATATTGCATTAATTGACAATTATTAACAATAATATTGTTTACAATATATAACAATTATGCAAATGTATATATTTATAGGCGCCACCCACGGTAGCCGAGCGGTTAGAGGTGAAACATGTAAAGCTAATATGTACTGTGGTAGTGGGTTCAATTCCCGGTCTAGGCATTGGATTTTATTTAATGGTTAATACGAGAAATTTAGAGTAAAGTATGTTTGCCAGTGGCCACCGTCCACGACACCTAATTAGGGAGTTCATTATTTATTACTACTGTAAAGCCTGTCTGAAAAAATAGGCATTACTTTAATTTAGATTCATATAGTACCTTCATTTTTTGAAAAAAAGTACAATACGTTTTTTTTTCAATTTTTCGCTACTACTATTACTGTAGTTATAATTGCAACATGATGTAAAAAGTAAATTTAATGTTATTTGTTCAGTTAACTTGTTAAGTTATGTAAGAACAATCACTTACTGGTGAAACTCTTTCACAATGATTTAATCACAATAGATCTCTAGGCCACTTCCGCTTTAAAAGACGAGGAGGACTGTCTGGAAGGTGAGAAGAGGAGAGTTGTTGTACAATAGGATTAGGATGGAGAGCTAGTAGACGGTGGAATTTGCGGTATCGAGACTTGATTAGATTAGAGACAAAAGGGATGTGAAGGTCAGTGTAAAGTTAGAAATGTAGAATGGAGCATTCAGGATTAAAGATTTTGGATTGTAGTGTCTAAATCGGAATGGATTTTGAATAAGCATTGTCCTGAGGCAATGAAAGAAGCACCAAGCGCTAATTATCTCAAATTTTCACAAACTTAAATAAATAATTAAACAAATACTAAAATAATCGTATATTTTTTTCAGGCCGGCTTTACGTCACCAATTAGGTGTCGGACGGAGGCGACTAGGAAATATACTTTACTGTAAATTTCTTACAATAACCAATAAATAAAATCCAAGACCTAAGACCGGGATTCGAACCCAGTACCACAATACATATTAGCTTTACACGTCTCGCCTCTAACCGCTCGGCTACTGTGGAGCCTAAAATAGTCGAATGTTTGCTTCATATGTACAAATCGGTCTCAACAATGTCTTGTAGATAGTTTGTGAATTCAAGTCAAAGATTGGATCTATCGTCAAGTAGACTAAAAACTAGTGTTCTGTTCATGTCTTGTCGTTTCAGTCGAGTACATGGACTCCAGGTTAATCTCTTATGGAACATGCGCTAGATGTTTTTCGCGAATGTGGAACCTAGTTTGTTTCGGCGGAATAACATACTTCGAGAACCACTGCTCAATACAATTTGCCTGTTCAGTCGTTCAAAATTATTCAATTTTAAACAAGTTAAACTCAATGATTGTTTTATTCTCTATTTTAGAATTTAAGTGCATTTAAGCCGAGGTAATTTATTTGTTTTTTTCTTTATTGTAGCAGTATTTTTGGTTTTCACTAAATCCGTTCAAACCAAAATTATAGTTTGTTTTTTTTAGTTAATTGATAGTCTTTAATTCAATAGTGAAAAACTTAATATATATCTTAAAGTGTAATCAAATAATCATTCTTGAAGAAATAAGTGAAAACTTTGCTAGACACAAATGACACGAGGCACTGTTATTGAATGAACCATTTTTGAAGTGCATTGTAGAAAAATGCTTCGTTCAATAAACATGATAACTTGTAATGTACGTCAGCAAACAATTGCGAACTTCGAACATTTAATTCTATTCAGATGTCCATAATTCATCAACAGACATCACAAACAACCCAGTAACTGACATTATTACTTGTTGCGCACGTCTTTTGCCAGCCAAATCCTCTCCAATGATATCAATTTCTCCGTTCAACACGGAGAACTTTAAACTGATAATTCCCTTTAAAAATTTATATCCCAAATATTCAAATTTTCTGAATTTATATGGTGCCATCATTATTATTGTAGTTCTGATTTCACCATTATTTCTACAGCGCCTGTAGCCGTTGTATTTCATGGCTATATACGAAAGACATGTTACCAATTCCAGCAAGCCTGTGTTCTTGTCCATATCTACCCAAACCAGAGCATACTTCTTCATAATCACCTTAAATCTTGTTTTCTACCTTGTGAGTGATAGTTAAGTAAATAACTTCACCATATTGTTTAATAAAATAAGGATTTTGATGTATTTATTACTAAATGTAAAAGTTTTTGCCCGATTTTCTTGAAGAAGTTGAAGTAATAGAATTTCCCCCTAATAGCAATCTATTTTCCTATGAATCAAGCGCTGCAGAAAAAAATAATTCTTCACAGTGTGAAGAATGAGTGACGGCCAATGTTAGGGCCCCACTGGGGCTGGTAGGCGCTTCGTGATATCAGCGCTGCGTGTGCTCCGAGTTTGACAGGTGATTAGTGCAGGTAAGAAAAAGTAATATATCTAAAAAGTATAATATAGACTTGATACATCAGAGCAGAAACTTTATGTTTTTAATAAACTGTTATACATTATTTTTATGATTAAATACCTCCAATTTATATCTTCAATAACAAAATGGCGTTCTCTCAGGGATTTACAGCTTGAACTAGAGCTGCTCTTTCAGGGGCTCTGCAGGATTTGGAAGAAACTTCTTCAAGAATAGGTTTTGAGATCAGAGGATAACCTAAGTATATGATGTATTGAGACAAAAGAGATGAGTAACAAATTAATTCGCCTCACTATTCATGAATTCAAAATGGTGGAAACATTCACATACTTAGACGCAATAGTAACATATAAAATTGAAATAATGGCTAAAATCAAGACAAGAAGAGCTGAGGAAAGCAGATATGTGTATTACGTACACATATATATAGGATGATCCATTTAAAACGCACCAATCGCTAATAACTTTTTAGGAAAGCGGAATTTCGAAAAAACCCACGAAGTAAACTATATGTTTTTTTGAGTGTAATTTTCAAATTTTTTACCCGTGATGCTATACCTTCATTTTTCGCGGAGTTACGGCCAAAAACCCGATTGGGGTTTCATAAGGACAATGATTATGAAAACTACATAAAAACCTGTGAAAAATGACGTTAACCCCGTTTCGATATCCCTAATACTAGTCGAGACCAAAGTTACAATTTTATCTATTCGTGATTGGATTTCAATATTAATTTTCCACTAGAAATACACGTTTTGGGAGGTCCTATGACTGCAAAAAATGTTATTGGTGACTCAAAGAACAAAAATAATAATATGAAGATTTTAAAACAAGTAGTGTAATGTAATGGTTGTAGGTGAATCAAAATACATTTGCTTTATCATCAAATAAGAGCAATCATCACACCATTTTAATGCACCCAGTATGATTACGTTAAGAATATCTTGCCAGGGTGTTGATCTAGTGAACAAGAGCATGGCTTTGTAAGTGAGAGGTCCCCAGTTCGAATCCCGCGTATGACAAAATTTTATTTTGAAAAGTGTTATGATGTATTAAGTATTGTGGTATGGTGAATGACTACACCCGCGGGATTAAAACTGGCAATCTCCCACTTACAAAGCCACGCTCATGACCACTAGACCAACACCCACTCCTCCCTGGCAAGATATTCTTAAACTAATCAAGGTCAAGAAGTCTTGCATACTGGGTGCATTAAAATGGTCATTCACATCAAAAACGTCAAGAATTATACGGCTAGAAAAAGGATGCCAGAACGTTGAACACCTAATGACTATTGCATGGCAAGCCTGTCAGCCAGAGACTGAGTGGAAGTTTGCACAAGAATGTTGTGGATACAATGTACCAAAGATAATATAGCAAGAAGAACACGGACAAGAGCCAGAGATCGTCAAGAATGGCCACAAACTAAAAAGAAGACCTATGTTCTTCAATAAGGAAAAACACTTAGACCAAGCAGATGCTTCAGGTATTCTAGACTTAAGTCTACGTAGAATAGTCTACAAAACTCCGAATTGGGAACTTCTCTTACCTCCGGATCTAATAGATAATTTATAATCCCAAAATCCTTAAAAAAGCTCCTTCTTAAATTCTTGATTCCAGTCTTCGACGCTTCAAAAAAAAAGATTCAGAAAAATGCTCTGCACTCTTCAACAACTGGGAGCTAGATTAGAAGCCAGGATCTCCACATGGGTATCCAGTATTCTAATTAAGGAACTTATCCTTCCTCCGCAGGAAAACCTTTCTGGAAGATTAACTTCCAGTCTCCCGGAAAACACATTTCAAAAAAACTAGTAATGTAGTTTTATGTAGGTGTAAGTTTTTTTTTAAGTCACTTTGTACTCGGCGTTACATTTCACTAAAATTGCAAAGGACCTTGTTTTGGGCCTTAAAAGGTTGAACAGGCCAGTTTTGAGCAATTATGTTCTAAATTACTACTAAGATTGCTGTGTGGATGTTGGTGTAGTGGTTTGAAGCGTTGCTTTGTAAGTGGGAGATCCCCAGTTCGAATCCCGCGCATGACTACTTTTTATTTGTAATAAAAAATTGTTTATAGTAAAGTATGTGCTTCCGCCCACGTCCACATCACCTTATCGGTAGTTGGAAACTAACCCCCAACGTAAAATTCACTTTATAGCTTTTTACTGTTAAGACTAAACCAAAAATTAATATTACCGTTTGAAGATCTTATTTACTAGATGCCAATCTGCAAATATGCAACGCTCTTGTGGACAATATCTGAACTAGTGAGTAAATGCCGAACTTCCTTCATTTGGACAATAATTACTTATCTTTTCTTTCGCTTCTATAATTAGAATTTCTTCCTAAAGTAAAGAAGAATGGTAATTGACGGGAGCCATTTTTAATTAGGAATGTATGTTACTGTTATTTGTACTGTTTAATGATATTAAGATGTTTTTATTTAAATTTTTGTTTTTTTAGAAAATAAAACTTAGATGTTCCAGCTAAATAAGAAGTCTTATTATGTAAAATAGAAAAAAATAACCTTTTACAAGGAACGAATGTAAAATTAATTCTAAATTTTTTAAAGGAAAAACTTTTACTTTTTTAAATTAAATAATAAAGGAAATTTTGTAGAGAGAGCATAGTTTAATTTGAGGTCTGGCTCTGTATGAATATGCCATACTCAGTTAGTAGGTATGTGGGTTGAATGTTGTTCGTTTGTATTCCCTACTTATAATGCATGTTGCATGTTTTTGCAAGCGAACATATCATGCATGTTTAACCAAAACAACCATGATCAGCAGCTGTGCTTCAATTCGAATCGAGAATATACTCTTGGAAATATAAATCTTATTACTAGGAAACTGCTTTCGTATAGCGAAGTTATTTGGAAAATATTATTTATGCTTGGATAAAATTTATTTTAAAAAAATTATATTTTGGGGTAATTAATGAAGCAAATAGCGAAAATATTTTGTTTTTGTTTCAATTTGACTTGTAAATGGCGGCGACAGACATTGTACAGATTTTTGCAATTTTTTATTTACTCTTACTTGAGTAAGCGAAGTATTGCAATTCGGCCAACTTTTAGAAAGCCGAGTATTCTCCAAATATATCCGTTTTTATGTCCTCGGAATCCGAAAAAGTGGTTTAAAATTTATTTTTTGTTCTTTGTAAAATTTTATTAAGTTCTAATTGAATTTAGAAAAAATTGTTCGTAAATTTGTTTGTAGAACCTCAGTACTGGATAAGATCTTTGATTTTATCCGACTTAGCACTCGTATACTGACCGGGTTCAGATATTAATCCATCATCAGATTAATAAGTTTCATACTACACCTACAGTACATACAATGGGGCGAGATTGTAACGTAAGTGAAGTCGAAATCTCTCCATCAAACTGATTAAAACTGATCTCTGACAATGGATGAAAACAGGGAACCAGTCAGGGATACAACAGACATGGGTACTACGAGGTATAAAATCAGCAAATTAGTTTCCTTTGGATTCTTAACATTATTACGAAGAAACGCTTTTTAATGTTTTATTCCTAAACTAGGTAAGTGGACGTATTGCAATCGTGTCAAATTTTCTGTTTCGAATAAAAGTAAAGTAAAAAGTAATCGCCTATTTTTTTCAGGCGGGGCTTAACGTCCAACTACCAATTATAGGTGTCGTGGACGGAGGCGACTAGCAAACATACTTAACTGTATAGTTCTTTTTTCTGCAACCATGTAGGATTGTTCTCATTACTCAATTAAAATCAGCTGTGTAATGCCCACCTTTACCTCACTAGTAGGGAAAAATTCCCATTAGTGTCACTTTCCTCACTAGTGAGTGGAAAAACTTTATTGTGCTTCCTTGATATAAGAAGTTTTGTTATTAAATATTTTCTGTAAAACTTAAATAAGCTTATTTAAATTTATTTTATCTAAATAATTAAAAAACGAATATTAAAAAATTAAAGGAATATAGAAATAAAAATAATATTTTAATAAATAATTAGATATTTTTAATTATAACAGTTTGCCTCGCTTCGCTCGCTCGTGCGTGCAAACCCTGCCTTGCGTGAGGAAAAGTACTACTTTCCGCACTTGTTAAATAAATAACTATTAATAACCATGAAATAAAATCCAAGGCCTAAGACCGGGAATCGAACCCAGTACCACAATTCATACTAGCATCGCAGGTCTCGCCTCTTACCGCTCGGCTACCGTGGTGCCTCTGTTTCGAGTATTGACTAGAAATATTCTCTTGAGTTCAAAAATTTAAACTGCCCAGTAGGACAAGTTGTATAAGGGTTGATCGTCGAAAACTGCACGAAAAAGCCTCACGTTGAAAAACTCCAACTTGACCAATTTTTTTCTCTTTTTCTGTAAAAGATAAAATTCCCAAACTTTCTTTAAAATATAGGGCGAACCCTCCTTTATAACTGTACTTTTTTTTTTTGTTGCAACAATCCAGATCTAGTAGTAAATAAATAATAATCACAATAAATAAATAGATTTTTATAAAAGTGCTTTTACAAATTTTTCTGTAAATGCATATATGTCTATGGAGTGTGGTCAGTACAACTACCCAAAAGACAAAATATCAAACATGATTAACTGAATGATTGATTGATAGAATCAATGACCCCGAAAATAAGCTTTTAGTCGAATTCAGCCAACTGGAAATCCATTTTACTGAATCGATTTTCAGTTTTGTAAGGTTCTTTTAAAAATAGTTAAATTTTTTGGGCTGGGATGGTGGTTAGGATTTCCACTATAATATTCCATTTCAGTGATTATATGGACTTATCACTCATTAAATAGGTGCAGGTATTGGTCTAGTGGTGAAGAGAGTGGCTTTGTGAGTAGGAGATCCCCAGTTCGAATCCCGCTTATTTGTTAGAAACAATTGTTTATAGTAAAATATATGAGCTTCCGCCCACGACACCTAATTTGGTAGTTAGACGTTAAGACCCGCTTGAATAAAAATAGGCGGCTACTTTACTTTACGAGGGTCGTTTGAAAAGTCCGTGCAAAGTCAGAGAGATAGCACCACTGGCGCGTATCGAGGTTATGTTTAGTTAGTAGCATCTCTTGGAAGAACACACACCAAGTTTCAGCCAGATCGGTCTATTTCTTTGTGTTTGGCATTCGTTTGAATCGAGGGAGTCGAGTGATTTTCAAAAAATGGACGAAAAAGAATTTAGTGTGTTGATTAAACACTACTTTATGAAAGGCAAAACGCCTCAGGAGACTAAAGAGAAGCTTGATAAACATTATGGTGACTCTGCACCTTCGATTAGAACAGTTTATAAGTGGTTTCAAAATTTTCGGAGTGGCCATATGGGCACAAGTGACGGTGAGAACGCCCTGTTGAGGTTACTACTCCAGAAATCATTGATAAAATCCATGATATGGTGATGGATGACAGAAGATTGAAGGTGCGTGAGATTGCTAGTGCTGTGGGCATCTCGAATGAACGGGTACATAATATTTTGCATCAACATTTGGACATGACAAAGCTATCCGCAAGATGGGTGCCGCGATTGCTCACGCTTGACCAAAAACGAAATCGTGTGAAGTGTTGCAAGGACGGTTTGCAGCTGTTCCAGAAGAATCCGCAGGACTTTAAGCGTCGTTTCGTCACTGTGGATGAAACATGGATACATCACTACACTCCTGAGACCAAAGAACAATCTAAACAATGGGTTATCAAGGGGGAATCTGCGCCAAAAAAGGCGAAGACCGTTCCTTCGGCCGGAAAGATTATGGCGACTGTCTTTTGGGATTCGCAAGGAATAATCCTCATCGACTATCTGGAAAAGGGTAAAACTATTATAGGTGCATATTATTCATCGTTATTGGACCGTTTGAAAACCGAGCTGCAAGAAAAACGCCCACGATTGGCCCACAAAAAAGTCCTTTTCCATCACGACAACGCACCAGCTCACACCTCAGCAGTTGTGGTCGCAAAATTAATGGAAATAGGGTTCCAACTCGTTTCACATCCCCCCTATTCTCCAGACTTGGCTCCCTCGGACTACTATTTGTTTCCCAATATGAAGAAATGGCTGGCGGGAAAAAGATTTTATTCAAACGAGGAGGTGATTGCAGAAACGAATGGCTATTTTTCAGACTTGGACAAATCCTATTATTCGGAAGGGATCAACAAACTAGAGCAGCGTTGGACGAAGTGTATAAGCCTAAAAGGAGACTATGTTGAAAAATAAAAAAGGTTTACCCCAAAAAATTAAGTAGTTTTTATTTTTGCACGGACTTTTCAAACGACCCTCGTACTTATTAAATATGCAATCAAAATGTCAAATTTTGTGGAAAAATTGAATGACCAGGAGTGCATTTCGCTGAAAAGATTTTTGTAGTTTGCAGCGGTTTGTATTTTTTTTTTTCTGAAAATGGACCGTTAAAGTGAACATCAATAAGATTGAAATCAACTATTTGTTTCGTGGAAATGGCATGTTTCGTGAAAATTTTATTTATTTATTTGCAACTTTACATAAATATACACCTAGCAAAAGTGTAGTACAAAGAAACATTTGATTGTGCCACAGGGCTGGCTCAGTGCCACAACCAGGATGACGGGATGAGAGAAACCAGCCAGCGATGGAACTCTGTAGGAACTTGTTGGGGTTTAGGAGGCAATGAGGTCACGTGGCCAACGCCGCTTTAAGCGACTTGGAGGATTGTGCAGGATGGGACGATGTGGATAGTGATTGAGCCAGAGGATTTGGGTGATCACAGAGAGTTTGCTGTGGAAATTTAGGAATCCGGGTGTGGATTAATTCATTTACATAAGGAATGCTGAGATCATGATGAGAGGGTGCGGTTGGAGACTTTAGAATGGTGCGTTAACGATTCGGCGGCAGACTTTAGACTGGAAAGATTGGATAGGTTGGATGTTGGATGGTTTGGCGGAGCCCCACAATTCTGCTCCATATGTCCCATATTGGTCGTAATAGTGTTTTGTAAAGTGTAAGTTTGTTTTGTACGTTCATGGAGGAGTTTGGTCCAAGGAGTCTCCTTAGTAGTACGTAACGTCTGTTCAGTTCTTGTCTTTTAAGTCTTGTGTGAGGGTTCCAGCTTAGACGGCTGTCTAGGTAGAGCCCTAGATAACGAACCTGTGTGGAAGTCGGTAGGTCAGTATTGTTAATAGTTAGTGGTGGGCAGATCTGTCTTCATGCTAATTTAGCGAAGTAAACTGTGATAAATGGGTTTTTTGGAAATGTTCGAAGAGCACCATAAAAATTGATTAGGTTATTCAATTCAATTGAGAAACACTAATTTAGAGCAATTAGAGATATTTGTTTTTAAACAACCTCTGATTAAAATCAACAGACAAAGTGAACGTGTTTTCTTGTTTTTAATAAAAGATTTAATTGTTAAATTTGATTATCTTAAAGGAAGGCTTTAGAAGTAAAAGAGCATAAAATTAGATGGACTGCCTCCAAAATATTTGTTACAAATGTTATTTCTAGACGCAAATACAAAAGCATCTGCGATCAACTGTCCTCCGTTCACTTTGATGTGAATTAATTGCATGGCACTTGAGGTCAGGCTCTCAAACCGCCTGTACTTATAACACACTCCTACCACAGCTCCTTGTTACCATGTATTATATGTTTAATCTGGCAACACAGAAACGTTATTATGGCCATAGAAGCCGCTGCCTTCTATTCTGAAAGTTTGAAACAACATTCCTGTATGCTTTAGTTAAACTGCATCAACTCACTCACAATAAACATGTACAAACTTTTTAATGGCATTATTTAGTAAATTCTTACTAAAGATTTTGATTTTATTATTGAACCTAACAAAAGTTTTATCGTAAACAAATTTAGTGGCTTTTAGTTAAGCGTGGAATTTAGTTTAAAAAAAAAAAACCTACAGAGTGCGGAATTAAAATCAAACAATGACGTGTATACACGACGAACGCAGGGCAAAACAACCAAAAATTTACAACGTCGTAATAGTCACTGCAAGCGACTTTTTCTGCAATTTCTGGGGCTTGAGATTACCAGAGCATTCTGTGCATTTCAAAATCTTGCACCGCTTCACGTATGCATTGCTCTAGTTATCTATGAACGCAAGAGCTTTTACAAGGAAGAAAAGAGCTTTGAATTCTGTGCATTACTCATATTGAGGTCTGAACCTCTATCTAAGGTAAAAACGGCATTGCACAAGGGTTGAGATACTTACCCACACAGAGACAATAAAAACACTCAGACCAATTTGTAGAAATCACTTTTTAGAACTCTGATTACTCAAATTGGAAATTCCCGTTTCAAAATTTGAAAAACCCTGTTTACAATACCATTCTCTCTTACTACTGGAGATAAAAAATAAGTTCTTAGAAGTTTTCTAAAAAAGTTGGGGACAAAAAAGTGAGATAAAAGTGAAATTAAAGTGCAATCTTTCGAAACAGCAATAACGATATCATTCTGTCCCTAGGGTGATGGCAACCGCGTAGATTGTCGGACGTATGAACTACAACTTGGGCTGTTACCAAGTAAATTTTGGGGTATTTTTCATTTTTGGGGTAATAGTATTTAACTCACTCTGAACTAAGAGATATTGGTTGCAGCTGTCTTTTTACTTTTATACTGGAGGTAATAAGTGTCGCAGGCAACCTCTTACTTATTAAATATGCTTTTAGACAAGATCACCGATCTATACTCATGGCCATGAAACTACCGCTGTATATCAGCGACAATGAATTAAATATTATGGCTACAAGAGTATCCTAGTCTCAAAATTGATAAAGGAAAGATCTTGCACTAAGAAAAGTTTTAAAAAACACAGTTACGTATTCAACGGACCACAAGAGGGATGTTTTCAGTGAAATCACAAAATCGAAAGCAAAAAACAGGATTCTGCATGGTCACATTTCCGGCTAGCAGAATTTGTCTAATAGCTTGTTTCCTGGTGTGAAATAAGCACCTGAGAGAAATATCAAACTTGGATTTACTGCGATTATCATTATTAGAGGAAGGTAATTTGGAACCCTGCTAGTATTATGGAACCCAATAATACTTTGGCAGCAAGTGATCTTGTGTTAACAGCATCCGGCTCAAACTGTAGCTAGATAACGGTAATGTGCAAAGCAGGTGGTTGTACAGTTGCTACTGTATGTTCATTTTGAAATTTGCAATTTTTTTTTTATCGATTCTCGAAAACTTTAAGAAGGCAAGTTCGAACTGTTATTTTATGTTTTGTTATCAAAATAGTGGTAGTTATCCGCACTATATATTGGTACAAAGGGATGTATTGCAGCGATTTTCATTTGAGAATCAGTTCTTATGTCTCCCAACTTTTTTTTGGTGACATATCAAATCCAGGTTAGCGACGCTTGCAATATGGAACCCCATGGGAGCTGGTAATATGGTACCCTGTTCTACGAACACTCGCAGTAGAAGAATTTCATGGGGTTCCATATTGCAAGCATCACGGGCAAATAGATTATATTTCTGGGGAAAAAAGAAGAAGAATCTAAAATGGGGCTAAAAAAAGCTGCAAAAATATTCATTGTACCTAAACCCACTCTACGGCGACTTGCAATGAAAATATTAAGGTGTCCCATATTACCCGCACCTCAAGTCAGAGGCACCACTTTCACTTTTTCCATAAAATTGAAGGTTGCTCATCTGGTGGTTAAAGGAGAGTAAATTTGAAGACAATAGTGCAAGACTAATATATAAAGCTAATAATTACCAGAGAAAGCAATACAATTTTTTGAAATTTCTAGCATAGGTAAGTCAAAAACAAAGAAGGGTTCCATATTATTACCACTTCCTCTAGTAATATTATCAGTATTATTTTGTTAAGCTATGGGCACGCTGCGCTGTTTATTTACCCATATAAACCTACACTCAAGAAAAGCGGAGATTAATTTGGAAAAAAGGGTAAAGTAATCGCCAATTTTGGGGTCGGATGTTGGTCGCGAACGTGGATTTACAAGTGGGCGTTAAGCCACGCCTAAAAAAAAAAACAGGAGATTACTTCGCTTTTACTTACTTTTTTATTCGTCTATTTTTTTTTCAGGCGGGGCTTAAAGTCCATTTACCAATTAGATTTTTTATTCTTACTGCACAGCCCGGGGTGGGCCTTGGCTTTCTGCACTCGGCTTTCCTTTTCTAATTAGTAACACCCAATATATTCAAATCGTTTTCCACAACCTGAGCCCAACGTCTCCTTGGACGTCCTCATCATCTTTTGCCTTGCATAGAGGTTGCAAAAAGTTTTTCTTCGGCATTCTTACTATATGGCCAAACCATTCTATTCTTCTAGCTTTAATTTTTTTTTTTTTTTTTTTGGCATTGGCTTTCGCCATACAGCCAGCATCGTCTAGGTGCTTATCACAAGAATATCACTCACTCTCCATTCTTACCTACAAATACATTCGCTTCACACATTCATCATTCTACTATATACTGCTATTTACATAAACTACTGCTAATGGATGGAGCAGCACTCTGTGCTCCTGCCATCCTTATAGCTTAACCAAAATTAAAATCACGTAATCCTTCTCTAAGCATTTTCTTCCATTCATTCTAATTCGGCTATAGCTTTTAAATACATTCATATTTCATTGCTAGCTTTGCTATCGACTTAAGCACATAAATGTTGGTGGAGAATATAATGTCTTCGTAGCGAAATGGTGTATCTAAATACCTGTATATATCGTCAAACATTCGTTTCCTTTCTACCACATAACGTGGACATATCATTATTACATGTTTGAAATCCTCCTCCTCATTGCAATCTACGCAAAGAGGAGAGGACCTTTTGTTGATCCTGTGTAGATACGATCCGCACACCGCGTGGTTCGCTCTCAGCCTGCTTATTGTCCTAACAACCCATTTATTAGTGACAGTTCCCTTAAACCATGGTTGTCTAGGTAACTGATCTGCCATAGTTTTATAGAATCTACCTTTATCACAATTATTGTAATCTGTCTGCCATTTTTGTAGTGCTGCTTTTGCAATTATACCCTTGATATCGGTTTGTGGTAATTTATAATTAGCCATTTCCCCACTATTGGTGGCTTCCTTTGCAAGTGTATCAACAATTTCATTCTCTTTTATACCACAATGACCCCTTACCTACAAAAAATTAATGCAGACTCCCTTCTCTTTAAAAATGGCAATAGTTTCTACAGTCTCTGCGATAATGTGATTCATTCCTGTAGACTGGTTGTGTATATGTGATAATTTACACAACGCACTCTGGCTGTCACTAATAATGGTATATTTTTTCTCCGACAACGAATAAATATATTTTAAAGCCGTTAAAATAGCAATTAGCTCCGCTGTATAGATGGACGCCTCATCTTCTAATTTAATTATCGTAAAATAGTTCCGAACCGGATCATACACAGCACTTCCAACTTTATTATTGATTTTGGACCCATCTGTAAATAATCGATATGAGCCCGGATAATGGGAAGAAATGTAATCTTCGAAGGCCGCGGTTCTCATCTTTTCCGGTACCTTTATCAAGTCGAAGGAAGTGTTAACACTTAATTCGCTCAATAAATGTTCGTATTTTAAGTTGTTCAAGCTTTAATAAACTTTACAATATCGCACTCTCCATACTTCAAACTCCATATTTTCTCTTATCTTCCAACCATCTCTCTCGCATACAGCTCCATATATCTTCCCCAACATTTTTCTTTCGAAGATTTTCAACATTTTCATGGTAACCGTACATAGAGTCCATGTTTCGAAAGTATAAATCACGACTGGTCTAATTAATGTTTTATACAAGTTTCTAACAAATAAAAAGGTAGCTAAAAACGCTTCAAACCCCTACACTAGGCTTCGAAACAACCTTTTAAGACGAAAAAAATCGTTTACAATTTTAATGAAATGTTTTTAAAAAAGTATCTGTTAGGTCCAAGCTCTTCCGAAATCTTCAGTACAATCTGTACTCTCTATCTGTTCTAAACCAAAATGTAAACCTTACCAAATGTTATATCCAAATTTAATTCAAATTTTGTACTGACTGCTCATAAAATTACAGAAAACTGGACAATTTTGTTCATTTCAATCACAATTAAAGAAGAGAGATATTTTTACCTTACGCCGTAATAATTGGGTAAAGAACCGTAAACTGAAGAAGGAGGCATCTTGATGGCTAGGGGTAGTGGCAATCTAATGCTGTGGAAAACATTTGTTGTGGTATGCAAATTGGTTTAGTGAAGGTCTTCCAGAAGAGAGTACTAGGGGTTGATTACTTTCTGATAAAGGGAAAGAAGAAGATTCAGGAATTGGAGGTGATTAAAAGTTTTCTTGTCAATCCGGACACTGCGATTGAATAGGCGAGCATATATTCAAAGATATCGAATACAAATGGAATTTAGATAAAGTAATACATGTTTACCAATATAATTAACATTAATTTTAATGTAAAATGCGAAAGAAATATTTTTTAACATTCGGTAACATGGAAATGTTCAGATAGTATTACCTACTACGTAGTTACCAAATTAAAATCCAGCATAGTTACGAGTGTACGATACATCAAAAATACAAAATGTGAGCCGGAAATTCGCACAACTTAAACTTACTGCTGTTCTCATACGAAATGAAAATTCCTCATAACTCAGAAATCGTACGAAAATATCACTAAAAATCACAACTTCATTAAGTTCAGTGCTGTTTCCTATTCAAGATTCTGGAACCAATATCCCCAAATTTGTGATATTCCTTACTTATTCAATTCTTATTTAAAATAGAGGTGTTAAGTCCTCACAGTAAACTTTAAGGAGTAGCTTGAACCCATTTCTTTCCCAAAACTGTCCCAAAAAAACTACTTTGCTCCGAAAAGTTTAGAACTAAAAGTTACGTTAGCTGAAGCGCTTTCTAAAAACTATAAAATAACTTCAAAAATCTAATCAGTTCCACTAAGTAGACTTAGTCTAATTTTGTTTTTTAATCGGCCTCCCTGTAGCATCTAAACAAAGTATAAGAATTTGAACGTTCAGCGAATTCCCGTTTTTGAGTTATACTAACAAAACAGCAGAAAGACGCCAAAAGGATTTGGGAATCCTCAAGTGCAATACTTTCTCTAATTTGCGGGTGTGAAAGTAATTAGTCGATATTATTATTAACTTTTCAATAAATTTCTATTTACTTATTCTAAATTTAAAGTAAAATCATTACACCATCAATTGAATAGACGCGAACATCAAATAGTAATTCTGATGATAAAACATGATGCTAATAAAAATTGTTTTTAAGTTATTAATCACACAAACGATACAAACTCCTTGCTAGACTACTGGACAAACGCTCAAAACTAACATTACAGAACAAGCGTCGACTGTACACTTCCCTTCTTGCTCCAATATGGACTTACGGACTTGAACTTTACGGGACAGCTAAACGATCTAACATCAACAGATTACAAACACTCCAATCTAAAATACTCCACCGCATTGTAAACGCTCCCTTTTATGTCAGTAACCACTCCATACACACAGACCTCAACATTCCATTTATACCAGAACTTGCCAAAACCCGCTACAACACATTCCACCAAAAACTATCATTTCACCCTAATCCCTTAGCTGCAAACCTATTCTCAACCACACTTCCCTCCAACCCCCGAAGACGGCTGAGGCGCCGTTGGCCCCGTGACCAACTGGTAGACTAATGATGGTCATCACTGGATGATCATCATTCATGATTGCCACGCCATTTTTATTGTACGCACAGCATATTTACTTATTGTACTGCACGAGTGCAGGTGTAAATTTCAAATAAAAGATATAAAAAAAAAAAAAAAAGTTATTAATCGCCTTCAATTACAAATCCAAATGATCTTTTTTTTTAATCTTTTATTGGAATTTGCCACTACACAGTTGCAACCAGCAAATATGGTACCTGATAGCAAAAAAATAAAAGAAAATCACGAGTGGAGAAGGCACCCAGTGGTGTCACTCCAGTAACGTGCTCTTGCTATACTGCTCTTACGATAAGAGAAGATCACGAGAGGCCATCTTCTCTCCACCTGGTAATGTGGAGGAAGATAGGTGTTCTACGAGAGGGTTAGGATGAGCTGCTGTAGAGGAATGAAATTTGAGAAAACGAGTGTTAGCAAGATCTGTAATGAAAGGAATTTTGAGGTCATTATGGATAGTGAGATTAGATACATAGAACGGAGCGTTAAGAAGTTTTCGAAGTATTTTTTACTGTAATTTCTGGAGGCGTAGAGAGTTGGAACGCTTAGTCGATCCCCATACTTCGATGCCGTATGACCCGCATGGGTCGCAGTAACAGTAGATACAAGAGTCTTTTGTTATGTAGGTTAAGTTTCGAACGTTTGTCAAGTAGTCTGGCGAGAAGTTTTGTAGCGTTGGTTAGTTTCTTGTCTTTTCAGTCTAGTATGGGGGATTCCATGTCATCCGTTCGTCTAGGTGCAGTCCAAGTAGCGTACTTTATCCACAGTTGGTATAGGAGTTTGGTTTAAGATGATGGGAGGTAGGATTTTCCGTCTGAGAGTAAATACTATAAATTTTGATTTCGTAACGTTGGTTTTGATTCTCCATTTGAAAAGCCAGTCCTGTAAGTGGTTGATGTGTGTTTGTAGATATCGTAGCGATAAGAGGATCGGAATGAGGATATAAGATGGCAGTATCATATTTAAATCATCGAATGGTTAGTTTAACTTCGGGCTTACCATGAGCATTATTTATTTTTGTTTTTAATTTTTGAGGCGTCCACAGCTGACAGCTGAGGTCACTGGAGCCCATAACTTTGTTTAAGTGTACTGCCGGCTTAGTGTTAACTCGGGTAAAGACAAATAAAGACCAATAATGGCGATATACTCGTACTAAAAACTTTCGGCTAAGGTATAACAACTTGAACATTGTTTACACAATTAAAGGATATTAATATTAAATCAAGTTCCCTCGCTGGGCGCACAGATCTGCTAATTACAACTTCATTAGTTACTACAAGGATGCCTTCGTTCTGCCGCATTACCCAATTACAGGCTTAAGACAATTATTCAGCAAAGAAGAACATTTATTACAAACTTTCCTCTTTTTTTTTTTTTGTTTTCTTTTTTTGGCATTGGCTTCCGCCATACAGCCAGCATCGTCTAGGTGCTTATCACTAGAATATCACTTACTCTCCATTCTTACCTACAAATACATTCGCTTCACACATTCATCATTCTACTATATACCGCTATTTACATAAACTACTGCTAATGGATGGAGCAGCACTCTGTGCTCCTGCCATCCTTATAGCTTAACCAAAATTAAAATCACGTAATCCTTCTCTAAGCATTTTGTTCCATTCATTCTAATTCGGCTATAGCTTCTAAATACATTCATATTTCATTGCTAGCTCTGCTATCGACTTAAGCACATAACTGTTGGTGGAGAATATAATGTCTTCGTAGCGAAATGGTGCATCTAAATACCTGTATATATCGTCAAACATTCGTTTCCTTTCTACCACATAACGTGGACATATCATTATTACATGTTTGAAATCTTCCTCCTCATTGCAATCTACGCAAAGAGGAGAGAGGACCTTTTGTTGATCCTGTGTAGATACGATCCGCACACCGCGTGGTTCGCTCTCAGCCTGCTTATTGTCGTAACAACCCATTTATTAGTGACAGTTCCCTTAAACATGGTTGTCTAGGTAACTGATCTGCCATAGTTTTATAGAATCTACCTTTATCACCATTATTGTAATCTGTCTGCCATTTTTGTAGTGCTGCTTTTGCAATTATACCCTTGATATCGGTGTGTGGTAATTTATAATTAGCCATTTCCCCACTATTGGTGGCTTCCTTTGCAAGTGTATCAACAATTTCATTCTCTTTTATACCACAATGACCTCTTACCCACAAAAAATTAATGCAGACTCCCTTCTCTTTAAAAATGGCAATAGTTTCTACAATCTCTGCGATAATGTGATTCATTCCTGCAGACTGGTTGTATGTGATAATTTACCCAACGCACTCTGGCTGTCACTAATAATGGTATATTTTTTCTCCGACAACGAATAAATATATTTTAAAGCCGTTAAAATAGCAATTAGCTCCGCTGTATAGATGGACGCCTCATCTTCTAATTTAATTATCGTAAAATAGTTCCGAACCGGATCATACACTGCACTTCCGACTTTATTATTGATTTTGGACCCATCTGTAAATAAACGATATGAGCCCGGATAATGGAAAGAAATGTAATCTTCGAAGGCCGCGGTTCTCATCTTTTCCGGTACCTTTATCAAGTCGAAGGAAGTGTTAACACTTAATTCGCTCAATAAATGTTCGTATTTTAAGTTGTACACATCTAACTTATTATTCGAATATACCTTATCTCTAAAGGTAGAGATTCTAATAAAACTTTCTGTGTAAATGGGGCCTTTCTTTTTTGTCCAATATTTGTGAGTGAGGACTTCGGTATTTAGTTGGCTTATTTTGTTATAAATTATTCGGTTCGTGGCTAATTTTTTTAAGACATATCGATCGGACAGTACTTCTATTCTATAAGCGAGCGGTAATTCGCCAGCCTCTGCGTACATTACGTCCACAGGCGTGCTGTTCAAGAATCCGAGACACAATCTGATACATTTATTTTGTAATACGTGAAGGGGTCGCATAACATACTTGCAGGCCTGACCGTACAGAAAACACCCGTAATCCAGTACCGCTCTTATTGTGGCCCTGTAGAACATTAGGGACACCTCCGGGTCCGCCCCCCACTTCCTATGGGACGTGGCTCGTAATGTGTTGAAGTACTTTTCTATTTTTAGTTCCACGGTTTCGATGTGTTTTTTCCAATTAAGTACTTTGTCCATTGGAAACTTTCCTCTTTATAAACTTAATATTCCACTTAATCTTCTTAAAAATCTATCGGAAAATGTTTAACTTAAACTTTTTATCCATAAAAAAAGAAGGAATATTACCTACTAGAATTAGGATAACCTAATTACTACTCATTTGATTATCAGTGAATCTGTAATCAGATTAAAATCTATGTTTGATTAAATAGACAGTGTGTTTCTAGGTGACTGTCCAATAGGAGTGTTAATGGATATTATTATACCATCCTTTCAATAACGACTTAAACAATCATACCGCTTACTAGGTAAATAAACCGGACTGAATTACACCTTCTATCCCTCTAAAAACATTTATAACAACGTTATTCATCATTTTTCTTTTAAAATATATGTTATGTGACGTTTATTTAATAACCTGCTAATTTATGTTTGTTATATACAGGGTGAACCAGTAAGTATTGTCCATAGGCCTACTGTGTGTAGTACATCTGAAGTGGAGTTCAATGATGCATTGGCCAACTTCATATTTTCCTCTGTTCTTGAGTGACGTCACTTAATTTTTTTTTTTCTAAAATCATTACTTTTTTTGCAATAAAAATGTTATTACTCAGAAAGTTTTAGTCTGAATTCGATTCTGATGACACGGTTAGAAAGGCAGATAAATTTTCTAAAAATTGACACCATTTCGAAGCTTAAGTTATTCTCCAAACTGCCTCAATCTTCTTCCGGATACTGGGAAAATAAAAGTTCTCGAAATTTTTAAGAAAACTCATTGGGCCTTTACGTGATCATTATCAGACCCAGGTGCTGGGCACTTTTTATAAAAGATTCCTGGCCTAATGGGTTTTCAAACGGTATATCATTTTCCAGGATTCCTTTTATCTTCGTATGAGAAATTACGTTTGTTTTGCAAGAAAACGTGTTCACGAGCATTCAACAGTGTTAGTTTATCAACTAAGGGCCAGCTAAGGGAGCGGCCCCAGTTGGGGCGGGGGTAGTATGTGTTTTCGCAGCCAGTGAGTGGCAGGTGGGAGTGAGACAGACGGAGTGGGGGAGTCGCAGTTGAAGTTGTAGTCAGTCACGGTTGGAGTCTCGGTTGGGGAGAGTCAGTTTTTGGAGAGACACTTTGGAAGGAACAGTTTGAGAGAGTCAGTGTTGCGGAGTGCTTCAGTGTTAGCTAGTTGGGCAGTTAGTCAGTTAGTGAGTAGAGTTTTGTTAGTGCAGCTGAGACTAGTGCAGTGCGGACCAGTGGTCAGTCGTGGAACAGTTTTGTGGCGTTACGAAGTGAGTAACTAACAGTAAACTGTTGGGACTGTTGTAAATGCTAACTGTAATGAATAGCGTTAGTTGTTAGTTTATTAATGTGTTAATAAATCAGACTATTTATAAGTTTAGCGAGTTTTATCAAACCCACATAAATTAAATTAACTAGTGGCAGTCATTAGTTGTATTGTTAAAGTTTTTAGTAAAAGGACAAAACTTTACAGTATTAACCAGTTAAGCGTGGAATTTAGTTTAAAAAAAAAAAAACCCCATAATGTGCGGAATTAAAATCAGACAATGACGTGCATACACTTCGAACGCAGGGCAAAGCAACCAAAAGTTTACAACGTCGTAATAGTCACTGCAAGCACTTTATCTGCAATCTCTGGGAGGGCTTGAGATTACAGAGCATTCTGTGCTCATTCAAAATCTTGCACCGCTTCACGTATGCATTGCTCTAGTTAACTAGGGACGCAAGAGCTTTTTACAAGGAAGAAAAGAGCTTTGAATTCTGTGCAAAATGAAATCATGCTCGTACTGAGATCGTGAACCTCTATCTAAGGTAAAAACGGCATTGCACAAAGGTTGAGAGCTTCTATTTGTGTACGTAATTCCCAATCTCTAATGCGGAGACCAAACATGTACCAACCACTTATCATTTGACTGACTTCCACTGCAGTTCTATTGGTAAGATAAAGGAAACATCCCACCAAATAATATTCTTATTGTATTTTATTAAAATTTCGGGTTTTTATAGTTAATGGCAATTTTATATTTTTCCCAAGTGTACACGTCGAACGCAACGTTATAGAGATTTAGGTTTGACGTGTATACACGTCACGCTTAACTGGTTAAGAGAGGGTTCAGATTTTTAATAATATTTTGATGTATAAATTTAAAATTAGTTAAGAGTATTTTGCACTTTTTTTTTAATAGACGTTTTACTTGAAATTAAATTACCACCTCTTGAACCAAATTTAATTAACCTTTGATACAGAATAATAAGGCTTAGCAACTGAACATTGTGTAGCGGAATTAATTTAGATCCATTCAGTCTCATTGTTATTGCAGCCATTCCTCTTCACAGAAGTCCCGCTCTTCCAGCCAAATAAATAATGTTTTACAGACAATAGAAGCGTAATATCTACTGAAATAACAACTTCATGGTGTGTACCCCTTCTTCATTGATCTTCTCAACAATAAACTTAAAACAATTTTTCTCAGAAATAATCTTTCAAAAATATTTTATTTCTATTTATTGCAGAAAAGTTACTTTTCAACACGAAATAATAGTACACATTTTCCCTAAAGTGCTTCTGTTTCAGGGTCTTTTCTAAACTATTATTTACAAAAATACGGCGCTTCGCCAAAATGCAAAACAGAAAAGGTTAAACTATCAGATAATAATAAAACGTCAATTAACTGCTCCACCAATACGAGCATTTCGGCTTATCAGGATTTATTTCCCGGACTCACTCCCTCGGATCTTAATAAATTCTTGTTGACGTAGAGAAAATTTGAACAATTTGTTTCCTTAACCAGTTAAGCTTGTTCGATGTGTATACTCGTTTTGAAAAATATAAAATTGCCATTAACTGTAAAAACTCGAAATTTTAATAAAATAATATAAGAATATTATTAGGTGGGATGTTTCCTTTACCTTACCAATAGAACTCCCAAGTATTTTATACGGAGGGGGTTGGTGGGAGTCAGCCAAATGATAAGTGGTTGATACATGTTTGGTCTCCGCATTAGACATTGGGAATTACGTACACAAATAAAAGCTCTCAACCCTTGTGCAATGACGTTTTTACCTTTAAGATAGAGGTTCAGACCTCAGTACGAGCATGATTTCATTTTGCACAGAATTGAAAGCTCTTTTCTTCCTAGTTATAGCTCTTGCATCCCTAGTTAATTAGGCAATGCATACGTGAAGCGGTGCAAGATTTTGAATGAGCACAGAATGCTCTGGTAATCTCAAGCCCCAGAGATTGCAGATAAAGTACTTGCAGTGACTATTACGTCGTTGTAAACTTTTGGTTGTTTTGCCCTACGTTCGACGTGTATGCACGTCATTGTCTGATTTTAATTCCGCACACTGGGGGGGGGGGCTTTTTAAACTAAATTCCACGCTTAACTGGTTAATGGAATAATTAATGAAAAGTAAGAGCCTTTCTACTAAATGAACTGCATAACCTCGTTTGCGTAAGATTTCCTTTAATTACCATCAAGTGATTTGTACTCTTTTTTTAAATAAAATGAATAATAATAACAAAGGGATGGAATTAGCTCAGTGATCGAAGCGCTGAACTTCCACGCAGAGATCCCAGGTTCGAATCCAGCAGCTGAGCTTTAGATATTTTTCTTCCTAGAAGGTTCATTACAGTGTTAGTATGGCAATGTAAGAAGAGGACTGTGTGGAAGCTGGTAATACGTAAAAAATGAATCGAAATCCTCAGATTTCAATATGCCCTAAATTAAAACTAATTTAATAATAATATTAATAAGTTTTATTTATTCTTTTGAAGACTGGCCAGAAGGAAGGGATTAGCTATGCGGTTAGAATATTGGATTCCCACGCGGAGATACCGGGTACGAATCCAGCTGTTGGCCCTTTTAGATTTTTTCTTCCTAGATGCTTCTTACAGCTCACTGTCCGGTGATGGACAGTGTTGTCAGTAACAAGAGAACACTATCCGGAGGCCGGCAGTGCACTGAAAAAAACTCTGGGCGCCAATAATCTGGAGTTTTACAAATAATAATAAGTTTCATTAAACGATATTGGCTTCATATCTACACTAATTGAAATGAAGCCAACAGCAGTAAAACTCCGGAGTTACTCGTACCACTTTCTCTAAGTGTTTTCCAGGTTCAACCAACCAATTTTCTTTAAAATTCAAAACATTTGTGTCGAATCGAATTATTTCCAACAATACATTTTGGTTATTACACTGAAATGTAACCTTTTTTTCTTTTTTTTCCCCGAGAACTACCTCTTCGGGAACTACTCTTACACAAATTCTTCTTAGGATTAAAATCCTAATTGCAATAAACATGAAGGTATCCTTGAACAGACATCAGTCAGAGGATTTGGCCTCTAAATACAAATATACTAATAGATATGTTGATCATACGTCCTTTACTTAACAGAACAGTCCTTTATTTCACTGCTCTGTCCTCTAACTTTATTTATTTTCTCAAATAGAACTTTTGTCCTTATTTTGTAAAGTAGACGCGAAGTTTAAAAAAAAAAAAATCGAATATTTTCATTGGTGAATAATATGTGGACGAATAAAAAAAACCAGTTAAAGGTAAGCACATTAGAAGCATGTATTTCCGTCAAATACAACTTACAAATGAACTGTACGGAATTTTATGTCTTTTTACAGCGTTAATCGGCGCTATTAAAAGAAATTAATTCTACTAAAAAGTATCATAGTTAATGTTATTTAAATTTTTACAATGTGTATTAATTAAGACTGTTTAAAATTTTAATGTATGCATTGTTGTGTTGCACTATTTGTGTATTCAGTGTAACAAACTTATACATTTTTTTTATTTTCTTCGATATGTTCTTTACTTTTCCCCTCCAAAAACCATAGCCACCATAACTCTAGAAGAATCATATGAACCAAACATATAACCTGTGCGGCCGAGCTATATTTACAGGTTAAAATTATTTGCAAGAATAAAATGATAAATTTATTTAAGTTAATAAAATTCAACTCGTTCATAAACAATTTCGCCGAGTGGAAATTTATTTATTAAAAAGAATTTATCCAATTTAGTTATTCGGTGAATTCATTAAAATTCATCTAACTTACTTTTAAATTTAATCGATACAAAAATTTTTGATAATATCGGGCAGACAGCTGCGAAATGGAATGTATTTGGCACTTCACTTATTATACAATTAGCCCAACAAAATTTCTGCTTAAATAATAATATAAATAGTCTAATAATTGCAAACTCTTGTTTTATTCGCTCCCACTCGGCGAAAGGAAGCATTGTAATCGTGCAGATTTTCCATTTTGTATTTTCAATGGGGACTTCCGTAAACTGCCAACCATGTTGGTGGTAAATTGTACAGGGTGACCAGAGTTATATGCTCCACCCACTTTTTTTTTTTAACGGCGGGAAATTTCGAAAAAATAAAAAACACGCATTTAATCATTTTTAGTCTAGTTTATTTTCAGTGATTGACCCATTTTTGTAAACCCCTGTATCTCGAGATACAACTTTGTTTTTTCAAATGGAACGTTATATTTTTTTTTTTGCATATTTCTATAGTATTTGAGCTCCTAAAAAAAACATACACAAAAATTTTGAAATCGGTTGGATTTTTCAAAAGTTATGGTAATTTAAAATATGAAAAACAAATTTCAGTTTATTGTCAAAATTACGTTATTTTTCTTAAAGAATCTGTTCAAACTGGGTACAATCAACGGATAGGCAAGCCAAAACTCTGGACTCCCACGCTCTGTTTGTAGCAGCACTTATGGTGGCGAAGTCAAGATCTAGGCAGGCTGTTCAAGTTGTTTATTTAACAAACGTTTGGTGTGGAGTTTTAGGAAATCAACCAATCGGCCCATATTTCTACAGAGAGAACTTAACTGGTGCAAGGTATCTAACTTTTTTTTTAAGAGACATTTTCTCAGTTCTGCTTGAAGATGTCTACAACGTCGGCTAGATATGTGTTTTCAACAAGATGGTTGCCCGGCACATAATGCGAGAGTTGTTCGAGGACAGAAATTTCCATGAAAAGTGCTTAGGGACTCATTGTCCCATCCAATGGCCACCTCGATCTCTGGACTTAACCCCAATGGACTATTTTTTGTGGGGATATCTAAAAAATAAAGTGTAGAGTAACCTTAATCCCGTGGCTTCAGTCGATGATCTGAAACTTCGAATAACTCTAGCCTGCCTAGATCTTGACTTCGCCACCATAAGTGCTGCTACAAGCAAAGCGTGAGAGTCCAGAGTTTTGGCTTGCCTATCCATTGATTGTGCCCAGTTTGAACAGATTCTTTAAAAAAAATAACGTAATTTTGACAATAAACTGAATTTTTTTTTCATATTTTAAATTACCATAACTTTTGAAAAACCTAACCGATTTCAAAAAAATTTTTTTTGTTGTTTTTAGGAGCTCAAATACTACAAAAATATGCAACAAAAAATATAACGTTCCATTTGAAAAACCAAAGTTGGATGCTGTATCTCGAGTGACAGGGGTTTAAAAAAATAGGTCAATCACTGAAAATAAACTAGACTAAAAATGATTAAATACGTGTTTTTTATTTTTTCGAAATTTCCCACTGTTTAAAAAAAAAGTGGGTGGAGCATATAACTCTGGTCACCCTGTATATGGCTCAAACGTTTTGAGTATACAGAGAATCCGAGGATTGGAACTTTGAGAATCGTGTGAGTGATCGAACCTGAATTTCGATTGATAGTTATTGAATTTTAATTTTTAAGCTTTTGTGATTTTCAGATTGGTCTCACAATCAACTTGACACGTGGACAAAGTCAATGTCTAAGTGTGCTTATATTTTTCAAATAATAAAAAAGTTAACGTCTTTAAAGTTCCTTTTGTAAGAATTTATCTCTTATATTCATAATTATACGTACGTATTATTACTGTTATTAACCAATATAATTAAAAACAGCGATTGAATTTCTATTATTTTATTAAAATATGAACTTCCTTTTACTTGATTTAACAATGGATCTATTATTCACCGAATAATGATGATAACGGCAGAATCAAAAGCTAGAAATGGTATTCATCATAAATCCTATCCCAAATAAACTTATAATCAAGATTATTTTTCAAACAGGCCATTCAGAGATGTAGAATTAATTTTAAAAGCAAGAACTGAATCATTGTGCATAAATTACCGACCTTTTAAACCTGATACCAGTCATTTATGTACACTATGCAATCTTAATGAAGTAGAGGATGTAGTACACTTTATTTGTGTATGTCCTATTTTAATCCCATATCGTTTGAAGTATTTCAATAAAAAAAAAAATCTTACTGAAAATTATTTGTATGCAATATTTGACGGTTGGAACTGAAATAATTTATGTAACTATTTAAAAAAGGCCTTATATTTCAGAAAATTAATAATTAATGAATTTAATTGTGATTAAAATGTGTTTTATTTATTTATTTATTTGCAAAAGTATTCCTTTATTTTACTCACTGGTGGATCATTTAATTTTAATTTATCGCAAAATTTATTAATTTTGTATTTATAAAGATATGAAGTAATGTATACAGGGTGTTCATTTTAAGACGGCTCAAATGCATTTCATGCTTAAACGGTTAATCTGAGCAAAAAATGGTAGAGGAAAAATTTGTTGCCCGTCACCTCTAGTTTCAGAATATGTTACTTGATTTTAGATTCCTATTCGCATACGCGGCTGACGCGCGACCAAAAGTGAGGGTTCGCAGTTGACCCCCAATTTCATATACACAGTTCTAAAGAGTATAAAAAATAATGAAAGAAACCGGAAACCGCAATTCGTTATTTTTAAAATTAAAGGTGCTAGGCCATTTCAAAATCTGGTATTTTTAATCATATTTCAATTTTTTTAACTTGTTATCAAAGAGAAAGAAGAGCACGCGATAGGTCATTTTTATGTATTTTTTCATCCCCTTTCTACTGCCAAGGCCGTAAAGCTAGTATTTTTCTTAATATCGGGAAATAAGTCGTTTTCCGAGTGATTTTACTAAGAAAGCAAGTTAGCTCGCAAGCCAGGTTAGCCTGGAGGTTATCAACTATTCTCAGTATCTGAGGAGGCACCTTTAAAGGCACAGTACATGCTTCACAAGTTGAGTAAAGTGCATTATTTGGTAAATTAAGGCATAAGTTTGATCCTTTACATGAAAGATATTGATCACTTACATATGTGGCAGGAGGTTTCCAATTTTTTTGGTAATTAAACGCAACTCTCCCAAAATTACCAAATAATTATTAAACCTTCTTGTTTGTAACAGATGTAAAAATTAATTTTTAGCCATTTTGTGTATGCTTGAATACATCTAAAGCTCTTAACATTTGATTTTTCTTAGAAAAACCTCTCGGAAAACGACTTATTTCCCGATATTAAGAAAAATACTAAAAAAATAATAGTAAAAAATAGGAATCTAAAATCAAGTCACATATTCTGAAACTAGAGGGGACGGGCAACAAATTTTTCCTCTAAAATTTTTTGCTCAGATTAACCGTTTAACCAAAAAATGCATTTGAGCCGTCTTAAAATGAACACCCTGTATAATCAATCTAAACTGTGCGGACGGAGTTCGCTCCATGCACTTGAGTGTTAGCAGTTTTTTTGAATTCTGTTATGTAAATAGTTGGAATTAAATAAACACTTATTATTATTATTATTATTTTTTTTTTGGCGCATCAATATTATTATTATTCAGCAATTGATGAATAATAATTCTGATTATTCAGGATAAAAAAGTAATATAACTTTAGTCTCTTAAAGTTAAGAAGAAATTTACGGGTAAAAAAAAGATAATTTTGAAGCGTAGGTAGTAAATAAAGTTAAAAAAAGCTTGTAGGAAGGAAGGTTTAAGAGGCGATTCCTTCTAGAGAGTTCACCTAGAGGGCTCCTCTCTAATTAAGAGAATAAGGAAATGTAATAGAGTAAATAAAGTTATAAAAATATATTTTTATGAAAGATATGAAATTATAATTTAATTCAAAAAGATAAAAGATAAAGCAATTATTTTTTTTAAAGACGTAATACATCTTGTAAACGATAAAATTTAAAGTCAAAATATTATCAAAAATGAATGCTAAAAAAACTAACTAAAACTACTTTAAAAGACTAATTAGTCTGTGTGACAATACATAATTAAAATGTTGCAATAAAAACTCATTATACCTATGTTGGATCCTCGCAAGGAGTTGCGGCCCCCCTTGACCAGAATTTTCTTTGAGCGACAATTGTCCGTTGGCAGCATTGGTTGTTTGGACGTAGTGGGGATGGTGGCCAGTGCAAGGCAGAAGTTCAGTTGCCCTTGGGCATCTCAAGAGAGTAGGGGTGCCAACTGATTATGTCTGTGTGTCCGCCATTGCCAGGTTTTTAGCGTCGGTCTGGCTGGAACTGTTTTCGCCAAGAACTGGACAACCCTTTAGCCGCCCGGTTGAACGATGTACTTTTGTCGTCTTGTGATAAATCAATTTGTGAGTGTTATAATCAGCCCAATTAAGTCAGAAAACCTGTCGGTTTAATTAAGTCAGAAAACTTGTCAGCCCAATTAAGTCAGAAAACCTGTCGGTTTAATTAAGTCAGAAAACCTGACAGAGTAATTAAGTCAGAAAACCTGTAAGTCTAATTAATTCAGTTTTATGTATTTGGATCATGATCCGTTTTGAATATGAGTTTAAAATTGTAAATATACCAAATATATTTGTTATTGCATAAGTGAAGGTATTCTGAGTGTTGGTGGCGTCCCCACCCTTCCCTTTCCTTTAGTTTTATTTCATAGTCAAAGACTTTTCATGGTGCCGAAACCCGGGAAGACACTCAGAATACCTTTGATTGAATTTTGTTTTAAAAATTCCATTTTATATTTTAAATTGTATTGAATTGTCATTAGTGCCATGTCACTTTTTAAACTTGTTTTAAAATTTATATTTGAAACTATATTAAGTTTTCATTAGTCTATATAGACATGTCTTGTCTATCCTTGTCACTTTTGAATTTTGTTAAAAATTGGTTTTATATTTTAAACTATATTCAGTTGTCAGTATATATTGTATATATGTAAGTCTTGTCTATTCTTGTCACTTTTGAATTTTGTTAAAAATTGGTTTTATATTTTAAACTATATTCAGTTGTCAGTATATATTGTATATATGTAAGTCTTGTCTATCCTTGTCACTTTTGAATTTTGTTAAAAATTGGTTTTATATTTTAAACTATATTTTATTGTCATTGGTCTTTATACATATATGCTTTGCCACTCTTTGATTTGGTTTTAAAGATAGGTTTACTTTTTAAATTATCTGTTAACTGTACTTAGTCTATATGTAGGTTGTCTGACAGTCTAGGCAATTCTGTCTTTGTCCTTGTTTTTAGTTTTGCCTTAAAGGGTGTTCCTCTTTGGGTCTATACCTTTTGTAATTTTTGAACTCTATCGCACTATTGACCTTCAGTCTATAAGTCATACCCCTGCTGACCCCCTTTTTCTAGTTTGTCCATGGCCATTTCCCTAGTCAGTCTGTTAAGTATCCTCAAGGCCATTCCCCTTGTCAGTCAGTCAGTCAAAACACTCATGGCCATTCCCTAAGTCAGTCAGTCAGTTAGTGTCCCACGTGTCCTCCCGAAGTCCCAGTCTCCCATAAACTTAGAACCTTGTCCCCATTCTTCTCCTGAAGTCCCACTATTCCATTAATCTAGTACTTTGCCCCTCTTCCTCCAGCCAATTGCCATTCCCTTAGTCAGTTAGTCAGTCAGTCAGTCAAGTTTCCCTTTAGCCATTCCTTTAGTCAGTCAATTTTTCCTTATAGCTATTCCCTCAGTCAGTCAATTAAGTGTCCCATGGCCATCCCCTCGTCATTCAGTTCGTCAGTATTATCATGGCCTTTCCTTTAGTCAGTCAATCAGTCAAGTTTCTTCAAGACCATTTCCTTTGTCAGTCTATCAGTCAAGATTCCCGGTGGCCACTCCTTCAGTCAAATCTTCAGACCTTCAGTCTGTCAGTCAAATCTTTCTCATAGCCATTCCCTCAGACAGTTAAGTTTATCCATGGCCATCCCCTTAGTCACTCCGTCGAGTTTCTTATGGCCATTCCCTTAGTTAGTCTCTTAGTCACTCCGTCGAGTTTCTCATGGTCATTCCCTTTGTCAGTCAAATAGTCAAATTTTACTCACGGCCATTCTGTCAGTTAGACAGTTAAGTTTTCCTCATGGCCATTCCCTCAGTTAGACAGTTAAGTTTACTCATGGCCATTCCTTTAGTCAGTTAGTCAAGTATCCCCAAGGCCATCCCCTTAGTCACTCCGTCGAGTTTCTTATGGCCATTCCCTGAGTTAGTTAGTCAAGTTTTCTCATGGCCATTCCCTAAGTTAGTCAATCAGTCAAGTTTATTTATGGCCACTCCTTTAGTCAGTTAATTAGTTAATTCTTATGGCCAGTCTTTTAGTCAGTCAGCCAAGATTCCCTGTGGCCATTCCTTCAGTCTGTCGGTCAAATCTTTCTCATGGCCAATCCCTCTGTCAATCATTCAAGATTCTCATGACCATTCCTTTAGTAAGTCAGTCAAAATTTCCTCATAGACACCCCTAAGTCAGATAGTCAAGTTTTCCTCATGGCCATTCCTTTAATCAATCAGTCAAGTTTCCACATGGCCATTCCCTTCGACAGTCAGTAGTTTACCCATGGACATTCCCATAGCCAGACAGTTAAGCTTCCCCTGGCCATTAGTCAGTCAGTTATTCGAGATTCTCCAAGGTCATTTCCTAAGTCAGTAAGTCAGTCAAGATTCTCCATAGCCATTTCTTTAGTCAGTCAGTCAGTCAGTAACTTCCCTATCCCTGGATCTTCAGTGAATCAGTCAGTCAAATCCCTACGCCTAGTTTTTCAGTCGAGCAGTCAATCAGTCCTCTTAGTCAGTCAGTCAGCCAGTCAGTAGTTTCCCCAGGGAATTAGTCAATCAGTCTAAATTTGAAAGGTTTCAGTATCAAGTCAGCACCGTTTAACCCTCGTACGAGTCAACTACGGGAAGGAAGAGCGTTCCACCACCACTGGCATCGGACTCTGCTGGCCTTTCATCAATGTCAAGATTGCATCTCTACCTGATGTCAAGGAAGTCTATTAATCGCAATTAAGTGGCAAGAGTGGGAGAAGTCTGAACTATGTCAGGAGCGACCAGGGGGCCAGTCAGCAAGCTCTTCCTGCCCCGAAATCAGTGAGTGGAACTCTGGCGAGTCCACTGCGGGGGAGGATGTTGGATCCTCGCAAGGAGTTGCGGCCCCCCTTGACCAGAATTTTCTTTGAGCGACAATTGTCCGTTGGCAGCATTGGTTGTTTGGACGTAGTGGGGATGGTGGCCAGTGCAAGGCAGAAGTTCAGTTGCCCTTGGGCATCTCAAGAGAGTAGGGGTGCCAACTGATTATGTCTGTGTGTCCGCCATTGCCAGGTTTTTAGCGTCGGTCTGGCTGGAACTGTTTTCGCCAAGAACTGGACAACCCTTTAGCCGCCCGGTTGAACGATGTACTTTTGTCGTCTTGTGATAAATCAATTTGTGAGTGTTATAATCAGCCCAATTAAGTCAGAAAACCTGTCGGTTTAATTAAGTCAGAAAACTTGTCAGCCCAATTAAGTCAGAAAACCTGTCGGTTTAATTAAGTCAGAAAACCTGACAGTGTAATTAAGTCAGAAAACCTGTAAGTCTAATTAATTCAGTTTTATGTATTTGGATCATGATCCGTTTTGAATATGAGTTTAAAATTGTAAATATACCAAATATATTTGTTATTGCATAAGTGAAGGTATTCTGAGTGTTGGTGGCGTCCCCACCCTTCCTTTTCCTTTAGTTTTATTTCATAGTCAAAGACTTTTCAACCTAAATGTTAATTGTTTCAATGAAAAAGTTCAAAAAAATAATTATAACGATACAATTAGTTTTTCTCTGGATTAAATTGGAATAGAACTTTATTCCGTTAAAAAATAAATAACATTCTATGGATTTCAAATTTGATTATTACGAACATATAAACATAACCACCCGAATTAGGCAAACTTAAGGACATATAATTTGAAAATATCTTATTTGGTCTTTCATATTGTTTTGGTAAATGGCATTCTGTTTTTATATTTCTACGATGTCCATAAGTTGTTTTACGTTTTATGTAGCAGAGGCATTGTGTTCTTGATACTGCCTAGTTGGTGGCTGTGTTTGATGAGGTGGTTAGCGTAAGTTGAGTCTGTTTTGTTGTATTTGTACAAATGGATGTTTTCTTGGTATCAGTCTTTGATTTTTCTCCCGTTTTAACCAATATAAGAACTACCTCATATAGGACAGACTAGTTTTTAAAGTTCGCTGTTTGTTAGTGGTCACTTGTTCTGTTTCCTAAATGCAGTTTTAAGGGCTCCAGATACGGAACACCTGCCAATCGACGCAGAAACGGCAGTAACATTACAAACAAATGTTGAAGAAGAACACCCAAGGACACTTAGCGATTAACATTATTAAAAGTATACATAAAAAACTGAAGACACAGAACAAAACAGTTAATGTGGAACTCTACGCCCAGCAAATAACCTAAGACAAGAACTAAAAAAGAATAATTTCATATTAACTTAAGCTGGTAAAGGCCACTTTACGGTGATTCTAACACAGTCAGACTATGTTAACAAAAAGATTTCATAAACAAAAACGGACAAACACAACTAAAGAACGACCAGACAAAACGAGTCCAACAGCAAATCAGGACATCTGTCAAAACATCCACCTTATTCGAACCTATAAATGGTGTACCCAAATACGTATCCATAAATCCCACCTGAGAAAAGTTCCCCGAATTTGCAAACCACAATCCCATTTTCGGGCCAGTCCTTAACTACACAACAGCAACTGCATACAGGCTCTTACCGCTGTTAGCCACAATAATAAAAAGTAAAATGAATCTGAGAAATACCTACACAATATAAAATACTCAACGCATTATCCACTTATTGGAAGATATAGAAGTAACATTCTCATCACGCCTCATACCTATTGACATTACTAAGGAACGGATTTTTATGTATTTAAAAATGCCAAATATTTAACTAAAATATGCATTTATTTTCATCAATTATGTGGAAAATATGTGATTTTCTTAAAATATTTTCTGGAATATTTAAGTAAAATAGACATTTTTTTTTATGAAAATGGATTTTTTTTGGAGGGGGGGGCAAGTTATAATGATTTATACAAGAAAGAACATTTTTACTATTTATAAAAAGATGTGTTACATTTTCAATTTTGAAAACTTCACTCTTCGAAATTGTTTGCAACCACATGAAATTTCAAATGTTGGAACGTAAAGTGACGACGATCTGGGCGTAAAATGGACTTGTAACGACTAAAAGATCGTTCAACATCTACAGATGTTATAGGTGCCTTGCTGAAAGAAGTTATCTCGTTGGTTGTAAAGGGTACACGATGTTCTGAGGTGACTTCTGTTCCACTGATAATATCAGAAATCTGGCAGATGGTCTCCCACCCTTTGTTCTTGCTCAGTACTTCTACCAGTTTTGATCTGATCAGATCTCCCTTATTCCCAGGTATTCCTTCCACCTTTTCGATGTCTTTTTTAACGTTAGACACGTTTTCTGTCAGTCGAACATTTTGGGACTCAAGTTGGGTAATGGCTTGTGCAAGAAATACACAATTGTCAGAAAAGAATACACTAAGTGACCGAACGAAATGAATTGGACACTTCAACGAACGAGCTGAAAGAACAGACAACTTCAAAGAACTAACAAGTGCCCGTCACTGTTTAGCAGCATTCTGTGTAAATTACAATAACCATTGTACCCACTGTGATTCACAGCCCTACAGTCTGTGGTTCACAGTTCCTGTCAACCACCTCCCAATTATGAAAATATGCCCAAAATGAAAAATATGAAAAAATATGTACATATTTTGATTAAATATGTAGAAATATTTATTTATTTTAATCAAATATGTATAAATATGCGATAACATCCAAATATGTGGAAATATGTGAAATAAAAGTAGACTCAAACGGCTTAAAAAGTGTCAGTATGAATACTTCTAGTTGAAAAACGTCTGTAAATTGCCTAGAAAAAAATATGTAAATACATACGAATCCGTTCCCTAGACATTACAAACCTTTACACTTCTACTCTGACAGAGACTCTTTAAATATCATGAAACAGAAACTAAAGACTAAAACAAATACAATACTCGTACATTGAACAACTAATAGCTCTAACCAAAACCGAAATTATCTTCAAACAAAATTACTTTATGATGACCTTGCTAATGACAAATTAGGAATGGGGCACTCCCCATCGTCAATATTGTCTGCAATACTTATGGAATATGAACGTGTGCTTCACAAAGGAATGATTCAGTGTAACGTTATATAGACGACTCCACTATTCATTCTCAAACATATCTGGGTTTTATATGAACATTACTTAAACTTACTTACTTAAGCAACCTTAACCACAACATAAATTTCACATGAATATGAAAACGACAAAACTCTTAACTTCCTGGATATCACACTTACTATAAGAGACAGCAACTTAGAATTCGGAATATTCAGAAAACCCACGGCCACTAACGCTATTATACACAGCAGTTCCTACCATCCTATTCAACATAAACTAGTCGCTCTCAGACACCTGACAGATTGGAAACTAAACCTCTTGGTACTGACCAACTGTGAGTGAGAACTGAACATCATTCGCACAATATCCACTAATCCACAGTTATACCACCAACACTATTAATAAATTACCAAATACAAACCAACATTACCCAAACTAAGGCCAAAACAATGACCTACCCAACATATTCGCCACTTTTACTTACATCGGAAACGAGACATACAAACTGTGTAACCATTCCAAGAAACTAAGCCTCAAAACTGCGCCTAAAACAAACAACAAACTGGGTAAACTGTTCACAAATCGAAACTAACAACCCTATAAACAATAGCAGTTTGTCCAGACTATGATAGTACCTATACTGATCAGAGCGGGAGAAAAATCCAAAAAATACACAATCAGAAAGCCATTGTACCTAAATATTATGAATGATCAAATTACCCTCATTCCGTACCAAACACACAGACACAGAAAGTACATAGCGGCTAAATTTCTTGATTTAGCTAAAGTATTTGACAATTTACTCTGGACTGTTTTACAAAATTGGGTAGACTTATGATCTATATTAAATTATTCAAATCATACGATCATTTTTACAAGACCTAACTTTCTGGGTAAGAATCAATAACATTTACAGTAATTGACGACAATTCTCGCGAGTCTGCCTTAGAAAGCAATAAGTCTTTACTTTATGGAGAGTAAACAATTACGATACACTGTCATTAACAAAGGACGACAAAAACTGACATTAATAAAACCATTTCCGACTTAAACAGACATCAGCTTATAACAAAGTGGTTTAAAAAAAAAGATCGAAAACGTAAGCGGAACTATTCCCTCTAAGAATGTTACGAAATGAAAACCTAAGACACTTAAAAACAACCAAGAAATCTCTTAGAATCAGAAAGATCAAGAAGTGTGCAAGCTCGACATATCTCTCTCTGGATGTCGACACATCAACACAAAACTGCAACAAAACCATAACCTAACTGAGACAGTTATAGCCACTTATTAACATAAAAACACTAACAATAACATACTAGATACTACTAAAACCTTTTCAGACATACCACTGTCAAAGTTGACAGCTAGTAAACGACTGACCAAACCACTAAAGACATCACAAAACATTTCACTAAACCGTCACTTCGTTCACCAGAAGCACACAAATACACTGGATGGATTTCGTCTAGCATTAAATAAAAACACAGACTTCTAACAATACACCATTATTTTCACAGGTAACCAATAAACCTAAAAGAAACTGATATAACTTGGTAACTTGGTTAGAAGTAATTGACTTGTTAGTAATTACTTTTTCTTGTTAAGTTTAAGAAGAGGTTTTTGATTTGATTTCTCGCCAAGTTACTTTATGATTCCAATAATCAAAAAGGTTAAGGATTTAATTCTAAAAAAACCATTTGGGAAAACCAAGATAGTTAATTTTGAACATACACTAGATTAAAAAGAAAATATCAAAGTATAAATCAAAAGGGTTTAGAAAGCAATTTAAAAAAATAAAATAAAAAAATGAGGAAACAAAAATGCTAAATTTGAACTTATAGTCGATTAAAAAGTAAAGATCAAAGAATACATCAAAAAGGCTTATATACAACTTGCAGAAACAAAATTGTCAATTTTGAAAAAGTTAAATATAGTCGAATAAAAAGAATCGAAATGCTTCAAATAGGCCTGGGAATCAATTTAAAGACTTTCTGTAATATTCAAAATTGAAGCATATTCAACACTGAACGTAATCAAACCGTAGCGCTAATATGATTTGTAAATAATAATTAAATGACAAATGTTTTTTGCGTGGACGCTAATATGATTTTTTAATAAAAATCTAATTGCAAGTTAAAACTAAATAACTGATAGTTAATTCTTAACTTGTAGCCATATGGGGAAGCAAAGAACGCTAATTTTGAACTTTTAAAATTAAATTACAATTAAAAAGACAAATTTAAAGAAAACATCAAAAAGGTTCAGTAATCAATTCTAAAAACCAAGTGGGGAAACAAAGAATGCTAATTTGGGACCAACAATCGATCAAAGAAAGGTCTAAAAATCAATTTAATTACTCTTGTTTGCACTAAAAATTAATGAATAAACCAACACTGGATGTAGTCGAGACGTAGCATTAATATTATTTTGTAATAATTAAATGATAACATACTATTTTCATGCAATAATAATAATAATAATATTTAAATTTAAAATGAGTAATTGATAATAAAGTCTTACCTTGTTTAAAATAGATAAAAGTCCATCATCGTCTCAGTAGATCACCAGTCCAATAGCACTTGACACTTTTTAAAATAATTCACAACAATATTTACACATAAACGGTATACCACGCCCTAAGAATTACTTAATCGCAATTTATAAAATAGAACTTCACTTTAAATAGCACTTAAACAATCACATTAGTAAAGAGATATTACTATCGAGATAAAGACAGCCGCTGATAACTGGCCAGGCAGATCAGCTGGTAAGTTTAGATTGTGGAAGCAGTATGGCCAATTTTTTTTTTTAAATTTTTTTTCATTCATAATCTACAAAAATAAAATTCATACAATCTAAAAAATAAAAATAAAAAATAAAATAAATTATGTGAATCTAACGATTTAGGGATTTTATTTTATTCATACATGAAAGCAAAAAACTCTGCTTAGATAACCTTAATTTACCTGCTGATTAACCTGGCCAGTTACCGGCGGCCATCTTTGACTCGGAAGTGATATCTCTTTATTAAAGCGATTTTTTAAGTAAATAATAGTGCGTGTTAAAGTGAAATTCTATTTTATAAATTGTGTTTAAGATTTACTTAGTCCGTGATATTAAGTTTATTGCGAATAGTGTTGTGAACTATTTTAACTAGTGTCAAATGTCAAGTGCAATTGGACTGGTGATCTGTTGAGATGCTGATGGATATTCCTTAAACAAGGTAAGACTTTATTATCAAATATTTATTTTAAACTTCATTTTATTATTATTATTACTCTTGCATGCAACATTTAATCTTTCAATTATTATTTACAAATTAATATTAACGCTAAATCTTGACTACATTCAGTGTTAGTTAATTATTTTATTTTAAATAGCACTAAAAAGTTGTAAAATGATTACGAAACTTTTTTTATTTATTCTTTGTTGGATTCTCATTAATCGATAATAGGATTGTCGATTAAGAGCGTCTACCTAAATTTTGAAAGAAGTTCAGCGTGTCAAAATTGTCAAATACATCAGCTGAATCAAGAAAAATAGCTGCTGCGTACTTTCTGTTTTCTGCTTTGTGCTCGATATGTTCAGTTACTCTCATAACTTGATTTTATTGGTAAATGCTTTGACCTGATCCCAAATTGGTGAGATGGTATTTTGTGTGAGTCAATCAAGTTATGTAATAGTTGATAGCAGATACATAAATTTGTCCGACCGCCATTATTTAAATTAATACCTAAATATACAATACTTAAGTTACAATTGATTGTCATCAGTAACATTACTCTAACGTTTTTGAGTTTTTTACTTTGTCTCACCCTTCCTAAGTGGAAGTATTATAATCGCACTGATTTTTGATTTGCCGGAAATAATTTCCGGTCCTTGAACATGACGGAAGTAGATGTGTAAATAATTCTTCAATGTGAACGTCTTTTTTCTTTTGTACAATTGCTGAACTAAAATTAAGGAATCCTAGTAGGTATTTAAGGGATACGCATGTTTTGTGCGTAGGTAATGTTTTAGAATTGTAAAATGGAAGTTGTGAGAACGTAAGCTGGACAAACTGAATCATACCTAGTTCATTTGTACTGGGAAATAATTTAAATATTGAAGAATATGTGATTCTAATCATTTAACAAATAATGTGTAACTAAATAAAATCTTAACTAGAACACTTTTAATATTAGAGAAAATGCTTCACGCTTGTTACATACATGCTCCTTTTTGTGAGGTTTGCTCAGATGTGTGATAGGTACGGAATGACTTTAAAGAATGCATCAGAGTCATAATTAATTTGGTCTCTTTCATATTGTATTGGTGGATGGATTTCTGATTATATTTTCTGCTCTTTCTAAGATGTTCGTAAATCTTCCTATTTTTCCTGAATGTAACAGAGTCATTGTGTTGTTGATACTGTCCATGTTGACGATTGTGTTTGTTAAGGTGGTCAGCGCAAGTTGAGTCTGTTTTGTTGTATTTGTACGAACGGATATTTTTTTTTGGTATCAGTCTTTGTTTTTTCTTCCGTTTTATCCAAAATAAGAGCTCCCTCATACAGGACCGACTAGTTTGGTACTTAGTTTCGGTTTGTTCAATTTTTCTGTTTTCTAAACGCAGTTTTGTGGCCCAGATGTTGAACACCTAATTGAAGTTGTGCATTCATATAAATATCTCGGCATTGTGTTGAATAGTAATTTAAATATGAAATTGGATTTGACAGAGAAAGTTAAAAAAGCTAAGATCGCTGTAAACAGTATGTGGAAACAGTTTTTTATGAAGCAAGAGATACCCTTATCCTGTAAAACCAAGGTATACGAGGCAACTGTAAGAAGCATATTATGCTATGGTGCGCAGGCGTGGGGATATCAAAGTTCTGAGGTGTTGGAAAAATTTCAGAGGTTTTTCCTAAAAAAATTGTTGCAACTGCCATACAATACTCCAAATTATATGTTAAACTTAGAAACCTCATACAATCTAATTCATATTTATACATTTAAATTGCATATGGATTATGTTCGGAAAATATTGAATTACGGTAACAATAGATATTGTACAATGGTGGCAAAGGGGATTGTAAAGCGCAACATTTCATGGTATAAATACTGGACAGAAACAGCAAACACGGTGGGGATGTCTATTGATTTAGAGGCGCCAAATTTAAAAGAGCGGCTAGAGAGAATGATTCATGGGTATACATCATTATTAAGGTGTAAATCGATTGATCGAGCTGAAGCTGGGACGCATCATGGCTTTTATTATTTACTTAGAAAGGATATGAATTGCTTTAAGGATGAACATAATTTAAGAAAAATCAGTACTATAATAAAATGTAGAGGGGAACTGTTAAACCTTAATTCCAGACCATACAGTAAGGAGAGTTCTGATTTATGTTCCTTGTGCAATTTGAGTAAAAAAGAAGATGGTGAACATTTCCTTGCAGTCTGTCCTGTTTTGAGTGAATTTAGAATCAGGTATTTGGGGAAAAAAGAGCTCACACAGGCAGAACTGATTGATGTGCTAAATGGTAAAGACTGGGACAGCCTATGTAAATATGTTAATGTGGCCAGTAGGTATAGAAATTTTTTAGTTTCTGAGTTCAATTACTAAGAAGTTAATGTAATTTTGTTCAATTAGGGTTTTATTATTATTTTGATTTTTAATAATGTTCTAATTCCTCGTTATTTATTGTATAATTTTCTCTTGATCATTGTTTAAGTTTCGTATTTATGCAGCTTTTCCATTTCTTTATAGTTTTTATTTTTTGTTTTTATTTGTTATTGAGTTTAGTTTAATATAACAACTCCTGGCAGACGGTTTTTTATACCATGCCTAGAGCAAGCTTTCTTTTTTTCAATTTTGTAAGTTTATTTTGTATGTTTATATTTTTTTGTAAATAAAGCTTTCTACTACTACTACTACTATTGAACACCTAACGATCGACGCAGAAATGGCAGTAATATTATTATCACATGTTGAAGAAGAATACGCAAGGACACTTAGTGACTGACAATATCAAAAATATACATAAAAAACTGAAGACACAGAACAAAACTGATCATCAGGAGCTAGACACAGCAAATAACCTAAAGTAGAAACTAAAAAAACTAATATTTCATATTAACCTAAGAAGACAAAGGTAACTCTACGGTAATTTTAACATACTCAGACAAAACAAAAACGGGCATACCTAATTTAAGAACGACCCGACAACGAGTCCAACCGTGATCACTAAGTTGCTTTCGGCAATTCTGGAGGAAGAAAAACGAAAATAATCTCTGAAGTTTCTATTCTCTTCAGAAGGTGGTTAAATGGAAGTGACTGAGAAGTAAAGCCGAGCTTTTTTATAAGGCTTCAGAAAGGAATTGAATAAGAATCATTTACGGCCCATTTCTTGAAAATTGACAGTCCAATAAAGGAATGGAGTGTGCCAATAAATGAGATTTAGTCGCCATTGTATGAAAAAAAAAGCTGTTAGAATTGAAGATGCTTGAAATGAGAATTACGAAAAAGTGATTCTTAGAAAGTAAAGTAATGCCTATTTTTTCAGACGACTTTATGCCAAATATTATTTACTATTAATTTATCATATTAACCATTAAATAAGATCTAAGGCCAAGAGGTTCTTAGAAAGATAGCTGTTCGATAAACCACAGGGGTCAAGACCATAACATGGGCTGTTCTTTACTGAGAACAGTCGGAATTAATATTAATAATTGATCCCTCACTTGTTGACACGCCTTAAAGTCGAATAAAAGTTCTAGATTTAAATGTGGGCAATATGAGTGCATACGAAGTTTATTTTTTTATTGAATTTCCAACTGCAACAAGGTTGTTGCAACAAGTAAATGTGGTACATGATTAAAAAAATAACACGTGAAAATATACGATTGGAGAAGGAGAAGGATTAGTGAAGCAGTGTCACTCCATTATCTTGGACCTATGTATGCACTTAGTAGATCGCGAGGCTATCTTCTCTTCAATCTTCTTGGAGGATCGCCTGATATTGCAGTAGAAGATAGTTTTTCCGATTAGAGGGTTAGGATGAGCTGCTGTAGAGAAGTGAAATTTGAGAAAACGAGTTTTAGTAAGGTCGTTAATGAAAGGGATTTTGAGATCATTATGGACAGTGAGGTTAGATACATAGAACGGAGCGTTAAGAAGTTTTCGAAGTATTTTTGACTGTAATGTCTGGAGGTATAGTGAGTTGGAACGCTTAGTCGATCCCCATACTTCGATGCCGTATGACCGAATAGGTCGGAGTAACAGTAGTTATAAGAGTCTTTTGTTATGTAGGTTAAGTTTCGAACGTTTGTCAAGTAGTCTGGCGAGAAGTTTTGTAGCGTGGGGTTAGTTTCTTGTCTTTTCAGTCTAGTATGGGGGATTCCATGTCAACCGTTTGTTTCTAGGTACAGTCCAAGGTAGCGTACTTTGTCCACAGTTGGTACAGGAGTTTGGTTCATGAAGATGGGAGGTAGATGAAGTTTAATAAATAATTAATTAATTAATTGGAATTGTTTTAAAGAATCTAAAAACAACTTGGGAGTCTTCCACAAATAAAAACTGATGTGTCACATCCGGTAAACTGATCCTAAGCTTATTAACGCTGTTCAACTTTTCGCGATTATCCGTTTTAAAGTTATGCTGGCCACATACTTAAAATGATTTTAACAATCACAGCTTTTTGGAAAACAGCTTTCTATTTAAACCAGAAGGATCTAGAATTGACTAGAGTTCAATGAATTAAAGACGAGAGATGTCGCCCTACGTTCGATGTCCACCAAGCCTAGTCATCTTCAGCACAGAACATGTACTAGGGTACGAGTAATACTAAGTGAGCTAGACTTACTTGATACAGTAATAGTTTAATTACAGATGTGTGATTCAAATTTCAAGAATAAAGCACTAAAATCTATTTAAAAGAGAAAAAAAGTTTTATCTAGTACAGCGGTTCCCAATCTTTTTTCATTAGTGTACCCCTTTACCTGATTGTTTCCTTAGTGAGTACCCCTAATATATAAATATATAATATAATATATAAATAAAAAAAATAAATAATCGTATTCTTGATTTTACGTATTGTAACTTTAAATTAGCAGCAAAACAATCTGAATATCGGTATCGAATCATTCGATATTACATTGGTATCGAAAAAATACTGCAGTATCGAATGAGTACTTAATTCTTGTCAATTTATATGTTATTCAGTTTTATTATAATAATTTTGTAATTAAGTTGTAGGAATCATTTATTATATAATTTTTTTCTCATTAATAATATATCTGTCTAATTTTTTATATCTTCCGCCATAATAACTTTTTTTTTGCGTACTCCGTAACAATCTTTAATAGTATTGGATGGGAACCGCTGATCTAGTAGATAGTTATAACTAAATATTATTATATCCAAATATAATTAAACCGAAAATATAAACGGAACTGAGTAAACCTCTGTAGACTCTTCAATGAGCATATGACCCAACCAATACTATTTTGTGGGCCCTCTAAATTTTGGTATGCCCCGCTGGGAGACAATGGGCTTTACTATTTAAACGATTTTATCAAAATTAATTGCGTAATAATTTAAACTAAATTATTAGCTTCGCTTTAGAATTGTGGTAAGCTAAAAAAAAAAACAGTTAAAATCAATTTAATATTTTTTCAACAAATATTATTATAAAAAAAAGAAGCTAAAAACAAATAAAATAAAGTAGAACGGGACATATATGTTTAGACCACTTCGACCAAAACAGCCGCTTAAAATCAATCCCCCGTCTCAACAAAGCTGTAATCCACAAATGTAGATATTGTGGATCCCCCCTACACTCCTCTTCCTAAACCTCCCGGATTTTATGATCCTTACATCTGTCTTTGTTTTATTTTTTATTTAATTTTCTTTCATCTTTTCGAAACTGGGCATTCGCAAAACAAAAAATATATATTTTTAAAGCTTTATACGACTCTAGTTATCTTTCACGTGAAGCCAAACCGCCTGGTAAATTTATCCATTTATTGTGGCCCTGTTAGTCAAAGAGCCTACTCTGATTTACTTATATAATATTTTTTGTTGTACTGATTTGCTTTTAATTCTGCTCAGCAAGCAGTCTGTCAATGCTACTGGTTGAGTGAGCTTATTAAACAAGTGCAAAAATTGTTACAACTTTTCATGAACTGAGGAGAATCTAAACTGCATTATTTTTTTAATTAAAAAGTAATAATTAAACAACAAAAATTAAATCAAACTGTTGGGTAGAATTAATTGATTATTCAATTAAAGGAAGTCCATTATATGGAAAATAATCATATTTTAATATACATTCATTAATAATTATTCATTTTAATGAATTCTAATTTACAAGCTCTCTTAATTGGCTAAAATTGGACTCCGGGGAAAAATAATTAAAAAAAAAAAGCAATGGGAGCGTAATTTTGATTCACTATTCATAATTTATAAGAACGAACTCGGAATTTAACAGATTTTTTATTTTTAATAAGCCAACATTAACTTCTTTCATTCAATGATTAGGATATATTAATAATTCACTGGTTAAATTGATAATTAGCGAAAAAGAAAAAGCGTGAATTAATCTTTTTTAATATTCAATTCGACAAACGTGTTAAAACAGATTTAATGAAAGATTTCAATTACAAATCTTTCTGAGGTAAAGATTATTAAAACTAAAATAAACATACTTTTATAAGAAGCTATAATTTTTAAAAGATTACCTAAAGTTAGATGTGCTGTGAATAACAAGCAGAACATCGTGGATATCAGTGGACTCATGTTGAAGCCAGAATTTAACATCCCCCGGGCAAGACCCGTCACTTAATGATTGGCGCTTTTTTGGCGATTGTTTTTATCTTTTAATTTAAAAAAAAAAAACAAAAAAAAAACAAAAAGGAAACAGAAAAATATCAATTAACACTCATACACAGAAACACACACACGAATAAATTCAGCAGAAAGCTGTTATCGGCCACAATATTGTTATCAGTAATCCTTTATGAAAGATCCTTGAAACAGAATGAATGGAAAAATTAAATAAAACAACTTAACTAAAAATAAAATATAAATAATTAATTGAAAAATATAGATATATTAATTTGAACACGGTCACTTTATTTGTCACTTAAAACTGTTAGAAAATCAAAATGAATCATTTACTTTATTAAAGAATGATCAAAAAATAAATTTATTTCAACTAAATCACTTGAGATCACAAACAGTTGGAAAACTTTGTTGTTGATGATGAATTAAAGATGTTGTTGTTGTTGTTGTTGCGATCCTCTTGGCAGCAAGACGTGTTGTTCTCTACATCTCCAAGGAGTTGATTTCTGTATCAGTAAATGCTCCAAAATATAAAAAAATTTATAAAAAAAATCTTCTAGATGAACAGAAAAAAACTTGCGTTATCGCGTTGTTAACTTTATTGATTATATCGAAGTATTTTTTTGAAAAATACTTTTACTTTTTAAAAAGTGGTAACCAATAGAAAAGAATAGCAATAATTCTTCTTCTTTGATTAAAACAAATAAAAAGATAACGTTAAATATCCGACGGGTACTATCTGTGAACAGTGACGGGTTTGCCAGGCGACTGCAGAGGCTAGCCTACCTCTGAGCACGCGTCCCACCCAAACATGCCAACAACACGCATGCCTCGGACCTATAACCAGGAACTTCTTAACCCATCGCGAATATTAAGGATTGATTACATATCATAAATTAAACCGCACACAAATTACTCTAATAAGAAGATCTATGTTAAAGAAATTTGAGGATTAATACAAAAAAATAAATAATAAATAATAATTGGTCAGAAAAAAAAATCAATTTCGAATAGCTGAAGAAAACTTTACTAAGCACACAGATTTTTATAACGTACTTCTTAATGTTTGAAAATTGAACATAATTAATATTAGATTATTCTTAAGTAAGCTTCTTAAGGGGTTGAAACATAAATAAAGTAGTAAGTTTAAGCGACTTATGAAACTCTTGCGTCAATTTGCGTTTCTCTTCACTTAGTGAATCTTTCTAAATACGATATACAGGGTGTTCATTTTAAGACGGCTCAAATGCATTTTTTGGTTAAACGGTTAATCTGAGCTAAAAATGGTAGAGGAAAAATTTGTTGCCCGTCACCTCTAGTTTCAGAATATGTGACTTGATTTTAGATTCCTGATCGCGTACGCGACAGACGAGCGACCAAAAGTGAGAGTTTACAGTTGACCACCATTTTCATGTACAAAGTTTTAAAGAGTATACAAAGTTATAAAAGAAACCGGAAACCACAATTCGATATCTTCAAAATTAAAGGTGCTAGGCCATTTAAAAATCTGGTATTTATTAATCAAATTTCAATTTTTTTAACTTGTTATCAAAGAGAAAGAAGAGCACGCGATAGGTCATTTTTATGTATTTTTTCATCCCCTTTCTACTAAAAATATTGCCAAGGCAGTAAAGCTAGTATTTTTCTTAATATCGGGAAATAAGTAGTTTTTTCTAAGAAAAATCAAATGTTAAGAGCTTTAGATGTTCTCAAACATACACAAAATGGCTAAAAATTAATTTTACATCTGTTACAAACAAAAAGATTCAATAATTATTTGGTAATTTTGGGAGAGTGGCGTTTAATTACCAAAAAAATTGGAAACCTCCTGCCACATATTTAAGTGATCAATATCTTTCATGTAATGGATCAATATTATTCCTTAATTTATCAAATAATGTACTTTTGCAGCATGAACTGTGTCTTGAAAGGTGCCTGCTCAGACTCGCAAGCCAGGTTAGCCAGGAGGTTATCAACTGCTCTCTGTGTCTGAGGAGGCACCTTTAAAGGCACAGTACATGCTTCACAAGTTGCGTAAATTGCATTATTTGGTAAATTAAGGAATAAGTTTGATCCATTACATGAAAGATATTGATCACTTAAATATGTGGCAGGAGGTTTCCAATTTTTTTGGTAATTAAATGCAACTCTACCAAAATTACCAAATAATTATTAAACCTTCTTGTTTGTAACAGATGTAAAATTAATTTTTAGCCATTTTGTGTATATTTGAGAACATCTAAAGCTCTTAACATTTGATTTTTCTTAGAAAAATCACTCGGAAAACGACTTATTTCCCGATATTAAGAAAAATACTAGCTTTACGGCCTTAACAATATTTTTGTAGATTGTAGATTGTATTAAAAAGGGCGGTTCCACCAAGAAGGGGAAAGGAACGCAGGCAATCAGAAATGCCCATTGTTCCCCGCCCACCCCTCATCTTTTAAGAGATACCGGGGTTTAAAACAACAAATCCGGCTGAAAGTTGCCAGATGCTAATATAATAAACTAATAAAGTAGTAACAGGACACTAGGGAGCATGGCGACTCAATCGTCCAGTGCACTGAATAAACCTAGAAAGTTCATTAAGATTACCAGATGCTACAATCTCCGATAGAGAAACATTTGATCTTCCGAAGACGAGAAATCTAGTTTTAGAATAAACAGGGCACACCTCCACAAAGTGCCGCACAGTCTCATTGGACCCACCACAGCCAGCGCAAATTGGCGACTGGGTAAGGCCACATTTGGATAGATGATACGCTAAATTCGCATGTCCACTCAACACCTGAACCAACTGGCGAATCCGGGACCTACTATAACCAACTATAGCCGTTTTTGACAGGCCAAGAATTTCTTTAGCCTGACGGCAGTCAGCTCGGGATCTCCACCGTTTCCGATGTTCCTTTAAAATCCACTGCTCCACCTCTGTTCTACAACGTCGATAGGAAACAGGGATAATCGGCTGAGGAGTCATTGTTATCATTGCCGCTCCTTCCTTTGCTGTTTCATCAGCAAGTTCGTTACCCGGAATCCCAGAGTGACCAGGGGACCAAGCAACCGAAACAGTATTCAAAGCTCCCAACAATATTTTTAGTAGAAAGGGGATGAAAAAATACATAAAAATGACCCATCGCGTACTCTTCTTTCTCTTTGATAACAAGTTAAAAAAATTGAAATATGATTAAAAATACCAGATTTTGAAATGGCCTAGCACCTTTAATTTTGAAAATATCGAATTGCGGTTTCCGGTTTCTTTCATTACTTTTTATACTCTTTAAAACAGTGTTTATGAAAATTAGGGTCAACTGCAAACCCTCACTTTTGGTCGCGCGTCAGCCGCGTATGCGGGCAGGAATCTAAAATCAAGTCACATATTCTGAAACTAGAGGTCACGGGCAACAAATTTTTCCTCTACCATTTTTCGCTCAGAACAACCGTTTAAGCATGAAATGCATTTGAGCCGTCTTAAAATGAACACCCTGTATATGTATATAAGCGCACCGACTTGAAAAGTTTTATCATTTTATTTTAATTGATGTTCATCACTATCTATGTTTGATTCACCATCTTTTTTTGTTTTTAAGAGGGAATACAGATCCTCCTCGCCAGACAAACTGACCCAAAACGCATGTACACGTTTCACATAATAGTTTATTTTGAAGAATTATTTTTGCCCTAATTTAAAATAATGGAAAATATTTTAGTTAAAAATGGGAATTTCCGAAGGTTGGGCAAACTAATGTAACCAACCGTTAGGTGTCGATCGTATTCTTTTGACCCTGTTCGATAGAGTACATCTTTCTGAAGAATATATAATTACAAAGATTCCTAACATAAAATGATGGAAGTTTAAATATTGTGGAGATGTTTTACTGCCTGAAATTAAATCATATTTTTTAGTATTGCAGAGTAGTAATGCTTCTAAGTGAGCTGTAGCGCTAGATGAAATGTTCTACCTCTTCTGACTGACCAAGAACAAAAAACCTTCACTTACAAATTTTTGTAAATTATGCAGGTTTTTATGTGAAATAAGTATTCCTATAATAATGACAACAATTATTCAATGCTAAAACTGATTCTATGGTGCATTATTATTGCTTGTTGATTTTTAAGTAGGATTTTTTTTAATTATTTCACCACTCTCCAATGAAGTGTAACACAGATATTACACAACCTCTTTGTAGAAGTCTCCAATTAACCAGTTAAGAGGTGAATACGCGTCAAATCAAATCTCTGTTACGGTGCTTCGACGTGAATACTCTGTGAAAAATATAAAATTGCCATTAACCTTAAAAACTCCAAATTTTAATAAAATACAATAAGGATATTATTTGGTGGGATGTTTCCTTTATCTTACCAATAGAACTGCCAAGTATTTTATACGGAGGGGGATGGTGGGAGTTAGCCAAATGATAAGTGGTTGGTACATGTTTGGTCTTCGCATTAGAGATTGGGAATTAGGCACACAAATAGAAGCTCTCAACCCTTGTGCAATGCGTTTTTACCTTGATTAGAGGTTCAGACCTCAGTACGAGCATGATTTCAAAGCTCTTTTCTTCCTTGTAAAAGCTCTTGCGTTCCCTAGTTAACTAGAGCAATGCATACGTGAAGCGGTGCAAGATTTTTGAATGAGCACAGAATGCTCTGGTAATCTCAAGCCCCTAGAAATTGCAGAAAAAGTCGCTTGCAGTGACTATTACGGACGTTGTAAACTTTTGGTTGTTTTGCCCTGCGTTCGACGTGTATACACGTCATTGTCTGATTATATTCCGCACATTGTGGGGGGTTTTTTAAAACTAAATTCCACGCTTAACTGGTTAAATTATAGATTAATTAATTGTTTTATTATTGGGAGTTTATTATTTAGTCCCCAAAATACTGTAACTTTACAGTACAATGAATAAATGTTAATCACTTTACTTCAAAAGTTTATTTTTAGCGTAACATTGGCGCGGTTTAGAAAACTAAAGAAAATTGATAAAAGGAACCGCTATTTTACCGATTTTCTGTCCTTTCTTTCTTGTCTTCCAAGTAGCGGTTAAGAGAAAGAGGTATTGTGCTCTCATAGATAGATCAAATTAGGGCAGCCTCAAGGCCTACGCCACTGCGAGACCCTTTTGGATCTATTGTGGTTCTTTAGAGCTCGCCCTCCAGACCCGTCCGTTTAATCAGACTCTTAATTCTGGAAAGTGACTCTTGGGTAAAGCTCACAGGCCTTGGTTTTTTCCTTTCCCGAGAAGTAACATCCTTAGCCATACAAGCCCCTCAAACTGACACAACACGTGCTGTGCCGTTTCCTCTTCTTCCTAACCTAACCTAACATGCGTTTTCTGAGCCTGCAGGGCCAGTTAATAAGCCTACAATTATCCTTATAGCCCCACGGCCTTGTCGGATTAATTCTGCAGTCAGCATTTTGCTCTCATAGATTTCAGATTTTTTTTTTTTTCATCCTAGTGCATTCCCAATCGCAGAAGAGGTGATGGCCTCTTCGATAGTCTCTTCTCAGGCGCTTCTTTCTTACAGCTCACTTTCCAGTGATGGAAAGTGTTGATTGCAATGAAAGAACACTTTCCGGTGGCCGGCAGTACACTAAATAAAGGTTGCGCCTTAATTTGAAAAATAAAAATTTGTAAATACAATTACATTATAAAAACCATTCCAAAAAACAATCAATATCAAGTTCATTGTTTATAATGCGAACGATTAACATCAAGTATTCTTTATATGCTAAACATTTATTTACAGTTCCAAAATAGATATCGTGATTGACTTAATAAAGACCTACGTAGATTCTTGCGTGACCACTGCCTCCATTCCAAATTGTCTAATAAATCAATAAGCCCAATTCAGGCTGGAACTCTTAAAGGAAATATCGTGGTATGCAGCTTTAATATATGATTAAACTATTAATTTTGCAAATGTGTTCCAAATACCAGTATGTACTCCAATGGTTGAAAACAAAAAAATCCTTTAATTGTTTCCAATTTTAAGAAAATCTATTCATATTTCATGAAAATAGTTGAAAAACTTGTAATATTTCAAGTATTTTTGAATAAAATGACTGGATTTTTTTGTGAATTTGAATGTTTGGTTGAACCCCAAAATTAAATCCCATTGGTCCAGATCGGTTTGAATAGGCTGATGTTTTTTTTATAAATCGTTCGTGTTCCATTGGTAATTTCGTTTGCCTGACTTGTAAATTGATTCCTCGATAAAGGTTTAAGTATACTTTCAGTCTAGTACGGATTTCGCACGTTAGACTTTTGATATAATATACACGTATATTCGAGTTATAGCGGTTATTATCTTAATTCGGATTTTGTGTATGACAAATTATATTTATTTAATATTTAATCATTTGAACAGTGGTTCAAGAGATGGGCTATTAAGCTTAATGAAACTAAGACGCAAAACATCACCTCACCACTTCGTCGCATTACTCTTCCTCCAGTCTTCTATAACCTAACACCTCTACCAGTAGTGAACATTGCCCGCTACCTTGGGCTTTACTTAGACCGAAGACTTTCTTGGAACCCCCCACACTAGACTTAAAAGAACAGAACTGAACAGACGCTATCGACTACTTAAAAGACTCTTAGACGATAGATCAAAACTCTCTCTGGACAACAAAAGACTGATTTATACTTCTATTTTGAAACCCATCTGGGCATTTGGAATCGAGCTGTGGGAGTCAACCAAACGTTCCAATCTCCAAAGGATTCAATCTCTTCAATCTAAAATACTTCGAACTGTCGTAAACGCTCCATTTTATGTCACCAACCTGACTATACACACTGACCTTAACACTCCTTTTGTCACCCAAGTCGCTAAAACACGATACAGAAAACTCCACTTCAGCCTGCAATCTCATATAAATCCTTTAGCTCGAAATCTTTCTTCTAGAACTCTTTCTCACAACCCAATAACCCATCTTAAGAGACAGTGGCCTCGTGGTCTCCTCCCAAGTAAAGAGAGCGACTAATAGTCTAATGTTTGGGAGTGTTAACACTGGGTAACTTCTCCACTCGTTATTTATCATTTTTTACTCTATTATCATTGTTACTTATAGCGCCATCGCGCTGATTGTAGCATAAATAAACGCAAAAAAAAAAATTAATCTTATGTGTCAATTACAGCATCTTTCTAATAAAATAGTTTATGCTTTCAATTGGGTACACTATGTCCGAACATGATAAAAGACACAATGCACTCAGCAGAGTTAAGTAATCACCGATAAACCTTCGACCACTAAGTTATTTAGGGTCTCCTTTCAGTATTAGGGGTATCCTCGAACATGCATACGATACTTGACCAATTGAATTATTATTTATAATTTTCCTATTACAGTTTAGTTCACATGATTATACTTAGAGATATTAAAGCAAATAACAAATTTACTGGCATTAACGAGTCGCGATATCCCTTCATATGCTAATGCTTCACATTTGGATAATGTACTACTTACTATAACCTCATAGTGTAGGTTAAACACACACATTAAGCACATATTTTTGTAGTGTAAAATTAGATTGAAACTTCAATATTCAAATTCAAATTGGCTTCATGAAAAATTAGCTTCATTACTAAACTCCAATCCCTCTTTACTTCCTGAGAATCTCTATTTATAATTGAGTGCAAAAATAAAGAAAAATTAATAAAAAAAAAGAAAATAAAACGCGGTGAACAGAGAAGTGGGATTTCTTTCAGGTTTTATCATTTTGCGAAGAGCTAATCTCCGACCAAAGAGGTATTTGCACACAGCCTACACAAGTTTTGGGCACTTCTAAAGAAATATTTTAAAAGGAAGAAAGTATAATGATAATTTCAGTTATTTTGCCGTTGCTTTTGACCTAGGGTCATTTTCAGGTCTTTTTGACAATATAATATTTTTACATTGTTATAAAGCTGTTGTGCCTTCTGTCCTGCATGCTTATGAAATATTATATTGGCAATAAGCTCTGAAAATGACCTGGCCCCCAGATGACCGAAATAGGAAATATTATTTCTTCCTACTGGATAAGTGAATCAGTCAGTCACATCAAAAACAATGAAATATTTTAGTTTATTTTCCCACATTCCTCATCATTGCAAACTTCATTGCATTAGCAAACAAAATAGCTAGAAGTTCGTGGAAGATAAATATTAGCAACAAAAAGGCAATCACTTTATTAGATAACTTGGTGTATTGATGACATTTCCTCTGTAGAAGGATCGAAGTCATAAAATATCTCTAATTGATTACAAATTTTAAGCCCTTACGTTATAATAAAAATGGTCTGCTAGGAAATTATTTTCAAGGCGTACATTCAAATAGTTCCCCGCGAATAGTAAGTTCTATCCATCACAATATTTTACCAAATATTTTACTAAAATGTGTTCATTGATAATTATTTAAAAATACAATAAGAAATAAATGTTCTCCCTCTGTCTCAATGTTGCCATAATTTGTTGGCTGAAGGAAGTAAGAATTTTAATGAGATCGCTGCATAATTTTTAGGTTCGTTAAGTTGGTACGCCTCTCTCCCATCCATCAGTGCCTTTTGAATTTCATAGGTTTAAAAAAAAAACAACAAAAATTTGACTAACAAATCCCCTTAACCAGTATAAGTGAAGAACCGTCAGTATACAACCACTGGCTGACACAACTTGTAGGACAGGGAATCAGACAGAGTTATCCAGAAAAGGCTAAAGTGTAGTGCGGATGTGACTGTTTAATACAAGAATATTCAGAAGTCGCCATTATTCTGTTTGTACGAGCATATTCAATTTTTTTCCCCCGTCTTTATTTATATGCACAAGTTTTTTTTTTATAACCTTTTTTTTCTTCAATTCAAAATTTAAAGAATTTTATTTATTTAAGATATTTACAATTGATGGGCTGCTGCAAAAACTAATTAATTCTAACTAGATGCATGCAACAAATCAATCAATTTATTTAGTGAATTTAGTGAATCATCATTTTGTGAATCGGAGAATTCTTTCCCCGAAAGCATTGATTATTTACTTTAAGACCTAGGAAATCGCGCGGCCTGCGTATTCTTAGTCGTCTTTGGGATCGTCTAGCAGCCAGTATTGAGTTCCGACGAATTATCGGACTGGGACGATCAGATAAAAAAGAATGCAGTTTTTGTAGCGAGAAGTTTTTGATTTTATTTATTTGATTTTTTTTTTTTTTACTTTACTACAGCAGGCCAATAAAGTTCTTAAGACGAGTAAATTAGGCTGAAAATATAAAATGAAAGAAGTCCATGAAAAATACTCGGTGTCAATATAACTGGTCTAGAGATACTCAGTGTCAAAATAACTGGACTTGAGATACTCGGTGTCAAAATAACTGGACTTGAGATACTAGGTGTCAAAATAAATGGTCTTGAGATACTAGGTGTCAAAATAACTGGACTTTAGATACTCGGTGTCAAAATAACTGGTCTTGAGATACTAGGTGTCAAAATAACTGGACTTAAGATACTCGGTGTCAAAATAACTGGACTTGAGATACTCGATGTCAAAATAACTGGACTTGAGATACTCGATGTCAAAATAACTGGACTTGAGATACTCGGTGTCAAAATAACTGGACTTGAGATACTAGGTGTCAAAATAAATGGTCTTGAGATACTAGATGTCAAAATAACTGGACTTGAGATACTAGGTGTCAAAATAACTGGACTTGAGATACTCGGTGTCAAAATAACTGGACTTGAGATACTCGGTGTCAAAATAAATGGTCTTGAGATACTAGGTGTCAAAATAACTGGACTTGAGATACTCGGTGTCAAAATAACTGGTCTTGAGATACTAGGTGTCAAAATAACTGGATTTGAGATACTCGGTGTCAAAATAACTGGACTTGAGATACTAGGTGTCAAAATAACTGGACTTGAGATACTCGGTGTCAAAATATCTGGACTTGAGATACTCGGTGTCAAAATAACTGGTCTCTCTGTCTGCGTTTTTTTTTGTAATTCAAAAACAAAAAAGTGCAGAAAGATGAAACTTAATAATTCGGCCCGATTGCAATTTAGCCAATGAAGTTCTCACAACCGCTTTTATTTTTTATTTTTTTTTATGATTCGCTGTAACTCTTGTATGCAATTTTTATTTACCAGCAAATATCAATTAAGGGCACTTCCATTCCTATGCTCTGGCTTCTCTCTAACGTGCCATTTCAGTATATTGGACGATTTTGTGTTTCATAAATTAAAGAAGAAAAATTAAATTTGTTGATGGAATTCCAAGCTTGAAGAATATTCCAAAACTAGAACTTTAATGGATTTTCCACTTTCTAGTGATTTTTCCGAAAATTAATCCTAAGATTTTCTCTAAACTAAACTGTATTCTAGCAGATCAATAACTTTTAATTGAACAATTCTTATAGGATATTCAATTTTATCATCCTGAGAAGGGATTGGGGTAGATTAATATTGCCATTTTGGTGCATTGTGCTGTTTTATATTTTGCATAATGTTAGTTAGAATTAAATGTCAATTTTCTTCAAATTTGGAAATTAAGTGTAATATTTGATTGCTTCCAGAAGTGTTCTTAATAGAATTTTTCTTGAAAAATATTTAAAATAGATTTTATAGATTTAGAAATATGAAAATTTGTAAACAATACTTTTTCAGACTCAGAGTCAAAATGTTATTTCTGGTAATAACTCAAAATATGAAATCTGAATGGTTACTATAACTCTTTTTTACAATAACAGTTCACTTTCTATTATTCTTATTAATAAAAAGTAACTGTTCCGGAAGTAATCCTTGCCAGTAATTTTCGGAAACTCGAGTTAGAAAAAAAAAACTATTTCTCGCAACAGTAACTATTTGTTCAACAATAAGAAGTATGTGGGCACTTTAGTATTTAGAAAAGAGCAATTTGGGTAAAAAAAGGAGAGAAGTTTGGAATGTTAAAACAATCTATGCAGCTTTATTTAGACAGACACAAATCTAATTCTGTCTTTTCCACAATAACAGCAGGGGCATTATGAGAACAGTTGCCGTTCACTGTCTGGCACAACTTCTGACAATAATAATTACAGACACAGTCTACTACGCCACCTCGCACTATAGACATACTATTTCTGAAACAATGTATTTTTAAAAATATAAGCCACTTGTTACGTAATAGATTATTTGTTGCAGGTTCATTTTTTTTTTTTTTTAACGTCTATAGAGATTGGTTTCTATTGGGTTGGTTGGCAATGTGATTCTCCTTCAGCTCTTGCAATAACTAAGAAAACATGCTGTGAATCAATTACTGTTAGTTCTCTGTTTTTTTTATTTTTTACACATTGCAAGAGCCATAAACATTACTTTCTCTTTGTAGGTTTACAGTCCATAAATGTGTATTTATGTTCATGGCTTTATTGTTGATTATATAGTTTTTGTTTCATAGTAACAAGCTGCCACAATTTAAAACACTGGATCTATATCAAGCTGAGGGAAATGGGGTACATTTGCCATGAAAAAAAGGTATAGTCTTATGTCAACGCGTTATGCCGATATGGTAGCGTTTCCATAGAAAGGTAGCGAGGCAATTATTGTAGACCATGCGTTAATGTTTGAAGCTAATGACCCATGTCAGGCTGAGCAGGTTGATCAGGAGAAGCCGTTTTATAAGAGATGAATTCCCTTCCGTTTACAGCAATTTTTTTTTGTGGAACCTATTGCGGAGTTGCGATGTCTACTTCCTCGTGATGCCTACCGCTGTCTTCCAGGGTGACCAATGCTGGAAGATGGTTGACAATAGAAGAAAACAGTGTTGAAAAAGGAGCCTTCAAGTTACCGTACGTCTCCTTGGAGTAAGCATTTTCTCTTGGCTCTCTTTCTTGAAGTTCGCAGAGAGCCTGATAGGTCTTCACTACCCAGGTTTTAGGTACCGAATATTTTCTTAGTGGAAGAGTTAGAGGAGAAGTTTTGTGCCAGAAAATGGTTCTCCCAATTGGCATTCAAAGTTTTGGCTTCATGCGCATAGTTTCTAAGGACATGTGGTTAGAACGTCTCAGCTTGTCCGTTACTGAGTTGTGAAAGGGCCGTGAGGAACATCTGAAGACTGGTGACTTCTTCAAGGAGGTCCACTCCGCGAGCTTTCACAGACTTGCCTACTTGATTATTCGGGCATTTTTCACTACCATATTTAATGAGATTAGTTATTTGCGGCTGAATAAATTTTGTACGCTTTTTTATGTATCATTAAATGAGTAAGACTAGTTAGGTCTTATTTTTTTAAATTATTTGTTCTAACATTTTGTCTTGTTTGTTCGACTTATGACATTTTTATCGCTTTATTTTTAGTTGTCTGTCCTACACAACAATGTATTTATTTGAATTATTACACCTACTATCATTAATTTTTAGTATACGGATGTGTGATTGAACATAGGTTACTTGCAAATAAACGTTTGATATAAACATGAATCGGGCGCCATGGTAGCCGAGCGGTTTGAGGCGAGACCTGTAAAGCTAATATGTATTGTGGTACTGGGTTCGATTCCCGGCCTTAGGCCTTGGATTTTATTTAATGGTTAATAAAAGAAATTTACAGTAAAGCATGTTTTTTGCTAGTCGCCTCCATCCGCGACACCTATTTGGTAGTTGGACGTTAAGCCCCACCTGAAAAAAATATAAACATGAATCAATCGAGTTTCTCTCGTAAAGGTCTTGGGGTACGAGGAAAGCGGATGAGCTAAAGTGCATCCTTTAAAGAATCAAATATAAAGTTGTACCAATACTTTGGAATTCTCTTCATCAATGGAGTTTTTATATTTAGAAGTCAGAATACTGAGTTCTTCAGCGATGAGGCCACTCATCCTGTAGCAGTCCCAAGGGATGAAATCGCTCACCCAGATACTCTGAGGAAATTCTAGATCAGGGATCCCCCAAACTACGGCCCGCGGGCCTCATGCGGTCCCCTGAGCCACTTATCCGGCCCCCGCCACACTTTCGGAAGGGTAGCTCTTTCATTGGTGGTATGTGGCGGTGTCGCTCATGTGCAGTAATACTTCCGGTGACGCGGGACGCACGCGTCACGGCTCCGAATAATAACAGCAGAAGTAGGAAGAAAGGCAAAGCACTATAACTAAACCGGACATTGACCATCTCATTAGCCAAAAGCAGGTCCATAATTCCCACAGAAATACTGGGCAGTTTGTTGATTTAAATTTACTTGTTCTTTATTTTAAATATTCTATTTGTTCCCGTTTTGTTATTTTACTTTAAAATGAGATATGTGCAGAGTGCATAGAGATTAGTTCATAGTTTTTTTTTTTATAGTCCGGCCCTCCAACGGTCTGAGGGGCAGTGAACTGGCCCCCTGTGTAAACAGTTTGGGGACCCCTGTCTAGACCGTCAATCAAGGATCACCACTTGCTGCGCCAGCATACCCTGCCTTAGCGATACCCTCTTGTATTACCCCAAATATCATGGTTAAGGCTAGATGAGGTGCATACCTCTCTTTCAACGTCCTTCTCCTAAATAACTACCCAGACACTCAGAGAAAACCCTAGGAAGGAACCACCAAAGGAACCACTCCCTGAAGATAACATTTCCCTCAACTCCCCCAGATCAAGGGAACCAGACTGACTCACCAGAGAAGTTTTGGACGAAGGGAGTTAGCTGCAGTTAGGTTTCTTCTTTCCTTCTTCTCAATGCCAACCAATTCCTTCCTCTCATAGCTCCTAAAAGAGAATATCCTTCTCCATCCACGGTTATAAAATCGATATAATAATTAACTCGAAAAGGAGCAATAAATGTATTCATAGCTGAAATCCGCTATTTTCGTGTTCAACTTTCCCCAAAAAAATGAGTAACAATACAGTTTTTTCATCAGTTTTTTTGGCTTTTTTTACAAGAATTGTGAAAAGGGTTCGCCCACCATTCAATACATAAATGAACGCAGATATTATTACAATATTAATTATTTTTAGTAATTTCTATATTGATATTATTTCCCTTTTTGTTGAGAGACAGAGTAAAATGGTTTCAATAATATAATCTGGATTATTACGTTCATTGGAGCGCTTTACGGAGAACCCCATTTCGAAACTTTGTACCTTTAAGCTACTTACACCGTATCCAATGCCAACATAATAACCAATAATATACTCTCCCGCTACAATCGGATTAATCATTTATTTTAGATTATTACAGTATTTCTTTGATCAATTGCAATTTATACTTTAATATTGACGAGACATTAGAAAAACAAACTTAGTGATCCTCCTATGTTTTTAGATCCTTATCCCATGATAAATTGGGAGTACCATGGACAGTAGCATATCTCTAGGATACTATACTTTGGGGGAACTTTCTTTTATTTATTCTTGGCATTTTGACCGCTTGATCGTCAGCGTACCCAAGATGCTAACAGCCACTACGGCACACAAAATATTATCCAAAGAAATGTTGCAGACCACCCAGAGCACTGAACAGAAAATAGCTTAAAATCGTTAAAACATCACCTTCACTCTTCGTCGCATTACTCTACCTCCAATCTTCTATAACCTAACACCTCTACCAGTAGTGAATGTTGCCCGCTACCTTGGGCTTTACTTAGACCGAAGACTCCCTTGGAAACCCTGTCGACTTAAAATACTAGACTTAAAAGAACAAAACTAAACAGACGCTATCGACTACTTAAGAGACTCTTAGACGATAGATCAAAATCTCTCTCTGGACAACAAAAGACTGATTTATACTTCTATTTTGAAACCCATCTGGATGGAATAGAGCTGTGAGGTTCAACCAAACGTTCCAATCTCCAAAGGATTCAATCGCAACAATCTAAAATGAATGAATGAATGAATGATGTTTATTGATTTTACTTATTCCAAGTACATACAGAAATGTTCAAGAACATCACTAGACAATGATCTTTCGACCGTCTGTCAAGCTGTTATCAAACTAGAAATTGTACAAAATAAGACAAAATAATAACAAATTATAAGAAATAAATAGTATGAACAAAAAGACGTACTCGTGACACTAATAATAATATTCCCCTTCTAACTAAAAATTAAATTATTTAATTAAAAAATTTCTGTAGGAGGACGCCGCTGCAACAAACTTAACCAAACCCATCCAGTCTCCGCCATTGAGATAGAACACACATTCCTCATTATCCAATTGGCTCCTTTTAAAGCAGGTTAATCTAAATTCTTTTAAAATTGGGCACACTGCCAGAAAATGAAACGTGTCAATAGCATTTAGATTGCACAAAGAACAAACAAAATTTCTGTCTTTTAACCAGGGCTTATAATTTAATGGTAATGACTCAGTTCTGATTTTAATGCAAAATTTGATATATGTTCAAAATTATTTAACTTTAAATAACTATTGTTTGAATTATAAGTGAATTGGGAATACAATGTATGGTAGATAGCGGATTGAGCTTTAATTAAAAATCGCTGTTTATATTCATTACAATCTAAAATACTTCGAACTATTGTAAACGCTCCATTTTATGTCTCCAACTTGACGTTAACATTCCTTTTATCACCCAAGTTGCTAAAACACGATACAGAAAACTCCACTTCAGCCTGCAATCTCATACAAATCCTCTAGCTAAAAATCTTTCTTCAAGAACTCTTCCTGACAACCCGACAAGACGTCTTAAAAGACAGTGATCTCCTCTCCAGTGAAGAGAGTGACTAATAGTCTAATGTTTTGGAGTGTTACCACTGGGTAACTTCTACACTCGTTACCTTATTATTTGTTACTCTATTGTATCACTGTTACTTATAGCTCTAACGCTCTGATAGTAGCACAAAAAAACGCAAAAAAAATATCGTTAGAGCCACTCTCTTGAAAATTTAAAACAGTGAATAATACATTCAGAAAAAAAATATTTTCCATGAATTTGGATAATTTTTTTAAAAAAATTTTTATTGTTAATAGGAATATACTTAGTTGTACAAAAACCATTCAAAGCTATCCTTTCATTTTTCGCCAAAATATTATTGGGAGGCTAAGCCTTACCTAAAAGGAAAGCTACGTCACTATAATTACAATATTTTGATCGGCCAGTAAAGAAAATAATCGATATTTGTGGGGGAAAAAATTGGAGAATCATCCGAAAAACCAGTGGTTCGCCAACCCCGAATCTCATTTGACTTCCTAACTAAACATGTGCGGACCAGCGTGACATAGAAAATATTTAAACTAGCTATGCGTGTTCCGGCAAATGGTAGTCATAAAATAAGAACCCCCTAGGTAACGTTATCACTAACAAACTTGGTGACGTGAGTCTACGGGCTATCTCAGTGCTTTATCGTGTGACTGCCATCTCTAGCACGTACTACGCTACTTTATATAAGTCTGAAAGGACTCTACGCTGCCGCAACCTCCAAACACCTCATCATTCTGTTTCGCACCTTTCACCTCAGACCCCCTTCATATATTTTCCAAAATTAGGTCACAACTCATCTTCCAAACCATCCTTACCATCTTATAACACCATATATATTTGTATTTTTTCCTTTATTTACGAAATATTACTTCTGTAAGCACTAGCCGACTCATACCCTTCTTTAATCGTCACAGAGTTCTTCTACTGAAAAATAATGCTGGCTGCAGAGCCCAAGAAAATTAGTGTGACTTCCTCTTTCTTTCTCTATCACCTCTCCTTTTCTCACACCTCCTCTTTTCCCTCTCTCTCCACCCCTATTCGCACTCTCTCCTTTTCTCTTTACCCCTTTCACGCTCCTCCCCTTTTACCCCTCTCTCGCTCCTTCCCCTTCCCTCCTCTCTCCTTTTCTCTTTAACCCTTTCTCTTTCATTCCCTTTTCCCCTCACTCCTTTCTCTTTATCACTTTCTATCCTCCCCTTTTCCTACTCTCTCCTTTTCTCTTTACCCCTTTCACGCTCCTCCCCTTTTACCCCTCTCTCGCTCCTTCCCCTTCCCTCCTCTCTCCTTTTTCTTTAACCCTTACTCTTTCATTCCCTTTTCCCCCTCACGCCTTTCTCTTTAACCCTTTCTCTTTCATTCCCTTTTCCCAACTCTCCTTTTCTCTTTACCTCTTTCTCTCTCCTCCCCTTCCCCCTCTCACCTTCTCTCTTTATCCCTTTCTTTCTCGCCTCTTTTTCCCCTCTCTCCTTTTCTCATTCTTCCCTTTCCTTCATCCCTTTCTTTCTCATTCCTTCTCTCTCTCTCTCTCTCTCGCACACACCCGCACCCAGAGTAAAAATACAATTTTGGGTTCGTCTAGGTAGGTTACAAGTCTAAACCTAATAAAAATCTAATATGTCACATTTTAACCAATTATTTCGGAGTAGCTTTGAAGAAAGACAGAAATTGTAGGATTCTTAAATTAATAATGAATCCATAGAATTGTTGGTATCATTAATTACACTCCCAATGCCGCATTCTAATTGAGCATGGGCTTCACATGTTTATCACAAATGTTTATCATTGCTTAGCATCTCCAATTTCCTAGGCTAATTGAGTCGCCATTTCTACCTCGCACAAGTAGAAATTAATAATGGATACCGTGCGGGGGTTGTCGAACAAGGAGGTAAATTTGCTAACCTGCTTTTCTCTAAAATTGTTTTTCAATTAAAAACATCTTACCACTTTAATTGGCTTTTTTGGGGTTTTTGGGCGCGGAGGGAAATAAGATGGTCATAATTCTCCCGCTTCAGACAATCATGTCCATCACCTGACAGGGAAACGTAGAGGATCCTTGGAAGAGAATTTCTAAGGATAGCCTGTTACATCGCGTTACTACTAAATCCCTTGCCTTATTAATGTTCTAATATTTATTTATTTCTTTTACCTTTTCCTTGGTCCCAAGTTTTGACTTTATTATTTATTTTTGTTGAAGAGCAATCACTTCTGACCATTTGATAGCTGATTCATTTCAGTCGTGTAGCAGAGGTATTAATTTTGAGCAACATAGCTCCCGCCATCTAACTTATATTCTTCAGGAAGGGACACTAACTGAGGCCAAAGTATTTGACCACCACAAAACGGTTCCATCATTATTGGACTCAATTTACACAAATTCCAATCATTAACTAAAATATTTCATCATAATAATTACTCAAAATAAATAAATTAATTTATTTTAAGTCAGTTACTGGACTGACTAATCTTGTTACTTGAGAGAAGTGCGGGAGGCGATTGCTGTCGCTTAGGCCGAGATATCGTCATTTATCTGCCGGAAAGATGGAAATGTGGCCCTTTTAAAGGAACCTTCTCAACTCGTATGTTCGGAGCCATAAGTATAGATGTTGCAACTATTTATCCTCCATTGTATTAAATAGTTAACGTTTCTACTGCCCGACATCTAAGCTGATGAATTTTCTAATACTATACTCCAATCTTCATCTCTGTCGCTGGGAACTTCAAAAAGAGGTTTTCAGCTCTAAAAACCATAAAATTTTATTCAGTAAAGTGGTTTTAATTCCAAAAAAAAAAAAAATGCAAGCAATGCAAAGTTAGTGCAGAATGCTTGCTAGAATCGTAGAGCTACCAAATTAATGCTAAATCTGCTCACAGAAATCTTTAAGTTCATGTAGATCACTTAAGTACAGCCCGCGCATATGCATATGCGCCAAGAGGCGTGAGTGGAGTGAACGACGACCATCCAGTGATGGAAGCCGTTAGTTCGCCACGTTGGCAGGCTTACACAGCAACCATCCTACGGAGATCGGTGTTATATGTTGAGATGATCGCGTGGCCGCCACCGCCCGCTTTAGTCTGCGCTGTGGATTTGAAGGAAGTGTTGTAGATATGTTGCGGATCAGAGGGTTGTAATGACTGTGTAGATTTTGTGTAACGAGATTAGGCTATTTCAGAGACGAGAGGAATATTTAGATCAGAGTGTATAGTATGATTGGAGACGTAGAAGGGAGCGTTAACTATTGTTCTTAGAATTTTAGATTGTAAGGTTTGAAGTCGGTTGATGTTAGATTTTTTGGCGCTTCCTTAGAGCTGTATTCCGTACGACCATACTGGGGCAAGTAGGACGGTATACAGTTTTCTTTTGTTCGTCAGGATCAGTTTTGAATGTTTGTCGAGTAGTCTTTTCAACATTTTATACCTCAGATTGAGGTCAATTCGTTTGAATTAAGATTTGAACTTTTTTTTTATCCTAGAAAGAATTGTGACCTTATTACCGGTCTCATTCTTGGAAAGTTGCATCAGTAAAGAAGTGAATTATTAGTATTCCAAGTTAAGCAAGAACTTCTAACTAACTTACACAAACGCTCCTAACTTAGTATAAAGCAGGAAATCTCCCTGGATACCAAACAAGATAAGTTCTCTAGAAATAAGTGTTAAGAAGAAGAACAAAAAACCTTTACTTACTTATATTTATATTAATAATACTTTCAATGCGAATGAAACCAAAAGTAACATTAAATTAAATTATATTCCAAGGAAGTGTTATTATTACCATTGTTATTACTGCTCTTATTATTTTTAGCTTTAATGGAATGAAAATATTTACTGGCAGGTAAAATGTTAATGTTTAATATCCGGACTTATTTTCTGGGAAGACGTTTCTCTTACTCACTTCCTTCCAGCATTATTTTTTTTTTCTTTTAGCAATTAAATCTTAATTTTTTTAGAACTGGAGCTGACTTTTTTTAAAATTTTATTGTGACAAAGAGCTGCTGCAGCTGACCTCTAGAAAGATAATAATTTTAACAGGAAAATGTCACAATTTAGGCTAAACAAAGATACAAAATGAAACACTCAAAATTTAATTCTAGTAAAATAAAGTCCAAATTTTTGGCTAACATGAAAAATGCATTTACTCAATCGATTTTCTCTTAAGTTCAATCGATTTTTTTTTTTCATATTTTAAAATAAACAGAAATAGGATGAAAAATTAACTGCCAGTTTCAGTCATGATATACTCGTATTTTTTATTATGCCGAGTTTTCGACCTAGGGACTCATAGAGTCCATGAACAGACAAGACAGAATACAGAACAACCCTTTAATGATGTAAAATATCATATTGTAAATTGTTCCATCCTAGGTCTTATCCTGTTCATAACCTACATAAAACCTCTCCCCAAACCTCCTCATGTCCTTGTACGCTGATGACGTGGCTTTATGCACGTCATCTTGGAGAATGGACACCATCACCTACAGACTTACGAGTACTCTTGCAGCAATAGACAGACTAACAAAATTCTGCAATAAGTGGAAAATTAAAATTAACTTTCGACAAGATTAACGCTATACTCTTCCCCCAAAAGCAGACCCTCCTTTAATCGACAAATTAGCCATAATAATTCTCTGATCCTGTTGTGGGGGGTTCACTACCCCTTGAACCCCTCAAGGGGTAGTGAACCCCCCACAACTCATCCACTCTAGCGTAGGGGTAGTGAAACCCCACCACTCACCCACTCTAGCCAGAGAGAAAGGGACAGCCCCCTTGGACACATAGAAGGGAGGCTCGGCGAAGGTATATAAGAACAAGAGGAAAGTCAAAGAGCATCATATTCAATCATATATATCATATTCATCATCATATCATATTTAATTCAGTGAGATATATATATTCAATTCGGAGATTCGGAGATTCTGTAATTCAGTTCAAAGTCTTACACTTGAGTTGTACACATCGGTTAGCCACGTCAGTCAGTCTGTTCTGTTCTTGTAGTGTAAAGTATAGAGTCCTTGGCAGTCAGTCATATAAATACATAAAGTCTTATACCGACACTGAAAGTGTTTTATTTATCCATCAACATCCACAACCAACAACTCTCTCCTCTTCAAGTCATCTGAACCCATAACACTGTGGTCTACCCACGTTAAGTACCTAGGCCTAACTTTGGACAACAAACTGACTTTCCACTATACACGTTCAGGACAAACTAATCTCAGGCAAACTGGACTACAAGACTACCATTTCCTCTATTCTCACGTGACTCCAAAATGACTGTGACCAACCAACTCCTCCTCAACAAAGTAGTCATTAGGCCGATGTTAGGACTCCTGCTTCGCCTGGAGCCCTCACTTGTAGTAGCTACATCGAGAAACTTCAGGACAACGCAAAACAAATCTCTGAGACTCGCAACAGACTCTCCACGGTGCACTAGAATTGACTCACTCCACGAAACTGCGTCCATTATTCCCGTACACTCCTATATCCAAAATCTTCTGCTCAAACTCCTTTCCATTCTAGACTGTCATCCTAATCCACTTTGCCGCGACATAGCCTCCTACGATCCTTCTATACCCTACAGACACTAAAGAATAAAACATACTCCTCTAACTCTCTACACTAGCTGCAGGTTTTCTCCTCTCCTTTTTTCCCTGCAATCCTATCCTACTCACTTAATCTTGCTCGTTCCTCACTTGTTATGAAAGGTTAAAATGTATTGTACATTACACTTCATTATTTATTTTATGTATATATTTATCGAAATAAATATTAATTCAATTATTCAATACATTGTAAATTAGTCCTGAAGATGATCTAGTCCCTAGGTCGAAAGCTCAGCATAATTAAAATATATCATGACTGAAACTGGCAGTTAATTTTTCATCCTATTGAAACAATGAATCAGACACCAAAAATAATGAACAGTAAACATAAATATTTAATTCTTTTTAATATTGTAAAGAAAGTCGCAGAAATAACGTTATAGATTTAGTCTTCTTTGTTCTGTGAAGTCTTCAGAAATGTGTGCAAATTGTTACTCCATGTCCCAGTTTTTAAGAGCATTTTTTTGTTTTGTATTAATAAATGATTTAGGAAATTACCCAGCTGAAATTACCCAGCGAATTTGCGTTGGGTCTCGCTGCTCGACCAGTCAACGCTGATTTTATTTATTTATTTTTTAATTATTAGCTCTTAGCTTAAAAACTATCTTCCTTCCATTCCAATTTACCTTTACAAATCTTATTCTATTATATTATGAAATCTGAAGCTTATAACTCAGGGCACCAACTAGCGACTTATCTTCACATTCATTACTGCTGATTAATTACCTTCTTGCCCTCATCTCACAGGGTTGTCTGAAACTAGAGAACACTGTACGGAGGCCGGCAATGCCCTAAAAAAACTTCAGGCGCCAAAAACCTCAGATGTTGGCGCACCTTAAATTTCAAATAATAATAATAATACGAGGAGTGGCTATTAAATAACGTGACTGATGCTGCTACAGAAGAACTATGCATTCGCCAAATCCTAACGACCGACAGCTGTGCAGCTTAAAGCTTTCTCTTTCGATTGCAGCGTCTCACGTTTTTCTAGAGAAATCTGTCTGACCGGAACCGTTGTTTGTGTAAGAGGTGTTGGTTTCGTTTTGCCGAAAACAAGATATTACACATGTAGTAGAGCAACGAATTGTCGTGAAATTTCAAATGAAACTTGGTAAAACCGCTACTGAAACTTATCTTTTATTAAAAGAAGTTTATGGCGATGAATGTTAATCAAGCGCGCGAGTTTTCGAGTGGTTCGCCCTTCTACGTCCAAAACGGATGAAAATATCGATTATAATTTAATCAACATTACTTCCATGAGGTACATGCTGAACTCCGTGAAAGAGTAAGCAAAAAACGACCCGATTTGTGTAAGAACAATTCATGGGTTCTCCATCAAAACAACGCGCCGGCTCACACTGCATTATTTGTCAAGACGTTTCTAAGCCAAGTACAACATCCCAGGATTTAGGCCATCCGCCTTATTCGCCTGACCTGGCCCCATGTGACTTTTATCTGTTCCCCAAAGTCAAATCTGCATTAAAAAGAACACGATTTCAGTCCGTTGAAGCTGTGAAAGAAAAAGCGGCACGCGTCATGCAGAAGCTCACAGAAAAAGACTTCCAGCACTGTTTCGAACAATGGTAAATTCGCATGGAGCTTTGTAGGGATAGGGGAGGGGTGTATATTGAAGGTGATAATAACTAAATATGTATAAATTTAAAATAAAATGTTTTGCAGCAATAGTCTCGTTATATAATAGCCACACCTCGTAATAATAATAAAATGTAGTCTAGGGCCACTCATATCCTTCAACCTGAGCAAGCGTTACTCAAAAAAATGTCCAATGATAATGACTGTGGCCGAGCAACGGTCATCGAGTAATTAGAACTTTATTCATAATTGAACGATATTACTTTTCGATGACCTCGATCTGGCAAATACGATTTGGCAAATACTCGTACATTCATCACAATTACCATTCTCATAAATAACAAATTCAATTTAATGATTTTATAAATTATTGAATCATTTTCACTCCACTGAAAATTAAATTGAAAAGAAAAACAAATTGTTTCTTTCAAAATGATAATTCATTTTTCCCAGAAAATTTGGATTTAATTAGGAAAATTAGTTTTTAGAAAAAATTAACGTCATGGACACGGCCGTATGTTGTACGTAACGGGTTATATTTTTTATATAAAATATTTTTATTTATGTATTTAGGATGAAATCAAAGGAAACAAATCGACGATCGAACACAATCTATGCCTGTACAGTCCGTTGTCGATTTAGAAGCGATTTCATCATCCACTTGCCTAATTTCAACCGCCCCAGCTGCAGATGTACTGACACCGTCGTTGATCCGCTCGGCCGCATTCATTCTTTTACGTTCCCGGCACAGCTTGACTCGGTCATATGGTGTATTATTATTACCATTTGATTGTTCTTGAGAAGTCCTTTCCAACCGTATACGATCTCTGTATTTGGTTTTGGCTTTTCGATGAGTACAGGCCGACATTATATATTTTTGATAATATTTTTGTATTCTAACACCTTATTATATTCACTGTCACTATTTTACACTAATATTTTATATGCAATCGATAGATTGTGACGACAGCTGACGATTAAAACTTAAACGAACATCGAGTCAAAAGTTATACTAATTGCAAATCTCGATACGCAGCAAAATGATCTCAAAATGGCGGCGCTTCTCCCTTCACCGCGCGCGATGCGTCGCAGTCCTCCCTTATCGTAATGAATTCTTTGATCCTTTAGCTATCCAGTAGTCTAATTTAATTTTGGATGTAGACGATAGATTCGAAACTATAATGCCAAACTGTATCCCCCGATTTTGTTATCATTAGGTTTTTTGGATTGCCACCATATGATTCAAATTTAAAGACGTATTCACGTCAAAAGAGTAAAAAATTGTCAAAGTTGGGTGTTTTTCAACGTTACGCTTTTTCGTGCACTTTTTGTCGATGAACCCTTATACAACTGTCCTACCGGACAGTTTTAATCTGTAACCAACAAATTTATTGATTGTTATCGGGAATTCACTTAATTAGGAGGCGCTAATGGCTATAGACGTCGATGCGCCGGCAGGAAAAAAAAAAAAAAAAAACTTAATTAGGAGCACTTTGTTATTGAGTATTCTAGTTAATAATTTAGTCTGCCGGTTGAATTGTCTAAGCAAATAGATTGCTTACACAATTTATTATATGGTACATTTAATATTACACGGGATCGCCAGAAGCACGTCTAAGTATCAATAGCAAAAATGTAGACAGACAAAAAACTGCAAATTTTATATGGTGTAGATATTTTATAACCTTTTTCCTAATGACTGGTGCGTGATACAGACAGCGCTATTGTTCGCAATGTAACTTCTCTGTTGAGACTTTTTGTTCCTTTTCTTGTTCGCTCTTTTTTTCTTTTAGCTGGCTTTTTAATGTACTGCATCTCTTTGGAATCATTATTTTTCCCGTTGCTATTCTGCAAATTTTTTTATGTTTTCCCACTATCTATATTATTTTTTTTTGTTTTTGTTTTATATTCTCTTTATATTTCTTGTTATTATTATTATTAAAGGTTTTCTTTACTAGAAAGTTTTTGTGGTGTAAAGGGGTTAGCCCCACGTTCAACTCCTAGTTTTCTATTAGAGTTATTCTCGTCTAGTTACTGCTGGCCAAAGCTCCAGAGGATTATGTCTGAAACAAGCGCTTTGTTTCAATTGGTGGCACAAAGTGTCATAAGGGCACAAGGAATGGATCTTTTAGTACAACCAAAACTAATTATTTTCTCTGTAACCTAAATCCAATTAATTTTTTTTATCTAGTGGAGTGGGGGGCACATTTGAACAGGGGGCACCTTTGAACAGTTTTAATTTCTCGCCAAATATTTAAAACATTTATGATTGATAATTTTCTCCATATTTTGTGGTAGACCTGTTGTATAATTGACAGAGTTTCCCTTCCGTTTTCATTGCTTGTAAAGTCAGAATTGAGGAATGTTATATTTTGTAAGGTGGAAGTAAAATGTTTGTTGCAGCTTTGAAAGTGTATTGTGAAGATTGTAGTGGACAAGGTGTAAGTATTGTTAGTCCATATTAACATTTGGAATTCGTATTTTTAAATCTAGTATTTACAAAAGTCTATTTGCTTGCAAAAAGTGTTGGATATTATATTTTCTTATATGGAAGGAGAGGGGGCACATTTCAACATCTCAGTTAAAATGTGCCCTACCGACCTGCAAGTTTGTGACTTTTTTTTCTGTTTAATCGCAGAGAAGGGGAAAGTGGTTCGAACCTACATTAAGAGGCGCAACAAACCGAATATTTTGTTCAAACTTCCTAAACCCATCACCACTTCGGGTACAACATGACGAACTGAGTCATTCTTGAGTTTTGAACTAGATTTCAGTGGTTTAAAAGAGAAAGTAATGTAGTAGTGAGAGAAATAACTGATAGAAGGTAGATTCAGAGTAAAGTAATATCATTTCTTTCTATTTTATATTGTGTTCAAAGGTACCCCACCAGTGGGGCAGATATTAACATTTGACACATTGTTAAATTAAAAAAAATATACATATGTATGTAAAGTACCAACATAGATCTGTTCAGAATACTTGAATCAAGGAGTCACATAATTTCAGAAAAAGTTGCTCATTTATTGAACTTCAAGACCATATGGATTTTTTTGGTTTTTAATAAAACCCTACCCCAAACAGAGGGGCGTAAATGCAGAAAACTGGGATTTTGCGTAACCGACTTTTCACTACTAATTTACTCAAATGCCAATTTTTGGAGAAGGGACAAAAAGAAAAGTAACCATTTAGATGCAAATATCTTGGACACTATTGAGAATCGGGCCAAAGTGAAGAGAATATTATTTGTTGCTTTTGAGTTGCTGAATCACCTCCCGAAGTTTCGATCACTCCTCCGCATACACCATGTATATCAATATGTTAAATGAAACATGTTGTTATTGGTACTAACCTTTATAAAAAAAAAAATGTGCCATGGGTAATAAATAAAAAAAAAAAGTCAAGAACTAATTCTAAAATTTTGCTAACAATTTAAATGTAGGCCCCTCTTGATCTTGAGGCCCTAGGCTTAAGCCTAGTTAGCCTATAGGTAAATCCGGCCCTGCTTGAAAGTTGTAGAAAACAAAATAAAAAGGTTCAATAATACAGATTCTGTGCACTCTGTAACAGTAAGTGTAAATTCTGTTCAAATGTGCCCACCTCTCCTTTACAATCTATTGAAAGTAATAATTAAATATTTCTTTTATAATCATTCTAACTATTAAAATAATGGATAACCACGTTTTCCCGAAAATTCCGAAGCTTTAAAAGTCTATTCTGTAAAGTTGTATACCTGTTTTACAGATTTTCTTTGACATTTAGGATAAGCAATACTCTTATTATAACCTGATATGGTGTTGAGTAACCATCACTTGAGAGATCTTTTAAAAGAATGCTTAGAGTTGCGGTCCCCAAAGATTCCACAACAACGATTTCCTTGCGAAAACATTTCGAATAAAGTTAGAAGGTATTTATTGTAGGAAAATAGCAATTTCATATTAAAGATATAACCGCGAATGCTGTACTTTTTGTTAAGAAATGTAATAATAATTAAACTACATTTACAGTAGTAATTCTTCCTAAATGGGCTAAGAGAAATCAAAATGCAAAATGTTGAATGCTACACTTTCCCTGCCAAATTTTATTAAAATCGGGCTAAGATTTACAGAGTTATTATTGGTAATAATTTTAGAGGGGTCCTCACTTGTTTTGGGCAAACTCCCTTCCTACAGTGTGTCTAGACTGTACTGTGGTTTTCTATTGCATACAGCTTACAAGTACTTACATCTTCCAGCTACTGTCCAGTAACTCCAAGACTATCTGTAATCATAATTGAGTCTTTTCTTTTTCTCTTTGTACAACCTACAGATGTATGAAGATTAAAGGATTTCCTGTAGAATTAGGCGCTCTAAGGAACAGAACCTAACGATAAATTACACTTCACGTTGATCCCTCAGTGTAATTGCTTTCTCAGTACACCATGGTACATTTGTATTTATTTATTCGCTTATTTATTTCTCTAACGGTCTTTCAACATTTCGTAATGGAGATTACACTGAATCAAATTTTTTGAGTTCCCCTGATACCAAATCCTGTATATGTGCAAGCGTTTGTTGGGAACGGATTATCTCACGAAAAAAAGCTAAATATTTGCAATGACCTCACATCTTGGTTATGGATAGCATGAAATTTTTGCTGAAATAACGCATCATTCCCAATCTGTATTCATTTATTTCAGTAATTTTTAAGATTTTTCGTCTAAATTTCCGTTTCTATTTAAACTTAATGCTCTATGCCTTTAAACAAAACTAAACTCTATGATTTTTCCCCCAAAATTTACGTTTATGCACATATGTTCGTATTTTATTCTTTATGTATTCTTTCTGATTTAATTAGTGTTAAATTCATTGTTAGTGAATTCTTAACTTCTTAACTTACGACAATAAGCAGGCTAAGAGCGAACCACGCGGTGTGCGGATCGTATCTTCACAAAGATCAACAAAAGGTCCTCTCCTCTTTGCGTAGATTGCAATGAGGAGGAGGATTTCAAACATTTAACAATGATATGTCCACGTGGTAGAAAGGAAACGAATGTTTGACTACTTATACAGTTATTTAGATGCACCATTTCGCTACGAAGACATAATATTCTCCACCAACATCTAAGTGCTTAAATCTATAGTAGAGCTAGCAATGAAATATGAATGTGTTTAAAAGTTACAGAATGAATGGAAGAAAATGATTAGAGAAGGATTACGAGATTTTAATTTCGGTTAAGCTACGAGGTTAAGCTTGTATAAGGATGGCAGGAATATAGAGTACTGATCCATCCATTAGTTGTAAGTTTGCATGTAAATAGTTGTGTATAGTAGAGGGATGAATGAGTGAAGTGAATGTATTTATAAGTAAGAATGGAGAGTGAGTGATATTCTAGTGATAAGCACCTAGGCGATGCTGGCTGTATGGCGAAAACCCAAAAGAAGACGCTTTTTCTCTTTTAATAATGAAAGTAAAGCTTTATTATACCTGATAAACTGAATCACTAAAAATTTAAGAATAAGCAGTTTGAAATGAATGGAGAATGAATGAAATGAATTGGATCTGGAGGAACAAATGCCCGAATTGGCCCAAAAGTTCTTTGACTTTATGGATATTCTTTGATAACATCTTGCTCTGGTCATGGTTCAAGCGGACTTTACGTCCAACTACCAAATTAGAGAATCATGGACGGAGGCGACTAGCAAACATACTTTACTGCAGATTTCTTTTATTAACTATTAAATAAAATCCAAGGCCTAAAGGCGGGAATCGAACCCAGTACCACAATACATATTAGCATTACAGGTCTCGCCTCTAACCGCTCGGCTACCGTGGCGCCTATAATGATGACTAAATTTTGCCCAATTCAGCTCTCTAGATAAACCATCCCCCCAAAAGTGCCCTAGCAGTATAATTTACTCTACCTTCACCTATAGAATTTCATAGAAAAACCATAGTGAGAGCGTGAATGAGGTGCCAATTTGGTTAAATGTACAGAGTAAATTTGTCCTAATTACGTGTAATTTGGAACCAAGAAAGATAATTTTATTTTCGTACTATGAGATACCATCTTTGTTTAAAGGTATGAGTTAAGAATGGATCTAATTGCTCTTAATAAGTTGCATACAAACGTCAGGTATTAAAAGTAATCACCAATTTTTTCAGGCGGAGCTTAATGTCCAACTACCAATTAGGTGTCGTGGTCAGGGGGCGGAAGCTCATACTTTACTGTAAACAATTTTTTCTAACAAATAAAAAGTATTGATACGCGGGATTCGAACTGGGGATCTCCCACTTTCAAAGCCACGCTCTTGACCACTAGACCAACACCCGCACCACGACTATGCTAATTTCATATCACAGCCCAGAAATTCTGCAGTCAGAGGGAGAGGACACCTTGTTGCTATAGAAACCCCTCACAACACCTCTCATGAATTTAATAAGGAATACAAAATCTAATTTGGACCATTGTTTTGCCAAAATAGTTCATATTTTCACAAACAATTTAGCAATCAATTTGTAATTAGATTGATCATACATTCCTGTTCAATTTGGTTTTGAACGTAAAAAGGAATATAGAACCAATAATGTAGCACTGGCTCACATTAATTTAATTGTTTCTCCAATGAATGTATTATGTTCTCATTAATTCATGCAACCAAACTTTCTCTTAGTTATAGCCATTAAAATAATTGCCATTAGCTTTTAGTTGCTTTTAAAATGATACAAGATATGAACCTTATTAATCTAAATTTGTCATTTAAAATAATTTTATCTATCAAAGGACTGTTGAATTTTTTTTTTTTTTTAAGTTGGTAACCCTATAAAAAAAATGAATTAATTTTTCACAAATACCATTACGTCGTCATTGTGCCATTGTGTGTATGATAACAAAATATCTCAAAAATGGAAAATTATAGAAGCTGAATTTTTATAATCCGATTGGATTCCAAAATAGAATTTTTAAAATAAATGTTAATACTGAATTAAACAAATTATATTTTTTTCATGATGAATTTAAAAATGTAAACATACTAATTAAGTGTACATTTGTTGTTTATTCAGGCACATAAACTGCAATTGTCGTTAGCTACTGTAACGAAGTTGACCTGGGCGGAGAAGAAAGGCCTAGATTGTTCTAGAGGTTGAACGACCAAAGTCAGTAACAGGCCGCCACTGCATAAACAAAAGGGGCGGTATCTACTTGTGGCAGAAAAGAAAGGCCTAGATTGTTCTAGGGGTTAAGCGACTAAAGCCGGTAACAGGCCACCACTGTGTAGACAAAAGGGCCGGTCTTTACTTGAACTAGAAAGGAAAGGGCTAGATTGTTCAAGGAGTTAGTGACCTGTGTAAAAGCCAGCTAAGAGAAAGGCCTCAGTTGGGGTGGTGGCATATGTGTTTCCCAGCCTGTGATTGACAGGTGAGAGTGAGACAGACGGAGTTGGAGAGAGACGAAGAATGGGAGGAGGCGGCTCACAGCTGAGGTGGTGGCAGTATGTTTTCTCCAGCCAATGAACGTCAGGAGGGCGTGGAAACTTATGCTCAGAGAGTTGGAGGAGGGCAGTCCCAGTTGGAGGGAGGCACCCAGTTAAAAGGAGGCAGACACAGCTGGAGAAGTTAGTTCTTAACGAGTTGTTAATCAGTTAGTTTTGGAGTTAGTCTTGGAGAGTCAGTGTTGAGACATAGTTTTCTAGTCAGTGTTAATCGAGTTTCAATCAAGTTTTAATCGAGTTTTAAGGAGTTCTAAGAGTTTTACAGTCTTGTAGTTTGGAGTTAGTCTTGGAGAGTCAGTGTTGAGACATAGTTAGAGAGAGTCAGTGTTGTGGAGTGCTTCAGTGGTAGCTAGTTGGGAAATTAGTCAGTTGATGAGTAGAGCTGTTTTAGTGCAGCTGAGACTAGTGCAATTCGGTGCAGTGCGGACCAGTGGTCAGTCGGGGAACAGTTTTGTGGCGTTACGAAGTGAGTAAGTAACAGTAAACTGTTGTGACTGTTGTAAATGGTGACTGTAATGAATAGCGTTAGTTGCTAGTAAATGTTAATGTTAGTTAATGTTAATGTGTGAATAAATCAGGTTATTACTTACAACTTTAGCGAGTTTTATTATTTAATCAAACCCACATATTTAATAACTAGTGGCAGGCATTAGTTGTGTAAGTAAAGTTTTTTTTTTGGGAAAAACTTTACACTACTTTAAAGTTGCATCAATATTTACTATTTCGAAATGCATCTTTGCTTTACGTCTTTCTCTAAGATAATTACAGTAATCCCAGCCGATTGCACCTAATCATTCTAATAAATACACACTAAGGTTGTCATTCAATCAAATTTATACTTTTAAGCCAATAAAAATTGCTAACAATCTAATAAGATTGTAATATAATTTAACATTTACATTTGGGAGCACTATTGGGAGCAAAATACACGATATTTTTCGCACCCTGATAAGCCTCACTCTACGTATGATCAATTTTAAACTAAACTGAAACTACATCTAATACTTTTCAATCTTAAATCTTAATCCTGAAATATATAGTGGCGAGAGGGGGCACATCTGAACAGGGGGCACCTTTGGACAGTTTTAATTTCTCGCACAAATATTTAAATCATTTATGATTGGTAATTTTCTCCATATGTTGTGGTAGACCTGTTTTATAATTGACAGAGTTACCTTTCGTTTTCATTGTTTGTAGAAGTCAGAATTGAGGAATGTTATATTTTGTAAGGTGGAAGTAAAGTTTTTGTTGCAGCTTTGGAAGTGTATTGTGAAGATTGTAGTGGACAAAGTGTAAGTATTGTTAGTCCATATTAACATTTGGAGTTCGTATTCTTAAATCTAGTACTTACAAAAGTCTATTTGCTTGCAAAAAGTGTTGGATATTATATTTTCTTTTATGGAAGGATAGGGGGCACATTTCAACATCTCAGTTAAAATGTGCCCTACCGACCTGCAAGTTTGTGACTTTTTTTTTGTTTAATCGCAGAGAAGGGGAAAGTGGTCCGAACCTACATTAAGAAGCGCAACAAACTGAACATTTTGTTCAAACTTCCTAAACCCATCACTTCGGGTACAACATCCCGAACTGAGTCATTCTTGATTTTTGAACTAGATATCAGTGGTTTATAAGAGAAAGTAATGTAGTAGTGAGAGAAATAACTGATAGAAGGTAGATTCAGAGTAAAGAAATATCATTTCTTTCTATTTTATATTGTGTTCAAAGGTACCCCTCCAGTGGGACAGATATTAACATTTGACACAACATTTTTAAATTATAAAAATATAGATATTTATGTAAAGTACCAACTGTTTATTGATGTAGATCTGTTAAGAAGACTTGGAAGTTGTAGAAAACAAAATAAAAAGGTTCAATAATACGATTCTGTGCACTCTGTAACAGAAAATGTAAATTCTGTTCAAATGTGCCCCCATCTCAACTACATAACTTTTTTAATTATTTGAATACTTTGGCCTTGACTTTGAGCCTAGATCTAGTATACTACGAGTTAGTCCTATTTTATCTCTGTAATCTTGTAGATTGCCACATTTCTTAAGAATTATTTGTACTTCACTCAGATACTGAGGATTGTACTTTGACCGAGAACAAGGGCATTTTTGGGGGGGTTTATACCAGCTATCAAGTACTCGTAGGGTTGCGTCAGCCTAGTGTGACCTATGATTAGTGCTGCACGAGACCGAGACGAGGCGAGACTTTATGCAGTCTCGATCTCGGTCTCGGTCTCGTCGAGATATCTCGGTCTCGGTCTCGTCGAGATATCTCGGTCTCGGTTTTTTTAAATTTTTGTTTAAGTATTAAAAGTGGTTTGCTATTAATAATCTTTTCAAAAAATGTTATTATTTTCTAATAATTATTTTAATTTATATATTGGTAATGAAAATGTGTGTAAAAGAAGACAACTACTTACACTTCAATGCATCATATATTACTATTACTGTTATATATCTTTATATAATTTCAAAAAGATGTTAAAAACGCGCCATATGAAAGACCCAAATAACATATCTGCCTCCTATATCAAGTCGATTCGTGAAATAAAAAATACACCTCCCAACAAACTTCCCGCTCCATTAGTTATGGCTGTTGGTGAAGATAAAGAATCTGATGATCCACCTTTTGACGACGACGACGACTGCATCAATATTTTTGCACCATTTGCTCAAAAATCAGCAAATATCACCGAAGCATGGAAGACAGAAATAATTAATTACACCAAATTAGACCAAGCACCAGTAGACGACATTTTAGAATGGTGGAAAACACTTGAGAATTCCTTCAAAAATTTGTCTAGAATGGCAAAAGATATTTTTAGTATCTGTACAACTTCAGTGCCATCGGAAAGATTATTTTCGCAAGCTGCGATGATAATGACCAATAGAAGATCTTCTCTAACTTTTGACTCAGTAAAAGCTCTTTTATGTATCAATGCTTGGGCAAAGTGTATCTTAAAAACGAAAATTTGTGGCAATATTTTTTAGGTGCATAGATAGTCTTTTTTTTCAAATTCATTAATTCTAAAATTCTAAAATATAATTCAAATAATATCTAAGTTCAAAGTATTAGATTATTAATAGTGAAATTTATGAAATTGAATGAATGAATGATATGAATAGTGAAATTTAGTAAATTTATGTAAAAATTAGGTAATTCGAAGGGGGCTGCCACGGTAGCCGAGCGGTGCGAGACCTGCGAAGCTAATGTGTATTGTGGTACTGGGTTCGATTTCCGGTCTTAGGCCTTGGATTTTATTTAATGGTTAATATGAGAAATTTACAGTAAAGTATGTTTGCTAGTCGCCTCCGTCCGCGCACCTAATTGGTAGTTGGACGTAAAGCCCCGCCTGAAAAAATAGTCGATTACTTTACTTTGCTTACTTTACTTATGTAATTCGAAGTCAAATAGATGTAGTAATATTGAACATATATAATAAAATCGTATCTTTTAATAATTAATTCAATACCCGTAATGATTATTTATTAATAAACAACACAATTTTATAATTTTGTAGCTAAAAATTAATATTTGAAAAACCGAGACGAGACCGAGATTTCTCGACGAGATATATATCATGTCTCGATCTCGGTCTCGGTCTCGGTTGTTCAAGTCTCGTCTCGGGATTTGTCTCGTTTCTCGTGCAGCACTACCTATGATTTGTGATGAGCAGCTCTTCTCTTTTAAAGATGATCAACTTCTCTTCTGACAGTACTGCTTATTGATTACGAGTAACTTGCAATCGCTATTGAATAAAACGAGAAATTGCATTTAGTATATAAAGTATATAATGGAAATTTTTTACAGAACGACTGCAGAATTATTTTTTGACAGAAATATGAAATGAAAACTACGAGTCAATTTTTTCTTTATAATTTTTATAGCATTGAATACTAAAAAGAGATAAAATATTTTGATTAGCTAGAATAACAGAAACACAAGTTGCAGTTAACAAACAAATTTTGGTATTCAATTGTTTACAATGTTTATCGAGTGAAAAAAACAAATAAAACTTTTCCGTTTAAACGTGTATCAGCCAGAATCACTTGATTTTGAACCAAATTCAGTTGAAATCATACACCGTTGACACGGCATAAATACATGTACTGGATTTGTCAACTAGCAGAGAGTGACACTACAATGACTTCTGTCAGATGCAGACTGTGAACGTTTCTAATGCACTGGTTTATCCCATTTAGGGATAAATGTACGGTTTTGGACTTATGGGCGGAAGGAAGGGGACACAACTAGCGATTTTTCGATCTTTGTTTTTTTTTTTTTTTTTTTAAACACACACAAATACATATACAGGGTGATCCATTTAAAACGCACCAATCGCTAATAACTTTTTAGGAAAGCGGAAATCCGGCAAAACCCATTAAATAAACTATATGTTTTTTTTAGTCTAGTTTACAAATTTTTCAGCCCCGATGCTGTATCTTTATTTTTGGCGTAGTTACGGCTAAAAACCTGATTGGGGTTTCATAAGGACCATTGGTTTTGGCAATGATTATAAAAACTGCATAAAAAATTGTGAAATATGACGCTAACCCCGTTTCGATATCCCTAATATTTGTCGAGATATTTAAGTTCAAAGTTACAATTTTATTCGAGATCGGTTTTCAATATTAATTTTCCACCAGAAATACAAGTTTTGGGAGGTCCTCTGACTGCAAAAACTGTTATTTGTGACACAAAGAACAAAAATAATAATAATTGAAGATTTTAAAAAAATGTAGTGTAATGTAATGGTTGTGGGTGAATCAGGATAAATTTATTTTATCATCAAATAAAAGCAACCATCGCATCATGTTAATGTAGACCCGTATGCAAGACTTCTTGACCTATGATTACGGTTAGAATATCTTGCCAAGGAGTTTCCTTATGAAACCCCGATCAGTTTTTTTGGCCGTAAGTCCGCCAAAAATGAAGATACAGCATCGGGAGTTGAACATTTGAAAACTAGACCCAAAAAAACATATGTAATGGATTTTGACGGATTCCCGCTTTCCTAAAAAGTTATTAGCGATTGGTGCGTTTTAAATGGATCACCCTGTATATATGAATTTAGGATAACCTCCAATAATATCATCGCCACATTCGCTGCTGAACCTAAATCCTAAAAGAGTCATCTTTCAAATGCTTTTACCTGAATTGCAACAGAGAGTAGAACAAAAAATTAACGAAAGACAAAGCACTATTGTTGTATTCACCTCATCTGGCTTGCCATTTCTCAGATTATCCCTTGACAACACCCTTATTCCAACAGCCGTATATTTGGGTATATACTTGGACAAAAGACTGGTATTCCAGAAATTCCCATCTAGGATAGACTAGAAACAAACTGAGGACACCTAACTTTTCTTAAGACAATTGGACAGACGTTCCAAATGATGATTTAACAAAATGTACTTCTGTAATGACTTATGCGAAATGAAATGAAAATCATTTATTAAATATTTTAAACAACACATTTAAATATTTAAATCAGCTAACGTTGTGGCTACCCAAAGGGTAACGTGAAAGCTAATTACAAAATTTAAAAATAAAATGTATCTATTCTTAGTTTAAAATTAATTATTATCTTTAACATAATCTGTATATATTTTTAATTCAAAGTTATTTAAATTTAAATAAATTTACATAATGCCAGTCTGGGCTTATGGCATCGAACTGTGGGGTTCAACCGAACGCTCAATTCACAGCACTGCACTAATACACCAACACTAACCCAACATATTTGATTTTATTTACATTACAACCTCGATTAACCGGTCCTCGGTTAACCGGGATTCGGATTAACCGGGATCATGTTGAGTCATTATAAGAACACCTGAATCGGAGTCGAAACAAAAGTTAATTTTCGGGTGGCGACAGGAAAATTTATTCTCTTCCGATGTAACATAATTGTAGGCGTGGCAGCGACTCTTTTATACCTGATTTTCTTGAAGGGTCATTATGTATGTATGTTAAATATAAAAAAAAGGTTTGCCGTCTAAGATAGGAGTTGATCTCTGGGACGAAACAGTAATGTATTAATACGTAATACTGTGTATTCGGTTTAACCGGGATTTCAGTGTTCCGGGTTGGGAGGTCAGCCCGGTTAATCGAGGTTCTACTGTAATTATTTTTTATTTTATTTCTACCGAATTCATCACTGATTTAATTGTTTTAATTATTACCCTTGGGGTAGCCAGGCTTCTGCATACACTGAGCTCATTCTCTCCTCCATTCTGCTCTGTCTAGGGCGATTCTCTTCCATGTTACTCCGCCGCAGCATTTCCTCATCTCTTGGTCTACCACCCTCTTTCTTTTTAAATCTAGGGGGCACCATTCCAGGATTTTCTAGGCCCATCTGCCATCTTCTGAACGCACAATATGGCCAGCCCATTATACCCAGAAAAAAAGAAAAAATAGAAATGGATAACCATTCCATAGAGACAAGCTCTGCTTGTACCCTCTGTAATTTAAACTGTAAAGAGAGCCTGGAACACATCTTCCTGGTCTGTCCAATACATTCACCTCTTAGAAAGCATCACCTACCTAAATATATACTCAATGTAGATAATTACACCAATTTAACTGGTCTTCTCTCAATCAGTTCAATCCAAGATTTAAACAGTATGTATGTATTATTATATTATAGAATTACTCAAGTTAAGATCCTTCATAGTGAATAAATAACAGTAATAATAATAATAATTAAGAATTGATGGACAATCTTTTATCCTTCTAATTGAACCCTAACTACTTTCAATTCAATTTATTTTAAAAGATAAACTCATTTTGTTCATCTTTTTTAGTGTATTCAAGTCTGAATATGAAAGTAATATTCTAAATTTGTCCAAAATTTATTAATTTATTTAGTGTAGGCCGTACATTCAGTTATATATTTTATAATTACTTTACCTATTTCTTTTCCTTTCAAGGAGCATTAAGTTTGTAGAGAGACGGTGAACTCCATTCTTACTTTACACTATTATTTAACTACGTTTGTCATTATTAAGGAACGGATTTTTATGTATTTAAAAATGCCAAATATTTAATTAAAATATGCATTTATTTTCGTCAATTATGTGGAAAATATGTGATTTTCTTAAAATATTTTCTGGAATATTTAAGTAAAATGGACATTTTTTTTTATGAAAATGGAATTTTTTTGGGGGGGGGGCAAGTTATAATTATTTATACAAGAAAAGAACATTTTTTCAATTTATAATAATTTATTAGGAACAAAATAATTCGTTTTTACAAGTTATAATGATTTATACAACAAAGAACATTTTTACTATTTATAAAAAGATGTGTTAAATTTTCAATTTTGAAAACTTCACTCTTCGAAATTGTTTGCAACCACATGAAATTTCAAATGTTGGAACGTAAAGTGACGACGATCTGGGCGTAAGATGGACTTGTAACGACTAAAAGATCGTTCAACATCTACAGATGTTATAGGTGCCTTGCTGAAAGAAGTTATCTCGTTGGTTGTAAAAGGGTACACGATGTTCTGAGGTGACTTCTGTTCCACTGATAATATCAGAAATCTGGCAGATGGTCTCCCACCCTTTGTTCTTGCTCAGTACTTCTACCAGTTTTGATCTGATCGGATCTCCCTTACTCCCAGGTATTCCTTCCACCTTTTCGACGACTTTTTTTAACGTTGGACACGTTTTCTGTCAGTCGAACATTTTGGGACTCAAGTTGGGTAATGGCTTGTGCAAGAAATACGCAATTGTCAGAAATGAATGCAAGGTCGTTCCTTAAATTAGGTTTCTCGAATACAGACTTGGCTGTATTTATCGCTACTGCTTCGTCTTCGAGAGTGAAAGGACATTCTTGATTTTATTGTAGTTTTCATAGTAATACTGAGCTGCTTCCAGCCAAGTACCCCATCTTGTCAATATTGGTTCTGGTGGAAGGCACAAGTCTGGATAGAGATCTTTTAGCATTTTAATGCGACTTGGTGCTTTTAAGAACACTTTTTTAACCGAGGAGATTAAGGAATCTACGTCACTGAATAAAGATCGGACAGTTTCTGCTACTCGATGCAAGGCATGAGCAATACACGTCACATGAATTACATTAGGATAAAATATCTGAATAGATTGCCCAGCCTTGACCATGTTGGGGGCAGCATCAGAGAGAAACAAAAGAACTTTTTCGTTCAAAACTCCACTGGGCCATAGGATATGCATTGAGGTATCGAAGAATCGTGAAATGGTGGAATGATTGCATTTTTCGAGAACCTCACAGTTCAAAAGGAATGGCTTTGAATCCACATCAGCATCACTGTCAAGTTTTCCAATAACTGCATTGGCAATATACCTGCCCTCAACGTCAGTGGTTACTTCAAAGAACTAACAAGTGCCCGTCACTGTTTAGCAGCATTCTGTGTAAATTACAATAACCATTGTACCCACTGTGATTCACAGCCCTACAGTCTGTGGTTCACAGTTCCTGTCAACCACCTCCCAATTATGAAAATATGCCCAAAATGAAAAATATGAAAAAATATGTACATATTTTGATTAAATATGTAGAAATATTTATTTATTTTAATCAAATATGTATAAATATGCGATAACATCCAAATATGTGGAAATATGTGAAATAAAAGTAGACTCAAACGGCTTAAAAAGTGTCAGTATGAATACTTCTAGTTGAAAAACGTCTGTAAATTGCCTAGAAAAATATGTTGTATGTAAATACATATGAATCCGTTCCCTAGTCATTATGTATTATCTATTATTAAATACAATTTATTTGTGTAACTACAGGAATAATTTTATTTGTTTTTCTGAACATCAATCATTAAAACTGTTTATGAAATTTAATTGACAAAACAGAACCCCCTGTAAAATGTAAGTTTACATAATTTTTTTTTTTTTGATAATCATTATTTAGTTACAATCAACTCAGCGGTAACACTCCAAAAAACATTCTAAATTCTATTTGACTCTCTTCATCAGAGAGGAGATCGCGAGGCCACTGTCTTTTAAGACGTCTAGAAGTGTTGTCTGGAAATGTTCTGAAGATAGATGTTGTACAAGTGGATTGAGACGTGTTTGAATGTTAAGATGGAATTTTCTGTAACGTGTTTTTGCAACTTGTGTGACGAAAGGAATGTTCAAGTCTGTGTGAATGGTTTGATTGGTGACGTAGAAAGGAGCGTTTACTATAGAGCGAAGAATTTTAGATTGCAAGGACTGGATCCTTTGCAGATTTGAGCGTTTGGTTGAACCCCACAGTTAGATGCCATAAGCCTAGACTGGCTTTAATATACTTACATATATTAGTCTTTTGTTGTCCAGAGTAAGTTTTGATCTGTTGTCAAGTAATCTTTTCAGTTGTCGGAAGCGTCTGTTGAGTTCTGTTCTCTTAACTCGTGTATGAGGATTCCATGTAAGTCTTCTGTCAAGGTAAAGCCCAAGGTAGCGGACTACGTTGACTACTGGTAAAGGAATTAAATTGTAAAAGATAGGAGGAAGAGTGAAGATAATGAGCTGAGATTTTGTCACGTTCAGTTTGATAGCCCATTTTTTGAACCATTTCTCTAAGGAGGTGAGATGAGTCTAAGGTTTCTGTGAGCTATTAATGGATCTTTGTATCGTCAGCGTAGGTGAGAAGAGTAGTTTGAGGATAAGTAGGTATGTCTGAGGAGTAGATTGTGTTCAGAACTGGGCCTAGAATGCTGTCTTGCGGAATTCCAGCGTCAGCATGGCTGATTACATAAAATACAGTTATTTATTTATCTTTATATTGCACAGCTGTGCATATAAAAACAGATAAATTGTGTTGATAGATAGAAATGGAGATATTTGGTTTGTACACAGTTCGTAACATCAAAAACACTTAAAGTGAGTTCGTGTATTTTCGGTGTAATCTCGTTATTAGACTTTTTGAAAGTGTTTTCTCTCCTTTTTAGAATAAGGAAATTCCAAATTAGTTATTTACATGAAAAAAGGATCGCCCGGTCATTTTTGTAGATTTGAAAAATAAATCTGTCAAGGCTAGAAAAAAGAAGGTTTCACAGGATATATACCGCCAGAGAGGAAGGAGACTATGATTGCAGGTGTCAACGTCAGTACCACCTACACAAATGCCATCCTTACACGTGCAAGAAATAGATACTAGCGACAAAGAGAATGGAAAGTAGGTAAAACAAGTGGCAGGAATGCAAGGGGACAAAGCAAGGCTAAGCTGCTCTTCCTCATACCCGGCCGCCATTACCATTCCCCAGTCTCCAGGTCTACATCCAACCATTGTTGTCCATAATGGGGCCAGTTCGCCCCAGCAAGCACTGGCATGAAGTATTGTTCATAATCACAATAATTCCCAACGAAGATTAGACCAATTAAAGAACCGCTCAGGCTCTTTATGCAAATATGTGTGATTGTTGTGGATTGGAGGGTTGGATGTGGGATGAGCAAGAAGGGGGAGAGAAGTTTTGCGCTCTTCTAATGTTTGCGAGAGTGTGTGAGTTGAGGGTGGAAATGGAGAAGTCCTTCTCCGCAGTCAGTGCCACTCCTGCTGATTGCCGCAGGCGACCTACTAAAGGGCTGGGCCGCTGAAAAACAAAACCTCCTGCTCCTACCGCCCACTGCTTGCAGCTCCTAGTCTCCCTGTAGTTCTACTACAAGCTACAATCATCTCCCTCTTATGATTAATGGACCAATCTGCCGCCGTTGCTATATTTACCGTTCAATGTTCTATCATCTATTCAATTTTCTGTATTTATTAGGAAATGGTAGTGTAAATTGGATATTAAACAATATATTTAATAAACACGCATTACATTAATACTGAAACATTGATGGGTGGGATAAATTTTCATTTTTCAGTAATCTTTATACAATAGTCTCATCAGTCAGTAAATTTAGTGAACGTTTGTCAAACTTTCAATTTCGCAACCACCTATTTACGCAGCAATGCTACACCAAATTATTTACTTTGATTTATTTCTTAGGACAAAACCAAATTCATTAAAACTGTCCGGTAGGGCAGTTGTACATAAGGGTTAATCGTCAAAAACTGCACGAAAAAGAGTAACGTTGAAAAACAACAAACTTTGACAATTTTTTTCTCTTTTTCTATAAAAGATAAAATTCCCAAATTTTCTTTAAAATATAGAGCAAATCCTTCCTTCTTTATAACTTTACTATTTTTTGCAACAACCTAGATTTAAAACATTTCTAGATAAAAGTTGCTGAAAATGAGCAAAAACAACTTTTTCAGAACATGTTCTTGTGGTTCTTGTTCTTGTTCTTCTTCTTGTTACCTTTTTTGTAAACAACCCTAAAAGTCTAAAAGCCTAAAAGTGCGAACCGATTTTTATGAATGAGGTGTTATTCGATTCGGAATTTTATCTAGATGTACCTTTTGGGGGTACCGACGATGTAAATCAAATCAGAGAGGAGTTAGCCCCATGTATGTGAGGCCCCTCCAAAATTATTATTACTATAACTGTAAATCTTAGCCCGATTTTGGTTAAATTTGGCAGAATGAAAGGGTTATGGTACCCCTAAAAAACATTAAAGTGACGTTCATCTCTTACTCCTATTAAGGGAAAGTATGACAATCGTCACAAATGATTGACCATGAACCGATTTTTGAAAGAAAGAAGTATCATTCGAATCAAATTTTTGTATAGATTTGCATTTTAGAAGTCTGTACGCTGTACACTCTGAAACCGACACACTAAAACTGTTATTACTAATATTACTATGACGCTTAGTATGATTTTGACAAAACTTAGCACGAACAAGTGATTAAAGCTTCCCTACGTGGCTCTAAAGCGCCATCATGCTCTTACATCTACTAAACGGAACAGAAAAGTAATCTCTATAACTTGTATAAATTGCAATGTTCTAGTGTTAATAGTTAATGAGGTAATGAAGGTTAAATTTTTAAGGTTTTCAAATCGACCATATGATTGCCAATGTAAACAAATTGCTAATTTTTTTTGTCTGCATTTTTCTCATAATTTTTAAGTTTAAAAGTGTGTAAACTACTGACTGTAATTATAAATTGAAAACACTTCTTATGGACATTGTTTTGTGCAAGCGAATTAACACTAGTTTTTCGTGTTTTGTTCGGAGAAGTGACAATTAGCTGCTATAAAAACTAACCTCATTTAGTGTGTGAGTAATTTGCCCTTTTTTTTTTTTCCTCTCCTTCCTTTTTTTTTAATTCTCTTCCTAGTTTAATTAACAACCTTCCTCCTTCGCAAGTTTAATTTCATTTTTGCCACATTCTCTAACTCACGATGATGAAACCTAGCGAAGTCACAAATAGCTGCTCTTCAACGGACAACGAATCCACTTCATCAATAACTACAAAACAAATAAAAAGAAAATCCAACTCACAACCGAAATCCAATAAGAAAAGTATCCGACCTGCAAAAGCTCCTATAGCAACCGAACCTTCGTTACTTAATGCCAGACAACTACCAGGTCCAAGTTCAGAGCCAAATTCCATAACTGAGAATACTACGAATAAAGCAATGGTGGCTCCGGATGTACCAACCTACAACCCATTTTCCCCACTCGCTGTTCCAGATGAAATGGAAACCACATCTGCACCCCCTGGGCCTCAGCGTATCCCAAAACCACCACCCATTTACTTAAAAAATGTTACAAGATACGCTGATTTATGCAAAGCCCTTAGCCAAATAACAGGACCAAACAGCTTCGCATGCAAGGCGCGAGCAGCTGACCTCATTATTCACGCCAAAACAATAGATGGCTACAGAGGGATTATACATTACCTCAAAGACAAAAAAGCTGAGTATCACACCTACCAGCTTGAAGAAGAAAAAGCTTATCGTGTCGTGATAAGATACCTGCATCAGTCAACACCTCCTGAGCTAATTCAACAAGAACTGGCGAAACATGGGCATATTACCCGCAATGTCGCACCGGTTATTCACCCAGTTTCCAAACAAACATTGCCTCTTTTCTTCGTAGATCTAGAGCCGAGGGCTAACAATACAGATATTTTTGACCTGGAACTGTTATGCTACACCAAAATTAAGGTCGAGGAACCCCACAAACAGAGACTAATTGTGCAGTGTAAACGCTGTCAAGAATACGGCCATACAAAAAGTTATTGTCAGCATCGTCCAAGATGTGTTAAGTGCGCCGGTGAACATCTCACACAGGAGTGTGGCAAACACAACACAACACCTCCCATATGCGCTCTTTGTCACGGAGAACACCCCGCTAACTACAAAGGATGTATGGTACACAGAGAACTCCAACGATCACGAAGGCCCCCACTGGGCATCAACCATCGCTCAGCCATCAGCGAAGCAACTAAGTCTACATCCAATCGACAACAAGCTGCTTCTGGCACTCCTAGGAATACTGAACCACAGACTCAGAGGAACAACATCTCAGCCACCAACACTAATCACCCGTCTTATGCCAGGGTTGTTGCGGGGCCACCGCCGCCTCAGCCACCTCTCCAATCCTCTTCATCTGACATCACCACTTTACTAAATTCTTTCCTCTCTGATTTCAAAACTCTTCTCACTCCTCTCGTAACTCTACTAACCACCGTTGTCAACACTCTACTTCCTCGCCTCGCTCCTTAATGCCACTTACTAATTACTCTATCACCATACTATTATGGAACGCAAATGGACTAACTAATCACAGACAAGAACTAGAGATCCTGCTACACGAAAGACGAATAGACATTGCACTTGTCACAGAGACGCACTTCACGGAAAGAACACGCTTCTACATCTCTGGCTACAAACTATATAGAACTGACCACCCTGACGGCACTGCACATGGCGGCTCAGCCATCCTTATAAGAACCTCTTTATCACACTTCTTCATTCCTTACAATGCCACTAACTACATACAGCCTACTGTGATCTCCCTCCATAGTGAACCCTTCCATTACAACATTGCTGCCGTATACTGTCCTCCTAACCAAGCAATTCATCACAATCAATTTCTTTCCTTCTTCAAATCACTGGGCTCCCGTTTTGTGAGCGGTGGTGACTACAACGCGAAACATCCTCGCTGGGGTAGTCGAGTGACAAACCCAAGAGGACGCATTCTCTACAATGCACTCTCCCAAACAAGCCTATCCTACATCTCTCCTTCTCAACCAACTTACTGGCCAACTGCTCTAAATAAACGGCCTGACTTGCTTGACTTTTTCATCTGCTCCAACATTTCACCATTCCATACTGACGCATTCACCTTAGATGACCTATCATCCGACCACAGCCCCGTCATACTTACAATGGATATTCACCCCAAACCATCCCCTCCAAAACCTACATTGCTCAATGGACCGATACACTGGGACTTATTTAGAGACCGACTCGAACAACAAATTGAACTTAAAACAGCTCTTAAAACACCCCAACAGCTAGATGATGCTGTTGACAACTTCGCTGCTGCCATACAGCAAAGCATATGGCAAGCGACTTTATACTGTACAACTACACGGACAGAACGTTTGCCTTATAACTTACCTATCCTACTTCGCACTCTTATAACTAAAAAGCGACGAGCAAGATCTCTTTGGCAGCGAACTAGGTATCCTTCCCACAAACAAAATTTCAATCATCTTGCAAGACAGCTTAAAAACGAACTTCAAAAATACTACAACACCCAATACGCTAACTATACAAAATCTCTTACCACTGACGACAACTCGCTCTGGACTGTCACCCGACGAATATTAAAATTTCAACAAACCTCCTCCCCTCTCCGTTCTGCTGACAACTCCTGGGCCAAATCTGATCAAGAAAAAGCTGACTTACTTGCAGCTCACCTCTCTTCCGTCTTCACCCCACATCCTGACACCCAAAATCTACAACACACCCAAGACGTCAATACCGACTTGGACATTCCTTTACCAGTTTCTCTTCCTCCTAAATCATTCACACCCAAGCAAGTCAAGGAGGCCATTATCAATCTTCCCCCTAAAAAGAGTCCAGGTTATGATTTAATCACAGCACACATTCTCCTCCAACTTCCTAGAAAAGCAATAGTCCTCCTTACAACCATCTACAATTCAATACTGAGAACTACCTATTATCCTATTCTTTGGAAATTCTCCACCATCTGTATGATACCTAAACCTTCAAAACCCACGCATCTACCTTCCTCTTACCGCCCTATCAGCCTCCTTTCGATTCTAGGCAAAATTTTTGAGAGACTCCTCCTACCACGCCTTCAAGAAAGTTTTGATGGCCTTGAAATTATCCCAAATCATCAATTTGGTTTTCGCAGTTGCCACTCTACAATCCAGCAGGCCCATCGCGTTGTGGACACCATCGCTACATCACTGGAGCTTAAACATTTCTGCGCTGGAGTATTCTTGGATGTCTCACAGGCCTTTGACCGAGTATGGCACAAGGGTTTGCTATGGAAGCTTAAGGGTATTCTACCAAGCACATACTATCTTATACTCAAATCCTATCTCTCCGACCGATTCTTCCTAGTAACTCAAGGCTCTTCTCGATCATCTATTTTTCCTGTCCTTGCTGGTGTACCACAAGGTAGCGTCTTAGCTCCTCTTCTCTACACAATCTTTACAGCCGACTTACCTTCAAATCCCAACACCTCCATATACACCTTCGCTGACGACACTGCCATTCTCTCCACACATACTGATCCTGTCTTCGCTATCCGCTCTCTACAATCTCACCTTCACTCACTAGAACCCTGGCTCCAAAAATGGCGAATAAAAATCAACCCAAACAAATCCAAACACATAGTCTTCACACTCAAACGAACAACTCTTGGACCTGTCTTCTTATATAACACTCCTATCCCACCAGCCGACCATGTGCGGTACCTTGGACTGTACCTAGACAAAAGACTAACTTGGAACCCTCATACGAGACTTAAACGGGCTGAATTACACAAACGATACAAACTCCTTGCTAGACTACTGGACAAACGCTCAAAACTAACACTACAGAACAAGCGTCGACTGTACACTTCCCTTCTTGCTCCAATATGGACTTACGGACTTGAACTTTACGGGACAGCTAAACGATCTAACATCAACAGATTACAAACACTCCAATCTAAAATACTCCGCCGCATTGTAAACGCTCCCTTTTATGTCAGTAACCACTCCATACACACAGACCTCAACATTCCATTTATACCAGAACTTGCCAAAACCCGCTACAACACATTCCACCAAAAACTATCATTTCACCCTAATCCTTTAGCTGCAAACCTATTCTCAACCACACTTCCCTCCAACCCCCAAAGACGGCTGAGGCGCCGTTGGCCCCGTGACCAACTGGTAAACTAATGATGGTCATCACTGGATGATCATCATTCATGATTGCCACGCCATTTTTATTGTTCGCCCAGCATATTTACTTATTGTACTGTATGAGTGCAGGTGTAAATTTCAAATAAAAGATAAAAAAAAAAAAAAAAAAAAAAAAAAAAAAGGTTTTCAAATACGTTCAAATTCCAATTTAAAATTCATTCAAATTTCAAACGTTTGTATCTCTCTTCGTATTTTTCAGAATTCAATGAAATCTTTACCGAATTGTAGAGAAAAGTTTGCTCTATAACTAGTATAAATTGCAATGTTTTAGTGATAATCGGTAATGAGATATTGAAGGTTAAATTTTGGAGATTTTCGAATTCGTTTGAATTTCAGATAACCATTTTTTAGAGCAGTACTGCTTGTGACAGATAGGGTGGCCCCTTTATAATGTATTCTTCAAAAATACTGGAAAAAGTATAAATCGTAGCCTAGATTGATTTGCTTCGAAGAACTATACTGTGTTAATAGTGGTTGGGCAATGTGTAGTGCCGATATAGTAGCGTTCTCTAAGTAGTGGGGCGATTGTTGTAGACCCTACAATAATGTTCAAGAGAAGCGATCCATGTCAGCCTAACCAGGTTTATCAGGAGAAGAACAGAAACTGCAACAATTGTATTCCCTTTCCCGTAGAAATGTTCCGTGAAGAGTTCAGCTTGACGTGACAATTTGCCGTTGTTGAATTGTGGATCAGGCGTTTAGGAACGTTTCCTTGAAAGGCTGCCGACTTCTTCACGAACTTGACGATGAATCCAAATCAACAGTCTTGCACAATCAATGATGATAGACACTCGCCATATTTACGGTTTGTTTTCCTGGTAGAATAATTTGTATGCATTATTTTTAATCGTTTCTCACTTAAAGACAAAGACTAGTTCCGTTTTATCTTTGCCCTAAACATTCTAAAATTTGTACTTTATTCGGATCAATCCTTAAATCCCTAGTGCAACGTCTGCCCAATCCTCAGCGAATTAATTTATATTCTTGCCCTTATTGACCTAAGATTGATTAAGTAGGCTGAGAGTTAAAGCATACCAATATAATTGGCCAACACTTATTATTAAAACTGTCCAGTTAGACAGTTGTTTAAGGTCGTCAGAAACTGAGTGATGTTTAAAAACACCCCACTTTGACCATTTTTTACCTCTTTTTTCTATAAAAGATAAAATTCCCAAATTTTGCTTAAAATATGGGGCGAAATCTCGTTTACAAAAGTAATCTTTTTGGAACAACGTAGATTTAATAGATTATAAGAAAAACGTTGCCAAAAATGAGCAAAATTTGCATTTTAAAAATTGTTCTCTTTCTTGTTACCTTTATTGTAAACAACGTAGCGCCGAAATGCGTGAACCGATTTTCATAAATTTAATCAATAGTTTCATTCAAGTGTTATTGTATCCATAATACAAATATTTATTGTGATTTTGCCAAGGTTATTTATTATTAGAATCTTATGTGCTAATATTCTATTCGAATAATAAAACAATTTCGAAATACAGCATGCTATTGTTATTAATGCTAATTAACAGTATTGCTTATGTAATAACTTGATCAGTTTGTGATTAGGTTGTTGGTTTAATTAAGCCTTTCACTAATAACAATGAAGGAATATTTGAGGAATTGTTATTGAACGTTTACAACATTATTTAACATTAAAACGAATATTATCTGTAAAGATTTCCTTGGCGAAGAGACTGCGGACATCGCCTTCAGACAGTCAACTGAAGTGAAATGCAAGAGGGAACTTCATAACGTTGTAACAAGTCCTCTCTCTCATATGTGCAACATATGGTGTACTGTCGCTCCTACGCCTACTCGTAGAACGGACATCATTAATCATTGCCCTCCGCGCTAATAATTTCGAAGACATGAGTACCTCATTTCACAAGTTAAAAAAACAGACTCCAGTCTATACTATTAAAAATGTTTAAATCAAATTGCCTTCTTTCCGGATTATTGAACACAAATTTTACAGTAATTTGTTGTTTTTTTCCTTAAGCGAAAGTATTTTCATCTAAAAAATATTTTTGGGGTTAGCTGAATGTTTAAAAAAAAAAAGGTGAAAACGTTACGGTAAATTACCCCCAAATTTGGCGCTAGAAATACGAATAGGATTTCGGAAAATTATTCCTAATAAATCCTTTTCATAAGAACAGGCATTGCAAGGATATCAAAGATTCCAAAACCTTGAAGAAATCCAATATATTAGGATAGAACAGAAAATAAATGTATTACCCTGGGACTATTGTCCCCCTAAGAATAAAAACATGTGCAGTTGGAGGCCCTATTAGTTTGGCCTTTATTTTAAATATTTATAAATAAAAATAAGTATTTACAAAAATGAATAATTAAAATTAAGGAAATAATAAAATTCAATTATTATTTCGGAGAAAGCTGGGTAGAAAGGAGATAATTGAACAGAAGGGATTTAGAGATGGAAAGGGTAGGAGCATGGTGGAGATGATGGTAAGGAGTTCGAGAGAGAGGTAGCGCGAATTAGGAAGGATTTGCCAAAGCACAAAGTACGGTGTGAGGGAATATAGAGATCAGAGGAACGAGATCTAATATTACGGGAATGGATCGAGTATATGAACTTGGAAGAGTTGGAAAATATAAGGTGGTCTTTGAGATTGGATAACTTGGAAAAGGAATGAAGTCAAAAAATTGCTAGCGGCGATAGACAGGGAAAAAGCCACTTCAACTCATCGTAGTAGTGCGAAACGCGAGAGTCTCTGGGAATGCTGTAAATAAATCGTATGAAGCAGTTCGTGAGGCGCTTGAGCTTAGCTTCGAGATCACCAGAAAGACCGCCATGCACTAAGCAACCATAGCCGAAATGGGGAAAAAATAAGATAAGTTGACAAGAAAAAGCCACTTCAACTCATCGTAGTAGTGCAAAATGCTAGTGTCTCTGGGAATGCTGTAAATAAATCTTATGAAGCAGTTCATGAAGCGCTTGAGCTTAGCTTCAATATCACCAGAAAGACCGCGCCATAAACTAAGCAACCATAGTCGAAATGGGGGAAAATATGAGCAGGAAACTAGGAGTTGTCGGGTCTTAATTGGTGCCGGGGAACTATTAAACTGCTTTAGGATGTTGATGGAGCGGCGAGAGATTTGGGGAACATGGTTTTTCCAGGATAGGTTTTGGTCAAAAGTGATACCGAGGTACTTTACAGAGGAATAACAACGAAGAATTACTGCTTTGTCAAGTTTGAACTTGATTACGACTCCATATTTCTAATCTGTGCACCGCAGGCGTTTTAAAGTTGTTAGAAAAGCTACCAAAAATTTGCCCTTCTTCCTCCAATTTTCAAAAGAAATTTTGAATGCTGTAAAAGGACCACGTTGATAGGGCCGAAATTTTATCTTGAGATTGGTTCTCTATGTTCCGCCATTTTAGACTCAAACCATGTTTAAAATTTTTTATTTCTCCAGCGCAATTTCAGCGATTTGAAAAGTAGTAGATAAATGTTGGAGAAGTTGGAACAATTCAGCGCCCGAAGAACTGGACATGTTTTTGTCAGATAACACAATTTTTTTATCTCGAAATTTCGCTCCTACGATTTGGTGTTGGTGTAGTGGTCACGAATGTGGATTTGTAAGTAGAAGATCCCCAGTTCAATTCTTGAGCGAAGCTACTTTTTATTTGTTCGAAAAATATTAATAGTAAAGTTTGTGCTTTCGCTCCTGTCCACGGCACCTAATTGGTAGTTCCACGTTAAGCCCCGCCTGAAAAATAGGCGATTACTATACTTGCTTCTTATTGTGAGTAAAGTAATGTAAGTATTCCAATTATGTGCATTTATCTTAAAAGAGCAGATTTATGGCTGTCAGCATCTTGACTGATCCATGTTCGTGTTGCATTCGAAATGTAAGAGAGTGGGAAGGACATATCGATTGCATTGAAGACGATTGGAGCCGCTTAACACCTACATTTCTATTCGTCCATTAAGTCGTTCCCCATTTATGATCTCACGAGTAGTTGGCTTTGTGAATGAAAGAAACTTAAAGTCATTCAAGAGTTTACCATACGTGAAATGTTTTAATTCTAACGAACATTATCATTTCCAGTAATTACAAACTTGCCAATTAAGGATTTTTTTAATTAAATTAAATGAGCGAGAAAAATTGTTGGCAAATGGATTAATTACAGCTAACAGAGCTGTGAAATGTAGTATCCCTAGCTTTTTCAAACAGTAGTAAGAGTTTTGCAAAGAAAACCTCCAGTACAGAGGCGACATTGTTTCATGCGAGTGGTCCATATTATGCCTCTAACAATCTCTACAAAGTTTTCTTATAAAGGACACCCACCGCCAGGCCGCCTCTTCGTGTGGGTGGATAGTGGATGTGGAACAGTGTTGCCACCACACCAGTACAGCCCATAGCCCCAGCTACCCCAGACGCCCCAGCAACTCTTTCGCAATTTACCCTGTCCTGCCACGCTTTCCCAACTCCTGTATATTCTACTCCTTAGTTTTCCTTCCTTTTTTACCATAGCTAAAATTACAAAACACCATTGCTATTGTCTTGCTTTCGCTTCCTTTTCTACTTTCTTCTGCCCAGACTATAAAACTGAAACATTTCATTAATTACATTAAACTAAATGTAAAACGGCTTTAAGAGATTAGCACCACCATTTTAAAATATTACTAATAATACTAATGTTAAAAATGATAACACTTTTTTACGCAACAAAGATAATAGCAACTGCTGTTTGCTCAAATAGAACTCTTATTTTTTTAATTTTATGAGTTCGCAAATATTTGAAAATCTATCATTCTTGAAAAAAAAGAAGTTAATTTTTTTTTTTAAATCTTTTATTGTAATTTACCACTGCAACAGTTGTCTAGGTGCAGTCCAAGGTAGCGTACTTTGTCCACAGTTGGTATAGGAATTTGGTTCAAGATGGTAGGAGGTAGGATTTTCCGTCTGAGAGTAAATACTATAAACTTTGATTTCGTAACGCTAGTTTTGATTCTCCATTTGAAAAGCCAGTCCGTAAGTGGTTGATGTGTGTTTGTAGAGTTCTTGTAGCGATAAGAGGATCAGAATGAGGAGATAAGATTGCAGTATCGTCAGCAAAGGTAGAAAGGATGGTATTTGGATGTTGAGGTATGTCTGCTGTATACAAGGAGTAAAGAAGTTAATTTAAAGATTAAAAAATGATCTTTTTGTAATTATATATTTGTAACTCTCCGGTGGGGCTCCTGTCCAGCTGTCCTCTTCAACAGCAATCCTCTTTCTTATACAGATCTGGTGCGCTACCTTGCGCTCTACATAGACAAACGACTCACGTGGAACCCACACACTAGACTTAAAAGACAAGCAATGACAAAACGTGAGAAACTGCTTTACAGACTACTTAGACGACGCTCCAAATTGCCCATTGAACTCAAACGCTTAATATACAACACTATTCTTAAACCTATGTGGACTTACGGACTAGAGCTGTGGGGTTCAGCCAAACCTACAAACATACGGACTAATATACAAACATTTCAGTCAAAACTTCTCCGACAGATAGCTGACGCTCCTTTCTACGGTGACTAACCTAACTCCTCACAACGACCTCAACATTCTCCAGTGGCCCCGCGACTTCCTTGTAGTCTGAAAGCCTAAACGCCATTATTCTCCTATCTCTCCTCCTCCTATTCTCCTCACATTCTCCTCTCTCCTATAGAGAGTGCTACCGCTGGGTAGTTTCTCTCCTCCTGCTCTCCTCCCGCACCAGTTCATCATACTCTTCATATTTACTAATTGTATACAATCTATGCAGATTTTACATAACAAAATAAATTTTTGTAAAGTATTATTAATCACACATTATAAATCTTTAAATACAATAGAATATATTTTATTCAAGTAAAATCTGTATGTAAATAGTGCTTGACAGACGGTGGTCTATAGGGAAGGTTTTCTCTGAGTTTATAATTAACACCTAGCGACTAACAGAGAAGTTTGTATATAATGCAACGTTTGATTAACGTTCAAACAAAAGGCAATGCCAGGTGTACTCGCTGAGAATAGAATCACTCACTCATTCCCCTCCAAAACATAGAAATCAAGCATGCTACACAGACAATCGTAAATGTCTATCGTCCACCCTCTTTCGCGTCTTGGGCACATATTTCACCGTCAACCTTTTATTGTATATATATATATATATATTTATATTTATATAAAATTTGATGTAGGTTACTCTTGGCCATTGATCACCGTATAACATACTATATGTCTATGTTGTTAATGATCCATCGCATAGTTTATAAGTAATTATTTCAGAATTTATTTGAACATGTGTTAGTTCTATATTTACTTTATTGTTGTTTGCTTTTTAAAATGTTTTTAATTAGTAGGCTCTTAAAAAATTATTTTCAAAATGATTTAAATGAAATATCTCTTTGCACAAAACACCTGTTGCAATTTATTAAGTGTACTATTAACTCCAGAAGTATAAAAAACTATTCACTGTTTAGAACAGTCACTGTTTCAAAAGATTTCTGTGGAAGTAAATGTTCTATATACTATAACATGCAGCTGGAGAACGAGCAGATTTATTACATGACTTATGTGCAACATTCAAGGAGGTTTTTATAGAAGAGCTATTTTAATGTTTTAAAGAACATCAATTGAAGAGCTTGGTGCAAAAAGGAGTTATCTACAGTTTTTTTAAAATTTTTAGTAGGGACAAAAAACTAAATATGCTTTAAGATGTATTTCTTATGTTGTGTCTGCTGTAAGGATTAGTTAATATATTGTGATGGGGTCATTTGGGGCTCAATTTGAACTTTCTAGGGCATTTTTTAAGCTTGCTATAAGCTAAAGTTATTTCTATAACCAAAATCATAATTTTAAGTAAAACTTGAGTACATATTAAGTACTTTTGATCAGATTTCTTGTTTTTGAGCTTTTAAGTGGCATTTTGTGTCTTGTCGAAGCGAATGTTAGATATATTATTATGCCTGTCAAAAAGAAAAATAATAATATCTACCAGGAAAGGGATTAGCTATGAGTTTAGCATACTGGACTCCCACGCGGAGGTCCTGGGTTCGAGTCCAGCAGCTGACCCTTAGATTTTCTCTTCCTAGGCGCTTCTTACAGCTCACTGTCCGGTGATGGACAGTGTTGTCTGTAACGAGAGAACACTGTCCGGAGGCCGGCAGTGCACTGAAAAAGCTCCGGGCGCCAATAACCTCAGCTGTTGATGCAAAAAAAAAAAAAAAAAAAAAATCTACCTAATATAAACATTAAATAAACCTAATAATTATTTTTTTCCCCAAGGAACGTAAGGAATGTATTATAGAAATGAAATGTTTTATTTTTTCTCACAATGTACTCATACATTACAAAGTACAAAGTAAATAATGGATACCAGTCTAACAATCGGTAATGCTTTCATCAGAGTCTACTTCACGTTGTAGCTGGGCCCTTGAAAGTATCTTAATTTCTGATAAAAGAATGTACAATCAGGGGGCAGAAGAAAACTCATTTTTGCTCCAAATCTAACCTAGGTTAGAGAATAAGTAATAATAAACGAGTCTTTATTCACCAAAAGATATAGAATTGAACATACAATAAGGGGGCGCCACTAAACACATTTTCTGAAAAAAATGTAGATAACTCCTTTTTGCACCAAGCTCTTCAATTAATATCATAAAATTTAGGATAAAACAGCAGTTGAGGCTTAAAGGGAGTATGATTGCTTTTTAATAGCGCAATTGTATTTATAGGCGTGATTTGTAAATAATGGCTCGAATGTATTGCCAAAATTATGAGTTTGGAAAACAAAATACCCATAACGGAAGTAAAACTTTACTCAATGAGTTGATCACTTTTTTGAAATCTTCTTTAAAGAAGCTCTTCCACTGTTCTTATAAATGCATACATTTATTTAGAAAAGAAAGTAAAGTATATCATAGTTTTTCAGCAGGGTTTTACGTCCAACTACCAAATCAGGTTTGACTAACGATGTGACTAAATCAGAAAGAGATTAACTATTTTTGGTTAGAGTATTGGATTCCTACGCGGAGATCCCGGTTTTGAATCCAGCTGCTGGCCCATAGGATTTTTTTGTTTTTGTAATTCTAGGAGCTTCTTAAAACTCACTGTCCAGTGATGGACACCGTTGTTTGTAATGAGAGAACGCTTAATGGCAAGACTGGAGACCGGAAATGCGCTGAAGAAAACTCCGAGCGCCAATAACCTGAGATGTTGACGCGCCTTAAATGCCAAAAGAAAGCAGTAAGATGTATCTGTTCATACACAATTTTATTTTAATTTCTTGTAGTAACAAATCATTTTATTTTTTAATTTTCTTTAAAAAGTATTTCCGTTTTATTTAGTGACGACTATCTTAGAAATCTCATTTACAACTGCAGTTAAAACACAATTTTAAATAAAGTAAAGAATTTAAAATAGATAGGATTTAGAAGGGGTAGTGGTTTATCTCAGTGTAACTTCTCCATTTCTTCGCAATATACAGGGTGTATGCGGAGGAGTGGTCGAAACTTCGGGAGGTGATTCAGCAGCTCAAATGCAACAAAAAAATATTCTATTCACTATGGCCCGAATCTCAATAGTGTCCAAGATATTTGCATTCTTAACTTTTCCGTCGATATTCGCGTTTTTCACCACAAAAACGGCCGTAACTTTTCTATCCTTTATCCTACAACAAATCTGCTTATTCCAAACGAAAGAGCATTAAATTTCCTATAAATATGCTCAATACAGAGCCTCAAAACGTTTCTTATAACAATGAAATTTTTACTTTAATGTCTAACGAATTCGTTCTCGATGATTTCTGTTAAAAAATTTCAACTGCATTTACTCAATGATTAATGAAGCAAGGAATCACATAATTTCAGAAAAAGTTGGGCATTTATTGAGCTTCAATACCATATGGATTTTTTTTCGGGTTTTAATAAAACCTTACCCCGAACTGAGGGGTGTAAATGCAGAAAAACTGGGATTTTGTGTAACCAATTTTTCACTACTAATTTACTCTGTCAATTTTTGGCGAAGGAACAAATAGAAAAGTAACCAGTTTAGTTTTTAACAATTATTATTTTATAAAACGGAAATAAAAAATAAAGTATCAATAAAACTCAGAAGTGAAAAAGTACAATAGGCAGGTGCCTAGTTAAAATTGCTACAAAAATCGTTCGAACTATTCAAACAAGGAAGTGGGAATGAGTTGTGGCAAATTTTTAGTTTCTTGACTACAATTGTTTGTGCAACATATTTTAACGACATAATGGAGGTTTCTTTTCATCAAAGTTAATTAATATTAATTCAAAACTAATCAATTTTTGGAGAAGAAACAAAAAGAATATAACCATTTTATTTTTGAATTATTATTAATTAACTTTGATAAAAGAAAACCTCCATTATGTCATTAAAATAAGTTGCACAAACAATTGTAGTCAACTACTGCGTTTTATTGCTACTTTATTTTTTACTTCCGTTTTATTAAATAATAATTGTTAAAAACATTTGAGCTGCTGAATCACCTCCCGAAGTTTCGACCACTCCTCCGTGTACACCCTGTATTTGGAGCAAATAAAATCCAAACAATTTGAGAAGATAGGCCCTCAATGTAGGCAGCCTTTCGTGTAAGTATTAAAAGAAATTGCAAGTCCCAATGTCTTGGTACTTACAAATAATATTCTAAGTATATTCAACAACAACAAAAAAAAAAAAATTCGACGCACCCATAAAATTAAAAGATAGGTTAACTCCAAAATTTATCATATCTGATAATGTCAACCTTATATCTCCCCACTCCAGGAGATTATCTTATTATGTAAACAATCTAAGAGGGAAAGCTGCTGACTTCTGCCGGCCTGCATTAGGTTAATGAGTTAAATTAAGTGTAAAGAGTTGGCGGGGGTGTAATTGTGTTAATTTATACAGTAGAGGTAATTTGTGCCCAAACTGGATGATATGAAGGGGTTATTACTAGAAGGGTGTGCACGAAATACTAACTGCGTGTTAATGGTACTGTTTGTACTATGATATATTTTATTTTTCACTATTACCCTAATAATAATGAATGAATAAGTAATTATTTTATTGATAATTTCATTATATATATTTATTTTGTTTGTACGCTTCTTCTGTTAACATTCGGTTGGAACACTCGTAGCTTCCAAGGGAACTCCCCACTCTTAGGTGGAGAAACTAGCCAGCGGTAGCACTCTCTTATTGTCAGTCAGTCCAGCAAGTGTGATGCGAGATGGAAACATAACTGAAGTCGAAATCTGAATGAATAAAAATAAATTTATTATTCTGTGACTATTGTTCCCTTAGAATAAGTACATGTGCAGATGGAGGCCCTGTTGGTTTGGCCTGCACTCTAGATATTTAAATACAAGAAATAAGCAAGTATTTACAAAAATAAGAATTAAAATTAAAGAAATTTATGAATTCAATTATTATTTTGGAGGAAGCTGAGTAGAAAGGAGATCATTAAACAGAATGGATTTAAAGATGGAAAGGATAGGAGCATGGCGGACAGATGAAGGTAAAGTGTTCATGAAGTATGATGTGTGGGGATACAGAGATCAGAGGAGATCTAGTATAACGAGAATGGATCGAGGATTTGAACTTGATGAGTTGGAAAATACAAGATGGTCTTTGAGATTCACTCTAGCCTGCCTAGATCTTGACTTCGCCACCATAAGTCCGCTCTACAAGCAGAGCGTGTGAGTCCAGAGTTTTGGCTTGCCTATCCGTTGATTGTGCCCAGTTTGAATAGATTTTTTTTAAAAAAAATAACGTAATTTTGACAGTAAACTGAAATTTGTTTTTCATATTTTTAATTACCATATCACATACCATACCATACCATACCATAAACCATATTACATATGGTACATACCAAACATACCATAAACACACATCAACCACCTACAGGACTGGCTTTTCAAATGGAGAATCAAAACCAACGTTACGAAGTCTAAGTTTATAGTATTTACTCTCAGACTGAAAATCCTACCTCCCATCATCTTGAACCAAACTCCTATACCAACTGTGGACAAAGTACGCTACCTTGGACTGCACCTAGACAAACGGTTGACATGAAAAGCCAAGAAACTAACCAACGCTACAAACTTCTCGCCAGACTACTTGACAAACGTTCGAAACTCAACCTACAAAACAAAAGACTCCTATATCTAACTGTTACTGCGACCCATTTGGTCATACGTCATCGAAGTATGGGGATCGACTAAGCGTTCCAACTCACTACGCCTCCAGACATTACAGTCAAAAATACTTCGAAAACTTCTTAACGCTCCGTTCTATGTATCTAACCTCACACTATCCATAATGACCTCAAAATCCCTTTCATTACAGATCTTGCTAACACTCGTTTCTTCAAATTTCATTCCTCTACAGCAGCTCATCCTAACCCTCTCATAGAACACCTATCTTCCTCCACATTACCAGGTAATCCTCTAAGGAGATTGAAGAGAAGATGGCCCCGCTTTTCTTCTCTCATCGTGAGAGCAGTGTAGCTAAGCACGTTACTGGAGTGACACCACTGGGTGCCTTCTCCAATCATGATTTCCTGTTATTTCTTTTCTCTTTTACCATATTTGCTTGTTGCAACAACTGTTGCAGTGGTAAAATCCAATAAAAAATTTATAAAAAAAAAAAAATTACCATAACTTTTAAAAAACCTAACCGATTTCAAAAAAATTTTTTTTGTTATTTTTAGGAGCTATAAATACTATAAATGCTATAAATACTATAAAAATATGCCAAAAAAATATAACGTTCCATTTGAAAAAAACATAGTTGGATGCTGCATCTCGAGATACAGGGGTTTCAAAAAATGGGTCAGTCACTGAAAATAAACTAGACTAAAAATGATTAAATACGTGTTTTTTATTTTTTCGAAATTTCCCGCCGTTTAAAAAAAAAAAGTGGGTGGAGCATATAACTCTGGTCACCCTGTATACATAACTAGGGAAAGAACGAAAATGTATTCCACTTCTTATGATTTAGTGTCTTATGACTAAATTTACTTCAGGAAAGAAATTTGAATCCAAAAATTTTGTTAGAAAATCAAATATACATTATTTTGAATGGTAGTAACTGTTGAGCAGGAACAGATTATCTTAGGAATGCGCTAAATTAAAGAAGATTTCTGGTAAACAAATTTTAATTTCTAAAAACCTAATTTTTCTCTAATTATCGTGAAGAATGAATGTTGATTTCGAAATTATTATAAGAAATTTATTTACTTATTAACTTTTTGTAAAGAGAAAATAGTAATTTTGTGATGATCGACTACCGGCTGGTTAAAAGATCACGAAGGACTAAGAAAACAGTGATTGGACGGTGTCTTGGAGGAAATGATGGCTACAGAAAGACTATGTGAGAAGATTGGCAGAACAGAGAAGTGTGGAGTTTCATTTTCTGGGGCGATTCACCAATTGGGGCAAAAATCGGAAAATTAATAAAAATAATTTTATATTATTTGGAAAGATTAAGGCCGTATTTGTTCCAGTCACTCTTCTGTCAGATGGCTGTTATCTGGATAAATATCAAACTGATGTTGCTATTTGACTTATTTACTATAATTAAAAAAAAAAAAATTTCTCTCTCTGACCATTGTACCACGGCTACCTCAATTATGTAAAATAAGAAACGTTAATTTTAGGATTTCATAATTTAAGAAGCACGCCATGTTAAAATTGTTATTACTGGGCCGTTTCTTATTTTTTCTTTTTTAAGTTGAGATTTTTACCAAACTAATATTGCAAGAAATATAACTTTTCAAAATAAAAATATATATATATTTATATATAATAAAGAAGAAATTTTTAACAAACAAGAAATGTATCTAAGATGTTGTGCGATGTTGAGAAAGAGGAGTAAGGGCTTTATAAATTAGAAGTTGAAGGTGTAGGAGAGACTGCGGGTAGTGTTTACCTTAAAGTAAGTAATTTATATGTCTCAAGGTGGAGTGTTGAAATGAGATTGCTAGAAGTGAGTTTAGTTAAAGCGAGCGAGGAATGAAAATATGAAGGGAACAGCAGCGCTGAAAGGGCAGGGACGGCGGGCGCACGTGGTCCCAACTGGCTCAGCGCCCACTCTAGCTGAGCCTACAGTAGGCCCTTATCCACAGGCAACCTTATTTTGCTCATCAACAACTATAATAGAAATGAAATAAAAAATGAGGAGAAAGATGAAGAAAAAAAGGGAGAGAACGTTCGCTCTAAAGCTCTAAACCATTTCAAGAACATTCTAAATATTTGTTGGTTGTTAAAGTTATTACTTCCTGCAACCCTTCAACCACCCAGCTGTTATAATGCCTTCTTTCATTATCTGGGAAATCCTTGGCATCCCACAATATTTGGTTATTTTGATTGTTCTTTTTTAATTTCCCTCTGTCCAATTAACATAAGTATACTACAGCATATAACAAATAATAGTATGAAGGTGAATTAATCAACGATTTACATCTACCAGAAGTGGTATCCTCGACTCCCCACATTCAGATAATGTACTACAACAGTCTAGGAAAGTTAAGCAAATTAAACACGCAGTTACCACAAAAATTTGCTTCATTATTTAACTTCAATTTCGTGCAAATTAGTTATTATAAGTCTGGTAAATTCAAGAAGTCATTCCAACAAAATGCAATGTATTGTAATTTAAACAATGATAATTAGACAAGATTAAATCTATTCGTACATATATTAATTATAATTATAAAGGAGGAGTTGCCCTTTATTTTAAAGAAAATTTGGGAATTTTATCTTTTATAGAAAAAGAGAAAAAAATTGTCAAAGTTGGGTGTTGTAGGCGCGCGAAGACGCCTACACCCAGAAGCGGAAAACGCGATAGTTTTAGAGAGGGTTAATCTCTAGTGCCCTTAGTGCGTAAGCCCCACCACCTCGACAAGGTTGGACACCAAGTGGGGTCAAGGCCTGAAGGGCCAGGGCCATAAAGAGGGAAAACAAAAGACACCGAGATAACCCTGCAGATGTAGATGGAGAAAAGCTGATGCTGAAGAGAAGTGTGATGTAAAGGATGCAGGAAGGCGGTTGTTGCTCCTTCTTCTTGCCGATGACGAGATGCACAGTAGCCTAGAAAGAAGAGAAGTGAAAACACAATGAAGGTTACAAGATGCGAGGCTACAGAAGTTTGGCGAGAACCAAAACGCGCGAAAAGCATGGCGCGAAATTTAAAAGAGGGGGGCGCCGCGAAAAGATGAGTTCGACTGAAGAGGTGTTTTTCAATTTTACTCTTTTTCGTGCAGTTTTTGACGATCAACCCTTATACAACTGTCCTACCGGACAGTTTTAATAATAATAATTTTGGAGGGGGCCTTACATAAATAGGTCTAACACCTCTCCCATCCGATGTACAGCATCGAGACCCCTAAAAGGTACATCCACATAAAATTCCAAATCGAATGACACCTCATTCATGAAAATCGGTTAGCGCGTTTAGGCGCTACGCAGTTTACAAAAAAAGGCTAACAAGAAGATAGAAGAACAATTTTTGAAAATGCCGTTTTTGCCCATTTTCAGCAACATATTACTCGAAATCTATTTAATCTATGTTGTTGCAACAAAATTACAGTCTTAAATGGAGATTTGTCCTATATTATAGGACAGAAAATTTGGCAATTTTATCTTTTACAGAAAAAGAGAAAAAAATTGTCAAAGTTGTGTGTTTTTCAACTTTACACTATTTTCGTGCAGTTTTTGACGATCAACGCTTATACAACTGTCCTACCGGACAGTTTAATGTGGCAGCAAAGTAATCTTTACTTTGAAAGAACAAATACGATAATATAAGACAAAAATTCTAGATTATACAATTTTATTAAAAGAAAATTGACGAGGCTTGTTTTTCAAGTACCATTTTGAAATAAAAGAAAAACAAGTATACTTTTCGTAACAATTTTATTTTTACATGAAAGCCTTGCACTTTAATCTAATTTTCTAAATAATTTCCACTACCTTAAAAATATTAAGGCAATTATCGTATCGTACAACCCAGCTTTCGAATCCCATCCTCATAGAATTCTTCCACCTGATTTGACCTCATCATCTTCCACTCAGATGCATCTACAAATGCAGAAACAGGTGATAAGTCACTGGGTAGCTTCTGTTCTCTTTCACTTTTTCATCAACTTTCTGCACCAGATCTCTGAACCAGTAATGACTGAAGACCTCCCAATTCGTTCCTGGACATCATGAACATTCACGGCGGGGCCATCTTTAAAAGCTCTAAACCATTTCCGGTACCATTCCACTGCTCATAATGCTTTCTACATAAACTTCCACTGATCTCACGGCGATTTCAGCCGCTTTCACATCTTTAGCACTAAGAAAACGAATTCACAGCGCGTATTTCACAGTCCGCGGCATTCTCAATTGGTGGAGACATTTTAATTAGTCACAAAAAAAAGTAAACACTGTCGAATGTATCCTTAATAACGTTTGGTTTCTTTTTGACGGATGTAGGTACACTGCGCGCATTCGTCCAATGCTGATGGGTACTTACTTAAAAAACACGCTCGAATATCAAAAAATTCATGGTCCTTAGACCGTCTAAGAAGTTCAGTAATTTTGATTTAATTAAAACTGTCCGGTAGGACAGTTGTATAAGGGTTGATCGTCAAAAACTGCACGAAAAAGCGTAACGTTGAAAAACACCCAACTTTGACAATTTTTTTCTCTTTTTCTATAAAAGATAAAATTCCCAAATTTTCTTTAAATTATAGGGCAAACCCACCTTTATGACTGTAATTTTTTTGCAACCACCCAGACCTAATAGATTTCGAGAAAAAAGTTGCCGAAAATGAGCAAAAACGGCATTTTCAGAAATTGTTGTTGTTCTTGTTCTTCTTGTTGTTGTTGTTACCTTTTTTGTAAACTACGTAGCGCCTAAACGCGTGAACCGATTTTCATGAATGAGGTGTCATTCGATTCGGAATGTTATGTAGATGTGCCTTTTGGGGGTCTCGACGCTGTACACCGAATGGGAGAGGTGTTAGCCCCTTTATGTAAGGCCCCCTTCAAAATTATTATTACTAATTACTCTGTAAATCTTAGCCCGATTTTGATAAAATTTGGTAGGATGATGGGGTTAGGGCTTCCCTACGTAACATTAAAGCGACGATCTGCTCTTACACTAGTTAAGGGGAAGTATAGCAATCGTTTCAAATTATCGACAAGTGAACCGATTTTCATGAATGAAGTGTCATTCGAATCGAAATTTTGTACAGATTTGCACTTTAAAAGTCTCGACGCTATGCCTCATATGGAGGGGAGTTTGCCCCACCCAAGTAAGGCCGTTTCTAAAACTATTATTACCAATATTTCTATAACGCTTTGTCCGATTTTGATAAAATTTAGCACGAAGAAGTGATTAAAGCTACTCTATATGGCTGTGAAGTGCCATCATGCTCTTACACCTACTAAGAGGAAGTACTGCAATCGTTAAAATTATCAATGGGTGAACCTATTTACATTAAGTAATGAATTGTCGTTCGATTCAAAATCTTTGCCTCTTTGCCTTTTAGGGAGAAGTACTGTAATCGCAGTTTATTTTTCTTGCTCCTCTTAAAAGGAAGGTCTGAAATCGCAGTTTAAATTTGCTTTTTACGTACAAATACCTTCCTATTTTATATAAAAAGGCTTTCTCAAAAAAATTGTTATTGAGGATGGTTTGGGGACCGCAACTATAATCATTCTTTAAAAAGATCTCTCCAGTGGTAGTTACGGTTCCTACTTAACACCTTATCAGGTTATAATGATAGAATTGCTTATTCCAAATTTAAAAAAAAACAGTAAAGCAGATATGTAACTTAGCAAAATAGACCAAAATGAAAATCTATCCAAAAGGTACAAAAATCTCCTTAACAAAAACTTACAGTTTAAAATGTTAAGTATAAGGGTTGATTAAACGCCAAAAGGTACACAAATCAGCAAGTACCCAACATTTCATTCAAGCTTAGTTGATATAATTTAAGTAATTTTGCTGCATTAACTTTTCCTTCACATTTTTTAGAATTTATTAGATGTCACAGACCCTTATGCTGGCCATTTTCATCTACAAAATATTTGTTCAAGTAGCACTGTAGATTGACTTTAATATCTATAATCTATAATAATCAAACTATTAATTACAGGTTAAAAAGAAAACGTTATAAAAAATTAAAAAAATTACGAGGCTACAAAATTCAAAAACTTTTTTAAAAAAATGCTTACACCAACATACATCAATGATTTCGATTATTTTATTTTTAATAAAAATCGTCTGTTTAAGTTCATTCTTCGATTAAAGTAATTGTTATTTTATGTAGTAGTCAAACGTTTATAATAATAGGTAATAATTATCTGGCTTTATCGCAAATAATATAGTTTTCTTCAATCACACTCTCAATGTAGCTGTTCTTCTCACAATGTTAAATATATGTTATGTAATATAAAATAAATGAGATATGCATACGTTTAGGACATCTAATTATTCCAGTATTTTACTATAAGTAAAATTAGGGGGTCTAAATTAAATTACAATTGAGAAATGAATCATTATTGTTGAATAATCTACTTGTTATTAACTGTGTGTTATTTGTGCTCACGAATATTTCGGTAAAACGAATTCAACACTGAAATATTCTTTTAAATCCGTGATTTAAATTTAAACAGTAGCCGATTCTAACTTTGTCTTTTTCTACTTTTGCATATATATGTGACATCTCAGAATAAAAAGCAAATTAAAGCTAAATCCGAAGAATAATTCGGAATAGAGTTAAAATAAAGTACCTATTTAAAAACGGATATAATATACATTTTATCATAATTATAACAAAATAATATTATGAATGAACTGGCCAGCATAAGGGTCTGTGACATCTAATAAATTCTAAAAAATGTGAAGGAAAAGTTAATGCAGCAAAATTACTTAAATTATATCAACTAAGCTTGAATGAAATGTTGGGTACTTGCTGATTTGTGTACCTTTTGGCGTTTAATCAACCCTTATACTTAACATTTTAAACTGTAAGTTTTTGTTAAGGAGTTATTATATTAATGATTCAAAATCTATAATCATTATTTGAAATATATTTCCATTTACAGTTTCTTGTAATTATTATATCAAATAATTAGGAAAACTGTTGGTACAGTTCAGACTCTTTTTAAACCCTCCAGTAAAGCAACTGTATTCTATTTTTATTGCATTTTAATTCAACTAAAGTTCATTTTATTTGATGAGACTAAAGGGTTGAAGATAATTCATGAATTAATAATGTAAATAACTGAAGAAAGTTTCATATTTCATTTAATATGATTTCCTTTATATTCATTTGAATTATTTATTTTATTTTATACATCTATTTTTATATTATTTTTTACTAAAAATGACACTATTTTCAATAATGTTAGCGCACATAATATATAATATTTTCTTGTTGTAATTAGAAGACAGTGATCCATTAAAGAAGGGTGAATTCATTTTCTGTTTGGAGTCTGGGGCAAAACCGATAAAGACCCAGTTGGCTAGAGTTACTTATCAGTAACTAGCAGTTTTTGCTACAACCTTACTAACTCAATGTTTAGGATCAATATCCTAGCTAAGCCGGCTGCTGTTGGTAACTGTGGCAGCATGAGGAAGCCTTTTCTTGCGCTTTCTTCTTACTTCTTGCCAGAGAGCCTGCTGTTGCTCTCTAATACTGAGCTATGTTGCCTTTACTACACTCTACTACCAACCTCATACATTCCTAGTGAATAATATATTATGCTTTCAATTCGACACCTCTTCACCTAGGATTATGGTAAAGCTAGGATTTTTACATTTCACCCAATCCTACTTGTTATCCACACTGGTTTATCCACATTCTGTAACTTTTTTCTCCCCTATCTGTATTATCTTATCTTGTGCTGGTTGTAGCATCTTTTTCTCTGAACAGAATTACGTTACTCTCTAACCTAAATCAAGTGATTCTACAATACAAGAAAGAAATATTGCAAACTTTAGGCAATGTTCAATATTTAATGAATAGAAATAGAATTCATAAAGGTTTGAACATTTATGATGGTCACAACTCATAGAATACACATCAATTATTGTTTTCATGTAAATGTTTAAGAAATTATACATTATTTATAAGAAATTATATATTTATATCTTGAGAGAGGGGTAAGAAATTTTGGTGTAGGGATTTGGCGGCCCCATCGCCCATCCAGTTAGGATGCAATCAGCCTCATGTAAGGGGTGTCTGTTGTATGCAGTTACTTGGGGAGCAGCGCCCCCACGGGTAACCCTAGCTCAGAACACCATGCACACTCACCAGAACAGTACTTAAACCACATGATACACTACTACACAAGCACATTAACATAATACATACCCTAGGGCTACCGTCCCTAGGAAGCCGTCCAGGATGGGAGAGCATGTTTGAAGGCTCTGAGAAGGCAGTCCCTTCATCAGACTCGGGCGCTGAGGGCCAATCACCCGCTCACCTTAAATAAAACATGATTACGTATCCTAAAACAGATAAAACCCGGAACTGAGATGGTTGGAGCGCCTAGAAAGAATGGATCGTGGGAGAGGCCCACGCAAAGCTTTTGAAGGACATCCTGGGGAGGAAAAGACCGCGACTCCGTTGGCTACAAGATGTGGAGGATGACCTCCAAAAAATGCAGATTCACCAATGGAGAAAAAAGGCAGTAGATCGAGAGAGCTGGTCTAATCTGCTTAAAGAGGCCAAGGACCTACAAGGGCCGTAGTGCCAAAGGAAGAAGAAGAAGAAGAAGAGGGGTAAGGAAAATAAGGACGGAAGTTATTGCTCAACTATCCAATTATTTTTCCTTAAGACAAGTGGAGGAGTCCGTAGAGTTGATAAGAACTACGGCACAAATACGATATGGGGAATCCACCAAACCAACAGATTTCCAGTATTCCAGCCATTCAAAGCTAAGGTTCTCAGACGAATCGACGCCATTCTACGTTTCCAATATTCCTTCGAATGAACATCAATATCCTTTTCATTTCTTTAACAACTTCCCACTAATCTATCCCGTTTTCTGTTCCTGTTTATCAAGCAAATTCTTCCTCCTCTAGTCTTTATTTTATAGCAGTGCGTTTAATTCATCTTTCCAAATTCATTGCGTAATCGTAAGTTGATCTAAAGATAATCTATGAAGAACTCCTTAAAAACAATTCTTCCGCAATGATTTGGGTAAACAACCCAAAAGGAAAAGTTAAAAGGGAATGAATTAGCTTAGTGCTTAACGTTTACCTTTATCCGACCTGGATATTCCTGGTTCAAATTCAGCTGGTGGCCTTTAGATTTCCTCTTTCTGGGAGCTTCTTCCAGACAACACTGTCTGGTGATTACTCAATTTATATGTTACTTAAACTGTGATATAACAGCATGATAGAACAATAAACAATTACGAGAGTCCACTACGCAATGTTGCCAAAAGAACACCAGAAAGTGATGTCTAGATTATCTTAGCCGTAGTTAAAAACCAAATAATTTGGCACAATTCCATTTCACCATCACTAGTTATGTTAATAATGTCGTTAAAATCTTGTAAATGTAATCTTATTTATAAAAGAACAGTGATGCAGTTCTTTTAGTTTTGTAAAGCGATCTATCAGCCAGTTGCGGACAATAAACCATTATCCTTCTTTTTGTGTTAATTTTTGTCGTTCGGTTATATTTAAATATCTATACATTCTAACGGAACATTACCTCTGTTTTAAATAAGATTCAGATTAGATTAGATTCAGCTTTAGTTTTTAAATTTTATCAATTATTTCTTGATCTTCGTTCGAATTACCTTCAAGCAAATTATTAAACTAGCATCTCCGGATTCATTTCTTATTTTCCTTCCTTAAAAAGGCAAAAATCTTTTATATATGTTACAAAATTGAAGCTGTCGGCATGTTTAGAATTTTAGTTTTTAGCTATCGTTACAATCTACCAATAAATTGTTTCTGCAAGTTCTTCATATTCTCTAGTTTTATTATTTATTTAAACGTTTTTTGTACAACAGAAAAAAAAAAAAAATACTTTAAAAAATCTAAAAAACGTGAATGCCTTGGTCAAAGACCGTCAGGCGAGCTCCCTACAATAACAGTACAATAGACAAAATATTTTAAGCAAAAGTTCTCTTTACAAATTGAACAATAATTTTTACACTAAATTTAAATTATATGACAAATGGATTTTAGTTCATTGTGTTGTAAATATACTATACAGGGTGTTCAGCATAAGACTACGATAACTTCGGGAGACGATTCTGGGCATCATTTGCAACAAAAAATTCCATATAAACTATGGCTCGATTCGGCTCCGTTTTATAGATATTTTTAATTATATGTTTTTTCAAGGTGTTACTACTTTTTAGCAAAAAGTTGCCTATATTTCTCAAACTATTAAAGCTACAGCTATTTTAATAAGCTCATTAGAAAGAAGGTTAAATTTCCTTTTAAATAAGCTAATTTGTATTCCAAAATAATTAAAACTGTCCGGTAGGACAGTTGTATAAGGATTAATATTAAGTATTTTACTTTGTGGCCCAAACATAGGAAATAGCAAGTTTTTAATTTTTTCCAAAAACTTTGACTTCATTTTACTCAAAAACTTTTTATATGAAAAAACCGTGCACTATTCAGGAAAAACATCTACATACGATCACCTTTCGAACGGTATACAATAATTGGGGTTATGTTAAAAATTGATGCAGAAATCTGTGATTAATTGCAAAAAAGTAGGCCTCAAAACAACGTCGGCATTATGAAAGGAATTCTCCTACCATAAGAATATAACTGAACAGAATCATCAAATCCAGTACGATTTTGCAAACGTGTAATTTAATAATTAATTTATTTAAGAACTATATTCAAAAATATAAAACTTACATTAAAAATAATAATGATGTATGACATATCGCGATATTCAATATTCGAATATTGGAGTTGGCATATTGATAGCAAAATGACAACTAAATATCTAATGAAAATGTAGACTTTAAACTATCTTTTCTTCTTCTTGTATTTCTTTGTTTTTATAAGCCGTATTAGAATAAAACATATCAGTTTTTAACTTGGAGATTATAGCGATAAGTAAGTTCTCGGCTTATTCATTAGCTCTTCACAACCTGTTAATTCCAAAAGTTTATTGAGTAGTTCAAAATGATGAAATGATGATTTATTCACATTATTTGGAATATTTCTTTAATTAACTAAAGAATAACACACAGATCTAAACTCGATAAACGAAAATCCTTTCTTTTGAAATTGGTACTTATCACTCATTTAACATCTTATTCATTTTTCTTCTTCTTATTTTATTTTATTACTTTCAATGTAAGTTTTATATTTTTGAATATAGTTCTTAAATAAATTAATTATTAAATTTCACGTTTGCAAAAAATCGTACTGGATTTGATGATTCTGTTCAGTTATATTCTTTTGGTAGAATTCCTTTCATAACGCCGACGTTGTTTTGAGGCCTACTTTTTTGCAATTAATCACAGATTTCTGCATCAATTTTTAACATAACCCCAATTATTGTATACCGTTCGAAAGGTGATCGTATGTAGATGTTTTTCCTGAATAGTGCACGGTTTTTCATATAAAAAGTTTTTGAGAAAAATGAATTCAAAGTTTTTGGAAAAAATTTAGAAACTTGCTATTTCTTATGTTTGGGCCACAAAGTAAAATACTTGATATTATTTTTTTGGAATACAAATTAGCTTATTTAAAAGGAAATTTAACCTTCTTTCTAATGAGCTTATTAAAATAGCTGTAGCTTTAATAGTTTGAGAAATATAGACAACTTTTTGCTAAAAAGTACTAACACCTTGAAAAAACATAAAATTAAAAATATCTACAAAACGGAGCCGAATCGAGCCATAGTTTATATGGAATTTTTTGTTGCAAATGATGCCCAGAATCGCCTCCCGAAGTTACCGTAGTCTTATGCTGAACACCCTGTATAGTGATTGGAGAGAGAGTTGCAATTAAATTAAATTCATTTCTCAAATTACAGGTTTTATTTATTTATTTTTCTTATTTTATTTTTATTTTTATTTTATAAATTTCTAATAACTGTCTATAGCAATAAGCGTGGTGCACAAATTTACTAAGTGCAATCCAGTTGCAATCGTTTAACAGCTCTAAACATTTTACAGAAGTTAAGTATGCGGAACCATATTCTCTAGTTTTATGGCATTCCTTGAACGAAAAAGAGAATCATTTCATCTAGGCGCTAAATTTAGGTAAGCTAAATTAGTGCTGATTTTGTACAGAAAAATGTCAAACGTTTGATTTGTATTCCGTGATACTAAATCGATCACTTTGCACCGTTAATTTGTTGATAGTTTCCATTAAGTTTTCCTTAATACAAAAGCAAAATTCGGTAGCAAATTTTAAATTATTTTCAACTATTATAATAATTGATTACTATATTCAATTTTACGATATATTTTAATATAAGTTATTAAATAAAAAAACTTTACGATTAACACATTTAACTGACTTTTCTAAAAACGAAATATAAGAAATATGAAATAAAATAAAAACGAAATTATTTAATTAATCTTTAATTTTTGAATACTTTTTTTTTCATTTATTTGTTTAGTTAGACCAGCGCTAGATGCACTATTAGTATAACAATGACAATAACTGGCACCTCTACAAACTCCCTAATTGAGAAGTTACCCAGTGATAACACTCCCTAAGTCGTCTCACAGGATTAGATCTTCAGAAAAGAGAAAATCGCGAGGCTACTGGCTGATTTTAATCGCTAAGGAGGATGATCTGGATGGTGGTGAGATGATAACTGGTGGACAAGAGGATTGGAATCAGAGTGCAAGTTCTGATGAAAACTTTTTGTAGCGAGTACGTGCAACCTGGACCTACAAACTTTTGAATACATGAAATTTAAATTCATACTCAGTAAGTGGCCGTTGTATTACATTTATTTATACATATATATTATATTTATATGTTTATATCATATTTATTGCACCATTCTATAGAACATAGAATGACTCTTAGGTACACTTATAGGGCAACAAACATAAAATACTTAAGGGGTTATAGGCAGTCAGAAATTTGAAAAAAATCGATTTTTTTATATTTTTTATATTAAAGTATAGTATCTCAGGAATGTTGTCCTAAAATTTCAAGTCGATCCGAGCAAAATTGTAAGTGTGAAAGGGTTTACAAGCCCCGACCGTTCGAATTACCATCGCTGAGCACAGAGCTCAACTTGCTACGCGGGAGGCAAGAATCCTACGCAGACAGCAGAAATCGGAAAACTTGGACATTTTGGAAGACATGGAGGACTTATTTTATGGGCCTGGAATCGATGACACTGTGTAAGTTTAAAAAAAAGATTATCCAGGTTTTATTCGCAAACCTTTAACCGCTGAAAACTTTAAACGCGTTTTTCTCAAAACTACGTTTTCAAAGTCGGTGGACACGATATCTCAAAATCTACTGCACCGATCTTTTTGAAATTTTACGTATTTCTTTTACACATATTAAAATCGATCTTGGACGAAGGATTTTTTTTTTTTTCAATGAATAGAACTTGTTTTACAAACATAAAATGGTCAATTTTTTTAGTGAAAATCGTGAATCAAACTTTAAAGTTGTCCCAAAAATTAAAAATTCAATTTTTTTCTAAATCCTTCGGTCAAGTACGAGATAAAGTCTACTAACGAAATCTTTTCGAAATTTTGATTTCAGATGACCCAGTCTCAAGATATCATGTCCACGAGAGGGTTGCATTTTTTTGACGTGTTGCATTAAAATATTCGCCATTAGTACAATTATTATTAATTTGTAACGAAAAAATTACAATAAGTTCTTTAAACATGGACTGATATGACGCAAAAGTTCCCGAATAAAAAAGTAAACACTTTTTCCCTCAAAAAAATTTGAAAAAATGACTTTTTTGGCGCCTCTGACTGCCTATAACCCCTTAAGTTCCATAATTTAGGGACATTTAACGATGTATAGGTCGGAATAAGTACCTCAGTTACTACTAGCCGAGATCATAGTCTGGTCATACATAGCGTTCAAATTTAGCTAACATTTGTATTTTTGAACCGGGCTTCCGGCGAGAATCTGGTTTGCTAATTGCAATCTCTGGCGTAATCCGGCTAGAAATGCATACAGTAACAGTAAAATACATTTTGTTTTCTCGTCGACGACCTCGATAGTATAACTATATATAGAACTAGATTAAAAATAGATGAGGCTGGAGGGCTAATTATATATATATATATTGCCCAGTAATGAGACGGTGGAGATTACAGAGGACCTATTTTTTGCACATTACACTGTGAAAGCTTGCAGCAAGGATCTTTTCAAGCGTGAAATGAGGGAAGTGAGATGGAGGATGCGTGTAAGAATGGATAGACTGAGAGGGTGGTGGTGATTAGGATTGAGAGATCCTCCCAGCAGCATTGTACCAGACTGTATCGTCTGATGTAGGGGTTGTGCTCACGGCAGCGTGGTGATGTTACTGTGGTAGGATATCCTGGAGCGAAGCCAACTCTCCAGTACAAACCTGCTGTAATTCTCCCTGTTTATATATTGTACCCTGCCCCGATCATCTTTCTCTCGTCGGCTCCCTATCTCTCACTCCCTATAATTTCCCGCTCTTCCAGACCCCCCGCAAGTTTACATATACATTCTCTAATTGTCTACACCCAGAGTCCCTGATGTTCACACATTACACAACCCTAACCCCCATTCTTTTTCACTCATTATCGTACTATTTCGCACTATCCTGGTGATGACGCTGTTCTTGGCAAGCTCCTCTCTCCTGTCACCCATATAACGGAGTCTCTAATGACGTTGCCTTCAAGCTGTTCACCAACCAAATAGCTTCAACTATACCATGTTTCTTCTTCTTCTTTTTTTACACTCAGTAATTTAATTTTCCTTCTTTTCAAATTCTAAGAGAGTGAATGAATTGTGCGAGAGGCTAAGGAAATTCTTGGCCTGTCGAAAACGGCTACGGTTAGCTTTAGCAGGTCCCGGATCCGCCAGTTGGTTCAAGTGTTGTGAATGGACATGCGAATTTAGCGTACCATCTTTTCAAAGTCGGCCTTACCCAGTCTCGCCAGTTTGTGCTGGCCGTGGTAAGTCCAATGAGACTGTGCGGCACTTTGTAAGAGGTGTGTCCAGTTTATTCTAAGATTAGGTTCCTCGTGTCTTCGGGAGGTTAAATGTCTCTCTACCGGAGATTGTGGCATCTGGTAATCTTTACCAAACCTCTCTAGGTTTATTCAGTGCACTGGGCAATTGAGTTGCCATGCTCCCTAATGTCCTGTCGCTACTTTGTTAGTTTATTGTTCTGCTATTCGGCAATCTTTAGCCGGATTTGTTGTTTTAAAGGCCCAGTATCTCTCATGAGATGAGGCGTGGGCGGAGAACAATTTCGGATTGCCTGCGTTCCTTCCCCTTTTTGGTGGAACCGCCCTTCTAATACAATACAACCAATTACAATTAGCGAAGAAATAGAATATTTTCTTTATTTGGCCTCCTGTAGACAAACAAAAACATTACTGTAACCCTAATGCAAATAGATTCTGAAATTCAAAGTTAACTATTTCAGACACTAAAAATAGGGCTTTCTATTATTTTTAATTAAACCAAATATTCTGCGCTAATACGATTCACTCTTATTCACAAATTTCTAACTCACAAACTCGAATTCTAACTCAAACTTCAATTTCGAATATTTCAGTCATATTTTAACTGTTTTATATGGAGTTTGTGAAAACATTTCACTCAAATGTTTAACTCTGATTCTGCTGATGTTACGTCTCTAAGTGATTGTTTCTGAATGTTAAAATCTTAGATTTTGTTTTTGTTTTTGCAATTTAAGGTGCGTCATGAGCTCTGAATCTTTCAGTGCCTTACCGGATAGTGTTCTCTCCTTACATAACACACTATCTATCACTGGAGCAATAAGTAGCTCCTACGATCAGAAAACTAACCACTGCACTAATCCTTCCTCTTATAAATATTATTAATAAATAACGTGCATTAACTCTTAGAACGTCTCTTTTGTTCTGTAAGAAAATAAATTGAGTATAACAGAATATTTTTAAAGAAGTTTGCAAAAATACACGTTCTTGTTTAGTGAGTTTGATAAAAAAAACAAGGCAGGAGAATAAAATATTCTTGAGCAATGCAAATAATGAAGGTGTTGATTATATCATACATGAAGTTGATTATGGATAGATAATTTTCATGTATATTTTCCAAACACGAAAAAGCCTTGTCATGCAATGAATCTAAGAATAGTTTAATAGTAGCTACGGTCTCGCTGCAGATGGCCGGTAATTTCATAATATCATTTCTTAATATGCTTAATATTATTATAATGAAATTTGTGTCAGATAAATATAGGTAAGTTCAATGCGTCTAATAGGACTGAACTCATTCTTCATTGAACTACAGGAGGGATCATGAGATATTGGTCGATATTGGCCCCTGGGTAATTAGGGATCGATCCGATCTAGAAGTCGATGGATACTAATGCTGTTAAATCGCAAATTTATTGGCAGTAATGCAGTATAATAAGATTTTGTTTAGAATGCCATTTGTAATTACAGCAGAGTTAGTACAGTCATTTGCAAGATGAAATCGTTGCATTATCAGCTGATCTTGAAGCAAAAATGATTTTTAATAATTTAATTTCTAGTAAATTTTGGACGAATTTAAATATTACGCAAAAATATCCAAAACTTATATATTACGGCATTTCCCTTTTTTATTGCAATCCCAAGCTCCTAGATGGTTGAATCCTGGCTTCAGTTTTGTTAACTCCATTTTAACAAAGCACAGTAACTAATTGAAGGTGAAGTTTCGAGGCGATTCAAGTCTGAAACTAACCAAATTTCGAACCAAACACTGCTAATCTTGTCAAACGTCATCGAGAACATCTTTCTCATTGGTTTACGTAAAAATTTAAATAAATCATTTAGGAAACATGTAAGTTCTGTTATTAACATTATTTTTGTATACAGAGGGTCGATAAGGGGAATTAGCAAATTTTTTTAGGGGTAATAATAATCGATAATCAAAAAACTTTTGGCGGCCCTTGAACTACAGCAGGGGTTTCCAAACTTTTTACACAGGGGGCCAGTTCACAGCCCCTCAGACCTTTGGAGGCCGAACTATAAAACAAACTATTTTAAAGTAAAAAAAAACAAAAAAAAACGGGACCAAATAGAATATTTCAAATAAAGAACAAGTAAATTTAAATCACCAAACTGCCCAGTATTTCTGTGGGAACTATGGACCTGCTTTTGGCTAATGAGATGGTCAATGTCCGGTTTGGTTATAGTGCTTTGCCTTTCTTCCTACTTCTGCTGTTATATTTACAGTGTTTTCGTAGCCGTGACGCATCCGTCCCGCGTCATCGGAAGTAGTACTGTACCTGAGCGACGCAGCGCCTTGCGGCACCGCCACATATAGTGCTCCTCTCAATGACCACCAATGAAAGAGATGCCCCTTCCTTGAAGTGCGGCGAGGGCCGGATAAATGTGGCCCGCGGGCCATAGTTTAGGGACCTATGAACTACAGACTAGTCTGGTTTTATTGCAGTTACTCCTAGTCATGTGCAAACCTTTTTATGTAAAGGATTACTTGCAAATATTTTGTTAGTCTACTGCACAAAATGTTGCATTCAAAAAGTATTCCACAATGAAAAATAAGTTTCACTAAAATATATTTTTTGGAAATATTTTGATTTCATTAATGGTTACATTAATGGTTGGGTTGTTAAACTACAAAGTAAGGTCTTTTTTTAACGTTGATTCCATCCTTTATAGCGCTCATGTTTATCGTATCCCTGACCGATTATCGACTTCCATCCATCATTCGACGTAAATTTATCACTTTGGAGTAGATAATTCGATTTCGCTTATGTTTCCTTTCACACTACACTTACTAACTTATTTATTGATTTATCAAAATAAGTATACCAGTAAAAAAAACTCATCTGCGAGATTAGGCTTATTTACACCTGTAACAGAAAGTTATAAAACAGGTAAATAAACAGAGCATTATCACAAGAAACTATGAATACAATTAATTATTTTTTTTTAAATATGAGAAAAATAACCAGAATCATTGGAAATCCGTTTTATTTCTCATTAAAGGAAATATGTAATTGTGTTCTAAATATTTACGTTATAAATAATGCATGGAATCTTTTGGCATCGTGCCTTGGCAACTCATCAACTACTTAGAACTAAATTAATCATAATTGAAATTTTCACTTCGTTTCAATTAGCCAAGTAAATGGTCTACCGCTTGTGTCTTAACTTTTTAATAGAAACTTTGCCGCTATCTGTGCAAAAGCGCAACTCCATTATCCAATTTTAAACAATAAATATTGATGGCTTTCAAGGCTCTTGGTTTACTAAAATAACTACCTTATTATTTTCTATTCATACAGAGTAATTTTCGCACCAATTTTAAACACAGTTTATGGTAGATTTTATATTCATTTATTTATTAATTTATATTCAAGAGTATTTTCTTTGCTATTTAATCAAGGTATCTAATAATAGTAAATCGATTTTCTTTATGGTCTACTGGTCAAAACAAGTTCGAGTAGGCGTCCTGATTTCTAAATTTTGAAATTTCAATGGAAATATCCCTGGAAAAGTTTGTTTTTACAAGTTGTGCGAGTGTGGGTGTATCGACAGTGACTCAAAAAGGTACAATAAGTAATTTTTGTTCATTCTTTTTGGTGACTGATTTATAGTTTCAATAGGATGAAAAAATAACTGCCATTTCAGTCGAGTAAAATTTATTTTGCCGAGCTTTCGACCTAGGGACTAGGTCATCTTCAGGGCTGTGGAACAGATATACAGTTTGTTAACAATGATTCTATTAAAATGAATATGTATAATGTAACGAAATTTACAAAAATTATTTACCTAGTTTACAAAGTAATATTTTTACATTACAAAGGTTGGTGTGTCTTCTGTCTTGTCTGTTCATGGACTGAGCGTGATCGGTCTGTGTGTGATATGTGTTAGGTTGTATGGAAGTCAGTGTTGCCAATTGTCAAGTATTTTGTAGTAAGTTTGCGTATATGTTGTTTAAATTGTTCGTGTCTGTTTTGAAATTTAAACTGTTTTCTGTCTTAGATATGTGTATCATTTCTAGCACTTTCCTGTTTTATGTGTTGGTTTCTGATTTAAGTATCTTTGTGTTTGGGAAATCGAAAGTGTGGTGATTTTCTGTGCTGTGTAAGGAATGTGCTGTGGTGTTCTTTTTTAGTTTTGTGTCGTAAGCGTGTTGGTACAGTCTTTTTTTTAAATATTGTGATGTTTCGCCTATATATTTTTTGTGACAGTCTTTGCATTCAATTTCGTATATAAGATTTGATTATTTGTCCTTTTCAATCTGGTCTTTTAGGAAAAGGACAAACAATCAAACAATTGGCAACACTGACTTCCACACAACCTAACACATATTACATACAGACAGATCACACTCAGCCTATGAACAGACAAGGCAGAAGACACACCAACCCTGTAATGTAAAATATTGCTTTGTCAATTAGGTAAATAATTTGTGTAAATTTCGTTACATTATACATATTCATTTTAATAGAATTATTGTTAACAATCTGTAAATCTGTTCCACAGCCCTGAAGATGACCTAGTCCCTAGGCAGAAAGCTCGGCAAAATAAATTTTACTCGACTGAAATGGCATTTATTTTTTCATCCTACAATAAGTAAGTTAAAATTTGGTATTTTTGGTTAGGTACATCTAGATGACCTTACAAAAAGGTCATGGCCAGCATTTGCCAACCCAAAATATCACCTCATCCAGTGGAATTTTATAATTTAATGATTTTTTTTTTAAATTTTCTCAAAAACCGCATTTATGATTTTACGCTGTTTGTCTAGACAACGAAACGATCTGCTTTTTTGTTATTCTTGTTATATGTAAATTACCCTATTACTTAGGATGGAAGATTGGCGAGGAATCGGTCAAATAAAAAACAAACTCGTCTTTTTGCCAACGTTTCGACAAATATATTGTCCTCTTCAGGGCGTGGCTATGCGGGTTGGTTGAGTTACTGAAACAAAAAATAGACCTTTTGCTTCTCACTCTGGCCTCTTAAATCTCTGGGAAGATATGGATTTTCTTCAGAAAATTACGATAAAATTCTATAGGCTTAGACCTTTTGGTAACAAACGATTCTCATAAGGTTTCCCTACTTTTTCGAAAATTAACTAGTTCCAGTGGTTCTCTAGTTAAACTTTTCTTCAGCTATCTTATTACTTCTAGGTAAATAAATTGGTGTTACATAGCTACAACTCCCTCGGTAATACATTACGAGAGAAAAAAAATGTGAAGCGGTATTTGTTAAGGAACTTAGAAAGAAATTCTTAGTTAGTTTTGCGCAAAGTTGAAGAGGAATTCTAGTCAACCCTTAGGGCGTTGTTAAGTAGATTAGCACTGCGACTTCCAACTGGTCTTCGGTGTTGTAATTCTAGCCTAAGGGACACGTTGAGCGGTCCACTTTTCTAACTTGTTTCGTTCATAGCAGAATAGCTCAGAAATTACCACAAGAATTCAGTTTAACCACTTGGGTTCCACTTTCCAAACCACTGTTGGCTTTTCTAAAATCTTTTGCAAGTAACACTTAACGTGACTTTTTTGAATTTCGAATATAGCTGTTGGATACGTGGGCGTTTGTAAAGCTCTCACTATATTTAGCTCTCTTAAATGGCGTAAAAGTGGATTCTGAATCCATATGCATTCTCTTTCACAATATAATTGGGACTGTACGATCCTAACTCTTTTTAACCGTGTTAAAAGTGCTTTTGAGAAATTATTGTCACTGACAAACTCACTAGATTTTACTAATTTGACGTTTCAAGAGTAACTATAGCCAATGAGATTAATTAAAAATGATAACTCATTAGTCTGTCTGGCGCTCTAGCGAATTATTGATTAAACTTTTTTTTTTTAATATTAACTATTAAAAAGCTTAGTTTTTGTAAATTTGTCTGCAAAAGTCATTTGTCAGAATTTAAATGGCAGAAAATGTGATATTTCGAATCGGTATTACTTGTTAATAAGGCGTCATGGTAGTAGAGGCGAGACCTGCAAAGCTAATATGTATATTGTGTGGTACTGGATTTTATTTAATGTTTAATGCGAGAACTTTGCAGTAGTCGCCTCCGTCTACGACATCTAATAATTGGTAGTTGGTTGCGCGCCCGTGAAATCAGATGAGGGCAAGAATATCTTAGGTCTGCAGAGCCATTCCACCAGATCAGTTGCAGTGGCCATTTGAGAATGCAGATGTGCTTGCGAGCCAGAGGAGGCACCTTTGAAGACACAGTACATGCTGCACTAGATTAGAGCGAAGTAAGTTCTCGGCTTATTCGTTAGCTCTTCACAACCTGTTAATTCCATAAGTTTATTGAGTAGTTCAAAATGATGATTTATTCACATTATTTGGCATATTTCTTTAATTAACTAAAGAATAACACACAGATCTAAACTCGTTAAACGAAAATCCTTTCTTTCGAAATTGGTACCTAACCCTCATGTACCATTTTCTTCTTTTTATTATATTTTATTATTTATATTGTAAATTTTATATTTTTGGATATAGTTCTTAATTATTTAATTATTAAATTACTCGTTTGCAAAAAATGGTACTGGATTTGATGTTTCTGATCAATTATATTCTTATGGTAGGTGAATTCCTTTCATAATGCCGACGCTGTTTTGACCCCTATTTTTTCGCAATTAATCAGAGATTTCTGCATCAATTTTTAAAATAACCACTATTCATGGTATACCTTTCGAAAGGTGTTTGAATGTAGATGTTTTTCATGAGGAGTGTACGTTTTAAATTTATATTATATTTTTGAGAAAAATGAAGTTAAAGTTTTTGGAAAAAATTCGAAACTTGCTATTTCTTATGTTTGGGCCGCAAAATGAAACACTTGATATTATTTTGAAATATAAATTAGCTTATTTAAAAGGAAATTTAACCTTCTTTCTAATGAGCTTAATGAAATCACTTTAGCTTTAGTAGTTTGAGAAATATAGACAACAGTTTGCTAAAAAGTAGTAGCACCTTGAAAAAACATAAAATTAAAAATATCTATAAAACGGAGCCGAATCGAGCCATAGTTTATATAGAATTTTTTTTGTAGCAAAAGATGCCCAAAATCACTTCCCGAAGTTTCGACCACTCCTCCGTGTACACCCTGTATATATATTTCGTAAATATTTTTAAAAAGATATTTTCTGGACAGTGCGACCTCCATTACGGTTTGCAAGCATCATTAGGAGAGACTACAAGCAAAATAAAAAATAACGTCCGAGCTAATTTGAATTGAGAAGATTCGACAGGTTACCAAAAAAAGTTGTTTTTTTTTTTAGAATTCTTTGTGAAAAGGAATAATTTATTAGAAAATTGGGCGGATTAGCCGATGTTTTTTCCTTTGTATTTATTTTAGTCCTGGCTGTGATAGACGGGCAAAGGCAATATTTAGAAGTTCTACAAAAGCGTGTAGGATGCTACAGTAGCAGCAGCAATATCCTGGACGGATGTAGAGCGAAAAGTATTACCCTCTTCAACGGAATAACACCATCACCCCGCGACCTCTGGCTTTTACAACCTCTCCGGACCCGAATTGTAACATATAGACGGCTGGAGGCGTGCATACGAGCCTCGGCCACAGCGAGACGGACTCTGCCAGTTGTCCCCCAACATATATACCAGCTATAATCAAATTTAATTCTACTAGCATATTTTACTGTGCAAACAGCATGGTGTCAACCAGCGTCCAGCTTTACATCAATAAAGCCTCAACCCTCCAAATATCGACACTCTCGCATACTCTACACAAAAAAAAAACCTGCTTTGAAGAGAGAGGGAATGTACATTCAATTATTCATTACCAAAATTTGCTACCATCAAGAAGCAAAAATCGCCGTGAACACACGAATACCTCTTACAACCTTTATTTTTGCATCAGCTGCCTAACTCGCAGCCATCTATACCAGGTCACTAGCGAAATACCTTTTGTATTTTTATTTGGTACTGTTTTTTTGAATTGAAGAATGATTTCGATTGATCTTTTATTAGAATTCATTAAAATATTGTTATAAGTAAAATAATTATTAGTTACAGATATTACTTAATACGAGGGTGGTTTGAAAAGTTCTCGGAATGTACTAGAAAGAAGTGTCTTACCTCGGTGGAACTGCTTTTATTTTTCAACATAGTCTCCCTGAAGACTAATGCATTTGGTCCAGAGATGTTCCAATGCCTTGATCCCATCTCGAAAATGAGATTCCTCCAGGCCTGCAAAATACCTCTCCAATTCGGCTGTCAGTTCTTCCCTTGTAGGAAATCTCCGTCCACCGAGGAAAATTTTCAGCTTGGGGAAGAGATGAAAGTCTAATGGGGCCAAATCAGGTGAATAAGGTGGATGTGGCAACAATTCGTACCTCAGTTCATGAAGTTTTGCCATGGCAATAACACTTGTGTGCGGGCGGGCGTTGTCCTGATGAAAGATGACTTTTTTCCTTGCCAAACCAGACCTTTTTCGCGTATCTTTTCCTGTAGTTGGTCTAGGAGGTTTGCATAGTTTTGCCCCGTAATTGTTTGGCCAGTAGGAAGATAATCTATCAGCAGAATGCCTTTTGCATCCCAGAAAACTGAGGCCATGACCTTTCCGGCCGAACGTACTGCCTTTGCTTTCTTTGGCGGTGGTGTGGATCAGAATGTTTCCACTGCTTTGACTGCTGTTTTGTCTCTGGGGTATAGTAGTGAACCCAAGTTTCATCTGTAGTCACAAACCGGCGCAAAAAATCTTGTTGGTTGCGCTGAAAACGGGCCAGACTTTGTTCGGACATTTCCAATCTGGTACGTTTACGGTCCAATGTCAAGAGCCGCGACACCCATCTTGCGGATAATTTTTTCATTCCCAATTCTTCGGTTAAAATGTGATATACCCGTTCAGATGACATCCCTAGAGCTTCAGCAATCTCTCGCACTTTCAGTCGACGATCCTCCATGACCTTTTTGCGATAAATTCTGGGGTCGTAGCACTTTTTGGCCGTCCACTACGCGGATCATCATCTAAGCTCTCCCGACCAAATTTAAACTCGCTGGTCCACTTGGCAACAGTTGAATATGAAGGAGCAGAGTCTCCCAGTGTGTTCTGAAAGTCGGCATGAATTTCCTTTGCTTTCATACCTTTCTTTACAAAGTACTTAATCACTGCTCGAATCTCAGTTTTTTCCATTATCACAAATCACTACGCGGGAACAACAACAAAGAGTCGTCACTACCACTCTCCTGCAGCAAGAGCACTGACGCGCCACGTGTTCACTCACAAAGGATGTGTGATTATTGCGCGGGAACCTCGTTGCTCTAGCACAGACATCTAGCGGTGATTCCGAGAACTTTTCAAACCACCGTCGTAAGTCATCACTCTTCTCAAATTTCTAACTCTCAAATTTACTTCAAACACAGAACATTTAAGACTGATTAATTTCCCACCAACGTAATATATTTTGTAGAACTTTTAATTAAAATTTAATGTAACTTACTAGGAAAGACAAACAAACCTCACTAGGCCTTAAAACTAATTTTTATTGGAAAATAGTGACTGTAAAAACAATAAATCAACAATCAACAAAATAAATCAATCAATAAATACGAAATCCACAAAAATTCTGTTAGGAAATCTAAAAAACTTGAAAAATCCATGAAGTAGCAATTACGGAATTTTGCTTAAACTTGATTTTAGCAACAATTTGAACATCTTTTTTTTTTAAAAAAAGTGCACCAGACATTGCACCGTGCATGATACAAAAATGGAATTTCAGTAGGAATCTACTCGCCCATTTTTCAGAAGTAACACAAATAAATTTTCTGGCAAAAAGTTTCAAATAAAAGTATCGGATTTACATCTTTGTAATTTTGCGGATGACCTTAAACTCTTTTTTGTCAATCTCATCCCCCGCATGAATGTATGAACTTGTAAAAGGCATTGAATTCTTCATCTCGTTGGTGCCTTGAGAAATGTTTGGATCTGAACTTGTCCAAGTGTGCTGTAATTTCCTTCACTAGGCAACGTGGCCCCGTGTCTTATGACTATGCGCTGAACGGCTCTTTGCTGGTTAGGGTATCGTCAGTAAAGGAATTTGGGCATCACGTTCAACTGTAAATTGGATTTTATGGAGCACATGAATAGGATCAGAAGCAAATCTCTACAAATGCATGGATTTGTATTTAGGAACACGAGGAATTTCTCTGACAGCCGTTCTTATATCACATTATATAAATCCCTTGTAAGACCCCATCTAGAATATGGTTCAGTAATTTGGAGACCATTTAGCAAGGTACATATGGCTTCTATTGAGGCTGTTCCAGTACAAGTTCTTTCGGTGGTTAGCTTGCCGTTTGAAAATCCCTAAAGAAACCCTTATCTATTCCGATCCACAGCTCACTCTCAATATTCCTCCACTTGCCACCAGAAGAATTTATTATGATCTCTCTTTCCTCTGCAATTCTTCTCCATTCTCAAATAGATTGTCCTTACCTTCTCTCTAATTTCTTTTAATATCTCATCCCATACTACACGACATTCTTCTCCATTCAATGTACTGTACTGCAAATATAATTACGTTTTTTACTTTCGTATGATGCGGACAGCCAATCATTTCTTTGGCACAGATATACAAAATTGTCTAAATAAAGCCAGATGGCAACCATTTCTTTGAACTATTTGTACTGTTTATAAATCTGTATAACAACCTCTAAAACGTATAATAAAATGCTAAAGCCTAATTATAAACCTAAAATATATAAACCTAAATTATAAATACCTAAATTTGTATTATTTATGTTATTAGTATTGTTGTTTCTGTAAATTAGATATTGATTCGTTTTTTATTTAAAAATAAAAATAAAAAATCATTAGGCGAAGTTTAAATTTAAACGAAGAAACCTTTTTTCTAGGTTGAAAGACACTCAAGTTAATGGATAATCTATTCAGGAAAATCGCATTTTCGAACAACACATTTTCCGCAAATTTGGAAATTTAGTCTAAATTATTAAAGATTATCAGCTATTAAAGAAAATTAATTTGCAGTGCCTCCTTAATCAATGATTTGTAGATTTACTCGAAAATGGCTGCTAAGCTTCTGTGTGAAGTATTCCATTTTTGGTTTTACGAAATTTGCAAAGTATTGGAAAAATAAAAAAATTACTCTAATCCAAAAAGGTTTAATGATGAATTGGAAACTTTTTGCGAACATAGTAATGGGAACAAGTCGTGCGCGTGTTTTCAACCATTTTGGATTTATTTTTTAATAAAAACTTCCATTTGACAATCTTTTTAAAGAATATTTGCTCAACATAATTGCAATCTGATGAATTCATTATTGCAATACTCTGAGGAGAAAACTCTGTTTACAGTCATTTTGTTATTAGGTTTGTCGGAGAAGCTGCAAGAAGGGAAAGAAAGGATGGCCATTTAAAATTCCCTCTGTTCAAAGGGACAAATCCGGTTATAGTTAATTATTGAAGGGTCTCCCGTGTAGGAAGGGAGTAAAGATGGTACTCTAGGGAGTAGTACAGTGTGTTGGTCCATTGATAACGCAAGAGAGAGATAGATAGAGATGTCTTTCTTAATAGAGTTAGGCGGTACGCACAGTCGTCTGTATCTCAAGCAGGGAAGACACATGTAATTGTCAGTTTGTAATTGGCTAGACCGGGCACCCTGGCCCCCATATTGGAACTTATCACCAAGCAATAATCAAATTAAAGTTCTCTCTAATGTTACATGTAATATAGACTGCAACAACCATTATGTTAATTACTCACGGAAAATGAATGAATCACCGTCATATCTTTCACAATGTTTATTTGAAATATTTAAGAAATTTGTACTAAATTTAAGAATAGTTGTGTAACAAATGAATTTAGGAATGCAATTTAGAATAAATCCCTACCACTTAAGGCTTTCTTATAAATTTGATTTAGAAACTACTAAATGTAACAGAAACATCTCCCCAAACCTCCTCATGTCAACCTTGTACTCTGAAGACGTAGTTTTATACACGTCATCTTTGAGAATGGACACCATCGCCAACAGACTTACTCTTGCTACCGGGCAGACTAACAAAATTCTGCACTAAGTGGAGAATTAAAATAAACCACGATAAGACTAACGCTATACTCTTCGCCAAAAGTAGACCCTCTTTTAATCGACAAATTAGCCATAATAATTCTCTGATCCCGTGGTATACCCATTTTAGTACCTAGGCCTATCTTAGGACAACAAACTGACTTTCACTACGCACGTACATGACAAAGTAATCTCAGGCTATACGACTATTATTTCCTCTAATTTCTCGTGACTCCAAAATGACTGTGACCAACAAACTCCTCCTCTACAAATAATCGCCACGTTTTTCAGGCGAGAACTAATGCCAAACTACCGAAGTAGGTGACATTTTTTTCCAACAAATAAAAAACCTCTACACGCAGGATTCGAACTTGGGATCACTGTACTTAAACTTACTGCACTAAACCTGCCCTGAAGTCATATGTTCAAACCAGATTAAATAATTAAATTTAATAGACAAGCAATGACTAAGCGTGCGAAACATTACAGACTACTTGGACGGCGCTCCAAATTGCCCATTGAACTCAAACGTTTAATATACAGTAATATCCTCAAACCTATGTGGACTTACGGAATAGAGCTGTGGGGTTCAGCCAAACCTACAGAACATACGGACTGTACAAACATTTCAGTCAAAACTACTCCGACAGATAGCTGACGCTCCTTTCTACGTGACTAACCTTACCCTGTACAACGACCTCTACATTCCATTCGTACACCAACTCGCCAAGACGAAATACCAAAAGGTTACGTACTGCTCTCTTTATTTACTGCAATCCTCTAGTACAGTCTCTTGCACCCCTTTGACAACGCTAACAATACTGAATCGTCAATGGCCCCGTGACCTCCTTGCAGCATGAAGACCATAAACAGCATTCATATCCTGTAGAGAGTGCTACCGCTGGGTGGTTTCTCTCCTCCTGCCTTTCACTCATTCATTCATCTTTTATTCTTCCTATTTACTTAATATACATATACATATATGAGATTGTAAATAAAGAAATTAATTTTTAAAAAAATTAATATCTGAATTATTATGTTGGCCGGATCTTTTTCAGTGCACTTCCAGCCTCCGAACAGTGTTCTCTCGTTACAGTTAGCACTTTCCATCACCGAATAGTTTTCTCTACATTTCAAAACTAGTTTCATACTTAAATGTTCCACAGATAATTTTAAATTTTGCTAAATTCGTGATCGCTTTTACAACTGATTGATCTGATGGTAATCTACTGCATTGAATGTTACTACCTCGTAATTGCACTTACAATATTAAATTATTATAGAATAATAATAAGTAATGAATAATATATTTTTTTAATAAAAACTGCTAAGAAATAGAATGCAAAGAAAAATTGTAAGCGTTATATAAACGATAAGTAATGGAGTTGTAGACTCATGTAGCAAGTGTCGGCGAAGAGGTAGAGATGTGACGGGGGTGGTTGATTGATTGCCACAGAGGAGTGATTATCATCAACTCTTGTCCTTCAATACAGCTAAGTCCCAGCTCTCAACAGTGACTCCTTTCTTCAGGGGCTAGCTCTTCAACGTCTACTACCACACTATTACTTCACACCGTTCCCATTAAACCTAATGGAAAGTATATATATCCCTCTAGTAGTAGAAGAAGAAGAAGAAGAAGAAGAAGAAGAAGACGATGAAGGAGGGTCTTGCCTAGGAGAAATAGTCTGTCTAAGGTATAGGAGTGCCAGCTCTTCAGCCAGTACCTCCCACAGGCAATTAATACACTCAGCTGACTGCTCTCTTGTCATTGCCTTGGTCTTTCTTTCCATCTCACAGCTTCTCAGCTCATTCACATTCTTTACCCTAATACGTAATATATTTATTCCAATATTTCGGTTTTATTTATTTTTCTACTTATAATTGATGTAGTGAAAGGTGAATTCAATAAAGGTGATTTTTTTTATTTGAAATAACCTCTCAAATCTCTGCTTTACTCAACATTTAAAATACATCTCAATCAAACAGATTTAATGAAAGCAACACAACCACTTCTTTAAAAATAACAAGAATCAAGAACCATTCTCTTATAATCTCTCATCGTCAACTATTCAGTTCGCAAAACCAAAAAACATCAGTAACCTAGCAACCTTAAAAAATAAACTCCTTTAAACAGCTATGTACTACTTAAAACTAAAGAACGTCTTCAGACTGGTTCAACTTGATAACAACTACCTAACTCAAACTGATTTCTCACTCTAACTTCCTTCTTTCCTCCTCTTCTTCACCTATTCTATTCCTCTCTTTTTCTTTTCCTACACTGATATATTAATTTTGTTAATATGTTGTAAAATTTGCAAATGAAATGAGTGGAGAGACAAGCGATGAAATTATTAAAAATTGTAATTGTTTGTTAATTTTTCATCACAGGAAAAAAACTTCAGGTGTTAAAAATCATACGGTTTTCTTTTGCTACCATTTTTAAGATTATAACCCAACAATATTTTTCAACCTTGGATTATTTGACTCACAATGATTCTAAACATCATTAGTTACTACTACTACTGGCGCTACAGTCCATTACTGAGCCTTGGCCTCCTCAATCCGCTTCCGCCAGTCACTCCTATCCATTGCAGCAACCTTCCAATTCCTCACTCCAAGTAGGTCTCTGGCATCCACGCATACCCCATCATTCCATCTCAATTTGGGCCTGCCCACTCTCCTGATCCTATGTACTTCTTCTTGCAGAAGCCGTTTGGGTGTTTCCAAATCAGACATCCTTGCCAAATGGCCTGCCCATCTGAGCCTGCCAAGCCTGATTACCTTTTCGATGTCTGCTTCCTGGAATAGATGCTGCAGTTCCCGATTCTTCCTTCTTCTCCAAATCGCACCCTCTTTAATAGGGCCAAAAATTCGTCGAAGAACTTTTCTCTCGAAAACTTGCAGCATCCCCCCATCTTTTTTTGAAATCACCCAAGTTTCGGAGCCATATGTTAACACAGGACGGATCAGGGTCTTATAGAGAAGCACTTTTGTATTTTTTGATATTAAGTTGCTTCTCATATGGTTATTCAATTCATAATAACACCTATTGGCCAACTTACTCCTTCTTTTTATTTCTAGGGATACATCGTTATCCCTAGAGATTAAGGTTCCGAGGTATATGAATGAATCAGCTTGTTCAATCATATAATTGCCAAGTGTTACGTGTTAATAAAACTAATAAACATAATAATAACTAATATACATTAGTTTATAATTGCAGGGGATTGTATTCTTGCAGATACAATGTTTACAGAACACCCTAGGCTACAGTTCGAAAAAGAGAACTATCAATTAGATAAAAAATATTTTCAGTTTAAACATTTTTCTCAAACACAAATATAAGAACACATTTAACCCCGCTCAACCGTAAAAAAAAAAAATAGAACAGCAAGAAATGGCACCTTTTTTTTGGTAATCACAATAGCTTTAACTGTTACAGACAAGCGCTTCAATTTTAACCGCATCCAAACCGTCCAGTCGGAAATCTATCGTTAACCCACCTTTCTACATCAGTAATCCTGTAGCTTAACAATAATACCAACTTAACAATAACCATGAAAAATTTTTATATAGACAATAAGCCCTGAAGATGACCTAGTCCCTGGGCTGAAAGCGCGGCACCACTAATAAATATGTGTGAAATTGGCATTTATTTTTTCATATTAAATTTATAAAAAGTGAATTTTTCGGATTTTTTGAAAGTTCTTTTTTTTATATATATATATATATTTTTAAATCTTTTATTGGAATTTACTACTGCAACGGTTGTTGCAACAAGCAAATATGGTGCCTGATAAAAAAATAAAAGAAAATCATGAGTGGAGAAGGCACCCAGTGGTGTCACTCCAGTAACGTGCTCTTGCTATACTACTCACGATAAGAGGAGATCACGATGCCATCTTCTCTTCAATCTCCTTAGAGGGTTACCTGGTAATGTGGAAGAAGATAGGTGTTCTATGAGAGGGTTCGGATGAGCTGCTGCAGAGGAATGAAATTTGAAGAAACGAGCGTTAGCAAGATCTGTAATGAAAGGGATTTTGAGGTCATTATGGATAGTGAGGTTAGGATACATAGAATGGAGCTTTAAGAAGTTTTCGAAGTATTTTTTATTGTAAAGTCTCTGAATACTTAAAGAATTGGAATGTTTAGCCGATCCCCTTACTTCGATGCCGTATGACCAAAGAGGTCGCAGTAACAGTAGATATAAGAGTCTTTTGCTATGTACTCGTATGTTAAGTTTCGAACGTTTGTCTAGTAGTCGAGAAGTTTGTAGCGTTGGTTAGTTACTTCTCTTTTCAGTCTGGTATGGGGGATTCCATGTCAACCGTTTGTCTAGGTATAGTCCAAGGTAGCGTACTTTGTCTACAGTTGTTATAGGAGTTTGGTTCATGAAGATGGGAGGTAGGATTTTCCATCTGAGAGTAAATAGTATAAATTTTGATTTCGTAACGTTAGTTATGATTCTCCATTTGAAAAGCCAGTCCTGTAAGAGGTTGATGTGTTTTTGTAGAGCTCGTATAGCGATAAGAAGATCGGAATGAGGAGATAAGTTAGCAGTATCGTCAGCAAAGGTGGAGAGGATGGTATTTGGATGATGAGGTATATCTGCTGTATATAAGGAGTAAAGAAGAGGACCTAGGACACTGCCCTGAGGAACACCTGAAAGTTCCTTGAAAACGATTTTCTGTAAACTTTTTATCCTTATCATTGTTTTCCGCAATATTGACGGACACAACTGCTTTCTGAAAAACACTTTCCTGAACAAAACTTTTTTGATGAAGGGAACTGTTAGAGAAAAGGTGGGTATTCTTTCTTTTAAAATAGCCCTGCGCTAACTTTGTCTGCAGAGTCCAGAACAGTAACCTTTGAGCTAATGATTCAGCAAGCTTAAAATTCACTACCCAAGTAAGAGTCATAGTTCTTTTTTCTGACTAAATAAACCTCATAATAACCTCACATATGTGGGCAATGATAAATGAGAAACAACTGGGTTTGGTCAAAAAGCAATTTCAGATAATTGTGTTAATGAGATAAATTATTTATCGGATTCATCCTTAGCTAGAAAATGAGGTTCTATCCCACCAAAAAGACTATAAATGTAACAAAAAACTTGGGGCTTAGATTTGACAATCAACAGGTTTTGAGGTTTCCTTAAATGAGGTTGGTCCATATTAATTTATTTTGTAGCAAAAAATAAGTGTATCCTTCGTCCCTTTAATTTAAACGAATTAAATAATCATTAAGTTGTATTTCAACGGGTAAAATAGCGATTATGTTCTTGATGTTATGTTACACAAGACCTAGACTTGATTTAGCTGCACTTTTTAATTGCTCGTCATGCCCTGATTGGTTAGCTAATCTTTAAATTCACAGATAATGTAACGCTTCTTTTTATGAGAGAAGGAGGCAGTTTTTCAATTTATTATCGAGTACAAGAATAACTTTATATTTAGTAATCTCTTCTGAAAAGCCTCTTTATTTTCCTCAAGGCTTATTGAATTCACTTTTTAACTTCTCTCTTATCCGATGACGTAACGCTTCACCTCCATTTAATTATATAAGAATACCAACCAGTATCTATAACGACGTTTTGTTTAATATAAATAGGTTGTATTAATAATTAGACTATTTACAACTAATTGTATAGTAATAATAAAAATGAAATAAAATAATGATTGAACACATCAACGCCATTCTAGATAGGTTTTCAGTTTCCAAGTATATAATCTTTGCTCAATCATTTACTAGCCCGTTGTACTTTTTTTGCAAACAAAAACCTTAAGGAAGTTGAGCACCTTCAATCTGTCGAACAGTTCGGCTCCAGATCGTGCGTTTCTAACTTGAACTGCACTGTGTTTGTTGTATTTCCGCTCGGGGAACCATCGGTTCAATTTGTGTTTAGGATTGCCTCACAAATAAGACTGTTTTAACTCACTTAAGTTTGTATTTATAGTATAAAAAATTGTCAAAGTTGGGTGTTTTTCAACATTACGCTTTTTCGTGCAGTTTTTGACGATCAACCCTTATACAACTGTCCTGCCGGACAGTTTTAATAAGCTCCATTTGTGTGTAAAAAATGATGATCAACCATTATCAAAGTAATATTACTTCGAAGGGGAAGTTACTTTAAAGACTTATTCTGAAAGGACTTCTTCTTATACTTCACAAAGTATATCCCAATATCACCAGTTCGGTTTCTGGCAAACTGTTCAGCAGTGCCCCATTTATGAAGTTTGTGCTGTCATCACCTCAATTAGGATATATTTAGGACTGTACACCACTGGATGTAGTAAATAATTTCTTATAAGCCCGATATTACTGTTTACTAGTATAGAACACACATTTTTACCACTGTAAGAAATAATTGCGGCTGTGAGAGAAAGCAAAGGGGTAGAAGTAGAGGGGACCACTATCCTTCAAGGAAATAGAAAGGAAATAGACTTCAAGAAAATAGACTCGAAGAGCGGGACTCTTACATCAAGAGAATTACCACTCTAATTCATCGCAACAGTTCCATTAATTCACTATGCAAGTAATTTCAGTGTTCGCAAGAATATTAACACCACTTTACCTCTCCTATTGCAATCATAATTCATTTTAAATCTCACATATTTATCATTTATACTACATAGTCTAGTGTTATCATCTTATAAGTGTTGGACTTAACTTATCGTTTACCTTAACATATTCATATCGTAACCCATTTCCTTCGCAATAACTCTTCTTTCCGAACTCTACCCAGATCTTGAAACTCACACTCTACACCTATCATCAAATTTTAAAAAATTTTAAAGAAACTTTAAAGCTGTATCTAAAAATAAATAAATTTTCTTTCAAATCATTAATTTGTGGATTTTATTTCGTTTATTCTACTTACTATGTACTTACATTTCTTAAGATAAAAGTATAAGTACAGTGAAATATCGCATTCATGAATCCAGGTCAAAATAATGGAAATGAGAGTAAAAGTGTGGGTATAGAGCCCTCCGAGGTACAATAAAAGCCACCTGTCAACACCTAGGCGCTCATAAACATGTCGTTTAACCTCTTTCACACGTGTATTTCCACCCTTTGTGAAGGAAAACATATATAAACTAATGTAAAAATAATATAAATTCTATACCTTTTAAAAGGCATACAAATATAATGGCGATTCTTCGTGGATTGTAAAGGATGCACACTCCACTTTTTTTCTAAATTAGTATTTTATTCATTTACTAATCTTCCGGTCTTATTTACGAGTATTCTTGCGAAAGAACGTCCGCTTATGGATTAAGACGAAGATGGTTCAAGACGGCAATTAGATCAAGTAGAAACCGAAGGAATCGCGAGCATTAATGGCCCTGTGTCCAAATGAATCTTAAAGTTATTAGGTATAAAAGCTGCTGCAGCAGAAGCACCTAGCAGAATTCAGGAAGTGCAAAAATATAGGAAAGTTATTCATAACCTTTTTTCTTTCTTTCCTTATTTCTGCTTATCTAAAAGCATTTTCTAAATCTAGATGTATCAGAATCAAGCCGGGATTGCATCTGAAGATGAACTAAAGCAAAGAATAATAGATGCCTGTAACTCAGTTAAAGCCAAATCTATTTCTTTGTCAGTAAGGGATAATTGGCAGGAAAGAGCATGTCTATGCATCTCTAATGGTGGAGGCCAGTTCAAGCATGATCTGTAATATTAATGAGGAGTAAAATTTATAATAAATAGTACTTTTCTTGTTATAATATTATCATTATGAAATTTTTATAAGAATCGTGTTTTCATTCATAACTTGTAAAATATCGCTCACAGAACAAAACCGTTCAAGTAAATTTTTCTTTAAAAAAAATAGAGGAATCTATTTCTGAAATAAAAACCGTACCTTCCCATTTGAAAAAAATAAAGTTGGTCTCTGTATCTCGCTTCTGGAAGCACCGAAAAAAATTTACAAATTAAATTTGGATTTCTTACACAAAACTAAGGGGACACGTATTTTTTAGATTTTTTCTAGCTATCTTAGTTTCAGAGAAAAAGTCGTTATCCATATAGCTTGGGACACCCTGTATATTCCTATAGATAACAGTTGCAGCGAGGGAATGTTTTGGGCGTCCAAACTATATTTTTATTAATTTTTTTTGTTGGGAATCTATTATCAGTTTTCAGAACACAATACCAAATTCTCGCTAGAGATAACTCCATCCAAAATTAAATAACAAAATTTCATCGCAAACCATCTCATGGTAAAATATATTTCCAGCTCTTTCACTCTATATATTTATTTTGTTCGCTATTTGTATTTGTATTTTTTTGTATTATTCTTTTTTTATGTAAACAACAGATGCACATTTTGATGTTATTTATTTATATTGCAAAGTAAATTTAACTGTTTTCGATCTACCTTATTTATAGCCTGACAATTTCTTTCTGCCTCTGAATGTTCGTTTGAAATTTACTGTAAAAATTTTAGGATAGAAAATATTGTTATACATTTAGTTGCACCAGTGAAATAATATACTTTCAGTGTCGTAAAAAACTTGGGAATTGAATTTTGGTTGATAATTTGTACTTACTTTGTTTCCATTTATCTACTTTGCGATGTAGAGGTTTTGACAGAAAGAACGCCGTCTCTATCTATCCAACGACAACTTCTTGGGCTCTGCCCATGCTAATCCTCGTCCGTTGATTCCTCTCTTAACACTGACCAACCAACTGATCCTTCTTCTTCCCCTTTGCGCGATCCTTGTTCATAATTTGTCGACCAGAAATTACGAGATAATGGAAAGTCTTCTTTACAAAAAGTTTTTTTATTGGTGCTGTTCGCTTAGCTTTCCAGTACTTATGAATTGTAATGCTTCTCTGGTTCTTGAGAGAGATTACTTTGATGGAGAGAACTATGGAACATTCATCGTCTCTTTTATCGAAAAAGAATCTATTTGATGGGACTATTGCAAGGAAAAATGTACTACAGATCATTTTCTAAAAAGACATTTTTTTGAATCATGGGTTTATTCCTAATTGGTAGAAACACAATTTAGTAAATTTGGTACACTACCAAGGAGGTAGTACCTTTTGGCAGTTAAGTACTGATTAGTTTCGCAAAAAGGTGGCTCCCATTAAGTTCAGAACCAATTGCTACCCATTGTATCTCCTTGGCCACTTACTTCAGATGAATAAAAACCATCCAGCTGGAGGATTCTGGAAGTGCACAAGTTACCACTTACTATTTGAATTAGAAGCAAAGAAACTAAGAGGCATGATGATCTAGTTTCCTAGTGCTGAGTATGAACGGAGAGCACTTTATCAGACGCATCAACCTTAGGATGGGAACACTTTACTTCGCCAAAGACAAGGAAGTTCTGTTCTAGTGTAAGCGCAACATTCCTCTACCATGTGGCCATATTAGACCTCAAAATCGTTAGCGCAAATAAGTATCGGGCTGAGGTTGAAATTGAGGGAGCATTTCCACTCAAGACTAGCTGAAGAACATCCAAGACCTTTTAAAATTAAGCAGGAACCGTTGCAGTTGGACCAAGAGCCTCCTTGGTTGGTTTGGCACCTCTTCACCTATTCCGGTATCCTTTTATAACCTGCTGATCTAGATCCTCTCAGCAACGCCAGTAAGATACAGAGATTGCGGGTTAATGAGTAGTTGTAATGAACCGTCACCGCTTCATTAGAGATGAAGATGGTTCCACAGATTCCCAGAGATTTAGTAAACATAGAAATTAGTAGAACAAGCAATTAATCTAGTTTAATTCAATTACTAAAAGAAAAAAAAAATCACTTTTCTACAAAGAAAGCTTCGTAATGTTTTTCTCGTTTATTGCCTTGCATCTCGTTGGTAATCTCAAACGAACCATGAATCCTTCTTGCTTGCACTTGAAGGAAGAAGAAATTTCTCTTAAGAGATCTGTATTTTGGATGAAGAGTAATTTAGATGATACTACGATGATGCCGTTGAGAGAGTTGCACAAGGCTACTCTGTAAGTAGTTGGTGCTGGGTGACTGCACTTTGGCTACCCTATTGACTTCAAGAACCCTAAAGGTTTCTTGTACTTTAGTATATACCCTGCTAGCAACAAAAGTATGATTTGCCCAGCTTCTTCTACAAATGAGATTGCACATCAAAGAGCTGTACTCCAGCTATTGGAGGTAATGCAGATCCCAAGGAGAATCTCAATTTCTCCCTGGTTCCTTGATAGATTAATGCATTTTACCTCTGTTTTTGCTACTCTTTTTATCTTTATTTTTCCTTTTTTTGTCGATATAATGTATGACATTACTCTATGGAAACTTTTGAAGGTAGTAATACATTCTTTGCTCTCTTAACCTGATCGTTCTGGCAAAACATCTCGAGCGAACATTAACACGATGTTCTTTAGAGTAATTTACGTCACTCGATTAAGGTACATTTTAACAAACCCCAAAATGCCTAAAACGAAAATTTAGAAGATATTTTCTGCAAAATATGAATCTTATCAAGATTTTTTTCCAAAATATTTATATTTCAAAACACAAAAGATAAGAGTCGTACATGATTACAGTGAGAAGTGGTAATTTAAAAGGAATAATAGACACTTCTTTTTTCAAAAGTCGAAAAATTTATCAAAAACCAATTTGAATAAAAAGTTTAAAAAAAAAAACAGTGCAAGTTAATTTAAGAAAATCTATAAAAATTACCAATCAATTCTGGTCGTGCAATTTTCATTAAATCGGAATTTTGGCACCAAATTTAAAGCTCATTTATAACATTTAGGGCACAAAACTGCAAATTATATTTAAATGATACTTTAAAGGAAAACCAGGGAAAATTTTTTGAACTTTCATTGCCTGGTTTAAACCAGGGTTCTTCCAAACTTTTACAGTTTCAGGGACCCTTGGAGCTAATGGTTTTCTTGAAGGAACCTCATGTTTAAGTAGCAGATAAAATGGTTTATCAAAGCTTATTTTTTCTACTCAAATTCGCAAAATTATTCTTGTAGCTTTATTTAACCTTAAATACAAAATATCTTTTTTCAAGGTATTTCCCTAACCAGGGATCCTTGCGCCAAGCATCCACCCTTCCCTATTCTGAGCGTCGCTTTCGCTTAGACCTCGCTCTATCATTAGTTCCTTTACCTGCGCCAGCCAGCTATTCATAGGCCTTCCTCTTCTTGGTCTGCCAGCAGAGAGCCTTTTCTGGGAGGCGCGTATCGCTCATGCGAAGAACATGTCCAAACCACAACAGCCTTCTTTCATCCGCCCTAATTGTGTGTAGATGATTTCCATTTTACGTGCGTTTTGGCTGAGCAAATAGTGAACACTTGCGGCACCGCTGTCACCTAGCAGAAGACTCTGGTTTAGGCCATCATAAATGCAATATACGTATTTCAATAGTTTAAAGGCAATCGTTGGAGCTATTTTTTGAGAATATCTCAAAAAAGTAAAAAAATGCTCTCAGTAATGAGGTACTCGAAAGATTTGGATAGGTAGGTTGCAATCAGGTTCCGGTATAACTATAAACTTACACGTTCTAGTAATTTTTAGTTTTTTTGGACCAAACTATTTAAAAAAAAGTAAAGTAAAGTAATCGCCTATTTTTTCAGGCGGGGCTTAACGTCCAACTACCATTTACTAGGTGTCGTGGACGGAGGCGACTAGCAAACATACTTTACTATTTCTCATTTAACCATTAAATAAAATCCAAGGCCAAGAGCGGGAATCGAACCCAGTACCACAATACATATTAGCTTTGCAGCTCTCGCCTCTTAACCCGCTCGGCTACCGTGGCGCCTGACCAAACTATTTAAACCACTCAGAAGGCCACTAATCGGATATTTACGGTAAAAATTGCGAATCAAAAATTTGCACGATTGCTTACCTTAGTGAGAAAAAGAGAAAGTAAAAATTATTAAAAATTGGCCTACGCCCAGAGCCCTATTGTTACGTATACATCTTTAATTAGTTTTCTGCATCTCCATTAAGAGACAAAATTTACGTATTTACTGAAGGTTCTTACCATTTCCATTTCATATCGTATTTAGAGTCAATTAGAAGCCATGCGCAGAGATTGACTAAAGATACAAGTTGTCACTAAAAAGCTTCTTCAGATTGGCCCACTATTACCACTAAATGTGGCTTTATCTCCCGTTTGAACGTTCTTTTGCTGCTGGTTATTTTTCTTTTATAGACCATAATATTTTTAGTGGATCTTCCTTTTTAGTAAGGTGTAGTATCAATAAAAGTGTGCGACTCAAATCAACAGGTATTTTAGTCTTCAAATAAATCTAAAAGTAGATTTTCAATACATTGCGTTCATCTCTATAATTCAACAACAGATTTGATTCTTTCCTTTGTTCTTGGATCCAACTCTTTTTAGTATTTGGTTAGAAAAAAAAAATTAAAAAAGAACGAATTTGTAATTAGTTATTAATTAGTAATAACTAATAATATTACTAATTCAACCATTAGTGTTAATTAGTATTACAATATTACAATTAACAATGCGTAGGTGCCACGGTAGCCGAGCGGTTAGAGGCTAGACCCGCAAAGCTTAGATGTATTGTTGGTTTAGTGGGTTCGATTCCCGGTCTAGGCCTTGGATTTTTACTTAATGGTTAATAACAAGAAATTTACAGTAAAGTATGGTGGACATGGCAGTTGGACGTAAGGCAAAGCCTGAAAAAAATAAGCATTACCACACTTTTTTTAGTCCTAATTCTATTTCTTCGAATAAATCATTCACTCGAGCCTACTAAGGTGTGGATCTGTTTAAAAAAAAACGTAGAAGCGATGACCCTATCACATTTCAGTTACCACACATTTTGTAGAGATAGTTGACACTCTACTCCTCACTCAAAAACCGACTAAATAAACAAAACAGTGGAACACCCTATGACGGAAATAACTAACATACTCGTATGTTGGTCAGAGAAGGATTGCAAGCGTTTGTTTATATAAACCGGCATAGAAATAATAAACTAGCCTCCATTCCCACATTATTGTTGGCTCTGATTTAAGAATATTTCTCGTAAACAAATCCTTTGAAGATTAAAGTAAATTGGGTTCATTTATATGTCAAATGCAGGACAAAAGTATTTTACAATGATGGATCCTAGATTGAGTCATGAAATATGATGACTATTAATTTGAAAGGAGCTTAATGCTTTAATAATTTCTACGCACTTATACAATCCTTGAAACTTAGATTTTATTTTAGACTTATTTTGTTTCACATTTACAGGAGTTGAGGAAAATGTTTACAGTACTGCGGTAAATCAAATATAAACGGTAATTTTGCTATTCTTCTTAGAGTGCAGGTCCTACCTAGATAATGTTGTGTGGAGTAGATGTTTGGTTTATGAGGTCTGGTTAGCGTTCAAGGTCGCCATTGCCGTCAGTACAGCCATAACCGAGCAAGAGGTCCCTCCGTCTGTTTATCATAAAGTTTTTAATCAATGAAGGCGTTAAACCGTCGGAAATTTTAACTCGTTGACGGGCACAGTTTGGGGACAGTAAACTGTCTCAGAATCGTGTGTTTGCGTGGGCTAGAGAATTTAAGGGCGGACGAGAACGGGTTGAAAACGAAAGTCATGATCGACGCCCAAGGACAAGCCTTACAGATGACAATTGCCGTTCGAGTGCTTATTGAACGTGATCGCCGGTTAACCGTGGAAGAAATTTCATCAGAAGCGCGTATCAGCTATGGAAGTGTTCAATCCATAATCACTGATCAACTCGGTTTCAGAAAAATTAGTGCTCGATGGGTTCCGAGGTTGTTGACTGAAAACCAAAAACAGGTCAGGTCGCCCACGCACTCTAAGAAGAATAGCAAAATTACCGTTTATATTTGATTTACCCTCGTATATTATAGTTTATAGCTTATTTATAGTTCGTCATATTTATTTTATAATCTAATCTTTTGAGAGCTAAGTAGAGTTACAATCATGGGTCAAGAAGTTTTGCATACTGGGTGCATTAAAATGATGTGATGATTTCTTTTATTTGATGATAATACAAATTTATCCTGATTCACCCACAACCATTGCATTACACTACATGTTTTAAAATCTCCAATTCTTATTATTCTTGTTCTTTGAGTCTCAAATAATATTTTTTGCAGTCAGGGGACCTCTCATAACGTGTATTTCTGTTGGAAAATTAATATTGAAAACCAATCACGAATAGATAAAATTGTAACTTTGATCTTATATATCTCAACAAATATTAAGGGTATCGAAACGGGGTTAGCGTCATTTTTCACAATTCTTTATGTAGTTTTTATAATCATTGCCAAAACCAGTGGTCCTTATGAAACCCCAATCTGGTTTTTGGCCGTAACTCCGCCAAAAATGAAGATACAGCATCGGGGGTGAAAAATTTGAAAACTAAACAAGAAAAAAAACATATAGTTTACTTCGTGGGTTTTTTCGAAATTCCGCTTTCCTAAAAAGTTATTAGCGATTGGTGCGTTTTAAATGGATCACCCTGTATATTGTCTACTGATATTTAATTCTATCTTTCAAGAGGGACTGATTGTCATTGAAATGGCAGCTACTGTACTTTGTTAAAAGAAATTTACTGTCATTCGGTGCTTGACGGATTGTCAGAAAGCCATCAAAATTCATTGTTTTTTTTTAATTCCATGTTTTCTGCATGAATTCAAGCGCCCCTCTCTACAACTCACAACTTCACGATTCTAAAACATACACTCACTAAACGTTCAAAACTCATAAACAATTATATACTAGGTTTAATTAATGTTTATTATATTATTTTTACAAAATGTATCACTATTCATTAACATTTTGTATAACACATCATGTAACCTTCCTCACTTAGGGTAGTTTATAGTGAGTATAGATGATAGCAGAGATGATAACTGATAGAGTAAAATATAATCGCTGATTAGTGTGTTCAACGGAGCTGTGATACATGCAACATGCCCGAGAAGTGAAGAAGAGTTTTTATGTTCACCAGCAACAAAATGGAATATTTTAAAGAAAAAACGCTTTAGAAAATATCATGTACATCCCATAAATAAAAAACGAAGTACTTTTGGTGAATTTCACTATTTATATAAGGAACTTAGAAATTATCCGGATCGTTTTTTTGAATATGTGAGGATGGGTCCACCCACAATCGACTATATTTTAGAAAAAATAAGGTCAAAATTAAGAAAACTTTGGAAAAATTGTCATGGAAATCCTATAACCATAGAAGAAAAACTGGTGATTACTCTTAGGTAATGATTTTATTGAAAAAAAAAAAAATAAATAAATAAATACACATGAAAATAAATGTAAGCACGATTTAAAAAACAAAATATTGTTCAAAAGTAAATAATAAAATAATAACCAAAAATAATGAGTAAAGACAGCACTAAATAATTTTTCGACGTCCATTTTGAAGCTCCGATACTGGAGTTCAGCTAGCAGAAAAATGAAAAATTCAATTCTATCATCTATGCTCGTTTATAGCAGCGAGTATGAGTCACTAGTCGAAGCTTCGTTGTGCACGCTCACATAAGAATGTACGTACTAGGTTATTCTATAAGCGCTGTTGCATCACTGCTATCATGTCCGCTATCATCTATGCTCACAGCTCCGTTGTGAACGTACCCTTAGTCAGCAAGTGTAGTGCGAGCCGGGAACTTAAGTAAAGTCCAAATCTCTACACCAAACTCACCAATCTATCTCTGATAATGGATAAAAGACCGAAACTGGTTAGTGATTTAGTACACACATGCTAAGACAGATATAATCAAAGATATTTGCCAACTTAACCAAATTTTCATGTAAGTGTCCCAAGATTCTTGATAAAAACGTTTTAAAATAAATTCTTTAAGAATAATTATAAAATTACCAACTATAATTTTGTAATTTACAATGAATACAAAAATTGTAGAGAAAGAAAGAAAAAGGAACATTGAAAAACAATTGCGAAATACAGAAGTTGACTAATTTCTACTAAGTGAAGTTATACAAAGAAAACCGCGTTATAAAAAGCAAGTTGAACAAATTGCAATCAGTCAAGTTTCAGTACTTTTTAAAAGTCAACTTTTACTGTCAAAAGAGTCTCGAGTGAATTAGCATAATATTCAAACAGGGCCCCCAACTTGGTCTTTTGCTGCTGTAGATGAGCGGTAGGGAAAATGTTAGCACCCGGAGAGGAGACTAAGTAACTTTTTGCTTTATGTATTAATGCATAAATGCCTTCTTTAACGGTTAAACGGTCTGCGCTAAACTGAGGATTTAATGTTTTAAGAATTCCACTTCTTCGCCCTCTTCTCAATTATATTTTTATTTTAATTCTTTTTTTTCTTTTTTTATCTTTGTTAAAAATGTATAACATGAAAAAGAAATTTTTTATTAACAAAATATTAATTATTCACGTATAAATAACCAAAAAAAGTTTAAGATTTAATTTAAAGTTTTAAAAGTTGAAGCGTAAACTTTAGCAAATTCATTTCTACAAAAACAGATATTAGAGACTAAAAACTTTCCCAAATACCGAATAATTAAGTTTTCTCTAAATGAACCATAAGAATAAATGTGAAATTAAGTTCTTACACTTAGTTTATCAAAAATTCTTTCAATAAATAAAATTGCTAGAAAACACTAGGTATTTATTGAGAAAATACATGATCAACTTTGAATGTAAAAACATGACGTCAGGTTAGATCGTCTAGAGTCGGCTTTTCAGTCCAGTATTTCCAGACAGTTTAACTGACATATTTCTCAGCTTAATGTCAACTCGCTTAAACGGTCTACAGTTTGAATGGTTGTCTAGAGAGTGGCAGAAATATTGCATTTCTTTTTCTAACGACATTAGGTATACCAGAAGTACGAGCACTTTCTCATTGTCCTAATCCTTTCCTTCAGGCTTTCATAGCTTCTATCATTCTCGACAACTCTCCAAGCCGATAGAACGACCTGTGGTCCCGAAATCTCGTTTTCGTAATAGGTTTCACTGTTTATCTGTTTTACTTATTGCGTACTTACCTTTTCAGATTGCAGATTTTTTTAAAACAAAATAGACGGGACCTATGCCCCACGGCACCGCAGCAACAAGAGGCTTATTGTGCCTTCCCCTTTTGGATCTAGTAGACGAAACCTTCCCTACTAAAGAGGTTGAAGACTTTCCCTACTAGTTCTTAATGCGCTACTATCTCCTTTGGTCTCAAAGTTCCAAAGGTTTCATAGCGCAACCAATCGATTGCAACGCCAAAGTACGTAGTAAGTTTTCGTAATTTCTTGAGTTAGTTCTTTCCTTTAGAACAAGGATTACAGAAATTAAATCTTGTTTCTATAAGGCAAGTATATTAGTTTGAATGTATGCTACATAAAATCCAGTACAAACTTCTCTTCTATATATGATGTTTTCAATTTTGAACCCAGATTTATTATTCATTTTATTTATACAATCAAAACTGTACAAAAAAAATATTTTAAGTGAATCTGAGGTAGTTAAAAAATATTAAGGATTCAATTTAGCGAGGGATCGATCCAGTACAAAATACAACTTCATTTGCCAAAGTTTCGCCAACTACAAATACAACATCGTAGTCCCGTGTTTCAATATTCTAAATTGTTTTAATTGCAATATCCAGACCCTGAAGATGGCACTAAATATGCCGAAACGTTGGCAAAAAAAAGTTGTTTTTTTTTTTCAGGATCGATTCCTCGGTAAATTGAATCCTTAATATAAATATTTCACGGTCACTAATACAAAAGCTAATACAAATTCGTTGATAACAGTCATGAGAGTGTGAGATGGTGAAAAACACTCTAATAAAAGTTCTTATAGGTTAGAGACGTTCCTTTAAGGGAATCTCCTTGGAAGATTTTTTGGGACAAAGGAAAGACAAGTCTGTGAATGTAAACAGGTTAGGATGGTTGGATGTAGGGCCACGGATTTTTGTAATTAGTTGTTGGAAAAAAAAAAAAAAAATGAAATCATCGTGAGGAGGGTTAAGTTTGACTTGTAGAAGGTTTGAATAGTTGACTTGTAGAAGGTTTGAATAGTTGACTTGTAGAAGGTTTGAATAGTTGACTTGTAGAAGGTTTGAATAGTTGACTTGTAGAAGGTTTGAATAGTTGACTTGTAGAAGGTTTGAATAGTTGACTTGTAGAAGGTTTGAATAGTTGACTTGTAGAAGGTTTGAATAGTTGACTTGTAGAAGGTTTGAATAGTTGACTTGTAGAAGGTTTGAATAGTTGACTTGTAGAAGGTTTGAATAGTTGACTTGTAGAAGGTTTGAATAGTTGACTTGTAGAAGGTTTGAATAGAAGAAATCGTTGTCCAAGTGAGGGTCGAGATAAAATTCAGGATGCCTTGCTTGGTTAACAGCCAGCAATAAAAACCCCCCTTGAAGGTGCATCAGAGAAAGGATGGCTTGTCGGAGGCTGAAGGTGATATTATTGCCTATAGTAGGTCTGACTTTCGTTCTTCAACTGATAAGCCATTCTTGCAGAATATTAATGGGATCTTTTAAGGCACGGATCTTGAGAAGCAGAATTTAGAACAATAATACAAAGATTGGAGTAGTGCTGGATGATTAGAAAATTAGCGGAGTTATGGATCTAAAGTAGAAGAGCTATAAAACTACCCTAGGATACGCCTCTGATTATTAGAAAAATCGAAGCCACGCTATGTTAATGGAATAGCTCCCTAGAGCTTTCCTACTGCAACCAACGTCTGAGCAATAAACTAGAGTTTGGAAGCCTGATACCACTAAAACTTATTTTAGCTCTCTTTGACCACTTTTCATAATTACGTTTGGGAGTTTAGCACAAGTTTTTCTAAATACTATATTTATCAAGTGCGTCAAATTTAAGTGCGTGAACAAATTGGTTGGTTTTATATAGGTGATATTATAAGTGGAGTGAAAGGAGGTAAGCGCGGTGGTGTTTATAGAGAGTGTGATGGAATAGATTGAAGCTGAAGAGGTATGGATGCTATCAGATTAGAGTACGCAGAGAAGCGTCTCTTCTTCGTGGCTGACTAAAGTCCGGGCACGTTCCTTTTAAACCTACATTACAAATTGCAACCCTTACCACTGCCAATCCTCCACTAACCCCAGTACGGACACTGTTTCACCCCTCATCTTCCAACAACTCTCTTCTTCATTCTGTCCCTTCCAAACTTCCCTTGTCCTTAATTACTGCTTGTTTCCATAATTGAAACTCCCAGGTTCCCAATCTATTTCGCCATTCAATGCTTCTTCTTCTTCTTTTTTCATCCTGTCTTTCTTTTCCCATGCATTCACTCTGCTTCCTGCGTTGGTTCTCACTTCAATCGCTCATTGCCACGTAATGTCCTGGTGGAAGAGTTCTTGTCTCTTTAGACCGTGTTCAGTCCATCCTTCACTTTTCACTTAGTTTATTTCGTTCCCCATTTTTTACAGAGAGCCCTAAAGATCAATCACTGCTTTTTTTGTTAGTTTTTTTAAATATAAATTTAAAAATCTGTTATAAATACTCACAAGACTATCTGTTATCTCAGTAAAGTATGGTAATATCTACTTCTTCAGGCAGGCTTTAAATCCAACTACCGAATTAGGGGTCGTGGAGGCGATTAGCAAACTTATCTACTATAAATTTCTCATATAAATACATTAGTCAGAAATTTGGGGATTAATTGAAATTGAAAAAAAAAATTGGTTATTCCTATTAATTGGTTCTATCAAATTTAAACCTCAACTTTCTACCATTGATTATGATCATTTACTGCTAAACAGTAATGTATCTCATTTTTTGTATTATGTAAATGATGTATTTCAAACTTTTAATAATAATGTATTTAGCAAGGATATTGATTTCATCTAGAATTCTTCTTTTAGTCACTTTTATAGAAGTATTTGTTCTTTCAGTTCAATAGAAAATTATCTTTTATCTAACTTCTACATTAAAAAAATTAGGCTGGTAGCTCAAATGCGATTAATGGGTCGAAAATTTTGCAGAATTATTATTAAGATGAGAAACATCAATTTAACCCGGAGGATATTTGTTCATTGTGCTCTCTAAATTTAAATGTCGATTTTTTCCCTTTTTTTCCCCAATGTTTTCAAAATTTTCATTGCACAGAAAATTTAATTCAGTACATCATAGATTACAATGCCAACAGTGACTATTCAGTTAACCAGTTAAGTATTGAAACTGAATCTCATCTGAACAATATATTCTTATATTCCATCAAGTGTTTAAATAAAAGTAAATCATGTTTAAATTAATGTATCATTACTGCAAGGAAGCTCCTATATGGTTTATCTTCCGAAATGTTAGCTCAACAAGGTGAATAACTGGTATTCTTTCAGATCTTCGTATGTTTCTTCTTTTGCTTGTATTGTTTATATAATTAGAAGTTTAATATTTATTTAGTTTTTCATTTTATGAGATAATTGAAATATTGTATTTATTTTCATTTTTCTTTAAAACAAAACTCCTGGCATATAAGACATAATTTACTTCAAAGCAATAAATAAAATAAAATAAATAATAAATAAATTAGATAAAATCCAAGGCCTAGATCGGAAATCGAACTCAGTACCACAATACTTCCTAGCTTTGCGGATCTTGTCTCTAAACGAGCTTGTTTTCCGAGCTATATGTTTTTTTTTTTGGCGCATCAACATCTGAGGTTATTGGCGCCCGGAGCTTTTTTCAGTGCACTGCCGGCCTCCGGACAGTGTTCTCTCGTTACAGACAACACTGTCCATCACCGGACAGTGAGCTGTAAGAAGCTCCTAGGAAGAGAAAATCTAAGGGTCAGCTGCTGGATTCGAACCCGGGACCTCCGCGTGGGAGTCCAGTATGCTAACCTCATAGCTAATCCCTTCCCTCCGAGCTATATGTTATAATAATCTATTTAGCGATGTGACTTTAATGTGGTTAACCGGTTTCATTAAATCTGAAAAAATTCTGTCACACATTTGATTCCTAAATATTACACGAAAGATGAGCCAGTACAAAAACTATGTAATAGAGTTTGTAGAGGACAGCTTAAAACGTCGTTTAACTTGGAAATATATTTCAAGTAAAAGTTTTAGAACTACGTAAAATTGCAAATGCTAACATTTGATAAAATCGCCACTCTTCAACGTAATGCCGAAAACAAAAGTAGGACTTTGAATTAAAGAGTTTCCTAATTCGTTTTTTGAGCAACTCCTCTAATTAATACATAAATGTTGGTAACTGGAAGAACTTTAGGAACTCAAAAACTCTGAGTTACTGTGAAGCGTTCAAGTAAATGAATATTGTTGGAACATAAATTGTCACATTAATGGTATTGAAGCGTTTCCAGAACGAAGTACAAGTACAACTAATAAATGCTAATAAGTTCAACAATAATCCCTAGTTCTGTCTATTTATACCTGCCCTTCATTTTTTTTGGTTTCTATTCAGACTTTCAGCTTAATCTGACACTTTCAACTAAATTATACAATGCACAGAGTTAATATAATTTATGCTATCTACGTATGTGTCAACAAACTAGACCCAGTTTTTGAACATTTCAATTGTAATGTGACTGGACTCAGTGAAATGTGACAATATTGTCAAATTACTATCAACAATGAACTTACAATATGTCAATTACAGAGGACAAATATTCTATTTGCAGTTATATAAATACAGTTTTAATAAATTTATAGTGATTTTCTATTTTAGGAGAGCTCAGCTTCTAAATTTATAATCATAATACATTCACAAATTCAATAAAATTATCTAAAATTGATGAACACAATTTAGAAAATATTGTAGGACATTAATAATTTTTTATTTTCAATTGAAAAATGCCAGGATAGTTGGATTAATTTACTAGGACTCTGGACTTGATATAATTGTAATTAGTGCAATCCTCTTTCATCGCTATTATTTTGCTCTTGAATAGTCTCCGTCTACAATTTATACAGGAGCCAAGTTTCCTGCATTGTTACTTAGCATAGAGGAAAGACTGTGCTGACAGTTTATTGCATCTTCTGATTGGCAGCTGAAAAGGATAATATTAGGTTATTCCCAACACCAATAAACTATATGTTGCATAGAGAACTTCAAAAAATTAAATAAATAAATAAAAATGTATTTTTTGAAATATCTCTTCCTCTTCCGATATGTGTCCACGTATTTCTCTTACCATAAAATGTCACATTTTCAATTTTTACCTTTTTTTTTTATCTCTAAAGTTTAAAATACGATGAAATCGTATATTCAATTCTTTCTAATATTATCAATGTTGTAAACCAGGACATTATACTGTAACAACGCATTAGAGGAAATTTACTCCTCTTCACAAAACATCCTAAATCGAAGTTTCTTGGCAAAATTATTCGTTATTGATCAACATGAATTTAGGTGATGTGGGTACTAACAGAATTACAAATCTGGAAACAAAATATCTTATGGATTTCAAACATGATTCAAACTTTGACTATTGAATTTTACTAGTGTTTGACATTACAGCAAAAATATAAATATTTTTACGATGATTGTCAATAGATAAGAAGGTGGTAATATGGAACAGTCTTTTTTTACCTTGCATATTTTGAACATTACTGAATTTAAAATCTACTCTGAAAGTAAAATCATAGACATACATTATTTGTCTTTGTAAATTTGGCGTCCTTGGAGTGGATCACAGCAAGGAGTCTGGAGTTACACTGAAAAAGTCTGTGGTGGTGCCATATTGGGTTTTCAGAAAGTGTGGTCGTAATATGGGACACACATAATAATTATAGTTAATGTTCTCGTTTCTCCATGAATTGTAAAAATAAGCCTTAAATATGCCACAAAACTATATTTTATACAATTATCGTACATTAAGGACAAAAATTGGGGTGTAATGATCTTTTTAGGCCCTTTATAGTACGCTGTGGAAAAAAAAAAAAATTATAAGACACTAGTTTCGTCCTCAGTGCCACTTTTCACACATGTTCGGCAGACGATTAACGAGGTTGTTATATGGGACAACGCTATCCCATAATCCCACCATACACCGCGTACAATATAACCTCATTTTTTTCCAATATACATTCATATTTGAAATCCATAATACTGGCATTTAAAACTCTACTTTCTACATTTTTAATGTCTAAGGGAAATTATTCTAACTTTCCTCGGTATTAACCAAAAGCAGAGGAAAATCAACCTTAAGAAAACTTTTTAGCATTGACAAAATCAACACGGTCCTTTCTTGGACAAAGCTGCCACTCGATTGACGGCGCTGCTTTCTGCAGCAGACAAAGCCTACCCCAAAGAGTAGTAAGCCACAAAAAACTAACAGATAGCACTACTGGTTTCACAAAAAACAGGGGTGTCCCATATTACCACCTTCTCCTCTATAAGATAAAACGAACAGCAATTAATTAGGGAAAAGACCCTCCAGAATCTACAATAATTTCGAACATCATGACCTTGGACTCCCAATCTTCTTGGTAAATGATTTTTTTGGCTGAACCATAATAATCAATAGATCTGCCCAGTATTTTTCTGTTTGAAGTTGTTTCAATTTTACAACTGTTTTTAGGCGATAATCTTTGTTATTTATAGATTGGCTTAAAATAATTTTTTGGTAGAATTGTAATTTATTTGTGGCTTTTTACCACTAACTGTAAATTTTACTTTAACTAAGCAATTTTTATTTCTCTTATATGTCATTTATTTAATCTTTCTCTTTTTTGCAGAGCCTCCCATTTTTGGGGCTATTGAAAAGTATGAGAAGCTGCTAAAGTAAATATTTCCTAAATTTTAGTTTCAATCGAAGAGAAACAGTGTTTTGGGCTTAATGCAAATCAAATTGTTAACGATAGTCCCAAAACTCTCAGCACTTTTGTTATTTTTAATTGCAATTTCGTGAAAATTAGTTTTAAAATTCTATCTTGCAAAAAGCTGATTTAACTATAAAATTAATTCAGAAAAACGACATCTCCTTTCAACAAAAACACTTATATATTGAATTCTTAATCTCTAAGGAGGTTTGAGCCAAGCAATAACCTTTGGTTTGGTAATCCCGCGGGTACCAGCATAGATGCAAAGTCTAGAGAGAACATTTACAATCCATGACCCACTAGATTCTTTGGGAACAGAACGAGGATTTAACGATCTCATCCTGGGAAATTTTACTATTACGAATCACTAAGAAGAAGAAGAAAAGTGACGCAGGTTTCGCTTAAGGAAAGCTTAAATTTGTTCGGGATTTGGGAAAGAAAAGTTATAGTAAAGATATTTGTCCCAAGATCGATGAATGGAAATTTGACGATAAAGAAAATAATGAAGAGTTGTAACAAGGAGCAAAACATCGTCATTATTTCAAGGAAAAATCGTCTCCGGATGGACATGTGAAAGAATGGACGAAATGAGATTGTCCACGAAACTCTTTAGGTGGCTCTTAACAAAGAAAAAGACCGCGATTTCTGTTGGCAGTTAAAGTCCAGGATGAACTATCGTTTCTGGGAATTCGACGATTGAGAGTAAAAGGTCAAAATAGGGACAACGCAGAAAAACGTATGGATGAAACCTGGGTCTTTCAGGGCAATTTATAATTATAATACAATTATTAGTAAAGATGGTGAGATTGTACTTTATACATTGATGATACTTTAGAGGGAATCTAATTCTATCTTTCCCCAGAACTGGGAAAAAGTTTAATACAAAGTTATTGATTTATAAATGAGCAAAAGCAAACGAATTGAAGAAAAGCATTAGAGCCGTTTCTGATAATTCCACAAAAACTCGATGTTGGAAGGGTGTTTTGGGGTAAGAATACAGCTTATAGCGAGCCCCCTAGTGGCATCAACTCAAAATATCAAATTTTGACTTACTGCGTCAAATGTGTTTGATCACTCAAACACAGACCAACTTGAAAAAAAAACAAAAAACGAAATCAATCTTTTGTTTTGTTTTTTGAAAAAACGAAAAATACAATAAAATGCTGCACGTTCGTAAGTAATAATGAAAAGTAAAAATTTCAGCAATTAAATTATATGTTTTATCTTGTTTGTTCAAGAAATCTTGACCAGAAATAACTTGCGTTTAATGTCTAGATGCAGTTTACAATGGTAGAAATGGTTAAACTACTCATTACAAGGTTGGTTAGTCAGTGATAGTATTGTCTAAGAGTCTAACCACAATTGAATTCTAGATAACCGCACAGCCACTGTACACCTTGTCTTAAATGACCTTGCAAAGTGCAGGATGCAAATCCGTTGGGCCACAAAGGAAATTAATTTACATTCGTTAAAGGTAAGTTAGCAAATTGCTTATTTAGGGAGTGATAGTATCTAAATTTTAATGATTTCCTGTTACACTTATTGGAGACTAACGAATTTTTAACAAAGTTATGGTTTTTTAAAAGGTTTACAAGTATTTAGTAAGTTGGTGGGCACCAAGATTGTAACAGTGGAGGAAAGTCTGTGGCAAGCACCAAGCCCGCTTCAGCTTCTTGGTGAAATATTTCTGTTCTTTAGGGAAATGCTTCATAAAGAACAGAAAATATTAGAAAACGAATCTGGTAAATAGTTGGTCTTTCCAATCTTGATGACCAACTCTTAATTAATATTGGACTTTTAACCTGAACCGTCTAATTTCCAGTAAAGATAAGTCATTCAGGACGTTATCTGCCCACCGTAATCGTGGTCTTTCACTACGTGGTTTCACGGACAATCATCATTTCCATTCGCTCTACATTAACAATGCATTCGGGAATGACCTTTCTTGCTACAGTGACGGATGTCTTACTTCTTGCTGAGCTTGTAGGTATAGTTTCTCATTTTTTCTTAATCATCACTGTCAATTCTCTGATCTTAAGCCAAATATCTGGACTTAGGAAAATTTACTATAATAGTTTATGTTTATATTTTACGAATTCTTACCATTCTATTAATGATATTTATTACTCTAACAAATACACGTACATTGGCTTTTATCGTACAATAAATACGAAATGAGGTTATTAAATAATGAGACTGATGCTGCTAGAGAAGAACTATGCATGCGCCAAATCCTAACGACCGACGACAGCTGTGCAGCGTAAAGCCTTCTCTTTCGATTGAAGCATCTCACGTGTTTGTAGAGAAATCAGTCTGACTGGAACCGTCGTTTGTGTAAGAGGTGTTAGTTTCGTTTTGCCGAAAACATGATGCTACACATGTAGTAGAGCAACGAATTGTCGTGAAATTTCACATCTAACTTGGTAAAACCGCTACTGAAACTTATCTTTTATTAAAAGAAGTTTATGGCGATGAATATTAATCATGAGTTTTTGAGTGATTCAAGCGTTTCCAAGATGGCCGAGAAGGAGTCGGAGATGATGACCGCCTGGGTCACCCTTCCACGTCCAAAACGGATGAAAATATCGATTATAATTAATCAAAATTACTACCGTAAGGTGCTCGCTCAACTCCGTGAAAGAGTAAGGAAAAAACGAACCCGATTTGTGGTAGAACAAGTCATGGGTTCTCCATCAAGACAACGCGCCGGCTCACACTGCATTGTCTGTTAAGTCGTTTCTAGCCAAGTACAACATCCCAGTTTTAGGCCATCCGCCTTATTCGCCTGACCTGGCCCCATGTAGTTACAAGTGTTCCAGTATAGTTAAGTTAAAATAAAGTAAAATAACTGTAAATTCTAAAACTAAATGAAATAAAATTAAAAAACCTACAGTACGCTAAGGACAGTGAAATTACAAATTAATAAGTACATTAATGTAATTAGATTCAGACGTTAAAATTCAAAATTTAATGGGGGTCCTAAATTAGGAAACAGGAAAAATAAACTTCCGATCTAGATGGCTTTTACAAAAAAACAAAATGAATATCAACCTTCTCATTGGTTAGTAAACTTTCATAATTAATGAAGACTGCTTTTAGTATCTTTCAAGATTCAATTAAATTAATTATGTTTGTATATACTTTTTCAAAATTACTAACAGTGTACGGGAAATGGGTATGGTTTTTTAATTCATTTGAAGGCCTCAAAAATATGAATCAATACAACGTTACAGTATTTAAAAATAGTACGATTTTGTGAATTATTAGTGATTCTTTATGCAAAAGTGACAACGCCCTATATAATAGATATATTTTTCTTTGAAAACGCTAAGAAATTTTTATCAATCTTTAAAATTATAAGAAAGAAGATGAGAATATAACAACATTGTAGAAGAGAGGATTTAGGGTTAGACTTTAATGCAATTAGCTTATAATGGTCTGGTACTAGAAAGGGTAACAGCAAGACTTTGAAAAGAGTTAGGCCCTTCTTGTTGTTGGCACAGGGTTTAGAAGAGAATTTGTTGAGAGCAAAGTTGTAACAGTGTTGTTCGTCGTTCAGTGGAAGAGTGCGGTAAACTCTAAGATAACCAACCGCTCCCAAGAAGTGGGCGAGTACGTGGGCGAGAGAGATGGAGTATTGTGTGGGAACGGGGGTGGAAAATAGCCGCCTCCGCCCTCGGGCACTCTTAATAAAAAAGATGGATGTGTTTAGGTGAGTTGGCAGCTCTGAAATGGTTGGGAGAAATGATTCAAGGGGAATGAAGAGGGTTTAAAGAAGGAAGAAAAGTTCCTTTGGGTAATCCGATTCTGATTTAAACGGTTAAAAGAATTCACTAGGAAGAATTGGAGGTCGGGTTGCACTAGCAAGTAAGCATGACTAGGGCGCCAATAGAGGGGTGTACTGGAGTAAAGTGGCTCGGCCTTGGGGAAATCACTGTTTGAATCCTGAGGGAGTGCGCCCTAGCAGCATACCAAGCGTTCCAACCTGTGCTAATTAGTATCTCCACCAGATATCCTATTAAGAGCAAAAATTAAAAAAGTCTCATTTAAGTTTACCTTCGCAGTTCATTTTAAAAGGACAACATAAATCCTCTAGCTAAACTTTGTTTTCTAATTATAAAATATTAAACTTGACTAGCAATCAATAAATTCATACTGTAGGGCTTAAATTTACAAACGCGACTATTTCAAAAAAATTATTATTTTTTTTTAAATTTATTTTGTAATTTACAATCTGTATAAATATAGACTATATTCACTCCTACACAATAAGTAAATAGGAGGTGAATGAGATGAACTGGAGCGGGAATAGCAGGAGGAGAGAAGCTACCCAGCGATAGCACTCTCTAGATGAGATAGGGGAATGTGAAGAGGAGAATATGAGTGGGAGAGTGGAGAGATTTAGTTCTTCAGACCTCAAGGAAGTCGCGGGTCCACTGGCGATTCAGTCGTCGAGGAGTATTAGGGATGTCAGAGGAAGCGAGAGACAGTACAAGAGGATTTGAGCAAGTAAAGAGAGCAGTATGGAATTTTTGATATTTAGCCTTGGCGAGTTGGACTATAAAGGGAATGTTGAGGTCGTTGTGAAGAGTGAGGTTAGTCACCGTAGATAGAAGCGTCAGCTATCTGTCGGAGGAGTTTTGACTGAAATGTTTGTAGGTTTGGCTGAACCTCACAGCTCTAGTTCCGTAAGTCCACATAGGTTTGAGGATAGTACTGTATATTAAGCGTTTGAGTTCAATGGGTAATTTGGAGCGCCCTCCCAGAAGTCTGTAAAACAGTTTCGCACGTTTCGTCATTGCTTGTCTTTTTAAGTCTAGTGTGTGGGTTCCGCGTGAATATTAATTTATGTACGCACTTTCAAAATTTGTTTTACTTCCAATGTACCAACATTGAAACAGGATTTACTCAGTACGATAATAAATAATTTGCAAAGTTATTTTGGTCAAACTGCATCTCTGACTCAGGATGAATCTATGCCTCAAAGCTGAACTTTAACTCCGCTTTGTGGAGATACTAGTGTTGGCATCTAAGAGTTAGCAGCAGACACTCCAATTGTCCAATAACTTGCACCCGTCATTCGGCACGGGCAGTTAGGCATTCTCTATTGTCCTTATGGAGGTACAGATATTGCGACTATTCGGTACTGAGATGATAACAAGGTCTGCTGATTTTTCATAACACTTCATTAAAATTCAGTTTTATCTAGGGATACTGGAACAAATCTATCCCCTTTAATTCTCTTTTTTAAGCATCAAATCCAGTCGACGAAGGGATAAAAGCTGACAAAAACTGCTGCCACTTTCCAAGCGAGCACTGACGATCGTCCCTATGAATACAACGATGGACATCGAGACTCGAACTTTTATCTGGAGAAGCCTCAACTCCATATCCACGGTAGGGTTTATAAATTTAATACTGATTCCCCCTGCCCGTTATGTGGAAACGATAAAGATGATCTAATTCATTTCCGAATTATCTACCCGATGTTAGATCCAAGTATTTACATATGTACAATATAAACTTTTCTTCCTGTATACTTTTTTTTAAAATTTATTTGCTATTCACAATCTACAAAAAGAATAAAATGTAATAAGTGAATACGATAAAAGAACACTTCATGACTGGATTAGCTTGAGGAGAGGAGCTGCCCACCAGCAACACTCTCGCTGGAGTTTCTTACACTACTGAAGCTCGTCACGAGGCCAACAGCGTTTCAATCATCGTGGAGGACGATCTGGAATCGTTCTAGAGGCGAGATTTTGAACAAGAGGATTTGTACAGAATGGAAGAGAGTCAAAGAACTTTCTATATTTAGATTTAGATTCGTCAGTTACGTATGAGATTTTGAGATCGTTATGGAGGGTGGAATTAGAGACATAAAATGGAGAATTCGTAATCTGACGGAGAATTTTTGATTGAAAGGACTGTATCTTTTGTGAATTGGAAAGTTTGGCTGAACCCCACAGTTCAAGTCCGTAAGTCCAGATCGGTTTGAGTACGCTGTTGTATATTAGTCTTTTTGTTCCAGTGGTAGCTCTGATTGTCTGCCAATTAGTCGTAACAGTAATTTGTTTCGTCGGTTGAGTTCAAGTCTTTTCAATTTAGTGTGCGGATTCCACGTTAGTCTTTTGTCGATGTACATCCCAAGGTAGCGAACAAAGTTAGCAGAAGGAAGAGGAATTGAGTTGAAACTTTCAGAGGGACAAGAATTACGACGCAGAGTAAAAGTTATCTGTTCGCACTTTTGAGTATTGAATTTGACTCTCCACTTCTTGGCCCATGGTTCTTTTCCTGTATGCAACCTGAAAATTTGTTGGAGAATCTGAAATGTTTCGACTCGGTATATAAAGTAAAAAATATGATTTTTTTTTTTAATTAATTCCATAAAATCACCCTAATCCTTTAATTGAACACCTATCCTCTTCCACACTACCAGGAGATTGAAGAGAAGATGGCCCCGCGATCTATTCTCCTCATAAAAGCAGTATAGTGCATTTATTCACTTTAATGGAGTGTCTATCCTATCCTTAGACTGGGTGCCTTATCCTATCTTCATTCTAACGACATTGTTACATTATATCATACTTGCTTGTTGCAACAATCGTTGCAGTGGCAAATTTCAATAAAAAAAATCTATAAAAATTAGAAACTTGTTTTCATTAATTCAATAGCTCTTGTTTTATTTGTAAAAATGAATTTATTTGAGTTGGCTTTGTTCTCTTTTTTGTATTTATATCTGTAATTGCTCGGGTCAACCCCTTGCTACAATTGTACATTATAAACAAGTAACAATAAATAAATAATGAAATAAATATCTGGAGAAGAAAAACCATCTTCGACCATGAGAAATTCTGCCGGTTGTTTGAGGAGAAAGATTTCCTCGCGTTTCCGATTTAGATCTAGAAGTACCATTCCAAGGATGTTTTCGAATTACTTCTGTTAGAAATGTGTATTGGATCAGTAAAACTTGATCAATATTAACGCCACAATTACGGGCTGATCGAGGATAATTAGCCAACTATTTATTCTACTAATTAATTAATCACCTCTAGTTGAATCTACTTTAGCAGCAGTACAAACAAGTTGATGTTTTCACACTATTTATACTAAAGCAGATTATTAACTTTATATAAATTTACGAGGGTCGTTTGAAAAGTCCGTGCAAAGTCAGAGAGATAGCACTACTGGCGCGTATCGAGGTTAAGTTTAGTTAGTAGCATCTCTTGGAAGAACATACACCAAGTTTCAGCCAGATCGGTCTATTTCTTTGTGTTTGGCATTCGTTTGAATCGAGGAAGTCGAGTGATTTTCTCACGCTTGACCAAAAACGAAATCGTGTGAAGTGTTGCAAGGACGGTTTGCAGCTGTTCCAGAAGAATCCGCATGACTTTAAGCGTCGTTTCGTCACTGTGGATGAAACGTGGATACATCATTACACTCCTGAGACCAAAGAACAATCTAAACAATGGGTTACTAAGGGGGAATCTGCGCCAAAAAAGGCGAAGACCGTTCCTTCGGCCGGAAAGATTATGGCGACTGTCTTTTGGGATTCGCAAGGAATAATCCTCATCGACTATCTGGAAAAGGGTAAAACTATTACAGGTGCATATTATTCATCGTTATTGGACCGTTTGAAAACCGAGCTGCAAGAAAAACGCCCACGATTGGCCCACAAAAAAGTCCTTTTCCATCACGACAACGCACCAGCTCACACCTCAGCAGTTGCGGTCGCAAAATTAATGGAAATAGGGTTCCAACTCGTTTCACATCCCCCCTATTCTCCAAACTTGGCTCCCTCGGTCTACTATTTGTTCCCCAATATGAAGAAATGGCTGGCGGGAAAAAGATTTTATTCAAACGAGGAGGTGATTGCAGAAAAGAATGGCTATTTTTCAGACTTGGACAAATCCTATTATTCGGAAGGGATCAACAAACTAGAGCAGCGTTGGACGAAGTGTATAAGCCTAAAAGGAGACTATGTTGAAAAATAAAAAAGGTTTACCCCAAAAAATTAAGTAGTTTTTATTTTTGCACGGACTTTTTAAAAGACCCTCGTATTGTTACACTTATTTTTTAAGGATCGACGTTAACTATATGGACGATTATTGTTCTGTGCCTTTGTATCTTTAGCAACACAAATTTAGAAGCATCGCCGACAATGAAAGTTACTCACTAAGCTGTTGTTCTCTAGAAGTATAATATAAATTGGTGCAGTTAAATACTTTATTGGCTATAAAACAAATTTAAGTGCTCTGACGCTTTTATCACGCCCAATTTACTAAATAAACTTTCTTGAAGCTTAAAGATTATGCTAAAATTGTGGTTGAACTCAATATTTTTTTTTTTTAATAAACTCGTTTCACATCCCCCCTATTCTCCAGACTTGGCTACCTCGGACTACTATTTGTTCCCCAATATGAAGAAATGGCTGGCGGGAAAAAGATTTTATTCAAACGAGGAGGTGATTGTAGAAACGATAGGCTATTTTTCAGACTTGGATAAATCTTATTATTCGGAAGGGATGAACAAACTAGAGCAGCGTTGGAGGAAGTGTATAAGCCTAAAAGGAGACTATGTTGAAAAATAAAAAAGGTTTACCCCAAAAAATTAAGTAGTTTTTATTTTTGCACGGACTTTTCAAACGACCCTCGTAAGATCAATATACAGAAACCGCATTAATCAAGGTTTTTTTTTAGGGAAGGGGTTAGCTATGCGCTTAGCGTACTGGTCTCCCACGGAGGTCCCGAATTCGAATCCAGTTGCTGACCCTTAGATTTTCTCTTCCTAGGAGCTTCTTACAGCTCACTGTCTGGTGATGGACGAGAGAACACTGTTCGGAGACCGGCAGTGCACTGAAAAAAACTCCGGGCGTCAATAACCTTAAATGTTGACGCGCCTTAAATCATAAAAAAAAGAAAAAAAAAAGGATTTTTTTACAATTTATTTACGCGATTATTGAAACCGCATAATTAATGTAACACGTTTATGAATATTAAAAATGAAGTTAACCAGTTAGCCGATATTACAATAGTTAAAAGCTTATTGTAACTGAATTTTAAAACTCTGTACCGGAGGAGATCACAGAATCTTTATATGTACTAGTATCAGTGCTAAAAATGTAGACAAAAAAAAATTCAGTATGTGTATTACACTGTAAATATTTAGGTAATCTTTGGAGAGATTTTTATCAGTAGTTTAAAACAAAAAAATATCTGAAAATATTCTCACATTAATTTATGAAAAATACAGAAGTAAATTTCTAGTACCCATTCATGATTTATGAAAAATGCTATTCTAAGCAAGAATAATATAACATGTTTTGGTAATATTGCGCGGAATTTTGTTTTTCAACAAAGAAAATTGCGCGCGGAAGATGAAGATAGTATTCAATTCTAACCGCTCTCATCTAAATGATCCCTCATCTTTTATTTGTTTCGGTATATTGATTCTTCAAATAGAAGAAAAAGACCCTTTATTTGTCCGCCATCATATTTCTGCCTTTCAATAAAAGTAAGTCTAACAATAGATGATATATATTCAAGTTCTTTTATTGTATCTTTTATTTTGTAAATAAAAATATGAGATGACAATATAATTTTGCTCATGGAATTTGTATCGTAAATTATTCAATAATTGAATCGTACAAAATAGTTTTGTCATAAAAGTTTGTTGTAAATTAATATATGCTCCTTAATGTACTTGGCAATTTCAAGAAAATAATTGAACACCTTATTTTTACTGACTAAATACAACAAATACTGAATACGAATTCCGAAGCGTCAGCAAATGTTTCTTGTCGCATTTTATTTGATTACTATTCAGACTTTTATGTACAACTAACGATAAATTTTCGCGGATGGACTTGTAGATTGTATTAGAAGGGCGGTTACACCAAAAAGGGGAAGGAACGCAGGCAATCCAAAATGCCCATTGTTCCCCGCGAAAGAGAAGGCTTTACACTGCACAGCTGTCGGTCGTTAAGATTTGGCGCATGCATAGTTCTTCTGTAGCAGCATCAGTTTCGTTATTCCACAGTCAAAAATCTCGAGTTTCAGTACAGGCAGAGCTATCCTCAGATTTCCATTTTGGATAGCTTTACGCCCTTCGTCAGTACTTATTTATTATTTTACGAGAAAATACTAGAAAACCTGATAAATCGCTTCTGTTAGACAATTTTATCAAAACAGATTTCCAAATTTGAATTGTTGGCTTCTTTCCGTTTTCAAGATATTCTGTTAAAACCGAACTGTACGTGTTCTATTGTACAAACATTTATCTTAATTTCTTTATCATTTTATGTGTTCGGAGGGCCTCAAAATTCTGAAAATTTTACACGTTTGCAATATTTCGTTATCTCTGATGAGAAAATACAAATAGTTAGATTTTATCATTTTAGGTTTTATCTAAATCTAGGTTTTATCATTAATCAAAATCAAATTAGAACTTTTAACAGCGATGGAGAATTATATATATATAAAACATACACCTTAAAGAGCATCTGCAACATGAAGATTAAAGGAGAACTAAGAATTACAGCTAAGTGGAGATTTATCAGTAACTTGTGATTAATAAAGTTTTAGTGGGTAATGCGAGGGGTTTTAGTAAATGCGCCAGAGAGTGGGATTCAGCACTAGTAAAAGAAGGATTCTGCGGGTTTGATAGCAAAGGGGGGGTAAGCATTCCTTTTTCCATGGTATATCTTGGCTAATGGGTTACCCCAAAAAGACAATAGTTTAGTAAGAAGACGAAGGCTTCAGAGAAGGAACGCTGTCGGGTCTTTGGAGAAGGAAGGAACCGTGCGGGATAATTACTAAGGAGTAATGTGATTCTAATGATAAAGGTTTTGATGGCGTACAATCCAGCCTTGTTTTAAGCAGACTAGGGTTTGGTTTGGTGAGAGTGTATATTGTACAAAAGGGTTTTGCCGTGGTGCCTTTATAGTAAAGAGTAACGGGCTCTCTGCCAGTTTGCTCACAAAAGGAAACTGCTGGCGTTTCTTTTGAAGCCAATCTAGTGGCTCTATCTTCCTTTTTATGCTGGAAATTTCTATCCATTTAATCACTGGTTTCTATGGAGAAGAGGTATTTTTGCGCTTAATTAAAAGAATCGGCGACTTTAGATCATTTAAATTCTACTTAAAATAACAGAATAGTTATTTTTCTTTATTAATTTTGACTTCATTCCTTTCTTAGCGAACTCTACTTTATGAGAAAGTTTAAAACAATAAAAGAAAATCATGCGAACAAAAAGTTACTCCTTACAACTGAGTTCCATAACGTTTTTTTTAAAAAAAAAATCTGTAACTTATGGTTAAGACGCTATTACTGGGTACTATCGCCTATCATGGATTTTGGTTATATTTAATGGTATAAAAAAACAAAATTATAATAAGTCCATCCGCGAAAACGGCTATAGTTGGTTTTAGCAGGTCTTGGATCCACCAGTTGGTTCAGGTGTTGTGAGTGGACATGCAAATTTAGCGGACCATCTTTTCAAATGCGGCCTTACCCAGTCGCCAATTTGCGCTGGCTGTGGTGAGTCCAATGAGACTGTGCGGCACTTTGTAGAGGTGAGTCCCATTTATTCTAAAACTATGTTTCTCGTCTTCGGAAGGTCAAATGTCTCCCTACCGGAGATTGTAGCATCTGGTAATCTTAACGAACTTTCTAGGTTTATTCAGTGCACTGGACGATTGAGTCGCCATGCTCCTTAGTGTCCTGTTGCTACTTTATTAGTTTATTGTTTCGGATTTGTTGGTCTGAAGAACTATGCATGCGCCAAATCTTAACGACCGACAGCTGTGCAGCGTAAAGCCTTCTCTTTCTCGATTGCAGCGTCTCACGTGTTTGTAGAGAAATCTGTCTGACCGGAATCGTCGTTTGTGTAAGAGGTGTTAGTTTCGTTTTGCCGAAAACATGATACTACACATGTAGTAGAGCAACGAATTGTCGTAAAATTTCACATGAAACTGGGTAAAAACCGCTACTGAAACTTATCTTTTATTAAAAGATGTTTATGGCGATGTATGTTATGACTTGCGCGAGTTTTTGAGTGGTTCAAGCGTTTCGAAGATGGCCGAGAAGACGTTGGAGATGACGACCTGGGTCGCCCTTCCACGTCCAAAACAGATGAAAATATCGATTATAATGAATCAACATTACTAGTGAGGTGCTTGCTCAACTCCGTGAAAGAGCAAGGAAAAAACGACCCGATTTGTGGAAGAACAAGTCATGGGTTCTCCATCAAGACAACGCGCCAGATCACACTGCATTGTCTGTCAAGACGTTTTTAAGCCAAGAACAACATCCCAGGATTTAGGCCAACCGCCCCATGGCCCCATGGGACTTTTATCTGTTCCCTAAAGTCAAATCTGCATTAAAAGGAAACACGATTTCAGTCCTTTGAAGCTGTAAAAGGAAAAGCGGCACTCGTCATGTAGGAGCTCACAGAAAAAGACTGCCAGCACGGTTTCGAACAATGGTAAATTCGCATGGAGCGTTGTAGGGATAGGGGAGGGGTATATATTGAAGGTGATAATAACTAAATATGTATAAATTTAAAATAAAATGTTTTACAACAATAGTCTCGTTATTTAATAGCCACATCTTGTATTCTATTCATTGAACTAATCTTTTGCTCTCTGGTGAACTTTATTCAACGTATTCTGTGAGCAATTCAAACTTATAGCTCATACTCTTTAAGTTAGTTGTTTTCTTATAATACTTTTGAACTCATTTGCTTTCGACTTTCCTCAAATATTACATGCTTCGTTCAGATTAGAGAACGTAACATAACTCTCTAGAACGTTCGTGCATTTTGATTTTATTCGCTGGAGATTAGAATGTTCCGCTAATCAAAACGTTCGTGAATTAATTCTATAAACAACATATTAGGGTAATGAACAATGTCACTTACATCCCCGATACAAGTTGAAAGATTTATCAGGAATTTACATCAACGTGCTCATTTACAGTAAGTCAAATTTTAATATATGCTTAGAACATATTTAAAAGGTTAGTATGATTTAAGAAAGTCTGCTCTTTGTGAGTTGAGGATCATGTAAAAGAAAGTTGTGTGTGTGTGTGTGTGTGTGTGTGTGTGTGTGTATGTGGGTGGAGTCAGTGTAAACAGGAAACTACCCTCTGCAAATAGTGTCTCGAATCCTGGCTGGGCATTGTCCACGGTGACAATATATTGGCAATCTGTGTGCCGCTAGTTGGCCAAAATGGAAATATCTACTTATTTATTGGCTAACATTTTTATGTGGCCAAAGCCAGTAAAGGGTTCGGCCTGGTTGGGATAGGGTTGAGATGTGACCATATAGCTCCATGGGCCTTTAACCCGGTTGACCCTCGTAGTTTACCAGTGCTCGTCCCGTCCAATAACTTTCCTAACTGACCAGCTAAGCAAATTGCACATGTGTTGCTTGTATTTTTTTAAAAAAGTAAATGATTTTTTGCTTTTTTACTTACCCTAACCCTAATCAATAATTATTAAATTTTTAATTCTGTAATTTGTAACGAAATTAGTCGTTTACTTCATCCTGCCCGTACTAATAGATCTCGTAATTTTTCAAATTTTAATTGAAATTCACATTTTGGGGTATTCTGAATATAAAACACCATTCTCTATGTGTGAAAATAGACTTCTAGGACTAAAAAATTCAGGTTGTTCAAAGTTGGGATTCCGTTTCGATACCATGAAAATGTTACTTCACTGGAACAGTTCTTTTGTCCCGGAAATAGCTCCAATTTTGAATATTGGTCATCAGCTTGAGATAAAAAAAAATCTGCAATCCTCTTCCGAGCGTTTAAAAACGCTCACAAAGGCGATCTATTTCTATCTGCTTTCAAAAAATCGTAAATGTGCGATCGTAAGTGCTTGTGAAGAATTACCTGAGCCGTTTAGACAGAGTAAGAATTGTCTGGCTGAAGCATAAGTTGGGCTGAGAAGAAATATGTTAGACTCTTCAGCTGACGGATTTCCACATGGGTTACTGATTGGTTAGAGGTCACCTAAAAGAAGATGGGCCTAGAACTGGGTTTGCTACTAATTGGATGCGGATATGAGGAGATGTACTTCGTAACAGAGGCGCCACGGTTGCCGAGCGGTTAGAGGCGAGAACTATAAAGCTAATATGTATTGTAATACTTGTTTCGATTCCCGATCTTAGGCCTTGGATTTTATTTAATGGTTAAACAAAGAAATTTACAGTAAAGTATGCTTGCTAGTCGCCTCCGTCCACCACACTTAATTGGTAGTTGGACGTAAAGCCCGCCTGAAAAAATTGGCAATTACTTTACTTTACATCTTAACAGATTGCAATGCCATCATCTAAATAAGTTTTGGTGGTTAGAAAGTAGATATATCTCGTTCAGGTTCTAAGATTTCAGAGGGTGCTTCAGAGTGAGGAGTTTTCGCCAATGCATGGAGGCTATTTTATATCTAGATTGGTTCAAATGAGCTCAAAAAGTCAATGTGGTATGTTATAATTGACCCGCACAATTGAAATTTACTTAAATTGTATACCAAACTTAACAATTTATTATTGCTTTCTTCTAGTCTCCAAAGACGTAATTCATTGAAACTAGTACATGAATATTTCTGACAGCAATCGAACTTTATCACATTTCAATCTTGCTGATTTATTGAACAATTTAGAAGTAGAATTTTGATCTATACGAGGGTCGTTTGAAAAGTCCGTGCAAAGTCAGAGAGATAACACTACTGGCGCGTATCGAGGTTATGTTTAGTTAGTAGCATCTCTTGGAAGAACACACACCAAGTTTCAGCCAGATCGGTCTATTTCTTTGTGTTTGGCATTCCTTTGAATCGAGGAAATCGAGTGATTTTCAAAAAATGGACGAAAAAGAATTTCGTGTGTTGATTAAACACTACTTTATGAAAGGCAAAACGCCTCAGGAGACTAAAGAGAAGCTTGATAAACATTATGGTGACTCTGCACCTTCGATTAGAACAGTTTATAAGTGGTTTCAAAATTTTCGGAGTGGCCATATGGGCACAAGTGACGCTGAACGTTCTGGACGCCCTGTTGAGGTTACTACTCCAGAAATCATTGATAAAATCCATGATATGGTGATGGATGTCAGAAGAGTGAAGGTGCGTGAGATTGCTAGTGCTGTGGGCATCTCGAATGAACGGGTACATAATATTTTGCATCAACATTTGGACATGACAAAGCTATCCGCAAGATGGGTGCCGCGATTGCTCACGCTTGACCCAAAACGAAATCGTGTGAAGTGTTGCAAGGACGGTTTGCAGCTGTTCCAGAAGAATCCGCAGGACTTTAAGCGTCGGTTCGTCACTGTGGATGAAACATGGATACATCACTACACTCCTGAGACCAAAGAACAATCTAAACAATGGGTTACCAAGGGGGAATCTGCACCAAAAAAGGCGAAGACCGTTCCTTCGGCCGGAAAGATTATGGCGACTGTCTTTTGGGATTCGCAAGGAATAATCCTCATCGATTATCTGGAAAAGGGTAAAACTATTACAGGTGCATATTATTCATCGTTATTGGACCGTTTGAAAACCGAGCTGCAAGAAAAACGCCCACGGTTGGCCCACAAAAAAGTCCTTTTCCATCACGACAACGCACCAGCTCACACCTCAGCAGTTGTGGTCGCAAAATTAATGGAAATAGGGTTCCAACTCGTTTCACATCCCCCCTATTCTCCAGACTTGGCTCCCTCGGACTACTATTTGTTCCCCAATATGAAGAAATGGCTGGCGGGAAAAAGATTTTATTCAAACGAGGAGGTGATTGCAGAAACGAATGGCTATTTTTCAGACTTGGACAAATCCTATTATTCGGAAGGGATCAACAAACTAGAGCAGCGTTGGACGAAGTGTATAAGCCTAAAAGGAGACTATGTTGAAAAATAAAAAAGGTTTACCCCAAAAAATTAAGTAGTTTTTATTTTTGCACGGACTTTTCAAACGACCCTCGTATGTCTAAAATAATTCTATCTCTTGTAAAGTAATCGCCTAATTTTTCATACTGGGTCTAACGTCCAATAACCGAGGACGACGGCTGAAGCGTATATTTTTTTATTTTTTAAACTCTATTTAATTTATAACTGCCTATTGGCAACAAGTAAATATGATTGCATATAATATACAAAATAAAAATGGCTTGAAAGCCGTCATAAGTCGGCTTAAACAGGATGCCGTTGAAGTGAATTCCAAGGATGCCCTTTTCTATCATACGATCAGGCGATCGCGAGGCCATCAACACTTCAGTCTTCGGCGAGGAGTTGTGGGAAGAGTAGTTTGGGATAGATTGTTTTTATGAGCGGGTTGAAGTATTAGGAAAGTTTGGAATGAAGTGTTTGTCAAGCTAAAGTCCAAGATATCGAACTTTAACTGCCGAAGGAATAGGAATCTGGTTCAGATAGATTTACGGGCTTACCTTGTGATTGAGGGCAAAGGTTATGTAGTGAGATTTAGCCTTGTTGACCTCTGTTCTCCATTTGCGAAAGCAGGGTTCGAGGATATGAAGATAAGACTAGCTGGAAGCACATATACTTGACTATTAACATTTTTTCAAGCAAATAAAATGTAGCTGCAAGCGAGATTCCAACTGGTGATCTTCCACTTACAAATCCACGTTTGTAACCACTACACCAACAGCCGTACCTTCTCTCTTATGAAATAAATCTATACAAAATACGATATTGCGTTCAGAGTGACATTATACTAAAATATGTTCATCAGATTAAATACGAATGCTATAAGAACTACTCATACACCTTAAAATTATATCATCTATTATATTACCTTTATCCAACTACATTCTTACCACTCTCTTTGTTATATCTATCTCTCTCGCTCAGCCAGCTTTCTTATGAAATCTCATAATAAATTTACCCTTTGCCAAACATTTACCTTCTTTTTAAAGAGTTTGTCTCTTGCTACTCGATCAACTTTTTTTAATATACCCGTTCGTTTTAGAGAGATCTTTCCTTTTTCTTTCTTTTTATCAAGAGCAGAACGGTTAGGTTTTTTTATTAAATTGGCGAAATATTTTCATAAATCTCGGAAACTTATTAATAATACAGAAATTATTAAATTATAATAATTCTTGTCTTTAATTTGAGAAGAAGATAAAGTTATGAGAAAGGGAAAACTTATTATTTTTTTAATTCAAGAAAATAATTAAATGATGACTACGCAATAATGTTTTCTCTCACTTCGCTCGCAAATGGACGCTCCCAATGTTAATGGAAATTAAATCATACCATTGAAGGAAAGCGAAGGAGGCCAGAGCTGTGAATGACGCCAAACCAGGCGCAACATGTTATAGCATTACTAGTACAGGTATACTTGTTTGACAATTATTCATGTCAATATTATTATTATGCATAGTCAATGAATACAAGGGACCATGTATTAACTTATACTTTAATAATTTAAAGGAAAAGTAGTTAGTGATCATTTTCCGGACAAGATTTCCTTTCGATTATATTAATTATTAATTTAACAAGACGTTCATGAAAAAACTGACATTCAGTTCCATTTTTGGTGACGTCTATTGAATAAAAGCTAAAGCGCGTGACAACTTCAAAATTATATGCAGGAGAATTACTATTCTTAAGATGACAGCATATGCTACAAACAAATCCAATTGCTCCTATCTGGGTCACACCACTTAAATCTAATCCTATCCCATTAATCCTCAGCTCTCATCTTTTACACTCCATGTCTGAAGCGGCGATGGTAGCGCGATATCCAGACGGATAGGAGAATAATAAGTAATGTTAATTTAAGATACGTCAACATCAGAGTTGTTGACAGTATTCTTTCGTTACACTGGACAGTGAACTATTATTAACTCCTAGGACAAGAAAATCTAAGGGTCAGCAGATGGATTCGAAACCGGGTTCTCTATCATTTATTACTATAACAAAGTTATGGATAAATTATCATTTACATAATATCTTACTAGGGTTTATCGGGTTCTAAAAACTGGTTTTAAACAAGAAAATTTTGGAATTCGAAAACCGGTTTCCTGTAAAAAAAAAAAAGATCGGTTTTAAATGTATTAATACATAACACTTATGTATTAATTTGCTAAAAAGATTAAAATGTAAGCAAAAGTACTCCTAAAGGGCACTACTAAGTAGTAAATCTATTGACGTTCTTTGCTTTTTGAAGTCATATTTTATTAAAAAGAACACTACTAAGTAGTAAATCTATTGACGTTCTTTGCGGTTTGAAGTCATATTTTATTAAACAGAATAAGAAATAAATTAATAATTTACATATTAAATGGTTAACTGTTAAGCATTTTTCGACTTCTGTAATTTTTAAGAGTAAAAAGTAAAGTAAAAGTAATCGCCTATTTTTCAGGCGGGGCTTAACGTCCAACTACCAATTAGGTGTCGTGGATGGAGGCGACTAGCAAACATACTTTACTGTAAATTTCTTTTATTAACCATTAAATAAAATCCAAGGCCTAAGACCGGGAATCGAACCCACTAACCAACAATACATATTAGCTTTACTGGTCTCGCCTCTAATCGCTCGGCTACCGTGGCGCCTTAATTTTTAAGAGTATTAATGTATAATTACTTAAATTGTTAACGTTTTAATTTAATAATTTTATGCATGTACGTATATGTACTTTATCTATTCTTTTTTGTATTTTTGAATTATAATAATCCAAAAAAAATAAATTTATATTTTAAGTTGTATTTCTTGTTTTTTATCCGAAAAAATTTGAAACCGATTTGAACCGGTTTTATGGAAAAGTTAAAATCCGAAAACCGGTTTTCTAAAAAGTCGGTATTGGTATAAACCCTAATACCTTACCTATATGACTGATGTCTCTCTCTGAAACTTTCTCTGAAAAATTGTGGAACAATATAGTTTCTATAGTTTTGATTTTGATTTCAATGTGTTACATGTGTTCCACAGGTTCCGTGATAAAAGCTAATTTATGTACCCCCTTGTAAATTACCATATACACACTTACAAGGATCTTATATAGAATAGAAGGTTTAAAGTTGAGGTGATATGTTCGACAGGGCGATATTATGGGGTTATAGTATAGAGACAGTGGGGTGACTTTACTAGCGTTATATGTAAAAATATGTATGAAAGAAGCGTTCAAGCACAACTCGCCAACACTCTGTCGTGCTTATCATATTCAATTTCCATATCGTTCTGGGTTGTACCATCTTCCAAGCAGCGCTATCATAGCGGATCACTTTGCTTTTTGGATATAGCAAAATTTATATTCGAGGACATAACATACCACATTTATGCAAAGGCATATACACATACCGTACATGCTGCTTGGTATACTTAGAAGCTTGCCTGCTTGCATTCTCACAGATTCACATCTACGAAAATAATAAATACATGTGCGCTTATCTCTGATTTTATACTGTTTCATATAGCTTTCAATATAATTCAATAGGAGCATCTAAATGTAAATATTACAACGTATTCATCTATTTTTGTAATAGTAACTGATTCTTTGATCTATTTATGTTCTATAGTTAAGGTCTCTCATAACAAAAAGAAATTGTAGAAGCTTCAACAGCCGACACAGAGCCACGATATACTATGAAACACTATGAAAATGAGGATTTTTTTAGTTGAACTGTTTTTTTTTTTTATTTTCTGCTTCTGGATGAGCCCAATATTGTCATGATGGGATTTTTAAGGGCCTCTGGTAAAATTTGAAATTTATTTAATAGGTAGCTGCAAATTTCTGCAGCAAAGAGTATTTATTTTAACATATAACAATAACATATAACAAATTATTTTAACATATAAGCAATGTAACATAAGGTGAGTGCAATTAACAGTTCATTTATTAGTTATGCAACAAAATAAAATTGTACATCATTTCATTTAATTAAGCATACAGATTTATTCCTACATTCTGTAGAGCAGTGGTTCTCAACCTTTCTAATGCCGTGACCCCGCAATACAGTTCCTCATGTTGCGGTGACCCCAAACCAAAAATAATTTTGGAGGCTACTTCATAACTGTAATTTTGCTACAGTTCTGATTCGGAATATAAATACCTGATATGCATTATCTATTCTCATTGCTACAAATCAAACATAATTTAGACATAGTGACTGATCACAAAAACAATATTTAATTATAACGGCGTGCGTTCCAGCTGAATAGCGCTGCTGCAGACGGTAGCGCGGCTTTTCAGCGGCTAAAGCCATCGGAAAATACATATTTTCCAATGGCTTTAGGTGACCCCTGTGTTTTGGTCGTTCGACCCCCGCCGAGGTCGCGTCCCACAGTTTGAGAACCGCTGCTCTAGAGGATAGGTAAGTACCATCGTGAACTGTAATTGCCAAGAATATGTAGAGTGAGCTCATGAGAGACTGATAGCTAAAGAAGTTATATCGAGTCTGTTGATGAGCATAGGAATCAACGATCCTATTGGACATAGAAGAATTTTTTTTTTTTTTTTTTTTTTTTGGAGAATAGCCTCCATGACCTCTGCCATTCTAGGAGGAATTACCAATGGCGTCGTCCTAGCTGTACGTAGATGGATCTCTGGGGCTTGGGAGGCTGTTTGTGAGGATAGAAGGAGCCTATTTGGAACACGATGGTAGGCCATTAGTATCTTTCACTTATTCTATTCCATTGTAAACTAAAAATTTCAAAACAAGCAAGAATTTTTTAATTCCCAACCTTACGGGAAAAAAAAGATCTGGTCTTTGAATAAAAGTGTAAATAAAGCGAAACTAATAATGTTGGGGTCGTAAAAAAGAAATGATATCTACGTAAAATGAACTAGTTACAGAGAGATACAGTTGCTTACGCTCCAACAAATGAATAAAAAAAAAATAAGTAATAAAAAAAATATCTAAGAATGAAATAAAATAGAATCTTTTATCCGGTTTCCGATTATATATATACTTGTATATGGTAAAAAAATAAAATCTCTATCGCGTTTTTGTGGTTTGGTAGATCGTGTAAGATAGTTGGTTGCATTGTTTTTATGATGGTATAAAAAATAAATTTCAATCTGAACAGTGTTGGTATCTAGACAAGGCTTTGGTTTTGTCGGGGGGGGGGGGGGGTAAAGCCGCGTATCCTCAGCCGACGCAACGACCATAGAGGTTTTGTTGCCTCAAGGGGAAACGGTATTATATATATATATATATATATATATATACAATGGGTGCGCTACCAACCAATCAGGACTACGTAGGAAATAAGAAATAAATCGCTAGGATAGTTGTAGTGGTAGACGTGTAGTAGGGGTTTAGTTAGATCGGGTAAGGTTATACTTTGGTAGCAGTGCAGCCAACCCACTCGTTTCTGTACGGGGCCCCTCCTTAGATACTTGATTTTCTTTCCAATGTTAGAAAACTCTTCTCCATGATATTAGACATAAATCTCGAAAGAGACTGGAACATAATACATTTACTCACACACAGAGTGACTAGTAGACTCGGAGAAAAACCAAAAAGAACACTTTACTAAATATTCAGACGCACACGCACATACGCTAAGCGTCTGTGTGTATGTTGGGGGTGGAAGGGAGCTACTTCGCGCAAACTGCAGCCCAACTTAAAACGCACACCTTGTACTTACCGATAACATGGCTATTACCATACTATTGAATAATACATTGAGTTCCTCCACAGAATATAAGCTGGAGTAGTCGTCCTCTGTTAACATGATGAAGGGTATAAGCTTAAAGTGGGGATGGACGAAATAAATTCTTTACTCATTTCAGTTCTTTAAGCAAGATAGAAGGTAACAAGAATTCTGATTTTTGTAATGAATAGTTGACTGAACATTTATAGTCATTTCACTGGACTTTTTTTCCCTTCTTCTTGTTCTTTTTTAAATAACTTCATTTACAACTGCAGATGCCATTGCATCTTCAAGAAGTAATAACATGTGAGGAGTTACCACCCTCATTGATGGCTCAATCCATTCAAATAATTATTGGTCTTTAACGCCAAGTAAATTACGAGGTCCCACCGTTGTCTCAATCGACAGCTGGAGTTGTTTTGAAGAGTATAAGATGAAAGCTGCGCAATTATTCTATTCGGACTTGCGGAAAGTCGTTGAATGAAATTTCTCGTATCGTTCGGTGATTAAGTCTCACTGGATATATATAAAAGTATAAATTATGTTTGCTTTTTTTTAAATAAAAAATTTATGAACGTTGATTTTTCTGGGTAATATTTTTTTGATCTGCTGGCGCAGGGTGTATACGGAGGAGTGGGCGAAACTTCGGGAGGTGATTCAGCAGCTCAATTGCAACAAAAAATATTCTCTTCAATTTGGCCTGATTCTCAATAGTGGCCCAAGATATTGGCATTTTTAACTTTTCCGTCGATATTCGCGTTTTTCACCATAAAAATGGCCGTAACTTTTCTACCCTTTATCCTACAACAAATCTGCTTATTCCAAACGAAAGAGCATTAAATTTCCTATAAATCTGCCCAATACAGAGCCGTAAAACGTCTCTTATAACAATGAAATTTTTACTTTAATGTCTAAAAAATTCATTCTCGATGATTTTTGTTAAAATTTTCAACTGTATTTTTTCAATGATCAATGAATCAAGGAGTCACATAATTTTAGAAAAAGTTGCGCCTTTATTGAGCTTCAAGACCATATGGATTTTTTTTGGTTTTTAATAAAACCCTACCCCGAACAGAGGGGTGTAATTACAGAAAACTGGGATTTTGCGTAACCGACTTTTACTTCTACTAATTTACTCAAATGTCAATTTTTGGAGAAGGAACAAAAAGAAAAGTAACCATTTTAGTTTTTAACAATTATTATTTAATAAAACGGAAGTAAAAACAATAAAGTAGAAATAAAACGCAAAATGTTTGCATTTGAGCTGCTGAATCACTTCCCGAAGTTTCGACCACTCCTCCGTATACACCCTGTATATTTCCAAGGTATATATGAAGTAGTAGCAATCGTCTATTTTTTCAGGCGGGTCTTGACGTCCAACTACCATTAGGTCTTGTGGGACGGAGGTGGAAGCTCATATTTTACTATAAACAATGTTTTGTAACAAATAAAAAGTAGTCATATGCGGGATTCGAACTGGGGATCTCCCACTTACAAAACCATCACAACCAAAACATCTCCGGTAAGTATGAAGTGTAAATGTAGTAAAGAACTAGGCCACAGAATTCGGCCCTGAGAAACTATAGCGCCGTCATGCTTGAATATGGAGAAAGAGGATCTTATATGTGTACTCGAAAGCACCTTGTAAAATTTTAGGCTAAAATATTAGGTGGCTCTTAAGCTTCCACAGGTGGCCTGTGTTCTGTACTCGATGGAAAGCCAATCGTACACGAGGAAAAGCACCCGAGCAGCCTCCTCTTTAGAATCAAAAGTTCTCAAATCTGTGAAATCAAGAGATACGTTTGTTTTTGTAAAACTCATTTAAGAAAAGATAATTCAAAAATGTATGTCTTACGCAATGAGGGAAATTAATATTTATTTATAATAACTAATTACTTGTAAAATGCAGAAATATATTTGTTAATATTATTAAGAGGTGTAAATTTTAATTATAATAATTAGAGATATAAATAAAAATTTAACTCAGAGAAATTTCAGGCTATAGTAGTTAGTTGGTGAATATTTGTTAATGGGAATCTGTTTATTTTAATAATTAGTATGAGAGCAGCGGTGTAGAAAAGAGGTGATAAATAAGGTACATAATATTCTCAGCCGCCGTCTTAGTCTAGGGTGCAGACGACGTGGTAAGTAACACTCAAGACTGTTGACTAGAACGAACTGAGCCGAGCAACAGAACTCGTGGGGACGGGCTAGCTTCTCCTTGTTTGCCAGATTCTATTTTAGATAGCGCTTCAGCATAATTTCCACAGATTATTTAGCAAGCCGAAATACCTCTTGCACAGATTAATGCAAGTTACATTTACATGTAGATGATATGTATGAAGGTAGTTGCTGTTTGCTTTCACATATAGCTGAACAAGTCTGATTTTCTGTCATGCGCAAACTTTTAAGGCACTGAACTCCGCTAATAAATTACCAAATCATTTAATAAAAAATATAAAATAAATAGCAGAATGTGTAAATATAGGAATATTATTTTATGAATACCAAAAAAGGCAATTTAAGATAGATTGAAAGTGAACTATGTAAGAAATGACGACAAAAAGTGTAAGTTTTACTACTTTTAGCGATAGGTTAAAAAAAAACTGCTAGAAATGCAGGGGCTTGTGATAAAAAAAGAAGAAAAAAACATGTTATTTGAGAAAAACGTATCCTAGCAACAGGAGAAATCTTCCGGCAACCATCGCCAAAGCAAATTCGGGCAAAATTTTTATTAATGACTAAAATTGCGATTAAAAAAATTAATCATGGACTAATTCCATCTTGTCACATTTAATCGATATTTAAATTAGTCGTATGCGCTACTAAATAAAATAATCATGATTAACCTTAGTCGTGAATTGGTCGTTTCAATCACTAATCGAATTTAGTTCAAGAAAATCTGTGTTTTATTCACATATTTAGTGAATTTTTTAATTAAGTAAAGAATAGTACATAGGTTCTAAACTCATTAATCAAAAATCCTTTCTTTCGAAATTGGTACCTAACTCTCATTTAACTTCGTTTACCATTTCTTTTTAATTTATATTTTATTTATAATGTAAATTTAATATTTTTGAATATAGTTCTTAAATAAATTAATTATTAAATTACGAGGGTCGTTTGAAAAGTCCGTGCAAAGTCAGAGAGATAGCACTACTGGCGCGTATCGAGGTTATGTTTAGTTAGTAGCATCTCTTGAAAGAACACACACCAAGTTTCAGCCAAATCGGTCTATTTCTTTGTGTTTGGCATTCGTTTGAATCGAGGAAGTCGAGTGATTTTCAAAAAATGGACGAAAAAGAATTTCGTGTGTTGATTAAACACTACTTTATGAAAGGCAAAACGCCTCCGGAGACTAAAGAGAAGCTTGATAAACATTATGGTGACTCTGCACCTTCGATTAGAACAGTTTATAAGTGGTTTCAAAATTTTAGGAGTGGCCATACGGGCACAAGTGACGCTGAACGTTCTGGACGCCCTGTTGAGGTTACTACTCCAGAAATCATTGATAAAATCCGTGATATGGTGATGGATGACAGAAGAGTGAAGGTGCTTGAGATTGCTAGTGCTGTGGGCATCTCGAATGAACGGGTACATAATATTTTGCATCAACATTTGGACATAACAAAGCTATCCGCAAGATGGGTGCCGCGATTGCTCACGCTTGACCAAAAACGATATCGTGTGAAGTGTTGCAAGGACGGTTTGCAGCTGTTCCAGAAGAATCCGCAGGACTTTAAGCGTCGTTTCGTCACTGTGGATGAAACATGGATACATCACTACACTCCTGAGACCAAAGAACAATCTAAACAATGGGTTACTAAGGGGGAATCTGCGCCAAAAAAGGCGAAGACCGTTCCTTCGGCCGGAAAGATTATGGCGACTGTCTTTTGGGATTCGCAAGGAATAATCCTCATCGACTATCTGGAAAAGGGTAAAACTATTACAGGTGCATATTATTCATCGTTATTGGACCGTTTGAAAACCGAGCTGCAAGAAAAACGCCCACGATTGGCCCACAAAAAAGTCCTTTTCCATCACGACAACGCACCAGCTCACACCTCAGCAGTTGTGGTCGCAAAATTAATGGAAATAGGGTTCCAACTCGTTTCACATCCCCCCTATTCTCCAGACTTGGCTCCCTCGGACTACTATTTGTTCCCCAATATGAAGAAATGGCTGGCGGGAAAAAGATTTTATTCAAACGAGGAGGTGATTGCAGAAACGAATGGCTATTTTTCAGACTTGGACAAATCCTATTATTCGGAAGGGATGAACAAACTAGAGCAGCGTTGGACGAAGTGTATAAGCCTAAAAGGAGACTATGTTGAAAAATAAAAAAGGTTTACCCCAAAAAATTAAGTAGTTTTTATTTTTGCACGGACTTTTCAAACGACCCTCGTACACGTTTGTAAGAAATGTTACTGTATTTAACGTTTCTGATCAATTATTTTCTTATGGTAGGTGAATTCCTTTCTCAATGCCGACGCTGTTTTAACCCCTATATTTTTGTAATTAATTTCTGCAACAACTATTAAAATAACCACTATTCATCGTATACCTTTCGAAAGGTGTTTGTATGTAGATGTTTTTCATGAGTAGTGCACGCTTTAAACTTTTTCGAAATACGAATGTGAAGTGAATTAGGTGGACCCGTATTCTAGAAAGTACGGCTGGGATAGTTATACTGTTCTGATGAACATATTATTTTCCTTAGTGTTTCGCAGAGAGTGAAATTAATTAGGTATACATGGATGTTTTATTATTTTGAGTATCGCTAAATAGTGATTCTCTTTGTTAAATTCTATTGTATTTCTGACCGTATTTGTTGATAGTTTTTCCTTAGTGTTTCGCAGAGAGTGAAATTAATTAGGTATACATGGATGTTGTATTATTTTGAGTATTGCTAAATAGTGATTCTCTTTGTTAAATTCTATTGTATTTCTGACCGTATTTGTTGATAGTTTTTCCTTAGTGTTTCGCAGAGAGTGAAATTAATTAGGTATACATGGATGTTGTATTATTTTGAGTATTGCTAAATAGTGATTTCTCTTTGTTAAATTTACGAGAAGAACAGGTTTTTTTAAAATGTTTATTCTGAGTTTTAGGATTTCCTTAAGGTTTATTACATAAGCGTTTTATTGTAAGATGCGCTCGGATTAGGAAATACTGTTTTTGGGTTTCAGTCTTCTCAAAGCACCTTTTCTCAAACCCTTCTCCCTATTCAACCCTTATTTCCCTCTACCTACACCCTTAACTTCCTATCTCCTTAGTTACTGGAGTCCCTGACACCAGGCATGGTACGTTCTTTCCAAAACAATAGTATTCAGTTACCGGAATGGTAGATATACATTCTATGCTTCTTGTTGTGCACTTTTAGGGATTCTGCTCCCTAAAAGTCTACTCAGTAGTTTATCTCTCCTCTAGTTTAGTAATATCCTTCTTCTTCATGTTTTCTGTTACGCAATTTCAGCTTTACAAGCTCTTACGCTTAACACGGGATCCACATATACGACCAAAAAACGCACAAATACTTTATGAACAATTGCACAGTTAAAAAGCTTGAAAGTTTTATGTATTAAATTACCCTAAATTAATAATTTAAATAAACAAAAGGAATTAATTATTTGAATGTGTTTCGCGAGGAAATGGAATGTGCGAATAATAAATTTCAACTGTCTAGCAAGGCGAGACAAGTGTTGGGGATAGTGGGATGAGAACATTACTTACTTGGTTTAGTTACTTGTCAGTAAGGATGGAGTGGTCGGGCGAAGTAACCACAGTGCCCACATCATCATATGGTATGTAATTACAAGTCTAGGCAGGGATGCGAGCCTTATTGCAAACCTAAACACCAAAATGGTTGCTCAATTACCTTGTACTTGCTCTAATTTCACCAATCCCTCTTCACAAACTCTACATTCGCATTGTCATCAATATTTTAATTATTATTTCTTAAATATTCTCCATTGAAGTAAAACGCTGTTGTTCTTATTTTCTTTTGAGTAATACTAAAATGAATTAATGGTCAGATATGTTTTGTAGTAGCAATAATGACAAACTACAAACTACGATTACAACAAACTACTACAAACTACGATTAACTTGGTGGTTAGTGAATGCTGGATTCCAATGCGAAGATCACGGGTTCGAATCCAGCTGCTAGCCTTTAAAGCCAGTGTTGTCCATAGGAATGTTATTCCCATGGGAAGGGATGGGATGGGACAGCACACATTTGTATTTCCCATGGTAGTCGATACTTGATATTGTAAAATAAATTTGTCATACTTAGATTATACTTTTGAGTGTTAAAGTTAATAAATTTTGTCGTCGTTTTGCATGTCTCTTTGAACATGTAGTCCTATTTAGTAGACACTAAACGTAAACTTTCATAAATTTAATAATTTTATTTGAACTGTATTCCATATTAATATTATAATGGGAATCCCATGGGATGGGATGAGATGGGTTAGAAAAATATGTCCCATGGACAAGCCTGATTAGAGCTCTTCCTAAGAGCTTCTTACAGCTCACTGTCCGGTGATGGACAGTGTTGTCTGTAACGAAAGAACACTGTTCGGAGGCCGGCTGTACTCTGAAAAATGCTCCAATGACCTTAGATGTTGACGCGCCTTAAAAAAAACAGCTATGAAAAAGATTTAGTTGTTTTGTGGATTGCAGTTAATATTTATTGTTCGAATGCATACAAGATACGAAGTGCAGCAAGTCTTTATGTTTTTTGTTTTTTCAGTTTATTAATTTTACACAAAATAGTTTGTGTTTCATTTCGATAACTCTAAATCCATTTTGTAACGTTCATATGTATCAAGATTTGCCATATACTACGCTTAAATTTATATTTTATAGTTCGTGAATCGCAGTCATTCTGCAGACCAGTCAAGAGTTGCAGTATTTCAGATGCAATTTTTTCTGTTTTGACGTGAATACTTCTTTAAATTTGCTATCATATGGAGGCAATCCAAAAAACCTAATGATAACAAAATCGGGAGATACAGTTTGGCATTTTAGTTGCGAATCTATCGTCTACATCCAAAATTAAATTAGGCCACTGGATAGCAAAAGGATCAAAGAATTCATTACGATAAGCGAGAACTGTGACGTATCGTGCGCGGTGGAGGGGGAAGCGCCGCCATTTTGAGATCATTTTGCTGCGTATCGAGATTAGTATACGTAACTTTTGACTCGGAGAAGCTACGATGTTTGTTTAAGTTAGTTTCAATCGTCAGCTGTCGCCACAATCTATCGATTGCATATAAAACATTAGTGTAAAATAGTGACAGTGAATATAATAAGGTGTTAGAATACAAAAATATTATCAAAAATATATAATGTCGGCCTATACTGATCGAAAAGCCAAAACCAAATACAGAGATCGTATACGGTTGGAAAGGGCTACTCAAGAACAATCGAATGGTAATAATAAAACACCATATGACCGAGTCAAGCTGTGCCGGGAACGTAAAAGAATGAATGGATCAACGACGGTGTCAGTACATCTGCAGCTGGGGCGGTTGAAATTATGCCAGTGGATGATGAAATCGCTTCTACATCGACAACGGACTGTATAGGCATAGATTGTGTCCGATCGTCGATTTGTTTCCTTGATTTCATCCTAAATACATAAATAAAAATATTTTATATAAAAAATATAACCCGTTACGTAAACGTATTCACGTACAACACACGGCCGTGTCCATGACACAGCCACACGTTAATTTTTTGTTTTGTTGTTATAGTTTACCGTAGTTTAATCAAATCTACCTGAACTTCCTAAGCATGGGATATTAACTAATGGGAGAATAATAATTATATTTGTTGATTATTATTTTATTTTAGAGCGTTTTCAAAGGAAAACAAAATTTAAGCGAGATTCGGATTTTTATCAGTAGGAAGATATGATAGTTTCTATCAGTGCAAGAAATTTCTATATAAATGTAATTAGGAATCGATTATTTGCTATACTGAGTATAGACTAATCTACTAAGGAAACACTAATTAAACACTACACTTTATTCTTAATTAATTACTCTAAACTAGTTAAATAGATTTTAAATAGATTTGAGATTAATTAAAGATGAATGATACGGTGAAGGTAGGAATGTTTGGTTGCTTACGGAATGTCGAGTAGTTGATTAAGACCTAAGGTACTGGGCTAAACGTGCGGTTAGTGGACAGGTTTCTGTTCGCTCTCTAAAGGATGATCTTTCTGACTTACTGTCCCCCTTCGACCTGCTTATTAAGAGCTGGAAGAGAATTTCTGTATGTTTTGACCAAGATGGTGAAGGTAGCCTCCTTCTGTTCGATGAAAGCTTTCCCTAAAAGGCGGAAGTAAAAAATGACAGTGTTTTTTTATTATTATTAGTTGTTACCACAATATGTAGTGTCCTTTCTGTTTTCTCTTGGATTTTACATTGTTTATCAGCCGCCATTTGGGATTACTTACAATTATTTGTAAGGTTTATAAATGCCAAATATGAATATTATAGGCTTCGTGACCGTAAATTATTAAACTAAGGATTCAAGATTGGCGAGGAATCGGTCAAATAAAAAACAACTCGTCTAAAAAGAGTGTGAGTTTCTGTAACTCAACAAACCCGCATAGCCACGCCCTGAAGAGGACAATATATTTGTCGAAACGTTGGCAAAAAAGACGAGTTGTTTTTTATTTGACCGTTTCCTCGCCAATCTTGAATCCTTAGTTTTATAAATGCCAACATTTCAAAGTATTTTATATCTTTTTTCAAGACCACAGGACAAAAAATGTGTAAAACAACTTTTAGTACAATGAAAAAAGAAATACACAAATAATATTTTTTATGAATAAAAAATAAGAAAAATACGAACTATAAAATAAAATTTTAAAATATCCAATGTGGGCACGTCGATTATGTTTTATTTTAACGTAATGATTTGGGCTTTCAATGTTTAATCTTAATGGTTGTTAACTAAAAATTAAGTTACTTATCTCCTACGACTTGTACCGCTCCGATTTAGTAATCACCGCTACTTCTATGCGGCTACATTGGGATGAAGAAATTACTCTGTTCGGTTGAGATGTTGATCAGGAAGTAACGGCTATTTTCAAAGACTATGATACTCCTCGGTTATTGTTTGCTTCGTTTTAATGAAGTTCTTGAATAAACCTAATGTTTTGTCTCTATTTTCATTTTTCTTTAAAAACGATTTTATTTCAAATAATTACTATTCAACGATTTTTTTTTTTAGATAATTTTTGCTTCTTTCTTTCTCTATACTTCTCTTTTTTTATTTTTTAAAAAAACTTATCTTTGTGATTTATAGACTAACGTATCCAGAACTTGCTATTGCAGCATAACGACCTGGGGTGTCAGTAAACTGTGTTAGAACTAGATTCAGTTAACCTATGCAATACAAACACCGTTAGTAAGTGTTGTAAGTAAAAAAGTTTACTTTCCCTTAGGTATACGAGGGGGTACCCAAAAATAACCGGAATTGCGTTGCCGCGCATGGAGCTTATGTAGTACGCATTTCTGCCGCTAGACGAGTATAGCGCAATTCCTTGCCAGTTCAGTCCTGCCTGTGTTGCCTGCCTGGCTTGTTCTGTTCATCTGCAGTGATTGTTTTTACCAGCGCTGTTTTGTTCTTTTTACGTTTTTTATGATGGCAAGTTTAAGTGAACAACGTGCAGCTCTGAAATTTTGTTTTCTACTCGGCAAAAATGCTGCTGAAAGTGTTTTAATGTTGAAAACAGCTTACAAAGATGACGCTATGGGAAAAACTCAAGTATACGAGTGGTTTACTCGGTTTAAAAATGGCGACATGTCGATTGATGACAAACCTCGTTCTGGACGTCCATCAACTGCCCGAATCGACGAAAATGTTGAAAAAATTCGAGAGCTGGTGTTCACAGACCGTCGACAGACGATTGATCAACTGTCAGAGAGTAGTGGGTTATCTTGGAGCTCGGTTCAGCGAATTTTAACGGAAGATTTGGGGATGAAAAGGGTTGCTGCCAAGTTTGTTCCTCGAGTTCTGACTGACAATCAAAAAGAACATCGAGTTGAAACATGTCGTGCTTTGAAACAACAGCTTGAAACTGATCCAGACTTTCTGTCAAAGGTCATTACTGGTGATGAGTCATGGTGCTATGGTTATGACCCAGAAACAAAGCAACAGTCGAGCCAATGGAAGACGTCATCTTCACCCCGACCAAAAAAATGTCGTCAAGTCAAGTCAAACATCAAAACAATGCTGATTTGCTTTTTTGATGTCAAAGGCGTAGTCCATTCAGAGTTTGTCCCCCCAGGTCAGACCGTCAATCAAACCTTGTATTTGGAAGTTTTGAAAAGATTGCGCAATAGTGTTCGCCAAAAAAGACCCGATTTGTGGCAAACAGGAGACTGGTTCTTCCACCACGACAATGCACCTGCACACACAGCCATCTCTGTTACACAGTTTTTGGCTAAAAATGGCATGGTTCCGCTGCCCCACGCACCTTACTCGCCTGACCTGGCTCCGTGCGACTTTTTCTTATTTCCACGCATGAAAAAGGGCATGAAAGTTCACCGATTTGACAACATTGAAGAGGTCAAGAAAAAAACGAAGAAGGAGCTGTCAGCCATTTCTAAAGATGACTACAAAAAATGTTTCGAACAGTGGAAGCACCGGTGGGACAAATGTATTAGTTGTAATGGAGAGTATTTTGAAGAGGATAAGGTTGTTCTGTAAAAAATTTGTAAATAAATAGCTTTTAAAAAATAATTCCGGTTTTTTTTGGATACCCCCTCGTATGCATCGCATCCGGAGATAGTCAACTTAATAGGCTTTAAATAACGAATGAAATGACTTAAATACTTATTACTTAATACTAAATGACTTAAAATCTGTGCTGTAGTTAATCGGCTACATCTAACGTTAATCGGCCATTTCCTATCTACGGATTGCCGTTTAGACCAAAGTCTCTTTAAAGTTCCCAGATCCTGCCACTCTCCCCGTATTTATCCTTTTATCTTTTCTCTCACCTTCTCCGGCGTTCTTCCTCTTTGTTTTTACCGCTGTGCAATCCATCTTTTAATCATTTCTGGCCATCCAGGCGGAGTCCTAAAAAAAATAAAAACCAGTTCATGTAGCTAGGAACCCTGTTTATGAATTATGATTGAAATCTTTGCTTATTTTCATAAAGTAAAGTAGATTAGTTTGAAGGAAAAGGTATAAACAGGAGATTAAAAATTTGTAAAGGCGGACCAGATTAGTAGACTTCAATGGCTAGGACATGTGCAGAGGATGAGCTTTAGACAGAATGTCAAAGAGAATAAAGGATTACACTACGTTAGGAAAAAGTAGAGTTGGTCGACCGAAATCGAAATGGTTAGATCAGACTGGCAAGGATGCTTCCAAGTTGGGAGTTTCTAGATGGTGGTTGGCGGCCATTGACACAGAGGAGTGGGAGAAGTTGTTGCTGGAGGCCATGGCCCGACCTGGGCCGTAGAGCCGAAGATGTATGTAAAGTAAAAGTAAAGTAAAGTAATCGCCTATTTTTTCAGGCGGGGCTTAACGCCCAACTACCAATTAGGTGTCGTGGACGGAGGCGACTAGCAAACATACTTTAGTGTAAATTTCTTTTTATTAACCATTAAATAAAATCCAAGGCCTAAAGACCGGGAATCGAACCCAGTACCACAATACATATTAGCTTCGCAGTTCTCCGAAGATGTATGTATGAAAACTTTAAAAACAGACTAATAGAGTGAAGACTGTTGCTTTTTTTGTGTAGTTTAAGATTTCAAAGGCTGAAAAAACTGGGAAGTCGTATTCAGCAAAATTTATTACTTTTTGCTGCAAATGAGAAACAAAGGATAATATTGTAAAACTGGACGTCAGACTATCGGCTTTTCATACCTATTTCATGATAGTTCTGATTAGGATATTATTTGAAATCCTTCGTAGGGAATTTAAATTGTTTGGAAATACAGATTTAAGAGAAAATTACTATTCAAAATGAGAACTACAACTGTCTCCGTCTCTAGGTTCTATTGTTTGTGCCTATACTATATCTATCTATTCTATCCTATACTATCCTCTCCTAATCTATCTGTTAGAACTAGTTAACACAGGAGATTCTATTGTACATTATAAATATGTAGTTACATGAAGTAACATCTGGGATTAATTAATGCAAAAGCCTTTATTAAGAGAAGTGTAATTGTACTTTGTTTGTAGTCACAATCAGAAATCAACGTTTATCGCTTGGTTTCACCTTTTGTGCTGTCAGCACTTTCAGCGATGTTAGAACTGATTACTAATTTCACATTAATTTCCATATTTTTATAATGAGAGAGATTATTCACTGTATTTGGCCAATGTACTACGGTGTGAACCCCTTTTTAAACAATTAATAGGGCCACAAAGGGTTTAGATTTAATTATTCCTTTTTGCACAAGTTTTATTAATATCTTTATCAAATGAACATTAGGTTTTGATTTTATTTTAGATCTTTAACACAGCTACAAAGTGAGCACGCAGGTTTGCTTAATTGCGGTTGTTATTGTATTTTTGTATATTTCCTTACTCAGCTAATATAATAGAAGGTACTGCAATGAATGTGGATTTTTATTTTGAGGTTACTCCACAAATATTTGTGTTGTGATCCTCTCTGTCTCTCACACACTCTCCTCTCTATCTATATATATATATATATATATATATATACACATTGTCGGACACGTGGCAGCAGCGTTTCTTTTATTGAAATTTACAACTTCAATAATTGTTGCAATGGTACAAATGTGGTACATGTTAATAACAATATCAGGGCGAACGAGTGGAGATGGGACCGAGTAGTGTCACTCCATTATCGTGGACATCTATTTGACTGCACTTATGATGAGAAAAGATCGCGAGGCCATATTTTCTTCAATCTCCTTAGTGGATTACCTGGTAATGTGGAGGAAGATAGGTGTTCTATGAGAGGGTTAGGATGAGCTGCTATAGAGGAATGAAATTTGAGAAAACGAGTGTTAGCAAGATCTGTAATGAAAGGGATTTTGAGATCATTATGGATAGTGAGGTTAGATACATAGAACGGAGCGTTCAGAAGTTTTCGAAGTAATATATTTTTGACTGTAATTTCTGGAGGCGAAGAGAGTTGGAACGTTTAGTCGATCCCCTTATTTCGATGCTGTATGACCAAATAGGTCGCAGTAACAGTAGGTATAAGAGTCTTTTGTTTTGTAGGTTGAGTTTAGACCGTTTGTCAAGTAGTCTGGCGAGAAGTTTGTAGCGTTGGTTAGTTTCTTGTCTTTTCAGTCTAGTATGGAGATTCTGTGATAACCGTTTGTCTAGGTGCAATCCAAGGTGGTTGATGAAGATGGGAGTTAGGATTTTTCGTCTAAGAGTAAATAGTATATGTTTTGATTTGGAAACGTTAGTTTTGATTCGTCATTTGTAAAGGTCCTAAGAAAATCTTAGTTAGGTAGAGTTTCGATCGTTACACTAGTCTTGGAAGAAGTTTGTAGGGTTGATTAGTTTCTCGTCTTTTCAGTCTAGTATGGGTATTCCAAGTGATTAATAGTGCATTAGAAGAGTCCTTGTAGCGATAAGAGGTTCGGAATGAGGAGATAAGATAGCAGTATCGTCAGTAAAAAGTGGAAAGGATGGTATTTGGATGTTGAGGCATAACATATCTGTTATATGTGAGGAGTAAAGAGGATGCTGCCCTGGGGAACACCAGCTCTGGGGATGGACGGATACCAGAGTCGGCTGCTCCACAGTTGATTCTAAAATATCGATCTTCTAGGTAAGATTTCAGAGGAAGGTAGTATGTATGAGGAATGATATCCCTCAGTTTGCACAATATACCCACGAAGATAATTTAAATATTTTATTTTCTATATTATTATTACAATTGAATACATGAGAGCAGAAAGTGAATTATTTATTTTGCGCATGTGTGATTGTAATTAAGTGAAGAGCTAGATGTTCTGGCGAGGTGTCCCAATAAGATAAGTGTCGTTGTTCAGAATAGTGGAACAGAGTTGCTCCATCTGGTGTTCCCTTCGGTAGTGTCCATTCCTAAACTACCAGCACATGTACACGCCTTGTGTACACACTTAAACATGATGCTGGAACTAGAAACATCTGTTACCTTTTCTCCTATAGTATAACTACAGCACTCTCCTCTCACAGACTGCACCCTAGATCTCATAGCCTCTCCACTCTTCTTATGCTATTGCTCACTAACTCACTCACCACTCGCAACTCGCTTCTATCCTTACTCTACCTTTCACTAACACCCAGAACTGGACAGAGAAACTAAATCTCCCCAGCACATTCAGGCTTCACTTGGCCCAGACAAGCAGACCTCCTCTTTTCCGGTGTCCGCCAGTCCATCTTTCTCTTTAACCATGCCCCTAACTGTCGACTTTCCGGTTTTAAACCATGGTCTACGTTTTAGACTGCTAGTAACGTAAATTTACTAATAAATATTTTCCACCCTCACCACTTTCCCTGTGACATCTATTTCAGAAACACCGTCATTCACAGTTACTACCTACAATGTCGCTTGAAAGTTTTGGAAGTCCAATTAACAATGGAGTCATTATTTATTACTCAGTTCTGTTAAATAAACTTTGTATATTGTAAAAACAAATCAACTTCATGTACCTGTACACTTAATGTTTAAAATTTATTTTTTCTGCATTCGCTAAATAATATGACCTTTATTCGTATATTAAATTCTAATTTCTCGTTTCTTAAAATTTTTCTTAATTATTAAAATTTCATTCCTTTACAGCAGCTCATCCTAATCCTTTCATTGAACACTTATCTTCTTCCACATTGCCAGGTAATCCTCCAAGGAGATTGAAGAGAAGATGGCCCCGCGACCTACTCTCCTCATAAAGAGCAGTATTTTTTCAGGCGGGCTTTACATCCTAAAAGATTTTTATAAAAAAGAAAAAGAAATAATTCAGTCATAAGTAATCGAACTTTCAATTTTTTTTTAAAAATATCCTTTTATTGAAATTTACACCTATACCTACAGGATACCAACGGCGCCTCAGCCGTCTTCGAAGATTGGAGGGTAGCGTAGTTGAAGACAAAGTTTGCAGCTAAAGGGTTGGGATGAAATGAGAGTTTTTGATGAAAATTTTTATATAAGATTTTGGTAAGTTCGGAGATGAGTGGAATTTGGAGATCTGTATGTATTATGTGGAACGCTAACATAGAATGGAGCCTCTACTATGCGGCGGAGTATTTTCAAAAATTTTAAATTATAAGTTAGCATTTTTTAAATATTTTATGAATTTTGAGACACTTTTGCCCAGTAATATAAAAGAAACCATTTTACATTCTAGCTCTAAGTCTATCAAGAAACGTTGAGTAATTTTACACGATATTGATGTATATTTTAATGCAAATATCTCTGCCAAAATTAAAACAATTGCAGAAAACTAATAGATAAATTGCATAAAACTTACTATTGTAATATTTAGCAGCAACTAAATTACAGTATTATCTACTCTGCCAGTTATGGAAGTAATTATGAGAATTAACTTCTTGAATTAGTAATTATTTGAAAATGGAGACGTTTGAATTCATTAAAAGAAAATTTTTTCTTGTTCCATTATTGTTTTTAGACAACCTAAGGAATCCTGAATAAGACAACAACTTGGTGAAGAAAAACCAGTGACTCGCTGTAGTGGGAGCCAATCAGAGGAAGGTGCAGATTGCGCCTTCAAGAAAAGGATTCTAATAATAATCACCGACGTAGATCGTGTGGCAACTGTGTAAATTACAAAAGGTGTTACCCTGAACGGAGTGCAATGAGGAAAACTAGTAATAATAATTCAAAGTTTTAATGTATTCATTGCATTTGCGATAAAATGTTAACTTTTTTCCTACAACTTTTGCAAAATTCTAGAAATTTGTTTTTTAATTGGAGTATTTTTTTTTGCAGCGTAATTTTTATTAAAATGCATAATTAAATTTTAAAAATTTGATTTCAACTCTAAATGCAACTTTATTTTGTTTTGTTTTGCAGTGGGGCCTCCATTGACCCAGTTTTACCTTCTTTTTTTTAACTTTAAGCGTTAAATATAAACAGTTCTGGTTTTTATTAAACTTTTCTAACTTTTATGACTAAAACTTTATTAATCTAATTAATATTTTATCAAATATCAAGATATGTTAATTCAGAAAAAAATTATGTGTGACTTTAGACAGAGATGGCTGTACAACTTACTATCATATATTATGCAAACTTCTATCTTGATTCCTGGACCAGAACTATATTACAGTATAGTGGATGTAATCACAATTAGTTAGCTATTTAAACTGAGGAGGAAACTTTTTAAAGTATTTACTGAAAGCTGTCGTGCTAAAAGGAAAAATTATTTTTCTTCCCCAACAAAAAGAAGTTTTTTGAGTTGTCCTTATTTTCCCGATCCGAAGGAATACCGTCTAGCCCAATTAGGTAAAGCCGAAGTTAACCTGGAAGAATTAATTTATCATTTTAACAAAAGGTGCCGTGCCTCGTCAAACTAGATGATTGTGTGAGGGTGGGGTTATGCTACAGCCTCGCCGAATTCGATGATTGGTCAATAAGGAGAGGGCGTGGCTTAATACCCTCGTTCAATTCGATGATTAATCAATAAGGATGGGTGGGGTAGGGGGCGTAGCCCTCGTCCAATTTGATGATTAGTCAATACGGATGGGTGGGGTAGGTGTGGGCGGAGTGGGGATGGCGGCCATCTTGCACAAAGGGATCGTACTAATTTAATTTATTTTGAAATTAAAATTTGGATGTAGAAAAACATACTAATTTGCGAATTCAATTATTGATATTTTTCTTTCAACTACTTATTTATCTATTAATTTTTTATTTCTATTAACTCAAATTTATATGCAAATCTGTATCTTCCATTAAAGTTACTAATTTTGATTTGCAAAACATGATTTCTCAAAGGCGTGTGAGATGTAAGGTTTACTAATTCATTCTTTTATTCTCGAAAAATCCGTGGGTAGGAGTACAAGATTTACATGGATGTTAAAAAAAATAAATTCCCTATCTACTAAGAATTAGTTAAGTAAGTTTTGCCCAAAAGTAAATTTTCTTTCAACTTTCAGGTAACAAGTCTAACAAGTCTGAGCACTGACTACAGCAGATGTTACATCTGTAACGTGAAGGGTCACGTTCTAGCAAAATGACTCACCCCGATATAGTGGCAGCTTTCTAGCAATGTGACGATCTCCAAGGTGACTGCATGAGGGTTGAACTGGCCAAACGAGCTGTAAATACGAACGCGGCTAGCCATTCGCTTGATGAAAGAGGCAATAATCCTTCTGCTTCAATTTAAATATGTCTGGCACAGTTTATATAATACAGGCACACGTATCAGCATAAATGATGCATCAGATGAAAATGTACTTAAATGTAGAAGGAAGAGTTACTTGATTATTAATTTTTTTTTACATTTAAGGTCACAACCAAGATCTGAGGCAATTGGTACGCCGGAACAGTATTATTCTGTGCAATCTCGCCTGCGAATTGTGTTCTCTAGTAGAAGACACTATTCTTAAACAAAGATAATGTGCCAGGAGACGGTACAAGAAGAGAAAATCCAAGTATAACCAGGTGGACTCGAACCCAAAACCAGAGAGTACTGAGTTCGGAGTTCAGTTAATTTCTCCCCATTTAGTCCCTTCCCTGTTATTATTATTTGTCCTTGTCCAAAAAAAGTGATTTCAAAAAAGTTTAAGTACCTAAACTAAGTCGAAATTGTTTTTTAAAAATTTTCTTTGGTAGGAAGGTGCTCTAATACTTGATACAGATTTTTTGGGTTTTACTAAAATGGTTTTACTTTCAATAAAAATGAACTAGGGAGGAGCAGAAGTTATAGAATTTTTTATTATTACCTAGTACTTTTTATTTATTTTTGATTTTTTATTATTAAATATTTTTTTGCGAATAATTCCTTTTTTTCTGTTTTCCTCTCCATTTCAGTTGGTGGTTGATGGTATTTCTGTCTAATGATCTCGGTCGTTGTGGCTGTCCTCGGAACGTCATTTCCGTTTCTTCTTTTTTCCTCTCTCCTAATAGTTTTCAGCCGGCTAAGTTTTCTTCTACCGCAATTTCAGTCCTTCTCTATTTCTTCTATTCCAACATTTTGCAGACAGAATTTATATTTTTTCATACCATCTTTTCTAAAAAAATAATAATTATTATTATTATCTAGAACTGGCTTTTATTGTTTGTTTTAAATTTAGAATAGAATAAATATTTATTACAATAAATATATACATAAAATAAACATAGAAGTGTAAATGTATTATACATTTCAACCTTCTAATCTAGTGAAGAAAGAGAAAAGTTAGGTGAGGAGGATTGGAATGCAGGGAAAAAAGGAGAGGAAAAACCTGCATCTGGTGTACAGAGTGAGAGTAGGATATGTTTTAGTCTTTTGTGTCTTTAAGGTATAGAAGGATCGTAGGAGGCTATGTCGCGGCAGAGTGGATTAGGATGGCAGACTAGGATGGAAAGGAGTTTGAGCAGACGATTTTGGATATAGGAGTGTACGGGAATAATGGACGCAGTCTCGCGGAGTGAGTCAATCCTAGTGCGTCGTGGAGAGTCTGTTGCGAGTCTCAGAGATTTGTTTTGCGTTGTCCTGAACTTTCTCGATATTGCTACTACATGTGAGAGCTCCAGGCGAAGCAGGCGTACAGTTACATCGGCCTGATGACTACTTTGTAGTGGAGTAGTTTGTTAGTCATAGCCATTTTGGAGTCACGTGAGAGTAGAGGAAATAATAGTTGGTGTAGTCCAGTTTGCCTGCGTTTACTTTGTCTTGAACGTGCTTAGTGAAAGTCAGTTTGTTGTCTAAAGTTAGCCCTAAGTACTTAACGTGGGTAGACCACGGAATGAGAGTGTTATTATGTCTGATTTGTCGGTTAAAAGAGGGTCTACGTTTGGTGAAGAGTATAGCGTTAGTCTTGTCATGGTTAATTTTAATTTTCCACTTAGTGCAGAATTTTGTAAGTCTGTCTATTGCAAGAGTAAGTCTGTTGGTGATGGTGTCCATTCTCCAAGATGACGTGTAAAAGGTCACGTCATCAGCGTACAAGGCAAGGTTGACATAAGGAGGTTTGAGGAGAGGATTTATGTAGATGATGAACAGGATAGGACCTAGGCTGGAACCTTGAGGTACGCCTGCTGCGATTGGATAGGGATAGTCAGAATTTAGGTGGATGACAGACTTTCTGTTAGAGTGAAGGAGTTTAATGAGGTATACAGGAAAGTGGTATTCAATTAGGCGTAAGAGAAGTCCAGTATGCCAAACGGTGTCAAAGACTTTTTCTAAGTCGAGCAGTACCATTCCAGTGTGTTTTTTGCAATGGAAGTTACGTGTGACGTCGTCTACTATTCGTGTGAGGTGGAGTTCAGTGGAGAGTCCTGGTCTAAAGCCAAACTGTTCCTTAGTTATTATACGATACTGTTTTAGATTTATTCTTTCACAATTGTACAGTGTAAAACAATAAGTAAAATTTGACATATTAGTTGAAGTGAAGACACTATCCTGTGCCTTCCTAATTGCTTTTCAGGTAATTTAATTTAGTTTAAAGAAGTCTCTGGTTTTCCGAGAGATAGTAGGTGAGTTGATCATGAGGATATCAGAGGATTAGCTGGATTAGACATTCTTATGTTGAGAGCCAGATTGCAAAAGAAAAGGTTTATAGAGAGTAACATTGAAGACTTAATAAAGAGCTTTAGTGATTTGGAGGAGGATTTTGGATTGGAATATCTGGATTAGAATGCTTTTTGTTATTTATGAAATTGCTGTCTTTTACGCGCATCTCTCATATTTCCAGTTTGTTTCTTGCTGAGCATTTTGGCTGCACAAGTCATCTCTGTACTGTAATGGGGGCTCAGTACAGTTTTCTGTAGAATAAGAGGCGCTGACTGCTTGAGATATGACAATTATATGCCAATTAAATCCATAAGATAAAATAATTCAGCTGTTATGCACGAATCTATATGAGTAAAAGGGTAGCTAAATTAAAACTGATACAGCGCAATTATGAAGTTTAGTTCTAGATCTGATAAAGTAAATTGCCAGCAGGACTGGCGACAACAGGTGCGGCAATTAGAGCGGTTAACCCTAACCAACATAAAATACGTATTTAATATTTGTATTGTAATTTGGCCAGGAAATTCTCCAATTAACCTGCAAGGGATGAAGGTACTGTTTTAGTAGGTCGAATTACATTCGCAGGTTACGTCATGATACATGAGGATTTCACTTATTTTCCGGCACGAGAGCCCTCGCCTCTATCTCACTCTCTGGTTTTAAAAGCTTACCTGCCGCTAGTTTATAGTTTTTCTAGTCTCGACATTCGGTCGCTTATCCTTTCATAGGTATTTAAGACAACCATTTCAGGGCGTGTTTGAAAAGGGATATTATCACAAGGCACACCGATTGTAAGGGTTGACCAAGGTACCTCCGTTATTAATTTGAGCGCATAGTTCTGTGAAATATTTGGTGGTTTACAGTGGACATGATTTCCGATCCTTATTCTAACCCAATGAAATGTGTTTTCAGCTTACAATTTATTTTTTCAGTCAGTAATCTATTGCAGGCTTGTTAAATTATTTAATTATGAAATGAAATTTAAATTTGCATTCAAATTTCCGGTTAAAAGAAAATTTGTCAATAATTTGACTAAATTTATTAATTTAGGAAGAAAAAGTGGTGTTGGTGTTGCTACATCCTGAACCATCAACGCCCTGTAACCATCATTCTAGTAAATAAATCTTATCCAAACGGTTACTCAGGTATATGACCCGGTTACAAAACATCCAACTTATCCTGGTAGATCTGGCTAATACACGGCTTTTAACAACTTAACTGCGTTATATGCCCATCGGGGATATGTATTGCTCATTGTGTTCACTACTAGACGATATTATGTACGAAAATGAATAATCTTATGTTTTCCTCTTTTATTTATTTTAAAATGATTTTATTTGTATTTCATTTTTTAATAATTATTATTCATTATATTTTTTTAATAAAGTTTGTTTTTTTTCTTGATTTTTCTTACTTCACTTACTTACGAGGGTCGTTTGAAAAGTCCGTGCAAAGTCAGAGAGATAGCACTACTGGCGCGTATCGAGGTTATGTTTAGTTAGTAGCATCTCTTGGAAGAACACACACCAAGTTTCAGCCAGGTCGGTCTATTTCTTTGTGTTTAGCATTCGTTTGAATCGAGGAAGTCGAGTGATTTTCAAAAAATGGACGAAAAAGAATTTCGTGTGTTGATTAAACACTACTTTATGAAAGGCAAAACGCCTCAGGAGACTAAAGAGAAGCTTGATAAACATTATAGTGACTCTGCACCTTCGATTAGAACACTTTATAAGTGGTTTCAAAATTTTCGGAGTGGCCATATGGGCACAAGTGACGCTGAACGTTCTGGGCGCCCTGTTGAGGTTACTACTCCAGAAATCATTGATAAAATCCATGATATGGTGATGGATTACAGAAGAGTGAAGGTGCGTGAGATTGCTAGTGCTGTGGGCATCTCGAATGAACGGGTACATAATATTTTGCATCAACATTTGGACATGACAAAGCTATCCGCAAGATGGGTGCCGCGATTGCTCACGCTTGACCAAAAACGAAATCGTGTGAAGTGTTGCAAGGACGGTTTGCAGCTGTTCCAGAAGAATCCGCAGGACTTTAAGCGTCGTTTCGTCACTGTGGATGAAACATGGATACATCACTACACTCCTGAGACCAAAGAACAATCTAAACAATGGGTTACCAAGGGGGAATCTGCACCAAAAACGGCGAAAACCGTTCCTTCGGCCGGAAAGATTATGGCGACTGTCTTTTGGGATTCGCAAGGAATAATCCTCATCGACCATCTGGAAAAGGGAAAAACTATTACAGGTGCATATTATTCATCTTTATTGGACCGTTTGAAAACCGAGCTGCGAGAAAGACGCCCACGATTGGCCCACAAAAAAGTCCTTTTCCATCACGACAACGCACCAGCTCACACCTCAGCAGTTGTGGTCGCAAAATTAATGGAAATAGGGTTCCAACTCGTTTCACATCCCCTCGGACTACTATTTGTTCCCCAATATGAAGAAATGGCTGGCGGGAAAAAGATTTTATTCAAACGAGAAGGTGATTGCAGAAACGAATGGCTATTTTTCAGACTTGGACAAATCCTATTATTCGGAAGGGATCAACAAACTAGAGCAGCGTTGGACGAAGTGTATAAGCCTAAAAGGAGACTATGTTAAAAAATAAAAAAGGTTTACCCCAAAAAATTAAGTAGTTTTTATTTTTGCACGGACTTTTCAAACGACCCTCGTTATTATTAATTAAAACTGTCCGGTTGATCGCCCAAAAGTGCACGAAAAAGTTAACGTTCAAAAACACCCAACTTTAACAATTTTTTTTCATTTAATTGTTAGTTCTGTACCGTATCGGCCGAAGTAACTCCTTTTTTTTTAAATCTTCTATTGGAATTTACAACTGCAACAAGTGTTGCAACAAGCTAATGTGATATAACAATGTTGTGATTATGGATAGCAGAAGGCACCCAGTGGCGACACTCCATTAACGAGCTCTTGCTAAACTGCTCTTATGATGAGAGTAGATCGTGGGGTCATCTTCTCTTCAATCTCCTTGGAGGATTACCTGTTATTGCAGAAGAAGATAGGTGTTCTATTTGAGGGCTAGGATGAGCTACTGTAGAGGAATGAAATTTTAAGAAACGAGTTTTGGCAACGTCTTTAACGAAAGGGATTTTGAGGTCATTATAGATGGTGAGTTTTCGTAGTAATCTTTGACTGTAATCTCTGGAGGCGTAGTGAGTTGGAACGCTTAGTCGATCCCCATACTTCGATGACGTATGACCAAATAGGTCGGAGTAACAGCAGGTATAAGAGTAGTAACTCAAATTATTTTTTGAATATTGAAGAGTGTTAAAAAACTATTTTACGCACGTTTCGTCAAATTGTTTGTCTTCTTCATGGTAAATTTTTTTTCATTTTGTTTGTTGAGAGATTATTTTCTTTTTCTTTGTCAGATTTAAGGGACCTTAAGACGGATATTTCCAATGTTCTATTCTTATATTTGGCACGATCTCACTACTAGAATGAGGAAGGTATATTTTATCCCTTTTTTAAAGTAATTTTATTCTTGTACATTATTTTCAACCAGATTCAGTTACAGCTTCCAGATTGGAGCCTAACGACCCCTTTTGGGAGTATCAAGTAACGCTGTTAAAACTAGAGATCTATTATTGAATATTGTTCATCGTTTTTCTATGAGTCAGGGCAGAAGACCTTAAGAATAAACCCTGAAGATGATCTAGTCCAGCGTTTACCAACCTGTGGTATGCGAGATGCAGGTTGGTGGTACGCCAAAAATAATCAATAATGGCAGAGATAAAAAATTAAAGCAAAAAAATATCATAGAAACGTTTTCCCCTATAATACATAAAAATTATTTTAATTAATAAGTTGTTACAATGTACAGTAATAAGGTTGGTCTGTCTCAAGATATTCGAGAAAATATAATAACACATTTAACAGAATTAAAATTGCCTTTCATGGAATATTTTTTAAAACTCGAAAACACAAATGACAATTGGATTTCAAACCCCTTCTATAAAGAAAATTTGTGAAAATTTAGCATTATGGATAAAAGAAAATTTAATAGAATTATCATGTGACAGAACTTAAATGATAACTATGTAAAGATCTGCTTAAAGAGACTGATTGTAATGAATAAGCTCTATCCAAGCAACATTAAATTTCATTGGTACTTACAGGTAGTTGAATGCTTAAAAGAAATTAATTTAGAAGATTTGGGCACAAATATAATAATCCTAAAGAAGAACTTTGTAAATTAATTAATAATCTTGAATAGAAAAATATGTACGCAATTTTTAATTATTATATTTACAAAAAGTTTTAAAACTATGATATTATACTTTATAAAGTTTATAATAAAATAACATACTCGGAATAACAAATTTCACGAAACACAATCATTTTTACGAAGTGGTATAATTCAGCATGATGTACTACCAAGGTTGGGAAACGCTGATCTAGTCGAAAGGTCGAAAGCTTAGCAAAAAATAAATACAAATTTTATTACTGAAATAAGCACTTCTCTTTCTTTTACTCTACTTCTAGAGATCTAGTTAACCTATTCGTTCACAGATGGAGTAAATGGCAGACTGTTGACAATCTCCCGGGATTATGTATGGCAGCCAGAGAGAAGTACGAGTAACTTATGTAACTCGTAACTTATGTAACGCTTGGAATCACGTATTAATGAATCATATCCTGATTAGAAGATAAAAAGAAGTTGAAAGAATTATTAGTACTTCTGAGACGGTTACGCTAGGCATAACTGAAAAACATCTGAATTAAAATTGGAAGTAAGGAAATACCGAATTGTTACCAACAATTTTGAAATATAATACAATAAGTAAATGCGGAACACTCATCAAAACAGAGGCACCTCGGTTAGCCGACCGCCTCGACTAGGTTAAAATGTAAAATGTACAAGCATCGTATTTATTACTTTCCTTCTTTTGAATGATGTAAAAAATACCTTCCATTTTAGTGGATACACACTCTCTCGTTGAATGAGTGACAGTGAAATGATGATGTCACGACTGGGGGTGTTGCGGCTGTTGTCGTTCTCAGTTAATGCCTTTGAAATGGAAGTAGACTGGTGGACGAGGTAGATGGTATACACCACTGTGGAAAGATATCAGGTTATATTCGTGATATCATCGTAGCGGTGGCTGGTTAGCTTGGCGCTCGTATAACATAATTTACCACCACCAATACGAATGGCTAGTCATGTCCTTCTACATTACCTCCAGGACATTCCTCTTTGCCATTCCTTCTTTTTATGTTACAATTTACTTCAACGCCCTTCTCCTCTTCCAGGCTGGACGAACTGCTATTCTTAATTCTCTCAACATTGCCCGGCAGACATTTCTCTCATTTTACCCAAACCTTTACTTTATACCTTGTACATACATGTTTATATCAACAGTCTGTATGCAACCGTATACACCAATATAATACCATTTCGCATATACTCCACCACCAACTCCAGAACTGTGCTACTGTACTCTAATTTACTGCGATGTAGCTATTTATTGTCCTTTGTGTATTCTTGTACCAAAAGGATGCTCCCTCAGCCTCCCCCGCCCAAACTTGAATACATGCTTGAATCTAACCTTTTCCACTCAACCATCCACCAAACTCGCGTCATTTGTGTTTGTATGTAACATAAATAAACCACACTACTATTTTATGACATAACATTGAGTATACACAGGGTGTTCAGCATAAGACTACCGTTGCTTCGGGAGGTGATTCTGGGCATCATTTGCAACAAAAAAATCTATATAAACTATGGCTCGATTCGGCCCCGTATTATAGATATTTTTAATTTTATGTTTTTTCGAGGTATTACTACTTTTTAGCAAACAGTTGTCTATATTTCTCAAACTACTAAAGCTACAGCGATTTCAATAAGCTCATTAGAAAGAAGGTTAAATTTCCTTTTAAATAAGCTAATTTATATTTCAAAATAATAACATTAAGTGTTTCATTTCGCGACCCAAAACATAAGAAATAGCAAGTTTCTAATTTTTTACAAAAACTTTTTCTCAAACTCCATTTTTCTCAAAAATATTATATAGGTTTAAAACGTGCACTACTCATGAAAAACATCCACATATAACAACTTTCGAAAGGTATACAATGAATAGTGGTTATTTTAAAAATTGATACAGAAATTGCTTATTAATTGCAAAAAATAAGGGGTCAAAACAGCGTCGGCATTATGAAAGGAATTCAGCCATCATAAACATATAATTGGTCATACATCAAATCCTGTACCATTTTTTTCAAAAGTGTAATTTAATAATTAATTAATTTAAGAACTATATTCAGAAATATAAAATTTACATATATAGGCAAATATAGGTAAATGATGCCCAGAATCGCCTCCCGAAGTAACGGTAGTCTTATGCTGAACACCCTGTATACACTTAAAATAATTACTCATTAGGATTTTTTGTAACTTTTTTTTAAATAGGTTTCAAAAGTTAATGAACGTCAAGGTTAATGGTTCGATTAAATGGATCAGCTAGGATCGACTAAAACCTGCACTAACGCAAGTCCTAGAACCAGATTCAGCAGTGCATACTGACCCACCAGCGGTTCAAGTTCCTTTTACCTACCACAAAACGCATTCATGCTGAACGCCATGTTCAATTTCCAATGCGTTTCAAGTATTGACCTCTTCACTAGTAGCGGGTAGCGTGGCTCCCCGTACTGCAGATATTTTAAGTGGCCTGAGCTGGCAATAAAAAAGACTCCAATTAGGACGTTCTTGGTTGTGTTCAATGTGCGAGCTCGCCCGCGTGTACGATATTAACTGATCATTTTAGCTGCTCTTAGTTAAGATTTATATTTTATTTATTGTACCCTTAAGCTGACTGATTTCGAAAGTTATCATTTTGTTTGCATTAATTCGAAGTTTAGTATGATTTGTCACCTATCTTAGCATAACCCCCCCCCCCCCCACACGCGATAAAAACTAACAGTAGAATTGTACTGGACTCTTTAAGGAACGCTGGCACTGTATGAAGATAACTGCAGCATTCTCTCTTATCTTCTTGATTGAGGGTGGATGATCATTGACTTCTATTGAATTGCTGCCATCAAAGGCACAGCTGGTGATGAGTTCTGGGGAATTACTGGCAAAAACCGTTTCTTAAGATTTGAACCTTGAACCTTCCTTTACAAGAACTCCTAGCTCTTAATTCGAGTAGTCAGTTTTCAGGATTAGAATGGTAATTGCACATCGAGCAGCAACGGAAGCACTAGTATTTTTCTATGGCGGTTACGGCGGGCTGAAGACAAAAACAAAAAAAATCCTCTAAATTTTCAGCTGTCGTACATGTTGAGAGACTATGTCAAGTTCCTGAAATATCTGGATTGGAGATCCGTTTGATTCCAAACATAGTGAATCACATACTATTTGAATGTAAACAAAGTGAATCGGTTTGCTAGCCATTAAGTTAAGCTATTCTTTTAAAAAGTTTTATTATGCAACCTCTGTCTGATATTAGAGTATTCTGAAATTATGAACGAACTTGTTCATTCGATAATAAACTAAATCTCGATAACTTTGGATTCTGGGATGTTTAATTTGAATTTTAAGTATTAGATTTTATACTTTTTTTTATTAAACAAAGTCTTAGCTGAGATTCTGCGCATAATTATCATCAGTATTATAGTATAATGATTTGTTGCTTTATTACTTGATTATTTTCATTTTGTTAGTTGCGTGACGTCGTTTTATAGTATTTTATTTCATTTTTGAATTTAATCATGAATATTACTTAATCATCAATTGTACGTACGTTATACTCCATACGATATGTAAGGAGCATGCAAAATAAAGTAAGTTATTAAAAAAACAAAACGAAAACAAACTAGTGCGGAAGATTTGACTTGATTAGCTCTGTATCTGAAGGTGAGGAAGGTTTCAGCCATGGGCTTCTGGTTTCTCTGAAAAAGGTTATGGAAAGCACAGAATGAAGTTCAGTCGGGGCGCTTTAAGTTCCTCATATGTAATATCCTCATTCTACTGGGTGCACTTCAACCATGTTAGGATTAGTGCCTGTTTATATACATATTTATGTCTGTGTGAACCTAGCAAATCTATGTATTTGTGAATATATTTTCTTCTTGTACAAATCAACAAAGGCAGGTCTCTCTGAATTCATGTACTGCAGAGTATTTATATACTTTAGCGCACCTGTCCTATGCAGGAATAGTCAGTGAATAATGTTACCATTGGTTTTACTCGTTTTGTGATGACTGGTAATAACAGCTATTTTATATGTGCAACATTTCCTATAGTGTATGTGTATGTTCAATATATGACACAAGTCTGGTTATAGGACTTACTTGCACAGCCAGACGCGCCCGCTCCAATATTAGGTGACATAGGTACGCTCCTCTCTACCCTCAGAATCGTATTATATTCAAACAGGATGGTGGTTGGGATGAATACAACAAAGCGTTTTCATCTCCCAAAGGGAGCCTGTTGTATAATATCTTATTATAACCTTATCAAATCTCAGTTCCTAATGGTCAAACTCCAGAAATCAATTGTACAGTTCAAATAAAACAAAAAACAAATGTTCGGTAAAATTTCTTTCAAAAAATCCTTCGTTCGGGAGATATTTGACATTTAGTATTTTTAAAAACTTTTACAAAATTCCGGAATAAAATCTTTAATAATTCCAGATGTGCTGAGGCTACAGAAAATCCGATCGCACTATTCGAAAGAGCAGTTAATTTCTTGTCAATAAATCTTATTTTCAATCTTCAGTGACATTTAAAAATAAGCCAGTGTCAATACAAAAATTGTAACAATTCAGGAACTGAAATCTGAAAAAATTGTATACATTTACAAATTATACAGGGTGATCCATTTAAAACGAATCAATCGCTAATAACTTTTTAGGAAAGCGGAAATCCGGAAAAACACATTAAATAAACTATATGTTTTTTTGGGTCTAGTTTTCAAATTTTCCACCCCCAGTTCTCAAAAAAAGTATTTATGATGTATTAAGTATCATGAATGATTACATACGTGGGATTCGATTTGGGGATCTCCAACTTACAAACCACTAGACCAACACTCGTTCCTCCCTGACAAGATATTCTTACCGTAATCTTAGGTCAAGAAGTCTTGCATACGGGGTACATTAAAATGATGTGTTGGTTGCTTTTATTTAATGATAAAACAAAATTTATCCTGATTCACCCACAACCATTACATCACACTACATTTTTTTAAAATCTTCAATTAATATTTCTTTTGTTCTTTACGTCACAAATAACATTTTCTGCAGTCAGAGGACCTCCCAAAACGTGTATTTCTGGTGGAAAATTAATACTGAAAACCGTTCACGAATAGATAAAATTGTAACTTTGATCTTAAATCTCTCAACAAATATTAGGGATATCGAAACGGGGTTAAGGTTATTTTTCTTAGTTTTTTATGAAGTTTTCCTAAACATTGTCAAAACCAGTGGTCCTTATAAAAAAAACTCCGATCAGGTTTTTGGCCGTAATTCCGCCAAAAATGAAGATACAGCATCGGGAGTGGGAAATTTGAAAACTAGACAAAAAAAAAGAACTGTTTATTTAATGAGGTTTTCCGGATTTCCGCTTCCCTAAAAAGTTATAAGCGATTGGTGCGTTTTAAATATCGCAGATCACCCTGTATATAAAACCTACAATTCATAAAATTCCGTTGAACTTTTTCATGAACGATTTGCTAGGCTAGACGATTCGAAAAAGCAACGTCCTTTTAAACACTAATTTTCAGGAAGTTTTAATATAAGCAATAACATCCTCAAAATTTTTTTATATAAATTTGAAACGTTGTATGAAATTGTTCTAGAGAAAACTTATTCCAAAATCTTATTTATGTAAATAGACCCAAAGTTTCTGTAACAATCATCTGGCAAATCGTGCTTGAAAACCAGAAACATCTAAAGTCCCAATTCTGCTCGTTGTGGAATTCCCGTTTCAAAAACTATTCCAAAAGAAGAAATGGCTCCCAATTCCATTAGTTGTACCGTGTGCTTCCTTCAAGCACGTTGAGAAACAATAATAGATATAGAATTTAGGCATAATTTCCATGAAAAGCAAGTTATGGGGGATTGTATTAAAAGCCTTTCGGAAATCATGATAAATGGTAAGCGATCCAAATTAGATTGATTCACTGGTCACAAGTTTTTTTAAAAAAGGAAAAACTATAAAAATGTATGAAAAGAAAATTTGTTGCAGCTGGATAAAAGTTAATCTACATTTCAACACAATATTAGCACGCTGTAAGGAAAGATTTAAACTAAAAAAATTCTCTTGTAGAGAACAATGTTATCTATATGTATGCACAAATTTACTGTAGCAATATGAGCAGCCCATGGTTATTAAAAAATATCTATTCTGTTCTCGATTTGCCAATTTTAACTATTTACTATCTACTATCGATTGGGCCAGGAGTGGCAATTAGGTAGCGGAGGCCATACAACCCATAGCCTGCGGGCCTGTAGCACGATAAAAAGGAGTTTAACTTGGCTCGTTTTATATTTATTGCTGAGCCCTTTTACTCCGACTGGACCCTTTTCAAGGTTCTATAAAAACCATTTACTGATTTTCCATGAATTTCTTTAAAAGGTAATTTCTCTCGAATGTAAAAAAAAAAACAAAAAAAAAATCGATTAGAACCAAAAAAAAGAACATCTCTTCTCAAAAAATAGTTTACAAAAATGTAGCTGATAAATTACAATTACTCTATTTGCAGCCCATAAATACGAGGGCCGTTTGAAAAGTCCGTGCAAAGTCAGAGAGATAGCACCACTGGCGCGTATCGAGGTTATGTTTAGTTAGTAGCATCTCTTGGAAGAACACACACCAAGTTTCAGCCAGATCGGTCTATTTTTTTGTGTTTGGTATTCGTTTGAATCGAGGAAGTCGAGTGATTTTCAAAAAATGGACGAAAAAGAATTTCGTGTGTTGATTAAACACTACTTTATGAAAGGCAAAACGCCTCCGGAGACTAAAGAGAAGCTTGATAAACATTATGGTGACTCTGCACCTTCGATTAGAACAGTTTATAAGTGGTTTCAAAATTTTCGGAGTGGCCATATGGGCACAAGTGACGCTGAAAGTTCTGGACGCCCTGTTGAGGTTACTACTCCAGAAATCATTGATAAAATCCATGATATGGCGATGGATGACAGAAGAGTGAAGGTGCGTGAGATTGCTAGTGCTGTGGGCATCTCGAATGAACGGGTACATAATATTTTGCATCAACATTTGGACATGACAAAGCTATCCGCAAGATGGGTGCCGCGATTGCTCACGCTTGACCAAAAACGAAATCGTGTGAAGTGTTGCAAGGACGGTTTGCAGCTTTTCCAGAAGAATCCGCAGGACTTTAAGCGTCGTTTCGTCACTGTAGATGAAACATGGATACATCACTACACTCCTGAGACCAAAGAACAATCTAAACAATGGGTTACCAAGGGGGAATCTGCGCCAAAAAAGGCGAAGACCGTTCCTTCGGCCGGAAAGATTATGGCGACTGTCTTTTGGGATTCGCAAGGAATAATCCTCATCGACTATCTGGAAAAGGGTAAAACTATTATAGGTGCATATTATTCATCGTTATTGGTCTGTTTGAAAACCGAGCTGCAAGAAAAACGCCCACGATTGGCCCAGAAAAAAGTCCTTTTCCATCACGACAACGCACCAGCTCACACCTCAGCAGTTGTGGTCGCAAAATTAATGGAAATAGGGTTCCAACTCGTTTCACATCCCCCTATTCTCCAGACTTGGCTCCCTCGGACTACTATTTGTTCCCCAATATGAAGAAATGGCTGGCGGGAAAAAGATTTTATTCAAACGAGGAGGTGATTGCAGAAACGAATGGCTATTTTTCAGACTTGGACAAATCCTATTATTCGGAAGGGATCAACAAACTAGAGCAGCGTTGGACGAAGTGTATAAGCCTAAAAGGAGACTATGTTGAAAAATAAAAAAGGTTTACCCCAAAAAATTAAGTAGTTTTTATTTTTGCACGGACTTTTCAAACGACCCTCGTATGTTGGCGATTGCGTTAACATTAAACCAACCACTACCGGTCAATTGCCCGTTTTTTAAATTTGATTTAAATTTTCTAAGTACAACGTCATCATACCGCCATTAAGCTTCACGACTTTTCCTATTATTAGATTTTTTAGAAAAATATGTAGTCCGTCTTAACTACCGTGACCGGTCATTTGACCGGCTGAATATTTTCATTTTATTTACTTATTTTAATATTTTATTTTAGCGGTCCTGGTTATAGCAGGAGTTATCCCGATTGCACTCCTGGCCGATGAAAGAAGGAGAGTGTACGCTGGAAGGCACGAAGTGGATAAAGTAGCGATCTCCAGGGAGGAGCGTGCCTACACGGTGTTGGAGTGGCAATCTTCTTGGGAAGAGGAATCAAGAGGTAGATGGACGGCCAGCCTTATCACAGATGTTGGTGCATGGATAAGGAGGTCCTTTGGCGAAGTTGGATTACTTCGTTACCCAATTCCTTAGTGGTCACGGGTATTTCTGTGAGTTCCTAAGGAAGATAGGGAAGAGGACCAGTGGTGAGTGCGGCTATTGTCCGGGAATGTTAGACGATGCCCACCACACCTTTTTTGTGTGTGAGAGGTGGGGTTGCCTCAGGAGAGACTTGGAGCAATATGTCGGGCATATTACCCCTGCGGGGATAATACCGACTATGCTCACTAGTAGGCGGCAGTGGGCATGTGTGGCACGCTTCATTAGGGAGGTGTTAAGTGCCAAACAAAGGGAGCTGGTTGAGTTTGGAGGGAGGACCCCTTGATTGGGGATAGAATAGGGGCCTAGCCTGATGTAGTGCTGCATAAGCGAATCCAGGCTAGGCCTGGTGCCGGGGTAGGTGTTTTAGCCGGTAGGCTGCCTTGGCGGGAGTCCGGCACGTATGTGCGTTAGAAGCATTTCACCTACCCCCATATAAAAAAAAAAAAAAAAATATTTTATTTTATTTATTTATTTTTTTCGTAACAGAATTCTCTCGAACACTCAATTTGATAATGCATTTATCGGATTATTGTTTGCATATGAGGCAAAAAATGTAAGATATTGCTCTTTTCTATGGAGCAAAAATAGGGACGAGCATTCTTCTCAAACACTATGAGCAAAAATGTATAGACGGAAATTGTGAGGTTTATTCGAATGGATCAAAGAAATAATCGTTTACAAACCGATAAATTTGCTTTGATTTCTAAATTTTGGAACAAATTCTTAGAGAACAGTCAAAAGTGTTATAAACAAGAGCATATACTCGTATCTCTTCCAAAGACAATTGTTCCCAACAAAATCAAGATGTAGATTTACTCAGTACATGCCAAAATCAATCGGACAAATTTGGTATCAAATTTTGGCTAGCGTTCGATGTAATAAAAGGCTTTTCATATTTGGGAAAACGTGAAAGCAGAGAACCTTCAGTTCAGCTTGGGGAGTTGGTTGCTCTGAAATTAGCAGAAATGTGGAAGAAATACAACCTTGGAAATTCTCAGAGATGGCCTCAACTAATAGTTTTTAATATCCTAACTTAGCAAGGATAAATGAATGGATTTTATATAAAACAAAAAAAACTACCTGAAGTGAAATTTTGAGGTAAAACTTTATATTCCCATTGCAAAAGCATGACAAATATTAGTATACGAACAACTGGTCGGAAAATTGCCAAATAAGATACTGCAAAGGCAATAAGAATAACAAATGCTGTCTAAAATGTGAAAAATGCGTATGCGGGCAATGTGCAATTGAGAAGCCTATAATTATAAAGTGATGCAATGAAGAGTAAAATCTACGAGATTAACTATATTATTAAACAAGCAATATCATTTACCATACTTAATCAAAATATAGAAAAACCTCCATTTTTGAAGATTATGGAATTAAATATTCCAGTTTTTAGCTACTAGCAGTTAAAAACCGGGGCATTGACTGTACGGTAATTGTCTGTTTTCACTTTTAACAACCAATAAAATCATCACGGTTTCCTACCGTTTTTTTGCTTTTGTTTTTGCAAAGTTCAATGTCTGAGTTTCCATTGGGAAAACGATATTAGTGCGTCAGGGGCCTGGAAAACTTCAAATATTTGCAGAAAAGTTTTATAAATGTGAGCTAATCTTCGTTACTAACAACTAGTTCTTGGGCATAATTTCAAAATCATTGTTCTAAACATTGAGTCTAATTAATTTACCCAATAAACAAATATTTCGAAAGAAGGTTTAAGAGGATTTCCACGAACTTCGTAGTGTTAAATTCCCACCTTACAAGGATAAAACTAAACTATCCTTCGAATGTTCCCGAAGCATTTTCGAGTATAATCCCAAGGAAAATACTGTCTAACTCCAATGAACCGCAACTTCTAAACGCTCCTCGAAATATCTATCGCTTTTTCTTTTTTATTAATGTAAATCAGTTGACATAGAAATATGTAGAATTGCCGCTGTAACAAATCATTTCTAAATACATTAAACATTATATTTAAATTAAAAATATACAGAAAAAAAAAAGATTGGAATTAGAAAATTACACCTGTTTGTATATTCCAGGCGTTATATAATTAGATTTTTGTGTTTCAGAACAGTAAGGTATTTGTGAGGTGTATTTTGGCGTGCGTGTGCATGTTTTTCAGCCGTGTGGATGTGAATGTATGAAGAGGGTAGAGCCGATGGTGGCAGGAGCCTCTTTTGCTTGCATCCAACTCTCTGGCCCTTTGGCAGATACAATTATCCACTAATTCCAGCTCTTCTAGGCCCTTCAGTAGATTTCCCTTGTGACCTGTCCTTCATGGCACACGGGACTTTGTTGCCTACTCTGCTACACTGTACACAACTCATATTGAAACAGACTTTACCCTCCTTTCCTTCCCCCCTATACATGATTACTCCACCCTGTTAACCCTGCCCTGAAAATCTTTCATTCATCCCTATTTCTTCAAAATTTACCTTTTCAGGGGAAAAAAAAGCATATGAGTACATTATTTAGCTTAAAGAAATGCGCTACTGCGATTATTCATTACCTAATTTTATTTTTTTCGCATAATTTTAACAAATCATTTGTATAGGAACAAATCTGTGATGTACTTTTTGGAACAAAGATTACGTTGCTAAATTACTAACCTCTCATTTAGGTTTAACTGTATTTCCAATTAAAATTTAGGTTAAAACCTACATTAGGTTTCGCAATTAAAACTTGCGCTGAGGAGAATCTGCGAATAGGTCTTCAAGGAGATTTGTATCTTTTCGGACAGGCAAGCTGCACCGAAGGCCCTTATTTCCTTTAGAATTACCTCTTCCCTGGTCTAGGAATGCAGAAAGAACCACTGGCTCGGCGCAATAAAGTGCGGCTGGAATGGGTGCCGGGTCATGTGGGGATCAAGGGGAATGAAACAGCCGATCAACTGGCCAGAAATAATAGGAGCTAACACTCCTTTCATTGCCTCGGAACCTGTCCTGGGAACCTGTCCAAGGGTGCAGTTCGTGTGGCTCTCAGAGATTGGATCTGGAGAGAGCATGAAAAGAACTGGGTGATGTGTCCTAGGGTCAAACAAAGTAAAAGAATGATGCCTTGGCTGTGTAAACAAAGAACCGAAGAAACTCTGTGCTTGGGTAGAAATCAGATTACTCTGATCACAGACCATATTCACGTTCAGCAAGCATCTGAAGGTGGGACTTATTAACTAGGAATCGTTGTGCAGATTGTGTCAGGTAGAGGAGGAATCGAGTGGTTGCGCTATGAAACCTCTGGCTCTTTGAGACCAAAGGAGATAGTAGCACAAAAAGAACTAGTAGGGAAAGTCCTCAACCTCTTTAGTAGGGGAGGTTTCGTCTACTAGATCCAAAAGGGGAAGGCTTAATAAGCCTATTTTGGCTGCGGTGCCGTGGGGTACAGGTTCCGTCCCGCTTTGTAATTTAGTTTAATCTACATTAGGTTCCTTCCTTATGAATCTATCAGACTTCTATGCTATTTCGAATTGCATTTTTGAAATTCTCTGACTAAATAACTAATGCAATTAGGCCAATTATCTTAGTTATTATTGGTTATCTTAGTGCTTAGAAATAGTTAGTATAAATATTTTGCTAAATGGCTAAACTATTTCGGCTCAAATCTGAACAAATTCTGGCATTTTCACGACTAGAGCCGTGCACTAAGATAATAGAAACAGAAGTTACTATTCGAGAAATGACTACTATCAACAACCTTCAGAGTTTTCCTCTTTTACAGAGACTGTAATGTTGGTTTTCCAAAAGCGGGAAATTTTTGTTGACCATAATCTTTTCTTTTTTTCTTTTGGTATATATTTTCTGTTTAGATTTTGCGTGCTCTTTATCACTCACCCTTGCTCCTTAAATAAATTGAAATGGCTCAGTAGAATGTTGATTTGACTCGCGCTGATAAGTAGCCCTGGTGCTGGCTTGGAATGCTGCCAGCGTCTAGTCAGTAACAAGATAATCGGCTCACCCCTATATCCTCTCATTTTGCACTCTTCTTACAGTTCTTCTTATCTCGTTTAACCTTTCGACATCCGCTCAAAGTTCTAAACTCCTACCATCAAGTTTAATACTCTAATTCCCAGTCTACCTCCATTTTTTTTTTTTTGCAGTGTGCCAAGAAATTTACTACCTGGTAGAAGTCATTTAGTCCAAAGACGTTCATTTTAATGGCATTCATCATTGATTTAACTCATCTTTTGGGACTTATCGCGATGCGCTGAAACAGACACTGTTGGGTGTTTCAGTGACTTATAAATAATACTGTACCGTATAGATACTCTTGGTTTCCTATGTGAGGGAAACTGCATAAGACGTCAACAACATCTTCAGTATAAATTCATTATTTTGCTACCGATTCAGCCTCATAAGTTTTAATCTCCATTTTACTTCCAAGTAATCCACAATTGTTAAATTGAAACTAGATTTATTATTGAAATTAATTAAGTTTTTCCAGACAGGCTTTACGTCAAACTACCCAATTTTGTGCAAGGAGGCGACTATCAAACTATTTTGACTAAAAGATTGCTTAAATTCGCTATTAAATAAAATCCAAGACCCAGACCGAGAATCGAATCCATTACTACAATACATTTCGCAACTAACCGCTCGGCAACCGTGGCGCCCTAATATTAGATAGGTAGTACGCCAAATAACATGCGTGTAAATATCCTCTCTGCCGTAGATCGGTAAAGAATGTACTTTAGGCCGCTTTTTGGCCAACAATTTTGGAATCTAATTGTCTATCAGGAGCTGCATTTTTTAATTTTATTTATCATTTGTTTTTTAAGGTGCCACGGTAGCCGAGAGGTTAGAGGCGAGACCTGCGAAGCTAATATGTATTGTGGTACTGGGTTCGATCCCGGTCTTTAGGGCTTGGATTTTATTTAATATTTAATATAATAACTTTGAAGTAAAGCATGTTTGCTAGTCGCCTCCGACCACGACACCTAATTTGGTAGTTGGTACGTAAAGCCCGCCTGAAAAAATTAGGCATTACTTTTACTTTTTTGTTTTTTATGTCTTATAGAATATTTTTCTTTGGCCAATTTTATTCTGTGAAGTAATATACCCTATTTTTATTCATTTCTTATCGCATAATATTTTTATGACTCCCAAACATAACTTCGACAAGCCTTTCAAAGTCTGTATTGCAGACCGGGAGGCTTGGAGACGTGGGAGATTCGATGTGGTACACGGATGGCTCCAAGACGGAGGAGGGGGTGAAGCCGAAATGTAGCTTTTCGGTCACCCTAGTGCAGTGGTCGGCAAACTTACTAGCCAAAGAGCCAAATAAGAACATTACAACGATTTTAAAATAAATTGGGAGCCAAATCTGCTTGTTTAGTAAACTTTTATTACACTAAATAAGTAGTACACTAAATAATACTAAATTTCATACTTAATAAATATTTATTAATGCGAACAATGTGCTTGCATCTCCTTGGAAAGTTTGAGTAAGTCAGGTTTGTATGCTGTTGTTTTTAATTTTAGGCATGATTCCAACTTCTCATCAATAAGACGACTTCTCAGTTTACTCTTGATAATGTTCATGCTTGAAAAAGATTGTTCGCATATATACGTAAAGGGAAAGAACAGCAATCGCGAGCTTTTTCAGCTGATCGTAAGAGTCAGGAATACTATTCCAAACGTTGAAAATGATCATGTCTTCCTTCTCCAGGTCATTCAAAGCAGACCACTTGTGTTGTGAACTAAGATCACATTTTTTCTTCTCCAATATTTCCAATTCAACACAAAGACGTTCGAATTTAGAGCGCCATATCTCCTTGTTTTTTAAATCCAGCAATTGTATTTCAAAGCTACCAATGTCAATTTCAAAAGGAGAAAATTTCAACTCGGTTATCGTAGCATTAAGAGGATTTTTGACAAATGCTAAAGTTACTCTGCTGTTTTTAAATTCCTGAAACCTGCTATAACATACGAACAATTTCAGCCGGTAGCTTGCACATGGTTTGTGTTTACGTTTACGAAAACTAATAAAATTAAACTCAATATTCGTTACGTATTTTTACAATATAAAGTTTTAATTACCTATCTATCTTTTAACTTAAACAAAAAATTATACATGTTCTCGATTTATAGAAGAATTTTAATTTATCAAAATAAGATGTAATTTTTTTTCTTACCAAGTTTTTTTTTAAATGAAAATATTATTGCGCCTTCGTGGATATTTGTGCCAGAGCCGCACTTAAAGAGCCAAAGAGCCAAATGCGGCTCTGGAGCCGCACTTTGCCGACCACTGGCCTAGGGAAACTAGCTGCAGTTTTTCAGGCTGAGCTAGCTGCAATTAGGTTCTGCGTTACCGAGATTAGTGGGCGTGGAATTATTAATTCTAAGGTCGTAATTTTCTCGGATAGTCAGGCTGCTCCACGAGCTATTAGTTCCTATCAGGACAATTTAAGGCTGGTTTGGGACTGTCTGGGTGCCTTGAAGGAAATTAGTGACCAGAATAAGGTCTTTCTAGTTTGGGTACCTGGTCATTCAGAATATAAGGAAAACGAAGCGGCAGATTTATTGGCCCGGGAAGGCTCTGCGGGACACTTCGTTGGCCAGGAGCCCTGTTTTGGGGTTCCAAAGTGTGTTAAGTCTGCAGCCATTAATTTATGGGTGCAGAATAGGTCTCAGGAGTGGTGGCTTGCCACCACTGGGCAGAGACAGGCGAAGGAGTTCATGACGGGCTATTCGCCGAGGCTGACTGCAGAATTAATCCATCAAGGCCGCGGGGCTATAAGGATAATTGTAGGACTACTAACTGGCCACTGCAGGCTCAGGAAACACATGCATCGCATGGGCCTGGCAGATGATAGCCTTTGTAGGTTCTGTCAATGAGAAGAGGAAACGGCACTGCACGTGTTGTGTCAGTGCGAGGGGCTCGTTTGGCTAAGGATGTTACTTCTCGGTGAGGAAAAACCAAGGCCTGTGAGCTTTACACAAGAGTCGCTCTCCAGCATTAAGAGTCTGACTAAAAGGACAGGGGAGCCACAATAGATCTAACCTTGAGGCCGCCCTAGTCTAATCTAATCTACCGCATAAGATTATGAAACGTGATTATTCCATTTCTATGCAATGCTAAAAGAAAACTCTTTATCAACATTTTATTGTTTCCTAATTGAGGAAAGTTGTCTAGCCACTTCTTCAGGGATCTTGGCGTATCCAAGCATGAACAGCGATTAGACAGACACTTAGCCATGCACACGATTCATGTATCGCCCGTATCTTTACCACGCTAACACAAACTCAAACTCATTTAATACTTAAACCACATTAATGCAAGCGATAAATTAGGGAGCAACAATCTTTTAAGTCACAGTAGATTCTGCTTATGGCCAATCCTTCTTAAAAGATCCTTCTACATCTCTTAGAAAACATTTTAATTTAAGTAATGTAAAGTCAGGCAGGCTGTACGACCAGCTACCAACTTAGGTGTCGTGGGAACTAGATGTAAGTGACGAAAAATAGCTGGCATTTATAAAGCTTTTCTGCAAACATTCGAAGTTTATCAGGCTCTTCACACACTAATATCGTTTTCCCCAATGCAAATTCAGACACCGAAGCTTGCAAAAAAATAAAGTTATTTCCTTGAAAAAAGACAATTTTTACAATATAATTTATCAGAGACCCCTTTTTAATTCATAATTTGTTTTATTTCCTCTACTGACGTCGGACGTAATTCTGGTGATTGCTCTCTCAGCCTTTCTTAACTTGGATAATGATAAAAGCAAATGTAAGCAAATGATCAATAATAGTACCATGTTGCATACCTTCCCAGGTTCTTTCGTAAATAATGTCTTTTTATACAAATACTAGCAAAATACTAATTAAATTAAGAAGTAACGAAAATAGTGGCTTTAAATATTGTTTAAAAAGCTTTAAGAAGAGAATTAGTGCAGGTATTTCTTAAAAGTTTTGCTGTGAAAAGCTCCAACTTATAATGTTTATTACCGCTGCTCATCTGCAACTTTGTTCGGCCGAGAAAGAAGAAGTATTGTCGGAAAGAGAAGAAAAAAAAGGAGTGAAATAGAGGGGCGTTTGGTTTAGTTTCCCAACTTCTAGTGGCTAATTACCTTCCTAGATTGTAAAGTAAGCCACCATTAGGTCGCCTTTTCTTCTGAATGGGCTTTTACATCAACAAATATTATCAACTATTAAAAACAAAATATTAAATAATATCTCTTTAACAAAAACTTACAGTTTAAAAAGTTATGTAAGTTGATTAAACGCAAAGAAGGTACACAAATCAGCAAGTACCTAACATTTCATAGATATCATTTGAGTAATTTCACTGCATTAACTTTCCATTAATATTTTTTAGAATTTATTAGAAGTCACAGACCCTAATGCTGGCTATTTACATATACAAGTGGCCCACCATTTAATTTAGAATAATCTATAACAATCAAACTATTAAAATTTATTAAAAGTAATCAAAAGTTAAAAAAGACATTATAAAAAATGAAAGTAATTATGAAGCTTAAGATTTCAAAAACTTTTTTAATAAAATGCTTTCACCAACAAACTTCAGTGATTTTGTTTATTTATTTTTTAAACAAAAATCGTCAGTTTAAGTTCATTCTCCGACGAAATCTATTGTTACTTTACTTTATCTAGTAGTGTTAAGCTATTGTAGGTAGGACCTTAATTGCGTGGAGCAAACTCCCCTTTTCACACGTCAAAGACGTATTCACGAATACGTCTTTAAATTTGCTATCATATGTAGGCAATCCAAAAAACCTAATGATAACAAAATCGGGAGATACTGATTGGCATTATAGTTTCGAATCTATCGTCTACATCCAAAATTAAATTAGACCACTGGATAGCTAAAGGATCAAAGAATTCATTACGATAAGCAAGGACTGTGACGCATCGCGCACGGTGGAGGGGGAAGTGCCGCTATTTTGAGATCATTTTGCTGCGTATCGAGATTTGCAATTAGTATAACTTTTGACTCGGAGAAGTGCTACGATGTTCGTTTAAGTTTTAATCGTCAGCTGTCGTCACAATCTATCGATTGTATATAAAACATTAGTGTAAAATAGTGACAGTGAATATAATAAGGTGTTAGAATAAAAAAATATTATCAAAAATATATAATGTCGGCCTATACGCGTCGAAAAGCCAAAACTAAATACAGCAAGTGGATGATGAAATCGCTTCTACATCGAAAGGGCATAGATTGTGTTCGATCGTCGATGATGAAGACACATTGGGCAGCAGCTAGTGCACGTTTCACTACGACGTTTGTCAACAATCCATTCGGACATAAGTGTGATGTGTGTGATCGTCTATGGTTTCTGCGCTCATTGAAGCTAACAAAAGAAAAACGCTTACCGCTGCTGTTTGTTTCCTTGATTTCATCCTAAATACATAAATAAAAATATTTTATATAAAAAATATAACCCGTTACGTAAACGTATTCACGTACAACACACGGCCGTGTCCATGACACAGCCACAGTTTTTTGAAAATAAAAATCGTCAGTTTAAGTTCATTCTCCGACGAAATCTATTGTTACTTTACTTTATCTAGTAGTGTTAAGCTATTGTAGAAAGGACCTTAATTGTCGTGGAGCAAACTCCCCTCTTTAAGTGGCCCAGCGTCGAGACCCCCAATAGGCACATCTACATAAAATTCCGAATCGAATGATACCTCATTCATGAAAATTGGTTCGCGCCTTTAGGTGCTATGTTGACTACAAAAAAGAAAAAGTAACAACAAGAAGACGAGCAAGAATAATTTTTGAAAATTCCATTTTTGCTCATTTTCGGTAACTTTTTTTCTGCAAATCTATTAAATTTGGGTTGTTGCAAAAAAAGTTACAGTTATAAAGGAGGATTTGCCCTATAATTTAAAGAAAATTTGGAAATATTATCTTTTATAGAAAATTAAAAAAAAAATTGTCAAAGTTGGGTGCTTTTCAATGCTATGCTTTTTCGTGCACTTTTTGAAGATCAACCCTTATTCAACTGACCTAACGGACAGTTTTAATTAACTACTCTAATATTTTCTCATGTACATATAACCTGATACATTTAGGTGTAATAAACTATTAAAAAGTAGCAGTTAATAAATTTAGCAGAATGTTTATTAACTAAAACAATTAAGTTCCATTCTTTATTAGTAATAATCTGGTCCTTCAAATTAATTCTAACTTATTTTTAATGTAGATACGTTTTTTGTTTTTTTGTAAATAATTTGTTATGTTCGTGTTTGATTCAAACTATTACTGATCTATGAGCAAACAAGTTTGTGGCCATGAGAAAGGAGTAAAATTAAAATATATTAATCTATAGCACTTGTTCGAACTTGATTGCACCAATTGTTGAATACTTCAAATGTCAATGGCTCATCAACCTCTACGGAATTCCGTAACCCTTATAGCTGAAACTGCAGCTGCAATAAAAAGCACATCTTCAGATTTATTAAAAATAGCACCTAATTGACGTCTTTACATCAATATCCAAAAGCTTGTACCACCACTGCTAAAGATTTGAAACAGGGTTCGTACCGATTGTGCTTTTTAGTCCTTTACCATATTTTGAACTCGTGTTAACTAATCTCTCATCAAAAAGGATGAAGTCTTATGTTGAAAACAAAAGCTAAAGCAATTAAAATAAAAGCTTCTTTTATTATTATTATTATTATTATTATTACTACGTATTATTATTTTTTTTCCGGCGCATCGACAGCTTGGCCATTAGCGCCTATTATTATTATTATTTTGTAAATGTACCAATAGTTAATTTTTCTATTTATTTTTGAGGTCAACTAAATTATTTTCAAATAAATGGCAGGAAATGGCAAGTAATTGGCTGTATATTGAAAAGGTGTTCAGAAATATCATAAAAGATGTGACAATTAAGCTTTACGGTTGTAAAGTCCTTAAAGAATTAGAACTCGCAAAGCTGGACAATTCCCATCATTTAGATTCTTTCATAACAAGCTTCTATGTGCCGTCATCATCACAAAGTCCCTTTCTATTTTTATGCTTTTGCTTTATCAAAATTTTTCTTTTCTTTTCTATTAATTTTAATTCAAACGTTTTTACCAACTTCAAATAAAAACACTTGTTAATTTCACGATTTAATAGCGAGTGTTGGACTTAATTGTAAAGTAAGTTCTTCGCTTTTCTCACATCGTGCGAGCACACAATCTGATGAAACAACTTACCCATGGTTTATGGTAGATCTAGTAGTAGAAATGGGAACCAATTAAGGATTATCATTTTCTGGAGCCAACTGTTCTCCCAAAATAGTCTAAATATATTAAAGAAGAAGAAGAAACAGGATTTCAAGGAATATTCAAATGGGTATAAATACAGGTAGTCCTCAGGTTAAGACGGTCTCGAGTTACGATGTTTCGTGGTTACGACTCCCATTTACAGTACTGTACAGTATGTACTATGAAAAGCCCGCGAACTACTGTACGTGTTTTAGTGTGCAGTACTGTACAGTACAATGAAAAGCCCACGAACTACTGTACGTGTTTTGGTGTGCAGCGGCTCGGGACCGAAGAAGACGGCGTCACCAGCATCCCAGTACGCCATTAACATTACGCCCTTCATTATGGCTCCCAATCGTAAGGCAGATACTCTTCTGATGGCAGTGCATCGAAGAAAAGGAAGGCCACCATCATGGAAGTGAAATTAGATATCGTAAAGTACACTACTGTTTTTTATTACTGTTTCATTTCATTACTAAACGTACTGTACAGTATTTTATAAGTGTGTTTTGATAATTATTATTATAGTGTTAGGATAGGCTAAGTGCTTACAGTACGTACTGTTATTATGGTAACACATTACTATACCGTACTGTACATGGTACAGTTTACGTATGTTCCGACTTACGTCGAAAAAACGGTTTAAGACGCCGCGTAGAAACGGATCAACTCGTAAGTCGAGGACTACCTGTACAGCTAAATTCATGCTTCAAAAAATGTGCACTTTAAAAAAATAAATAAATACATTTGAGAAATATGACAGGATCGCGTGGAGAAAGGAGTGAAAAATAACTCTAAAATTAAAGGATATAAATCAGGACTCTATTGCAAGGAGCTCAAGGCTTTGTTTTTTTCTTCGCACTGAGGTCATACTGTATGGGGACACCTTAATATCATCATGCAAACTACACTCTGCTGCAGAATGTAAGTAGTAGTTATGCTTTCGAAAATGATGTACGACCAGCATCATAAATGCTACAATTTTAAGTAAATTCGTAGATTGTGAATTAGATGAATATAGCAAAGCACCAACCATCCTTGAATGAGAGCATTACACTATATTGTATGTAGAGTTCTTCTGGCCCCTGAAGATTTATCTTTTACAAACCATGTAATTGAATATATTTTCTTCTCTATATAGAAAATTATGTTTATTTTCAATTTTTCCACAAAAAAAATGAAAAATGTTATTACCCCCTCTCTTCTCCACTCCATAAACTCTCTAAGGTTTATATACCACATATTTTTATATGAAACATGGTTGAAAACAGCAACAATGGGCGCTAAAGTGAAATAAATTGCTTCGCTGTTTTTGAAACGAGCTCCAAGACTTGGGATGTGACCTGCTAAAGTATTTATTTCCTTCTTAAAATTTCCCATTTAATAAATAATTGCAATAATAATAACATAAAAAGCTGATTTATTAAACTTTTTGCAAAGTAAATTCAGAAATGAATGCCTAGATATTATTTACGTCTAACTACCCATCAGATGTCGTGGACTTAAGACAATTACCGACCATAATTTACTATAAATAGTATTACATTAGACAGAAAGTTTTCTTTTTTACTTTTGATACTACCAGAGGATTCATCTGTAAAGTTACAATAGTTATACAGCTAAGCACCTCATTATTAAATCATAAAGTACCCTGTTTAGCTTCTCATCACCTATGTTGAGTATTAACTCCAACACCTGCAGAGTTTAACGTTATTATTGTTCAAATTGGCGACACGATATCCGAGCGGTTAGAGGCGAGACCTGTAGGGTCAAGATGTATTGTTGATTACTGGGTTAGATTCCTGGGATTTTGTTTAAACTTAGAATGAAAGATTTGCGAGGAATCGGTCAAATAAAACAACTCGTCTTTTTGCCAACGTTTCGACAAATATATTATCCTCTTCAGGGCCTGGATATTACAAATACAAAACAATTTACAGAGTCAGTAACATAGAAAAAACAGTAAAAATCAGTAATACAAAAAGTAAACAGTAACTATGCAATTGAAACTATGCATAGACACGAAAGTTCCAATAATTATAAAGAATTTATTGTATTTTACTGTTTACTTTTTGTATTACTAATTTTTACTGTTTTTTCTATGTTTCTGACTCTGTAAATTGTTTTGTATTAGTAATATCCAGGCCCTGAAGAGGACAATATATTTGTCGAAACGTTGGCAAAGAGACGAGTTGTTTTATTTGACCGATTCCTCGCAAATCTTCCATCCTAAGTTTAACAATTTACGGTCACGAAACCTATATATTCATTTTATTTAATGTTTAACACGAGAAATTTATTGTAAAGTAAGTTTACTATTCGTCTCCATTAAAAAAATAGACATTACTTTACTTTTTATAGTCAAAAAACTGATGGTAAACAGCTTGGTCGAGTTGCATATTATCTCAAAATGTTTAGGAAAAACTGGAAGTAAAATTGAGTTTATTACTATTTATTAAAACAAAATGAGGAAATCAAGTGAAAAATATTTATGAAAGTTAGAATAATGCCCCAAAACAGCGTAATTTCCAAATGCCATCTCGCCCCGTCCCACTTCGAACATCTAGTTAACTGCGTAATAAAGGTTTATCTGCTTGTGTAGCATGGTACATTCTTCTTGCAAGGGGTTTATTTACAAGTTTAAAAGTTAACCTCATAGAAAACTTTGAAAAAAAAAAAATCCCAGTTAACTGGGGGGGCCATTTACTGGGTGAAGATTGGTGGGGGAAAGCCTGTAGGAAGAATATTGTCAAAGACTAATCAGATGGGCCGTGGACGGAAAAAGATCAGTAGCTTGACGGTGTGTAGGTGGTGAAGAAAAAAGTAGGGCAAATCTGGATGAAATCTTGGTGAGCAGGGCCAATACGTGGGCAGATTAGGGCATCATATCTGCTTGTAGTCCTGAGTAGAAGGGAACTAATCTATGAGCATTTGTAACACGACTTTAACCTACGTGGGTGTTCACGTTCTATTACTACAGCTAGAAACTCGCAAAAAATATACTTTCAAGTACATTCGATGTATTTATAATTTTGTGATGTGTTCAATTATCTAAAAAACAAGTCTGTTCGAAAACGAGTTATGATATTATTAACTTATTAAGTAAAGAAAATGTAAAGTGAAGCCTATTTATAGAGTAAGGCTTAGCCGTCCCACTTCTTATTTCAGTACCTCGCAGCTATACAACCCTAAGTCCATTTTTCAAAATTTATTTTTTTAATGTTTCTAATACAATATTTCTATTTTTATTACCCAACCATCACTTATGGTGCATCTATGTTACTTATTATCGACCAAAGATTTAAGTAAAATAACTCCCGTGGGCTTATAAGTAAGAAAAAACTCTTTCATTTGCTCTCTTGTAAAAATTTAAAATTGGACACAGTGTTGTGTACCTCCGGGGTACTGATTTGAAAAATACAGATCTTTTCTGCAGATATTTTTCAAATTGTAAAAAAACAATTAATTATCTTAGTACTTATGTTCCATCAAAACCAGAAACCAATAAAACAACAAAAGGAACGGTATAACACTTTTAAATAACAGTCTGACCTAGTAAATGCGCACATAAAAATAATCGAAAATTACCGTCAATAGTCATAAAAAGAATTTAACTATACCCGATTGTTAGTCCCAAAAGTCACTTTAAGTTCTGGTGCCGTCAAATAAATGGAATAGTCACGTTACTTGACATTTTAAGAGCGAAATTATAAATCGGAAGTATATATTCCAGTGCCTAGAAAAAGCCTAAATAGGTTGCCCAAATGCCGAGTCTAAAGGAAATGATTTCCGTGGAAATTAATGCCCTAAAGTACTATTAAGTGTGACTATAAAGATTATTTGAGGCACCACGGTAGCCGAGTGGGTTAGAGGCGAGACCTGTAAAGCTAATATGTATTGTGATACTGGGTTCGATTCCCGGTCTTAGGCCTTGGATTTTATTTTATTTAATGGTTAATAAAACAAATTTATAGTAAAGTATGTTTGCTAGTCGCCTCCGTCAATGACACCTAATTGGTAGTTGGACGTAAAGCCCGCCTGAAAAAATAGGCGATTACTATTTACTACATTTTACTTATAAAGATTTATTTGTGCACTGTCAAAAACGCTATTCTTGTCCTCTATTTCAGCTACAGAGTTCCCAAAAAATAGGAATTCCTTTCTCGCAAATTGAATAATAAGTAAAAGCATAACGTAGGATTATATTGTTACTGAATGGAAATAATCTGGATGAAGAGACTATTAAAGAAACCACCCACAATGACGCATTGGGTTTATCTCTGATGAAATTTTTTTCAGCTCGAATCCGGATGACATCTTTCAAGAGATATTCCTTGATAAAAGATCAGGACAGAGCTAGCCGTAACAAAGAAGTATAAGTTGAAGATACTCCTCCACATTGGTCCATTTCACTTTCCAATTAGGCCACAATTAGGATGGGCCGCGCTCGGCCAATTTATTCCTAGGCCAACTTCCAAAAGTTCAAGGCTGGCTTTGCAAAGAAACATATATTCAAGAATTGAGCGAAGAAAAATGAAAGAATGAACGGACCTTCAAGCTAAGACATTATACGTAATTCGGAACTGGAACTGATGAATGTTGTAAAGTTTTTGGTGAAAGCTTATCTGCTCGATTTAATGTTGAAATTCAAAAACATCAAAAAGCATGATTAGGAATCATAAATTAAGCATGATTAGGAATCAGACACCAGATTGTACGCAGGCTGGAGTAGAACCCAAAAACCCAGCTGTTGAGGCATCATCACCACAACCCACACCATCATCCAGCAGGGGGGAAAAAATATCAATGATTACACCGTTAAAAAGCTCATTGAAAAATAAAATCGATAACGAACTAAATATTGATTTTATGACATTTCTCGGAAAATGGAATTATTTTAGCCCCGTTATATTCCCGAGTGCGTTTTGAATATGGGCGTTGAGTATAATCGACTAACCTATCGAAAGCGAATGAATATTGATGGGAAATCAAATTAGAATTCTGTGAAGCAGATCGTGTATGTAGTCTTGCATGAGAACCTACGGCCGCTACACAAGTTTAGCAAAATATTCTGTTTTATTACCAACCCTTATATTCTAAAACTCTAAGAAATGTTATTGGAAACTTTTTATTATTTATTGAAAACTTTATTATTTTTCTCAGTAACCAAAAAAACAAAACAAATTGAGTACGTATAAACTTTCACAATTGAGTTTTTCTTAGAAAATGCATATTCTGAAATCCCTTGAGTTGGAGAATGTTATTTTACTTTCATCGATTATTTTGTGTATACTTGCTTCCGTGCTTGTTAGTTTATTTCGCTCTACTAATTTCTGCAATCGTGCTGTTTTCCCATTTTGAGTTTGTGGAAAGTTTAAATTTTTATCTTATAACTAACCAATAAGCTTTTGTGCAAAATAAGCCTACCATTAATAGCATTTTACTAGCAAGTTTCATATGCTTACTGTCTAAAACAGAAAGATACTAAAAAATTTCGTTGCGTAAATCGCTATTAGAAAAAAAGTGTTGTCATTTTGATTTTCCAATATGTGCGTTTGGGCACATTAAAGAACAGTATTAAAAATAAAAGTATATCATTTGTAGAAAGATACGAGGGTCGTTTGAAAAGTCCGTGCAAAAATAAAAACTACTTAACTTTTTGGGGTAAACCTTTTTTATTTTTCAACATAGTCTCCTTTTAGGCTTATACACTTCGTCAAACGCTGCTCTAGTTTGTTGATCCCTTCCGAATAATAGGATTTGTCCAAGTCTGAAAAATAGCCATTCGTTTCTGCAATCACCTCCTCGTTTGAATAAAATCTTTTTCCCGCCAGCCATTTCTTCATATTGGGGAACAAATAGTAGTCCGAGGGAGCCAAGTCTGGAGAATAGGGGGGATGTGAAACGAGTTGGAACCCTATTTCCATTAATTTTGCGACCACAACTGCTGAGGTGTGAGCTGGTGCGTTGTCGTGATGGAAAAGGACTTTTTTGTGGGCCAATCGTGGGCGTTTTTCTTGCAGCTCGGTTTTCAAACGGTCCAATAACGATGAATAATATGCACCTGTAATAGTTTTACCCTTTTCCAGATAGTCGATGAGGATTATTCCTTGCGAATCCCAAAAGACAGTCGCCATAATCTTTCCGGCCGAAGGAACGGTCTTCGCCTTTTTTGGCGCAAATTCCCCATTGTTTAGATTGTTCTTTGGTCTCAGGAGTGTAGTGATGTATCCATGTTTCATCCACAGTGACGAAACGACGCTTAAAGTCCTGCGGATTCTTCTGGAACAGCTGCAAACCGTCCTTGCAACACTCACACGATTTCGTTTTTGGTCAAGCGTGAGCAATCGCGGCACCCATCTTGCGGATAGCTTTGTCATGTCCAAATGTTGATGCAAAATATTATGTACCCGTTCATTCGAGATGCCCACAGCACTAGCAATCTCACGCACCTTCACTCTTCTGTCATCCATCACCATATCATGGATTTTATCAATGATTTCTGGAGTAGTAACCTCAACAGGGCGTCCAGAACGTTCAGCGTCACTTGTGCCCATATGGCCACTCCGAAAATTTTGAAACCACTTATAAACTGTTCTAATCGAAGGTGCAGAGTCACCATAATGTTTATCATGCTTCTCTTTAGTCTCCTGAGGCGTTTTGCCTTTCATAAAGTAGTGTTTAATCAACGCACGAAATTCTTTTTCGTCCATTTTTTGAAAATCACTCGACTTCCTCGATTCAAACGAATGCCAAACACAAAGAAATAGACCGATCTGGCTGAAACTTGGTGTGTGTTCTTCCAAGAGATGCTACTAACTAAACATAACCTCGATACGCGCCAGTGGTGCTATCTCTCTGACTTTGCACGGACTTTTCAAACGACCCTCGTATCTACCATTAATAGTTACTAATCAGCTAAAGCGTATTGGATTCCTATGCGGAGGTCCCGGGTTCGAATCCAGCTGCCTGGCCCATAGCTTCTTACAGCTCACGGTCCGGTGATGGACAGTATTGTTTGTAACGAGAGAACAGTGTTCGGAGTTCGGCAATGCACTGAAAAAAGCTCCGGGTAACCTCAGATGCTGATGCGCCTTAAATCATTAAAATAATAATCAGAAATCAAATTTATTCATCTTAGAATGTGAGTAAATATTTTTAAATATTATTTTATACAAACAATTTTCTCTATTTCTTAATGCAGAGGATGATCTAAGCAAGATTTATGTTGATTCAGTTTCCATCTTCACACTTGGAATGCACTCATGAAGTAACAAGTTATGCTTGTAAACTTGGGTGCCTTAAGCAACCGCTCGAACAATCACACCCCATTTACCTTTAGCTTTACTGGAGTAATGTAGTTACTAACTTAATAAATTATGCCATGTGAAATAATCACAAGTATCATGCAGCTGATACAACATGATACATATAAATACATGTGTAGCATTGAGGGGAGAGTTCACCCAATGGTGGAAACTCCCAAAGAAGAACATTACACTATTGTGTGTTGGCACTTACTTCATTAAGAAGATCACGTGGGCATTGGTGGCGCTTCAACCGTCTTGGAGGATTTCCTGGCAATGCAATAAGTTGGGAAACTAGAGGGTTAGGATATGAAGAAATTGAAGCGTGGAACTGCGTGTAGCAGGATCTTGCAGCTTCAGAAACATAGCGAACAAGGAAGAATTAGAGACATAGTAAGGAGCATTAGCGATTCTACGGAGAGTTTTTGACTGGAAGGATTGGATTCTGCAGATATTGGAAGCTTTGGCTGAGCCCCAAAGTTCCATTCCGTATGTCCAGGCAGGTTTCAGTATTATAGTGTGGATAAGTCGTTTATTGTTTAGCGAAAGCTTAGATCGTTTGTCTAGAAGTCTAGAGAGAAGTTTGAATCGTATATTTAGCTCTTTCCGTTTAAGTCTGGAATGTGGATTCCAGGTTAGGCGTTTGTCCATGAAAAGTCGAAATCTTAGCACAATCTACTATAAATTAAAATAATTTAAATTGAAGACCTCAATATATTGTTAAGTTTATTATCCATGACAACTTAATATCCAAAAATTTGACTAAAAGAAAGTGGAAGTCAAAATTTAAGACAGTAAATAGAAAATACAAAATTAGGTTAAAGGAACAATAAAAAAACAAAAAAATCAACACTGAACTAAATGCAGGCAGGCTAGACGTGGTCTGCCTTCAGCACGAATCTAGTTGGGAATGTATGATGGCCAGCATCTCTATTCCGCTCCATTTGATTTCCCGCCTTAGAAATACCTTAAACGGCTTACATATCTTTCTCTACCACTAGAAAATAAAGGTTAGGAAATTCGCCAGTCATTTTTTGTTCTTTTCTTCTTCTTTGAAATGTTTAAGCGTAATTAAAGCGATTTAATAACTTAATCTGTAAAAAAAGAATTAATACAAATATTATAAATATTTTCTACGAAGATATTATAGTCACGGTACTCCGTGGGATGCTCGACTTCGCACAAATCGTTAATTTTAATTAATTCATTTACATTAAATTTGTTTAGTCCTAGAAGTTTTATTGCTTCTTAATCGATTTTAGAGTGGCCTTCGATTGAGTTTATCGACTTTTTTAACTTTTAACTAGTTAAGCGTGGAATTTAGTTTCAAAAAAAAAAAAAACACAGTGTGCGGAACTAAAATCAGACAATGACGTGCATACACGTCGAACGCAGGGCAAAACAATCAAAAGTTTACAACGTCGTAATAGTCACTGCAAGCGACTTTTTCTGCAATTTCTAGGGACTTGAGATTACCAGAGCATTCTGTGCTCATTCAAAAATCTTGCACCGATTCACGTATGCATTGCCTAGTTAACTAGGGACGCAAGAACTTTTACAAGGAGGAAAAGTGCTTTGATTTCTGTGCAAAATGAAATCATGCCCGAACTGAGGTCCTAAACCTCTATCTAAGGTAAAAACGGCATTGCACAAGGGTTGAGAGCTTTATTTGTGTGTGCCTAATTCCCAATCTCTAATGCGGAGACCAACCATTTATCATTTGGCTGATTCCCACAACCTCCCTCCGTATAAAATACTTGGCAGTTCTGTTGGTAAGATAAAGGAAACATCCCACCAAATAATATTCTTATTGCATTTTATCAAAATTTCGAGTTTTTATAGTTAATAGCAATTTTATATTTTTCACAACGTGTATACATGTCGAACGCACCGTAATAGAGATTTGGTTTGACGTGTATACACGTCAAACACGCATAACTAATTAAAGCTTTTTAATTTTGAAATCGCATAAAAAATAAGACCTTTTATAGTTTGAGAGGACCAAGTTTCAGAGGCTCCTAGAAAGAGAAAAAAAAGGCATCACTCCTGGATTTGAACGCGACTCCTCTTGCTAATACCGCATTACAACCTCAGTTTACGGAGTTACTACAATATTCTATTTCATTTTCTGGATTGTCATGTCTATATTACGCTGACTTTCTATAGTTTCGAATTGGTTTTAAAGCAGCAGCAGAAAACATTTACTTGCCCCCTCTCCGTTATCTTGGTTTTGAAAATTTGTTTCTAAATCGATTTTGAAAGGGTTTATTAATAATTTTTTACCATTAAAATATTTTTTATTATCAACTTCTTCATCGTAGCTGTCACTACAATCCATGTAGTGAGCATAGGTCTCCTCAGATGGACTCCTGTCGCCCATAATTTTTGCAGCCAATTCCAGTGACGGATTCTAAGGAAACTCTTTTCATCTTGGACAACTCTGTCCTACCATTGCAGCCTAGGCCTTCCCAATTCTTCGTACTGGTGTCTTGTGTGCAGACGTTTGAGTGGGATCTGGTTCAACTACCTTTGGATCTCTGTCTACTCAACTTAATTCCAGATGCTACGGGATGTTCCTTTGTCTGGGCAAGTGGCTGCCAGTTGTGACTAAGCCACCAGGTCGTGCCTTCTTGTTCTGAGAAATATCATTCTCTTTTAGTAGACGCTTTTGGTAGTTGGGTGTTTTTAAACTCACACTTCCTTCCCGCAGAGTGTTTTTTTTTCAAGTTTCGGTCTTTTGTAAATTTTTTTTATTAGGTAAATATATTCATCAGGTCTTCTTCCACTGTGTTGGTTTTCATTTAAAGCGCCTTTGTCATCCATATCCATCGTCCTCCCTTTCGGTTCGTTCCGCTAAAACATAAAATGAGATCTAGCCATTCACTTCAATTTTCTCTGAAATAAATAACAAAAAATAATTAAAAACTTTATGTAGTGCAAAAAGTAGGAATGGCCACTGCTGTTTCAGTTGGGAACATTTTCAACAGTTCCTTTTGGTAACTTTGAAAATATTAGTTAATCCCACAGCTTCGTTTGATGAGTATTTTCATAGTAATGTAGTCGTTTAGTAGAATTTATCTAAGCGGCACTGCCTAATGTAATTGCGGAGTTAACAAGTTGAGAGAATGTGGAGATGGCAACACTGCGAACACTTGGTGAACTAGTTACTACAGCTCGCCACCTGATAGCTACAAATGTAACTAACTAATTTAAACTTTACAAGAAAGTCTCTAATAAATGATTTTTACTTACTTTACTGTTAGTTACTAACTGCTTTGTAAAGGATAGCTAGCTCCCAGTAATCAAGTATATTTCACTTTTCTCCAGCAGTTTAAAGCAGTAAAGTTTCACTAGAGAGCGGTTTCCAGCAATTTTCTTAATTGTTCATGCGGTTTTATATATGAAAATTACTGTTTCATTTGAATTTTCTGTTTTTAACGCACTATAAACTTGCAAAAGTTTTAATAATAGTACAAACCTTTTAGTAAAAATTCTTTGCCTGAGGAAAATTTGACAACTCATTTTGAATATTGAAGTGAGAAAAAGAGAAATATTGGTTTCAAAGCAAATTTTTACTCGAAATGTCTCAAATAATTTAAACTTCTCCGTTCAAATTATAATTATAACTCGTTTATTCTCACTAGAACAGAGGTTCCTAACCTGGGGTGCGAGAAAAGTCCAGGTAAATATTGGGATATTATTATTATTATTCAAATATTTTTTTTCATATTTTTATTTCTCATGCTTAAGATAATCATTGTGCTTGTTAGAAAACATCTCATTAGTTTTCGTTTTATGAGTATATTTCACATCTTGCGTTGTTACTGTACTTGTTTTGATATGAGCAGATCATATAATATAAATTTCAGGGGATGTGAGGTTCAAGAGAAATTTCTTTAGAGGTACGGGCCGAAAGAAAGGTTGGGAACCACCGCACTAGAATATACAATTCCTTGATTTCGGTACCAATGATGTTACACTATTCTACTACTGCTTCATTTTTTTCATTAGTAATAATTAAAAATTTATTAATTAGTAATTAGTAAAATAAATAGATTCGCTATTTCAATTATACGGATTCGATCCCATTCGCTAGATTGGTTTAGAGCAGTGGTATATAGCCTTTTTCTATCAAGAGGCCTCTTTTAATTAATGATTATTTTGGTTCCCCCTGGGAGTCTTCGAACAAAAGTCTACCTTATTTTCTATGCAATTTAGACATCGTATAAATAAACTAAATTTTAAATAAGTTTATACTATAGCGTGACCAGAGTTATATGCTCCACCCATTTTTTCTTTTTAAACAGCGGGAAATTTCGAAAAAATAAAAAACACGTATTTAATCATTTTTAGTCTAGTTTATTTTCAGTGATTGACGTATTTTTTAAACCCTGATATCTCGAAACATTTTTTTGTTGCATATTTTTATAGTATTTGTGCTCCTAAAAAAACAAAACAAAACTTTTTTAAATCGGTTAGGTTTTTCAAAAGTTATGGTAATTTAAAATATGAAAAACAAATTTCAGTTTAATGCCAAAATTACCTTATTTTTTTTTTTTAAAGAAGCTGTTCAAACTGGGCACAATCAACGGATAGGCAAGCCAAAACTCTGGACTCCCATGCTCTGCTTTTAGCACCACTTATAGTGGCGAATTCAAGATCTAAGCAGGCTAGAGTGCGACGAGGAGAGACTGTCGCGAGTCTGAGAAATTTTGTTCTGTGTTGTCCTAGACTTGATGTTGCTACTACAAGTCAGTACTCCAGGCAGAGCAGGCGTAGAGTGACATCGGCCTAATGACCATTTTGTATAGGAGGAATTTGTTGGTCACAGTCATTTTGGGGTCACGTGAGAGAATACAGGTAAACTCATTATATATGTATACATACATACACTGACCGAGTATATCTGTAAACGGAATAGAGGCACAAATCACGGTCCAGTTGTGGTGTTCATGTGAGTGTAGCTTCATCAGCACAAAACGTAGCGATGAATAAAGGTCGCCCGTGCCAAGCTTGACAGAGAATTCCCCCATACTTTACTGCAGCGGTCCACTATACCCGCTCCTATTGTTCTGTTCCACATGAGACCTTAAAGAATTACCTCCACTTCCACCAAACATTTATTTTCAGGCTAAAATATGAATTTACACCATTCACTTCATTGCCTTACGGTTAAATGTGGGGGAAAAAATGAGCAACAAACTTTGGAGCCTCAATTTGTAGGAAGATAATGTGCAATGTCACTGGACTTTTCTATTGCATTGGAGAAAACCATTATGCTCAGCGAGTAAAGTCGTGTTTTTAAAAATTATTGCAATTTCCAAGAGTGTTCGTTGCTAAAATGTTACCATTGTTCCCTGACTTTTTCCCTCGTCCTACAGGGGGCACCGGAGCGTTAGTTGGGAGGGAGCGAGTCCATCCAACTAGGTGGAAACTGGACTGTTATAGGATACCCGCTAACTAATAAGAAGCGGGTTAAACTAGAGGACATGGCAGTTCACCCTCACCGTGTTTTGAAGGAACTTGGAGGATTCCGTTTAATGGCCAGACGCGACAATGTCAGGTAGAGAATCTCGCCCTCTTCGAAGACAAAGAATCTGGTTCTAGCGGAAACGAAACCATCATTTTTATAGTGGTGCGACAATGCATTAGGCTCATCACAAGCAACACAAATTGGTGCTAAAAATGAACCAGTTAGTGCAGATTCTTGGACTGCTAAGAAGAAGTTAGTGAGCCTTCCCGGCATATACACGGTTGGCTTGAGGATCATCTGTAACTTTTCCGGTCCTCTATTGAAAATCCACTGACCCACCTACGTTCTACGTCTTCAGAATGAAGGGTTAATGGGTGGGGAGGTCATTTTAACCAATGAAAACTCTTTCCTAACCGCCTCATCAGCCAAATTCGTGTAGCATAATCCTAGGTGTGCCTAGACCTGGGGTAGGCAATCTATTTTAAGTAGAGAGCCATTTCTCCTAAAATAATTTTAATAAATCTTACCAAGAGCCGCAAGGATGATAGTGTAAAAACCTCTGAAGATCATTTGTACACACAAATTATTATTTTATGATATTCAATAACATTTAAATGTTTTTTATATTTATTTTCACATTTTGCAAAGTAAATAAACGAATAAATAATAACTAAACCTGTATTTGAATGAAAATGGCGGCTGTCCTATATATTACGTACTGTATTTTAATATAATTCTGTTCAATTTCAAACCTATCACATTTAAAATTCTTGTTGGAAAAATATCTTTACTTTAATAAATGAAATTTTCATTTGTTTCAATAAAATTGAAATATACAATTTATTTTGGACAGGCTGAAGAGCCACAAAATTTGGCTCGCGAGCCGCGGGTTGCCGATCCCTGGCCTAGGAGACCAGGAAATCGAGGAGACCTCATAGCAAGGCTGATCAGATTTGAAAAAATCCTTCACACTGGAGTTCTGTGGATGTCATTTCAACGAAATCAACTACTTTTTAATGTGTCAAAAATAATTGTATCAAATAAACACTATTCCCTAGCCATTTATATCAATGAGCCATCGGACGCTCCTAAAATCATTTTCAAAAAGACCAAGCTTTCGTTCAAAATTATTTTTCACAAATTTCAGGTTGTCAGTTCAAATGCCCGTTATGCAGAACTCCATCACAGTACTTTATCTCATTAAATGCTTGATGTTAGTATACTTAATAAACTTCTGTCTAATATAATATTGACATTCGAAGTTTATCCTAATTTGCAATGTAAACCTTTGATATGTAGATATTTGAACTAGATGGATGTGGTATAAGGAAAAAATAGTATAAGAAAATGAAGAGTTTAAATGAACGTGACTTGTACATGTAGCACATATCGTAAAAAACTTCTTTTTTTTCACTAAAAAGTTATATATTTTGGCTATTTTCTAACCACCAAGTTGGGCACGGTGAACTTCTAAAAGGTCTGTCTTTAAATTCACTTAGAATTTCACTTACAATTTCTTTAAAAACCCTAAACAATGTGAAAAGTTTTTCTTTATAAAAGAAAACTTTCAGATTTCATTTTTCATTGATTTCTATTTTCCTCTATTGCTCAGAAGAAGTAAGTAGATATTGGCATCATGCCGATTTTCAACTGAAGTTCATATTTTTAGGTCTCCTTTTTAAAAGCAAATAGGCTTCCTAAACTAGTAAAAATTAACTACAAAAAAATAATAGAGTAAAACCTCAGCGAATAGAAGATATTTATTTACAGATGAAGCCTAAGATATTTTGTACCGGGTAAAATGGCTCCGTTTTTTAAACTTTATTTTCTCGAAAACAAACAATTATTGAGGTCTGCTTCATCTTTACGGTCCCTGCAAACATGGTTGAAGGCTTTATGTACCTTTCTAGAAGGCTTAAACACTTCGAAAAGTTTAGCTTATTTGGTTCCAGAGAATGCCACGAGCCTCAGGCTTAAATTTTTCATATGCCACGATACTCTATGTGCAATTAATCCTTAATCTCTTTTCTCAGTTCTTAATGATCTCCTCCTCAATGATGGGGGGAAATGACTAAAATTTAACCTTTATTTTGCACCCTGGGACAAACTCTTCAGATTGTTGGTTGGTACATCATAATTCCCTACTAACTGGAATTTTGTGGATGGCAAACTGCATAACTTTTCTTTTTTTGATGCCCTTCAACATTTAATATTTACCGAATCAAAAGTTCCAAGTGCTTCTCCCTTATTAGTCTATAATAGTAAAATATTAAATCCTGGGTGCTTTGAATCCTTTTCATTCTTAAAAGAATTTATCATTAACCTCTTGCGCTATTAATTAATCGGCAAAAATGTGTGCCCATCCCACTGGGAAAAAAAAGAGCAAAATATGCTTTTGACTACTTGGTAACGGTGTAACATTTTGAACCAAAGTAGTTACACCAGTGTCAGGAGTGTTGAATTTCGCGAATTCCAATTGTAGAAAGTCATTTAATGTTTTATTTTCGATATGAGTGAGGTTCTGAATGCTGCAAATCTGTGGCTGATTAACCGATTTGTGATGGAAAGTAAAAATATTCGCTGAACTTTTAAAATGCCAGGAATGAGATGAAAAATCTATTACTACTTCCATAGCCGATAATGAGTCCAAGCCAATTAAATAGGGAACTGAGAGAGAAGGCAATACGAGAAAGTTTAAGGTGAAGTTGCGCTTGGCAACTTGTACCGGAAGAGATACTAATGTTTCGGTAATCTCACGTGTCCCGTTGGCAAAGGAGACAGCTATACGGTCGATAGTTGTTAAGTGAGTCTGAGGCAGACCTTTTGATTCGGAAAGACTGATGTATGAATAAGCCGATTCACTATCCACTAACGCATCATGAGACTGGCCATTGATATTAAGTGGAATATAGAGGCAGCCATTTACTGGTCGAAAATTAGACTTTGGGATCGGTGGAGACAGGGATCTTCCAAAAGTATCTGAAGTTAAATTACAAGTTTCGGGAAGTTCAGGGGCGAGAGCGGGATCCTTAGTTGGAGTTCTGATCGATCTCTCTTTCCGAACTCCTCTCTCGCTTCCCGATAGAGTACAAGTGGGACAAGACTTAACAGTAACTTCGGGATGTCCACAGCGGTAACAAAAGATACGTGTTCTTTTCTCTTGGCAGACGCTATAGGTATGACCATTTTGACCACAGTTCCAGCAGGTAGATTTGGTCACTTCCGGTGTAGAGGTGTTCGTTGTGGTCTCAAGCCGGACAGTTTTATTTTTTAACTTAGCGGGAGTTTGAGTATGTGTGATGAGATATAGGGAATTATCTTTAGAATAGGAAGGGCCATCTTGTTTTCGGCTAAACTAGCACCCAAGTTCGATGGTCCATTCCTCGTGTCAAGGAAAGTATCAACCAATGTCTATGAGCTACAGACAGAGGAAGGAAGGGCGCTAGGAACCTGCCATGTCGCCCAATTGAAACCTTACAAGGGAGAGCCTCCCAAAGAAGATGTCTTGCACCAGCCAACTGCAGAGGCAAATCCAGTTTCCCGAACTCCAGACCCGGACGGGTAACTGCATCAACGGCTCGACAGGTCTACGCCTCCAAAGAAGAGGGGATGTAACCGAAAAAATATTGGTAGCTGGCAGGAGCTAGTACATAATATAAACTTGCACTTTGGACTGCAAGACTAGGTGCTGTTTATATTATGTACTAGCTCCTGCCAGCTACCAATATTTTTTCGGTTACAACATTTTGTCCCATAACTTCGAGCGTTGATTTCTCTATACCAGAAATTCTCGAGAAATGCCATACTTTACTATTATTTGGTCCATTTTTCCACACCCAAACAGTTCCATCTACATCGTCAGAAAATTCTAGATTTTTTTTCTGAAATGAACAAACAATATCGCTAGATTCACTACCAGTCTCCTCATCCTCGCTTTCTTTTTGAGAGTGGTCGAATAATATCACTGCCTTCACTATCATTATCCATTTTAGGGATCTGAATAAGGATAATACTTACTAAAAATAACAATGAAACTATTATTGTACTGACCAGGTTTTAATTTATTATACCGTTATAAATCTGATATGTGCGACTAAATAAAAAAGGTAGTTCTGTGTAATTGCGCTAATTTCACATTTGAATAACGGTGTTTAGTTAAGAGTTAAGTACATTACCAATACGAAAAATAGCAAAATGTAGCAAGTAGTACCAGTATCTCAGAAAATTTAGTAGACGTGCGATGCACGTTATTTTCAGTATAGGAGAAAATGATCAAAGATGTACATTGCACACCAAAATAGCGCAAGAGGTTAACTGCCTGGTATCCTGGCAATTAAAAAAAAATCAACAACTTTTGGAAACATCGTGTTGTAAAAATATCCATTGATCAAAATCGTAATGATGAAAATAAAGACCAGCGTGAAGCAGTGCCCCAAATTGTAAGTCAATGCTGGAAGGGCAATTCTAGTGGCCCTTCCCAAAGTAGAAGGGAGTCCTGGTTTCTTTAATAAAGAAAACTTTTTAGCGAAAGTTGAGGGGTTAGCCTAGAATGTGACTAACTAGTTTTTAGGTATAATTTTATACCAAATTTTCTTTATATTTCTTGGTCCCTTAATTACAAGAACTTTCACAAGCGTATTTATATATATACATCTAAGAACATTTAATTAGTTGTAGACTCTTAATGAATCTGCGAGCAAACCTTTGTGCGTAGAATAACAAATCTCTTTTGTTTATTTGGTATTCTGCATCAATTATTATTCACAAGTTTTAAGTCGTTATTTAATTAATTTAAAAACAAAGGAACAATAATTCCAGTACTGAACAAGGAAGTTATTCTTATAAGATTAGTTGATGAGACAATTATAAGAAAGTATCAATTAACAAATGAATCAAACTTTAACAATGAATTGGTGAGTTATGCGAAAATATTTTGTTATCTACTCTATTCGCGTAATAACTAGAGAAAATGTCAGTAAAATATGAAAAATTACGAATGTTCATTATATGAAACGAATTTGTCGACAATTCAGTCATTACTAAAGATTTGGTGCAGATAGTTGATCAAAAAAGTGAAAGAGTACAGAACGCTTTACGATTTCATCGTTATCTAAATGAGTTCTCTCAGTTCAAGAAGTGTTCTCTATGAAATTGTGAACGGGCGCTTAAATTATCGAAAGATGTGTTCACTCTGGGCACCGCAAATGTTCACTGAAGAAGGGTATAACTTGGCACCCTTCTTACGATGGTATCGTAAAGTCACGATCTATCTCCTATTGACTACCATCTGCTTCCGCTTTTATAGATGTATCTAGATGGACGACGACGACGATGATTAGGTCAAAACGATCTTGTTGCAGTGGTTGTCAAATCAGGCGACAGACTTCTTTGAGGATTGGATTCAAAATCGATCAATAAGTGTCCTCAATATTTTTTTTTTATATATATATGATTTAAGGCGCGTCAACATCTAAGGTTATTGGCGCCCGGAGCTTTTTTCAGTGCACTGCTGGCCTCCGAACAGTGTTCTCGTTACAGACAATACAGTCCATCACCGGACAGTGACCTGTATGAAGCTCCTAGGAAGAGAAAAAAATCTAAGGGTCAGCAGCTGGATTCGAACCCGGGACCTCCGCTGGGGAGTCCAGTACGCTAACCACTAAGCTAATCCCTTCCCTTGTCCTTAATATTACTGTCAATTATGTAGCAAAGTCGATTAAGTACAGGCTTCCATGTAATAATAATTTTTTGTTAATTTAATTCAAAACGGTACTTACTTAAAAAACACTTCTCATATATTTTACTTTTATTTGAAATATATTTTTTAGAAAAGTCTATTTTGCGCACTTCAGAGTTGTGCAGGGTAGTTAGGTATTCCTCTAAAGAGTCATTGGGCTTGCTTTCCAACTCTATAACTTTAATTAGAATCAAATTTGAGACTGGATTCCCAAATTAGATAAAAACCGGCTAAATGGGAATGCTATTTTACCGAAAACAATCTCCAGTAATTTCAGAATTTCTTTGAAAACTGCTCCAAAGGCATAAAAATCTACCACCACTTTTTTGAAAACATTTTCCCCAGAAATTTGATTTTTAATTCAAATTCTATTGAAATTTGAAACATCTATGAGTGGAATTGGGTAGAATTATTTCTAAAATGATGAGAATTAAATAAGAAAAATATTCGGAATAGTTTTTAAGAATATTCTGGAGTTCACCCTAGATTTGTGTATGTGTGAGGCGCGTTAACAACTGAGATCTTTGGCGCCCGGAGCTTTTCTAGTTTATTGTCGGTCACTGGTCAGTGTTCTATCATTACCGTGAACACTGTTCATCAGTGGACAGTGAGCTGTAAGAAAAGAAACTCCTAGGAAGAAAAAATCTAAGGGCCAAGCAGCTAGATTCGAACCCGTGGGAATCTCCGCAGTATACGCTAAACACTCAGCTAATCCCTTCCTTTTTTTTTAATTATTGTTATGTAAAACAAATAAATATATTTAAAAGGTAGTTCTTTCCAATTTACAAAGAATACAGTCCTTCCTATCAAAAATACTCCGACAGATTACAAATTCTCTCTAACTCTACCCTCCATAACGACCTCAAGATCTCATACGTAACTGACGATTCTAAATCTAAATATATTCTCTTCCTTTCTACATAAATCTCTTGTTCAAAACCTTATCTCAGCACGATTCCAGTTCGTCTTCCACGACGATTGAAACGCTGTTGGCCTCGTGACCAGCTCCAGTAGTGCAAGAAACTCCAGCGAGAGTGTTGCCAGTGGGGCAGCTTCTCTCCTCAAGCTGATCCTGTCATGAAGTGTTCTTTTATCATATTCACTTATTACATTTTATTCTTTTTGTTGATTGTAAATAACAATTTTTTTTTTCTCACTATATTTGTCGTATTTACACCTACAACAAATGTTGCATCATGTAAATTTGATGAAACTGGTTAAATTTTCACATGAAAGACATGTAAGAGTCACCACCCATTGATGGAAATCTTTCTCAGTGGATTGCACTCACAACAGTAGGTCTCTAGACCATTTCCGCTTCAAGCGACGAGGAGGATTGTCGACGAGGAGAGGAGGTTGTTGGACGAGAGGATTAGGATGGAGAGCTAGGAGACTTTATTAGATCAGAGACAAAAGGGATGTGAAGGTCAGTGTGAATGGGAAGGTTAGAAATGTAATATGGAGCATTCAAGATTTTCCGTAGGATTTTAGACTGTAGCGTCTGCAGGCGTTTGGAGTTAGAGGGTTTGGTTGAGCCCCACACTTCTGCTCCGTATGTCCATATCGGTCTTAACAGTGCCTTGTAAATTGTCAGTTTGTGATTCAAGCCGAGTTTGGATCTGCTTAAAAAAAAAAAAAAGGTAGTTCTGCTTCGTTTTTAAACGGAAAACATTCTCACTTTTTTGCATAATAATTTATTTTTAGGATTGTTATGACCGTGGTTTGGTAGCATTTAATGTCCACCCTCTTAATATACAAAATCCACAAAATATCCAAATATATTGAATGTGCTCTATATCGTCTTGGAAAATATTTAAACTGGAATGAAATATTGTAAAAGAAAGTTGAGAGCAAGGTAAATATTTATATAAAGTCGTATCAAAATATATTAAATGTGCTTATCTTTAAATTTGTGGACTTTATCGCTGAATAAAACTTTCAAATGGTTTAGTAGCGTGGTAGAAGCGTGTGCTTGGCAAGCAGGACTCTATATGCTTGGTACATCCTTCTGTATATAGGGAAGATTGTAAAACTGTTTGAATTGTGTTAAAATTGAAAACACTTATATTAAATATGGAAATGGTTTGGTGGCCTTCAGGAATTGCACACACTTGCCTATCCGCTTATAGAATGGGCGACTCTGGTGAGTGGGTATTGAGTTATGTGCCCTGAACGTGGAAGGAAAGTTGCCTAATAGAGTTAAGTTATCGCCCAGATTGGGGCAAACCCTCGCTTCCCCTTATCAAATTCACTTCTTTGGCACGTAACTTCCTTCTTCTTTTACTGTTCACTTTTCCTATACTTTCTTTATTCGCACGCATTGCCTTCGTCTCGCAAGCCTCTCCCATCCTACCAACTCTACAATCAAATCTCTTTCAGCCCAACTACATACAAACACTTTTTTCCAATTACATATATTTTACTGCGCTGCCCTGCTCCTCCTGTCTGTTCAGGGGGATTCGGGCCGAAAACTTGGAACATATTTCCGCTTTACTGGTTCCACAGAATAGAAAGGAAATCTGTGATCGAAATATTATTTCTAAATAGAATGTGTATGCAGGTGAAGAGAAATAAATAGTAACTTCAATGAAATACATTACCACATATATTGGAAGCCCCATTTGGGCGAGTTCAAAATAAATAAGTTGCGAACGTCTCAAAATTGCTCAATTCCTCTTAACTTCTTTCAAAACTTGTTAACTTCAATTAAAAGAAATTTCGATAAAAAAACATTAAAAGCTTAAGCTTCAGGCTCTTTTTACTGTTTACATACGCACCAATCGCTAAAAACATTTTAGGAAAGCGGAAATCCGGAAAAACCCATGAAGTAAACTATGTTTTTTTCAAATAGGTCAAGGAGTATTGCATACAGGGTACATTAACATGATGTGATGGTTGCTTTTATTTGATGATAAAACAAATTTATCCTGATTCACCCACAACCATTACATTACACTACATGTTTTAAAAATCTTCAATTATTATTATTTTTGTTCTTCGCTTCACAAATAACATTTTTTGCAGCCAGAGGACCTCGCAAAACGTGTATTTCTGGTGGAAAATTAATATTGAAAACCGATCACGAGTAAGATAAAATAGTAACTTTGATCTTAAATATCTCGGACTAATATTAGGGATATCGAGTCAACGTCATTTTTCACAATTTTTTATGCAGTTTTCATAATCATTGTCAAACCCAGTGGTCCTTATGAAAACCCGATCACTTTTTTGGCCGTAACTCTGCCAAAAATTAAGATACAGCATCAGGGGTGGAAAATTTGAAAACTAGACCAAAAAAAAAACATATAGTTTATTTAATTGGTTTTTCCGGATTTCCGCTTTCCTAAAATGTCATTAGCGATTGGTGCGTTTTAAATGGATCACCCAGAATACACTGTAACATAAATTTTGTCCAAAAGTTTGTTGTAAAGTCCGATAATAGCACCTAAACCACATCTATCAAATTATGATAGTCAAATTGAATAATTACGAGGCGTAAAGTTGAGTAAGTGCCGTTTTGAAATATAAAAGAAAAACATGTATACTTTTCTTAACAATTTTATTTTTACATGAAAGCCTAGTACCTTACTCTAGTTTTCTACATAATTACCACCTAATATTAAGGCACTTATCGTGACGTGTAACCAGCTTTCTAGTACCATCCTGAAGAAGTCTGCCGCCTGATTTGACAACCACAGCAACACAGTCATTTTAACATCATCATCTTCCACCCAGATGCATCTACAAATGCAGAAACAGGTGATAAGTCACTGGGTAGCTTCTGTTCTCTTTCACTAATTCATCAACTTTCTGCACCAGATCTTCAGTAATGTCTGAGGGCCTCCCAATTCATTCCTGGACATCATGAACATTCACGGCGCAGCCATCTTTAAAAGCTCTAACCCATTTCCGGTACCATTCCACTGCTCACAATGTTTTCTCCATAAACTTCCACTAATCTCACGATGAATTGCAGCCGCTTTCACATCTTTAGCACTAAGTAAACGAATTCACAGCTCATGATTACACAGTCGGCGGGATTCTCAATCGACGGAAGCATTTTAAATACTAACAAACAAACGAAAAAACGGTCGAATGTTTCCTTAAAAATTTATATACTTTAAAAACAAACGGCTTGTATTCATATCAAGGTTGACGTTTTTAGATTTTTTCTTTTTTGAGTTATGCTGCATTCCACAGACAGATACACTAACTGACCAATATGTAAGTACCGATTTTTTGGGCAATGGGGACCTCAGAACGGTTTATTCTGGTGAAAAGATGAAAATGAAAATTTGATTATAAATGATTTGATTAAAAAACATGATCGTAATACAAGTTTCTATAATTCTTCTAGTAAACAAAGAAGGAGTTAAAAGTAAAAATATGTCTTGAAATTCTTCAAGTCCTCCGTTACGGTCTGAGCGGCTAAACTTCATGTAAATGTCCGATCAAGCCTACCGTTCATCTAACCACTAAAAACAAGATTTAGCTTGCGTTAGTGCGAGTTTTACTTGTATAAGCTTGTGCGCACGCATGTTTACTCCTTGGCTTTTGGTCGCGGTTAGCTATTCGGGTAAAACGCGGCTAACTTGCTACATTCCAGGCCAAAGCTTAAAGCTTAAACACTCATTAAACTGTCTAACAAAGTTGGGCAGTAAGAGAGAGAGTGACAGAGAGAGAGAACACTCTCTTCCGGCCGGTTGTCGCATGCACAGCATAACCTAGTCTAGTGAAACCTTCATCTAACTGGCCACTAACCAACACTGTGGCACAGTCAACAACTTGCACGCTCCAAATACGACGGCGCCAAAGCAACTATCCTATGTTGTATGTGACTCGTTATCAACTTTCGTTACAACTTTGTAAACATATTTTTCAAACCAAACTAATGTTTTAACTTTTACTCTGTTAATTTAATGAAATAAATAAATAAGGATGGAAAAAAACTGCACCTATCTGTTGTTTACCGTTGGCGTACACAAATCATTTTACAGCTTTTTCATTCAAACACAAGTTTATATTTAATGGCAAATTATTTGCAGTTGCCTACTGTAATTATTCTTTCTAGATAAGCTACATCTATTAACCAAGATGATTCGTCAAATTTGTGCAGTAAATCTTTTCTTAATGAATCCCTTGTTAACTTATCTACACCGCGCCTTAAAAATACTGATGATGAGAACAAGTTGGAAGGTGCACTTCTCTCGAGGAAATAAAAGGTTCATTAGCGGAAAATTTTATATGTTTTGTAATAAATACATTTTCCTTTCATTGAATACAGGAAAATATAATCAGCGAATCTGATGTAAACAGTTTTCTTGGCATGGAAGTGGAGAGCTTTTAGCCAAATCTAAACATATTTTTTTAAATATGGGGCTCCTGTCCACCTGTCCTCTTCAACAGCAATCCTCTTCCTTGTACAGATCTGTTGCGCTACCTTGGGCTCTACATAGATAAACGACTCACGTGGAACCCACACACTAGACTTAAAAGACAAGCAATGACAAAACGTGCGAAACTACTTTACAGTCTTTTTGGACGACGCTCCAAATTACCCATTGAACTCAAACGTTTAATATACAACACTATTCTCAATCCTATGTGGACCTACGGACTAGAACTGTGGGGTTCAGCCCAACCTACAAACATACGGACTGTACAGACATTCCAATCAAAACTCCTCCGACAGATAGCTGACGCTCCTTTCTACAGTGACTTACCTCACTCTTCACAACGACTTCAGCATCCCCTTCATAGACCAACTCGCCAAGACTAAATATCAAAAATTCCATACTGTTCTCTCCACTTGCTACAATCCTCTAGTACAGTCTCTCGCCTTCTCTGGCATTCCTGACAATACGCGCCGACTGAATCGCCAGTGGCCCCGCGACTTCCTCGCTGTCAGAAGGCCTAAAAATCATATCCTGTAGAGAGTGCTACCACTGAGTTTCTTACCTCCTGCCTTTCACGCATCCATTTATCCTTCATTCTCCCTATTTACTTATTGTACATTATATTATATAGATGTAAATAACGAAATAAAAAAAAAATTAAATTTCTTGACAGAAGAACGTAAGCATTTTTTTTATTTTCTTAGTAAATACGGAAAAATTCTTATAATGCATCAAAGAATTACAACTTTTAGTTTTAATTTATTTTAGAGAGTAAAGAAAGACAGAGTTTCCATTATATTATCAGTGAAATTTTTGTTTTTAATTAAACCAAAATCTCACGTCACATACAAAATAATCTAATAATTTAGTAAGAATCAATATTTCCATTTTCCACCTGCGCTTTCCAAAACTGACGAAAGAATTCTCCTACTGGAAACAGGACAGAGCAGGCTGAAATATTTTGAGTAGGCTCAGACTTAGATAGTTGTAGCATGCTACGCCAATAGGTATGTATCTAGAAACAGAACTTATTCTAACCACAAATTAAACTATATAGGATCCTGTTTCGCAAAAAACAAAGATATGATTCGAGGGTGTGAAGTATGCACATTCGATCTGCCTTCTTCTCCCGAAAATGATTGATTCGATTGCTTTGCCGAATTTTCCGATAGAAAATTTCTTCAGTACTCTTGGTAAACAAACTTTTCACCTTATCATAAAGTAAAAAACGCTTTGTGTTATATGTCGGCCATGATTTCGAGCCATCCTAGATGAATACTCGAATTTTACTGTTATCTTTGTAGATAGCTACAAAATTGTCAGCTATAGCCTACCGAATTCTAGGATCCTCCCGAAATATGCTTTAGAACAGCGTTGCACGATGTCCACAAATGCTTACAAGTTCTTGATTGCTACAGATTCACTGAGCAGTCTTCAAATTCGATTACGAAAAATTTTCAATTGGTACCTTCAGTCGAACTCTAATGAAACATTTAAAATCGTCTCACTTAGCATAAAGGTATACCCTGACGATGTGGTGATAACAGTAAGCATCATGAATTCCTCAGCTGAAACTTTTAAAGAGTTTGAGCAAGCAGCAACAAGACATGGCTATAGATTAAAGAAGCGTATCAATTAAAACTCAAAATGAGATTTAAAGTTTTAGACTTAGCTTCAAAATTGACGCTTAAATACATTTTTTATGTTCAATTCTAATATTCGATTCCGTACTTTGAGAAAAAAATGTTTATTACGAAATAAACTGCATTCTAAATTCTACTCCGCTGCTAATTATTTTGGGAAAAAAATTATTTTAAAAAATAAAAATAAGTACAAAAAAGAAAAATATATAAAACAGAAGGTGGCCGCAAATCAAAGTCATAAAAGAAATGTGTGGGAAAATGAAAAAGAATTTTCTAGAGTTTAGTGGAATAAAAGAAGAGGTTTGGTTGAAGTTAGGTGTGACACAGTTGTAAAGGAAAATGAAAAAGATCAGAGGGAAAAACTAGTTGGTAAAAAGAGAAAGATGGATTTGTGGCTGGAAAAGCTGAAAGCAAAATAACCGCAAAAGAAAACTGATGAGAAAAAGCCAATGAAAAAAAAAACTCAAAGACTATGGAAGTCGTAAACATGTGGTGAAAATTTATGGTTGACTGGCGCTCTTTGAAATACAAAAAACAAAAATAAAAGAAAAACAACTCTATAATTACTAAAGAAGACTAAAAGTCTGACATTAAACTGCTCGTTCTCTTACTTTGTTTGGTGAAATCCAAAAAAAAAATCATTATCGATCCTTAAAACAACCTTTTATAAGTAAAACTAAAATTTTCTCGGATAGTCAGGCTGCTCTACCGGCAATTAGTTCCTACCAGGTCAACTCATGGCTGGTTTGGGAGTGTCTGGATGCCCTGAAGGAAATTAGTGACCTAAATAAGGTCTTTCTGGTCTGAGTACCTGGTCATTCAGGACATAAGGGGAAACGAAGCGGCAGATTTATTGGCCCGGGAAGGCTCTGCGGGACACTTCGTTGGCCAGGAGCCCTGTTTTGGGGTTCCGAAGTGTGTTTAAGACTGCGACTGATTAACTTATGGGTGCAGAGTAGGTCTCAGGAGTGGTGGCTTGCCACCACTGGGCAGAGACAGGCGAAGGAGTTTATTAAAGGCTATTCGCCGAGGCTGACTGCAGAATTAATCCGTCAAGGCCGTGAGGCTATAAGGATAATTGTAGGCCTATTAACCGGGCCAGGCTCAGAAAACACATGCACCACATGGGCCTGGCAGATGATAGCCTCTGTAGGTTCTGTAAGGAAGAGGAGGAAACGGCACTGCACGTGTTGTGTCAGTGTGAGGGGCTCGTGTGGCTAAGGATGTTACTTCTCGGTGAGGAAAAACCAAGGCCTGTGAGCTTTACACAAGAGTCGCTCTCCAGCATTAAGAGTCTGATTAAAAGGACAGGTCTTAAGGGTGAGCTTTAGAGTGAGGGGAGCCACAATAGATCCAAAGGAGTCGCAGTGGCGTAGGCCTTGAGGCCGCCCTAGTCTAATCTAATCTAAGTAAAACTAAGTAACACATGATTCGAAATTGATCATTCACTGTTTTCAGCATAAATGCAAGTTTGAAGAAAAGTGACGAATAGCGGAAATAACTATCTTCATACCCAAACAATTTCGATTTTATTCAGATTAAGTGATAATTGATAATATTGTTTTGTCGAATCCGAAACAAAAACTGTTATGAAGGTGGAAGAGAATACCTCTTTTTACTTATTTATTAATTATTGATTGTAATTATTAATTTATTAAATAATGCTTTTGGGGCTTATCCCCTTAGCATGGAGTTTGACATAGAATGATTTGACAAATATATATGCCTAATATAAAAATACGCAAAATAATAAATTTAAATTCATCTAAACAAAATTATATAAACTTCCTAAGAGCTTCTCTTTTCCTATCTGTCTTACATCAGATCTTAGCTTTCTTAGCTTTTTAAAAATTACCACTCATTGAGTAAAAAATTTCTTATTTTTAAAGAGAATTTGACATAATCATAATATGTAGCAGTTTTTTTTTTTTGTATGTTTATTTATTTATTTATTTATGTACAAAATATTTACAGGAGTACCAATTTGTGTATTCTAACTCCTACACAGTTATCGCATATATACACAGGATAGTAAGAAAGTACAAATTTAATTAGAGGGAAAAATAAATAAAAACCTCCAAAAGGGAAAAATAAAATGTTGAAGCCTAATTATGATCCTATATTATAGGCTAAGAATGTGCTTGACTCTGTTATGTTTGTACTTCAAGTTGATGTCATATGTTCCTGTCTGGCTGTAAATAGGTATGTCAGTATCATGGAGTTTGGTGAAAAATCTGTGTGTGCTATTTCTTACTATGTCCTTGATGTAAGTGGAGTCAGTATTCTTGTGGAGCGTCTCGATATATGTGCATCTGGGTGAGTCGGTGGCCAGTCTTAAGAACTTGTTTTGGATTATTTGGAGCTTTTTGAAGTTGGTATTACAGATCAAGTTCCATGTAGGGCAGGCATATAGCAACATTGGTCTAACAATTACGCGGTACATTAACAGCTTGTTTTGGGTATTAATGATTGAGTCCCTTGATAGCAGAGGAAATAATTTCTTGATAGCCGCTTTCCCTTTATTTACACGGTCATTAATGTGAGCTGTGAAAGTCAGCCTCCTATCCATGATTTGACCTAGATATTTGATCTCTGCCTTCCAGGGAATTGTTAGATTTTTAATTTTGATAGAGTTAATAAGTACCGGTCTCCGCTTTGTAAACAGTATGGCCACAGTCTTGTCATCGTTGATTCTTATTTTCCATTTGTTACAAAACCTATTGATCTTATTGAGTGCTTTTGACAGCCTGTTTGCGATGGTTTCCGTCCTCCATGAGGAGGTGTAGACAGCCATATCATCGGCGTATAAAGCAAGCTTTACATCTTTATAGTTGGGTAACATGTTTAAGAAGATGATATAAAGAATGGGGCCAAGAATTGATCCTGAGGTACACCGGCATTCACTTGTTTCAAGGAAGAATTTTTCTGATTGATATTTACATAAAATTGTCTATTGCTCAGATAGGAAGCTATTAGTTTTATTAGGTATGGGGGAAAATTGTACGTAATAAGGCAGTAGAGTAGCCCCTCGTGCCAGACGGTATCGAACGCCTTCTCCACTCAAGTGACACAAGACCAGTGTGCTTTTTTATATTGAAATTGCTCGTAATGTCATCAACTAAACGAGTTAGCTGAGTAATAGTGGACATACCGGGCCTAAATCCGCATTGTTCCTCTTTTAAAAGCGGCATATTACTGTAGTGGTTATAGATCCGAATGTGTATTACTTTTTCTAGAATTTTGCTCAACGAACTCAGCAGACTTATCGGCCTATATATAGCATTGATTTGATGTAAGTGGTAATAGAAAATAGGTTTACATAGTTTTCTGAGTCAGGCAAAGCTGTTACAAATATAGTTGTTTAATTTATGTGATCGGAAAGGCTCGAAGACCTGGCAGGAGAAAAGGAGGTGGAGCAAGGAGTCTGAAAGGTTATTTTTACAGAGTGCATATATTGGAGCTATCAAAGACATACGTAAGTACCGGAGTTGAAATAAATTTTTGTCTTATTGAGGTTAGTTAATCTAAGCTGGGATATTAAACGATTTTTTTTGATGGAAATAAGCCAAGATAGATGCAGTTCATTGTCGCCCAGACTACTTATATGATGGTACAAAATATTGTATTTACACCGGTCAATTACATAGGCGATATCCCTACTTAAAAGCATATCCCTACATTACAAAGTTGTTTTTCTAAGTTTTTAATTTGGGATTTAAGAATAATTATTCTTATTTATTTTGATTACTTAATTTAAACTATAATTCATTAATCCTTTATTTTTATAATAAACAAAAATAATAATACAAAATTTAGGAAACTGCAAGGCTTATAGCCGTCCGCAGGAGTTAGTTTTTTATAAAGAAAGAAAATAAACTAAATAAATAAAAATATAAATAAAAAGGACAAGAGTTAGAAAAAGATGAGGGTTGAAGTACAATGGAGAGCAAACCAAACTCTAGAGCTTTTACAAAATAACAAAATAAATCAAACTTCTTGAAAATAAAATAATAATAATAATAATAAAAGATATTTAAATTATAGGTTCTTTGTTTATAATTTTATATCGTACATTCCAGGCACTCCTGGCTAAAGAAATAAGTGGAAGATAATCCGAGGTGGACAGCAAATTAAGAATATTATGGCGAGAAAGACTAGAACTACCCATAATCCGGAGTCGGAGCTCACCTTGAGTAGGATATACAGCTAGGAAGTGATAGAGATCCTCCTGTACCCCTAAGGAGCACAGAGAGCACATGCTATCATCACCTTGCCTCTCTAACCACGGGACACTATTCAGCCTGAGTAGCTCGGCTCGAATAATTCACACTATACTTCAACATTTTACTACGTGGTAGTCTTTTTAAAAATCTGAAAGGCTAACTGAAACACTTCACACGATTTCGTTTTTGGTCAAGCGTGAGCAATCGCGGCACCCATCTTGCGGATAACTTTGTCATGTCCAAATGTTGATGCAAAATATTATGTACCCGTTCATTCGAGATGCCCACAGCACTAGCAATCTCACGCACTTTCACTCTTCTGTCATCCACCACCATATCATGGATTTTATCAATGATTTCTGGAGTAGTAACCTCAACAGGGCGTCCAGAACGTTCAGCGTCACTTGTGCCCATATGGCCACTCCGAAAATTTTGAAACCACTTATAAACTGTTCAAATCGAAGGTGCAGAGTCACCATAATGTTTATCTAGCTTCTCTTTAGTCTCCTGAGGCGTTTTGCCTTTCATAAAGTAGTGTTTATTCAACACACGAAATTCTTTTTCGTCCATTTTTTGAAAATCACTCGACTTCCTCGATTCAAACGAATGCCAAACACAAAGAAATAGACCGATCTGGCTGAAACTTGGTGTGTGTTCTTCCAAGAGATGCTACTAACTAAACATAACCTCGATACGCGCCAGTGGTGCTATCTCTCTGACTTTGCACGGACTTTTCAAACGACCCTCGTATGAGTATTGAGGAGCTGGCAAAAGATTTTTACTGAATCCTTTATCAAGGTTTAGTCTGTAGTCCTAAATTGGTGCAAGCAGAACGATGTGTAAAGCCTTTTTATCTAGGAGTGTGTGACTTTGATTGAAGAAGATTTGTTGGTTTGGTTGGATATTCATTGAAATTCGCTTGTATAGTGAAGCGATAAGTGGCTTGGATGGTTGCTCTTAGACGGAGATATAAGAGGGAATTGTTTTTATTTAAGGCCAATTACTTTATTCAGTGAATTGGACGTACGGCAGGACAAGCTAATAAATCTACTTATATTGGAATATTTATTCCTGTTTTTATTAAGTAAATGATTTATCCTTAATAACGTTTTGTTTTTTGCACATTTACATTTAGAAATAAACTAAAATCAAATAAAGACAAGATCCATGAATATTGTCTAGCTGGGACGGATTGTATTTACCATTTTGTTCTGCCAGAACTTATCGCAGTTACCCCAAAGTTATAATTCAAAATATGTATTCATAAATAATTCAGAATATAATCATTAATTCAGAAAAATAAGGCTTTAATCAACCATATATTTATTCAAAATATAAAATTAAAAACTGTACTTTCAGTTAAGATATTCATTACTATCGTGTGAAATTACTCTTGGTACCACGATGTTTAACCTGCATTTAAGAAGGTTTTTTTCAGGTTACATAAAAGAAATCTTTAAAATTTCATATAATGCGAGATCTGGCTATTAAATAACGAGACTGCTTATGAAAAAGAGTTTTATTTTAAAAAATATTCTACAATCAAATGCTCCCCTTTAATGAACTCCCCTCCCCTCACCACACACCGTTCCATTCGTTTTTTCCATTGGTCAAAGCAATGCTGGAAGTCTTCTTTTGTAAGAGCATTTAGGAGCTCCGCCGATTTTAGCTTCACCACTTCCATTGACTCAACCGGGTTCCTTTTAAGGGCAGACTTGATCTTCGGAGACTGGAAAAAGTCACAGGGTGCTAAATCGAGGCGAGTACGGCGCGTGTTCGAGTACTGGAGTGCCTCTAGCGGCTAAATAACGCTTCATATGCAGCGCGTTATGGGCAGGTGCGTTGTCCTGGTGCAAGATCCACGATTTGTTTTGGCCACAACTACTCCGGCCGTTTCTTATGAACTCGCTGTTCTGACAGTTTCTTTATCGGCGAATAAAGTCTCAGCAATCATCCGAATGCTCATACGACGATCTCCGCGCACAATTTCATTGATTTTGGCCACTGTTTGTGGAGTTGAAACAGAGACAGGTCGACCTGGACGTTGGTCATCTTCGGTGCTCTTCAGAAAACCATTTATACCATTCGGAAAACACGCGCACGAGATACAGAATTCTCGCCATAGTCCTCTTTCAACAACTTATAGCACTCAGTCGCGAGTTTTTTTTTTAATTTAACGAGAAATTTCACATTGATCCGTTGCTCGGGTTTTTCGTCACACATGGTTATCGGCACGAGAAAAAAGCACGTTCGTTTCTAACCTCTGTAGAAAAATACTACTACAGCGACAAAAACGTGTTTTTATCCTGGAATAGTAGACACCCAGCTATCCAACGCTGCATTCGTTTCCCACCCTACCCCTCTAGGACACCTTCTGCGCGCGCAGTCTCGTTATTTAATAGCCAGACCTCGTATTTTAAAGATGTTAATTTAAAACCTAATTATTTACTAGCTGTACTCAGTCACACGTTTCTGAGGCTCAGTCCACAGTGAAACAGCAAGCAGATCGATTCGGTGGTGTTGGCATTCCTAATTGATTGGGAACTTTGTTCGCGATTTAGTACAGCGTGTGTTGCTTTGAAGTCCAACAGATGGCGCTGTTTTTCCAAAAAAGTATATTTCTACCTATTACAGGTGCGACATCTATATAAAAAGGTTTATAAAAACACGCCCGTATTCGAATGCATCGCTGCGTCAAAATTTCAAAGCAATCGGTGAAGAGAAGAAATTTCGGAGATTTAAGATTTTGAACAAACGAACATTCACATTTTTACTTATATAGATTTTTATTTATGTAGATGTAATTTTTTTTTTTTATAGGAAAAATGGAAAGGAGATGAAGTAATGTGTCATATTGAGAATGAAGCGAAAATAGAGATTATAGGCTTTTAATGGATTGAGTAATTATTGATAAAACAACCAAATTATTGAGCTCAATCACGAGAGAATGTAAGTCAATAGTGTTAAATGCGGTCCTCAGAGGTCGGCGAACAATTCATGTAGCTTCTGTTTCTTTATAGTAAGCTTCTCTAGGTGAAGCAATTGTCAATGGTAGAATAGTTTTCTCTGAATCCTGACTAAAATTCATTCAATATGCCCTCTATATTAAGCCTGTCTTCAATATAAAATCAATATTTTCTATAAACTGTACATTTTAAAGAATTAAATTGTGTAAAACTTTCAGTGTTGTTAAAGAACTGAAAATAAGGAAGGGAATATGTTGCTCTACGACGTCCTTTGTAAGTTCTGTAGAAGTAGAGGAAAATTGAAGTATTTTTTTCCTTTTAGTTTTCCCGTTCTATCTTAATACTTTTTCTCTCCTTTTAGATAAAGACGCTCATTCCAGATGTGTTCTTAGAGCTGTATTAGCTATTGTAAAAGTTTAATAGCATTAAGCTACAAGGATAAAAATGAAAGCAAAAAATTTCTTCTCTTTAATATAGGCCGTCGTAATATCACGTTAGAGAGCCAACGACTATCCGTGCCCTTCGTCGGGCGAGGTACTTTTGCCCTTAATCTAGAATCTAATTAACCAATTCAACCTTAAGATAATGTAATTACTATCTCGGATCCAACTTTCCTCGTTAAATAGTATTTTATCACGTTAAAATAAAAAAAAATCTTATAAACTTTTAATGTAAGAAAAAAATCATGAAGGACACAAGACGAAATTTATGATTATATTGGGCAAAAAGTAATGAATATTAGGAGACTATCAAATATAATTCTACATTTCGGTAAATTTATTGAAATTGCTAAAAATAGACATATTTTACTATAGAACAGAACAAAGCCCTAAAGAAAGTCCTGTTTTAGATTGCTTTCTGGTTTGTGGAAAACTATGAAGGAGTTAAGTGACACAAGAGTGAAGAGAGGCTATAAAATAGATAATGATCACTAGCAGTCATGGAAGGATTATCTTAAGGAAGACGCCATAGTGAATGGAGAACATACGAAAGGAAGTAAAATTTTGTAGAAAATAAAACTACTATGCTAAATCTAGGTTAGGATGACCACAATGAATATGAGGAAAACGTCTACGATCTGGTCCTGGACTGTTGCAGCAAATAGAGGAAGGTTACTAAAGGAATTCGAAGCTTTCTTACAAATTGATGAGGCGCCACGGTAGCCGAGCGGTTAGAGGCGAGACCTGTAATGCGGATACTTATTGTGGTACTGGGTACGATTCCCGGTCTTAGGCCTTTTATTTAATGGTTAATAAAAGAAATTTATAGTAAAGTATGTTTGCTAGTCGCCTCCGTCCACCTAATTGGTAGTTGGACGTAAGGCCGGCCTGAAAAAGTAGGCAATTACTTTACTTTTTTTTACAAATTGATTAAAAACTTTAGTACAAAAAAAAAGATCGAAATTTACTTTCGAAACAGAAGAAAAAACTGGCAAGATGGAAACCAAGTTTTGGCAAGTTACTAGATGCGGAGGAGCGAAGGCCGGAGTGCTAACACGTTTCCATTGCGAAGAAGTTTGCTGGAGAAGAAGGAAAGAAGTAGAATGTGGTTGGCATCTAGCCGGAGATGGTTAAACAGATTCACGACAAGGGAGAGGAGATTCATTTACAGTTCGAATTTGGCTTGACTAAGCAAAAGAATACCAAAGGATAAGGAATGCCTTTGATCAAGAGAGGAGACACACGCCTATATAGTAACCGTAGCAGTTTCTTGCTTCTTAGAGAGCATGACGAGATACCTGTAGAATGGTGTAAAAGAGATTACGGAAAAAACATGGAACGCTCGGCTTGGTTCTCTATACGACTGTACAGACGGTAGAGGCGCCCAAGATTTAGTATTCAGAGAAACTGCTAGGAGGAAAAATGCATGTACGCTTCGCACACCTTTTAAAGGTTTGATGTGGTTCAGTGACTGGAGCTGGAACGTCCTCAAGAAGAAAGACTGCAGTTAAGAGTATATTTTTTTACAGGATTATGTTACAGGTTCAGGCAAAAAGCGTGTTGAGATAGCACTGCAGCTTAGCCTGTTCGTGCTCGTATTATTTAAGGACGGAGAAATTTAAATAAAAGACTAAACACACTCTTATTAGGAAGGTACGTGAAATTAGGACAATATGTACAAGAAAGAGAGGAAGTCTAAGAAGAAGAGACTGGAACGGGATGTTAAGCAGAATTTACAAGGGAGAGGTTGTAATGGGAGAAGACTGGGCAGAGTCAGGCGAAGGAGTTTATTAAAAGCTATTCGCCGAAGCTGATTGCAGAATTAATCCGTCAAGGCCGTGGGGCTATAAGGATGATTGTAGGCCTATTAACTGGCCACTGTAGGCTCAGAAAACACATGCATCGCATGGGCCTGGCAGATGATAGCCTCTGTAGGCTCTGTTAGGAAGAGGAGGAAGCGGTCAGTGTGACTAAGGATGTTACTTCTCGGGGAGGAAAAACCAAGGCCTGTGAGCTTTACCCAAGAGTCGCTCTCCAGCATTAAGAGTCTGATTAAAAGGACGGGTCTGGAGGGTGAGTTTTAGAGTGAGGGGAGCCACAATAGATCAAAGGGGTCACGGTGGTGTAGGCCTTGAGTCCGCACTAATCTAATTTAATCTAATCTAATGGGAGAAGACGGAAAGAGATGGCTCTGGATAAAACTCTGCAGGTTCTAGACACTCTTTAAGGGAAAAGAGCAAAAGAGATGGAGGATGCGTCGTAGTGTGCATCTTTTTAGAAGGTTTCGAACTTTAATCCATCATCAGAGATTCATCAATCTCAAAAACAGTCACGAGTATCAAAAACCATGCGTGCTACGACAGATATAATCAGCGAAATAGCCGCAGAAAGAGATCAGCTTCTAAGCTGCAAAACTACATATTTTTGCCCACATCTTGGGCTTCAATTTAGACATCTCTTTTTACATATATTGGATCAAAAACTAGGTTAAAAGGAACGATGAAAAGTAGTTTGAATTTCGATAAATTTCTGTGGAATAACTACGATAAACATTCTGTTCAAATTATTTACGCTATGCTGTCTGACAGACCAACTAGTCATGGGCGGAGAAAATTGTGTTATATGTGCCAAATTCAGCGCAGTACATTTCTGGGGTTATTTGACAAGAAAAGTTTTACTTCTACCATGAATGGCCTCGTTATCTTATGTAACTTAGTTTGGGGTAAACAGAAAATAAATACTATCTAAATAGCACAATTATTTGGCGAAAAATCATAATTTTTGTTTTTTTTTAAGCAAAGTTTTGATTATTATTTTAAATCTTATTGACAATTTTTTTTTCGATTTTCATCATTTACTCAACTGACCTTCACTCAACCTCGAAAACTGTTGGAAGAAAAATTCTACTCCTCTATACAGGGTGAACCAGTAAGTAATGTCCACAGGCCTACTGTGTGAAGTACGTCTGAAGTGGACTTCAAAGACGTATTGGCCAACTTCATATTTTCCACTGTTCTTGAGTGACGTCACTTCTAAAATCATTACTTTTTTGCAATAAAAACGCTATTACTTAGAAAGTTTTAGTCCGAATTCAATTCTGATGACAGAAAGACAGATAAGTTTTCTAAAAATTGACACCATTTTGAAGCATAAATTATTCTCTAAACAGTCTCAATCTTCCTCCGGAAACTGAGAAAATAAAAGTAATCGAAATTTTTAAGAAAACTCATTAGGCCCTTGCGTGATCATTATCAGACCTAGGTGCTGGCCACTTTTTATAAAAGTTTCCTTGTCTAATGGGCTTTCAAACGGTATATCATTTTCCAGGATTCCTTTTATCTTCGTGTGAGAAATTACGATTGTTTTGCAAGAAAACGTGTTCACGAGCACACAGTAGGCCTATGGACATTACTTACTGGTTCACCCTGAATAGTACTCCATACCACTGAAACCATGGTTTACATCATTTTCAGAAAATAGAAGATTTTACTGGTACCATGAGAGTAGGCTGAGATTCAACCAAAATTACCTCATCAGTTGGCATTTTTTGGCATCCATATAGACCCCATATGCTCCTGTGCCAAAGAATCAACAGCCTGCAAAGAATCATATCATATTGGCCAGCAGCAAGAGCAAGAACGGTAGGGATCAGCTGAGGAGGGCCATATTACAGACGAACTGCCCACTTCCGGCCAACTTAAACACTCTAATGACTTACCCAGACATGTACATGTATAACTACGATACATCAGGACTACCAAAATTTAAGTATAATTTTCACGCAACCCCACGGGTAGTGACTTTAAAACTATAAAGACAAACTACCAACTAAATAAAAACAAAACCTCTACATGATGGCTAATTTGGAATCACCATAAGGCCAAGAAAGAAAGATGAAGAAACTTAAGGTTCAAATAGTTCAAACCTCATGGTTATGGTTCAAAATAGCTCGAAACTTTTAAAGACCAAAATCTAAAACTGTTGGGCCGAGTAAACTCCCAATTATGGTAATCAATTTTAAATAAGAGAACAATGCCCTTTCTATTTTAAAACCAACTGTTAAATTTCTTATCCTTTATTTTGTTACGATAATAACGATAATTGAATAGTATTAACAGAGATTTTTGGATCTTGTTAAAAGAAAAAATAGTTAATTAAATAATTATCAATAAGTTAGCGGCTACATTCAATACATTACCAGTTAAGGAATTCTGTAACACAATATTAAAGGCATCCCCTTTAAAAGCTCTTCTAGCGGACAAGGTTCATTGTAGCAAAGGGAATTGAACTATCTGAATTCAGTTCACTACCCGATACTGTTGTTAACTGATAGAATGACAGATTGCCAATTATTTGATTGACGGATTTCGAGTAGAGTTGGACTGTTGCATTGATCGGAGGATGTATGATGAATTAAAATAAAAAACTGCCTATTCTTATTTGATAAAATATTCAATTTCTCTTATTTTTTATTTATTTGTTTATCAATTAGCGTGAAAAAAAATATTATTTCAGGAAAATAAAGGTTTGCAAGCCTGTTCATTTTCTTTTTCTTTGTTTTTCTACATTTCACCTTAAATTATTCGAATTTCTCAGATACGTTTCTGATCAACAGTCGGTCTACAATCTAGAAAACTTCAATCAAGACTAACCATTAATCTCATGACAAAATTAGTCACAGACCGATTACGACTAACGACTAAAGGTTAGTTTTAGTCGTGGTATCATGTATCATGACTAAATTCAGATTAGTCATCATATGATTGTCGACTAATTGAGATTAGTCGTCGTAAAAATCATGACTAATACAGATTAGACGCGACAAGAGCCGCGACTAATTTAGACGTTAATTGCTTTTTTTTAGTTGTTTAAGTTAATCATAAGACTTAGTCGTGAATTAGTCATTTATTTATTCATGTTGACGTCTCACTAGACTAGGTCCACCCTACAATCATGATTAAATGTGACCACGATTGAATTAGTTAATAAATAATTAATTAGCCGCGACTAATTTTTTAATCGCCATTTTAGTCATGGCTAAAAATATTAGTCGTGACTAAAAATTTTGCCCAACTCTGCCGGCCAGTGGGTCATTTTGTTTGCCCGATTATTTTATAAAATTCAAAATGTTTCAAATATGTACGCTAAAGGCTTTACACGAAATTTGGTAAAATATACTTTTTAGATTACATTTTTAGCTTGTAGGTGCACTTCAGCACCTACTGTGGGGATATTCTCAATAAAGAAGAATTGAGGTAGAAGCGCTGAATAAATAGTAAAAGCTTCATAGCGCTGCAAACTTAACTGTGAACGATTTAATATCGCCAAAAAGAAAATAATAATAATAATGACACCTAATCCGGATGAACGGCGAACTATTATAGCCACCTCTGGTTTTACACCTTTGCCTTTGGTTTTGCAGGCAGCAATTCTAACCAGGTTAACGATCTGGGTTAACTTGGACCCCTCCGTAAATTAGACCTCCCCGCCTAACACCACATGACCAACTAACAGAACTTCTGTGACCTCCGCCAGTGTAATTGCAGAATTTGTTCTAGAGTCTAATTACTATTTAACTTGACCTTAGTTTTCCAATCTAAACGGCCATCTATTTCTCTTCAAGGAAGTCCTACTGAATTAAATTTGATATTTTTATGGTTGGGGGGAAAATTCTGATCTATTCAATTTTAATTTTAACAATTTACTGGTATTTAAGAATTCATCATTAATTACGAGGAATATCCGAGTATTCCACTCCAACAGTATTGCAAGTTATGGCATGATAGTTAGTATAATATAATATAAGATAATTTCTTCTTTTTTTTCTTTTTTTTTTTTAATTTATTTGCTATTCACAATCTACAAAAAGGATAAAATGTAATCATTGATTATGATAAAAGAAGACTTCATGACAGGATCAGCTTGAGGAGAGAAGCTGCCCACCGGCAACACTCTCGCTGGAGTTTCTTACACTACTGAAGCTGGTCACGAGGCCAACAGCGTTTCAATCGTCGTGGAGGACGATCTGGAATCGTTCTAGAGGCGAGATTTCGAACAAGAGGATTGGTACAGAGTGGAAGAGAGTCAAAGAATTTTCTATATTTAGGTTTAGATTCAGTCAGTTACGTATGAGATTTTGAGATCGTTATGGAGGGTGGAGTTAGAGACTTAAAATGGAGAATTCGTAATCTAATGGAGTATTTTTGGTTGGAAGGACTGGATCTTTTGTAAATTGGAAAGTTTGGCAGAACCCCACATCTCAAGTCCCGTAAGTCCAGATCGGTTTGAGTACGCTGTTGTATATTAGTCGTTTATGTTCCAGTGGTAGCTCTGATTTTCTGCCAATAAGTCGTAACAGTAATTTGTTTCGTCGGTTGAGTTCTAGTCTTTTCAGTTTAGTGTGCGGATTCCACGTTAGTCTTTTGTCGATGTACATCCCAAGATAGCGAACTAAATTAGCAGAAGGAAGAGGAATTGAGTTAAAAGTTATAGAGGGACAAGAATGACGACGCAGAGTAAAAGTTATCTGTTCGCCCTTTTGAGTATTGAATTTGTCTCTCCACTTTTTAGCCCAGGGTTCTAGTTTGTGTAGATGAGATTGTAGATGAGAGGAGGCTGTAATGGCGTCCGAGTTAGGAGAGAGAATAGCAGTATCGTCAGCGTAAGTGCAGAGCAGTGTGTTTGAGTCAGTTGGTAGGTCAGATGTGTACACAGTATAGAGAAGCGGTCCGAGAATACTACCTTGAGGTACACCAGCCCGTGTCGGAAGAGGCAGATCCACAACTTATCTTAAAGAAGCGGTCGGTAAGAAATGATAGTATAATTAAGTAATAAGTTGATGGAAGAGCTCTCTTTAACTTCTACAATAGCCCTGGGTGCCAGACTCGATCAAAGGCCTGAGCCAAGTCGAGAAAGGCCCCACAGCAATATTGTTTCCGCTCCAGAGAGGAAGCTATGGCGTCTACTACTCTGTGACACTGGTGAATAGTGCTGTGCTGTTGTCGACACTGATGTGTTGGAATTACAGTCGCAGATTCCAGAATAAGGTAGATGTGTTTAAGTAGAAGTTTTTCTAATAATAATTCTTAAATTTAAATTTTCGGTCCTTGAGTTATGCTAGCCCATACAGGCAGTCACAAATACACACTTATTCAGTATTCAGGAGCGTATTTAATGGAAAAATTAAAGCCCCAAAATCTACAAGATTACAATACTTTTCTTATTTATTAATACAGTAAGAGATAATTAAAAAGCTTCTCGCTTCAAAAGTATTGTTAACATTTAGTAATTTAGTAACATTTAGTAAGCTTTATTAATTTTTACTCACTCTTAAGTAGAAATCGTGCAGATTATCGATTGAGTTTCGCAGTAAATATCCGTTTTGAATTCCCCTGAGTCCTCTTATTAATTAATCTCTGATTATAGAAAAAAGTCTGAAACCTATCCGAAATACATTAAAATGGGTTCTAAGAAGGATAAAATCAATGATATCCTTCTTCCTTCCCTGGACACTTCTTCCGCGCCAACTTCTTCTCGAAGCAACCTTTTGTGACATTCTCTCGTTACTTCTCTACTTAGCTTAGTAGCTTCTCTTTTATATTCTATATGAGATGCCTCTCACCCTCTGGACCTTCATTACAATTAGAACGGCGCCTCTAGCTAGAGGGTGGGAGTTGAGTTCGTTGCGGTTGAAATGTTCCTCTTTTCTTTTGCTCTTAAGGCCTCTGCCTTGTAATCTACCAAATCATTTTACATCAGTCATCATCCGTCATGAGAAAGTCGGCCATTTCTTCCATGAATTCCATTTCTCCCTACCCTACACATTCTTCTCCCTGGAGTACCCACTTATTTATTGATGACAGTCCAATTCAACTTCCACTTCTCTGCGAATCCAATAACATTTCTTTCTGCCTCAGTTATACTAAATATAAGGCCTGAGAATTATCTCAGAGGCACTTTAATCTAAACTGTAATTTTAAAATTAAAAACTTCATTAAATTTAAATTTGCTGCCCAGAATCTGGTTTGAAAATTTGTTTGTCATTCCGGATAAGATTATCACTGATTTTAACGCGTGAGATTCAAATTCATTTTCTTGAAAGGTATTTTCTGGTCAAGTGGAAAGTTAAAATTAGATCTTACAAATTAATCTTACGAAAAATTAACAGATAATTTAGAATCCATAACTTTGTTAACAAATAAAAAATAAATAGCTAAATGATCTCAAACGAAACCTCTCTAACAACAATGGATGTTTGATGCGATACTTTTTAATTTCTAAAACCCTTTATTTATTGAAAAAATTTGGTTAGATTTATCTTTCTAATTTTTATTTATTTTATTTTTGTCTTTATTTATTATACTTTTAACTTTAAAGCGCGTCAACAACTGAGTTCAGTGGCGCCCAGAGCTTTTTTGCATGGCAAGGCCCTCGGACAGTATTCTCTCAGATAAATAGTTGTAAGAAGCTCTTCCTCAATCTCACTCTCCTCTGGCTCTACGATCCTCGAAGGACCTTGGCCTCCTCTATCACCTTTCCCCACTCCTCTGTCACCGAAGCAATCCTCCTACATGTCCTTAGAAGAAGCTCTTCCTAGGAAGAGCAAAATCTAAGGGCCATCAGCTGGATTCGAACCCAGCGAATTCTCCTTGCTAATCCCTTTCCTAGCAGAATATATATCTTCTTATTTAAACATTTTACAGAATGTACCTATATCTCACAACGCGTTCTCATGATCTTTATGAAAATTAATGGCCAAGATACAGATAGCTATTCGGAGCAGACATTGATAGAAGTTTTACTTATGTAAAATTAGAGATTCACTCCGGCTAGAGCCAATCAATATAAAATAAGCCCTCTACTCTTCTGTTTGAAATAGCTTGTCCAGCAATCTACTTTTTTTTTTTACATAGAAATACTTTCGATAACAAAAGTTTTTCTGTTTTCCATGGAAATAGTTGCGCTCATAGTACCAGATGGATCATTTTTCTAGCTTTTCTCGCATTTATAATTCAATTATTTGTATAATTCAATTTTATCCGCTTGGACAAATCATAAAATAACCATTTTATTCTAGAGTTAACTATTCTTTTAAATAACTTGCGCCCATGTTATTTAAAATGTATTATGGTAATTAAACTAAATGCATTTAATCTCAAGTTAAACTAAACAGAACTTGATGAATGTAATTTATAAGGCTTGCTAATCGGATTGTAAAGTAATCTGAGACCATGAGCTTCCTGAAGAAGCCAAATATTTTGCACTTAAAGGGTAATGCCCGGGCTAAATGATAATCCAAATGTAAACAAATATTGCCAAAGTTTGAAATTTAAGTTTTCTTCTACTCCACCTTAATCTGTGATTTATCGGTAAAATATAAATATTTGTATCGTTACCTAGAGAATCAATGAATTCTCTTACCTTTTTTTGAATGCCCTAAAGTATGACCTTAATTTAAGTTTTTATTTACTTTTCAAATGATTATTTACTTTCTATTCGTCTATGAAACCAAACCTTAAATCATTTGAAACCCCTCCGGGTTTTCTGGGCCTTCATAAAAAATCTAATGTAAACACTAAGCACGACTTTCTCTGTCAAACTTAGCGAGAAACTTTTCACACTCCGAATTTTAAAATATTTTTCATGATTGCCACTTTATAAAACAGCTTATAAAAAAGCTAAATTTGAATTTGAGTTAATGACCTCAAAATCCCTGTCATTAAGGACCTTACTAAAACTCGTTTCTTAAAATTTCATTCCTTTACAGCAGCTCATCCTAATCCTTTAATTGAACCCTTATCTTCTTCCACATTACCAGGTAATCCTCCAAGGAGATTGAAGAGAAGATGGCCCCGCGATCTACTCCCATCATAAGTGCAGTATAGTGCATCTATTCACGTTAATAGAGTGTCGCCACTGGTGCCTTCTCCAATCTTCATTCAAGGCATTATATTATATTACATTTGCTTGTTGCAACAACCGTTGCAGTCGCAAATTATAGAAAAGACCTTAAATTATAATGAAATGGCAATTTAAATCTAACTCTTCCTCTTAAGTGCCCTCAATTGGATTCTCCAGAAAGAAAAAAATTAACGTGTGGCTGTGTCATGGACACGGCCGTGTGTTGTACGTGAATACGTTTACGTAACGGGCTATATTTTTTATATAAAATATTTTTATTTATGTATTTAGGATGAAATCAAAGGAAACAAATCGACGATCGAACACAATCTATGCCTATACAGTCCGTTGTCGATGTAGAAGCGATTTCATCATCCACTTGCATAATTTCAACCGCCCCAGCTGCAGTTGTACTGACACCGTTGTTGATCCGCTCGGACGCATTCATTCTTTTACGTTCCCTGCACAGCTTGACTCGGTCATATGGTGTTTTATTATTACCATTCGATTGTTCTTGAGAAGCCCTTTCCAACCATATACGATCTCTGTATTTGGTTTTGGCTTTTCGACGCGTATAGGCCGTCATTATATATTTTTGATAATATTTTTTTATTCTAACACCTTATTATATTCACTGTCACTATTTTACACTAATGTTTTGTATATAAACGATAGCTTGTGACGTCAGCTGACGATTAAAACTTAAACGAACATCGTAGCTTCTCCGAGTCAAAAGTTATACTAATTGCAAATCTCGATACACAGCAAAATGATCTCAAAATGGCGGCGCTTCCCCCTCCACCGCGCGCGATTCGTCACAGTCCTCGCTTATCGTAATGAATTCTTTGATCCTTTAGCTATTCAGTGGACTAATTTAATTTTGGATTTTGACGATAGATTCGAAACTATAATGCCAAACTGTATCCCCCGATTTTGTTATCATTAGGTTTTTTGGATTGCCTCCATATGATAGCAAATTTAACGACGTATTCACGTCAAAATAAATAAATACATTTTTAAGTTGTAGACCACTATGAGTACAATGTTTTCATGATGTTGAAGGAAAAATAGTTAGAGCCATTATGGAGCTCATTGTAAGCGAAAAATCTATTTGGATTTGGATGTAAAATTTTGATGGTTAAGTCAAACGCCCTTTTTAGGGCCAAATCAAAATATAAAGTTCTATCTTGTGACCATTATTCGTTTTTGAGATATTTTTTTAAAAATCGATGTCGGACTAAGGTTGGCTTTGGATATTTCTTGTTACTGTTATTGTAATCTTTCAATTTGGAATTATTTATTTAAATAAATTGTACGCAAAGAGTTTTTAAAAAGTAATAATCCAGAAACGAAGAGCAAGTTTTATTTTTGTAGAATTTAAATTTAAAGATTAATTCGAGTTTTCTCCAGTTTCTTGATCATCGCTTTAAATTTAGTTATTCAAATCTCCAACCTACGCTATAATTGTAGATTCTACAGTGAATTACTTATTTGAAACGGGAATCTTTTGTGAGATGGAAATAATAGAAAATACGAGAGTTGGTTATTTTTAAGATTTTATATTTATGAGAATTTAAAAATTATGTTTTACGAAATTATTAAGTAAATAGAATAGTAAATTAGTTGTAATAAAATTCAGGAATATAAACTTAAAAATATAAATTAAATTACCGAATGAGGGAATTTATTATTAAACTCGAGGATAAATTATTATCTAAACATTATTACTTAATTCTGTTTTAAAAAATTTTATTTTACAAAACTTAAACAAAAAAAATGTTCGAAGCGTATATATAGCTGCTCTGATCTCGCTCCCCGCGTGAGTGAGCTAGAGTGAGAGCGAGAAATTTAAATGGATATTTTATTTTATGTTGGAAATAGCTTTTATCTTTAATTACTCGGCACTTTGAAAAAATTAGCACCATTTCAGAAAACGGCGATGAGTTATAATTAATGAAATTAAACTCATTTCCAGTTCAGGCCGGCTGAGGATATTTTTGTAATTAGAAGATATTAAAAATAGATTTTTTACTCTAATCATTTTTAGATTAATTTTTTAAAATTGTTTTTCACTGTAAGGCACGTAAGGTAGGGCAAGGTTGGGCATGAACTCGACAGAAATATTGATAGTTTAAACAGGCATAGACAGGCAGTGTAAGAAAAAAAAATGTCTAATCTTAATCTAAATTAATTAAAATTTCTATTAAATAGACCTCCAGAAATTTCTTTTAATTAGTTTTCAAGCTTTTAAATGAGTTTTAGTTGTTAATACAGATCCAAATGATTTTGCATTCAGTGTTTTATAACGTTCAAATAAAGACTTTCAATTACAAGGGTGCACTATCTGTCGCTCACTACACTTGATGACCCACTAGTCGTTGCATTATTGTCTCTAAATGACAGGTTTTTTTTTAAATGTACGAGAATGCTATACGTACCGCTGGTGTCTTGTCGGTAAAATTTCATGATCGGCTGCGAACGATGGAGTTCTAATTGTAGATTAGTTTAGGTTTTTCGCTTGTTCCTAGGTTGTAAGTACAAAATTTGTATTATTTTAGAATCACCCTACACTAGACTTAAAAGAACAGAACTAAACAGACGCTACCGACTACGTAAAAGACTCTTAGACGATAGATCAAAACTCTCTCTGGACAACAAAAGACTGATTTATACTTCTATTATGAAACCCATCTGGGCGTATGGAATAGAGCTGTGGGGTTCAACCAAACGCTCTAATCTCCAAAGGATTCAATCGCTACAATCTAAAATTACTTCGAACTATCGTAAACGCTCCATTTTATGTCTCCAACCTGACTAAACACACTGACTATAACATTCTTTTTGTCACCCAAGTTGCTAAAACACGATACAGAAAACTCTCCACTTCAGCCTGCAATCTCATATAAATCCTCTAGCTCAAAATCTTTCTTCTAGTATTCTTCCTGATAACCTGGACAAGACGTCTTAAAAGACATTGGCCTCGTGATCTTCTCTCCAGTGAGAGTCTACCACAGCAACACGATCGTTTCGACCTCATCGTCGTCGTCGTCGTCGTCCATCCAGGTACATCTTCAAAAGCAGAAACAGGTGGTAGACACTAGAAGCTAGATCGTGCCTTTAAGGAAGGTGACGAAGTTCCTTCCATCCTCTGTCAACGTTTTCGGTGCCTAGAGTGAACACAACTTTCGATAATTTAAGTGTTCGGTCACAATTTCAATTTCTTCTTGACACTTTGAGGAAATTCAATTGATAACTGAGCACTTTTGATAGAAGAGGGTGGACCAAGGATTGGCTAGGTTCCCTCTAAATTGCAATTTTTCTGAAATCTAAAGACTAAACTCTAGTTAACTGTTAAGGTGAGTTAAATATTTGGTTAAATTGTATTAGAAAAAAAAATTGAACAGTACAAAATTACTTATTGGATTGTTCATTATTTTGAAATAGGTTTTTTTAAGCTTAACTTATTGATGAATACATTGTACTGGGAGACAGGTTTTTAACTTTTTATCATTTTTCTTAAAAAATTCGTGCGAAATTTGAAGTAAAGCGAGTTAGAACCAAGAGAATAGTATGAATGTTTTCTATTTGCTCATCAAATTTTTATTCTTAACTTCAAATAATTTTTAAAAAAATAAATAAATTAAATTAAATTCTTTAAATAACTGGTGTGCATCAAAGAAGTTGAAGACTAAGTTGGCACTCAAAAGTCAAAAATGCAGAGATAGGCAGAAAATTTACCATCCATTTACCAATTCATTCTTGCTTTTGAGTGAATCAATTTTGGAAAAATAGGTGCCCGGAAAATCTTGAAGCATTGTTTGAATATCATTATCTCTCTCTACGAGCATTTTCCGAGCCAATCTCCCTCCGCTGACTTTAATTGTTTTGTTGATGCCTTCCACTCTCATACCATTTACATTTGCTTCTTAACTTTAGCAGATCTTCAATCTTTTTTTTTTTGCACTCATTATTTCCATCTCTTTCTGCATTTGAACTACAAAAATAATTATAAAGATTCATTATAATTACGCCAGCTAATTGAAGGATATTCTTTTCAACAGTTGAAGTTTTTTCGGCAATATTGAAACCTAAGTTCTAAGTCGCAATTGTGTCAAACTTTTTAAATTGAGTTTTATCGGATGTTCCCTGAAATAAAATGAAATAATTAATAACTTTTTAAAAGTTCGGTGCATGAAGCATGCAATTATAGAGGTATCTCTTTTGCCAATAGTATCAGTAAATTATTTACTGGGCTCTTGCTGGACAGACTCAGCTGTTGGGTAGATGAAGAGGGCTTGTTGGGAGAGTTTCAAGCGGGCTTCCGCAAGAATTATTCTACAGTTGACAATATTGCTAGTTTGATGAGTATTGTCCGAATTAAGTTGAGTCAAAAAAGACAGAAGGTCTTCGCCTTTTTTGTGGATCTACGCGCTGCCTTTGACCGGGTGGACCGTTATGCTCTTTTCTACAAGCTCTCTGAGCTGGGGTTGTCCAGCAGAATGGTGAGTATATTGAGGAAACTGTACGATGGAACCCTGTGTTCTGTGTGGTGCAAGGGAGGGCTTTCCGAGGAATTTGAAACCACCATGGGAGTTAAGCAGGGATGCTTATTATCCCCCCTCTTATTCTCTCTTTTTATTAATGATGTGGTAGATGGGTTGAGTGGTGGCATAAGAATCGAGGATATGCGTATAAAAGTCCTAGCCTACGCTGATGACCTCGTTTTCCTGGCTTCCGAAGTTATCGCTGCAACTAATGATGAATGATTTTGAGGAGTATTGTATGAAATGGAATTTGGAAATAAATTTGAGTAAATCGAAGGTACTTGTATTTAGGAATGGGGGTCGGCCTTCACTTAGAGAGCGCTGGTTTTACGGCGGTGAGGCGGTCGAGGTGGTCAACTCTTATAAATATTTAGGTATCGTTCTGACATCAAATTTATCTTTGGCAAGGCATTTTAAAGAAAAGTGTGAAAATGCTAAGTTTGCTCTGAATGCTTTTAATAAAATACTCTTGGATAAGTCTGTGCCTTTTTCATCCAAATTAAATATTTTTAACGCAGTGGCAAGATCTATCATCTGTTATGGGTCGCAAATACGGGGGTCGCAAATGCACAAACACGTAGAATTTCCGCTTAAATTTTTCATTAAAAAGTGTTTTAATTTGCCCTGGAACACGCCCGACTTCATATTGCATTTGGAGACACAACTAATGCCCACATTTCTATACTCATTCAGACTTCACTATAAATACATTCGCAAGTGCTTGCTTCTCCCCCCTGTTAGATATCCTCATGTACTAGCAAAGATTATTATAAAAAATAAACTGTTCTGGTATAAGGATTGGGAAAATATGTGTAATTTATATGACATAAAATTGGAGGAAATGATAGCAGGAGTGATCAAAATAGGCTATATTGTGAATAAAATTAAAGAAAATTTAATGTATAATTATAAAGTCAAAGCCCAGAATAGTATTCATCATGTTATCTATAAACAGCTGGATCAGAACAAGAATTATTTTTTCAGTCATATGGACTCAAATACAATTAGTTGGATATTTAAGTGTAGGGCAGAAGTGATCTGCTTAAATAAATATTATTTTAATAAAGAAATAAAATTATGTTCGCTGTGCAATAGACGGGAGGATGAGGATATCTATCATTTTATTTGCATATGCCCCATACTGAAAGAATTTCGCATCTTATGTTTTCGGAATACTGTACTTAACTTTGAGGATCTCCTATATTATCTAAATGGGAATGATTGGCCCAATTTAGTCAAGTATGTTAAAATGGCCTGGAAGTACAGATATGAATTAGTCCAGCAATTCAATTTTTAATGATCCTTAATTCTATGGTTTCCTTATTTTTGGTTTTGTTTAATGTACATTTTCTGTTTCTCAGATGCCTCGATATTTTGTTTGCTTATCGTGTTATGGTCTGCAATTTGTATTGTATTTATATTATCTGTATTTATATTGTAGTATATTTATATTATATTGTACGCCCTGTCAATGGTTTTGTGCTTATTTAAAAGACGACTCCCTCAGACGGCCTACGGCCATGAGTACGTCTTTAAATGTATTAATAATGTAATCATTCTATGTATACACTGTGCTAAATAAAGACAATTATTATTATTATTATTAATTAATAACTTTTTACCAGTTCAGTAGTTTTATCTTATATCCGACACTAAATTGTAACGTTTTTAACTATTGACTGCAACTAATTATTAAGTGAGTTCTGCTTTAATAAAACGCGATAGACTTTTAATAAACTCTTATTTATGCTATTGCACTAGAAATTTCAAAAAGAACCGTACAAATTTAACTGATCAAATACTTAAAGTTCTATTTACTTTTTCTTACTTTGAACTTTACTCAGTAAACTTTTAAGCAGGACTCCTTCACTAGAGCTTTATTTACTCCACAGAAATAGAGATCTATTTCGGATAAAATCAAGAAGAGATCAACGGATATCACCAGAAGAATTTAAACTGTCTATCCTTTCTCAAGAGTTGGCGTAACTGCTTTGCACCACTTAGAAACCAGCTGATAATTTATTTAAAATATATAGAATTATTAACAAAAGACAAGAAGTTAAGAATATTTTGTAATAACTAAATCAATTATTAGGAAATTAGAAAAATTTCTTGAACATATAAGAAGATATAGAATTAGAAAAACGGTTAGTGAAAGTGGTAGCGTAACAGTAAGATTGCAGATTAAATTTAGACTCTTCTCTTCACAGTAGATCGGTTGGTTTTTAAACAAACTTGCGTCCATTTTGTTTTTGGGTAATTTACCCTCTGGGGGAACCCTGGTAAATTTAATAAATCTTTTTTTCTATCTTCTAAATAAAATTTTTAGTATTTCAATCTATTTTCAATTTTTAGTTTGATTCCACTGCCATTTATTCCGCTATTACCTCTTTTTTGAAAAAAGTGAGAAATATTTTATTCCTTTTTCCTTCTACCAGTATCAATTTTGCATCTATTGGTTCTACCCAAGGCCTGCACATTATCAACTTAATTCTTGCTATTAAATCTATACATTGACATAAGTTTCTTGTATTTTCGGTCAGAATAATGAAAGAATTACGTTGAAAACACCGCAAAGCCAGTGATTTAAAAAGGAATGTTCTAAAACTTAAAAAATTAGAAGGATAAAAGTGCAAAAAACAAAAATTGGAATATATAATAATATCCTGTTCAGGGAAAATGAGGTCCCTATTATATTATGAAGACTACATTTCGCATTGCAATATAATGATCCCCAAAAGGCTATTATCTACATGAGAAATATTATTTTTGAATGTACTGTTATTTTATAAAGAAGCAAAATGGATTATAAATAAATAAGAGCTATTTCGCTGAAATTCTATTTTCTCTTCAAAATAAGTGGGAAAATAGACCAGCCATTTTCTTTTTCCAGGAATAATAGTGTACTCACTTGCAAACTCAATTAAAATTAACTAAAATCAAAATTTCGGCAAACTCGAGAATAAGTTGATGTTTATGTTCTCTTATTTCGGAAGTTCCGGAGTGGAAAATAACATTAGTTTCCTCTAGGAGTAACTCGGATTAAAAATAAAATTGAAATAAAAAATAATTGAAAATAACGTAAATACCCACTAAAAAGACTTCCGGACTATCGCTAGAAACAAATTTGAAAAATAAATAACTATTTTACAGTCTACTCCTACAACCAATCTGGACTTACGGCTCCAATTATGAGATCCAATATCCACCAACCTCAATAAAAAAAAAAAATACTCCATTGCTTCTATTTAAGTATACAACATGATAATCCATTCCGATCTCCAGATTCCATTCATTAATCATATAATCCGGAAGGCGATATCAAAAAACTTGGCGCATATCATCACAATCCTTTAATATGCCGTTTTTTCTCAGCATCGATTTTAATTTCCCCACGATGACTGAGGCGACAGTGGCTTCGCGTTCTGCCCTAGAGTGCCCACAGGGAAATAGTCTCTTTCGCTGTCTTTGTACGTCAGAGATTCTTTGCATGTTACACTGTAAATTTCTTTTTTTTTTTTTTGTTTAATCATTTATTTAGTTACAATCAACGCATTTTGCGTTATAAGCAACAATTATAAACAATAAATAACATACACATATCAGAGTGGAGAAGTTACTCAGCGGTAACACTCCAAAAACATTCTAAATTCTATTGACCCTCTTCGTCAGAGAGGAGATCGCGAGGTCACTGTCTTTTAAGACGTCTGGAAGTGTTGTCTGGGAATATTCTTGAAGATAGATGTTGTACAAGTGGATTGTGATGTGTTTGTATGTTAAGATGGAATTTACTGTAACGTGTTTTTGCAACTTGTGTTGCACGAAAGGAATGTTCAAATCTGTGTGAATGGTTTAATTGGTGACGTAGAAAGGAGCGTTTACTATAGAGCGAAGAATTTTAGATTGCAAGGACTGGATCCTTTGCAGATTTGAGCGTTTAGTTGAACCCCTCAGTTCGATGCCATAAGCCCAGACTGGCTTCAATATACTTACATATATAAGTCTTTTATTGTCCAGAGTGAGTTTTGATCTGTTGTCGAGTAGTCTTTTCAGTTGTCGGAAGCGTCTGTTGAGTTCTGTTCTCCTTAAGTCGAGTATGAGGGTTCCATGTAAGTCTTCTGTCAAGGTAAAGCCCAATGTAGCGGACTACGTTGACTACTGGTAAAGGAATAAGGTTGTAAAAGACAGGAGCCCGTCTGATAAAATAGGCAATTACTTTACTTTTTTTTACTACTGTAATTACATTAATCACAAACTTAATATCTATAGATTTTAAATAGATGCGAGATACATTATACTGAAATGGCTATTCGAGGGGACCTTGCCGAACCCAGATTTATATGTAATTATGAACTTGAACGCGTTCTCATTATAATCACCGTTATTAGATACAAAATTAGGTATCGGGCTGAATTTAATAAAGTTATTTGTCTGATAACTTAACGGATTCACACAATATTATGAAGTTTATTATATTCCAACAAGAATTTGTTCGAATAAAACTATGATTCCAGACGGAAGTAAAAATAATAAAAGGAAGGAAGCTGTGGTTTTATTAAATATTGAAGAGTAAATGGTTATTTCATTGATAAATTGTATGGCTAACATTATTAAGTAAACAATGGGTAGGAAAAGAAAGGGAATAGCTGATGAAATATTTACTTGGTGGGTTGGTGCGAATGGGCGAGTCTCGTGGTAGAATTGATGGAATAACCAGGGTAAGTACCTTGGGATGGTGGTATTATAGGTTGGCAATGAATAGTTTGGAGATGGGAAAATGTGTTCGTGTGCGTTTAGTAAGGTGGGATCTGTGAGAAGGTTATTTAAGGTGATAAAAGGGTTCAAGTACCCATTACCCACGCATGAGCAAAGAGGTAAGGGTTACTCCTTTATGCTTGTGAACGGCCAAAAAGAAGCCTGCCTTTACCCTGTGGGGGCAATTCGCATAATAAGTCTAGCTTAGGCTAAGCACATAAATTGGAGTTCAGCAACTCCCGGAGGTCGTAAACTAGATAAATGCCTCGTCCAGGTGCTTAATGAATTAAAAAAAAAAAAAAAAAAAAATTGAATCCATTTTATTCAAAAAAAGGTAAGTTTTCATCAGACTAAAAAAGCGATTAAATTAAAGTCAAATACAAGAGTAAGAAATATATAAGCTAATCAAGCATTTACATCCACGTGGTTAGTTGGATTTGCATCATTAATATAATTATACATAATCCTCTATCGTCCCTTTTAGGCAGAAATATGGTATAAACCAGGGGTCCCCAAACTACGGCCCGTGGGCCACATGCGGCCTCCTAAGGACATTTATCCGGCCTCCGCCGCACTTCCGGAAGGGGTCAGTGAGAGGAGCACTATATGTGGTAGTGCCACAAAGCGCTGCGTCGCTCAAGTACAGTACTACTTCCGATGACGCGGAATGCACGCGTCACGGCTCCGAAAACAGTGTAAAATAACAGCCAGAAGTAGGAAGAAAGGCAAAGCACTATAACTAAACCGGATATTGACCATCTCATTAGCCAAAAGCAGGTCCATAGTTCCCACAGAAATACTGGGCTGATTGTTGATTTAAATTTACTTGTTCTTTATTTGAAATATTCTATTTGTTCCCGTTTTTTTTTTTTTTTTACTTTAAAACAGTTTTTTTTTTATAGTCTGGCCCTCCAACGGTCTGAGAGACAGTGAACTGGCCCTCTGTGCAAAAACGTTTGGGGACCCCTAGTCTAAACACTTGTTCACAGATTTTGGTATCTCAGCCTAATAACACGAACAATATTTACACTAAGATGAAAGAAGAAAGAAAATAAATGTATTATCCTGGGACTATTGTCCCCTAAGAATTGTATTCTTACATTAAATACATGTACAATTGGAGGCCCTATATTGGTTTGGCCTGTATTTTAGATATTTATGTACAAAAAATAAGCAAGTATTTACAAAAATAAGAATTAAAATTAAGGAAATAAATGATTTCATTTATTATTCCTGAAGAAGCTGAGTAGAAAGGAGATAGTTGAGCAGAAGGGATTTAAAGATAGAAAGGGTAGGAGCATGGCGGACAGATGAAGGTAAGGAGTTCCAGAAAGAGGTAGCGCGAATTAGGAAAGATGTGTCAAAGGATGAAGTACGGTGCGAGCGAATATCGCGTTCAGAGGAACGAGATCTAGTATTACGGAAATGGATCGAGCATTTGAACTTGAAGAGTTGGAAAATACTACACCATAAACCAGGGGTTTTCAAACTTATTTCATCTACTGCCTCCGATTTGAGAATCAATTACACTCAACAGCAAAAAAACCGGACACTCAGATTTGGTCTCATAATTTTGTTAAATACGTTAATCTTTTTAATTTATGGTAAGAATTGGTTTATTTATAAGTTATTTTCACAAAATCTGCCACAAATGAATAAGTTTTATTAATTATTTACAAAAAATTATAAAATCAAGTAAAAATAAGAAATTAACACATTTTTTTTTAAACTTTATTCTTCATTTTTAACAGGTTTTCTGACAAGGGATGTTCTTCTAATAGCGGGTATTTTTCCCTTTTCAACAGCGAAGGGCCCTAACCCTGTCAGGCATTGATGAAATTAAATTTTGGACGTACTCCACCGGCAGAGCATCCCATTTTTCACGAAGAGCAATTTGGAGCCGATTAAAATCACTAGGAGGAGAATGACGATGTCTAACACGCCTTCCTAAATTATCCCACAAATGTTCTATGGGATTCCTATCGGGATTCGTGCAGGCCAGTCCAGAACTGTGATTCCCAATTGCTTCAAATATTCGGTAACAATTCTGGCGGTATGTGGGCGAGCATTTTATCCTGCATCAAAATGAATTGGTCACCAATAAATGGAGCAAACGGGATCACAGCCTATAGGAGCACTTCCTCAATGTACCTCCGAGCAGTCAGAGCCATTATCAATGAAAATCAGTTCAGTACGGGCGTGGAAATTGATTCCACCCCAAACCATAACTGATCTCCTTTCGAAAGATCGTGACTCGCGAAGAGTGCATTGAGCAAATCGCTCCCCTGATCGTCTCCACACTCTGTCACGATCGTCTGAGTGGTATAGACCAAAGCGAGACTCATCTGTGAATAAAACTGTTCCCCATTGCACTACAGTCCAATGAAAATGCTGGTCGGCAAATAATACCCCTTTCTCTACGATGCCTTTCCAGGAGTTGGGGCCCTGTAGCGGGGCGCCTTGCTTCCAGTCCACGCTCCCTCAGTCTCCGCCGTACTGTGTCCGAGCTAACACGCATATTTCGCGCCACTTGAAGCCTGTCCCGAACCTCAGGAGCAATGAAATGGCGGTCCCTTAATACTGAAAGCGTGATAAATCGATCGTCAACTTCAGTTGTGGCCCTTGGTCGGCCACTGCCAGCCCTCCGCTCGTAACTGCCAGTCTCCCGGAAACGCCGGAGTGCATCTTTAATGGTGGACTTCGCTACTCCAAGGGTTTCTGCGATAGATCGGACGCTCCGACCTTCTCTTGCCAAGGCATCAGCTCGGGCAACGTCTACATTCGTAGACCAAAATTTAAAAAAACACGTCTATTAATGACAGAAGAGGCGTGGTTAATAAATTAAAGATCTTTAAAGGTGCGAAAACCTGCTTACAGTTTAGAAGAGTTCTGTCAGGTAAAGCAGCCTCAAGACAAATAAGCCACATCTGAGTCTTATCTCGTGCCCTACTAATCCTGACGGGATTAGTTCAATGGACTTAGACCCTTCCTTCTCTGTAATAATCAGATTACGCACAAAAACAAACACATTACTGATAATCAGCTTTTAATAAAAAAAATATCAAGTGTCCGGTTTTTTTTGCTGTTGAGTGTATTTTCTTGAGTCCTTTAAAATTTGTAACTTCATCACATCTTGAAAATCACAATCATTAATTTAATTATAGCGTGCCATATGAGTCTTATCCTGTTTCCTGAGTCAAAACTTAGATTTTAAATGAGACTGTTTTAATGAAAGCAATTAAATGCAACTTTAGAATAACTTTTATTCAAATTAAAAGAAACATTTCAATTTAAATTTTAAAACTAATCTAATGTGAAGGATGAATGTAATGATTTTTTAGTAAGTTTATTAATATCAGGCTCAAATTTACTCAAAAAAACAGCCGTAAGCCACCGCATTCGGTAACATGTGAACGATTTCTTTCTAGTTAGCAGTGTTGCCACAGCACTTAATCCACGTTCACACAAAATACGACAGATTTACTTTAGTTAATTTTACCAATTTCTTACATACTCCCAATTTTAATTTTTTTTTTTATTTTTTGTGCCTTTTATGGTGGCCGCTATAATTGGATTGTGATTTTTCCGTTTATTATACGTCATCAAATACGATACTAAAAAAACTAGCACAAAACTCCTAGAAGCCTACATTACATCGTCATACTTGGGAAGCCCTTTGGGAACTTTGATTAGCGTAGGGTTTCCTCTCTCCCAGTTAACATTGATTAATTAAGTTTATCATCATTATCAAATCCCATTCTAAACTTAAGTCTGTAAAGGGAAAACTTATATTATTTGAAAAAATTTTAGTAAAACCAAAGAAAAGTTATCGTTTTCAGTCGGTGCTTAACGTCCAACTACCAATTGGGAATCGTGGATGTGGGTAGAACCACATACTGTATCATTAAGAATTTTATTTACAAATAAAAAGTAGCTATACGTGGGATTCGAACTGGGGATCTCCCACTTACAAAACCACGTTTCATAACCCACTAGACCAACACTCGTCTCAATACAATTTAGTATGCAAGTAGATAATTTGTCCTTAAAACAATGCACTTCACAATCCAATTGATGCAGCTTACCCATTATACGCTCCTTGTAAAAAATTCAAGTAGTAAAAAATAGATTATGTTAGAATATTTAATTGTATTTTCAAAAAATAAAAGCTGATTATAGTGTTTTCTCTTCTTTTAATGATTTAAGGCGCGTCAACATTTGAGGTTGTTGGCGCCCGGGGCTTTTTTCAGTACACTTTCAGCCTCCGTACAGTGTTCTCTCCTTGCAGACATCACTGTACATCACCGGTTAGTGAGCTCTAAGAAGCTCCTAGGAAGAGAAAATCTAAGGGACTACAGCTGGATTCGAACCCATTATCTCCGCGTGGGAATCCAAAACGTTAAGCACATAGCTTTAGCACCCTTCCCTGATTATGGTGTTTAAAGTTAGAAACTACAGATTTGTAGTAAGAGAATGCCAAGGTAGCCGAGCGGTTAGAGGCGAGACCTGCGAAGCTAATATGCATTGTGGTACTGGGTTCGATTCCCGGTCTTTAGGCCTTGGATTTTATTTAATGGTTAATAAAAGAAATTTACAGTAAAGAATGTTTGCTAGTCGCCTCTGTCCACGACACCTAATTGGTAGTTGAACGTAAAGCCCGCCTGAAAAAATAGGCAATTACTACTAGTAAGAGAAGGTCTTGAGGTTTTTTTAACCGAATCACCACGAGTTATCATCTTCATGTCCTGTTGTAGGATAGGATTAAGAATATAATTAAAATTTTAGCTTACTACGAATTATTTTACTTTAATGTGAAATCTAGAGGCGAACTTGTCACAAATAGGCGTGGCATAACGAAGCTGTTCGTGCGAATGACATGTGGACAGTATATAAATAGATAACAATGTTAGCTGCTGATTACGCCCTGGCCGCAGTCCGATGTACACGTAGATGGAGGATGAGATTCACATATTTACACACATACACAAACACACTAGTATAATACACACTTAAGCACTCGACGAGCGTATAGACTTTCTAACCCAAGGCTACCTTTCTATCTAGCCGCTCCAAATAAGAGACCTAAATTAATTGGCCAAGCTCACCTTAACAGTCCTATCTCGTCTTGAGCTAAACTAATAACAGTGTTAGGTTGCAACGTGTTGAACAGTCTTTATTCAAGCGGCGCCGGTGTCAACTCAGGTTCGTTAGCTCAATTCTAGCGACGTTAACACAACCCTTTTGCCATAACCACAGTCACATACCCACCAGTATGTGCTAGCTTTACTTTTGCACACATTTTAGAATCTATCCTACCTTATTCTTGCACATGATCCGAAGTTTAACCAATTAATTACTTTAACTCATCTATTTCATTTCCTGTTCATTATCTAAAGCTCTGTGACTTCACTATAGGATCAATTTAAAATAAATCCATGGTTAACTAGTACTTTACGGCAATATTTAACATTCAATAAATATCTCTTTTATCTCAGAAAGGGGAATTGTAGCGCGTCAACCCTTCAGGATTCTGGGCCGTCTTAACTATTCCTTCAATATGATTCTGTTAAGGACGTATCCATTATATTCGAAACTTCTTTCAAATCATTCAATCAAATAATATTTTAAAAACACTAAGTTGGTTGACGATTCCAAAGCAGAGCTCTCGGTTTCGAATCCAGCTGCTGCCCTTAGATTTTCTCTTCCTAGGAGATTGTTACAGCTCACTGTCTGGAAAACACTCAAAAATCTCTGGGTGCCTATGATCTCAGATTATCTATATCACAGCACCTGCTTCCGAACAGTGCTCTCGTTAGGTGTAATATTATTATTATTTAGCACAAAGAAATTGACGAGGCGGAAATCCGCACTATCACAAAAAAAAGAGGAATTGTTTTAAAAGATCTAAAGATTTAAATCGGTATAGATATACCCAGATCTCAGAACTGTTAAATAATAATTTTATTCAGAATAATGTTTGAAATAAATAGGTTTATGACAGAGAAGTTTAAAATAAACAACAGACTAAAGGTTTTTTTTAAGCGTATGCTTATTTTTTTTCGAAAAATGAGTTTAAAAAAGCACTCACACAAAACAAACAGGGTGAGGGGACCGGTAATTTAGAGCTTAAGAAAAAATTCGAGCTTCGTTTAGAATATCTTCCGTTATTTTGGCTCCAGGTGTTGGTTGGTACAATTGTGCCGCTCCATTAGATTGTATTATGTATTCAGTAAATTCGATTTTTATTTTTTTATAGTAAATTTGATTTCACAGCAAAACCATGACTATATATTTATTGTTTTACTGAGTAGTATGCTATGGTTTTCATGAGTACACATCCATTAGTTGAGAAGATATTGAGAGTTAAAATTTTTTTGGGTCATGGTTTTGCTGTAAATTTGGCCCTTATAACTACCTCAGTAAACAACAGACTATTCGTGTGAAATTTTGTGCTCTAACAAACTCTGTTTTACTGAGTAGTATGCTATAGTTTTCTTGAGTACAGATCCATTAGTTGAGAAGATATTGAGAGTTGAAATTTTTTTGGGTCATGGTTTTGCTGTAAATTTGGCCCTTATAACTCCCACAGTAAACAACAGATTATTCGTATGAAAGTTTGTGCTCTTACAAACTCTGTTTTACTGAGTAGTATGCTATGGTTTTCATGAGTACACATCCATTAGTTGAGAAGATATTGAGAGTGGAAATTTTTTTGGGTCATGGTTTTGCTGTAAATTTGGCCCTTATAACTCCCACAGTAAACAACAGATTATTCGTATGAAATTTTCTGCTCTTACTCACTCTGTTTTCCTGAGTAGTATGCTATAGTTTTCTTGAGTACACATCCATTAGTTGAGAAGATATTGAGAGTTGAAATTTTTTTGGGTCATGGTTTTGCTGTAAATTTGGCCCTTATAACTACCTCAGTAAACAACAGACTATTCGTGTGAAATTTTGTGCTCTAACAAACTCTGTTTTACTGAGTAGTATGCTATAGTTTTCTTGAGTACAGATCCATTAGTTGAGAAGATATTGAGAGTTGAAATTTGTTTGGGTCATAGTTTTGCTGTAAATTTGGCCCTTATAACTCCCACAGTAAACAACAGATTATTCGTATGAAAGTTTGTGCTCTTACAAACTCTGTTTTACTGAGTAGTATGCTATGGTTTTCATGAGTACACATCCATTAGTTGAGAAGATATTGAGAGTGGAAATTTTTATGAGTCATGGTATTGCTGTGAAATAGTGCCCTTATAACTCCCACAGTAAACAACAGATTATTCGTATGAAAGTTTGTGCTCTTACACACTCTGTTTTACTGAGTAGTATGCTATGGTTTTCATGAGTACACATCCATTAGTTGAGAAGATATTGAGAGTGGAAATTTTTATGAGTCATGGTATTGCTGTGAAATAGTGCCCTTATAACTCCCACAGTAAACAACAGATTATTCGTATGAAAGTTTGTGCTCTTACAAACTCTGTTTTACTGAGTAGTATGCTATGGTTTTCATGAGTACACATCCATTAGTTGAGAAGATATTGAGAGTGGAAATTTTTATGAGTCATGGTATTGCTGTGAAATAGTGCCCTTATAACTCCCACAGTAAACAACAGATTATTCGTATGAAAGTTTGTGCTCTTACAAACTCTGTTTTACTGAGTAGTATGCTATAGTTTTCTTGAGTACAGATCCATTAGTTGAGAAGATATTGAGAGTTGAAATTTTTTTGGGTCATGGTTTTGCTGTGAAATAGGGCCTTACAACTCCCACAGTAAACAACAAATTATTCGTATGAAAGTTTGTGCACTTACAAACTCTGTTTTACTGAGTAGTATGCTATAGTTTTCTTGAGTACAGATTCATTAGTTGAGTAGATATTGAGAGTGGAAATTTTTATGAGTCATGGTTTTGCTGTAAATTTGGCCCTTATAACTCCCACAGTAAACAACAGATTATTCGTATGAAAGTTTGTGCTCTTACGCACTCTGTTTTACTGAGTAGTATGCTATAGTTTTCTTGAGTACAGATCCATTAGTTGAGAAGATATTGAGAGTTGAAATTTTTTTGGGTCATGGTTTTGCTGTGAAATAGGGCCTTACAACTCCCACAGTAAACAACAAATTATTCGTATGAAAGTTTGTGCACTTACAAACTCTGTTTTACTGAGTAGTATGCTATAGTTTTCTTGAGTACAGATCCATTAGTTGAGAAGATATTGAGAGTTGAAATTTTTTTGGGTCATGGTTTTGCTGTAAATTTGGCCCTTATAACTCCCACAGTAAACAACAGATTATTCGTATGAAAGTTTGTGCTCTTACGCACTCTGTTTTACTGAGTAGTATGCTATAGTTTTCTTGAGTACAGATCCATTAGTTGAGAAGATATTGAGAGTTGAAATTTTTTTGGGTCATGGTTTTGCTGTAAATTTGGCCCTTATAACTCCCACAGTAAACAACAGATTATTCGTATGAAAGTTTGTGCTCTTACGCACTCTGTTTTACTGAGTAGTATGCTATAGTTTTCTTGAGTACAGATCCATTAGTTGAGAAGATATTGAGAGTTGAAATTTTTTTGGGTCATGGTTTTGCTGTGAAATAGGGCCTTACAACTCCCACAGTAAACAACAAATTATTCGTATGAAAGTTTGTGCACTTACAAACTCTGTTTTACTGAGTAGTATGCTATAGTTTTCTTGAGTACAGATTCATTAGTTGAGTAGATATTGAGAGTGGAAATTTTTATGAGTCATGGTATTGCTGTGAAATAGTGCCCTTATAACTCCCACAGTAAACAACAGATTATTCGTATGAAAGTTTGTGCTCTTACGCACTCTGTTTTACTGAGTAGTATGCTATAGTTTTCTTGAGTACAGATCCATTAGTTGAGAAGATATTGAGAGTTGAAATTTTTTTGGGTCATGGTTTTGCTGTGAAATAGGGCCCTTATAACTCCCACAGCAACACCGTGACCCAAAAAAATTTCAACTCTCAATATCTTCTCAACTTGTGGATCTGTACCCAAGGAAACTACAGCATATAACTTATAACTCATTAAAGTGTAGTATATAAGTGAACAAAATTTCATGCCAATAATGTGTTGTTAACTGCGGGAGGTAGTTATTGGTCAAGGAACATCAATTACTAAAGCTGCTAAAAAGCACCCAGTCGCTCGAGTTACCCTGTTGTAGAAAGTGAAAGGTAAATCTACAGTCAGCAGACGATTGGAGCCATGTACAGTACTCTCCTCTGCGGAAGAGGATTTTTTTTAGTTTTGTGGATCACGTCCGTTGCCAGAGCTGGGTTTCCCATCACTAAAAGCCATCTACTGATGAGTGTGTGGCAACTTATTAAAAAACTAGATATACCGAACCCTGTGAATAATAACCTACCAGGTAAATCTTGGTAAATAGCATTCCGGAACCGTCAACCTATCATTGCAAGAAGGATAAGCGAACTGTTAGTCTAGCCAAAGTAACCAATACTTGTTTGAACGTTTTGTATAATGAAGTTTCTCGATAATTGAATGACGCAGGTGCCCTAGAAGGTTTGAACGAAATTAAAACTCTCCGGTAAGATAGTTGTATAATGGTTGATCGTCAATAACTGCTTGAAAAAGCGTAATGTTGTAAAATATTACATTATTTAGGTAGGCCAATTTAAAAACCGATTGTTATTAATTATGAATAAGACTGATTTTTTTGTTAAAAATCTAAGTGGAACATTGATTTAGGTATTTTGCATTTTTTAGGTAGTTTCAGGAATATACTTGTTGTCAATCACTCAGTTTTTCACGTTTCCATGAACATTGTATTGGCTAATTACAACCTGAGGTACTTATATCTGGCGCTGGGAAGTTGTTTGCAACAGGTGAATAGCTGTATCATACACATCATCAAACTCATTGGTAAACTAAGTCATTGTTCGTAGCAGTACAGAACTGCGTAAAGAACTTATAATCACTATTTATTTATTCGCTAAATATGTACATATGTTGCGTCTGTTAAGAAAGGATAAATCTATATTTATTTAAGTTAAATTGTACACAATGTTCGTTTTAAATAGTTAAACAACGTCACTTCATAGCTTCAATAGTAAAAGTAGAAAAGAGGACAAATAAACTTTATTTTTTCCTGAAGCAGACCATCGAATAAGCTCCGTGAGACGCAGATTGAAGTTATAATTATCAGAAAACGCGTAGCGTTTCATACCAAAGAGTAAAATAATCAGACTTCGCCATCTCTCCTTATGTTCTTTGTATTCCACTTAGATGGAAACTAAACAACAGCTCTAAGGCAAACAAAATCATTAAATTAAGCCCTATTAACATTTCATGCTTTCAATGCTAGCAGAAACCTTTTAACTTTAAACTAAAATTTATCTTGATCTAAGTAAAAACATTTATACTTTTGTGTATGTAAAGAGGAAACAGGGATATACAATTTTCTTGCCCATTCTGTTCCTTCTTCCAATGGGTCCAATGAACAAAAGGCAAAAGTTTGCATCTGGATGTTAATTCCCTCTTAACACAAATAAACAGTTTCAAATCCACACGCTGTGCGTAAGAAATGTATATTTCGTTTCTTACAACCTTATATTTTTTTATTTTATTTATTTATTTGTTAAGTTTAACCAGCGCTAGATGCACTATTATTAACAATGACAATAACTGACAACACTACTAATTCACTAACTGAGGGGAGAAGTTACCCAATGATAATTCTCCCTAAGTCATCTCTAGGATTAGCTACTCTCTTCAGAAGAGAGGAAATTGCGAGGCCATTTGCGTTTTAATCGTCTGGAGGGATGATCTGGAATTACGAGATAATAAATGGCGGACAAGAGGATTGGAATGAGAGTGCAAGTTCTGATGAAAACTTTTTGTAGCGAGTTCGTGCAACCTGGACCTACAAACGGAATTTCCAGGTCTGTGTGGATGGTTAGATTTGAAACGTAAAATGGAACGTTAACGATAGTGCGGAGAATTTTAGACTGAAGAGAGTTTTTTGACTAAATACTGCCCAAGCTAATGGAATTGGAATTGAGTCATAGTAGATCGCAGGAAGAGTGATGCGGCGGAGAGTGCAAGAAATGTTTCGAGATTTGGTTTCATACAACTTGATTTTCTACTTTTAAACTATTTCTCAAGAGAAAAGGGATGAGTTCTTATAACCTAAAATTTAAAAATATTCCCTCAGGACGAGATCGTAAAATGTTCAAGTTAACGATAAGAATTTTCGAAGATGGGCAGAATAATGTAATCGTTAGGAGGTGATCAGATTATTTTGGTTTCATTAAATGGAGTTCGGAAGAATATATAAAAGGGCAAGACTTTCTAATGAGGTGATCAGAAATTTCAATTTGATAGAAGTGTTTGCTGCTTGCGGATGGTCAAAGTTGGTTACGGGAGCTGCCATATTTTAGTATTGCAGAGTAGTAATGCTTCTAACTGAGCTATAGTGCTGCGTGAAATGATTTACTCTTCAGACTGACGAAGACCCAACCTTCCTTCAATAGCCAATCTTAGCTTATAATTGCAGCAACTCTAGGAAATATAAGAAGTTAAAATTTACCAATTTTGTACATTACCTAAATTTTGAGGTGTTATATCTCGTTTCTTATCGTATAGAAATGTATTTTAGGTAAAGCATTGAGGCTTGTAAAGAAATTCATTGTTTGGCTACACTCCAAGAGGTTTACCTTTGATTAAAAAAATAATTAGTTACCTTTGCCGATACTTTTTTGCAAAATAAATTATTTTTTTAACAATGACGTGGCATTTTCACATAAAGATCATGTTCCAGATGTCTAAATTGGTTTTAGCGGTTCAGGATGTATAACTTGTGCAATGAACTGGATTGTGGCACAAATACTTTAGAACATGCAGAGGAATCAAGATAGTGCAGTTCTGATAAGGCCAGCTGCGGGAAACGCCAAAATAATCCATTCAATTCCCTTTTTAGGAAAACAGAAATTGGTAAGGGCTTGTTGCCTTGCTCTGTAACAATTCAGAAAATAATTAAATGGTACAGCTGCGATAGAGAAGCTACATTGAAATAATTTAGTTTACAATAGATGGTGAATGTGGCTGGAACTGAGATAGGTATAAATCTTTTCCCCATTTGTGTTGGTTTTAAGGTGGTTTATTGCTCAGAGTTTTAGTTCTAAGTGTGTTTGTGCAAATAAAGGTTTTATTCGGCGGGATTTTTCAGTTCAGCCGACTAGAAAAGTGGAACCAGCCGAAATTTAGTAATTTTCAGTTTGAATGCGTAATGGTTAGGAAAGTGTATTCACGGAGTAGCAAAAGTGTCTTCACAATAAATCACACTTAACTCAACAGGATATGTATTTTGGATTTTACAAAAAATTGTGTACCATAGCTCTGGAAGGACTGTCTGTCATAAATAAGTCTTGTTGCATCAACTCAGCAGGAATATTTGTCCTTTTCCTCTAGTAAAGTACCATATTTGTATTTGAATATCAACACAATAAAACTATATTTTGTTGTTATTTGATTAATTAACGCATTTTGAGTTGCGACACTTTTTTCTTTTGCCGAAAGATTTTTATTAATATTTATTTTATTAAAGTGACATATTTGGCGATGTGATCTGTTATTCTTGTCCATTAAAGTTTCATTTTTTACTTAATAACTGGCTGTGTGTTAGTTTTTATACAATCAATGTTAAGATATATTTGAAATTGCGACATTTTTAGTAAAAATAATGATTTTTAAAAGGTGGAATTAGCTAAGTGGTAAGCGTGCTGGGTTCATTCACAAAGATTCCGGATTTGAATCCAGCGGAATGGGTCCTTAGTTTTTTTTTGTTTTGTTTCTAGAAGCTTGTTTCATCTCACTGGCTATGTGATGGACAGTGTCCGGAGGCCGACAGTGCACTGTTAAAAAGCTCCGGGTGCCAATTACATTAAATGTTGACCCACTTAAAAAATATATTATTAATTTTTTACTCTACGCTAATGAGCGTAAGCAAATCTGAGTAGCGTAGTATAAAATTAAAACCCTTAGGAGAGATGCGGCCTTACGCAGCCGCCAATTTGCGCTGGCAGTGGTGAGGCCAACGAGACTGTGCGGCACTTTGTAGAGGTGTGCCCCGTTTATTCTAAAACTAGATTTCTCGTCTTCGGGAGGCTAAATGTCTCCCTACCGGAGATTGTGGCATCTGGTAATCTTAAGGAACTTTCTAGGTTTATTTAGTGCACTGGTCGATTGAGTCGCCATGCTCCCTGGTGTCCTGTTACTAATTTAATAGTTTATGGTACTGTTATTCGGCAATCTTTAGCAGGATTTGTTGTTTTAAAGCCCCGGTATCTCTCATGAGATGAGGGGTGGGCGGGGAACAATGGACTTTTTGGATTGCCGGCGTTCCTTCCGCCTTTTTGGTGAAAGCGCCCTCTATTACAATCTACAAAACACTAATCAAGAGAATGAATTACCTAATACCAGCAGACCCCTGTCCACTGACAGCTTGTTGAAAGAAGATCACAAGTAAAGGCATTGAGAAAGGATTATTCTGGATAGTAAGACAAGAGAACTTTCCTACCATAAAGATGGCCAAGGTTTTAATGCTAACTTTTGCAGGAATTAGAAGAACAGTGCTAATTAGGAGGATTTTAAGGACCGTTTACAAAGGATAGGAAGGATTTTGGACTGGAGTGAATGGATTCATTGGTGGTTTGAACGACTAGTTGAACCCTAATGTTCTATTCCATTAGACCCAAATGTGGATGTTAGGAGCAAGTTAAAAGAATTAATTTTATGTTATGTCTGTAGTGAAGAAGTTTAATTTTTTAACAGAGTGTAAAACGTTTCGTTTCAATCTGCCGAAAGGGTACCGAATTCATGCATTTACTAAAAGCAAATATCACAAGGAACGTAGTTCAGTAAGTAAATGTTATTAATGCAAAGATCATCATTTAAGAATAATAAGAAACATTCAGACTCAGGATTAAGGAATCAATAAACTGAAATCAAATGAAGTATATGTGTTTTGAGGACGATAGATGCAACTTGAAATCATATTTCTGCTTTTGTTGGTACGAATATACGAGGGTCGTTTGAAAAATCCGTGCAAAGTCAGAGAGATAGCACTACTGGCGCGTATCGAGGTTATGTTTAGTTAGTAGCATCTCTTGGAAGAACACACACCAAGTTTCAGCCAGATCGGTCTATTTCTTTGTGTTTGGCATTCGTTTGAATCGAGGAAGTCGAGTGATTTTCAAAAAATGGACGAAAAAGAATTTCGTGTGTTGATTAAACACTACTTTATGAAAGGCAAAACGCCTCAGGAGACTAAAGAGAAGCTTGATAAACATTATGGTGACTCTGCACCTTCGATTAGAACAGTTTATAAGTGGTTTCAAAATTTTAGGAGTGGCCATATGGGCACAAGTGACGCTGAACGTTCTGGACGCCCTGTTGAGGTTACTACTCCAGAAATCATTGATAAAATCCATGATATGGTGATGGATGACAGAAGAGTGAAGGTGCGTGAGATTGCTAGTGCTGTGGGCATCTCGTATGAACGGGTACATAATATTTTGCATCAACATTTGGACATGACAAAGCTATACGCAAGATGGGTGCCGCGATTGCTCACGCTTGACCAAAAACGAAATCGTGTGAAGTGTTGCAAGGACGGTTTGCAGCTGTTCCAGAAGAATCCGCAGGACTTTAAGCGTCGTTTCGTCACTGTGGATGAAACATGGATACATCACTACACTCCTGAGACCAAAGAACAATCTAAACAATGGGTTACCAAGGGGGAATCTGCGCCAAAAAAGGCGAAGACCGTTCCTTCGGCCGGAAAGATTATGGCGACTGTCTTTTGGGATTCGCAGGGAATAATCCTCATCGACTATCTGGAAAAGGGTAAAACTATTACAGGTGCATATTATTCATCGTTATTGGACCGTTTGAAAACCGAGCTGCAAGAAAAACGCCCACGATTGGCCCACAAAAAAGTCCTTTTCCATCACGACAACGCACCAGCTCACACCTCAGCAGTTGTGGTCGAAAATTAATGGAAATAGGGTTCCAACTCGTTTCATATCCCCCTATTCTCCAGACTTGGCTCCCTCGGACTACTATTTGTTCCCCAATATGAAGAAATGGCTGGCGGGAAAAAGATTTTATTCAAACGAGGAGGTGATTGCAGAAACGAATGGCTATTTTTCAGACTTGGACAAATCCTATTATTCGGAAGGGATCAACAAACTAGAGCAGCGTTGGACGAAGTGTATAAGCCTAAAAGGAGACTATGTTGAAAAATAAAAAAGGTTTACCCCAAAAAATTAAGTAGTTTTTATTTTTGCACGGACTTTTCAAACGACCCTCGTAGATGGTAGAAGTGTTACTTCATACTTATCTATTATGGTAATTTACGACAGAACTAACTGATTCACAGATAAGTAAATAACGCGTCCACCGAAGTTCAGTATACATTGAAAATTATTTAAAAAAAGAAGATAAAATTAGAATAATCCTACAGGAATGATAGTTCCGTTATCTACCATGACAATAATTCATTAATATTGAAGAAATAAAAAATCGAGTGAATTTAAACCAGATTTTTCCGAATATATTTTTATCATAAAAATAATTATTTAGCCATCAGATTACAGATGATAAAACTTGTTTTTGTTTAGACACATTTGATATTTAATAAATTTGCTAGAAAATAGATGTGGCATATGTTTATTACTTCAGTTTTTTTCAGGCTTTTCCATCAATCGAAAAATTAATTTTCCCCTATAAAAATGTCTTGTATGAAAAACATGACCACACGGTCATTGTTCAGGATTTCAAGTACTAGTACTGGCCAAAAGGTAAGTTTTGAAAATAATTCAAAGAAATGTTTTAGATTAAAAGAATTTATGTAGATACATTTTGAATATATGTATGCATATTTTATTATAATATTTTTAATCCTTTGTCAAATAAATGAAACTAAATCTAGGCTTATTAAAAGTAATATTTAATAATTTATGGACACAATTTTTCTTTTTTACAGTCACATCGTTTGAATTACTCAAGGAACAATTCATACAATTGTAATGAATGGAGCACAGGGTCCCTTGTGCCCTTCTCAAAAGCGTGGTCGTCCCTTAGAGCGAGAATGGTAAATTTTTAGAATAGAATAGAATATAATAATTTTTATTTGTTTTCAGGGTACTACCCTATGCAAATGGAATTTGGTTAAATAAAATAAAATAATACCTTATTAAACATAAATAAAAACTTAAGTTGAAAACTAAAAATATACATTCTAATCGAATAAAAACAAAAATTTAGAAATCTAAAAAATTAGAAAAAAAAACATAATTATAAAATTATTTTTTATAAACTCAAAACAAAATTCCTCATTTTCTTACAAAATTAAATAAATTGGTAAATGTAAAGAATAGTTACCCGGGGGTGTGGCCTAATTCGAAGTGATTCTGATTCGCTGTTACTATAGAACCCGCCATATTCAAATATAAATATAAAACTATTTCTTTATTTTATATTTACATTTAAATCTGGCGGGTTATATGGTAACAGCGAATCAGAACTTCGAATTATTTATTTAAGATTGATAATTTTATTTAAACCCCCCATTATATGGGGGCTTTGCCCTCACACCCCCCTCCTAACCTACCTAATCACCCTCAATTTTTTTAATTTGAGTCACAAGATTCATTACAATAATTACAAAGAACAACACAAAAGAAACTTACCTTATTCTGTGGAGTCCTTTTCCTGAGGAGGGTATACTTGGCGAGGTCGAATAGCCTCGGCACCTCCAACCATACTTATCAATCGCACTATTTTTTTTTGTTATTTTCATATCACATCCACACTTTGGACATACATATCTCCTACTGATCAAACCAACATCCATACAAAATTTTAAAACATTCATTACTCCATCCCCACTCACACTACACTCATGCTTTAATTTAAAAAAAACTGCAAATTTAAAACGCTCATGCTCATAAAGTTACAAAAAAAAAAGGCACCTCAAATCACAAACAGGGCACTCGCGGGAACTGATAATACATTAAAAAGGAAGCAGTTACTATGCAGTAAGTGTACTGCGCATGCGCGCGAAACATAAGAGTTACGAAATTCGCACAATCCGAAACAGTTCATTGGCGGGAAGTAGTTTAAAAACTCAACGGTAAGTGCGTTGTACTGCGCATGCCCTAAAAATAAACAGGCCACACCATCGGGGAACTATTCTTTACATTAGCCAATAAATTATTTAATTTATCAATATCGGCTACATCTAATAGAGCTAGAACTTGAATATCTACATCTGAAATATTAGAGATGTATTTATTCAAGTATTTATCTCTATAAGATTGCAGCCTTATACATTTTAATAAATAGTGCTGTAAATCCTCTCTTTCGGGAATACTGCATATTGGGCAATTGGAGGTATCTGTTTGAAAACTGTTTCTGAAACCAGAAGAAGTGATTTGAAATAAACGAGGCTGACATAACCTCATTTGACTAATTAATTTATGCTTTATAATTGGCACCCTAAGAGACAAATATTGCTCACCCAGCGTTAGACTACTTATCTTTCTGAAGTCTGGATTATAGTTTGAATGCAGAACAGCGTTAATGTCTAAAGAAAATTTATTATTCCGAAATTTCAGAATGCTACTGCTGAATTCATCCCTAGATTGTGACATTTCGCTAGTATTTAGCAAGCTAACTACATCAATAGAATCCAATTTTCCTTTTAACTGAGTGTACCAATTAAATTTAACCACAGATATTCTATCATTACTGAGGGATTTTAAAATATTTAAACATATCTTTGGGAGGCGGTTACCATCCATTAGTTGAATTTTACACCACCATCTAACCATCTTTTTGGGCGCCACGGTAGCCGAGTGGGTTAAGAGGCGAGACCTGCAAAGCTAATATGCATTGTGGCACTGGGTTCGATTCCCGGTCTTAGGCCTTGGATTTTATTTAATGGTTAAATGAGAAATAGTAAAGTACGTTTGCTAGTCGCCTCCGTCCACGACACCTAGTAAATGGTAGTTGGACGTTAAGCCCCGCCTGAAAAAATAGGCGATTACTTTACTTTACTTTACTAACCATCTTTTTTAGAACCTCAGCATCTTTCTAGGAGCCTTAAGAGAAGTTTTATAGCGGTGGTTGATTTTCAGTAATTTCAGTCCAGTAAGAAGGTACCATCTGAGCCATTTGTGAAGTAAAAGTCCATGGTAATGGTCTTTTGGTATCAGGTTTATGTGAATAAGTGGGAGGATATTTGATGTAAAGAAAATGTAATTTACTTGCATTTAGACGCATTTATTTATTTTTCTCTACTTCTGAAATCTTCCGATGAGTGACTATAGTATCAGGCTTTGCATAAAGGTTAGCTGTACTACCAGCAAACGTACAGTGTCCATCGTCAGATTGTGGCGAGTATCAGCTGTGTAAATGGTGAATAGCAGGAATCCGAAGGACAAGCCTTCGATAATGCAGAAGATTAGGCTTAACATTCAGAAAGACAGTATCTGAGAACAATGTAATACACAGGGGTTGACCTTGAACTTACTCAGCAAGCCATCGTTCTAGACCCAATCAAAGTCTTTACTTTTTGTTTTTACTCTATTTATTTGATTTGATTTTATTTTTTATGTTTAAGCAAAAAGAATGTGAACCCAATGGACCACCGTTCACTAGTTTTAGTATTGTCAAACATCCTGAAGAAGGAGTAAATATTAGAAAGGTACATTCAAAACCACTAAGTCAATTGATGGAAGATAAACAATCCCAGATGAATGTCCAAAACAATTTAGTGTCTTTAGATCCTAACTCTTCAATGTGGCAACATACCTTCCAAACAGAACGTGTACCGCCTACTGAACAGAAGGAGGATTTCTGCAATAATATTCAGGCATTCTACAGAAAACGGTGCGATGAGGAGGAAACTAGTCCAGTCGGGCCAATAGATAGCAGAGTGACTGCAAACAAATCAATGGGAATATCCTTATATAGCCAAATTTCAAAGAGAAATCAAAGACAAAGACAAAATCGAGGAAATATGGATGCTTATACTATGAATCGACAAATGGACAATTTATCTCTTGATGAAGATTCATCTACTCACTCATATCCACAAGATTCAAAAAAGAAGCGCTCTATACCAGTAGAAAATGTTCAAGGTACGGTTAGCCAACCACTGTACCAAACTTTTGTACCAATGAGTAGAAAAGGAAAGGAAGAACCTTCAAATATACTAAAGTTAGCAGCCGAACGACTGCAACAGGAGAAACTAATGCAATCGCAGAAGCAAGGTGGAAGTCCAAGGCAGCGAATGGGTATACGTTCTCAGGCTGCAAGCAAATCTAAGAGCAAACGACGTCCAGATGAGGAAGAAGGTCAAGATGAATTAGGAAAGCACGATATGATGGGGTATTCTGTTTATGAAGGTGTTAATCGTAAAAGTCCGGTATTCAGCTCGTCTCACTGGACAGAAGAATCTGAAGCCACTGGGAAAGTTAGCCAACGCCATTACAAACATTCTGAAGAGTGTGATGAACGTAAAGGAGATAAGTATCCGCTAAAAGCTTCATCACAGTTTGTGGATAGCGACGATAGTGACTTTGCTGGTGTTTATAGCGCAGCCGCTCCTCCAGAACCTCTGTTCAAGCCTTCCTCTGGTATTGTCACTAACAAGATGAGATACTTTACTGATCATACAAATACAGGACGTGACTTGGCCAGAAATATATACCTTTGATCCCTTTAATTTGTATATTTTTTGAGGGGAAAATGTAAAAAAAAAATTTACATTGTTAACGTTTATAATAGAAAATAAATTGCACGTGATTAAACCCAATTTGCCTAATTGAAATTATTAAATTTAAGAATAACTTTGATAGCAAGTACTCAACCCAATTCAACAGAATAGAAGAACCATTGGGTAAAACTCTTATTGAAAGTCGCTTAGAAACTGAACAATAAAGTATTTCCTGAAGTCTTTCTTTTGGTAAAACAATTTTGGAAGACAATTGTTCTGATCCAGTGACTCCTCAGACACTGATGTCCTCCTCAGACAGCTGATGTCAGCTGATTAACTTGCAGCAGTTGTAAATTGTTCCGACTGTTGTAAGTTACAATTAAATAAGTAACCAAATGAAAAATTCTAAGCTACTTGAGAAACACCATTTTGATTAAGTACTGTCCAAATTAATTTATTAAATCCATCAACAACGTCTACTAACTCAAACAAAATAACCATTCTCTATTCTCACTTTATTCTGGCCCAGTAAAATTTGTTCCTTACCTTGCAAAAACCTTACATTCTTATTTATAACATAAGCGTTAATATTAATATTAATGAGTTATAATAATAATTCAGCGGGTTCGAATCCAGCTGCTGACCCTTAGATTTTCTCTTCCTCGGAGCTTCTTACAGCTCACTGCCCAGTGATGGACAGTGTTGCCTGTAACGAGAGAACACTGTCAGTGTTACAGTGAACTGGAAAATGCTCCGGGCGCCAATAACCTTAGATGTTGACGCGCCTTAAATCATTAAAAATAAATAAATAAAATAATAGTAATAATAATAATACCAGGGAAGGGATTAGCTAGAAGGGTTAGCGTACTGAACTCCCACGCGGAGGTCCCGCGGTGATGGACAGTATTGTCTGTAACGAGAGAACACTGTCCGGAGGCCGGCAGTGCATTGTAAAAAGCTCCGGGCGCTAATAACCTTAGATGTTGACGCGCCTTAAATCATTAAAGAAAAAAATAATACCTAGGCTCCACCCTACCTTGCTCAGCAAGGTGTAGAATGTGGAAGCCAGAAGGTCCCGTGCCGACCCAGCTCGAGTGGCCAAAAGATGAGAGGAGCACAAAATGAGTAGGGGCGCTAATGACTTCAGCAGTCGATGCGCCAAAAAAAATAATAATAAATTTGGCTGGAACACAATCTAAAATAGAAAGAATGTTGAGTTTCTGATTTTTTAATGCAACTGATCTATTTGAATAATTTTTAGTTTCACGTAATGATTGTATTATACAAGAAGAATTCACAAACCCATGCACTTTGGTCGTCCTATTTTAATCAATTATTCCAAACAGAATCTCCTTTATAACAGTTTCCGCCTCTCACCATTTTCCTTCTAAAGATTAATCAATCTAAATTTTCTGATTTAATGAAGACAATTTTATCACATGTTTGGAAATCATTATCGTTGTTTACTCCGACATTTATTGTTTGTTCTACTTCGGTTAAATAAAATAATAAATTTAAGTTAATGTTAAGGAAGAAAGGAAGTAAAGGAGCACAAAGAGAGAGAGGATGTGGAGCAGGATCCTCTAAACGTAGAGGGAAGAAAGGAAGGCCTTTAGATTTAAATCACTGTTCCACACTATAGGTCGCCCACATGCTAGTCACTTGTCCCAGTTCAGGAAATAAGCCACACTATATAAAAAAAAAGTGTTCACAACTTCAAGGAAATAATATATTTGTATTCCTTATTTTTATTGTAATTTAACTGTACGCAACACACAAAAAGATAAAAGATTGGTTAGAGTTTTGATTTAATTATAGGAGGAGAGGTACAGGGATCAGTAGCTAAAAAGTTAGGCTGTGTTAATAACAGAACTCAAATTAACTGACAACTTTGAATTTCCCCTTACTCCATAAAGCTCAGTGGATGAAATAGAAATGATCAGATCAGCACAGAAGCTTTGAACTGGAAATGATCTGACATAAATTAATTCACCCCACAATATTATGAAAAAAATCTGGATTTAACTAAGTTTATTCTGCCCCAAGAAAGGTAGTGTGCATTGAAAGAAGTCCCTAAATCCAGGATAATTACCTACCAATGTATTTTAGCCTGTATAGAAAATAAGAAAAAAATAAATAAAATAAAGAATTTACTCTGAACGATTGGGTAATATATGGACATAAATAAACTAGTAACAGATATGCTAGTGACATCGCAGTAAAGAGAACAGCGTTGACTGAGTTATGCAGCATCTGCAGAATACCATAACATAGTGTAACGAAGTTGACCTGGGCGAAGAAGAAAGGCCTAGATTATTCTAGAGGTTGAACGACCAAAGTCAGTAACAGGCCGCCACTGCAGAAACAAAAGGGGCGGTATCTACTTGTGGCAGAAAAGAAAGGCCTAGATTGTTCTAGGGGTTAAGCGACTAAAGCCGGTAACAGGCCACCACTGTGTAGACAAAAGGGCCGGTTTTTACTTGAACTAGAAAGGAAAGGGCTAGATTGTTCAAGGAGTTAGTGACCTGTGTAAAAGCCAGCTAAGAGAAAGGCCTCAGTTGGGGTGGTGGCATATGTGTTTCCCAGCCAGTGATTGACAGGTGAGAGTGAGACAGACGGAGTTGGAGAGAGACAGAGAATGGGAGGAGGCGGCTCACAGCTGAGGTGGTGGCAGTATGTTTTCTCCAGCCAATGAACGTCAGGAGGGCGTGGAAACTTATGCTCAGAGAGTTGGAGGAGGGCAGTCCCAGTTGGAGGGAGGCACGCAGTTAAAAGGAGGCCGACACAGCTGGAGAAGTCAGTTTCTAATCAAGTGTTAATCAAGTTTCAAGCAAGTTTTAAGGAGTTATTAGAGTTTATAGTTATTAGTCAAGTTTATGAGTTAGTCTTGGAGAGTCAGTGTTGCGGAGTGCTTCAGTGGTAGCTAGTTGGGCAATTAGTCAGTTGATGAGTAGAGCTGTGTTAGTGCAGCTGAGACTAGTGCAATTCGGTGCAGTGCGGACCAGTGGTCAGTCGGGGAACAGTTTTGTGGCGTTACGAAGTGAGTAAGTAACAGTAAACTGTTGTGACTGTTGTAAATGGTGACTGTAATGAATAGCGTTAGTTGCTTGTAAATGTTAATGTTAGTTAATGTTAATGTGTGAATAAATCAGGTTATTACTTACAAACTTTAGCGAGTTTTATTATTTAAACAAACCCACATATTTAATAACTAGTGGCAGGCATTAGTTATGTAAGTAAAGTTCTTTCTTAGTAAAAGGACAAGAAAAACTTTACAATACATTACTCTGATTGAAAGGCACGGGCAAAGTATAACTAACCTAAAATAGCTGCAAATAATGTAGCATTCATTAGGGTAAAATTGGGAAAGATATTGTAGTTAGATCCTCAATCCTAGATAATATATTCTATTTAACCCGTCGTAGCATGTAGTGTACAGCGAGATGGAAACATAAGCGAAGTCGAAATTTCTACAACAAACTGATTTCTCGATCTCTGAAGTTGGATCACAGTCCGAAACGTTTGTAGAAAAAACCACCTGAACGTCGAATTACTCTAGCCAGCCTAGATCTTGACTTCGCCTCCATAAGTGCTGCTACAAGCAAAGCGTGGGAGTACAGAGTTTTGGCTTGCCTATCCGTTGGTTGTGCCCAGTTTGAACAGCTTCTTTTAAAAAAATAACGTAATTTTGACAGTAAACTGAAATTTGTTTTTCATATTTTAAATTACCATATCTTTTGAAAAACCTAACCGATTTCAAAAAAAACTTTTTTGTTGTTTTCTAGGGGCTCAAATACTACAAAAATATAACGTTCCATTTGAAAAACAATATCATTATATATCATTATTATATGTTTGAAATTCCTCCTCCTCATCGTAATCTTCTTTAAAAAAGAGGCTGGAGGAATAACATGTTATCTGATTTTTTTTTTGTCACTAATTATGTTCCATAAGTAAGAATCAATACACTGATTTAGTATTGATAGTAAGAAATCATAATGTTTTTAATTATAGAGGGCGCTAACTTTCGTGACGTTGGCGGTAATTCATTCCAGCAGTTTACATTTAAATTAATGTATTCTTACACGCAATGCTCCTCACGAGTTTATAAAAAAGCTAGCACCGGAAGTGACTATTATTTAATGATAGTAGAGAAGTTCCCCCTTATTGACAAAGAGCGGAAAAATTGAAGTATATACAAGCACCATATTATAAGTACAGTTTTGAAAGATAATAGTAAAAGAGAGGGAATAACAGCATGGATAGTTCGTTAGATCAGCTGTAATACATGACGGTGAGGAAGGGTCACGTTAATTTGTATGATAGCAGCGGTTTGAAAAATGCCACAACCATGCTAACCCAGAGAAAGGCTGAGGACTGTATACGGCTTCAGATTCGAGCTACTAATTACTTAATAAACATTCTGGGTAAATATCTGGACGAACTCATTAGTTTAATCACGTAGTATGCCGAGAAAGAGAGAACAGGATAGTTGGTGAAGGGGGCAGTTATACTGCCTCTCTAGTGGCCGGGAGCGGCTATAACTGCCGCCTCTCCTCGCTAGACGACATTTTATATTGGCCAAACTCAGCACTTTTATCTTAGAAAGTTAAACTACTAGCAGCTATACTCTTGTAGCATCATTAATTTCATAAAGAAATAAAAATAGATAAAAAAATCTTTTTTTAAATTTTTATATTTTAACGTCAAAACAGTTTAAAATTAAAATGATGGCGTTAAAAACAGTTTATATAATATACTTTTCTACATAAATTTAAATCGTTCTAAATTAATTGACACTGCATTATTTTTAACTGTTTATTACAATATTATCGGTTATTTTACCCTACTTTATTACAAACAAGGAAAGCTACACAATACCTATTCTGAATTTCAAGATAACGCAGAATATCCGAAATTAATGTTAGTTTTGGTTTTTCGGTTAATTATAAGTGCTAATTGATGATTTTGGGGAATATTGGGGATTTGTTGATGAATTGTTGATGTACTGTTGAATTGTTAAAATCATAACTGTTATGATGATGTAGTTTAACAATAAACTCCACAAATTTTACAATACCCTGTAGAAGGTAATACGAGTATAATTACCGAAACCGTTGTCATGGAGAAACAAAATTTGTTTTTGAATCTATTGACCCCACCTCAATATCCCCCCAAAATCATTCGAAATTAATGTGGTTTTTTTTTTCAGAGTGGCCCCCCATAGACAATTCAAATTTCTAATACTTTCTCAATTACAACTGGAAACTCTTAACAATAATTTTTGATATTCTGGCAGAAATACTAAGAAAATTGCCTAATTAGACGATCCGAACTAGTATGATCTGCCAAACACTAATTCCGGGAGCCTGTGAATCTTGATAAATCTAAGAATCCATTGCTGAGGCAGACTAACAAAAATGATGATATAAGTGATATGCTATTGGGGCAAACGAAGCACTAAACACGTCGGCAGAAAACTCCAGACCATTCTAGAAAATTAATTTATACGATTATTTATGGCCTGACTCATTTTAGCAATAAATAATTCTGTGGCAACTTTGAATGGATATTTCTACCAAAGACTGTACTCTTTTGGTGAACAGTGAGTGAAATCAATAACCGACCGATTGAATAGAAAGGCTGGTCGTTGGGGCTAATAACACTCAACCCCATAAAAATCACAAAATACTTTGATTGCTCTACTGGACATATTTTCTCCCTTCTTTAAAATAATAATGGAAAAAAGAGGAGGGTGGAAAACCCGGATTCGAATCCAGCTGCTGGCCCTTAGCTCATCCTAGGGATCGCTCACTGTTCGGAGGCTGACAGCGCATTGAGAAAAGCTCCGAGCGCCAATATCCTAAGATGATGACGCACCCTGAATCAAAATATAAATGAAAAATCCTCTGCAGGTTTGGGGCTAGAATAGGTTTACACCGTCCAGGATTGCGTAAGCGGCTACTATATGAACTACCACTCAGGTACGCCTAGTTCACAGTCGTATGGGTCTAGCTAACCCACGGAGATGTCCTTCAGTACCATATTCATGCACAAACATACTCAAAAACCCCTAAATTTCGCTGTGAGTTTCGTGGGAAGGAATATCAACCAACTGGGTCGACCCCCAGAGGGAACTAGGCGTATAAGCAGGTCTTCTCTTCGGAAACGGCGCCGTGCAGGAGGTGGCGATCTTTAATTTGACCCTTCCAGATTAAAACATTTTGTTAAAAACAATTAAATTGGTACAAAAATATAAAATATTACCTACTACTGCCTTTCTACCTTGCTCGCTCTTAGGTCAGTTAAAAGGTGGCTTCGATTTTGCTTATTTGTATGGACTGCTTTTTATGAAATAATATCCTCCGAGTGAGTTCTAGATTGAAACTTGACAAGATGATATCTTGCTGATGGTATACACGCCAGGAGGAGTATCAGGGCGATATAGTGTTATGGAGAGTGGAGTAAGAGAGTAGAATTGTAGATAGACAAGTATATCCGAGGGAAATGCCCAACATTCTATACCAGTGTTTTGCTATGGACTGGTTTGATATAGATGCTCTGTCAAGCGAAGATTTATTGCAGGTATTATTCTAAGAGTGAGGATGAAGTGAAGGGGACGCGGGGGATAGGAAGCGCCAATGTTGGAGAACGTTGCGTCAAGCCGGCTCATACGGGCCGCACATACGAGCACTTTCTCGGCCGAACAGGCGCTCGTATGTTTGTCTACATACTGTGTAGACCTATTGTTTACAATCGCTTCCGCGCTCACAGACACTATTCCTCAATCACATACACGCACAAAGAAATATATATATATATATATATAATACGCACACACTTCAATCATACAACCTAAGAATTATGAGCGTGAGTATATTTTGAATCTATGTACATGGAAATGGCATTGATTTGCCACCTTGAACAGGTTTTGGCTAAGCGACGGCGTAATAGCCACGTTTTCTCATTATAATTTACAACCTGTTAGAATTAATGAATTAACTACAAATTCTTGAAAAGTACTATACTATTTACGCTGAAATCACTAAAAATGAAATTATGAAAGCAACTATGAAAGGCAATAACAATGTGTAATGTAATATTTTGGAGCATTAGTCCGTAACAACATTAAAATAATTAATTTCCAATCAATAATTACTGCAAACTTCTCAAAATGGGTCTCGCGAGGTCTGTGTTCAAATATTAAAATACGGATGAATACAAAATGCAATTATTTTCGTATATACCTAAATCATTTTTAACACCATTAAAGGTTTTTTGTGTTAATCTTTTATTGGAATTCATCACTGCAACGGTTGTTGCAACAAGCAAATATGGTACCTGTTAAAAAAATACGTGAAAATCATGAGAGGAGAAGGCATCCAGTGGTGTCACTCCAGTAACGTGCTTTGCTCTCACGATAAGAGAAGATCACGAGGCCATCTTCTCTTCAATCTCCTTAGAGGATTACCTGGTAATGTGGAGGAAGATAGGTGTTCTATGAGAGGGTTAGGATGAGCTGCTGAAGAGGAATGAAATTTGAGAAAACGAGTGTTAGCAAGATCTGTAATGAAAGGGATTTTTGAGGTCATTATGGATAATGAGGTTAGATACATAGAATATAGCGTTAAGAAGTTTTCGAAGTATTTTTGACTGTAATGTCTGGAGGCGTAGAGAGTTGGAACGCTTAGTCGATCCCCATACTTCGATGCCGTATGACCAAATAGGTCGCAGTAACAGTAGATATAAGAGTCTTTTGTTTTGTAGGTTAAGTTTTGAACGTTTGTCAAGTAGTCTGGCTAGAAGTTTGTAGCGTTGATTAGTTTCTTGTCTTTTCAGTCTAGTATGGGGATTCCACGTCAACCGTTTGTCTAGGTGCAGTCCAAGGCAGCGTACTTTGTCCGCAGTGGGTATAGGGCTTTTTAAATACAAAATCTGTCACTTATTTTATAGCTGAATGTTGAGCTTTTGGTCCGTTTAAAGAGTCTCATTTCACTCAGAACTATAAAATTAAACTCATTAACAGCGTTTCTAGATTAAATTTGATCACATTTCAGCAGCACAACTCCCTTTTGTTACCAACTTTTATCGGCCTCTCCTTAGATAGCCTTTGTACATTCTTACAAAACATTCGGCAACTACCGAACGGTTCTAATATTCTGCCCGATATTTAGAAATTTCAATCTTTTTACTAACTTTAATTCTAAATACTATGATTGGAAATTCCAATTTTGCTGAAAAAAATTGGTGTTTTTTCAGTTAGTTTTTCGCTCAGCTTATTTCAAGCAAATTTAATTAAGTGAATCGGAATAAGATAACATCGTGTGTGAATATGTACCCAGATTTCTTCCAATTTAAAGCGCATTTATTTCCAAGTTCAATGTGCAGGTATTCTCTGGGAAGTGTCCTCCTACAATGCACAACACTGTCCTTCAGAGGACTATAAAGCTTCTCGGAAGAAAAAAAAAACAAAATCCATAAGGAGCACGCCTATATTTGAACCCGATTTATTGGCCTAATCCCTTTAATTGGGCTTTCTACGCCTTGATTTATTAGAACAATCCTTTTAATTGGGCTTTCTATGCTTGATTTATTAGCACAATCCCTTTAATTGGGCTTTTTATGCCTTGATTTATTTTATGTACGTAAGAAATATATAATTTGTACACAAACTAAAAAATGATCAAATTTTGTTTCTGTGCCAATTTATTGGCCTCCGTTCTGAAATAAAATTGTGCTTTTGTTTCAGTTATTATTTCGTTTATTGATGATTTCCAAAAGTGCTAATTTTTCGTGTAATACACTTCACAGTAGCAAGGCTAAACAAAGAAGGCAAGTGTGGCTGAAGTTTATCCTACTTTAGAGTGCCTAAATATGAAAGCATTTTGTGCTATAGTATGATTAAGTACTTAGAAAGAGAGAGGATCAGTGCCTAGACATAGAACTATAGCTAAAAGTGCTTCACAGAAATGGTGGTGGTGAAGATACTGAGGTGGTGCTACTTAGGCTCATCCTGCGATCTAGGACAAAAGCGGAGATACAACTCGCAGACTTATACAAATATCTAGAAAGACAGCAAGCGAAGTTCATCCTTCCAAAGACTCTATTAACATGAATGTAGTCGGCTTACCTTAAAACATGAAAATGAACACACTAACACACGTCTATAATGTTCCTTTCTTATTCACTAACACAAAGATTGTCTCCTCTAACCATTTTCTCCTTTTAAACATTATAATCTTATCGTCTTTACACTTGAATGACCAAAATTTCAAACTTAAACCATAATCACTGGAATGCTAAGTACGTTATACAATGTTAGCACATTTATATTTTTTTGGCGGAGAGGGGGGGTTGAGTGCTTTAACTTAAAAAATATACAAATGTAAGCGCACATCATCTTCATTTGATTTTGCAATATTTAATTTTTTTTCGGCTTAAATGTATTTTTTGTATATTTATTTAATTCAACAAGCAGCTACAGAGCCAATCTAGCAATGTAAATTGAATTGAAAGTCTACAGTCATAAGTAATTACAAAGTAAAAGAATTGTTTTTACAGTTCAACTTCGCATTCAATGAAAAAAATATACAACCTATCTGGTATTGAATTGTTCCAACACCCGATGCACCTCTTTACAACAATGCAATTGGCGAATGAACGCTAAAGAATTGAGGAATGTTAATATTGCTGCAACCAAGCCAAGGCCAAAGTTGATTGTTAATTGTCCTTTGTCGATTTGTTCTGTTACTTCCTTTTAGTAGCAGCAATTATTCCTGTTGTAGCAATGACATCGCCAGTTTAAGACTTTTGTAATGGTATGGAACATGGCGAGTTAAAAGGCAAAATAAATAGTAAAAACAACTTTCTCTACATCCAAAAACAGGCTTCACCTATCTTCTTCCGTGTCTTCCGCTCAGCCTCAATCCTTGCAGAGCCACTCAAATGATCTATGTTTTCTCTCAGCTCTTTTATTGATCACAGATATAGGATCTGATATTGGCCTGCCTTATCATTTAGAACCCAAAGACAAAAAGAAAAGTTGTAGTTGATGCGCCGTTATTTGCATGAACAGAGTTCTTTTCTACATACAAATACTGATAGGGTGGTAGCCGAGGTGGTATGATTAGTGCAAGGTTGAGTGGACACCCGAAATCGCTGAAATAGTAGGAAATGAAGCTATTGAATGAAGATGGTAGCAAATTTGGAGACGACAAATGAGATATATCGTCTAATTAATGTAATTAAAATTGATAGATAGTTCAGATGTTAAATTGTTAGGCCTTATTGAGCTGCATCAAACAGGTGGAAATAAGGGTGAATGTTTGATTGCGAATTCATTAAACCCTGACATCCAGTTACCTAGTGACAGTGAATGGGGCGACAAAGCACGTGTCATTATATCCGCTGCAATAATGCTTACTATCTAATGTTGGTGCACAATTATACCAGACTGTATTATGCAGACTAGATGAGAAGAATGAATCCTATTGCAGAGAAAACACAGGTAGATCTGGGTAATGCCGCTGACATTGTTGAAAGACCCAAGGACTATGCCACTTGTGATGTAATCGCTTTCGTTTGACGGACACTTCATAGGACAGAAAGAGATCCACGGGCTATGCGACTTGTGATGTAATCGCTTTCATATGACGACACTTCATAGGACAGAAAGAGATCCACAGACAAAGCCACTTGTGATGTAATCGCTTTCATATGACGACACTTCATAGGACAAGAAGTGGCATTGCTGCAGGCCCTCCCCTCCCTCCACCAAAAATATATTCAAAATTGTTGACAATAAATATCTCAGGGATTTTTGTATATTCCAGCCCCAGAAATTAAATTCATCATTTCATATTACGACTGACTATATTAAAAAACGTGAAAGCACTTTAAGAAATAAAGAATATTGTAGGTTTGTTTAATAAAAATGTAGCAATATGTAAATAGCGATGAAAGATGAATTGACGTTGATGTTAGGTAAAAGTGTATATGTATATATATCAAAACGGCAATATAAATTAATAGAAAATGTAATTTCCTTTCATAATAACACAAAGGAAAGTTTAAATTAAAATGGGAAACCTGGGTAGAGTAAACGGTAGTAAGGCAATCTTGCACTGTCAAGTCAGTAAAATTGAATTCCGTTGACAATGTGTACTTGGCATAGCCTGTCCCTTAGCGTTATTGTCTTCCCTTTTGGCGGGGCAAGGCGCGCGCCAAAATCCAATCCATCATCACTACTCCCGCCAGCGCACAGCACCAAGTTAATTGTCATCTCAGAAGGTATAACCTAGTACAACCTTCTTCATTTCAACAAACTCATCTTACAAAATGTAGTAATATTTTCTCAGATAATAATTTTAAATTCTATATACGTAACACATTGTTAAACTATAGTTATTCAATTCAAATAAATTAAATTGTATAAGCGGATAGTTTGTTTTTGAGAGTATGCAGTCTACTGATGGATTGATGTTATGTAATAGATTGATAGAAAGGTCTACCTAATGTTATATTCAAAACATTGGTAGGAATGATTCAGCGAAATAAATTCTCGTAGAATAATAGTACAAAAGGGTGGCACAGCCTTTGGAATTGAACTGTTGTCATGTTTTGTATGTATATGTGGAGCAGCAACGGGAGAGCGCCCGGGTGACATGAACCTGGGATTGAATTGACCATGACGGATGGTGTTGAAAGGAGGGGTTTATATACAGTGAAGTTAATTATTGATTGCACTCTCAACAACTCTACCTAAATATATATAATATACTCAGCGATCTGAATTTGTTAAACTGTCAGTTCAGCCAGAGCTACCACCCTAAATGATGCACTACTCTACAGAAAATGTTGGGTAAATGCATAATTTGCGCTATATTTGTAATATATTATATAAAATATCATTAATCAAATTAATTTTTTAAAATACTTCATGTCAGTTCACTTATGCAAATTAAATATTAATCAATTTCAAAAGCAACTGTAACTCATTTTGTCACGAAAATTGATTCAACTGTCAAAAATAAACTTTGAAAGATGTGGCGGGTAGAACTTTAGAGCTTCGTTTAGAATTGTAAACTTTAAATTTTATTAAAGAGAGTGGTAGAAGTGAAAAATAATAAAGTAGGAACGTATAGTAAAAAATTTATCTGATTTAGTCATTTTAAAAAATTGTTGGCCTTGGCTTTTATTTAAAGGTTAATAAAAAGAAATTTACAGTAAAGTATGTTTGTTAGTTGCCTCCGACCACGACACCTAATTCGGTATTTAGACATAAAGCCCACCTGAAAAAATTAGGCATTACTTTACTTTTTTGGCTTTCACTAATAATGTAGAATTATTTTATTATTTATTTACTTTATTTTTGGTCTTGTTTGCACATTAACCTTTTATTGTTTTCGAGGCTTAGGAAAAAAACCAACGTATTAAACAATTATAATGCCTTAACTTATCTTATTACTGTATAAAATAAAGTAACTAGAATGTAGAAGTAAAAAAAATAATAATTTCTTACAATATCCTTGATCGAAACCTGATTTACTCTAATGTTAGACAATATAGGCTGCTAATAGTGGCAAGATGTGTTTAGCTGCCATAGACTACACAGCATTTACGTTGATTTTTCTCTTGGTCATAGGTTTTTCTTGCAGCTCGGTTTTCAAACGGTCCAATAACGATGAATAATATGCACCTGTAATAGTTTTACCCTTTTCCAGATAGTCGATGAGGATTATTCCTTGCGAATCCCAAAAGACAGTCGCCATAATCTTTCCGGCCGAAGGAACGGTCTTCGCCTTTTTTTTTGGCGCAGATTCCCCCATTGTTTAGATTGTTCTTTGGTCTCAGGAGTGTAGTGATGTATCCATGTTTCATCCACAGGGACGAAACGACGCTTAAAGTCCTGCGGATTCTTCTGGAACAGCTGCAAACCGTCCTTGCAACACTTCACACGATTTCGTTTTTGGTCAAGCGTCAAGCAATCGCGGCAACCATCTTGCGGATAGCTTTGTCATGTCCAAATGTTGATGCAAAATATTATGTACCCGTACATTCGAGATGCCCACAGCACTAGCAATCTCACGCACCTTCACGCTTCTGTCATCCATCACCATATCATGGATTTAATCAATGATTTCTGGAGTAGTAACCTCAACAGGGCGTCCAGAACGTTCAGCGTCACTTGTGCCCATATGACCACTCCGAAAATTTTGAAACCACTTATAAACTGTTCTAATCGAAGGTGCAGAGTCACCATAATGTTTATCAAGCTTCTCTTTAGTCTCCTGAGGCGTTTTGCCTTTCATAAAGTAGTGTTTAATCAACACACGAAATTCTTTTTCGTCCATTTTTTGAAAATCACTTGACTTCCTCGATTCAAACGAATGCCAAACTCAAAGAAATAGACCGATCTGGCTGAAACTTGGTGTGTGTTCTTCCAAGAGATGCTACTAACTAAACATAACCTCGATACGCGCCAGTGGTACTACCTCTCTGACTTTGCACGGACTTTTCAAACGACCCTCGTACATGCATACATTAGTAGCCCGGAGGAGTCGTGTGATTTCTAGCAATAGACAACTTCTCCTGTCTGTGACGTACCACCTTCAGTTTCTTATAACACGAACGCAACTTGGCAGTAACTCTTTTTTTTAGTGGCCATCTGGAGGATTACAGAGGTCTAAGCATGGTTATCAGTTCTCATGGCCTTCTCCTATACTCTAAGACTCCTGGCGGTTTTGGAGCTTACAAGAAGGCCGGATGGATTGCGGTTTTAGAATAGTGTAGGAAATATTAGAAATTATTAGAATTATTTTGGCAATACTGACAGAAAATCTGCATATATCGTCGCTGTCAAACCAATATCTGCTCCACTTTTTGGAGATTTCGGCATTTTGACTATTATTACTAGTTTACTAACCAAATTTTCGTATAAAAAAAACTCCTATGTGGCTCTAAGCATTATACGGTGAACTGTGGTCGCTAAATAAACTAAGTGCATCAGCCAGAATATTGTCAAATACAAACCAAGAAAACTAACGTAATCAAATAAGATTACGAGCATCTAACCACCAATTTTCAGTCTATCAGAGCTGGTAAAGGGTAATCCCACAGTGAATGATATCAGAGGATTTTTAAACAGATCTAATAAAGGAAATGTGCTTCAAACTTCGCCATCCACATGATTATATAATAAGTACTTCCTCATCGAAGGCGTCTCCCTCGAGAGTATCCTGAACCTTCCTTGTATGACGGCTCATTGGAAATAACACGATCTAAGTACAATCAGTTACAGGAACTTAAACCGTTTACTGACCCTGACTACCATCCATTTTATGATTGTTTAAAGTGTAAGTCTGATTAATACTAGTTTTTTTTTCAACAATAATAAAATACTAATGAAAATTAGACATGTTTTTTACTATTACTTGCTATGTGTGAAAATTACTTTAATTTGGTAATAATAAATAAATTATTACATTTGAATATCTAAAAATCAAATAAAATGACGTATAACACATATAACTTTAATTTAAATTGGTTTTCAAAAATCTGCTTCATATAAAATTTCACAGGTGAACGTTTTTATTCAATATCTCAAAGTTTTAATTTTTGTACGTAGCAGGTATTAGTTTGACAACAACGATATAATAACTTTAAACGTTTATGCTACCGAGTACTCCTTATAATGCTGATAAGAGTAGATACTCTGAACTATAGAGAACTTTGTGAAAACACTTCTAGTTATATCCAGTCCAGATATTAAACATGCATCTACCGTTTTTGTGTAAATCGAAGCATGAAAATTGTATTGAATATGATAATGATCGTAATGATAATATTTGTTCATTTATTTATTTGCCGTCAACATTCTACATTATCTGCACATAATCAGTGCATCAGATGTTAAGTATTGAAGAAAACAATTACGGTAATGTCAGCCTGATTTCAGTAAACAAGTGAAACACCAGAATTTTAAGCCGATTACAGTGAAAACAGAAGAATAAGAAGAACGCCTAAAAAAAAGAAGTGAAAGCAATAAAGAATATAGTTGAGGAAGGAAATAACCAAGTTAATAGGGTTTAGTCTGAGTAAGGATGTAGCCTCAGAAGAGCAGCCACGTTAAATCGGCTTTTATGAAGTTTATACCTCAATTTAACTTCTTGAAGAGTCCAAAATAGTGATGCTGGGGGTATGGTGAGAAGGGGTAAAAGAGTAAATAGTGATCCTTTGGGCGCGGTGTAAGAAGATAGTAGCTTCTAAACTAACCTAACCAAGCAAAGAGTCTAGTAATGGGGTTGCAGAAGAGCGGAATGCTCTAGTGTGTTGCCTTGATAGGCTGTACTCTACTACAGCTTGTTGCCTCTACGTCCCCGCATGGCGCTAGCTTACAGCCGCCTAGCTCCTCAATTTAGATGGCTGATAAAGCGCACACAGCTATAGCTCTACACAAGCTTGTTTTCTGAGACTTTAGGGTGATTATCTCTCTCCACAAATCTTTCTCCACTCTACTTCTTAATCTTTACCTTTACAGGTTGACAAAGGGTACGCAGACTAACTCACACGTCCAGCATTTTGCTTTAAAACAACTGGAGATTAAAAAAAAAAAAAAAAAAATCAGGGTACCAACCAAATTAAACTTGGCATTAATTAGTACTTTATTCCATCCAATTAGAGTCAAAAAATAATTTTCTTATTTGTCAAGGGAGTAAAGTAATGCTTTTAAGCTCAAAGGTCGACCGCATGAGCTTTAGAATCTAATCGTTACCGACTGCTAATGGAAAAAGGACAAGTATTATACTCAATTAATACCCTCAAAGTATATTATTAGCAATTATATTTATTATAATTACAATTATTAGTATTAATAGTATATTTGAGTAAATATACTCAAAACCACTGATATACAGGGTGACCAGAGTTATATGCTCCACCCACTTTTTTTTTAACGGCGGGAAATTTCGAAAAAATAAAAAACACGTATTTAAACATTTTTAGTATAGTTTATTTTCAGTGATTGACCCATTTTTGTAAACCCTAATATCTCGAGTTATACAGCATCTAACTTTTTTTTTTCAAATGGAACGTTATTTTTTTTTGCATATAATAAAAAAAAAATTTTGAAATCGGTTAGGTTTTTCACAAGTTATAATAATTTAAAATGTGAAAAACAAATTTCAGTATAATGTCAAAATTACCTTCTTTTTTTTGAAGAACCTGTTCAAATTGGGCACCATCAACGGATAGGCAAGCCAAAACTCTGGACTCCCACGCTCTGTTTGTAGCAGCACTTATGGTGGCGTAGTCAAGATCTAGGCAGGCTAGAGTTATTCGACGTTTCAGATCATCAACTGAAGCCACGGGATTAAGGTTGCTGTACACTTTATTTTTTAGATATCCCCACAAAAAATAGTCCATTGGGGTTAAGTCAAGAGATCGAGGTGGCCATTGGATCGGACAATGAGTTCCTAAGTACTTTTCATGGAAATTTTTGTCCAGGTAACGTCGAACAACTCTCGCATTATGTGCCGGGCAATCATCTTGTTAAAAATACATATCTAGCCGACGTTGTAGAGGAACATCTTCAAGCAGAACTGGCAAAATGTCTCTTAAAAAAAAAAGTTAGATACCTTGCACCAGTTAAATTCTCTCTGTAGAAGTATGGGCCGATTGGTTGATTTCCTAAAACTCCACACCAAACGTTTGTAGAAAAAACAACCTGAACGTCGAATAACTCTAGCCTGCCTAGATCTTGACTTCGCCAACGTAAGTGCTGCTACAAGCAAAGCGTGGGAGTCCAGAGGTTTGGCTTGCCTATCCGTTGATTGTGCCCAGTTTGAACAGATTTTTTTAACAAAATAAGGTAATTTTGACATTAAACTGAAATTTGTTTTTCATATTTTAAATTACCATAACTTTTGAAAAACCTAACCGATTTCAAAAAAAAAAAAATTTGTTGTTTTTAGGAGCTCAAATACTACAAAAATATGCAACTAAAAATACAACGTTCCATTTGAAAAACAAAAGTTGGATGCTGTATCTCGAAATACAAGGGTTTAAAAAAATGGGTCAATCACTGAAAATAAACTAGACTAAAAATGATTAAATATGTGTTTTTTATTTTTTCGAAATTTCCCGCCGTTAAAAGAAAAAGTGGGTGGAGCCTGTAACCATGGTCACCCTGTATAATGCTGACGAAACACTCAGAAATTCATCACCTAAAAGTCTTAAAAACAAATGGAACACATATTTTTTCATTAAAAAAAAAAGAGCTATTAAAGATATCGGATTTATGTTTGCTACAATTTTTTTTGCAACATCACCAAGGAAAACGATTGTACTAATATTAATAATAATAGAAAAAGAATCTAAACTCATTAATAATTACAAAGTAATAGCGGGTGAACATAAAGTCAAGGGCAAACGAGCACAGCAGTGTGCGTCAGCGCTGTTCTCCTTCTTGCCTGAGAACAGCAAAAAAACAAAAAAAGAACCCTAATTATTTTCAAATAAAAGTTGTTAATAGGTCTGAAAGTAATTAAGGTAATGAAAAACTTTTTCTCGTCCAGCAAAGGCAAACATGAAAAACACTTGGAAAGACATTAAAAATTAATTAAGAACATTGCCGTCAACTTTAAATGATGTTTAGTAAATTTTAAATATTTACGAACGTAAATTATTCAATTATTTAATGTTATTGAAGTTTCACTTTATGTATTTTCTTGATGGGGATATTATCTATTATTTAGTGAGTTGAGGGGACGTGAGATGATACAGCGATAAGAAATAAAGCGAAGATGGTGATGTGAATTATACTAACCAAGCTAACCTAAGATAATATGAATTAATTGTGGAATCGATATAAAACGTGAAATATTTGTTTGTGCAAGTGTAGAGTCGTGGCTTGACTAAATCGAGCGAATTTGCTGAATTGAGAGATATGTGAAGGTTTCCGTTTGAATAATGAATGCTCTAGCCTGGTTGGTATAGCATTTTTATGTATTGCTGAAAGGAGAAAAGATGCGTATCTTTTTTAGCCGTAACCATTTCTCTCACGTTGGTAAACCATCTATTTCTTCAATTTATTTCATGTTTACTCTCTTTTACAGATTTTAGGTTTTTGTTTTCAGTCAAAAAATTTGATTTTGAGTTCCACCGAATACGAAAAAGGTATTTTACTAAAATGTTCTAGTTTTCTGTGTGTATTGTGTATCTGTTTGTATCTATGTTTGCAGAAAGTTCACTTACTTACTAATCAGGGAACCCGACAATTAGTGTTTTAGTCAAAATTGATCGATTGTAATTGAGCTTGGTGCAAAAAGGATCTACATTTTTTTCAGAAAATGTGTTTAGTGGCGCCCCCTATTGTACTCGTATGTTCAATTCTACATCTTTTGGTGCATAAACGAGTCTTTATGCAGACTCCTTTATTATTATTTATTCTCTAACCTAGGTTAGATTTGGAGCAAAAATGAGTTTTCTACTGCAGATAACTTTCTTTTGCTCCAAACAGAAAAGATGACGCCATCAATCAAACAAAAATTTTTATATTAGGTTTATTTAATGTTTATATTAGGTAGATATTATTATTATTATTTTTTTTTTTAATGATTTAAGGCGCGTCAACATCTAAGGTTATTGGCGCCCGGAGCTTTTTTCAGTGCACTGCCGGCCTCCGGACAGTGTTCTCTCATTACAGACAACACTGTCCATCACCGGACAGTGAGCTGTAAGAAGCTCCTAGGAAGAGAAAATCTAAGGGTCAGTTGCTGGATTCGAACCCGGGACCTCCGCGTGGGAGTCCAGTATGCTAACCTCATAGCTAATCCTTTCCCTGGTAGATATTATTATTTTTCTTTTTGATAGACATAATAATATATCTAACATTCGCTTCGACAAGACACAAAATGCCACTTAAAAGCTCAAAAACAAGAAATCTGTTGTCTAAAGTACTTAATATGTACTCAAGTTTTACTGAAAATTATGATTTTGGTGCGAAAAAGAGTTAGCTACAAAATAACTTTTGCTTACAGCAAGCTTAAAAAATGCCCTAGAAAGTTCAAATTGAGCCCCAAATGATCCCATCACAATATATTAAACTAATCCTTACAGCAGACACAACATAAGGAATACATCTTAAAGAATATTTAGTTTTTTGTCCCTACTAAAAATTTTAAAAACTTTAGATAACTCCTTTTTGTACTTATCTCTTTACTGTTTGATTTGGGGCGGGTGTTGGTCCAGTGGTCAAGAGCTTGGCTTTGTGAGTGGAAGATCGCCAGTTCGAATCCTGTGAATGACTACTTTTTTATTTGTTAGAAAAAAATAATTGTTTAAAGTAAAGTACGTGATTATGCCCCCGTCCACGACACCTAATTGGTAGTTGGACGTTAAGCTCCACCTGAAAAAAATGGCCAACTACTTTACTTTATCTGTGACTTTATCGATCGTAGCTCGCATCTTTATCGCTAACAGGTTTTGAACTTTCATCAGAACATCTATCCATCATCAGATTATATTAGTTTTATACAGAGTTTTTACTGAGTAAGTGTAGTGTGGGATGGTAATCTCAAAGTCTCTACGCCATATTGATTGGGTCAAAAAGCAGAATGGGTATTATTTCATCACCGTTTTCTTTGCCAAGGAGGGAGTGAAGCCGTCAGCGAGGGGATAAACGACTTCCTGATTCCAGCACATATTCTCAGAGGCGTTATATCCTCCCTCTATGGCGTTAAGACGATCTGGTCGTCAACACAATAAGAAACAAGAAATGAAATTTAGGCTCAAAGTCTGCTATAATCCGTTTATTGGAAATAAAAATATTGTTTCGATTCAATAAATCACCTACTTCAAAAAAATCACGGCTAACTTGTTCACTAAACTAGCGTCACTCACAAATTATGAAATTCTGTTGTATAACGAGGAATTTCGCTTTTATTAAATACTATCTGCTTTCGAAATGGTCCACGTTACCGAGCCATTCATTAGGAGGAAGCCTTAAGTTCGCTTTTTGGTGTAAATTGGATATTTTTAAAATAGAAAATTTAACCATTTTAATTGGTTCATTTCACTTCGTATCTTTTCAAGCTCTTAAAAAATAAGGTATTAATTTCAGGAAAGGTAATGCAATTTCTCATCTGGTAGCTAGAGTTACAAGATAATCTTAGTTAATCTCGTTGCTTTGGTCCTAAGTAATCACTTTGCTTCATTGTTAGCTTTTCCTGGTATTTTATCGATCTTAGGTTCTTCTATTCCTTTCCTGATTGTACACAGCGACATGATTCATTCCTCTTGTTGTAACTGAACAATCTGCTAAATCCTGTCGATTAATTCAGTTTTTCTTTCTCTTACTGAGGAAATTAATGCGATCGTGCCTGATTCGTGGTTTCAACTTTCCACTGGTAATATCCGTTTTAAGTAGAATTGGGAAGAATGGCCACCAAAAGTGAGTTGTTCACTCATTATTAATTTAAGATTTCATTAGTATGATTATCCGAGAAAACAAAACTGGGATTATTGCTAATTTCTGTTTTATTTATTTTTAACAAGTTTTAGACCTAGAAACTAGGACATCTTCAGGTCTTATGCTGACTACTTGATATTGCTTAAGGGTTTTTATTAAAACTGTCCGGTAGGATAATTGTAAAAGGGATGATCGTCAAAATGTGCACGAAAAAGCGTAACGTTGAGAAACGCCCAACTTTGACAATTTTTTTCTATTTTTTCCATTAAAAAAATAAAATTCCCAAATTTTCTTTATAATGTTGGGCAGATCCTCCTTTATAACTGTAATTTTTTCGCAACAACCCAAATTTAATAGATTTCTAAATATTTAAAATGTTCTTTCACAGTAAAAATACTGATTTTGGGGGGGTAATTTCGGTTTTGATTTTTATATACCGAAAACTAGCTCCTAGTAAACTATCTGCATGTTTTTTACACATCTATCCCAGCCACGGCTTCCCAGCTCGTTCTCAAAAACTTATTTGATTGTGTTCCACTCAATGTAGAGGTGATACAACGCTATGTAGTGGCGAATGATTGCCTTTAAACTTGTTCCTCTTATACTGAACCACTTATTCCACTACAAATCTTCCTCATCCTCTGCTTTAGAAATGGCCCACGTTACCGAGCCATTCATTAGGAGGAAGCCTTAATGAGATCTTATTTTTGTACTTCGGGAAACAGTGATTTTTGTAGTGTTTTTATGGGATAAACTAACATTTATTTGGTTTTAAAATGCTCCTCAGCGGACATGTCATTATCTAAATTCACTTACGAATCAAGATAGATCAAATCCTCTTACCAATTCGAGTTTAACGGCTCCTTTGAGTAGTTGACTAAATCAGGTCCTCTTGATTATCCACTTCTTAATCATCTTGATTCCCATTCTCCTGGCAGCTGGTTCTCCAAAGACTGACCTGGCAACAGTGTCATCATATGTCAACAATTCTTGCACGTCTTGGTGGAAAGGTTTCTGTCTATTTCTTCCCACTCCAAACTGACCCTCACAGCCGTAACTACACTGATGGACAAAATTAACGCACCACCATTATTTTTTTTATGATTTCCAATTTGTGCAAATTTTGGACTTTCAAAATATTGTTGGCTGGAAAAATAAGCCGTTTGTGACTATGGCCATCAGAAGAATTTAGGCCTACTCTTACCTCATCTGTGATGAGAACTCTCTTCCAGTTGTCTAAAGTCCAATTCACATGTTCACGTGCAAACTGAAGCCTGGTCATTTTGTGAACTGTGGTAAAGAGAGGGCCACGAGCAGGATGTCGGGCTCTAAGGTTACCTTCATTAAGTCTTCTTCTAACAGCCCTACTGGAGATGGAAACATTTCGGACTTGCCTTATGAGACTTTTTATCTCATTTCCCGTTATACTCCTGTTTCGCAAAGCCAAGTGCCGGATGTACATACCTATCGTCTCTCTCTCTGCTGTACATATCTTCTTGAATGACATCTTGTCTCCATAAATCGCTTTAGACAAGTGATGTACGTCCAAAACAAAAGCGGAAAATAATGTATTTAATTTTAACTAAACAAAAACTGAGTGGTGCGCTAATTTTGTCCAACAGTGTATTTCTTACAGTGGTAAGAATACATCTTCTGCATCACTACAGATGGTACACAATCAAATAGAATGCGTTGGTAGTAACTTTAGAAATTAAGTGGCTAATCTGATCCTAAGGTTTTTGATAATGAAGGCTTAAAAGTTTTCATTTCAATTCTCGATTGAATCGGAAGTGGTTTTAAGGTATATTGTGTCAAACCTTGTCATTTGTCAAAATCCTACCAATAAAATAGCAACCCCACTTTTAACAATCAAGTAATCAAAATCAATAAATGTCCCTAGAGTGAATCTGCAACTAGAAAGTCTTCAAGAATTCTTAGAAATGAGAACAAAATAAGTAATTTTTATCCTTATTCGATAAAGCAATTATATTAGTAACGACAAGAAAGGCTTCAATAAGTAAGTGAATTTAGTTTATAATGGTAAAGTGAATCCCAATAGATTTCCTTCCTCGAAGGAGTATGATACTTTTCTTATTGATAAAGGATAAAGAAAAAGAGCGGGGAAAAAAAGAAAAAAGCTCTAAGGTAGAGGAAGAAGGAAAGTAGAGAAGTCAAAATCTGATTATGTGTACTGGTTGGCCAATCAAGTCCCTAGGGGCTTGGCTTTTATTAGTTGTGTCAATAGGGGCGCCGAGCGAGCAGCTTTACAATCCCTGCAGCCATCTGTTCCCTTGAACGGAGCAGAACAATGCTCCCCACATTCCGTACAAAATATTATAGTACAAAATAATGTGTGTTTTTCTATAGCAAATTATATTAGGTTGAAGAATTTTTTACAAATAATTATCTTTTTGTGTTCTACATTAAATAAAAATGTATTAACTTTAACAAGAAAGGCTGATCAAATAAGAAGATCATAACGATTTTTTTTGCATTTTTAATCTCTAGTAGTTAAGCAAATGAAATGAACTTTAAGACTCCATTAGTTGGGTATTACCAGGTAGAAGTTGGCAAGCTTCTAAGTGCCAAATCTTCGCCAAATATCACTAAAATAAGCCAATATTATTCAATACAGTTCTAAATATTATCGTCGCTACTTATATTAAAATTTCAATAGAAATACTATTAACTCCAAATTATACTGGTTAATGTAAAGTTTTTGTCCTTTTACTAAAAACTTTAACTACAACTAGTGACTGCCACTAGTTATTAAATAATAAGTGTGGGTTCGATAAATAATAAAACTCGCTAAACTTATAAGTAGTGATTTGATTTATTAACACATTAACATTTACTAGCAACTATTGCACTTCATTACAGTTACCATTTACAACAGTTTACTGTTACTCACTACGTAAATACACCACAAAACTGTTCCACGACTGACTACTGGTCCGCACTGCACCGAATTGCGATAGATTCAACCGCACTAACGAAACTCTACTCACTAACTGACTAACCGCCTAACTGGCTAACTCTGAAGCACTCCGCAACACTGACTCTCTCAAACTGTCACTAACTAACCGGCTCATCGACTAACCGGCTAACAGCCCAATTGGCTAACTCTACTGAACTCCGACTCCCTGACTCTCTCCAACTGTGACTGACTCCAACTGCGACTGCCCCACTCCAACTCCAACTGTCTCACTCCCACCTGCGACTCGCTGACTGGGAAAACACACACTGCCCCCACCACAACTGGCGCCGCTTCCTTAGCTTTTACAAAGTGGTGGACTTTGTAATAGGCTTCGGTCACTAAACTCCCTGAACAATCTAGCCCTTTCTTCTCCGGCTCAGGTAGAGACCGGCCTTTTGTTTACACAGTGGTGGACCGTGTGATGTGATAACAGAAGAAAAAAATATAATTTTTAATTATAAAAATTATAACTAGTGGTGCCAGTCAGACGCTAGTATTTAGACCAAGTACCGCGGTCAGTGCACGGGCAAAAAGGGACCGCCCGCCAAAGACACACCGCTCAAAAGGGCCATTATACGGTCAGTATACAGTGACCACCTGGCTACAAACACTCAAAAGACCGAATACCTGGCTACAGCCCTTTGATAACTTCCAACGCCTGTCACCCGGCCTATTCAAGACTAGGGTCAACACACGGCAAGAGATGTTTGAGTGTGACCCGTAATTACAAGACTTGTCAATGTGTGGTGATGGCTATATATGGTCTCTCTACAGGAAGTGGGGGATCAGTCGATGATTATTCTTCAGTATTTTACCAGCGTAACATCAAGATTCTACCAGCGAGTTACACCGCGAGCGCGTCCCTATCTAAGTATTTAAACATATATCTATTTAACGTCATTATAGTTGTGCATTCTAGTTACAATTTAAATCATTTTAAATTATTGTAGTATATCTTTACAAACGTCTAAATTATTGTTAAAATATATATATTTATTTATTTTCGTAAACTAGTAATTCATATTCCGAATATCAACTCATTAAAATCTCTAACTAATTCCCGCATCATAAACCTCCTCTTCAATCATCTGAACCCATTACAACCGTTAAAGACTTCGGTCGCTCAACTCCCAGAACGATCTAGGCCTTTCTTCTCTGGCTCACGTCAACTTCGTTACACTGGTTGAATTGAGTTCGATAAAGAACATAAAATAATTGGTAAAACACACTTTTTTTTCGAACCTCAAAACGTGTAAAAATTAAAATTTTCGATGAAAAAGTAAAATGAAAAATCTTTCAGATTTGCAGCTTTCTCTTATTAGACTAAGAGAAATAAAAAACTGATATGAATCAGTAAAGATTCAATTAACTTGTGCCATTGTCCATGTTGGAATTTTTACAAAATATTACAATCCCTAAATGTTGCTACTTTTCAGAGTATAAGATTATTTTTTAACTAACAAGATAGGTAAGGAGTACCTCTTTGTAAAAATAAATAATTCTGATAGGTTCTGCTTGAGGATTTTGGGAACCAACTTCTGGAAACCTTGGTAGAGTGACCTCACACTTCCTGGGTAGCCTAGATAGTCGCCAGGTTAGAAGGTAATAATCCTAGAATTCTCCTTGGAGAGCTTGCTTCGAAATTTTGGGGGTAAGTTGGCTTCAGGTTTTAGTTGGCGCCGACTTCTTCTCCTTGAAACTTCTCCTTGTGACTGAGTTGTTTCACCATCTGTAAGTACTGCAGGGTCTCCACCTGGCACTAGAAGAACGTTACATTACATCTTAATTAAAAGGCACGGATTGCATAATTCTCAGAAATGGTGGAACTGGTTTTCATGAATCTCTAATATCTATATTATCCACAAAAGCATCAATAAGTGGAAGTATCAAAGAAATAGAGTATAAAGGCTGCAGAAAATTATCCAGGCAAAGTTTATTGATGTTTAGTGCAAGTTATAGGGGTTTTGAAAGCTAATAGTTTGAGATGAATGTAAACGGTTAGAGTGTTTCAATACAGCCGGGCAAGATCAAAGGATGCCATTGTATCTGGCACGAGCTAGTAAACCTTCCGCTTCTATAACAAACTTCAACTTCAGTCCATCAAATTATCAAATCTAACTATAAATATACCAATATTTACGGCATTGTCAATATTTTGAAATGATTAATTTTTTCTTCAATTGTGTAACACTAATCACTACTTTTCTTCCAAAAGTAGTGATTAGTGTTTCTACTTACCTATCGCAGAAGGAAGAGATGTATTTGTAATTTTTTTGAATTACAGTCACTGCCATTTTCAGTCATAACAACGACTTTACTCAGCATTTTGAAAGAATTACTGTAATATGTATAATCAGGGAAATAACAGAGGTGTTAACACCCTCTTTTGATTTCAGTTACTGATATTATCATATTGTAATTTTAACCAAAATCTTATAGTAGGTCATCAGCTTGTATCTGACCGCAATATCAATTTTTAACTTTTTGAATTTGTATAAGAAATTATTCAAATTTTCTGCAAAAATTTCGATATCTAAAGTCAGGCAAACAACTAATAAAGTCTGACACAAATTGTAGGCTATTTCCTACACAATGGTTTCATATTGCCAGCCAAGACCTACATTCAATATAACTTACATTTATTATTTTGTTTTAAAAGTCAAAACAACAATTATAATTTTCCCTTCTTGCCTTATATGTAAGGAAATGAACCTACTTAGCAACTGAAAATAACCTGTGCATTGATACGCCATTAGTAATTATTTATTCTAGCTGTAATAACTTATTATCAAGGAACAATGTACTAAACATAAGAATATTGTCTAAAATGTATTTTAAACAATAAAGTCGTACAACATTAGGCATAAAAGACAGTTTATTTGTTACTTTTTTTTTTACTCATTGATATTTTAATTACAAACTATTTATTTTTTATAATTAAGTATTTTGCGGTAATAAATAGTCAATTGGGCTTCTATTATTAACAAGAAAATAAACGAAATAAAAGGAAAAACTCAAAATTCGATGTTAAAAAGTGCACTAAAAGTGGGGTAAAATTACTATTTCTATCCGGGTATCATAATACGGTAGGAGCTCCGCTTAAAATTCTGATCCACAGGCCTGCACCGAATTGGAGAATATGACGGCCAATCAGATCGCAGTATTTTAGAGTGGGGAGTGTTGCATTACGGTTGGCTTTAAAACTTACATTTTTCGACCAGTCAGCAACCAGTACGATGAATAGGTGTCAGCTGAAAGAGTATTGATATACTTGAAGTAAACTGCTATTTATTTTTTATATTATTGTACTGAAATAGAGGTTTTAGGCTATTTCCTACATCACAATGGTTATTAAATGTTACAAATAAGCTAGTTTATTAAAGCTAGACTTGTGAAAACATTCACTTTAAATATCATTGGACCTAATAAGAATGTTTATTTTTTAATTAGAATTTATTTAATTATTTATTGAACATAATAATTATCTGTTTAATCTGCTCAGAAAGTTGTTCAGACACTTTTTCAAACAAGTTCGCTAATTAAACAATAAGTTTAATTAACTCTCTTCCGCTCTTTATCGAATAAATATTAAAGATATTAATTAATTTGAATAAATGCTGGAGGTTTAGTTCCGCTGAGTCACTAAGTATAATAACGAGTAATTATAATTAAGTAAGTATAATAACGATCTAACTGCAGCTATTTACTTTCCTATTTTTCCGTGGTTGTGGCTAACAGTCCAACCAAATTTGAAATTCAAGTTTTTAACGAATATTTCTATAATATACATAGATTGGGTGTCAATATAATATATTCAAGTAATTTTCCTTATAATTTTAGTTATTTATTAAGTTTATACTAACACCGTTGTTCTTTAATTCCGGGTCTCAAGCAGTGATAACATCCAAAAATTTTAGGTACCAGTTCCGGATATCTAGGAACCGATTCTTTATGTTTTAAGAATCAAAACTAATCACTTAGGGTGAAGGGACCAGTAATTGACTGGGCACCAGTAATTGACATACCAGATATAAACTGGTATTATAAGGGATATGAGCCGTTTTTAGTGGTGATTCTTTCAATTTCGTTATTGAGAAGCCTTTAGGCATCAGTTCCAGAAAAATATTAATTATTGGAAGGTTCCTTGGTATCAGTGGAAGGTTATTTGTGTTAAAAGTTCAAAATCAAGGAAAAAACAAGCCGTTGCTAAGGAGGATTGATAAGAAAATAATTTTTCTTTTTTCTTATTTTTCGTTTATTAGTTCATATATTCGTGTGGTTATCAATGTTCTGTTATAATTAGTATTACTTGTAGATTTCATTTATGTAGTTTTTTTTTTAATTATAAGAAGCATTGAGGATTAAAATGGGGCTGTCAATCACTGGTCCTTGAAACGGCAATTTGCCCAGTAATTGACATGTATGTCAATTACTAGTCCTACAGCTTTTTTGTTTGAGACCAGTGATTGACTTCCAGGGAAAATGATAAGATAGGTTGATAAATTTTATTATAATTTAAAATTCAATACATTGTAAAATAAAATCATTGATAAAAATCGGCAACATAAAATAAATAGTAAAACTTCCAACAAAATATGTTTAAATTAATGAATTAGCAAATGTACGCCTTATTTCAAGAGGGCATGCAGAATGATTATTCTGTACAGAACAACAATGTATGAACAACAAACTGGAAAAATCGTGTTCGCCGAACAGCTTCCGAGGCCTACGTGATTGATAAAAACGACGCCCACTTATCGGAGTTGGAAAATCTCTCATTCTCCCTCAGTTTTGGGTCCTTGCCACATGCCAAAGAAGAAAGGGAGGAAATGGCTGAACCATAGAATTCCATCAAATAAAACGGCCAGGGGAAAAATGAAGCTCCCTCAAGAGAAGTACCAGGTGCGAAATTAAACATAAGTGGAGAAGTTGGTGACTTAGTGATGTTACACATTACTTACTTTTTAATCTAGTTTTTTTTTCATTGATGTTTCATTTATTTATTACTGTTGTAAGTGCGAATGCTTACAACCTGAGGCGGGACGCGATGAACGTGCACACAGTGTATATATAAATGAGCCCAAGAGGTAACTCAGTAATAATAAACAATCAAATACTGTTTAGATGCAGAAAATAAGAATGAATTACATTCAGATAGTTTGGTTTCGAAGCAAATGACACTGGCAGCACACATTGTGGAAAATATTAGCGAAGCGCTCCAAAAGAAGAGAAGCGTAGGTGAAATTTTGTTCACTAGAAAGCACCAACAACTCGAACCCAAGGACGCGTAGATGCCATCAGTAGCAACGTTATAGGCGGAATGGATAAAACAAGGATGTGACCACATAGTCTAATCGGAAGTAGAGAGTTTGGTAAAGTGAGAACCAAAAAAAAAATTCCCAAAAAGAGGTTTAAGTAACAAAATATTTAGCGGAAACTTGAAAGGGTAAGAGAGCGGAAGAGTTGAGAGAAAGAGATAAAAGCGAGCCGACAGACATTGTGTACGATCTAACAAGTATGTTAGCTAATATCTCCTTGGTACTATTGAAAGTAAGGGCTGTTATTCAAATTACCTGTCTTGGCTTGGGGACTTAATTAAAACTGTCCAGTAGGACAGTTGTGTAAGGGTTGGTCGTCAAAAACTGCATAAAATAGCGTAATGTTGAAAAATATTAGATTATTTAGGTTTGCCTATTTAAAAACTGATTGTAATTAATTATGAATAAGACCGATTTTTGTTATAAATCTAATTGAAAAAGTGATTTAGGTGATTTAAGTGATTTATTTAGATTTAAAAGTGATTTTGAATGCATATCTTATGTCGTTTCATGAATATATTTGTATGTCAATTACTGGTCCCACCCCATGTCAAACACTGGTTCCACCGAAAATTCGGTATGTCAATTACTGGGTCATTGACATACTTCCAAAAAAAATCATTTTTGGTTGACATAAAGATCGAATTTACTGCTTTTAAAATATTAATAAAATAAAATACATCCTACTGGAGCGGTACAATTTTACAACCTACACCTGGAGCCAAAATAACGGAAGTTATTCTACCTTAAACTCGATTTTTTTCTTAAGCAGTCAATTACTGGTCCCTTCACCCTACCTAGCCTCACTTTTCATTAAAAAATACCATTTTTTTCACGCAACATATCATTAAAATATAAAATCTTATTTCAAAAATAATGTCTACACTTCTAACTACGGCGAAATTTCAGCAGATTGAAAAAAAAAATTAAATATCCCTAGAATTTTACAAAATTTTATTTATTTATAGCAGGCATACAGGCATTAATATTGCAAGGCTAACATCATACTTAATATACTACAGTTTTAAACCAATATTATTTATGTATTCTATTGTATTTACAAAATATATTTGTAACCTAGGGGTATTTCTTTGTTTTCGATCCGTTGTACTACACTATTGCGTCACAGATTACGGTGCAATTTTGTACGGCTCCCGACTTAGGCAGTCTAAAGTTGCAACAATGCAGGGCATAGTGCACGATTCAAAACTGAAGTCAGAGTAATTCATTTATTTTTAATAACCGGTTCCCTAAGGTTTCATAATTTTAAAAAACGGTGCGCGCGGACCGGTAGGATGTCATCACTGAACACAAACTATATTCTACCCTAGCTCAAATTAACTCATCCAGTAATATACAATTTTAAGTCCAAAAATAAATAAAAAAAATGTATTTTGTGCTCAAGGAAGGCGTTACACATTGAGTAGTTCTCAAAACAAATATACACACACTTAAAATTCTATTCCGTTTTGGAGACCTAGGTTTCGAAGAAAAACCAGTTATGGTAGATGCTCTAAGACATGAGATCACAATGGGTCTCTATTCTATCCCATAGAAAATCCTAACACTCACATTCAATCTTCATACTGGGCATCCTCAAACCTATCAGTTCGGTTAGAGTATCTCTTCAAATCCATTATAGACAAGCCGACCACCCCAAATCACATCAAACCACGCCAAGCATCTGGAGTCTGTATTCTAACAAAAACACGGGTGTTTCCCGAGGTAATCCTGGATAGACTCTATGAACTCCTCAATTTTACACGGTTCACAATGGGCCTGATCGTTTACCTACAGCATAAATTAGTGATAAGGTACATAACCCAGGTAATCAGCTTAAATAGATTTCTTAGATCTATTCTTCTTCAATTAATGATATCAAGCCCCTCCCATATCTGCGTTAACTAGGAAACACAACTTACTCCGAGAGGGCGACTTCAATGGCCCCGCTTTTCACCGTCTTCTCTGTTCCAACCATTCTTCAGCACGGGTCGCTAGAGGTCTTAGATTGAGCTAGTGAAATGGTGTGTACTGACGTACCAATCTGGAATAGCTTGCTCTCTATGTTACGCTGATGATTAGAGGATTAGAGTAGATGATTACCTGAATCCCTGCTCAACGTCTCATTCCGTCTCAATAGCCTGCTCCTTAGGGCAATTGTTCGAGAGTCTTCTCTGGAAGGTAGAGATCGGGTTTCGCCCCCTCTTGGAATTATCCACATGAACCCCATAGTGAACATTTTCTTCATTTTTTTTTTTTAACTAAATTTAAATTCAGATAATTAGGTTTAAAAAAAAATTAATTAATTTAATTCTAGAATAAAATTGCTGAAGACATTTAAGGTCACAATAACATTTCAGGACGATTCGGTTAATGAAATAATTTATTAAACTTGATCCTTAATTCCCTTATTTGTGTAAATTTTTTTAAGGACTTCAAAATTTCAATTAGTTTTATTTATTTTTTATTTCTTTAATTATTCTTTAATTTCGTCTGAAGGACCACCATACTTGCTTCATCTCTTTGGCTTCAATTTAAATTTAAATAACCAACCTCCGCATTAAACAATTTTTCATTAAAAGATAAGGTTGATTTTAAATTTACAGAATTAATATTCTTTTTGTTCGGAAGTGATATCCAGTAGACAATAATTTGCAGCCTGTGGGAATTTAGTTTTTCAACATTTAGTAATTTAATTCCAATATGAATAATAATTAATTTTCTTAATTAAAATTCTTTGAAGGAGTTAGACGAGGAGGAGCTTCTCTCTACACTAAGAGAAGAGGTAAAAACTTCAGGTTGAGTTGGCAGAGAGTACGGTAAGATTGAATTGGTCGGTCGGCGAGGCCAATATTATTGGTAAGCGACATTAAGCCTCTTGTCTCTGTTCTTTTAGGTATTTAATTAAAGCCTGGAAGCAGATTGCCTTTTAAAAATCAACCAATTCTACTTGAACGGCAACTGTCTCTCTTCCAATAATATTAAGAAATTTAAATTCATTTATTTTTTATGCGATTTTATTTCCTCCACCTTTGTTTACCTTTACTTTTGGTAAGGGAAGTGTGGAATTCATTTCATTACATTTTTTTTTTCAAAATCCGGTCATTTCATTTTTGAAATTCGAAATTTTAGGTAGGAATATGTTTAATACTTATTAATATTGATTACCAGATAAATCCTCAAAGTCAGGCCCATTGTGAACCGTGTAAAATTGAGGATTTTATAGACATTACCTCGGGAAACACCCGTGTTTTTGCTAGAATACAGACTCCAGATGTTTTTTGGCGTGGAAATGATTTGGTCGGCTATGAAGAGATACTCTAATCGAACTAGTAGGTTTAAAGGTACCCAGTATGAAGATTGAATGTGAGTGTTAGGATTTTCTAAGGGATAGGATAGAGACTCATTGTGATCTCATGTCTTAGAGCATCTAACATTTTTTCTTCGAAAGCTAGGTGTTCGATCCTCGAAAGGCCCCCGAATTTGTCTTTTTGTCTTTTATTGCCCAGTTGGGTAGAACTTGAGAAGAGGAAGGAGAGGGGGCTCCAGCTTGTGCCTGGGAGTTCGAGCCGAGTTGGCCGGGGGCTTCTCATGGGGAAAGTTGCCCTTTGGGCTACTCAACGGTACTGCAGTCTGTGTCACCTTGTTATGTCAGTTGCCGCCAAGTCCAGCCATGATCAAGATGTCGTCCTGCTACACCGGCGTGTAGGTCCTCTGTCCTGTGTCTCCTTTAATATAATATAATTATTTAATGGCCATTAATACCGCGAAGTCTATGTCTATTGTGTCAAGGTGTGAATTAATGTTGTAATAGCGAGGGAACATAAATTGTAATAAGAAGCCAAGCACGTGCTAATTGTAATTGTATTTCTCGTAAGGTACCAAATTGTAATACTTTTTTCTGCAACCATGTAGGGAAGTTCTCATTACTCAATTAAAATCAGCTGTGTAATGCCCAACTTCCCACACTAGTGGGGAAAAATTCCCATTAGTGTCACTTTCCTCACTAGTGAGTGGAAAAACTTTATTGTGCTTCCTTGATATAAGAAGTTTTGTTATTAACATAAATATTTTCTGTAAAACTTTAAAAAGCTTATTTAACGTAACTAAATAATTAAAAAACGAATATTAAACAATAAAATAAAAATTGAAAGGAATATAGAAATAAAAATAATACTTTAATAAATAATTAGATACGTATTTTTAATTATAACAGTTAAAAAGGTTATAGTATTACCTTATAGAAATTTAAAATGGATTCTAGTGATGCCTGTTTAGAAAACACTCCTCCATCAATAAAGGAAACAGCAGAAAATGTAATAAGTAATGTAAATACGTAAGTAATGTAAATAATTGTAATATAACAATAAATGTTTAAAATAAATAAATTACTTTTTGTAGACTGTAAAAATGAAATTTTTAATTTTATTAGTTAATAAATGGTTGCAGAAAAAATATAATATTTAACTCTAGTGTAAAGTATTTTCCTCACACTCGGCAATTTGCACTTGCACTCGCATCGCTTCGCTCGCTCGTGCGTGCAAACCCTACCTCGCGTGAGGAAAAGTACTACTTTCCACACTTGTTAAATAAATAACTATTTGTAGACTGTAAAAATGAAATTTTTAATTTTTTTAGTTAATAAATCTAATGGTTGCAGAAAAAAAATATAATATTTAACTCGAGTGTTAAGTATTTTCCTCACACTCGGCAAACCCTGCCTCGCGTGAGGAAAAGTACTACTTTCCACACTTGTTAAATAAATAACTATTAATATGTACATATTTTGTATGGTCTAAACCATATATGTGTTTCTGTACAGCTGAATCATTTAAAAATACATGAACATTTTCTATCCATTCTCTGTTAGTATTCTGAGTGTTGGTGGCCACCGTAATTCTCCTTTTCAGTCTGATCTCCCAATTTCTTTCCATTTAATATCTTTTTATTTCTCTAATTGCCTCCCCCTCCTTCCAGTATTTTACACTAGGTCTCAAAAGCACCAATGGTATTAAAACGGAATAGAAGTTGCAGTGAAATGGAACTTTAGTGAAAAACCAAATTCCCCCCCCCCCATTTCTCCGAAATGCCCTTAAAACAAATTCCTAGAATGTTTTTTTTTTAAAAAAATAAATATGCTACAGACTTTTTCTTAACGGGAGCGTTTTTTAAAGAAAAATCTTTAAAAACTTATTTAGTAAAAGGGTATTTCCAGTTGGTAAATAGGGTCTTCAAGTTTTGTTGTCGTGCTCGATAGTAACTACCTAAACCGGATACAAAATTTTAAATTTACCCAATTTTTTGGTTTTGTCAAAAAAATCGCTTTTTGTTTAGATGCCTCATAACAATTGTATCCGGTTTTAGTAGTCACTCTAAAATTTATTTATTTTTAAGAAACGTTCTTACTCTCCAATTTTTAATTATGCCCATAAAAGAAACAAATTGAAATTTTGTATCATCTTAGTTTCGAAACAATTTAGAAGCTTTTAAATTAAAAAGAGAATGAATAGTTAGTGCTGAGCAAGGTAAAAGAATCTTTCACCTCTTTACACACAAGAAGTGAAGGCTAAGTTCCCTTTGAAGCTTGGAAGAAGACATTAATTGTCAGCAGGTCTTTTATTTCGTAGTGTGAGTCAGCGAGTCATTAAGAATTTAATTTATTTCAAGTAGCTAACGAAGTGCTTCATTTTTACCCTTCTAACACAATGCTACGATCAAACCCTCTAGTGTATCATATTGATTGAAAAATAATAAAAAAAAAGAAGTATTTTAGCTGTAATTAACATTTTAGACCAACAGAAACTAGATACGAATTCTCGATGGACGCAAATAGTTAATATTTAACAAGTGTGGAAAGGAGTACTTTTCCTCACGCGAGGCAGGGTTTGCACGCACGAGCGAGCGAAGCGAGGCGAGTGCAAGTGCAAATTGCCGAGTGTGAGGAAAATACTTGACACTCGAGTTAAATATTATATTTTTTCTGCAACCATTAGATTTATTAACTAAAAAAATTAAAAATTTCATTTTTACAGTCTACAAAAAGTAATTTATTTATTATAAACATTTATTGTTATATTACAATTATTTACATTACTTACGTATTTACATTACTTATTACATTTTCTGCTGTTTCTTTTATTGATGGAGGAGTGTTTTCTAAACAGGAATCACTAGAATCCATTTTAAATTTCTATAAGGTAACACTATAACCTTTTTAACTGTTATAATTAAAAATATCTAATTATTTATTAAAGTATTATTTTTATTTCTATATTCCTTTCAATTTTTATTTTATTTTTTAATATTCGTTTTTTAATTATTTAGTTACGTTAAATAAGCTTATTAAAGTTTTACAGAAAATATTTATGTTAATAACAAAACTTCTTATATCAAGGAAGCACAATAAAGTTTTTCCACTCACTAGTGTGGAAAGTGACACTAATGGGAATTTTTCCCCACTAGTGTGGGAAGTTGGGCATTACACAGCTGATTTTAATTGAGTAATGAGAACTTCCCTACATGGTTGCAGAAAAAAGATATTATTTTTTAATTACACGAAACAACGATTAAAAATCACTTTTCGCGACCTGCCCTGGACGTTTTCTTCATCTAACAGGCGGAAACAGTTTTTCCTTACTCGAACTTTAGCCATAACTTTAAAGATTTATGAAATTCAAATTTCATTCGGAACTGAATTTTTAAAATTCATCTGTTGAAAGGCTGAAAAGTAAAGTTGAGGTTTCCCAATTTAATGTTTTTGTTCTATTTCACTCAATAATTTCATCAATATTAAGGTAATTACTGGCTTACACAGATTTATCAATATTGCACATTGATTTTGATCAGCGTTTACCCAACCTGTGGTACGCGAGTTGCTGGTTGGTGGTAAGCGAAAAATAATCAACAATGGCGGACATAAAAATATCATAGAAACATTGTTTCCTATAATACATAAACATTATTTTAATTATACTTTAACTTTACACAGTAAAGTTGTTAAAATGTACAGTAATAAGGTTAGTCTGACTCAAGATATACGAGAAAATCGAGAAAATTTAAAGCACATTTAACAGTATTAAAATTGTCTTTGATGGAGTATTTTCCAAAACCCGAAAACTCAAATGATAATTGGATTTCAAACCCCTTCAGTAAAGAAAATTTAGGAAAAGCTACATCATTATCGATAAAAGATAAAGAAAATTTAATAGAATTATCATGTGACAGAACTTAAATGATAACTATGTAAAGATCTGCTTAACCCTTCAAAGCCGGAGTTTTTTTGGGGGGGAATTTTCCAAAAAAATTTTATTTTATCTATCAAACAGGTTGCTAATAATATAGAAAACATAAATTAATTAAGATATTATTCGCCAATCTCTGGTAATGGCCTGTAACCATATGGTCACATCAGGTCAATAGGGTACTAGCACACAACGCCATCTTTTTTCAACAAAAATGCCTCATTTACTTGATTATAAATACGGAAAAAACTTTCCTTATTTTAAAAAATGTTTAACATAAAAATTGCACCTGATTGTTTCGAACGGTGTGTTTCAAAACAAGGTATTCACAAGCCTACTTCGTTTTTTCTGCATTGTGCCCACAGATGAACATCTCCTTCTTTTATCATTTGGCACCAGAATCACAAAGTGTCCCAGATCATATCTCAGATCTTCATCTAATATGTATATTGAAGGAAGTCCTGTTTTATTGAAGCCGTTTTATAATTTGTTAGGTAACTCAACACAACCGTCCTCGGAATTCTATTGGTACATTACATTACATCGATAATTTGGTACATTACATGAAGTGATTTTTATAAAACACCCAAGCATTGTGAAGCACTGCACCCGCTCACCACGTGAATATGGGCCACCACCATTTCTTACCGCGTATATTTAATCGGTAAGCCATTATATCTTCATCCATCAGTTCCGCCCATGTTACTGTTACATTCGGGGCGAGAAATGCATATATTTTTGTTTCCCATGGCAATACCTATTGACTGTTCCAAGTGGAAATATCCTTGCTAAAGTAAGTGCGGAATGGTCATTCCGACGTACTACCTCAATTCCGCTTTTCCAATCTAATATGCTTCCCCCTACCCATTTCATCATCACTGTAATGACAGCCGCTTCAGGTAGAACAATAAAAAATTCCGGCTCACCAACAAATTCATCATCGGATTCGTTGTAATTGTAGTAAGTTTAATGCCTCCTCGAATATCAGCCCATCTTTGACTTTGAAATGTGCATTATTGGAAAAACAAAAAAAAATGAAATAGTAGTCCAATGACCTGATGTGACCAAATGGTAACACAGCTTTCGAATGTGATTTTATAAGTATAAATTTAAGTCTTGAACTTTGTTATTGATACACAATTTATAACAACTATTGGTTATTGTGTTTCATATAAAAAACAAAAATTATGACATATTTAATAAACTAAAAAATTGCTAACAATAAACTAGTGTCCAAGCTGATTGAAACAGGTTTTTTTCAAAATAGCGTAACTAACTGAAAACACTAGTTATTATGATTTTCCGTCCCTTATCATGAATAGCAATACACTAGCGTATTCAGTAGTAAAGAGAAAATTTAAATTGATTGTCTAGAATGAACAGAATTCTATTAAATGTGGCAAAATTCAACTGTGACCATATGGTCACTTTAGGCTTTGATGGGTTAAAGAGACTGATTGTAATGAGTAAGCTCTATCCAAGTAACATTACATTTAAATGGTACTTACAGGTAGTTGAATGCTTAAAAGAATTTAATTTATAAGATTTGGGCACAATTATAATACTCCTAAAGAAGAACTTTGTAAATTAATTAATAATTTTGAAGAGAAAAATATGTACGCAATTTTTAATTATTTAAAAAAAGTGTTAAAACTAAAATCTTACACTTTACAAAGTTTATAAAGTGAAAACGAAATTGAACTCCTTTGTAAAAGGTACATTGTATCTCTATACAAATAAAGATAATAATAGTAACATAATACACTCGGAGTAACAAATATCTCGAAATACAATCATTTTTACGAAGTGGTACAATTCAGCCTGATGTACTACCAAATGGTACGCGAGCCAAAAAAAGGTTGGGAAACGCTGATTTAGATTACTTAATCTTTAAACTTCTTTAAAAATTCCTTCAGTCAGTAGTATAAAAAATGGTTTTTACTCCAAAAGTTAATTGTTTCTGTGTTTTTTATTGTTTGAGAATTGATTTGGATAATTATGTGTTCATCTTTATCCAGCGAGTGTACAAAAAAAAGTGTTTAATATCCAAATATTTTATAGACAGGTGAGTGAAAAGATAAAATCGAATGATCGAGCGAGAATAATGATGAATCCGACAGAGAATCGATCAACTTGAAAACAGGTTTTCTCAAAGGTTGCTTTTGAAAATATGCAAAGCGAACTTGTTCAGGTTATACGTTAATCTGAAATAGAAAAGGAACATAATTAGGCTGAACAGAAGATTAAAGGCCCCGTTTGCTTCTATTGTCTAAAATTTGAATGGAAAACATACACAATTTACTGCATGAAATAATGAATTTTTGATGTTATCGTTTTTTGTGCGTCAGTTTTCTTTTATTTTGACATAAAAGAGCATCATAAAAGCCAAAAGCTTAGGCCCCAAAACAACTTTATACATTCTTCCATCCCCTTCTAAACAAAAAGTAGTAGGGCGAAATCCTATTTCTATATATATATATATATAAGGTAGGGTATTTTGTTGGCTGACGAATTTTGTTCATACTTTTTTTCTCTGACCGTGTTCATGTAAATGCGGTTATTCTCTGAAAAATGACATTTCCTTTTTCCGGTGTCCAGTGCCGCTGCCAAAAAACCGAGGCGAACTTCCGCCCAAACTTTCTCATTTCACTTTTTACCATCCTCATTTGTTATTGAATTTTTTTTCCACTTTTTTGTTCACCCTTTTTTTCTTTAACAGTTTTTCATTTTATTTTAATTTTATGTAAATTTTTTTTTTAACTTTTAGAGTAACTAATTTTATAGGCCTTCTATGTTTCCCTTTCCTTTATTCTCAATAAATAAATTCGTTTTATTATTAGTCTATAATTATTTAAGATGTATACATGAGACTCCTTGCAGTTAATACAGTCGAGCCTCCCAAAAAGGGCACTCTCACTAGCGGCCACCTCCATTTACGCGGGCAGTTTTTGGATTTCCCCGTTTTACTCCTATACCAGGGGTCGGCAACCTATTTTAAGTAGAGAGCCGTTTCTCCTTAAATAATTTTAATAAATCTTACCAAGAGCCGCAATGACGATAGAGTAAATAAACTCTGCAGATCATTTGTATTCACAAATTATTATTTTATAATATTTAATAACATTTAAATGTTTTAACACTGTCCGGTAGGACAGTGGTAAAAGGGTTGATCGTCAAAAACTGCATGAAAAAGCGTAACATTGAAAAACACCCAACTTTGACTATTTTATATATTTATTTTCACATCTATTGCAAAGTAAATTGGTAAACAAATAAATAATAACTAAACCTTTATTCGAATGAAAATGTCTTTTATAATTACGAACTGTATTTTAATATAATTCTATTCAATTTCAAACCAAATCTCAATTTAAAATTCTTTTTGAAAGAATATCTTTACTTTAATAAATGAAATTTTCATTTTTTTTAATAAAATTGAAATATACAATTTATTTTGGACAGGCAGAAGAGTCACAAAATTTGGATAAAGGAGCCGCATGCGGCTCGCGAGCCGCTGGTTGCCGACCCCTGTCCTATACACTTTCTATATAAAAGAACCTCCGTCTAATGGTCACTCTACATAGCGACCGCGGACATTGATTTTTAGAGAACGGATTATATGTTTCACCTCCCACCAACGACCACCTTTTTTATTAAAAGTTCGTTTGACGCGGTGATCAAAATAATTATCCCCTCTCAAGTTTTTGTTTTTTTTCTGGTTTTTCCTAAAGTTTCCTATATAAGCTCATACATCTTGTACCATTTTAATCATTTTTCAATATTACTTTGGACGAACAAAATTATTTTTTCCGATATGTCTCCCAAACGAAAGTGGTTTAACTCTAGAAGAGAAATAGTTATTTATTTAACAAGTGTGGAAAGTAGTACTTTTCCTCACGCGTGGCAGGGTTTGCCGAGTGTGAGGAAAATACTTTACACTAGAGTTAAATATTATATTTTTCCTGCAACCATTTATTAACTAATAAAATTAAAAATTTCATTTTTACAGTCTACTAAAAGTAATTTATTTATTATAAACATTTATTGTTATATTACAATTATTTACATTACTTCGTTTTGTTACGAATCCTGGAAAATGATATACCATTTGAAAGCCCATTAGACAAGGAAACTTTTATAAAAAGTGCCAGCACCTAGATCGGATAATGATCACGTAAGGGGCTAATGAGTTTTCTTAAAAATTTCGATTACTTTTATTTTTCCAGCATCCGGAGGAAGATTGAGGCTGTTTGGAGAATAACTTATGCTTCAAAATTAGGAAATTTATCTCTCTTTCTAACCGTGTCATCAGAATCGAATTCGGACTAAAACTTTCTGAGTAATAACATTTTTATTGGAAAAAAGTAATGATTTCAGAAAAAAAAATTAAAGTGACGTCACTCAAGAACAGTGGAGGGAAGGGATTAGCTATGAGGTTAGCATACTGGACTCCCACGCTGAGGTCCCGGGTTCGAATCCAGCAGCTGACCCTTAGATTTTCTCTTCCTAGGAGCTTCTTACAGCTCACTGTCCGGTGATGGACAGTGTTGTCTGTAACGAGAGAACACTGTCCGGAGGCCGGCAGTGCTCTGGAAAAAGCTCCGGGCGCTAATAACCTCAGCTGTTGATGCGCCAAAAAAAAAACAAAAAAAAAACAGTGGAAAATATGAAGTTGGCCAATACGTCACTAAAGATGGCTTCATTATTGCCAATTTCTGATACATTACGTCAATTTGGTTACAGTACGATTCGGCATTGATGGTTTCGCCAGGATTCAAAAAGCTGTAATGAACCAGACCAAATGAAACCCACCAAACAGTAACCATCACCTTTCTTTGATGATTTGGGGGCTTTGGAAAATGTCGTGCTGCTTCTCCTTTGTCAAGCCACTGCTGTTGTCGTAGAGGATCCACTTTTCATCGCAAGTCACAATTCTGGACAGAAAAGGATCGCTGTTGTTTCGGCAAAGAAGTGCAGCACACATTTCATACCCGCTGATCTTTTTTGGCGGTCGTTTAATGTGTGAAGAAGCCAACTTTCAAGCTTTTTCACCTTCTCAATCGCGTTGAGATGGTCATCGACGGTTGATTTGCTCACTTTGAGTTTCCCTGCCAGTTCTCGAACAGTTGTTCTGAGATTTTCTTCCACCAAAGCTCGGAGAACATCGTCATCAAGGGCGAAACTTCTTCCACGGCCTTCTTTGTCTTCAAGGCTCAAGTCTCCTTCTCGAAATCTCTGAGCAGTGCACTCACTTATACTGCCTTCGCACCAGACTTCGTTGATATTTCTGGCCCCGTTTGGGTCACGCTCCGGCCGAGTTTGAACTCGTAAAAGGAAATTAAGCGAAAATCACGCTTTGACATCTTAGTAGAGACTGAATTATTTCCAATTAGCAAAATGTTACAAACATTTTTGTTTGAAAGAGAATTAATTACATTTATAAAAGTCAAAAGTCCAACAAACATAAATAGTTTACTATTTGGAGGGGTAATTTAAAGAAAACATAAAATCCTACATTATTTTCCGGACAACCCAATTCCTAACGAAACTTCTTTCTAGGTGGATTTACTAATCTCCTGATTCCCAAATTTGCTGAGAAGGTTGAATTTGTTCTAAGGTTAATTTTCATGCATTTCTGCCAGAAATGTGCTTGGAAATTTGCCCATTTGATCCGAATCCTCTGGTCCCTTGATTCCAACTTACTAGCGCCAGTTTCCTCAGAAGTCCTTAACTAACCGTGCTACCAGAAAGAGAGAACCTTCTTTTCTGTTGCTTTAACCAGTTAATTTTTATTTCACTCAAAGGACAGCTACATATATCTGCTTTGAATTTGTACTTTTTACGTTGTATAAAATTATTCTATGTCCCCCCGCGCTAATTTTAATTATATGATAAACTAAGAAAGTGAGTTAGCAATTAATTTGTAAAATGGAATTTCCATTTTAAACTGTTACTATACTCGTTATATTGAATATAACTTTACTTGAAGAACGATACTGCAAGAGTATTTGTCCACGGCCAGCTATATAATTAATTATTCACTATACTAATTAAATTATTCAGTTTGCTTAACAGCAGTGATTCTGTGTGAGACATACATCCGGAACTCTATAGTATGTAAAATATATTTAATGTAATCAAGCAAATTAAGAGAAATATTATTTTAAAGAAATATTATTAATAAATTATGAAGTCATGGCATCCCTTTCTGTACATTTGAATTACCACAAAAAGGCCGTTTAAAGGCATTAACTTATGTTACGAGCTTCACTGATTTCTTTTGCTGAGTTTCTGTTTCTGTTTTGGGCCTTCACTGCATGTGTATTTTCAGTTTTAACTCATAAAGTGATTTCTGGGTCTTTCTCATTCGAGTGACTTTTTTTTAAACTTATTTCTCGGCAGCATAACAGTTACCCATCTCTTCAAACATAGTAGAAATTCATTGCAGTTGGTATTTTAGTACAATCTAAGGATAAGGGCGTCTTTTCCTCAAAGTCTCCGGGAATGCTAAACCCAGTGTTATCCTACTGGCATCCTGTTTGGACAAGCAGAGTACTTCGCGAATCTTCTGGGCTGATAAGTTCTTATTTACTAATCGGAGTGGCCACAAAAACAAAAAACCTGAACCATTGCTGACCTGCAGGAGGAAAAATTATGACAGAATTATTAGTAATATCACAAAAATAGGTGTTTTTAAAATAATTTTTTTCCAGATTTTAGGTATTCTTCTCCTAAACTTTTAGCTTTTACAAGAGAGGACTCTAAACAAGTTATTGTCCATCGCTGTACAAAAAAATGGTACAATGATACAAACTTATTAGATCTATAAAACTGTATTCGTGTTCTTTCATAAAAGGCAATTTTTTACAAACCAAACGGCTTTTATTATATTTAAATGCAAATGGACCCGTCAGACTCTCAAGTTATTTATGTGTTATACTTTCTTTATCCGGCTGGCTTAGAAAAGGTACTAGTACAGTTCACTGTCGTGCAATATGATAATACTCGGAGTAAGAAAGCTGATTTATTTCTCATGGCCTATTAAAAGGAAATCAAATTCCGACTTTAGTAAACTTTAGTCATATTGTGGTGGTATTTCTGGGAACATGAAAAAACAAATCTTTTCTCGTATTTCTAAACTCTACTACGGACCACTGCTGTTCATTATACGATAGAAACTTTTTTTTTAAAATCTTTTATTGAATTTCCAACTGCAACAAGATTGTTGCAACAAGTAAATGTGGTACATGATTAAAAAAATAACGATGAAAATATACGATTGGAGAAGGCACCCAGCAGTGTCACTCCATTATCTTGGACATATGACTGCAGATCGTGAGGCCATCTTCTCTTCAATCTCCTTGGAGGATAGCCTGGTATTGCAGAAGAAGATAGTTTTTCGATTAGAGGGTTAGGATGAGCTGCTGTAGAGGAGTGAAATTTGAGAAAACGAGTTTTAGCAAGATCTTTAACGAAAGGGATTTTGAGGTCATTATGGATAGTGAGGTTAGATACATAGAACGAAGCGTTAAGAAGTTTTCGAAGTATTTTTTGATTGTAATGTCTGGAGGCGTAGTGAGTTGGAACGCTTAGTCGATCCCCATACTTCGATGCCGTATGACCAAATAGGTCGCAGTAACAGAAGGTATAAGAGTCTTTTGTTATCTAGGCTGAGTTTAGATCGTTTGTAAAGTAGTCTGGCGAGAAGTTTGTAGTGATGGTGAGTTTCTTGTCTTTTCAGTCCAGTGTGGGGATTCCATGTCAACCGTTTGTTTCTAGGTACAGTCCAAGGTAGCGTACTTTGTCCAAAGTTGGTACAGTCGTCCAAGTAGTCTGTAAAGCAGTTTCGCACGTTTTGTCATTGCTTGTCCTTTTAAGTCTAGTGTGTGGGTTCCACGTGAATCGTTTGTCTATAAAGAGCACAAGGTAGCGCACCTGATCTGTACAAGGAAGAGGATTGCTGTTGAAGAGGCCAGGTGGTCTGGAGCCCCGCCGGAGAGTAAACGTGGCATGCTGGCATTTCTGTTGGTTCATTTTAATCCAGCACTTCTTTGCCCAGAAATCTGTTTTATGTAGGTATGTCCGTAACTTGTATGAAATTGATACAGGGGTGTACTTGTAGCTAGAATGGCTGTGTAGTCTGCAAATGTAGGATACAAATTTATGTAAAAAAAAAAAAGCGAAAAATATTATAACCACTTTTTTTCTTTACAAAAAACAAAACAAAGTTTAATTAGTTGGCCAATTAGCTGTCAGTAGACGTTCAGTTACAACTAATCTATTTGCTAACTTAGTACTAATTGAAACTACTTGAACAATTGATTAAAAATTATAGGAGTTCTTCTGGAAAAAGAATTGTGGTTAAACTTTCCTGTAACGTGCCATTACTGTTTATTGTACTGGCTTACCACTTGTGTAATATTAATAATAAAAATTAAAAGTAAGAATGAATTTCCAATTTTTTTTATGATATTTAGCTGACCGGAATTACTTTGTTTAATGGAAATACTTTCTTTGCGGATGACCTTAAACTCTTTTTGTCAATCTCATCCCCCGCATGAAGGTAGGAACTTGCAAAAGGCATTGAATTCCTTATCTCGTTGGTGCCTTGAGAAATGTTTGGATCTGAACTTGTCCAAGTGTGCTGTAATTTCCTTCACTAGGCAACGTGGCCCCGTGTCTTATGACTATGCGCTGAACGGCTCTTTGCTGGTTAGGGTATCGTCAGTAAAGGATTTGGGCATCACGTTCAACTGTAAATTGTATTTTATGGAGCACATGAATAGGATCAGAAGCAAATCTTTACTATTGCTTGGGTTTGTATTTAGGAACACGAGGAATTTCTCTGACAGCCGTTCTTATATCACGTTATATAAATTCCTTGTAAGACCCCAACTTGAATATGGTTCAGTAATTTGGAGTCCGTTTTGCAAGGTACCTACATATGGCTTTTCTTCAATCCTTCCAGTCAAAAACACTCCGTCAAATCGCTAAGCTCCTTACTTTGTATCTAACAGTACCTTGCTCCGAGATCTTGCTCCTTATGTTTCAGAAGCTGCAAGATCCCGCTTTGCCAAGTACCATGCTTCAGTTCTTCCTCACATTCCCAACCCACTCCTCTTAAATTATCTTATGAGTCTAAGAAGCAGTGGGTAATGTGAACAAAGCACTCTATTTACATCCTGCTTGTATTACATTGTTCTGAACTAGTTTAATAGCTTTTGTTAATATTTTCTCACTAGGTAAGGGGACCCTAAGTTCAGCCTCCAACCAGCCGAAACCTAATTTAGGTATTAAACTTCCTAATTGACTAGCTCAATTATATGTAATTACATTATTTAACGATTGGTGCATAAATATAGTATTTTATTGAAGCAGATTTTAGCCAGTCTTTTGTTGCACCTTATTATTTTTTGCAAGGTACAAATGGCTTTTATTGAGGCTGTTCCAGAACAAGTTCTTTCGGTGGTTAGCTTGCCGTTTGAAAATCCCTAAAGAAACCCTTATTCTATTCCGATCTACAGCTCATTCTCAATATTCCTCCACTTGCCACCAGAAGAATTTATTATGACCTCTCCTTCCTCTGCAATTCTTCTCCATTCTCAAATAGACTGTCCTTACCTTCTTTCTCTAATTTCTTTTAATATCTCATTCCATACTACACGAGGAGTCAATGTTTGGTATTGAAACAGTGAACACGTATTTCTTGCGCTCTTCAATTTTTTATTTTTTAAACAGTTTTTATCTTGTTTTTTTACAATAATTTTATATGTGTGAGTTCTTTTCATTGTATTTGAATTTTTTCGAAAGTTATTTGGAATTCTACCGATGAAAATTGGTGAAAAACAGTTTTAAAGTGTATTTCAAGGTCAAATAGTTGTTATTATTTGGACAAATTTTAAATTTGAACATCGGACTTGGCAAGCAGAGGAAGTGCAGCATTGTTTATAGTTGGTGCCAGTGGTATCTCTGGAGTTGGTGTCTCTTAGTGGTGGGGGACCATATCTCTGTCCTTCTCGCACCATTCGCACTACCCGGCCAGCTACTGCGAGACTCCGTATGTTATATCACCTAATTTATTATTATAACTAATTAATTGCAATATTTGGTGATTAAATTTGATTTTTGCTGCCGAACTCTTTTTTATTATTTCTTTTTAAAGAATTAAATTTTACTGGTGAGTCATCAAGTTTGGCATTTAATTATTAAAACTATGAATCAACAATTGATCGACTTGCTATCTCAATTCAAAGATGAATTGAAAAAAGATATTAATACTCAACGTAATTTAATAGTTTCTGAGCTTAAGGATTCCCTAAGCTTAATGAGTAACAAAATGGACAATTTAAACAGAAAGGTTTGTCAACTCGATAGAGAAAATCGCAAAAGAAATTTAGTGCTATTTGGCATTTCTAAGGAGTTTAAAGATTTTTTTGAACTGGAACGTTTTCTAAACGAAAAGTTGCACCTTACGTTAGATTCAACACATTTTGACTTCGTAAGGAGATTGGGAATTTTTCAAGAAAATAAAGCGCGACCAATTTTGATTGGTTTAACGCAGTTCCGTACGAAGTTGACTATTTTAAAAAATAGTCCAATGTTAAAGGGATCAGGAATAAAGTTGTCCGAAGATCTTCCTAGAGAGGTTCTACAACACAGAAAAACTTTGATCCCCAAACTCATTGAAGCGCGAAAAGAGGGCAAATACGCCGTAATTAAATATGACAAATTAGTTATAAGAGACGGCAATAACTCGGGGTACAGTATGGCACAAAGGCAAAAACGTCAACTCTCTGCTACGCCTCCCGAGAACTTGGATGAGAATAGGAAGCTAAAGGATACAGCAATAACTAAGAAAACAAAATCAGGAACAAAACCAAATCAGATTAAAGAGAAACTGCAGCAATTTAGTTATGGACCTCACGGCTCCTCTTCACCCAGTGTGCTCTCCGATCAATCAAACAGCGAGACTGACTCTACTGTGTCTACTCATAAGAAATAGCAACTATTCGGGACGGAACGACATCTGCGAATTTTGGCTTATAATATACATGGTCTGCCGAATAAGAAAAACAATTCAGATTTTATTTCATATGTACAGCGATTTGACATCATTCTATTATTTGAAACGTTTGTGGAAGAGGAAATGATAAAAGACTATGAAAATATTTTTCAAGATTTTCAGCTATTTTGGGTACCAGCGGCGAAAGTGGCAAGGCATGGCAGAGCATCGGGCGGACATCTCTATGGCATCAAACTTCAAGCTACCAAGGATCATCTGGTATCTTTTTGTCAGATTTCTGGCAAAGACTTACTGGTAATTAAAACAAAACCATTTCTAACATACATTTATCCCGTGTACTTAAACTGTAATTGCTGGGCGGATGAATTTAATCAGTTGTTCAATTTTTTTTCGGTAAATAACAATTTAACAATATGTTTAATGGGTGATTTAAACGGAAGGATCGGTGATGGCCAATCTTTGTCCAAAAATCTTATTAATTTAAACTGTAAAATAGAATCCAGAAATAGAGTATCCAAAGATAAATTTATTAATAGTAACGGTTATAAACTTTTGGATTTTTTCGATAGCTTCAGTCTTATAGTCCTTAACGGTAGATTTGAAAATGATTTGGAAGGCGAGTTCACCTACATTAGCGAGGTTGGCTGTTCGGTAATTGACTATTCCTGCATTAGTATTAAAGGTATTGACATGGTAAGTAGTTTTAGAGTAGATCATCAGCTTTATTCAGACCATATGCCAATTATTACCACTCTGTTAATTCATGATAAACAACAAATTTACAACGATAACACTTTGCCTCTTTTACCAAAATTAAACTGGTCCAAGCAAAATTTACAAAAATATCAACAAAGTATATCTTTTTATTTGAACCATATTGTTTACAAGTACGATACTCTAGATGCGGAAGTTAACTATTTAAATGATATAATCAGGAGTTCAGCGATAGGTAACAATAATAAGAAAGGCCCTAAAGTGTGGAAAGCAGACTGGTTCGATGTAGAATGTGACCGTGCTAGAAGGAAATCTTTTAAGCAGCTTAGACTGTTTAGGAGAACGAATGAGGTAGAAGATAAACACTTGTATTTAAAATATAATTTTGATTTTAAACGTTTATGCAAAAATAAGAAACAGAAATACTATGTAGATTGTGCTCGCAGACTTTATAATGTTAAAAGCAGTAAGGAATTTTGGCAGCAAGTTAGAGCTTTTCAAAAACGCAAACCCTGGGTGTTAGGAAATGTATCTCCGGAACAATTGTTTGAGTATTTTTGTAGCCTACACAATTCATCAGTAACTGCTAGATTGGTATTTGATGTGTCCCACCGAGTCGATGCCTTTTTAGACAAACCATTCTCGTTTGATGAATTAGAACTTGTTCTAAGTAAGAGTAAAGAGAATAAGGCCCCTGGGACAGACAGAATTTGCTACGAATTTTACAAATTTGCTCCGATAGTTTTCTTAAATAGGCTTCTATTACTTTTTAATAAAATATTCGAAACTAGTAAGATACCGGCCTCTTTTAAGGAATCAATTATTTTTCCCTTATATAAAAAAGGAAATAAAAATTCAGCGTCTAGTTATAGGGGTATATCTTTCATTAATGTTATCTGTAAACTGTATTCCGGGTTAATCCTTCATAGATTAAATAACTGGTTGGAGAGTAATAATATTCTAAAGGAATCACAGGCAGGATTTAGGTCAAATTATTCGACCATAGATAATTTATTTAACTTAACCAACATTATTAAAATAAAATTAAGCAAAAAGAAACAAAAGGTATACGCCTTTTTTGTGGACCTGTCGTCGGCTTTCGACAGTATTGACAGGTTTAGTCTTATCTATAAATTACATAGAACTGGTCTCTCTACAAAAATTGTGACTAGTATTAAGAATCTGTTATCGGGAACCACTGCCTCTGTTATGTGCAGAAATGGGCTCTCACCTAATTTTGGTACAAATATTGGAGTGAAACAAGGATGCCTCCTTAGCCCTACCTTATTTTCTATATTCATTAACGACTTGGAGGAGTGCCTAGGAGGAGGGGTGGTAATAAGTGATAATTGCAAGATAAAACTACTGGCTTATGCCGATGACGTAGTTCTGTTAGCCTCCAATCCAATCTCCCTCCAGTTAATGATAAATGAAATGGAGTCTTATTGTTATCGTTGGAAATTAAAAATCAATTTACAAAAATCTAAAATTATGATTTTCCGCAATGGTGGCCGTCCAGCCAATAATGAGGTATGGTATTTAGGTACACAGAAAGTAGAGGTCGTCAATGAATTCAAATACCTCGGTATAATACTTACCCCTACTCTATCGTATACTAAACATTTTCAAAACAAATTGTCTAAGGCCAAAATGAGCTTAAATACAATTTGGCATCATTTTATGGATAACACTAGCATTCCTTTTTCTACAAAAATTCGCATTTTTAATTCTGTAAACAGATCTATGATGTGCTACGGTGCCCAGGTGTGGGGTTGGCAAAGATTTGTCGAAGTGGAAAGACTTTTTTATTTTTTTATTAAAAAATTATTTAAATCCCCAAAAACTACTCCATCAGCTTTTATTCATACTGAAACTGGAATTGACCCCATTTATCTTTACACATTTGAAATGCACTTTAAATACTTAGTTAGAGTTCTGCAGCTCCCCGATAACAGATACCCTAAAATTTTATGTCATGAAATTATAAAAAGTAAAATCCTTTGGTTTTTGGAAATTAAGAATCTTATAACAAAATTTAACCTTCCAAATGACTTAAATTGGCAAAATATTGGAAATTTTACATTATGGGAAGCCAACTTCAATATTTTAATAAAATCCCTGCAAGCCGACATGAATAATACTTTCCAGTTGAAATTATTTAATTCTGGTAGCCATCCGCTATATAAAAATTTGCAATACAACCTTGGGGATAATCCATATCTATCTGATAGCCACCCGTTTCATTTAATCAGAATGATTTTCAAAGTTAGAGGGGATCTTTTGCCTCTAAATTATAAATTTTATAAGAATAGAGATCTTGACTGTTTAATGTGTGCCAGTGGAGAGGTTGAGGATCTGTTCCACTTTCTAGCGGTTTGCCCTGCACTGAGCAACATGCGCGAACAATGGTTCGGATCGCGAACCCTTCCCGCTCAGCACGTTGCGGCTTACTTGAACGGAAAGGATTGGGAGGCGTTGGCCAAATATTGCCTTGCTGCTTTGTCTCGCCGTGCTTTATTAACATAGTTTATGTTTACTAAAATTTACTTATTTATTAAAATATATAATATATAGTATAAAATAAATAAATAAAAATTACAATCATATTTAAATATATATATCACACTATTAATTTCTGATTCACTAAAAATTACTTCACTATATCTGAACAGACTCCCCTGACGGTCAGAGTACCATGTGGATGTCTTTATGGCTAAATATTCTAATTAAATTTTAATTACTTAAATAAAGTTTCTTTTTGTTTTATTATTATGTGATTTATAAATTTGTACATTATGTTTTCTATAATTTATACATAATTTTTAAAAGAAGTAATTATAAGTTATGTATTTTTTAAATTGAATAAAGACTTATTTCATTTCATTTTCATTTCCATACTACACGACATTCTTCTCCATTCAATGTACCGTACTGCAAGCATAATTACGTTTTTTACTCCCCTATCTTTCGTATGATACGGTCAGCCAATCATTTTAACTTAGATTTCTTTGGCACAGATATACAAAATTTTCTGAATAAAGCCAGATATCAACTATTTCTTTGAGCTATTTGTATTGTATAAATTTGTATAATAACCTCTAAAAGAAAAAATAAAATGCTAAAGCCTAATTACGAGTATAAACCTAAATTATAGACTGAGAACTATTTGTATTATTTATATTATTATTATTGTTGTTGTTGTTGTTGTTTCTGTAAAATGGATTATTGATCCGTTTTTTATTTAAAAATAAAATACGAGGTGTGTTCAAAAAGTAACGGGAATTTTCGTTTTTTGAAAAAAATATTTATTTATTCATCTACATTAATATTGTCGCCTTCAAAGTAGTCCCCTTCGCATACAATACACTTGTGCCAGCGCTTTTTCCAATCCTCGAAACACTTCTGAAACTCGATCTTTGTGATAGCTTTCTGCTCTTTCAGCGATTCGCTTTTAATGTCATCTATGCTTGTAAAACGACGGCCTTTTAATGTTCTCTTTATGTTTGGAAATAGAAAAAAGTCACATGGAGCCATGTCTGGCGAATATGGAGGCTGGGGCATCGTTAAAGTTTTGTTTTTGGCCAAAAATTCACGAACAAGCAATGAAGTGTGAGCAGGTGCATTATCGTGGTGCAAAATCCATGAATTGTTTTGCCACAAATCCGGGCGTTTTTTTCGGATTGCTTCACGCAAACGGCGTTGAACTTGTAGGTAGTACTCCTTATTGATTGTTTGACCTTGTGGCAAGAATTCATGATGCACTATGCCATTAAAATCGAAGAACACAGAGAGCATAACCTTCACATTCGACCGCACTTGTCGAGCCTTTTTCGGTCTTGGCGATCCAGAATGCCTCCACTGGGACGATTGAGCCTTAGTTTCGACATCATATCCGTAAACCCATGTTTCGTCACCTGTTATAACACGTTTCAGTAGATCCGCATCGTTGTCGACTTCATTGAGTGACTCTTGAGCAACTTCCATTCTCCGCTGTTTTTGTTCGAAATTCAACAATTTTGGAACAAATTTTGCTGCCACACGTTTCATACCCAAAACATCCGAAAAAATTTCATGGCATGAGCCAATTGATATGGCAACATCATCAGCGACTTCTCTGATTGTGATTCGGCGATCGTTCATAACCATTTCTTTCACTTTTTTCACGTTTTCATCGGTTGTTGATGTGCTTGGACGTCCAGGTCGTTCGTCATCTTCAACGTTTTCGCGGCCATCTTGGAAACGCTTATACCACTCGTAAATCCTTGTTTTACTCATAGCAGACTCACCATATGCCTTTATTAACATTTCACACACTTTATTTCATTTTTTACGCAAAATTTAATACAAATTCTTTGATCCATTTTTTTTAACAAACAAAAATCGCCAAGCTCGAAAAACACGTCTAACCTTAATGGCTGCCACTTAAGAAGTAAACAATGAATATTACTGAAAATTTTATCGTACTTCAGGGGCATGTGTACCAACATAATAAAAAAAAAAAAATTTACAATCAGACTCTCCAAACCCGCGAACACACCTCGTATAATCCAAATAAAGTTTTATTTCCTCTCAAGCAAGAAAAAGTGAGATATTTGGTGGCTAACTTAAATTCATTCCCACAAAATTTAAGATCATATTTTGACAGTTCACTTATATTCTAATCAAGGATTTAATGCCCTTAAACTATGGCATAGTATTGATTGCATTAATAATGGATGTTGGATTAATTCTGATTTGAGTAAGGATGATAAGCTTTAGTAAACATTGATTGAATATTCTAGTAGGGTATAAATTAAAGCTATTAAGTTTATGTAGGAACAACTGTTCGGGGTTTATGCAGGGTCGTTCGGTCGAAAGCTTTAAATGAAAGTCAGCTGGAAATGAAAGTATCAAGAAAACTACGCATTAAAGTGTTAAATGGGCGCTGCTTAGAAATGTTATGATCCAGTTATGGCAGCGTTTATTGCCAGAAATACCAAGTAGAATATGGGAATAAATCTTTAATCTGCAGTTATATCCGCCATTCCACGAGGAATATTGTAGTGAAACTGATGGTAAAATGAAGAAATTTTATTTTACAGATTGCAAAAGAAAATACATGATTTCTCTGAGATCGCTCCAGTTAGATGTCAAAGCGTCCTTTTTTTACTGTGTGTGAGACAATCATTTCGTAGACTCATATTTCGTTTACTAATTTACTTATTTTTCTAAACTTATAATTTTATAAGGTGCTTCGCTAGAATGAAGGCTAACTATACACCAACTTCTCTAGAACTCTACAATTTTCAAGTACATTGAAAGAGAATTGCAAGCCATAGTATTTGGCTTAGTTACTATATAATAGTCAAAGGAAACTCATTAGAGCAAGCATATCACAAAATATTTTAAATAATAAAAATAAAATTTACTCTTCCGGCTTTCTATTACTGTAATTCTCAAGCTTCTAGTCATAATTCTTCACACCCGAATCGATTGAACATTTTTTTGTTAGGTGCATTATCCAACTACTGCAACACGTGAAATAATACAATAATTACAATTCTATGCAGTTTGTAATTACAGGAAATAACTTTTGGGATACCTATATTAATTATAATTAATTTAATATTATTATGATATATAATACTATCCACATATTGTACCATATTTTGAATATTTAATGAATGATATTATAAATATATAATGTATTATGTTATGAATAATAAATAATTATAATTTAATTGAATAAATATAATTTAATGATAATTACCAGAAATTTCAGTTTATTGAAGCCGATTTTATTAGACGATTATATACGTATAAGTTTGCGATGATTTATATAATATATTGTTTTTAGCCTTAAACGGCTTATTACTGACTATTTTTTAAAACAATTGTTTCGTGAAAATTGAGTTTAAGAAGGTTTTCTGGAAAGTTACGCTTTACTCAATGTACTATCATTTGTACAGAACTTTATATTAAAGTCAAGTTGTAATTTAAGTCACAAGTTAGAGAATTGTAGTTAACGTCTTTCGTTATTTCAATCGATTTTCGGCAAAGTTTTAAATTTTAGGTTCTTGTCAATTATAAGAATTGCATATTAAGTCGCAAATTAAGCACTCTAATAAGGATGCCTCTCATTTGAAGTGTTAAGGCACGACTTTGTTTTTTTTTTTCAGAACTATCCACTGTTTGAGACCAATTGTTTACACTTAGTTCATTTATATGGGATGACTCCGCAGGATAAGGGAACTAGCCACTTCTAGAAGCTAAAAAAAAAAAAAATGTCCAGCCATATAAGAGAATTGGGACGAAGAGGAAGAGGTAGATCTGGAATCCAGCTGGAGAATGTATCACAGAGGAGATGAACGAAAGAAGCCTGGCGATACAGTGACTGGAAGTTAGTAGGAAGTGTATGGATATACTACTTAGTTCAGAAAACCACCTTTGAAGAAAAGGTAAATGCCGCAAAAAAGTTAAATTGACTAGAAAAAAAATTATTATAATGTTAAAACTTTTAAAAACCTCAAGGGAATTGCATTATCAGAACCTTCGCATTTTCCAATTTCTTATTCAAACAAGTTAAAAACAAATTTACAGTGGTTGTTGAAGAATTTTAATTTTTAAGAAGTTGAATAAGATAATTTAGGTGATCTGTAAATATTTTGAAATCGATAAATTATTTGTTAAAAAAAAAGTACCTACATTAATTTGCTCACTGATCGAAAAATTCGTTAAATTAAATTCATTAAACTTTAGGCCTTGAGCACACAGAAAACTTTAGGTCTGTCGCGGCGGGCAGCGATCCAGCGGTTGTCGCGGCGGTCTGCGATATGGGGACGTCACGCAGGACGCGATTCTTTTGTTACAGCGGTCCAGTTTGGTAGCTTTCTTCTTGAGAAATAGAAGTGCGTTTTCTTGTTCTTTGTTTTAATCTTAATATATATTGAGTATGAGCTCGGACGAAGAGCTACTCCTTCTGCTATTAGCTTTGCAAAGCAAAAAGAAGAAAAGACCAAGTTGGGTGCATGAAATCGATAAGACGAGAGAACAATTAGGGGAATACCACCGCTTATGTATCGAACTGGAGTCACATGAGGTTTTTTTAAAATATTTTTATAATGTCCGTGTGAATTATCAAACAATAATCTGTATTTGCGCACATTTTCTGTAAATATTTCAATTTCTTTACTCATTTTTGATCAATGGTGGCAAGGCGGTCACGTTGAAATCTGTAATTTTGTACTACGTTTGTCTGAACGTTTGTCGTCGCGAGAAAGACTAGACCGCGTTCTGTTTGACAGAGATGAAGCAACATTGTGTAATACAGCCTGACCGCCTCGGTCGGAGGTCAGACCGCTTTCTCTGTGCCCAAGGCCTAAAAGTTGTTTTTTGTAAAATATTATTCTTCGTTCAGGTGGGCTATTATTTTATATTTTAAAGGAAAGCTTAAATATTAAGAGATTTTTTACTGCAGTTACATCTAAATAACCACATTATTTTCAAAACAGGAACATTATTACTGAAGTGAGACCTTTCTCAAACATTTGGTTAAAATAAATAAATTTAAATAAATAAATGAGGACGCCATTAAACAAAACAGGCTTTAAAGCCACCTTGGAATAAACCAGAGGCTAACAGTAAAATGAGAGTTCAGTAGGATGGAGAGAGGTTTCCCCTTAGAGTGGTGTCCCAGAAAAAGGTTTAATGGGATAATAAAATGAGGCAGTTTGTGATGATGTGAGTAGGGTTTATAAGGAAATAACGGATAACACTAAATGTCCATCCTGAACCCACTAAGGGTTGAGTTGAAATAGGAAAATACAGGACTCTTGTACTGTTTGTCAACCAACTTCGCAGAATTCTCACTTTTCATTTTCCCTTTTTATTACTGTTTCGCTCTTCTCTTATTTCTATTTCCACTCTCATTACTTACTTACCAGGTGGCACTAAAGTCTTTGGCCTCATCAACAATCTGGAGCCACTTCTATCGGAAAACGTGGGGAGCTTGCTTCCACTTTCTACCACCTTTTCTCATGCTCAACCGGCGTCGATCGTCTTTTAAAGCCAGGTACTAGCTCTTCCTTTAGCTTTTCGCTCTATGTTTATCGTCCAACTTTATTCTTTGAATGTATAAGCGCGTAAGGCTTACACCCAGATGCGGAGGGGGAAGGTGACGCAAACGCAATTTCCCTAGAGGGTACCACAATCGATTATGGTAAATAATGCAAAGAAAATATAAGGTAAGTGGGGGGAGGATGCCAGTTGGGGGAAGAAGCAATATCGTCAGATTTTGCATATCTACAACTGGATGACAGCAATTCCTACGTTAAATTGTGTATTAAACAACTGTGAATACCGTGCTTGTGAGTATTTCTATTTATATCTAGTTTAATCGTCGTTAAACTGAAAATTCAACTCTTTGAACTTGGTGTTAAGTGTGGCATCTTCCCCCCACTTACCTTAAAGTAATAAAAACGATCAGGAAAACACTTACCTTTGAGGTACCGAAAGTGAGCGCACTCAGCATCCGCCAGGCGGTGAGGGATCTCTGCAGACGCTCGATAGCGGTAGAAAGAAATAGGAACCGTAAAGGAGCTTAGGTATACATTGTGTAGAGATTTGTGTGTCGGGTAAAGTGTAGTTGAAGTTCTAGACAGGTAAGAAATATTTGGGCTTAGGCCCAAAGAGGCGTAAACAGAATTGGGATAAGCGGAAGAGTGAAGGGTAATAGTGCACTAAGTACACTAGATGCGGATAAGGAAGGGGTAATAGAGCAATCAATGCACTGGATGCGTATGAAGCGAAGTGCTAGATATGAGCGGAAGTGAATCGTAGCAGGCTGATATGCGGTAAGAAGTACACCACCAGGCAGACTCGAGTGACATAGTGCCGGAAGCAGCCAACGATTAAGCGTTGCGGAAGTACGAAAAGATGTACTTGAACAGGTGGCCCAACGGAAACGTATACATATATGTGAAGCAGAGCAGAGCCGGACATTGAGTAACTGACAAAAGGATACGATAACTCTGCCTAGAGAAATAAACATAACTACAAAAGAGTTGAAAAATAAAATATTTAGCGGCGACAAGAAAGGAAAGGATTAACGCGAGATAACGCGTAGTGCGAGAAAGGGAAAAATGAGACAAAGGCAGAAACCGAAAAAGATAAGAGGGAAAACCGTCAAACGGTACCGCCAAGAAAGGACGACACGCGCCTTCAACAGAATGAATAAAACAAAATCATGGCTATTTAGTTAAAAATTGCTTTCCTAGAAATGGAAGCCCTGCACAAGAGCGGATTCTCCATTTTCTATTTTGAAATTTTCCGAAGTGTGCTTAGTTCCCCAAAAAAAGGAAAACCCTTTTCAGCTTTCTTTGTCTGTGAACCAACTTACTTTGACTATTGACCATATCAGCATCCCATAAATTATTTATCTATTCTTTCTTGAATAGTACCCAGATCTTTAGACTTTTTGAAGAGCAAGCCAGCAAAGGCTTCTCGCTTTAACCTTCGACATTATTGCACATTCTCTTTTCAACGACTTGAGGTCATATATTTATTTTCTTTTATTATATTTTCTACCTGATTTTTTTTTCTTTTTCTTAGTTTCATCCTTTTCTTAAACAAGTCCTGAAATCAGAGATCAGCTTCCGGCAAAAATAAATACAGCCTTATTTTGTGTGTTCCATTTATAAATGATGATTCAGGAATTTGTTTTACATCGTTTACTGTGATTTCCTAAACAATAGTGAACAATCAACAAGTTTAGTTTCACGTATAGGAATGATTTCTATTTGTTGTCTTTGTACTATACAACTGTGGTAAACTATAGTACAAAATGTAGGCGAGGTCCGCGAGCGGTTGCAGGCGTGGCCCACAAACCTGTATATGTACTATTTTTACAAAATATAATTTCATATAGTTTGTATTTACTCCAAATTACTATTTCACACACAACTGCACTGTTGAAAAAGAAAAAATAGTAGGTACTTGTTTAAAATATTTCCTAACATTTTCTCAAATATTTCAGAGTTAAGATTTTTTTTTTTTTTAGTGCATTTTGTAACCTTTGACTTCCTTATTTAAAGACAGCCTACTTTAAAATTTACTATTGGTCCATCTAAAAGAGTTTTCAATGAATTAAACAACTTGATAAACTAACACTGTTGAGTGCTCGTGAACACGTTTTCTTGCAAAACAAACGTAATTTCTCATACGAAGATAAAAGGAATCCTGGAAAATGATATACCGTTTGAAAGCCCATTAGACAAGGAAACTTTTATAAAAAGTGCCAGCACCTAGGTCAGATAATGATCACATAAGAGCCTAATGAGTTTTCTTAAAAATTTCGATTACTTTTATTTTTCCAGCATCCGGAGGAAGATTGAGGCTGTTTGGAGAATAACTTATGCTTCGAAATGGTATCAATTTTTAGAAAATTTATCTGTCTTTCTAACCGTGTCATCGGAATCGAATTCGGACTAAACTTTCTGAGAAATAACAAATTTATTGCAAAAAAGAAAGGATTTTAGAAAAAAACTTTAAAGTAACGTCACTCAAGAACAGAGGAAAATATGAAGTTGGCCAATACGTCATTGAACTCCACTTTAGATGTACTACACACAGTAGGCCTATGGACAATACTTACTGGTTCACCCTGTATAACCGCCTTTTGTGTTTATCTTATCACGAAAGTCATCCAATTTAATTTATTTTTTTTATAGAACTGAAATGTGACTGAGGAAATATTTTAGGAAGTCCTGAACAACTAATCTATTAGATTAATAAAAGATGTCATTGAGACTGAATAGAGTTATATAGTTTCAAACTGCGACATTACATAAAAAGTTAGAAATTATTACATTTTCTTTTTATGAAATAGTAAAAGAAGTTGTTGCGACCGTGAGGAGATTTAGTTTAAGTTGTAGCCGGTAGTATCAGATCAGAAGTCACGCGAGTACTCGTACTTGGGGTTTTTACAATGCATACATATTTGCACCATTTCCTGCAACTATCATCTCTTCTCCTTCTTGTATGTTACATTGTGTACGTCGCAAATTTAAAGTATATTTTCTGGCGGCCAGCCTTTTGGCAGGAAGTTGGCCAGTCGTATCAATTTACTATAGTTTGATTTAAGAGACAATCCTATTTTGTAGTAAGTACTAATGCGTCGAATATCAATAAAATTTATTTATTAGAATTAGTTATCCTTGAGTAAGTCGCGAGTTTGTTCAAATTAGAATTTTCAAATATAGAGAATTATACAGTCAATAGGAAAATGTCCAAGTACAATAGTCTATCCTAGAATTTCCTCAAAAAGGGTTTTTAAATCAAAATTTCTTGGGTGTATTTTGCTATTCAGAGCAATAAATAAGTTCTACATGAATAAGTATTGATAATATCTGTTGATGGCCAAGTCCGTTGTGTCTACATGATTAGAAGTAGTGGAGTTCCCATTCTGTGAGGGCGGTAGCCTTACAACATAGATTGTATGTATATAGATCCGTCTTTTCTTTGCGAAACCTTATGCAGAGGGCCTTTCTCATAGTCAAAGAGCGTATTGGAAATAGACAGGCGGGCGGTAAATATGTAGGCGGGGCACTTGGCCGCGGGCGGTGACTATACAAACGAAGAGAAAGGCGAATGTTCCAGATGGAGCAAGAATCGTTTATGAAAGCCTGTATTCATATCTACCAACAGTAGCATGCTTGCCGCTCCCAATTCCTCTTGACCTTGCTAAACATCATTCTATCTTTCTCTATGCACACTGTCTCCGTTCCTCCAATCTCCGCCCTTTGGTCCCTCAGCCATGTACACTCTACTGCTGCTAGCAAAATCTTTCCAGTGAAAAAGTTGTTGCTTACCCCTGCGTCTTGTCTTGATCATTCAACCCAAATAACGTCCAGCTATTCCTAGGATTCAATATCTCAACCGACCTTTTTCTTTATTTTTTTTTTATGCCACATATTTTCTTCTCTCTCGCTCTTTTCTAACTCGCTAGCTGCTGTTATTCTGGTTGCTGGAGGTACCATCAACTCTCACAAAAATGACCATATCTTTTAGTGCTGAACAACAACTTCTTATCAACATTGCTGTAAAAACGGTTCACAAAAAAAAGAAGAAGATAGTAACAAAAAAATATCTAACCTATTTCATCACGTTTCCTGTGATGTGCAATCACGCCCTGGGAGCCAATAAACATCAAGGCAATTTTGGTTTTTTAAATTTATCTTTTTTATTTTTATTTTAATACTTCTTATTACGTAATTCTAGATTCTGCACCATTTTAAATATTGTAAGGCTGGTTCGACATTAGAATGATCGCAAGCGTTTTCAATACCATTGTAGATAGAATAAAAACTTATGCGTCACAAGAGCCTAGCAAACGATAGCCTATGTAGGTTCTGTCAGGAAGAAGATAAAACATCACTGCACGTGTTGTGTCAGTTTGTAGGACTAGTTTGACTCAGTGCTCGGCTATTTGAAGAAGAGCATCCACCAAATTCCTGTGCATAGTCAAAGAGACAGGACGGGAAGCTTTAATTAGTAGGTGCCACAATAGACCTTCTTGATCGCGGTGGCAAAGATTTTGGGGGGTGACCCTTAAAGAGTAAAATCCAGACAGTACTGGGGAAGAGATGGTTGCAAAAACGAGGCGACTTTTTCAAGTACCGCTTTGAAATTCGGCCGTTGCAGCACTGCTACGATTTGCATTTAGCGAATGCGTGCTGTGTACCTACATCAGTCAGGAAGAAACCGGACGTTATTAAGGATACATTCGATCGTGTTTACGTATGTTTGTGAGTATTTAAAATCCTTCCGCCGACTGTGAAATACGAGGTGTGGCTATTAAATAACGAGACTGATGCTGATACAAAAGAACAATGCATGCGCCAAATCCTAACGACCGACAGCTGTGCAGCGTAAAGCCTTCTCTTTCGATTGCAGCGTCTCACGTGTTTGTAAAGAAATCTGTCTGACCGGAACCGTCGTTTGTATAAGAGATGTTAGTTTCGTTTTGCCGAAAACATGATACTACAAATGTAGTAGAGCAACGAATTGTCGTGAAATTTCACATGAAACTTGGTGAAACCGCTACTGAAACTTGTCTTTTATTAAAAGAAGTTTATGGTGATGAATGGTAATCACGTGCGCGAGTTTTTGAGTGGTTCAAGCGTTTCCAAGATGGCCGAGAAGACGTCGGGGATGATGACCGCCTGGGTCGCCCTTGCACGTCCAAAACGGATGAAAATATCGATTATAATTAATCAACATAACTACCGTGAGGTGCTTGATCAACTCCGTGAAAGAGTAAGGAAAAAACGACCCGATTGGTGGAAGCACAAGTCATGGGTTCTCCATCAAGACAACGCGCCGGCTCACACTGCATTGTTTGTCAAGACGTTTCTAGCCGTGTACAACATCCTAGTTTTAGGCCATCCGCCTTATTCGCCTGACCTGGTCCCATGTGACTTTTATCTATTCCCCAAAGTCAAATCTGCATTAAAAGGAGCACGATTTCAGTCCGTTGAAACTGTGAAAGAAAAAGCGGCACGCCTCATGCAGGAGCTCACAGAAAAAGACTTCCAGCACTGTTTCGGACAATGGTAAATTCGAATGGAGCGTTGTAGGGATAGTGGAGGGGTGTATATTGAAGGTATAACTAAATATGTATAAATTTAAAATAAAATGTTTTACAGTCTCGTTATTCAATAGCCACACCTCGTACACGCTGTGATTCGTTTACTTAGTGCTAAAGATGTGAAAGCGGCTGAAATTCATCGTGAGATTAGTAAAGTTTGTGGAGAAAAAACATTATGAGCTGTGAAATGGTACTTATTGGATTGTACGCCTCGTGGTGACAATAAATTCTGCTAAGTATTGTGTGACAAAAAAAACAGTGCCATGCAATCCAAAACAAAAGGCGGTGGCATGCTGAGTAAGAAGATCTTTTTGCTCCTTGACAACACCCGTCCATACACGGCTAACCAAACTTAAGAGCTCATCCGATCATTTGGGTGGGGACAACTTGATCACCCATCGGTCCCAATCAAACTCCCAGTGACTACCACCTGTTTCTGCATCTGAAGATGCATCTGGGTGGTCAGCGCCACGACGACGGCGATGACAAGTTCTAAACTATTCCACACCAACATATCAAATGTGGAAATTTAAACAAAAAAAATTTACACATAGTCTGATTGCTAAGGCTGTAATTAGCTCAAAAGACAGTCTGTTGTTTGTGAGGCGGAAAAAGAATTAAGCATTATTTCACACAAAATGTTAGATGTATCAGATAACAATGTTCCAAAATATCGACTGGTAGTTAGAATAGATGTACCATCTAGTTGACAATCAACCTGAATCCTTCTAGAGAGAACAAAGGTTTATAGCGAAGTGTAAAAGGTGAAATGACAAGTAAAGCCAAGCAATGAGGCAAAAGTCATTGATGTCGAAAAGAAAATGGCGGAAAAGAAATGATAGCCAGAATTAGCAAGGCAAGGGAAAGTTGGTGCCTTAGTCACGTTCCACTTGTACATTTAATGGGATTCCTGTTCAGGAATTATTGGCTTTTCATCACAGGACCAGATATTAAAAGTGAGACAGAAAGGAAAACTGGTGATTGTGTTGACTTCCAGAATTTTCATGGGAAATCATTTATTGACGGCCTCAAACCCCATTCAGTTTATCCTGGAAGCTGTCCTATTAATTGGCATAATATTTTTTTTTAAAGATTATCGTTTTTAAACTAATCTGATCATTAGGTAATCTGCATATTTTTTTTTATTAGCACGTTTTAACTAATTTAAGGTGAACATTAGACAAAACAATTAATTAAAAATAAAATAATACTTAAGTGGATCATGTTTCTCTTAAAATGTTTGTCTCTAACTCAGTACCCCGGAGGTACACAACACTGTGTCCAATTTTAAATTTTTTACAAGAGAGCAGATGAAAGAGTTTTTTGGCGGTTTTTTTCTTACTTATAAGCCCACGGGAGTTATTTTGCTTAAATCTTTGGTCGACAAAGATACACCATGAGTGATGGTTGGGTAATAAAAAAAGAACTATTGTATTAGAAACATTAAAAAAATACATTTTGAAAAAATGGACTTAGTGTTGTGTACCTCCGGGGACTTGAAATATTAACATCATAAAAATGATGTTTTACAGTTTAGAACAGTAGTTCTTTCGCTAAACCACGAAATCTGTAGATTCTTACTAGTAATTCAATCAAGGTTGTTTATTTCATCAAATTCTTTATCATCTGACGCTTGAAGTTTGGTACTCTTCAGATTTTGGATCGCTGCTAAAACGATCAGTGAAGGCACTTATCCTTTCCCTGAACCTTCTCTGATCAGTCTGCCGATCACAATACAGATATCTAACGATATCTTTAGTCTTCAACTGTCCGAGATCATCCATCAATATCTGAGGACTAAATATTCTAAACCTAAACTTCAGGACAATGCCAGATAATGGTACCTATACTTCTAAACATATTCTCACACCTACGTATGGCGTACGTCTTCTTTCTGAAGATATTCAGGTTCTTAGACACATTGTCCTTTCAGTATCGCCACCTAGGAATCAACAATTATACTCTAGTGACCTTTTATAAAACTGTTTGCCTGACAATGTCCTGTTACCTCTGTCCTGGTAGCTTATCCAAATCACTCAGCCTCAACTTCGAAATAATCTGGTCACTGTAATGTTTTTAGATCGTCACGGCAGGGGACCCCAAAATGATAAGTTAGACCCCTCTCTAGTACTGTATGGAGCAATCGGATTAGTTGTAGCCTGAGTTCAACTCAGGAAAATATTAGAAATTTTATTCCCTAATGCTACAAATTTCTAGAAATAGTTATTTATTTAACAAGTGTGGAAAGTAGTACTTTTCCTCACGCGAGGCAGGGTTTGCACGCACGAGCGAGCGAAGCGAGGCGAGTGTAAGTGCAAATTGCCGAGTGTGAGGAAAATACTTGACACTCGAGTTAAATATTATATTTTTTCTGCAACCATTAGATTTATTAACTAAAAAAATTAAAAATTTCATTTTTACAGTCTACAAAAAGTAATTTATTTATTATAAACATTTATTGTTATATTACAATTATTTACATTACTTACGTATTTACATTACTTATTACATTTTCTGCTGTTTCTTTTATTGATGGAGGAGTGTTTTCTAAACAGGAATCACTAGAATCCATTTTAAATTTCTATAAGGTAACACTATAACCTTTTTAAATGTTATAATTAAAAATATCTAATTATTTATTAAAGTATTATTTTTATTTCTATATTCCTTTCAATTTTTATTTTATTTTTTAATATTCGTTTTTTAATTATTTAGTTACGTTAAATAAGCTTATTAGAGTTTTACAGAAAATATTTATGTTAATAACAAAACTTCTTATATCAAGGAAGCACAATAAAGTTTTTCCACTCACTTGTGCGGAAAGTGACACTAATGGGAATTTCCCCCCACTAGTGTGGGAAGTTGGGCATTACACAGCTGATTTTAATTGAGTAATGAGAACTTCCCTACATGGTTGCAGAAAAAAAAATTTACCAGATATTTTTGTTGCATTTGAATTGTACAATTGATCTCCTTTGTTTGGCCACTAAGAAACGAGACACCCTCACCTACAAAACTTGCTCATCAACATATTTTTTAAAAAAAATTCCATTGCCATTTTTAATTTCAAGACTAGCCTCCTAAAACACGTCATGTTTTAAACTATATAATTAAATAAATTTTGCATTTTATGTAAATTTCCTACTCAAGCCATCTCTTCCATTTTTCATTAGTTTATTAGCTTTTATTATTAGAGAGAAGAAGATGGCCCAGAGGGGATGACACAAAATGTTTTTGGGAGAGTCTTGATTTGTAGTTAGAGAAGGCTTAAATGAAGTTATCTTTGTGCTAGTGCTGCGAGCAGAGGGGTAAATCTTGCTGAGAGGTTTGCTAGGCACAAGTGGAGGTTAAATATTACTCGTTTCCAGACATCTGTTGTACACCAGAGCCGCTATTCCAGCACTGCCGGCTGGCTGTTAGAGAAGAAGAAGAAGAAGATTATAGAGGATGCTGTAGGGCAAATTGGATCCTGGACGTTGTCGTCTGCTTGTTCCCCATGGTAATATCCCTTATGTGCTTGCCCAACACCACTTCTTCCATATTATCCGTCGCTGTTACCCGCTTATATAAAATGGAAACGTATTCGTATTTTTTTTTATTAACACAGTAACCAATAGAATAATTCCTTTTTGACAATATTAGCAATATATAATTTTTTTAGATTTTAAATTAAATAATGTCTCTCATTTTCTGATTATTTCCTCTATTCAAAACAAAAAATTCACTCAGCTTCTTCCAGAAACGTCTAAAATACACTTATATGCTCATAAAAACACTTTTTGTATCACTAAAAATATTTTATTCAACTTACTTAGTAAAGATGTATTCTAGTTCTTGCTATGTGACGCATCATGTTGCAGCAAAACTCTGTAGTCTTTGTGAGGAATCAAGAAAGGCATACAAACTGAGAAATAGAATTTAAATATCCCCACTTTTGTTTAATTGATTCTTTTGTGAAATATTTCTTTTTCAATTTTAACAAAAAATTTGCTCTGAAGTTCAGAGAATTCTAGCGTCATAGACCTAATTTGAAAGATTTATTGACTGATAGATTTGGCCAAAAGCAAATCGGAACTCCTCTCTCTTTTTTTTTTAATTATGATGATGCTATAGTGCAGGGGTGGCCAACTTTTCTGTATATAAGATCTACTTTTTATCTTAAAAGTGGGTCACGATCGACTTGTTGTCATAGGCGCAGTCTAAAGGGTGAAGAAGGGGTGTGAAATGCATACTATGTTTATACACTGTGTTTCAGTATAAGGTGCATTCCAGCGAGGTATGGATAGATAAGTGAAATCTATAATTTTTTAAATCACTTATTAAGTTTTCGAGATATAGGCTCATGAAGAAAATAAATTTCCAGACCAACTTTTGATAGCAGCATTCGATTTTCCGACACTTTTTCAAGATTGATTTTTACTAACTTAAAATGCAATTTTTTTATCAACTGCAATGTATAAGTTTTTGTACTATTTGTTCGTAAATAAGAAAAAGTTGTTATAAAAATGCACAATATGGCTGATAATTTGATTTCAATATTTCATATTCGCGTTTCTTTTTTGGGGCCAGGAAAATTTATCATGAAAGAATAACATGACTTATTTTTTGCTAATCTATCAATAGCTCGCTGAGTACACCTCGTACTGAAATATAGATATACGGCTCATCTACCCATCTACCTACGTAAAAAAACAACAACAATAATTATTTAAAGGGCCAAAAAAAGCCATTTCTCTTAGGCATGTAGATCCGAAACAAGAATATTTGCTACATTTGGTGATACTCGGATACTCGTATTTTTCTCGGTTGACATATTTCTTCATATTTTTCTACAATCGCTTCAAAGTCCAAGGTACACGGAATTCTACCCCAGACATTGCGAGCGATCGACGATCGACCAAAAACGGCCTCGTGATCGACTTGTTGGCCACCCCTGCTATAGTTCTTCAAGGTTGCATTCTAATATGTCTTGACACTATTCTATTGATAATATAATGGAGTAGAATAGCTTTATTGGACAAAATATTTATATAATCTTACATTAAATAAAGGCTACAGAAAAACAAAAAGCATTTTGGGCTTGGTAATAACCGTCAGCCTAGAGTTGCTGGTATATTTATGTAACTGAAAGAATTAAAAAATAGGCAAAATTCAACTAAAAAATAATATTCCTTCTAATTTACAAATGATATGTTTTTACCTGTTATATTCAGCTATGAGAAAAGCCCGATACTTGTAAGCGGTAATATGGTAACAGAATAACTGCTCCATCCTCCACCATTCAACAGGAATATGACTTCGGAAAGAGTCAGATACTTCTGCCCCCAGCCACTTTATATTCGGTCAGGACTGGACAGACACCTACATACGATAGTGATACAAATCCTCCTGTTCTTCTCTATTACACAGGGCACACAGTCTCTTTTGCTCTGATCTAATTACAGAGAGATTAATTGCCCTTGTAATTTAAAGATCACTCTCATTCTATTGATAAAAGCAACTTATTCAGCAAACCCTTAGACATGAAAAAAGTCCTTTTCATCTTCTTAAACAAATAGTTTAATGTTCTGTTGCAGGCAAAAATCTCGTAACGTAACCTTCCTTCGTCACTATTCTCCTGTAAACTTCAACCTTATCCTAGCCCTTTACCGGCAGCAGTCATCATAACGTGTTTCACTGAATTTCTATTGAGATAATATTGCCTGAATTCCTCTTCCTAGATATGGTTGGTAGGATGGAGAAAACTGCAACACACGTTCTAACGATGGTGCCTTCATTTAAAGGATATTTTGAATATCTGGGCGGTCATTACTGCAATCAGAACCCCATCTATTAGGTTTTGGAAAGTCCATCTTGCCATCCCTTCTCTGTAGATGGGTGCAATGTTACTGGAATTTTGGCAATGGAGGGCACGGAGCTCTAAATGTTCTGTGCATCTCTATGCAATAAAAGTTTTAAAAAACACTTCTTTTTTTTTCCACGTTTTTGGAGTTAGTAGAATTTAAAGTATTTTCAAATATCAATTTACTTTGAAACACTACAAAAGCAAATCAAATAATAATAATATTTCTCTGATAAAGGCTTACGCTTGAAGCAGCAAAAATACGATTTACGAGGGTCATTTGAAAAGTCCGTGCAAAGTCAGAGAGATAGCACTACTGGCGCGTATCGAGGTTATGTTTAGTTAGTAGCATCTCTTGGAAGAACACACACCAAGTTTCAGCCAGACCGGTCTATTTCTTTGTGTTTGGCATTCGTTTGAATCGAGGAAGTCGAGTGATTTTCAAAAAAATGGACGAAAAAGAATTTCGTGTGTTGATTAAACACTACTTTATGAAAGGCAAAACGCCTGAGGGGACTAAAGAGAAGCTTGATAAACATTATGGTGACTCTGCACCTTCGATTAGAACAGTTTATAAGTGGTTTCAAAATTTTCGGAGTGGTCATATGGGCACAAGTGACGCTGAACGTTCTGGACGCCCTGTTGAGGTTACTACTCCAGAAATCATTGATAAAATCCATGATATGGTGATGGATGACAGAAGAGTGAAGGTGCGTGAGATTGCTATTGCGTCGTTTCGTCACTGTGGATGAAACATGGATACATCACTACACTCCTGAGTCCAAAGAACAATCTAAACAATGGGTTACCAAGGGGGAATCTGCGCCAAAAAAGGCGAAGACCGTTCCTTCGGCCGGAAAGATTATGGCGACTGTCTTTTGGGATTCGCAAGGAATAATCCTCATCGACTATCTGGAAAAGGGTAAAACTATTACAGGTGCATATTATTCATCGTTATTGGACCGTTTGAAAACCGAGCTGCAAGAAAAACGCCCACGATTGGCCCACAAAAAAGTCCTTTTCCATCACGACAACGCACCAGCTCACACCTCAGCAGTTGTGGTCGCAAAATTAATGGAAATAGGGTTCCAACTCGTTTCACATCCCCCCTATTCTCCAGACTTGGCTCCCTCGGACTACTATTTGTTCCCCAATATGAAGAAATGGCTGGCGGGAAAAAGATTTTATTCAAACGAGGAGGTGATTGCAGAAACGAATGGCTATTTTTCAGACTTGGACAAATCCTATTATTCGGAAGGGATCAACAAACTAGAGCAGCGTTGGACGAAGTGTATAAGCCTAAAAGGAGACTATGTTGAAAAATAAAAAAGGTTTACCCCAAAAAATTAAGTAGTTTTTATTTTTGCACGGACTTTTCAAACGACCCTCGTATAGCAAAATTGTAAGACCTAGAAAAGAAATAAATTCTAAATTTTAAATCAATCTTATGTTACGAGGCATAAAAGTGAAATAAATTAATATGGCAGCCGTCAAAAGGTGATTTTTAATGAGGAATTTTCCTCTGTTTAAGGTCAACAAAGAAAAAGAAGTACAGGCACGGCGAGAAGTGGAGAACTCAGGAGCTCGACGTAAGGAAAGAAAAAAACTAATTGCAATTTCAGTCTATTGTCAAAAGAAAACAAAGAACTTCCCTCTCTGTTCTCTACTTTTCTCTGCCAGCCTAATTAAAATTACTTGAGACTGAAGTACAGTTTAGATGAGCTCCCCTCGGATGCACATTAATGTTAGAAGCTGTACTCCTCCGCGCTCAGCAACTTGGCACTTATATTCCATTTAGTACAGCTAATTAAAAAAATCCACTAGAATGTGCAAAGGGGAGCAAATGAGTTTATTAAAAATAAAAAGTTAATAATAATTCAGTTGAAAAATTAATCAAACCATGTATGCAGATTGCCTTTGTAATTTGCTTTGATGCAAGGTGGAAAATTTTCAAGGTTGCAACAAGCCTGCTTGTAATTGGCAGTTTTCCACCCTAAGTTCCAGCAATTAGAATAACACTGTTTCTATTTAGTAATTTGAGGTAGCAAGTTAATTAGATCATTTACTAAATCGGATAACACCTTTCCTGGTCATCACTTCCTGCCTTACAGTACTCTGAGATCCAGCAATTATCCTCTCGTTCTCACTTGAGTCACCATTTCATCGCTGGTATATTCTTTCCACTTTTATACCAGGCGTACCTCTGCTTCTACTTCTTCTTCTTAAATTGTTCCACTTCTGCGCTTCCTACAGCGACATCGCCACAGTCAAATGACCCATACCTTTTACGTTTTCTTTTTTGCCAAGCTTTTGATCTTTTTTTTTTTTTTAAATTTATCTCTTTTAATAAAATCAGATTCCTCATTTCGTTGCAAGAATGCAACGCCTCCTGTGAGAGTGCTACTGCTGGATAGTATCTGATCCAGTTGCTGACCCTTAGATTTTTCTCTTCCTAAGAGCTTCTTACAGCTCCGGTGATGGACAGTGTTGTCTGTAACGAGAGAACACTGTCCGGAGGCCGGCAGTGCACTGAAAAAAGCTCCGGGCGCCAATAACCTTAGATGTTGACGCGCCTTAAATCATAATAATAATAATAATAAAACTTCTGAAAATACGAAAATACTCGTACAATAAATGAATGGTTTGCCAGTTAATTTTAGAAATAAAAATAAATGAAAAAGCTATTCAGTTTCATTTGTTAAAATGTCAATACGTCCTGATAAATTTACCTTACTTGAATAAAACATTCATAATAATACTAAAAATGTATGAAGTGAAATGTACGATGTTATTATAATAGCATACTAATTGGCTTCTTTACACCTGACGAAAATAAAAGCTCCTCATGTGAAGCCGTACTAAACATCCAATTAACTAAACATTTCTCTTTACTTCAGGTTATACATCACAATTAGTAAATACCCAGATCCTAGAGGCGGGATTGTAACTGTGAAGTACTTCAAGTTGAGGTTAATACCGCGACATGTGATTTCTTTATTGGATTTAAGTTTACTTAAAAATAGGAGAAGTTTTATCTTTCAGATTATGTTAGGATTCTAAATCAACTTTTAAGATTTCATTGTTGAATTTTGATTACTATATTCATGAATATTGCATTAACTTGAAACGATTTTAATCATGGCTTTTGCAAATTTATGATAAATATTCGAACAAAAGGGGGAATAGTCTTGAAATTCATTCTCTGATTGTGTCTCTCTGAGAATCATCTCATTCATTCCCAATACATTCACTCGCTACATATTTTGAAATAAAAAATACATAAATCTGAATTTTTAATAACATAATTCTTGGTTTTATTTGATAAGGCGTATTTTGGAAAAAAATACATTCTTCCAAATTGTGACCTTCCGAAGCGATTTGGTAGTTTTATTTTACTTTTTTCTGGATAATAACTTGAACTATTTTTATTATACTTAAACTTGGCCTTATTACTATTTCGTTTAAATGCTATTTATTTTTATTGAAATTTGTTCCCACGAAATTTTTCAGGTTACTGCTAGCCTATTTCTAAACATTTGTGTTCAGTCGAACTCATCTTTACGCGGCGCCCCCTCCTTTTAAATTTTCGCGCCATCCTTTTCCCGCGTTTTGGTTCCCGCCAAACTTTTGAAGCCTCGCATCTTGTAACTTTCATTGTGTTTTCACTTCTCTTCTTCTCAGGCTACAGTGCATCTTGTTCATCGGCAAGAAGAAGGAACAACAACCGCCTTCCTGTATCCTTTACATCACACTTCTCTTCAGCATCAGTTTTTTTCTCCATCTACATCTGCAGGGTTATCTCGGTGTCTTTTGTTTGCCCTCTTTATGGCCCTGGCACTTCAGGCCTTGATCCTACTTGGTGTCCAACCTTGTCGAGGTGGTGGAACTTACGCACTAAGGGCACTAGAGATTAACCCTCTCTAAAACTCTCGCGTTTTCCGCTTCTAGGGTGAAGGCGTCATCGCGCGCCTACAATTTGTATTTGTTGTCTTCTGCAAACTGTATAATTTTTTTTTTTTGCGTTTATTTATGCTACAATCGGCGCGTTAGCGCTATAAGTAACAGTGATAACCGAGTAACAAATGATAAGTAATGAATAGAGAAGTTACCCAGTGATAACACTCCCAAATATTAGATGGTTAGTCACTCTCTTCACTGGAGAGGTGATCACAAGGTCACTGTCTTTTAAGGCGTCTTGTCGGGTTGTCAGGAAGAGTTCTAGAAGAAAGATTTTTAGCTAGAGGATTTATATGAGATTGCAGGTTGAAGTGGAATTTTCTGTATCTTGTTTTAGCAACTTGGGTGACAAAAGGAATGTTAAGGTCAGTGTGTATAGTCCAGGTTGGAGACATAAAATGGGGCGTGAACAGTAGTTCGAAGTATTTTAGATTGTAGCGATTGAATCCTTTGGAGATTGGAGCGTTTGGTTGAACCCCACAGCTCTATCCCATACGCCCAGATGGGCTTCAAAATAGTATAATTTTAAATCAAGAATTAATATATTCTTTGCTGAGAACGGGTTGGTCTAATTTAAATAATTATTGTTTACTCAAATGAGATACTAAAAATAGCTTTCTTCGGGCCTGCCTGTAAATTTGTGCCTTTTTTTTTCTTAGAAGATCTCTTTATAACGCTAAAGAGTTATCACCAGGCTCCTCTTTTACCGGTTCACAACAGAGCAGATAGCCAGATTAGAAACGGTAGTAGTTCTTCTGTTTAACTGTTATTACTGGGACGCTTCAGCCTATATTCATATCCACCACGCTGAGTTATTTCTAATAAAAACAACTCATTAAAAGAATTTTTTGCGAGCAAATAGACTTTTGTAAATACTAGATTAAAAAATACGAATTCCAAATTGTAATATTGACTAACAATACTTATAACTTGCCCTCTACAATCTTCACAATACATTTCCAAAGCTGCAACAAAAATTTTACTTCCACCTTACAAAATATAACATTCCTCAATTCTGACTTTATAAAAAATGAAAACGAAGGGAAACTCTGTCAATAATACAACAGGTCTACCACAAAATATGGAGAAAATTACCAATCATAAATGTTTTAAATATTTGGCGAGAAATTAAAACTGTTCAAAGGTGCCCCCTGTTCAAATAAGCCCCCTCTCCCAATATATTTGTACAGATTGTAAATAACTAATAAAAAGATTTATGTTTATTAATCATTTTGGCTTTGAGGCTTTTTGTTGATGTAAATAAAATAACTTGCTAACATGCTTAACACTGTTTTTGTTAATGGGTTTCCACCAGATCACTTCTCCGCCTATCCTTTCGGCTTTCTGCTATCGATTCAGTTTTGCTATTCTCACCTATAGACCTCTTCTTAGCTCGCAAGTTTCGTGTTGTATTTGCAATAAGTATCAAATCATGATTCAGCCTGGTTGTAAACCTTTAAAAGCTTTATCCTTTTGTACCAATTATAAATAAAAAGAAAAATATTAGCTTTAATTACTAGTTGAAATCGCCGAAAATTGAAGGAAGGGTACTATTTTCACCGTTCTAACAAAACCATCGCTGTTTTAGCCGGCCCCAATCTCTCAACCCATGAATCACAGAGTGACGTTCTCAATTCGGATTTTGTTAAGCTCCTCTATTGCCAGTTTCCCTTTCTTTATTTCACTTCTAGATCGCTTCCCATACCAGCGTCTCTATATAGCTTCCCTTTTACTTTGAGAATGACGCCAACTTCTCTCCCTAACACTAAGGCTCCCTATGGGACCTTTACTGTAACTTCCATTACGTTTGGTCGAATAGAATACCTTCTTCTCCTACTAAACCAGTATATCCCTATTTTCTTCCATTACTAAATTATCGATTGTAATCTAAGATGGCTATAAATTAATGTCATTCATTTAATGGGCATTGTGAAATAATGTTTTGAAAATAAAAGAAAAGAAGAAGAACCTATAAAAGATCTTAAAACAGATTTTACTTTCTTCATTGTCCTGCACTTCTTTTTCATACCAAATAACTTTAATCTGACTATGATAATTTCACTCGTAAGCTTATTCGCCAACAAATACGCCGCTTTTTCCATGTCTTAGAGCTGGTTTATTTTTATTTTTTGCGTTTATTGTGCTACAATAAGCGCATTAGCGCTATAAGTAACAATGATACAATAAAGTAATAAATGATAAGGTAACGAGTGGAGAAGTTACCCAGTGGTAACACTCCAAAACATTATATGGTTAGTCACTCTCTTCACTGGAGAGGAGATCACGAGGCCACTGTCTTTTAAGACGTCTTGTCCGGGTTATCAGGAGGAGTTCTAGAAGAAAGATTTTGAGCTAGAGGATTTATATGAGATTGCAGACTGAAGTGGAGTTTTCTGTATCGTATTTTAGCAACTTGGATGATAAAAGGAATGTTAAGGTCAGTGTGTATAGTCAGCATGGAGGCATAAAATGGAGCGTTTACGATAGTTCGAAGTATTATAGATTGTAGCGATTGAATCCTTTGGAGATTGGAGCGTTTGGTTGAACCCCACAGCTCTATTCCATACGCCCAGATGGGTTTTAAAATAGAAGTATAAATCAGTCTTTTGTTGTCCAGAGAGAGTTTTGATCTGTCGTCTAAGAGTCTTTTAAGTAGTCGATAGCGTCTGTTCAGTTCAAGAGCTGGTTTAAAAGCGATTAGTAGAACTAGAACTTGATATTACATTTCTGAACCATGGCCGCGACTAATGCCAAAGTTTAGGTCTAAATTTGTCAAACAGAATGTAGTCTTTTTTTTTAAAAAAAGTAAACCTTTTTCTTTATTTTCATTATTTTAACAGCAAATAAGGAAATTTTTGTAAAACTAACGAAGAATTTTCTCATTTTTGCAAAATTCTAGATCCAAATCTAGCCAATCTAAGGTGTACAATGGTAAAACTAAGGAAGATTTTTCTAATTTGGTTATTTTTGGAGAACCTCTACATCCAAAACTAGCCAACCTAAGGTGTACAATGTATGCCTGGCTTAAAAATACATCATTAGAAGCAGGACCCAAAGAAATGATGGTAAAACTAAGGGAGATTTTTCTAATTTGGTCATTTTTGAGAATCTCTGCATCCAAAACTAGCCAATTTTAAATTTATAAAGTACGCGTTGCTTAAATAAGAAAGAAAAGTATAAAAGTGTGAGCTAGTTTGTCGAGCTAAATTGGTGCCCTTGTGACCAGTTGTATTTATTCAAAGAATCACTTACCATTCCAATCGCACAGTTACCAATTAATGCAAACATGATATTGGCTGATGACTATCGCTTTTACTTCAAGTCAGAATGATTCTACTCTTCCATCTAGTTGCATTCTGCATTATGCAAAACATTGTTGAACAGCAACAGGGCTCCTGTTACTTGATAAACATGAAACGCAATTGCTAGAGTTTAACTATTCATACGAACATTTTAACAAAACATAGTTAACCTAAAACAAAATATAGGATATCAGATTTCCAAACTTTATATTTTAAGTTGTTATAAATAATGGAGAAGTAAACGATATAACGTTAAATGAAATTGTTTTAATAACAAAAGTTAGCCTAACCGATACACATATTTGAAACAAAACTTATCACAAAGTTGATACCCTCTGGTAGGCCTGGCTATATAAAACTGTTATTCTGTGTATTACCTAACTGATAGCCAAAGTATAGGATTTCATGACTCTCTTATTACAGAATGGATATGATACACAAACTTTAGCTATTCGAAATTCGTTAGTTATTGACTATTCATTGCTAGACTAATTTATTTAACAATGCTTCATAGTAACTACGAAACACACCTAATCATTGTTTGATTGTAAATATCACCGCAGCAACAAATGTTTTAAACAGGTTTCCTTTAAATTGTGTACTATATTTCTATTATAAAATCTCTTCTATATTTTAACACATTCTACAACTAAATAATAAAACTTGGTTCTGTTGAAAGTTTAACTGAAATTGATTGTTATTCAATTTAATGGAAACGTTGAAATTGTTTGTAATGGATTTAATAAAAACCTCTTTTTCTGCTCTGATTTTTTTTTTTTTAATGCTTTATTATTATCATTATCATTATTATCTTCTTCTTTTTTTTTGCCGAAGTTTAGATGTACTTGAACATCTTCAGGTTCAACTGGATTATAAATTTAATGAACGAGATATAAAATCAAATTTAGAACCTAATTATATTCAATTTTTCCATAAAGGCTTATATATTTTGTTGAACTCTTTCTTTTTTGTTTGATATTTGTATTTATTTATTTATTTTTTGACCAATTGAAATATTATTTGCACATAATGAGGGTTTGATTTCATCTAATAAAATAAAGCAAATGTAATTAAAAAATACAAAAATGAATATTATTATTCATATTTATTTTCTCATTTGGTTCACATTTTATTTGTGCAGAAAGATAAATAATCAATTAATACAAACTGATATTTATTTTCAAGAAAGATCTTGTTTTTCTAGTAAATTATATTATATTTTTTATTAATATTATAATATATATCTGTATTCTTTTAAGGCATCATCTATGAAAGAGTGCCCTGTGTTTTTTCTATTAACCTTATTTCTCAAAAAAAAAATCTCTTTTTATAAAACCTGATCAGAATATTTTTTTGTACTTTAATACAGTTATTTATTATTAATGTTGGCTGTAACAGACAGAGCAAGTCTAGACATAGCTCAGGAATCCTTATTTTTCCAAAACTATAGCAGGAGACACGAATCGGAATTCTCCGGATCCTTCATCTCTCTCGAAAACAGAAGGATAGATATATAATGACTAAAAAAACTGTGGCTGTGTCATAGACACGGCCGTGTGTTGTACGTGAATACATTTATGTAACGGGATATATTTTTTATATAAAATATTTTTATTTATGTATTTAGGATGAAATCAAATTTGCCATTATTTATCGACGTTGATGAAATTGAACTCATTGAGTCGCGATTTAGAACCCAACAGTGGTGCAATACAGTCCGTTACATAATTTCAACCGCTCCAGCTGCAGATGTACTGACACCGTCGTTGATCCGCTCGGCCGTATTTATTCTTTTACGCTCCTGGCACAGCTTGACTCGGTCATATGGTGTTTTATTATTACCATTCGATTGTTCTTGAGAAGCCCTTTCCAACCGTATACGATCTCTGTATTTGGTTTTGGCTTTTCGACGCGTATAGGCCGACATTATATATTTTTGATATTTTTTTATTCTAACACTTTATTATATTCACTGTCACTATTTTACACTAATGTTTTATATACAATCGATAGATTGTGACGACAACTGACGTTTAAAACTTAAAAGAACATCGTAGTTTCTCCGAATCAAAAGTTATGCTAATTGCAAATCTCGATACGCAGCAAAGTGATCTCAAAATTGCGGCGCTTCCGCCTCCACCGCGCGCAATGCGTCACAGTCCTCGCTTATCGTAATGATCCTTTAGCTATCCAGTAGTCTAATTTAATTTTGGATGTAGACGATAGATTCGAAACCATAACCATTCGAAACTTTATCCCCCGATTTTGTTATCATTAGGTTTTTTGGATTGCCTCCATATGATAGCAAATTTAAAGACGTATTCACGTCAAAAATTAAATTTTATGTAAGGCCTAAACTTAGACTCGTTTTATTGAATCCACCTCATACTGAGTCATTTTTCATTATTATAATGTAATTTTCCTAAACTATTGGAAATCGCAATTGTCTACTAAGCCCAATAATCTCAACATTGAGAAGAATTATAAGCAAAAAACAAATCCAAATAGCAACGGCTTCGTAGAAAACTGCTTTACTTGGTTTCACTTCGGCTCTGGGTGATGATTGTTATATTTTAGAACAGCTACTTAGTTAAACACAAGCGGATAATTTTTTTTTCAAAGAAATTTGTCTCCTTTTTGTGATTTAGTTCTTTGTGAAAAAAGAGCACACAGTTGAGGGAATATATCATGAATAATGATATGAATGTCTGTGTTTCAGTGAAAATGTTGAACACAACTTAGTATCTATTTAAACATCTACCCAGTTTAATACAATTTTTTTTCCAACCACAAATAACTAATACTAGAACCATTGAACAAAGTGAGGATCTTATTCTATTTAACTCAAAATGGAATAAATAAGCAATTCACCTATTCCAACATACTTCCGTAGCTGAAATCGCTGGTGAATTATTAATATGGAACTGTTTAACATACGTATAATACAGTCTTTACAAACAATAACAGTCGAAGAGCAAACTGAGGTTCCTTCATATTGTGAAACCTTAAATTGATGTTCCATTTTATCTTTTTTAAACCCAAACTCTTGTTTTTATTTTCGCCTCTAATAAAGAATTATGTGCTTGTTTAGCAGACATAAATTCTTAGCTGTTACTCAGCTGGGGTTCTAACGCGCCTTCAGGTATTAAAAGTCTTAAATTATTTCCCAGTTCGAGTTAAATTTTTTTCCTTTATTTCTTAATTTTTATGGTTTTACTTGTTAGAACAATATTTCTGTTGTACTCAAGCAAATTACAAGAAAATGCTTTAAAAAATTGTTACTTTTTTCTCGTTAATACAAATAGAAATTTCAGTTGATGGTTTTTGCGCTATCAGTTATTGTACAAAGAATTTAGATACAGAAAATTCTAGGCTTTCATTGTTTTAAATTTTTCTAATTTCCTTTTAAACTCATTTTCATAACTATATTCAATCTCTACCTAACAACCCTAAACCCCCTTATCCAAAGCTTTTTCTCCCAAAATCATTCTTGGGCTTTCAGCGTTATCGTAAAGATTCTTCAGCTTCAAATCCAAGTGTATGTATCTTACCAACCAAAACAGTTAATTTCTTGACTTTCCTTCCTTATTTTTTAGAGGATATATTACACTAGAAGACCCACGTAGCCCCAAAAGGCGGGTACTAATTCCTGTGCTGTTCGCAGTAAGTTTGCAGAGGCTCTTGTCTTGACCTAGGAATCTCCCCTAGAAATAGCAGAGCCAGCATACCAATTTGGAAAAATGGTTTCTCCATTGAAATCAAGTTCCAGCATGTTGCTTCAGTGCTTCAAGAGATAGCACTACCTTCTCTACATAAAAACCAAGCTCCTTTCCCAACTGCTATCCTGGTCTATCGCCCGCTACCTTGGCTTGTTCATCACAGTTCTAGACACTCTTAAATCTATAAAGCCCTGTTCCTGTTTCCCAGAATCCTTCGACCAACTGTTCGATGCTCTTTACTACGTTATTTACTATATTTTATAATGTCGTCAATATTTGCATTCTAGGTCCGCCTTTTGACATGAAATTCATTATTAATGTCCCAAAGGAACTAGATGGCTTTTAAGTATACATGGCTGCACAGAATTTTCCCAAACTTAGCTTACCTTTTCTTTTTATAAATTCTAATTTAAATTATCCGTTTTTGTGGAGAAAGTAGGTATTTTAAAATGAGTGAAGTTTTTAACTTTATATGAAAGTTTAAAGATCAAGGCAAATTTGCTTGTTTGTTAGCGCAACCGGCGGTCCTGTACATCCTGGATAGGATGAGATGGCGATGAACTAGTGGAAGTAGCAAGTACCGACGAAGAAGAGAAATAAGAAGAAAGTGGCCCTAATAATTCACGGCAAGGTATCATGTCTTCCAAGTATACAAACTTTATACAATATTTCATAGAAGACCCTGTACACTGTTCACTGACAACCTCTTACTCCATTCGCCCGGCTAAAAAAGACAACTCCGTCCTGCCTGACTACACATTCCACAAATGGTACCCCGTCCACCTACTGTGCCGAGACAATATTCCTTAGCAGTGTACTATACTTTCTGCTTGCGACGACGCTTACCTTTACCTTCTCATTCCTCTACCTTTAACACCACCGACACTACCTTTCTGCCTATATAAGCAATCACTTTTATGCAGGTTAGGCTATTTCTCATTTTCTCATGTTTTCTCTTTAAAACTACCACACAATCTTGTTAAAACTTTCATTATTACTACCATTGCAGTACTGCCAACACAAAATATAACTTTCAACTTCTAATTCATCGAAAAAAAGAAAAATATATTTTTTTTTTCTTTTTAAGGACAAAAGTTTTCTACTCCTGATAAGAGGTAGCAAAGGGTCAAAGAAATACTTTGATCACACATGTATCAGGATCCCGCCATAGATAAATATTGCCAGTGGCTGCCTACAATTTATTTATTTATTTATTTACAAAGTAAGTACAAAATATTAACAGGAGTACCAATTTTGTGTATTCTACACAATCCTATACACAGTTTTCGCATATGTACACAGGATAGTAAGAAATTACAAATTTAATTAGAGGGAAAAATAAATAAAAACCTCTAAAAGGTAAAATTAAAATGTTGAAGCCAAATTATGATCCTACATTATAGGCTAAGTATATGCATGACTCTTTTATGTTTGTATTGTAAGTTGCTGTCATATGTTCCTGTTTGGCTGTAAATAGGTATGTCGCTGTCATGGAGTTTAGTAAAAAATCTGTGTGCTATTTCTAACTATGTCCTTGATGTAAGTGGAGTCGGTATTCTTGTAGAGCGTCTCGATGTAAGTGTATCTGGGTGAGTCAGTGGCCAGTCTTAAGAACTTGTTCTGAATTATTTGGAGCTTTTTGAAGTTGGTGTTACAGGTCAAATTCCATGCAGGGCAATGCCTACAAAATGTGAGAACTTCAGCCAATAATAACAGAATTAAACTGAATGTTTAAGATTCGGTTGACTTTATCAACGCGCTCTTAATCAATCCATTCATCCATTCGTCTTCCTATTTCAAAATGCGTTCTCGCTCTGCAGAAAGCATTGACAAATTCTTTCTTCTGATTCTTAAGTCCTTAAAATAAACCACAAATACAATTTTACTATAGTTCATGTTTGGGTTGGGTTGGTAGCCAAAATTAAACAGAAAAGTTTTAGGATAAAAATCCATACCCGAACCTGGGCCTCCTAAGATTAAAATCTGAATGGTGAACAACCTTAAGGATGAACATCCATAACCTTTTCCATCTTCAACCATTTCCGGGGATAAGACTAGTCTCAGAGATTGACACTGACAAACACAGAATCTCCCACTGGTTCCACTATCTTTGGGATTATGAAAAATACATAATTTATCAAACAAATCTTTGAAGAAGATTACCAGATTTCATTTAATATTTTTTTTTTTTTTTGGAACACCAAGAAATGGCCACTTTCTAATGGCAACCTTCCGCTCAAAAAATTAAATAACTTTAATTATCTCGTAAGTTCTCTCGCGAGCAAATACTACAAATTGAAGAGGTTTCGTGTCGCGCTTAGGAAGTTAGAACAAGGACTAAGATATTATGATGTTTAGATTTTGTAATGTAAAATTTCATTTAAAAATGAATATTTTTTTCCATTTTCGATAAATTTGTTCCCTTTATTCCCTTTATTTGTTTCCAACAAAGGTTATGTGATATGTAAATTCTAGTTGGAAGTTAAATATTAAACCAATATTTGATTATACAAATTTCAAAATTCAAGATAAAACAATAACAAAACGAACGAAAACAAAACATTGCTTTAATAAATAAATAATACAGGTTTTGGTTAGATTTATATTTGTAAAAATGGCAGTTAAAAGAAGCGGTCTGTTGAGTCGAAATTTCGCCTCAATTGGTTCACCGAAATAAATTCTTTATATAAATATAACTTCATCTTTCTCTTCAGTCTCAGGACAGCTCCTAGGGAACTGGGTGCTAATCTTTCCCCACCGCTTATTAGACCATTTTTGGCTCCTATTTACCCTTTTGTCCAAACATAATTATATAATAAGGAGTCAGGGAGAGCTGCCCTGTTGAGGTTTCTTCCAGTACCAACTCCTGATCTTCTACTCTTTACTTTCAAATTCAACTTTTTTTTAGACAAAGATTACTTCTTCTTTTTTTTTTCTTTTTTTATTGAAAATTTCTTCGGTTATTTTTTGAAAACATTTTGAATAATCCATGTTCATTTTCCATCTTTAAAACTCAAATTTTGTTCAAATTCCATTCATCTTCGAACTTGCCAAAATTCGATATAAAAATTCATCAAAAATTCTCACTTCATCCCAACCCTTTAGCTGCAAACTTGTCTTCAACTACGCTACCCTCCAATCCTCGAAGACGGCTGAGACGCCGTTGGCCCCGTGACCAACTGGGTGACTAATGGCGGCCATCACTGGATGACCGTCATTCACGTCTGCCACGATATTTATTTATACACTTCTCACATTTACCTATTGTACCCTGAAGGTACAGGTGTAAATTTCTTTAACAGGATAAATAATAAAAAAATTTGTAAAGCTTTTTTATTAACAAATAATGTAATAATATTCTAAAATTACACATTGATCAAACCTCAAGAACAATTGTTCATTGTTTAATTGTCATTGTCGATAATTTTATTTCTATTTCAAGTATCATTTACTTCAAAACTGTCTGTTAGTAAAGTCCAAAAATGCACGAAAAAGCGTAATGTTGAAAAATACTTAACTTTAGCAATTTTGTTTCCTTCATTTCCTTCAAAATCAATTCTCGAATCATTTAAATCCTCTAGTCTGTAGCCTCAAACTTTCTCTGACAACCTTCGAAGACGTCTTAAACTAGCCAGTGGCTTCTAGTCGTTCTCACTAGAAGTCAGTGAGTGGTTAGTTTTCTCATTTCATTTGTATTTATATATATATATATATATATATCTAACTTCTATAGGTATTTACTTGGGTATTACAGTACTTTTATAAATTCCAAATAAAAAAAAAATGAAATTGTAGTTAGAGAGATCGTTGGAGTTCACACAGCATATTTTATTGTTTTACAAGCTTCTATGATTATTAACTTGTAAAGATAAAATATTAAGGGAATTAATTATAAAGTAGTACGAGGGTCGTTTGAAAAGTCCGTGCAAAAATAAAAACTACTTAATTTTTTGGGGTAAACCTTTTTTATTTTTCAACATAGTCTCCTTTTAGGCTTATACACTTCGTCCAACGCTGCTCTAGTTTGTTGATCCCTTCCGAATAATAGGATTTGTCCAAGTCTGAAAAATAGCCATTCGTTTCTGCAATCACCTCCTCGTTTGAATAAAATCTTTTTCCCGCCAGCCATTTCTTCATATTGGGGAAGAAATAGTAGTCCGAGGGAGCCAAGTCTGGAGAATAGGGGGGATGTGAAACGAGTTGGAACCCTATTTCCATTAATTTTGCGACCACAACTGCTGAGGTGTGAGCTGGTGCGTTGTCGTGATGGAAAAGGACTTTTTTGTGGGCCAATCGTGGGCGTTTTTCTTGCAGCTCGGTTTTCAAACGGTCCAATAACGATGAATAATATGCACCTGTAATAGTTTTACCCTTTTCCAGATAGTCGATGAGGATTATTCCTTGCGAATCCCAAAAGACAGTCGCCATAATCTTTCCGGCCGAAGGAACGGTCTTCGCCTTTTTTGGGGCAGATTCCCCCTTGGTAACCCATTGTTTAGATTGTTCTTTGGTCTCAGGAGTGTAGTGATGTATCCATGTTTCATCCACAGTGACGAAACGACGCTTAAAGTCCTGCGGATTCTTCTGGACCAGCTGCAAACCGTCCTTGCAACACTTCACACGATTTCGTTTTTGGTCAAGCGTGAGCAATCGTAGCACTGGAATATGCAATTACCAGCTCAAAAGTTTTACGTCACGGTGCAAAATTTGGAACAGTATTTTTCTGCTGGTTTCTCCTATACTTATTTATACTGAAATAAGTATTTTAAACCAAATTTGACTCTTAAATTTTTCCACGAAGAAAATAACCAATAAGAAATAAGTAAAACAAAGTGATTTTCCTCTCCATATAAACAAAGATGACCCAATATCTGACGCAATGTTGAGTAAACAGCAAATAAAACAGTTTCTCAATGTGTATTTATCCGATTGGCTAGAAGTATCCGGAAACGTTGTCTCCATCGTCACACTCAACTGACAAGTTAATGGTCCACGGTTGCTGAGTGCTGTGCACCTCTTCTTCCACAGTAAACTTCCTTTTCTTCACCTTTCCTTTCGGCATCGCCCATCTTCCGGCGCTTTCTTTTCACACTTTACCCTTTTCAAGTGTGAAGGACAATTTCGTTAAGGCCATCTCAATGAAACAAAACTCTCTTTCTATCTCCCCACTTTCCTGTTTCAAACTATTGCTTCGGCCTCCCTCCATGATCGCTCCAGAGAATCTCTTCCTCCTGATGACTATTCAATCACAGTTTTACCTTTAACAAAAAAAAAAGTATTGTAAAAAATATAACAGTACTTTTTCATTTAGATAATAGGTAATAGATATTTCTTTCTATAAAGATTAATTGTGTTCAATATTTTTAACGAATACTATTAACAAAGAGCGGTAAAATAGTAGATTTTATGTTATAATACTAATACTTTAATTAAAAGGAAGTATACAGGGTGATCCATTTAAAACACACCAATCGCTAATAACTTTTTAGGAAAGCGGAATTTCGAAAAAACCCACGAAGTAAACTGTTATATGTTTTCTTGGGTCTAGTTTTCATTTTTTTTTACCCCCGATGCTATATCTTTATTTTTGGCGGAGTTACGGCTAAAAACCTAATTGGGGTTTCATAAAGACCACAGGTTTTGACAATGATTCTGAATACTACATAAAAAAAAATGTGAAAAATGACGTTGATCCCGATTCGATGTCCGTAGTATTTGTCGAGATATTTAAGATCAAAGTTACAATTTTATCTATTCGTGATCGGTTTTCAATATTAATTTTCCACCAAAAATACACTTCTGCAACCATGTAGGGAAGTTCTCATTACTCAATTAAAATCAGCTGTGTAATGCCCAACTTCCCGCACTAGTGGGGAAAAATTCCCATTAATGTCACTTTCCGCACTAGTGTGTGAAAAAACTTTATTGTGCTTCCTTGATATAAGAAGTTTTGTTATTAACATAAATATTTTCTGTAAAACTTTAATAAGCTTATTTAACGTAAATAAATAATTAAAAAATAAAATAAAAATTGAAGGAATATAGAAATAAAAATAATACTTCAATAAATAATTAGATATTTTTAATTATAACAGTTAAAAAGGTTATAGTGTTACCTTATAGAAATTTAAAATGGATTCTTGCGATTCCTGTTTAGAAAACACTCCTCCATCAATAAAAGAAACAGCAGAAAATGTAATAAGTAATGTAAATACGTAAGTAATGTAAATAATTGTAATATAACAATAAATGTTTATAATAAATAAATTACTTTTTGTAGACTGTAAAAATGAAATTTTTAATTTTTTTAGTTAATAAATCTAATGGTTGCAGAAAAAATATAATATTTAACTCTAGTGTAAAGTATTTTCCTCACGCTCGGCAATTTGCACTTGCACTCGCCTCGCTTCGCTAGCTCGTGCGTGCAAACCCTGCCTCGCGTGAGGAAAAGTACTACTTTCCACACTTGTTAAATAAATAACTATTGTGACGCAAAGAACAATAACAATAATAATTAAAGAATTTAAAAAATGTAGTGTAATGTAATGGTTGTGGGTGAATCAGGATAAATTTGTTTTATCATCAAATAAAAGCAATCATCACATCATTTTAATGCACCCAGAATAATTCTTGACCCATGAAAACCAGTGGTTCTTATGAAACCCCAATAAGGTTTTTAGCCGTAACTCCGCCAAAAATGAAGATACAGCATCGGGGATGGAAAATTTGGAAACTAGACCCCAAAAAAAACATACAGTTTACTTCGTGGGTTTTTTCGAAATTCCGCTTTCCTAAAAAGTTATTAGCAATTGGTGCGTTTTAAATGGATCACCTTGTGTACTTTATATTTTTAAATAATAAAGACATCTTCCATAACCGGTAGATCGTCGGAGGAGCCTATATGCGCGAACAATGCTGGTAATACATAAAAAATAAATAATAAGAATAGTAATGTATAAATAAATATTAATATAAGTGATGATTTTGGCTTTCGACCGTTGTTGATTGATGATTTTAGGGAATATTGAGATGCGGTCATAAAATAAAAAACAAATTTTGTTACTTCATACCAACGTTTCGGTAAAATATATTACCTTCTTCAGGGTATTGTAAAAAATTCCTGTCAGTTATGATGATGTAGCTAAACATTTAACTCCACAAATTTTCTTACAGTACCCTGAAGAAGGTAATATATTTTACCGAAACGTTGGGTATGAAGTAACAAAATTTGTTTTTTAATTTATGACCGCATCTCAATATTCCCCAAAATCATTAATATAAATTTTATATTAGAAACTAAATGAAACATTATTCGGTCTGAACAGAAATTAATTACTTAAATAACCAAATTATAAGCTACCATTATGGTAATTTAGTAATGAAAATGTATCTCAGATAGCGAAAACAACTCAACAATACCTAATACATGATTCCCTATTAAATAAAATATTATTCCTCACATAGATAAAGAAAAAGGAGATAATATGTAAATATTTAAAGTAAATATAGATATAAGTTGTATATTTTTAAATGAGGCGCTGAAACCCGAAAATGCGAATTTCAATTTTTTATAAACAATGGCTTACTCCTGCATGTTACCAAAATTTACGAAGAAACAAATAATTTATTAACAAATAAAAGAATGTTGGCTGAGATAGTACGATTCGTATTTATCGTTCGCATCAAATTTATAGATCGTACTCGTATTTATCGTTCGCATCAAATCGGCACAAGTTGTACTAAAATGTCTTAAATGGATATACGCTGCATCCATTATGTGACAGAACTGTAGAAAAAGACCCATTATATATGAAGATATTAGTGATAGCCAGGTGTGAAGACATGTTTGAGGAGATCGCAAACTAGAACTAGGGTAAAAAATGGAAAAATAAATATGAAGGTATTGAAGCGGATACAAGCAAAGAGGAAGAAGTCGAAAAGAACAAGAGTGAAGGCAAACGAAGTTACTTGAATGACATTTAGAAAAAATAAAAGAGCGAAATCTATGGAAGAAGGAAAATCGAAGAAGGCAAAGATGAAAAAGAGAAAGAACTGAACGAAGTAGAGGTCAAGACAAAAACTGTTAGAAGCGGAAGGAAAATGCTAATAAGTTTAAGCTTGAGGTACTTATGCTTGAGAAAGATGAAGGTTAAGTGTTTGGCTGCTAAATACCAGCTAAATCTACAAGAAGGCGCCACGGTAGAGGCGAGACCAGTAAAGCTAATATGTATTGTGGTACTGGGTTCGATTCCCGGTCTTAGGCCTTGGTTTTTATTTAATGGTTAATAAAAGAAATTTACAGTAAAGTATGTTTGCTAGTCGCCTCCGTCCACGACACCTAATTGGTAGTTGGACGTTAAGCCCCGCCTGAAAAAATAGGCGATTACTTTACTTTCTACAAGAAGCTGTTACCCCGGAGAGAATATCTGCGGCCTGGTAAACATTCAATAACCGCAATGTTTTGTACTTTAGATTGTTTTAAAATCAGAGGGCAATTGATTACTACTGTGAAGTGAACAAAGACGTGGTATTTTAGATTGTTAAAGATTCTACGTTATTCTTTAAAAATACAAATAAATGTTTAAAAGTGTAAAACAAACAAACAAAAATATAGCGAATAAGATGTTGGAATTTTATTTTGGCGAGGGACTTCCCAAATAAAATTCGGCATTGCGCTTTTAAAAGCTTGGGTATATTTCGCATTACAAGTTGTTTTCATGGAGAGAAAATTTCCCTGAATAAATGTAATTGAAGCAAAAGGTAGCACAATAAAAGTGGAACTGTAAAAAAAAAAAAAGGAGGCGTTGCTGGGCCAGGTGTTGTATATAATTGTATGGTAAGATGGGATGGTGTAGCACGTAAAATTGTTCAGTTGTAACCTGGTAGAAGTTGGCGGTCGTAGCCAGTCGGAGAAGAGATGTTGGCTGTACTGAATGTTGTACCGGTTGTTATTAGCAACAACAAGAATGGTAGTAGAGCCAGCCACCGTAACTACATTGTGTTGCTACTGAGTTTCATGGGTTTAGCGCGCTGTAGGGTTTCATGAAGAAGAAAGGACGAGCTAATTGCGGACGAAGTAAGGGGGGGGAGTGACATGGAACTAAAGTTCACTGACATATCTCAATGTTGGAATACAGACACACACTCTCTCACTCTTGTATGAGGGTATAAACTGTTAAAGGTTTGTGTACATGTAAACATTTCGGCGAAAACGGACACTGCTAGCAGGGCTTTCTGGATGGTGGTGCTTGCGGTACAAATCTTTTAGCAGAGGGATGTTTAGATGGAAGTCTGACAGCGTTAAATTGGTACTGCTAAGCTCTTCTTAGTGGTCCTCTCCCTTATTTGTGCATCGCCTCAAGTCGCTTTCCTATCACTAAAGATCAGCTACTTCTTCACCATCAACTGTACTCGTGTAAACATATCGTGTCATTCCGTAAACAATAGCCAATACAACTTTATCAATATTGCTTCTTATGTGTTCTGTATCAGATTTCTTTTTATTCCTTCTAAATTGAATTCGGGGCACTTTCCAATCAATTCCTTTAAAACAATTTTTTTTGTTTTTTTTTAATATTAGATTGTAATTTACCACTGCAACAGTTGTTGCAACAAGCAAATATGGTACCTGATAGCAAAGAAATAAAAGAAAATCATGTATGGAGAAGGCCACTCCAGTGGTGTCACTCCAGTAACGTGCTTTGCTCACACGATAAGAGTAGATCACGAGGCCATCTTCTCTTCTCAATCTCCTTGGAGGATTACCTGGTAATGTGGAGGAAGATAGGTGCTCTATGAGAGGGTTAGGATGAGCTGCTGTAGAGGAACGAAATTTGAGAAAACGAGTGTTAGCAAGATCTGTAATGAAAGGGATTTTGAGGTCATTATGGATAGTGGAGGTTAGATACATAGAACGGAGCGTTAAGAAGTTTTCGAAGTACTTCTGACTGTAATGTCTGGAGGCGTAGAGAGTTGGAACGCTTAGTCGATCCCCATACTTCGATGCCGTATGACCAAATAAGTCGTAGAAACAGTAGATATAAGAGTCTTTTGTTTTATAGGTTAAGCTTCGAACGTTTGTCAAGTAGTCTGGCGAGAAGTTTGTAGCGTTGGTTAGTTTCTTGTCTTTTCAGTCTAGTATGAAAATATATTTACAACTTTTGTTTGAACAATTTTTCCAAGAAAATGTTTAGGAAAAACGGTTGGGGGCGCTTCCCTCAATTAAGTGCAAATCTGGAGGAAGTTCGTCTCGCAAACATAACTTCCGCCAGCTAACCTGTAATGTGTTAAATTACACGATAAACAGAACTTTTCTATTCTATTCTACATGAACGTAATTATTTAGTGGAAGAAAAAAAGTGAATATTTTCTGAGTGTCAAGGTATCAAAGAATCCAGCATAATGAAAAAGCTGATGAGTCGGAATAGTTGGGTACTTTTCAACCGAAAGTCCAGAGCCCATGAAAAATCAAAGAATCCAGCATAACGAAAAAGCTGGTGAGTCGGAATAGTTGGGTACTTTTCAACCGAAAGTCCAGAGCCCATGAAAAATCAAAGAATTCAGCATAACGAAAAAGCTGATGAGTCGGAATAGTTGGGTACTTTTCAACCGAAAGTCCAGAGCCCATGAAAAATCAAAGAATCCAGCATAACGAAAAAGCTGATGAGTCGGAATAGTTGGGTACTTTTCAACCGAAAGTCCAGAGCCCATGAAAAATCAAAGAATCTAGCATAACGAAAAAGCTGATGAGTCGGAATAGTTGGGTACTTTTCAACCGAAAGTCCAGAGCCCATGAAAAATCAAAGAGTTGTGAAGTACAAGAAATGGTGCCAACTTAACTCTGGCACCAAACCGAAGAGATGTATACATAATGTTAAATCTAACAATTCCCTTGAGATTTACCAACTGGACCGGGAATGGTCTAATGTGCATAATGGTACTGATTACCGTATTTGTATACCACTGGACCACCACTAGTTTAACATGAAGATAATTCTGCCAGCATAGTGTCAACAGTAGGGGAATTGAATAGTGAATAGTGGCGCGTTACCTCAAGGGAATTCTCGCTCCTTGTGCAATGCAGATTAAGGGTCTTTGAAGTGAAGGTAATAATACAGTGAGATAAGTTTATAAGCTTGTCTCTGACGGATTTGAAAAGGTATTGAAATGAGACAGATTCGTTTAAGAGCAACCAGTGTGAAAATTGAATGCGAGTGTTTGAGGAGAATTAAGGTTTTCTGTCGGGTATGATAGGGACCCAATTGTGGCCTAGATACTACATCTAATAATTAGAACTCATTATTTTACAGCAAAAAAGTATATCCACGAAAAAAGCATGGTTATTTCCAAATGAGATCACTCTAAAATTTCAGATAATAATTACAATTTAACTGACTGAATTTCTACTAATTAAAGAAGGTACTCAAGTTTTTAAAACACAGTTGGTACTCAATTCTTTCATGGACAAGCTGTTTTTGGATGTTCTTACTCAGTATTTTGATGAAATTGGTCACATCTCAGGTATTTTTAGTTTATACAGGGTGATCCATTTAAAACGCACCAATAGCTAATAACTTTTTAGGAAAACGGAATTTCGAAAAAACCCACGAAGTAAACTATATGTCTTTTTGGGTCTAGTTTTCAAATTTTTTAACCTCGATGCTGTATCTTTATTTTTGGCGGAGTTACGGCTAAAAACCCGATTGGGGTATCGTAAGGACCACTGGTTTTGACAATGATTATGAAAACTACATAAAAAACTGTGAAAAATGACGTTGACCCCGTTTCGATATCCCTAATATTTGTCGAGATATTTAAGATCAAAGTTACAATTTTATCTTATTCGTGAACGGTTTTCAATATTAATTTTCCACCAGAAATACACGTTTTTGGGGAGGTCCTCTGACTGCGAAAAATGTTATTTTTGACGCAAAGAACAAAAATAATAATAATTGTAGATTTTAAAACATGTAGTGTAATGTAATGGTTTTGGGTGAATCAGGGATAAATTTGTTTTATCATCAAATCACATCATTTTAATGCACCCCGTTTGCAAGACTTCTTGACCTGTGATTACGGTAAGAGCATCTTGCCAGGGATGGGTGGGTGTTGGTCTAGTGGTCACGTGGAACATCCCCAGTTCGAATCCCGCCATCCCGCGTATGACTACACTTTATTAAAAAAAGTAAAAAAGTATTATGATTTATTAAGTAATAAGAATGACTGCATTCGCGGGATTCAAACTGGGGATCTCCCACTTACAAAGCCACGCTCTTGACCACTAGACCAACATCCGCCCCTTCCTGGCAAGATATTCTTACCCTAATCATAGGTCAAGAAGTCTTGCAAACGGGGTGCATTAAAATGATGTGATTTGATGATAAAACAAATTTATCCCTGATTCACCCAAAACCATTACATTACACTACATGTTTTAAAATCTACAATTATTATTATTTTTGTTCTTTGCGTCAAAAATAACATTTTTCGCAGTCAGAGGACCTCCCCAAAAACGTGTATTTCTGGTGGAAAATTAATATCGAAAACCGAGATCACGAATAGATAAAATTGTAAATTTGATCTTAAATATCTCGACAAATATTAGGGATATCGAAACAAAATTAACGTCATTTTTCATAGTTTTCTATGTAGTATTCACAATCATTGTCAAAACCAGTGGTCCTTATGAAACCTTAATCAGATTTTTAGCCGTAACTCCGCCAAAAATAAAGATACAGCATCGGGGTGAAAAATTTGAAAACTAAACCAAGAAAAACATTTAGTTTACTTCGTGGGTTTTTTTCGAAATTCCGCTTTCCTAAAAAGTTATTAGCGATTGGTGTGTTTTAAATGGATCACCCTGTATATTAATTTCTTAATGTTTTCAGGTGTAAAACACTATTTTTGTACAAGTGCTTTGTTTAGATGATGATATGGTAAAACTAAGTGTTTTTGCCTTAAGTTTCACTTATTAAATATAAAAATGTTTAGTAAATTTGTATCTTCCATTCTTACAAATTATTTTCGTGTCTGAACAAAATGCAGGTCAACAGAATTACGATAAACAACCATCGTTATTTTTTATTGTATTTATTTATTTTTGTCATCATGATTTGGTTAAAATAACATTATTTCATTAAGTTCTTTATATTTTAAATATGTTTTTCTCGTTTAATTTCTCTCTTTAGAATTTTGTAGGAATCTATTTGATGCCCAAAGTGGTGAAGTTACTTAGAGAATATACAAACTGTATTTTGAATGGAGCGTAGAGGAATAGTGACCAAACATTAAACAACATAAATCAACATTCAAACTAATTGAAGCCGTAAATAGAGAACCCATTCAATCATGACATATTCAACTAATCTAAACTCGTAACTAATTGAACAAATACAACGATAAATCAATGGTTAAACGAGGGACATCTCAATATACAAATTGAAACTCTTTTTTCCTTACTTAAATTTAGTAGTATTTTTATCATTTGTTATTCACAACTAACTATTATAAAAATTAAAACTACTTTAACAGAGTAATTCATAAAATTATTTTGATTTTTTGCCCAGGACTGTTCTTACACTGTTCAGCAAGTTATACACGAACTGGTAATGAATGTCCCAGCAGTAATAATATTGGTCGTTAGGAGCAACTGTTGTATTGAATACTCTAGCATGGGTAATCAGTTGGGGATGTTGTAGGCTGATGGGTGGCTATACTACCGTTGTGGTCGTCGAGAAGCCTCAGTCGAAAATTAATTAAACCAGATGAGCGGTATGTAACGAACCAGATAAGCTAATTGCCCAGTTTTTGAAATGTTACCCATACATCCTACAGTTGTATCGCTCTGAAGCTTACACTCCTCTACACAGGCGTCAGACACACTATCCATTCACATGGGACTCAGAAAGCTATCGCATCAGTATTCTGTTCCTCGCCGCCGATCTATCTGTTTCCATGAAAAGACAAATGGTTGTGATTCAGATGTACAGTCTGAGGCTAGGTTTGTTTTTAATAAATTTGATTTCAGGTGCAAATCCACAACTCGCTAGCAACACTTTATCTTTGCTTGTATATCTCTCGTCATTGAATGTTTTATTAGAATATTTTCTTTAATTTTTTATCGAAGGTGATGTCAGGTAAAGAAGATATCAGGCCGTTATGGTAAAGAAGGATAGTTACTAGATTATAAAATTGATTTATTCCCTTAATCAATGAAGAGGGAAATTTAATAACCCCTGAGATTTATAAATATTGGTACTACTGGAATGGTCTTTGAATTAAACCGTGTTGTTCCATCTCACATCTCCAAGTGCCCCATCAAATGGCACTTTTTGGTAATTAATATAACGTACCTAATAATTAATATTGCATTATTGATTAATAAAATAATGAAATAATTTTTTTTGTAATCTTTTATTGTAATTTACCACTGCAACAGTTGTTGCAACAAGCAAATATGGTAAAAAAAAGAAAATAAATAAAAGAAAATCATGAGTGGAGAAGGCACCCAGTGGTGTCACTCCTGTAACGTGCTTTGCTCTCACGATAAGGGAAGATCACGAGGCCATCTTCTCTTCAATCTCCTTAGAGGATTACCTGGTAATGTGGAGGAAGATAGGTGCTCTATGAAAGGGCTAGGATGAGCTGCTGTAGGGGAATGAAATTTGAAGAAACAAGTGTTAGCAAGATCTGTAATGAAAGGGATTTTGAGGTCATTATGGATAGTGAGGTTAGAAACATAGAACTGAGCGTTAAGAAGTTTTCGAAGTATCTTTGACTGTAATGCCTGGAGGCGTAGTGAGTTGGAACGCTTAGTCGATCCCCATACTTCGATGACGTATGACCAAATAGGTCGCAGTAACAGTAGATATAAGAGTCTTTTGTTATGTAGGTTAAGTTTCGAACGTTTGTCAAGTAGTATGGCGAGAAGTTTGTAGCGTTGGTTAGTTTCTTAAATAATTAATATAGTAAAATTGTTTTATTTAGGTTGGATGACCAACTGAAGATCGAAACATCACCAAAATGTAAAAAAATTGTATCAATTGAGGCTATGGAAGGTTGTAATTTTGGAGATGAACTCAGAGAAAACATCAAGTAAAAAGTCTAGAAGAAGCTCGTGAACATTTATCGCATGATTAGTGTAAATGGGAGCTTGCTTGCATCAAGTTAAAGATAATGAAAATAACTTAACTTTCATCACAACGATTACTAGGACGAGGTTCATCAGCTGCATGAGCCACTTAACGAAAAACACCTGGAATCTCGAGAGCCATAGATCGTCGAAAAGAAAATTCTGATACCAAGTTCGGCCAAAAATAAATAAATCCTTGAGGTCTTTGAAAACTTCATTCAAATTTGATTTAATGAACAATACCTGTTCTCCAGGAAACATTTTTTTAGAAATTCCAGTAGTTAAATGGTCTCTTCATAAACCCATGCTGCTCGAATGCTACGCGATATGAAACACTCTGGCATTATTAAAATAAGGATGCCCCTAACAGATATTGACATTTATAGAGACAATAGCGCATTCGAGTGGGTTCAACGTTAACATAAAGTGGATTTATGTCCCCAAAATGCACCATTTCGTTATTTTAGGAATAAATTTTGGGTACTACGATCCAGGAAGCCTACAAATTTGCCTTAATTCCTTGAAAAAAGATTTACAAATTGGGTCATTAATGCTAAATGAGACAAAATCTGAAAATATAAACTTTGCACTTGGTCCTTTAACCTCCCACATCTTCAGCAGAAAAATTAAAGCAAAAAAGTAAATTTAAAAAAAAAAATTATTACACAGATCTGCAGCATCCAAGGTAGAAAAGTATAATATAATATAACCATATAATTGCTTTTATTTTGTTGGACTAGATGCATAATGTGCCCTAGAATGAAAATTTGACTGGCGATCTATTGTTCATTACCTCCTTTGCCTAACAGAAGGGCACAATACCAAAACCATCTCTCACTTGCAAGTTTTTTAAAAATTTCACACAATCCTTGAAAACTTGATAAATACATTATTCTTACTTAAAATATATTTATTGCTATTTTTTGGCGGATTCCCAGCATTGGTAAAAAATAATAATAATTTATTGAAAAGAGCCTTAAATTGGACAAAGCAATTGTAAACCGAAGGAAATCACGAAATTATAAATAAAATTTAATCATGAAAAGTTGAATTTGATTGAAAACAAGTTTAAAGTATGAAGTATTATAATTAATTTTGTGGAAAGAAGATTTAATTTTAATATTTAATTTTGTCGTAGAAGATTAAATTTTGATGAAAATGATTTATATTCCAATAAAGTTTTTCCTAGTGGAATGTTTAATATGATTTTAAAAAACAAATACAAAAAATAAATTAAAGCAAAATTTAAAAAATTTAATTATCTTGGTTTATTCGCATTTTAGTTTTTCACAATAGATCTGTGTGATCGCAAATAATATTACCTCAATTATTTATTACTCTGCGTTATAATAATATTAAGAGACGACCAAACTATTTCAAGTTTGATTGTTTATTATGTATGATCAAACTAAATTATCTAAATCATGTAGGAATAAAGTCCAGTGAAAGTACAAACTGTACAATCACTACTTCAACAATTCAACAACAGCCACAACAGTAGGCAATTCATTGATATGGATAAAACAAACTCACTTTTTTTTTCTTTTTTTGGGGGGGGCATTGGCTTCCGCCATACAGCCAGCATCGTCTAGGTGCTTATCACTAGAATATCACTCACTCTCCATTCTTACCTACAAATACATTCGCTTCACACATTCATCATTCTACTATATACTGCTATTTACATAAACTGCTGCTAATGGATGGAGCAGCACTCTGTGCTCCTGCCATCCTTATAGCTTAACCAAAATTAAAATCACGTAATCCTTCTCTAAGCATTTTCTTCCATTCATTCTAATTCGGCTATAGCTTTTAAATACATTCATATTTCATTGCTAGCTCTGCTATCGACTTAAGCACATAAATTTTGGTGGAGAATATAATGTCTTCGTAGCGAAATGGTGCATCTAAATACCTGTATATATCGTCAAACATTCGTTTCCTTTCTACCACATAACGTGGACATATCATTATTACATGTTTGAAATCCTCCTCCTCATTGCAATCTACGCAAAGAGGAGAGGACCTTTTGTTGATCCTGTGTAGATACGATCCGCACACCGCGTGGTTCGCTCTCAGCCTGCTTATTGTCGTAACAACCCATTTATTAGTGACAGTTCTCTTAAACCATGGTTGTCTAGGTAACTGATCTGCCATAGTTTTATAGAATCTACCTTTATCACCATTATTGTAATCTGTCTGCCATTTTTGTAGTGCTGCTTTTGCAATTATACCCTTGATATCGGTGTGTGGTAATTTATAATTAGCCAATTCCCCACTATTGGTGGCTTCCTTTGCAAGTGTATCAACAATTTCATTCTCTTTTATACCACAATGACCCCTTACCCACAAAAAATTAATGCAGATTCCCTTCTCTTTAAAAATGGCAATAGTTTCTACAATCTCTGCGATAATGTGATTCATTCCTGTAGACTGGTTGTGTATATGTGATAATTTACCCAACGCACTCTGGCTGTCACTAATAATGGTATATTTTTTCTCCGACAACGAATAAATACATTTTAAAGCCGTTAAAATAGCAATTAGCTCCGCTGTATAGATGGACGCCTCATCTTCTAATTTAATTATCGTAAGATAGTTCCGAACTGAATCATACACAGCACTTCCGACTTTATTATTGATTTTGGACCCATCTGTAAATAAACGATATGAGCCCGGATAATGGGAAGAAATGTAATCTTCGAAGGCCGCGGTTCTCATCTTTTCCGGTACCTTTATCAAGTCGAAGGAAGTGTTAACACTTCTATTTTTAATTCCACGGTTTCGATGTGTTTTTTCCAATTAAGTACTTTGTCCATTGTCAACCCTAAGAATTTTGCGGACATTTGGCATGGAAATTTCCAGTTCGCCAGTACCATCTCACCACTTAGAGTTCACAACCGCATTGTTTTATGAGTACGGACTGATAATTAGGTGGCCCTAAAATCAATAAAACATCAACGATCATAATCGGTGGAGCGAAGGGGCTCAATACAAGGAATGACTTTAGTTTGTGGCATTCAAATCCAATCTGGGGCTAACCAATTAAATCCGATTAAGTGGTCTGCTGGGCAGAAACTTATTTAGTTTCCATCTAAAAGACCATTTTTCTGGATTGTACTTTAGGTTATCCAAGTAGGAATGTAACCAAGTGATTTAAGATACGGTCCGTAAAGCTGAAATGCATTGTAATACTGGGTTCGATTCTTGGTCTAGGCCTTGGTTTTATTTAATGGTTATAATGACAATTTAATAATAAAATATCTTAGGAATTCGTGCCCATTAGAGAAATCTAACAACTTATTTAATTATGAAATTGAATGAAAATGTTTAGATTTTGTTGACCAAATTAAAGTCAAGTAAAGTAATTGCCTACTTTTTCAGGCGGGGCTTAGCGTCCATTTACCAATTAGGCGTGGACGGAGGCGACTAGCAAACATACTTTACTGTAAATTTTTTTTATTAACCATTAAATAAAATCCAAGACCTAAGACCGGGACCGGGAATCGAACCCAGTACCACAATACATATTAGCTTCGCAGGTCTCGCCTCTAACCGCTTGGCTACCTGTTGACCAAATTATTGTTATATAACGATGATCTATGACTTTCACAAAGCGAAAAGGCTCAATTTTGCAAAAATCAACTTTCAAGAAACTAAGAATATTTACTACAATTTTAATTATTTAATAAATGAACTTTTAATAATATTTTACGGCTATTTCATAGATTCGTGAAAATCGGTTCACGCGTTTAGGCGCTACGTGTTTTACAAAAAAAAGTATTAAGAAGAACAAGAACAATGTTTAAAAATGCAGTTTTGGGCCATTTTCGCCAAATTTTTTCTATAAATCTATTAGATCTGGGTTGTCGCATAAAAATTACAGTTACAAAGGAGGATTTTCCCTATATTTTAAAGAAAATTTGGGAATTTTATCTTTTATAGAAAAAGAGAAAAAAATTGTCAAAGTTGGGTGTTTTTCAAAGTTATGATTTTTCCTGCAGTTTTTGACGATCAACCCTTACTGTTCTCTTACCGGACAGTTTTAATAATTACTTTTAATAGATACACAATTGTAATTTGATTAAATGTGGTACAAAATGGAACTTATTGGAAAGAAATAAACAAGAGACTCCAAGAATTTTAATTAGACACCCCAGTTTTAATGTCTACCACATTATTTTGGAATTAATTATATTTTAAATTTGATTAAAAGAGCTGAAAGTGAAAGGATTTTTTTTTATGTAGACAGGAATAAGTAGAAGTTAAATGGTTGAAAAGATGTTAGAAAAGTTGGGAGAAAAAAAGAGAAATAAAGGATTGTGAAGTTGTGGTGTGTATCTGGAATCAATGATTGGAATGTAATCGGCAGGAAGAAACTAGAAGAAAGGTGGGAAAGCATTTGGTACAGTGGAGGCAGCGAAGCTCCTGGGTACAGTGGAGGCAGCGAAGCTCCTGGGTACAGTGGGAGCGGTTGCTCTTTAGTTTTCAGAAAAAAGATGTGGAAGATTATACTGCTTACCAACTTATGCCATTCGTCTTTAACTTGTGAGACCATTAGACTAGCAGGTGCTCCAGGCGTGCATAAATCTACGAACAACCTTTCCCATTTTTACTGACACTTAGATCCTATATGAAATAAAGCCGGATAAATGAATTCTTTTTTTTATTCCTTGTATATTTTTGTAGTTTATTTTATTATTTATTTATTTTTACTTTTTATATGAATTTTGCTGAATAAACCAAATTAAATAATTTAAATATGAACTGTTATTAACCAGTTAAGGGTGGAATTTAGTTTTTAAAAAACCCACCTCAGTGTGTAGAATTAAAATCAGACAATGACGTGTATACACGTCGAACGCAGGGCAAAACGACTAAAACTTCACAACGTCTTAATAGTCACTGCAAGCGACTTTTTCTGCAATTTCTGTGGCTTGAGATTACCAGAGCATTCTGTGCTCATTCAAAATCTTGCACCGCATTTCCTAGTTAACTAGAGACGCAAGAGCTTTTACAAGGAAGAAAAGAGCTTTGAATTCTGTACAAAATGAAATCATGCCCGTACTGAGGTCCTGAACCTCTAAGGTAAAAACGGCATTGCACAAGGGTTGAGAACTTCTATTTGTGTGCGTAATTCCCAATCTCTAATGCGGAGACCAAACATGTACCAACCACTAATCATTTGGCTGACTCCCACCACTTCCCTCCGTATAAAATACTTGACAGTTCTATCGGTAAGATAAAGGAAACAGCCCACCAAATAATATTCTTATTGTATTTTATTAAAATTTCGAGTTTTTATAGTTAACGGCAATTTTATATTTTTCACAATGAGTATACACGTCGAACGCACCGTAACACAGAGATTTGGTTTGACGAGTATACACGTCAAACGCGCTTAACTGTTATTAATTATTGTTAATTGGCAAGCATCACAATTTATTTACTGCGAACACTCAATTTTAAAAATTTGACACGATTTCACTTCCTTTAATAAATAATAAGAGAAAGTCAAAAAAGTAATTGTTTAATAGAAAACGAAATTGTTGAGATAGAAACGCGTGATTGACATCTTTAAACAAGATTTCTATTTTTTTTATTTTTTTCCGCTTCTAACAGAACTTGTTAAGTTTTAATGCGTAACTTGTGTAACGTACGACAGCCTCACTGCGTGTCTCGCTAGATCTCATATCACTGAGTGTTTCTGTAATAACAAAATGCAATATACCTGTATACTTCGCTATGTAAATCAAATTACTGTAACAGCACGGAAGTACATTAATAATTTCTGACAGTCACTCACTTTTATTACTTCTTCCTGAAATTCAAAGTTTAGAAATACAACACTGGCTGAAACAAAATCACAGGAATCCTAAAACATAGAATATACATTCTAATAAATTATTATTTTTTTGTATTAAAATGAATTTTAAAAACGTCCTTTTCTGCTCGTATGAATAGTAGATTGAAATAGTAGTTCTTATGAAAGAATATCGTCACCTGCAAGTGGGCTTTTCTCTGGATCCCAAGGATTTGCAGCATTGCCAAAGGAGGGATAATGAGGAAATGCTCTTTTTGGAGAGGTCAAATAAGGAGGTAACATTTATTGGGCTCCTTGACTGCCCTGGACTCAGCCCAAAATAAAAAGGGTCGGTTTTAAAGAATTATGATGGTCTATGGACCAGATTAGAAGTCTTCTTCAGCGTGGGTACAATCCTTGCACGCTGGATAGTAATCTATACTAAAAACTAAGCGCAGAGAGCGGTGCTGCACCATTTGGAGCATCCAGTAAAGAAGGTATCTTGCCAACGTAGGAGGTCTCCGGTAAATTAAGCCAAAACAAATAAAATCGATAGGAATCAAACAATTACCCTCCAGGTTAGCGGTATCTATCTCTCACTCACAATGTCACTACAACCCAGTTAGTTGGGTCCTGGCCTCCTCGATTTTAAATCCTCCGCCAGTCGTCCCTCTCTCTTGCAGCCGCCATCCAGTTCGCAATAGCTGCCTGGCATCCTGCGTCACACTGCCGAACCATCTTAGCTTTGATCTCCCAACTCTCCTTTTGCGGTCAAGGACTTCCTGTAGAATCTTGTACAGGATCTCTTCCTGGACCATTCTAGCGACATGTCCAGCCCTAATCTAAGCCTGATTAGCTTAATTAACGCTATAATATTCGGCTCTTTCATCAGAGCACACAGCTCTCTGTGTGTTCTGCGACGCCACGTCTTGTTCTCACGTATTGGGCCGAAGATCTTACCCAGTATTTTCCTTTCGAATATTAAAAGGCGTTGTTCATCTGCTTTCGTGATTGTCCAGGTTTTGGAGGCATATATCAGGACAGGGCGAATAAGAGTTTTATAAATACATAGCTTGGTTGCCCCGTTCAACAACTTACTTCTCATGTGCCTGTAAGGCCGAAGTAGCTTATTCGCGGATATGATCCTCCTGTTGATCTCGCTCGAGACGTCACTACTAGCAGTTACTAGAGATCCCAGGTACACAAAGCTGTCGACCTTCTCAAATGAGTAGCAGCCGACTCTAAGGGGACCTTCAAACCTTCGTTCATTTGTAAAAAATTGGTCTTACTTTCGTTTACACGAAGGCCCATACTTCTGCCAGCCTTTTCTATCTCAACAAAAGCAGTTCTCACAGCATCGGCAGATCTTCCTATAATGTCGACATCGTCGGCATACGCGAGGAGTTCTACAGACATGAAATATAGTTCCGGTGGTTTGTATTCCGGATTTTCTAATGACCCAGACCAAAGCTAAGTTAAACAATAAGCAGGCTAACGCATCACCCTGTTTCAACCCATTAGAAGCTTGGAAGATTGTGGTATCTATAGAACAGAGTATTTTTTATAAGTTTAAACTTCTTAACCTATAAGCTTATTAAATAGTTCGGGAGTTCAGTGGTTACCAGGGAATGAGAAAGGCTGAAAAAGCGCCTTCAGGATTGATACTTGATGAGGAACGGCCACTGATTTCTAGGCCATGGTCTCGCCTGAAGATTAATCTCGTTCCGCACAAGAGTGTGAGGGGAAGTCTTTCAAAATATCTAAAACCGCCCTCGCAGGATGACCTTTAACCGCAATAATGTTACTTTGACACAAGTAAACAACTTCACCTTATGTTTTGTCAAGTATTTTCATAAAATTTTTGTGATTTTTTCAAATGTAGCGTTAATCAAGAAAATAATTTCGAATTACGTGACCTACGAATGAAGAACGCCTGAACGTTCAAGAATTACACCAAAGTATAAGGCGCTAAAGTAGCTTTTCTCACTGGCGCAGTTCTCCACTATACGTGTAGTTACTGTCATTACTGCTTCACGATACTAAAGGCCAAAAGGCTAACCTTTCGGCTACCACCGGGAGTTTTCAGAGAGGTAATCACTCTGTCATTTAGGGCTTTAATCTTTTATTGAAATTTACCGCTGCAGCTATTGTAGTAACAAATAAATGAGGCACATGATAACACAATATCTGGGATATTGAGTGGAGAAAGCAACCAATGGGTATTATACTGCTCTCATGATAGGGATAGATCGCGATGCCATCTTCTTTTCAATCTTCTTGGTGAATTACGTGGTCAAGTGGAAGAAGAAAGAATCAGCTGCTGCATGAAATTTAGAGAATTTCATGGGTAATATTCATCTGGTTTGTGCCTAAAGTAGCTGTGCAGCCGCGCTTGAAATATAATTTTTTTTTTTCTACTTGAACTTTGAGAAGTTTTATACAAAACAAGTCATGTGATTATTTATGCCAGATTATAAATATAGATCCATTTGTATAGTTTGTGTTGTATTTTGAGCGTGCTACCATAGGGCATTGTAACAAATCCCGGACAAACTCGGCCCTTCTATACTTCTTTAACAAAAACACTACGTGCTGTTTTCATCAAATGTTAAAACCTTTCTAAAACTCCTCTGCTAGGGTATCACCTCCTCTTCTCTACATACAGGATAGTCAGTCCTTTCTAGCGGTGCCCTGGTTGTAACGTTCGTTCACTCATTCATCCCTTGTAACTTTCATTTCCCACCAGTTTAAATATTAAAACAGGTAGTCCATTGTTTTAAAACAGGTAGACCTCCCCTTTCTTCATATCCTCGCAAACAGCAATTGTACAGTTTCATTGTGACCACTACACCGGCGACCACACCCTATCACATGTACAATGCTAATTAATGCCCTAGCATTACTTTAAGCGCTAAGCTGTGTTTATGTTTATGTAAAACCATTTATTAATCCACCGGAAATTGTTATGGGAGTCCTACTTTTCTCTACCTCATGCCCTTTCTATCCCATTCGCTCTATTATATATATATATACATCCACAAGCACACAAGCTCATTCACAAATGCACACACATACATATATAGACGGGCTCCTAGCTAACCGAACTTTACAACGCAGGGCTAAATTCAATGCGGCGAAATTTCGCCTTCCAGTTTCAATTGCACTAATTCTATTGTTATAGGCCCAATACATTTCAATTTCATACGGATCTAATAAGATTATGTCTTAATAATATTCACAAATATTAGAAATTCACTGAGTACTTTATGTGATTAATATTACAGGAAAATGAGAAAACATAAATCAGTATAATTGGATATAAAAGGATACTTACTCCCCATTGGCTTAGAGACGTCTATTATAAAGCTGTCAGATAGGACAGTTGTATAAGGGTTGATCATCTAGAAAAACTGTAACGCCTGGAGGATTCTTGTGAGGGGATAGCTGGGAATGGAATTTTAAGTAACGGGATTTGGCAATTGCAAAGTCCAAGAGTCATTGTGAATAGTGTGGTTAGAGGCTTAGAAAGAAGCAATGACTAGGGTGCGTAAGATTCTGGATTAAAGGGATTGGATGCGATAAAAGTTAAGTGATTTTAGATTTCCTGTATAGTTCTATTCTGTATGTCCAAAAATAGAGGATAACAGCGATTGGTACAGTTGTGTTTTGTGAGGTAATGTCAATTTGTAACTTTTATTCGACTCAGTTAGTTTTAGTCGAGTTTGAGGATTCCAGGTTAGTCGTTTGTTGAGGTAAAGTCTGAGTTAACGAACTTTTGTAACGGTAAGAAGGGAAGGTTTTTCGGTTTAACGTGAAGGCTATGTGTTTGGATTTCTAATGATTAACCTTAACTCTCCATTTACGTAGCCAGGGTTGTAGTATGTTAAGATGGGATTGAATATGACGATTTGCCATGACGTAATCATTGTCAGGCGATAAAATGGCCGTATCGTTAGATAAAATTTAAATGTTAGTTTTTCTTTTTATAAAGAGCACATCCTCTTGTATGAAATTTTTAGTTATAAATGCATAAATACATATTTGTTCCATTGTAACCAATTTTTCTTTTTAAAAATGAGTGAATTCTGCTTTAATATGTATAAAACGTAGAAATAGAATAGATATTATTGCACATACCTTCGCTGCACCATCTCTCTCATGCAATCACTAAATGCATGACTGCCGAAACACCCTAGTGCTCCATTTTTTTTGTATGAAAGATGTGCGGTGATTTATTTTTTTAAATAGTTACTTTAGTAAACAAACCGAAACATATACAATATTTTCATTTCCAATGTGCAAAAATGACAGACTTCGATATCACTTTCATTCTTTGTCTCTTTTGGAGACTTTATCTTCTCAGAACACTCAGACCTATTTTATAACCATATTGATGGAGAGGAATATTTCTACTCTATAGGTATTGAGGGGGATATGTTGGCATCCAGAAGTGGTTATCTTTAACAGTCGCCTTCTTCCGACGATTTCCTTACATAGTCTTGTTAGTTAGATATCTAATTCTTTTTAAGTTTTTTTTTTTTATTCAAGAAGACTTCTTCAGAATTTCTTGGAAAGTTTTGGATGAGAAGGGTACGATGGTACAGCAAGTGATGATACCTGGCTGCTGGCTCTCAGATATCCCTAGAGAACCTAAGTGAGTGGTTTAATCACTTGCTGTGGACGGTTATTGGTCTGATAAGCGTTGGGCTCAAAAGAGCTACTTTGGCCGTTACAACTAATTAATAAATCAAATTTTAAAAAACCCTGGATTGCAAGAACTTCGAAGCACAGCTGCAACATCTCAGCTTTACTAAAAACAGAATAGAATTCCATAACAAAGTAATTTTCCTGCATTATTGGCTTAAAAATATGCCACCTAAATTTTTGAAAATACTTTTTTTTTGCAATAAATAAAATGAAATATAGAATCTAGTTAACTGTGGTTCAAACAACTTAGTTCCTGCAAGAAAAACAATGCGGTTGCAGTATCCTATTCAGTAATGCGACACATAACCCAAGTTTTTACTAACTATATCAGTTAAAAAAAGGCAGTGGGTTAAAATAAGTTTTTTTGGGGAAAAGGAGGCTCTCCGTGGCTAGAAGGCCCAAATAGTTGCAGAATATTTCTCTACTGAAAACGTTGCTACACCTTGTTAGATTATATTATTTTATTTATTTCTATTTTTAGCAGATCGGGAGTCATTAGCGTCCATTATTATTGTTATCCCTCATTACTACGTTCATTCCTGGTAGCGATAGGGAATATCTTATTTAATAAACCTCATTAAGGAAAATTTCTTTGTTTAAACAGCAACTTCAAACGTAGAGAAACTGTGTGAAGAAGTTTACTTAATGGTGTATGCAGTAATTAAAAGCTCCTGAAAGATATCCTTTCTTTACCTTTGTTAGCCGACACTGAACGGCATTAATCTATTGACAGGTATCTTCCATACTTCAAGCTTAATTACATTGTCGCTTGTTTTTTGTTGATAAATTTTACAAAGCGAGAGTTCCATAATATAAGTTTTCACTAGAAATAATCTATTTAAAAGAGATCTTGTCTTAGGGGAATTGAACCGACAACTTCTTGTTTTCTGAACTGTCGTGTTCATTGGCGAATACCGAAATCTAACAAAGCGATACCTTCCGGAAATATTTCAACTCGTATATTACCTTCTGTTTCAGAACAACCCTTTACATCCGCAAATAAGTTTCTAGTCTTTAAAAGCGATCACATACAAAGAAAAGCTCCTTATAGCTACGCATAAGTAAAATTCGACAGTGAAAATAAGAAAAAAAGAGGAAAAGTAATGTAAACTTATAATTTTTTCAGGCGGACTTAACGTCCAACTACCAATTAGGTGTCGGTGACGAGGACAGAAGCTTTACTATTAACATCTGTTCTGGCAAATTAAAAATACCTACAAGCAAGATTCGATCGAGAACTCCAACTTACAAAGTTATACTTCATCCATTTCCTTCAGACACCTACAGATATGTAAACAAACATCCTTTTAGGTGAAATAATTCTAATTGCAAAAAGAAGGAGAGTCTTTAGTTTTACAGAGCAGCAAGGCTATTCGAACAATCGTAGGCCATTTGATGAACCACTTGAGTACGCAGCGCATGGGGCCTATCGACGGGTAGCTTGAATTGGTTTGACTGAAAGAAGAAGAAACGACGCTACAAATATTGAGAATATCCTCTGTCCGTGCGAAGGAAGTTTATCGCTGTAGAGAAGCAAAACTAATACTTTCAAGCTTTTTCCGCTAGTCTATTTCCAGAGTTTTAAGACTAATCAAACAGTAAGAACTGGAGATGTAACTAGATGGTGATACAACAGAATCTGATGGATGGCCTCACTGGCCAAAACTCACTCAATCCAATTTGCTGATGTTGCTCTACGCCTGTTCCGCCTGGAGCTTGACTTGTAGTAGCAACATCAAGAAACTTCAGATAACGCAAAACAAATTACTCAGACTCGCAACAGACTCTCCACGACGCACTAGAATTGACTCACGAGACTGCGTCCATTATCCCCTTACACTTCTATCCAAAATCGTCTGCTCAAACTCCTTTCCATCCTAGACTGCCATCCTAATCCACTCTGCCACGACGTAGCCTCCTACGATCCTTCTATACCTTAAAGACACAGAAGAATAAAACAGATACTCCTCTAACTCTCTACACTAGCTGCAGGTTTTTCCTTCCTTTTTTCCCTGCATTCCTATCCTTCTCACCTAACTTTTCTCTTTCTTCACTAGTTAAGAAGGTTGAAATGTATAATAAATTTACACTTCTATATTTATTTTATGTATATACTTATTCTAATAAATATTTATTCTATCTATTCTCAATCTATTTTAATCTAAACTAGGTTAGGCCAGTTTTTAGATTAATATTTAGAATACGGACAATAGACGGGAGTCTATGTGTATTTGATAGATGAGGAAAGTTAAAGCTGGAATTATGTGTGTGGCCTAAGCTACAATTTCATTTTTTGCAGAACATATTTTCGGAAAACTTGTAGTTTTTCATATATTTTCAGGAGGTCGACCCTTGAGTGCAGCATAGGGTTCCAAGCAAAATTTAATTGGACCTTGTGAAAAGTTCAGAGCAGATCAATTGGGCGTCGGCTGGCAAAAAAAAAAAAAAAATACATTGTCTCTTAAAAATATCTTTCTTCCTGAGATAGAGCTGGTTGGCACAATGTTTGAACCACCTGTAATGGAAATATCTTTCTCTCGGCTGGTGTGTTAGCAATTTATATCTTCCGTTTCCCACTGCCAGCTCCATTGTATATTTAATATTATCTTCGGTTAGGTACCGTGTATGTATACTAGTATATGCACCAGAAAGAGCCTCTCACAGGGCTGCACAGATTCAATTATGTGCTGTATTTTTCTCTCTTCAATATGTATTTACATACATTTTATTTATGCTATAACTAAGTTAGTACCCATTCTAAATTATGCTTACTAGTTTTTATTCAAAAGTAGTAAAACAAGCCTTACTATTTCCATTTTATTGTGTCATAAAATTTCAGTATGTATGTTTCAGAACAAATAACTTTTCTTTTTTTCAATCACTGTAAATCTTATTTTTGAAATTATAAATTTAACAGCATAATAATACTGTATAAAAGTTTAAAAACATAATGAAACTGTAAAGATAATTAAATGGCTAAAGCAGCATTATTTCCGTTTTAATATAAATTAATTAATATTCTCCATAAGGAAATTTGCTATTAATTAATATTAAACTTGAGTTGTTCAACTATAATTATGAGAAGTATCAACTTTAAGAAACTATTATTGTAAGAACTTTATTCAAAAGCGAACAATTCTATTACTTAATTTCTTAATTCTCTTCTTTTGTTAATTCAAAGAGGGGGGTGAGTTTTTAAGATTTTTGTGTTTTTTTAGATGTTTATCTGATATTTTCCCATAAAAATAGAGTTGAGTTTGCATTACATCATGTAAATGTAAACATGTACTTGCAATACAATAACAAAACCATAGTTCACTAATAAATAACATTGTTATTGATAACAATTTTCTAATAAATTATTATTATTGTGTTCTTTTTAAAGGTGCTCAACATCTAAGGTCCTTCGCACCTGACAATGTTGCTGAATGACACTACACTAGTTCATTCTAATCTAAAACAATCATTCTAATAAAAAACACTCAAGCATATAAATACATTCATCCAAATAAATACAATCACACACATTAAATCTAGCAAAATATATTTTCTCGTTTACTAATCGCGATTTGTGATGGAGTACTTGATATTCCTCGCATCGCAAGATGAAAACTTATTTACATACTTACATAATTATTTACACCAAATTCATACGACCATTCACACTAATGTCGAGGAGCCAATCCCGACATAGACCCATCCTCCAGAATACAGTGGCTCCTGAAGTCTCCCTGAAGGAGAGAAGTCTCTCCCCGAAGACTGGAAGTTTGCCTCTTCCTGCTCCTGGATTGGTACCCACACTTCATTCACACCACAATCATACATCCTATCTGTTAACTAATTACTCAACGATCCCTAACTATTTACACAGACTGCTCAGACACTAGCATAGTGTCATATTAGAATATTAAAGTCTATATCTTTAAGATATTCCAAAGCTTTTCTTGCATTGTCTTCATTATCGTCCAGTACCTCTTTCACACTGTTACACATGTTAAAATTCCGCCTTGCCGATGTATATTTGGTACATTTCACCAACATATGATGGACGGATAGTATTACATTGCAGGTCCCACAAATGGGTTACCGCTCACCTCTAAAGATATAGCCATGGGTTAGCATCGTATGGCCTATTCTTAATCTTGCAAGTATTACTTCTTCGTGACGGGACTCTCTACTTGAAGTCATCCATTTCAATGGTGTGGATTTAATATTTCTTAACTTATTCGTTAATGGAAGTGCTTCCCATTCCCGTTTCCATTGCAATAAGGCTTGAGTGCTAATAAATTACTCTCTGTACCAAATAAAGACAAAAACTACTTCATATAAATAACTTTAACAAATGGATCATAAACCAAAAAAACTTCCAGGGAATAAATTAAAAAGAAAAGAATTGAATGGAAAGAATCGAATGTTCTTGTATCTGAGAAGGAGAAAGAATAAAGCATGAATGAAATGTTCTTGTTACTTTCAACAGATTTCATTTTGGAGATTCGTATATATGTATATGTATATAATTTTTAAATGTGCTATTAATATTCATATTGTAACGAAGTTGACCTGGGCATAGAAGAAAGGCCTAGATAGTTCTAGAGGTTGAACGACCAAAGTCGGTAACAGGCCCCCACTGTGTGAACAAAAGGGCGGTATCTACCTGTGGCAGAGAAGAAAGGCCTAGATTGTTCTAGGGGTTAAGCGACCAAAGTCGGTATCAGGCCACCACTGTGTAGACAAAAGGGCCGGTCTATGCCTGAACTAGAAAGGAAAGGGCTAGATTGTTCAAGGAGTTAGTGACCTGTGTAAAAGCCAGCTAAGAGAAAGGCCTCAGTTGGGGTGGTGGCATATGTGTTTCCCAGCCAGTGATTGACAGGTGAGAGTAAGACAGACGGAGTTGGAGAGAGACAGAGAATGGGAGGAGGCGGCCCCAGCTGAGGTGGTGGCAGTATGTTTTCTCCAGCCAATGAACGTCAGGAGGGCGTGGAAACTTATGCTCAGAGAGTTGGAGGAGGGCAGTCCCAGTTGGAGGGAGGCACGCAGTTAAAAGGAGGCAGACACAGCTGGAGAAGGCAGTTTTTAAGGAGTTCTTAACGAGTGATTAAAGTTTATAGTTTTAATCAGTTAGTTTTGAGTGAGTCTTCGAGAGACAGTTTTGGGAGACACTTTGGAAGTGATAGTTTTGAGAGAGTCAGTGTTACGGAGTGCTTCAGTGTTAGCCAGTTGGGCAGGTAGTCAGTTCATGAGAAGAGCTTTGCTAGTGCGGTTGAGTCTAGCGCAATTCGGTGCAGTGTGGACCAGGGGTCAGTCGTGGAACAGTTTTGTGGCGTTACGTAGTGAATAAGTAACAGTAAACTGTTGTGACTGTTGTAAATGGTGACTGTAATGAATAGCGTTAGTTGCTAGTAAATGTTAATGTTAGTTAATGTTAATGTGTGAATAAATCAGGTTATTGCTTACAACTTTAGCGAGTTTTATTATTTAATCAAACCCACATATTTAATAACTAGTGACAGGCATTAGTTGTGTTAGTAAAGTTTTTTTGGAAAAACTTTACAATATGCAAACCAAACAATTTACGATAAAATATCTCCAACTGATGTTGCTCGAGTTATTAATGATTTAATGGTGAAGTAATAGAGATCATCCAACTCAACTTTATCTGAAATTTGCAGTAAATTGTTATACTTTGAAGTAGAAATTATTATCTCGTATTTCAATGGCAGCTTATAATTAGAGCAAACAATCAGAAAATGATTTAGACTTTCCTGGTCGTAAGTCTAAAGGAAAGCGGCTAAAATATTCGTAATTGACTAACAATGCTGAGCTTGGAAAGAGCCATTCTTTCATGTAAATATTGCTCTTCTTTTATCCCTGAAACTACTGATACTTTTACCGTTGAAATTAAAGTGAGAATTTAGGATAGTCTGGATATCAAAGGATAGTTTGTGATTTTTTAAAATTATTCAATTCTGTTTTTAAGTTCAGTTTTAAATTGACTAATTAGCTAATTACACATTTACCTACTAATTACATTTTTGAAAAATTGCACTTTTAAACGAGGATTCGCCCTATATTTCAAAGGAAATTTTGGAATTTTATCTTTGATAGAAAAAGAGAAAGACATTGTCAAATTTGGGTGTTTTTGAACGTTACGCTTTTTTGTACAATTTTTGACTATTGATCAACCCTTATACAACTGTCCTATCGGACTGTTTTAATAATCTAAAGATTTTTTTTTTTTTTTAATTTATTTAGTTATGTACAATCTGTTTAAATATATACAATAAGTAAATCTGAAGGTAGATGGGATAAATTGGTTCGTGAAGAGCAGGAGGAGAGAAACTACCCAGCGGTAGCATTCTCTACCGGATATCGATGTTGACGATGATCTCTAGTTCTCAAGGAAGTCCCAGGGCCACTGGCGATCCTGTCGGTGGATTGTTAGGAATAAAAGCAGAGGTAAGAGACAGTACAATTGGATTAGAGCAATTAGGCAGAGCAGTATGGAACTAGCGGTATTTCGTCTTGGCGAGTTGGTGTACGAATAGGATGTTGAAGTCGTTGTGAAGAGTGAGGTTAGTCACCGTAGAAAGGAGCGTCAACTATCTGTCGAAGTAGTTTTGACTGAAATGTCTTGTACAGTCCGTTTGTCTGTCTGAACCCCACAGTTCTAGTCCGTAAGTCCACATAGGTTTCAGGATAGTGCTGTACGAGGTGTGTTCAAAAAGTAACGGGAATTTTCGTTTTTTGAAAAAAATATTTATTTATTCATATACATTAATGTTGTCGCCTTCAAAGTAGTCCCCTTCGCATACAATACACTTGTGCCAGCGCTTTTTCCAATCCTCGAAACACTTCTGAAACTCGATCTTTGTGATAGCTTTCAGCGATTCGCTTTTAATGTCATCTATGCTTGTAAAACGACGGCCTTTTAATGTTCTCTTTATATTTGGAAATAGAAAAAAGTCACATGGAGCCATGTCTGGCGAATATGGAGGCTGGGGCATCGTTAAAGTTTTGTTTTTGGCCAAAAATTCACGAACAAGCAATGAAGTGTGAGCAGGTGCATTATCGTGGTGCAAAATCCATGAATTGTTTTGCCACAAATCCGGGCGTTTTTTTCGGATTGCTTCACGCAAACGGCGTTGAACTTGTAGGTAGTACTCCTTATTGATTGTTTGACCTTGTGGCAAGAATTCATGATGCACTATGCCATTAAAATCGAAGAACACAGTGAGCATAACCTTCACATTCGACCGCACTTGTCGAGCCTTTTCCGGTCTTGGCGATCCAGAATGCCTCCACTGGTACGATTGAGCCTTAGTTTCGACATCATATCCGTAAACCCATGTTTCGTCACCTGTTATAACACGTTTCAGTAGATCCGCATCGTTGTCGACTTCATTGAGTGACTCTTGAGCAACTTCCATTCTCCGCTGTTTTTGTTCGAAATTCAACAATTTTGGAACAAATTTTGCTGCCACACGTTTCATACCCAAAACATCCGAAAAAATTTCATGGCATGAGCCAATTGATATGGCAACATCATCAGCGACTTCTCTGATTGTGATTCGGCGATCGTTCATAACCATTTCTTTCACTTTTTTCACGTTTTCATCGGTTGTTGATGTGCTTGGACGTCCAGGTCGTTCGTCATCTTCAACGTTTTCGCGGCCATCTTGGAAACGCTTATACCACTCGTAAATCCTTGTTTTACTCATAGCAGACTCACCATATGCCTTTATTAACATTTCACACACTTTATTTCATTTTTTACGCAAAATTTAATACAAATTCTTTGATCCATTTTTTTTAACAAACAAAAATCGCCAAGCTCGAAAAACACGTCTAACCTTAACGGCTGCCACTTAAGAAGTAAACAATGAATATTACTGAAAATTTTATCGTACTTCAGGGGCATGTGGACCAACATAATAAAAAAAAAAATTTTACAATCAGACTCTCCAAACCCGCGAAATTTAAAAATTCCCGTTACTTTTTGAACACACCTCGTATATTAAACGTTTGAGTTCTAAGGGCAATTTGGAGCGTCGTCCAAGAAGTCTGTAAATCTGAAAAAATAAATCTCTATTTACACAACTGTAATATTTGCACCAATCATTGTTATAAACAATAGTTTTGCAAACACACATCACTAGTTTAATGAGGAAAAGATAACCAGTTAGCATCAATATTTAAATTCCTGTTTTAATATTTTTCTACATTTAAGGAATCGATTTATGTAGTAGTATAAATTTTGCCAATTCTCCCCCCAATTAGATGTTCCAAAAATTCAGCCAATCACAGTACCCTGTGACTTTTAAACATGCCACCTAAATTCTTTAAACTATTGAATTTTCTATGTATATTTATTTAATGGATTACGATGTTCTTAAATTGAACAATTGAACATATTGACGTTGCCAAAGGTGGAAGAAGCCAAGAACACTGCAGATGTTACCTGCTAACATTGTATGCAAATAATTCGCTTCATCCATATGCAAGAGAGAGTAGAAGGACACTATAGAATCTCAATTCCTGCTTTCTACGCTCACAGTTGCGTGCTTACTGGTTCGCTCCGTACCTATACTTATGCTCCTTCTACTTTATAGCAGTGGATATGCATGAGCGTAAAGGGTTTCCATTGAAACTTAATCTTAACCGTCATAAACCCTTTAAAAATTTCCTTTTAAATGTTCAAACGGACTCATTTGATTTTTTGCCCGTTAATAGGATAAAAATCTTTCATAATTTTATATAAGAAATTAAAATTTTGTACTTAAACTGCAATTTGAACCTTCTACACTAAGGCTTTAATAAAATCGCTAACTTCTTTTCATACTACCTTGCTAAATCCTCTATTTCCACATCCTGACTTAAAAGACACCACTTTTAACTACACTACAAAGGTATAGAGCGAGGACTTAATATTCCACTTTTACTTGCTCTTTCTTCTAGAATCTAGACCATTCGCTCCAGTACTACACAGATCAGAGAACATTTCTAATTAAAGAGCTTAAGGTTTTGACTTTATCAGCTTCAAAATACCAAGCCAGGTGGAAGAAATGTGCAATCGCCTCCAAGAGAACAGATCTAGACTGCTAACATTGAACATTTACAGATGTTTATTTTGTAAATCACTAATCAAATCGATCTAGACTTGTTGCACCGAACTATGAGGTGTTCCTAGTCAATCCAATATCACCTAAAGTAAATAAACAATGATAGCTAAGATTCCATAGTTTGCTGTAAAATCAGCGCATTGGCACGTTGGGTAACAGTGAACAGTAGAAGTAAACGAGTGGATAAGTTACTCATTAGTAACACTCCCAAAACACTGAACCTTCTTCATCACCTTCTTCACTAGACAGGAGATGACCAGGCCACTGTCTTTTAATACGTCTTCTTGAGTTGTCAGGAAGAGTTCTAGAAGACAGATTTCTAGCAAGAGGATTTCCATTGGTTTGCAGGTTGAAATGGAGGTTCAAATCCATGGCCAGGCTGTTTGCTGTCAGTTCAAATTCACTATTGAGATGTCTTGCCAACATCTTAGATGTGCGGAGATAGTCATTTTAGATTGTACATTGAAAAAGATTAAATTTATTTATTTATTTATTTATTACTTGCTTATAAATACAATTTGTAGCAGGGGGTTTGACCTAAACATATATTTACAATAGAACTTTAATCACAAAATAAAATACCTATTCTGTAAACAAATAAACTGAGATCACAAAAAGAAGTAAATAAACAAAAGTAGATTAACATGTTTTTTCCATACATGAATTCTTCTCAATAACAAATTTGCTGGTATTATATATATATATATATTAAAAAGGATAAATGTACACAAACTGAGTTAAAAGAAAAATACTGGAATCCTAAAAATGGAATTAAAGAAAAATAAAAATAAAAAATTAATTAAAAATATGGGAGTATAATAGAAATACCTAAATATCAGATTCTTAATTACTCAAAATAAAACTTCTTATTTTTAACGCTTTAGATACATAAATGTAAACATATTTCACTTGGTGCTGACTATCAAAAGGTAACAGATTTTCCATAACTGTTTTAGATGGAGGCACATTAATTATTCTATTATGAAATTATACCTTAAAACATCGAAAATTGGACAAGTTATTAAAAAGTGCATAATATTGTCCTTGTCCTCCTTGCATAGGGGGCAAGGCGCCTCTGAGTTAAACTTATATACTTTCCCATCAACAAATAGTTGGGGCTTTTTATGGGAAAACAGTCTAAGTTGGCAGGCAACCCGGGTCACATTTATGTTACATTTAAAATGAATATATTGTTCACTTGAACCAAAACTGCTGATGTTTCTAAAAATGGAGTTAAATTTCGAATTTATCGCAATGTCAACGTCCTTACAGATGAGGTGATTATTGAAACTTGTTATAATGCCAGGTACTCTGCTAGAAATGAAATCTATATCTTGTTGGTCAAATATATTTTCGGCACCAATAATAATAAAACTTTTACGCGTGTTTGTGACCCAGTTGAATGGAATGCTCCCATTGTCAATATTTGCTAAAAGCGCTTCATAGCAGATACGAGGAATTCTTTCGCGTGGCATAGTCAGGATCTTCAATCACCAAGAGACAGTACGTTTAAAAACTTTCGATATTATATGTATAATCCCAATTTCAAGTCTCACAAAACAGTCGGGCGTGTTTCTAGATAGCCTCAACAAATTTTTGTAAAATCTTAGCGGTATTCTTTCTGCAATCTCCGCATAGCGGAGCCCCCATAACTCTGATGAATACAGGAGAACGCTAGAGACAAGAGAATTAAACAGATAATTCTTTACATCCCAAGAATCCGATTTTATCTTCGATAACAAAGAGAGTACGAAAGAAACCGCGATTGAGCTTTTATTTTTAAAATGTTGGGCCGCCTGCAAGAATTTACCCGATGTCGAGAAAGGAACACCCAGGTAGGAAAACGAATTAACAATTTCGATTCTTTCATTGTTACAAAAAAATTTTGGAATATTTGAAGATAATTTACCTTTATAGAAAGGCATAACAACAGTTTTGGAGGTATTAATTTGGAGATAATTAGTGTCACAGTAAGACTGTAGTAAATTGAGCTTAAACTGAACATCCTTTGGGGAGTAAGCGGCTATGGCCAAATCATCCGCATATGATAGCATTAGTAGTTCACCGAACTATGAGGTGTTCCTAGTCAATCCAATATCACCTAAAGTAAATAAACAATGATAGCTAAGATTCCATAGTTTGCTGTAAAATCAGCGCATTGGCACGTTGGGTAACAGTGAACAGTAGAAGTAAACGAGTGGATAAGTTACTCATTAGTAACACTCCCAAAACACTGAACCTTCTTCATCACCTTCTTCACTAGACAGGAGATGACCAGGCCACTGTCTTTTAAGACGTCTTCTTGAGTTGTCAGGAAGAGTTCTAGAAGACAGATTTCTAACTAGAGGATTTCCATTGGTTTGCAGGTTGAAATGGAGGTTCAAATCCATGGCCAGGCTGTTTGCTGTCAGTTCAAGTTCACTATTGAGATGTCTTGCCAACATCTTAGATGTGCGGAGATAGTCATTTTAGATTGTACATTGAAAACGATTAAATGAAAAGATAAATTAGAATGGAAGGTTGACGAATTGTACAAGAGTAATGTTACAGTGTTCTTAAAATAAATATTTTTTCTAAAGCTAGCAATCGTTTTATTGTGGGTCGATTACACCATAAATTGTAGGAAGTTAACCAAAATTTAGTAAATGGTTTGAATAATAATTCTAAATCAGAAGTACGTTTTTACTCAATAGTTCGTTCAAATTCTCGAAAATAGCTCCTTAGCTTTTTTGTCAAGTTCATTAAGCATTACAATCGCATAGTTTTTTTAATTTTTCTTGAAAAATTAGATATAGGGCTATTTCTAAGAAGGTGATGGAGAAGATTTCTCTGGAAATTTAAATTTCAGTGTAATGTACGGTTTTACCCAGAGTAAAACGTTGGTAATAATTAAATATGACTCAAATGTTCGAAATTTGAAGAAAATGTGTGATATAGATCTTCGAGAATAATAATAAGCAAAAATAGTTTAAATTTTCAAGCAGATCTTTTTTAAAAAATGTTAATTCTAAGTTCTTGTTTAACTACACTATGAACATTATTGTATATTTTACTGGCTGAACTCAAGGATAAAGTTAGACTTTACTAACATTCTGGAAGGTAAGTCAATATTTTCATACCCCTGATGTTGTAGCAGTATAGAATACGAGGTGTGGCTATTAAATAACGAGACTGATGGTGCTACAGAAGAACTATGCAAGCGCCAAATCCTAACGACCGAAAGCTGTGCAGCGTAAAGCCTTCTCTTTCCATTGCAGCGTCTCACGTGTTTGTAGAGAAATTTGTCTGACCGGAACCGTCGTTTGGGTAAGAGGTGTTAGTTTCGTTTTGCCGAAACATCATACTACTACACATGAAGTAGAGCAACGAATAGTCGTGAAATTTCACATGAGACTTGGTAAAACTGCTACTGAAACTTATCTTCTATTAAAAGAAGTTTATGGCGATGAATGTTAATCTCATGCGCGAGTTATTGAGTGGTTCAAGCGTTTCCAAGATGGCCGAGAAGGCGTCGGAGATGATGACCGCCCTGGTCGCTCTTCCACGTCCAAAACGGATGAAAAGATCGATTATAATTAATCAACATTACTACCGTAAGGTACTTGCTCAACTCCGTGAAAGAGTTAGGAAAAAACGACCCGATTTGTGGAAGAACCAGTCATTGGTTCTCCATCAAAACAACGCGCCGGTTCACACTGCATTGTCTGTCAAGACGTTTCTAGCCAAGTACAACATCCCAGACTTAACCTCATATGACTTTTATCTGTTCCTCAAAGTCAAGTCTGCATTAAAAGGTACACGATTTCAGTCCGTTGAAGCTGCAGGAGTTCACAGAAAAAAGACTTCCAGTACTGTGTCGAACAATGGTAAATTCGCATGGAGCGATGTAAGGATAGGGGAGGGGTGTATATTGAAGGTGATAATAACTAAATATGTATAAATTTAAAATAAAATGTTTTACAGCAATAGTCTCGTTATTTAATAGCCACACCTCGTACTCTAATTTCTACCTGTTTTTCAATCTTTAGATGCAGCAAGTTTCTGTAAGTAAAGAGAGATGTAAGATTAAAGAAAGAAACAGAAATCTGGAACTCACTCGGCTTTTTCCTCCACAACTAGCCCATCCGGTTTTATTTTACTATCTGTAAACTATGCTTGTATCTCATGATGCTCTCAATAAAATGATTCCAATAGCCATCTTAGAGTAAAAGTCTCCAAAATAGGTTGAATTTGGGGAGGCCGGCGTCAAATCTGTACACTGATTTAGCCTCTTTAACGATTCAACAGCTTTCAGGGAGACAGAAAAGAGGGACAACCGCCAGGAATGTAACAGATTATATATATATTTAAACGTATATGAGGGAAACAGATGCAAACCACCATATACATATATAAACCCGTTTCTAGTCTTACATTTATAAACGCACATGGATATAAACTCAATCGTACACTTGTCTGTATGCTACATGAATAATTTAGGAGCTGTAGAGAGGCGGCGACTCACATTCAGACCACCGTAGCAAGAGGGGTGTTCGTGCAGTTTACTCATTCTACCATCGCCTGTAGATTTGGAGACTCCAAAATCTAGTCAGTTGTGAACTCGCTCTATCCAACGATGTATTGTTTACCTGCGAGTAATTCTACATTAAATGTCACACAGTTGGAACTCTCATATTCCGCACTAGGATAGCTACATACCGCAGAAAACAAATATATTATATATACCCATACGTGCCCATTTTCAGCGCTAAACTCATGTCTCCCAATGTTTGTAACTAAAATAGTCACAATCTGCAGTTGACAAAAGGTTACTAGCTTATATAAGTGGATTTATGTAATAGAATCACTTGTTTTCAAAAAATAAATAGAATATTTTTCGTTGAAGATAGAATTTTTTTGTCAAATATCGCACACGAATTTTACAAAGTAAAAGAACAAGTTTTGGAATTGGAGCGGACAATTTAAGATCTATTTGCCATTAAAAATCTCTAGTAATTGTTAATCATCGTAATTTTTTTAAAAAAAATTATGAATACTCCACGTTCATCTCACGCTTAACTCAATTTACGAATTTTCTTGATGCTTCAGTACTATTTTTGTTCTGTTACTCTCTGGCCCGGAATATTCTTTTAAATTTAGATTATAGAGGAATACACTAATCACTCTATTCCAAATAGAATAAATTCCTTGACTATTCTAGAAAGAGAAAACGCCAAGTTCTTACAGAATCAGAATCAGAAAAAGTGATTTTTTTTTATCAACGCATTGCGTTATAAGCAACAAGGGTAACAATAAGCAACATACCACACATATCAGAGTGGAGAAGTTACCCAGTGGTAACACACCAAAAAAAACATTCTAAATTCTACTGACTCTCTTCATCAGAGAGGAGATCGCGAGGCCACTGTCTTTTAAGACGTCTGGAAGTGTTGTCTGGAAATGTTCTTGAAGATAGATGTTGTACCAGTGGATTGTGATGTGATTCAATGTTAAGGTGGAATTTTCTGTAACGTGTTTTTGCAACTTGTGTGACGAAAGGAATGTTCAAATCTGTGCGAATGGTTTGATTGGTGACGTAGAAAGGAGCGTTTACTATAGAGCGAAGAATTTTAGACTGCAAGGACTGGATCCTTTGCAGAATTGAGCGTTTGGTTGAACCCCCACAGTTCGATACCATAAGCCCAGACTATCTTTAATATACTTACATACATAAGTCTTTTGTTGTCCAGAGTGAGTTTTGATCTGTTGTCAAGTAGTCTTTTCAGTTGTCTGTTGAGTTCTGTTCTCTTAAGTCGAGTATGAGGGTTCCATGTAAGTCTTCTGTCAAGGTAAAGCCCAAGGTAGCGGACTACGTTGACTACTGGTAAAGGAATGAAATTGTTAAAGATAGGAGGAAGAGTGATGAGGGGTGAAAATTTTAAATAGATTTTCGAGAAATGGAAAATAATTTAAAAATTATAAAATAGTCAATTTAGACGGAATTTGTGGTACGAGTAGAAGATAATTAAAGTCAAACTTCGAAAGGGACTTAACCAAAAAAGTTTACGAATTTTTCGGAACGTAAAACGCAAAAAGAAGAAAGCAAAAATGATGGTAAAAATACTAGGATTAATGTTTCAATAATTGTTTCAGATATGCATCTAACGTTCCAAGTTGCGGGAAAACGTTTCTAGCCTTTTTTATCGAAAGCATTTTACTCCACAACCTAGAGACCATTCTGTAAAGTCGTTCAGGTTTATTGATTTGCTTAAGTACTGGAAACGTAGCAAGAATTGAACACGGATTTTGAATTGTTAATAGTAAAGTATGTGATTCCGGCCCCTGTCCACGATATCTGGTAGTTGCACTTAAAGATCGCTTCCAAAAAAATATGGCGATTACTTTACTTTATACTTTGATTGACAATTGATTAAACTTGCACTTTAATTTTTTATGAGTTAGGCAAGTTTAGTAGAAAATCTCTAGACGCGTTCTCGAATAAATAAATAACAACGAATTTAGAAATAGACTCCATAAAGTGGTCATTTTCACCGATTAATAGTCTGCGGAAATGATTCCAAAATAGAGATTTTTATTTCGAATTTTGATCAGAAATATCGTTTTGAGGTTTTAAGTACAATTAGATCTGGTTTGTACACTCCACACTACTTACTCTTACAGCAGTTTAGGACAGGGGGTCGGCAACCCGCGGCTCGCGAGCCGCATGCGGCTCTTTTATCCAAATTTTGTAGCTCTTCAGCCTGTCCAAAATAAATTGTATATTTAAATTTTATTGAAACAAATGAAAATTTCATTTATTAAAGTAAAGATATTTTTTCAAAAAGAATTTTAAATGAGATTGGTTTGAAATTGAATAGAATTATATTAAAATACAGTACGTATATAGGACTGCCGTCATTTTCATTCAAACACAGGTTTAGTTATTATTTATTTGTTTATTTACTTCGCAATATGTGAAAATAAATACATAAAACATTTAAATGTTATTGAATATCATAAAATAATAAATTTGTGAATACAAATGATCTACAGAGTTGTTTACACTATCATCCTTGCGGCTCTTGGTAAGATTTTATTAAAATTATTTAAGGAGAAATGGCTCTCTACTTAGATCAGGTTGCCGACCCCTGGTTTAGGTGATTAAATCATTACGAAAATAGGTATTTATTACTACAAAGACTTCTATTTTCACTAAAATAAAATGAAATAAATATTTCTAGTAAAAACTCATAATTCTCTAGTTTGCGGCAACGTCAAATAAAGGCAATATAACCTCACTTGGCATTTTCAGAGCAAAATTGTGATTGGGAAGCACATATATACTTTGCCTTATAATTTTCAAACTTTAATTTCATTTAACTTTTTTGTTTCTAAATTAAGCAAAACAAATAAAATGTACTTTTATATTTATTAAGTATTGTATATTTCTATATATTATATATTGTATATATATTTTTTCTACATATATTTATATGTATTCGGTGGCAGTGTGAGTTTGTATAAAAAGGTCTGGAGCCAGCAGAAGGCAGAGGAGGAAATAAGAGAAAGAATAAACTATAGAAGAAGGTCGATTAGAGTTGGCTGTCATTTTCCTGCTCCTACTCAGTTGGGTAGTTTTTCCATTCTCTTTTCACTGCCTTTTTCTCCCTCTTCATCAGCCACTTTTCCGTTTCCTGCCCTTGCAAAAACCTTAGAGGGAGAATGTCGACGAGCTGATTCAGAGCACGAATTTGCCACAGATAAAAACTCTAGAGTAGACAGTATACTGTGCAATTACCTACTATCTAGTTAACTATGGATTATTTTTCACTAACTTTTTCTTTTTGAATTTTTTCTTAAAGATGGCTACAATTTCAGTTTTTCTAATTGTTAACAATGCCTTTGGAGACAATTAATTATTTTAGATTCTAATATCATGTGATTATTTCATTTTCGATTGAAATTTCTTTGTATTAAATAAGAAGAATGAAGTAATTTTCCTTCTTGTCGCATTTTCTGACTTTCAAACATTATCAAGTTAATATTTTAAAAAATATTTTTGAAAAATGATGTTTAAAAACAATTAAAACATTTCTTTCGACAAACAATCGAAACTTTTGTTCAACAATAAACGACTTATCTACACCATGAAACTAAAATTTGCCTGGACTTACGGAATGGAACTTTGGGGCTCAGCCAAAGCTTCCAGTATCTACAAAATCCAATCCTTCCAGTCAAAAAAACTCCATCAAATCGCTAAAACTCCTTTCTTTGTATCGAACTCTACCTTGCATCGAGATTTCCTTGTTCCTTATGTTTCAGAAGCTGCAAGATTCCGCTTCGCCAAGTTCCATGCTTCAGTTCTTCCTCATATTCTTTTAAATTATCTTATACGTCTAAGAAACTGTAGGTAATGTGAACAAAGCACTCTATTTACATCCTGCTTGTATTACATTGTTCTGAACTAGTTTAATAGCTTTTGTTAATATTTTCTCACGAGGTAAGGGGACCGTAAGTTCTGCCTCCAACCAGCCGAAACCTAATTTAGGTATTAAACTTCCTAATTGACTAGCTCAATTATATGTAATTACATTATTTAACGATTGGAGCATAAATATAGTATTTTATTGAAGCAGATTTTAGCCAGTCTTTTGTTGCACCTTATTATACGAGGAGTGGCTATTAAATAACTGCTACAGAAGAACTATGCATGCGCCAAATCCTAACGACCGACAGCTGTGCAGCGTAAAGCCTTCTCTTTCGATTGCAGCGTCTCACTTGTTTGAAGAGAAATCTGTCTGACCGGAACCTTCGTTTGTGCAAGAGCAGTTAGTTTCGTTTTGCCGAAAACATGATACTACACATGTAGTAGAGCAACGAATTGTCGTGAAATTTCACATGATACTTGGTAAAACCGCTACTGAAACTTATCTTTTGTTAAAAGAAGTACATGGCGATGAATGTTAATCACGTGCACGAGTTTTTGAGTGGTTCAAGCGTTTTTCAAGATGGCCGAGAAGACGTCGGAAATGATGACCGCCCGGGTCGCCCTTCCACGTCCAAAACGGATGAAAATATCGATTATAATTAATCAACATTAATACACTGCTTTGTCTGTCAAGAAGTACAACATCCCAGTATTAGGCCATCCGCCTTATTCGCCGGACCTGGCCCCATGTGACTTTTATCCGTTCCCCAAAGACAAATCTGCATTAAAAGGAACACGATTTCAGTCCGTTGAAGCTGTGAAAGAAAAAGCTGCTCGCGTCATGCAGTAGCTCACAGAAAAAGACTTCCAGCAATGTTTCGAACAATGGTGAATTCGCAGGGAGCGTTGTAGGGATAGGGGAGGGGTGTATATTGAAGGTGATAATAACTAAATATGTATAAGTATAAAATAAAATGTTTTACAGCAATAGTCTCGTATTAGCCACACCTCTTACATTGTTTTGTTGCTATTTTCAGTCACCAGATAATAGATTTAATAATGCCAATAATCTATTAACCCATTTGCATCATTGCTCAATTTTCCTGGCCACTATCACCGCTCAGTTCTTTTTGGTCACTATCATTATCCGTTAGCTTGAAAACAGAAATAGAGATTGTGGTTTCAGATGAAAGTAGTAATTCAGTATAAATTAGTTACGACTCATGACACGACCTTTAACCATGATTTTATTTATATAAAAATTTTGTTTAAAAATAATTCTTTGAAGAAGGGGTACGACGAGAAACAATAAAATAAAATATAATAACAAAATGTTTGGTGATAAGGACTATCTTTTTCTTACTTTTTTAAGATACAAATGTGTTAATATTTCTACTTTTAGTCTTATTAAATAACTAAATCACGAGCTTCACTCATGAACTCACTTTACCCAATAACAATATGACTAAAGAGGACGGATTCATTTCATTATACCTCAAGCAAATTCCCATGCATTCAGACTTTTTGCTATAATTAAATCAGTTGGTAATTTTTAATAAATGACGCAATAAAAGAGCTAATAGTAAAGGAATATTAAATAATATTGTCAAAGAAAGTTAAAGAAGCGTTACAATTCTTCGATGTAAGAGATGAGAAGGGAGCAGTAACTAAAAGGAATACGGTGTAATGCTGGAATAAGATTAAATGGCTGCGATAAGAAAAGATTTTATTTTTCTATTCTATTGAAAATCAGGATATTGAAGAAAGAAATATACATACCCCTTTGCGCTAAATTAGGACGGTATGATCTTTTTATAATGTAAATATTATTGGAATTATATATTTAGAGAAAGAAAACATAAGTGTAGACTAGTTTTAATTTAATTTTGCTTTAAGTGCGAGCGTTGGTAGTAATAGGTGAATTCGCAATAGGCGGGGATGGAAGGAGTATCTAATCTCAGGGCTGGATTTCAATTTACCAAGTGAAGAGCGAGGGAAGTATACAGAATGGAGAAGAACGTTTGGAAAAGCAACAAGCTCGCCGGGTATAGGAGAACGGCAAGAATCCTTTTTATATCTTGAGACCTTGGCCTCACAAAAGTCTCCAATCTTGTGTTAACGACAGACTCTGCTACACGGAGGCCAAAGTGTTGGAAGGCCATGGAAGTAAGGAGTCTAGCTAAAAAAAGGAGCTGTGTATTCTAATACCACGTGCAAGAGACTGTTATCAGCAGTGAAGCGACTAAACCGCTACTTTCTTTACGCCTTATCTGGGTGGGTTCGCTCGCGGCTATCGGCTTCCATTCCTGCATTAGTTTACACAAATCTGTGTGTCCGTAGAGTGTTGTAGGTCTTCCCATAACCTTATCAAGAAGCCCAAGCTCTAACAGTGTGCTATTATTATTAACCTTTAAGAAATTTTGTAAAAAAAAAAAAAAAAAAGAGTAAATAATGTGAATCTTTATGATTGAATACAAAGAATGAACGGAATTTCTGACCTGCTTTGGTATTGATTTACGACTTCTTCAGGCTGTGCTCAAATTTCACAATTTATTAAATTATTAACACGATTTGGTTAACCCCTTTTGCTGTAACTGCTGAAATTTTTCATGAATCTTCTTGTCTTGCATGGATCCCAGTTTTTTAAGAGCGATTCTTGCTTTTGTTACGCAACCCCTATTTAGAAATAAAATGCAAAATTTTGTATTATTTCATGATAACAACAATCATAATTAATAAAATAAGATTACGAGGTGTGTTCAAAAAGTAACGGGAATTTTTAAATTTCGCGGGTTTGGAGAGTCTGATTGTAAAATTTTTTTTTTTTATTATGTTGGTACACATGCCCCTTCAGGCTGTGCTCAAATTTCACAATTTATTAAATTATTAACACGATTTGGTTAACCCCTTTTGCTGTAATTAAAGTACGATAAAATTTTCAGTAATATTCATTGTTTACTTCTTAAGTGGCAGCCGTTAAGGTTAGACGTGTTTTTCGAGCTTGGCGATTTTTGTTTGTTAAAAAAAAGGGATCAAAGAATTTGTATTAAATTTTGCGTAAAAAATGAAATAAAGTGTGTGAAATGTTAATAAAGGCATATGGTGAGTCTGCTATGAGTAAAACAAGGATTTACGAGTGGTATAAGCGTTTCCAAGATGGCCGCGAAAACGTTGAAGATGACGAACGACCTGGACGTCCAAGCACATCAACAACCGATGAAAACGTGAAAAAAGTGAAAGAAATGGTTATGAACGATCGCCGAATCACAATCAGAGAAGTCGCTGATGATGTTGCCATATCAATTGGCTCATGCCATGAAATTTTTTCGGATGTTTTGGGTATGAAACGTGTGGCAGCAAAATTTGTTCCAAAATTGTTGAATTTCGAACAAAAACAGCGGAGAATGGAAGTTGCTCAAGAGTCACTCAATGAAGTCGACAACGATGCGGATCTACTGAAACGTGTTATAACAGGTGACGAAACATGGGTTTACGGATATGATGTCGAAACTAAGGCTCAATCGTACCAGTGGAGGCATTCTGGATCGCCAAGACCGGAAAAGGCTCGACAAGTGCGGTCGAATGTGAAGGTTATGCTCACTGTGTTCTTCGATTTTAATGGCATAGTGCATCATGAATTCTTGCCACAAGGTCAAACAATCAATAAGGAGTACTACCTACAAGTTCAACGCCGTTTGCGTGAAGCAATCCGAAAAAAACGCCCGGATTTGTGGCAAAACAATTCATGGATTTTGCACCACGATAATGCACCTGCTCACACTTCATTGCTTGTTCGTGAATTTTTGGCCAAAAACAAAACTTTAACGATGCCCCAGCCTCCATATTCGCCAGACATGGCTCCATGTGACTTTTTTCTATTTCCAAATATAAAGAGAACATTAAAAGGCCGTCGTTTTACAAGCATAGATGACATTAAAAGCGAATCGCTGAAAGAGCTGAAAGCTATCACAAAGATCGAGTTTCAGAAGTGTTTCGAGGATTGGAAAAAGCGCTGGCACAAGTGTATTGTATGCGAAGGGGACTACTTTGAAGGCGACAATATTAATGTAGATGAATAAATAAATATTTTTTTCAAAAAACGAAAATTCCCGTTACTTTTTGAACACACCTCGTACACAACTCCCCTATATCTACAAAGCTCTATGCGAATTTACCATTGTCCGAAACAGTGCTGGAAGTCTTTTTCTGTGAGCTCCTGCATGACGCGTGCCGCTTTTTCTATCACAGCTTCAACGGACTGAAATCGTGTTCCTTTTAATGTAGATTTGACTTTGGGGGACAGATAAAAGTCACATAGGGCCAGGTAAGGCGAATAAGGCGGATGGCCTAAAACTGGGATGTTGTACTTGGCTAGAAACGTCTTGACAGACAATGCAGTGTGACCTGGCGCGTTGTCTTTCCTTACTCTTTCACGGAGTTGAGCAAGCACCTCACGGTATTAATTTTTATTAATTATAATCGATATTTTCATGTTCTCGGCAAAACGAAACTAACACCTCTTACACAAACGACGGTTCCGGTCAGACAGATTTCTCTACAAACACGTGAGACGCTGCAATCGAAAGAGAAGGCTTTACGCTGCACAGCTGTCGGTCGTTAGGATTTGGAGCATGCATAGTTCTTCTGTAGCAGCATCAGTCTCGTTATTTAATAGCCACACCTCGTATTGTATTTCGTGTAGCAGAAACTGAAAAATTGAAGGTACTCGTATTTTCGTATTTTGTTGTCAAAAAAATCAAGTATCTCTTAACTAGACATAAAATTGTATTAAAAAGTTCTATTATTTAAAATTAGCATGAAAATACGAGCTGCTCGTTATAAAAATTTTGTATTATTAATTGCGCTCGCAGAATTCAGAACAAGCTAGTAAAGTATTTGCCTATTTTTTCAGGCATGGCTTAACCTTACCAACCAGTTGTTGTGGACGGTGGCAGAAGCACCTCCTTTCTATTTTTCCTAACAAAAAGTAGCTATACGCTGGGATTCGACCTGGGGATCTCCCACTTACGAAGCCATGTTTCATAATCACTAGACCAACACTCGCCTACCTAACCAGCTGGTATAAAATTTAGTCTAAGGCGGAATATTGCTTTTACTGTTGATTCAACCATTCTATCTCTCATCTCCAAACCACGTTTTATTCATTATTGAGTATAACCTTAAGGTGTAGATGTGCCTGGCAGGTTGAAAATGTATTTTATAGTTTATATTTGATCATAGTCTGCTTATAATGTTCAGTATATATTTTTGGAAATTTTTAATATCTAACAAATAGCCAGAACTAAATGAAACGCAGGCAGGATCGCAGGGACTGAACCTTCAAAATGGGACAGCCCTTTCAAAATGAACGTATCATAAGTCTAATATTTTTTTTTTTTTTTTTAAGTATTTTGTTCTTAAATATCTGATTAAAAGAGTTTAATGTTTGGGTTACTAAAATATTTTGTTTAGTGTTCGTTCTACTCGTTTTTTTTTAATTTATTTTGTAATTTACAAATATATACAATAAGTAAATAGGAGGTGAATGAGATGAACTAGTGCGGGAAGAGCAGGAGGAGAGAAGCTACCCAGCGGTAGCACTCTCTATAAGAGATAGGGGAATGTGAAGAGGAGAATATGAGTAGGAGAGAGGAGAGATAGGAGAGTAATGGCGTTTAGTTCTTCAGACCTCAAGGAAGTCGCGGGGCCACTGGCGTTTCAGTCGTCAAGGAGTACTGTTAGGGATGTCAGAGGAGGCAAGAGACTGAATAAGAGGATTTGAGCAAGTAGAGAGAGCAGTATGGAACTTTTGGTATTTCATCTTGGCGAGTTGGTCAATGAAGGGAATGTTGAGGTCGTGGTGAAGAGTGAGGTTAGTCACCGTAGAAAGGCGCGTCAAGTATCTGTCGGCAGTAGTTTTGACTGAAATGTTTGTACTGTCCGTATGTTTGTAGGTTTGGCAGAACCCCACAGCTCTAGTCCGTGAGTCCACATAAGTTTGAGGATAGTATTGTATAGTAATCGTTTGAGTTCAATGAGCTCTTTAGAGCGTCGTCTAAGTAGTCTGTAAAGCAGTTTCGCACTCGATAAGTTAATATAGAAATTTATAAAAATAAAAATTTGTTCACCAGGCTTAGGCATTAAATGTGGGTTTACAAATCGTACTTGTGCTGAATTTTTAAGGATTCCATATCAAAAGAAAACAATAAAAGATTAGCAATACTTTCATTTTCTCAATCAATGTTAAAATGAAAATACCAAAAAAACTTAATTTGATTTAGATGCTGCAACCCCCGAATTTTTTAGACACTGCTAGGGCTTTAAAAATAACTAGAAACTGACTTAGATTGGTAGACATTTAGAAAGAATAACCCTTTTATCTGCTTTACGATTATTATCATCTACCTACTCATCCTCAAACTACTCTTCTCACCTATGCTGACGATACTGCCATCTTATCTACTGACAAAGACCCAATAATAGCTCATAGAGACCTTCAGTGTCACCTCACCTCCTTAGAAAAATGGTTCAAAAAATGGGCTATCAAACTGAACGAAACTAAATCTCAAAATATTACCTTCACTCTTCGACGCATCACTCTCCCTCCTGTCTTTTACAATCTTATTCCTTTACCAGCAGTCAACGTAGTCCGCTACCTTGGGCTTTACTTGACAGAAGACTAACATGGAATCCTCATACACGACCTAAGAGAGCAGAACTCAACAGACAACTGAAAAGACTACTCGACAATAGATCAAAACTCACTCTGGACAACAAAAGACTTATATATGTAAGTATATTAAAGCCAGTCTGGGCTTATGGCATCGAACTGTGGGGGTTCAACCAAACGCTCAAATCTGCAAAGGATCCAGTCCTTGCAATCTAAAATTCTTCGCTCTATAGTAAAAGCTCCTTTCTACGCCACTTATCAAACCATTCACACAGACTTGAACATTCCTTTCGTCACACAAGTTGCAAAAACACGTTACAGAAATTTCCATCTTAACATTCAAACACATCACAATCCACTTGTACAACATCTATCTTCAAGAACATTTCCAGACAACACTTCCAGACGTCTTAAAAGACATTGGCCTCGCGATCTCCTCACTGAAGAAGAGAGTCAGTAGAATTTAGAATGTATATTGGAGTGTTACCTTTGGGTAACTTCTACACTCTGTTAGGAGTGAATGTTGTTTATCGTTATCATTGTTGCTTTTAACGCAAAATGCGTTGATTGTAACTAAATAAATGATTAAAAAAAACAAAAGCAAAACTATTATTATCAGCTAGTTTCTAAATTTAAATCTTTCGTTTTACTTATTTCTGTTTAATATCATCATTTGGAAATTAAGTGAAATGAAATGACATAATACGCTCATACCAATCATCTCCATAGATGAAATTTAATTACACGTGTAGTGCAAACAATAATAAAACTAACATGAGAATTAAGGCAACTAAAATGTTAAAGTTAGAAAATGTTTTAACAATACATGACCTAATTTCTCCTCAAAAATTATGTACTTAATTCTCTTGGAAAGTAATTAAGCGATCAGTTATGTTAGCTTAATCATATAGTATAGTTAAAAGTGGTGCACGCCAGGGGCGCGTGATTCCCAGCAGGGAAGTAACTATGTTCCTTATATTAATTAATAGCCGACACCTCTAAGATGAACTCTGCTTGCCAATCATGTCAAAATGTGCAATGTGTACTCTAATGATTTGAAAATAAATATTGTTCTTACATAATTTATCTAAGACAACAGTATGGTTATAGTATGTACTACGGATTAAGTGATTTGTCAGTTCTTCTAAAGGTTACTGGTTGTTGTTATTTATAATAACCAAGTAAGGTGGTCAAAGATGTTAAATTTAGAAATTAAACACAAGAAGCGGGAGTTTTTTGATAATAATTTTTTACTGTCGACTAACGATTAATTTAATTGGTTTGAAGCGTAAAAGCAGTGAAAAAATACCGTTTGATTTCTTGAATTATCCATCATTAAACAAAATAACTGTTATATAAAACTGTGAAAAATGCTTTAAAAGAAAGCCATGTTGTTGTTTTTTTTTACAAAATTATGTAAAGAATTTGATATTCATGTAATAATTTGTTGAAGACAGTTTTTTTAAACCTAGAGCATAAAGCTATGTACGTGACGTCATAGTAATGAAGTAGATAAAAGCTAAGTAATGGTAGTATGGCGGGCATACTGCCAGACATTCTGAAATATCGCCATAGGGACAGAATCCTATTTATTGGCAGCGCTCTATTCATTTAGAGGAAAAACGCGGCAGTGATCATGAACAGGCTATTGCTCGTTAATCAGAAACACGTTCAGCTTTTCTGTCTATAAAATCTCAACGCACATTGTATGTACCGTTTTCAAAACTAATAATAATACTTTTTTTTTGGAAGAATTGTGGATGTTATTTATTTTCACTGGGCTGTAAAAGAAAAAGGGAGAAAGGGCCGATTGACAATATCACACATCTTTAATATAGTTACTAGAGAAAGGGTGTAAAATGAGTGCGTGGACTGACAAGTAATCCTAAAAGCCAGGAAGAGAAAAGAAATAAGGCCTAGAAAAAAAGGGCCGGAGAAATTGGTAAAGCATATGTGCGCTCAGCCTAGTGATAACTAATCGAACTAGAAGGCACATGACACCCACATTGAAAGGATGTCAAAAAAAAAAAACGGCGACCTAATGAAAATGACCCTGTACAAAACAAAGGAAATATTAATATTAAAGTGAGGTTTTCAGAAAGTTTCCCATCGCACAGGTTATCTTTCATCTTTTTTAAAAATTTATTCTATCAGACTAAGATTTGCGTAATGCTTACCAACACTAACCTAGATGCCCAGATGACGTGGATTTACAGTTTCAAGAAAACTCGCAACAAAAACGATAAAAGTTAAACGAAGATAAAAGGATGAGACGAGATCCTCTAGGAACATTCAGGAGAAAGAATTCTGTATCCAGCTTAACAACTTCACTTTCAGAATATATCATCCAATTTTAAATAATAAGTCATCATGTAAAACAAAATTAAAGAAGAAACAAATGCATTTTTTCAACGCAAAAAAGCATTAGAGTTCATAAAAATCTCTCGAATTTATAGGACCATTATATGATCAATGGTAACCCATGACAAAAGGACACCTTTTTCTAAAAAAATAGAAAGGTTCTGGAATATGAAAAGCGATGCTGAATTATTAGAATACGGATAGAAAGATCTTATGATATCATTCAGAAAACAAGTTCGCCTGAGATAGGAAGCCATCTCATAGTAATAAAAGTAAATACCTTAACTACAATTACCAAACTATAAACTCTGTAGTACCAATGAGTGAAATGAAAATAAACTGCAGGAGAGCAGATTTTCAGTTATTTGTAGTTAAAATTTTAAATGTTATTTGCAAACATTCTAAATAGTGGAAGAGAGAAGAAATAAGGCCTAGAAAAAAAGGCCGGAGAAATATGCCAATTGGTAAAGCATATGTGCGCTCAGCCTAGTGATAACTAATCGAACTAGAAGGTACATGACACCCACATTGAAATGATGCCATTGGGAAGCCTATTTCTAAATGTTTGATTATTTTTTGATTCCTTAATTAAATATGGTGGGTATTAGATAGCTTTAATTTTCTCTGAAATAAATGACCTGATTAGCTTTTCTTTTTCTTTTTGAAGTTATCTAATTTGACATTAGGTTTTAAGTCGATAAATCTTTTGAAATGAATATATTGGTTTTAGTGACCGTTAAAACCGTATATTTTCTGTAACTCAACTAACCCTCATAGCCATGCCCTGAAGATGGCAGTATATTTGTCGAAACGTTGGCAAAAAGACGAGTTATTGTTGTTTTTTTTTACCAATTCCTCGCCTTTAGTGAAATAAATGCCAAAACAGTGAATTTAATCGATAATTTTATATAGTAAAGTATCGATATCTCTAGGGAAGGTTAAAAAATAACCTATGGCACGTAATATCTGCAGATTGCAGAGGTTTTAAGTTAAAATGGCAGGCATAGAAGGTTATTTTGGTCCACAGTTAACAGATGAAGAATATGAAGAATTTTGCTTTAAAAATTATCCTAGAAGAATCCAGAGGCCAAGTTCAATTAATATACCGAATTCTTCTACGCCAGAGATAAGCAAAATTCGGTCTCCTGAGTACGAGGATGGTGAGTTCATGTTTTGTTTTGACATTTTGATATTAAAAAATGTAAAAACTTTTTTGCAGTAATTTGATGTGCTTTCGATTGTTCTAGATACTGTAGTTCAAAAATATGTGGGGATTGGTATCGGACTTGCAACTTTAATCACTGAGAATTTGTTAAGCCATCCGTTTGTTGTATTAAGACGTCAGTGCCAGGTAAACTTCAGCACTTAACTATTCAGATAAAACAGTACTGATAGAAGAAAGATTTTACTTTTGAGACTATGTATTGTAAAAAGTTAGTTTCATTGGTCTCTAAATCATTATTCACATCTGAGGTCATTGTGGTCCAAATATTTTATTGTAACGCTGAAAAAAAGAAGACTTTTTTAACTTTCTAAATTTAAATTGTATTCTTTTAATGAAGAGAATTAATCTTTGCCAATTAAAGTAGCTACGAATAGTTAAAAATACATTTGAAATTCCTTGTCTCCTGTGACCTAATATTAACGTTAGTTAAAGCATTTTAGTGAAATTTATCATTTGCATGAAGTCAGGTTTTTCTTTCAATTTTACTTTGTGGTAGAATCCTAGGAAATATTACGTCAGAAATTTTAGTTCAGTTGTTTATGAAAAAGGTTTTAATGTTGTAATTTATTTGAATTATGCTTAAAGTTTTTTATTTGTTTACTTCCAGGTAAACCATAATGCGAAGAAGTATCATTTAGTTCCCATAACATTATTCCCAGTAATTATACACTTACATCAGAGGCAAGGCATTACTACATTATGGAAAGGAATAGGAAGTGTTTTATTAGTTAGAGGGATGACACTTGCTGTTGAAGATTTTATTTCGAAAATCACACCATGGTCTAAGTAAATATTACATTTCTGTTTTTCATTCCATTAAGTGAATTGATGAAATAGTGCAGAATCATTTTATCGTAATTTTGATGAAATTGAATTTTATTAAGGAGCTAATCCCTAAATCTGAATTTAATTTTGAATGTTACATATTCTTAAGTAGGACAAAAAGTGCAACCAATTTTTAAATTCAGTTGAACACTAAATTAGTGATCAAAAAAATTTGAAAGAGAGCATTACAGCTAAAAAAATCTAGAGAATCTAAAATCCTCTTAGTGAATTTGTAACAAGTTTAATTTTTCTATCAATTTCTTTTTATTTTTTAGGGACATAACATGGCATGTTGACTCTTTTAAAACCATCGGGCAACATTTACTCCTGAAATGGTATGTGTAGATTTACAAAGTATTCTTAAGTTCTTAGTAATTAATGTATAAATAGATTTAGCTAGATAGACCTAAATGATAATGAAGATTTTCTTATTCGGAATCCTTTTCTTCCTCACAAAGTATCTGCAAAAGAGACGCCACTTTTCTCTATCTGCTGGCATTGTCTTGGTCTTAGAAATTAATAGGTTTAGATCCCTAAAAATGACAGAGGTAGTAAAAAAAGTAAGTAAAGTAAAGTAATCGCCTATTTTTTCAGGCGGGGCTTAACGTCCAACTACCAATTAGGTGTCGTGGACGGAGGCGACTAGCAAACATACTTTACTGTAAATTTCTTGTATTAACCAGGGCGCCACGGTAGCCAAGCGGTTAGAGGCGAGACCTGCGAAGCACATATTGTATTGTGGTACTGGGTTCGATTCCCGGTCTTAGGCCTTGGATTTTATTTAATGGTTAATAAAAGAAATTTACAGTAAAGTATGTTTGCTAGTCGCCTCCGTCCACGACACCTAATTGGCAGTTGGACGTTAAGCCCTGCCTGAAAAAATAGGCAATTACTTTACTTTACCTGCATTGTGGTACTGGGTTCGATTCCCGGTCTTTAGGCCTTGGATTTTATTTAATGGTTAATACAAGTAAAGTAATTGCCTATTTTTTCAGGCAGGGCTTAACGGCCAACTACCAATTAGGTGTCGATGACGGAGGCGACTAGCTAACATACTTTACTGTAAATTTCTTTTATTAGCCATTAAATAAAATCCAAGGCCTAGACCGGGAATCAGTACCACAATACATAGCTTTGCAGGTCTCGCCTCTAACCGCTCGGCTACCGTGGCGCCTACCATTCTAGATAGGTGTCCGAACTTTTTTGACATTTGATATTGGAGGGTCCCAATCCCAATTGCACCTGATGATGGTATTCCTCACATGTTGTCCCCTATTCTCAACATTAGTGTACTCCAAATTTCTGGTGCAGTTTTATCATGACTTGCAAACTTTCCTAATTTCATTTTAGCAACTGCAATAATATACATTTCTTCTCTTTCTACATATTCGTCGACATAAAAATGGTCTTAAAATTTTAACATATTAAAGTTTAATATGGCTTATAAAATCTTTATGCATTAAAAAGGGCTACTCCTTTGTTCTTACAGTATGAGAGGCACCCGAATAGAAGGAGTAGATATCCATCATAAATATCTCACAGCCTTGGCCATTTTTCTGTGATTCTATCATAGCCAAAATTGTTACATTCATCTTATTCATTTCTTCTACAAACTCAGGTTCCTTACCTATAAGGCCCCTCACATTCTCGGTACCATACTTCGAAGCACTACTTCCTCGCAAAGTCATAGCCGTTCTATCGAGATCGGTGCTTCTCTTAAGATTTCTTTTAATCATGTAACATTCAGGTATATTGTGGGATTAGCACCCTAGCATATTGACGGGGCTGCCTCCTTTAGGCATCTATGCTTACCTTGTAGCGCTTCAGAGTTAATAATACGTACATTCTAAAACATAACTCTTACTTCCTGAGACGGCTGGACGTTCTAGCCCATTCAGGTGGTTTTCCCCTCCTCCTTTCTCAGCCGGGCTTTGGATCGGCTATGGCAGAGTTTTGAAGATTTTCTTCAGAGCTGACCATTTTAATGGAAAGAAGAGAAATAATATCAATTTTTTTTTAAAATGTGCGATTTCTCGAAAAAGGTTGAGGATGATCTTAATTTACCGATTTGCATGTTTTTGTCACAAATGAAGTGAAGTCTTTAAGTACAGCCAGAACAACTTGGTAAACCTGGAAAGCTGATTTGCGCTATCAGTAGCAAAGGCACTCTGTGTTTCATATCGTAGAGAAACGTTGCTGTGACTTTTTTAAGTAGGTAATGGTTAAAACAACAAAAAATTATTTTCGAAGCGCGGAAACATTCTTTCTCTCTTTTCAAGTGAATTAATCAGAATTAATTTATAAGTGTTGATGAAGAAGGATGTAACCTCTGAGAGGATATTGATGAATGGAGGGAGTGTGTTGGCATCAAGCGTGATTATCCCCAATTCCTGGCTACACGCCCCTTCTTGTAGAGAGAAAGCTGGAATTGAAATTAACATACTTTTTCTTATAATTTGAAGAATCTTCAGGATATCTTGGAAAAAACTGAAAGAGAAGAGTTTGTAGGCACAGCAAGTGGATTGATCTCTTGATTTAGTTTTATTTTAAATATTAATATTATCTAGTTTGTAATAAATAATATTTTGTTGCGATACAGTGTGACATTGTCAATTGTTACGCCATTCTATTCAGCCAGTTTAGTGGAAACCGTTCAAAGTGATATAGCTAGCGAAAAACCTGGTGTTTTTGATGTATTCAGAGAAGGATTGTGTAGGCTAGTCAGCTGGGGCGCACCTCAAAAAGGTTAATACTCTAATTTATTTACTAATATTAATTCTTTGAGATCTTTTTTTTTTTAGTAACATTATTTCTTAATGGAATGAATCAATTAACAGGAAGAATGCTGCCAGTTTGGACTCTTGTATGGCCGACTGTGATGTATGGTGTTTTCAAATATTTATTTGGAACACTTGTGAAAAATGTATCTGCCAGCATAATGCACATAAATTACAAATATGAACATCAGAAAAAAGTTAGTTTTTTTTTTCTCATTTTGATTTATTATTTATTTAAAATCTATTCAATATCTGTTACATTGTTCTATTTAATTGCAGGGCGCATATCCTAAAGATTGGTTAAATCCTGCTATAATACAGGAAATCGAAATATCTGCCCAACTTTTATCTCTAATTGCCGCCGATGTTATGTTTTATCCACTGGAAACTATTTTACATAGGTGAAATTATTATTTTTTAATTATTCAAATTTTCATTTTGTTTAGTTCATGTGTTCAATAATCATCTTGTCAGAATATTATTGTAACTTTCCTGAACTCCTCTGATAATTGTCCCGCTTATTATTCATAAGTAAAGTTTTTTAGGTTATTTTTTCAGGCGCGTTTTACGTATAACTATTATTCACTTGACGTGGTCAATGGAGCCCGGCTAGCAAACGTTCTTTACTAAGAATTTCTCGTTTTAACCGCTAAATTTAATCCAAGGCCTAAACCGGGAATCGTCCCAGTACTATTGTAGAATGCATATTAGCTAGAAAAAATGGAAATTCCGTTGGTGTACAACATCTTTGAAAGGAAGGACAACTCATGAGTTGGTAGCTGATGTGACATCTAATAAAAGGGTAGTTTCCGCAGTTATAGATGAGAAATAGTGCAATGTTATATTGCAGTTCCCCCAGAACTTCTCGGAATTAAATTGTCCTGGTTTTTGGTAGAATTACGTCAATGTATGCCGTTCATACTTTTCTTTGCGTCCTTTTCGACTTATAAAAAATGTAAAAGTATAAAACTGTTATTTATGTATTTTTAATTGAGAAAATCAAATAGTATTTCTACAACAATAGAAAAGAAAGACTATCCTTTTTATTGAACTAATTTTTTACGTCGCTCCAATCTTCTTATTTTTTTTTTAGTAGTCATTGAACTTAATAAAAATGTAAATAAAAATACATTGGAACATAATTTGTATGTGATAAGATGTCTTTTTCTTGTTATTATTTTAGTTTTTTGTTTAGGTTACATTTACAAGGAACCAGAACTATAATTGATAACCTAGACAATGGATTTGCTGTAACACCTATTTTAACCAATTACGAGGGTACAGTAGATTGTTACGATACTACAATATCTCAAGAAGGCCCCAGCGGTTTATTTAAAGGGTTCGGAGCGTTGATATTGCAATTCACAGCGCATTACGCTGTATTGAAGTTGACCAGATTTGTTCTTACGCAAGTATCGATACTGTTGAAATCATCTTCTCCTCCTCTTCCGCAACAAATTGATAGGCAGTTAAGTCTTCCTCAAGATTTAGGAAGAACACCTATAAGATAATTTTGAAGGTTAACATTAAGAACAAATAAAGATAAACGTATAAAAAATAAATAAATTATTTCTAATATTTTTTTTTTTGTTAATATGATTTATTCATATTAAAAGTGTATTTAACCTTAAATTTATCACCATAGTCACTGTGTATTAAAAAAGTCTGGAGGTACCTAAATACCTCTGTTTTTGAGGTACGAAGTAATTACTTCTTTGGATAAACTATTTGTAATGTGGTGGCGTCAAAGTTATAATAAATTATTTAATAAAGATAGGGGATTTCTTTTAGCTGTAAAATAATAACGCCTATTACAAACGATAAGTGCACATTAATGTTGATGTTCATTAACCTCAAGGAAGTAGATATTGGGTTATTTCTTAACAAAACAGTTTTTGAGTGGAACCAAAAATCACTTCCCATATTTTCGTTATTCTTTTTTTTCGAATTGCTGGAATCCATTTTTAATTTCAATTCTGTAGAATTCCAACTTACATACTGGACTTTCTATTAATTGCATCAGGGTAAAACGACGTCAAAGTGACTACCTGTCTTTGTGTTGACCCAGACGTTCCACTGTTCTATAACAGAGATGTATTTAAAGTAGGGTCTAGGCAGAATGGTGCTTAATGATTTCTGTAATCCAGCTAATCTCTAGTGCTGAGCCGCTTGGTTTACTCATGTGTCTGGAGCTCCATCTCTTCAGTGACCAGCTGAAATGTATTTCTACTTTTTCTTCCGAGTTCAGCTTCTGAATCAACTTCTAGTTCTAGTCAGTGTTTGGTGCAGTTGTATAACAAGCTGGTCGTATCAGCTTTAACTTTATAAAGTTGTGTAACCATACAAATCCAGCATCCTCGTTCAATCATCCAAAAATCCACCCATTTCAACGTCTTAACCAAGTATAGTCTGCCTAACCCGCAGGTGTACTGAAGTCTGAGGTAGATTTTGTTCAACAAGCGTTTAATGATCTATTTTCAAAACTCGTATTGAACTGAGGTAAAAAATTAAAAAATAACATTTGAAAAATAATGGATTGTTTTGAAACATATTGGGTTTGAAAAGGACCGCATGTGCACTGATCATTTTTTTAAGTGCTAAAATTGCTTGTAGTCTAAAAGGTACTGGCGTTTAATTTTTTATACCACTGTATCTCAATGATATTTTTATTCTTTTAATTCTAGCAGTGGTATCCTTTCAGCCATTCTGCATCGTGAATCCCAAAATCGTAAAGCAGATTTGGCATTTATCAGTACAGTGGATTGAAACATTACTAATCTAATTTAATTGGATGTATCTATATCGAGCTTTCTGGAAATCTTTTAAAATTTATTATGGCATTGCGTTTGAATTGCAAATAATGTTTCACTTTATTTATTCATTTAATTTTTTTTATGATTTCTTTTAAAAGTATGAACGGATTTTAAGCCCAGCAGATTCATTCGGTTATCTTCTTTTCATCATGTTAAATGATTTAATGTTTATACATATATTTAATAGTTTAGGAGATTAATTCCTCGCAGTTTACTTACTCAGTTTTGTAAGTTATTTTATCAATTTTTAAATTTAGCTATCGTCAATACTGAATACCGTTTCATGATTATTAGTTTCAGCAATGAAAACCGCCAGAACCTGAGATATTTATGTATTTTAATTTTCATGCCCACTTTATTCTTCCTTCTTCAATCTATGTATATTATTTGTTATGTAAATAATTTGTAAAAAAAAGAAGAAAATTGCTACATACATTTTGAATATTATCGTTTGAATTCATAAATTTCAAAATGAAATCAAGGTCTTTGAAACAGTTGTTTCTTAGAGTTATTCTCCAAAAATGATTTTGTAATTAGAACACTACATAAACTTTGATTAAATTAGACCTGAAGCCGTTGTAGATTACCTACATTTCAATTTCATATTTCTTGATTCAGTTTATCAATTATATTAATGATTATTATATCTGATAATTCTACGATTGAAATATTGTCAGTAAAAAATAAATGTTAGTCTTAATACATCTCAAATCTGTATAGTAGCATTTGCATGTTATAATAAAATAATAAAAAACAAAATTTTGTTTATTTTAAAAACCTTTTTTTTCTACAATGAAGATAGTATTAATTATTTTTTTATTAAATTAGGTTTATATACGTAGTTCAGAATCAGAGTGAAGACCTAAGCTGTTTCTGTGGTTTTACCCCGTAGAAAAGGAGACTGAATGCTATGTACTTGATATGAGAGAAAATGTCTCAATTGGACAGTTGCCCAGTTACATGGAAGCCAAATTAGATTTTTTGGTGGTTCATCAGATCTTCGACGGCAGTTGGAATAAAAATGAACTAGTTGTTGAGGGCATTCAATTAATAAGAGTGATGCTTTTTTTTGCGAATTAAAGACTTTTATATCAAAATCCAAAGGTAGTATCATATCACTGTTAGATTAGATTATACTAGGGCGGCCTCAAGGCCTACGCCACAGCGACCCCTTTGGATCTATTGTGGGCTCCCCTCACTTTAAAGCTCACCCTCCAGACCTGTCCTTTTAATCAGTCTCTTAATGCTGGAGAGCGACTCTTGGGTAAAGCTCACAGGCCTTGGTTTTCCTCCCCGAGAAGTAACATCCTTAGTCACACGAGCCCCTCACACTGTCACAGCACGTGCAGTGCCGTTTCCTCCTCTTCCTGACAGAACCTACAGAGGCTATCATCTGCCAGGCCCATGCGATGCATGTGTTTTCTGAGTCAGTTAATAGGCATACAATCATCCTTATAGCCCCACGGCCTTGACGAATTAATTCTGCAGTCAGCCTCGATCATATAACTGTTAATAAAGATCACTTTTTCCTCCCTCCCAGTAAAGAGAAGATATTCCAGTGGTGCAAATTTTCGATTTTATATTTCACTGATTTCAAGTTCTTATTAATCCGAATAAATGTTTTTACAAACTAATTTATTTTCTAGTTTAAGACCAAAATGGAATGTATTTCTTTTTTGGACCATTGATTACCCATTTTTTTACTGGTCTCTATTTCTTAATTCCTTGATTTATTGGAAAGTGTGTGGCCCAGCTTAACTCAAAAATGACAGACTGGCGAACGTTTAAAATTGATATTTTGACCCGACGATACCGTCTGATCTGAAAATAAGGCCTTAGAAAAAAGAATAGATTTTTTTTATTAATTGGGATCTTTTTGAAAACAGCTCTGACCATTTACTTTTAACCTAGATCTGATTAATAACTTTTATTGGAAACATTCCTTAGAAAACTTCTTAAATAAGTTGAAATGGGGTTATTAACTGTGAAGTATCATTCGAAGTTTTTAACAGTCTCATTGCTGTTGTAAGGAATACAACTTATTGTTAATTCTAATTTGAAGTAAATATGTTTAGCGTAAGTGACTGTACTAATTAAATTTAGTTGATTGTATCGATTTTTTTTCGCATAAACTCTTAAATTTCAAAAAATTATGAGAATGCAATTAAAAGTGGTGTAATTGTTCGCACCAAATTTTAGTATCCTGCGAATTTATTTTCGTCGCAATTTTTATTTGAGTGACCAAATTTACAGACGATAACCATATTTAAAATTTGTGTACATAGTAAATGGGTCATTTATTTTTAATTAAACATTAACTTTCAGTTTACCATTGATAGATATATTTTTCCTCCACCGGACTGATTGCAGCATCCTCAAGTTTTTCAACCTGTTCGCCCTCAAATTTATCACAGAGACGCTCCTTCACCTTCTTCCAGCAAAACAAATACTTATTTGAAATTATATACTTTTTTACAGGCTGACTATATAACTAACTAATCTCCAGATTATCCCATCAACATCGTAGGGCTTGAAGGAAAAACTCTTATTTTTTACTTACTTCTAAAACGAAGTATTGCGGTCTAGTAAAATTTTCCGTTTTTCATATTGTAGTTTCCAGAGTCCGAAAATGTGTTTTTTAGAAAATGGGATAGGCAAGTATAACCCCAAAAGCAATCGAATCATAGAAGTTATTGCATCAAGCGATTTACTCTTTTGGAAAGAAATGTAGGCGCAGTAAGCTCTCAAATAAAAATTAAAAAAAAAATACATAGTGAAATGTAAGATGCCCTAGAGCCAAGCCACTTTAAGAGATGTCATGCAAGGCCGGAGGCCATTAACCAATATCAGGAGAGCATATCATGGGGCCTCAAATACTGACCGTGCGTGACGTTTGACTTCCACGCTTCCTGAAGGCATGCTGTAATATGCAGATTTGTACCTTATTATAAAGTATAATAACTCTTTGGCAAGTACATTAATTCTGCTTATGAGTCATTTTTCCGTCTTAAAAAACAACTAACGCTGAATAATCCTAACTAGCCCTAAATCCATCGACTACAACGTTATCTGCGTTCTTCACGTTATGTGAAAATGACGCGTCTAAGAAAACCCTACTGTATTCGGAAATGCCTTCATATTAAAAATAGAACGCGAATAGAACATCATTTGAACGATGCAAACGAACGAGAGCGAGTCGACATCGGAGAAGCTGGCATATTTAAAGAAACTACGATAGGCAGACTGTACACCGTGCATCCCAATCAAGATGAATGCTTCTTTCTTGAATAAGCCTGTTTCAACGTCTTTCAGCAATTGAGAATTTGGACAAGCGTGTATTATAATTAAATAATACTATGTTAGAATAAGGCACTAGGTCAATGAATACAATGTATGTATCCACAATAGGCCGGCTAGTCTCGAAAGTAAAAAAGGAAAATACAAAATCATAATTAATTTTGAAGGGATTTCCTCTATTTCTGTCTCGAACATTGTATTTTTAATACGAACGTATATTATAAACATTAGGTCGGCTATTTTTGTATCCAGTAGTTCAGAAAATAGGGCAAAGTTCAAATTCTTCATTAGATTTGCTGGAATTTTCTTAATTTCTATTTCTAACTTAGTATTTTGATGCCAAGAGGTTTAGAAAAAAGGGAAAAATATAAAATGTTTATTTTGTTGGTTTTGTTTGTAGAGATTAAGAACAAAGGGAAAAAAATCCACATCCAAATCAAATTTGAGCATTGTTTGCAATCATATTGATCGCCTGCACTCCTTCATCTCCAACTGAGTTTTAGGAGAAATATAAATCCCACTTGGCTGAAGATATTTTCCGTTTAATGCGCAAGCAAAATTTAAATATGAGCATGGATTTTAGAGAAAGCCATCACCGAATCTATCTGCTGCTGCTTCGTACGATGTAGAATTGGGTCGTGTAACAAATTACATAACGGGTGATCTTTTGTCGTATGTGCAACCAAAAATATTCCTGAGCTAACGCTTGAGCAAAGAGGCATTTAGGATAAAATAATGCAAACTGTCAACAACGGGGTTGGAAAAATCTTTTTCTTAGATGCGCTACGAGAACTGGTAAAACGTTCCTAATTAGATTGATTCTGGCAGCAATCCTATCCCAAAATGACATAGCCTTACCTCTTGCGTCGTCCGGAATGGTTCCATTTAACCAAACTGAGCCACAGCAAGGCGTGGCCGGGTGCAGCTTACTTTTTAATGTAATTTTATTGAATATTACTATTCGTATAGTTTATTTATGGACAATATCTAAAAATATTACTTATTAGTTAGTTAGTTAGTAACTAAGGTTTACTAATTAATTTTAACGACAACATTGTTGTCCGGATCACAAAAACTAATGCAATTGTTTTACGATAAAAACGATGACATATATTCATTCAACTCCTTTTTGAATTAACTAAAGAGAATCAACCAAAGTTCAGCTCTACCGAGTTTTAAACGCTTCAGTTCAAAAATAAATGTAGAAATCTGTGATGAAGTTCTGAAATAATCGTTTTCATCTAAATGGATCGATGACCACAAAAATCATTTTGAGACTTCTTATATAAACTCCTAAAATAAATTATTCATTACCTTTTTTCACCTTTGAAGTCAGCAACATTTTAATGGTTAACTTAAAATAATCTCCTTCACTACATATATTTTTCAGTCACTAAAAAATTCACTGCAATTCTAATGCCGTTTCTCTAGATTGAGCTGTATTACATTTTTTTATTTGGGAGACTGAGGTTAATTACATATTCAGTAAAAGCTGAGACCTAACTCGTACAAGTTACAGTCAACGTGCAGTAATATATTTTGGGTGTGGCTATCTATTTATTCATTAAATTTACTTCCAATAAGTTGATTAGTTGAGTTTCACTGAACGGAAACCATTATTTTCATTCATTCCAGACGATTCTTTTACCCTTAAAGCCATCAAAAAATGGTATTGTATTGTATAATTTTTGACAAAAAATAATAAAAATTAAAATTTGACAAAAATCATGGTGAATTATTAAACCCGGAAGGACCTTGTCAGAATAAATGGAATAGAAATTTCTTCAGAGATCTTGACTTCCTTGGGTATCTTAGCTTAACACCTCGAACACACTGACTGCTTCAATGAATGCTCACGCTTTAGGCATAGGTTCTGCAGAGATAGTTGACTTGTGCAACTATAAGTGTTTAGCGAACTCTAGCTTCAAATATATGCAATCAATAAAAAACCCAACACACATTCACCCAACCACATTACACCGACCGGCAACCTGGCGACCTCGATGGGAGTAGCGACCAGCTCTAAATTGTTGTTTATTAAGTTCGATTGATGACCTATGCAATGTGTGGCTCACTGTGTTTTAATCAAGTAGTTAACTGGGTTGTATGAATTTAGAACTTTGCTTTATAATAGGTAAGTGGATGCATAGCGATTCCCAATTTTCCATATCTGTGAAAATATTTTGATATAAGTCATTATAAAACCTTACTCAAAAACGAAAAAGCCTCGAAACTCGAATTTTATATTTCGCTTGCATACCCTGGAGGGCACAAACTGTAAATTAGATTCGAGGAAAATGATTTACTTTTATTTTGCGACCCCTTAATACAAAAATAAATTTTTGGAAAAGGATTATAAGAATTATTTTGGTTATAAATCATAAAATTCATTGATCTGATTTATTTTTAGGTAATAAATAATTGTGATGGCTGCTAATGATTATGTTGACCTTATTATAATGTTATTTTAGGTTTTTTTTATAATAATTTTTTTTTTTTTTAAATTAAACTAAGCACATAAAAACAAATGATTTTTTTTTTGGTACTTTCAATACACATTTACAGTAGTACAAGCTTAAAGAGAAATTCAAATCAAGCGAGGCTTGTCATTCCTTATACTTAAATAAACTGTTCAGGAAAGGAGTAGGTAGAAGGAATATTTTATTTATTCGGTAAAATCAGAAGTTGTATGTAGCCTAAGTGACATTTATAACATATATGTAATAATATATATGATATTAAATACATACATGTTATATTATAATATTGTATTATATAATATGTACACTTTACAATTCATTGCCATATAAACTTATCTAAAATTAGAATTCCCACAATAAAACAAAGAAAATAAAAAATATAATTTGATAAATAAAATGTTTACATTTTATATACAGTTTGCTCTGCCCCTTCAGTTTCAAACAATTATGATACACATTAAAACTAATTGAAAATTTTTATGGGAATTCATTTTAAATTTAAGTACTAGTAATGTGGCATTTTCAAAATAATTACAGTATCATTAATGATTCCAACACGTTTTCCAAGAAACATTTTTGTGTAACAGAAATAATTGTACCTCCAATTCTCTTACAAAATAGTAAGTTCAACAATGACATTAATAATTTTTAAATTGCAAGTGAAATTATCGAAAAGTGATAAGAAAGCAATAGAAAAAAAAAAAATGGAAAAATTATAATTTTAACAGAATACTTTTCGGCACGAGTTAGTGGAAAAAGATTCAAGATAAAACTCACGAGGAAATGGATCTGATAAGTAATTCAGAATTTTATATTAGGATTTGACCAACTTATATCTCAAAGTTATACTCAAGAAAGTGACTCTTAAGAGAATGCACGACAGCAACATCTTTAAAAACGGATTATATCTTATGCTCAATCTTGTAATCATTCCATCTCGTAAATCAATTTAAATTCTAAGGATGATAAACAAGAAATATTCAATGAGTTATTATATTTACCATGTCAAGGCATTTGGGTCTACTCATGGGAAATAGACTAAGTACGAACGCAACAATAAGTCGCAAATTAAACACCCACTTTTGTCACACTGAAATGAGTCTCTGAAGAGAACATTCAAGAAGAGCTAGAAACTGCCCTAGAACAAATAAATACTCAAGAGAGAATAGCTGCAATTCTAAACAAAACATTTCGACAGCTAGAATTTAAGAGCATTTTAACATGTACTTCCTCATTAAATAATGAGTAGTAGAGAATTTTGAGTTCACCAATCACTCACTTGAATGGCAGTTTAGAATGTTTACAGTGTAATAATCAATTTTCGCTAAATGAACATCAAAAGATATTCAAAAGGTTATTTCACTGGATTTGGCGCTGCGGGATTCTTTCTCCAAATCTTCGAGTCTTTCTTTGCTTAACCAAAAGGCGAAGGGTGTGAACGACAATGGTACCCAAAAACAATAAATTTTTAATGCCTCTAATAGTTTTCATATTCAAATTTAATACACCTTCAGAATAGAAGAAAGATTTAAAATGCAGGCGTTTTATGTAGATATCTGGGAGCAAAATCAGTTCTCCAACTCGTGAAGCCATCTGGGCAAATGTACTTAGAAGCAGGCCAACAATGATTACGTGGACTTGAAATGGAGGCAATCTACAATCTCAACCTGTATATCTTGCTAGGAGGTGAGCAAAAGGAGTCAACCTCTGGGGAAGTTGTTTGACAGACAGGAAAGTAGTGCTTTCAGCGCTATGAAGTAAAATATCAAACCATTTCGCCACTTTCTTTGCTGCACTTCCTTAACCAATACAAGGCGACATATCGCTTGTTCACTTGTTACGAAGGATATAGTTCGGACTGAGTGACCGGAATGAGGTAGCTCAAGCCCCTCTCGGAGTAAGTAGCCTTTACTGAGAATAAAAGCGGGTTCGGGAAGAACATTTGACTTCCATTAGTAAATATGGAGTAGAAAAGGGATACCTTGGATAAGGTTGTTAAGGCTTTAGAAAGTGATTATTACAACCTGTCGTCACCCTTCACTTCCAAAAGAATTCCCAAAAAGTCTGAGTGGTTTTTAGGTTAGCAGGAGGTGTCAAACTGGGGGCCCTCGAGGAATTTTTTTATGGCCCACGGATGTTCTGAAATAAAATGAAAAATGATAAAATTGTAATGAAGAAAATAGCGCGTGTTTAAAAATTGAGTTAGACATTCATGCTCTAAAGTTTCTACCAGGGTTGATCGGGTATATTTTTAGAACGCTTCCAAAATTTTAATTTTTTCCCCCAATTTCGAATTATTTGAGGAAGGCTACCATTAATAGATTCATCCAGATTCTACAGTTCTTAGATAAATGCTCCTTCCGTTAAAGACATTGGAAATTAGCAACTGGAAAAAAAAAGAAACAGCTTAAAATTAAAAAGATGTTGAAATCGTATATTCAGTGAAATGATCTTTTTCGATCCAAAAAATTACATCAACAATTCTGCAGATCCTTTATTTCAGTAAAAGTAAAGTATTGCCTCTTATTATTATTACTTTAAGGCTAGCAACCTTACATTACTAAAAAGTTCTCATATTAATCATTAAATAAAATCCAAGGCCAAGGGACCGGGATTCGAACCCAGCACCACAATACATTTTAGCTTTGCGGGCCTCGCCTCTAACCGCTCGGTTATTTCAGTATATAAAATGCATAACTATACTGGTGTATAATCAAGAGAAAGTGTTTCTTGGTAAACGTAGACCATTACACTAAAGTTTTTTTTAAATTACTTATTTTTTTCTTTCTGTACAACCGCTGCCACAAGCAATGATTACAAATCGATGAACGTATTTAAAGATTTTTATTTTTTTTTAATATACATCTATGTAATCGTTCAATTAATTCTTGTTGAAGATTTTCTTTTTATTTACTTATTTTACCATATTATGTTCCATGCAACCAATAAATTGCCCGGTTTTATTTTCAATGTATTCTTATTTATATATTATTTACTTTAAATTCGTTTTTCTTTTGTTCATTTCATATCATATACATATATTTATGTACAAATGGGTTTACAATTCCTATGGACATCAAGACAGATAACAAAGAAAACTAATAATTAAAAAGTGTGTATAAAAATATTTTAAATACTAGTCAACTTTGCAGTATTTTCATACAAAAAAATAACAATTTAATGTAAAAATTATTATTTATTACTTTTTCATTTTTTATTTGCATTATACAATTAGTGGACACTTACCATTTTTAACTTTTTTGTTTTATTTAAACTATTTCAAAACTAAAATACTTACCAAAACTGAGTTGGTAAAGAGATTTTTTTTTTTGTCTTAGGGAGTAAATCAAAATCTAATTGCAGTAAATAAATACACTTACCTACTACATTGGTAGTTATAATTAATACACATGTACATTTAAAAAAATAAAATAATAAGTTTATGAGAAACTTTTGCCTAATGGATTAACGCAGAATTCTTGTGCTAACAGAAGTAAAACTAGAGAATCCCAAAATCAATTTCATTCAGTTTTTTTCCTTTTCTTTGCAATACTTTTGTTTTTACGAAAAAAAAAACAAACAAACAAATATGCTGAGGCGACTTAATAGAAACTACGAAAGAGAGGCTGCAGTAAATGAGAATTATAAAACGAACGCATTCTGAAAGGGTTTACAAACTAAAAATATTTAAATAGGTGACAGGTTATCAAAGCAAAAATACATCATTTGTAGGGAGTGAATGGCAAAGCTTTATTTTTTTGGGAAAACTAAAAAAGATTCTATGTATAATAGCTGGCTGGATTCGCGAAGCTAGGAAATATCTCGCCAGACAATCCACATCTTTTCAAATGATACACTGAGAACGATTAGGTAAGGAAAATAATTAAGAAGTGGTGCAAATAATTAAAAATCCATTATAGCAATTCATCCCAATTTTCAATATGAATTTTCTGATTAGTATCAGAAAATTGATCAAAAATGGTTTCCTTCTTTAATAACGAACAAAATTTTTAATTGAATACTTTTTACAATCTTTGTATGAACTACATTAAAATTGTAGTAAATCACATTTAAAATGTCCAGAATCTTTACCACTAATTGATTTACTTATAGTCATTTCGGGTAATGCGGGATTGAGTCACTTGAGTCACTTAATGGTTAGCCAACCATTCCTCAATTACTAGATATTGTGATAGTGATTTTTGGGGACTACAGTCCCAACATTTGCATCTTTATTTATTGACTCTCAGGCAGGGCAAGTTCCCTAAGTCACGAAGTATAGTGAGATTCATTTCGCGGCGAAAAGTTATTAAAAAACAAAATATAATTTTTTTTTTATTTTTTAAAGAAACATTATTAATTGGAAAATGTTAAGTACGAAATTAGGTAGCATTTTTTAAGAAATATTTTAGGCATTATTAGAATGACTCGTAAGTTCCCAACAATATTCTTGCCTTTAACCTACAAGTTTTACAGAAATAATTATTGATCTATTTATTATCGAACAATGCAAAACTTATAACCATACTTCGAAATGCCAGACTTTTTCATGCAATTAATTAATTTTAGTTATAGATTAAGATCTATTACCCAAAGAATGTTGAATTTATGAACAAATTTTAATGGTCGTACAAAGCAGTATTTCTAATCCATTTCTCTACTCTTTTTTTTTTAAATTTCTCTATTTCGTGGAATTTCTTACCAAAAAATTTCGTTTTTAATTATTTTTTAATCGTAAATTTTATCGATTCTAATTTTAATTTTCGATTGTTTTTCTTTTTTGTTAATGTCAAGGCAAATTGTACAATTCTGCAGCCCCTTGGGACGTACCAACGCCTAAGTAAAACAAAAAGAAGGAAAGAAATTAAAATAAATTGTTCTATACACTTTTAAATAAGAAATTTTGAATATGGACTCCTTTATATCTTTAAACTACTATAATTAACTTTAATGATTTATATCCAATATCTGTACACACAACTCACAGCTTCTATCTAAATTAAAAAGTAAATAAAAAAAAAGGTAAAACAAAAAAGAATATAATATATCTTGATTGCTCTACAATTGTATGACTTACTTCATTCATTTTTTATTTATCTTAAAACAAAACGATCACTTATAATTTAAAAGTTCATTTAATTATTTATTTTTACTTTTTTTTCATATCACAGACCCACTGAAACCTTATCTTAATTTAAGAAACAATAAAGAGGTTTCAATAGTTAATTTTTAATATTTTTATTTTTTTACTTTATGTTCATTTTTTGTCTTTTTTTTTTTTTTTAAAAAAAGTCCAATAATATAGTTCTTACGCACCACATAATGAGCTCTAGCTTCAGATTGGAATTGTAATATACACATTTCTTCTCTGAAATTGGTTTTTGGTTTCCCTCATCTTTATTATTTTTTTAATCAACTGTATAAAACTTATAATATATGAGGAAAATTAAGAAAATACAACTACGGTTTATATTAATTTCCTTTTCAATGCACTCATTGGGCCTCAAATATGAGTTAACCATAATGGAGTGCATTTTCATTTATACAATTAGGTGCAAAATATTTTCTAAAATGTTATTCATGTTTTTTTTTTTTCTCATTCTTATTTTTTTTAATGTATCAAAATCGTAATATTTTCCTTAAACTTTAAAGAACTATACATTGATATATTTCATTTATCACATACTGGTGTCTGCAAAAAATTGAAGTAATAAATAGTTAATATAAATTAAAAAATAGACTACAGCCAAGAGCCAACAGACAGACACACTTTTATTTAGGTAACAGTTTTCATTTAAAAAGGGAATTTTGTATAAATTAAAAGGAAAAAAGCCTTCAAATATTTTCAGTCTTATTCACAAGGCTTTTTTTTTCTCTTTTATTTTTATTTTTTATAAATCCCTTTTTAAAATAAGAAATAAAAGTCCACATCACACTCATTTAAGTGAAAAAAAAAAAGAAGTAAGGAGAGATTGTACATAGAGTTAAAAATTAACTAGAGCTCAAGAAATAATCTATTAGTGGCGAATTTCTAGAACATTTCAGACTAATGGTGTTCGATGATATATTTCATTTGGATGATTATTTTGGTTCGCATTTGTGTCATTTTGACGACTGCATTGCTGGAAAAAAAGGTTTGAAGAGACTAATTAATAATGATTGACAATTTAAATCAATAAATTAAATTTTTATTTGAATAATTGACGAAATGCTTTTTCTGCTACAGTTTCGGCATTTTCTTTTATTCGCTTGAAATAAAGCAACTTTTTTTTTTTTGATTCACTGCTTTAATTGCAAATAGTACTACTAAATGAGTTAAATTTTCTTTTGGAAAAGAATTAAATTAAATTCCTACAATTTATATACTTACTGCTTGTTTTCTTTCCCATGTCTTCATAGCGTTTTTGTACCTTTCGAATTCATGGCACCAGTCCGAATATATTTTATGATAATCATGACTTTTGCCAGGAGGTGAACAACGATGGGTATCAACTGTTATATTGAAGGCGCAAAGTAAGGAACCACCTAGCCAACAATCGTATCTTCCAGAATCCGCTTCAGTAACGGACACTATCACCAGACCTCGCTCACAAGTTTCTATGTATTTGTCTCCTCTGTAAATTTAATTATAATTTATTAATTTTTTCCCCCTACAACATCTACAACAAATGTATCGAGTAAATTTGATGTTACAGATTCAGTTTCTCATGTTATGATGACTTGTTAGAGCGATCTACCTGAGGTGAAACAACTTTACAATATATTTACTCCTCCGATTGTAGTTTCCAAACAAAGCTTATTACAAAAAAATACTAAGCCCATTAAACCTGCAATTAATTATTTTTTAAAGAATAGTACAAACATTAAAATGTACCTATAAACTATTTGGTATCTTCCTTTCTCTTTACTATAGTGGTACCATGTAACTGTCTGTGAAGTTAGAACTTGTGGCATTTTCACAAAACAACCAAGATGGACACTCTGTCCCCAGGTAACTGATAGTTTCTTTTTAACCACTGAACTGTCACAAACGCTTGCACTGCTGTTGCTAACATCTTGTAATAGCCTAGAAAAAAAAATTAATAAAACTTATATTTATGGCTATTTATTCAGGAAGAAATGAAATATTTGAGCCGTTTATTTTGAAATTGGCCTAACTCCATTTGTCAATTTTTTCCGGTTGCCATGGTTACATGTACAACTTCCTGTTATTTATCAGTAAAGCAATTCAGGTTGCTCATATTCCGAGCAAATACGATAAATTCTTGATACATAAGTTTTCAGAGTTAGTTCAATAATTGAACCGTGTTGTTTGAAAGTGGCCTAACTCCATTTATACTTAAATCAAGATAATAATATATTATTGATAATGTCTGAAGGCAGTAATTTTAATTAATTAGTCTTTAACAAGTTAACCTCAGTTTTTGGACAATTGCGTTAGTTGAATAACCAGTACGTTTAATTAATATAAAACTTAAAATTTAATATAAAATTTTAAAAATTATTTCACCCATGGGGAAGAACAGAACAAGACCATTTAGTTCAGATAGTGAAGAAGAAATAGTTTTAAAGATATGTAAAATAAATTAAGTATGGTTTTTTTTCAGTTTGAAGCATCTTAAATTATGTTGAATGGACTTAGGCACCTTCAAATTTTATAATGAATCTGGATGTCAATTTTGAAAGTGGCCTAACTCCATTCTTGATAAGTAACCGCATATTATTCACTTAATAATTGCCACTATTTTAATAGGAACTATAAATTTAACACCCTTAGATACACTTAAGCAGTATGACTCATTAGTCTCCTGTACGTATATTTTTAAATTCATTGAAACGCAAACCCTTAAATATCTCGATTTGAAGATAAATGGAGTTAGGCCACTTTCAAAATAAACGGCTCATTTATTTGCTGGAAGGCATTTTTATTATCATTGCCCATCACCTGCTACGTAGGTATTTATCATCCTCCAATTTAAGGAATATTTCTTATTAATTTCAATTTTATTATTGTATACATACATCTTTAGCAAAACTCATGGCAAGAGGTTAAATTGTTTATGTGCAATCAAATAAATGTAATTAAATTGTTACAGTAAAACAAATATTTCGTGTATTAACAAACAATAATCTTTTGCGGAATTTTCTACAATAGAAAAGGTTCCTTGGGAATCGCTATTGATAGAGCTCATTACTTGTGAACAGGTTAATCTTCAGTATTTCAGTTCACTAATTACGGTGTAGCTTCATTTTGCGGAATGGGGTTTAGATTAGCTTAGAAAGCTAACTTTAAAAGTTAAAAACGTATCTTTTTTTTTATCCACTAATTGCATCAATATTGCTGAACACATTAAATCTACTCACCCAGGAACAAACGGCTTACAAGAGCTGGTATCTTTATCCCAACCACAATAAGGATCGTGTACACATCGCAGACAATTATCGTATCTTCTATTACACATAACCATGTCAATTTGACGTACACGTTCATCCGATGCTACATATATGGACTTGTGCTAAAAAAGATTTCATCATTTAAAAATAGAAAAAACGGTTAGTTATTTATTTCTAAAAAATATGTTGAATTCGTTCTCATAACCTACCTTTTTTGATATTTCCATAATTCTAATTGGTTCACCAGGAGTGACATCAAATATATCCAGCAATACAGACTGAGATTCTCCAGATTCTGAATACCATTGTACTATTTTATATACTCTTCCCAAGTCTGTAATAATAAATATTAACTAGAAATTTATTGCCAAAATGGATTTTGGAGGTCATCATCCAATAAAGTGAGAAAAAAACCCATAAATTCAATAATTATGTAGTTCCAATACTTTTTTGTAATATGGACTGTACGTACAAACTGTTATATAAAACTACAAAATTTTGTACCCAATTCTCATGATGTTTAGAAACATAGTGTTTAAATAGAACTTATCTATTAACCAGTTAACTGTTTACGACGAGTATATTCGTCATGCGTTTTCAGTTGTGACCATCGGCAGTTAATTTAGCAATTTTAGTTAAAACTATAATATACTCCTAAATTTATTTTTCATGTTTTTGGTTCCTATTTATGTTAATATAAATAAATGAATAAATGTGCATGAAATAAATAACGAAAAAATATATAAAAGTCATTTCATTGCAACCTAATTTCATATCAAACATACTTTGAGTTTGACGAATATATTCGTCAACGCTTAATTTTTACGACGCACGCAGAGGACACATTTTACTTCAAGGTCGAAACAGTTAACTAGTTAGGAACTTATATTTTACTTCTGGCAGGAACTTCTGGGAAATGTCATCAAGAAACAAAATTCTTCATCAATTCTTCAGAAGATCAATTTAAACGTCTGATGCAATTGCAAATTACGCTGAACATCTTTTCTCAGATTTAGCTCTGTGACACTAGAAATGGGAGCCTTTTTGACGATAGAACTCCATTATACGGTAATAAAAAGTAGCTGGTGATTAGGACACATCGAAAAATTAGTTAATTTGAGCCAAAAATACAGGTAGAATAGCTGCCAGTGAAACCTTGCTGCCCTTCAAACTAAAAACTTATCTGATAAATAACAAATTAATAAACATACGTAGACAATTATGATAGACGATCAAAGAAGAAACGTTACAACGCTGGCTGGTTACAACTGGATAATTGACTGACTTAAATTCAAATCAATAACTACCGATCATTAATAAATAATATGAGCCATTCACCTCACAAATCGATTAACTCCACTTTTTAAAAGATCTTGAAATTTAATTGTCAAAGCACTTGGTTCAGTCATAGCTTTTTTATATTTATAATAAATTTCCCACATAATAAAGATTAACCACCATTAAACGACAAACAAATTTTTGGCCATAATAAATAATTTATTTCCATTTTGATTAACTCCGAGCTATAATGTAAATCGTTGCAATAATTCAACTCAAATTCTGTAGGAGGTGCAGAATGATAACGGTAAATTTAATTGAATTTATATTATAAACCGAATTTTAAAAAACGTACACTACTTCATTGCATTTCTCCACTTTTATGGAGTTGATCTAGCTGTGTAGTGTGTGGCTCATATATTTATTAAATGCATTTATATTTGAATAAGTCTTGTACATAGATTAAAAATAATTTGAATTTGACGTGAAATGGTTCATTTCGAGTCGTTAGAATGTAATGTAATTTTACAGCGGACTTCCTAGAAGCCTGGAATAGCTGAGTAAAGCTTTGAAAATAAACAACCCTTATTGATAACATAGGATATTAATTGTAGGTTTTAAAACTTATACGTCCAAAAATTCTGAGACTAAATGAGAAATTCTGTCACATATTTAGATTTTCAGAAACAATATTTGCCATTTTTCTAAAGCTTAGGAGAATGCAAAAACATTCACTTACTTGTGCCAGCATAGTACACAACAAATTCCAGTTTCTCTCCAAAGACATCGTATTTGAGATTATCCACAACCAGGTGTGTAAATAGGATATCTCTCTTATAAAAGACAGGTTTATCATTGCGGTGAGCTACAGCTGCATCCATTAGTGGATGAGAACGAATGAAATTGAGTACTGTATCTGAAATAAGCATATTTAAATAATTATTTAACAAAAATAAACTTCATGCAAAGAAATTTACGTAGTGCATAGACCTCTTGGATCATGAGATGTACTTATGTTTTATAACTGTACAAAAATAATACTTAAAAATAAATATTGAAAACAATTTTGTAAAAACACGTAAGTAAAAAAAGCATTTCATGACAATGAAGATTGTTTAAACCAAATTCGCCAAAAAAACACTTGTGAAAAGAATCATTAAATGAAAGCAAAAATATAAGGTGAATTAAATAACCTGTGACAGGTTAATTAATCTGTTTCTGACGTATTTAGAAAAGGCATCGCAACTATTCTTGTAGGCCCTGAATGCGAAAGTTATAGGATTTACACGAGCATCAATTTGGGTGCTTCAATTCTGCGTTTGGTTCATCTCGAGTCTCGTTAGTCTCGAGGTCCCGGATTTAAGTCTAGCAGTGTCTTACCTAGCTTTTATTCTTCTTAGGAATATTCATTGTCGGCCGGTGATAGTCTTTTGCGAAAGAACTTTACTGTTCATTATTTTGGGTGACTGATTCATTGTTACAATAGGAATTCAGTCATAATATTTATTTATTGTGCCGAGCTTTCGACCTAGGGACTAGGTCATCTTCAGGACTTATAGTCTATATGATATTTTTACATGGTTATTGTTAAGTTGATGTACCCTCTGACTTGTCTGCTTGTGAACTATAATGAACTTCATTCTTTTTAGGCATTTAGGCAGAATTTCAGGAAGAAAATAGATTTCTTTCTTGGAATCCAAAAATTTGGGAAGTAATCTAAGTTTTATCTTAAAAACAATTTTGTGGACGCCAAATACTTTAGAAAAAGATACATATATATATATATTTTATTTATTTATTATGTAATTTACAATCTGTATAAATATATACAATAAGTAAATAGTAGGTAAATAAGATGAACTGGAGCGGGAAGAGCAGGAGGAGAGAAGCTACTCAGCGGTAGCACTCTCTATATGAGATAGGGGAATGTGAAGAGGAGAATATGAGTTGGAGAGAGGAGAGATTTTAGTTCTTCAGACTGTAACGAAGTCGCGGGGCCACTGGCGATTCAGTCGTCGAGGAGTATTAGGGATGTCAGAGGAGGTGAGAGATAGTACAAGAGGATTTGAGCTAGTCGAGAGAGCAGTATGGAACTTTTGGTATTTAGTCTTGGCGTGTTGGTCTATAAAGGGAATGTTGAGGTCGTTGTGAAGAGTGAGGTTAGTCACTGTAGAAAGGAGCGTCAGCTATCTGTCGGAGTAGTTTCGACTGAAATGTCAGTACAGTCCGTATGTTTGTAGGTTTGGCTGAACCCCACAGCTCTAGTACGTAAGTCCAAATAGGTTTGAGGATAGTACTGTATGTTAAACGTTTGAGTTCAATGGGCAATTTAGAGCATCCATGTAGCGAGTCTTCTTCAGAATTGGATATCCAAAAGAAAATTGTAAAGGGAAAGCAAGCTATCCAATTATTGAACTCGGTCGGTACATTGGAGTAAATCTATCCGCACGGAGATTAAAGAAAGGCTCCGTTTTCTTGGCAAGTATAACCCTCTAAGTAGCAGTATCTTGGAGCCTAACGAAGAAAATGGAAGATAGGCTATTGGCCTTAGAAATAGATTTCTGGAGAAGAAGCTGTGGGGTCTCCAAGATATGGCACGTGCCTAATCCGGAAATCCAAAGACTTGTGTATTCCATTGAAACACGGAAATTAAAATGGTACGGCCACGTGATGCGTGTGAGTGGTGAGAGATGGCAAAAAATATTATTTTTGAAAAAGTTTAATTACTAAAATAAGGCAAAACCTTTTTTTTTTTAGTTTCAGAGCAAACAATAAATACCTGGTAAGGTTTCTGTATCATTAACACACTGTCCAGGCCTGGGTTCAGGCACTTTGTTGGACAATACTGGCAGCCACGCCGAACTTGAAGTTGCCTGCTCTTTAAATTTACCGCTAAAAGCTTTTTGTATAGCTGCTAAATCAAATTCACAAATAGCACTGCCCATAAGTCCAGTAGTACTTGTGGTGAATGTGCCGTAGAATCTGGTGTTGTCACCTGGTGATTTATAAATGCTCTCTGTAACAAAATAAGAATATAATTTATTTTTATTTTTTGTAGAGAAATAGTTATTAGTCTGGAAATTTAAATGAAACAAAGCAATCCACAATTTTAGTCGATTCGAATGTTCAATTATTTATTTGAACATAGAATTCAGTACAAAGATAAGCAAAAACGAATTTAACTAAATATTTTGTAAAAAAATATTATCCCAAATTGGAAATTACTTACGTATCTCATTAAAGTAAAATGGAAATTCTCCTGGTATAGAACAATTTAGCCTTGCTTTTAAATATGTGGCCCAATTTTGATTGAGTATATTCTTTCCACCGGTGTCACGTTTACAGACCCTTGCTACTCTTGAGTAAACACTTTTGCCGCAATTAATGTATTCCACGGCGGTTTCACGAAAGAAAAAGAAAACATATTGTCCAATGTCAAATGAGCCGACAAAGTCTGGTTCTGAAACAAAATTGAAAACATCTTTCAGGTGCTGTTACAAATATTACTTTGTGATCAAATAGTTCATTTATATTTTGTGAAACAATGGATGCAAATAAAAAGGAAGATTATGTTTGCTCAAGATACAGAGTTATTTTACATAATAAATTCTATAGAAGCGTTAATGAACCTGGAAGAGATAAACGTTAAAAAAAATTAAACAGTCTAATTTTGTTGTTGTGAATTTCTAAAACAGATATAAATCGTTAAACGACACGAAAAGAGATACAGTGGAGTCTCGGTTATCCGTCATGACCGGGACCGGACACGTGACGGATAGTCGAATAGACGGATAATGGAAAAAAACAGGAAAATTTCCAGATTCTTTTGTTTAACATGTATAAAACTTTGTATTAACTGGTATACGAGGTGTGTTCAAAAAATAAGGTGAATTTTCATTTTTCTTAAAAAATATTTATTTATTCATCGATTTTTATTTTGTCTCCTTCAAAGTAGTCCCCCTCAGATATAATACATATGTGCCAGCGTTTTTTCCAATCCTCGGAACAGTTCTGATATGCACTTTTTGGTATGTCCTTGAGCTCTCTCAGCGATTCGGTTTTTATCTCCTCAATCGTCGCAAATCTCCGTCCTTTCATGGGTCTCTTCAATCATGGGAACAGGAAAAAGTCGCAGGGCGCCAAATCTGGTGAATACGGTGGCTGAGACATGATAATGTCATTCAACAATTCCTGAGCGATGCTCATGCGACGGTTTTTTTGAACAAAATTCAGCAATTTTGGAACGAACTTCGCTACTACACGCTTCATGCCCAAAATTTCCGAAAAAATTGCAGGACATGTGCCAACCGATATGCCGACAACCTCAGTAACTTCTCTAATTGTGATTCGACGATTCTTCTCAACATTTTCATCGGTTGTTGATGTGCTGGGGCGTCCAGGGCGAGCGTCGTCATTCACATCTTCTCGACCTTCTGTGAAAAGCTTGTACCACTTGTAAACATTTTTTTGACACAGAGTACTCTCACCGTACGTCACTCTCAACATTTCAAGTGTTTTTGAGCACTTAATTCCATTTTTTACACAAAATTTGATTCAAATTCGTTGATCCATTTTTTTCGACAGAAGAAAATCGCCGAACTCGCAAAACACTTGTCTTATTTATGCCTCTAACATACAAACTAAACATGCTATATAGCTACAACTTTGAAAATATGTTCGAGACAAGTGTACCAACATAAAAAAAAAAGACAATCGAAATTCGAATGTACGTAGCCCGCGAAATTTGAAAATTCACCTTATTTTTTGAACATACCTCGTACATATTTTATACGTTTATACGCTTAAGCCTTAAAGGTCAGGTATCTTTCATCATTCAATTCATTCTATTGTGTATTAAAATTAATGAATACAATGTCTGCGACATCTAATCGGTTTTGTGGGCGGTTTTGTTTGTGGTTGATCTTTTTAGGAAAAAACCCCACAAACTGTCGAATGATGGACACGAGTATGGACCTAAAAGACAAAGGAAAAAATCTCAGAAGAAAATATTCACACTCTGCGTTGAACGGGAATGTTTTTTTTTTTTTAATTTTTAAATACTGAGGAGAGTGACGGTTAATTGGAATAGACGGATAAAAGGGTGACGGATAACCGAGACTCCACTGTATGTTAGTCCAAAATTTAATAAACATCCACACTCCTAAACATAAAGCAATCACAACGGTAAGTTCTGGTATTTAAAAGAAACTTAATCTTTTAAGTCTCTTCTTTTCTCTGTCCTGCTTAAGAATTCTCATCTTTTACCACTTTTAATTTCTCTTATTTATTAATGACATAAAAATCAATCTTCTTAAAGGTCCCATTTTATTATTTGAGGATGACGTAAAACTTCATTAGGCAATTTACTTCTTTTAAGAATAAGGAACCTGCTATAGACATTATCTTATCTTGATAATTAGGGAACTGTCTAGATCTTAACCTCACCAAGTGCATAGCAATTTCTTAGTGAAGGAAATTTAATATGGTCAGAAGCAAATCGTAACAAATGCTTGGATTTATTTTCAGAAGCTTCTTTAACATTCTTTCTCACATTACACTTTGTAAAACCTTTGTAAGACTCTATATTGAATATTGGTTCAATAATTAGGGAGTCAATTTGCAAGGTGCAAATGGATTTTATTGAATTTGTTTCAGAATACCTTTTTGAAATGGTTGGCTTGACAGATTGCTAAACAAAGACATCTATTCAGATCACAATTATTTATCAATATTTCTTCCGTGTCCGCCAGAAGAGCTAATAATTATCTTTCTTTTCTCTGCAATCTCCTTCTCCATTTTAAAATGGGCGGTCCTTACCTTTTTTGCTTTAATCACTTTTACCCATCTACGAGTACAATTATGACTATTATTCCCATATTTTTTGGATGATGCGGACATTCAGCTGATTGAGATTAATTTGATCATTACAAAATTATTAGATAAAGTTAAAAGTAGATTATTCTTTCAAATTAATTAGATGTTCATTATCTGATAATGGATCGATCTGATAATGAAAATCTCAAGGTGGAAGCAACAGCCGAAACAGGTTTGAATTAAAATAAACAAGCTTCACGCGAGAGAATAATTGGAATTTCCATTTTTGACTTTTCTTTTTAGAGAAAACAAGATTCTGATTAATTTTACAGGTGACATATAGGACTATTACTTCGTGAAAAACGAGGCTGCTAAATGAAAAATAATCTTCATTAAATGTAAAAGGGGGATTACCCTTTTCATTTCACTTCTGCTCTTCTATTCACTGACTGGCGGAGAGGACAGACAAATCGTCTTGGAGTTTTTCACCACCTGTTGATTCAAAAGGGAAGATAGGGTAAATAAGTGAGCCTTGTAGCTCGCTATCTTCTACGTCATCCACTATACGATTATTAATTAAGGAATATATTAGACGTTGGCTTTTATATAAAGTTTGAATAATTGTTTTAATTGTTGATTTGACATTTCTGTACAGCCTTATATATTTTCAGAACAAAATAATGACTTATTATATCTTGTTATACTATAAAAATATCAAAGATAATCCCACAAGTGCTGATAATTTGATAATTTTAAGGAGTAGATTGTCTTCTTTCCATGACAATTGCACAAGTGCGATTTTCTGATGGAAACAGGGTAAGAGTTAATAATCTACACAAAATTACAAAAGAAAATTATAGCAAGAATGTAAATTGGATAATTTCGCGAACACTAAAATGATTAAAATAAGTTAAAGTATATTTTAAATTGATAAGGTTTACCAAAGTGAATAACACAGCATTAATTTCAATATTTCAGTTGAAGTATTTCAAACACGGGATAGTGAAATTATTTCTCAAATCAGCTAGAGCAGGGGTGAGCAACCTTTTTAATCAATGGGCCAATTTAAATTTAAATTTTTTTTTGGCGGGCCGCACATAGATTAACTCTTATTAATACATAATTTACGAAAGTTCGTACGAAACGCATCGCGTCCGTATTGCATGTTTGAACAAGTCACCGACAAGTGTGTATCTCGTCACAAAAAAATCGCGCAGACGCGGCGCGTTCGTATTGCATGTTTAAAAACGACGTCGACAAGTAACCCGCCATAAAAAAATATTTCGGTTTAGTATGTACTACCATTTTATTATAATTAATTTTATAACAATATACGAGGTGTGTTCAAAAAGTAACGGGAATTTTCGTTTTTTGAAAAAAATATTTATTTATTCATCTACATTAATATTGTCGCCTTCAAAGTAGTCCCCTTCGCATACAATACACTTGTGCCAGCGCTTTTTCCAATCCTCGAAACACTTCTGAAACTCGATCTTTGTGATAGCTTTCAGCTCTTTCAGCGATTCGCTTTTAATGTCATCTATGCTTGTAAAACGACGGCCTTTTAATGTTCTCTTTATGTTTGGAAATAGAAAAAAGTCACATGGAGCCATGTCTGGCGAATATGGAGGCTGGGGCATCGTTAAAGTTTTGTTTTTCGCCAAAAATTCACGAACAAGCAATGAAGTGTGAGCAGGTGCATTATCGTGGTGCAAAATCCATGAATTGTTTTGCCACAAATCCGGGCGTTTTTTTCGGATTGCTTCACGCAAACGGCGTTGAACTTGTAGGTAGTACTCCTTATTGATTGTTTGACCTTGTGGCAAGAATTCATGATGCACTATGCCATTAAAATCGAAGAACACAGTGAGCATAACCTTCACATTCGACCGCACTTGTCGAGCCTTTTTCGGTCTTGGCGATCCAGAATGCCTCCACTGGGACGATTGAGCCTTAGTTTCGACATCATATCCGTAAACCCATGTTTCGTCACCTGTTATAACACGTTTCAGTAGATCCGCATCGTTGTCGACTTCATTGAGTGACTCTTGAGCAACTTCCATTCTCCGCTGTTTTTGTTCGAAATTCAACAATTTTGGAACAAATTTTGCTGCCACACGTTTCATACCCAAAACATCCGAAAAAATTTCATGGCATGAGCCAATTGATATGGCAACATCATCAGCGACTTCTCTGTTTGTGATTCGGCGATCGTTCATAACCATTTCTTTCACTTTTTTCACGTTTTCATCGGTTGTTGATGTGCTTGGACGTCCAGGTCGTTCGTCATCTTCAACGTTTTCGCGGCCATCTTGGAAACGCTTATACCACTCGTAAATCCTTGTTTTGCTCATAGCAGACTCACCATATGCCTTTATTAACATTTCACACACTTTATTTCATTTTTTACGCAAAATTTAATACAAATTCTTTGATCCATTTTTTTTAACAAACAAAAATCGCCAAGCTCGAAAAACACGTCTAACCTTAACGGCTGCCACTTAAGAAGTAAACAATGAATATTACTGAAAATTTTATCGTACTTCAGGGGCATGTGTACCAACATAATAAAAAAAAAAAATTTACAATCAGACTCTCCAAACCCGCGAAATTTAAAAATTCCCGTTACTTTTTGAACAAACCTCGTATTGATGGGAGAAAGTCGATAAAATAAATTCAATTTTAGAAATGCTTGGCGGGCCGCGTGTTGCTCATTCTTGAGCTAGAACATATTTTTTGATGAAATTGTTTACAACTTGGAATAAAATTTGTCCAGCACTTGATTAAATTCCAAGATAATACTTTTATGTAAGGTGAAGTGTTTGGATTAGAAAAAAATGATTTTTTTTTTTAAATCACTGCTACTCGCTACTAGGCAATACTATTTTTCAATCTACAGAATCAAAAGATAAGACCTAATTTTATCGAACTGATGATCACAAAAATCAAGGTAGAAGTAGAATAAGTTTAGGGTTGTCTTAAGATGTAATAGGCTGCAACTGAGTAGAATGGCCGATCTGACTGATTACTTACTGCAATGCTTTAATTATTAGGTTTTTGATTTGTAAAAATAAAATTTAATACAGTTTTAATGGACGGTTCGGCCAAATAAGGCGTCTTCACCCTTTGTAAAGAAACTCTGGTATGAGTCACATTTCAGTAGAGAAGTCATGTCTAACCAATAATGCCCAACCTGTGCGATGCCTGGGAAAGACATCAGCTTCCTAACTAACAAACTGCATTTTAATTGCATCGAAAACCCAATGAACTCAACGACAAGGATGATTAATGTATTCGTCAATGTGCAACTTCAGGCGAAATTTACTTTTAGGAATTTTTCTAAGTTCATAAAAACTATTTGTTATTGGTCTTTCAAAATGGAAATTACCTTCCTACAATCCTTACTATTCAATTGACGATAAGAAAGTAAAGTGCAGGTGAGTAATGAATTTTTATAAAAAACTTGGATCTCCTTTAGCTCATGGATGTTAATAGATTATTCATGAAAATCGGTTCATGCGTTTAGGCGCTACGTTGTTTACAAAAAAGGTAACAACAACAACAACAACAACATTTTCTGAAAATGCCGTTTTTGCCATTTTCGGCCACTTTTTTCTCGAAATATATTAGATCTGGGTTGTTACAAAAAAAATTACAGGCATAAAGGAGGATTTGCCCTAAAATTTAAAGAAAATTTGGGAATTTTTATCTTTTATAGAAAGAGAGAAAAAAATTGTCTAAGTTGGGTGTTTTTCAACGTTACACTATTTTCGTGCACTTTTTGACGATCAACCCTTATACAACTGTCCTACCGGACAGTTTTAATTAGATAGTTTAGGGACTAGATCAATAATGGACAGCGTTTATAGAATTCCAACGAGCAAATCCTGGGTTCGAATCCAACTGCTGACCCTTAGATTTACTCTTCCTAGGAAGCTCACTGTCCGGTGATGGGTTCTGTTGTCTGTAACGAGAGAACACTGTCCGGGACCCGGCAGTGCTCAGAAAAAAGCTCTGGGCGCCAACGACCACAAATGTTGATGTGCCTTAAAAAGAAAGAGATATTTATGGGTAAAAGTAGAAATAGTAATATGTACTTTTTCTTCAATTTGAAGCAGTTCGTGAAGTTAAATTTAAAAAATATTTTCAGCAAATTCACTATATTTGCGAGAGTTTGTCTTTATTTAAGAGAGTGTCTTAGCAACCTCCGGCTCTAACATCCGTTCAGTGACGGTGGTAGTAGAAGACACGCCAAACTTAAAAGGACTGGCGGGAGTAAACTATGTTAGTATTCACGAAGTGCTTGCTTTTTTTTTCGGGTATTCTGTTAATTCGTACAAAGGGAAAATTGCAATAATCACGCCCTTCTATATTTAGATGATTTATGCAAATAAATTCATATCGTTATAAAATTATATTCTGCTTTTCTCATCTCACGGACGTGTAACCGTGTCTGATGTAAGCAAAAACAGTTTGAATGTAAAGCAGACATTTCTAAATATTTCTAAATTAGTTATCAGTAAGGAACGGATTTTTATGTATTTAAAAATGCCAAATATTTAATTAAAATATGCATTTATTTTCGTCAATTATGTGGAAAATATGTGATTTTCTTAAAATATTTTCTGGAATATTTAAGTAAAATGGACATTTTTTTTTATGAAAATGGATTTTTTTTGGGGGGGGGCAAGTTATAATTATTTATACAAGAAAAGAACATTTTTACAATTTATAATAATTTATTAGGAACAAAATAATTTGTTTTTACAAGTTATAATGATTTATACAACGAAGAACATTTTTACTATTTATAAAAAGATGTGTTAAATTTTCAATTTTGAAAACTTCACTCTTCGAAATTGTTTGCAACCACATGAAATTTCAAATGTTGGAACGTAAAGTGACGACGATCTGGAACGTAAGAAGGACTTGTAACGACTAAAAGATCGTTCAACATCTATAGATGTTATAAGTGCCTTGCTGATCTCCCTTACTCCCAGGTATTCCTTCCACCTTTTCGATGACTTTTTTAACGTTGGACACGTTTTCTGTCAGTCGAACATATTGGGACTCAAGTTGGGTAATGGCTTGTGCAAGAAATACGCAATTGTCAGAAATGAATGCAAGGTCATTCCTTAAATTAGGTTTCTCGAATAAAGACTTGGATGTATTTATCGCTACTACTTCGTCTTCGAGATGTGAAAGGACATTCTTGATTTTATTGTAGTTTTCATAGTAATAATGAGCTGCTTCCAGCCAAGTACCCCATTTAAAAAAAAAGTACCGTATAAAAAGTAGTCTTCTACTTATGGGAACTCAAAACGGCTGCCTATAATAAGCTGGGTAAAAAATAATATTGTTAAGAAAATAGTTTAAGAAAAGAGATTGGGAGTTATTGTTGAGAAAACATGTAAATAATTGAATTATCAGCTGCCTAGAATGGATTTGCAATCCATAGCACAGCGTTCATGAAATTAACGGTCTCATGAACACATGTTTTTGATCACAACCGTTTAAACAAACCACGAAGGCGTGCTTTTCAATCTGAAATGTCTTCATTCCGTGGATTGTTCACTTTTTTGGCGATTTTTTTGAAACTGCTCCCAGAATGTTCTGCAAACTTACAAATTTGAATTATATATAGACTAGTTATTATATAGAGTTGTTCTTTAATCATTTTTCTGAAAAAAAAAATTGGTTTTAGAGCCGTTCTCAGTGATGTGTACCCTGTAAGATTTTAGTGTAACCGTTAGCTTTTACAAAATTTATTACGATATGTTCTTCGCGTTAAATATGTATCAAATGTTTGTTTTTAATAAACAATTTGTTGGTTATAACCTCCGTGTGTTTGTACATACCAGATTTTTTATTTGCTCGTCGGTTTGATGATCAAATACGGTTTAAAGTGCAATCGATGTTTAAAGCATATTTTTGAAGATTTATGTTTTAACAAATCTAAATAGCTAAGTTCTGTCATTTTGTTTTTGAAAAATAAAGTTTTAAAATGAAGTATTTAAGTTACATCCATTTTATTAGCGTTTTATTTGATGTTGTGACAAAATCAAAGTACGCATCAGAAATATATTATAACCCCAATCATTCTGCTTCTAATCTAGCCAAAAAACTCTAGAAATTGCAGTTGTGGGAATCGTCGGCCCACGTGTCACCTTCCCATTGAATTTCCCACGCGTCGTGTTGAGGGTTAACAAAGCATATACATATTAAGTGAGCTTTTGAGACAGAAAAAAATTTGATACTAATAACTAGGGAACGGATTCGTATGTATTTTCATATTTTTTTCTAGGCAATTTACAGACGTTTTTCAACTAGAAGTATTCATACTGACACTCTTTAAGCCGTTTGAGCCTACTTTTATTTCACATATTTCCACATATTTGGATGTTATCGCATATTTATACATATTTGATTAAAATAAATAAATATTTCTACATATTTAATCAAAATATGTACATATTTTTCATTTTGGGCATATTTTCATAATTGGGAGGTGGTTGACAGGAACTGTGAACCACAGGCTGTAGGGCTGTGAATAACAGTGGTTAAAAAAGTGTTCTTAAAAGCACCAAGTCGCATTAAAATGCTAAAAGATCTCTATCCAGACTTGTGCCTTCCACCAGAACCAATATTGACAAGATGGGGTACTTGGCTGGAAGCAGCTCATTATTACTATGAAAACTACAATAAAATCAAGAATGTCCTTTCACATCTCGAAGACGAAGTAGTAGCGATAAAGAAAAAGTACCCCATTTTAGAAAATGTTAGAAATCAAGAACAAAAAATCGTCTTAAGCCTTAACTTAATATTTCGTTTGGATGGTTACCTAGTAAAATTAGGCTTAGTTATAAACTTTTTTGCCTCAGGTCTGAGGTTTTCAAGTACCGAGTCAAGTTAACAATTATTAATTGTTTATTTTCTAGTTTACATTGATCATATTGCCAACATCATTTTATCAACATATTCACCGAATCAATCTCATTAAGAAAGTGATTGAACTGATTCCCAGATGACAGAATAGTTTTAAATTATATGCTTAAAACCAAATGGATTTACTTCTCAAACCCTAAATCCCCCTAAATAAAGTTTTGGGCTCTTCGTGTAGTATTTAAAAACATTTTCGTTTTATTTTTTCGAAAATATGCAGCCATTTTCTTACAAGGTAAATCTACTTTTTATTTTCAATATTTTTTTTCTATGAAAATTGACTAAAAGAAGGTTGTTTACGAGTATGTTGGGGAGATATGAATAGGCCGAACGAAAATGTTCGTTTAGGGGCAAATGACGTGTTCCAAAGAACGTGAGAAACAAGACCATTCTAAGAACAACTAACGGAAAACCGTTTACACCTATCGAACACAGAGTATACTGTTGTTCTAGACTTTGGTTCGTTTTTTGTAAGCTATATAAAGAGCGAAGATGGGACAGATCGTGCGTAAACATTTATAAACATTTTATAAAGTACACAAATATTTTCATACCTCAAACAGGATTCACATATAAAACTAATTCTTTAAATGCTCAATCTTTTCTCATAAATGAGTGCGTTGATTTCTTTTTCCTTATTTTTTCTTTGTTAGATATATTGCTTTTGAAGAGGCGAAGTCGCTTTTTAGCATCACGATAACTAAGCCGTTGGAGATTTGGTTTTTTCGAGTGGGAATTCAGTACATAAACCTCTGGACTAATCCAATTCCGGCTTAGAAAGTTGACACTAATTTTAGTGACAGACATAGTGGAAGGCAAGTAGATAATGTTCAGTTTTGAAATCGACACGAAGGTGTTAAAATTTCCAGAGTGGTTGGCGCGCATGCGTATGTATATAACATTTAGCAAGTATATGATGAGCGGAAAGGGATGTAGAGGCAGACGAAACTCAGAACGAGCCGCTTCTCAATCGATGACACGACGACCCCCTACTACGTGTCTACCTCACGTCTTCTTCCATCCACATATCCGATTACAGACCGACGAGGTCGCCAAGGTTAATTTAACCGCATTAAAGTCCGGCTCTTTCAAACGTGCGTACGCCTCCTCCCTCTTTCAGGCCAGTGCGCACCATGCACACCTAACAGATACTACGTCACAAAATGTAGGGATGCTCGTTCAAGCAATAGTTAAAGCTTGCACACAGGTAGTGTAAAGGGAGGCCCGACGTGAGCTAAGCACGCTCAGTGACTGCTCCTTCTCATAAAGAGAGCCGCCTCTGACTGAGCCACACTGAGCGGGAGAAAGAGAGCTTTATTCAACACTCACTCCTTCCTCTGATCTAATTTCAGCTGCGGATCACAATATACATATATATATTTTTACTCGCGAACAGCCCCACTTTGATGGAGGTAGGTGAGCCGTAGCCTGAAAGGATTACGTTATCCATGTTAGGCTTGGTGTGGAGGAGCCCTACAACGCAGGCCTAGGCTTCCAGTTAATCTGACAACTTGTTAACGCAATCCCAGCCTGTTTTTCCACCCAGAAAGCTCTGTTCCACTACAGACTCCATCATCACTCATCGCTGCTGTTGCTAATTCCTCTCCAGGACTGTTAAAAGCCTTCCAATGTAGACACTCATAAAGTATAAACACACAACTCTAACTTATTTTTTGTAAATATTATTAGTTTTTGCACAATGTATGAATATTTTCAAAATGGTAGTCCATTTAGTTCGTAACTTCATTCTATAATTTTTCAAAGCAATGACGCGTCTTTGAATCAAGGGTAGGTCATTTCCCTTAAAAACAGAATAACCATGGCTTCGAAATTAAGAAATTGAGTTTCCACTCCGGCCAGTGGTTATTAAGGTTTATTCACATTCTTTTCTCTTTCAACGGTGTAGTTGTGTGTGAAATTGTAATTTGGAGTAAATACAAACTATTTGAATTTTCGTTTATAAAAATAGTACTTGTTTAAAATATTTCATAACGTTTTCTCAAATATTTCAGAAATATCAGATTTTTTTTTTATGTGCAATTTGTAACCTTTGTCTTCCTTATTTTAAGACAATACTTTAAAAATTGACTACTGGTCCATCCAAAAGAGTTTTCAATGAATTAAACAACTTGATAAACTAGCACTGTTGAGTGCTCGTGAACACGTTTTCTTGTAAAACAAACATAATTTCACATACGAAGATAAAAGGAATCCTGGAAAATGATATACCGTTTGAAAGCCCATTAAACAAGGAAACTTTTATAAAAAGTGCCAGCTCCTAGGTTTGATAATGTTCACGTAAGGGTCTAATGAGTTTTCTTAAAAATTTCGATTAATTTTATTTTCCCAGTTTCCGGAGGAAAATTGAGGCTGTTTGGAGAATAATTTATGCTTCAAAATGGAGTCAATTTTTCGAAAATTTATCTGTCTTTCTAACCATGTCATCAGAATCGAATTCGGACTAAAACTTTCTGAGTAATAACATTTTTATTGGAAAAAAAAGTAATGATTTTAGAAAAAAAAAATTTAAAGTGACGTCACTCAAGAACAGTGGAAAATATGAAGTTGGCCAATACGTCATTGAACTCCACTTTAGATGTACTACACACAGTAGGCCTATGGACAATACTTACTGCTTCACCCTGTATACTTATATAAAAATTGAAAATTACTGAATAAATTTTAGAAAAAGCTTAATTTTAGAAGTGCTATGAGTGCTCATGAAAAATTAACTCCAATATTGAAGTACCAATACGATAAGCTTAAACTTATAAATCCAAATTGGGTTCTGATAAAATTTCAAACAGACATAGAGCGGTTTATAAAAAGCTTTGGCTTGCAGGCAAGGTCAGAAATAGGCGAATATATGTATGCCATGGGCGACTCCAAGGCTGAAAATGAGGCGGAATTCAAGTTATGCGGAGTTAATACGAGGTCTGTTAACTTGATAAGCCTAGATAGTCTTACAAGCGAGTTGCAATATTTAAAAAATGTATTTATTTATAACTAAAGCCGTTATCTACTCAGACAGCTAGGTGGCATTACAACTAGTAAGACTTTGAAGTCTGTTCAAGTCTCGAGAAAAACTTCGTGGAGATGTTTAGGAGAGTTAGTATAGTCAAAAGATTTTCCTGACCCGGGTAAATGGACGAAGAAATTATGAGGCACCAGACGCCTGGTATCAGAAGCTTCTATTTAGCCCTTAACGGTACCCGCAATCTTTAGCCCCATTAGTCCAACCCGTAATCTGAATTGCTGTTGAGTTAAACAGGAGAAAACTAAATCCAAATAATTGTAACGTTAACTACCTTCGCATGGACATGTGCCAATGCTGTTTGTGTTGTTAAGCAGGGATAGCCGTAGGGAGCCAAGAGCACTGAATAAAAGTGGCTAGCCTACTTCTTCTTGATGAAAAGGAGGATTTCATTGATTTTCGGAAAATTTGGTACCTCCCAAAATACAAATACTTCAATTTTAAACAAATAAACAAATTGATTTTGGAAGCGATCTGGGGGGAACCTAGTTAACTTTGTTTAAACAAAATTTTTCGCTTTTTTAAAGAAATAGTTAAATTATTAAGAACCACAATTTTGAAGAGACTAGGTGTCTGGACGCCAAAGTACAAAAATATTTTTGAAGAAAGTCTCTCTCTGGAACTCCCTGCCTTCGTCTGTCCGCCATGCTCCTACCCTATCCATCTTTAAATCCCGTCTATTCAGTCATCTACTTTCTACTCAGCTTCCTCCGAAATTCTAATTGTTTTAATTTATTTCCTTAATTTCTGCTGTTTTATTATTTTATTTTTACTTTCATTTTCACTTATTATATTTTCACTTTTTGTAAATACTTATTTATTTATTTAATTTCTGTTTAATCACAGGCCAAACTGTTAAGGCCTCTATTTGTTCCTGTATTTATTCTTAGGGGAGAATTGTCCCAGAATAATAAATTTCTTTTCTATTCTATTCTATTCTAAATCCATTCGTCAGATTAGATTTTAATGTGAAAAATGATTCTGAATGAATGAAGAAATGGAGATGCGGAACAACCCCATTAAAATAATTTCTCAACTTCCATTGGCTAATTTACTTGAGATCCTTACCAAAACGATGGATTTGAAACTTCTCCAATCAAATTTCCCTCCAAATAAATGGCTTAACCAATTATTAATTTTAAATTATGAAACAATTTAATTTTATCAACAAAATTAAACCTTTCTGAATCAGAAAATGTACTAAAACAAATATATATATATACGAGGGTCGTTTGAAAAGTCCGTGCAAAGTCAGAGAGATAGCACTACTGGCGCGTATCGAGGTTATGTTTAGTTAGTAGCATCTCTTGGAAGAACACACACCAAGTTTCAGCCAGATCGGTCTATTTCTTTGTGTTTGGCATTCGTTTGAATCGAGGAAGTCGAGTGATTTTCAAAAAATGGACGAAAAAGAATTTCGTGTGTTGATTAAACACTACTTTATGAAAGGCAAAACGCCTCAGGAGACTAAAGAGAAGCTTGATAAACATTATGGTGACTCTGCACCTTCGATTAGAACAGTTTATAAGTGGTTTCAAAATTTTCGGAGTGGCCATATGGGCACAAGTGACGCTGAACGTTCTGTACGCCCTGTTGAGGTTACTACTCCAGAAATCATTGATAAAATCCATAATATGGTGATGGATGACAGAAGAGTGAAGGTGCGTGAGATTGCTAGTGCTGTGGGCATCTCGAATGAACGGGTACATAATATTTTGCATCAACATTTGGACGTGACAAAGCTATCCGCAAGATGGGTGCCGCGATTGCTCACGCTTGACCAAAAACGAAATCGTGTGAAGTGTTACAAGAACGGTTTGCAGCTGTTCCAGAAGAATCCGCAGGACTTTAAGCGTCGTTTCGTCACTGTGGATGAAACATGGATACATCACTACACTCCTGAGACCAAAGAACAATCTAAACAATGGGTTACCAAGGGGGAATCTGCGCCAAAAAAGGCGAAGACCGTTCCTTCGGCCGGAAAGATTATGGCGACTGTCTTTTGGGATTCGCAAGGAATAATTCTCATCGACTATCTGGAAAAGGGTAAAACTATTACAGGTGCATATTATTCATCGTTATTGGACCGTTTGAAAACCGAGCTGCAAGAAAAACGCCCACGATTGGCCCACAAAAAAGTCCTTTTCCATCACGACAACGCACCAGCTCACACCTCAGCAGTTGTGGTCGCAAAATTAATGGAAATAGGGTTCCAACTCGTTTCACATCCCCCCTATTCTCCAGACTTGGCTCCCTCGGACTACTATTTGTTCCCCAATATGAAGAAATGGCTGGCGGGAAAAAGATTTTATTCAAACGAGGAGGTGATTGCAGAAACGAATGGCTATTTTTCAGACTTGGACAAATCCTATTATTCGGAAGGGATCAACAAACTAGAGCAGCGTTGGACGAAGTGTATAAGCCTAAAAGGAGACTATGTTGAAAAATAAAAAAGGTTTACCCCAAAAAATTAAGTAGTTTTTATTTTTGCACGGACTTTTCAAACGACCCTCGTATATTCATTGTACTACCAAAAAAGAAGTTTATAAATAAAAGTAGAGATTTTTCCCGTTCGATAGAAATGTGTTCCAATCGTGAAATACAGAAGCAAATGTGCCTTTAAAGGAAATATAAAAAAAGCTGCATCCTGTTATACAAGTGAAATACGTTTTTCAAGAAAAAATGTAAAGAAAGGTGAAATGACTATAGTAAGAATGTCTGTCTAAAGGAAGGTGAAAGGTAGAACCGTTGATGGAAGTTATTGAAAAAAGGTTTTGTGGGATGGAAGATTTTTTCTCCGAGAGCATTTGAGACAAGGTCTATGATAGTTTGTCCAAGAGAAAGAAGGACGGACTACCTGAGAAGAGAAAAGAGAAATACATAGGATAAAGTGAGGTAGATGGGACAACACCTTAACAAAGGACATAGATACGGAAGAATGGCAACAAGCCTTTTCACTAATCCTGGGCATTTTAGGCTGAAAGAGAACATGAATGGATATAGAGAAATATTCTAATGCGAATGATGCCGAGCGGCAAGGTTCTATTTGTAATTGCAATTTCTGTCGCTCATTCTTTAGAATCATTATTTTAAATAAATGACAATTGTAAAATAAATTAAAATTAATTTAAAAATCCGAACTACTGAGAAGGAATTCGCTATTGGGCAAGACAGAATTTAAGAAAGTAAATCACTAACAATGGCAGGGTTCCAATTAAAACGCATGACATTAGTAATATAGTAAGAACAAGCGCACCATCTACTCACCAGCCTTCAGGGACACCTTCTGATACGAACAACCATATCAGATAAAAAACATGATTTTTTCAAAAGAAATATTAGACCTTTTCAGCGCGGAGTTAAGAACAACTTTTATTATTAAGCCAGAGACCAGCGAATAGATGTTATACAATCAGTCATATTAGGTCATTGACGCCTGAATCATCGAGGAAGTTTATGAGCAGTGTTCTGCAGGGAAAGAAAAGAATTTATGACTTAGCATGGCAGGAAATTTTGACTAGAAATTTGTTTTACCGGTTTAGATAATTTATGGGAATAAATGGGATATTTGGGTTGGGATGGCTGAGGACATAAAAAACTGGTTTTTAATTTTGTTAAATTTAATTTCGAGTGGTTTAAGTAAATTTCCTAGGAGCTTCTTAAAGCTCATTGTACTGAAACGGACAACGGTGGCTGTAACGAAGAAACATTCGGGAAGCCGGACATTGAAGCGCCTTAAAATAATAAATTAAAAAAAAAAAATATCTTATTTCATTAATTATTTATTCTATTGCTACGTTATTATTATTTATTGTGGCCGATTTAAATACATCAGCTCTCTATTTAATTGAAAATTGATGCAAAAGAAATAGTACCGTACGGAAGCAAAGCGATCCTCCTACTAAACAGAAAACGGTGACTTCCTTTTTGGCATCAAGGAGGAAAAGAAACGTAGTTGAGAAAGTTTGGGTGAACTATGAGGGTCGTTTGAAAAGTCCGTGCAAAAATAAAAACTACTTAATTTTTTGGGGTAAACCTTTTTTATTTTTCAACATAGTCTCCTTTTAGGCTTATACACTTCGTCCAACGCTGCTCTAGTTTGTTGATCCCTTCCGAATAATAGGATTTGTCCAAGTCTGAAAAATAGCCATTCGTTTCTGCAATCACCTCCTCGTTTGAATAAAATCTTTTTTCCCGCCAGCCATTTCTTCATATTGGGGAACAAATAGTAGTCCGAGGGAGCCAAGTCTGGAGAATAGGGGGGATGTGAAACGAGTTGGAACCCTATTTCCATTAATTTTGCGACCACAACTGCTGAGGTGTGAGCTGGTGCGTTGTCGTGATGGAAAAGGACTTTTTTGTGGGCCAATCGTGGGCGTTTTTCTTGCAGCTCGGTTTTCAAACGGTCCAATAACGATGAATAATATGCATCTGTAATAGTTTTACCCTTTTCCAGATAGTCGATGAGGATTATTCCTTGCGAATCCCAAAAGACAGTCGCCATAATCTTTCCGGCCGAAGGAACGGTCTTCGCCTTTTTTTGGCGCAGATTCCCCCTTGGTAACACATTGTTTAGGTTGTTCTTTGGTCTCAGGAGTGTAGTGATGTATCCATGTTTCATCCACAGTGACGAAACGACGCTTAAAGTCCTGCGGATTCTTCTGGAACAGCTGCAAACCGTCCTTGCAACACTTCACACGATTTCGTTTTTGGTCAAGCGTGAGCAATCGCGGCACCCATCTTGCGGATAGCTTTGTCATGTCCAAATATTGATGCAAAATATTAAGTACCCGTTCATTCGAGATGCCCACAGCACTAGCAATCTCACGCACCTTCACTCTTCTGTCATCCATCACCATATCATGGATTTTATCAATGATTTCTGGAGTAGTAACCTCAACAGGGCGTCTAGAACGTTCAGCGTCACTTGTGCCCCCATATGGCCACTCCGAAAATTTTGAAACCACTTATAAACTGTTCTAATCGAAGGTGCAGAGTCACCATAATGTTTATCAAGCTGCTCTTTAGTCTCCTGAGGCGTTTTGCCTTTCATAAAGTAGTGTTTAATCAACACACGAAATTCTTTTTCGTCCATTTTTTGAAAATCACTCGACTTCCTCGATTCAAACGAATGCCAAACACAAAGAAATAGACCGATCTGGCTGAAACTTGGTGTGTGTTCTTCCAAGAGATGCTACTAACTAAACATAACCTCGATACGCGCCAGTAGTGCTATCTCTCTGACTTTGCACGGACTTTTCAAACGACCCTCGTAGTTTGCTAGTTTACCGACAAAAGAAGCATTGGGTATGGAATTCAGAGGAGAGCACACATATTCTGCGGATGAGAAGTAGCATCGAAGATCGGGTAAAGGTCTTTGTCGATAGTAGATCGTGTTCAGAGAATGTCGCAAGAAAGATGACTGAATGAATGTTTGCATTTCTCATGTGAAGGGAAATATAAGTATTCGAAGTACCAAAGTGGAAGAAGGAATAAAATCGGTTGTAGCGTGTGGTCTGCTCTTTGCAATGATAGGTAATGTAGAGGAGATAGATAGATAGAGAAGACTGGTGAAGGCAATGAATTAAATATGCCTTCATAAGCAGGTTGTATAGGAAATTAAGCCAAAATTAAGTAATAAGTTCGAAACAAATTGATGATAACAAATATACAAATTGGAATAAAGCAATAAAAAGTTATTTAGAACCACTATTACAATGAAGAAATGAGACAGGATTTGCAATGCAACCTAAGCAAAACCTAAACTCTTTTGAAGGAGTCGGAATATTCATTAATCATTTCCACTAGGATTCTACATTTAGAGTTGGATACACTTCGTTCAGAAAAAGATCTCCTTTGGCATCGTGTTCCTATAGTGTCATTTTCTACTCCTCTACTTTTACCAGAGCGACCCAAATCTTTGTAAGCGGCGCCAGTTTCATCGCAAGCAAAAGCGAGTCTTTTCTAAGAGGGGAAAAAAATTGATTTTCCTTTTCTACTAAAGGAATTGACCAACAGAAGAGCTCCAAGACGAAATCGTAAGCAGCAACGAATTTGTTAAGTAAATTAATTGCCTATTTTTTCAGGCGGGCTTTACGTCCAACTACCAATTAGTTGGTAGGAGGCGACTAGCAAACATACTTTACTGTAAATTTCTTTTATTAACCATTAAAATGAAATCGAAGGCCTAGACGTGGAATCGAACCCAGTACCATAATACATATTAGCTTTACAGGTCTCGCCTCTAACCGCTCGGCTAACGTGGCGCCTTGATTAGTTAAATACTTTTTTAAGTTAAATTTGCTTAGCTGGTGCTAAAAGTCGATATCAAACATTTAGTTTATAAAGCCCTACTTAATCATTTAGTAAAAAAAGATAATCTGCTAAGTAATATTTCATTTACAGAAATACCACAAATATTACATAAATTCATAACATTAATAATTAAAATTTCAGAATAACGGCGTATTAAAAGTTTTCAAACCAAGTCTATTCAAAACATTTGAATGAATTATTAAACAGAATGTTACACAGTTTACCGAATTGCTTTTTAAATTGATTTACAAAGTTTTATTTTGATCATAATTTAAAAATCGCCCAAAGACTAGATATTGGTGAAAGGTTACTTTATTAAATTTATAATTCAAGTTGAATTTTCCATCATAACTCTACTTTAAAGTGGAATCGAGGATTGATTTTTACATTGGTAGTTAACTTCTGCTGCGTTTCTGCGACTCGATGTGCCATGTTTATTTTAAATCAAATTTCTTCTTCTTGAAGTACCAAGTGTTCTGTACAGTTTTTACATTTATGGTTCGTATATTATCAAGAATTTGTAAAAAAGAAAAATAAAATTATTTATTTAGAGATCTGTCCATTACTCGGAATTTTTATTTATTTATTTATTTTTAACGGGCGCATCGACTACTGCGGTCATTAGCGCCCTGTGAACCATTAGGCTATAATTTTTGTTCCCCCGACAATTTTGGGTAGACTATTGACTCTATATATCGCCAACTGGAGAGCAGCAGCACAGAACAGGACTGACTGGCAGAAACTGGTTGAGAAGGCCAAGACTCAGCAATGAGTTGTAGCGCGTTGGATGATGATGATGATTAACTCTAGTTTTAAGGAAGCCACCAATAGTGGGGAAATGGCTAATTATAAATTACCACACACCGATATCAAGGGTATAATTGCAAAAGCAGCACTACAAAAATGGCAGACAGATTACAATAATGGTGATAAAGGTAGATTCTATAAAACTATGGCAGATCAGTTACCTAGACAACCATGGTTTAAGGGAACTGTCACTAATAAATGGGTTGTTACGACAATAAGCAGGCTGAGAGCGAACCACGCGGTGTGCGGATCGTATCTACACAGGATCAACAAAAGGTCCTCTCCTCTTTGCGTAGATTGCAATGAGGAGGAGGATTTCAAACATGTAATAATGATATGTCCACGTTATGTGGTAGAAAGGAAACGAATGTTTGACGATATATACAGGTATTTAGATACACCATTTCGCTACGAAGACATTATATTCTCCACCAACATTTATGTGCTTAAGTCGATAGCAGAGCTAGCAATGAAATATGAATGTATTTAAAAGCTATAGCCGAATTAGAATGAATGGAAGAAAATGCTTAGAGAAGGATTACGTGATTTTAATTTTGGTTAAGCTATAAGGATGGCAGGAGCACAGAGTGCTGCTCCATCCATTAGCTGTAGTATATGTAAATAGCAGTATATAGTAGAATGATGAATGTGTGAAGCGAATGTATTTGTAGGTAAGAATGGAGAGTGAGTGATATTCTAGTGATAAGCACCTAGACGATGCTGGCTGTATGGCGGAAGCCAATGCCAAAAAAAAAAAAAAAAAAAAAAAAAAAAAAAACTAGTTTCGTTTCATTTATTGCGGAAATAAGGTAGAGTTTAAAGTTCTAAAATTACCGGGAAAAATGATGCTTGTTAGGTGGAATGAGACACTGTAAAAACAGCGTAACATTTACATCATCCACCAAATGGTTCGCTTTACGGAACCATTGGATAAAATTAATTATTCTTCACTTTGGTTTATTCGCGTACTCCACCTTCTTAGCAAGAACTTAAGCAAGTAATTAGGCTGAATGTTAAATCGGTGGGAATAATAATGTAATTCGCAAAGCTCAAACTACACTGCAGTAGTACGACTATAAAGTTTTACTGCAGTGAGAGATTGAATGAGCGAGAAGATTAGTTAGTTATTACTTTGTACAGTTTATTTACAAAAGAATAAGAACAAAAATTTGGTTCTAAATAAATAAATAATGGAAAAGCTTACTGAAAAATCTGGCATAAACCCAGCTTGCAATATATAGTAATTTAATTAAAAGTTATAGAGTAGTTGGTGAGAAGGGAGAGAAGTTTTTGTTGTTAAGCCTTGATGTTTACGTAATAAAAGTTCTATCTTCATAAGTTTGGGGATATGGGAAGATGGGACGCAGCCTCCCTACCAACCAACCCCCCCACCCAAAAAGAAACCTTTAAAGAAAGATTAGTTCACAAAATTAGGCTTCGCTTAGTAATTCAAATTTGAAGTCAAATAATACGAGAAATCTGGACGAAAAGCTCAGCTTAAAAAAAAAGAAAAAAATTGTGGAGTAAAATAATAAGAGATGGTTGCTCAAAATGTTTAATGAGAATTAACAGGAAGAAGTTGGTTTAACAGCTCTTTTAAAGGAAATATTTGCATATTTAAACCTTGGTAAAGAGGAGGAGTGGGAGCTTCAAAAAGTTTTCTCACTTAGAGGCTCCGGCTATATATCGCACGCCTTTTTAAAAGGAATAATAACTATGGAAATTAGCGCGGGAAAAGCAGGGCTCCTCTTGTAAGCAGAGCGCCAAGCCTAAGGTGTAAGAGCCATGGAAGGCGGTACAGTTCCAGGGGTAGTGGGCAATTACCTTCTTTATTATTTCCTTACAACTTTTTGAATTAAATAGAGGGGTGCTGCACAGGTTTATTACTATCGCGTTGAGTTAAGGAAGAAAAAGAAGTAGAAGAAGAACGCTGAATGTCTTGGAAACAAGGGCTAGAATATCCAACGCGCGAAACGGCTATAACTCACTTTAAAATCCTAAACTATAACAAGTTAGCCTTGCTAGAAATACTGACGGTATAAATGGGAACGCTTTAAAGCATTGCTAGTCTATCAAAAGCCTTTGCAAAGCAATTACAGCTTCGTTCCAAAAAAAAAAAAGCTTGTAATAACTTTCACAGCCGGTGCACATCTTTTTTTTCGAATACCAAAAATCGATAATCCAATATGCGTTATGTATCTTTGATATAATGTTCTGTCAGCCTGTTTTTTTGTTTTGAGGGTTCATGCGTAGCGAACCGTTAAAAAAATATACATCTGCCACCGCAAACTGCCATTGTTATTCCGGTTCCAATTATACGATTTAATGTTTACTCATCATGATATGAAGCCATTAAAAATTGTGGTACCAGCATGATGCTAGTGCAATAGATAGGAGGTTTGTCATCATTTTTCCTTACTGTGTGAATATCAAGTTCATAGCATTTACAGAACGTGCGCACAAGACACTCTCTTAGAATCCAATTATCTTTTCAAAAATAGACGAACAAACTAATTTACGATTAATGGTATATCTAATGGGGTACATGTGATAAATTCAATGCATACGATGTGTGGCTATTAAATAACGAGACTGATGCTGCTACAGAAGAACTATGTGCCAAATCCTACCGACCGACAGCTGTGCAGCGTAAAGCCTTCTCTTTCTCGATTGCAGCGTCTCACGTGTTTGTAGAGAAATCTGTCTGACCGGAATCGTCGTTTGTGTAAGAGGTGTTAGTTTCGTTTTGCCGAAAACATGATACTACACATGTAGTAGAGCAACGAATTGTCGTGAAATTTCATATGAAACTTGGTAAAACCTCTACTGAAACTTATCTTTTATTAAAAGAAGTTTATGGCGATGAATGTTTATCATGTGCGCAAGTTTTTGAGTGGTTCAAGCGTTTCCAAGATGGCCGAGAGGGCGTTGGAGATGATGACGCCCCGGGTCGCCCTTCCACGTCCAAAACGGATGAAAATATATTGAGATGCTTTCCTTCTTACCTTTGCAGAAGACGAAGCAATTCTTTCTTCAAGAGAACCAACAGTGGCCCACCGAAATCTCCAATCTCAATTTTATATCCACAGAAAAACAGTTTGAAAGATGGAAAATTGTGCCCAATGAAATCAAATTCCATTTCATCATCATACCGCCCTCTAACATCGTCCGCTTTTTTTTTTTTTTTTGTTTTTTGCCATACAGCCAGCATCGTCTAGGTGCTTATCACTAGAATATCACTCACTCTCCAATCTTACCTACAAATACATTCGCTTCACACATTCATCATTCTACTATATACTGCTATTTACATAAACTACTGCTAATGGATAGAGCAGCACTCTGTGCTCCTGCCATCCTTATAGCTTAACCAAAATTAAAATCACGTAATCCTTCTCTAAGCATTTTCTTCCATTCATTCTAATTCGGCTATAGCTTTTAAATACATTCATATTTCATTGCTAGCTCTGCTATCGACTTAAGCACATAAATGTTGGTGGAGAATATAATGTCTTCGTAGCGAAATGGTGCATCTAAATACCTGTATATATCGTCAAACATTCGTTTCCTTTCTACCACATAACGTGGACATGTCATTATTACATGTTTGAAATCCTCCTCCTCATTGCAATCTGCGCAAAGTGGAGAGAACCTTTTGTTGGTCCTGTGTAGATACGATCCGCACACCGCGTGGTTCGCTCTCAGCCTGCTTATTGTCGTAACAACCCATTTATTAGTGACAGTTCCCTTAAACCATGGTTGTCTAGGTAACTGATCTGCCATAGTTTTATAGAATCTACCTTTATCACCATTATTGTAATCTGTCTGCCATTTTTGTAGTGCTGCTTTTGCAATTATACCCTTGATATCGGTGTGTGGTAATTTATAATTAGCCATTTCCCCACTATTGGTGGCTTCCTTTGCAAGTTTAACAACAATTTCATTCTCTTTTGTACCACAATGACCCCTTACCCACAAAAAATTAATGCAGACTCCCTTCTCTTTAAAAATGGCAATAGTTTCTACAATCTCTGCGATAATGTGATTCATTCCTGTAGACTGGTTGTATATATGTGATAATTTACACAACGCACTCTGGCTGTCACTAATAATGGTATATTTTTTCTCCGACAACGAATAAATATATTTTAAAGCCGTTAAAATAGCAATTAGCTCCGCTGTATAGATGGACGCCTCATCTTCTAATTTAATTATCGTAAAATAGTTCCGAACCGGATCATACCCAGCACTTCCGACTTTATTATTGATTTTGGACCCATCTGTAAATAAACGATATGAGCCCGGATAATGGGAAGAAATGTAATCTTCGAAGGCCGCGGTTCTCATCTTTTCCGGTACCTTTATCAAGTCGAAGGAAGTGTTAACACTTAATTCGCTCAATAAATGTTCGTATTTTAAGTTGTACACATCTAACTTATTATTCGAATATACCTTATCTCTAAAGGTAGAGATTCTAATAAAACTTTCTGTGTAACTGGGGCCTTTCTTTTTTGTCCAATATTTGTGAGTGAGGACTTCGGTATTTAATTGGCTTATTTTATTATAAATTATCCGGTTCGTGGCTAATTTTTTTAAGACATATCGATCGGACAGTACTTCTATTCTATAAGCGAGCGGTAATTCGCCAGCCTCTGCGTACATTACGTCCACAGGTGTGCTGTTCAAGAATCCGAGACACAATCTGATACATTTATTTTGTAGTACGTGAAGGGGTTGATCACAGATCAGTCTTTCCCTAAACAACAAACGGTAAAATCTTAAGGCAAACCGACAGCAGTTAACATTTGACAAGTACGAAAAATTTATGATGGAACACAATTGTCTAAAAAACTGTCTAAATTTTCTAAATTTTTTAGACTGTAAAAAAGTTGTTTTCTAATCTTTTTTTTTGTTAGTTAATCTTTGCAAGATTGGATCAAAATATTTGACTTAAACAAATATAATTCTGAATGATTACAATTTCTTATATATTAAATTTCCTCTCAGAATACTTCGTTATTTTCATTTTTAATATCGCAGTTTCCTAGGGACGGGAGACGACCAACAATCTCGCCGTCTCTTTAATGTCTAGAAAGGAGAAACAGCAGGGCTGAATTTTTATGTTAAAATTATCCTTCGCCGTCGGCGGCTAGTGGGACAGCCTTCGGTCACAGATGTTTGGCCCGAGCAATGGGTTGGTAAATGAGCCTTCCTTCCCCCCCCCCCACACCTCACCAACCACTCTGTCGTCATAATGCAACTGTTCATACCAGAAATGGTATTTCATTTTTATACTTATCTATAACACATGAAGATAATGGTTTTATTAGCTCACTAAATTGTTATAATAACGTTATTAGTAGGGACGCCTCCATGGGGGTGAACCCTCACTGGAGAGAATTACTAAATATGTCGCTATAGCCATAGTTATTTATAATAACTACTTGAAATTACAAATTATATCCTTCAGTTTAAAAATTAAAACTGGTATAAATTGCAATTTTCTAGTGATTATCGTTCATAAGAAATAAAAGGTTAAATTTTGGAGGTTTTCAAATTCATTCAAAGTACAAACCTCTATATCTCTCTTTCTATTGCTCAGTTTTCAATGAATCCTTTATAGATTTGTACAGAAAAGTTGGCTGTGTAACTGATATAAATTGCAATGTTCTCGTAATGATCGTTTATGAGATATAGAAGGTTGAATTTTTTGGAGGTTTTCAAATTCGTTCAAATTTCAAACGTTTATACGAGGGTGAATCAAATGTGAACCGGACTTTTGCTTTAGAAAATTTATTGGTACAGTAAATAAAATTTTGAATAGACCTTATTTTTCTAAATAATCTCCTCTTTTACTTACACATTTTCCCCACCAAATCGGACGTTTTTTAATTCCGACATCAAAGAATGAATTTGGTCGTGCCAGTAGCCAATTGCGCACGAACGTTTCTACACCATCGTCGTCGTCAAAGTGATGACCTCCCAAGGGTGTAATGATGCACCCACTTCTCTTCACAGGTGACAATGTGCCTCAAAAAAGCATCTCCTTCTGTTCGATATCGTGTCAAAAGTCTTTCACAGACGGGAAAGACGGTTTGTGCTTTCTGCTATTCGTCAAGAGGCGAGGAACTTACCTTGCCGACACTTTTCGGATAACCAATCATCGGAAATGATTGATTGGGCACTCCCATACGATATTCCCAATGTAAGGCAGCGGTCTCCTTCAATCATCTCACGGATCGCAAGAATATTTTGTCTGCGAGGTCGGCGTGCAAGGGTGTCATTTTGCACTAACTCTCGGCCATCGGAAAATTGTTTGTGCCAGTCGTAGACTTGGGTCCTTGAAAACGTTTTTTCAGCAAATTGTGCAGGTTTAGTCTCGGCAGGTTTTACGCCCTACCGGGAGAAAAATTTAATAATAATGCGTTGCTCAACAGACGTGGGTACCTCTTATTCAGACAGCCAAACTGCTCTGGCGAGCCGGACCGAGTTACTCACCGCCACTTCACATACCCACCCAACATATATTATGACGTCACGTTACTCACTTCACCTTGGGAGCGTCAATGAGAAAAGTCCGGTAAATATTTGATTGTTGTTAATATCTCTCTTTGTATTGTTGAGATTTCAATGAGTTCTATACCGAATTGTAGATAAAAGTTAGCTCTATAACTGGCCAACATTACATTTCAGAGATTTTTGAAAAAGCGAGGCGCTTATCGAATTTAACAACCCCCATTTTCAACTAAAATACTTAATTAAATGCTTAGTTTCCTATCAAGTCTGGAAATAAAAACTTAGTACTTGATGAACAAAATTAATATCTGATTAAAAATGGTTCGAAGGAACATTTCTCATCCAAATTTAATCATCTAAAGAGTTAAGCTGTGTCTTGTGTAACCATAAGTAATCATTGTTTGCAATGAGACAACTCTCATGAACAAGAACTATTTCCCCAAATGAGTTTTTTTGGGGCTAAATAAAGTTGAGAATATCACAACAAAAGAAAAAAAGAACAGCTTTTACAATGTGTTTCGACCAAAATACCAACGGATGTAAACAGTTTAAAGTTTGAAAACTAGTTACAATGGACTTTGCCCAGCAGACTTCACTTCCTCTGCTACTTCACTACCAGGCAGGTATGTTGTGTGTACTAGGTTGAAAACGTAGTTTATAAAAAGTTCTACCACTGAAGTAGCTTACTGCCTACAATATTACTTTCCTTTTACCGCCTCAAGCACCACAAGTTAGCGAAAAGGAAGTACACTACTAGAGAATCCACCCCCCCGTACAACAGTGGAAGTGGTGCCTATAGTCGGCTAAACATTGAAAGAATTTGTAGATAGACAGACTTCTAATAGAAAGAAACAAACCTCTGAAGAAGAAATACTCAAGTTGTTATTTTCTAAATGAAAGAAATGAATCATGAAGATCTTTTTGAAGTTGATAACAAAAGGAAAGAAAAGACACCCGCTTTTCAAGCAAGTGCCTCGCCTAAGTGCACTCGTCTGAGGGAAATTCCAACCATTCAAACTAAACTATTAATGGAGATTATTTATTTTCCATTTCTTTTATTTTTTTCCCTCACTTATTCTACTAAAATGTGAGAAGGTTAGAAGTAGATACTGGAATCGTGCTAATATTTTATTTTGAATTATCAAAGCAAATATCTTGTTTTGAGAAGTCTTGAAGTCAGAAAATTAGTTTTCTCCCTTAAAAAATTGTTTTTCCTGTCCGCCATAACTCAAAAACGAAAAATTGTGGAACAGTATTTTGCTTAAATGATAATCGTAGTAAAGTTTTGGTAAAAAAATGTATCCACCGAAAGTATAAATTCACTGAGGCATCTTTTCAGTTTTCTAAAGTTTTCTTAAATGCCAGTCCAATGATTTTCCACTAAAATAACAGGAAAAATTGTAAATATGTAAATCTTCAACTTTTGTTTGATACAACCCCCCCCCCCCCCAAATTATTAAGGGACTTTTTTCTTTTTTTTTGGAAGAGAAGTTGTTGAGCTTTTTCCTCAAGTCCCATTATTGAGTTCTACGTTGTCTGCTACTTTTATAATTTTATTAAAAACTTCATGAAAAACTAAATTTCCAAATTTTTGGGGAAAAGCGGTAGGCCGAAAGTGTGATTTTACACTTTAAAAGATTGTTCAGAATTTTGAGATCTGTTTTGAGAAGAACTTTTTCGATTTGATTTGAACATCGTATAGTGATTAAAACTGTCCGGTAGGTCAGAAAGTATAAGGGTTGATCGTCAAAAACTGCCCGAAAAAGCGTAACGTTGAAAAACACCCAACTTTGACAATTTTTTTCTCTTTTTCTATAAAAGATAAAATTCCCAAATTTTCTTTAAAATAAAGGGCAAACCCTCCTTTATGCCTGTAATTTTTTTGCACCAACCGAGATCTAATAGGTTTCAAGAAAAAAGTTGCCGAAAATGAGCAAAAACGGCTTTTTCAAGAAATGTTCTTGTTCTTGTTGTTGTTGTAACCTTTTTTGTAAATTGCGTAGCGCCTAAACGCGAGAACCGATTTTCATGAATGAGGTGTCATTCGATTCGGAATTTTATGTAGCTGTGCCTTTTGGGGGTTTACAAGTATAAACCCACTATTTTCAAAAAATTTAATGAGAGTTACATTTGAAAGAAAGTTGATAAGGTTCTTTCTAGAGTACCATATTTATAAAATTGTACTTACATTATCTCTCGTTTACTATTATGGAGGGTTTGTAGATTAATTATTTGTTACTAATTCTGAATTTTAAGAACATTTCTCAACCGAAAGTCTAAAGAATCTCACTCAGATTCAAGAGGTAAATCACAATCTGCCTCCTCAGTGGGATTATATAGACTTTAAGAAGATGTTCAGGTCGTTGAAGAGAGTACTAATTTTATTAAGAAACGCATTCACAATAAAATAATATACGACTAAGGGTAGAAATGTGACAAATATTAGCTTAAGATTCAATTACTAGAAACGAAAATAATGATAATTACATTCAGATTGACCAGCTATATCTTCATAAAAAATTAACTTACCTTTAGGGATTACACTGCAATTGAAACCCTAAAGGGCGCCATGCTATTAATAATGAATTATGCAATTTTACGCCTGCGTTTTCAATCGTTTTTGGCTTAACAAAGGGCTTGACCTGGCGTGAGATTAAACGATAAAAAAAACGGTAAAGGTTTAAACTGATAAAATTATTAAACCTAAAGTGAGCAACAAAAAAATAAAATAAATGTGAACACCTACACGAGGTTCTATTTCTACAATTCTCTTTGATTCTAACTTATTCATTCTCTTCAAATACCGAATTTAACTAGACGCTATTAAAGGAAAATAAATAATACTTTGAAGAGAAATCATCACTCTAATTAGAAATGGCGCCGCAAGCTTTGTTTCACACCTTACGCTACAATTATTTACTGTAGGTGATTGTAATTGAGCCCAAAGTACATCACATTGAGATGTGTCTTGATACTTAAACAGAATATTAAAACAGACGAAGTCGCGAAATGTATCCCATTAATATAGGAGCTAAGCTACCTACTAATGTGAATTCTTAACTTCAATATTAACCTTATTTGGTAGCGCACTGATTCTAACTAACAGGCAGCCTTGTTTTGAAATCTATTAATCAATAATTCATGTCGGTTTATAAATGTTTATACAAAATAAGTACGCTAAGTAAGTACGCTTCTTATAGCAAAGTACCATTCATTAGAATCTTCTACTGTTCAGTCTAAAAACAAAATCTTATTTATAAGCGTTATCCTTCGTAAATGAATTCGAATTGAGGTTTTGAAACTTTTTTTTTGAAACTAGCGCTGTGAAAAAAGGTCGACCTGGTCTGTAGCACCGAGCTCTGCTCTGGTAAATGAGTATTTGAGTTTCAAAGTAAGAAATTTCATTAAATGTAGGCCAGTATTCTGACATTTTCCACTGTTTTTTGAACTTACACTATAAAAAAACACGACCTAGTCTGTAATATTCAGTTATAAAAAAAAAAATGAATATGTAGGTTTCGTGACCGTAAATTGTTAAAGTTAGGAATTGAATATTGGCGAGGGTCAAATAAAACAACTCGTCTTTTTGCCAACGTTTCGACAAATATATTGTCTTAAACAGAAACTGTTTCTGTAACTCAACCAACCCGCATAGCCACGCCCTGAAGAAGGCAATATATTTGTCGAAACGTTGGGAAAAAGACGAGTTGTTTTATTTGACCGATTCCTCGCCAATCTTCAATTCCTAACTTTATAAAAAAAAATAGCAAGCATTTTTAAATTCAACTTTGCTTCCAATAATTCACTGTACAAATAAAATCTATAGTAAATATTTTACAATAATTGCTATTGTATAACACCGAGGCTGTAGACAAGAATGGCGTGCTTGGAGATGACATTGATGACATTTCAGCGTCGAGATGTTCAGGACGCCAAGCATATGCCAAGCCTACTTCCTTTCCAGTTTTCTGGCAGTGTTATGTGGTAACGTCGTTGTGCCTCGAAGCTATACAAATATTTTATTCCTAATTTATGAGCTAGGAATAAATTAAAACTGTCCGGTAGGACAGTTGTATAAGGGTTGATCATCAAAAACTGCACGAAAAAGCGTAACGTTGAAAACCACCCAACTTTGACAATTTTTTTCTCTTTTTCTATAAAAAATAAAATTCCCAAATTTTCTTTAAATTATAGGGCAAATCCTCCTTAATGACTGTAATTTTTTTGCAACAACCCAGATCTAATAGGTTTCGAGAAAAAAGTTGCCAAAAATGAGCAAAAACCGCTTTTTCAAAAAATGTTCTTGTTCTTGTTGTTCTTGTTGTTCTTGTTGTTACCTTTTTTGTAAACAACGTAGCGCCTAAACGCGCAAACCGATTTTCATGAATGAGGTGTCATTCGATTCAGTATTTTATGTAGATGTGCCTTTTGGGGGTCCCGACGCTGTACATCGAATGGGAGAGGAGTTAGCCCCCTTTATGTAAGGCCCCCTCCAAAATTATTATTACTAATAACTCTGTAAATCTTGGCCCGATTTTGATAGAATTTGGTAGGATGATAGGGTTAGGGCTCCCCTACGTAACAATAAAGCGACGATCTGCTCTTACACTTGTTAAGGGGAAGTATAGCAATCGTTTCAAATTATCGACACGTGAACCGATTTGCATGAATGAAGGGTCATTCGAATCGAAATTTTGTACAGATTTGCACTTTAAAAGTCTCGACGCCGTGCCTCATAAGGAGGGGAGTTTGCCCCACCCAAATTTTAAACTTTCTAAAACTATTATTACCAATATTTCTATAACGCTTAGTCCGATTGTGATAAAATTCAGCTCGAATAAGTGGTTAAAGCTCCTCTACGTTGCTGATGCTCTTGCACCTACTAAGAGGAAGTACTGCAATCATTTAAATTATCAATGAGTGAACCGATTTAAATCAATGAATTGTCGTTCGATTAAAAGATCTTTGCCTCTTTGCCTTTTAGGAAGAAGTACTGCAATCGTAGTTTATTTTTCTTACTCCTCTTAAAAGGAAGTACTGAAATCGCAGTTTAATTTTGCTATTTACGTACAAATACCTTCCTATGTTATTCAAAACGCTTTTTCAAAAAAATTGTTATTGAGGATGGTTTGGGGGAACGCAACTATAATCATTCTTTAAAAAGATCTCTCCATTGGTAGTTACGGTTCCGACTTAACACCTTATCAGATTATAATGATAGAATTGTTTATTCTAAATTTTAAAAAAATCTGTAAAGAAGATATGTAACTTTGTAAAATAAACAAAAAGGAAAATCTATCCAAAAGGTACAAAAATCTCCTTAACAAAAACTTACAGTTTAAAATGTTAAGTATAAGGGTTGATTAAACGCCAAAAGGTACACAAATCAGCGAGTACCCAACATTTCATTAATACTTCATTAATAGTTAAGTAATTCTACTGCATTAATTTTCATTAATAAGTTATTTTTTAGAATTTATTAGATGTCACAGACCCTTATGCTGGCTATATTTTTTTGTTATAATTATGATAAATCACATAAATATGTACATGCATGTTAAAGTAGAAAAAGACAAAGTTAGAGTAGGCTACTGTCTTGAATTCGTCTTACCGAAATATTCGTGAGCGCAAATAACACACAGTTAATAACAAGTAGATTATTCAACAACAATTATTCATTTCTCAATTGTAATTTAATTTAGTTCCCATAATTTTACTTATAGTAAAATACTGGAATAATTAGCTGCCCTAAAAATATGCATATCTTATTTACTTTATATTACATATATACAACATTGTGGGATGAATACCTAGATTGAGAATGTAATTGAAGAAAACTATATTATTTGCGATAAAGCCAGATAATTATTACCTATTATTATAAACGTTTGACTACTTCATAAAATAACAATTACTTTAATCCAGGAGAGAGAAATGGCTATTTGGCGATGAAAAGATAGATATAGTGAATTCGTATAAATATCTCGGCGTTAATCTGACTCCGCAACTAAGTCTAGGTAAATTTTTGGATGGTAGATTACTAAATGCGAAAACGGGGTTAAATTCTGTCTGGAAGTTTTTTATAGCTAATAATGAAGTTCCTTTTACGGCAAAAATGGAAATGTTTTATGCAGTCAGTCGAGCCATTATGTGCTACGGGGCACAAGTTTGGGGGGGTAAATCGTATAAACAAGTAGAACAATTGCTAACTTTCTTTATTAAGAAGCTATTGAGATTGCCGCGAAATACCCCGAACTATATTATTAGCTTGGAAACGAAAGTGGCCCCAATGTTTACGTACACCTTACAGTTGCATCACAATTATTTGATTAAAGTTCTTGAAATGCCGGACACTAGATACCCAAAGATACTAGCGATGGAGGCTATTAAGAGAAAAGCTTACTGGTATAAAGAATTATGTAATATCAATAACGAACACGGTGCAATAGTTAATGTTAATTACGACAATTTTGCCAATTGGAAAAGTGAACTAAGTATACTCAGAGCCCAAATAAGTAATAAACACAATGTTCAATGCATAACTAGAGCCCAAAATTCGCAATTTACAGTTATATATAAAAAGCTAAATTATAATTTAGATTCGAATGTAGCATATGTTAACGACAACTTTAAAACAGATAATATTAGTTGGATTATTAAGCTAAGAGGTGATTTAATTAATTTAAATTACAAAAGGTATAATAATGATTTAACTGCACAGCTGTGTACTTTATGCGATATGATAGAAGTAGAAAATGTAATGCATTTTATTGCGCGCTGCCCAGCATACAAGGAAATTAGAGTAAAACATTTAAAAAAAAATTGTATTTCAGAAGATGATTTAATAACATATTTAAATGGAAACTGCTGGGATGTTCTACTGAAATATTGTAAAGCAGCGTGGTACTTTAGAAGCGTAAAAATTGCTAATTCATAAATTTTGAATAATTTTTATTTAACGTTAAAAAGTTGAACTAACAGCTGTTTTTACAGTTTATTTTGTTCTATGTATTTAAGTCCATGTTTATTTATTTTAATAGATTCTTGCTATAAATATGTATAACTCACAACATAGCCTCCGCTGATGGTCCTTGACCTTGCGTATGTCTTCTATTCGGATTTGTAATAAAATTATATAAGATGTATTTTTAGTTTTTCTAAATTGGTTAGTTAGTGTATTTTTATTTTTGAATATGTATTTGAGTTTTGAATCTGAATAAAAGACTTTACCTACCTACCTACCTTTAATCAAAGAATGAACTTAAACCGACGATTTTTATTTAAAAATAAAAATAAATAAATAAATAAAATAAACAAAATCATTGGTGTAAGTTTTTTATAAAAAAAAGTTTTGAATTTTTTAGCCCCATAATTTTTTTTATATTTTTTATAACGTTTTTCTTTTTAACCTGTAATTAATAGTTTCATTATTATAGATAACTAGATATTACAGTCAATCTACAGTGCTACTTGAAAATATATTTTGTAGACGAAAATGGCCAGCATGAGGGTCTGTGACATCTAATAAATTCTAAAAAATAACTTATTAATGAAAATTAATGCAGTAGAATTACTTAACTATTAATGAAGTATTAATGAAATGTTGGGTACTCGCTGATTTGTGTACCTTTTGGCGTTTAATCAACCCTTATACTTAACATTTTAAACTGTAAGTTTTTGTTAAGGAGATCCTAATATAAAAAGTGGATGTTATTAAGAGGGCAGGGTGCCCTTAGCTCAGTAATTAGGGACCCAATATTTAGCCCAGCTGTTCTACTGAGTCAGCGAGTTTAGAGTAAGACAGAAAAACATAGTTGAAGTCCAAATTCTTTACACATGACTGATGGATGAAGTAACCTCTGTTAATGGATGAAACTAGCTGAAAATCTGAAACTAGCTGCAAATAAACAAAAAAACACGCGTGCTGTGTCAGATAAAATTAACGATATTATCCAACAGTGCAAACCCAACCAGATTTGCGAAAAATTTATTTTATTTCTTTGTATTGGCAAAAAATGGTATTAAAAGCTGATTTTATTTTGCAAAATATTGTTCATAGTTTTCTTGGTAACTGAATCATTGAAACAAATGGAATAAAAATTACTGTCAATTTCAGTCAGAAATATTATAAAAGTGGATAAAATGAAAAATTAAAGTGGTTTTTTTAATTGTCTAAAATTATCATGATTAAAATGTACGGTTACATCTGCTTGCCTCAAGGAGTGCATCAAGGAAAAAATTTAGTCCAAAACACTTCTTTGGTCCAAAAATTTGGTCATTACCGATGAAAAACGTTTTCTTGAACGAGTAAGCTTTGGTATATCACAACCTGAAGATGCCAATGCTTGCCAAGTAAATTCTGTTATATCGTATCAAATAAATGTTTTCTCATAATTGAATTAGTGCTCCAATTTCATTATTACGCTAGCATGCTTTTCTTTAGATGCTAGATTAAGATATAGACGCTGGAGTATTTTGATTTCTGATTAAAAGTTCATATTTCTCGAGTCTTAAGTCTTTATTATCAAACGGAAATTCGAGTATGAAGTTCTTCAGTAAAATGAGAAGATTCGAGAATTTCCTTTCACAATCTACATACACAAACACAATCATAATAATACATAAATTATTGCATAATTCATATATAATTTACTAATTTAAGAGGTGAAATTGTTGGGTAACCTTTATGAAAGTTAAACGGCTGGCAAAGTTCTACTTGGAGGACAAATAACTTTTCCATATTTATTATTTGTCATTACCATAGTGTTGTAGTCAAACTTTATGTACCTATATTATACACTTCTTCTATTTATAACCTTCCTCCTTCAAAAAACTTCTGTCATCACGCAATGGAACTAGAAATACGGTTTACATCCGTCTAGACTAGACCATATCCTAATCCACAGGAAATCGAAAAAATTATAGCTTCAGTCTTCCGATTGGACAAATGCAGTCTCTACCTCATGATTTCCATATTAACGTAAAAATGATTCTTTTGACTCTTCAAATGTTTCATACCTTCTTCGTTTTATTAAGATATAATTAAATTAAATTATTAAAGATTTTAGAAGCAGATTCTCGGCAGCTAAAACATGTCGGAGGCACTAAAAGGTAACCTTCATAATAAGCATTTCTCCAGGCTTACAATATTTAAAAAAAAAAGGTCCTCCTGTGTTATAGTGTAGCTCAGAGAGTTGACTGTAGCAGATGAACTAAAATTAGGGTGCTGGAAAATAAAAAAATACATTTTTGGCACAATTTTCGAGAACAACTATCATTGGACATACGAAAAATGATAGATTGAACCAACTTTTTATGGAGGAAAGAGAGTTGCGCTGGATAGGTCATCCGCAAAGAATGAGCGAAGAAAGAGCTTCACGAAATGTCAAAAGGGCATCCTCCAGGTGGAGAGGGGTAGGTTGCAGCCAAGCTGCTGCGATGGCTTCAGGATGTTGATGACCGTTATTTGGAGAAGGAAAGCTTCTTCTGCTTAAAAAACATTCCTGCTTCATGGTATTGTAGAGGGAACCCGCGGAATTCTTCAAAACTCTTTAAAAATTAATTATAAACTACACTTTTTCTTTTTTTAAAACAGATGTAATATCCTTGTTCAGCCAAGGAGGTGGTTTAAAAAAAAAATGTTTTTGAGTAAGTCGCATAAAAAGTGATTAAAGTCGTTTTTTGACAAAACAAGCTTCAATTTTTACAGAAGAAACCAAGATGCTAGTTGACAATGTTAATTTGGGGCTAACTGTAATTTTAATTTTTATATTTACGTATGTTAACAAATAAAACAGAGAAGGGACTAGCTGAGTGGTTAGTGCAAACTTGATTACATCGCGGGGCTCCCGGGTTCAAATCCACCTGCTGGCCCTTAGATTTTCTCTACAAAGAAGCTTCTTACACCTCACTATCCTGACAAAAGAATAATTTTGTCTGTAACTAGAGAAAACTATCTGTAAGCCAGCATTGCACTGAAAAAAGCTCCGAGCGCCAATGACTTCAGATGTTAGCGCACCTTAAATTAAAAAAAAACAACACACACACAAGGTTATCTGAATAGAACCTTTCCTAAAACTGATTTAAAAGGCAGGTGCATGTTACAAATAAAATAAAATTCTATTTCAGCAGGAAGGAAAAGTATTAGGAACAAAAAAGAATTTATGTTATTAATATGTTGTGTTTTCTTCTTTGTGGTTAAGAGAAAAAATGAAGAAAACTTACATAAATTGTCAGACAATGTGATATGCTGAGGGCAAATTTAACATGAATGACCCACATATACGAGTAGTTGATATGTCGTGTCAGCAAATGTCAAAATTCTATTCATATCTAAATATATTAAGTCAAATAAGTTTCAAACAGGAGCCGTTCTCCACGAATTCAAAACTCTTCATCTTTTTATTCAATTCTATTTGATTGTTTTTGAAAAAAGATAGCACATACAATGAGTAGGACTGGTTAATACAATAAATTTATACAGGGTGATCCATTTAAAACGCACCAATCGGTAATAACTTTTTAGGAAAGCGGAATTTCGAAAAAACCCACGAAGTAAACTAAATGTTTTTTCGCTCTACGTAGTTTTCAAATTTTCCACCCTCGTTGCTGTATCTTCATTTTTGGCGGAGTTACGGCTAAAAACCGGTTTGAGGTTTCATAAGGACCACTGGTTTTGACAATGATTACCCTGGCAAGATATTCGTACCTTAATCATAGATCAAGAAGTCTTGCATACGGGGTACATTATTCTGATGTGACGGTTGCTTTTATTTGATGATGAAAGAAATTTATACTGATTCACCCACAACCATTACATTACACTACATTCTTTAAAATCTTCAATTATTATTATTTTTTTACTTTGCGTCACTAATAACATTTTTTGCAATCAGAGGACCTCCCAAAACGTGTATTTCTGGTGGAAAATTAATATTGAAAACCGTTCACGTATAAGATAAAATTGTAACTTTGATCATAAATATCTCAACAAATATTAGGGATATCAAAACGGGATTAACGTCATTTTTCACAGTTTTTTATGTAGTTTTCATAATCATTGTCAAAACCAGTGGTCCTTATGAAACCCCAAACCGATTTTTAGCCATAACTCCGCCAAAAATGAAGATACAGCATCGGGGGTGGAAAATTTGAAAACTAGAGCGAAAAAACATATAGTTTACTTCGTGGGTTTTTTCGAAATTTCGCTTTCCTAAAAAGTTATTACCGATTGGTGCGTTTTAAATGGATCACCCTGTATAATGGGTGTACACGGAGGAGTGGTCGAAACTTCTGGAGTTGCAGCTCAAATGCAACAAAAAATATTCTATTCACTTTGGCCCGATTCTCAATAGTGTCCAAGATATTTGCATTTTTAACTTTTCCGTCGATATTTACGATTTCCACCATAAAAACTGCCGTAACTTTTCTATCCTTTATCCTACTACAAATTTCCTATAAACTTGCTCAATACAGAGCCTCAACACATTTCTTATAAACGATCGAATTTTTACTTTAATGTCTAAAAAATTCGTTCTCGATGATTTTTGTTAAAATTTTCAACTGTATTTTTTTAAATTGATTAATGAATCAAGGAGTCACATAATTACAGAAAAAGTTGGGCATTTATTGAGCTTCAAGACCATATGGATTTTTTTTTTTGTTTTTAATAAAACCCTACCCCGAACAGAGAGGTGTAATTACAGAAAACTGGGATATTGCGTAACCCACTTTTCCTACTAATTCACTCAAATGTCAATTTTTGGAGAAGGAACAAAAAGAAAAGTAACCATTTTAGTTTTTAACAATTATTATTTAATAAATCGGAAGTAAAAAATAAAGTAGCAATAAAACGCAGGAGTAGGTTCGTCTCACCTCCTTAACTTCCGGCAGCTTAGATAAGCTGAAAACCGTTTCCTGATTTCTCCAAAAATAAATTGCTTTCCTCTTTCTGGCAGTTTTTACCCAAAATCAGAGAAACAAAAAATACTGTTAGCCGTATTGGGCACTATACTCCTATCAAACAAGGCATTCCCATAAAACAAAGAGAACAGTTAACTTAAAGCTAGATGTTGAAGGAGTGTAAAATCAATACAGTATTCCACATTACCGCAAGTACTTTACCATTTCAAACGGCTTAGTGGTTCATTAATTTAGCATAATGTGCTGCATAAAGTGATTAGTACGCTCGTTGAATGTTTATGAATGTGTAATAAACCAGTTTTCTAAGTATGCACTTAAGTATCAGCACCATTTTTTCTTTTTTTTTCTTTACTTCCCTAAGTTTAATTAAGTGCATGTAAGAGGTTTGCCAAGTACTTGATAACAGCACGGTAACTTATTAAAATTCAAATAGCGGACTTACACCAATTTTTACTAGTTTTTACGTGCTTTGATAAGCACCCCAATCTTAATATTTTCACTCCTTTAACCAAGTTATTAATTATACTTTTTTATCTAAAAATCTGTGGCGGACGTGATTCTGTATAATATTTATTTAATAAATTGTAATTAACATCTTATTTTGTGACTCTTCAAAGTAAAACCATTGCACCTGATCTTCTCGAACATGCATTTTTACTTTAATTTACGCTAGGGAAGAAAGAGCATAGCGATCTTTGTTCACATTTCACGTTTTGAGCTTCAAAATTATCTTAAAAACTAAAATCTCGTGACGTTTCGATTAGGTTTCATCAGACGATCCGAATAATTTAGTGAAGGAAAATCCCCAACCAGGGAGAACAATTTTACTAAATTAATTTTCCACTTATTACAAAAATTTTCTCGTAAAATCTCTAAAAGGCATTGTTCTCGTCCAAATATAATTTATGGTTACCACTAAAATGGATACATTTTTCATGGAAACTACAATCAATGGCACTTTTTGGAGAGATGGATGGAAATGCTTTTCACCAAGTGAAAGCCCAAGTGCATTAAAGTGTCTGAAAACTGTACTGTCGAATCATTGTAAAAGGTTAAAAAGGTTCGAAAATCGTAAACAAAAATTCTTGCTAGGAACAATTTCCTGAATGGATTTACACTTTTCTGAGAATTACTCCAAAACCAGAAACGATTTTAAAAACGATAGTTCAATTTTTGATGGAGCTATAAGGTGATTAAGTTTGAGAGCTTAAAAATTTATATTTACTGTATTATACTTGTCCTACTGGTGTAATCTCTGCGAAAATATGTGGGCAAAATTACAGTGCTCGTTTACCTCTACAAAGAGTACACAATTACAGCTTTCTAGTTCAATTTTTGAGTAGATATGTGACAAAATTTGGGAGTTTTACTTTTCCTTCAGATATTTAATTGCTGTATCTCCTATTCTATTGGAGTAATCTCCACATAAATACGTACAATTATAAAACTTATATACGTTTACAGTCGTGCATAATTGCAGCTTTCTAGCTATAATTATGAAGGAGATTTAAGGTGATAAAGTTTGGGTGCTATCAATTTCCTTCATATTTCGAATTGCTGTAAATCTCGTACTATTGGTGTACTATTAGTGTAATCTTTTCCAAAAATCATTAATTTGTTTTTACCTCTGTTCAACTGGGGATTTTCAGGTGATACCTTCGCACTATGCATGTTCTTTTTTTTTTTTAAGTAAGGTTAATCTGAAATTTAGTCCCAAAGGAACTAGCAATTTCAAGCACTGAACTTAAACAACCCTATTAGCAAAACTATTTATTATGCCAAATTGAATTCCGCAAACACTCACTGAACACTTGCTTCAAAACGTGTTCCAAGGTTGTAGTCTGTGAAGTTAAAAATTTAAGGGCAGCCTTGTAAATGTCTCGCTCCTCATCTCTTAATATTTAAATAATAAATTTGTTCTTTTGGAATTCAGCGTCATTTTTCAAACATGAAAGATGAGTTCTTCTGGGTTTAACACTTCTTTAGGTTTGTGTATATAATTATTTAAAAACAGAGAAACAATAATTTTACAATTATTTATTATAAGGTCTTAGAGATAAGAGATTTTTAGTGAATATATAAATTTCATTTAGAAGTGTCGAGAACAGAATTATGTCTGGGGTGTTTAATTAATAAAATAAGTTTAATTTTAAATATTTCCACGCAATAATGATATAGAAATTTAATTTGATATACGTCATAGAACCTGGCATGAAGCACGGCTTGAAGGGCATGTTGTACAAGCCCATATTTTCAACATTTCATAACATTAACTTATAATTACCAACATGAATAGACGGTTACTGGTATATTTAATTATTTAAGAGATGATTTTATACAGGCTATTTGCATTGTTCTAATTAAAAACACTTATTACATAAAATTTCCCAATGAATTATCGTTTTAAATTAATATATTTATGGCAAATAAAAGATTTAATTTTATATTCTCTAGCACTATTTAAAAATTGAGGGCATATTTTCAGCCGATGTTCAATTATAATGAAAAACTGATTAAAATTTTCGATAACATTTTTGAAAAAAATCTAATTCCGGTACGTAGCAGTCATCTTTTTTTCCATGCCATTTTCTCACTAAGATATGAAAATGAAAAATCCTGACGTATTCATGAAAAGCCGAAAACTGAGTCGGAAAACATTTGATATCTTTACAAGGTTCCTTCTAAATCTATCGAGAGTTGTCTCATTAATTGGTTTTTTAAACAACAATGAATGGCCTTTAAATTTCACTCCTGTAACAGTTCTTAGCTCTGTTCACTGATTAACAGAGTTTCCAGCAGGAGGAATCAATGTACTCAGATCTTGAAGCGCCTTAAAGATTATATATATATAAAAAATTAAAATAAATTTTTCATACTAAAAATTGAAAATATAATACTAACTGTCTAGCCATTTGGAATCGTATTTGATAGTCCTCTTGAATGAATACTCCCTTCGCCCTGTGGTAAAATTATGCAGATCTGCTCTGAAGATAACTGTATCAGCTTTGGTAAATTCTGCATTCGTGCCCGAATAGAGTCCAGCCAATCCGCCAGGGTTGCCATTCTCCACCCAGACCGCTGTACTATTGTCAGCTGGGTCATATGGGCACTTTGCTATACCCATGCCCACGCCTGGCACAAATTGATTCCTACCCAAGTGTGTCAGATTGGCCTGAAATCAAATATTGAATTATTAGCTTTATTGCACTTTATACAATCATTAAAAGATCTACATAAGCACATAACACGCTAAATATTTACATGGAATTATAATTTAAACATGTCTCTTGTTCATTGATGGGTTCAAAATAAAAAGTAAATGTGAATAATCCAGAGAAAAATTGAGAGAACGCTACAAAAGTTACCGACACCACAACGATATACAGGGTGTTAATTTTAAGACGGCTCAAATGCATTTCATGCTTAAACGGTTAATCTGAGCAATACATGGTAGGGGAAAAATTTGTTGCCCGTCACCTCTAGTTTCAGAATATGTGACTTGATTTTAGATTCCTGCCCGCTCATGCGGCTGACGCGCGACCAAAAGTGAGGGTTGACCCCCATTTGTGCCTTTAAAGGTGCCTCCTCAGATACAGAGAGCAATTGATAACCTCCATGCTAACCTGGCTTGCGAGCCAGAGGAGGCACCTCTGAAGGCACAGTACATGCTTCACAAGTTGAGTAAAGTGCATTATTTGATAAATTAAGAAATAAGTTTGATCCTTTAGATGAAAGATATTGATCACTTAAATATGTGGCAGGAGGTTTCCAATGTTTTTGGTAATTAAACGCAACTCTCCCAAAATTACCAAATAATTATTAAACCTTCTTGTTTGTAACAGATGTAAAATTAATTTTTAGCTATTTTGTGTATGCTTCAGAACATCTAAAGCTCTTAACATTTGATCATTTGAAAACGACTTATTTCCCGATATTAAGAAAAATACTAGCTTTACTGCCTTGGCAATATTTTCAGTAGAAAGGGGGTGAAAAAATACATAAAAATGACCTATCGCGAGCTCTTCTTTCTCTTTGATAACAAGTTAAAAAATGGAAATATGATTAATAAATACCAGATTTTGAAGTGGCCTAGCACCTTTAATTTTAAAGATATCGGATTGCGGTTTCCGGTTTTTTTCTTAACTTTGTATACTCTTTAAAACTGGGTATATGAAAATAACACAGGGTCAACTGCAAACCCTTACTTTTGGTCGCGCGTCAGCCGCATATGCGGGCAGGAATCTAAAATCAAGTCACATATTCTGAAACTAGAGGTGACGGACGACAAATATTTCCTCTACCATTTTTTGCCCAGATTAACCATTTAAGCATGAAATGCATTTGAGCCGTCTTAAAATGAACACCCTGTATACTTGAGACTTGATAAGCCCACTACAGGCGTAAAAAAATGCTAAGTCAATTAAATGCGCAGATATTACTATCCAAAACTCTATATTCCAGTTGCATAAGCAGAGTACGATGTCCGCATGCGATGCGATGTACTTTCAAACATTTTTAGCAAGAAATTATCGTGTCCTAGAGTGAGAGTTTGACGTGGAGGAAGCCACCACAGTCATCGCAATTATTTATTTAAGGTACGTCTACATCTGAGGTCATTGGAGCCCAAAACTTTTCTTTTCAGTACATCGGACAGTGCTCTGTTGTTACAGTTACAACAACGTCCATCACCGGCCAGTTAGCTATAAGTAGCTCCTAGAAAGAGAAACTCTAAGGGCTAGCAGCTGGATTCGAACCCGAGTTCTCATCGTGGGAATCTATTACACATATTCTAATGATTAATCATTAGATTATAATTTTGATATTCGAAGAATCTCTTCATAACATACGAAATTACATCCACCCAAATCTACACAGCGGCAATCGTTATTACAGTTCGAAACTCTTAATTTCATTTTCTACTGTTGGCCACCATTAAGACCCAAAATAAATTAGGGAGACCATTTCACAAGTTCTATGAATAATTTTATAATTAGGAACAGATGAAAACAAATTTATTTATTTTTCAAGTTTATAAAATGCTTTTGGTTTCCTCGACCAACAAAATCTAGTAAAATAATATTTATTCTAATTTAAAGGAGTTTAAATATTTAATTTCTACATCAAACTTTTTCCTCTTAACTTTCTGGCAAATATTTATTTTTTTAAGTTGTTTCCGCTAAATTATTCCAACTAATTAAGTAAAATTAGAGAATTCAAAGAGGGAAAATTATTAAATCCAAGAAATTTGTGGGTTTTTTTGGACACAATTGAACCATTTTTATATTCTGAATATATTCATTTTATATTCTGGTGGTGGAATTCCATGTAAAATAAACTCGTTTAAAAAAATTGTTTATCTTAATATTTCGGGTTTCCTAAACTGGCTCAGAAAAATAAGGAAAATATGAGATTTTTATTTTCCCTGAACAACTTTCTGAGAATATTATTATTTTATTTTTTAGAAGCGGAGCTTGCTTCTTATTGCTGCTGTATCAATAAAATTATCTGCTTTAAACTAATTAGTAATTAATAACAAATTCTGCTACAGTTAGGTGTTACTTAATAATGTAACAGCTTTACTAGTTTATTACAAGTATAAGAGGAAAATATTGTAATATTTTAGATTCTGAGTTTTTCCTCGAAGCATCCGTTTTGAGAGGTCCCTTCAGTAAGAAAAAGCAGTTTTTACAAAAATGGAATCTTTCTCTGAACGTGCGTCTGCGTTCGAAACCACCAGAAGTTCAAAATGAAAAATCGGAAGAAGTTTTAATTTGATATTTCACTAAGATACCGATAGAGTACGCGACAATAGGGTCAAAAAGTTCGTTAAACCGGAAATACAATTCTACAATACCGGAATACTGTACAATACCGGAAGTACTGTACAATACCGGAATACTGTACAATATCGGAAGTATTGAATCTTATTTATTTTATTTTTTTAAATTGAAAATCACAAGTCACCAGTTGTTACTGCAACCTATTTGGTCACACGGCATTGAAGTATGGGCATCGACTAAACGTTCCAATTCTTTACGCAATCAAAAATACTACGAAAACTACTTAACGCTCCATTCTATATTTCTAGCCTCACCATTCATAATGATCTCAAAATTCTTTTCGTTAAAGACCTGACTAAAACTCGTTTCTTAAAATTTCATTTCATTCCTTTACAGCAGCTAATCCTAATCCTTTAATGGAACACTTATCTTCTTCCACATTACCAGGTAATCCTCCAAAGAGATTGAAGAGAAGATGACCCTGCGATCTACTCTCCTCATAAGAGCATCTATTCACGTTAATGTAGTGTCGCCACTGGGTGCCTTCTCCTATCTTCATTCACGACCTTATATTATATATTATTTGCAGAGTTGCAAATTCCAATAAAAGATTTTAAAAAAATCACAAGTGAAACTAAATTTACAAAAATTGTCTATACTACAATTTTTTTTTTAGATTACCTCGAAAATATAGATCCTTCGATTTTAAATTAAACTTCAATAAATTTGAACAATTTTTGCGCAGAATTTTGAATCAGGGTACTTATAATAGAGGAATTGGATAGATTCATTCTGAAGTGTCATTTTATGTGAGATACAGTCAGTCACATCTTTTGATATACTGTTAAGGGCGGGTTGAATTTGTCAGTAAAACCAGATTGAATAAAATTTAATAAAGCCACATATTTGAGGCACACGGCTGAATACTTAAATAGTAATAAAATTGCGATTCGAGATGGTAAACGAAAAAGACTATTTACTTAAAATTTTGTATTTTATTTAGGGAAAAATAAACTTTAGATCATAATTCCCCATATAGCTAAAAGTGAAAATACTAAAAATAATGTAAAGCGAGAACATTAGAAGGCTGTGAGAAGAAAAGGCGGGAATAAGTTCTTTAAAAGAGCGCCTAGATTATTACAGCTAATTCCACGCAAAGAGTATCATATTCAAAAAACAAAAAAAAAGTGGTGACGCTTGGTAAACACTTTTATTACGTAACAAAATACCCATAAACTGGTTAAGTAAAGTGGGTAATTTAACGGGGGGCTTTCAGGAAAACTTGGCACCAACACGTGTACAGGAGAAAAGATACGTAAAAGAAAGAAAAAAAGCGTCGTTACAGACAAGTATAAAAGTCCGCGCGCGCATAAAACTTACAAAAGCCTTGGGACTTTCATTAAGTCTAGAAATTCCATTTGAGAATGAGTCTTGAGTTGGACCAAAAGAAGGAGAAAAAGAGTTTGGAAGTAGCAGGAGGAGTTCCTTCTTGATGGCGCACATCGCCGCGTACACTCCCCGGTAATTGCCAACTCCCATTTATACCCCTTTTGGGTCAGATAATAAAAATTCCTGCTCGTCGTCACTTGGAAAAGTGGAGTGTACATAAAAGAAAGAGAACGAGGCTATGAAGAGTAGGCGCGAGAGTGGGGAAAATGAAGAAAGAAAACGGAAATAAAGAGGGCCATATAAAATGGAAAAATATTTAAAAAATCTTCACAGTGCTGACAGCGTACAATAATAAAAAAAAAGGTTTGCGGGAAGATGACTAGAAATGAGATCAAGACCCAACTGGAGCGTTTAGTTCCAATTTAAACGGAAGTTCAGATAATCGGCTCTAAAGCTCAAGCACGCATCGATTTCTAATCTTAGCTAGCTTCAATTGCTATTATTTATTATTTATAATTATGTATTTAAGTCAAAAAAATCGCATCAAACTGTGGGGTTCAACCAAACGCTTTAACCTCCAAAGAATCCAGTCCTTGCAGTCTAAAATTCTTCTTTCTATAGTAAACGCTCCTTTCTACGTCACCAATCAAACCATTCACAAATATCTAAACATTCCTTTCGTCTCACCATAGGCTAAAACACGTTCCTCTATCTTAACAAACAATCTCTCATCACAATTAACAGGTATAACACCTTTCTTCCAGGATAATTGCAGTAACACTCCTGGACAGTGGCCTCGCGATCTTCCTCACCGACAACGAGAGTCCATAGACCGTGAAATGTTGGGAGTGTTACCACAGGGTAACTTCTTCACTCAGAGAGTTGTGGACATAGTATATTATTTTCATTGCAATAAATGCGCTAATTGTAAAACATAAACGATTTTTTTTTTAAATTATTACGAGGGTTTTTCCATTCAATTAGCATCTTTATTTCGCTAGCAGAGTGCGGACCAAAGATGGCTAATTAAATTTAAAAAGGAACTAGTTGCTTCTTTGCACAAACGAAATAGTTTCATTACAATAATAAAAAGTTGTAGAACAAAAAAATTAACTAGATGCTATGTAACTTAGTAATTTAAAAGTTCAGTCACATTAGATCTTATATAGATTCAGGATTCAGGAATCAGTCACCCAAAACAATTAACAATATTTATATAGATTGTAAGGCAGTAAAATATGTAGAAATGGCTCAATATAACCAGCTCCACTCCTAGACATGCCCTTCATCGAACTACGTATATTTCAAATATATGTTACTGATCTAAAGATCATTCTAATACATAAGAGGAAGCAATAAGAAGAAGAAATAAAAACAAACACCGGCATAATTGTGCACCAAGAATTGCACAAATGTGCATAAATCATTTACAGGTCTGGCTTAACAAATGGCGAAATGAACTTAGACGGCAACAACACAGATGCTGTGTAGATTGTGTAAGGAAGAGGAGGAAACGGCCTCTCACTTGTTGTTCGATTGCGTTGCAATTAAACTTTCGGATCTTTGAGACCAAAGGAGATAGTAGCGCAAAAGGAACTGGTAGGGAAAGTCCTCAACCTCTTTTAGTAGGGGAGGTTTCATCTACTAGATACAAAGGGGAGGGCACAATAAGCTTCTTGTGGCTGCGGTGCCGTGGGACTACTTCTACGCTTAGACAATAAATCCTACCTTCCATCACCTTGAACCAAACTCCAATACAAAACTGTGAACAAAGTACGCTACCTTGGACTGTACCCAGACAGACGGTTGATATGGAATCCCCATACTAGACTGAAAAGACAAGAAACTAACCAACGCTACAAACTTCTCGCCAGACTACTTGACAAAAGATCTAAACTCAACCTACAAAACAAAAGACTCTTATACCTACTGTTACTGCAACCTATTTGGTCATACGGCATCGAAGTGTGGGGATCGACTAAACGTTACCACTCTCTATGCAACCAATCATAATAGTCATCAAATCTCACCATCCACAATGACCTCAATATCCCTCCCTTTCGTCAAAGATCTTGCGAAAACTCGTTTTCTCAAATTTCATTCCACTCATCCAGCAGAGCTCATCCTAATCCTTTAATCGAACACCTATCTTCTTCTTCAATACTAGATGATCCTCCAAGGAGATTGAAGAGATGATAACCTCGCGATCTACTGTTATCTTGAGAGCAGTATAAATTAGTGTCCACGATAATGGAGTGACACCAATTGGGTGCCTTCTCCACTCGTATACCCTGATATTGTTTTTTCACATAACACATTTGCTTATTGCAACAATTATTGCAGTTGTAAATAACAATGAAGATTTAAAAAACAAAAGAAACAAATTATTAATAACCTCTGAAAAGATAGCAAGAATATAAAAATAACAAGTGATGAATTCTTAGATTTATAAAATCCAAATTCAGACGTAAACTATGTACTATGTGATTAAGGTAATCCAAGGGAAACTGAATTACACGTTATGTAAGCTGAAGCTACAATTACTTCTAAAGCAAAGTTACTAAATACCTAATAGCTAGATATTTCCAATAATTTGCGTGAAGTTGGGCTAGGTAATATTAAATAAAAGAGAGTAAAAGTACCGAACTTTTATGAATTATTAACAGGAGAAAAACTTCGTTGAGAAGGAAGGAGAAAGAAAATCAAAAACAGATTGACATAAAGGTGATACGTGCAGCCAATGAAATTATTATATCGTCAGGGTTTGAGCGGTCTCGGGGTCTGCCATGGCACGAGTAGAAAACCTTTCAGGAGCGGGTGAACGGGGTTGAATTCGTTAAAGAAAGGTAACAAATGAATGAAATATTAAACAAGTAGAAGAAAGAAAGTAAGAATTCAGAATTTCTGACACTCATGAAAACTTAAATGGTGTGGGATATGAACTAGTTACGGAAGCTAAGTAAAAAAAAAAAGGAAATCGATATATCGTATCGATATTACAGGTCTTACTGTTTGGGCTAAAGAGGATGTAGTCTGTGGTGAAGGCTGTATTATTGGCTAATAGGTATGGGAGGCTTGAAAAAAACTAAAAAAAAATATGGAGAGCAGTAAGCTATGAATGTTTTAAGAAAGGGGTAGCCCCCCAAAAAAGAGGAGTAGCTCTCTCAGCTGCGTCAGTCTTCCTCTTAGAGTTTAGCTTTCCATCAACAAAAGGAAAAAACACACACACACTAGAGCGGCATTATATCCGGAAAGTAGGCAGAAGAGACAGGGTGAAGTGGCAGAATGGTGGCAAAGGGAAGCTGTGCTAAAACCGAATGGTTATACGTAACACTTAAAACGGCCCCACTGCTTGATAGCTAAGGTTTTACTGGCATTCGGTCCGTTACTCTCGTACTCCGTACACCCGTATCACCAAGTCTGCACCTAAAGGATAAATGAGAGAGGCCAGGAAAAAAAAAATAATAGTAATAAAAAAGGAAGAGGAGGTTGGAGGGAGTACACACCCTCCTCAAACTGTAAAGGAACTGTTTTTCAAGCATCAAATTTTACCGCTTCGTATTGGCTTTTATTTAGATTTCTTCCGGCCCATTCGTTTTTGTAAGCAGTCCCAACCTAAAATAGCCTAAACCAATTCTACAGACAGAACAGGTAAAAGTTTTTCTCTGTTTTTACGTTATTGTTATACTTGTATATTCTTCAACAAGAAGAAAATTGGTAAAGATAGCCACCGATTACTTCTACTTTTTTTTACCACGAGCTGGGGTGGTTCACGGCAGTATTAAAGTAATTCCAGTAATCACCGAAGCCACTTTACATGTATTTTCCTTTCTCTTCTCTTGGATGAAAAGAAATTACTATTCCGTTTTATCAGCGCTGAAGATATACGTATCAGCAAAACAATCTTAAAAGATCGCTGATTTCATTCGCCTTAGAAGCACATTATTATTTATTATATCTTATTATATGCCATGCCAGCAGGCGAAAGACAGTTATTTCCGCTGCTGGGTGAGATACTTCAAAGGCACCTCGCCAAAGGATTGCTGCATCTCATCAAAGATGTGAATAAAGGAGAAACTCCAGCATACGAATTAAAAGCCCTAGCCTTAGAAACCATCCATAATAGATACCCGGACAGCCTTTGGCTGCATGTGTATACGGTTGGATCAGCTGTAAACGCTAGTGGTAGTGCAGGTGCAGGGGTTTATAGCTCCGCTTTCAGTATGGCGGAACCAGTAGGAAGAGTGGCCTCTAATTTCGATGGGGAGGTCAGAGCGGTCCTTTTAGCCCTAAAATGCATTGTTAATATGGCGATTAAGAATGCAGTCCTTTTTGTCGATTCGCAGGCCGCGATAATGACACTGACTACTTGGGCTGCGACCAACTCTCACGATATAATTCAATGTCGTAAAATTATTAACGACCTCATCGAGGAAAATGTCAGGGTAATTTTTCAATGGATCCCCAGCCACTGCGGCCTCAGTGGGAATGAGGAAGCTGACAGACTCGCCAAGCTATCAGCAAATATGACACAGCCTGAAGGGTCCATTCCTTTTGAGACCACAAAGCGAATTTGCCGGACAAAAGCCAAAAAGAGAACACCGGAGCTGCACACCACACTATCAGAGTGCAAACGATGGGCTATCTTGAGGGACAATGTGCTGCCAAAGAACCTGCCTCGGAGCGTAGCGGTGGCCTGTTTCCGTTTGGTCACTGGACACGATTACCTACAGGCACACTTATTTAAGATCAGGGTAGTTGACAACCTGAACTGTGTGCTTTGCGGGAACGGGCACATGACAGGAGACCATCTTTTTGAGTGTGAAGCCCTGTCCCATTTGACTGCGACTACTGACGAGCTCTCTTCAAGAGCGAAAATATATTGGGCTGCGAGACATCTAATGGCCGAGCGCCAATGATGTATGGCATTAGAAAAAAAAATAAAATTGTTATATCTGTTTCTGGCATTCGCTAGTCAGCAAGTAGAAATCAAATTATTTACATCAAACTGATGGTACATGAAAATCCAAAAACAAAAAATATGGGTTCCATATGACCGTCAAATATCAGCTACCAACATTTTTAACGTCAGAAGAACATAATTAAAATCAAGATGTAAAAATACTTACATAAATCACCCAATCTTTTGGACTATGCGCATTGGTGCCGCACACGTAAAGTCTTTCACCTTCGCCAATCGACTGGATCACTCGGATATGATTCCGGCAGTCAAATTGCTGCAACAAAAAATGAAAATATTGCTTTAGAAACGTTTTTTTTAAAAAAAATAAACACAATTTAAAAATAAGTGCAATAATTAAGAGTCTCTGATAAGTGCAATCATAAACTTAGGGTGGTTAACAAGTTGGGGATGCCAACCCTGTAAACCTGTCAGAGGGAGAAAATTATTGAAGAAATGAAGGAAGGAAAATAACTTAGGCTGATGGTTGAGAATTTTCCTGAGCTAATGAAAAACATACTATATTTTAAGGTGAAAGTCGAAATAGCGTGTAATTTCAACCATTTATCTCGCCTTATCCATGCCAATTTGTCAAGTCGATATAATTATCTGTTATATATAATCTTATATTATATAAAATCACTTGTCGCTTTCGAAGTCATTAATTAATTACCTATTTTAAAGTGTTCTTAAAGCATTTTATTTCCTAATTCTACTGCTTTAAATAAATTACGAGGTCTGTAAATTAAGTAATGAGACTGATTTTTTTATTCAAAAAGAATTACAATTCTATATTGTCACCTTCAAAATAACTTCCTCCTGAAGCCACACAGAGCTGGAGACGTTTCTTCCACTCCTCATAGCAGTGCTCAAACTCCGATACTGGAATAGCCTTCAGCTGGTCAGTTACGGCCGTTTGAATGTTTTCGACTGTCCCAAAATGAGTTCCCTTGAGGTGATTTTTCAATTTCGGGAAGAGAAAAAAGTTACAAGGACTCAAGTCAGGCGAATAAGGAGGCTGAGGAGCCACCCAAGACTCGTCACCAGTAATGACACGTTCCAGAAAATGGGGATCATTTTCAATTGAATCCAAAAAGTCAAGACACCTTTCCTTCCTGATGTTCTTCTGGTCTTGCGAAAGGTTTTTTGGAACCATTTTTGCGCAGATTTTTCTCATCCCCAAATTCATTGGTCAAAATTTGATGACCGAGAGGTTCTTGAAAAACTTCGAAAAAGGGTCATTCGTGTGAGACCAAACATCAAGAACAAGTGGGTGTTGCATGACGATAATACTCCTTGTAGCACAGCAATTTCAATAAACCAGAGTTTTTGGCCCAGTAAAAACATTCCTGTGGCTCCTCAGCCTCCTTATTCGCCTGACTTGAGTCCTTGTGACTTTTTTCTATTCCCGAAGTTGAAAAATCACATCAAGGGAACCCATTTTGTAACCGACCAGCTGAAGGCTATTCTAGTATCGGAGTTCGAGCACTGCTATGATGAGTGGAAGAAACGTCTCCAGCGCTGTGTGGCTTCAGAAGGAAGTTATTTTGAAGGTGACAATATAGAATTGTAATTCTTTTTGAATAAATTTTTTTTAAAAAATCAGTCTCATTACTTAATTTACAGACCTTCGTGCCAGTCTAAGTGGTATAATCAGTAAGCTGATATACATATAATTCCTTCATTCTTGTGGAATACAATTTTATTTTAAATAGCAATATAATGATGGACAAAATCTGTTTCAAGTAGTCAAATTAATGTAAATATCACTTTGTAATTTTAATTACCATCTCCTACCTCTTCTTGATTGGTCAATACTACTTCTCGGGGATTAAATTTAGATAGAAGAGCAAAAAATAACGAAAACGTGGATGAGATTTCAAATAGGCACCAATCAATAAATCATTAAAAAAAATATATTTACATATAATTTGTATACACAAACAAAATTTGTTGGCTAAATAGGACGTGCAGGAGTGTACATAAATTCGTTTTAATCATTCTTTATTTTCTTATTTACTTGATCGATATAATGAGGTTTTTTGGAATAACAAATTGTTGCAACTGATGTTCTTTATTTGTATGATGATTAATGTTTGATTTTAATCATGTAAATAATTTTTTAAAGCATTTAATAAATTGTACTTGTTTGTGCAGCAGTTGGAGTAGATATTCAATTTTGGTTTGTGATGTTCGGCCAAAAATGGAAACAATGTGAATTATAACTAAATTTAGAAACCTTATCAGAGCAAAAAAATTTTGAATCATGAGATACTAAGCCTAGTTAAAACATTTTTCATATTTATTTTGATGTAATTATGTATAATGATGAGATTATTCAATCAAAAGTAGAAATTTGAGTTGTACTTTTCAACGAATACATAATTTTTTAACTTACAAGCGACTTTAAACAAGATTATTCATATACGAGGGTCGTTTGAAAATTCCGTGCAAAAATAAAAACTACTTAATTTTTTGGGGTAAACCTTTTTTATTTTTCAACATAGTCTCCTTTTAGGCTTATACACTTCGTCCAACGCTGCTCTAGTTTGTTGATCCCTTCCGAATAATAGGATTTGTACAAGTCTGAAAAATAGCCATTCGTTTCTGCAATCACCTCCTCGTTTGAATAAAATCTTTTTTCCCGCCAACCATTTCTTCATATTGGGGAACAAATAGTAGTCCGAGGGAGCCAAGTCTGGAGAATAGGGGGGATGTGAAACGAGTTGGAACCCTATTTCCATTAATTTTGCGACCACAACTGCTGAGGTGTGAGCTGGTGCGTTGTCGTGATGGAAAAGGACTTTTTTGTGGGCCAATCGTGGGCGTTTTTCTTGTAGCTCGGTTTTCAAACGGTCCAATAACGATGAATAATATGCACCTGTAATAGTTTTACCCTTTTCCAGATAGTCGATGAGGATTATTCCTTGCGAATCCCAAAAGACAGTAGCCATAATCTTTCCGGCCGAAGGAACGGTCTTCGCCTTTTTTGGCGCAGATTCCCCCTTGGTAACCCATTGTTTAGATTGTTCTTTGGTCTCAGGAGTGTAGTGATGTATCCATGTTTCATCCACAGTGACGAAACGACGCTTAAAGTCATGCGGATTCTTCTGGAACAGCTGCAAACCGTCCTTGCAACACTTCACACGATTTCGTTTTTGGTCAAGCGTGAGCAATCGCGGCACCCATCTTGCGGATAGTATTGTCATGTCCAAATGTTGATGCAAAATATTATGTACCCGTTCATTCGAGATGCCCACAGCACTAGCAATCTCACGCACCTTCACTCTTCTGTCATCCATCACCATATCATGGATTTTATCAATGATTTCTGGAGTAGTAACCTCAACAGGGCGTCCAGAACGTTCAGCGTCACTTGTGCCCATATGGCCACTCCGAAAATTTTGAAACCACTTATAAACTGTTCTAATCGAAGGTGCAGAGTCACCATAATGTTTATCAAGCTTCTCTTTAGTCTCCTGAGGCGTTTTACCTTTCATAAAGTAGTGTTTAATCAACACACGAAATTCTTTTTCGTCCATTTTTTGAAAATCACTCGACTTCCTCGACTCAAACGAATGCCAAACACAAAGAAATAGACCGATCTGGCTGAAACTTGGTGTGTGTTCTTCCAAGAGATGCTACTAACTAAACATAACCTCGATACGCGCCAGTAGTGCTATCTCTCTGACTTTGCACGGACTTTTCAAACGACCCTCGTAAATACTATAAATAAATATTGTAATAAATTGAATTAAGAAGCTAAATATTTATAAAACAAACCAAAGCCACTTTACTGTTTGCCTCTAACAGTAATATCCTGAGGAAGATAATACTAATAAAGTGTACCAAAATTTCATAAGGTTTCATTTTTTCACATACAAATACAATTTTGGGACACCACAAAGCATAACTGCAATAGGGAAGCTAGCAGGAGAAACAGGTGAGATGTTTCATATCCGGGCCACACAGCATCCACTAACGTCTCGGCTGCCAAGAAGAAAATAGAATTCAAATCTACCGAAAATTTAAGTATGAATTTTCTTTCCTTATAACTACCAGAAGGATAGAGCCACATGTTTTCACTTTTCTAATATAACTTCCAAAATAAATGATGGGTATAAACAGTTTTACTTAGCTTCATTACTGTTATGTAGAAAATAAAATAAAAGCTAACAAGGGAAGAGTTTAGCTGAACGGTTAGCGTACTGGATTTTCACGCAGAGATCATGGGTTCGAACCCAAGTTGCTGCACTTAGATTTCTTTCTTCCTAGAAGCATTCAATTGAGGAATTTTTACGGCTAAGTTACAGTCGAGTTTTCTGGCAAGATCTTCCCCCAAAAATTGAAGTGTCAGCTTTCTGAAATTTCATCTACACATTGAAGATTTTCTAAAATTCTTTTTTTAGGACCTAGGGGACCTCAAAACGAACATTGCTGGTGCATTTTCAAAGGGAAGGAATTAGCTCAGAGGTTAGCGTGTACTGGATTCCAATGCGGAGATCACGAGTTCGAATCCAGGCTTTTTTTAACAAAGTTAAAAACCTAAATTTTTGTTTGTAACATATATGTTACTACATTTATGTGACGTGTTAATACACGAAATACAGAATTATTCTATTCTATTCTGCTACATTTATTAATGCTTTAAACTAACTTTGAAGTAATTAAAATAAGGTATTGTCATCTAGCATATTTTTGGAGTTTTTACCAGAATTATCGTCTTTGAACGTTTTTGACCCCGAAAAAGTTTTTTTTTTTACGAATTGGATGTATGTTTAACCATTTAAGCGTTGGAATTTAGTTTTTAAAAACCCTACAGAGTGCGAAATTAAAATCAGACAATGACGAACACAGGGCAAAATAACCAAAAGTTTACAAAGTCATAATAGTCACTGCAAGCGACTTTTTCTGCAATTTCTGGGGCTTGAGATTACAGAGCATTCTGTGCTCTTTCAAAAATCTTGCACCGCTTCACGTACGCATTGCTCTAGTTAACTAGGGAACGCAAGAGCTTTTACAAGGAAGAAAAGAACTTTGAATACTGTGCAAAATGAAAATCATGCTCGATCTGAGGTCTGAACCTCTATTTAAGGTAAAAACGGCATAGCACAAGGGTTGAGGGTTTCCATTTGTGTGCGTAATTCCCAATCTCTAATGCGGAGACCAAACATATACCAACTACTTATCATTTGGCTGGACTCCCACCGCATTTCTTTTGGTAGGATAAAGGAAACATCCCACAAAATAATATTCTTATTTTATTTGATTAAAATTTCGAGTTTTTATAGTTAATGGCGTTAATAAGTTAATACACGTTGAACGCACCGTAATAGAGATTTGGTTTGACGTGTATACACGTCAAACACGCTCAACTCGGTAAGTGTTCACCATAACTCAAAAACAAAAATCGGGGCCACTTTACAGAAGATATTATTCAGAATATTGAGACCTACAATTTTATTTAATTTTCATATAGACTTTTAAATGTACAAACTTTTATTTTAAAAATTTTACCCCGAAAATTCGATTAAGGACTCCTGAAAGAAAGGATATGAGTAAAGTAATCGTCCATCTTTTTTGGGCAGGACTTAACGTCCAACTGGGAAAGGGATTAGCTCTGTGTTGAGCGTATACTGGATTCCAGCGCGGCGTTCCCTGGTTTGAATCCAGCTGCTGGCCCTTAGATTGTCTCTTCCTAGGAGCTTCTTACAGCTCATTTACCGGTAATGGACAGTCCGGCATTGCACTGAAAAAAAGCTCCACGTGTCAATGACCTCAGACATTAGGCGCGCCTAAAAAAATAACCTCATTAACAAAAATTCAGAATGAAAGCAATAGTTTCTTTATTTAGTGAGAGAATATAATTAACTGTAAAAGCCCAACTAATAAAAAAAAAAAAAAAAAAAAAAAATACATTACTATAATTATTTCTGGTAGTAATTCACTAAAAACCAACTTTCAGAGAACTGAATGATATGTTACCCCCAACAAAAACGTATAAATGGATGGATGCCCGATTTTATAAAATGAATAAAAGCCACATGTCACGTGCCCCTGCTGTTTGACAGGGTAAACTCAAAGTGGCAAGATCCAACTAATGGAAAACTTCATACGACAGGAATGGCCCACACCAGGAAACTGATACAAACAGACACAGGTCCTGCTGGAATTGGTTGGTCTTATCAAGGAGATATATATATATATATAATAAGGAAGGGTGCGGTGAGAGGGTCGGGTGGCTTTTGCTGGTTCCTTTTCGCCCCTTTTTGCTCTTTACCTCTAAAATTGAATTATCGGTCATTGATGGCCCATAGGTTGTGGATCTAACCCACCATACAGAGAGAGAGAGACACACAGAGGGATCGCCCAAAAAGGGAGCCTCGGTAACCAGGGAGGGTTACCGCCATTATTGCATTAACAGAGAGAGTGAATGATATGAAGGTAGTGAGCAAAACTTCACTTACATTCACTTCCGGTTACGCTCGCATATCCCACCCCAATTCCGTTTGCTTGACTCCCACTTTAATTTCCTCTAATGTCTTCGTACAAAGTATCTTAACCAATATAAACCCACAAAACAAATTCAAATTCTCCACTCCGTCCATTTAAAGGTTTGCCCCTAGTCTCTTAAAGCCAGTGAAGGGAGGTTTTACTTTGATATCTCATCTGTGATTTTACCTCTTTAACAAGCTTTCCCTAACCAGTCCACTTCAAATATATTGAAGTTTTTAATGAGAAACGTAATTATACTTCGCTTCCATGTATTGCCAATTATTAAACAAAACCGTCGAGTAAAAATGTACCGAGTTATTTTACCATTTCCGTAGGTTTTATTATGCTTAAAAACTTTTACCTTTTGGTCAATGGCACCCACGGGTCGTTTCAGCCAACTGCCATCTTCAGAGCACTGTTCTCCAGGCATTGAAAAGAAAACTTCAGAAGCTCTAAGGAAATGAGAATCCAATCACATCCTGCCTGGACTACACTACTTTTTTAAATTAAGGTGCACCAATATCTGTGGCCATTGGCACACGGAGCTTTTTTTCAGTGCGATGCTGGGGACTGTCCATTACCGGTCCAAGAGCTTTAAGAAGCTCCTAGTAAGAGAAAATTTAAGGGCCAGCAGCTAGCCCAAGTCGTCGTCACTTCCGATAGTAATCCTTCTTCACTGCTTCCTTTGTCACTTGGTGTACCTCAAGGTTCTTCTCTATCTTCCACCCTCTTCTCCATTTACATCAATGACCTTCCTCTTTCTGTTTCTCATTCCCAGTACCACCTCTATGCTGATGATTTTCAGATTTACCTATCCTTTTCCTCGTCGAATCTATTCGAAGCTATGTTTAAGCTTCAAGAAGACCTTAACAATAACACATCATGGGTCACGAACAATTGTTATTGGCTCCAATTCACTCCTTAAATCATTGGCTCCTCTTCCTAATTTTTTCCTCTATAATATCCTAATAAAATATTGTTCCTCTGTGAAGAACCCCAGTATCACTTTTGACCAAAACCTCTCTTGGAAAAACAATGTTTTCCAAATCTCTCGCCGCTCCATCCACATCCTAAAGCAGTTTAATAGTTCCCCGGCACCAATTAAGACCCGGCAACTCCTAGTTTCCTCTCTTATTTTCCCCCATTCCGATTATGGTTGCTCAGGTACGGCGGTCTTTTTAAATTGATATTGAAGCTAAGCTCAAGCGCCTCAAGAACTGCTTCATAAGATTTATTTTCAACATTCCCAGAGACACTCGCATTTCGCACTACTACGATGAGTTGAAGTGGCTTTTTCCTGTCTACCGCCGCCAATATTCCTTTTCCAAGTTATCCAATCTCAAAGGCCATCTTATATTTTCCAACTCTTCAAATTCAAATCCTCGATCCATTCTCGCAGTACTAGATCTCGTTCCTCTGATCTCTATGTTCCCTCACACTGTACTTCATCCTTTGACAAATCCCTTCTGTTCAATTATCTCCTTTCTACCCAGCTTTCACCGAAATTATAATTATATTCATTTATTTCCTTAATTTTAATTTTAATTTTTGTAAATACTTATTTTTGTTCGTAAATATCTAAAATACAGGCCACACTAATAGCTCCAACTGTACATGTTTTTGTTCTTAGGGGACAATAGTCCCAGGATAATACATTTATTTTCACTTTCTATTTCTATTCTAGATTCGAACCCGGGATCTCCTCGTCGGAAATGGTATATCCATACTATACACTGAGCTTAAACACTCTTCTTCTTCCCCTTATTATTCATAGTTTCTTTAAATATCTCCCCACCAAATCTTCATCTGTTTATAATCTCCATAATCAAAGTATTCGCTCTATTTTTCTTCTATTTGATAGTTCATACTTCTTTTTTTGGGGAGGAAGAGAATAGTTTCGTGCTCGCAAAGTTTGCCCAATCAGTTTTCTTTTCTCAATCAACTCCGGTGTAGCAGTTTTCTCTTCTAACCTGCTTCTATCTTTTCTCCCAGCTTTGCGGGTCTGGGTTTAATGAAATAGTCACACTGTTTTCTTTGCCTCAACAAATCGTAACAAGCGATGCGGACCTTCTTTCTCTGTTCTTCTTTGAAGGGCTTTAATGTTAATTAACTTCTTAATGTGAATCTTTAATTGATTCTTTTAAATAACAAAAGGTAAAATATTTGAATAAAACTCACGACTAATTTGATTAGATAATAAATAATTTGGTCCAGAACAGTAAGTTTCATTACTTTAGCCAAAGTTTTAACATTACATTACAGGAAATTAAGTGGTTTAGGTGGTAATTATAATTATATAGAAGGATTAGTTCGCTTTGAGTTAGAATCTAAATTAATTAGCTAAGAACAAAGAACATGGTAGTAAGAGTACCATTTATTTTAATGATGTCAAATTTTTCTTGCACTAAATTCCGTATTATGCCATTTTCATATAAAAATCCAAAAATTCCTAAACACTTTTTATAAGTAGTAGGAAATAAATTTATAAGTTGGCATTAAGCAGATGTGCAGGATTGCAAGGAACCAAGTTTCAGCCAAGATCTCCTCTCTCATATCGCTCTGCCTGTTTCAGTTATATTTAAAACGTAACAATGCTACACCTTTTCCTTTACAGACACTTGATCTATTTATGGCATTTTGCTGATTTGAGAACGGAAATGAGAAGATAGGTCCAAGTAACTTTTTCGCATCAGAAAAGATAACTTTAATTTTATTCAAATTAAATGTCATGGTATATCGGATCGCAAACACTCTTCATTAAAAATTACATCAAATAATGTAATAAAACAATCTGCAACCTAGAATTGGGATTCGAACCAATACCATAACATTTCTTAGCCTGGGCAGACCATGCCCATTAACCGCTCCTTACAGTACAGTCTCTCAATTCTCCAATTAAATCAAAACTTGTAAACCAAACATTGATAAACCAAAGTAACAAAACTGTAATAATACACAAATTTAACAAATCACGAAAACGTTGGTAATTTTAGGAAAATATTCTTTGAAAATTGTTTTTTACCCAGGATTATTTATTGGCTTAACTTATAATTAGTTAGTAAAACAATACATTGCGAGACTCACGAAACTTCTATTTAATTGGTTATTATTACAGCACTTTACGTGTTGTCCAATGATTATCATAAATCGTTATCCAATAAAATTACAAAAGCATCTAAGCAGTTAACAAAGAAATTTCTAGAAAAACAGAATATATGTTTGGATTTTGTCTATTTAGATTAGATTAGATTAGATTAAATTTGGGTGGCCTCAAGGCCTGCGCCACCGCGACCCCTATGGATCTATTGTGGCTCCCCGGCTTTAGAGCTCACCCTCCAGACCCGTCCGTTTAATCAGACTCTTAATTCTGGAGAGTGGCTCCTGGATAAAGCTCTCAGGCCTTGGTTTTTCCTCCCCGAGAAGTAACATCCTTAGCCATACGAGCCCCTCACACTGACACAACACGTGTAGTGCCGTTTCTTCCTCTTCCTGACAGAACCTACAAAGGCTATCATCTGCCAGGCCCATGCCATGCATGTGCTTTCTGAGCCTGCAGTGGCCCGTTAATAGGCCTACAATTATCCTTATAGCCCCACGGCCTTGACGGATTAATTCTGCGGTCAGCCTCGGCGAGTAGCCTCTGATGAACTCCTTCGCCTGTCGCAGCCCAGCGGTGGCAAGCCACCACTCCTGAGCCTTACTCTGCACCCATGCATTGATGGCCGCAGACTTAACACATTTCGAAACCCCAAAACAGGGCTCCGGGCCAACGAAGTGTCCCGCAGAGCCTTCCCGGGCCAATAAATCTGCCACTTCGTTCCCCTTGTGTCCTGAATGACCAGGTACCCAAACTAGAAAGACCATATTCTGGTCACTAATTTCCTTCAGGGCACCCAGACAGTCCCAAACCAACCTTGAATTGACCTGGTAGGAACTAATTGCCCGTAGAGCAGCCTGACAATCCGAGAAAATTACGACCTTAGAGTTAATAATTCTTCGCCCTTTAATCTCGGTAGCACAGAACCTAATTGCAGTTAGCTCAGCCTGAAAAACTGTAGCTAGTTTTCCTAGGCTAACCGAAAAGCTACATTTCGGTTTCGCCCCGTACACTCCCGCTCCTACTCCCTCCTCCAACTTGGAGCCATCTGTGTACCACATTGAATCTCCCACAACTGGGGGTCCACTTTTCCAAGCCTCCCGATCCCCAATACAGACTTTGAAAGGCTTGTTGAAGTTATATTTGGGAGTCATAAAGTCCGAGGGCAGGCCCAGAATTGGGTCGGCCTCCAGCTCCTCATATAACTCTTGATACGCTCCTCCATGCCTAACGGTAATGGGGGCTTGTCCTGTCATAAGCCTAATGACAACGGCCTTTGCGACGCCTTGAATATATATGTGCAATGGGGGCAAATTTAATAAAACCTCCAAGGCCGCAGTAGGGGAAGTCCTCATAAATAGAGATTTTGTCTATTTAGTTATTATTTTTCAAATCATCGAACCAAGAACTGCTTGCAGAGGATGCTGCCGGCCTTTGGGCGGTGTTCTTTCATTGCGGACTGAAACCCCAAGGGAAACATCTCGAAGAGTCTGACTAACTGATTTTCACCAGTCCAGGAAATTTGTAAGTTTCAAATAAATTTAAAAAAAAAAAATACGGGATAATGTGCTGTGAATAGAATAGTTAAAATAGTAGGTTAAAATAGTTACCAACCTATTTATATTTAGGTACCACTTGAAATATTAAATTCAGTTTTATAGATTTGCAATGTTAGAAAAAACAAAAAATCAATCAATAGTTAAAAAAAATGCATCAATTGGATCTCGAATATAAAATATTCACGACAGATATTTTTTATTGTTGCATAATTTATTAGTTTTTTTAAAGAAAGGGGTGTAGCTTAATTCGTGACGAGCGACGAGACATGTATAATGTATATATATATATATTCTTTCAATTAAATTATTTAGGAGGGCAGACGTCACATGTTATTGTATTCGAAGTCGGCGGAGAGTCTGATCAATTATGCAACCATAAAATGAAACGTTAGCTAATGCTAATTCCCTAACACATTCACCTTTTCCCCCACTAGATTAGGATTAGCTTTTTATTTTGGATAAGGAGAGAAATACATCCCCCCAGCAGATAAAATAAACTTATATATTATTTATATAAATTTCATTCACTGTCATTCTTAATTTAACTAAAACACTTCAAAATTTGCTATTAAAAATAGATAATTCACATTAACTTAATCAATTAAGAATTATATAAAATTTAAATTGAAAATGAAACACTGCGTAATTTTTACAATATTTGAGCCGTTTATTTTGAAAGTGGCCTAACTCCATTTATCTTCAAATCGAGATATTTAAGGGTTTGCGTTTCAAAGAATTTAAAAATATACCTACAGGATACTAATGAGTCATACTGCTTGTATCTAAGGGTGTTAAATTTATAGTTCCTATTAAAATAGTGGCAATTATTAAATGATTAATATGCGTTTACTTATCAAGAATGGAGTTAGGCCACTTTCAAAATTAACATCCAGATTCATTATAAAATTTGAAGGTGCCCAAGTCCATTCAACATAATTTAAGATGCTTCAAACTGAAAAAAAACCATACTTAATTTATTTTACATATCTTTAAAACTATTTCTTCTTCACTATCTGAACTAAATGGTCTTGTTCTGTTCTTCCCCATGGGGGAAATAATTTCTAGAATTTAATATTAAATTTTAAGTTTTATATTAATTAAACGTACTGGTTATTCAACTAACGCAATTGTCCAAAAACTGAGGTTAACTTGTTAAAGACTAATTAATTAAAATTACTGCCTTCAGACATTATCAATAATATATTATTATGTTGATTTAAGTATAAATGGAGTTAGGCCACTTTCAAACAACACGGTTCAATTATTGAACTAACTCTGAAAACTTATGTATCAAGAATTTATCGTATTTGCTCAGAATATGAGCAGCCTGAATTGCTTTACTGATAAATAACAGGAAGTTGTACATGTAACCATGGCAACCGGAAAAAATTGACAAATGGAGTTAGGCCACTTTCAAAATAAACGGCTCATTTATTAAATAATAATGAATCCAGAATCAATTCGAAGAAAATATTGAACTGAAATAAAGAATGCATACAAAATTTTCCCCATCATTGGGCATTTAAATAGAAAAACCAAACTAAAGAAGCATTCTCTGATGGAATAACCGCTAGACCCAAAAATAATTTTATTTTCTCTTACTATCCTAGATAAGAGAAATTATTGAGTCTGATTATTTGTTGTTAATTTGGATTATTCACCGACAATCTAGGGTTTTGAATCTCTTTATCCCATTATAGTAGTTTTTTACAAAATGAATGTGAATCTGTCAGCAGGTGTGTGGCAAAACACGCGGTAAGTTCAAGGTTAATATCTCGTAGTGGTGCCCCAATCAGACCCGACAGATTTTTTTTATACAGGGTGTTCATTTTAAGACGGCTCAAATGCATTTCATGCTTAAACGGTTGTTCTGAGGGAAAAATGGTAGAGGAAAAATTTGTTGCTCGTCACCCTCTACTTTCAGAATATGTGACTTCATTTTAGATTCCTGCCCGCATACCAAAAGTGAGGGTTCGCAGTTGACCCCTATTTTCATATACACAGTTTTAAAGAGTATAAAAAGTAATGAAAGAAACCGGAAACTGCAATTCGATATTTTCAAAATTAAAGGTGCTAGGCCATTTCAAAATCTGGTATTTTTAATCATATTTCAAAATTTTTTTTAACTTGTTATCAAAGAGAAAGAAGAGCACGCGATAGGTCATTTTCATGTATTTTTTCATCCCCTTTCTACTGAAAATATTGCCAAGGCAGTAAAGCTAGTATTTTTCTTAATATCGGGAAATAAGACGTTTTTCGAGTGATTTTTCTAAGATAAATCAAATGTTACGAGCTTTAGATGTACTCAAGCATACACAAAATGGCTAAAAATTAATTTTACAACTGTTACAAACAAGAAGGTTTAATAATTATTTGGTAATTTTGGGAGAGTTGCGATTAATTACCAAAAAAATTGGAAACCTCCTGCCACATATGTTAGTGATCAATATCTTTCATGTAAAGGATCAAACTTATGCCTTAATTTACCAAATAATGCACTTTACTCAACTTGTGAAGCATGTACTGTGCCTTTAAAGGTGCCTTCTCAGATACAGAGAGCAGTTGATAACCTCCTGGCTAACCTGGCTTACGAGTCAGTTTTTTACCGCGTTTAGTTAAATAAATCCAATGGACTGTGTAATTAACTTGTCCAATAAACTGGGCGTGCCCCAAACCACTGCTATCTCGTCAAAATTCCTATAATTGAACGGAAATTAATTTCATCTCAAAAAAAGAAAGTCACTCCTCTGTTTTTTTCTTTTTTGTTTTTAGATGGGAAAACAACGGACTGCGAAAACAGCTAAGTAGACGAGTTATGAAATCATTACAAACTATATTGTAGCTTTATCCGGACCACGAAATTGGAAGTGGATTGAAACATCCATTTAACATTCGAAAAAAGATGGAAATTAATCTCAAATTTTCCCAAAGCATACGAAAAACCAAAGGTCACGAGCAAAAGTGAAAAATAAGTATATATTTGTATACTTCAGTTCTTCTAGTATTTTGTAGTATTTGTGGTAAGTACAATACCAAATTTTCATTTCCTTTGTTTTAAGTTTCTGCTCTGATCAATCGAACTATTTTCAATCTTCATTTAGTAAAATGATTTTGAAATTTTTAACAATTATTCATATAATAATTATGTCAGTTTCAAAAATAGAAACTGTTCAGTTTAAAGAGCATTACTTTACTATTAAAGGAAGAAGATTTGAATGGAAAAAGATGTAAAACAATAGAGAGATTCAAATATTTGGATCCGAATTTGAAGGTGGAAATCTTGGTAAGAAGATGCGATGTTGGGATGATGAGGATGCTGAAATATGTGAAAAAAGGAAGTCTTATTGGTTGGGTAATTTTAGTGGTATGCCAACTGAGAGATGGCTGGAAACGATTGGGAAGTGCATTCCGAAAAGAAGCAGATGAATGATACTATCTATATGGAATCTACGTTGTCGAAGGCAAGACTATCAAGAAAGAAGGAGGATCACTTCAGAAAGCTGATCACTTGAGAATCTTTTAAAGAGGGAGATTTGCACGATAGAGAGATCATGAGAGAAGACTTGATGGTATCTTGGAAGAAAAGAAAGATGCATGACTAACTCAGTAACTAATTTTTGCGTACATTGAAGAGAAATTGCAAAAAAATAACCATTACTTGAAGAGAGCATTTAAGATCTATTGCTGCTTTACATGAATTTATTAAATCAAAATTCTTCAAAAAAAAAAGGATATACGGAACAACAATAAAAAGCATTTGGCCTTTGTGAAAGGATTAATGGCATACTGTTGACTGATAACCTGTCGAAGAGTAGTAGAAAGAAACGACGAAGAGGAAGGATGCAATACATGAAGTTTGCTTGATGGATTGGACAGAGGATCTGGTGTGAATGTTGACGCGAGATCTGCTGTAGCCTGGCTAGCGGCTTAAAAGGATTATATTTTGGAAGCTAAAACATTGGATTGATTTCAAGTAAAAATCTTAAATGGTTATAGGAAACATACTTCCAAATAATCGTTTTGCCATATTTATTAATATGTACATTTGACATCAATACAATTGATGCAATAACAAGCACACAGCGGAACAGTTTTTTTGTTTATATTAAACGATCGAATTCTGAGCATATTGTGGCTGTTTCTTAGGATAGGACGTCCCTAAAGATTAACTTGTACACAAGGGAAATTGAAACAGTATAAAGGAATAGGATCAAATGCAGTTAGTTCACCATTATTCTACGTGAGGGAGGATGTAACAAAATTAGAAATAAGAAGATTGAAGGACCAGTCAAAGAGGGTCGGTACCCTGGGTAAAATGATTTTGTGGCTTAAGACTTTACTCTGCTTCTCATTCTTAATATCGATAATGGTGGACAGTTAGTGGAACTCGATAGTAGAAATACAATTTTTTTTTTTTTTTTGTTAAAGTAAATTTAAAATAAAAGACATTTTTCTGCAACCATGTAGGGAAGTTCTCATTACTCAATTAAAATCAGATGTGTAATGCCCAACTTCCCACACTTGTGGGGGAAAATTCCCATTAGTGTCACTTTCCTCACGAGTGAGTGGAAAAACTTTATTGTGCTTCCTTGATATAAGAAGTTTTGTCATTAACATAAATATTTTCTGTAAGCTTATTTAACGTAACTAAATAATTAAAAAACGAATATTAAAAAATAAAATAAAAATTGAAAGGAATATAGAAATAAAAATAATACTTTAATAAATAATTAGATATTTTTAATTATAACAGTTAAAAAGGTTATAGTGTTACCTTATAGAAATTTAAAATGGATTCTAGTGATTCCTGTTTAGAAAACACTCCTCCATCAATAAAAGAAACAGCAGAAAATGTAATAAGTAATGTAAATAATTGTAATGTAACAATAAATGTTTATAATAAATAAATTACTTTTTGTAGACTGTAAAAATGAAATTTTTAATTTTTTTAGTTAACAAATCTAATGGTTGCAGAAAAAATATAATATTTAACACGAGTGTTAAGTATTTTCCTCTCACTCGGCAATTTGCAATTGCACTCGCATCGCTTCGCTCGCTCGTGCGTGCAAACCCTGCCTCGCGTGAGGAAAAGTACTACTTTCCACACTTGTTAAATAAATAACTATTTTTCCGACTTTGGGGCAATGAAATAAAACTTTGACAGTACTTTATAGGACAAACAGAAACGGCAACTGTGCAATTTGTAACTAAATTCGGTAGTGTAGCATTAAAGCAATTTGATTAGTTACTTCTTGATGATGCTTGGTGGTCAAAACTTTTGAACAATTAAATGTAAGGTATTATTTTATTTTATTATTTTGTTTTATTTACTTATTTTTAAATAAATTTCTTTTAATTTTGTTTAACTGTAGAGTAGCTTATGCTGGCGGGAAGGCGGGACTATAAAGGCGGCATAATAGCCAACCATGCTCTCTTGTGAGCGGGATAAATAGCTATGTGGCGAACTACATGGCACAGGCACAAAGTTTTGGCCGCACGCCCATTGAAAGTTGCCTCTTTTTCACTTTAGTTATTGACCAGGTATAGAACACAGTACTGTGCAAAAAGTTGGTTTATCCATCGCTCGCAAACTGTTAGGTTTTGTAAATGTCTACAAAGGAGGGGAATATAGAAAACCATTTGCTATTAAGTAAGAAAATACGGATATTTCATCGTAAAAAGTGTTTGTTGACGATTTAAAATCATGATTAAAATTAAAAAATTTAATCGGCCAAAATTAGTTGATTAAAATTAAATTCACTTTTAATTTAATCGGAATTTAATCAATTAAAATTTTTAATCATAACTAAAAATTAAGATTAAAATTAAAATTAAATAATCATAAGTTTAATTGATTGAATTAAATTCCAGATTTAGTTTTAATCACTTTGGACGATAAATTTTTTTAATTTAATCAAAATTTGAGAGATTAAAGAAAAACAAAGTGTACAAGAGAACAAAATTCCATACCAATACGTGGTTCGCAGTGGGAGATATAGAACGGCCATAATTTTACAGAATTTCATGACCCAAAAAATTTTCAACCCTTTATATCTGCTACATTTATAGATCTGAGCACAAAATAACTATAGTTTATAATTGAGAAAAACAAAGTGTATAAGAGAACAAAATTCCATACCAATACGTGGTTCGCAGTGGGAGATATAGAACGGCCATAATTTTACAGAATTTCATGACCCAAAAAATTTTCAACCCTTTATATCAGTGGTTTTTAACCTTTTCATAGACGTGGAACACAATTATATGTATATATTTTTCTTGCGGAACACTAACATTAAATAATTTGAAATTCGGTATTTAGCAAGAACTTAAAATTAAATTCAAATTAAAAAAAAGGAACAATTTTTTGTTTTCGTATCTTTCCTAAGTTTCTAAATTTCAATACATTTAAAATTGCAATTTCGCGGAACACTTGGACCATACTCGGGGAACACCAGTGTTCCGCGGAACACCGGTTAAGAACCACTGGTCTAGAGACTCGTGAAGAAGTCCAAGTCTACAAAAATTAACCGAAAAGTATTTATTGAAGACGCTTAGAGAAAGGGCCTCGCCAAAACGTGGTTCGAACCATTGGTTGAAAAGCCATAAAAGTGGATGATTAAATTAGTTTGATTAACGATTGAAATTGAACTAATTCGGTGATTAAAATTAAAGTTCAATTTAATTCTCAGATTTAATCATAATTTTTTTAGTTTGATTAAATTAGTTTGATTGACGATTAAATCTGAAATTTAATTGATTAAATAATTGTCATATGATTAAAATTACGATTAAATTCGCCGATTAAATTCTGATTAAAATTAAAAATAAATTTAATCAATTAAATTTAGAATTTAATTGTTTTTTTAATCAGCGCCCAACTCTGGTACGCGGTTATCATAGTATACAGATTATTAAATAGAAGTCGAAAAGTGCCAAAAATACCAGTAGAACGCTTCAACCAAAATATGATCAAATATATTAAAGTAGAGTACAGTTCAGTTTGCTAGCCAATTCTGCACCTACAGAAGGATACCCTATATCTGAAGAATCACACCCTACATCTGAAAATTGAGAAAGAATGGCTGACAAAACAGTAAAAACTTTATTATAAACACAATTTTAAACTAAATTCTATTGAATCCTTTTAGCGATAAACATCCTCTTTGGTTTTAGCCATTGATGGTCAGTTTTCTCTCCGAATCGTTGGTGTTATCGGTTCTCTAGAAATATGGGTATTGTCTGGTCCCTCTAAGTCTTTTATTATAACTACTTCCAGCTCCCTGTGGATTTTTGTTTTCCGATTCCCTATAAACCACGTTGCTCCCAAGGCTGTACGCAGCACTTTATTGCAACTTATGATCGAACGTAAAGCGATTGTTGGTCGATCAGAGCCGACATGAGACGATCTCAACCCTTAAGGAAGGCTGCACATCGTTCTCTACTTACTGATTCCCATACTGAAGATTCCTTAACATTATCTTTCTCTGGATGTTCACCAAATTATGATTCTTTGGTTAGAAACATGCAGACACAGGCTTCTCACTAATGATAGGACAGTCAAATAAAATATAAATGTTACCTGTAGTTACTTCTCAATTAATATTATAATTCGTAGATCGCAACAAATTTTTCAGAGAAAAAATGGATTCTGAATTTAAAGAACTTGTCTACTCCAGGTCCTAGAGCAATGAGGCTTCAGAAGTTTCCGTCGATTAATTAGAGCAAGGGTCCCCAAACTACGGTCCTCGGGCAACATGTGGCCCCCTGAGGACATTTACCCGGCCCCCACCGCACTTCCGGAAGGGGGGCATCTCTTTTATTGGTGGTCAGTGAGAGGAGCACTATATGTGGCGTTGCCGCAAAGCGCTGCGTCGCTCAAGTACAGTACTACTTCCGATGACGCAGGACGGACGCGTCACGGCTCTGAAAGCAGTGTAAAATAACAGCAGAAGTAGAAAGAAAGGCAAAGCACTAGAACTAAACCGGACATTGACCATCTCATTAGCCAAAAACAGGTCCATAATTCCCACAGAAATACTGGGCAGTTTGGTGATTTAAATTTACTTTTTCTATATTTTAAATATTTTATTTGTTCCCGTTTTGTTTTGTTTTTACTTTAAAATAGTTTTTTTTTTTATAGTCCGGCCCTCCAACGGTCTGAGAGACAGTTAACTGGCCACATTTGTAAAAAATTTGGAGACTGAATTAGAGGATAAAGCTGTCTGAGAATTTGGTAGACCTGTTTAAATTTCAGTTTAATCGGTGGAATCCAGGTTAAATTCGTATCGAATTACAAAATTGGTGCTTATTGGTAACTAGCCAGCTTTTTGAACTTTTCAAATGTTAGTGTAAAGCGTTCGAGGCGTTACTTTCAGTTTTGAATAAACAATCAAAATTGCCTCGATTTGAGATTACAGTATTGTGTTCTAATTTAAAGGTAATTCATGCTTTTTCTATTCTATCGCTCTATGTGCCAAACTTTTGTCTAAATTTAACGTTCCCTACAAAGTGTTCACTTTTTTTTTTACCTTAAAATTTATTTACCACTATGGCTTCAAAAAGTAAACAACTTCCCATCTTAAGGGTCTAATTTTCTTCGGATTTTTATGATTAATAAAGCAAATATATGGACGCTTTTATGCTAGTTAAGTCCAGAAATATATTCAAAATACGCTCTAAAAACTATGAGCTATGAAATATGAGTTTCTTTTTATGCCAATATTATTTACAGAATTATGTACAAGCTTTGCACAGAAACCATTCTCATTCTCAGACATATTTATTTCCTAAAATGGCGCATATTGCTGAAGTAAACTGGAATGTATCTGGTGAATGGTCATTCGCTAAATTAAAGCTGAAGAATAAAAAGATTTATAGATATGAAGAAGATAAGATAAACAACCAAAAAAGCTTGTAGACGGACAATGGAGACATAGAAAAAATATTTATAAATGCTCCTTCCAAAACGCAAAACAAAATCATAATATAGGACCATTTCGGCTTTAACAATTTCATTAGAGATGCAGAGTTATCAAGCAGAATCTAAGAAGTATTGTACTACAAAAACATACATTGGTGACGTTATGGATAATACGTAAGATCAACTCCATTCCAAAAAAAAAAAGAGGATGCTTTTATATTCTCCCTTTAAGGATGGACTAAATATGAGAAATGAAAGTGCATGGTGGGAGGAGCAAGTTGAGGGTTCATAGTGGACAAGAGATATGATGGCAAGGCGCCAGCTGGGGGCGGTTGCCAACAGGCCTTAGGGCCCACAGCTAGCCAACAGAACCAATTCACCAAGAATTGGCTAGTGAGGGGCAAGTCCAGCAGCATACATACCACATAAACCATATCTGCCCTGCACTATTTTTTTTTTTATTTTTGAATAATAACCTCTGCCATAGAAACACAGAACCTTCGCCAATTTATGAACATTTCTAGCTCAAAATAATTCCCAAGGCACTTCATATTCTCTACTTGGTCATATATTTCCTACAAATTATTTAACTAAGTGAAACTATAACAATAATAAAGATTCACTTAATACACTGCTTTAAATTAAAGCCGCTGTGAACCATTGCTATAAGAGCGTATCTTATAATATTTAATTAAAAAAAATTGGTTCAAACGACTCTCTGCTATTACTATTCTCAAATTTCTAGCACACTAATGCTCCACGAACTCCGCATATTTGAAATTTACAATTTGCAAAACTACACATTACACTGAAGAGTAAGTTGTTCATCAGTAATCAAACGGGAAGAAAGATTATTGCCAATTTCAGTTATATATGTACATTTTATTTTTGAAACGTTAATAACATTTTCAATCTACAAATAAATAAAAATGTGTTATCAAATTTTGATAATTTTTCTTTCCATTTCACTAAAGTGTAACAAACGTAACAATTTGTAGTAACCCCTTCCCAAAATTGCCCTAAAAAGAATTCGTCAAGAAAAATTATAGTTACCTTAGTTATGTCAATATACGAGATGTGTTCAAAAAGTAACGGGAATTTTTAAATTTCGCGGGTTTGGAGAGTGATTGTAAAATTTTTTTTTTATTATGTTGGTACATATGGCCCCTGAAGTACGATAAAATTTTCAGTAATATTCATTGTTTACTTCTTAAGTGGCAGCCGTTAAGGTTAGACGTGCTTTTCGAGCTTGGCGATTTTTGTTTGTTAAAAAAAATGGATCAAAGAATTTGTATTAAATTTTGCGTAAAAAATGAAATAAAGTGTGTGAAATGTTAATAAAGGCATATGGTGAGTCTGCTATGAGTAAAACAAGGATTTACGAGTGGTATAAGCGTTTCCAAGATGGCCGCGAAAACGTTGAAGATGACGAACGACCTGGACGTCCAAGCACATCAACAACCTATGAAAACGTGAAAAAAGTGAAAGAAATGGTTATGAACGATCGCCGAATCACAATCAGAGAAGTCGCTGATGATGTTGCCATATCAATTGGCTCATGCCATGAAATTTTTTCGGATGTTTTGGGTATGAAACGTGTGGCAGCAAAATTTGTTCCAAAATTGTTGAATTTCGAACAAAAACAGCGGAGAATGGAAATTGCTCAAGAGTCACTCAATGAAGTCGACAACGATGCGGATCTACTGAAACGTGTTATAACAGGTGACGAAACATGGGTTTACGGATATGATGTCGAAACTAAGGCTCAATCGTCCCAGTGGAGGCATTCTGGATCGCCAAGACCGAAAAAGGCTCGACAAGTGCGGTCGAATGTGAAGGTTATGCTCACTGTGTTCTTCGATTTTAATGGCATAGTGCATCATGAACTCTTGCCACAAGGTCAAACAATCAATAAGGAGTACTACCTACAAGTTCAACGCCGTTTGCGTGAAGCAATCCGAAAAAAACGCCCGGATTTGTGGCAAAACAATTCATGGATTTTGCACCACGATAATGCACCTGCTCACACTTCATTGCTTGTTCCTGAATTTTTGGCCAAAAACAAAACTTTAACGATGCCCCAGCCTCCATATTCGCCAGACATGGCTCCATGTGACTTTTTTCTATTTCCAAACATAAAGAGAACATTAAAAGGCCGTCGTTTTACAAGCATAGATGACATTAAAAGCGAATCGCTGAAAGAGCAGAAAGCTATCACAAAGATCGAGTTTCAGAAGTGTTTCGAGGATTGGAAAAAGCGCTGGCACAAGTGTATTGTATGCGAAGGGGACTACTTTGAAGGCGACAATATTAATGTAGATGAATAAATAAATATTTTTTTCAAAAAACGAAAATTCCCGTTACTTTTTGAACACACCTCGTATTTAAGATATATTGGAAATTAAAAGTTTTCGGAATACCCATTTTCGAGAAAATCTATAATAAATGAACAATTTATTGTGCAATGAGAGAGCTTTCGAAATTTTAGCCAATCAATCCTCCTTCTGTTCACGAGAGACACAACTACCTCTTCCAGAAATACCCTTAAAAAATTCTCTAATGAAAATTGTTTTCATTTTTATGATATTAATCACTATAGGATCTGTTTTTGAGAAAATGTTTAATTTTGAAGAAGTGGTAAGGTCTGCAGTGTTAATTTATCTGTAGTAGCAAGTGTGTTTATTGCATCCCTGACCGGTTTCGTACTTTTGAATCCATTATTAGAGGTAGATTAATTACTTTGGTGTAGAGATTTTGACTTCACTAGTGTTTCTATCTTGCACTACACCTGTAGTAGTACTTAGTTATACCTGATTGTTAGCTAGCTTTATTTGGTTGCTTCATAGTTTTATTTCTTTGCTAAATAGCAACGTTTACAACAAATAAGGCCAATTTTAGAATACATTTTACTTTTTATTTTATTAAAGAGAAGAAACTTTTATTGCCGCTTACCAATCTTTTATTTGCAACTTATATTAAAAAATAATTATCAAAAAGCGCGCCTAAATATTAATCGCTTTTACATTCTGAATTGGTGAACAATTAAAAGTAACATTTTGCAACCGACAGATCTTGTTAATGCTCGAAGAAGTACCTAAGTTTTTAGAAATTATTATTATTTCTTTAAGAATTTCCGATTTTGGAAGAAATAACATTTTTAAATTAAATGTTTATTGATTCTTTCCTGTGAACTGGCGACGTCCTACAATGATAAATTGTATGTTACAGCTGATGTTGAAAATGGTTGTCAGAGTGAATGTGAACTGAAGTTTTCAGATGTTTGGAGCAGAATCGTATCTATCTCGTAGTTCGTGTAATTATTTCATTAGAAGATCCCGAACTGAGGCTAAGGAAATTCTTGGCCTGTTGAAAACGGCTATGGTTGGCTTTAGCAGGTCCCGTATCCGCCAGTAGAGTGGACATGCCATCTTTTCAAATGCGGCCTTACACAGTCGCCAGTTTGTGCTGGCTCTGGTGAGTCCAATGAGACTGTGTGGCACTTTTGTAGAGGTGTGCCCCGTTTATTCTAAAACTAGATTTCTCGTCTTCGGGAGGTTAAATGTTTCCCTACCGGAGATTGTGGCATCTGGTAATCTTTACAAACTTTTTAGGTTTATTCAGTGCACTAGGTGATTGAGTCGCCATGCTCCCTAGTGTCCTGTTGCTAGTTTACTAGTTTATTGTACTGCTAACCGTAAACTCTTAGACGGAATAATTGGTTTTGAAGCCCCGGTGTTTCTTATGAGATGAGGGGTGGGCGGGGAACAATGGGCATTTTGGATTGCCTGCGTTCCTTCCTCTTTTGTGGTGGAACCGCCCTTCTAATACAATCTACAATCTCTACAATTATTTTATTAAAGATAGTGACTAATAACGATAATAATTCTTGGCTAAGTTTTTTAAGTTTTTTTTTTTAGTATATACCAAAAGGAAATGTAGCTCAAAAGAAGGAAAAAACCGCTTGAGAGGATCATATAGAAATGAGAGAGAGAGAAAAACCAGGAAACCAACACTTCCCGAGGGGTTTCCAGAAGAAAATGGGGGTTAGGAAAGTGGTTAGAAAAGACAATAATTCGAACAATATGTTGTAATTTCTATGTGGATAGTTGGAGCTGAAAGAAAAACGGTAGAATGACCAGGGCCAGATGGTGGTGGTAGGGATAGGAAGGCTAAGTCAGCTAAGGGGAAGATAGTGTGGCCGGCCGGGAATAGAAGGGGGAGTTGAACGAAGTGTGTGAATACACAAGGGGGAGCAGGAAAGAACAGGAACCGTGTTCTGGCAGACTTACTGGACCTCTACATCCGGTCACCCTCTGCGTACCCCCCCCCCCACTGGCTGGCTCTTGGTGGTTGCTAAGATAGTGTGGAGTAAAGCAGCCACTCCCGGACCACAATTCTAACATCCCACAGACTTTCTACTTACAGTCTCAAGTTCTTTACTCTAGTCTGCAGTTTCTCTCAGTCTCCACTGTGTAAACACTAGTGACTAATGTCAACTACTTTTTCACCAAAAACCAAACCATCGCCCCCGTCGAACAAATAAACACGCTGGGAAACACTGTCTCACACTTTACACTTTCATTTTCACACCCTAATTCCGTTTTTCCCCGTCCACTAGAAAGCTCTTATCAAGGCACAGATTCCAACACATTTATCTTAACACAGTTTCTTTTATTTATTCTACTTCTAAATTTATTGGCCATGAAAAGCTTACTTTAAATTAAATCAGCTGTTATTACTGATCTGATCTGATATTGACACAATTAAAATAGCGATCATCAAACGCTCCTAAATCTCAGATTCAACTTACCCATAAAGTTACAAAAAAAGTTTTAAAATCCTGCACCCAGGTGATATCTTTAATTTAACTACGGCAAAACTTCTTCAACGGAATAATATTAAAATTGTGTATAAACGATGAAGTCCAAGTCCAACTCAAGGAAGCATAAAGTAAAAAATTTATAAGACCATATCCACTCCGTAGCTGAGCATGATTATGAAACTTGCATACATATTTAAGATGCTGTGAGTTTAGAATAAAAAAAAACAACAACCTTCTTAAGACTGATTTTTGATCCTAAGTGAATGTTTTTGGAACATAAGTATTCTGTAAGATGTATGCTACACCTAACATTGTCCAGGAAATGAAAGGTAAAAGATCAGAATGTCTTGTGCGGAACTAGGCAGATGCACTAAGAAGTTATGAATAAGTCAACCGGAAGGAAGAAAGACCTAGGAAACGATGGCAGGAAGAAGCGAAAAAGATTTCTGTTAATTCAGTGTATAGAGAAGACAGCGATGAAAGCGATAGACAAGGTCCAACGGTGAAAGAGCGAAGGCGGTAATTTCAGGAAGCGAAGGCCCTTCAGAAGCTGTAATGCTAGAGAAGAAGAATAAGTGATCAAAAAATTAATAATCTGTGAATGATGGAAAATTTTCAAGCATTGATTGAATAAAGTAATTGTAATTGTCAAATCCGAGCCTTAAGTTTGAGCGAACAGTAGAACCTTCTGGTTGGACGAACATTAAAGCCTTCGACAGAGCCGGTAGAAGAGATTAGTCTCCTTAAAGCTTTAGGAAATAGCACCGCCTTTTAGTTTTTCAATTCTTTCTCTTCCTTGATTGGGACCATTGTTTCAATTCTGCTTCCAACTGTGATTGTAGGCCCTCCAAATTTGTAGAATGAAGCTGATTTTCTAATAACTTACCTACTGTGCATTAACTTAATATAATTATGTAAAAAAAATAAGACAACGAGCTTTAAAATGAAAACAGCATCTCTTAGAAGGAGCGAAGTAGAAAGCATGAAACTTTAAAGTTTCTTACACTGATTGCATTGAGCGAAAACCTGGCACCTTGTGACACTGAAGACCAAAAATATGTAAACAAACTTCCGACTTAGTAGCAAATTAGTCATAAGTAATATGCAAATTTTTATCAGCTTGTTAATTGAGATGTTTGGATAATATCAAGACCTGGAACGCCACTACCTATAAGAATCTTAAAGATAAAGTTGTAGCAAACGCAGTTGGATAGAGTTTGAGGAATGAGGCAAGAAAATGGGGTTGGTAGAAAACAATGGATTAAGAGAAGTTGTGGTAGTATGGATATCTTTTAGGGAAATGTCCTAGAGAGAAGGATCTCCCATAGAAGCAGAAGAAGTAGAACACCTAGAAGTTGGATGGATACAGTTCGACTCGGAAGCATCAGAGAACGCTAGTATCAGCCGGAGTATCGTAAGGAATATTATTATAATAATAATTATGAGAGAACAGATTAGCTATGCGGTTATCGTATTGGATTCCCATGCGTAATTCCCGGGTTCGAATCCAGCTGTTCGCCTTTAGATTTTCTGTTTCTAGGAGCTTCTTACAGCTATGGGACAGTGTTGTCTGTAACAAGAGAACACTTTCCGGTAGCCGGCAGTGCACCTGAAAAAGTTCCGGGCGCCTATAACCTCAATAACCTCAGATTTGACGCGCCTTAAATCATAAAATAAAATATAAAAAAGATTAGTGCGTGAAGAATAGCGAATAATAAGTGAGGTTATTCACACATTCTTTAATTAAGAGCTAGTAATTAATCGGTAGAATTAATTTAAAAAATAAATCCGAAATTAATCAGAAGTCCGAAAAATCTTTCTTAACTGTTTTCTTGTCATTGATAATAAAACTTGATGATGCTGCAACTGCCTAATTAATTAAATAAAATTTTAAAATGGCGCATGAGATTTATGTTTATAAATAATAACAAATTTTACGTTATTCTTTTCTCTAAAAGTTTTTACGTATACCCTCAACTTTTTCTTTATTAAATTGTGAAAAAAGAAAAAAAGAAAACTAAAAAATAATAAAGCGAAATAAATAAATAGGATTTAAAGTAGTTTAATATCTCCCTATTCAAATTGGATGTAAAAATTAAATTAAAATAAAAAGATCTTTATTTTAATTGTATTTTATTCTCATTTTCTTTTATCAACTTATACACAGCACAGATATATACGAGTATATTGTGGCTGAAGACCCCGTTATTACTCTGTGACGGGCATTGTAAGAGTATTAGATAAGGCATTTTATTATATAGTAGGCACATCTTGTGCTGCTTCTTCTTGTAAACCTAATTCGTACAGATTATCTCCGATTACTTTCATTTTGTAAAGCTACAAGAGTAAAAGAAGAATGAAATATTAGTAGAAATTGAATTAAATATTTAGGAATACAGGGAGGAAAAAAAAGAGACGGCTTATCTTCTTTGGTATTATGTCAGGCAAAGTTGAATTAAATTTTACAAAAGAACAAAATAATACGTCTGTTACTAACAATGTCCGAAACGTTAGGTTTAAAGCAACAAACCATATCACCTAATAAACGTTGAGTATCCTTCACTTACCAAATTTATAAATAAAATTATTAGATAGCCAAAATATTTATTATTCTAATAAATATTGCCACAATAATTGTAAAGTAAGGTTTTCTTAATGACATTATCATCGGCCACCATTTAAAAACACACAAAAGGCAAGTGATAAGAAAACACAAAACCATCAACAAAATTTACGAGGGTCGTTTGAAGAGTCCGTGCAAAGTCAGAGAGATAGCACTACTGGCGCGTATCGAGGTTATGTTTAGTTAGTAGCATCTCTTGGAAGAACACACACCAAGTTTCAGCCAGATCGGTCTATTTCTTTGTGTTTGGCATTCGTTTGAATCGAGGAAGTCGAGTGATTTTCAAAAAATGGACGAAAAAGAATTTCGTGTGTTGATTAAACACTACTTTATGAAAGGCAAAACACCTCAGGAGACTAAAGAGAAGCTTGATAAACATTATGGTGACTCTGCACCTTCGATTAGAACAGTTTATAAGTGGTTTCAAAATTTTTAGAGTGGCCATATGGGCACAAGTGATGCTGAACGTTCTGGACGCCCTGTTGAAGTTACTACTCCAGAAATCATTGATAAAATCCATGATATGGTGATGGATGACAGAAGAGTGAAGGTGCGTGAGATTGCGAGTGCTGTGGGCATCTCGAATGAACGGGTACATAATATTTTGCATCAACATTTGGACATGACAAAGCTATCCGCAAGATGGGTGCCGCGATTGCTCACGCTTGACCAAAAACGAAATCGTGTGAAGTGTTGCAAGGACGGTTTGCAGCTGTTCCAGAAGAATCCGCAGGACTTTAAGCGTCGTTTCGTCACTGTGGATGAAACATGGATACATCACTACACTCCTGAGATCAAAGAACAATCTAAACAATGGGTTACCAAGGGGGAATCTGCGCCAAAAAAGGTGAAGACCGTTCCTTCGGCCGGAAAGATTATGGCGACTGTCTTTTGGGATTCGCAAGGAATAATCCTCATCGACTATCTGGAAAAGGGTAAAACTATTACAGGTGCATATTATTCATCGTTATTGGACCGTTTGAAAACCGAGCTGCAAGAAAAACGCCCACGATTGGCCCACAAAAAAGTCCTTTTCCATCACGACAACGCACCAGCTCACACCTCAGCAGTTGTGGTCGCAAAATTAATGGAAATAGGGTTCCAACTCGTTTCACATCCCCCCTATTCTCCAGACTTGGCTCCCTCGGACTACTATTTGTTCCCCAATATGAAGAAATGGCTGGCGGGAAAAAGATTTTATTCAAACGAGGAGGTGATTGCAGAAACGAATGGCTATTTTTCAAACTTGGACAAATCCTATTATTCGGAAGGGATCAACAAACTAGAGCAGCGTTGGACGAAGTGTATAAGCCTAAAAGGAGACTATGTTGAAAAATAAAAAAGGTTTACCCCAAAAAATTAAGTAGTTTTTATTTTTGCACGGACTTTTCAAACGACCCTCATAAGAGTTTGAAGATTAGTAAACAAAAAAATAAATAAATAAACGTAAATGAATCTGTAAGAAAAAAATAGACCAAAATAATAAAATAGTTGTGGTTAAGCAATAAGTGGACTTAATGGCGCATAGCATGAAATATTCTTAAAGGAAATGTAGGCTATTTAGGGTTTAGCTTATCCTTAGGCTAAGATCTCTAGGCTCATCTAGCACAGTTCACACTTAAAGACTATTCTCTCAACGCAAGCCTCTTATTCTCTAAAGACAGATAATAAAACAGATAATAAGAAAGGCACAATACTTTTTTAGGTCACTCCTCCTGCACAATCTAAAGAAAATAATAATAATGAATTACAATCACTGTAATTCCAGTAACAGATTTGAGCAGTGAGATAATTTTGTTTTTCTCATTTATAAAAATAAATTACTATATTTTCTTTAATTTAAATAATGGTGCTTTTTTTATAGTTGCATAAATTTAACGATGAAAAAAAATTAAGAAAATCAATATTGAAGTTGGCAAGTAGAGGCCGAGTGGAACACTTACAGTAACAAGAAGGAATCAAGTGGAGCAAATAATCACTTCTCATCAATCGTTTTATATTGTTATAGAGTCACGTGACTTTATTTCAATATCAATCTTAGAAATAGAAGAAGTAACTTCTGATTTATTGAGAAAAAGTATGAGATCAAATGGGCGATCGCATGACAATAAATTAGATTATTTGGAAAATTGAATTAATTGAAACTAAATATGAGAAACGTTAGTTTCTTTCTTCGATCTACTGGGACTCAATATCTAAAACCACCTGCCAATGTAGTCCGCTGTCTTGGGAAGATTCTAGGCAAGTGTTAAACTTATGGGCATTACCAGATGCCATCGACCATACAGTATTAAAAGATTGCTTTAAAATTGAATTAAAAGATTACTCAATCTTAAATCAAATCTTTCACTTAATGGAATACGAGTAATAAATACTTCTATCTCTTTTTCATCCTATACTTCTACATTAAAACCCACCTGTACTTAAGGATACCTATACTTTGGGTATAACGAAATGTTCCAGGCATCAACAATTGAATTAACGTTCCACCGATTTATGACTTAAAAACACTATGCACTAAAGTATAAACTATACGTAATAGTAATACACATACGAGGGTCGTTTGAAAAGTCCGGGCAAAAATAAAAACTACTTAATTTTTTGGGGTAAACCTTTTTTATTTTTCAACATAGTCTCCTTTTAGGCTTATACACTTCGTCCAACGCTGCTCTAGTTTGTTGATCCCTTCCGAATGATAGGATTTGTCCAAGTCTGAAAAATAGCCATTTGTTTCTGCAATCACCTCCTCGTTTGAATAAAATTTTTTTCCCACCAGCCATTTCTTCATATTGGGGAACAAATAGTAGTCCGAGGGAGCCAAGTCTGGAGAATAGGGGGGATGTGAAACGAGTTGGAACCCTATTTCCATTAATTTTGCGACCACAACTGCTGAGGTGTAAGCTGGTGCGTTGTCGTGATGGAAAAGGACTTTTTTGTGGGCCAATCGTGGGCGTTTTTCTTGCAGCTCGGTTTTCAAACGGTCCAATAACGATGAATAATATGCACCTGTAATAGTTTTACCCTTTTCCAGATAGTCGATGAGGATTATTCCTTGCGATTCCCAAAAGACAGTCGCCATAATCTTTCCGGGCGAAGGAACGGTCTTCGCCTTTTTTGGCGCAGATTCCCCCTTGGTAACCCATTGTTTAGATTGTTCTTTGGTCTCAGGAGTGTAGTGATGTATCCATGTTTCATCCACAGTGACAAAACGACGCTTAAAGTCCTGCGGATTCTTCTGGAACAGCTGCAAACCGTCCTTGCAACACTTCACACGATTTCGTTTTTGGTCAAGCGTGAGCAATCGCGGCACCCATCTTGCGGATAGCTTTGTCATGTCCAAATGTTGATGCAAAATATTATGTACCCATTCATTCGAGATGCCCACAGCACTAGTAATCTCACGCACCTTCGCTTCTGTCATCCATCACCATATCATGGATTTTATCAATGATTTCTGGAGTAGTATCCTCAACAGGGCGTTCAGAACGTTCAGTGTCACTTGTGCCCATATGGCCACTCCGAAAATTTTGAAACCACTTATAAACTGTTCTAATCGAAGGTGCAGAGTCACCATAATGTTTATCAAGCTTCTCTTTAGTCTCCTGAGGCGTTTTGCCTTTCATAAAGTAGTGTTTAATCAACACACGAAATTCTTTATCGTTCATTTTTTGAAAATCACTCGACTTCCTCGATTCAAACGAATGCTAAACACAAAGAAATAGACCGATCTGGCTGAAACTTGGTGTGTGTTCTTCCAAGAGATGCTACTAACTAAACATAACCTCGATACGCGCCAGTGGTGCTATCTCTCTGACTTTGCACGGACTTTTCAAACGACCCTCGTATTTAAACCTTCTCTTTTGTAAGACAGTTTTAAAAAATTTTATTAAAAATTATATTTGGGAATTTTATTTTTTAGAAAAAGAGAATAAGATTGTCAAAGTTGGGTGTTCTTCAACGTTACGCATTTTGCTGTAGTTTTCGACAATCAACCCTTCTTATACAACTGTCCTACCGGACAGTTTTAATTTTCTTGTCCTCATCTATCACCGTTTTGTCCGCTACTTATCACCTTCCCAGATTTCAGATCATCCTCCGGGCGATTAAAATTCAATGGTCAAACAATCCTTAGCCATGTAAATGCCATCAAACATGACACTTAAAACATTTTTCTTTCATATTCATTTTGCTAGAATTCTGAAAATACTTCATCGTCACATGAAATACTACTACGCTACTACGTCTGTGATGCTATTAAAGGTCGCTAAAAGCAACGCTAGAACTTCAACAATGTACTGAACCACCTAACCTGCTTTATCACGCAGATTTCCAGATTCATTCAGAAGATTTTCTATCTGGTGCTCCATTAAATTGATTTCTTATTGATATGCTAATTGCACACTTTTATTTGAAACAATTTCCTTTGGGTGATGGAGATGAATTCGGCTTTCCATTTCATATTTACTGACTGGGTCTACTTCTTCACCGGCACTTCTGGTGGAATCCAGATCAACGCTTTAATAGGCCATCAAGTCGGAGGCATTCTTTTTACGTGACATTACCATCGTAGCTTTTATTATCTATCTTCTACATCTCTTACATTCATTAGGACTTTTATGTCCTTATTTTTCATTTTGTCAGTCTCGATTTTTTTTTTCCTGAAGAAATACATTTCTGCTTTTTTCAGCAGTACTTTTAGGCCACTGTAAGACTGTCCAGACGAATTTAGAAGGATTTTTTTCGATGATTAGACAACAAATGATCGCATACTGAACATGATCAAATGAAATTACTTGAGGTTAGATAATGAAAAGTTCTATTCCCTTACGCTGTGCAGAAAAGTAAAGATGGTCCCTCCCATTAAGAATAAGAATCAATGACCCTCTAAAATGTCGGCTGTGCCCGGGACTGTTTGATAGATGGCCAACATCTATGACCTTACTTGAGAACGTTATAACGTGATACTCGACAGAAACAATATGGTAAATTCATCATACCATCCATGCAGATTTCTTACTTCTTGAGTTCTTCATATCGGCTCTAATTCTGATGCCTTATTCTCCAAAAATGAACACCAGATATTTGAAAAGCTTTTTAGAAACTCTCTTTATGTTTCGAATCTTAATTCACTTTCTATCGGGGTTCACTTTCTACCTCTGTTTTGCTACAGTTCCTGCTCAAACCTCATCTAGAGTATTATGTTTCTAATTACCTCATCTTGTACTCCAGATCTACCTTATCTTAAGCAAGCACCAAGATATACAATCATGTTTTTTTTTGTTTCTTTTTTTTTGGCATTGGCTTTCGCCATACAGCCAGCATCGCCTAGGTGCTTATCACTAGAATATCACACTCTCCATTCTTACTTATAAATACATTCGCTTCATCTATTCATCCCTCTACTATATACAACTATTTACATGTACTACAACTAATGGATGGACCAGTACTCTATATTCCTGCCATCCTTATAGCTTAACCGAAATTAAAATCACGTAATCCTTCTCTAATCAATTTCTTCCATACATTCTAATCGGCTATAACTTTTAAATACATTCATATTTCATTGCTAGCTCTGCTATAGACATAAGCACATAGATGTTGGTGGAGAATATTATGTCTTCGTAGCTAAATGGTGCATCTAAACACCTGTATATGTCGTCAAACATTCGTTTCCTTTCTACCACATAACGTGGACATATCATTATTATATGTTTGAAATCCTCCTCCTCATTGCAATCTACGCAAAGAGGAGAGGACCTTTTGTTGATCCTGTGTAGATACGATCCACACACCGCGTGGTTTGCTCTCGGCCTGTTTATTGTCGTAACAACCCATTTATTAGTGACAGTTCCCTTAAACCATGGTTGTCTAGGTAACTGATCTGCCATAGTTTTATAGAATCTTCCTTTATTATCATTACTGTAATCTGTCTGCCATTTTTGTAGTGCTGCTTTTGCAATTATACACTTGATATAGGTGTGTGGTAATTTATAGTTAGCCATTTCCCCACTATTGGTGGCTTTTTTTGCAAGTTTTTCTCATGAATAGTAGAATTCGAAATTGCTCTCATCATGGGTAAAAATTATGAGTGGATGAAGAAGTGGCATTTTTTAATTTCTTTTTTTCTTCAGTAGAAACAACTACCAGCGGAAGTAAAAGCCGAGAAATTGTCTGAAGTAAGGAAATCTTTGAAAAGAGATTTTCCTTTTCAACGTAACTAAAAGTGACGGTGATGATGATTAACAGGACACCCACGCCGACACACACACTTTTAGAAGAAGAAGAAGAAGTAGAGGAAAGAAGCTGAAAGTTTTTAGTCCGCTTTCAGATGATCAATTAATTAACTGGTTCTAAAAGTCGACTACTTCACTTCTCTATACCAACCAACTTCACTGACAGCTTCTTTACTTCCTTGCTGACTCTGAACTCTACCAAACTCAGCCAGCCTGGTTTGATGCCGAAAAATCTTCTTCAACCAGTCAATCTTTCTTTGTCAACTATGCTAATTCTCTAGCGACATTTCAAATATTCACTTTAGTTACTTTACAACTTTCTCAACAAAGAAAATATCTTTGTAAAACCTTGACTTGGCGAGGTAGGACTGACTACCAACGCCCATAGTTACCACTCTGTACCTATCAAACTTTGTGGAACTTTCTACCCAGCTCCCAGTCACCGTTTACATAATTAAATTGAAGTTTGTACTCTCGTAAAGAACTACTAAAACACCCTCTCTCCTCTAACTGGTAAATTTGGAGCAAATAACTTTGAAATTAATTTGTAACATTTATAATAACGTTAACCTATTAACAATTGTACAATGTTATGAACCGCGCGCCTTATTATTAATCGTTTTATAGCTTTAATACACGTTAATAACTTTTTTTTTATGTACAATAAAAATAAAGATGATACTCTTAGCAAAGTTTTACCATATCTGCGAGAGAACACTCTCGTTCTCTCGACTGTCATAACTTCAAGATCATTCGAGTATCAGGGAGTGATAAAGTTAATTTATTTCCTAAAGGCAAAGTTGAAATTAATTTAGTAAACTAACTTTTTGAACTTATATATTCACTTGCACATCTAATTACTAATTAAGTTACTTTTGAGGCCAGATTATATTTTAAACTGTTACATATACTCTTAAATAATTTTTAATTCAATCTTTATTTATGATTCATCCTTATAGTATAATAAAATAAGGTTTGATCGATGGAGTTTTCTGCTGGCAAGTACAATATTTGTGCGGCTAAATGCAAAATCAGATACCTACATCCATAACTTACTCTAAAAATCTCAACTACAAATCAAAGTCTATATTCAGTTAGGGGCCGTACTTAAATTACGTAACGAACGCAAGGGGGGAGGGGGGTAAGGCTCGATTGTTACCATTCGTTATGGTTCGGGGGAGGGGTTTTTTTAATGCTTGTACGTAATTTTTCCAATTGAATCTATAATTTTTTGGTCATTAATGGAAAAATACTAACGATATTTTTCGCGCCAAATTCTACTATAGCCAACCTTCATACATCTTGAAACTAGCGCTATACGGTAGTTATTGGTATTATATCATTTAACTTATGGTACAAGTTTATAAGGTCGGTAAAAAAGTGAGGAGGTAAAAAGGATTGCATACCAGTAGTTAAAAATATTGGAGACTGGCTTAACACTCCATGGACTGATGATATTATGTAGCTAAAATCAACTACTCAAGTTGAAAACGATATTATCAAGTTGTAAACGTATTTATATTTTGCAAAATTTTAACAAATTAATACGTCAAGAAAAAATAATATATATGAATAGTTATAAGAGAAAAATATTTTGAGTTACTTTATTAAAAAAATTTATGTAATAACTTATATTCCTTTTAAGATATTGAAAAAATACATTGCTAAGTGATAATGTAATTAAATAAGTAATAAATAAAAAATATATGTTTGATTTTAATTAAATACTATGCAATGACGATATTCCATAACAAAAAATTACGTACATTTGGCTAGGGGGGGAGGGGAGGTTGACATTTTGTTACGATCTGTTACATCGGGGGGGGGGAGGGATTAAAAAGCTCTTTAAATTGCGTTACGTAATTTAAGTACGGCCCCTTAGAAATAAGCAGCAAAATCCAGGCAGTTATGGATTTCAATTTTTTTTTCCAGTTTTTGAGTTGTTCTTGAAAATGGCTTAAATTATTTCTTTCTTAACTCTTTGGGGCTAGGTGGGTTAAAAACTGTCCCACCTTTTGCTTAGCTTTTGATGCATGCTGGGACATATTTTAACCCACCTCGAAAAGTTGAAGTTATTCATACATACAGCTTAATATGTTATTTAAAATTTTTCATTCAGTTGGCAGTGCTATGCACCAATGGTAAATGCGTGAATAAGTGAAATAATTTTTATATTTATTATAAACTTGAACGATAGTAAAAAATGGTGGCACCACATACTGTTCTATTATTTGGATGCAGCTGTTGTTAATTCATATACTGTTTATAAAAAATTGGGTCAAAACATGGAACTTAAACATTTCAAGGAAGAGTGCGCTGAAGGACAGTGCTGTACTGTCTGCAAAGTTCCGCTTTGTTTTGGTAAAAAGTTGTGTTTGAATGAACATCATATAAAGCATTAGTTGCACAGTGGTATTATACAATACCAGTGTCCCACACTAAAAAAGGACTATTGAAATGGTATTAATTTTTTCTTTCCTTTTTTTCTGTATTTTGAGAGTGATGATTATTTGAGAGGGATGATTATTTGAGAGAGATGATTACATATGTAAGATAATGGAAATGAATGTTTATTTCCATTTTTTTATAATAAAAGAAATTTTGTGCAACTTGGGCTGTAATTTTCTTTAAAATCGTGTGTCTCAAAGAGATAAAAAAGATTTTACAGACTGGACCATAATGTAATTGATAGTTCAAAAAATAAAAAATAAAAATAAGTTTTCTTTTAACCAGCCTATGTAATTACATTTCAGATTGATATTATAAGATTTTACAAAATGCAACAGTGGCGGTAAATAATTAGATTCTAAAAAATATGAATGAGTTAGATCCACAAGAAAAGTATTAAGAAAAAGTCACGCGAGGGTCTTCTAGAGGATGTGGGAATCTAAGTCGTATAGGTGAGAAATTCTTGAGTCTTAGGGATGAGTTTTTTGTCCCTCGAACGGAGGAATCTGTTCAGTAAGTTTTGGAGTTTAGGCAAACATATGTACTGAATGCATAAAAGCTCCAAGAAGAGCTGGTATGAGATTAATAATTCACTTTGCAGAGGACATTTCAGTGGTATGGAAGATGACACTAGAAACAGAAGTCAAATCTTCCCTTAGTTAGAATTGTCTTGTACGTGGACCCTAAAACGAATTGCTGGTCCAGCATCAGTACAAATTAACACAATCAGTCCAAAGATATTCTGGTATAAGTTAACATCAACAGGTAACATGGTTTCCATTTGAAAGTTATATCAAGACGATATTCTGTATGTTAGCTATTGAATCGATTTTCCAGCAAGCTGTGAACTAGTCAACGTCATCACACGTAGGCGTGCAGGATTTTTCCTGTGAATTTGATTTAATGAAAGCTTTGGTATTTTTATTTTAAAGTAGCCGAGGTCTTTTTTAGTATCTTCAGTTTTCCACTTTAATATTTTTCAGTTTTTCATTTCAGCACAGGAAAAGAAGAATTTTTTTTTAATCTACATTTTTTAAAAGGATTAGGTGTTAATTCTTGTATGATTTACACGTAAATAAGAGAATATTTAAAGCGTGTAGGTAAGGAAGGTTATGAGAGAAGGTGTACCCCAGATGAGGATGTAGCGAGCAAAAAAAAAAAACGAATTTACACCAATGCACGCGCACATATGAAGATCAAATGAAGACAGCCTGACTTCATATTTCAGCCAGCACGAAGCAGGTAAGTTATTCTTCATTTGAGATCTTCTATATCTTCGTTGCTCCTTCTACAGCCTTCCTACTTTCATTCCACTGGTTTATTTACTCATCCTTTCTTTCAACAATTTACCTAAGGCATTTTACTATTTAATCTCTCTTAATTTTATCTCCTTTTTTAACTCTCCTCCATTCTCGCATTTCATATTTAAGAGCTTTCGAAGTATTTATGCTAATTTGAATAATTGAGAATGTAAGTTGTATTTTTTAAACAACATTCTTGAAATTATCTTTGATATTACCCGCCATAGCACGGATATTTTAGGATTAGTCAGTCAGCGAGTGTAATGCGGAATGGAAACATAAGTAAAACAGAAATCTGTGCACCAAACAGATTCCGAAACCAGTCAGGGATAAAATAAACATGAAAAGAATAAAATTAGAGATATTATCCTGCCTTACCAAATTTTCTTGAAATTACCTTTTATATTGGTAAATTATTTATTGCAAGCGATTAAAACAAATCAATGATCTTCAGCTACATTGACGAGGCATCGAGCTGGGTATCCGGTCGTGAAAAGTGGGTCGACCTGTCTGTTATAGATTGTTCCCAAAATAATTTTGATAGGACTAGAGGAATCCCACAAGCTGATCAAGTTTTTACCGTTCTCCATTCTCCTTTACCATAAGTGCAATTGCACGTACAGAATGACGTTTAGGTGCATAAAATTGAATACTAATAAGCAGAGCGTGGGATGTAATATAGAAATAATGCACATCTAACTAGCAATTCAATAAATTCTAGTTTTCATATTATTATTATTTTTTATTTGCTAGTTTAACTTTTAATTGGTTAATTATAATCAGATAACCATTTCAGAATAATGTTATTAATAGGGAACGGATTCGTATGTATTTACATATTTTTTTCTAGGCAATTTACAGACGTTTTTCAACTAGAAGTATTCATACTGACACTTTTTAAGCCGTTTGAGTCTACTTTTATTTCACATATTTCCACATATTTGGATGTTATCGCATATTTATACATATTTGATTAAAATAAATAAATATTTCTACATATTTAATCAAAATATGTACATATTTTTTCATATTTTTCATTTTGGGCATATTTTCATAATTGGGAGGTGGTTGACAGGAACTGTGAACCACAGACTGTAGGGCTGTGAATCACAGTGGGTACAATGGTTATTGTAATTTGTACAGAATGCTGCTAAACAGTGACGGGCACTTGTTAGTTCTTTGAAGTTGTCTGACGTTGTCTGTTCTTTCAGCTCGTTCGTTGAAGTGTCCAATTCATTTCGTTCGGTCACTTAGTGTATTCTTTTTTGGGTGAAATGCCACGATCATCGGCCTCAAACAAACAACTGGTTGCTAAATATCTTCGCGAGTTTCCAGCAGAACTTTTTCGAAGTGATGGAGACATTTTGTACTGTACAGCTTGTGACAAGCGCGTTTCTTGCTCTCAACGTTCCCAAGTCACCCAACATATTGCCACCGGATCGCACATAGAGAATAAAAACAGAAAGAAAGAGAGGACGTCCTATCAAGCCTTCCTTACATCTCCATCATCAAGTAAGTCTACTCTGAGTACAGATCTGTGACGGGCTTTGGTTAGAGCAGATATCCCTTTCCACAAACTTAAAAATCCTCATTTCAAAGGATTCTTAGAGACCTTTATTGAGAAAAAAATGCCTGACGAGAGCGCTCTGAGGAAAAACTACCTGGAAGATATCAATAAAGATACACTAACCAAAATTCGAGAACATATCAAAGATGGACCGATTTGGGTGTCAATTGATGAAACCACTGACGTTGTGGGCAGGTATATTGCCAATGCAGTTATTGGAAAACTTGACAGTGATGCTGATGTGGATTCAAAGCCATTCCTTTTGAACTGTGAGGTTCTCGAAAAATGCAATCATTCCACCATTTCACGATTTTCATAAAAAAAAATGTCCATTTTACTTAAATATTCCAGAAAATATTTTAAGAAAATCACATATTTTCCACATAATTGACGGAAATAAATGCATATTTTAATTAAATTTTGGCATTTTTAAATACATAAAAATCCGTTCCTTAGTTATTAACAAGCCGGATGGAACTGTGAACACAAATTTCATTCACACCAACCCTGATTGACTTTCCCTTAGTACAATAAACAACTTTTTTAATTGCCGATAAGTATATTTGTTTAAGATATTCAACAATTAAGCTTTTACTTATTTTTTTTTAATTGAAGACAAATGAACTGTTTTACCATTTGTAAGTTTCATCTTGAAGTATGTAACTGAGTAGCCATTATTTACAAAATAATCTCAAAAATATGTGGCAAAGAAAAAATAAATTTAGTATAACTCCTCCCAACAATCCTCGGATTTTGAGACCTGCGAAGATAATATGTATTGTTTTACTGGGTTCGATTCCCCGGTCTTAGGCCTTGGATTTTATTTTAATGGTTAATAATAGAAATTTACAGTAAAGTATGTTTGCTAGTCGCCTCCGTCCACGACACCTAATTGGTAGTTGGACGTTAAGGCCCGCCTGAAAAAAATAGGCGATTACAATCCTTGGATTATTTCACCGATTTGCGATAGTAAGTAAAGTTCGTTCATGCTCTTGAAAAACAAAGCAGTCTAATCGATCAGCAACGGGTTGTGGCGGTCCGCTGTTGTCACGAGACTGCCTCGGGCTCGGAGGAGGCGAAAATGTGTTGTAAAGTTGTTCTTATTTTTATCTAATTTTATTTTATTCATTTAAATTATGTACACATGTTTTTTTGTCTTTAATACATACAGTGACTCCCATTAATATTGGGACACCTATTACAAAATGATTTAAAAGGAAAATGAAAACAACATACAAAAGTTTGGATTATTTTTTTTTTTAAATTACATTAGCAACATCTGTGGAAATTATATAATAAGTATAAATCGATGAAATTCCAAACTGTTAGGTAGCACTTTTTGAAAAAGTGTAAAATAAGGCTCTCAAAAATATTGGGACACCAGAAGTGCTAGAGTTTAAATGTTCAATATTTAAAATCTCCTACTATTTAATAATTGGTTGGTAATAATTTAATAATTGCTTTTTGACTTACAATAGCCCTCAAACGATCAGGCATAGGTGAAACAAGTTTTTGGTTAATTCAGTGGTGTTTTTTTCCCATTCTTCCAGGAAACATCGTTTTAATTCATTTTTGTTAGATATTACTCGTTTGCTTAAAGCACTAGCTAAATATTGCCATAATTGTTCAATGGGATTAGGAACTGGTGACTGCGGAGAGGTTTGGAAAACTTTTCGGCAATTATATAACAGTCACTGACGTATCACCCAAGCCGTAGGTTTGGGGTCGTTATCTTGGTAGAATTTAAAAGACCCTAAATACCCAATTTTTTGGCACTTTTTCCAAATTATTTTTTAATATATTACTATAAACTATTTTGTCCATCATTCCATCAATAAACACTAATTCTCCAAATCCTGATGCGGACATCCAGCCCCAAACCATAACTGACCCACCTCCACCCGGAGGTGGAGCTTTAAAACCCTTTAATGTTGGCTGTAAATTCTTCTTTTCGAGCTCAGCATTCGCTTTCCTCCAGCCCATAACCCATCCATCTGACTGAAAAACATTAAATTTTGATTCATCGCTAGAGTATATCATTCCAAAAGTCACTATTTCCATTAAAACATTTTTCGGCAAATTTCACTCTCTTAACACGATTTAGCTTACTGACAAAAGGATTCTTCCAGGCTATTCTACCATGATAGTCGAGTTTTCTTAGCACTCTCCGAACAGTTTCTGCCCCTTTTTTGCTTTCTAAATATGTCAAAAATTTCACATTGAAGTTTTGGAGCACTAAGTCGGTGATCTTTTTTAATTATTTTAATATATAACGCTGCTCTCTGCTGCTCTCTCTCAGAGAGCAGTTGAGGACGGCCTTTTTGGGGGGTTGAAACAATTCTTTTTTCTTTTTGGTAACGCTGAATGATGTTCCACGCAGTAGATGTTTTAGGTCCGATCAGTTTTTCTGTCTCTCTAACACTTTTTATTGTCTTTGTGCAAAGAAATTATAATATTTCTTTGTTCACTCGTTGTATTTGTATTTTTGCGCGACATGTTACACCTGGCTTGATTTATATAAACTAATTTAATTATTAATTTCATGTTGAATATATACTTAAGGTAAATATTTACAAATTGTATAAATATTCGGGCAAAACCTTGGACAAACTATAAATTATAATAGTGTCCCAATATTTATGAGAGGTAGAATTTGCACTTATTATTATATATACATTTTTTAATCTACCAAAACATTTTTATGTACTAATTTTAATAGTTTTTATTTAATTAATAGTAATTATAAAATGAAATGAATTTATAAAAATTTGAATAAATGGGTGCCACTTTTAATTTTCGTCAATTTTTAACTTCTGTATGTACTGTCCCAATATTAATGGGAGTCACTGTACATATGTAAGATTTTATTAGAGACCATTACCTTTTAGAAAGTAAAAATTGTATGAACTAAGATACGAAGAATACATTGTTAAAGGTACATATTTGTGGTAGAAAAATACAGAGAACGTTTGCTTTAATACTGTTCTTATTTTAACTCATAACCACAGGGTGATTGCTTTACAACATAGCGACACAATTGCATTTCGATGCAACTGGGTCGGTTAAAGAATGCGCTTTTTTGGCTGAGTATCTTCTCAGGTTTTGTTTAATAATAATATAAAAAAAAAGAACCTGTCTAATTTGACTATAAGCAAGCACCTCGATTTATTCGATTCATAATCAAGGTTTACTAATTCCAAAATTTATAAACGAAAAGTGACTAATAAAAAAGAACCAGTTATTTGCACAAATACTGTGCCATGGCAACGATATTTCAGCTTAACTGGTTCTACCACATTTCCACCATATTGGCAATGATTTTAAAATTTATATTGTTAATTTTTAAACTTTTTTTTTTCAAATCTAAATAAGGTGTTGATTAAATGGATAAAATGGTGGTAAATAAATTCTTAAAGTTCCATCAACAATAAAGTGCTTTTAAAATCAATAATGCAATAAAAAATGAAATGAAAAACCAATCTTCAATTTTAGAATTTATTGAGTTCTTGAAAAAACTGCTATGGAGTTTTAAAGACACCTCCTTTACAACGTGATTTGTTTATAAAATATCTTTAAATATATCTAAGTTTTGTTAGATTTCAACCAAGAATGCAATTTTTTTTTGGCATGGTAGGCAACTGTTAATATTCGTTTCGAGCTGAAGTTCGTGAGCAAACTGAGAGGATCTTAATGGAAAAAAATCGCTGGAAAAAGTAAATGTAGCGCTTACAATAAGCAGGCTGAGAGCGAACCACGCGGTGTGCGGATCGTATCTACACAGGATCAACAAAAGGTCCTCTCCTCTTTGCGGAGATTGCAATGAGGAGCAGGATTTCAAACATGTAATAATGATATGTCCACCTTATGTGGTAGAAAGGAAACGAATGTTTGACGATATATACAGGTATTTAGATGCACCATTTCGCTACGAAGACATTATATTCTCCACCAACATTTATGTGCTTAAGTCGATAGCAGAGCTAGCAATGAAATATGAATGTATTTAAAAGCTATAGCCGAATTAGAATGAATGGAAGAAAATGCTTAGAGAAGGATTACGTGATTTTAATTTTGGTTAAGCTATAAGGATGGCAGGAGCACAGAGTGCTGTTCCATCCATTAGCAGTAGTTTATGTAAATAGCAGTATATAGTAGAATGATGAATGTGCGAAGCGAATGTATTTGTAGGTAAGAATGAAGAGTGAGTGATATTCTAGTGATAAGCACCTAGACGATGCTGGCTGTATGGCGCTTAGATAAAACATCTGAAGGATTAAAGAACATTAATAAATCTTTTATTTAGATTATTAACAATAAAATAACAGGTAGACAGGGAAGGGATTAGCTATGCGGTTAGCATATTGGATTCGGAGAACTCGGGTTCGAACTCAGCTGCTGACCCTTAGATTTTCTCTTCCTAGGAGCTTCTTACAGCTCACTGTCCGGTGATAGTCAGTGTTGTCTGTAACAAGAGAACACTGTCCGAAGGCCGGCAGTGCACTGAAAAAAGCTCCGGGCGCCAATAACCTGAGATGTTGACGCGCCTTAAATCATTAAAAAAAAAAAAAAAAACAGTAGAAGTTTTTTCTCTTTCTTTCTCTTGTCCTTTTTGGACGGGCAAATTAGCTCAAGAAGAATACTTGAGCTATATTGGAAATCCTGATAAGTTTTTGTTTCTACTGATAATGGTTATCTCCAGCATGAAGTTAGGGGGGACCTGTTTTGATTAACTGAATTACCAATGCAAATGAAAAGATTAGGGTTACAGATCTTAGTGGCAGCTAAGAAGAGAAACTAATCTACTTCTTGTCGAATTCAATTGAAGTTAATGAATAAGTCGACAATGTGCGGTACGGTACCTTAATGGTTCAATGGGTGCCTTTTTTTGGTTGAATTTAAATGAACAAAAAACAAATGAAAAAAGCAATTAAAAATAATAATAAAACCATAAAAGCCACATCGTGAGAGTTCGTTACTTCTTACTGCAACCATTTCCTTCCTTCTTCTCACCCCAACACGGATTCCCTTTTTTTTTAAAAAAAAAAACAAAAACATTCCCAAGGATTTTTCCTGTAAATTGGTCAAATTATCGGATTTTAGTTGATTTAAAAACTGATTAATTGATGGAAATCAATAAAAGAAAATCGCGAAGCTTATTCTCTTATTACATAAAAGTTGATTGAGTATATTTGATTCAAAGCTTCTCTCCGCTCCATTATCAAAACATGTGGTTGTTATAACCGCTAAGATTGTTGTTTAGAAGTTCTGTGTTAACCCTTTATCAATTAATAAACACAAGTTTAACCGCACAACTTTGACAAACGGTGAATACAAGCAACCCTTCCCTATAACTTGTATCCCAGTTCAAAGTTACGTAAAGAGCCGTTGGTATAAACTGTTTTAATTTAAACCCTTAAAAATATTACCCTATGCCCGTGTAAAAACATCTCTTCTTGCATCTTCAGAAAGCGAAGAATATATAAGATTTTACCACACGAGAATACAAATCTCTCAAAGTTTTACCCTCTAGGGTTTTCTTCATTCAATCATGCTCACTCTTGGGTACTAATTTGTGAAACCTAACGTTCAATTTGCAGTTTCAATTGGATCCAATTTGAAGTTTACAATAAAACCCCATAATTCAGTGTTAAGAATGTTTTAGATTCTTTTAAACTGACTTTCTCTTGGTATCTGCCATTCTCTACTATTTCATTCTTCTCTACAATGATTTGGAATATAGAAAGCAGCAAGTCAACGTTTAGATATTAATGATTTAAAGGTGCCTCGAAAAATGGGCCTTTCGCATCTGTGGACTAGCTCAGTCTATCTCAGTCACCATAATAACCACTCTGAATCTGACTCCGGATCAAACTCACCATAATTTAGGCTTTATTTCTGCATTTCTATATCTTATCGAGGGCGGAAGCTTTAGCCAAGAAACTTATCTTTCGTCTTTATTGCATAGATGTCTAAGGCTGGAAACATAGTGGAGCGGCGAGCAAAGCGGCGATGATAGTTGCTTCAAATCAGAGAGAGCGACAAGCAGCGAGCAAAGAGTAGCATGCACATAATGGCGACGATGGAGGAATCATTTCTATACGAAAATTCTTCCTTGAAAAATTTGATATTTACAGCAGCCTAGAAGCAGGAGCTGCAGTGTTCATGATATAAACATGACTAGACATGAACTTGGTGAATTCCATCACTTGTACCAACAACTTCGGGAGCATCCTGGCAAGTTTCTTACGTATTTTCGAATGTCTGTTTCAACATTTGATTACATACTAACCAGAGTTGAAGGCATGTTAATCGAGAAAAGGACGAATTTCAATGTTAGCCCCATTAATCCTGTCCCATTCCTTATCCAACACAAATCGGTTGTGATGGAGAAGATCCTTTTGGTCTCACAGAGGTTTCTTTAAAAAAAAAAACTACACCAATGAATGCAGCAATATCCATTTTAACCTAAAAAATTGAGCGCGATGAGAGCGAAGAAATCAAGCATGTCACAACGCGTTGCTCTATCTTCGCTTTGCTCCCTACTATGCGCGGTCCCATATGCTAACTTGTGCTTGTTTTCCCGCTTTGCTCGCCGCTCCACTATGTTTCCAGCCTAATTCACTAAAATCTCTGTGAACAACCTCTCTTCTTGATATTTTAGAACAATTCTCAATTAAATGCTTTAATGAAAAGTATAACTTCAAATTCATGCATTTTTTGGGAGTTGTGCCAGGAATAAATAGGTATACGTTGGTCTCGTATACAGTACGAGGGTCGTTTGAAAAGTCCGTGCAAAAATAAAAACTACTTAATTTTTTGGGGTAAACCTTTTTTATTTTTCAACATAGTCTCCTTTTAGGCTTATACACTTCGTCCAACGCTGCTCTAGTTTGTTCATCCCTTCCGAATAATAGGATTTGTCCAAGTCTGAAAAATAGCCATTCGTTTCTGCAATCACCTCCTCGTTTGAATAAAATCTTTTTCCCGCCAGCCATTTCTTCATATTGGGGAACAAATAGTAGTCCGAGGGAGCCAAGTCTGGAGAATAGGGGGGATGTGAAACGAGTTGGAACCCTATTTCTATTAATTTTGCGACCACAACTGCTGAGGTGTGAGCTGGTGCGTTGTCGTGATGGGAAAGGACTTTTTTGTGGGCCAATCGTGGGCGTTTTTCTTGCAGCTCGGTTTTCAAACGGTCCAATAACGATGAATAATATGCACCTGTAATAGTTTTACCCTTTTCCAGATAGTCGATGAGGATTGTTCCTTGCGAATCCCAAAAGACAGTCGCCATAATCTTTCCGGCCGAAGGAACGGTCTTCGCCTTTTTTGGCGCAGATTCCCCCTTGGTAACCCATTGTTTAGATTGTTCTTTGGTCTCAGGAGTGTAGTGATGTAACCATGTTTCATCCACAGTGACGAAACGACGCTTAAAGTCATGCGGATTCTTCTGGAACAGCTGCAAACCGCCCTTGCAGCACTTCACACGATTTCGTTTTTGGTCAAGCGTGAGAAAATCACTCGACTTCCTCGATTCAAACAAATGCCAAACACAAAGAAATAGACCGACCTGGCTGAAACTTGGTGTGTGTTCTTCCAAGAGATGCTACTAACTAAACGTAACCTCGATACGCGCCAGTAGTGCTATCTCTCTGACTTTGCACGGACTTTTCAAACGACCCTCGTATCTTAATTTTTGTTAACATGACTTTCCATCTTAAAGACTGGCTTAGTCATGTTTAGATATACTTAATGTCTATCCTTTATCACTAAATGCACTGTGTTTATCTTGTACCAATTTCTGGAAGAGTGGAGAGTTATCTGCAGGTATGACCCTGGACACTTCTTACAAAGGATATGAAAAGTATCTCTAATAGTTTGAATATGGAAAGCACCCGAAATATAGCTTCGACGTAAGGCACATATAGCGGCTTCCGGAGTCGGTGCAAATAAAAAAATAACTCTCGTTAAATTTCATGTTTTTTTAATGGCCTTAAAAGTCGCAATAAGGAAAGAAGCTACATCTTCCATCTGATTTGAATTTTAAACAAGCTTCATCCTTACAAGCCAAGCACATCCTTCGGCATTACCAGATTTCGATTCGACAACGCTTAGCTTACTTTTCCCCATAATTTCTTTTGCAATGTACATCTCTGATACGACTTCTAGCGTAATATCTGCGAAATATGTATGGACTATTGCAGTAAAAATAAAAAAAAAATATGCAAAGGGTTTTCACTTTCCGTTTCCAAACAATTTTACAGTCAAAATTAAGTTTTATTAGACGGAAAAAAAATAATGTGATTATTTACATTGGTAAATATTCTACTGCTTTGATGACGACGCTGAAAAATATAAATCAAGGGTGAAATGTTGACAAAGTTAAAAAAAATTACTTGATCAATCAAGGATTCACAAGTTGTAAAATTCTCCACCCTTGCATTGAAACGCACCAATCCCCGATCTCTGTTAAAATTCAATTAGTATTCAGGGGGAAAACACTTACCAATACACGCTCCAACAGTACAGATACGCGCATGCGCTTTCTTCGAGAAGAGTGAGAACGAGCCCATAGTGTGCGAAAGAGAGAGATATTATCCCAACGTAAACCTAACACCGCGTTTTGCCTGCCACTTAGTAGCTAAAATTTAGGGATGTAATTCCGCTTTTCGCTTACTCGTACAATAATACCTCGTTCACTAGAGAATACCAAACTGGAAATACGAGGCCAAGGTGAGAAGGGGGGGAATTAATTAAAAATCGTGCTCACCCATCCCTTTTTAGCTATAAATTCACCTTTGAGGGTGTTTCGTACGGCGGATGAAATGGTGTGGGAATTTTGGCGGAGAGGTAATACTGTCGGAACTGGGCGGTTGAACTAGGGGATTCTGAGGTAGTAACCGCCGAAATGCTCATTTAGTAACACCTTCAACAGTATAAAGTTCAAAAATTATTTTACAGAGCAGGGAGCCGCCAGATTAGGCTATTACTAAATAATGTTAGTGTTAAATATCATCTACAGAATAATTAATGTATTAACTTCTTTAATCAAATTAAATTAAAGTGAAATAGATTTTAATCAACGAACAGTATATTAAGCAGATCGAGAAAGAATGCGGAAAAGAGGGTTTTATAGAAATTCCTGCAGTTCATTTAAATTAAATATCTAGTTGATCAATATTTCTGAAATATATGCTAATTTTACTGAATATGATGCAATTATGTCAAAAATAAATAAATAAATAGGGACTAGAAAAGGCATTTAACCAATTTTTTTGAGATGAATACTGTGATGGATGCATGAAGAAAGAAAAAACACGCTAATTTCTTTGATTAATACGTTGCGCACATTGTGTAAACAAAAAAGAAACCCTAAAGTAGGGTCGTCCTAAGCCGATTGATCGAACTAGGGCTGTCTTTCGACCGGGGCAAGGGCCAAAAATGGGTGAACACCTGAAATATCCATTTTAAGGGCTCCTAAGTCGCGAATAAGACTTTTAAATTTAAGTCAGGCTTCACCAAGAGACCTAGTTTTTTTTTTTTTTAATCATTTATTTAGTTGCAATCAACGCATTTTGCTTTATAAACAACAATGATAACAATAAATAACATACACATATCAGAGTGGAGAAGTTACCCAGCGATAACACTCCAAAAACATTTTAAATTCCACTGACTCTCTTCATCAGAGAGGAGATCGCGAGGCCACTGTCTTTTAAGATGTCTGGAAGTGTTCTTGAAGATAGATGTTGTACAAGTGGATTGTGATGTGTTTGAATGCTAAGATGGAATTTACTGTAACGTGTTTTTGCAACTTGTGTGACGAAAGGAATGTTCAAATCTGTGTGAATGGTTTGATTTGTGACTTAGAAAGGAGCGTTTACTATAGAGCGAAGAATTTTAGACTGCAAGGACTGGATCCTTTGGAGGTTTGAGCGTTTGGTTGAACCTCACACAGTTCGATGCCCAGACTGGCTTTAATATACTTACATAAATAAGTCTTTTGTTGTCCAGAGTGAGTTTTTGCAAGGACTGGATCCCACAGTTCGATGCCATAAGCCCAGATTGGCTTTAATATTCTTACATAAATAAGTCTTTTGTTGTCCAGAGTGAGTTTTGATCTGTTGTCTAATAGTCTTTTCAGTTGTCGGCTTCTGTTGAGTTCTGTTCTCTTAAGTCGAGTATGAGGGTTCCATGTAAGTCTTCTGTCAAGGTAAAGCCCAAGGTAGCGGACTACGTTGACTTTTGGTAAAGGAATAAGATTGTAAAAGACAGGAGGAAGAGTGATGCGTCGAAGAGTGAAAGTAATATTTTGAGATTTAGTTTCGTTCAGTTTGATATCCCATTTTTTGAACCAATTTTCTAAGGAGGTGAGATGAGACTGAAGGTTTCTATGAGCTATTAATGGATCTTTCTCAGTAGATAAGATGGCAGTATCGTCAGCATAGGAGAGAAGAGTGGTTTGAGGATGAGTAGGTATGTCTGAGGAGTAGATTGTGTACAGAATGGGGCTTAGTATGCTGCCTTGCGGAACTCCAGCGTCAGCATGGCTGAATGGAGAAAGAATAGTTCCTACCTTCACTCTAAAATGTCTGTCAGTCAAGTATGATTTCAAAATGAGGAAATAGGTGGCTGGCAGGATGGTGGTAACCTAGTGAACAAAAAACCTGCACTGAATGTACAACTTACCTATATGACTTTTTTACTTCTTTTTGAAGTTTTACCGTAAATGGCTGCAACAATATTCCTTAAAGTTAGAAAACCTTGGCTTTCCCGAACTTTCATTTGAGACCTTTCTTTTGGCACTAGTCTTTCCTCTAATTGACTATTTGAGTAAGGTTTTGGGCTGTTCATATTGTAAAATAGGGCAGAAAGTGTTAAAGAACATCTAACACCCGAATGTTCCGCTCATTGAATGGATTAATTTTACTTTCTAACTTCAAATGCACAAGAGTTGGTCTGCAACTTTTATTTCAGATCTCTATCAAGTATAAATCGTTTTAGAGAGAAGTGGTTATTCTTTTCCCTTAAACCACCATTTAAGTTTAATTAAAGACTCAGCGCGTTTTTTATATTATAATAAGGTGGTTAAATGTTCTATTGAAATTCCGAGTTTGTTATTTGAGTTGGGTTTTCGTTTTTTCCCAGCAGCAGAACTAGAACCTAAAGAAAAATGTAATTAAGAGCTATTTGGGGGCGGAATAGATGAAGCAATTTGGCACTCTTACAAACAATATGTAGACATATGTGATTTTGACGTTAAATACCATTTATTATTATTAATTCCGAATTAACAAAGAGCTAAAGAGACTCTGTGTAGGACAGAATGCAGATTACTCTGATCACAGGCCTATACACGGGGTATGATAGGTTCAGGAAACATCTGTACAAGGTGGGGGCTTATTAGCTCGGAACCGTTGTTGTTCGATGAAATCTTGATCGATACTATGAATCCTTTGGGACCTTGAGACCAAAGGAGATATTAACGCAAAAAGAACTAGTAGGGAAATTAACTAGATGCTATGTAACTTAGTAATTTAAAAAATTCAGTCACTTTAGATTTTTATTAATCTTATATAGATTCAGGATTCATGAATCAGTCACCAAAAACAATTAGCAATACTTATATAGATTGTAAGGCAGTAAAATATGTAGAAATGGCTCAATATAACCAGCTCCTCTCCTAGACGTGCCCTCTATCGAACTATATTTCAAATATATGTTACTGGTCTAAAGATAATTCTAATACATAAGGGGAAGCAATAAGAAAAAGAAATAAAAACAGGTACAGTGCACCAGGGAATTGCACAAATGTGCATAAATCATATACAGGTCTGGCATAACAAAGGCAACAACACAGATGCTGTGCAAATTGTGTCAGGAAGACGAGGAAACGGCCTCTCACTTGTTGTTCGATTGCGTTGCAATGAAACCTTCGGATCTTTGAGACCAAAGAAGATAGTAGCACAAAAAAAAAACTAGAGGAGGTTTCGTCTACTAGATCCAAAGTGGATGGCACAATAAGCCTCTTTTGGCTGTGGTGCCGCTGGTCTCGCTAAGTAAATCTTAATCTGAATTCCGAATTTTTGTAGAAAATTCCAAAAGAATCTAAAAATTTACCGGACTTAACAAATTGCTGATTAGATTTATCATTTCTATGTGATTTTTGTGTAAATGTTTCCAAAATTTCTATAAATTTCGTATTCATTTGTGTCGAAATTTTTGATTTTATTGATTTTTATAGGGAAATACATTTTGGGCATGTTGGGTGGAGTAAGTCCCTCAAAAGATTAAAACTCGAGAATCGTATTCAGAGACGTCTTATGATTGTTTACACCAGCTTTTTGTACATGAAAAACTGAAAATGCAGGAAAATTTGTCAATGATAATTTATAATAATTGCGAATGGAAACGACGTGTGATTTTTTTCACATGAGATTTACTTTTTGTTTCATTCTGAAAAGAGTTACACTTGACTAACCACCATCATGAACTTTGGGTTTAGTTTTGTACCGACTTTGGTTAAAAACCAAGGGATTAACTTTTAATACAATATTGAATGGAAAAGATTGGACATGAAGTTAGTTTGGGGGTAAACCACAATAAAACGTTATATGCGCACAAGGAATCCTCAGGGAGATGTAGGTGAAAGATGTACAAGTTAAAGAGATAGAGAGATCAAGAACACAGAAGTTAAGTTTGTGGTCCGAACTTTGGGCTCACACCTCTGGGACCTCTCTAACGTATTACTTTGATTAGAAAAACATTCCTTTTCTCCTTTACTGTTTAACCTGTTCCCAGTGCTAAGGTCACAAACACTAAACATTTACTAACCACCATTGCAGACCGCCCGCCCTTTAACTTCTCCCACTTTGAAATAACTGCTCCCCTTGCACGAATCTATCGTCTTCTTACTCTAGGAACAACTTAACCTTTTATTCTTACCCGGACAGAATTTTCTTAGAAATAAAACTTTATCTCTTCTTAATTTTATTTTATTTATTTAATGGAGAGCACCGCAATAAATGCGTGTAATGAATAATAATCCACACATATTACTGTCTAAAATTGTAAAACAGCTAGGATACCTTGCGTCAAAGACATGAATGAGCTCTAAAACATTATACGAGGGTCGTTTGAAAAGTCCGTGCAAAAATAAAAACTACTTAATTTTTTGGGGTAAACCTTTTTTATTTTTCAACATAGTCTCCTTTTAGGCTTATACACTTCGTCCAACGCTGCTCTAGTTGGTTGATCCCTTCCGAATAATAGGATTTGTCCAAGTCTGAAAAATAGCCATTCGTTTCTGCAATCACCTCCTCGTTTGAATAAAATCTTTTTCCCGCCAGACATTTCTTCATATTGCGGAACAAATAGTAGTCCGAGGGAGCCAAGTCTGGAGAATAGGGGGGATGTGAAACGAGTTGGAACCCTATTTCCATTAATTTTGCGACCACAACTGCTGAGGAGTGAGCTGGTGCGTTGTCGTGATGGAAAAGGACTTTTTTGTGGGCCACTCGTGGGCGTTTTTCTTGCAGCTCGGTTTTCAAACGGTCTAATAACGATGAATAATATGCACCTGTAATAGTTTTACCCTTTTCCAGATAGTCGATGTGTAGTGATGTATCCATGTTTCATCCACAGTGACGAAACGACGCTTAAAGTCCTGCGGATTCTTCTGGAACAGCTGCAAACCGTCCTTGCAACACTTCACACGATTTCGTTTTTGGTCAAGCGTGAGCAATCGCGGCACCCATCTTGCGGATAGCTTTGTCATGTCCAAATGTTGATGCAAAATATTATGTACCCGTTCATTCGAGATGCCCACAGCTCTAGCAATCTCACGCACCTTCACTCTTCTGTCATCCATCACCATATCAAGGATTTTATCAATGATTTCTGGAGTAGTAACCTCAACAGGGCGTCCAGAACGTTCAGCGTCACTTGTGCCCATATGGCCACTCCGAAAATTTTGAAACCACTTATAAACTGTTCTAATCGAAGGTGCAGAGTCACCATAATGTTTATCAAGCTTCTCTTTAGTCTCCTGAGGCGTTTTGCCTTTCATAAAGTAGTGTTTAATCAACACACGAAATTCTTTTTCGTCCATTTTTAGAAAATCACTCGACTTCCTCGATTCAAACGAATGCCAAACACAAAGAAATAGACCGATCTGGCTGAAACTTGGTGTGTGTTCTTCCAAGAGATGCTACTAACTAAACCTAACCTCGATACCCGCCAGTAGTGCTATCTCTCTGACTTCGCACGGACTTTTCAAACGACCCTCGTATGTGCTCTCGCTTTTTCACAATTATCAAACCAACTAAAAAATTTTTAGACCTCAAAAGATGTGTAAACAAATTAAACCTCTTTTTTTTTCTCTCTTTAAAGAGGAACAATTATTTCCAAATGATAATTTATCCCACAATTACGATACATTTTAAGGGTTTATGTCCAGATGAATGGCTTGAAGACCTCAAATACTACAGAATGAAAACCCCATCAATAACATTGAAGCAGCCGAAATAAATTTGAATACAATGGTAAAGTTAGATAACTACCATCTCATAATTCAAACGCTTTCTGACTGCCTCGTCCTCATTTTTAGGACGAGCTCATTAAAATGTTAAATGAAACTACCTTGGTAATTATTGTTTAACATTGTACCTATGTTTTAATGCACGACTATAGTAAATAAAATACCAAATGTCTGATTACATTCATATAAACATAATTATTATTCAGTGGTTGTTAAAAAATCTTGAAGATGAAATAAAAAAAAAAAATCGAGAAACGTGCGCGGGGAACGAAAAAGCCAAAGATGACTAAATGACATAAAACAAAAATAACAGAAAAAAAGATGCCTGAAGTTGTTAAGTATTATTAGAATGAAATGTACAAGTTATTATAGCTAATTTACACATAAACACTTCTTCTTTTTTTCCCGTACGCTCGTATGTGTTTGTTAGTTGTGGCTGTGTGCCCGTGTGTATGCGACTAAAGAACTGTAGATACGATGGAGATGTCGTACACCTTAAATAGACACAAACACCCTGCGCGGACAAACACACTCATAAACAAATAGACAAACAGATGTTTGTACCGCCCATAATGTTTAATATATATGACGTACGGTTTTCATTTCTACATTCAGTTATTCTGTTCGTATTGGTGATTGTTTGTGTCTGTATTGTGACTATGTCGGTTTGTGTTGTGTCTTTTAAACAGTTTTTCTTTTTTCTTTTTTGTTATTCTTTCCGCTTTTCTATAACTTTTTTCTTTTCTAAATTCTTTTTAAATGAAACTTAATTTATTTATTTTCAATTATTCATGATTTATTATATCATATTTATTTATAGTTGCCCACCAAAAGCGGGGGTTACCCAACGATAAATTTCCAGTTTGTTTTAAAGCAAGAATTTTGAAAAATTTAACCTTTTGTTTTAAAAGACTTGATTAGATATTCCTCGCTTTGTTTAAAGCAGCGTTTCCCAACATGTGGTACGCGAAAATCAATCAATAATGGCGGACATAAAAAATTTAAAAAATAAAATCAAAGCATAAAAATATCATATAAAAACGTTTTTACCAATAATACATAAAAATTAATTTAAGACTTGATTAGATATTCCTCGCTTTGTTTAAAGCAGCGTTTCCCAACATGTGGTACGCGAAAATCAATCAATAATGGCGGATATAAAAAATTTAAAAAATAAAATCAAAGCATAAAAATATCATATAAAAACGTTTTTACCAATAATACATAAAAATTAATTTAAGACTTGATTAGATATTCCTCGCTTTGTTTAAAGTAGCGTTTCCCAACATGTGGTACGCGAAAATGGCGGATATAAAAAATTTAAAAAATAAAATCAAAGCATAAAAATATCATATAAAAACGTTTTTATCAATAATACATAAAAATTATTTTAATTAATAATATTATTACAGTAAAGTTGTTAATATGTACAATAATAAGGTTGGTCTATCTCAAGATATACGAGAAAATATAAAAGCACATTTAACAGGATTTAAATTGTCTTTCATGGAGTATTTCCCAAAATCCGAAAACACAAATGATAATTGACCAACTATGTAAAAATCTGCTTAAAGAGACTGCATTGTAATGAGTAAGCTATAGAGCCAAGCAACATTAAATTTAATTGGTACTTACAGGTAGTTGGATGCTTAAAAGATATTAATTTAGAAGATTTGGGCACAAATATAATAATCTTAAAGAAGAACTTTGTAAATTAATTAATAATCTTGAAGAGAAAAATATGCACGCAATTTTTAATTATTTAAAAAAAGTTTTAAAACTAAGATCTTACACTTTACAAAGTTTATAAGGTGAACACTAACTTGAACTCCATTGTAACATGTACATTGGTGTATCTCTTTACAAATAAAGATAATAATAATAAAATAGCACACTCGGAATAACAAATTTCATGAAATACAATCATTTTTAAGGAATGGTACAATTTAGCATGATCTACTACCAAGTGGTACGCGAGCCAAAAAAAAGGTTGGGAAACGCTGGTTTAAAGCAACACTTTCATAAAACATCTCCAAAGCAACTAAGCCTATTTTATCCAATAAATTCGTTTTTGTTACCGAGAACATATCAAGCGATTTTAGTAACGATATACATTCTATAATTAAACAAACATTTTTCACAATTTAGGAAAATTTTTCAATAATCTATTATTCAAAATCTTTTTTCCCCATACAAAATTACAATAACATAACCCTGTCTTTTTGTCATCCTTCATCTGTCCACCGTATGTACCATGGTAAAAGTTTTGATGCTGTTCGTTTCAGGGCACACCTTTCTATACGTATACTTCTTTTCTTCATATCATATCAAAGACGTTTCAAATGTTTTCCTTCCAGGAGTGTCTCGCTTTTTACTTTGCTCAGTTCCACAAGAGTTTCCTAAGTACTATTCAATACTGTAGCAGTTGAGAAGGAGAGTCGCCCTGTCACTTGATTGTTTGAATTAAGTCTCAAAACATTCTAAATTGTAATGAGATATGATGGATTAGTGAACGGAATGCAACATTATCGTAAATTAGGTTTATAATAAGTTTCGGTTAGGACGCATGGATTGTTAGGAACCATTGAAACATTTACTTTTCATAAATAAACAAAAAAGCGCGTAATAATTAAAAAAATACAATAATAACGCTATGAACTAATCATAACACAACAAACGAAAATATAAATTAAAAATCTCAAAGAGAATTCATATGTATATGTAAATAAAAATGAATCTAAATGGTAAAAGGAATTAGAACGAGTTTGTGAAGAGAGACGAGGGGTGTTCAGGCAAGTGTATGTGCGGATGACAAGTTAGACAAGCTTTAGAGCGTGCGTTTCCATATGCACGCTGATGATTAAAGCTTGGAAAGCCCCTTTATGAGTCATACTTATTATTGAAGCTCCGTTTGGGAAAATGGTACACTGCGTTGAGAGGAGGAGCCAGCCAGCAACAGTGGTCGGGTTCAATTTAAGTGGTCAGGAATAGTAGGGGCAATTTAATGCCTCGGGATTGAAACGCCAGACCAGTGAGTGGGCACATATATTCTGGTATTTATGGACACGCATGTGAGTAATGTAAAAGTAAATGATTTCGAAATTACCTAAACTGCAACCAAATGCACTAAACTCTCCTCTTGAAGATATGCTGCAATAATAATAAGAATAATGATAAAGATAGTTGAATTTCTTCAAAATGCCATAACAAAAACAAATTTTTCCGTATAAACTAATATACATCTTTAACAGCAAATTTCCTACTTTGAAAGGGAAGAAAACCGCATACATGATACTTACAAAGATACTTACAAGTAAGCAGATGTAAAATATTATTAGACATTTTTTGTTCTGAAGGACTGGTCAGGTAAAAATAAAATTTTCTTGTACACTTTGCCGACGTTTCGAATGATTATTTATTTAATCATATTCAGGGCGATAAAGTAAATACGAGTAATCGTAAAAGTAGAGTAATCGCCTATATTCAGGTAGGACTTAACATCCAGCTACCTACTAGGTGTCTTAGAAGGACAAATACTTCGCTTTTCATTTTTTTTTTCTAACAAATAAGAAGGATTAACACGAGGGGTTCGAACTGGGGATTCGCCACATACAAATCCAAGCTTTATATCCATTAAACCACGCACATATCAAAAAAAGGCAAGCTGTGCAAGCGCCAATAATAGATGGCGAGAAATTGGTGTACGCCTTACGTGGAACCTCCATACTCGGCTCAAGCGACAGGAACTTTACTTACGACACCGAATGACCAAAAAACTCTTCGACAAAAGCTTCAAATTGTCTCTTAAGAAGAAAAAGATACTCTATTAGCCCCAATCTGGAAATACGGACTTGAACTGTTCGGTACTGCGGTAGGAAGCGTTCAAATCTCAACCGTATTCAATCCCTTCAATCGAAAATCCTACGCACCATCATTAATGCTCCTTTCTACGTAAGCAATCACACTATCCGTACTGACCTAAAAATCCCTTCTGTCCTTGACCTAGCCAAATCCCGTTACACCAAATTACATTCGAAACTTTCCCAACTCTTCAATCCGCTCATATACACAACCTGTCCCAGTCTACTATTCCCTCGAATCCTCCCCGAAGACTGAAGCGAAGCGATCACCTGGTCGCGTGACAGAAATGGGCATCCTGTGTTATCGACTCATGATGGTTATTGTTGGATGGCTCTCATCCAAATCTTTCAATCCATTTTTATTTATGTATTGTAAGCAATCCGATTTACTTGTTCCCAATAAGCAATTGTAAATTAAAAAAAGAGAAATTGGAGTTAATTTCGAGCTTTAAATACGTCAAATCTTACATCAGTAAGAGCGGTATCTAGGCTCTTAAACGGATTAGAGGTCTAGCAAAAAGTAAAATTCTGACAAAAAGGGTTCTACTACAAAGTGTAGAAATAAATTGAGATTTTTGAATGAATTAACATTGATCGTTTTGGCTGTCAAAAGCCCTGGAATGAAGCAGCTCAAAAACTTAGAACAATCTTCTGAGATAAGGTATTTAACAAAGATGGAGTAAAAAACTAGCCGCAACAGAGTTAAGCATGTCCTAACCGCCAGGGCAACAACTGAAACCTAGACCAAAGGTTCGAAATAAAGACATGATATTCAAAAAGAAGGATAAGGACTACGAAACTATCAACAAAAGTAAAACTTAGAAACATCAGCAGGATTTTATCGTGGACAGGACCCAAAGGGTTTGAAGTTCCACAAGAAGAAAACATCTCCCGCATAGGCAAAAATAAAGAAGAAGTAGTCTTATTGTCTTAAAGTTTAAAAGACAACTACGACTCTCAAATACTTAGTACCTGTGACATAGATTCTTCAAAACCCATTTTTTCTTGAAAATTGTTGCCAAAATCTCTAATAATAATATATTCAATAAACAATAACATTTTAGCCATATAATGCCTATTATCGCCTATTTAATCGTGGACGAAGGCGGAAGCTCATACTTTAATCTATAAACAATTTTTTCTAACAAATAAAAAAGTATTCATACGCGGGATTCGAACTGGGGATCTCCCATTCACAAAGCCACTCTCTTGACCAATAGACCAATACCAGCTCCTATCTTTAGCCGAACATTTAGTAATAATTCCATATTTTCACAAAATAGGCAGATCAATATGAGCAAGCAGTGTGCATTTTTTATTAAACTATTTATTTACTTTATTAATTTACTTCATATTTTAACCAACTACATTGATGGGAGGTGAAGGCTTGTATTTGGAATGTTTTTAAAAAAGCTATTTCATAAAGTAGAGCTGTAAATGACACTTCTTTGAAGGTGCTACTGTTTTCAATTAACCACTACTGACTAGGCTTCATGTAGAAGCTGTGACGCTAAGCTTTAAGTTAAAACATAAAAGGAATCTCATATTTATCGAGAAAATATAAGAATGAAATTAATTAAAAATAGTATTTTTTTAAATGCATAAGACTACCTACAAGAGTATATATCATAGTTTTAGAAATTAGCGCCGCAAACCTTAAAATGATAGAATTTAACATTAAAATTATACCTAACAAATCGCGATCTAAGTGTAACCTTTATAATTTAGAAAGGATTTTGAATTAGGCTGTTTTGTTATTATAATTGTTTATTTTGGTTCATGTTTTGTTAGAATATTTTCTAGTTTACTAAACAGGGACGCTCCAAATGTGACTAGTTAAATAAAATAAATAAAACAAAAAACTATAAAATTGTAAAAAAAATTTAATATTTTTAATTTATTTTCAAATTTAATTTGCCCAAGAATAAAGTTCAAATAATAAAATTTATTGTCAACTAAAAAGTATCCACATACATTGGTGGACATAAAATAGATAAGGAGGCTATTCCAGAGAAAACCCATGTAGATTTTATTATTGTGTGCGTGAGCTTAGACCTTAGTGTGTAGACCTATCATCGTTAAATTTTACATTAACTTCGCTGTAAACTTTGTGTCAGTTTCATGTAGCACACTGAACAAAGTTGGGCTTTACTGCATGTTTAAACTCTAAACACTTTAGAAGTGAACTTTATTTATAAGATTACTGTTAATGTTGTCTATTAAATTTTGGAAACTACGAGTTAATACGAAAGAGAGCAATGACTTTTTTATTTTTTTCAAACAACTTTTTAATAAAACTTATTAAATTGCTAGAATTATTTATTAGAGTTTATTTCTCCTTTATTCAATTATTATTCTTTTCGCAATAACTAATTAATCTGCATAGTTGCAAAAAATTTCACTTATAAAGGAGGATTCACCCAATATTTGAAAGAAAATTTGGAAATTTTATCTTTTATAGAAAAAGAGAAAAAAATTGTCAAAGTTGGTTGTTTTCCAATTGTTACGCTTTTTCGAGCAGTTTTTGACGATCAACCCTTATACAACTTATAAGCAGTAAAAATAATTATTAAAGAAAGATGAAAGAATATTGCCAATTACAGTCATTGTGTATTTAGTGTTAGTATATTTCTATTCTTTCTAAGGCGTCCATAAATCTTCCTTTCCTTGCTGTAACAGCGTCATTGTGTTATTGATACTGTCCGGTTGGTGGCTGTGTTTGTTAAGGTGGTTTGCGTAAGTTGAGTCTGTTTTGTTGTATTTGAACGAACGGATGTTATCTTGGTGTCAGTCTTGGTGTCCCGTTATATCCAAAATAAGTGCTACCACATACAGGACAGACTAGTTTGATAGTTAGTTTCTGTTTGGTCACATATTCTATTTCCAAAATGCTGTTTTAAGGGCCCAAATACTGAACACCTGCCGATTGACTCAGAAACGGCAGTAATAGTATTACAAACACATGTTGAAGAACACCCAAGGACACTTTGTGACTGACATTATCAAATATATAACTAAAAAATTGAAAACACAGAAGAAAACAGACAATCAGTAACAATGCACAGCAAATAACTAAACACTAAAACTAAAAATCTTAACCGAAGAAGACAAAGGCAACTCTAAATTAACTTTAGCACACTCACACTAAGTTAACTAAACGACTACATAAATTTCACACATAAATATGAAAACGAGAAAACTCCTAACTTCCTAGATATCACGCTTACTATAAGAGACAACAACTTAGAATTCGGAATATTCAGATACTGACACTATTATGCATAACAGTTCCTACCATCCTATTCAACATAAACTAGTCGCTCTCAGACACCTGACAGATGGAAAACTAAACCTCTTGTACTGACCAACTGTGAGTGAGAACTCAACATCATTCGCACAATAGCCTCAAGTAACAGTTATATCACCAACACTATTAATAAATTGCTGAGTAGAAACCAATATTGTCCACACCAAGGCAATAACAATGACCCACCCAACATGTCTGACTCTTTTACTTATATCAGAATAAGAAATACAAATACAAAAACACACCCGCTATACAAACACAACTTACGCATACCTCCTAACCAAACACAGTACCATCTCACCATTTGAGTTCAGGTCAAAGCATTTATCAATAACATCAAGTTAAGCGAGTAACTGAACACATCGCGCATAAAGTAGAAAACAGAAAGTACACAGCAGCTATATTTCTTGATTTAGCTGAAGTATTTGACATTTTTGATACGCTGGACTGCTTTCAAAATTAAGTAGACACGCTTTAAATTACATTATTCAAATCATACGATCATTTTTTACAAAATCTAACTTTCTGGGTAAGATTCAATAACATTTACAGTAATTCACGACAATTCTCGCGAGACTGCCTCAGGGAGCAATAAGTCCTATACTCTCCAATTTCTACTCTATGGACAAATCTAATCAGAGTATAACTATGTTAGCTACTTATGACACAATGTCTTTAGCAAAAGTCGACAACACAGACATTATTAAAACCATTTCCAACTTAAACACTTCAGCTAATCGCTAAAAACAACCGAGAAGACTCTTAGTATCAAAAAGATCAAGAAGTGTGCTAGATCGACTTAGACTTAACTCTAGACACATTAAAACAAAACTGCAACAATCATAATCTAAGTGAGACAGTTATAGCCACTTATTAACTTGTAAATACTAACAACAGCGTACCTTTTCAGATATACCACTTGTCAAATTTGGATAACATCTAATAAACGACTGACCAAACAACTAAAGTTATTACAAAAAATAATTCACTGAACATCTCTTCGTTCACCAGGAACAGACAAATTCATGTAATGGATTTCGTGCTGTATTAAATAAAAACACAGTCTTCTAACAATTGATGCCAATTGATCCATTTTGACACTAGTGAGAAACAGATAAAATTTGGGGTAACTTGCTTAGCAATGATTGACTTGATTGGATTGTTGTTAGTAGTTATTTCTAACAGCAAAGTTGAAGATGATGCGCATGATAAGAATTTTCGACTTCTTAGTAATAACATGAATCCATGAAAAAGGTTTAGAAATCAATTCCTAAAACAACATGGAGAAACAAAAATACTAATTTTAACCTAGTCGATTAAAAGGAAAAGATTAAAGAATACTTTCAAAACGTATAGAAAACAATTTAATTACTATTGGTCGAATTGACCAAATGAAATGAATTAACCAACACTAGATGTAGTCTAGACGTAGCGCTAATATTATTTTGTAATAATTAAATGATAACATACTATTTTCATGCAATAATAATAATAATAATAATAATAGGGAAGGGATTAGCTATGAGGTTAGCATACTGGACTCCCACGCGGAGGTCCCGGGTTCGAATCCAGCAGCTGACCCTTAGATTTTCTCTTCCTAGGAGCTTCTTACAGCTCACTGTCCGGTGATGGACAGTGTTGTCTGTAACGAGAGAACACTGTCCGGAGGCCGGCAGTGCACTGGAAAAAGCTCCGGGCGCTAATGACCTCAGCTGTTAATGCGCCAAAAAAAAAAAAAAAATAATAATAATAATAATATTTAAATTTAAAATGAGTAATTGATAATAAAGTCTTACCTTGTTTAAAAATATAAAAGTTCACCAGTATCTCAACAGATCACCAGTCCAATAGCACTTGACACAATTTAAAATAATTCACAACAATATTTGCACCGAAACTGTATATCACGCACTAAGTATAACTTAAACACCATTTATAAAATAGAACACTTTAACACGCACTAATATTCACTTAAAAAATCAAGTTAATAAAGAAAGCGAATTACAAGTTAAAGATGGCCACCATAACTGGCCAGGCTGATCAGCGATCAGCTGGAAGGTAAATTAAGGTTATCTAAGCAGGGTGACCAAATTTTATTTATTAATTTATATTTTGATCACCAAAAATAAAATGTTATTAGTAAATATGTAACTAGCGAATTCGGGATTATTAAATATTAATTTTAAATTTCAATATTTTATTATACTTGCATGCAAATAACATTATATGCCCGGGTTACATAGTGCTACGTTATGAATATATGAATATATTCAGTGCTGGTTAATTCTTTAACTTTGAATTGATATCATTTAAGTAATTTTACTGCTTTAACTTTTCCTTAATAACAATAAATATTGTTTAGAATTTATTAGATGTCACTGATCCTTATGTAAGCCTTTTTTCAACTATAAATATATTTTTTTTTGCAGTGAAGAGGCCTTATCATTTAATTTACATTGTTTTTAAAATGAGTTTTCAAACTAACTATTAATGGACAGGTTTTTAATGAAACGCTTACAAAACTTTTTAAAAAATGCATACACCAACATACATTAATACATTTTGGTTGAGGTGAGGCGTTAGATTTAACTGCAAATTTATTACATCAATAGGGAGCTAAAAAATCATCTTTTGATTTAATTGGCCGGCACTACACTTTGTCAAGTAGATGGCATTATAAATAATAGATTATTATTAATACTTAACATGGTTTCTTGATATTAAATATTATTATTGTATTATTAAATTATATTCTTAATCTGATTACTTATATATTATACCGTGTAATATGGGTGGGTGTTGGTCTAGTGCAGGGGAGGCCAACCCAATTGATCTTGTGGGCCACTTTAGAAATTAATTGTAAGCCTGCGGGCCGCTTATAAAATTGGTAATAAAATAGCGAGCGGTCACTACAAAGCAATACTGGCCACTTCTAAATATGTATTTTAATTAAAACTGTCCGGTAGGACAGTTGTACAAGGGTTCATCGTCAAAAACTGCACGAAAAAGCGTAACGTTGAAAAACACCTAACTTTGACAATTTTTTTCTCTTTTTCTAAAAATTCCCAAATTTTCTTTAAAATAAAGGACAAAACCTCCTTTATAACTGTTTTTTTTTTTTTTTTGCAACAACCCAGATCTGATAGATTTTGAGAAAAAAGTTGCAGAAAATGAGCAAAAACAGCTTTTTCAAAAATTGGTCTTGTTCTTCTTCTTTTTGTTACCTCTTTTGTAAACTGCGTAGCGCCTAAACGCGTGAACCGATTTTCATGAATTCGGAATTTTATGCAGATGTGCCTTTTGGGGGTCTCCACGCTGTACATCGAATGGGAGAGGTTAAGCTATAAGGATGGAAGGAGCACAGAGTACTGCTCCATCCATTAGCTGTAGTTTATGTAAATAGTTGTATATAGTAGAGGGATGAATGTGTGAAGCGAATATATTTATAAGTAAGAATGGAGAGTGAGTGATATTCTAGTGATAAGCACCTAGACGATGCTGGCTGTATGGCGGAAGCCAATGCCAAAAACAAAAAAGCAAAAAAAAACCCTAATACTAAAGTCTTTAAACTGTAAGTTTTTGTTAAAGAATTAGTAATAATAGTTTAAGAGGAGGCCTTACATATCAGGGGCTAACCCCTCTATCATGGAATGTAGAGAACATCGAGACCCCTCCAAAAATGCACATCTGCATTCAATTTAATTCAATAACCTAACCATCATTTGCTAGCCTTAGGTTTTGAGCAAGCTAATGTTGAATAAATAATTCACTTTTTCTTTCAATAAATAGTTAGTTTCACCGATGGAAGTTAGGTTCTAACCTCTGTAAGTTCGTTCATAAGTTTTTTATCTGTCATAAAATCCGGCAAGCCTTGAATAAGGCAAATGATTGAATTTTGATCGTGTGAAATTCGCGTACGATTTGATCGCGTACCAGATGCAATAATGCTTTCTAACGTGAATTACAAGCAATATTTCATTATTAGAAGATGTTTCATACATGTTAATGAGAAATTTTAAATTAAATTTCAATTAAAAGAGAAATTAAGAACAGCTGATGACATTTTATTCATTTAGGAGGAAATTATGAAACATCCACTGGGATGCAGATAAGGGTAGATGTACATTTAACGAGGCTAAGATTGCAAGAGGTAAACAGTTTCCATAGGAACAACTATTTACATTCCTTGCAGATTTAGCCGCTACCTTAATATTGTGTGCAGTCTGGTGGACTTTTAGCTAGACAAGGAGGAAGGTCTAACAGCAGCCACTTGGCAGTCAAAATAGTTTCTATTTCACATTCACTTCACCCTTACCAAAAACCTCTTTGCTTCTCTTTTTGCATCCCAAGTCAAGAGTGTGTATTTGTATAATTCGTCTATGTGTATTTGTGTGCAGTATAAGGTGTGAGTCAGAAACTGCCTTAACTGTCCACCAGATCCAAGCTAGGCTATTCACTCTCTGAATCCTGGTTGAAGAGATGTCGAGTGAGGTACATTTTATGGAAATAGCAGAGACACCACTACTATGTCTTCAGTTTCCAAGCTGGTGGTATAGTAATTACAACGGGATGGCGCTAATGGTTACCCCTTCTTTGCCTGACATGACGCATTAACCTAAACGATCTTTGTATTAACGTTAGAGTGTTACAGCACACACAGCCCCAATGGCCGTCTACACTCTGGATGCTCTCACCCTGTCCTCTTAGCGACACCCGTGCCCATTTGCTGTCCAATATTCTCATCCACTCACACACCAGCCAACTTTCCACGTTTTAACCGTAGTTCTCCTTTACTAAGGTTAAAAGTTGTCTGCACTCCTTAAATTACAGCTTTTAAAAAATATTGATTCTCAACGCGTCTTTTAATATAAATTTTTCACTTTTTATAGCCCTATTTTTTTAATTAAAACTGCCCGGTAGGACAGTTAAATAAGGAGTTGATCGTCAAAAACAGCACGAAAAAACGTAACATTGAAAAACACCCAACATTGACAATTATTTTCTCTTTTTCTATAAAAGATAAAATTCCCAAATTTTCTTTATAATATAGGGCAAATCCTCCTTTATGACTGTAACTTTGTTGCATCAACATAGATTAAATAGATTTCGAGAAATACGTTGCTAAAAATGGGCAAAAACGGCTTTTTCAAAAAATGTTTTTGGTCTTCTTCTTCTTCTTGTTACCTTTTTTTGTAAACAACGTAGCGCGTCTAAACGCGTGAACCGATTTTCATGAATGAGGTGTCATTCGATTCGGAATTTTACGTAGTTTTTTACGCCATTTGGGGGTCACGACGCTGTACATCGAATGGGAGAGTAGTTAGCCCCCCCATGTATGTGAAGCCCCCTCCAAAATAATTATTACTTATAACTCTGTAAATCTTTGCCCGATTTTGATAAATTTATTTATGCATTTTTTTTGGCGCATCGACTTCTACAGTAATTAGCGCCGATCACACATTCATCTTCATAGATAAGATGATACCCACTTCTCTCTTAACTACTCTGAGAAGTTATGAGGAGCTCAAGGTCGTTATAGACCACAGAAAGTAAATTATAATAGCAGACGTTTTCCACTATACAACTATCGTCGAAACCAATAGATGATGAGGAAAAACAGCGAGTTTTTCACGAGAATATTTGTTTTTAGGTCCCTTTTAGATCCAAAAAAGTGATTTTCACGAATAGGGCTGTGTAGGTGTTACATACTTCTATGAAAAAGTCTAGTATTTTTGTTTCTCCATGTTGTTTTTAGGAATTGATTTCTAAACCTTTTTCATGGATTCATGTTATTACTAAGAAGTAGAAAATTCTTATCATGCTCATCATCTTCAACTTTGCTGTTAGAAGTAACTACATTGATGGACAATAAAACTAATTAGATGCTTCTTGCAGTTCTTGATCAGTCATCGACAAGATATTATATTCTAAGGAATTGGACAGTTTAGAAACAACAATAAACGCCAATGTTACTATAATCAGGGCTACAAAACAATGAGCTGAGCAGAGATCTGGACGTTTAAAATTTCATCATGAAAACTAAGCATATTACTCATAATTCAGGTTAAGAACTTAAACATAATTAACACGAAAAGTATAAAATGTAACTATTCAAATTATTGTAGAATTAGTTATTATTGGAAAAGTAGTTATACTCGTATCCACAGTGCTGAATATCATCTTTGATTTTACCCATCGAAGCATGCCGGTTTACAGGATAACCCTGACCAACTTCTATTCATGATCAGAGATAATTAGTTTAGTGTAGAGATTTTCAAGAATAATGTACTTAGTTTTCACGATGAAATTTTAAACACCCATATCCCTATTTTTTCTTTTTGTAGCGTTCATAATGAAATAAATATAAGTTCGAAATGTCGGTGTAAAGAGTTGAATTTTCTAAGATGACCAAAACTTGAAATTCTTCAAAAAAAAATATAAAGAAAGAACTAATTAATAAAGGTAGCCGAGTGGTTAGAGACAAGACCTGTGGTACTGGGTTCGATTCCCGGTCTTAGGCCTTGGATTTTATTTAATGGTTAATAAAAGAAATTTACAGTAAAGTATGTTTGCTAGTCGCCTCCGTCCACGACGCCTAATTGGTAGTTGGACGCAAAGACCACCGGAAAAAGTAGGCAATTACTTTACTTTTTAATTAATATACTGACAAAACGTTTAGGAAGACAGTCGATATCGCATAAATAATTTGATTGATATTCTCTAAAGACAATTAGTATTTATAACAAAAAAATCTATTAAAAAAAAGGACAATTTTTCTTTGTTACTAAAGAATCAATGAAGTTATTTTAAATGTATATTACATGATTTAGAATTAAGATACTAATTAATAAGCATGATAAAGTAATACACTAAGAAAACTGTGAGAAGAAAAACCCTGAATAGACTACCCATTTTCCGAGAGAGGCCAAAAAAAAACAATTGGGAAAAGAGAACAGAGCGATACTATGGTGGGAAATGGCCGCTTCAGAGGTAGAGGAAGGGAGATGAAATCCAATAAAGAAGTGCCGGTTTAATTAATTTACTACGTTTTAATAACGGAGGGCTAATTTTCAAAGTGTGCTTACATTTTTTAAGGGAGCCCTTTGAGAGGCTTGCTAACGGCCCCGAGTTAGTAAAGAATTGGAGCCCTTTAACGTGCTAATGACCCAATAAAAAATCCCATTGTTAAAACGGGCTCCTCTTCGGCGCTCTACTTACGACAGGAACGGAGCTCGCCCAGTGGTTGGGGAGGTTGCAAAAGAAGGAAGAAAAAACGACCACCCGCTCTCTCTATCCATCTGGGCCAAGTGGGCTTTATAAAGTTTACAGATTTTGTGTACCTGAACTGTTAAAAGTTAGACAAATAAAAGAATATAACAAAGGAAAGAACAAAGCAGAATGGACAAAGTGGTGGAAGAAATATTTATCAAAATGAACTGTAATAATCTTATATTATACTTTATTTTAATATTACTATAATTTATTAATTGTTCTTTCATCTGTTTAAGTTAACAACGTGAAAACAACTGAAAATGTAAGATACGTATTTGTTCTTGATTTAATGTGGCAGAGAATAAATTTGATTTTCAATTACTGGTAGCCCCAAAATTAACTTTGAGAGCAATTTAATTTTGCCAGATAAGGAAAAAGGGATAAAAAATAATCATTATAATTTTTTTTTGTTAGAAAATTAGACATAATGATAGCTGTAAGGGTTAGTGGTGCCGAATTGCCGATTTGAAATTGTGCCATATTTGGATCGATTCACTTGGCATGACCATGAGCTTCATTTATTCATTTTTATTTACTGGTTTGCCTCCCTGTTTTGAGAATTTCTCTCATCGTCTTTTCCAAATTATTCTTATCCAGGGCATCTACCTGCTGCATCTTTTCCTGTAAAATTGCTCTATCACTCCTGGATATTCCCTTAATTCTAAGGAAGCCTTTTCACTTTCTTCTTACCGCCTACTAGATATAAACCGATGATGGGAACCCGTACTTTATCCATTCTTTTAGTAAATTCATCACCAACAAGTAACGCAATTAACCATCAATAGGTTGTCAGATACCACTAGGTAAATTCCAATCCAAAAACCGAAATTTTTTTATTCGTCAATCGAAAAAGTTCGATTTTTTGTTGGTAACTTACGCCATTTCCTCTACTAAGAAAAGTTATTATTATCTTGTATTTTGCAAAATCATTTGATTTTGATTTTTTTTTAAAGGAAATGTATGTTTCATGGTCCCTCAAGTTCGAGAACGTGGTTTTTAGAAATAGTTTTACAAATTATAGTAAATGGACATTTCGCTTAGCTCACTATCAGTTGGCTAATTAGGTTTGGTTGCTATCAGTGATTGCCATAATAAAGCTTTAATAAAAACTGGCTAATCGAAAATACTGACTCATTTTTAGCGTTTTTTTGTCTTTTCTCAAAAATGGTTTAAAAGATTGTCTTTAAACTTTGGTGCAAACTTACAGCTTACTCATGTAGATAACAAAATATAGTTTTAATCGAAATTGGTCAACCGAAAGTACAGCTTTACTGAGTTAAGTTTTTCTTACTTTTTGTAAAGATAACCTGTAAAGTGCTATTGTTGTTTAATGTGCTGTATTGTCCAATGTCTAGTAATAATAAGGATCAAATGTTCGGAGGGGATGAATTTCCAAACTTTGACTGAAAATGCCACTTTACCGAACAGATTTCTCCGTATTTTGAGATTTTCTCAAAGCAAACAACTCCTATGATTTTATTAAGTTTTATTTATTGATTATATATATTTAAGAGTATTACAAGAAGGATATCTCAGCGAGATTGGTTGGGTAGATTCTTGCTAAGTAATAAGAATTAAATGTAATTCAAACGTTCAGAGTTAGAAACAAAAAATTGTGAGTGAAAAACTTTGAGAAAAAGTAAGAGAAAGTCGTGTGACTTTTCACATCAGATTTTCAGTTCTGCCTGAAAATAATTTCAGCTAGTGATTGCAGCATAGTTTCAGCACAACAATTACCTAACTAAGGCAACACTTTACGTTAATATGCCGGCTATGGCGCATCACCAGTGTTATAAAATTCAATTTATAAGTAAACAGTTTACGTCATTAATTCAGAATTTTGAACTCAGTTACTCTTTCCTTTTAACGACCAACTGAATTTTAGGTAAATTGTCATCCGTTAACAACGAAAACTCGAACCATTTTATTTATTCCAGCTACGTTAAATTTAGAATTAAATTTAGGAGCAAACTTAACTAAACAGCGAGTAAAATATAGAATATGCTCAGTTATAATTCTAGATAAGAAAATTTAAGATAATGTAGGTCCAGCACCATGATTACAACGTTTAGAGCTCTAATGGCAATTCAACATTACCATGCCGTCCATGGTAATTCTAAACAATTACATCGAGCATGATTCTAGCGCCGGCAATGCTAACTTAACACTTAACACGTGAAATACCGTGGAGGTTATCTCTAAAATGAACATTATAACCAGCTCCAACTATCAAGATTTCAAACAGTTAAAGGAGAATTTACTTACAATTAATTTTACACGAAATATGAGCGTACACTAAATTAGGGGGAGAGTTAAAATTGGGCCACAATTTCAGGAGTATAATATTTAATCGTTGAATTTATGAATTTAATTGTCTGCACTAAATTGTATTCATTAATAGGAGTAAATGATTATTAGAATATTAACTCACTTTCACTTACCAAAATGGTTTGCAAGTTCTTACATCTAGCTAAAGCAATTAAGGAAAATTTTTGATTATTTCTATGATTCAATAACAAATTTATTTCATATTCAATTAAGTTTTCTAATGACGAAGTTTTTACTTTTTTTTTTTTTTTTTTATTTAAGATATATTTACAATTTACATGTTACATACAATAAGAAAAAAATACAGCATGGTACTGCGTACCGTCTGCCAGGAGTTTTAGTTTGTCAAGAAAACTTATCTTAATTCCATAATAGTAAAAATAAATTAACCCACAATTAAAAAACGTCTCTTCTAGATGAAAATAACAAAAAACAAAGAAAACCTAAAATTAATAATTAAATTCTAAAATCAAAAAATTCCTGTATTGCCCTGCTTTTATAACAAAATTATATAAACCTATTAAATTTTCCCCATTTAGAATGTTCATCAATTCCTCTTCTGACATATTTTCTTTTTTTAAAAACTTTTTCCTAAAGGATCTCAGGATAGGACATACTGCTAAAAAATGATAAATATCTTCTATTTCTCTCAGGCTGCACATTGAACACATCTGTACCTTGTCTAATTCAAATGGTTTATAATTCAAATTCAAAAGTTCTCCTCTACATTTCATTACAATTCCAATTTTGTTGGTGTACTTTAAGTGAGAAAAATAATCTATTTGTTTATTCAATATATTATAAAGGCCATGATGTGTCCCCTGTGCAGCCTTTTCCATACATTCCCGAGTGAAAAACTCCTTGTACACATCTAACATCTTATACAGCTCCCCATCCCACGAACTCAAAGAATCCAGTTTCAAATCCAATCTATAATTTATTTTGGCTGCCAATTCACGCCACTCTTTAAACCACGACCAATTCTTCTTTATTATTTCTTTTGCTACAACTTTACACAATCTATTTTCTTCATATTTTAGAATTTTCAATATGTAACTAAAATGTATTCTAAGTGTGTACATATGAATTAAATTTCTTCCTGTCTCTAAATAGATGAAGTAATTTGGCGCATTGGGAGGTATTTTGAAGACTTTTTTTATAAAATATCGTTCCACCTTTTCAATTTCCTCATAAAGCTTATATCCCCACACTTGACACCCATAACTTATTACATTTTGAATTGTAGAGTCAAACACTCTAAATTTAGACTGATAGGGTACATGCAAATTGCCAAAAAAGTCTCTCCACATCATATTAATTCCTACTTTTGCCTTATTCAATTTCTCTTTAATATCACACTTCATTTTTAAATTATTACTCAATACTAATCCTAAATACTTATAATTTTTCACACATTCTATTTGCTCCTTATTTAAAAACCACTTCTCATTTTTCGTACACATCTTACCACTATTACTTTTTTTAAAAACCATGATTTTGGATTTATTTAAATTTATATGCAGATTCCACGTTTTACAATATCTCTCTAGCTCACCTATCATGTACTGCAAACCAACCGAATTATCAGATATAAGAACAATATCATCAGCATAGGCCAACATATTTACCTTTTTATTTCCTATAATCACCTCACCACCGAGTTCCTCTGCAAGGTCATTTACAAAGAGGTTAAACAAATATGGACTTAGAATACAACCCTGCTTTACTCCAGACTCTGTTTTAAAAGGTGCCGTTGTTCCTCGTTTCGTCCATACCATAGCCTCCGTATTTTTATAAAGACTTTTAATTGCATTTATGAACTTAGTACAAAGACCCCAACGATGCAATTTGTAAACTAAGGCGTTCCTATCCACAGAGTCAAAAGCTGCCTTGTAATCTACAAAGAAACAATAAATTTTATTATTTCCTTGTTTCCACTTGTATTCAATTAAATTGCACAATACGAATAAATTATCAACCGCAGAGCGACCCTTTCTAAAGCCAGCTTGCTCTTCCATTAGTATGTTTTTTTTCAACCAACCAATTATTTAGCCTCACTGCTAACATACTTGAGTATATCTTTGAAACGGAGTCCAAAAAAGAAATACCCCTGTAATTTGCGACATTACTCAGCTCACCTTTTTTATGAAGAGGAAATATGATTGACTTTCCAAAACTTTCTGAAACTTTGCCTTCTTCTAAGCAAAAATTAAATATCTGTGACAGACCTTTTACAAAGCCTTCTGGGGCATTTTTATAAAATTCACTTGGTATTCTGTCCAATCCTGGCGCCTTGTTGTCTTTCAACTTGTTCACAGCTGCTCTTACTTCCTCATAGGTAAACTGCTGATCTAAATACTCATCCTTAACCATAGGGGCTGCATAAGAGAATGAGTCAACAGGAAATGGCAGATTATATAATTTTTCAAAGTACTCTTTCCATATTTTAGGCTCTATATCACCTATTCTAGTTTTACATTTTTGTTTGAAATTATTAGTCAAACTCCAGAATTCTTTTGAGTCTCTTGCCCTCTCAAACTTGTTACATATATCTAAGAAATAGTCTTCCTTTTTCCTCTTACATAGCTCCTTATATTTCTTTAAATTATTTAAATATGTGTTCCTGATCACATTTGAGTTACTAATTCTAAATAAATTTAGTAATCTAAAGATTCTTTTCCTTTTATTGTAGCACTCGAAATCATACCAGGGCTGTTTCTTACTAAAATGAAAGCTACCTGTATTTTTTGTAGGGTAACATTTATTAATTAATCCTTTTAACTTTTCCAGATCTTCCAATGCTGTCAATTCTTTTCCTTTTAAAACCTTCTCCATCTCTTTTCCTAATGTCTCTTTATATTGGTGCAATTTATCTCCTTTCCAAATCAATTTCGGTAATAATTGACAACATTGATCTTCTACCCCCTCCCTCTCAACTTCTACTTTTATTATCAGTGGCATGTGATCTGAGAATATTTGCTTCCCTACCTCTAAATCTTTTATCGAATCTTTAATTCCTAATGAAACTATACCCAAATCTATTACAGAGCAACCGACTTTACTAATATAAGTAAATTCTCCCTCTTAGTCACCCTCTGATCTCCCATTCAGTATAATTAACCCGTGATCCTCACATAGTTCTAATAGTTTCCTGCCTTCTTTATTCACCTTCCTATCTCTTGATTTTCTACTATTTAAAAAACCTATGTCACTATCAACATCGTCGCAATACAGATACTGTTCTACTCCTACTCTGGCATTTACATCTCCCACCAACAAGTATTGCAATTTATCATTGTTAAATATTAAATTGCGCACCCTTTCAAATTCATCCAACCAACACCTAGCATTAATATATAAAGGAACAATATGCATCATTTCATTACTTATTTTCAATTGTATCAGCGTCTGATTTTCTACCGTTATATAATTACACAGTTTTTCCTTTTTCAACCACTTTTTAAAACCGTACACTTTACCCCCGCTAGCTCTACCATACCTACTACATCTACCGGCTGGTTCGCAGTACAAACAATAATCTGAGAAATAATTTTCAATTTGAATCTTAGAATTATCACTTTCTAAATGTGTCTCGAACAAGCAGATAACATCATAGTTGTGTACAAAATTTAAGAATGTTCCATTATTTAATTTATTTTTTATCCCAGCTATATTATACCCTAATATTTGAATATTTTTGTTAGTTACGTGCAATCTGTTATTCATATTTGTATTTACCTGGCAGACGGTATATTTCTATTTACTATTAATTGATGCCTTTTCTTCTTCCCCTGTAGTTTGTTTGTTGTTCTGGCATTCTGGAACACAACATCGCAGCCACAATTCTTCTTTCAGCAAACCTCTTAAGTAGTCAATATCTTCTTTTTTCCCAGTAACTCCATTTTCTTCATCCCACTGATATTCTTTACCATTTAGAACCAAAATATCCTTCTTGACAATGCATTTTATATTTCCATCTCTTTTCTTAATTTCCTTTCTTACCCAGAACATCCTCCTTCTTCTATTTCTCACATTCCAAGTGTAGGCTCTATCTACGTAAAAACCAGCCCCCCTTTAATTTTCTAGTGTTCCTTAATATGTCAGTTACCACTTTACTTGATGTAAACATTACTTTCCTAGCCATTAGGCCTTTACCATCCTTTCCTAGAAAGAAACTATTTTCTATCTTACCTTCAACTTCAACTTCCAAAACATCTTTGCAGAAATTGACTACATCGTCAACATTTTCTTTTCCATCAAAACCTTTAAATATTAAGTTGATTCTTCTTAAATGATTTTCCACAGCCTCTAGTCTTCTATCTTTTCTCTCGTTATCTAACTACATTTTCTCCATCTTCACTCTCAAATTCAAATTTTCCTCTCGCAATTGCTTGATTTCCGCTTTCAAATCCGTTATATCATCTTTTGTAGCTACTTTGCATCTAACATAATAGAAAATTGTTTCATCAATTCTGCGTAATCTTTTTTGTTGCCTTCTTTTTCACCCATTTTGTAAGATTTTCTCTCTTCAGTTTTACTTATTTTAGTTTTTTCCAAGAATTCAGGAGATGAACGACTTCTTTTAACCGTTTCTCTTTTTTGTTTTGGCGTTACTAAACCTTCAACTGACTCTTTATTATCTTTAATTGATTTTTGCATTTATTTTATTCTATTTTAATAGATTTATTTTACAGATAAATAAATATTTTAAGTAATAATCATATATTTAATTTCTCTATATCCCTTTTTTTGCATAAAAAAAATTGTTTATATTTATACTTGTTTGTACTGCTTCACAGATAATACAGCAGTCCAATATCTAACTTTATTAAAAGTAGATTTAAACCTGCCCACCTGACGTCTTCATTCTTAATCTCTGACTTGATTCGTGACGCTTATCTCTAACAGATAACAAACAAAAACTTCTATTGTTCACTTAATACGACAGACCTACGTAATAGTCAAGTTAATACAGGTTACTAATGCAAGTACAAACAGCTTGCTAACACTAGTAAATATTTCAACGATTTTACGAAAAACGACTCGATAAAAAATCTTGAAATTTTACAGTAATACAGATCACTCATTAAACTATCACTTTGCCAATTTTCATCACTCACTTCGACCAAAAACCTTAAAAAACTAATTGATTTTTACGGACACGAAGTGCACTGTTCAAATGACAAACTCCCACTCTCGAAATTTTTACTTATTGAACTTAATAATTTATTTACAGTAATTATTTCATTTTACAGATAAAGATCTAAAAAATATCTTAAGCTTTTTTTAATTTTGTCATTAAAACGATTGAAATTGGAAAATGTTGGCCAATAGGAATGTCAGATGGTTGTCAAATTTTCTGGCTTACCATCAGATAGTTTCCATTTTTCGGAAGAAAAAAATAAGCGCTTGGCTTTCTAAGGTAAAGCAAAAGAAGTATAAACACTTTAGAGTGAGCTTGCTGCCAAAATAAGTTTAATTATTGTGAAATAGGAATGCTTCCTTCTAGGTGAGTTAAGTGCTGCAATAATAAAAGAAATATTATTCAATCAGATAGACCAAGGAGCCCAATCTTCGGAAGTATGTAAACGTTTTAAACGGAAATAAGTTCTATTAGATTAGATTAGATTAGACTAGGGCGGCCTCAGGGCCTACGCCACTGCGACCCCTTTGGGTCTATTGTGGCTCCCCTAACTTTAAAGCTCACCCTCCAGACCTGTCCTTTTAATTAGACTCTTAATGCTGGAGAGTGACTTTTGGGTAAAGCTCACAGGCCTTGGTTTTTCCTCCCCCGAGAAGTAACATCCTTTTAGCCACACGAGCCCCTCATACTGACACAACACCGTATAGTGCCGTTTCCTCCTCTTCCTGACAGAACCTACAGAGGCTATCATCTATCAGGCCCATGCGATGCGTGTGTTTTCTGAGTCTGCAGTGGCCAGTCAATAGGCCTACAATCATCCTGATAGCCCCACGGCCTTGACGGATTAATTCTGCAGTCTTAAATAAGTTCTACAGTAAAGATAAAAAAAATTATTGTCAAAATACCATTTTGGAGTGTTCTAAAGCAATGCAATAATTAATTATTTAAATTAGTTTTCCTTAATATTGTATTAATATAGATACAGAATGTTTCATCTAAAGTAATACATTTTTTTATTTTTTTTTATTTTTTGGCATTGGCTTCCGCCATACAGCCAGCATCGTCTAGGTGCTTATCACTAGAATATCACTCACTCTCCATTCTTACCTACAAATACATTCGCTTCACACATTCATCATTCTACTATATACTGCTATTTACATAAACTACTGCTAATGGATGGAGCAGCACTCTGTGCTCCTGCCATCCTTATAGCTTAACCAAAATTAAAATCACGTAATCCTTCTCTAATCATTTTCTTGCATTCATTCTATAACTTTTAAATACATTCATATTTCATTGCTAGCTCTGCTATCGACTGAAGCACATAGATGTTGGTGGAGAATATAATAAAGTAATACATTACCATTATTATAATTGATTCAGATAATATTTTCTTTCAATTTTTAAATTTTTAATTCACAATTACACTGTATGCACAACAAGTAACTGAGATTCTTAACTTATAATATACAAAAAAAAAAAAAATTAATATATTCCTGAATAAAGACAAAATTTACTAAAGAGGAGACCACAGACCTTGAAACTATAACCTTATTTTTTGAAGGTTCTTTAGGGTTTGCAAGTTTTGAAGTCAGCAGGGTAACAAAGGTACACTGCTGTCAGGCCGGCTAACAGTGTGGTAGAATTAAAGTTGTTTTTACACTTTTCTCAGCGCTAACTTTCTGTGACTGACACAATTTCAGCCACAATGAACTTCAAAACTTATCTCTTGTTTACATTTTAAGCGGTTCTGGCTAGGTAAAAGCCGTTTAATCTATCACAGAAAAAGAATCTTTACTAAGCTTGTATGTGTCCTAAGGTTTAGAACTTCGATTTAAATTATGTAGTAAATTCGCTGATTATATTTTGAATTATTTGAAACAAATTGCAGGAATAGTTATTTATTTAACAAGTGTGGAAAGTAGTACTTTTCCTCACGCGAGGCAGGGTTTGCACGCACGAGCGAGCGAAGCGAGGCGAGTGCAAGTGCAAATTGCCGAGTGTGAGGAAAATACTTTACACTCGAGTTAAATATTATATTTTTTCTGCCACCATTAGATTTATTAACTAAAAAAATTAAAAATTTCATTTTTACAGTCTACAAAAAGTAATTTATTTATTATAAACATTTATTGTTATATTACAATTATTTACATTACTTATTACATTCTCTGCTGTTTCTTTTTATTGATGGAGGAGTGTTTTCTAAACAGGCATCACTAGAATCCATTTTAAATTTCTATAAGGTAACACTATAACCTTTTTAACTGTTATAATTAAAAATAACTAATTTATTAAAATATTATTTTTATTTCTATATTCCTTTCAATTTTTATTTTATTTTTTAATATTCGTTTTTTAATTATTTAGTTAAAATAAATTTAAATAAGCTTATTAAAGTTTTACAGAAAATATTTAATAACAAAACTTCTTATATCAAGGAAGTACAATAAAGTTTTTCCACTCACTAGTGAGGAAAGTGACACTAATGGGAATTTTTCCCTACTAGTGTGGGAAGTTGGGCATTACACAGCTGATTTTAATTGAGTAATGAGAACTTCCCTACATGGTTGCAGAAAAAGGAAATTATATTCTTACTTCAGTTTATCTCTCTTAAGTGGAATCAATATATTTTTGCAAATTTATCTTTTCCACTCACTAAAGTACAGTGATGAGGTTAAATTTACGATTTCAAGCAGTGTATGAAACAAAATATCTCTCTTAATCATGGGATGCTGTAACTTTTTAAATCGATTTCAGTTCTATCAGTAACCAACAGTAACTTAACAATCGAAATTCCCAAAACCGGTAGTACGAGGGTCGTTTGAAAAGTCCGTGCAAAGTCAGAGAGATAGCACTACTGGCGCGTATCGAGGTTATGTTTAGTTAGTAACCTGTTGAGGTTACTACTCCAGAAATCATTGATAAATTCCATGATATGGTGATGGATGACAGAAGAGTGAAGGTGCGTGAGATTGCTAGTGCTGTGGGCATCTCGAATGAACGGGTACATAATATTTTGCATCAACATTTGGACATGACAAAGCTATCCGCAAGATGGGTGCCGCGATTGCTCACGCTTGACCAAAAACGAAATCGTGTGAAGTGTTGCAAGGACGGTTTGCAGCTGTTCCAGAAGAATCCGCAGGACTTTAAGCGTCGTTTCGTCACTGTGGATGAAACATGGATACATCACTACACTCCTGAGACCAAAGAACAATCTAAACAATGGGTTACCAAGGGGGAATCTGCGCCAAAAAAGGCGAAGACCGTTCCTTCGGCCGGAAAGATTATGGTGACTGTCTTTTGGGATTCGCAAGGAATACTCCTCATCGACTATCTGGAAAAGGGTAAAACGATTACAGGTGCATATTATTCATCGTTATTGGACCGTTTGAAAAGCGAGCTGCAAGAAAAACGCCCACGATTAGCCCACAAAAAAGTCCTTTTCCATCCAGAATACGCCAGCTCACACCTCAGCAGTTGTGGTCGCAAAATTAATGGAAATAGGGTTCCAACTCGTTTCGCATCCCCCCTATTCTCCAGACTTGGCTCCCTCGGACTACTATTTGTTCCCCAATATGAAGAAATGGCTGGCGGGAAAAAGATTTTATTCAAACGAGGAGGTGATTGCAGAAACGAATGGCTATTTTTCAGACTTGGACAAATCCTATTATTCGGAAGGGATCAACAAACTAGAGCAGCGTTGGACGAAGTGTATAAGCCTAAAAGGAGACTATGTTGATAAATAAAAAAGGTTTACCGCAAAAAATTAAGTAGTTTTTATTTTTGCACGGACTTTTCAAACGACCCTCGTACTACTTTTAGTACGGGATAGGGAAAGATAAAGCCGTGTAAGTATTTTAAACAACTTATTATTCATCTTTTTTTTATAACATAATACATTTATAAACAACGACACATGTAAACAGTATGTAAAGACGTTGTTATCTAAAGTACTATCTGTTCCTCAGAGTCATAAAAACAAGCTGGTGACAGATTTATGATTAGCTAGAATTGTTTGAAGCTAGCTTATAGTAACTACTACTAAGTACTAAATGTACACTAGTAGCACCATTGGTATTGTTAAATACTAGATATCATTAAAATATGGTCATGTATTGTTTTCGAGGTTTACCATGCTCGTAGATACAAAGGATGATGGGTTTTGGTGAATAATTTACTGCACTAGTGAATGATGCAAATGAATAATGGACCCGGGCTACATTCATCCTTCTTGTTATTGCTTCAGCAACATCAAGATAAATTGCTTTTGGTTAATTTGATCATCGAAGCAAGTCGATGAGGTTACGTATATTGTCTCCTCCACAATGTTATCGCCAAAGAGAAAGTAAAGCGATTGAAACCAATTTTCGAAATTGAAGTTATCCAGAAAAAAAAGAGCAGTTTTGAAGTTCTCTTAGACCGAAACATTGTTCTTTTACCAATTAGTTATCTGTTGTGTGACATGTAAGTGAGATATTCAGCTAATATGTAATCAAAATAACACAATAATGAAAAATTGCACTGTCACTATCAGGCCATTTGATTTCATTTTAACAGACAACATTTATTATTTAATTTTAACACCAGCAACTCTGTCCTGTGGGTCTTTCTACAACTTGAAGCCCCATTACTAACTTAGCATCTAGAAATTTCTTCTTTCGCCATTACCTAAGCACAATACCAGCATATCCCTTAAATACCTACTAGGATTCTTTAATTTCATTTGTACCACCTACTTCCGTGATGTTCTAGGACCGGAAATTATTTATTTTGGGCACAAATCTGCACGATTGTGATACTTCCACATTAGAAGGGTGAGATAAAGTACTATAAGAAAAAAAACCAACAACGTTTCATTACGAAAACATTACAAATACTAATTTACTAAACGTCTCTACTGTTTAAGAACATCCAAGAACATCAGCATCTCAGTAGATCACCATTAGAAGATCATCTCAGAAGATTTTCATTAAAATTGGCATATTAATTGCATGTATTTAATTCTAAAACATTTATGTAAACAGTGGTACATCGTAGAGGGATGAATGTGTGAAGTGAATGTATTTATAAGTAAGAATGGAGAGCGAGTGATATTCTAGTGATAAGCACCTAGACGATGCTGGCTGTATGGCGAAAGCCATTGCCAAAAAAAAACATTTATTTAAAAAATTTCTCCCAAAAACTCATGTAAACATACATTTAGAGAAAATTAGGGTTCTCAAAAAATGCTTTAAAATGCAATGGTTCTCAAACACTGGCTTTCCGTGAATCCGCCATTTTTCTGTTCGAAAAAAGAAAATGGTAATTTTATTCAAAGAAGTAAAAAAGTAGGAACTACAGACAGGTAAAAGGGGGAGTATCGGTCATCTTCATGGACTTCATGTTTATGATCAAGGGTATCATTTGAACAAATATGGCTTTCAAGCAAGACTGAATAATATTATGTCTTTCACATTTGTTTCTTGTTGAATAAAAGATATGAGAGAATAAATCATATTTATTACCATTTCTAAACTATGGTAACATTGCTTGAGGTGATCGTTTTTTGTTTTCGAAAAATCGAAAGACGAATTAATAAAGCTCTTCGGGCTACTTTTGAACTTTAACAAAGTGACCCCTCAAAGGAATATTCTGCCATTGAAGAAAAACAAAAGTATTGGGTTTTTCTACAAAAGTCAACATAAAATAATGAAATCGAAAGCTAAAAATTCGAAAACTTTAAGCAGGAAATGAGAATACAGTTGTTGGGCCAAATATAAAAAAAATGGTGAGAAACTTCAAAAAAAATGTTTTACATTTAATATTTTCTTTTGATTTTGTGAAAATTATAAATTAGTAATAAAATAAAACAGATTTCATGTACCTGTAACAGTGCAATATCATTTGTTACCTTCCTTTCTTCTATATGAATTACTGACGCTCCGATACATATTACTTTAAATCAACTTTTAGTATCTTCAAGTTCCGCAACTCTATGGTAGATTAGATTAGATTAGACTAGGGCGGCCTCAGGGCCTACGCCACTGCGACCCCTTTGGGTCTATTGTGGCTCCCCTAACTTTAAAGCTCACCCTCCAGACCTGTCCCTTTAATTAGACTCTTAATGCTGGAGAGCGACTCTTGGGTAAAGCTCACAGGCCTTGGTTTTTCCTCCCCGAGAAGTAACATCCTTAGCCACACAAGCCCCTCACACTGACACAACACATGTAGTGTCGTTTCCTCCTCTTCCTTGACAGAACCTACAGAGGCTATCATCTGCCAGGCCCATGCGATGCATGTGTTTTCTGAGTCTGCAGTGGCCAGTTAATAGGCCTACAATCATCCTGATAGCTCCACGGCCTTGACGGATTAATTCTGCAGTCAGCCTCGGCGAATAGCCTTTAATAAACTCCTTCGCCTGTCTCTGCCCAGTGGTGGCAAGCCACCACTCCTGAGACCTACTCTGCACCCATAGATTAATGGTCGCAGTCTTAACACACTTCGGAACCCCAAAACAGGGCTCCGGGCCAACGAAGTATCTCGCAGAGCCTTCCCGGGCCAATAAATCTGCCGCTTCGTTACCCTTATGTCCTGAATGATTAGGTACCCAGACCAGAAAGACCTTATTTTGGTCACTGATTTCCTTCAGGGCACCCAGACAGTCCCAAACCAGTTTTGAGTTAACCTGATAGGAACTAATTGCCCGTAGAGCAGCCTGACTATCCGAGAAAATTACGACCTTAGAATTAATAATTCCTCGCCCTTCAATCTCGGTAGCACAGAACCTAATTGCAGCTAGCTCAGCCTGAAAAACTGTAGCTAGTTTCCCTAGGCTAACCGAAAAGCTACATTTCGGCTTCACCCCGTACACTCCCGCTCCCACACTCTCCTCCATCTTGGAGCCATCAGTGTACCACATCTCTATGGTAATATGGGGTCCATTGATGGCACCGATTATGAAATTTTTTTTGTTATTTTGAAATTCCGAATTTGAAACAAATTTTAAGTTATTCTGCTCAAGCACGCACAGAACAATTTGTAAAAAAAATCTTATTCTAATAGAGGAAGTGGTGGTAATCTGGAACCCTGCTGGTTTTATGGAACCCAATAATATTCTGGCAGCAAGTGATCTTGTGTTAACAGTATCCGGGCTCAAACTGTAGCTAGATAACGGTAATTTGCTAAGCAGGTGGTTGGTACAGTTGCTACTGTATGTTCATTTTGAAATTTTCAATTTTGTTTATATCGATTCTCGAAAACTTTAAGAAGGCAAGTTCAAACTGTTATTTTATGTTTTGTTATCAAAATAGTGGTAGTTATCCGCTCTATATATTTGTACAAAGGGATGTATTGCAGCGATTTTCATTTGTGAATCAGTTCTTATGTTTCCCAATTTTTTTTGGTGTCATGTCAAATCCAAGATAGCGATGCTTGCAATATGGAACCCCACATGGGTGCTGCTAATATGGAACCCTGCTCTACACTTGCAGTAGAAAAATTTCATGGAGTTCCATATTGCAAGCATTACAGGCAAAACACTTATTTTACTGGGGAACAAAAAGAAAAAGAATCTAAAACGGGGCTAAAAAAAAAAGCTGCAAAAATATTCATTGTACCTAAACCCACTCTACGGCGACTTGCAATGAAAATACTAAGTGTTCCATATTACCAGCACCTCAAGTCAGAGGCACCACTTTCCACTTTTTCCATAAAATTGAAGGTTGCTCATCTGGTGGTTGGAGGAGAGTAAATTTGAAGACAATAGTGCAAGACTAATATATAAAGCTAATAATTACCAGAGAAAGCAATACCATTTTTTGGAATGTCTAGCATTGGTAAGTCAAAATAAAGAAGGCTTCCATATTACCACCTCTTCCTCAAGACGAAGAGAACATAAAAATAAGAGAATCCATTCTTATAAATTTCATTTAAACTCATTATCTTGGTCATTTATAACAAGCTGACGCTTAAAGTATTCATTTTAATTAAATAAGAAGTTTAAATTCTGTTTTAGAGAAAAAAATTATAATAAAGGGTGTGCAAAAATAAAGATTGTGATAAAACTGTTATTATACCTTTCTAAGGCAGCCTTAAATTAGCGATTTCTGTTCCGCTTTCACAATTAAATCATGTCCATTTATTTTAAAAGTAATTAGGTCCAAGGCTAATATCACATTTCATTAAAAAAAAGAAAAGAACAAAAAAAATTCGTAAAGTTTTTCATTGCTGGGCCAAGTGGGCACTAAATGGTAGTAGAGTAGAAATAGAAGTGATTTACTCTCCGTGAACGTGAACTGACTCAACGATATCAAAACAGTATATCTTCGAGACTCTCCTGGCTACATTCAATGGTAACAACGCGCCACATAATATACTTAAAACTCCGCCCACTTGAAATCTCTACCTCTACAATCCGTTATTGCTACCTGGGCGCATTAGAGCAAAAGGCGATTCTTCCCCAGTTCCTACTGAGGTCTGTATCAACCCTCCTAGTATCCTATATGTAACCGTTATTTCACCCTTCCACGTAAACGAGAAGGGCTAAAGCCTTTACCACACTCTAGATCCTTATAGCCCTTCCAAACCAAAAGGGGATAGTTGCGCACACAATTTCATCTATAAATCCTGCCTTTTTGCCCCGGTCCTTCCTTCGCTTCTCGTCCCTTTGCACTCCTTTACTTCATAACCTGGACTTCTACCCTCTCACTACCTTATTTCGTACTAACGTTGCGCTTTAATTAAATTCGTTAGTTAATTATAAAGTATGGTTATTATATTTTATAATGATCCAGCCATACATTTTCTTTAAAACGTAAGGGAAGAAAACTAAATTTACTTCCCATTTACGCTGGAAAACCTTTAGGTTTTGTTGTTGAAATGTTGTACCACTTTTCACGATTTCATCCCAAGCGTAGAGCATCTTTTTAATAATAAAATATACATATATACATCCCAATGTTGTATACAGCTACATTGCAAGCGCACAACAAAGCAATTTCACTGAAATTTTTGATTAATCTTTTCTTTTCAGCTATATTTTCTACTTACATCAGTATTATGTTACAAGTTACTGTATTTCACAAAGATGAAATGTAAATACACAAAATTAATGTTACTACTTAATAAATCTCTTTTTTAGTTAAGAAGGAAAGGGGTACAATTTTAATTTAGACTTTACTTTCCGATTCTGTAACACTTTTTTATAGATCGTTTGCTGAAATAGAAATTAAGAAGCTTTCAAGAGATTCTAATTACACAATTAGATTTATTTTTAGACTTATTTATAAATCATAAATTGAAAATCATTTATAATTTAATGGCAGAAAAATCGGTCAAAATCCTGATTGAAAACAGAAAATTGAAAATAATTTAAAAATTATCAAAACACAAGTTAGAGGAGTTTTAAAGGTTTGGGAAGTTACTGAGGCCAAAATAGTACAGAGAGAATCCACAACTCAGTATCTCACAGGAGATGATGAAGACAATTAATCCAGCAGACCAGAGAGTCTAAATTCTACCGCTAACCAAGCAGAACCTAAGACTGTTTGTCTAGCCGTTTATAACTTTTATTTAATTCTATATATTTGTATTTTTAAATAGTTTGCGTTATTCTATTCACATAATTAGTTATTTTTAAGTGTTCCTGACTTAAATTCTGTAATCTAAAGTCTTTATTTCCTAATTACATTTCTTTAAATTAACTATTCATGTTTACCTAACTAATCAGTAGTTTGGAATACTTCAACCAACCATATAGCCACACTAAAAAGTGAACAAAAAACTACATTGGGGTCTCTTCCAAACTTGAAACTATCTACTACTGCAAGTTCCTCGCCGACCATCAAGTCCTCTTCTACCTTGATCTCATTCTCGTTCTTTTAGCCGCAAATTTTACTTCACTCCGCCACTCTTGCTGTCTCGACTATTCTAGGCAGTGTGGCCCTACCAACAAAGCTATTTTCCTTCAATACACTCGTTTTGATTGGCTCAAATCGTCGTGTTTTTGACGCGGCTACTTCGAACTCTAATTAGTGAGCAAACGTTCTTTAAAAGACCCTGAAGACTCCAAAGCATATTTTCCATTTAAAATTCAGTTTAGAAAATAAAATATTATTATTTTATAAACCACATTCTTCATAATTTTTGAGACTTTCAATTCTTTAAAATAAATGAAGTCGTACTTAACGGAGCTGATGAGTTCGCATGCTAGTTTAAATCTTAGGTTTATTTCCTGGCCAAAGCATCAGTACACGATCCTGGCGCCAGTGAAAGGCTGACGACTTCCTGAGCCCTGGGATTTCTCTAGAGATTGTGAGTGGTTACCCTTTAATTTTAAGCCAATTTTCTGAAATCTGGAACAATGCATGGGTTACCATGGAGAGCTTAATTCCTCTTTGATATGAGGAAATCATCTTTAATAACTATGAAGCGAAGGTGGACCTCATGTTACGCAGAAAGCCTGGGTAGTTACCAGAGGTTAAAGAGGGAAATATACCCCCAATCTAGAATCCTCATTGGGAGAGTTTTCTTCATAAATTTTGGAGATGATAGTTGAGCTTAGGATTTGAGTTGCTCCAGGGAGCATTCCCTAATTTTCGCACCCACATCTCCTCAAACTACCCTGAAGAGTCTGGGTAAGTAGTTCCGTCAATAGGGTACTGCAGTTTCAAAGCCAATTCCTAACGAGAGAGAGCAGTGCAGGTTAATTGAAAAACAATAAAAATTAATTTCACCAATCTGCCGTCCTGGCCAATTTGCATGCCGAATAGTATAACTACCCCCAAAAAACTTATTAACTAAGATTTGAAAAGTTGCGAATAATTATGCTTAACTTTCGTTTAAAATATATATTTCTAAGTCAGTAGATCGGACAATTGATTGAGCTAAGTTGAACCATTAGTTCAAAAGTATGAAAAAAGTAGTAAATTATTTATTGAACAATCCATTGATCAAAAACAGAACTTTAGTAAGGCCAGAATAACCTAGCCTGACTTCTAAAAACAACCCTTAACCGCACAATTCACGTTTGATTAATATTCAAAAAAAACAAACTTTACTTTGTACAATCTTTTGGAGGGAGGTAAAAAAAATTGAGGCCACTTACATAATTCTGGTTTTCCTGTATTTCATTATTTCCAAACTAATAATCAGTGTATAAAGTACACTGGACTCTTCTTACATGTATTATGTATTGGACTGGGGGGTAAAGAACTGGGTTTACTTTTCGTGTTACAACAGCCACGAATGCTCTTTACTGGGTTTGTATATTTTATGCTTAGTATTGCCTAGTAAGTCTGTACATACAAAGAAATAAAAAGACTACCTAATTGTAGAACATTGATTCCGAGTTATGCATAAAACATCGTTGACTGGTTCGAAATCCATTTTTTTTATTCTTATTTATTTTTATCTGAATAGAATTTTGAGTGAAAAAATATTGTTAATTATCTGTTCAACATTTATTTATAAATAATTGTTTCTTTCAATAACAGGTTTATCGGAGAAACGCAAAGCTATAACATTATTTGGCCAGGGCTTTCATAACATTTTATAACTAGATATTCTGACAAATTTGATATTTAACAGCAATAAATATTAATAAAAATCCTAATCTGTTACACTGTAATCCCAGCTTAAACAATGATGTTATTAGTGAATTTCCTAAATTTTGTATTTACTGCAAAATATTCCCCAGAATCATTACATCATTTATTACATTACCTTATTGTTGCGAAAGAGATTGAAATTGAACAGGGATTCGTATCTTTTAATTTACATAATAACGACAACAACCGTTTGCAGCAAATTCAATTGGACAATAAATAGGAGCCTGCAGATGATAACAATAATTTGCCTTCCCAATAATCTGGTTCTGGTGTCAAAAAGGTGCAATCTCAGAACAACCTAAATATGATCCATTTGTTTGAGATTCATGTGGGTAAATAAATCTATTCAATTAGCAACTAAACTTTTCTTCCAAAATGAGTAAATATTAAGTTGGCAACACTATTTAACTTGGACTTATATTTATAAAATAAGTAGTAATCAATGCTAGAGTAACACTTTCTTTCGAAATAACAATTAGGAGACGAGGTAACGGAAGAACAAAAAGAAGTTGGACAATGAGCGAAATTTGGACTGAAATGTTTTAAAAGCACGTTAGAAGGCAACTAGCCCAATTAAAGTGAATTGAAAAGTAACTTAAAAGTAAAGTTGGAGGACAAAGCAGTAGAGCTTTGGATCGTTTGGGGATGGAGTTCTTTTAAATGACTGAAAGTCATTAGAATAACGAGGTGATGACTTCGTAGAGGTATTAGACTGGGGTTATTGTCTGCTATCGATTGGTGGCCAGAGAGAAATGTTGCGCTAAAGATTCATTTGAATGAATTGATTAACCCGAATTTTCATATAATTGTTATTGATTGTACAAGTGAGGGAGCTTTACTTTTTTTAACTCTGCCCTCAACTGTTCTGTACTCTTTCTGCAATCTTTTTCAAACTAAATGTTGTCGAAAAAAGACCCTCTGAAGGTTGAATTTAAAATAATGGACTATCTTGAGCTTTAGAACTATAAAAATTTAGAAATTAAAATTTTTAATTTGATTTCGATTACATCTGATTATTTTAGTATTAATTATTATTTAAATTTTTTTTTTTCAATATCCTTTTAAAGAAATTTACACCTGTACCTACAGGGTACAATAAGTAAATGTGATGAATGTACATAGAGATAACGTGGCAGACGTGAATGTCGGTCATCCAGTGATGGCCGCCATTAGCCCACCCAGTTGGTCACGGGGCCAACGGCGCCTCAGCCGTCTTCGAGGATTGGAGGATAGCGTAGTTGTAGACAAGTTTGCAGCTAAAGGGTTGAGATGAAATGAGAGTTTTTGATGAAAATTGTTATATCGGATTTTGGCAAGTTCGGAGATGAATGGAATTTGGAGATCTGTATGGATTGTGTGGAACGCTAACATAGAATGGACCGTCTACTATGCAGCGGAGTATTTTGGATTGGAGTATTTGCAGTCTATTGATGTTTGATTTTTTAGCTGTTCCATAAAGTTCGAGTCCGTAAGTCCCATATTGGTGTGAGAAGAGCTGTGTATAGAATTGTCGTTTGTTCTGTAGTGAGAGTTTTGAGCGTTTGTCATGTGGTCTGGCTAGAAGGTTATTTAATTTAAATTTGTTTCCTTAATTGATGTGGTAGCATATTTTGATGTAGAATGATTAGATGCTACTATTATAATATTAGTTATCTATTAATTTCCTGAAGTATTTTCAGAAAAATATTTATCAATATCACCTATAATTACCCACAAGCAACATGATGGTAAACCAAAGTGTAGTAAGTAGGTATCCCTACACCTGCAAAACTAAGGTGTCTTTTTAATTCAAAATTGTATTAATTAAGCTCTCAGCAGCAGTAGTCGACCAACTGGGATTAAAGAAACTATTAAACTGAGCTACTGAATATTAAATCGTTGTATTATTACATTCAACTTTTTTTATCACCAATTTTTTTTGAAAACTTTTGTAACAAATACTTAATCTTCAAAATAAAACCGATAAATATTATTGATTGATTTTTAGAGAACATCAAGAACTTATATAAATAAAACTAAGGCAAAGTAAATAAAATATTTACCTCAGATTTTCCCTTCGACACACAATTGGCCACATTGCTTGGCTCTAAGTTTAGTACGTCTCTCTGTAACATAAAATAGTACATGTACATGTTTATATATCTGAAATATTGAACAAATATATTTTGCACAAATATATACCTATATTCATATTAGCATTACTAATATGTTTAATGAATAATATGGGTACAATAAATACGGCATAATTAAGTAACCGTAAGTGAACATTATATGTAATATTAATTACATGTGAGTTGACAAGCAAACACGGTATGTAAATATACTTTATATAACGCAGAACTAGGGATTCACTAATTCAACATTTTAAACTATACTTCAGACATTAAGAGGTGAAATTAATATGTATAAAAATAATGTTTTTTTTATTAAGGGTAATGATTTAAACTTATAGAATAGATTAAAGGCCTAGGCCACTGCGACCCCCTTGGATCTATTGTGGCTCCTCGACTTTAGAGCTCGCCCTCCAGACCCGTCCGTTTATTCAGACTCTTAATTCTGGAGAGTGACTCTTGGGTAAAGCTCTCAGGCCTTGGTTTTCTCCTCGAGGAGTGACATCCTTAGCCAGACAAGCCCCTCACACTGACACAACACGTGCAGTGCCGTTTCCTCCTCCTCTTCCTAACAGAACCTACAAAGGCTATCATCTGCCAGGCCCATGCAATGCATATGTTTTCTCAACCTGTAGCGGCCAGTTAATAGGCCTACAATCATCCTTATAGCCCCACGGCCTTGACGGATTAATTCAGCAGTCAGCCTCGGCGAATAGCCATTTAACTTTATAATACTGATCTCATTCAATTTTATTAAATATAATGCCAACGTATTTACGGGCCAGCTTCAGAGGCTAATGGGTATTAGATCATTTAACCAGAGCATTGAACCAGACGAGTTCGGTTCTGTATTTTTTACTTTGTAGTATTATCGCCACATCATCATGTTTCTGTAGAGAAGTTATATTTTAGGAAAATTCGACTAAAATTTGGATGTTACCTAAGACTCAGAGAGTATCAGACGATAAGAATAAAATAAAGAGTTTAAAAAGAGAGAAGTGACTGGCAAAGCTGGTGGTCAAAACTCGTGTCTTTTTAGAACTATTGCGCCATAGAATGTATGCTTCAATACAAAAAAATGTATAATTGCAAGAATAAAAAAATGAATAGAAAGAGCTGTTAGTATATGCAGCAATAATTTCTAGATATCATACAATTTGAATGTAAAATACACTATATATATGTGTGTGTGTGTGTGTGGCTATGATACTGCAGAGCATTAACAATGGATGGCACCATTGTATTTAATGCATTATTATGTTCACTCAGACTGCAGATAGATGTAATACTGTACTAAATGTATTCATAAATATCTATTAGTATTCCAAGACGGAAGCACTAGTAAAGTAAGCTGGCTGTGCCCGACACTCTACCGCAACTTAATCCACTTCCACAAGAATACAGTCAAGGGCTGCTGAACCCTCCTTCTTCTTTATAAAACCCTTTATGAATTCAAAATACAAGAGAATATTCTAAAGGGAGCTCTACTGTGCGCTGTAAGTGGGGGGTAGTTTGAATGAGAAAGGTTGTGGTGAAGGTAGTTAAGAAAAGCAAAACAAAAAAATTGTAAATTCGATACAGAATACTTGGCAAAAAAAGGGGTGGCTAACCACCGAAGCTGTATTAGGCTTGAAGAAAATATGCTGCGACCGGTCGTGTTATTATTAGTATTAAGGTAAAGGTTTAGGAAAACACTTCATAACTTATTAAGGGAACTGCAGGAAATGTACCTTCTCAGTTTTTACATCCTTTCACATAGTATTTACTGGAGTACAGAAATAGAACAGGACTGAAGACCCACCAATCTTAAGTATAACAATGTAAAAAAATATTATATAGTAATTGCATTAGAATATGGGTCTTACAATCAATGTGGCGAAGACCAAGTATATGTCCACTGGTGAAGGAGGAGGTCTGCAGGGCCGAAACGTCCTCTATAGGCCCTAACACATTTGAAAAGGTGAATGAATTCACTTACCTTGGATCTCAGATAAACTAGCTGAACGATACATCCGCGGAAATTTAAAGAAGAATCGCGGCAGCTAACAGGTGTTATTTTGGATTGCTGAAGTACGTGATAAGTAGCCTGCTTTCTAGGCAATCCAAATGCACTCCGTACAAAACCCTTATCCGCCCGGTACTTATATATGCTTCCCAGACTTGGACCTTAAGTAAGACAGATGAGAAGGAACTGCTCATTTTCGAGTGGAAGATCCTTCGGAGAATTTTTGGCCTAGTAAAAGAGGGAGAAGTCTGGAGAATACGAAAGAATAGGGAGCTGTACAAGTTGTATATCCGAAGCGGATATTCTTAAAGTTGTTAAGACAGGCAGGCTGAGCTGGGCAGGCTACCTAGCTAGGATAGAAGCATCTGAGATCCCAAGGAAGGTGTTAGAAGAGACTGTTCACCGAACAAGAAGGGCTGGAAGGCCGAGGCTGATGGAGTGGTGGCTGACGCAAGATATTTGGGAATTTCCAACTGGAAAGCAGCCGCACAGGATAGAGCAGGATGGCGGATGCTCTTCAGGAAGGCCAGTACTCGTCGCGAGTTGTAGCACCGTACAGTAAGTAATTGCATTAGTATAAGCCCCGAAGATGGCTTAGTTCCTAGGATGAAAGCTTGACAAAAACCGTAAAAATAACTGAAATTGGTAATATTCTTTCTTCCATTTCGATTAATGTATCAGTCACCCAAAACAATGAACAATTCAGTAGAAATATATAAATCTTTCTGCGTTCTTTGCTATAATTTACTAATAATTTGGAAATAATATTCAACCAACTGAAATAAACATAAAGGTGCTATACTGTAGTGGGTTGAGCACGGTTGAACGCACTGCGGCAACACGACAATAATTATTAATTCGAGTGGGTCGATGCTTTAGAAACGGAGAGCGGCCTCAGTAGAAAAAAAAGGGTAATCATTTATATCTTTATTACCTTCAATGACTTAAAAACTTTTTACGACATAATAACTAAGCTATTATAAACAAATGTTTAAATATTTCGTGATAATGAATGAAGCATTTTTTTTTAACTAAAGAAAAACAAAAAATCCATTGCTTTATTTTTTCATCAATACAAATAAGTCACGAAATTCATTCTTTAATATTGAATTTGTTGCCCAAACTTCAGTTTCAAGGATTTGTAAAATATTATTTAAGACTAATTTATTTATTTTGAAGTATTCATTAATTTCCTGGAAGAAAACCAGCATGCTCATTGAAAATGTTATTTCTATTAGTTTCTAAATCACTTTTCAAAAAAAATATTAGAAAAATTAGGGTTTCCAAGCTTTTCAAAATAACTTGAAAACATCACTATTCTTCTTCCTCTTTTTGCGTTTTATTGAGGTCTTTCTCAATATTACTATTCAAACCATTGCCGTAGTTTTTCAATATTGAAGATTTTCCAGCATGTTCGTTTTTCGCAGTAGAATTGCGTAAAAAAACCTGGTTGGATTACGAAAGAGTTTAGGGTTTTTCCCAGAGGAGTATGGGGAAACAATGGTCAATTGTAATCAATACCTGTTCCTACTTGGAGAAAAAGATGATAAAATTGTAACAAAGTAAAAGTGGGTAGCGAAATGGATTTAAAAATGTACAGCAGCCAATTCCATTCACTGACATAATCGCAATACTTTCTGAATCAAAGAGCAAGAGAATGTTAAACAATAAGTTCCCAGGAAGATGGTTTTTAGCATTGATTTTTGCTCTTTTTTTCTCATTTCTCACTTTACACAAAAAGCGTATTTAGTGCTACTGTAAAGGCTTTTACGCTTACTTCCATAGCCAATGTCTCAAAAAGACTATAAATAGCAAAAAAAAAATGAAAGTGGTCTTCTATTTTTTGTGCACTCTACTCAATTGTCCTATGTCTTTGGACACATCAAATTGGTTAGAAACGATTTTCTAAATGCCCAGCATGTTTTTCACAACTGCGCTGATTATTATACCTGCACTATTTCTGTTTATTACTTCGTAAAGAGACTTTTATTTGTTTTTAAGATTAGAAGTTTATAAAATTTGATTTTTTAACTGCAGTAATGATCAAAAAACCAAACGAGCAGTGTTACACCTACAATTTGTACTAAACAAATATTAATTAATACATGTTTACATAAAAAGTTATATTTTTGAAAACGCCTCCCTATTCTCCGCCACGCGATAGAGCTCTCCCGCATTCCGAATGCCGGTCCAATCCCTGACGTTTCTCAGCCAGGTAAGCTGCTTCCTCCCCACACCGCGACGTCACCTCAATTCATCCCTTCATGGTCAACTGCAGAAGACTATACTTTTCATCCTTCCAATATATGGCCTAGATATTCGACCATCCTGCTTTTAGATGGTGGTTAACAGTTCCCGTTGGGTGTTTGCAAGAACTTCGCAGTTGGATAAACTGTCGACCCAAGAGATCCTCAAGATGCGTCAATGTAGCCCTCGGTCTTTCATTGTGTTTATCTTGAGAGTCCAAGCCTCAGCTCAATACAAAAGAACAGTCTAGTCATAGCATCTGACCATAACTTCAATTTGAAACTAATACTGTCGTCGCAAAAGCAATATCCCAATTTATTGAAAGCATTCCGAGCAGCTTCTATTCTACACTTAATTTGTTTATCCGGATCTAAATCCTCAGACAGAATGCATCCAAGATATGTACTTCCTGAACGAATTAACTCGCTCAATAATCCTGCTACCAAGTTGGAGAATCGCGGAACCATGGTCAAGCTTGCTGAAGATGACGACTTTGGTTTTCGTTATATTGATGTCCAGACCGGCCAATCTTCCAGATTCGGCTACGGTCTCAAGAAGCAACTAAGATCCTCTACACTTTCCCTTAGAATTACCATGTCATCGGCATATTTCAAGGTTTAAAATTTTATTCCTTATTTAATTTAATCCTTTATTATCAATAATCCTTTATTAACAATCCTTAATTAAGTTTAATCCTTATTAACATTAATTAGGTGATAAAGTCTATAAACTTCATCGAAATGGAACCTGAAAGAAAATCCAACCTTCTCTTTCTAGGAGCTACTTACAGCTCACTCCCTAGTGTCAGACAGAGTTGTCTGTAACGAGAGAACACTGTCAAGAATTCGACAGCGCAGTGAAAAAAGCTCCGGGCGCCAATGACTGCAGATTTAACATTCCGGAGCTTTAACAGCGCCTTAAAAAAAGGTACAAACACTATGCTCCTCCCAAAAATGCACTTAATAAATTTTGTTTGAGGAAAAATAAGTCAAATAAAAATTGTAGAACTACAAATATGCAATTTGTGACAATTTTCAAGGAAATTGTACAAGACATTTTTAAGGAAAACTCTGAAAAATTTGAAAAAACTATTTATAAAAAATGTGGAAATTTCAGCTGTTAGTTTTTGTCGGAAAATTTATTGACGGATCCGGTGAACACATCTAAACCTGGAATCAAATTTGAATTTCCTTTTTCATTTTGAGTTATACTAACCAATCACACTCTAGACACATACAGTAAGAGAAGGGGAAAGGAATAAAGAGAGTTAGTTTGCGAGAGAAACCAACGATACAAGTATGTCATACACATTTAACGAGACTCAGGAGAACTGAAACGAAGACCTCCTTCGCGAACTTAGTCTCGAATATTTGGCACGATTGCAATATTGCCCTTATTAAAAAAAAAGCAAACATCTGTCTCAATATAGCAATACCTTTTGAATGTAAAAGAGTATAATATTTGATCAATTATAACGACATAATCAATGCGCAGTTTTATTCATGAAAATTAAATTAAAATCTCGTTCTTATATTATTATAAGTTGTGGCTTGTTAATTAGACTGAAGGCGAGAGGTAAACTGCAAACTCTGCATAAGTAATAATTGTGTAGGAAAGTTTCGTTTGGTATTTACATAATTAACCAAATTATTTGTTAACAATGTAATGAGTTAAAAGCGTACATACACATTATTGCCGTGTATAAGGTTTCAATTAATGATTTTAAAGCAATTGAGAAAGTTGTTTTGTATCAGATGTGGGTGCTACACAGCCAGCTAGAGCTATATTCTAACCGTTTGTAAAGTTAATTAACTTAAATTTGATTACAGTGATATGTTGGTATATTGATATGTATTGAGCAAGATGAGACACACATAATGTAAATGTTTTAGTTGTGCGACATTTAGTTACTGAGAGAGAGAGACTGAAGTTTAGAGGATTGTATTGGGGGTCGGAGACTGAGGTATGTGCTGACGTACAAATGGAACTAAAAGATAAATACAGCTCCATTAATCTGTGAGTACATTGGACAATGCTACATATATCTTCTAAATATTACAATTCGAATGATAATCAAATTTTAATTAGAACCAGTAGCTGAGCCTTGATGAAGTAAAATTTCTAAGGAACACTTTTGAATACCAATTTAAGGTCAGCAGAATGAGGACGAAAAGCTGGAAATTCAAAATAGGCATTCAGAATTCAGTCGTAGAAAACCAAATAAAAAAACAAACAAACTAGCTTTAGGCTGAAGTTTTGATGCAATTAGCAGGTATTGAGATTCAAAGATAAAAGACATTTATCTGATCTTGGACATTTTTGTTTACCCAACAAGCAAAACCATGAAACTATTTTGTACGAAGAAGAGCAATTACACAATTACACCGTAGACCCAAGAATCTAAATTTAATCTTTTAAAATTTTGTTTGTATTTGAAAAAATTTGTTTAGATTTTTTCACTGAATATAATCTCAATACAAACTGCCTTGCTTGTCCGAAAACTTGCAAAGAAACCCAAGATTATAGTTAATACGAGGGTCGTTTGAAAAGTCCGTGCAAAAATAAAAACTACTTAATTTTTTGGGGTAAACCTTTTTTATTTTTCAACATAGTCTCCTTTTAGGCTTATACACTTCGTCCAACGCTGCTCTAGTTTGTTGATCCCTTCCGAATAATAGGATTTGTCCAAGTCTGAAAAATAGCCATTCGTTTCTGCAATCACCACCTCGTTTGAATAAAATCTTTTTCTCGCCAGCCATTTCTTCATATTGGGGAACAAATAGTAGTCCGAGGGTGATCCACAGTGACGAAACGACGCTTAAAGTCCTGCGGATTCTTCTGGAACAGCTGCAAACCGTCCTTGCAACACTTCACACGATTTCGTTTTTGGTCAAGCGTGAGCAATTGCGGCACCCATCTTGCGGATAGCTTTGTCATGTCCAAATGTTGATGCAAAATATTATGTAGCCGTTCATTCGAGATGCCCACAGCACTAGCAATCTCACGCACCTTCACTCTTCTGTCATCCATCACCATATCATGGATTTTATCAATGATTTCTGAAGTAGTAACCTTAACAGGGCGTCCAGAACGTTCAGCGTCACTTGTGCCCATATGGCCACTCCGAAAATTTTGAAACCACTTATAAACTGTTCTAATCGAAGGTGCAGAGTCACCATAATGTTTATCAAGCTTCTCTTTAGTCTCCTGAGGCGTTTTGCCTATCATAAAGTAGTGTTTAATCAACACACGAAATTCTTTTTCGTCCATTTTTTGAAAATCACTCGACTTCCTCTATTCAAACGAATGCCAAACACAAAGAAATAGACCGATCTGGCTGAAACTTGGTGTGTGTTCTTCCAAGAGATGCTACTAACTAAACATAACCTCGATACGCGCCAGTGGTGCTATCTCTCTGACTTTGCACGGACTTTTCAAACGACCCTCGTAGTCCTCAAGAGCAAAAGCCTGAGAAGTCACACATATTTTGATGTAGTTTGAGTGAACTTCTGAACAACTCCTTATATTCGTAAAGTGCGCGATTCAAAAGTGAGCTGAAAAATGGTTCTAATGTTTTCTTTTTTTTTCGAAAAATATTTTAGAGTTGAGCTTTACGGAACAGCACGTAGCGAGTTGTATTCCAAGTCTCGATCTTAGATTTTGTAATTTGTAAAAAGTTGGGAAACAGTGGTTAATTTTCTGAGACTAACTAAATAGAATAAATTAAATAAGTAGCGCTATTAAAAATTGTAAAATATTAGAATACTAATTATATATAAACATGGAAGCTTTGTTTAAATAAACTGTAAATTATTATTTTAAAATTAAGACAGTACAATGATACAGCGTTCCAAACAAAATCGTTTACTAATGCAAATTAACTAGGGAAATTTAGTTTTGTATTCAATTGGAAATTTATTAACGGCTACTATTAAATTAGACTGGATGCATTACGCTTATAGAATTAATCTTCTGAGGAATGTCATGAAAATTGATATGCTAGCACCCTCTGGCATAAATGCCAGTCTAAACATTACAGAATATGGAAACGACAAACTTCTAGCTTCCATAATTCACTAAAGTAAACCCTGTACTATCTTAAGCCTCACTTATAGCCCTCTGCCAATCAAAATTGGATATAACTAAATTAAATATTAATCCTATTTAAATGTGAGACTTCTTTTGTGAAAGCAGCAATTGCCTTAATTAAACTTTTCTTTAGTTAACGATGAAATTAGAGTATTGCACCAACCCACTTAGGGGTGAATAAGAAGTTCTACATCAGTAAGAACGCAATGGCGTTACGGGTAGTTAAGCTTTAGCATCACTAAAACAACGTGGTGAGGTTTTGTGTTCTTGAAGTCTCCAACTGGTAGCGGACTTCAATTTTTTAATGATATTTTGACTACGTTATCATATCTCTACCCAACAAAGAGCCTTTGAGCCCCTAGTTACAGATAATTGAGTAGTTTAAGCTTCAGCTACTTTCGCTTAAAAATCGAGAACAAATGAACGAGTTGAGCCTCCGTCTACCCGTCTAGGTTGAAGCTATTGCTTCGGGAGTATATCTGAGGTGTAATGAGTAAAAAAAAATATAACGTTCTTTTTAATTTGGAGGTATTAATATCAGAGGGATATGTTTTATAAAGAACCGTATTCTGTATTTTTTTAATTTTTTTTGTAATCTTTTATTATAAGTAAATTTTACTTGACAAAATTTCAGGATATTGGATAGAAGAAGGTACCAAATGGTGTCATTCCATTCACTGATTTCATGTACCAGAAGATGTCGGTGCAACCTCTTTTTCAATCTTCCTAACTAATAAAGGAGCAGCTTATTGAAATATCCACAAATGAAGAAATTAAACCAATGTTTGAACAAAGATACCACAAATTCTAGTTACAAAAACAGATTCCAATTTTATAACCTGCATTATGGGTTATTGTACACAAGTTGTTGACTGCTTTCCCGTCTTTCTGTATGGTAGAGCGTGGATTCAGAGCCGTTATGAACATCATCATAAAAAAAAAAAAATCGTCTAGAAATTAGTGCTCGAGGGGATTTGCGGTTGCTACTCACAAACATTAAGCCGGATGTACACTCATAACATCTCATCACGTTCATCAAAATTATTAATTTTTTTAAATTTTATTTTAAACAAAAGTTATAATTTCAATAAATACTTCTTCAACAAAATGTTTTTTTTTTTGTAATTTTTATACTATGCATTTATGTAGCTTTTTCATTTGGGGGTCCACGGGCAAGTTTTGACTATACGAGGGTCGTTTGAAAAGTCCGTGCAAAAATAAAAACTACTTAATTTTTTGGGGTAAACCTTTTTTATTTTTCAACATAGTCTCCTTTTAGGCTTATACACTTCGTCCAGCGCTGCTCTAGTTTGTTGATCCCTTCCGAATAATAGGATTTGTCTAAGTCTGAAAAATAGCCATTCGTTTCTGCAATCACCTCCTCGTTTGAATAAAATCTTTTTCCCGCCAGCCATTTCTTCATATTGGGGAACAAATTGTAGTCCGAGGGAGCCAAGTCTGGAGAATAGGGGGGATGTGAAACGAGTTGGAACCCTATTTCCATTAATTTTGCGACCACAACTGCTGAGGTGTGAGCTGGTGCGTTGTCGTGATGGAAAAGGACTTTTTTGTGGGCCAATCCTGGGCGTTTTTCTTGCAGCTCGGTTTTCAAACGGTCCAATAACGATGAATAATATGCACCTGTAATAGTTTTACCCTTTTCCAGATAGTCGATGAGGATTATTCCTTGCGAATCCCAAAAGACAGTCGCCATAATCTTTCCGGCCGAAGGAACGGTCTTCGCCTTTTTTTGGCGCAGATTCCCCCTTGGTAACCCACTGTTTAGATTGTTCTTTGGTCTCAGGAGTGTAGTGATGTATCCATGTTTCATCCACAGTGACGAAACGACGCTTAAAGTCCTGTGGATTCTTCTGGAACAGCTGCAAACCCTCCTTGCAACACTTCACACGATTTCGTTTTTGGTCAAGCGTGAGCAATCGCGGCACCCATCTTGCGGATAGCTTTGTCATGTCCAAATGTTGATGCAAAATATTATGTACCCGTTCATTCGAGATGCCCACAGCACTAGCAATCTCACTCACCTTCACTCTTCTGTCATCCATCACCATATCAAGGATTTGATCAATGATTTCTGGAGTAGTAACCTCAACAGGGCGTCCAGAACGTTCAGCGTCACTTGTGCCCATATGGCCACTCCGAAAATTTTGAAACCACTTATAAACTGTTCTAATCGAAGGTGCAGAGTCACCATAATGTTTATCAAGCTTCTCTTTAGTCTCCTGAGGTGTTTTGCCTTTCATAAAGTAGTGTTTAATCAACACACGAAATTCTTTTTCGTCCATTTTTTGAAAATCACTCGACTTCCTCGATTCAAACGAATGCCAAACACAAAGAAATAGACCGATCTGGCTGAAACTTGGTGTGTGTTCTTCCAAGAGATGTTACTAACTAAACATAACCTCGATACACGCCAGTAGTGCTATCTCTCTGACTTGGCACGGACTTTTCAAACGACCCTCGTAAAAAGGGGTCCATGGGTCAAAATAGTTCTCTACAGTGACACTTGAGGAAACGAGTTTTCATTAACTAAGGGGATCATGGGTCTTAATGAGCTAGCTATATAAAGAAAGGAAACATCAGGAATTTTCCGAAGTATTTTTAATAACAAGAATTTGAAAGGTTTAGATTCGCGGTAGTAACAGTCGGTATTTAAATTCTTTTATTATTGATGTTGAGCTTTAAGCGTCTGTCGAGAGCCTAGCTTGAGCTTTGGTCATATTCTAGTCTTGTCAGATAAAAGTAAGGAGATTCCACATCAAACGTGCGGCTTAAGTATAGTCTAAGGTTAAATACTTTGTCCACAGTTGGTGTACAAGTTGGTTGATAAAGCTAGAACCCAGGATTTGAGGCCTAGATAAATACGTACTATACCAATATTTCTACCTTATATGATTCGCCACTTATTAAACCAGAACTACAAGTGGTTGAAGACATCTGAAGAGCTGTTGTAACTATAAGGGTATCGTAATGAGCAGAGATGATTAAAGCCCCATATTAAGTAATAAACGTCCCTCATTGATTTTATTAAATACCAATAGACGGGTAAGTGTCAAGGTACCTGTTTTAGTTGAGGAGTGTGACCGTTTCGTTAATTGGGAGTTAAGTTCAAAAAGTAGCTCTTGCAGGATTATGGATACCAATTACGACATAGTCGACCATATATGAATATAGACTTATGTCTGGCCGGAAATACATATAGGAAGTACAAAATAAATGCATCTGTGTGTTAGTGTGAGATGGGAGCATGTACCTAAATGGCATTGAAATGTAATATCCTCTATAACTGCACAAACTCTTCAATGTAGACTAAAATATCTGTACATGGTATTGAGTAAAATACATGGATAGATCAATTTAGTGTTCACACAATCCTCTACTAATGAACTACATTGCAGTAGACCGCAACCCGAACTGCACAGGATACTAGTAGTGCATTAGATCCATCGCAAATAGTTGCTAATATTACAATAGCTACATCAAAACAATAATACGAATAAATTAAGCTACAATTATGACTAAAAATAGAGTTAGCTATAGATCTCTATGAACAGCTGAAGTAATTACATCGCTCTTTTGACAATGATATTTATTTGCTCTTAAGGTCAGTAGAAAGCCTCGTAAACGTTATCTGTTTCTTCTTTAATTTTATAATGATAACTATAATTTCAAGCGTGATGCCTCACTACAGATCATGCGGAGATCAGAGGCGTTGAGGCCGGCCTTGATCCCTCGAACTTAATTCTCATTTATCCGAATTAATTGATACCTATTACGATTCACAGATCACACACTGTTTCAATAGATATATCCAACCAATTAATTACACAACACCTAAGCAAAACATTCACTCAAACAGTGGCTATTTAGGAGTGGAATACTTGATATTCCTCGCCGCCTATATCTATCATTAGAGTAATGAGAATACTAGCCTAATCAGAACTTAAAGAAAATAAGATATATAATAATATAAGGTAAGTGGGGGGAAGATGCAAGTTTCGTCAGATTTTGCATATCTACAACTGGATGACAGCAACACCTACGTTAAATTGTGTAGTAAACAACTTTGAATACCGTGCTTGTGAGTATTTCTATTTATATCTAGTTTAATCGTCGTTAAACTGAAAATTCAACTCTTTGAACCTGGTGAGTACCCATGTTATAATATTTCGTTGTCGATACTTAAGGTTTGGTGATGGATTGACTAGATTAAACGTAATAATTCCGTGATATTTGCGTCGTGTACATCTTGGTGAGTACGTGTTAGCTTGAAACAACATGACTGAAGCCTTAGTACAAAAATAAACCTATGTGGCGTCTTCCTCCAGTGCTTGGGGTAAGATGCTACCTATTGAAGTGTTTCAATTTCATATTGATTCTCAATCATTATTACATTATAATAAATTTTATAATATAAAATCAATATAAAACAATTACTGACACACGAAATATAGTTTTTGTATAATACATTAATATTATTAACCCTTGAGCCGTCACCTTATGTGAAGTGCCACAAGCCGTCACCTCGGGCCATATTGACCCAGCATTAAAAACTATTACATAAAAAGGAAAACTAACTAATATCATGTTATAGGGAATATAAGGATATAGGAGCTGGTCACTCAGGATCTTTCATATTCTGCCATTGGTAGCGTTCTAAATACTTTTCAACCTTATGGTACATTTCTACACTGACTTCTTCTAAAATTGTTACATAGCTAAAGGGAACACCAGTTAGGTGTGCTCGTTAATGGATTCCTTAAATTGAGGAAAACTGCAAAATTTGATTGTATTTGTAATCGAAAAAGCTAAGAGCTGCAGATAATTAATTAAAAACATATTTCCTCTAAGTAAATAGTTTTCAGCTTCAGTAAATATATTAAGGATGTCTGCCCTATAATGAAAACTAAGCTTAGGTATAAGAAGAAAATTTACAGCTCAGTAGCAGAATGGGTTAAACACAACATCATAGAAGTGGCCGGAAGTTGCTCTTGGTAGTGAACAAAGCTAGCGGAAATATGCAATATCCTTGCCTAAAGAGAAATTTTCAATTTAATCCAATGGCTCCTTTACTAAATAATAATCTTTTTCCTTTATCTATAAACTATAAGTTCAATAAACATGAACACTCATGCGACTATTCTATTATTCTAAGTTATTAAGAAAATGTAATTTTTACATACGAGCTCATGTAAAGACCGTTATTGCTTTAAAATATGTATTTCTATTAGAAACTATCTAATTAGGCGCTACGGTAGCCGAGAGGTTTGAGGCGAGACCTGTGAGGATAATATTAATGTGGTACTGGCTTCGATTCCCGGTCTAGGCTTTGGATCTTATTTAATGGTTAATATGAGACATTCGCCTCCGACCAAGACACCATCAGCTTGGTGCAAAAAGGAGTTATCTACATTTTTTTTCAGAAAATGTGTTTAGTGGCGCCCTCTATTGTATGTTCAATTCTACATCTTTTGGTACATAAACGAGTCTTTATGCAGACTCCTTTATTATTACTTATTCTCAAACCTAGGTTAGATTTGGAGCAAAAATGAGTTTTCTATTGCAGATAACTTTCTTTTACATTCCTTACATTCTTTACATTCCTTGGAAGAATAGTTATTTATTTAACAAGTGTGTAAAGTAGTACTTTTCCTCACACGAGGCAGGGTTTGCACGCACGAGCGAACGAAGCGAGGCGAGTGCAAGTGCAAATTGCCGAGTGTGAGGTAATTACTTTACACTCGAGTTGAATATTATATTTTTTCTGCAACCATTAGGGTTATTAACTAAAAAAAAACTAAACAGGAATCACTAGAATTCATTTTAAATTTCTATAAGGTAACACTATATCCTTTTTAACTGTTATAATTAAAAATATCTAATTATTTATTAAAATATTATTTAAATTTTTTTTATCTAAATTTTTAGTTTATTTTTTTAATATTCGTTTTTTAATTATTTAGTTACGTTAAATAAGCTTATCAAAGTTTTACAGAAAATATTTTAATAACAAAACTTCTTATGTCAAGGAAGCACAATAAAGATTTTTCACTCACTAGTGAGGAAAGTGACACTAATGGGAATTTTTCCCCACTAGTTGTAAAATAATTTTTTTATTAGGTTTATTTAATGTTTATATTAGGTAGATATTATTATTTTTCTTTTTGACAGGCATAATAATATATCTAACATTCGCTTCGACAAGACACAAAATGCCACTTAAAAGCTCAAAAACACGAAATCCGTTGACTAAAGTACTTAATAAGTACTAAAGTTTTACTGAAAATTATGATTTTCGTGCAAAAAAGAGTTAGCTGCAAAATAACTTTTGCTAATAGCAAGCTTAAACAATACCCTAGAAAAGAGTTAGCTGCAAAATAACTTTTGCTAATAGCAAGCTTAAACAATGCCCTAGAAAGTTCAAATTGGGCGCCAAATGATCCCATCACAATATATTAACTAATCCTTACAGCAGACACAACATAAGGAATATAGTAATCACCTATTCACCTATTTTTTCAGGCGGGGCTTAACGTCCAACTACCAATTAGATGTCGTGGACGGAGGCGATTAGCAAACATACTTTACTGTAAACTTCTTTTATTAACCATTAAATAAAATCCAAGGCCTTAAGACCGGGAATCGAACCCAGTACCACAATACATATTAGCTTCGCAGGTCTCGCCTCTAACCGCTCGACTACCGTGGCGCCTACATAAGGAATATAGCTTAAAGCATATTTGGTTTTTTGTCCCTACTAAAAATTAAAAAAAAAAACTGTATATCTACAGTTATCACTCCTTTTTGCACCAAGCTCTTCGATTGGTAGTTGGACAAAAAGTCCGCCTGAAAAATAGGCATTACTTTTCTTAATAGAATTTACTCCATGACAGTTTGTTTAAATATGTTACAATTTTAAATAAATTTTCTTGAAAAAAATTTACATATAATCCAAGTGAAAAGCCCAGGTTCAACGACCGTTCCCATGGTAAACCTGTAGCGAAGAAAAAATATTTTCCTCCGTTGGGTGTATTTTATTTTCTATTTTGACGTCAGGACTGTGTTAGCACACCTCCTGTTACTAACAACCTTTGAAGTGTGAAAAAGTTTTTCCTTTGTTCCTAAAGTCTTATATTTATTTACGTAATGACCCTAAGGATGTTTATCCTGCCTCGCGCAGGATCATCATACCCAATCTCTCCTCTCTTTCTCTCTCTCATACATACATGCTCATGCTCAGGCTCGTTTTCCTTCATGTTTTTCTCACCCACTGCGGCATGTTTTCCATTTGACATCAAACGCGCGCAAGAATGAAGTGTGCCGTAGGTATTAAGAATTATGCGATTTACATAATAAAAGGATATGACTATATATGCATTTCCATATACAATATTGTTTAATGCGGTAAACACGCTCTGAAAGCTCCATTAAGTAAACAAGCTGTGTGAATAACTCGCGTCAATGTAGTCCATATTTAATTCAATCAGAATTCACTCTGAAATGTTTTCTTTGCAATATTTGCCTTTATATAACGAGAAAAAACACTTATAAGTTGACGAAGTATGAAGTTCTTAAACTTTCCTTTAGGGTTTTCATTCTATTTTAATTCATACATTTTAAAAGCTAATTTAAGTTGTTATGATAATGCTCCTTTTATTTCAAATATTTTCAAAAGAATCTGCTCTAATCCATTTCTTTTCGTCTAGCAGCGCAAAATAACGAATTTGAATAAAAATAACTTAATCCAATCTTTCATGAAGCATTTTTACGTTGAAAAAAGAAACTTTCATGTTCATAAGAGACTCTGATGTCTGCTGATAATCTGCATATACTGGCGAAGAACGACGCGGATTTCTTAAAGTAGTGGAGAGGGGGGCACATCTGATCAGAGAGCACCTTTGAACAGTTTTAATTTCTCGCCAAATATTTAAAACATTTATGATTGGTAATTTTCTCCATATGTTGTGGTAGACCTGTTGTATAATTGACAGAGTTTCCCTTCCGTTTTCATTGCTTGTAAAGTCAGAATTGAGCAATGTTATATTTTGCAAGGTGGAAGTAAAATTTTTGTTACAGCTTTGGAAGTGTATTGTGAAGATTGTAGTGGACAAGGTGTAAGTATTGTTAGTCCATATTAACATTTGGAATTCGTATTTTTAAATCAAGTATTTACAAAAGTCTATTTGCTTGCAAAAAGCGTTGGATATTATATTTTCTCTTATGGAAGGAGAGGGGACACATTTCATCATCACAGTTAAAATGTGCCCTACCGACCTGCAAGATTGTGACTTTTTTTGTTTAATCGCAGAGAAGGAGAAAGTGGTCCGAACCTACATTAAGAAGCGCCACAAACCGAATATTTTGTTCAAACTTCCTAAACCCATCATCACTTCGGGTACAACATCCCGATTTTTGAACTAGATTTCAGTGGTTTAAAAGAGAAAGTAATGTAGTAGTGAGAGAAATAACTGATAGAAGGTAGATTCAGAGTAAAGTAATATCATTTCTTTCTATTTTATATTGTGTTCAAAGCTACCCCACCAGTGGGACAGATATTAACATTAGGCACAACATTTTTAAATTAAAAAAATATAGATATGTATGTAAAGTACCAACTGTTTATTGATATAGATCTGTTCAGAATACTTAATAGTTGTAGAAAACAAAATAAAAAGGTTCAATAATACGATTCTGTGCACTCTGTAACAGAAAATGTAAATTCTGTTCAAATGTGCCCCCTCTCCCCTTCACCAGTGAGATAATAATTAGAGAGAAGATCAAGGCAATGAAGATCAAATAGAATCCAAACAACATCAAGCTAAACAAGAAAAATAGATGGAGTTGGAATATTTTGAAATATTTCGGATCAAATTTCTTGATAATGGCTTTTTTGGCTTTGAAGTGGTGTTGGCGCAAGAATTTACAAGCCTAAGAGAAAGAAGTCCGACATAGAAGAGAAAGGTTTGGTCCATCCAATTGTCATTTTTGGTTTATTATCGCAATTAAGTGGAAGTAGCAGGTTGTTTATTGGATCGATGATATTGGTCAAATATTTCGAGTTTTTAAAATATTAGTGAGTTTCTTGAGTATAATAGTAGGAGATAGTCCTGTGAGTGGTAAAAACCAGGTAATATCAAAGGTGACCTTAAAAAGGAATTCGTTTACAAAATGAAAATTTTTATGGTAATAATAAAAAAAAAATCTCAAACACTTTGTTAAAGTATCTAAATAAAAAATGTCCTTCCCGCTGAGAAAGGTCCCGTGTTTTGACTAGACTGGAGCTGAGGAAGAAGGAGAGATAGAAAAGGAATTAAACAATTACTAATTAAGTCTCAAAGTCCAGAAATTTCTCCTTCAGACAGTAGTGATGTCAAAAAGTTAATTATCCTATCTTTAAGTTAGACTTCAGGGGGAAAAAAAAGTTAAATTAAAAATATAATAAAGTATAAAGACTGTGGGAGAGGATCTTGGATGATGGCGAAGAGCAAGAAAATGAAGGAATGTTATCATGAAAGTTAAGTGATATGATGGAACTAAAGGGCTTTAAAGTTAAGTCTGGAGTAAAGCACAACTTTTCAAGCTTCAACCAACAACTATGTAAACTCCCATAATTTAAAAGGCAATGAATCTTTTTTAAAGCCATTATTAGCGATAAATCACCTACTTTTTTAAGAATTCACAACTTTCCCACATTAAATTATTATATTTTAACTTCTTTTTTTTTTCAATTTTCTCTAAGAGGAAATGTATTAACTTTGGATTTATTTTCAAAGAAAGAAGACTTTTTAAAAGGTAACCAATTTTTGCAATAAACAAGAGTAATTCCTAGGCTCTGCAGCCTGCATTGCTCAAGCAAGGTGTTGTGTGTGGAAACCAGAAGGTTACAATCTGTATACAGTATACAATAAGTAAATATGAAGAGTATGATGAACTGGTGCGGGAGGAGAGCAGGAGGAGAGAAGCTACCCAGCGGTAGCACTCTCTATAGGAGAGAGGAGAATGTGAGGAGAATAGGAGGAGGAGAGAGGAAAGTAATAATTTAGGTCTTCAGCCTACAAGGAAGTCGCGAGGCCACTGGCGATTCAGTCGGCGGATGTCAGAGGAAGCGAGAGACTGTACAAGATGATTAGAGCTAGTCGAGAGAGTAGTGTGGAATTTTTGGTATTTAGTCTTGGGGAATTGGTGTACGAATGGAATGTTGAGGTCGTAGTCACGTAGAAAGGAGCGTCAGCTATCTGTCTGAGAAGTTTTGACTGAAATGTCTGTACAGTCCGTATGTTCTGTAGGATTGGCTGAACCCCACAGCTCTAGTCCGTAGGTCCAGTGTTGTACTCGTATATTAAACGTTTGAGTTCTAAGAGCAATTTGGAGTCTGTAAAGAAGTTTCGCACGTTTTGTCATTGCTTGTCTTTTAAGTCTAGTGTGTGGTGCAGCTAGATGAATCGTATTTCTTAGCAACTATTTCTTTATTGTAGTATTGTTGCATTGGAACAAGTGGATCCCCAAAAGTGAAATTGCAAACCAATACAAATGCTACAATATATCACTAGGATGGACGTTACGATATTTGACTATACCCGCAAGTAAACAAGATCAATGCATGCAAAGCACCAAAAACTGAAGATTTTATTTTCCATTTTGGTGTGATTTTCAGCAACTGATAGATCTGTCATTCTTAAAGAGAAATTAGCACATTTTCTTGATAATAAGCCGTATCCTGAAGCGATAATAATTGTCAACAATAAACAAGTGAAAATAATTCTGGCATACCAGGTTTATGTTGCCAGGCTCGGTGGTGGGCTTGCGGTCAATAACTGAACTCAAGATTAAAAGTAATTACAGCAAAAATTACTTCTTTTTTTTTTTTTTTTTTTTTTAAAAAAAGCCCTTTATGATAAAATAAGACATAAAAGTCTCTGTAAACGTTTCTTTCGAATACATCTGCATTATTTTCTTTTTAATGCTTCGTTTTATGAAGATCTCTAATTATAAGACGTAATAATTACTTTCTAACATAAAAAAAAATTAATAATTAAAATAATGCATTTAAAGAACTTTTTGCAAAAACTAATTTAGCAACATTTAAATTCCTAATTATCAAACTTTTGTTATTTTCAACCAAATAATGAGGAAATGTAATACCTTGCACACAAATGTACATACTCGTATACGATTATTAAACATATACTCGTATTAAAATACAAACAATTAATGTCCCAAAGAACAAACATCGCGGTCGGACTAAAAGCCCAAGAACTTCTGGAATGAAGTAGGATACACTGAAAAAAAGTTGAAATTTTATTGTGCGCTATCCAAATTATGCAGGAGTTTCGTAATAAAAGCAAAAATAGTCAAGAACATCAAGAAAAACAGAAATAAATAGTGAAATGGTGACAGAAATCAAAGAAAATACTAGTATTATTGAAAAAAAAAAATTAAAGATGAAATGGAATTGGGACGGTTTTTTGGAGGAGGATGTTCTAGTAATGTGCAGAAAAGGATTTCACCAAGAAAAGGCAGAACGGAAAGCACCAGAGGAAAAAATGGAATTAAGGAAGAAATTACTGGATTTGTCCTGATAGATGTTTACTGTTGGCATGAAAGATGAGAAAGGCCTCGCCATGATTGGTAAATCTTAAGAAAAATTGGGAAAGTGAAACGAAAAGCCAACATAAAGAGGTAAAAGTAAAGTAATCGCCTATTTTTTCAGGCATGGGCTAAACGACCATCTACCAATTAGGATCGTGAACAGGGGCAGGAGCACATACTTTATTATAAACTATTTTTTCAAACACATAAAAAGTAACTACACGCTGGATTCGAATTGGGTATCTCCCATTTACAAATCCACGCTCATAATTTAACGTATTTAAGATATCAGGATCAATAAAACTAGAGAAAAAAAGTTAGTAAAGTGCCTCGTTTTGATTACGAACTCTTAAAGTAAAGAAGAATTCAACTTAAGGAGGTAAGTATCAAGATACTAACAATTAGGCTACATAAGTAAATCTGCAGTTAAGCCTGTCTAGAAAAATACTTGGAAATAGAAGAAGGACAAAACCGGTGCCAATCGACTACTCGAAAAAGGCTAAAACCTGTTATTGTCGCTTATTTCACAGGTTTCGCCAAGATATCACTGAATAACATTGGTTTAAGATCGCTTTACGGATTGGACATAAATCCAAAGAGCCAGTTACAAAATTCACATCCGCCTGATTCATTAATTAGGTTTGATTAAGTTCTGCATTATTTTAATTTCTTTAATAAGCTGAAAGTAAACCTTAATTTAGAAAATTGAAATTGAGATTGATTGTACGAGTACAATCTTGTACTGCAAAACTTTAAATACCCTTTAAATGCTTTTATATATCGTTTAACGTAAATATTCATCAGTCTGTTTATAAAGATGTTTCATTCTTACTCTCTCTACCTTTTCATCCTCTTTGAATTAAAAAAAAAAATAAAACCATTTAAAGACACAAATGAAGAAGAGAAAAAGCGGTTAGTGGATTGGAGGGGCGATAAAGGGAATTGTTTAAAGAGTTGAAGGATATGGAAAAGGAATGGATTGGGGAAGATGAAAAAAGCCACGGATGTTTTAGACATGTGATTTTACACTCGATAAAAAGTTAATAGAAAAGTTTCTCTTTTCCATCGATTTAAGAAGAGACAAGAAGGAAATCTTTAGTTGGATGAAAAGCAAGAAAAAAGAAATCAAGTGATGGACAACAAGGACCAGGAAGTGGAGAGATCTATGTACACTCCAGGCTGGCTGGTTGGGATGGAGTCTATCCTTGAAGAGCTCGAGAGTGTATTGCCACTAGAATAGATGGAGACATACATTTCCAAATCATCCAAGTGTGTAATTCCTTCTCTTCAGAGAGAATGGAACGACTGGGAGGCAAAGCATCCCACTTCTGAACATAGTTTTACAGCTCAGTTAGATAATCAAAATGTTTCTTGAAATACTTTAAACAGTAAAACTTCAGATATTTTAGAAAGTAAATCCTGTCCGCTTTTTATTCTTGCAATAAATCCTTAATTGCACAACAAATTAAGCAAAATGAGAAAACAAATTGAAACTAATATCCGTTAATTAGATTGAAATTTTAGTTGATTTAATAGAAATTGTTCTGAATGTTACGAATTTTAGATCGATCTTAATGAAACACGTGATAAATTTACAGACACCTTAAAAAATAAAATATATAAGGGTCATTAGAAAAAGTGGAAATGATAGAGGTAGCAAAACAAGAAACATTATAGTATTCATGAAGAAAGAAATTTGCTGAGAGAAATGGAATACCACGCGAAGTTCCCGAGTTTGACACTTAGACTTCCTCTTTCTAGACGCTTTTTACAGCTAATGTCCGGAAATAGACAGTGTTGTCTGTAGCGAGAGAATAAGCCCAAAACAGTCAGTGCAATGAAAAAGGCTCCAATAACCTCAGATATTGGCACGCCTTAAATTTAAACAACAAAAATTTGCAATTATTTTTGAATTTCAAAAATCTGTAATTGTAGATGTATCGGAAGGGTCTGTATTTTAATATGCTAAGTATTAAATCATTACTAAAAACTCGGTTGAAATTGATGGTTCTCAAACTAGTTAACTTGAGCTGCCAATAGCGTTTGCCGTACGATGTCCATTTTAAATAACGATTACTCTTGCGAGTATTTGCACCTACGAGGTCTGCAAATTAAGTAATAAGACTGGCGACGTTGCGTTTGATCTATCAACACTGGAGGCGCGGCAGAAGAACATGTGATCCGCTTTCAGTACGAGTTTGATCTCGCTCGAGTCATTTGAGTATGCGTAGCGATTGTTTTTGTAAAACAGTTTTTTCTATTGTGTTCTAAAAATGAGTGAGATCAATTTCGAGCAGGTTTTGCTTCAGACTTGGGCACAGTGCAATGGAAACTTTTGCTAAACTTCAGCAGGCCTACGGAGATAGTGTTTTGTCAAGAGCCCCGGTTTTTCGTTGGTTTAAGGCATTTTCAGAAGGAAGAGAGTCGATTGAAGATGAACCACGAAGCGGAAGGCCTTCATCTTCAAGAAACGATGAAAATGTCGAATGAAACCGGGGATCTTGTGCGTTCAGATCGTCCGTTGACAAGTCAGAATGATCGGGGAAGAGTTAAATTTGACTCACTTCACCAAATCAAATGAATTGGGGATGAGAAAAATCTGCGCATAAATGGTTCCAAAAAACCTTTCTCAAGACCAGAAGAACTTCAGGAAAGAAAGGTGCCTTGACTTTTTGGATTCAATTGAAAATGACCCCCATTTTCTGGAACGTATTTACTTAAATAGCAGCAAGTAGAAGATGAAGTTGCCCGAAGTACTATCAAGTTTTGAAAGTACTTCAACCAATACCAAAACTATTTCATTATGTAAGTGATTTTAAGATATTCAAGAATTCGTTGTAACTGTACTTTATTTCAAAGCTCACTTCAAGACAACCCAAGATTTCACAAATCCAAGTGAGACGTCTGTGGCCAATGCAACTGCTTTCTTCCATTAACATTATCAAAATGGAAATAGTTTTTCACAAGGAACATTTCCTAATTACTCAATGTAAATCCGAATTGACTGACTAGTTTGAAGAAGAAGAAAAAAAATAAATGTAGATTGATGTTGATAGAGCCTCTACGTTTTCAACAACCCAAATATATATCGGAAAAGGAAAGACCTGAACCTTGTGTGTACCCGATTGATGAGAAATTGAATTGTTAAAAAAGAGGAAATTACTTCATAAAAGATGCAAATCTGGAAAAGAACTTCCAAAGGATGCTCTAAGAATGTTGCTCTTGCGAGCATGTTTGCTATAACAAAATAAAACTGCCAGTCTCCCTTAAGTGATTTGAATGTTTACCAAAGGACACCTGTAATCTTCTGCCAGTAAAAACATTCTAAAAGACCTTTACTTTTGTGTAGTGACTAAGTAAATCTTTTAATTTTTCTCAAATTATTCAAATGTGAGATCTGAACAAGGTTTTTTTTTTTTAATTTAAGGTTTTGAACTTGTGGTTAGTTGACTTTGGTTCCTTCACCAAAGGCGGTGAGTATCAGAGTATTCATGAACTGCATCTCACACCTACGAGATTTTCAAGTTATCGTATGTGATTGGCAACATAATTAATTAATTTTCTAATACTTTACAGGAAGCAATTTACCCAGTTTTAACAAAAGACTACTTCATTTTATTTCTTTTTGATACTATTTACGGTAAAATTTCGTTTAAACAATTTTAATTCGTAAAAGTTTTATAATTCGTGCATTTATTGTTGAAAAACTTCCATTTTATGACAATTTAAACGAGTATTTCTTCCAAATCTTTTTCATCTCATTGCTTTTTCCAGTCACTGCCTCTGGACAGTGTTCCTCGTTACATACAACACTGCCTATTACCGGTCAGAGAGCTGTAAGAAGCCCCTAGGAAAAGACAATCTATGCTGGATTCGAACCAGGGAACGCCGCGGTGGAATCCAGTATACGCTAAACACAGAGCTAATCCCTTTCCCAGTTAGACGTTAAGTCCTGCCTAAAAAAGATGGACGATTACTTTACTCATATCCTTTCTCTCAGGAGTCCTTAATCGAATTTTCGGGGAAACATTTTTAAAATAAAAGTTTGTATATTTAAAAGTTTGTACATTTAAAAATCTGTAATCACTATATGAAAATAACATAAAATTTTAGGTCTCAATATTCTGAATAATATCTTCAGTAAAGTGGCCCCGATTTTTGTTTTTGAGTTATGGTGAAGATGGAGAGACGAGATCCAGAAATTCGTGGGATCTAACTGGAGTTCCAGGGCTAGAGACAAAGAGGTATGGAGAGAATTGGGAGAGGCCTTTGCCCAAAAATGGGCCTAATTCCGAAAACAGAAATTTATTTATTTTTTTTTTGTGTTATTTTTGTTCTCTATTTATTTTTATTTATTTATTTTATTTTATTTTTATTATTTTTTTTCTATGTAATCAGAATTTAATTTAATTTCAGTATGTACTATATATAAGGATTTATAAAAGAAATAAAAATGAAAAATAAGGTAAAAACACAAAAGGAAGGAAAAATGGTATTATTATAATTTATTTTTTTGTAATTTTTTGGAATAAAGGCTTTATTTATTATTATTATTATTATTATGGTGAGCACTTAACGAGTTAAGCGTGTTTGATGTGTATACACGTCAAACGAAATCTCTATTACGGTGCGTTCGACGTGTATAATAGTGATGAAAAATTTAAAATTGCCATTAACTAGTAAAACTCGAAATTTTAATAAAACAAAATAAGAATATTATTTTGTGGGATGTTTCCTTTATCCTACCAAAAGAAATGCGGCGGGAGTCAGCCAAATGATAAGTAGTTGGTATATGCTTGGTTTCCGCATTAGAGATTGGGAATTAGGCACACAAATAGAAGCTCTCAACACTTGTGCAATGCCGTTTTTACCTTAGATAGAGGTTCAGACCTCAGTACGAGCATGATTTCATTTTGCACAGAATTCAAAGCTTTTTTCTTCCTTGTAAAAGCTCTTGCGTCCCTAGTTAACTAGAGCAATGCAAACGTGAAGCGGTGCAAGATTTTGAAATGCACAGAATGCTCTGTAATCTCAAGCCCCAGAAATTGCAGAAAAAGTCGTTTGTAGTGACTATTATGACGATGTAAACTTTTAGTAGTTTTGCCGTGCGTTCGACGTGTATGCACGTCATTGTCTAATTTTAATTCCGCACACTTCTTCTTCTCATATCCTTCCAATACTCGCTGGAGTTCCTCAAGGAAGCATTCTAGCCTCCTTCCTTTATATTCTCTATACTGCCGACTTACCAACTCACCCGACTACAATTACTTTCACTTTCGCCGACGACACTGCAATTCTTTCTCCTCATCTAGATCCTGTAATAGCAAGGCGTGCACTCCAATCACACCTAAATCTTCTCGAGCCTTGGCTGCAAAAGTGGAGAATCAAAGTGAACGAATGTAAGTCTAAATACATAGTATTCACCTTAAACAAGAAAACTCTCCCTCCTCTCTCCTTCCACAATACTTCTATACCAATTTCTAACTAAGTACGGTATCTCGGACTACATCTTGATAAACGACTAACATGGAACCCTCACACGAGACTCAAACGAACTGACCTCAATCTGAGGTATAAAATGTTGAAAAGACTACTCGTCAAACGATCAAAACTGACCCTGACAAACAAACGATCACTATATACCGCTCTACTTGCCCCAATATGGACGTACGGAATACAACTTTACGGAAGTGCCAAAAAATCGAACATCAACCGACTTCAGACCTTACAATCAAAAATTCTAAGAACCATAGTTAACGCTCCCTTCTACGTCTCCAATCATACTATACACTCTGATCTCAATATTCCTCTCGTTTCTGAAATAGCCCAAACTCGATACACAAAACTCCATTCAATTCTACACGATCACTACAACCCTCTGATCCACAACATGTCTACCACAACACTTCCTTCTAACCCTCAACGCAGACTAAAGCGGCGGTGGCCACGCGACCATCTCAACACAACGCCGACCTCCTAGGATGGTTGCTGTGTAAGCTTGCCAATCTGGCGAACTAACGGCTTCCATCACTGGATGGTCGTCGTTCACTCCAATCACGCCCTTGGCGCACATGCATATGCGCGTATATGTATGGATATGCATATGCGTGCATGTGTATTTGTGCCATCCCTTTTCACTCATCACTTTTGCTTATTGTACTGCATACAGTTGCAAAATAAATAAACAAATAGAAAGAAAAAAAAAAAAAAAAAATTCCGCACACTATGTCTTTTTTTAAAAAACTAAATTCCACGCTTAACTGGTTAAACATACATCAAATTCGTAAAAAAAAAAACACTTTTTCGGAGTCAAAAACGTTCAAAGCCGATAATTATGGTAAAAACTCCAAGTCAAAAATATGCTAGATGACAATACCTTATTTTACTTACTACAGTAAGAGAAAGTTTAAAGCATTGAGAAATGCAGTATATGTTACAAACAAAAATTTAGGTTTTTAACTTTGTTTAAAGTTGAAAGAAAAAAATAATAATAATAAAAAAGCGACTCAGAGAAATGGGTTTGGTTTTGTTGTTGGTGAATAGAGAGAGTGGCCTGACCAAGAATTTATAGGAATGGCTCCTCCGTCAGAAGTTGGAAGTGGTAGTCGGGGACGGCAAGTTTGTTCTTGGAGGCGGTAGCCACAGCTGCCCTGTCCTATCTCTTTTCACCACACACAACGTAATATCCTTATTCTCTTCGTACCATCATCTCCAGGGAAATAATATGTGCTTGTCCTTCGTATACCTTTAATTTATGTCTTCTAATTATTAAAAATCTTCCCCTTCGTCCACTTTGGCTTCTTCACTCTGGCAATTCTTCCAGGAGAGCTTCTTATAAACATTCTTTGGCTACAAATTAAACATTGTAAAGTGAGCATAAATTTTTGGGTTTAAAATTAAATTTTCTTTCATTCTGCACTGTCTCACCAGTTCTGTAAGTACGTACGTACATATTATTTCATATTTCATTAAATTATTTGGTAAATATTTGCTAGAGATATGAAAGCAACAAATAAGTGTAAAGTAATCGCCTATTTTTTCAGACGGGGCTTAACGTCAAACTACCATTTACTAGGTGTCGTGGACGGAGGCGACTACAAACGTACTTTACTATTTCTTATTTAACCATTAAATGAAATCCAAGGCCAAGACCGGGAATCGAACCCAGTTCCACAATGCAATATTAGCTTTGCAGGTCTCGCCTCTTAACCCGCTCGGCTACCGTGGCACCTAAATAGATAGATTCTAATAGAAATATATATAATTTAAAGCAATAAGGGCCTTTTATGAGCTCGTGTATCTCCTCTTGTTTCCAAGCATTTCTCGATCCAACTATGCCGTGTTAAGGGTATTTCAACCATCGTCTTAAGCCTAAAGATTAGTTGGCGTCCTCCCCAGAATAAATAGCTTTTCATAGCTAACGCGAACTTTTAGCTCTTTCTGAATAGCCTGATATTTTTAGCTTGTCTGATTTCGTCCGCTGGACACTGTCGATTTAGAATGTACCTGAATATGTTGTGTCTGTAAAGTGATGGCTTTTGCAAATTCAATGGGGGGTGATCACAGAAACTAAAGGATGTTGAAAGAGATGTCATTATTCAAGGATGAAGTAGACACCTGGGAAGACAGTAGGTGCTAAAGGAGGATAAATACTTCCTAGAAACTTAGGAGAGGTTGCTGAGGGGTTTCGCCAATGAACAAGCAACAAGGGGACACAAGATGTTGCAGGTCGCCAAAAAACTACAATATTGCATGATTTTATAATAAATTCCAAGGAAATAACTAGTAGGATAAGAAATTTTAAAACATTACATCAATTGAAAGCCTATTTTTGGGTGTATTTCTATAAAAACCAAAATTAAGCCTATATAGGCTTGCGTAAAATAAAATTTGGGAATTCTAATTGTAAAATCTACATCAATACTTCAATAAAATAATCACAAAATAATCTTTTATTGGAAGACCTTCGTCTAAATTTAAATATGCGCCATTCCCAAGCACACCTCTTTCCCAAGGATCTCTAACGGCGAACATTTTTCGAGAATCAGTGTCTGATGTTCTGATTTTTAAATTAAATTTTTCTAATATAATTTTCAGAATTACATTACATTCCAGTATTTTCAGGTTAGGACTGTAGGGAATAGCAATAAAATGAGATAAATGATACGTATATAAAATGATTCCAGCCAATATTGGTAATAAGTATATCGGAAAAGATTTTCAAATAGCAGATATTTGTTGTGTACACATCTTGTGGCACAAATAGCAGGCTAGAGAGTAGGGGAAGTGTGCTTGAAAGAGAGAGGGCGATTGGAAGTTAGTAGGAGAGATGAAGAAGTGATTGGCAGACTCCAATAAGTGGAGTGGTCCAAAGTGACATGATTCTCCAGAACAACGAGAGGAAAAGAAGTCGCCGCCGTCTCGCGCTTCTTTCTTTACATCCTTTTCAGAAAGAGATAGGTAAAAGAAAGATACTGTGGAAGTTAGAGTGAGACAGTAATACAATATGTCAGCCAATTCGAGTCTCCTTGCTGGAGAATGTGGCAGGACGGTAGAAACCTTTGGTGATCTCTCCTGTCTAAGAAGACTTTCCTTCTTGAATTTACGATTATTCCAAAGTTCCCTCTTGTTCAAGTGAAAAATCTACGACCCTTATAAACAGGGATTCCACTACAGTTGGGAACTTTTGTCGTCCTTTTATCCCCAGCTTCTTCTTCTAGGGTTTTTTTTTTTTACTATTCCCTTTTGTTTGTTTTATACTCGCTTCCTTTACAATCTCCCTTTACTCCTTTGTCATCCAACAAGAATATCATTTATCAAAAATACTACAAAATAAATATTCAGAAACTAACCAGTTAATATTTTAGAAGCACCTTTTTTCATCTTATAAAGTTGTCTGAACTATTACAACACGTTTGCTACTCTTACACACTTGACCAAAAAAGAAATGTTGTGAACACTCAGTGGAGTGATTTCTAACTGCATTTCTCAAAGATCCAACTCAAACATTTTTACTGTTTTACTTTACGTGTAGATGGCGAGAAAGGAGATTTGGGCGTTTATTATTGTTCTTAAGATTCGGAAACAGAGTGAATTCGGTTGAAGAGTTTTAAATTACTACATAATATAACCCTAGAAAGGAGGTTAAACTTTATTCCAAGTATAATTTTTTTGTTTTTGCGTTTATTTGTGCTCCAATCAGCGCTAGCTATAAGTAACAATGATAACAGAGTAACAAATGAAGCAAACGAGGGGAGAAGTTACCCAGTGGTAACACTCCAAAACATTATATGGTTAGTCACTCTCTTCACTTAGGAGGAGATCACGAGGCCACTGTCTTTTAAGATGTCGGGTGGTCAGGAAGAGGTCTAGAAGAAAGAGTTTGAGCTAGAGGATTTATCTGAGATTGTAGGCTGAAGTGGAGTTTTCTGTATCGTGTTTTAGCAACTTGGGTGACAAAAGGAATGTTAAGGTCAGTGTGTATAGTCAGGTTGGAGACATACGAGGGTCGTTTGATAAGTCCGTGCAAAAATAAAAACTACTTAATTTTTTGGGGTAAACCTTTTTTATTTTTCAACATAGTCTCCTTTTAGGCTTATACACTTCGTCCAACGCTGCTCTAGTTTGTTGATCCCTTCCGAATAATAGGATTTGTCCAAGTCTGAAAAATAGCCATTCGTTTCTGCAATCACCTAGTTTGAATAAAATCTTTTTCCCGCCAGCCATTTCTTCATATTGGGGAACAAATAGTAGTCCGAGGGAGCCAAGTCTGGAGAATAGGGGGGATGTGAAACGAGTTGGAACCCTATTTCCATTAATTTTGCGACCACAACTGCTGAGGTGTGAGCTGGTGCGTTGTCGTGATGGAAAAGGACTTTTTTGTGGGCCAATCGTGGGCGTTTTTCTTGCAGCTCGGTTTTCAAACGGTCCAATAACGATGAATAATATACACCTGTAATAGTTTTACCCTTTTCCAGATAGTCGATGAGGATTATTCCTTGCGAATCCCAAAAGACAGTCGCCATAATCTTTCCGGCCGAAGGAACGGTCTTCGCCTTTTTTTGGCGCAGATTCCCCCTTGGTAACCCACTGTTTAGATTGTTCTTTGGTCTCAGGAGTGTAGTGATGTATCCATGTTTCATCCACAGTGACGAAACGACGCTTAAAGTCCTGTGGATTCTTCTGGAACAGCTGCAAACCGTCCTTGCAACACTTCACACGATTTCGTTCTTGGTCAAGCGTGAGCAATCGCGGCACCCATCTTGCGGATAGCTTTGTTATGTCCAAATGTTGATGCAAACTATTATGTACCCGTTCATTCGAGATGCCCACAGCACTAGCAATCTCACACACCTTCACTCTTCTGTCATCCATCACCATATCATGGATTTTATCAATGATTTCTGGAGTAGTAACCTCATCAGGGCGTCCAGAATGTTCAGCGTCACTTGTGCCCATATGGCCACTCCAAAAATTTTGAAACCACTTATAAACTGTTCTAATCGAAGGTGCAGAGTCACCATAATGTTTATCAAGCTTCTCTTTAGTCTCCTGAGGCGTTTTGCCTTTCATAAAGTAGTGTTTAATCAACACACGAAATTCTTTTTCGTCCATTTTTTGAAAATCGCTCGACTTTCTCGATTCAAACGAATGCCAAACACAAAGAAATAGACCGATCTGGCTGAAACTTGGTGTGTGTTCTTCCAAGAGATGCTACTAACTAAGCATAACCTCGATACACGCCAGTAGTGCTATCTCTCTGACTTTGCACGGACTTTTCAAACGACCCTCGTAAGATGGAGCGTTTACTATAGTTAGATGTATTTTAGATAGTAGCGATTGAATCCTTTGGAGATTGGAGCGTTTGGTTGAACCCCACAACTCTATTCCATACGCCCAGATGGGTTTCAAAATAGAAGTATAAATCAGTCTTTTGTTGTCCAGAGAGAGTTTAGATCTATCGTCTAAGAGCCTTTTAAGTAGTCGATAGCTTCTGTTTAGTTCTGTTCTTTTAAGTCTAGTGTGGAACCCTCCAAGAAAGTCTTCGGTCTAAGTAAAGCCCAAGGTAGCGGGCAACGTTTACTACTGGTAGAGGTGTTACGTTATAGAAGACTGGAGAAAGAATTAATGCGACGAAGAGTGAAGGTGATGTTTTGCGACTTAGTCTCATTAAGTTTTATAGCCCATTTCTTGAACCACTGTTCTAATGAGGAGAGATGTGACTGTAGATTTCTGTGTGCTAGTATAGGATCCTGATAAGAGGACAGTAAGGTGGTGTCATCTGTATTGTTAGGATCAGTTGGGGTGTCTGAAGTGTAAATGGAATAAAGAATAGGCACCCAGAATGCTGTCCTGTGGAACTCCAGCGTCGATATTTTTAAGTGGGGAGAAAGAAGATCCTATTAGCCCTCGGAAGTATCTGTCGGACAAGTAAGATTTTAAGATTAAATAAAACGTGGCTGGTAAAATATTCTTAAGCTTCCACAAGAGGCCAGTGTCCCAAGGAAAGAAAAGCCCCAAGTATAATTTAAATTTATCAAAATTTAGATAAATAAAAGTTTAAGCTAAATAAATTGTACTTAAAATATAAGTATGATTATTTAATCTAAATATTGAAAGAGATGTTACATAAAATATAGCAGGGTTATGAAGTCAAATTTTTTAGTGCCAGCTAGAAGTTATAGGGATTACTTTTATGCTTGGAGTTGGGGATTTCAAGGAAAAGGAATGATCAAAAGAAGGTTGAAGCATCTTGTTTTTTGGATGTATGAGATGGTCAGAAATGGGCAAGATGCGAATGACACGAAAACTGTATGAACGAGAAAGAATGATGATGTAGCAAATGTATAAGCAAGAAAAAGCAAAGAAGATGGAGTAAGTAGGTAACACATGAGGCTGGCGGTTACTTTATGGGGTCATACTAAAAACAGTATTAATGGGTGGGTGTAGCCAGGCGAGAACTATCTGATTTATGTGAGTAACCGGCACTTCGCCCACTGGGAGCGGAAGATGGAGAAACAAGTCTCTGATATACTTACTCACCTTCTTCAGCCAGTTTCCCATCCAGTTCCCCTAGTCTGCCCCCCCCCCCCAGAAGCTACTATCTGTGTGGCGGAAGCTACTGATGCTACTTACCAGTAGGAACTCATCCTACCCAAATGCCCAACGCATTCATTCATCAGTACGTACGCCTAGATGGTCCGATTTATAAACCTGGGACTTAAAGTAAATGAGCAAACACAGAAAATAACTTTACTTTCTGAGCTGGTGGCAAAGAAGAAGAAGAAGTAGAAGAAGAATCGAGAATGTAGGAGTTTATTTATTTTGGACGGACTTCGTGTAATTTATCACTGATAGCCCTTAAGTGAGGGAAGTCACTGGAAAAAAATTGACCAAGGGATTTTTAACGGAAATTGATATTATTCTGCACTTAAACCCACAATGGTCTAATTTTGAACGTAAGTGAATTCATCTATACATCTAACACATATTAGTGATAACTGTTTTGCTCATATGGTCCTTCAAGGTTATTCATAAAATGGAGAATAAAAGTTATTCTCTTAGTTAAAGCTAGATCTGCTTTAAAGATAATTTTTTCTACTTCTTCCATCATTTGTTAGAAAAATTAAATACCTAGCAATTTCCTATTTCTTTGCTAGAAACAAAGATCGAAGTCTTTACTTCAGACCACTACAAACGACTTACGGATTTCATATCTTTTCATTTTACTAATAACTATTCGTTTTTCTTAATTTCTTTAACATGGTTATGTTAGATCACATTATGCAAAAAAGGTAGCTCCAACTAAGGAAGGAATGGAGGCAAAGAATGTCCACTGTTCCCAGTCCATCCTTCTACGTTCCGGAGCGTTAAGAAGAATCGAAGAATCGTCCTGCTGAATTATGCTATAGAAGAGCTTAAATTACCGGATACTAATAATGCTATAAGTTGTATTATAAGAGACACGGGGCTCAACAAGAAGAGATTTGAATGAATACAGAGTTCGTTTAACTTATAGGACGTAACAATCTTCCTTCCTGAAGACCAGAAATCGGTATCTGAATGAGGCTGCAATTGAATAAATAAATGGTACGCTAAAGAAGCGTGTCCACCCAACTTCTAGGGCTAGCTGGTGGATTCGGGACTTGCATAAGATAGTAGAGTCATCCTATTCAGACCGAGACTTGGCTTGTTGACCGTCAGTAAGCACTTTCATAGATAGATGGACTTTTTGAAACCTTTTGTATACTAAATAAAAACATTTAGCAAAGTTGAGACCGTTGAAAAACGATTTAACGCATCGCTAGTTTCGGAAATATCTGGATGGGACTCTCTTATAACTTTCGTCGTTGATTACGCTTTTTTTCAACATTTACGTAAATACTTATCAATTATCAATTTTCTGCACAGCACGAAAACAATAACTTTTCTCTTACTAGAGGAAGAGAAAATTTTAATTGCAGTGAAAACATCACAATCACGTTCTACTTTTTCTTACTACAAGTTATGTAATCAAATTTACTTAGAAATTACATTTTTCAGTAAGTAAATGGTTTCTTGCCTTCAGTATTCTCAGTTTTGATGCAAAATACTAGTGAGAGGTGATGTCACAGTTCCATCGGACTCATCTACAAAGTTCTCTGAAAAGAAGGTTCTACAAAAATTCACAAAATTAATTTGTAAGAGGAGAGTTTTTCCGTTGTGGGGGTGTTAACGCCCAAACGCCCCCAAGGCGCTAGAGGACCACCAATTATTTAAAGAGGTATATTCCCCTTGGCTGAAGATAGCCCAAGAGTGTGTCCTGTAATTTCCTTTGTAGAATATGTTAGGTATTGTCGTAAGCTGTAATGTTTACTGTTTTGGCGAATGGGCAAAGTCTGTTGAGCTGGTAACCGTGGGATAGCTAACCCCAAGATGGTTGCTTGCCTCAATCATACCCTACGGGGAATTTATCTATAAAATTGCAATTCCGTTTAATGGATTTCATCAAATTTGCATTAATATTGTGCAGGGGTGCACTCGTAATAGTATACAGGAGATATCATCACCGAACTGCATATTGCAATGTCATTTCAGAAGAGATTGAATAATGTAAAAATTTCTGTTGATCGATTATACCCAAAAACCTTTTTTCACCGTCTAAATCAAATATCTAACTTGAACTATCAGGTTTTGAGCTATGATGTTATATAAAGAATTGAACTTCATTACACACAATTACGGCGCAAACTTAAAGCAAGAATTCTGCTATCAGGGAGAAGGGAGAAGTCAAACTCCAAATAAAAGTTTATAGAGCATTCAAGAAAAATTTATATTTTACTGCATCTAGTTACTTCGGATTAAGATCGTCTACGGAAACAATTTTATCACATACCATTTCCTGATTCTCAAACACCAACATCAAAAAACCTAATTAAATACGAATATATAAACAGCAGTAAAACATAAAAGAAAAAAAAAAAAAAATCTTAACTACACTTACATCCACGAGCTGACAGTAGAATTTATGCGCTGGAATTTATGAGCGAACCTCTCACTGGCTTTCATGGCGAAACAGTAATATTCTGTATTAATACATTTACTTGATTTCATTGGTTTACTTTCATAAAAATTTTTTTACAACAAAGGGAAGTAAGTGAGTGATAAAGATTTACAGCGGAAGCCAACGCTAACCAAACATAAACTTTATTTGGAAGTATACTACAGCGATTGGCTGCAGAGTTTTCTACCGTTATTTATCGCAGCCCTTAGATAGAATTATAGTTACATAAACAAAGCAAAAGGTTTTGTTTTTTTTGAAGTTGTGCACTCGATTTTATATTGCACAAATAAAATGAATAGATTTTAAAGTTAATGATTTTTTGTTTTTGTCCATAAAACTGAATTTTCTTTGAAATACTACAGGGTGGGGCAAAAGGTATGGACCGGTTTTGAAGGGATGTAAAACAAAAACAATTCAACTTACAGAAATTATGTTTATATTGTTTAATTCAGTACAGAATCTAGTTTTTTACATTAAGTTTGAAAGATGATATCACGTAGGTGGCGGCCGTCAGCCGCGATGCACTCTTGAAGGCGAATTCTGAAGTTTTCAACCGCTCTTCTGTACATTTCGATGGGTATTGCCGTAACTTCCTCTCTGATTCTGTCCTTTAGTTCTTCCTGGGCATGTGGACGATGTTTAAAAACTTTTTCCTTTATGTACCCCGAAAGAAAAAAATCACAAATGCTCAAAACTGGTGAGCGCGCAGGCCACTCCACGTCATCCCTCAAAGAGACGAGGCGTTGGGGGAACACTTGCCTCAATCTCGCCATTGAAATCCTAGCAGTGTGGGATGTAGCCCCGTCCTGTTGGAACCAGATGTATCCCAGATTAGTTGCATCACTCAATTCTTCCAGCTCAGGTTCAAAAAAACTCTTCCAACATTGTCTCACAGCGCTCAGCGGTGACAGTGACGGTTCGCCCATTATCCTCGAAAAAGTAAGGACCAATAATCCCAAATGGGGATACTGCACAGTTTTTAAACATCGTCCACATACCCAGGAAGAACTTAAGGACAGAATCAGAGAGGAAGTTACGGCAATACCCATCGAAATGTGCAGAAGAGCGGTTGGAAACTTCAGAATTCGCCTTCAAGAGTGCATCGCGGCTGACGGCCGCCACCTACGTGATATCATCTTTCAAACTTATTGTAAAAAAACTAGATTCTGTACTGAATTAAACAATATAAACATAATTTCTGTAAGTTGAATTGTTTTTGTTTTACATCCCTTTAAAACCGGTTCATACCTTTTGCCCCACCCTGTATTTGCATCTGCATTTTTTAGAATATAACTTTTGAAAAAATAAAAATTTGATGGGCTTCAGAGCGTCAAGATCATCAGATTTTAGTAGAAAGATTGGTAAATAATAAGCTGGAGACGGTTTGGACAATTGTCTTCTGTGAGATGGCCGAAGAGAGTTTGGCGATGGAATCTTGTTAGATTGGTGGATTGACTACGAAAGAATCGTGAAAGAGATCGACTGGCAGAAGTTTCAAAAGCGGTAACTCTAGGAAAGAGTTGACTTGATGGAAACCAGGTAAACGTGAAGCAGTGGTTATAATAATAAGTAAATAGATTTCTCTACAAAAAGATTAAAGTGTGAAATGGATGATATTTTACTAAACATATAAGTTTCGATGCTGTCACAGGAAAACAAAATTTTGAATCTTGTTTGAAAAGACATGTTTAGATGAATATTGTTTAAGTGCATGTACTGTAGCTACTAATTTATTAAATTATGAAGTAAAAGATAGTCTTATGTTTGAGTTGAGATATAAATCAACTATTGTAAAAATATACAAAGCATTACTTAAAACGATTCTAGAATTTCTTGTCCTTTATTAGTGGAATTATTGCAGGTAATAAAGAACAAAAATGAATTTTTCATGCAGAAGTTTTTTAGATTCAAGTCACGGCATAGTTCATTCTAGACGTAACACTTTGTGATCATCAATTTAAATTCAATCAACTGCTAGTATGTCTACAAAATACAATTTAATTCCTAAAGCTAAGTCCCAAGTTCAAGCTCTTTTTTTGCTTGATTCTTCTTTTCACACCAGGAAAATGTAAAATTGTTGTATATTTCCCACTGAAGATAAAAAAAAAGAAAAGAAAGAAAATGACGGGTTTCCTTTTTATTATAGAGTATAATTTCCTGTTTTGTCGACAGTTTTGACTACATGGACACACTTGACGCTATGAATGCATTATTCTAAATAGTTTGGACTTATCTGTGATCATAGAAATCCTATACTCTATACTCTCAAACAGATAACATCTGTATGAAATGGCTACTAATAATGTATTATTATTCAAATAAGAAAAGAGAGTAAATGGTTTGCATGTAAGTCTAGAACCTTGAAGTACCTTACTTAGACCTCTATCCTTCGAGAAGGTAACTGTTCATTTTATAATTGCCTGCAAACTAAGAATCCGGTGTTGATTTTTTTATTTATTTTAACAGTCTCTAGTTTGCCAGTTTCTAGGTTGATCATAAAATATTATCACCAGCAAAGCAGAGATGTAATTGGGTATTTCTTTTAAGGAAAAACTATTAAAGAAAAAAAATTACAGGGAAATTAACCTTTTCCAGTGAAACAGAGTCAAATTATAAAGGAAATTGAATCAAAGTTTTAATTTTCCTATGCTGCGGAGGTATCGTAATAGATATTCACAAAAATTCAATAACTATATTTATTAATCAACGAAAAATAAAGTTATTTGAAAATGTGGTTGGGCTCGTGGAATTCGGAACGTTTTAATGAATAAAACAGTTTTAGACTAAGACGCCACGACAGCCGAGAGTTTATAGGCGAGGCCTGTAAAGCTAACATGTAGTGTTGGTACTGGATTCGATTCCCGGTCTAGGCCTTGGACTCATTATTAATTGGAGAAATTTATAGAAGTAAGATTGTTAGTCGCACCCATCCACGATACATAATTTGGTAGTTGGATGTAAAAACCTGAAAAGTGTAGTCTGTAGGGTGAGAAGAAGACATAGTTGAAGTAGAGTTCTCCATATCAAACTCTGGTGATGAATAAAAGATTGAAACCGGCGTACTACGATAGATGGAAATCATTGATGTTATCCAGTTTTGCGAACCAAACCAGGAAATGCATTTTTCTTTACTCTATTAGTGAATCATACATGTATCTTTCAAGGCTGAAATAAAACACATCTACAGACCAATGGCAAACATTGGAGGACCTTTGCCCAGCAAGAGGCGACTCCTGATGATGTCAAATGCGGCCATATTATATGCCAGCGAGATTTGGGCGGAAGCCTTAAATAAAGGAAACTATAAGAAGTGGCTGGCGGCAGACCAAAGAAAAGGGGCACTGAGGACTATTAGTGCTTACAGGACGGTTTCGGGGTCGGCGGCCCTGCTAATACCAGGGGTTCCACCCATTGACTTGGTGGCAATGGCCAGAAGACGGACCTATCTACTGAAGGAGTCTCTGCGCGGTAACGACGCCAAAAAGAGAGCGACCGCTTGGCTGGCACAAGAATGGTGAAACTGCTGGGCGAATGGCGACCATGGGCGATGGACGGCCAGATTGATTTTTGACCCGGTTACCTGGGGCAGATAGGAAACATGGTGAGGTGGATTATTACCTCACATAACTCCTTACTGGGTATTTCGCAAGTTTCCTTAATAAAATCAGGTAAAGACTGTCTAGGGCATTCATTTACGGGAACTAGGACCTGGATGACGCTCTAAACCATTCTTTTTTTTTTGAAACTACACATTGGGTACAAGAAAGAAGAAGCTTACAGGAAGTCACTGGTCCTATAACTCCGGACAGCATCGTCGGACGGATGCTGGAAGATAAGGAAGCTTGGACAAAGATCTCTTCCATTGTAAAAAAGATACTAATTAGGAAAAGATAAGACCTGAAATAATTACAGGTACAGCGGAGTAGTAAACAAGAAGGGAAGCCAACTCAGGAGGCGCCATCTTGATGTAGTGCTATTTGGCGGTGGGCATTATTAGTGAATCATCCGAAATGACGAGACCAGTTAGATGATGCAAGTAATGAACAAAATGGCTGAACAATACGCGCTGATTTACATTAATTTTTTAAATTGTTAAGCTTTGTTAATGGTTTAAGCGTATTTAATGTCTGATCGAATCAATTGTGTTTATATAAAGCTTGCTATTCATAACAGGGAACTTCTAACATTATCTTGCTCTATATTAGAGTGTTTATAAAAGAGAACTGAACTTGTTAATGAACTTTTCTAGTACTTTTGGCAGATTTACAGTTATGGAAGGTTAACTATCCGTAAAGTGATAAATGATGCCACGTAGAACATTCTCTTGAACTTAGAGATTGTGAAAACAGCAAATACTTGGCTCGCTCATCCCTTCTTAGGGATCCTCACTCTCTAGATACTCTTATTGAAGCTCTCTTTTTCTTTCTAGTTTTTCTTCGTCTCGGTTTCCTTCCGCTCATGTTTCTTTTTCAGTTCCATGTTCTGTTAGTTGCACTTTACCAGAAACAACATCTTTTACAACTTCTCTTTTTGTCTTCTTCTTTTCTTATACCCTTGGCAGTGAGATGGGCGCAACCAGAATGCTCTATAGGTGCTCCTACCAAGAAGAAGAAGTAAACCTACATCCTAATAACAAGCAGCTATTATTAATCGTTTCTTCCCAGGACTTCCCACTTGTACCGTTGCCAACTCTCCATTTTCCTTTCTTATTTCTACCCTTTCCCAAGCTTATTATATATACATTTAACTACTCAGCTTATAAAGCACCCTTAAGAGATAAAAACCAACAAAATTGAATGTCTTATTCGACAACACTCCCTCTATTTCAAAAGGTTCCAAGGACCTTGTTTTTCAATTTCTTTTTGCCTTCCTATCCTTCACATCTTGCATCACCCCTGCAGTGAAGTAACCTTTCATAGACCAATCTACTTATTATACTACGATCTTATTTAGAGTGTCCCTCACTTCATACAATATAATGCCTTCACTAATGAGATTGAAACAAAAAAAAAACTTCATTGTTCATTAACATTTCTGACAAGCTATGCATCACACTTAATGATTCTAGAACAATAACTTAATTTAGATGACAGCTACAGTTCAATTGATTACAAAGGAGTAGATAAAGCAGGGATGAGAAAGAAAAAGAAACATTGAAAGTAAATATATATATATATATATATAATTGTAGGTTTAAACTTAATTAAAAGTCGTCTGACATTTAGGCTCGCATTCACTTGAATTTTTCACATAACTATATTTCTCTATGTATTGACAGTAAAATCATATGTAAAACAAAATGTGATTTTTTGACCATCTTAAATATCCATTCGTCTGGACTTACGGACTCGAACTGTGGGGTTCAGCCAAACTTTCCAATTTACAAAAGATCCAGTCCTTCCAATCCAAAATACTCCGTCAGATTACAAATTCTCCATTTTATGTCTCTAACTCCACCCTCCATAACGACCTCAAAATCTCATACGTAACTGACGAATCTAAATCTAAATACAAAAAATTCTTTGACTCTCTTCCACTCTGCACCAATCATCTTGTTCGAAATCTCGCCTCTAAAACGATTCCAGATCGTCCTCCACGACGATTGAAACGCTGTTGGCCTCGTGACCAGCTTCAGTAGTACAAGAAACTCCAGCGAGAGTGTTGCCGGTGGGCTGCTTCTCTCCTCAAGTTGATCCAGCCATGAAGTCTTCTTTCATCATATTCACTTATTACGAATTTTATTCTTTGTAGATTGTGAATAGCAAATAAATTTTAAAAAAAATATCCATTTGCTAGAGCAGGGCAGGATGTTACAGACTGTGTCGTCCTTACCACATAATATAAGTTCAAAAAAACAGTGAACTCCATCTAGACTAGAAGATAAACATGGAAACCTCATGCTCGACTTAATCGAATTGAAGTAACACCGTTACAGAATATATTGCGTAAAAAACGGTAACTGTAGTTTTCACTACAATAACCACTTTGAAGTAATGACTGAAACTATACGGGTCTGCCAAACGGACAAACATATTACATCGAAGCATTCAATCCCTATAGCCCGAAATCCTAGCACCATAGCCATTGCTTCGTTTTACTTATCTAATCTAACCTTTACTGTTTTACAGACTACTTGGACGACGCTCCAAATTGCCCATTGAACTCAAACGTTTAATATACAACACTATCCTCAAACCTATGTGGACTTACGGACTAGAACTGTGGGGTTCAGCCAAACCTACAAAACATACGGACTTAGTTCAGACCAGAGGTTCCCAATCTTTTTCGGTTTGCGGTTCCCTAAATAATCGAATTTTTTCCGCGGCCCCTTAATACATAAGATTTTGTCTAAATTTTTGACTTTCTTAGAAAATTGGAAAACTTTCCTTTTCAAAAGCGATTACCCAGCGAAAAATTAAAAACAGATGCTTACTATTTTCCTTGGGATAATGTAAAATATCTAATTTCAACTGTTTCGGACTCGAAAGTTGCTGAATTCTTGGAATTTTGTCACAAAAATTCGAGAATTGAAAATTCCAAAAAAATTGCCGAATTGTTTCGCGAATTGAATATTTCGCGGCGCCCTTATGACGGCACCGCGGCGCTCCGGGGAGCCGCGGCGCACACTTTGGGAATCACTGGTTCAGACATTCCAATCAAAACTACTAGATAGTTGACGCTCCTTACAACGGTGGCTAACCTCACTCTTCACAACGACCTCAACATCCCATTCGTACACCAACTCGCCAAGACTAAATATCACAAGTTCCATACTGCCTCTCTACTTGCTCAAATCCTCTTGTACAGTCTCTAGCCTCATGACAATCCTGAATCGTCAATGCCCCGAGACCTCCTTGAAGACCTAAGGTTATAATAATCGGTTTCCTGTCGAGTAGCGCTGGGTAGTTTCTCTCCTCCTGCTGATGAGCGTGATGCGCACCAACATATCTCATCCTCCTTCCAATTTACTTATTGTACATGTATTTACAGGTTGTAAATAACTAAAAAAATTAAAAGAAAAAGAAAAATCAAACCATTCAAATCGACCCAGGAATTCCCTTCGTATCCGTTTTAACCAAATCCTGTGACCCATTCCAAACTAGCTCCTCATTCTAATATGCAACTACAAGGCCGCTCCACTTCCACTAACCCCACTAAACCGCCAAGACGACTGAGGCGCCCTTTGGCGCGTGACCATCTGGAAGCCACACGACTACTGTCCAGAGAGGCAGTAGTACTCCATGACACCATAATGCCCTTACAATGGAAACAAAAAGTAATAAAAAACGGGTATTTAATTAATTATATGTTGCCTTAATTGCTAATCTTGTTTCCATTTAAAACACTGGAAATTTGATTCCAGAACATTATTGTTAAAAATAATTATGATAAATTTATTACAGTAGCAAGTAATTTAGTGAAATTGAATAAAACAGTTTCGGTTATAAAAAAAAAAAAAATCGATTGCAAAGAGCAACAGTATTGGCAAGAGTTGCACTAGTTAATTATAAAATTAGATTTCCTAACGTACACATTCGCTTCTGGGATTTGTTAATGATGGCGGCCTCCTGCATAATAAACTAATAAAGTTAAACGAGAGATACGTAGAACGAGTGGAAGGAGCAGAGGGTGAACTTTATGCTTACAGACTAAGTGGGAGTGAGATAGTGAATGCAAGTTGACTAGTAGCGCTTCTAGTGGATTAAACACACATTTAAGAGCACCCACACTGTATAGACTTAAGCACTATATGGGAAGCTAATTAGCTAAATGACTCAACGTAGCTCTTAATCCGGAGACAACCGTAAATTTCTGCACATCAAGGAAGTGGGGGTAAAGGAGGAGGATTGGTGGCTAAAAGGAGACAGGAAAGTTTTTGAACTTGGGTCCATGCCCTTACACCTTTTCCCGTGTTGAACTAAAACAAATCCTTGAATAATTTTAGAGAGGACCTTGTAGGGGTAGTGAACCCCCACAACTCATCCACTCTAGCGTAGGGGTAGTGAAACCCCACCACTCACCCACTCTAGCCAGAGGGAGAGAGTCAGCCCCTTGGCACACAGAGAAGGGAGGCTCGGCGAAGGTATATAAGAACAAGAGGAAAGTCAAAGATATGCGATTCATCATATCATATTCAGATTCAATTAGATGTTCAATTCAGTGAGATATATATTCAATTCGGAGATTCTGTAATTCTGTTCAAAGTCTTACACTTCAGTTGTACACATCGTTTAGCCACGTCAGTCAGTCTGTTCTGTTCTTGTAGTGTAAAGTATAGAGTCCTTGGCAGTCAGTCATATAAATACATAAAGTCTTATACCGATACTAAAAGTGTTATTTATCCATCAACGTCTACAACCAACATCTCTCTGTCTCTCTCACATCTGAACCCATTACAACCTCACTTATTTGGGGCTCTCCAACGCCATGTAATTACGTCGAAACCTCCAAAAAGGCAGATCTACATGAAATTCCGAATCAAATGACACCTCATTCATTCAAAAATCGGTTCACACTTTTAGGCGCTACGTTGTTTACAAAAAAAAAGTTAACAAGAAGAAGAATTACAAGAACAATTTCTTTAAAAAAAATCCATTTTTGCCAATTTCGTTTAAGTTTTTTCTCAAAATGTAATTGATCTGTGTCACTGAGAATCTGAATGGAAAAATGTACCGAACAAAAGTTATAATACATCTGAAGAGTCTTTGGAAGAGGTCAAATAAAATAAAATAAAACTCCTAAAGGAAAGGGAAGGGTGGGGACGCCACCGACGTTATATAGAATACCTAAATGATTGAGACAAATACAATAAAATTTTATATATTTACCAAGTAAGATACAAATTATACAAGGTCCTAGAGTCTAAATAATATAGGTCATGACCAGAGTAGATTTTAGAGGCACAAAATCTCACTAGACACATGCGCCTGCCGACGTGCCACAAGACAAAAGATGGCTGAACTGCAGATAAGACTGATATGCTTATATGCCCCTATATTCTCCTGAGAAGCCCAAGGGCAACTGGCTCGAGCTCCCAGGCACACGCTGGAGCCCCCTCACCGTTGTCTTCTCCAGTGCTGCCAACCGGACCATGCTGTGCCAAAAGATAAATTCTAGGCCGGGGGGCCGCACATCCCTTCGAGGATCGAACAACATCTAAATATACTGTACAGGATGTATACGGAGGAGTGGTCGAAACTTCGGGAGGTGATTCAGCAGCTCAAATGCAACAAAAAATATTCACTTCACTTTGGTCTGATTCTCAATAGTGTCTTAAGATATTTGCATTTCTAACTTTTCCGTCGATATTCACGTTTTCCACCATAAAAACGGCCGTGACTTTTCTATAATAAGCAAAATTTTCAAATTTTAACTTTCTACCTAAAAAAAAACACTTTTCGCAATTCAAAAACAATTTGTTTACTTCGAGGGCTCTAAAATGTAATTTCTTATGCAAACTTAATTCGAAAATCTGCACATCTGAAGCGACAAGTGCTTTATGCCTATTCTAAGAAGAAAATACCCTCTTACAAAAAATTTCCAAAATGTGTTACTTAAATAGATGATAGATAGATAGATAGATAAAATACTGTATTTTATGTATTTACATATTACAGGGGATTCTGTTTGTGTGTTAAATTCCATTAACAATCAGGTAGTGTTTAGTAAACAAATAAAATTAATTACTCAGTTACAAAAATAAATTATACATAAATAAAAATATCTAATGACAGAAAAAAAATGTAAATAATAATTAATTAAATAATTAAGAAAAATAACAATAAAATACTTAACTAAACGCACGACTTGACATGACAAAGTTAATAAAATAAAAATGAATTAATTAATTCTGACCAAACTTAAAATATTACCTTCATATTCGGACTGTATACGTTGGAGAGGATTAACAAAATTAATTTATCTTTTGAATTAGATTTAAACGATAGTAATTGAGGCTCAATCAAAATTTTCAATTATTAACATTATTATTGTACTATTATTCGTTTATTATAAAAGATCTTAACTTGAGTACTTCTATAGTACGAGGTGTGTTCAAAAAGTAACGGGAATTTTCGTTTTTTGAAAAAAATATTTATTTATTCATCTACATTAATATTGTCGCCTTCAAAGTAGTCCCCTTCGCATACAATACACTTGTGCCAGCGCTTTTTCCAATCCTCGAAACACTTCTGAAACTCGATCTTTGTGATAGCTTTCAGCTCTTTCAGCGATTCGCTTTTAATGTCATCTATGCTTGTAAAACGACGGCCTTTTAATGTTCTCTTTATGTTTGGAAATAGAAAAAAGTCACATGGAGCCATGTCTGGCGAATATGGAGGCTGGGGCATCGTTAAAGTTTTGTTTTTGGCCAAAAATTCACGAACAAGCAATGAAGTGTGAGCAGGTGCATTATCGTGGTGCAAAATCCATGAATTGTTTTGCCACAAATCCGGGCGTTTTTTTCGGATTGCTTCACGCAAACGGCGTTGAACTTGTAGGTAGTACTCCTTATTGATTGTTTGACCTTGTGGCAAGAATTCATGATGCACTATGCCATTAATATCGAAGAACACAGTGAGCATAACCTTCACATTCGACCGCACTTGTCGAGCCTTTTTCGGTCTTGGCGATCCAGAATGCCTCCACTGGGACGATTGAGCCTTAGTTTCGACATCATATCCGTAAACCCATGTTTCGTCACCTGTTATAACACGTTTCAGTAGATCCGCATCGTTGTCGACTTCATTGAGTGACTCTTGAGCAACTTCCATTCTCCGCTGTTTTTGTTCGAAATTCAACAATTTTGGAACAAATTTTGCTGCCACACGTTTCATACCCAAAACATCCGAAAAAATTTCATGGCATGAGCCAATTGATATGGCAACATCATCAGCGACTTCTCTGATTGTGATTCGGCGATCGTTCATAACCATTTCTTTCACTTTTTTCACGTTTTCATCGGTTGTTGATGTGCTTGGACGTCCAGGTCGTTCGTCATCTTCAACGTTTTCGCGGCCATCTTGGAAACGCTTATACCACTCGTAAATCCTTGTTTTACTCATAGCAGACTCACCATATGCCTTTATTAACATTTCACACACTTTATTTCATTTTTTACGCAAAATTTAATACAAATTCTTTGATCCATTTTTTTTAACAAACAAAAATCGCCAAGCTCGAAAAACACGTCTAACCTTAACGGCTGCCACTTAAGAAGTAAACAATGAATATTACTGAAAATTTTATCGTACTTCAGGGGCATGTGTACCAACATAATAAAAAAAAATATTTTTACAATCAGACTCTCCAAACCCGCGAAATTTAAAAATTCCCGTTACTTTTTGAACACACCTCGTATATTGGTACACACTGTTCAACTGTCGGATTGAGCAGATTGAGAGTATAGCAGTCAAATTTGTGTAATTATCTACGCTAAACATATATTCAGATAAATGATGCTGTCTAAGAGATGAATATATTGGACAGACCAAGAGGATGTGTTCCAGACTCTCTTTACAGTTCAAATTACAGAGGGTACAGGTAGAGCTTGTCTCGATGGAATGGTATCCATTTCTATTTCTTATTCTTAAAAATCTGTCACTAGAAACTCTTAATTGACTAAGCACCCTGAGTTTGTCTATAGCACATGTATAGTGAATATATTCCTCTGGAATTCCTAACAAACTTATTTCTCTGTAAATGTAACTATAACCGGAATGAATAGCTCTCTCCACATCCAATGAGATCGCATGGTTAGTCCACTTCTCAATTAAATCGGGGATATTCTTTGTAATATACTCCACACTATCAGAGTGAATAATATCCAACTCCCCAATGTTACTTAGCCACTCAGAAAGCTGTGTGAACCAGTTCCATTCAACTTCATTATACCCTGAATTATGTAGTTCTCTCAACCTGAGGAAACAAATTTTTGGCAGCCTATCTTCACTCATTTTTAATAACCTCAACCAATAGTTCAGAGTTCTCTTAAACACTTGCACACTCAAGGGAGGTCTACCGGATTCCAAACGCACTAAATAATCTGGGGTATTTTTGGCCCAACCCATCAGTTGCTTAAAAAATTTGACTTGCGTTCTTTCCACTACGTATAAATATCTAAATGCCCAAACTTCTGATCCATAAAGAAGGGTAGATGAAACTATGGCATCCAGTAATTTTACTTTGGACTCCCAAGAATTAGATTTACCCTTAGCTAAGATGCTTAATACTTTGCCCACCTGTGGCGTCGACTTGCTAACAAAGTAGTTTGCCGCGAGTTTAAATTTAGAATTGAAAGTAAATGGAACACCTAGATATGTATATTTTTTAGCAGCATCGAGAGGCTTATCATTCCACGTAATTTTTTTCAAGTTTTTTAATTTATTTGATTTAGAAAAAGGTATTATTTTAGTCTTTTCTGTATTAAGTGTGATAGAATTGTCTGCACAGTATTTTTTTAATGTACTGATTTTTTTGATTGCATCAACCCAAGATTCTCCAAATATCAGTAGATCGTCAGCAAAAAGCAGCATCATTAATTCTTTCTTATTGTTGATATTTAATCCGATATGGTCATGTTTTACAAAGAAATCTACAACATCACTGATATAGAGTATAAAAAAGAGTGGACTTAAACAATCGCCCTGTAAAACACCCTGACTAATTTCTATATAATCAGTTACTTAAATACCACTGTTTCAACTTTCTCGCAGGCTAATGGTTAATTTAATTGTTGTTTTCAAGTCTTTAAAAACTTCTTTTTCAATAAATAAATGATATTTATACAAAGAAAAATGCAAGCGATATTACTTTTAAGATTTATTTAATAAAATGATAAACTATAGTTAATAAAGAAGCCATTACTAAATTTTAATTCCAAAATTACATTTTTTTACAATGCTGGAAATTGGATAACCATATTAATAATCGATGCATTTGAATAATTAAAGTAGAAATCGATCGCTTCATTTGCGATGTGATTGGAATGAAATAATAATTTAGCTCTTTTATAACTCGCTGGAGTCGGTGGTAAGCCACCAAGCGTGTTACATCTCTCTGTATTTGTTCGTTTTTTTTATTGTTAGTTGACGGTTTTATAACAGGAAAGGTGAGTAAACGGAAGTGTAACAGTAGTGGAGTGATTTACATTTTACAGAAGCTAAAAATTCGAAATATTAGTGAAGATATAACAAGTTTAATTTCATAAATTTTTATTAAAAAATTAGAAGAATTGCTACTGTTATCAGCGGACTTGTGGAGTGGGGATTGCCTGCTGTGTGTTATTGCATAGAGAGAGAAGTGAACTTAGTGCTGGCATCATACAGGTAAACACTGTCTGTTTGTATACTTGTCTGTTCGTCATCAAAAATATACTGATATCCAGAAAAAATGGACGAATCAAAATTTGTTTCTTTATTAACTCAATTTAAAAAAGATATTATAGGCGATTTAAATTGTAAATTAGAGAAAATAAATTGTTCTATTGACGAAAATAAAACGTTAATCGTCCAAAAAATAGCGTCACAAGAAGAAAGATTAAATAATATTGAAAGGGATTTGCGTAAAAAAAATATTATTATACATGGACTGGCAGAGTTAGACGAACAATCGTACTTTAAAACTGAAAAACAAGTAATAAATTTACTAAAAAATAAATTGAAAATCGAAGTAGAAGAATCTGAAATTGACTTAGTGAGGCGAATCGGTAGAAAATCTGAAGGGAAAGTCAGACCTATTTTAGTTACATTCACTACGTATAGAAGAAAAGTAATAGTGTTGAAAAATAAAAAACTACTGAAAGACCAAAATATATTTATAACAGAGGACTATCCGAAAAGTGTTTTAGAAATAAGAAAAAACCTGCAGGTAGAGTTAACTGAAATAAGAAAGTCAGGCAAGTTTGCGTTTATAAATTACGATAAAATAGTAATAAGAGAAGATAGAGAAATGAAATATAAAAATAAACGCAGACTTTCTCCAGAGTCGCCCAAAAGATCGTCTGCTCAAGAGAAAAAAGAGGAAAAAATTGAAAAGAGACATAAAATAGGAAAATCTTTAAATCAGAAACACAATATCACAACATTTTTTGGATCAAATAATGAAGGGAATTTAATCGCAAAAGCGAAACCGTCTAGACAGTTTGAAGAAGAAGATGCATAGGATCAAACGGAAACTAGACTCAACGTTTGGGAAAACAACCAGGTCTGTCACAGGAAAAATCTTAATAAAAACGGATCATTACCGACTCCACATCATTCCCCAGAAAGACTGGTCATTGAGGGGAATTATGACCACAACCTCCCAGGTTTAATAATTGGATCATTAAATGTCAGAACTCTAAAGACAGAGGATAGACTTCTAGAACTGGAAGAAGCTCTAAAAAGTATAAAAATTGATATTCTTGGTTTATGTGAAGTAAGGAGAAATGCTGAAAAAATTGTGCATCGGAAAAGTGGACTTATATTCTACTGCTTTGGGGAAACTCCGGGGCAAAAAGGAATAGGGTTCATTGTAAGGGAACGTCTAAAAGGAAGAATAGAAGAATTTAGAGGAATCTCAGAGAGGATTGCTATATTAAAATTAAAGATGAGGGAAAGTAAAACCCTGAGCGTAATTCAAGTTTATGCGCCTACTGCAGAAGCTAGGGAAGAGGAAAGGTCAGCATTTTTCTCTGCGCTGTCATTAGTTTTAGAAAAAGAAAAACAGAACTGGAAAAATAATGTCATAATAATGGGCGACTTTAATAGTCAAGTGGGTGTAAAAGAGATTGACGAAAACAGTACAGTCGGTCCTTATGGATATGGTAAGAGGAATGAGGCCGGTCAGGAATTAGTGAGCTTCTGCCAAGAACACGAAATGAAAATAATTAATACATTTTTCAAAAAGAGGGCTGGTAAGAAGTGGACGTGGATTTCTCCAAGTCAGCTATATAAAACCGAAATTGACTACATCCTGGCAAAGAAGAAAGGAATGATAAAGAGGTACGATATAATTGGAAATTTAAACTTCAGTACTGATCACAGGCTTATAAAGGCGCAACTCTCTGAAGAATGGATGTGTAGGAGACCTCGCAGTCAGTGGAACACATCTCATATTGGAATAAGAGTATTGAAGGTAAATGGACAAATAGATCTACAAAGTAACTTGCAAAATATCTCTAATTTAAAATATACATGTCTTCAGGAAAACTACAACCATCTGGAAGAGTTTATTAAAAATAGTTTTGAGGTAAACAAGGAAAAGAAGCTAACTAAATTCTCTGACAAAACAAAAGAACTAATAAACGAAAGAGAAAAACTGAAAAGAAAGAAAATTAAAAATTTCAATGATAAATTGGAATATAACACACTCTGCAAACTAACTAGGTTTCATATTAGAAAAGACATAAAGACATTTGAGGACAAATCAATTGAAAAGGCTTTAAACACAGATGGATCGATAAAAAAGATGAAAAAAGATTTACAAGAGGGCGTTTTCTGGAGTACTGGATTTAAAGATAATAGTGGGAAAATACAAACCAATAGGGGAAATATTATGAACACAGCTACAGAATTCTATGAAGAACTATACAGTTGTACAGATGGAGCATCTTACGACAAAAATGTGGAAGTTGACTGTCAAGAAGTACCTGTCTTTCAGAACAAGGAAGTTATCGCAGTTCTGAAAACACTAAAAAAAGATAAAACGCCAGGTAACGACCGTATTACAAATGAAATGATAAAAGCAATAGCCCCAAGTATAATGGAAGAGCTAGTGGCGCTATTTAATAGAATTTTACAAGAACAAACAATTCCTATACAATGGCAGAGGGCAGATATAGTTCTACTTCATAAAAAAGGAGATTTCCACGACATAAATAATTACCGGCCCATTAGCCTCACATCGTGTATTGGTAAGGTCTTTATGAAGCTCATTCAAAATAGAATCCAACCAATTTTAAATATGTATCAGCCCATTGAACAAGCAGGTTTCCGAAGTGGATACTCTACCTTAGATAATCTTCAAGTGCTAAACCAATTGATTGAGAAGTGTGAAGAATTTCAAATTGGACTCTACCTGGCCTTTGTCGACTTTACCAAAGCATTTGATTCTTTGGATCACACCTTCCTCTTCAAAGCCCTACAGAAACAAGGTATACCATCTCAAATTATCAATTTAATTAAAAACATATATCAAAATAACTATGCAAGAATTTTATTAGAAAAACCGGGACGATACTTTAGGTTACAAAAAGGTGTTAAACAGGGGGATCCGCTATCGCCTCTTTTCTTCAGCGCAGCTTTGCAAGAAATCTTTCAACAGCTGAGTTGGAGTAAATTAGGTATAAGAGTGGATGATAAATATATAAACCATCTACGCTTTGCTGATGATATTTTACTAATTTCTAAGACCTCTGAAGAATTACAATTTATGTTACACAGCCTTACAGATATGAGCAAGAAAGCTGGTCTCAGCATAAACCCCGGAAAGACACACCTCTTGACTAATAGAAAAGAAGTGGATATTCAGGTAGAAGGCCGCAAATTGAACTGGAACCAAGATGTTATCTACCTGGGGCAGCTTATCTCATTTAAAGAAAGAAGCGAAAAGGAAGCAAAAAGAAGATGTGCTGTCGCCTGGAGGAAGTACTGGTCATTAAAGTTTATTTTAAAAAATAATAAGGTGAGTTTGGCGAATAAAATAAAAATTGTCAGGAGTTGTGTTTTTCCAACGCTAACCTATGGTTCCCAAACTTGGTCCATCACACAAAAAATAATAAAGAAAATAACTTCTACCCAGTCTGCAATAGAGAGAAATCTACTTAGTATAAGTAGACTTCAAAAAATAAAGAATAAAATAATAAGAGGCACAACAAGATTAGATGATGTAATGAAGATAATTAAAGAATTAAAATGGAAATGGGCGGGTCACATTGCAAGACTAAAAGATGGAAGATGGACAAAAACCTTAACAAAGTGGGTTCCAAGATGGGGAGTAAGAAAAGTAGGACGACAAAAGATGAGATGGAAAGAAGACGTTGTAAAGGTTTCAGGTGAGAACTGGATGAGGATGGCTGAGGATAGGGAGAAATGGGCGCACCTGGGAGAGGCCTTTGCCCAACATTGGGCCTAGTTTCCAAAACAAAACAAAACAAAAAAAAAAAAAAAAAAAAAAAAAAAACAGTTTTAAATAGAAATTTTATCTGAATTTTATGAATTTTATTTGTATTTTATATCTGATTTTGTGTTTTTTGAAGGAATTAATAAAGGCTTTATTTATTTATTTATTATTTATTTATAACTCGCTTACCTCACAGTTGGAGTGGCTGATATTGCTCAGGTTGAGACGATATACTCGGTCCCTGTAACATGAATAAAGTATTATTCACAAGTTAAATGTTGCTAAAGTAAAATTGTAAGAAAATTCAATATATTATTAATTACAGTACCACAATAATACATTATTAATTACGTTAATATTCTTTACCATTTTTTACTGTTTAATTTAAATTAGACTTTTTTTGGTTCCTTACATTGAAGGTAAAGGACTACATTGAAAAGAAATAACTCTTTCTTAACAAGTTAAGCGTGTTCGACGTGTTTACACGTCAAACCAAATCTCTATTACGGTGCGTTCGACGTGTATACTCGTTGTGAAAAATATAAAATAGCCACTAACTGTAAAAACTCGTAATTTTAATCAAATACAATAAGAATATTATTTGGTGGGTTGTTTCCTTTAACTTACCAATAGAACTGCCAAGTATTTTATACGGAGGGGGGGTGGAGGGAGTCAGCCAAATGATAAATGGTTGGTACTTGTTTGGTCTCCGCATTAGAGATTGGGAATTAAGCACACAAATAGAAGCTCTCAATCCTTGTGCAATGCCGTTTTTACCTTTTAGATAGAGATTCAGATCTCAGTACGAGCATGATTTCATTTTGCACAGAATTCAAAGCTCTTTTCTTCCTTGAAAAAAGCTCTTGCGTCTCTAGTTAACTGGAGCAATGCATCCGTGAAGCGGTGCAAGATTTTGAATGAGCACAGAATGCTCTGCAAGCCCTAGAAAAGTGACTATTATGACGTTGTAAACTTTTGGTTGTTTTGCCTGATTCTAATTCCGCACACTGTGGGGGGGTTTTAAAACTGAATTCCGCGCTTGACTGGTTAATCCATCCTGAGAAGGAATATTGCAATCGCTTAGTAAGGATAAGGTTTTCTTTTGGAGTTTTGAAAATAGCACACTAATATCCCATTTCAAACACAAATTAAACTTTAGAGAATTCTTTAAGTGAATAATTAATTTCGAGTTCTAAGTAACAAGCTTAAACTCTGAACTCGGTAATAGAGATAACATCAAGACGACCAACTGAGTATTCAAAATAACTTCACAGAAATTGTAAATAAATTACCCAGAAAAAGCAGAAGTAACCGGCAGTTGGTAGGTTACAAATCGAAAAAAAGAAAGTCTAGGAGATTTTTCAAATAATATTAGGTTTTCCAGGGAAGTAAATCACATAAAGAAGACAACAGATAAATACGGGTCTTTGTCTGAAGACCCATGAGTCTATTATCAACCATTAACCTCGCCGATGTGCAGCCAATTTTGTTTAGTAATTTACCATTTTTGTCAAGTTTTAGGTAATAAACTGATTAATTCAAAGTGTTCTTCGAAACTACTTCGAACTCAGTTAATAATTCAATTTCTTTAAATAAATTGGCCGCACAAGCCAAACTAAGTGGAAAGCTCTAAATACTTGAAGATCATATAGCCACATTATAGTAGCAACATATTTCATTAATTTCTCCAACACATTTAAAAGTAGTAGATCCGTAAAATATCCTAAAGTGGTACGTTGAGATAAAACTTCACTTTCTTTTTGTTTAGATGAGGAGCATAAACTCCAATTCGCGTGTAGTCTCCCAGACACTAAGTAAAGTAAGAACTGAATAATAAAATGTTTTCTTAATTTAATAAAGTGATTGTTTGAAAGGAAATCTACAGTAATAGTGAGGCTGCAAGAAGGACTAAGCAAACTAAAGGACAAACTAATAAATGAAGTGGTAAAAATGTTAAAACTACTTTATCCAATGCAAAAGAGAATAAAAAAAAACTGCGTAAAGAGAGCGTTAGAAAGAGGGAGACAAATGAAATATTCTATCGTGCATGCGTGAATATGGCGCGGGATGAGCGGAAGAAGAATGCCAGGCAAAAAAGATGAAAAAGCGAAAAAGAGAGGGAAAAACCCGAAAGTAGGAATAAATCCATGTTGGATAACCAGAGTACATCCTGCCGTTGTACATTAGAAGGAAATGACAGTTCGGCATGTAGCTAAGCCAATGTAGCAATGTTATATTTGTTTTCCTGTAACAATGTAAAATGGTGTATTCAGATTGAAAATAAACTAATTTTTCTCCTTTCCAGAGGTCTGTCTGCCATCTAACGTGTCTTTTTCCTCAGCTGTTTCCCCTCCTTCCATATAACATCTTCCACGAAATCACCCAGATTTGTTTGCTTTTTTTTTTGCTAAAGATTGTTTGCATTTTTCTCTCTCTTTTGACAAGATAAACTTCTTTCAAAATAACGAGTTTTGATCCTATCCGGCAAAACAATGCGGTTGGTACTATGTCTCTTTCAACAACCTCCATGAGGTTACTTTTTCATTTAATTTCAAAGCTACATATTTCGAACTAAACTTCAACTAGTTTCAGTTTGTACTAAGATACTTTCTCACTAACAGTCTGGACATGTGCAATAGGTCGTATTCAGTTATATGGTCACAAACTTTATTTAGGTTGTTAAAAGAAACTTAATTTTAAAAAAAGTTGAGGTTAACCGAACGAAATAAAAAACAAAAAATTACTCATTTTTCTACCGGTAAAATGAAGTTTCAATCCAATATTAATTTTTCGACAGTCGTAATAAATGGTATCGCATAACTTCCAACTAAAACAACTAGGAGACGTGGACATCACATTTCAGAAGATAATCACAAACTGTGATGGATTTTTTTATTTTGCAGGACATTTCATAAATTTCAATTTAAAGATTCCCGTTGCAAAATTTCAGACGACTTATACTAGGCTATTTAATTCTTACTTTAAACTTACGGGTAAAATATAGCGGTTGTTATGGATTCAATATTTAGAAAAATACTATCTCCGTTATTTTTTATATTTTATTTATTTTTTAATGATTTAAGGCGCGCCAACATCTCAGGTTATTGGCGCCCGGAACTTTTTTCAGTGCACCGTCAGCCGCCGGAACGTGTTCTCTCGTTACAGACAATACTGTCCATCTCTGGACAGTAAGCTGTAAGAAGCTCCTAGGAAGAGAAAATCTAAGGGTCAGCAGCTGGATTCGAACTCGGGAACTCCGCGAGGGGTTATTTATTATAACTAAAATCTATTTTGAAACTTATCTTTTTACATTAACTCTTTGGCTGAAGCCATCTTTTTAAAGTTAATGCAAATGATATTGGTAATATGAGGATTAAATTTTAGTAACTGAAAGAAAACTGAAGCGTAAACGGAGTTTAAAAAGATGGTTTCCATTACTTTGGCTGTTTCAACCAGAATTCAAGGATCGGGTGGAGAAGTATTCCAGAAACGGAAATAAATGTGAATGAATGGAGTTCACAAGTTTTGAAATGAATAACGGATGAGGGATCAAACGGACTGCTATGCGCCCAAATGCCACATATATCACTTTTCAAACGGATTTGTTTTATTATTTGATAAAAAGTACACCTTCAACTTGCTTTGCTGGTGAGCAATCTGAATGAAAGAGCATTAGCCGGGAATTTAGTCTCACAAAGCGAGCGGTGAATGGCTAGTTAGGAAGGACTGCCAACATATCTTGTGTTTAACCTTAGTCGAAATTGAGAAATTTCTCTATAATACATATCTTCAAGTTGACTTGAATATAAACTTGCTTATATTTTTCTCATCCAATGTCTAGCGCTATCCGACTTTTCCTACTATGATGATATCGATTGACTATATCGAATATATAAGCTCTTCTGTACTCAAACATATATACTGCATTGTTAAACCTCCCTTGAGATTGCAGCGGCTGGGCGCGAGAACAAACGGCTCTTGGGACAAGAAGATATTTATTCATATACTCCATATATATATATATGAATAGATGCGCCTCAATGTTTGTATATATAAATATAGGAGGCGCATGACGTCTTTATATAGTATATAACCGTAACCTTTCTGATAAGATGTTATGGTAATGTGCCAGGTGTGTAAAATAAATTTTGTCCCGAGAATATATTACACGATAAATCAAGTAACACTAGAGAAGCTTCATAGTGAAGCTGTAAAAGCGTTCTTCATCTAGTCCTTGCTTTTCTTGCATTTCCGTGCATTTAAGGACAACAAAAAAGAAAGCGCAACAAAATATTACAATTTTTCTGCAATCGTTGTTAAATACCCGTAAAGGGGCTGTTATTGTGCTAAACTTAAATAATTGTACTAAAATTCAACCATAGTTTTGTGAACTACTGCAATGTGAGCTTAATTAGTAAGTTTTGATTTTTAGTTTAATAATAAAAATCTATTTTTTTTTTTTTTTTTTTTTTTTTTATATTTTTATTTAAGACTTGTACAATACAATTATGAAAAAAAAAAACATAATATATAGGCAATGGCAAATGCCGTCTGCCAGAGTTTACAGCATGAACAATTAAAGAAAAAATAAGTAAATAATAAGTAAAATAAGTGAATAAAGAGTACAAATAAACAATATAAATTTAAACAATAATAAATTATCTACTACCATTAAACTTATTGAGAAGAAAAATCAAAAAAGAAAAACACGTTTGTTCAAAAAGAAAAATAAGGAAGGAAAAAATAAAATAAATACATAAATAAAGAAATTACAATTCAAAAATTCTAGAATTATCCTATGTCTATTCTAAATAATGTCAGAAAGCCAGTGATACCTGACCCTCCAGGCATGGCGAGCATAGCGTAGCAGCGGGCAAGGCTGGACCTGGCCAGACAAGAACCCAATGATCTCCTCCCTGGAAAGAGTAGCCTTTTTGAAATAAATTTGACGAAACTCAGATAGTAGAGGACATTCCCCCAGAAAGTGGTAAATCTCCTCGCGAACATTATAATTACACAGAGAACACTTTTCTTCGTCAAAGTCTCTATCTAACCAAGGCCTATGGTTCAAATACAGAAGCTCTCCTCGGAGCTTGAAAAACCAACGCAGGTCAAGGATGTTTAGTTTGTCATGAAAAGAGGCCGTTACGCAATCTTTATGTTCACGAACTAAGAAACTATATAAAGGAAAACGTTCGGACATAACCGCTCTGTTTAATGACTGCTCGGAAAGAGATTCCCTGATCGCAGAAACAAGAGAGAAAAGCTGACTGCGCCAGTCCGGAAGATCAGCGAGGCAACCCTCAAAGCCATGGGAGTACAACCTTGCCAAAGAGAGCCAATGCTTGAACCAAAAAAGTTTTTTATTGATAATTTGGAGAGCTATTTTTTTAGTAAGTCTATTATCAGGAAAAGAAAGAGTTTTAAGAACATATTTAAAGTGCAAAGATAAAGTGTAAGTCTCAAAAGGTTCCAGACCTGATTCTATTGTAAGCATGTAATTTGGCGTAGAAGAAGGAAGAGAAAATAACTTCTTAACGAAGAATCTCTGAAATTTCTCTAATAAATCATAACACTGAAAACCCCAGACCTGGGCACCATAGCAAACCACAACACGCGAAACACTTTTATAAACTTGGAGTTTAGCGTCTAATGGGACATTTTTATTCAAAATGAACTTATGCCACACTCTATTTAAACCAAGTTTGGCTACCGAGATTCTCTCTTCTAGGTGGGCAGAAAAGGATAGGCGAGGAGTTAGGATGACGCCGAGGTATTTGTATCTGTTCACCACCTCGATTCTTTGACCCCGATAATACCATTTCTCCGAAGAAGCCAACCTTCCACCGTTCCGAAAGATCATTATTTTTGATTTGGCCAAGTTCACAGAGAGATTCCACTGATCACAATAACCCTCCAAAATTTTAATATTTCTTTGCAGGGCTAAAGGATTATCCGTCAATAACACAATGTCATCGGCATAGAGTAGGATCTTAATTTTTGTGTCACCCACCAAAACCCCACTTTCCAGGATATCTGGAAGATCATCCACAAATAAAGAAAACAGAATCGGGCTTAGGAGGCAGCCCTGCCTTACTCCCGAACCGACTTGAAAATAATCTGAATTCCCCTCGTGACCTCGGACCGATGATAATGAATAAGAGTAAAGTTTTTTGAGAATTTTCATAAATTTTGAAGAAACACCGACGTTAAATAATTTCAAAAATAGAGAAGAATGATCTATGGAGTCAAAAGCCGACTTAAAGTCGACGAAAAAGCAGAATAATTTCTGCCCTTTCTCCGACAGCCTCAAGCGGACTAAATTTAACAAAACAAATATGTTATCTATCGCAGAGCGGCCACGTCTGAATCCAGATTGGAATTCACTCAGCAAATTGTTTTGGGTCACAAAATTATCTAACCGACGAAGCAACAGAGACGTAAATATTTTTGCTATGGTGTCAAGGCAGGAAATACCCCTATAATTGGAAACATCGTTTATATTTCCTTTCTTATAAAGGGGAAAAATCAGAGATCTTCCAAAAGACGGAGGGAGATCGCCAAATTCAAAAATGTAATTGTAAAAAGATAAAAGTATATCTACAAAAGATGGAGGAGCATACTTATAAAATTCATAGACCACGCGGTCCGGGCCAGGGGCTTTATTACATTTTAGGTTCGAAATAACCAGAGCGAGTTCATCTAAGGAAAAAGGGGAGTCCAGAATAGGTGAACAGGTGTAAGGATCACAGTAAGAAAAAGAGGAGAGCAAAGGTGGGTTGAGGAGAGATCTGAAGTGGGACACCAACTCAGTCAGGTTTATTTCATTCCCAAGAACAAAGACCTTACTTCGGAATAGGTTAACTGCACACCAGAACTCTTTGGAATCAGAAACAACTTTAAACTTTTCGTACAGAGAGGAAAAATATTCTTTTTTTTGAATTACCAATATTTAATTGTTAAAATAAATTAAAATTTACAAACTAAAGTATACGCAGCAGACAACTCAACCTCTCCAAAACAATCCCTCTTTCTTAAGAACACACTGCAATTCATTCATCTCACAGGCACCCTATAGTGGCCCATCAAAACCTTCAATTCCATCTCAGATTCTTGAAGAAGGTTTAAAAAATGGGGAATTCAACAAAATGAAACCAAAACCCAAAATATTACCTTCACCCTTCGATGCATCACTTTCCCACCAATTTACTACAAAATGTAACCCCTACTCCTAACATCAATGTCGTCCGCTACCTGGGGCTGTTTATTATTTATAACTACTAAACTGGAATCCATGACTAATAAGAATTGAAATCAACAGCCACTACCAACAGTCACTCAACAAACAACAAAAGACTTTGTACAATACTATTTCAAAATCTACCTTGACGTACAGAATTGAAATTTGGGGTTCAATCAAACGTTCCAGCACTCAGGCATTACAATCTCTTCAATCCAAAATTAAAGAGGATATAGGAAAGCAATGAAAAGGGATATGAGAAACCGTTTCCTCCTCCTCTTGGCAGAGCCAGCACAAAGGATCTGGATTAAATACCGCTATACCCACTCTGTGGAGATGTTTCCTGGGACACCGTGTCCTGAAAGGAGATCAGTCTAGAATAATCTGATTCCAACCTAATTTCAGGGTCACCATGATCCTATTTTTGCATATATCCGGAATATCTTTTACCATCTTTGATTCCTGGTTAAGTCTCCCAAGATTTATCGTACTTTCTGTACAATCATTGCTAAAGAGTAATTTGCACGATGCCCTTAGTAAATCCAAGGACAGATACCCAACCTTGAACTAGATCCTGGAAGATAATTGCTTAAAATAGCAAGAAGGATGCTGTAAAACTCATAATATATACAACAACTTTAATTCATCTCCTTTCCAACTTCACAATACAGTATTTTCAGGTTTTTCCAAACACAAAATAATTGTAAATAATTAATGTCTTTTCAATTATATGGGAAAGGAATGATTCGAATTATTTTAATGCTTCAATAGGAGAGCAACAAGCTGCTGCTGTTCTGTGTCTCAGAAGTCTATAGTAATTTGGATCCTCTACAGCTGAACTAAAAAAGAAATAAACTGACAGTCAAAGGAAGCTGGTACAAAACTATACAAATGCTAAAATACAATTTGCATCTAGACAAATGATATACAATTAATTTATCTCATAAATAAAGCGCTAATTACAAACAAGTGTAAATTTATTTAAAAATAAATTAATAAACCACAAATTTAATAATTGAAATAACCTCCTTGAAAGGCGAGGAAGCACCTAAACGATCCTTATCTTATTTATTATCCTTAGAAATACTTTTCTATTTAATAGTTTAATTAATTTAAATAATGCCGCTGTTTGTTCTATTCTTTCATTTCGTTTTATTTAACTTTAGACTTGCTGAAAGAGGAGAAGAATTCTAAAACGTTCTCTACTTCTTATTTTCTTTAACTTAGTAGTGTGCAATTGCATTCCAAATGAAGTTGTGGGCTGCTGTAGGACTAAGATGGACCACTGGCTGGAAGAAAAGTAATGAGAATGAGCTGGCCTGAAGATTTCTTTTCATTATATATAAAGAGAATGTTTATTTAATTACTAATTCAAGATGAATGCAAACTGCTGCATTGTATTCTGCAACAGGTTGAAATCAATGTGTGGTGTCTAAGTATATACATTTATTGGAATAGTGTGTAAGAGAGAGGGACCGACTGGGAAGGAAGAAAGGGAATTCTCCTTTTTCCCTAAGGATGCAAATGGTATTTTAAAAGGGGGCCGTTACAATACCAAACAAGGTGCAGTCTATGCCTTGCTTTGTATGTGTGAGGCGGTAGTATTGGAAGATTGGACAATAGAAACGATACTAATACTGGCAAGGGGCTCCGGATGTCAATACCTTTGGCCGGCTTGATTAATAGAGGTCTTTTTACCTAGTGGAGGAGGCAAAGTTAGAAGAGAGTGGGCAAGAAGTAACTAACTTGATGAAGGGGGATACCGACTGCAGCCGGAGATGGTGGAACAGTTCCTTGCGTGCATGCCCGTCTGACATGTAATGAAGCTGATTCTGGTTCAGAGCTGCTGACCTCATCCTTAGATTGGAACGAGTACAATAGCGGCACAACCTGTCATCCTCTACCACCTGTATCATCTAAAATCATATTTATAACCCTCCTCAAGTTCGTTCCCAATCTTATTAATGATATTTAAACTTCAGAGCAGAATTTTGAAGGATTAATTGTACCTAGATTAGGTATTGGAAATAAATATTGATTAATTTTGGAAGACAGATTCTCTTACAGATCATAGATAAATTCTTATAAATACTATTGCATTTAACTTATAACTTATAAATCACCCTTTATCCTCAATCATTTTCTTGTCCAAAAGGAATTAGTGTGCCCCTAGAATTTGATGGTCCAACCAGAGAACTTCTTGGGTCACAGATTATTCCCTACCTAGATGGATGTTGACTTTACAAGCAATCTGATTGAGCGCACAGGAACTACTCGCCGGTAAACCCTATATAAAATATCAAATCATGATATAAGGTGCTCTGATTTGAACAGTAAATTTGCTCAGTACAGTTTTGTTACAAGAAGGCTCCTGAAGATTAGAGGAAAATGGTTGTTGATTCCTAATTACAAACAGCACTCCTACGGGAGTACTGAGGGATATTTCTTCCGCAATTACTAAGTACAAGAAGACAATTTTTTATTTGATGCCCTGTATCTCATCCTATTTCGCTCATCTGTGTTCGGGGATAGAATTACCTCCTACAATATCATGTCCCTGCTTAACGGTGTTCTCTCTGGCAAAACCTATTTAAATAAACAATTGATACAGAGAATTATGGTAAATTCCTTGTTAATGAATTGATTCATTAAGTTGATTCCTACCAGAAAGTATTCCGTCCTTTTGTTTTTAGGTAAACTGTATTTAGTTATTGCTGTTCATTTTTTTTAGTGACTGATTCATAGTTTCAATAGGATGAAAAAAATAATTGCCATTTCAGTCGTGATACATTTATTCTGTCGAGCTTTCGACCTAGGGACTAGGTCATCTTCAGGGCTAGTTTACAAAGTAATATTTTACATTACAGGGTTGGTGTGTCTCCATAGAGTCCATGAACAGACAAGACAGAAGACACACCAACCCTATAATGTAAAATATTACTTTATAAACTAGCCCTGAAGATGACCTAGTCCCTAGGTCGAAAGCTCGGCAGAATAAATGTATCACGACTGAAATGGCAATTATTTTTTCACCATATTTAGTTAACTTTCTTAATAATAACTAGTTCCCCTAAATAACGATTAAAAATTCAAATTTAATTTTTTTAAATAACCAAACTCTGGCAGTCGGTTTTCAAAGCCAATTTAGAGAATTTTCTTTTTTTTTAAATTGCTATTAATTTGTATTCTGGATGAATTATTCCATTTGATTTCACTGCATTGTACATATAATGTAATATTCTGATTAATACATTTTTTTACTACTACTAATTCGACAACATCGTGTACAAAATGGTCGGCAACTAACTAAAAACAACACAATGAGTAAAATGCATTAGATTAAACCTTTGAAAGGAAAGCTGTGCAGTGTGAATGGCCGCTTACTTGACCCTTGGTAACTTATGAAGGAAAATTCACTTGAAATATGAATACAAAGTGAATAAGAGGTAGATCCTATTTATTCAATTCGTATTTTATTTTATTTTAAGAGAGAAAAGCTAGGAAAATCTCATTTCCAAGTGTTAATTAAATAAAATGATACTCCAGAAGTAGAATGGAATCTGTTGTTTAATTGAAGCTGATGGGATAGGACTAAAAAGCACCAATAGGAGTGCATTAAATGCACTTCATCTCTGTTGAAAGTGCAACTTCAGCATCTTGTTTACTGAGAAAAAAAAATGAAGAGATGAATTCACTAAATAAGTCTTATGATGGAGCTACTCGAAGCTTTTCCTTCCTTTTTAGACGGTCCAGTTAAATATAATGTACAGATTTCAAGGTATAATGCAGAAATTGAAGTGAATAACTGCATTGAATTAGGAACAATAAGGAGAGATAGAGATTGAGGGATTGGCTAAGTTCAAGAGAAGGCTGAACAGCAAGCAGTCCAGTTTTGGAGAACACGTGGTCAATTCAAGAGTAAAAGTTGCCCACGTTTTAGTTTCATTCCATTGATGGAAGCCGTGGACGCCATGGACATGAAGCCATGGACGATGAAGCCGCTCATGGCAATTGAATGATATTTCAGAGAAACACTTAACTTGACTGGCTCCCAGAATTACCTCGTTTTACTGGATAGATTTTTTTTTTTTTTAATGTAGATCTACACATGCACAATGAGCATACCAAATTTTAAAAAGAATCATTGCAGCCGTTTTCCGGAGAATTCCAAAAACAAACTTGGAAAAATCGAGTCAGTAAACCTGTTGGCTGATTTTGTCCGAAATATTCTTCTAGAATACATTCTGCAGGCTCTAATTTCAATATAGCTCTAATTGCAGCATTTCTTATCCGAATCGAGCCTAGTTTTTTCCCCATATCCTACTACTTAGATGCACCAACTCCATTGCTCGAAGTGGATACCTATCCGTTAACGTGGGGGTCAAAAACTCGCTGGAATTCTTAATTTGAGAGAGGAAAGTGTTTCTCTGAAATAATAATTTTGGTTAAGACTAAAAATCCAAAAATTGCACGACCTGCTTCTCACAGTTGTTGTTTGAATATTGTACCTTCTTTAGTTAGTAGAAAAAGAAAAAGTAAAAATTATATGCTTGTGGTGTTATTGCATCTGATAATTTTAGAATGTCAATAATACAAGAACATGTGTAATTTAATTACAAAGTTATTTTAGACAAGTATAACTCTGAGTACAATATTTGTAATGAAAAGTACACAAATTCTACTTAGTATCTCTTCTCTCCATGTAAATTAGGGTATACCATATTCCTTTCTAATAATCTAATGGCCTCATAGAGGTTCTAGGGTTTATCTATGTAGAGGATCAAGTTATATTGATAATTAAATTCCGTCCAGAATTCTCAACATCTTCACGTTGTCTGCCCCGCTAAGTGGCAGTATCTACTTCTCTGATGGCGAAGTGGAACATGATATTTAAGGAAAATTAACCTATCTAATATTAAATTTGCATTATACTAAATATAAATTATTTGGATTTTTTAAAATTTATGTATTAGGAGTCAAACGTTAAATAAGTTCATTGAAAAGATGACAGGGTTCTTTTCCCCTGTTTATTCTTGTTCATCGAAAGACGTTGGTTCCCCGAGTAGGCATGGATATCCTATTTGCCATGACTTTTCGAAACTGGTTTAAGTATCTATTCATAATCAAAGTCTTTCTCATGGAAGGACCAAATCGAAATACTGTGTGTTAGCTTTCTGCCATTTCTCGTTTCTGAGATATTTTCAACACACTAACACAGATAAATTTCTAAAAATCACATTTTCTGACTTGAAGGACTTCAAAGTAAATATCTCCTGTTGAAACTCCATATTATAAAATTCTCCGTCATCGCAATTATTTCCCTTAAGAAATTTTAAAGTAAGCATTATAAAGGTAAATCTCAAAAATTTTGGCGTAACGTCGTAACAGTTTTGATTGTTTTACAACATAAAACATCAAGTGGCAGTAATATGAACACAAAAACAGGGATATTACATGCTATAGGCATGCTGGAGAGATCTTAAAGGAGGATGGTGGTAAGATGGGTAGTATAACAGAGTTGGCTAGACAGAGAGAGACACGAGGGTAAGTGAAGTCTGCAAGCACTCAGTACAGAGCAGTCAGGTTGTCTTGGTCTAGAAGATGACACCGCTCCAACTTAACATGACAAGGTATGTCTGTAACTGACATCCTTCGCTTGCCTCATACAGCTAGAATCCATCTTATAGCATGCTGTGTGTACAGCGCTGTCTTGTCAAGATTAACTAAACTCATACCTTTAATAACCCCGCTGTTCTCTATCTACCTCATCTTAACAACAAGAACAACACCACCACCACCAGCAGGGAGTAAATGGCAAAGATGGAATGATATTATGTACAGTTTGAAAGATTGAGATGAACAGATTGACTTCTTGAAGGCAATGTCAGGATGAGGGAGACCTGAGTGAAGCAGAGAGTATATTATTTCGCTCCTGCATTCAATACAACAAACGTTATCTAGGACCAGAATCACACGTCCCATAACTGTCCTAACGTAAAACTACACGAATTATATTTCCAAAGATAACAATAATTATTTTGGCTTCAGCATTCTATTTCTGCATTATAATAAAGAAAAATAACTGTCGTAACAATCTTAAGCAATGATTTTTTTTTTTTTTTTCACTTTATTAGTCATATTTACAACTGCAACAAATGTTGCATCAAGTAAATTTGATGAAACTGGTTAAGTTCTCATGAATGTCATGTAAAAGCAATCACCCATTGGTGAAACTCTTTCTCAGTGGATTCCACTCATTTCAGTAGGTCCCTAGGCCACTTCCGCTTCAAGCGACGATGAGGATTGTCTGGAAGGTGAGGAGAGGAGAGATGTTGTACAAGAGGATTAGGATGGAGAGCTAGGAGGCTGTGAAATTTGCGGTAGCGAGACTTTATTAGATCAGAGAAAAAAGGAGAGCATTCAGGATTTTAGACTGTAGTGTCTGCAGGCGTTTGGAGTTAAAGGGTTTGGTAGTGACCCACACTTCTGCTCCCTATGTCCATACGGGTGTTAACAGTGCCTTGTAAATGGTTAGTTTGTTATTCAAGTCGAGTTTGGATCTGCGGTCAACTAGTCTAGTAAGTAGCTTGTAACGTCTGTTCACATCTTGTCGTTTCAGTCGAGTATGTGGGTTCCACGTGAGTCTCTTGTCAATGTACAGTCCTAAGTATCATTCTACAACAGCTGGAGGAATCGTTACACCGTTTAGTTGAACTGGTGGACTCGCAGATTTTCGTAAAGTAAACGTAATGTGTACTGATTTTTGCTCAGTCAGTCAGAACATTCAAATCCATTTAAATTTTCTCGAAACCTGGTTCCGAAAATGGAAAATAAAATTAAGCAATGATGAATTTCATTATTTCACAAATTTCGCTTAGTGGCCAAGTATTCTGTACAAAACAATTGGAATTAGCAGGAATTGTTGTTGACAGATTTGTAAAAGTGGAAGAAAAAGACCATAACGTTTTAGTTATTTAATTTGCCAACCCCCAAAAAATGGGCAGAAAGAAATCATCACAGTTCACTAAGTGATTAACATAGATAAAGATTTCTGTAAAAGAAGACGAACAGACTTGTAAAACACACTGGATTACAATCAAAGATTTCAGATAATAGAATACCATCTCACTTAAAAAAAACGGACCTTAATTGTAATATATTTAAATGAAACATAGCTCCTTTTTTTTAACAATGGTGGAAAGTTGTATTTTCACTGACGAGTGAAAAACGAGTGTTATCCTGTTTTGATAACAAGTTTAGAGCGAGTGGGAAACAGGACAGGATGCGAAAAACACTCCTCTAAAACATTCAGTATGTTTTTTTTCCAAGTGTTTTAATTATTCAGAAGATAAACTCTTCAAACAGACGAATAAGTTACCCTCTAAGGGATAGGTAGGTTATTGAACTTCGAAAATTGGTGCATCAGTAGAGCAAAAAATAAAAAGCAAAATAGCTGAGATATACTTTAATTTTTAATACAAATTATTTATTTATATTGATATTTACAGTAGGGGAGAGGGGGTACATTTGAACAGAATTTACATTTTCTGTTACAGAGTGCACAGAATCGTATTATTGAACCTTTTTATTTTGTTTTCTACAACTTTCAAGTCTTCTTAACAGATCTATATCAATAAACAGCTGGTACTTTAAATACATATTTATGTATATTTTTTTAATTTAACCATGTGTCAAATGTTAATATCTGCCCCACTGGTGGGGTACCTTTGAACACAATATAAAATAGAAAGAAATGATATTACTTTACTCTGAATCTACCTTCTATCAGTTATTTCTCTCACTACTACATCTTTCTCTTATAAACCACTGATATCTAGTTCAAAAATCAAGAATGTCTCAGTTCGGGATGTTGTACCCGAAGTGATGGGTTTAGGAAGTTTGAACAAAATGTTCGGTTTGTTGCGCTTCTTAATGTAGGTTCGGACCATATTCCCCTTCTCTGCGATTAAACAAAAAAAAGTCACAAACTTGCAGAGATACAAACTGAGATGTTGAAATGTGCCCCCTCTCCATCCATAAAAGAAAATATAATATCCAACACTTTTTGCAAGCAAATAGACTTTTATAAATACTAGATTTCAAAATACGAATTCCAAATGTTAATATGGACTAACAATACTTACACCTTGTCCACTACAATCTTCACAATACACTTTCAAAGCTGCAACAAACATTTTACTTCCACCTTACAAAATATAACATTCCTCAATTCTGACTTTACAAGCAATGAAAACGAAGGGAGACCCTGTCAATTATACAACAGGTCTACTACAAAATATGGAGAAAATTACCAATTATAAGTGTTTTAAATATTTGGCGAGAAATTACAACTGTTTAAGGCCCCTACTTACCCTACATACAAATTTTTTCCTCAACTAACAGTGGTAGGCAATCTTGTCTTTGACTAAGAGCGCAGTTTATTTAGGTCACTGCAGTTGCACAAACATTCTCGAGGCTTGACTTTAGCGGTAACATAAGATTATTTTATAGCCTTTCTTAGTTGAGAATCAAGTAACATGCATTACAGCCAGCCTTGTTTGAGAGAATGGACAAACTATCCAACATGCAATTTCTTTCGTTAAATGGTAATGTTGATCACTCACTCTCTCTCTCTCTCTCTCTCTCTCTCTCTAAAAACTACTGATGTCATAAAAGTAACTGAAGGTACATTAAGAGAGAAATGTACAGTTCATTTTCTTTTAAATGAGATTCTGCTACAATAATAGGAGAAGATTTTACTTCCAGAAAGGGATTGCTGACAGTTGAGTTCTACAAAACTCACAGGAGCCTGGGTTTTTTAAATAGCTTCACTATCTAAGTTCACCTGATTGTATTTTAGTTTGAGATTGCCTCTGTAACGAACTTCTAACCAATAACTTTAAAAACTATGTTATTCTTCGTGCAAATGCTCTCCGCTTTTTCTTCAGAATAAAGTGGTTTTTACCTGTGTCTCTCTTTGCTGATTTTAAGTACCTACAATGTTTTTGTCTATTCGAATGTTATCTAGCAAAGAGATGATCTTGAGACCGAATAGAGTATAAATAATAGCAGTTTCAACTTGTAATCGTTTAATAAGATGAATGAAAATGCAATTAGGGAAACAAAGGAAGCTCCTTGTAAGGAATCTGATTTGTTCTCAAGGACATAGAAAAGAAGATCAAGAGATGATTGGGTCACCTGGAGTGAATAGAGTCGAGAGATGCTCGGAAGAGTGTTTTATGGGGAAATCGAGGGCTAGAAGAACAAGAAGTAGGCCAGGACTAACGTGGCTTTAGAATGTAGAGGACGATCTGGGTAGGACTGAAGATCAGACCGCGATTAAGGTAGAAGGGTTACGTTACTGAGAAACCTTAAAGAAGTGCCAATTTAAGTAAGTTGATTAATATTTGAGTTGAAAATATTAATTACTTAAGACAGGAAAAATCAAATATTAAATGAAAACAAAATTAAGCCGACTACTAACATCTAATCCTATTTGGAGTAATAAGGTAGAAGTTTTACTAGCAGCGGTACAGAGAGTGCTACAACAATTATCGGAAAGTGGAGGAGAAGCATTGCTGAGCAGGACCGTATTTATAGGACTTGATGTAGAGGAGTGTGGTAAAGTTAACCAACACAAGTTGAGGAAAAGCGACATACCTGGCTGCAGTGCCCAGAAGCTGATTAGAGAGGGGACCAACCCAGGGAGGCTCATTTGAAAAGCTGTGTGTGTCCATTAATTTAGGTTGCTGTTAGGATAGACAGCGTACGGGTAGAGGAAGTGGCTCCTCACTTCACAGAGTACGTTCCTATACCGACCGGAGTGTAGAGAGAAGAATTAATTACTAGGGTACAGGTGAACGATCTGCGGCTCCAGGGAGATTAGTGCTGCCCCAAACCGGCAACTCCCTAGCTAGACAAATTTCTAAAACCCTATTTAAACGCTGTCTATATTATGGTTCCAATTCTACCGGAAATATTACCTAATTTCTTTTTCTATGCCATTCTTCCTCCGCTTAACATTTATTTAGTCTATCCTTAATTCACATTACATGTAAAACAATTTCAAAATATTAATTAGGATTTTTTTAAAAAAATATATGTACATAAGCACATTAAAAAGATGCACTGTCGACAAAGAACTGCAACAGAAGAGAAAGCCGGAACCAGTCTATAATCACCCGTCTGCGCTGAGAAGGCAACAAGAATCGAACCACGCTCCTAAGCTTCATTCTTCATCTCCTCTGCAGGTTGGAAGAAAGGCTTCATTACCAAACACCAGTACCCTAAGCTACGCTGAAGTAGCAGCTGGACCATCTTCTCTTCAATCTCAAACCCAAGCTCCAGTCACAACCACTTCTCCAATCGACATTACATTACATCAACTCTCAACTCTTTCATCACTGACTTGAAAAACCTGGTAACACCACTAATTTCTCTTCTCACCTCGCTAGCAAATAAACTACTTCCTTAAACTCCAACTATGGCTCACACTCAACATTCCTTAACTACGCTTCTTTGGAACGCTAATGGACTAACTTCACGAAGACACGAACTGGACATTCTTCCCCATGAGAAAAGAATTGACACTGCACTGATTACTGAGACCCACTTTACAAGCAGATCCTATTTCTTCATAAAGGACTACATTTATTCATAGAACTGACCATCCAGACAACACAGCTCACGGAGGGACCTCCATACTAATTAGAAGAACTATACTACACAACTACACTCCTAGCGACCCAACTAACTTCTTGCAATCTACACTAACCAGTTAAGCGCGGAATTTAATTTAAAAAACCCTCCCACAGTGTGCGGAATTAAAATCAGACAATGACGTGTATACACGTCGAAAGCAAAAATAGTCACTGCAAGCACCTTTTCTGCAATTTTCGGGGCTTGAGATTACAGAGCATTCTGTGCTCTTTAAAAATCTTGCACCGTTTCACGTATGCATTGCCTAGTTAACTAGAGACGCACGCGCTTTTACAAGGAAGGAAAGAGCTTTGAATTCTGTGCCAAATGAAATCTCGCTCGAACTGAGGTCTGAACCTCTATCTAAGGTAAAAACGGCATTGCACAAGGGTTGAGAGCTTTATTTGTGTGCCTAATTCCCAATCTCTAATGCGGAGACCAAACATCTACCAACCACTTATCATTTGGCTGGCTCCCACCGCAGTTCTGTTGGTAAGATAAAGGGAACATCCCACCAAATAATATTCTTATTGTATTTTATTAAAATTTCGAGTTTTTATAGTTAATAGCAATTTTATATTTTTCACAGAGTATACACGTCGAACGCACCGTAACAGAGATTTGGTTTTACGTATACACGTCAAACGCGCTTAACTGGTTAAAAAGTTAAAAATTCATCCGAACTCCCTAAGCCACAATCAATTTGGTAAAAACAAAATATGCGAATTTGTGTACCGAACTTAAAAGATCTTTGAAGGACATTAAGAAATCAAAATCACTCGGGTATCATTAGAGGCGTTCGAATTGTTGCGGTCGATAGGTCAAGAAGCCAACCTCTCCAGCACAAGTAAACAAGTGATACAACAGAAATAAAAGCAGAATTAGATGAAAAGTTGATAAAATAGTTTAGCAATAGGGTGTAAAGTGATGAGTAGCACCAGATAGTGCAGCTCATTGGCTGGAAGAACGTCAGGTGATGCAGACGACACTTAACGCTCTGATAACCGCTCAACAACGACAATATTCCTTACGGTATACGGCCATATTGTTTGTACCAGTGACAGCAGTGGACCAGCTGATGCCAAGATTTATCTCTTCCCACTCCTGTTACAAGACCAGGTAGTAACAGGCTAATAGTTTCCTTGGTTTGTACATCTGTCGGGTCTTTTTTTACACTTCTTTACTCCTCATAAAAACTTTTATAGTTTTATCGCACTACATCTACAATAATTGTATTTTTTTTCTTTTTTATAATTGTACACTCATGAGAGTAATAAAGACATTTGGTGTAAAACCAAACTGGTACTTTCTTTATTTACGATTCGGAAATATTGTCTTGCTTTTAGCTGTGAAAACAAGTCGCTTATTAATCACTCGCTAGACTTTTCACTCACTGCGATTAATACAATTAATTAATGAGGCTAATTTTAAGGAAGATCTTTGTCATTTCTTTACAGAATGTAAAATTTTAAACTGGTTGAGAAATAAATTCCTACAGTGTTATTTTAAAGAGGAGCAGTTTTCTAACTTGGTCCAATTTGAAAAATTATTGTGCTTAGATGACTTCAAAGGAAACAATATACTATTGAGGGATTAAGATGAAGATCAATAGGATGAAAAAATAATTGCCACTTCAGTCGAGATACATTTATTCTGCCGAGCTTTCGACCTAGGGACTAGGTCATCTTCAGGGCTAGTTTATCTAGTCCCTAGGTTGAAAGCTCGGCAGAATAAATGTATCACGACTGAAATGGCAATTATTTTTTTCATCCTATTGAAACTATAAATCAGTCACCAAAAAGAAGAACAACAATGAAGATCAATATTATTGTACGGCTTTAAACATGTACTATTGTTGTCTCTTTTGTACTTTTGAGTTTGAATTATTCTCTGGCTTAACATTTATTTCTTCAAAATATCATCACATTATTCTCATTTATCGATATGTTAAGGTACTGTAATGAAGTGGCAGATTTATTGGCCCGGAGCCCTGTTTTGGGGTTCCGAAGTGTGTTAAGTCTGCGGCCATTAACTTATGGGTGCAGAGTAGGTCTCAGGAGTGGTGGCTCGCCACCACTGGGCAGAGACAGGAATTCATCAGAGGCTATTCGCCAAGGCTGACTGCAGAATTAATCCGTCAAGGCCGTGGGGCTATAAGGATAATTGTAGGACTATTAACTGGCCACCGCAGGCTCAGAAAACACATGCATCGCATGAGCCTGGCGAATAATAGGCTCTGTAGGTTCTGTCAGGAAGAGGAGGAAACGGCACTGCAAACGTGTTGTGTCAGTGTGATGGGCACATGTGGCTAAGGATTTTACTTCTCGGGGAGGAGCTTTACCCCAAGAGTCGCTCTCCAGAAATAAGAGTCTGGTCAAAAGGTCGGGTCTGGAGGGCGAGCTTTAAAGTATGGGGAGCCACAATAGATCCAAAGGGGTCGCCTTGAGCGTAGGCCTTGAGGCGGCCCTAGTTTAATCTAAGATGCTGAAGATCTCCATTATATTGTCTAAAAAGGTTTCCTATACCCATATGTATTTTCATGTAAATTTTACTATTTTACAGGATTTCAAAGAACCCAGCGCTAATGCATTGACAAATTAATATTTTTTATAATGTTTATTATGTTATCAGGTTTGTATACTCAACCTCTTGCTAAGGTGGTAACTTGAATGCAATAATATTTATTATCATTATCATTAATTAACCAGATTTCTCTAAAAGTTGAGCTTCTTTCTTACAGAGAGGAATTCCACGGAGACTAAAAAAGAACTGCATCAGTCTAAAAAAAAAATAAAAGTCATATACCTGAAAATGCGAGTTCTTGAATAAACTGAATTGTTTGGGGCATTCAGATAGAATATATTATAGAATTTGGTGTACTCAGAGTTGAATAAATTTTACTATTTTACAGGATTTCAAAGAACCCAGCGCTAATGCATTGATAAATTAATATTTTTTATAATGTTTATTATGTTATCAGGTTTGTATACTCAACCTCTTGCTAAGGTGGTAACTTGAATGCAATAATATTTATTATCATTATCATTAATTAACCAGATTTCTCTAAAAGTTGAGCTTCTTTCTTACAGAGAGGAATTCCACGCTCTAGGCTGAGAGTATGAAGACATGAATTTTCTATTATTTAGCTTTAAATTAAAAAAAAAAAATTGAACTTTTTATATAAATATGTGATTATTAATGTATTTTTATATCGTGCTAAGACCTAACTGAGTAAATTACATAATATAATCGTGCTTTTAGCCGCAGTAGGTACACGAAGTGAACACGCAAATCGATTAGGACGAAAATTAGAATGCATAATCTACAAACATAACAATTATTATGAAAGATAAAAATGAAGTAAGACAGATAGAGCTTTTAAAAAAGTTTTAATAATAATAAAAAGTAGAAAAGTCATTGGAGTTACTGTTTTTTTAAGAGCCGGGGGAGAGACAGAGGGAGAGAGGGAATTAGTCAAGCAAGATGATGATGGATGATGTTGGAATGTCCAAAGCGTCAAACGTTATGGAAAAAAGAAAGTCATGTATGAAATATAACTTGAAAGCCACGAGGCCTTAAACATAAAAGTAAAGTGAGTCTGTGGTAACTTCACCTACAATGTGAACGCTGCTAGCAATTAGATGCTTTTGGTTGATATGTAAAATAAAAATATGGCATGAACACTCACCAGACTAATTGGAATTAAATGAAATTTAAAATTTTTAACTAAAAGCTAGTTGACTTCAATATTGTACGTGTTCAATTTAAAGAACACCTATTTCGGGAGAAAATCTCTCAAAACTCGGAAATCTATTTAATCAAGTGGAAAATCGGTCAGCTGATCTTCTTCAAATTTGACATTTTGGTTACATATTGAATCCTTATTAGCATTTATTAACCAGTTAAGCGCGTCAAATCAAATCTCTGTTAGGCTGGAAACATAGTGGAGCGGCGAGCAAAGCGGCGATGATAGCGAAGAGCAAAGCGGCGAAATCAAACACAGGTAAACATATGGGACCGCGCATAGTGGAGAGCAAAGCGAAGATAGAGCAACGCTATCTATATAGAGTGGAGCAAAGCGTTATGACATGTTTGATTTCTTCGCTCTCATCGCGCTCAATTTGTAAAGGTTATTTTTCAAAGGTTATGGATATTGATACATTATTGGTTGTTTGTTTAAAGAAACCTCTGTGGGGCCATAGTATTTGTGAAGCTACAATAGTTTTTAATAATTAATAGTTTAAATTAATTAACAATTAGTAGTTAATGGAGAATTCAGGTAATTTTTGCTACATTTAATTTGGTTCTCAATCCCTTAATGCTAACTTTCATCTAAATACTAGGCAAAATTAAATTACATTTTCACGTCCTACTACTTCTGATCAGGACGAAATCTCCAATCCTTCTTCTGTAGCGTCGTACTACTCCAGTTTTTCAGATGAACAACATTAATTTACGACAAATCATGGTGTAGTGATTTAATAAAATTATTGTGTTTTTTTAATTGTCTAATTTCTTTTTATCTGCATATATTTCTATTTTATTTTTATTTATTTTGATTTTCTTATCTTAAAGTAACTACTAGGATTAATGGGGTTACACAGATTTGTATTTAGTTAATAACCTACATAGTTAATTTTTCTATATTGTGCCTAACTCTTGTTATGAGTTGTATTACTCAAAAACAATAAAATCTGATTTTGATTAATGGGGTTCACTGGGCTAGTATGTAATCAAATGTTGATATAGGCATTCGAAAATAAGCATGAAACTTGCCAGGATGCTCCCGAAGTTGTTGGTACAAGTGATGAAATTCACCAAGTTCATTTCTAGACTTATTTATGTCATGTACACTGCAGCTCCTACTACTAAGCTGCTGCAAATACCAAAGTTTCAACGAAGAATTTTCATATAAAAATAGTTCCTCCATCTTGTTTTGTCAAAAGGAGAACGCGACTAAATTCGTCACTATGTGCATGCGAATCTTTGCTCGCTGCTCGTCGCTCTCTTTGATTTGAAGCAGCTATTATCGCCGCTTTGCTCGCCGCGCCACTATGTTTCCAGCCTTAAGGTGCGTTCGACGTGTATATCCATTATGAAAAATATAAAATTGCCATTAATTATAAAAACTTAAAATTTTAATTAAATACAATAAGAACATTATTTGGTGGGACGTTTCCTTTATCTTACCAATAGAACTGCCTAGTATTTTATACGGAGCGGAGTCAGCCAAATGATAAGTGGTTGGTATATGTTTGGTCTCCGCATTAGAGATTCGGGAATTACGCACACAAATAGAAGCTCTCAACCCTTGTGCAATGCCGTTTTTACCTTTTAGATAGAGATTCAGACCTCAGTACGAGCATGATTTCAAAGCTCTTTTCTTCCTTGTAAAAGCTCTTGCGTCTCTAGTTAACTAAGAGCAATGCATACGTGAAACGGTGCAAGATTTTGAATGAGCACAGAATGCTCTGTAATCTCAAGCTCCAGAAATTGCAGAAAAAGTCGCTTGCAGTGACTATTATGACGTAAACTTTTGGTTGTTTTGCCCTGCGTTCGACGTGTACTATACACGTCATTGTCTGATTTTAATTCCGCACTCTGTGAGGGGTTTTTTTAAAACTAAATTCCACGCTTAACTGGTTAATTGATAAATTTATAATTATACTAGGCGCCACGGTAGCCGAGCGATTAGAGGCGAAGTCTGCAAAGCTTATATGCATTGTGGTACTTGGTTCGATTCCAGGTCTAGGCCTTGGATTTTATTTAATGTTTAATATGTGAATTTAACAGTAAAGTATGTTTGCTAGTCGCCTCCGAAATTCAAATCTAGAAGATAACCCAACCATTCAACCAGTGCTCAGGAGAAGAGAATTTGAACTTTAAATGTAATTCTTTTATTTAAAAGTTTTTATCAATTGTAACTAGTTAGTATTAAAGTAGCTTTAGAAAAACTAATGATAGTCATCATCATGTAATCATCTCCTAGCCTAATTTTATAAGTAACAACAGATGTTGGGAAGGGATTAGCTGAGTGGTTAGTGAATACTGGATTCCAATGCGGAGATCATAAGTTCGAATCCAGCTGTTGGTCCTTAGATTTTCTCTAGAGCATCTTACAGCTCACTGACCGGTGATGGCCATGTTGTCTGCTACGAGAGAACACTGCACAGTGGCCGGCAGTGCACTGCAAAAGAGAAGCTATGGGCGCTCAGATGCTGAGAAGATATTCTCATAGAAAGAAATCTTGAAAGACAAAACAGAAACTAATTCTTGAAAGAAAATCAGTGGAGAGGATGGGTCGTCGTCAGGATATAAGTCCCCCCCCATCAGAGAGGGTGAGTTGAACTAAGCCCTTCATAAATTTTATTGGCTCCAATTTGTTCGTTCATGTGAGAGGCTACAGAGCAGAAGAGATATTCGATGTGGACATGGTAGAAATATGGAGGAGGTAGGAGGCTAGCTGGCAGTGGCCTTATATGGTCAGTGTTATAACCTCATGGCCCCTTCATGGGCTATATACCAATCACTCTCTTCTACCCGCTCGTCCACTCGTCTATTTCATGGCCGGGATGAAAGAGATTGATCCGTAAACCTCCTCCGCTCCAAGATACCATCCTATCAAATCTACAGAACTACTTTGCCCTGATTCTTTTTCTTTTCATTTTTGTACATCGAGAAAAAAGTGAAATGATTAAATTGACTATACATATATACTGCAGGGAAGGGATTTTTATATGCCCGTCCAAAGATCTTTTTTCATTACGTTTGTTCAAGTGATTAGTAGGAAGTTAAAATTCAATCCTACAGTAAATTTGTTCATTAGTTAGCAGATAGTTTCCTTAAATTGTTAAGATTTCTCTAAACAGAAACTGCAGAAGCAGTTACGTGATATACGTACAACTCCAAAAAATAATTTATTTATTTCTTAATAATCAATTCATTCGTGTACAACTGTAATTAAAAGCGAATACGATCACGAAATAAAATGACATGTATGACATATGAAGAAGATATCCAATAGTATCATTTTATGACGTTGGAATTAGTGCAAATGATCACGAGGCTTCAATCGTCTGAATGAAGGTTAGCTCTAATACACAAGAGAATTGTGATGATAGTAATTGTAGAATATTTGATAGTAGAATTCTATCAGTTTGGATACAAAAAACATGTACAGGTAATTATGTAGGATTTTTATTGGAGAAACAATAAGATGCTTCAGTAATTAATCGAAACATTTTGGTTAGAATTAGAAACGTGTTCACGAGCACTCAATAGGGTTATTTTATCAAGTCATTTAATTCATTGAAAACTCTTTTATATAGACCAGTAGTCAATTTTTAAAGTAGATTGTCTTAAAATAAGGAAGTCAAAGGTTTACAAATTGCACTTTAAACATTTACTTCTGACCTCTCTGAAATATTTGAGAAAACGTTAGGAAATATTTTAAACAAGTACTATTTCTATAATCGAAGGTTAATTTGCTTAGTTTCAAATAGGGTACAGTAGAAAATTTATCTGTCTTTCTAACCGTGTCACCAGAATCAAATTCGGACTAAAACTTTTTGAGTAATAACATTTTTATTGGAAAAAAGTAATGATTTTAGAAAAAAAAATTAAAGTGACGTCACTCAAGAACAGTGGAAAATATGAAGTTGGCCAATACGTCTTTGAACTCCACTTTAGATGTACTACACACAGTAGGCCTATGGACATTACTTACTGGTTCACCCTGTATAATATTCACATTTTCAAGACAGATTCAACTTAATGTACGACGAATTAAAATTCATGTAACTTTGATCTATTTCAATTTGGACTGAAGACGTTCTTCTGAAGAAACGTTTAACCTAATTATAAAAATATAATATCGGCACAAACGTCTGCCAAACTATTGATAGCGAACAGAAATAACTTTACACAAAACCATCTTTTATTTGTATTTAACAACAGATAGTTTATCCAAAAAAGTAAAAAAATATCAAAGAGAAAAGAAATCCTATCTTGGTTTGCGTATGCAGATAAATTTCCCTATTAATTTATAAACGTTAGTTTTATGTAGTAGTTGAGGATATGTTTATAGTTGCTGTAAGTAGAGAGTACTTCTTTAACAGTTTACATCTTATTGTGCTTTTATTTTCTGTTTACCCTAGGATTTGGTGACCTCTCTGTACAGGGTGCTGTAGAGAGATATCCAATGAAGAAGGAGATAGCGTAAAGTGCGACATTTCTTAATAGAATGCTTAGACATATAGCAGTAGTAAAGAGTTGGAAGCAGCTTCATGTTTTCCTACTTGCCAGTCCAGTTTTGCCAACCCTTCCATGAATATAACATGTGTTGTACAGTTTCACCAACCACACACAGTGTTAGTTTCTTCAGCCGTTTGCTCTTTCTTCTTCCTGGCACATTGTTAAATGGGCCATATAAAAGGGGTAATTGTCTTGAAGTCTCCTTATTCGCTCTTTTTCGTTCTGCCTAATATCTCTTTCTCCTTTCTTAATATATAATTCCTTCGCTTGTGTAACATGCTATTTTCCTCTCTTTTTAAGGAAAAAATGTGAAGGAAAAGTAGAAATATTACAGTAACTTAGCTAGGAAATGATCCACCTAAACGACGCCATTACGAAATATTTAAATTTTTTCTTCTTGTAGCAGTTGCAGGACTAAAAGAACTTTACTGAAAAACCAGCCATCCAAGTCATTTAACTTGGCCTGACTTCTAATAATAATTCTGATAAAATGGTTATCGAACAAAGATATCAAAACGATTGTGAATTGAATGGCGTATTAATGTAAACCTTAGACGGTTTTCTCCTTTTTCGTTTTTTTTTTTCTGTGCTTTCCCAGCCTCAAGATGTTAGTGGTTGCAAAAAAGAGAAAAACTAAGAGCAAGAAACAGCTTGATCCGAAGCCAGGATGTCCACTCGATAATCTAGTGCAATAATCCCAGAGCTGATCTCTTCCCTCTTTGAGGGATTCGTATTAAAACAATTGCAGGTGGCAATTTTTATCAAACCTTCAGTTTAATTCTAATAAATATGGACGGTTTCTATGCAGATATAAATAATGGGTCAATGTGATTGCATTCTAGAGTCTAGACTCATAGTCACAGGTCTAAGTAATCTAGAATCTACAGGCTCCAAAACCTATTAATAATCACTAGAGAAATAATTGAAAACAAAGAGATTTAAATGTATAAGAGATATCGTCATCATCTACACCTCTAGCCGTCTTAGCGGTGTGACTACTTTTATAGAAGTAGCTAAGAAACTGAAAAAAATTTCATTAAAAAAGTCGTACGTGTCTTTTAAGCAACAAACGCACAATAAAAAGTATTCTTTTATTATGGTAATTTATGATTTCTGCGACTTTTTGATTGTGTGAATTTTGAGTTTTCTACAATTTCAAACAAACATACTTGCGTTAAAATTTTTGTAATAATAATTATTTATATGTCCTTAAGGCTTGCTTTGGCGATATAATCAATTTCAATGGCAACAACATCGCAATGGAAAGTTGAAAACACAAAATATTACTATTTTATTTATTTTACTTAGGGGTTCGGAATTTTTACTTAATTGAGGACTGCTAGTAGAATTTTCCAAATACAGTTAACCGGGATTCGGATTAACCGGGATCATGTTGAGTCATCATAAGAACACTTGGATCGGCGCCGAAACAGAAGTTAATTTTCGGTGGCGACAGGAAATTTTTTGTCTTCCGATGTAACATAATTGTAGGCGTGGCAGCAACTCTTTTATACCTGATTTTCTTGAAGGGTCATTATGTATGTATGTAAAAACCCAAAATATGGTGCAATTAGTACCGACTTTCTTGGTCTTGGTCTAGGGTCTTACAAAAGACCATGGGATTTACGTGTCGTAAATGGTTGATTTTCAACTTCACGGTAATATGTAATATTTTTATGGATAATTACCGGCATTATTTTAATCTTCCCAGAGAGCAGCCTAATCTCAAGCTAGTCTTCAGTGTTAATCAGTTCGTCCTACAGAAAACATCTTTCGTTTGCCCTTTCGGTCGAATTTTTATTTCACTTACGCAATGGAATCCGTTAAGAAAACTGGTGCTAAACGTACAAATGTAGTCTGTAATACTGGGTATTCGGTTTAACCGGGATTTCAGTTTTCCGGGGTGGATATAGCCGGAGGTCAGCCCGGTTAATCGAGGTTGTACTGTAATTATTTTTATTACAATGTAATTAACTGGCACTAAAGAAAATACAGCGTGTGTGACGGAAAAGAGGGAAATAAATATACAGGGAAAAGAGGGTTGTGGCAAAAGGACCTTAATCTTGTTGAAGAATTGCAGGAACTGTAGGAGCTGGCCACGATTAGCTAAGGGAAGAGTGTTGAAACGTGATTGAGCAAACGTTACAGGGATAAAGACAATGTTTCACTAGTAAGTAGGTCCCCCCCTGTATAGCCGACAAGGACAGAAGACAACTGAATGATATTAAAGAATGAGACAAACTGTCAGGACAGACAAACATGGTGCTTAACGTAAAAGTACCAAAATGGAGAAGGAGCGTAGAGAGAGCAAAAGAGAATTGCACCCCAAAAAGAATGGGTTGTATAACTATCTCACAGATAGTGAGTCCAAAACCCAGCTTATGATGTCATAGCAGCTTCTTTAATCTTTGGAATACAATTTCTAGATTCCACGTTGCTTATCTACAACCACTTACTTCAGCACTGAGATCTGCATGCAGCATCAAATCTAATTATGTAGACACCTAACATCCTACAGTACTTAACTGACTTCTTCACCGCGAAAAACAGACTTCTTTAGAAACGCTGCTTATCTTAATAGGGGAACTTTATTTCCTCTGTTGTGGCACCATTGTCTGGCACTTTAACTTCCTGTTTTTGTATCTAATTTTATTAATATAAAAGAATAAACTTAGCGGAGTATAGGAACGATATACCACACTCCATTTTCTGAGGAGTATCTACTTTCTAGACTGGAACGGGAAGAACTAAACAGACCTTTCAGACTTCTCTTTAGTCTTTTGGACAAACGATCTTGACTTTCACTAAACAATAAACGACTGATCTACCCACTTCATGAGATGTCTAGTCATACTGAATGGAACTTTGAAACTAAAGCTTAAAGCTTCCAATATCTATGGATCCAATTCTTCCAATCAATAAAGTTGCAATGATTCAAACACTTCCTTCCACCGTGGTCTCCTTGTTCCTTAGGTGTTGCATGATCCCGTTATGCAAAGGATCCATTCTTACTTTCGTCATCTCTACCCACTAGCAAGCCAACTTGCTGTAATGCCAGGAAATCCTCCAAGAAGGTTGAAGCGCTATATGATATTACGCCAGTGCAAAGCCATGTTGCACTTCTTTGGGTGTTCAACTACCAGGTTGAATTCTCCATTCATGCTACATATGATAAGCATTATCATAAAATGTTGAGCGGGACTTTTTTTAGACCTTAACTCAGTGTCCTACCGCAAAAAGGCACCACCAACTAGTGTTCCAACATGAGAACGAGAATCATTACAGTATGTCCTGTGTTAAGTGAGTTAACATAGATATACTTGGGAAAATCAATGATTAGAGCCACTTACTGGTCTCGGAATTTAATAATGTGGGTTCTCTATTTCTTTTCAGTTCTCTTTTTTTCAATTTTCGTAGTTTTTCGCTCCCATTATTTGAAGATTTTTTCTTTTACATACTAAGAGGTTATATTTTAAATTAAAAACTTAAGGGAAAGTTAATTTTTTTAACGTTTTATGCGTATATAAAGTGTGGCTATTAAATAACGAGACTGATGCTGTAAAACATTTTATTTTAAATTTATACAAAATTAGTTATTACCACCTTCAATATACACCCCTCCCCTATCCCTACAACGCTCCCTTCGTATTTAACATTGTTCGAAACAGTGCTGGAAGTCTTTTTCTGTCAGCTCCTGCATGATGCGTGCCGCTTTTTCTTTCACAGCTTCAACGAACTGAAATCGTGATCATTTTAATGCAGATTTAACTTTGGGGAACAGATAAAAGTCACATGGGGCCAGGTCAGGCGAATAAGGCGGATGGCCTAAAACTGGGATGTTGTACTTGACTAGAATCGTTTTGACAGACAATGCAGTGTGAGCCGGCGAATTGTCTAGATGGAGAACCCATGACTTGTTCTTCCACAAATCGGGTCGTTTTTTCCTTACTCTTTCACGGGGTTAAGCAAGTACCTCACGGTAGTAACGTTGATTAATTATAATCGATATTTTCATCCGTTTTGGACGTGGAAGGGCGACCTGGGCGGTCATCATCTACGACGCCTTCTCGGCCATCTTGGAAACGCTTGAACCACTCAAAAACTCGCGCACGTGGTAAGCATTCATCGCCAAAAACTTCTTTTAATAAAAGGTAAGTTTCAGTAGCGGTTTTTACCCAGTTTCATGTGAAATTTCACGACAATTCGTTGCTCTACTACATGTGTAGTATCATATTTTCGGCAAAACGATACTAACACCTCTTACACAAACGACGGTTCCGGTCAGACAGATTTCTCTTCAAACACGTGAGACGCTGCAATCGAAAGAGAAGGCCTTACGCTACAAGCTGTCTGTCGTTAGGATTTGGCGCATGCATAGTTCTTCTGCAGCAGCATCAGTCTCGTTATTTAATAGCCACGCCTCGTACATATAAAAATAATTATATAACATTAAAAAACTCCTGTCGGACGATATAATAGCTGTGTCATATTAAAATCAATTATAAAAAACATAATAATGCCATAATGTACATACGTTTACAAAGCTTTTTGTTCTTTCTATCTTTCTTCTTCTTTCTAATTCAACTTGAGATAAAACATTCGAACAGGGTGAAAAGAGAAGTTCTGCTTTAAACTCACTATACCCAAGGCTGTTGTAATTAAAGCTTAGCGATAAGTTCTCTCATTTAATCAATATTAATTATTGTAATCTGCTTTAGATTCAGCATTATAATAACTAAAGGGAAAAAGAGAATCAGGGGTCACCAGTTCAATATGGTCATTATCAACTGAGCTGAAAATCCCATCATACAAAGAATGGATGCACTCGGGGATTAGCAAGGGAAATAAGAGGATTTCCTTGGTGAATAGTAGAAATGGCGGATTGAGTCTAGATTAAAAGTAATTATTGGGATCACAGTGTTAAGTTATTGCATTCAGCGAATTAAAGTTTGATGAGAAAAAAAATTTCTTACACGAATTTAAAAAAATGATGGTTACAATTTATTTCTAGCAAAATAAACATAATTTAACAATCAGATTTGTTTGGAATATCGTTCCGAAAATGTGGCGTTCTAAAAGATCTGTTGGAACTCCGTTTAGCGCAGAATTTGGGTGTCTTAAACATGTGTGTTTCATGTGCTAATGCCCTACAGAAAGACCTGCGGTTTCCTGCACATATCAATTCCTTACAAGAAATCCGCACGGCATTATAGTTAATACGCTTTTACCTAAAATCCGCTTCAGGAAACTTGAGCATCTCTGCTAGTATCCTATCCTTTAAAAGAAAACTTTACACTGGTAGCCTCAAAACGCTCACAAATATCCATAGAGTCAGCCGAAATGTTTTATGTGGTCCACTATTGGGACTTAGCGAACCCACAACGAACTGTAGCTTTGACATCACATCCTCACCACACGCATAAAGCTATACTACAAAAAAAGCCACAAACCCACATAAACTAACCCAATGAGATCCAATGAATAGCAGGCTTTGGGTAGCGTAGGGCTTTGCCCTTTCTACACACTCATTACTTAAATTAATTTGCTATAATTACTAATTTTTCTACAGTCCAAATTATTCTTCCACATTATATCAATTTTTATATTCTCTCGACATGGATTTTGTAATTTAGAGTTCGGAACTGAAATTGCTCTAATTTATGCAGGATAGGATGCTTTCGCCGCCTTTTAATCCGTGTCGCTCTCATCAGCACTACATACCTCGAACTTTGAGTTTTGTAAAAAAATAAATTTACAACTGCTTTCAATCTAAATTTAAAAACACCAGGGAATCAATATTCAAATCTTTTTTTTGTGTTTAATCTTAGTAAATCAATCTAAACTGATTAGAGCGGTCTCTTTCTATCTCACAGCTATTTGGGAGCCTTGTTTGAGACTTGGTTTCCTATAAATAAACATATAACTTTAGAAACCCTCCATCCAAGTATAATTTGATTACAGGCAAAAAAAACTTGCCGGTTAGTGATGATGGTGTTGAAAGTAGGTGGGTGGGTGTGATGCTGTACTATTTCTTTCATCAGTGTAATCATCATCATTGTACACCATAAGAACTAGTTCCCGAGCCTCTTACCACTGTCAAAGACTGCTCCTTAATTATTTCATCTGATTTATTGTTTATCTTCGCCCTTTGTATAAACTTTAGGCTGTTTCACTCCCACTTCTTCAAATAAACCCTCTAGTTAATCTATTATTTGAAAAGCAAAACCAACTATTAGTTCTGAGAGTATGTATCTAAAAATTATTGTAAAAAAAAAAGAAGTAAAAAGTAATGCCTATTTTTTCAGGCGAACTTAACGACCAACTACCAATTATTAGGTGTCGTGGACGGAGGCAACTAGCAAACATACTTTACTACAAAGTTCTTATATTAAAGATTAAATAAAATCCAAGGCCTAAGACCGGGAATCGAACCCAGTACAACAATACATATAGCTTTGCAGGTCAACGCCTCTAACCGCTCCACTATCATGGCGCTTTGAAAATTGTTTTGTTACGTATCAGAATTGGTACGCTGAAGTAGAGATCCTTTATCCTTCCATATTACAAGTGTATAAATACAAGTTAAAATTGGTAATGAACATTACAAACATATAATGTTTTCATGGAATTGCATGCTAGTGAGGAACCATCCAGTGTTGGTAGTTACTTAACCAACAGAGCTGTATGACAACCAACATTTCTGCAATTAAATAAATAACTCTTCTACGTAAGCAACCATACCATCCACACCGACCTGCGAATCCCATTTTGTTTCTGACCTTGCCTAGTCCCGCTACATCAAATTCCACTCCAAACTTTACCAACATCATAATCCCTTAATCAGCAACTTGTCCCTGCACTAACCTCCCGTCAAATCCTCCTCGCAGACTGAGGCGCCGATGACCTCGCGATCACCTGGTTGAGAGATAAACAAGGCCATCCTTCGTATTCAAATCATTCGGTATTTTAGTTTAACCGACTTATGATGGTCATCGTTGGATGGTCCTCATTCAAGCCCTTCCTGTGATTTTATTTTATTTAGATACTTATTTATTTATTATTTTATTTCGTTTTTCTATTTCACATTTATGATGTACTATACTGTAGCTATCATATTTGCTTGTTGCGTTTATGTGTTACGCAGTTGCGAATTTAAGAATAAAGGAAAAAAAAAATGAATAAATATTTTGTAATTCTGCATAAGTCATAAATTTCACTCTTTCAAATTATAATTTTATATTTTCTTTAGTAGTAGTTAATATTAAATAATATATAACAGAGTTGATTAGTTAGAACAAGTTCGTGTTTGTGAGATAAGTAAATTGTACATGAACATTACGTTATGTAAATATATACTTACAGAACAATTGGGCAAGAGGGGTATGTGAGAAATCCGGTGACCGTGTTTCGTGTTCATTTGTCAAGGTGGTCGCAGAAAAATGGTAGAAAAAGTCCCAAACACTTTTCCTTTATATAACTACAATGTAAAGTTTCAATTAACTCTTTTGTCGGCTCGATGCTTTTCGATAAGCGGATTTACAGCGTGTTTTCTTTATTCCACAAATGCCTATTATTTATATTGTACCGCCTGGCATTTACTAACACACAATCACAAACACACACACAGACAGACAGACACACACACACACACACACACACACACACACACACCCATGCACCATTCACTTCCTATTTCCATTGTAATCGGGAAATTTCTCGTTGTTCCTGTCCCTCTAACAATTAATAAGCTAAATTTACTTACTTTAATGTTCAAATTATGTTTTTCTTTCTTTTCATTCTACAAAAACTATTCATTAAAATCTTCAAATGGAGCCGGCAGGGCAGAACTGTTCTGAATTGAGGGTAACTATAATAGGAGTGGAATTATTTGGGAGAAGCTCCCAATATTAACATTAAATTGAGAAACTATTAGAAATGTAGTGTTTGTCTGTTAAAAGACTTAACCCAATCCAACACAAAAAAAGGTTATTCAAAAAGTTATTCACAAGATAAATTAAAAATAACTTTATACCTTTTTTTTCTTTTAAAAAACGCTAGTTATTGCCTTGTTTTTTCCCGGGCAGCCCAACATGGAGTACCTCTGCCATTGATCTGTTCATTGTACTCCAGCCAGCTTACAGCATTCTAGATTTTTCACCTTTAAGGGAGGACCACTGTTACAAAGGGGTCACAATGGACAGTTCTTTCACCCCAATCCTTCATAATACTGCTTTAGGCCCGAAGGAAGTCTAAAATTAGCCTTTCACAGTAACGTTTGAGGAGATCTTGTTGGCTAGAAGATCTGTCAATGATTTTAAGTGACGGGCATGATGAATGGCTGTATTATAAGATGTTGGTATTTCAACAGGTAGTCATGTTTATAATGAATTTCCACCATTAATTAAGCACGAATATTACTATTTGTATTAGTAAAAGTAAAGTAAATTAATTGCCTATTTTTTCCGGCGGGGCTTAACGTCCAACTACCAATTAGGCGTCTTGGACTAAGGCGACTATCAAACATACTTTACTGTAAATTTCTTTTATTAACCATTAAATAAAATCTAAAGCCTAGACTAGTACCGCAATTCATCTTAGCTTTACTGATCTCGCCTCTAACCGCTCGGCTACCGTGGCGCCTTATTCCTATTATTATTAGTCTACATTATTATTTCTATTATTGAGAAAGGGATTAGCTATGTGATTAACGTATTGACTTCCCACGCGGAGGTTCTGGGTTCGAATCCAGCTGCTGGCTCTTAGATTTTTTCTTCCTTGGAGGTTCTTACAGCTTACTGTCCGGTGATGGATAGAGTTGTCTGTAACAAGAGTACACTGTCCGGTGCCAGTGCACTGAAAAAAGCTCCGGGCGCCAATAACCTCAGATGTTGAAAAAAAACAACTACTTATCTAACAGAAGGCAATTTTTGACACCAATAAAAGCGTCAAAAACTAAATTTAGTATAAGTATGTTTTCATAGTAAGTAAGTTTAAACGTTATTTTGGGGAGGGGCTAATTTTTAGATCCAAGTGTAAGTTTTAATATATATAACTAAAAAAATATTCACCATTCTTTACAATGGATGGTTGGAGGATGCAGATGGTGTTATGTAGAAAGAATATGGGAACTGATTTTATCAAAACCTTATTACTGTCTTGGTGATACTTAGTCGTAATACAAATATAAACTTTTCCCGAGTTCCGAATTTTGAAGTTAGCTGCACAGAGATACACCCAAATTCACAAACAATTGGCAGAAAGGTTTGAAAAACGTTCACTTGCTGTTTTCAAGCGATTCTTTGTGATACGCGAACGCCTTCAACGATGAGAAGAAATGGAAAAGCTAGGATATATGTGGGTTCAACCCAAGTTTTCACAACTCAGCAAGTCAATCTAAGCCTAGCTACAGTCTTTTTCATATAGAGCTTGTAGCAATTTTTCTTATACGTGTTACTTTGGCCATAATTACGTCCCAATTTACGGACTTTTGAGAGCGATCGTAGAAGTATATGGTTGTTCGAAAAATAGGAATCCCAAAATTTGTTTCCTTCTTAAACCAAACATCCAAATCCACCAATACATGGACAAAGAAGTCTTGACATTACTCTGAGCTAGACCATTGCTAGCGAGCTTTGTTATCCAAGTTTGGTGAAATGTGTTTATTAGAATAGTGCTCTATGTACGACCCGGGCTGCAGTTTGTGCGTGCTGAATGCTGATAAGAGCATCAAGAGCCGGGAGATGGGATGAAGCAATGAAGCTGCCTTACTGTTCTTCTGAACAGAACGGTTTGGGTTTTCTTCTTTCCTTTACTTTTTTTTTTCGACTAGCAGTGTATCTGCCTAGCTACAAGCGGGGCTCGCAACATGAAATACAACAGGGACATGTCCAACAAGTAGATAACTGTAAAGACTACATGTTACCCGGAGAATACTGATGATCTGTAAGGAGTCACCCGCCACCATCACCTCATACTATTGCCTCCTCTCATTCCCTCTCTCTCTCTCTTTACCAAACACACGCGCACCACACTTCCTACGATGCAAGTTAGTGTGCGTATTTTTATGCAATGCTATGTACAGTCATCTATCCCAACAAACCCATCTTTACAATAGCCACCCTGTGTGCTTCTTTTTTTTGCACACTTTTCTAACTCACTACCATCATCACAGCTTCACTTGAACATGTATCTTTTTATCTCCCTCTCACTAACACAGATCGGCTCACATTTCTTTCTTAAACTGCAACTAGCTATTTACAGCTGGACATAATATCGAAGTTGGTATCTGAGCAACATTCTTACTTCTTACTTAAATTTTCTTGAAAATAGGGTTTCAACCATACGAAGTGTGGCTATTAAATAACGAGACTATTGCTGTAGAACATTTTATTTTAAATTTACACATATGTATTTAGTTATTATCACCTTCAATATACACACCTTCAATATTTCGGCAAAACGAAACTTACACCTCTTACACAAACGAAGGTTCCGGTCAGACAGATTTCTCTCACAAACACGTGAGTTGCTGCAATCGAAAGAGAAGGCTTTACGCTGCACAGCTGTCGGTCGTTAGGATTTGGGCACATGCATAGTTCTTCTGTTGCAGCATCAGTCTCGTTATCTAATAGCCACACCTCTTACTCTGACAGTAATGTTCGTCCAATATTGGATCTGTTACATGATTTTTGACAGTAACTTCGAAGATTTTTTTTTTTAACTAAAAGAACTGAAGAAACTTTCCATGCAAAAAAATGTTTTTCATATCCCAACCAGTTTTATTTTCTTCTTAAAATGCCTATTTTCTAATGCATTTCCATTTGTTTTTCTTTGGAAAAACGCATCCGTGTTCAGCTGTTAATGTGGAACGCCCTGATGTTGAATGGTTACTGCCACGCATAAGTAGTTTAGACCAAGAATTTAGTAACTATTTTGATTTTAACCATTTGTCTAACACTATATTTCTGCCATTTACGAAATTTACAAGACAATAATCTATTCTCATCTTAATTTCAGGTTAAATAAAACAGATAAAGTATCTCTGTTGAAAACTGATAGAAGTAGGTAAACATATAATCACGCTAGCCTTTCGGGAAAAAATCTTTTCTGGCCAATATAATAGCATATTACAACTATAACTCAGTTATTATTCATTTTTGACTCTTTTTTTTGTACCAGTTCTGGCCTGTCGCCCTCATGTTTACCTTTCTCAGCGCTTTATTACTTTTTAAGTTCTTTTATGCAACTCCTTATCGTGCGTGACTTACTTCTTCAACAGTAGTTGATGTAAGAGCGGCGGGCGGGACACCTGTTATTATTTTTCCTTCTTTTCACGGCTCTTTTTTTTCTATTTCTATGCTTTTGAAAGAGATTACCGTAGTCAAATAGCCAGAGGGCTTCCAATAGGACAATAGTTGTGTTAAAGTAAATATTGATTTAGTAGATTCAAGATAAAAAAAAAGGTACTAACTTTTTTCATCACCTACATCAGCATTTTTATATCATGTTTGCATTATCCATTCAATTTCTAGATTTATTATGTCTTTCTTCTTGTTTGGTGTCGGGTAAAATAGAGGTTGAAAAGATGTAGTACGAACATATGTCTACTAATGCGACAGAATGACGTGACCATTGTTGCAAGTTGCAACACGCTCTTCCTTTAGGTCAGAACAGGAATAGAAACAAAAATATATTAAAAATACAAGCCATTCTTAGTAATTTACAAAACTACCTGCATTTAATACCTGCTATTTGATTGTAAAATTACACATGACTGTCATTCGAGAACTGTGCGGATCTGTTAAAAAACAATAGTATTTTTATAAAAAGCGCTAACCTGCAACAATGTTAACCTTTTTTTTACCTCCCTAATGTTCAAAATAGAAATTTCCCCAGTATAACAGTTTTCAGGACTTCAAATACTCTCTGCTAACTAGGATAGAGCTAAAATAAATAACCAAATACTGCACTTACATGGCTCCAACATAGAGGGCTTCCTTCTTGTCGTCCAGGAAGAACGTCCTGTAGTACATTTTGCCGCATGTGAATTCTCTAACATGATCTGAAAGAAAACAAAAAAACTTTATTACAAAATGAACGCACAATAGGTTGAGCCTTTAGTAGAATGTAAATGAGGACACAACAACTCTACGAGGGTCTTTTGAAAAGTCCGTGCAAAAATAAAAACTACTTAATTTTTTGGGGTAAACCTTTTTTATTTTTCAACATAGTCTCCTTTTAGGCTTATACACTTCGTCCAACGCTGCTCTAGTTTGTTGGTCCCTTCCGAATAATAGGATTTGTCCAAGTCTGAAAAATAGCCATTCGTTTCTGCAATCACCTCCTCGTTTGAATAAAATCTTTTTCCCGCCAGCCATTTCTTCATATTGGGGAACAAATAGTAGTCCGAGGGAGCCAAGTCTGGAGAATAGGGGGGATGTAAAACGAGTTGGAACCCTATTTCCATTAATTTTGCGACCACAACTGCTGAGGTGTGAGCTGGTGCGTTGTCGTGATGGAAAAGGACTTTTTTGTGGGCCAATCGTGGGCGTTTTTCTTGCAGCTCGGTTTTCAAACGGTCCAATAACGATGAATAATATGCACCTGTAATAGTTTTACCCTTTTCCAGATAGTCGATGAGGATTATTCCTTGCGAATCCCAAAAGGCAGTCGCCATAATCTTTCCGGCCGAAGGAACGGTCTTCGCCTTTTTTGGCGCAGATTCCCCCTTGGTTTAGATTGTTCTTTGGTCTCAGGAGTGTAGTGATGTATCCATGTTTCATCCACAGTGACGATACGACGCTTAAAGTCCTGCGGATTCTTCTGGAACAGCTGCAAACCGTCCTTGCAACACTTCACACGATTTCGTTTTTGGTCAAGCGTGAGCAATCGCGGCACCCATCTTGCGGATAGCTTTGTCATGTCCAAATGTTGATGCAAAATATTATGTACCCGTTCATTCGAGATGCCCACAGCACTAGCAATCTCACGCACCTTCACTCTTCTGTCATCCATCACCATATCATGGATTTTATCAATGATTTCTGGAGTAGTAACCTCAACAGGGCGTCCAGAACGTTCAGCGTCACTTGTGCCCATATGGCCACTCCGAAAATTTTGAAACCACTTATAAACTGTTCTAATCGAAGGTACAGAGTCAGCATAATGTTTATCAAGATCTCTCTTTAGTCTCCTGAGGCGTTTTGCCTTTCATAAAGTAGTGTTTAATCCACACACGAAATTCTTTTTCGTCCATTTTTTGAAAATCACTCGACTTCTCGATTCAAACGAATGCCAAAGAAAGAAATAGACCGATCTGGCTGAAACTTGGTGTGTGTTCTTCCAAGAGATGCTACTAACTAAACGTAACCTCGATACGTGCCAGTAGTGCTATCTCTCTGACTTTGCACGGACTTTTCAAACGACCCTCGTATATCCCCCCTAACCATTCAGAAACTATCACATCAAGTTAAGTTAATGGTAGAAAGGAATTGAGCTAGAAATAGTGGCCAGAGTTTTGTATAGTAAAGGACGGGGACAATGTGGAAGGAAACTGCCGTGACGACAATCCATTAGAGGAAGACGTCGATAAAACGGAAACGGAAAAGGATGGAAATTAATAATAAAATAAAGGAATGGCGATTCTCCTAGCGAATAAAGAAAACTATAAACAATTTTTTTATTTGCATTACCATTTGATCTATTACTTTGTCGCCCGATAGTCCGGCGCCTAGATGACGGTCACCCAGATGTCACCCATCGTCTACGTCAACTGTCTTCGAAGACTAAAGCTTACCCTACAAAGCACAATACGATGCTCGTATTGCTCCGTTGCCAGCCAGTATATTTAGTCGTTCAGAAGAAAATTTTAATGTATCATTTTTTGGAGAGCTTGTTACATTTACAGAACACGCAACGATATTATTTTGAAGTGCGGCGTAGTTTCAACTGATATAACTGGACTGAATCCTTAGTACTCGTTGAGATGGTGCTATGGAGTCGAAATATCATTATTTGTACCTGGAGTACATTTTGTAGTCAAGTTTCCTGAAGAACAGCACTTCCCGTTATTGCTGTCAGGAGTCACTTATAGCTCACTGTCCAATGACAAAACTGTTCTGTAAAAGATCCGAGCACCAATGTCCTCCCACGATGAAAGACGTAAATTTAAAACTATATACGAGTATATATATAAGTAAATAAATAAAATAGAATAGAATAATATTTGCAAATATTGTAAAATAAATTAAAAAAAAATGATGCACTAATTATGTAGTGCAGTTAGCCGACATTAAACTAAGATATTTAATTGATTAGTGCTATTTTTTTTGTTCTAAAAGCATAAGAATCAGGAACAATAACGAACAAGTTCTTCTTTGAAATCTCAATTCCGAATATGAGACTTAAATAGACAATGCAAACTGCTTAAACATATCTGGGTTTTATTTAATATTAAATGTTTAAGAAGACGTTTCCAGCATGTTGAATAAAGTTTATTTTAGATATTAGTTTGGTTATAAAACTGTCCATGCAGTTTTGGTTTGTCACACAACATACTGGCAGAGTTTATATCCATAACTGCTTACAACTAAATAACTAACTTAAATTACGGATATGGCTAGATCTGCGATAGCATCTACCGGCTCTCTACTCCGCTGATCTATCCTGAATATCCTGTATTTACCAGCCAATCTAATAACCACTTACAGCTTTCCAATTCGTAAATAAAATCAGTAACACTTGGTGAAATTTTTTATATTTAAGCTAAACCTTTGCAAATGTTAATTTTTCTGCATTTTGTATTTTTTTTTTTATAAACTTAATTAAATTACGTCAAAATCTGAGTCATTGGCGCCCGGAGTTTTTTCCGCACACTTCCGGCCTCCGGATTGAGTTCGGTCAAAAGCTAATCCCTAATTTTTCTTAAAATTCTCTAATAACGTTTCATTTAGTTCCTAAATGTGAAGATGTAAGTTCCGAAGTGAAGCGGAAATGACCGGAGAGGCTGTTTTAACTGATGAAAGGATTTATTTATCAAAACTAGTATAGGTCTACTTCTACTACTTTCAAGAAATATTTTAAAAATTTAAGAAAGGTTGTTTTAGATTAATTAAATCAATACTTTTAAAAAACAAATACATATTTACTGAGTCTTTAATTTTTAAACTTAGGAGGGGAACGCACGGGGAAAGGCACAATAGTTACGAGAATAACTTTACTAGGATTACAAGAATCCCTTGAGGATGACTCAACAGCCATGTTGAGTTTATTAAAGCTTTGTTGATAACAAATTATAAAAACAATGTTTTAAAGCAAAGTTTATCATTCAAAATAATCCGTACAAATCCCTAAATTATTTTGCTACAATCTCTCTCGTAAAAAATAAAAAAATTCTGAGCAGATTGATAAAACAAGAGAAACAATAACTATAACTTATGTTTAAAAATATTTAAAGTAAATAACAGTTTGAAAATACGCCCTAAGTAGGGCTGAAACTTCCCCCTGCAAGTATTTCCTCTTTACACTATTTAGTTTATCCAAGTTTTAGTGGGTTGTTTGGGAAGGCGGCGAAGAGCGGATGGAATAAACAAGAGGGTGCGTCAGTGCTTAGAATCAATGATGATTACAGAGGACTATGAACAGAAGTGGTATGTTATTCTGAAATTGGACTACTCATAATGCTAACAAAATATTTAGACAATAAACTTAATACCTCCGTGCGTACAATCCTTCTTCTGTTTACCTTTGATTGCTACATTAATTTTGTTTTATTTTAATGGCATCTTTCTTTGAGTTGGTCGTGTCCGCTGCATAGGTTTGATTCGAACCAGATTTGGCCGTCAGCTGATTGAATTTCAAAGCGTAGAATAATGGAATATTTATACTTTTTTTTTTTCGAAAGCAACTACTTCGAAATAATGTTTCAGTAGAGGCCTTAAAGATAACCGCGCAATACGCTACAACACAAATTATTTTGCTCATTTCGCCAAGTAAACTGTGCAGTATGGAATAATACATTACGGTCCAGTATGCACATGCTGTGGGTATATAAATTCGCTCTGAAAGGGTACTTTGGAGTAAATCTATCCGCATGAAGATTAAAAAAAGGCTCTTCCACGTTTTCTTGGAGAATATAACCCTCTACGCGGCAGAAACTTGGAGCCTAACAAAGAAAATGGAAGATAGGCTATTGGCCTTAGAAATGGATTTCTGGAGAAGAAGCTGTGGGGTCTCCAAGATATGGTACGTGCCTAATCCGGAAATCCGAAGACGTGTTGGAATACAAAAGAACATTTTGTATTCCATTGAAACACGGAAATTAAAATGGTACGGCCACGTGATGCGTATGACTGGCGAGAGATGGCCTAGGAAAATGATAGATTTCATTCCTAGTGAGAGGAGAAGGAAAGGAAGGCCTAGGAAAACTTTGATGGAGGGAATAACCGAGGGAATGGCCTCTAGAGGCCTTCGGGAAGGGCAGTGGGAGGACAGGAAATCTTGGACTTTGGGCATTGGGGATAGATATGATTCCCTAGGAATTGTCTTTAACCCCTTAAAAAAAAAAATTATTTATTTTATTTTTTATGATTTAAGGAGCGTCAACATCTAAGGTTATTGGCGCCCGGAGCTTTTTTCAAAGCACTGCCGGCCTCCGGACAGTATTCTCTCTTTACAGACAACCCTAACTCTAATCCAGGGCTGGATTCGAACCCGGGATCTCCACATGATGATCCAATACGCTAACCGCATAGCTAATCCCTTCCCTATTAATAATTTATTTTTATTATTCTTTTACTCTTTTTTTCGGCGCATCGACAGCTTGGTCATTAGCGCCGACTCGTTTCGTTAAACCACTCCTCCCCCGCCATATCCTTTACAGCTTCCACTGGGTAGAGTCGCGAGATTCTGGAGCACATCTTCTCTCTTCAACTCTGTTGTTTTTTTTTTTTTTTTTGTTTTTTTTTTGGCGCATCAACAGCTGAGGTCATTAGCGCCCGGAGCTTTTTCCAGTGCACTGCCGGCCTCCGGACAGTGTTCTCTCGTCACAGACAACACTGTCCATCACCGGACAGTGAGCTGTAAGAAGCTCCTAGGAAGAGAAAATCTAAGGGTCAGCTGCTGGATTCGAACCCGGGACCTCCGCGTGGGAGTCCAGTATGCTAACCTCATAGCTAATCCCTTCCCTCAACTCTGTTGTTATTATTATTCAAATTAAGACTCAATCGACAATGCTACCTTCTACGTCTCCAACCTAACAATTGAAAATCACCTCAATATTCCTTTCCTACCCGATGTAATCTCAATCCGCTATACAAAAAAATCCGCAACACCTTATCTCCACACCAAAATCGCTTAATCCGTCAACTCTTTCCAGGAACATTTCCTGATATTACTCCTCAACGTCTTAAGCGACAATGGCCACTTGATTTGCTCAAGTTAATTGCATTAAAATTATTGAATCTCTCCTGTCTACTGAATTAAAATATTGTAAACTGACGCATAAATAATATTAAATAAATAATGCTGCCCAATCGAGGAATGAAAAGTTGCTGATATTACATTCATATTCTGCATAATTTTCTACAAAAAAAGTAAGAGAGAAAATAAATTAATAAATACTGTTTTTGAGCCTTATTTCGATAATTATTTTTGGCGTTTATAGTTCATATATTAAACCAGTTTCATGAACAAGGCATTTTACTGTAGAGTAACTGATAATTTCGTGTTTCCGAAGTAATAATTCAGTCAGTACGATTGCAGAATAACTGTAATTCTGTTCCATTAATGTTCATCAAATGTTTTATGATTGCTTAGCGCCGTGATATAAATGTTATTTTTAATTAGCGCACTTGGAACTGGTTAATTTCCAATGTTTACGGCAATATCCAAATGTGCAATAAATACTTGGAGGTAGGCGACGGTGCAATAATTTCTCTACCATGTACATTTGGTGTCCACAATTACAGGAGGCGGTCAGCCGGCGTTAGTAAAGACACAAATCAGTCTGGGTGAGCCGGCCATAGTTTGGCATAACGGTAACATAGTGTAATGTTGGCCCATGCAGGGGCTAAAGTAGCAGATTTATATTGTTACTGCTGTAATTATCGCATTACTGGGCAATAGGGTGCCCTAGTCCGCCGGGAGTAGTACCTAGTTACTAGTAAAGGGCGACAATTACTTTCCAAAAGTGAAAAGAGGAAATCTATCGTCCCTTTCTGACTCCCTTTGTTCGGGCAGCTGAAACTTCCAAAACATTCAAACTCCCCCAACCTTCTTCCAGTCCAACTAGCGGACGTTCCCTAACTGGACAGTGGTGGGTACGTGCGAACATTTCTACACTAAAACCCTACATCCTCCAAACGATACTTCTCCACGCACGCACATTACTGTTTAGGGATTAAATAAATGGAATTTCAGAATAGGCATCAAATCCGCCTGTAATAATGTCTAACGACACTGACACGCTCTGGCGCCCCCATAGGATTTTCATTTGGTCAAAGCGTAACCATTTAGTGCGAGGGTTACTGGGGGTGCAACTGGAAGATTAGAAGGACTTAAAGGTTGATACTGTATGATAATAATTGGAGGGACGCAGGCGTAAATGGGCTTGTAGAACTTCAAAGCTATTTGAACATTTTATTAAATAAATAAATAAAAAAAATGATCTCTTTAATTGCTTTAGAGGGATTAAGACTTTTCTGGATATTATTTTTAAACCAAATAAGCGTATTTTAAAAAAATCTAGGGTAAATCTACCATTTTTTAATGTCCACGAATTTTTTTCCAATAAACAATAATTCTCTGTAAATATAAATAATGAATTAGGGAATTGCTACGTTTCCATATCCAGGTTAAATACAGTTTCAGAATTTATTTTAAATTTTACGCTCGTACATGTTTAAACATGTATAAAACATGGAAGTTAAATAATTAAAAAAAAGGAAAATTGAAGCAATTTTTAATTGTATTCTCCTGAATTTAATTGAAACTAATATAATCATTTTTAGTGGCTAAATTTAAATCCACCATTATCTAAAGGCTAATATACCCATAAAATACTGGTGATTATTCAAATGAATGCGATATTTAAAAATTAATAATCAGGTGCAAAAACCCAAACGACTCTCTCTTACCTCAGTTAAAACGTAGTGACATTTTCTTTAAGCTTATTCTAAACGGATATTTTACATCGAAATTTGACATGTACAATGCAATAAAGTATTACTGTTGTAGAAAAGATGTAGAAGTTATCATAGTTTTTCCTTTATCTTTTTTTATGGTCTTACATTTTGTTTAAATGAATCCCTTTGGCTGGAGCCAAAGAAAATCACAGAAAATTAGAAAATGGCTTTCATTAAAGTCGCACAATTCTAGATAAAACAAAGAAAGAACACTTCTTCATTGGGCCTCCTAAACATGACAGGATAGCCTGGGCAGACCTGCATCGGCTTAGATTCGGGCTCTTCGGAGTAGAAAAACTTTCGTCTTCATACTTAACCAAAGTGGCTCTTTCTTATAAAGCTCCTAAGTCTAATTAAACCGATAGGTCTGTGGACAGAGTATCAAAAAAGAACATTTAGGTAAAGTAGGCTCGGACACCTAATTATAGATTAAAGCAGCTCGCAGAGTAGATATTAAAACTGTCCGGTAGAGTAGATCGTCAAAAACTGCACGAAAAAGCGTAACATTGAATATATTATTTATGATTCTTCGTGATTAGGTTATATTTCACAAATTTAATAAAGACTGATCTATCTCAAAAGATCATTTCTCTCAGTCTCAGTACAATTTTTAAAGAGTATTTTTGGTGAAATACTAATAGAATCTCAGACTACGACTATAATTCTCTTATCGCAATTTTACTATAAATAAAATTGATTATTATTCATATTTATTATAAGTTATTATTTATTTTTTAAAAGTTATCTGCTATTTTTCCCAAAGTTCATTTGAATGTATTTCTTCTTGGATTAATCATCATCTTAGTGCGATTTTCTACAGTTCTTTTGAATTAGTTATGAACGCCTTCATTTGGCTCAGGTCTTTTGCTCAGATCTCTTTATTAGGAACTTCCTTTGATATTTCAAAGACTTTAATCTAAAACATAATTACATTCATAACTTTTTACATAAAAAAAAAAATAAATCAACGACAGAGTAAATTAGTAGTGAAAAGTCGGTTACGCAAAATCCCATTTTCTGCATTTACACCCCTCAGTTCAGGGTAGGGTTTGATTAAATACAAAAAAAAAATCCATATGGTCTTGAAGCTCAATAAATGCGCAACTTTTTCTGAAATTATGTGATTCCTTGATTCATTAACCATTGAGAAAATGCAGTTGAAAATTTTAACAAAAATCATTGAGAACGAAATTTTTAGACATTCAAGTAAAAATTTCACTGTTGTAAGAATCGTTTTGAGGCTCTGTACCAAACAAAATTTATAGGAAATTTAATGCTCTTTCGTTTGGAATAAGCAGATTTGTTTTAGGATAAAAGATAGAAAAGTTACGGCCGTTTTTATGGCGAAAAAAGCGAATATCGACGGAAAAGTTAAAAATGCAAATATCTTGGACACTATTGAGAATCGGGCGAAACTGAAGAGAATATTTTTTGTTGCATTTGAGCTGTTGAATCACCTCCCGAAGTTTCGACCACTCCTCCGTAAACACCCAGTATAGTACATAACAATGGGCGGAGCGAAAAAAAAAAGGTGAACATACATGGATGCATTTTTTTGCATAATTTAATAATTCATCAAATACCTACTGATGTAAAATTAGAAAATGGTATTTTAACTATAAAAAATTTGCCATTAAATAATTGACCAATCACAATTAAGAATGAAGATGTAGAATGTGTATGGGTAATGTCGGTATATATTAGGCCAATCAAAAGATGGGCATTACAAAGTTAATGACAATGTCCAATGTAAGTAGACCCCTCCCCATTCGAAAATATTTTTATAATTTAGTCCAGTAAGCAATGAGCTTGGTTACTTTATGAAATTTCATCTTCCTTCACAAAAATTTAAAAAAAAAATATTTTTTTAGAGAGAACACCAAATTTAAAAAATTCACACCGGAAATACTGAGACAGGAAGAAAATTAACTAAACTAAGAATTAATTAAACACCCCGCCCTTGCGTTTCTACTCGCTGACTAAATGTGGGGATCCATAGGAAGGAGAATAATATCTTTTTTTTTCTTCTTTTTTTAGCGCCAGCGCTGTTCGTATTCAGTATCGATATTCGAGTATCGAGCATTCCTGGCAAAGGAATTTAATTATAATTGTATTACAATAATCTGTAAAAAATAAAAAAAATTCAAATATTCCAAATATTTTTTAAAATTAAAAGAGTAATTAACTTTTTTTTTTGTTCCGCAATTTAACAGACGGTTTAGGTAACATTGTCTAAAGATATTTGTGAATTTTCTTTATAATATTTAGGGCTTTTAAAATAAATATCTTCTATTTTGGAAGGCTTTTAGGACACATGTTCTATCAACTTTAGGATATCCTTCAGCTGGGTTAATAACTGGAAAATTATGCACACAAAAACAATGTTATAAATGATTTATGCTCGTATTTGGTTATGAGTTAGAACTTAGAGATTAGAAGTAAGAGAAAGATTTGTGAGAAGTTAACTCCAAATTTTTAATAGGATGAAAAAGTAATTGCCATTTCAGTCTAGTAAACTTTATTCTGCCGAGCTTTCGACTCTAGGGACTAGGTCATCTTCAGGGCTGTGGAACATTTTTACAGTTTGTTAACAATGATTCTATTAAAATAATAATATAATATGTATAATATAATGAAATTTACAAAAAATTATTTACCTAGTTTACAAAGTAATATTTTTACATTACAGGGTTGGTGTGTCTTCTGTCTTGTCTGTTCATGGAGTGAGTGTGATCGGTCTGTTGTGTGATATGTGTTAGGTTGTGTGGAAGTCAGTGTTGCCAATTGTCAAGTATTTTGTAGTAAATTTGCCTATATGTTGTTTAAATTGTTCGTGTCTGTTTTGAAATTTAAACTGTTTTCTGTCTTAGATACATATGTACGAGGTGTGTTCAAAAAGTAACGGGAATTTTCGTTTTTTGAAAAAAATATTTATTTATTCATCTACATTAATATTGTCGCCTTCAAAGTAGTCCCCTTCGCATACAATACACTTGTGCCAGCGCTTTTTCCAATCCTCGAAACACTTCTGAAACTCGATCTTTGTGATAGCTTTCAGCTCTTTCAGGGATTCGCTTTTAATGTCATCTATGCTTGTAAAACGACGGCCTTTTAATGTTCTCTTTATGTTTGGAAATAGAAAAAAGTCACATGGAGCCATGTCTGGCGAATATGGAGGCTGGGGCATCGTTAAAGTTTTGTTTTTGGCCAAAAATTCACGAACAAGCAATGAAGTGTGAGCAGGTGCATTATCGTGGTGCAAAATCCATGAATTGTTTTGCCACAAATCCGGGCGTTTTTTTCGGATCGCTTCACGCAAACGGCGTTGAACTTGTAGGTAGTACTCCTTATTGATTGTTTGACCTTGTGGCAAGAATTCATGATGCACTATGCCATTAAAATCGAAGAACACAGTGAGCATAACCTTCACATTCGACCGCCCTTGTCGAGCCTTTTTCGGTCTTGGCGATCCAGAATGCCTCCACTGGGACGATTGAGCCTTAGTTTCGACATCATATCCGTAAACCCATGTTTCGTCACCTGTTATAACACGTTTCAGTAGATCCGCATCGTTGTCGACTTCATTGAGTGACTCTTGAGCAACTTCCATTCTCCGCTGTTTTTGTTCGAAATTCAACAATTTTGGAACAAATTTTGCTGCCACACGTTTCATACCCAAAACATCCGAAAAAATTTCATGGCATGAGCCAATTGATATGGCAACATCATCAGCGACTTCTCTGATTGTGATTCGGCGATCGTTCATAACCATTTCTTTCACTTTTTTCACGTTTTCATCGGTTGTTGATGTGCTTGGACGTCCAGGTCGTTCATCTTCAACGTTTTCGCGGCCATCTTGGAAACGCTTATACCACTCGTAAATCCTTGTTTTACTCATAGCAGAGTCACCATATGACTTTATTAACATTTCACACACTTTATTGCACTTTATTTCATTTTTTACGCAAAATTTAATACAAATTCTTTGATCCATTTTTTTTAACAAACAAAAATCGCCAAGCTCGAAAAACACGTCTAACCTTAACGGCTGCCACTTAAGAAGTAAACAATGAATATTACTGAAAATTTTATCGTACTTCAGGGGCATGTGTACCAACATAATAAAAAAAAAAATTTTACAATCAGACTCTCCAAACCCGCGAAATTTAAAAATTCCCGTTACTTTTTGAACACACCTCGTATATCATTTGAAATGGCAATTATTTTGTCATCCTATTGGAACTGTGAATCAGTCACTAAAAAGAATGAACAACAGTTGCAAATTTTTGCTATAAGTTGCAACGAATAAGTTGAAATCAAAGTTTTATAACCAGTTTAAAATGCCACTTTTTTGTTCTGTTTTGTTATTCAGTTAGCAATTTAAATGTATTCAACTGTTGTCTTAAGCGTGTTGTTATTAAATAAGCTTATTTGGGATTGGATTTTTTTTTTCCTTACTTTAGTACTCCTCCTAAAATCCCTGCCTTTGGTCCCAAATGTGTTCAGGCCACACTAGTCTGTAGTACAAAGGTATTACTAGACTACAGATGCAGAAGAGGGAGGCGAAACTGGGGCCGTAACAGCTGTTTATGTCCCCAACATAATATCCAATTAAAGCAAATGTAGTGTGAACGAAGTTATCGAGTGCGGGCGTGCCAATGGACTGGCTGCGTACAATGTCCGCAGTGAAAGGAAGTCCAAATGAAAGAAAAAAAGGTTCCAATACTCTTGGGACGATTCTTCTTCAGGTTCCTTGCTTCGTAGTTTTATTCTATCTTATTTTACTATTATTATTTGTTGATATTCTAGATTAAATATCTTAGGAGTACTGCTCAAGTGCCTTCAACGACAGTGCACAAGCAGATGATCGGGTCTGGCATCCAGATTTACTGTACAAGCTCAAACAGAATCCTCCCTCATACTTACTACCTCATTCTATGTCTTATCTTCCCATGAGGTACTTCTGGAATAATGGGGGTTCTACCAACTCTTCCTTTAACCCAGTGGAAGCTGGTGTTCCTTAGGGTAGTATTCTTAGACCTATTCTCTTCATTACATACACCTCAGATCAACCTCCACCTATGCTGACAATGTAGCTATTCTCTCTCCTCATTCTGACACAGTACAATCAACTCAGTACCTAAATTTTTTTGGGACTACAGAGAATCAAAGTTAATAAACAAAATTACCAGAATGTAACATTCACCCTCAGAAGTAAAATTCGCCCTCCTATTTACGGCAAAGAGACTGCACTTCCTTGGGCAGACACAGTGAAATACCTTAGACTTCACATTGACAAAAGACTAACGTAGAATCCATCTGTTCACTAACACTAGCCATCAAAAGACACAACACTCACTACGGAAACACTCGAAATATGGGGATAATCCAAACATTCCAATATCTACCATCTCCGGTCAACCAAACTCATAAAACCAAAATTCTCATAAAACTTTCTTTGGTTCAAAAAATTATCCTACCAAAAAAAAAAGCCGATAGCCATAATTACGGTTACTTCTTGTTACAATGTTGGTAAAAAAATGACCATGAGAACAGTTTTATTCCTGTAACAGCTAAAATAAATAATATAGAATCGCTCAACCAGTAATTTGTTGATAACCTCTCTTACCAAGCAACATGAATTACGTTCAGATAAATTATTCATTCAATAAACAAATAAAGCAAATTAAAAAATGTATATATAAAAAATAGAGGATGCGAGCGTGCTAGATGTAATTAAAGAGATTACGTATTATATTACTGGCCGGATAAACTGAGATTATATATATTTTTTTTAATTTTTTATATTTAGTTGAAAGGGACGGTTATATTGGGAGATTTAATTGTTCAGGATCGTGTAGGCGGTGGATTGTTTTGAAATGGAAAATTTAACCGTACTGATCCTAGTCACTTTTCCCCATTATTTGAAAATAAAGTAAAATGTTTATCTTTTTCAGGCGGGCTTTACTTCCCACTACCGGCTACAAATAAATCTAAGGCTTAGATCGAGAATCGAACCCAGTGACGCAATATAATACTTAGCTTTGCGGGCAGCGCTTTTAAACTGTTTGGCTAACCTAAGATCTTTTAGTTTTCCAATTTATTATTTATTTCTGTATTTATTTGAGCTACGTTTTCCGGCATTTTAAACCGGCAATCACTTTCTTGTCGAAAGATTGCTCTGAAATCCGCTCACAAGTCTAAAAAATGCAACAGCTCTAGCAACAACTAATGGCTCCAGAGTATTGAACTGGATTAATCTCCAGGAAATCACAACTTTTGATAACACATCTCTTCCCACCCAAGATGACATACGTACTTGAACCAAAGATTCTTTTAGTATTAGATCAATCAATCAATATTTCTGCTAGTAAGTTCATGAATCTTCATCCTCTCGTTGGTCGCCTCTCACTTCAGATTCTGTCTAATGATTTTCTTTGACATCTTCGAGAATGTGGCCGTGTCATCTATCTAAATATTCAATTGCTTGCACTCTGATTTTCATTTCTTTACAGTTCATTGTACGATGATAGTGTTTTACAAAACAAGAGTCAGAAGTTGACGCGGTTTAATTAAAACAAAACTATTATATTATGCATAAGCTATTAGTAGAATACAATAAACGGTGGCTGAAAATAAATTTAGGTAAAACAGAATAGCTTAATTCACATTGATGGATTAGGAATTCAATCCAGAACATATGCATTTTCTGTTATTTCAACTCCATTCTCAAAACAAGTAGAGTAGGCAACGTCGGAAAAATTATAGGAAAATTGAATCCAGTTTTCTGGACCACCAATATCCTCTAACAATTAATAAAAGTCGATATACTCTTCCTTGGTCTAAGGTAAGGGCCTACAAGAAAATGTCACTTTAATCGAAATAAACTTCTAGAACAGATCGGCTAGAAAAACCTTGTTGCAAAAAATAAGTAAAGATAGATTTCGAGTATAGAAGGAGGTGTCATGGAAGTGACTGAGAGGTAAAAGTCAATATCAGATGCCACAGCATGACAGCTTTTTTGACTGTTGATGTACAGAAAGGTAAAAGTCACTTTAGAATATTATATATTGAAATATTATTTATTCTAAGTATTAATCAGTGCATTTAAGTAGAGGAAATCATAGTTTCTGTTTTATACGAAGAGAAGCAACGTTAAAACTTATCGAAAATTAGTAAATTTAATGAAGAATAATTAAATTTACAATAAAATTTACTTCTCTGCATTTAATTACATATAAGTTAGTTATGATTTCTCTCAGCTTATGATAGTAAATTGGATGTTAATTTAATACAAATTCATCAAACTAATTAAAATAGGGAAATTACTGGAGGCAAGTAAGACAAGTCTGCTACAATATTAACGCTATAAAATTTTAATACGTAAATATAACACAGAAGTTTGGTGCACAAATTTGTCGCAGAAACATAGAAACTAGGTGACATTACGAGCTCGTAGTTAATTTAACAAAGCTTAGCCATCTGGTGACTTCTGTTTAATCATAAATTAAAACCTCTCGCTTTCAGGGTAACATACGTGGCAAGTATAAACACATCTGCTATCTGTATCTGCTACCTTAACTGCACCACATATTAATAACATTATCAACCTTTTTTTAAATGAAAAATAAATAAATAGTAATCACTTTAATGCAAAAGTGAAAAATAACAATTTCTGGGGCAAAAAAAGAGTAAAAAGTAAAGTAATCGCCTATTTTTTAGTCGGGGCTTAACTCCAACTACTGATTACGTTCTAAGGCAAAAAATGCAAAAAAAATAAAAACAATAACAATAAATTAAGATGATAAGTAGCCAGAGTAAATTCCTAATTTTGCAACCCTAAAACTTGTCTTGACGAACTACTCCAAATATCACAGACTTTTCCATATCATGGTAACAAAATGAAGGTAGAACATGTTGCAGATACATCATTGTAACGGCGCTCATAGTAAAATTTTGACTTAAAAGACAACTAAAGAGTATTTTTATCTCTTAAAAAAATACGAAAGATAAATAACTCTAAACGTATGAAAAGATAATGGTTGGAAGTGATGAACTTAAAGAACTTTTCGGAGAACTAGAAGTAAGTAGTTCATATGAATACAAGAAGATGGCTTGGGCAAGACCAACAACAGCTGTCTCAAAAGAGGCGACCAAAGAAGAACCGTAAATAGATGACCAGAGGGTGCAAGAAGTTGAGGTTGACTCCGCCTAAGATGGTTGGATGATGTGAGAGCAAAACTTTTAAACTGGTTTAAGAAGAAGGTGACAGTTAGCGACAGATTGAGAAGTTGAGGTTAACCTATCCAAGGTAGGTTCAATTCTTTTTTTTTTTTTTAAGCGCTGATCCCTTGAAAACTTTATAGGTTTTAGGCATTCACTCCTCTCACAGTCAGCATGTGCTAAGAAGTAAAGGCTGTTAGGTGATGGCTTGGGAAATATATCTACTGTTGACTTTAGGAAATTCACAGTAAGTATTTTTGTAGGGTATTGGCTGGGTAGAAGTTTTACTCAACAGCTGCTATTGCCATATCATTATGACCTGCTCCCAAGGTTGCTTAAGATGAGAGGTAGTTTTTTATTTCATTAGCCTCCTAAGCATCTTCAATGAGTATCAAGCCTTCTATAGAGGTAATAGGCTACATTATCTGACAATTTCGTAAGCCTTAATTTGGCCTTCTATGTTGTAAGAGCCTGGAAACTATTTGCCAACCTTGAGCAATTCTTAAGCAAATCTGGTCCTGAATTTTATTATTTATTACGACACTTAGCCTTAACCTTAGTATAGTCTTAATTTATCGTCAAGAATCTAACAAGATCATGACTGAGATAAAATCATTTTCCCTAAACTTAATTACAGCACCGCGCATTTATTTGCAGCTATTTCTCCGACCAAATTTGTAAAAATTTTATCTAAACATCAAGTTAAACAAGAGATATTGAAAAATATAACAAAAATTGGGGTAGAATTGTCCAGATTTGGATAGATTATTATGTATCGAAATTGGGCTATTACAGAAACGAGAAGAATATTTACATCTAGAATGTATTGTGTAATTGGAGACGTAGAAGAGCGTGTTAACTATTGTTTCTAGAATTTTAAAGTCAGAGTTTTAATTGTAAGTTTTAAAGTCGGTTGATGTTCGATTTTTTTGCACTTCAATTGAATGCGTATGTCCAAATTGAGTTTAGAAAGGCAGTACACAGATTTATTTTACATCTAGGACAATGTTAATTCTGGTAAACTGATTAGAAGCCAACTTTTCCCTTTACTCGAAGATGAGTGAACACAGAACAAATTCCTCCTCAACAAAGTGATCATTAGGCCGATGATACACTAAGCCTGTACCGTCTGGAGCCTGTCCATTATTAGTAACATCAAGAAACTACGAAGTGTGTGGCTACTAAATAACGAGACTGATGCTGCTACAGAAGAACTATGCATGCGCCAAATCGTAACGACCGACAGATGTGCAGCGTAAAGCCTTCTCTTTCGATTGCAGCGTCTCACGTGTTTGTGAGAGAAATCTGTCTGACCGGAACCGTCGTTTGTGTAAGAGGTGTTAGTTTCGTTTTGCCGAAAACATGATACTACACATGTAGTAGAGCAACGAATTGTCGTGAAATTACACATGAAACTGGGTAAAACCGCTACTGAAACTTATATTTTATTAAAAGAAGTTTATGGCGATGAATGTTTATCACATGCGCAAGTTTTTGAGCGGTTCAAGCGTTTCCAAGATGGCCGAGAAGACGTCGGAAATGATGACCGCCCGGGTCGCCCTTCCACGTCCAAAACGGATGAAAATATCGATTATAATTAATCATCATTACTACCGTGAGGTGCTTGCTCAACTCAGTGAAAGAGTAAGGAAAAAACTACCCGATTTGTGGAAGAACAAGTCACGGGGTTCTCCATCAAGACAACGCGCCGGCTCACACTGCATTGTCTTTCAAGACGATTCTAGCCAAGTGCAACATCCCAGTTTTAGGCCATCCGCCTTATTCGCCTGACCTGGCTCTATGTGACTTTTATCTGTTCCCCAAAGTCAAATCTGCATTAAAGGAACACGATTTCAGTCCTTTGAAGCTGTAAAAGGAAAAGCGACACGCGTCAAACAGGAACTCACGGAAAAAGACTTCCAGCACTGATTCGAACAATGGTAAATTCGCATGGAGCGTTGTAGGGATAGGGGAGGGGTGTATATTGAAGGTGATAATAACTAAATATGTATAAATTTAAAATAAAATGTTTTACAGCAACAGTCTCGTTATTTAATAGCCACACCTCGTACAAACAACTCAGAAGAAATTTTGAGAATTGTGACAGAATCTCCTCTAAGTAAGAGTCGACTATAAAACAGTATGTATTGATATCTGCAGTTTTATTCAATTATCGAGTTAAATGAAAAGATATTGAAAAAAATAAGATTTAACTTGAGAAACTATAAAATAATTAAGTGTAGCAATCAAAACTTGTTTAAAACAGTTATTTTTAGATTAGTAAATCTAGAAATAATTTCCAGATTTGTTTTATATTTTTATATATTACTATATACTAAATTAAACTTCTCTTCGAATGGAATGTATAAAAAAGGGGAAAGTGAAAACACATTAAATAACACGTTGGAAAACATTCCTCCCAAAAAAAGTAAAAGACAGAATAATTTTTCCCAATAAATGTAAGTTATATGGTAACCAATGTTCATTACAAGGCACCCCTCGCAGTGGTTGCGCCTGGCTTGATTAAAAAAATGTCCTCCCATTACGAACTGTTCGTAGAGATTTTTTTCATTTTTATAAACAGAAAAACAGAGCCGAGGTAGAGGGGATAAAAAATAACAGCATATATACTTCTTTTTTTTTAATACTTTTTTGTAGAAGAGCGAGGTGAAATATTGCGGAGGTGAGAGACCTTCGTCCATTTATTTCCATTAACATCCCTCAGTGGAAGCGTCCAAAAACTCCTCGTGTAATATTATACACATTCACAGTCTGGAATAGAGTGTCTGGAGAGTCAGTATGTGCAGTGGATTACGAATGAAACCATATTAAATAAACTGCATTAATTAGTGTTATTTAGAAAATCTGGTGTAAAACACTCATAGAACCATTCACTTACAGGAGTTCTCACAGCTGTAAGTGACAAGCTTTATTCCTGAATTTATTATCGTCCATTCAATTCTTTGCAGATGTTAGCCAAAAAAATTATCATGCAAAAGACTTAAGACCAGTGGCTACAACATTGTGTAGCAGTGTGTAACATTAGCATTCCCTGGATCTGCCTTTTGCGTCCCGTGAAATAATAACAACAAAAAAATGATAATAATTGTGAAAATAAATAGTTCCAATATAGAGACCTGTAAAGCTAATATGTATTGTGGTACTGGGTTCGATTCCCGGTCTTAGCCCTGGGATTTTATTTAATGGTTAATAAAAAGAACTTTACAGTAAAGTATGTTTGCTAGTCGCCTCCGTTCACGACCTCTATCGGTAGTTGGACGTAAAGCCCGCCTGAAACAGTAGGCATTAATTTTTGTTTTTTACTTTTACTTCCAATGTAGTAAAATTTTCAAATTACTCGGAAAAGTCAAAAACCAAAACTTAATGAGGGACTGAGGGGAATAAAACAGTTAACTGGCTGATTCATCCTCATGAAACAAAATATTTGGCGCAAATTAATCCTGTTTCAAAGGCATTACTGAACTAAGCAAAAATTGCATAAGTTGCCCTTTACCAATAAATCAAAATACGAAATCTTCGGTTTGCAATTAAGGTTTCGAAAAATTACTCGACTTTTAAAAAGGAATCTGCAAAACAAAACTCTTATACCTTCTGCATCGAAGTATGGAGGTCGACTAAATGTTCCAATTCTTTACGTATTCAGACTTTACAATCAAAAATGCTACAAAAACTACTTAACGCTCCATTCTATATTTCTAACCTCACCATTCATAATGACCTCAAAATCTCTTTCATTAACGACCTTACTAACACTCGTAAAATTTCATTTCTTTACAGCAGCTCATCCTAATCCTTTAATTGAACACCTATCCTCTTCCACATTACTAGGAGATTGAAGAGAAGATGGCCCCGCGATCTACTCTCATCATAAGAGCAGTTTAGCGCATCTGTTCACGTTAATGGAGTGTCGCCACTCTTCAATCTTCATTCACGACATTATATTATATCACATTTGCTTGTTGCAACAATCGTTGCAGTTGCAACTTTCAATAAAAGATTAAAAAAACAAAAAGGAATATTCTGCGATTAAAAAATAAGTAAAAAAAAAGAAGCTACTTTATCTTACGTATTTCCTTATTTAGGTGTAAATCGATTTCATTCAACTAAATTGAACTTTGAAATTTCTGAGTTAACTAAATCTTACTTTAGCTAAATTTCAAGAACTATAAATTTTGTATTATCACACATTGACTTCAATTTCAGTTTCTATAACAGCTAATTCTGAGAGAACTCATCAATTTACTGTGGGCTCCCAACTAGCTATTTCGTTAATAAAACACAAGGTTTAATCGAATTTCATAAAATCTCTATCCGCTCTGTCACTTTTAGGTAGTGCTTAAAATACATTCACCTAAAATTTAGGTAGCCAGTAATTCTAGTTAGCTTTATAGCTATACATTTACAAAGACAAAACTTTAGCTTACTGTCTTGTTTATTAATGATGTAAGGCTTTTAATTCATTAAAATAGTTTAATAATTCACAATTATGGAATTACCATTATAATGTAATTAAAATGAATTAAATATTTCTCAACTTGTGGGTAAATTTTAAAGATTGGCAATTAGGTGATCAAATTATGTTTGAATTAATGATGAGAGTGAAAAGTTACAGTTATTAACAATTTCCCAACGTAAATTCACTTCAATAGAAAGAACTCATGTAAAAATTTCCATTTCCATTTGAATATAACGTGGAGAAAAGTATTTGCCATTTTTACCAGTTTTCACCGCCTGGATATAAACTGCATCTCCATTAGCATACATATTTATTAAACAAGAAGCTTTTAAGTTTTTGTATTTTTGGGGTGGAAGGAAGGCACACTTATTTTCCTTATATATATATATATACAGTTTATTTTCATTTTTGTACTTCTGTTTACCTTTTATTACTTTTTAGTTTTCTCTTATTAGGTAAGCAAGGTACAGATAACACGTCATCGTTTCTACGAGGTGTGGCTATTAAATACCGAGAATATTGCTATAGAACATTTCATTTTAAATTTATACATATTTAGTTATTATCACCTTCAATATACATCCCACCCCTAGCCCTACAATGCTCCATGCGAATTTACCATTGTTCGAAACAGTGCTGGAAGTCTTTTTTCTGTGAGCTCCTGCATGACGCGAGCACCGACATGGGGCCAGCTCAGACGAATAAGCCGGTTGGCCTAAAACTGGGATGTTGTACTTGGCTAGAAACCTCTTGACAGACAATGCAGTGTGAGCTGGCGCGTTGTCTTGATGGAGAACCCATGACTTGTTCTTCCACAAATCGGGTCGTTTTTTCCTTACTCTTTCACGGGGTTAAGCAAGTACCTCACTGTAGTAACGTTGATTAATTATAATCGATATTTTCATCCGTTTTGGACGTGGAAGGGCGACCTGGGCGGTCATCATCTACGACGCCTTCTCGGCCATCTTGGAAACGCTTGAACCACTCAAAAACTTGCGCACGTGATTAACATTCATCGCCATAAACTTCTTTTAATAAAAAAGATAAGTTTCAGTAGCGGTTTTACCCAGTTTCACGTGAAATTTCACGACAATTCGTTGCTCTACTACATGTAGAGTATCATGTTTTCGACAAAACGAAATTAACACCTCTTACACAAACGACGGTTCCGGTCAGACAGATTTCTCTCACAAACACGTGAGATGCTGCAATCGAAAGAGAAGGCTTTACGTTGCACAGCTGTCGGTCGTTAGGATTTGGCGCATGCATGGTTCTTCTGTAGCAGCATCTGTCTCATTATATAATAGCCACACCTCCGTCATGAAGTCTCCTCAGTACACAAAGCAGTTACATTAATTTAAGGGCAGCTATCGAGGAGAAGGAGTTGTTTAATAGGCTAACTTCTATCAAATAATATTATTAACTCTCCGGAGTTTGCCTTAGATACAGAATGCAGATACAGATTACTAAAGAAACTATTAGACAAACGCTTGAAACTCACTTTACGAAACAAACGGTCAACTATACAACACTCTGCTAGCTCCAATATGAACTTACGGACTTCAACTATGCGGGACTGCACAAACCTCAATCGCATTCAGTCCTTACAATCCAAAATCCTGCGTACGATAAGTTACTTCAGTAAATTTTGCTGTTACAAATGGTGAATGGAAACCAGTATACCGCATGCAGATAATTTATTCACCGCAGCCAAGCAGTTGACTTTAGTACAGTTTGCCATACTTGTAAGCACTAATTTAATGTAACTACATAGAAACTAATTTTCACATAATATCTCAAATGTAATTTGCAATACATTTTTTCCACCCCCAACAAACCCCTTTACCATAATATCCAGTAATTGTTGATTTTTTGTTAACGTAATTATAGATATAATTTTCAGGAGTCATTATCGAGAAAATAAAGTGGCTGAGAAAAAAAAAATTAAGTGGAATTTCAAGAGAATAAAGTTAAGTTGAACTAGAATACATAAATAAGCACGAAACTTTAAAGTCACGTTCAATTTGCAACTTAAACTCATTTTAGCTTAGTTATTATTATTATTATTATTATTAACCTCAGAACATAGTGGGTTAGGATAACTAGCGGGCAAAAACTGGAGTAAACTGCGATAACAAGTCTCAAATGAAACTCAAAAATACAACACAAGGAAATTATCATAATTACTGGGGAAAGTTGGTTAATTTTTTTATTTTTCTTATGCTAACATTAATAATAGCAAAAATTAAGTGGTTATCAAAGTTTTTTTTCAAGTATTTGTCTCGGTAAATATATAAAAATATTGTAAGAGTCTAATTGACAGGACTGGGTAAAGAAAAACCTTTATGATGTACAATCACGGCAAAACCAACTCAAAAGGGTCAAATTCTACGAAGGATCTATTTAATTAGTTGACAAGAAGTTTTTTTTATTTTCTTGATTCATTTATTTACAAAAAACAACACGAACTTTGCAACTATCGGAAATCAAAATAGGCTTCCTCTAGAATGGCTTTAAATACGTTTTATGAAGAAGTTTACTCGGGCAATTGGAGCGGTGGCTAGGGAAGTTGGGCAAAAGGCCAGCACAAAGGGAGTAAGTGCGGTGGCCCGGGACAAAGAGAACGAGTTGGCGTGTCCCTGCTGACACGCGACAAACCCCTCACACGTCAACTGGACTTATCACGGGGTATTTACCATAGAGTGGATATAGGAGGCAAAACTACCCTCTCCCTATATTCTATAGCACCACTATTTATCGTGCAATAAATGCCTTTACCTGATATCCACTAACAAGCGGTTACCTGGCTGGTTTTATGTTCCTTTATCGCCAGCTCGGCGCCACAGACTTTATATACAAAATTAAAGAAGGGGTTCACCATTTTTTTTTTTGTTTTTATTCAGACAGGTAACTATTAAGTATAATTGGAAAAGTCCGCCGGGTTCTCTCCTTGTCGCGCATGAGCATAACGAAGAAACTGATTATCGCTGGATCTGGTTTTAGTAAATGAAACTGATGCACACATAAAATAAGGTGAAATCGCAAGACTGTATCATCTTTCTAAAAAAAGCACTTTACACTTCACTGCCCGATGATGGACAGTGGGGTGTATCGAAAGTACTTTTTTCTTTTAATTCATTTATACAAAATATTCATTTAGCAAAAGTATTACACAGAGCTGGCTCAGTGCCACAACTAGGATGACGGGATGAAAGAAACCAGCCAGCGCTGGAACTCTCTAGGAACTTATTGGGGTTTAGGAAGCAATGAGGTCACGTGGCCAACGCCATTTTAAGCGACGTGGAGGATTGTCAGGATGGGACGATGTGGATAGTGATTGAGCTAGAGGATTTGGGGGTGATCAGAGAGTTTGCTGTGGAAATTTAGGAATCGGTCAAATAAAAAACAACTCGTCTTTTTGCCAACGTTTCGACAAATATATTGTCCTCTTCAGGGCCTGGATATTACAAATACACAAATACAAACAATTCAGTAACACAGAAGATCAGTCAAAAAACAGTAATATAAAAATAAAATGAAAAAAAAAAAATAAACTGTAAAATACAATAAATTCTTTATAATTATTGAAACTTACGTGGCTATGCGGATTGGTTGAGTTACAGAAACTAAGAGCCAGAACTGGAGAACAGTTAAATATATACAGATATAGCGGGACTTACACGGGAATTTTGGTAATGACAATGAGACAGATACAATAGAGTAATTACAATGTTCAATTTTGACAATAAAATAGATATTGGGAAATTTCTTTTAATACAAAAAGCCGGTAAAACCAAAAACCCTTATGAACTAAATAACATAAGAACCAAATGATTAGCAAATTTAAAAAACACAGCAATAATTATGTGTACAGAAGTTAGAGATCTGTTTATTTTTTAATGATAAAATTGTGACAGTTGGCTAAATTCGACGTGTCTGTCCTAAAGCCAACTGAATTTTCTGTGTTACTGAATTGTTTGTATTTGTAATATCCAGGCCCTGAAGAGGGCAATATATTTGTCGAAACGTTGGCAAAGAGACGAGTTTGTTTTTTATTTGACCGATTCCTCGCTAACCTAGAATTCTAAGTTTAACAATTTACGGTCACGAAACCTATATATATTCATTAATTCATTTACATAGGGAATGTTGAGATCATGATGGAGGGTGCGGTTGGAGACATTGAATGGTGCGTTAACGATTCGGCGGAGGACTTTAGACTGGAAAGATTGGATAGGTTGGATGTTGGATGGTTTGGCGGAGCCCCACAATTCTGCTCCATATGTCCATATCGGTCGTAATAGTGTTTTATACATAGTGTAAGTTATCGAAAGAACTAAGTCCAAAAAGCAGTACACTGAGAATGGCTCCAAAACAGTACATGAAATGTGAGTAGAGAAAAGATGCGTCTAATTATCAAAAATGCAACGTACCGAGTTATTTCGATCGTACTTATGCGACATTCTTGAACCACAATGAATAAACTTAAATAGAAATACGCGAAAATTTTAATACACTTTTAACAAATGTAATTTATGATTAGAAACAGTCTGCTATCTTCTCGGATGTTCAACAGATAACTTCTTCTAAGAGTAGGCTGCATCTAGGTCCTGACCTTCCTCTAGGATTTAAGTAATCCCCATTTTCACATCTCTTTACCTAATGATTATTGCCCAAATATGTTTGAATATCTGGGTAAGCAATGGAAGGGAGAGGCTGATTGTCAAAAGGAAGTGGATATCCATCCCTAATTGCCGGGCTGCACGCTCTTCTAGCGGTAACTTTCCTGGAAAGATTGGATAGTTACCACATACCAGGGGTGGATGGAGTATATATACTATTTAAGAACTATCCCATTTTTGAAGAATTCTCGATTATCGTAATTTGGGCTGAGTACTATAAAATGAACAATCTTATATAGTATTTTGAGATTAACGAATTTAAAGGATTTTATACTAATTTATTTCGTAAATAAACTGATCTGAAGTTGAATCTGAATTAAAAAACTGATCTGAATGCAAAACATCCACTTAATGGTTGGATATAGAACTAAACACAAATAAACAAACTTGTTTAAACCAATGAAACAACTCTTTAGTTTGCACCTAACTCTTTCTTCAATTTCAGATTAATAGCCACAATACCCGGGTTCGAATCCAGCTGCTGACCCTTAGATTTTCTCTTCCTAGGAGCTTCTCACTGTTCGGTGATGGACAGTGTTGTCTGAACAAGAAAACACTGTCCGGAGGCCGGAGGCAGTGCACTGAAAAAAGCTCCGGGCGCCAATAACCTTAGATGTTGACGCACCTTAAATCATTAAAAAAAAAAAAAAAAATAGTCGCAATAATAAATGCCCTAAAATAGAGAGAAACGATTGGACCTTACCACTTATAAGGATTTTATCTTATGAAGCCTCTCTATTCAAAGTAAAACAGTGTTCTTTTGTTACTGTCACCGAATAGTGAGCTGTAAGAAGTTCTTAGTAAAGGAAAAATCTAAGAGCCAGCAGCTGGATTCGAACCTGTGATCTCCTAATCCTTTCCCTTCTATTCAATTAAATCGTAACAAAGCGAGGCACTAAAGGGAAAATTTGCAATTGGGGATGACGCAATTCTTATAAATTTCATTTTTTCTTAACTGGAGAAAATTTTATACTTCAATATACAAACTAAAGATGGAATAGCGATGTTATCTGGCAGTGGATTAATTCTGACAAACCACAAGGTATTCTAGGTCAATGCAAGTGCATGCTATAGGTAGCATTTTTTAAGAAAACTCTATTACCGAAAAGAGGCATACATGATCCATAAAATGCAAAAACAGTAAGCATACTAAGTAACTAATAAACTGAATCTATAAAGAAAATTGCGTTCACACTTATTATTAGGGAACGGATTCGTATGTATTTACATATTTTTTTCTAGGCAATTTACAGACGTTTTTCAACTAGAAGTATTCGTACTGACACTTTTTAAGCCGTTTGAGTCTACTTTTATTTTACATATTTCCACATATTTGGATGTTATCGCATATTTATACATATTTGATTAAAATAAATAAATATTTCTACATATTTAATCAAAATATGTACATATTTTTTATTTTGGGCATATTTTCATAATTGGGAGGTGGTTGAAAGGAACTGTGAACCATAGACTGTAGGGCTGTGAATCACAGTGGGTACAATGGTTATTGTAATTTACACAGAATGCTGCTAAACAGTGACGGGCACTTGTTAGTTCTTTGAAGTTGTCTGACGTTGTATGTTCTTTCAGCTCGTTCGTTGAAGTGTCCAATTCATTTCGTTCGGTCACTTAGTGTATTCTTTTATGGATGAAATGCTACGAACATCGGCCTCAAACAAACAACTGGTTGCTAAATATCTTCGCGAGTTTCCAGCAGAACTTTTTCCTGGGAGTAAGGGAGATCTGATCAGATCAAAACTGGTAGAAGTACTGAGCAAAAACAAAGGGTGGGAGACCATCTGTCAGATTTCTGATATTATCAGTGGAACAGAAGTCACCTCAGAACATCGTGTACCCTTTACAGCCAACGAGATAACTTCTTTCAGCAAGGCACCTATAAGATCTGTAGATGCTGAACGATCTTTTAGTCGTTACAAGTCCATCTTACGCCCAGATCGTCGTCACTTTACGTTCCAACATTTGAAATTTCATGTGGTTGCAAACAATTTCGAAGAGTGAAGTTTTCAAAATTGAAAATTTAACACATCTTTTTATAAATAGTAAAAATGTTCTTTGTTGTATAAATCATTATAACTTGTAAAAACAAATTATTTTGTTCCTAATAAATTATTATAAATTGTAAAAATGTTCTTTTCTTGTATAAATAATTATAACTTGCCCCCCCCCCCAAAAAAAAATCCATTTTCATAAAAAAAAAAAAATGTCCATTTTACTTAAATATTCCAGAAAATATTTTAAGAAAATCACATATTTTCCACATAATTGACGAAAATAAATGCATATTTTAATTAAATATTTGGCATTTTTAAATACATAAAAATCCGTTCCTTACTTATTATATTAGCAATATTTTATTTATTAATAATTTAAATAAATTTCACGTCAATAAAAAAACAATTAAACGTAAATAAAAACAAAACTTAATTTAAAAATAAAAAATAAAAAATGACAACCTATCATTGAAATAAAAAAAAAAAAGATACGATACAGGAACTTAGTTACGACTGAATTGTTGAGAATGTAAGCTTACAAGTTCACACTTTGTCATATACCATAAAAGATATTTATAAGCTCTGACAGGTGAGCATGAAGTGGGCACAAATAAAAACTAAACTCCGGATGGAGAAGACTGAGAATGTATTAGCGAACAGCTTTTATCTTGTACACCTTGGGCTCCAAGATAAATGTCCAAATAATTTTTTTCCAAATTGTTAGCTAGTTTCACTCTGTAAATCTATTGATAAAATAATCCCTGAATTTGTAAGGATTAATTTTTTTAATCTTTACCTGTTTTCACAATCAGACCGTTCAAAGAGCAAATTGATTAATTTAGACTTTAAAGTTTATTTTTAGTAAGAAATATTGTGATCATGCCAATTTTTTATTTTAAATTTTTGTCGGAAATACGCGTTTTGAGATATTTAAGAGCGATAAATTTTATTTCTTATCGATTTGACATGATCAAGGTCATTATATCGATCTTCAGGACCCACCAAACTTCTGATCCAAATCTCACAAGTTGTACCCATAATGTCCGCTTCTATCAGCTCTCTCTCGGTTGCCCATTTTCAATAAGAACGGCCTATAGCAGCTTCTTAGACTAAAAAGGTTTTCCCCACTTCATTCGTTAGCTTTATATCTGATTTTGGAGACATGTCTTCACTACGCACAAGTAAATCGAACAACTGGTTTCTTAATTGGACGGTATATCGATCTGTTTGGAAATATGCACTGCCATTATTTACCTTTAAATTAAAATTTGACAAATATTGCGTCGTATGTGAAGTATTTTTCAACGTACTGTACAGGGTGTATACGGAGGAGTTGTCGAAACTTCGGGAAGTGATTCAGCAGCTCAAATGCAACAAAAAATATTCTGTTCACTTTGGCCCGATTCTCAATACTGTCCATGATATTTGCATTTTTAACTGTTCCGTCGACATTCGCGTTTTTCACCACAAAAACTGCCGTAACTTTTCTATCCTTTATCCTACAACAAATCTGCTTATTCCAAACGAAAGAGCATTAAATTTCCTATACATTTGCTTGGTACAGAGCCTCAAAACGATTCTAATAACAATTAAATTTTTACTTGAATGTCTAAAAATTTCGTTTTCGATGATTTTTGTTAAAATTTTTAACTGCATTTTTTCCATGGTTAATGAATCAAGGAATCACATAATTTCAGAAAAAGTTGCGCATTTATTGAGCTTCAAGATCATATGGAGTTTTTTTGGTTTTTAATAAAACCCTACCCCGAACAGAGGGGTGTAAATGCAGAAAACTGGGATTTTGCGTAACCGACTTTTCATTACTAATTTACTCAAATGTCAATTTTTGGAGAAGGAACAAAAAGAAAAGTAACCATTTTAGTTTTTCACAATTATTATTTAATAAAACGGAAGTAAAAATTAAAGCAGCAATAAATCGCAGTTGTTGACTACAATTGTTGGTGCAACTTATTTGAATGACATAATGGAGGTTTTTTTTTATCAAAGTTAATTAATATTAATTCAAAAATAAAATGGTTATATTCTTTTTTGTTCCTTCTCCAAAAATTGATTAGTTTTGTATTAATATTAATTAACTTTGATGAAAAAAACCTCCATTTTGTCGTTAAAATAAGTTGCGCCAACAATTGTAGTCAAGAAACTAAAAATTTGCCACAATTCTTTCCCACTTCCTTGTTTGAATAGTTCGAACGACTTTTGTAGCAATTTTAACTAGGCACCTGCCTATTGTACTTTTTCACTTCTGTGTTTTATTGCTACTTTATTTTTTACTTCAGTTTTATAAAATAATAATTGTTCTAAACTAAAATGGTTACTAAAATGGTAAAAATTGATATTTGAGTAAATTAGTAATGAAAAGTCAGTTCGCAAAATCCCAGTTTTCTGCATTTACACCCCTCTGTTCGGGGTAGGGTTTTATTAAAAACCAAAAAAATCCATATGATCTTGAAGCTCATTAAATGCGCAACTTTTTCTGAAATTATGTGATCCCTTGATTCATTAACTATTGAAAAAATGCAGTTAAAAATTTTAACAAAATCATCGAAAACGAAATTTTTAGAGATTCAAGTAAAAATTTCATTGTTATAAGAAACGTTTTGAGGCTCTGTGTTGAGCAAATTTATAGGAAATTTAATGCTCTTTCGTTTGGAATAAGCAGATTTGTTGTAGAATAAAGGGTAGAAATGTTATGGCCGTTTTTATGGTGAAAAAAGTGAACACCGACCGAAAAGTTAAAAATGCAAATATCTTGGACACTATTGAGAATCGGGCCGAAATGAAGAGAATATTTTTGTTGCATTTGAGCTGCTGAATCACCTCCCGAAGTTTCGACCACTCCTCCGTATACACCCTGTATATGAGCTTCTGTAAATATTGTATCGTTTCATATAGCTTTTATTTCGCCTGTAGCACCTGTTAGCTTTACTGATAGTACATTTATATTCAAAATGGAAACCCTAACTATCTAACTAATACTTTTCTAAGTAATATGAATTTATCTTTGGAACTAGAGCATTGCATTTTGAAGACGAAATAAGATTATATTCATTAATATCCACAGCAGAAAAGTAAACCATTTACAAACTTTCTAACTTTAAAAGCAACATCTATTTTAACTTTATCCACGAATTTTTGTAAGTAAAGTAAAAAAATAAAAATAAAAACTCTTTAATGAATACAAGCCCAGAAGACAGAAATATACTAGTTATGTAGATTTTACACATCAACATTGGGAAGAAAAAGGGTAATTTTTATCAGCAACTGATTACATTATTCATGAGACAACGCTGCAATCAACGGCGAACACGGAAACTATGAGACTTGTAGTGGAATATAGATCAAGTCAGGTTTTGATTAGTTTATTATTAATTTCAGTTGATGTCGGGGAAAAAAAACTGTAACTGAATTAGATTTTTAATAATGAGATTCATCTAACTACTTATTTGCCCGTGTAACATAATTAGGTAATCAATGAGCTAGCCAATGAAAGGCATAAAAACGAAATTTGGCCAAATCATCAGATGGTTAAATGATTAATTTTTAAATGTATTCAGGATTGAATCCTACTGACCAGAGATTTTATGAGTGGCAGACCGTCTAAATAGTACTAATTGAATTTTGTTAATAGCAGATTCTATTAAAACTTTACCACTTTGGCGACAAAAGCGCATCATTAAAGAAGTAAACACACAATTTGCGTGGACAATTTACCTTTTGACCGCCATCCTCAATATACCAGCTTCCTTTATCAAGTTAGCTTTGTTCTATTACGTATCTATAACATTTCTGAAGAACCCAGTCCTAGTGCAAGATCTTCTGCAAGATATCGCTATCTTTGACCTTCACTCCCTAATGTCTAAAATCCCACTGAGGTGAGATCATTGTCTATCTAGATCTTCTTTTTAGGCGAGCTCCACCTGGTCGGCCATCGAGAAGTCTATTAGACAGTATGATCTCCATTTTATAAAGGATATGATGTATTCTTTTCTTGAGTTACTGTGCCAAGTCTTCGTTTATTCAAATCCTCCACTGATCATTCACAAAAGTATGGACCAAATATTTTTCTTAGGACAATTCTCTCTTACATCCCAAGAATCCTTCTGCTCTCTTTAGACAATGCCCACGTCTCACTAGCACAGTGTTTTAATCGCATCTCTTAAGAAACATACATACATACACAGTTTCCTGTATATCTTTCACTGTATAGCCACCAACATTGACACTAAGAAGTCTCGAAGTAATAACTTAAAATGGTAGTGATGTAGCCTATTAACGTAACTCTATCAAATTACTCATTTGTCTCTAATAAAAAAAATAAATTAAAACCCTTAAATTTTGTGGCCAATTCAAACTCATTCATACAAATAAATATGTTCAACCCAAAACTTAGTGGTCATAAATATAAGGCAAGTATATTACCTTGGTGTACCTAAAAGGGAAATTTATGTTAGTAAGTTTTGGTTTTGTTTTTTTTTTGACGTGAATACGTCTTTAAATTTGCTATAATATGGAGGCAATCCAAAAAACCTAATGATAACAAAATCGGGGGATACAGTTTGGCATTATAGTTTCGAATCTATCGTCTACATCCAAAATTAAATTAGACCACTGGATATCTAAAGGATCAAAGAATTCATTACGATAAGCGAGGACTGTGACGTATCGCGCGCGGTGGAGGGGGAAGCGCCGCCATTTTGAGAACATTTTGCTGCTTATCAAAATTTGCAACTAGTATAACTTTTGACTTGGAGAAGTTACTATGTTCGTTTAAATTTTAATCGTCAGCTATCGCCACAATCTATCGATTGTATATAAAATATTAGTGTAAAATAGTGACAGTGAATATAATAAGGTGTTAGAATAAAAAATATTATCAAAAATATATAATGTCGGCCTATACGCGTCGAAAAGCCAAAACCAAATACAGAGATCGTATACGGTTGGAAAGGGCTTCTCAAGAACAATCGAATGGTAATAATAAAACACCATATGACCAAGTCAAGCTGTGCCGGGAACGTAAAAGAATGAATGCGGCCGAGCGGATCAACGATGGTGTCAGTACATCTGCAGCTGGGGCGATTGAAATTATGCAAGTGGATGATGAAATCGCTTCTACATCGACAACGGATTGTATAGGAATAGATTGTGTTCAATCGTCGATTTGTTTCCTTGATTTCATCCTAAATACATAAATAAAAAATATAATCCGTAACGTAAACGTATTCACGTACAACACACGGCCGTGTCCATGACACAGCCACAGTATTTTTTGGTAAACTAAGTTGTAATTATGGTCGTCTTAACGAACTGAAAACAGATTATACTACAAACAGTTGTTGTAAAGAGAAATCGAACAATGTTGCAATTACTTCACCTCATGCAAACATATTATGTTTAAATATTTTTAGAAATGAAAACAGATGAGCGGCTCTAAATGGGGATAAAACTTACTGTTGGCAAAATCGTGAAGCATTTTCTAAGTTTGTAACGGCTAAAATGTCAAACAATCAACCGCAAGAGAAATCATGATAAATATCTCTCCTTTTATTTATTTGTATTTCTCACAGGGACCTATAAGCAGCCCTAAATAAATAATTGTTGATGACTAAGTAATTACTGCCCTTTGGAGATATTTATAAATAAACTGAGTAACTGAAATGTGATGAATTAAATTTGTAATTAAAAATTTATATTGAACTTTACTCACCCAGGCACTACACCCACGCAATTTTTTGAAAAAAAAACTACCTCTCCAGAAAGGAGGTCGTGCCCTGACAAATGGAAACTCTAGGGAGAGGTCTTCCGGAAACCCAACGAGCAGGTCTATCAGGAAACCCAATGGCCATCATTCATAACGCTGCTAAGAGAATCGACTTGAAACTCCCCCAAGGTTATCATAGTCACCAACGTTAAACTGTATTTGACTGGAAAATCTGCGTCCAGGGCGAGATCTGTGTTAAACCGACGGCTAGATTCACAGCTAAGAGAGTCTAGAAGTGATCTTAGAGTCACAACAAAAGAACAATAACCAAGCAAAGTCACACAACTTGTATAGCGCAGGGGTCGGCAACCTATTTTAAGTAGAGAGCCATTTCTTCATAAATAATTTTAATAAGTCTTACCAAGAGCCGCAAGGATGATAGTGTAAAGAACTCTGAAGATAATTTGTATTCACAAATTATTATTTTATGATATTCAATAACATTTAAATGTTTTATATATTTATTTTCACATATTGCAAAGTAAATGAACAAATAAATGATAACTAAATCTGTGTTCGAATGAAAATGACGACAGTCCTCTATATTACGTACTGTATTTTAATATAATTCTATTCAATTTCTAACCTATCACATTTAAAATTCTTTTTGAAAAAATATCTTTACTTTAATAAATGAAATTTTCATTTGTTTCAATAAAATTGAAATATACAATTTATTTTGGACAGGCTGAAGAGCCACAAAATTTGGATAAAAGAGCCGCATGCGGCTCGCGAGCCGCGGGTTGCCGACCCCTGGCTCTAATGGTAGAAACACTAAAAATCAGTCAATTGCAAAATGATTGGAACGATTATAATTTTTAATCATTTATTCATCAATAAATTGTTAACAGTAACATCACGAGTGCTGATAATTTTCAGTTGATTAAAAGGCTGCATTTTTTCCCCATAAAAACTGCACTAATCGTACGAGTTTCATTGATTAATGGAAAGAAAGCGCTCAGCTAATAATCTATTCAAAATTGCAGTATAGCTAAATTATTTCTAAGAATGGAATTTAATTAGGTAATTTCACGACTGCTGCAGCTGATTCAACCTGTGCTGTGCAAAAAAAAAATGTCAGAATAATAGCCTTTAGAATAACAACTATTACTTGTATGCATTTTAATTTATTCTTATTTTTTGGTTACTTGAAATAATTAAAACGAAATGTTCACTAATTACAGCTGAACATTGGTATCAACTGATTGGTGGAAATACTGGACAATGTGGTGATAATATCTAACCTGATTGGTTGAAATCATTGAAATGGTGCAAATTGATTGGTGGTTAAGTTAGTGACTGAAAGTATAAGAAGTTGCAGTAAACAGATTTTCTAGAATGACTTAAAGTTCTCAATCCCGCTGATTAAACCAATCAATGTGGGTGATCTTTGTTGCACTACTCATAACTCACCAAAGTTTTGGATTGCATTAATTATGCAATGTTCAAGGACAACGACATCCTGGAGGAGTGGTGAATTTTTTAAACTGTCTTTGACGGTTCCTTTTTTTAAAAAACAGTTGTTAGGTGTGACGTTCGGTTACTTGGGTCGCCTGGGTAGTAGACGTCAAACCTCTTTAGCAGCTATCACATCGAAACTTCATTCCTTCTACCTAGCGGCATGTGGGTGATGAAATGTCGAGAATGCAAGGTCAACTAGAGTATGCCTTTGTCTGGAGAATGTTACATCGGCACTCCAGTTTCTTTACCTCCAGTCAATTAATTCTCAAGATATAATCCTTCTAATTAGTCAAATATTACGGTAGCTAGTTTCTTGGAGTTGCAATAAGTTTGTCATTAATAATATCACGCTTCGGTCAGTCTTTAAACAGTTCTACAAATTCCGAATTGTTAGTTCATTTGCTACAAAACGGTTCTTTTATTAAAAAAAAAAAAAAAAAAATCCATCTTTATTAAGATGCATGGATTTAGTGTACATAATCTTTGGAGTGATACCCCCAAAAAATAATAAGTTCCATAACGTGCAGATTTAACGTGCATGGTTAATCGTGGTTTGTCGACCTGCATTAGCCTTTCTAGAGTATTCTTGCTCTCTCACCTTTCTTAGGAGGCGGTCATTAATCTACAAAATCACGATTATACAGTATAATTACATCATTCAAACTGCCATGCAAGTAGATGTAATAATTTCCCAGTTAACATGAAATTTATTGGACGGACCATTAATTCCTCCCAGTAAATTATGTACCCTACTAACAGGTGAATATTGATAGTTTGCAAAGCCGCGGTGGATTCAAGGTTGACTGAGTAATAACTTAGTTCTGGTTACTATGAATTCTTGCCCTGCTGTTTGTCATGCATTAAAAATGAGTTATTCATTGAAGAGTAAAAGAAGTATTGCTTTTATTTACTTATTTTAAAGGGAGCCTAGAATTATGTCACCGAGTAGATCCAGACTCCAGGACCACTAGTATCTTTTGGACAAAATCCATCCTCCGAATGTGCCAATTTTTGAAATCGATTTTTTCTTTTTTAAAAAAATTATTTTTTCTGCAACCATGTAGGAATGTTCTCATTACTCAATTAAAATCAGCTGTGTAATGCCCAACTTTACCTCACTAGTGGGGAAAAATTCCTATTAGTGTCACTTTCCTCACTAGTGAGTGGAAAAACTTTATTGTGCTTCCTTGATATAAGAAGTTTTGTTATTAAATATTTTCTGTAAAACTTTAATAAGCTTATTTAAATTTATTTTATCTAAATAATTAAAAAACGAATATTAAAAAAATAAAATAAAAATTGAAAGAAATATAGAAATAAAAATAATATTTTAATAAATAATTAGATATTTTTAATTATAACAGTTAAAAAGGTTATAGTTTTACCTTATAGAAATTTAAAATGGATTCTAGTGATTCCTGTTTAGTTTTTTTTGTAAGTTAATAATCCTAATGGTTCCAGAAAAAATATAATATTTAACTCGAGTGTAAAGTATTTTCCTCACACTCGGCAATTAGCACTTGCACTTGCCTCGCTTCGCTCGCTCGTGCGTGCAAACCCTGCCTCGTGTGAGGAAAAGTACTACTTTCCACACTTGTTAAATAAATAACTATTCTTTAACTCATTAACTCATTCAGATCTATATCTTCAATTTGTAACATTTTTTGCTTCTACGTAGAACTACTGGCCTCATTCTGGACAAGTACTGTAGGGTAACAGCTAAGCGCTCTAATCTTAACCGCACCTAATAATTCCACTCAAAGACCCAAACAACCATTGTTATCACACCTTTCTAAGGTAACAATCAGACTATCCACTAAGACCTAAAAAATCACTTTTGTTCTTGACCTTACCAAATTCCGTTACTCCAAATTTCATTCCAAACTATCTGAACACAACAATCCATTTATAAGCAAGCTTATAATTCCTGGAATCCTTCCCGAAGGTATTAACAGAGGCATCCTAATTGTAATATAATGGGTATCCAGGTTAGCCGACTCATGACGGACATCGATGGATGGCACTAATTCAATTTATTTCTTATATGTACGATATGTAATCATATTTACTGGTTGTAGGCAGTAGTAAAATATATCTGTACCTCGGAGGGAAAAGGCACCATGTCCATTTTTTCGATTTTCAGATTTTGGCATCATTTTACAAATTTTGTGTTGCTCTTTCTACAGGCGTAAAGCACTATGGCCTATGTTTACTATTAAGCGATTTATGTATTTTTAAAAAGCACTATGATACTTCATTACTTAAGGGGAGCCTAGAATTATGTCACCGAGTAGATCCAGACTCCAGGACCACAAATTTTTTCACAATGGAGATCAAAATAATATATTTTAAAATGTGGGAGTTAAAGTGGTCATACCTAATGTAATAATTATGGTGAGAAGTAAAGGAAAGAGTATAACCGGAAAAGTGGAACAAAAAATGAATTTGGAAAAATATCTTCATTTGGCTCCCCTGGAAAATTTACTTTTTGTGACATGGTGCCTTTTCCCTCCGAGGTATAGATATAAAGAGTGCAGTAGTATAAACAATTTTTCAAGAATATGCTCCAAATGTAAAGAAATATTACAGTCGAGCCTCTCAATAACGGACACTGGCGGGGGAAAGCAAAGTGGCCGCTGTTTGGAGGTGGCCGTTAGAAGGAGGTGGGCAAGTTTCATAATGAAAAAATATGGGTTTTTTCCAAACATCTATTTAAAAATTGTTTATTATTAATAGATTTAAAAACGTACATAATTGCATAATTATTTAGCTATATGATATGCATCAAGTTTTTCTTAATTATCCAACAAATTTATCAAAAAAGTACATATTATTGACTTGATTAATAATTTTTATAACAATTTTTATAATAATCATCACATTTATTCATACCAATAATAATTTATGGTAAAATTATCATCATACTATCATCTATTATTAGAAAAAATAGAACAAACCTTTCGGCAAGTTGACGATGGCTTGATTTGGTTTTTGCAAAATCTTTTGTTTCAACAAAATTCGTTTGAGAGACATATCGGGAAAAATAATATTGTTCGTCCAAACTTAGATTGAAAAATGATTAAAATGGTTCAAGATGTATGAGCTTATATAGGAAACTTTAGGGGGAAAAAAAACACAAACCTGATTTTTATCACCGCGTCAAACGAACTTTTAATAATAAGGTGGTCGTTGATGGGAGGTGAAACATATAATCCGTTCCCCAAAATCAATGTCCGCGGTCGTTATGTAGAGTGTCCGTTAGACGGAGGTTCTTTTATATAGAAAGTGTATAGGGGTAAAACGGGGAAATCCAAGAACTGCCCATAAATGGAGGTGGCCGCTAGTGAGAGTGTCCTTTATAGGAGGCTCGACTGTATTTATATTCAAATAAAAGCTCAACAAAAAAACAAGATTAGTTGGTTTTGTTCTAAACTATAATGACAATACTGTGTTTTATTAGATAGTGATTTAAACAAAAAATAATTAGTTTAGAAAACAATATAACGTTTAATGTAAGTACAGAAGATACGAGTAGAAAGTATTATAACGAAGTACCTTGACCAGAGCGCGTCACAGTGTTATTAGATAAAGGGAGCCCAGGGCCGTTGTAAAATAGTGTCTCGCTATGGTATAAAGGTTAAAGCCTGATAATAAAATTGATTTATTATCCAACTCCTTGGCGATTAAATTGATACAAGATTTGAAGGGCTTAACCCCCCGTAGTTAAATTATAGTAGGGATTTGAGTAATGGCACTGCTATATTGATCACACATATACACATGCGTGCATCTTTTATATAAACTCGCTATTCAATCGCTACATACTCAATTTATATTCAATAAATTAAAATAATGCTTCTTTACTTTTATTACTAAGCATTATCACAATGGTATAGTCTAACAGTCTATCTGTAAGTTGGATAGCAGGGCATCAATCAATCTTTTACTGAGCTGAATGTTTTGTAACATTTTCCTAAACTGGTATTATTGCAATTATCGAACTGCAGCTATTTTTCTTTCTTTTATTTTTAACTACAATTCTCGAGTTGTACACTTAGACTTTCCTTGCAACTCCACTTTTTGCAACATTTTAAAATTTAGGTAAGCAGAGAAAAATTCCAAGATAAATTCACTTCTCAAGGCTTCTTAACATAACAAAAAATTGTATGCGCTGAATAAACTCAATTTTCCAAAACTCAAACTGGATAGTGTGCCGCTGATTGAAAGATGTACTAGATCAGGTGTGGCTAACAAGTCGATCGCGAGGCCAGTTTTAGTCGATGGTCGATCGCTCGCAATGTCTGGGATGGAATTTCGTGTACCTTGGGCTTTGAAGAGATTGTAGAAGGCAAAACTTACTAGCAATAGTTTAATGCATTCTGGGTATTTGCCAACGTCATAAATGCCTAGAATTCTTACAGCCTGACACTATGATCTCCGCCTACCCTGCAGAATACATTTTGACTTGTGTGTTACACTTGCCACCGGTCGCAACGCGTGAACGCAACAGCTACGACTCGACTCATCGAAGAATTCAGTCAGTTAGCATGAACATACGGTAGCATCTTTTCTTTTGTGAATTAATAAATGTTGTTAATAATTGTCCATGTTCTTTTATGAGTTTTTTGGCCCTTTAATAATTATTGTCGTTGTTTTTTACGTAGGTAGATAAGCCGTATATCTATATTTCAGTACGAGGTGTACTCAGCGAGCTATTGATAGATTAGCAAAAAGTAAGCCATATTATTCTTTCATGATAAATTTTCCTGGCCCAAAAAGACGCGAAAGTGAAATATTGAAATCAAATTATCAGCCATATTGTGCATTTTTATAACAACTTTTTCATATTTACCAACAAATAGTACAACAACTTATACATTGCAGTTGATAAAAAAAATTAAATTGCATTTTAAGTTAGTAAAAATCTATCTTGAAAAAGTGTCGGAAAATGGAATATTTTAGGTCCCGCATGTACGGAATGCTGCTATCAAAAGTTAGGTCTGGAAATTTATTTTCTTCATGAGCCTATATCTCGAAAATAAGTGATTTAAAAAATAATATATTTTACTTATCTACCTATAGCTCGCTGGAATGCACCTTATACTGAAACACAGTGTATAAACATAGTATGCATTTCACACCCCTTCTTCCCCCTTAGACTATCCCTATGACAACAAGTCGATCGCGACACACTTTTAAGATAAAAAGTAGATCTTATATACAGAAAAGTTGGCCACCCCTACACTAGATAATGTCCTTCCAGCAAGTCTGTCATGACACGTCTGATTATGACGTCAGTAATATGCAATATAAATTAATCCTTTATAAATGCGCAGTTCATATAATCTGAATATGTGTTTGCTTTGTTCTAGTGGGTGCATTATAATTTTACATTCAGTAATTGTTTAGAAATCGGACTGTACAATAAAGCAATTATTGGCTGAGGGGGTAAGAGGTTAATCTATAATGGAAAATATCCTGTACGTTTTACGTAACGCACGCTCACCAAACACGTGTCAGTTAAACCAGGAATTAGTGTCACCCACATGTGCAGATATCAATCATTAAAAACAATATGTTACGTTAACTCAAATAGACTGATGTAATTGCAAGTCCAAAGTATTATTGTGCTGTTGATGAACAACACAGTGGATCAGGAGACGTTTAAAGAGCCTAAAGCCAGAAATGGATATGAAAAAAGTGAATTACTTAGTCCAGGACATACTGTGGCAACAATACATCAAGGCCGCGCGGCCGTTAGAATAATCGCAGGTCTCTTCAAGGCATCATCACAAGTGCTTGGCAGAGGACTGCCAGTTACTGTCAAAGAGAAGAGTAAACAATACTGCAGGTACTGTGTTAATGCAAAGGGCGGGTATAGCTAAAAAAAAAAAAAAAAAAAAAAAAAAAAAATCATGCCTTCAGATTTTGCCTAGGAACCCCACCAAACTCCTAAGTAAAGCAGACAGTACTGGAGAGGATGCTCGAACTAGGATGTGTGCCACAATAGATCTTCTGTATCTAATATCAAGAAGGCTCTCTGGCCAATCTACGTGGAAACTAATCTAATCTTTGATAGTCTAAATCATGATATTTTCTGACAGAGAGAATGACGCACATGCCACACCTCTGATTGAAGCAACAACTTAAGAATATCTCACCCAACTACCCAAGAAATTATTGATATAAAAAAAATGACTACATTGCTTAAACATTAATAAAGTTAATAATGATAGTTTTGAATTCTTCAATATAAAAAAGGGCATTGATTTTTCGACCTAGTAGTTATTAGTATATGTACAAAAAAAGGCATCGAAATTGCTTGACAGATTCGAACCGAAACATCGAAAGATGAAACATCAGAAAAAGCTTCGATTTGATCAGATTCACTTAAAGGAAAAAGAAGATAAAGAAATAAAAAAAAACTTCAGAGATTTCATCGTATCTAAGTCGGATTTTGTATGTTTATACATGCACAGCGAAGGTACATACACCAATTATATTTACATATATTTTATCTTACATTTATATGTTTATTTTGTATCTAGAAATAAATCAATAAGATTAGAGTTTGTTTTGTATGGTTGACATTAAGAGTAGGAGTGATAAAGCTACGAAGTGAAGAAGAACGGAGATAAAGGTTTTTTTATGTTTAGGCAGATTATTTGAGAGGCAGGAAGTGTCTGTGTGTGAATGTGTTCTAAGGTGAATAACATTCGCGTCGTTGAATTCTAAAATGTTATGCGATATCGGATAAGGACATCCAAGGGAAGGGATACAATGGTCAAGAAGTACACAAGGGTGAAAGGGTCCGTAAGTGTGTAGTGGATATGTTGTATGGAGGCGGCACAGTCTAAAAGAGAGTAGAGAGAGAGAGAAGAATAAAGCGAAGACCGCCCCTATGCTGAATACCTGATATGCAAGAGCATGGCCGATCAAGTGGAATGAATGCCGAGAAATCAAGTTCCTGTTCTTATGTTTGGCATTTTAGAGAGAATTTAAGGAGATGGACCGAGAAGAAGAAGAAGAAGTCAAATAGAAATGGTAAAAGAAGGACAGGAAGGCTCCATGCTAAAAAGGGATTTAGAGGGGAGAAGACATCCTGAATAATACAAGACTCAGTAGAAACAAGGATACTCTGAGAATTCAGTATGGCTCTAGTCAAGCCAGTATTGTGGTGGTAAAATGCTGCAATGTGAAAGCAGTTTGCGGAAATAGTGGATAAAGCAGGGAAATTATCGAGTTTCCAGGCGGTGAAGTGGAGAGAATTTTATGTAAACAAGACGGGAAATCTTTGCAGCATTCGAGATCATTGAAGCTGTAACCCTCTTATATGAGTATACACTTATATGCTTATTATTTTCATAACAGCCGCGCGCATTAAACTTGCAAATTCCCAAAAGGAGTTAATTTACTAAAATTTAAATCTTTGTTATAAGAACATGTCTGCCTAAATAACGCAATAATACTTTATACGTAGATTAAGTATTTAAAGTGCTTCCGGAACGTGACTTTAATAAAAGAAATAAATTAAGCCAAAAATTTAAATAGAAATATCAGATATAAACAAATTACCAATGGATATCTGTATCTCAGTTTCAAAGCTGAAATTTTTGATTAAAAAAAATATTTTTTTTAGAAAATAAATATAAAAATTAAGAAGACTTTTATATTTCAAGAATAATTGAAAACACCATAAATTCCACCCAATTTTATATTTTGCACTTTTTCTTAAATCAATAGAATTAAACTCTTGTAACATTTTTTCTATAACACCTGCTCAAGAAAGGAATTACCAATTTTGTTTGTAAATTTTTCTTAAGTAAATTTGTTCTAGAAGCGTTTCTGGTTGAGGTTTTTTTGGGGTTATAACCTCTAAAGTCCCAAATTCTGCGGGTTTGCCGCATAAATAATGTTTTCTAGAAATCTATATGATACACTTATAAACAAGAAGTAAAGTAAAGTAACTGCCTATTTTTTTCAGGCGGGCTTTACGTCCAACTACCAATTAGGTTTCGTGGACGGAGGCGACTAGCAAACATACTTTACTATAAATAACCATTAAATAAAATCCAAGGCCTAAGACCGGGAATCAAACCCAGTACTACAATACATGTTAGCTTCGCAGGTCTCGCCTCTAACCGCTCGGCTACCGTGGCACCGATTGTCAAAGTTGTCAAAGTCGGGTGTTTTTCAAAATGACGATTTGTGACGTGTTTTTAACAATCAACCCTTACACGACAACTGTTCCTACAAGGGACCGTTATTAATATCACGCTCCCCATTCATCAGATTATTATAATTATTGACAAAGATCGGTCCCTATAAAGGGGTAAATATAAACTTTAAAGATGAATAAGTGAAGCGGATAATGACAGCTAAAAGTTTTACAGTCTAAAACACTCCCTAAATTTTAATTCTCAATATTTCGCTTTCAACTCATCAGGTCTTTATGGAATTTTATAGAGTCTTAGGCTCTATTAGCCCCTAAATACGATTAAAATATAAATGCAAATGATTTATTAGTTCAGGAGATAATAGCAGTGTAATAGTTCCGAAACAAACCATAAATTATCATTATAAATCATAAGAAATTATCATATTAATAAAAACATTTCTTTGAACTCTGAAATTTGAGGCCTGAAGGCGGAGACGAGGAGAGACTTTATGTAAATCTCGCCTCGGTCTCGTACGAGAAGTGTCTCGTCTCAGTTTTTGTCTCGTATCGGGTCATCAAACTCGTCTCGTGTTATCAATCTCGTCTCAGTCTCGGTTTTGATTTTTTTTTTTTAAATATATATAATGTCTAGGTCGCTCAAATCTCGTCTCGATCTCGATCTCGGTCTTGATTTGTCTCGATTCTCGTGCAGCATTAGGTCACCCCTTTGCCCGGTACTGTAACTACATAAATGAAGGTGCTGCTGTTATTATATTGACACAAAACATTAAACACTTAAATACAGCAAGAACTGCTTGATTTGCTAACAGTTTGCTCTTAGAACAGCGCAATCTGTCGGAACAAAAATAATGGAATATCCAAATTAATATTTTCTCTAAACTAGAGAAAAAGTTCCAATCAATTGGGAGCCCTTGTTCTCCTATAGTTGAATAAAGCAAGAGAAAGAGGTACTTCATTACCTCGACTCCCGTCTTTCTACCTCGGTGTATTCTTATCCCGTATTTTCTTTTAATATTTCTGAGCCCACGTACTTCTCCCAGTCCCCAGTTCGCTACATCAATCAATCCTAAATCTCCAACCAACTCCCCCTCCCCTCGCTACTCCCTTTACTAAATCAACCTTATTAAACAGAAACTGAATCATCTGATTGGTTGTTAAACGATAAAGGCCACTTTAGAAATGCCTCCCCCTATAAGCACAGAATGGAAAGTAAATGCAATCTTCAGAACGCTCGTTGAAAGAGAGTCAATTTACCTTTCTCTCTGATTTGTTTTTATACTCGAGACTCCTTCTCTTATCTCTCTCTTTCTCAGCAAATTCTTAAACAAAAAAAGGAAGAAGAATTTTGTTCCTTCTCTTTATTTGCCCATCTTGAATCAATATGAATCAGATTTCTTTTGATGCTGATTTTGATTACAGACTACATAAAAAAAGGTTACAATAAATTTTGTTTGAACGGAAATCTATTCACAGCTTTCAATCGCCGATATCATTTCAACCGGCTTAGAAGCAGTTGTAACTAAAATCTAATATTTAAAGTAATTATTTGTCCATATCGTTCTAATCTTAAGTAAAATAAAGATGGCATCAGAAGCGATAATTTCAAATTAATTGCTAAATGTGAGGTCTCTTTTAAATATCTGAATACTGTTTCTGAAAGAAGCTTCTACTTTCGTCGCTCGTTTGGTAAGATGGCCGAAAATTGAGAGCTACCATTATTTTAACAATTAAGTTCTACTACCATTATGTAATAAATACTACAAATAAGACAATTCAGACATCAATTAAAAACAACAATACTGGTATACAGGTTGAACCAGTATGTCCATAGGCCTACTGTGTATAGCACATCTAAGACGTATTTGGCCAACTTCATATTTTGAAATATTTCCTAACATTTTCTCAAATATTTCAGTGAGATCAGAAATCAGAATTTTTAAAAGGCAATTTGTAACCTTTGACTTCCTTATTTTAAGACAATCTACTTTAAAAATTGACTTCTGGTCCATCAAAAAGAGTTTTCAATGAATTAAACAACTTGATAAACTAACACTGTTCTGTGCTCGTGAACACGTTTTCTTGCAAAACAAACGTAATTTATCATACGAAGATAAAAGGAATCCCTGGAAAATGATATACCGTTTGAAAGCCCACATTAGGGAAGAAAACTTTTATAAAAAGTGCCAACACCTAGGTCTGATAATGATCACATAGGTTTTCTTAAAAAATTCGATTACTTTTATTTTTCCAGCATTCGGAGGAAGATTGAGACTGTTTTGGAGAATGACTTATGCTTCAAAATGATGTCAATTTTTTAGAAAATTTATCTGTCTTTCTAACCGTGTCATCAGAATCGAATTCGGACTAAAACTTTCTCAGTAATAACATTTTTATTGCAAAAAAAAGTAATGATTTTAGAGAAAAAACATTGAAAGTGACGTTACTCAAGAACAGTGGAAAATATGAAGTTGGCCAATACGACTTTGAAGCCCACTTCAGATGAACTACACACAGTAACCCCTATGGACATTAGTTACTGGTCCACCCTGTATAGAAATGTCAAAAATTGTACAAACCTTAATTGAGATAGCCAATTGAAAAATGTAATTAATAACCTATACTTTGAATAGCTATGGCTGCAGACGAATTGGGCAAAATTTTTTTAAAAAAACAATCGCAAAAAAGCCGGTTATTGTAAAATATACTAAAACTCCATCTGCAGAACTGCATACAATTGTTTTTGTAAGCAGTAGTTCAGTTTTCCGTGAGCAAATTTTAAAATTGTAATAATAAACCAGTTAATATTAGTATGTGAAAATAAAATTAATATCTATGTACGAGGGTCGTTTGAAAAGTCCGTGCAAAAATAAAAACTACTTAATTTTTTGGGGTAAACCTTTTTTATTTTTCAACATAGTCACCTTTTAGGCTTATACACTTCGTCCAACGCTGCTCTAGTTTGTTGATCCCTTCCGAATAATAGGATTTGTCCAAGTCTGAAAAATAGCCATTCGTTTCTGCAATCACCTGCTCGTTTGAATAAAATCTTTTTCCCGTCAGACATTTCTTCATATTGGGGAACAAATAGTAGTCCGAGGGAGCCAAGTCTGGAGAATAGGGGGGATGTGAAACGAGTTGGAACCCTATTTCCATTAATTTTGCGACCACAACTGCTGAGGTGTGAGCTGGTGCGTTGTCGTGATGGAAAAGGACTTTTTTGTGGGCCAATCGTGGGCGTTTTTCTTGCAGCTCGGTTTTCAAACGGTCCAATAACGATGAATAATATGCACCTGTAATAGTTTTACCCTTTTCCAGATAGTCGATGAGGATTATTCCTTGCGAATCCCAAAAGACAGTCGCCATAATCTTTCCGGCCGAAGGAACGGTCTTCGCCTTTTTTGGCGCAGATTCCCCCTTGGTAACCCATTGTTTAGATTGTTCTTTGGTCTCAGGAGTGTAGTGATGTATCCATGTTCCATCCACAGTGACGAAATGACGCTTAAAGTCCTGCGGATTCTTCTGGAACAGCTGCAAACCGTCCTTGCAACACTTCACACGATTTCGTTTTTCGTCAAGCGTGAGCAATCGCGGCACCCATCTTGCGGATAGCTTTGTCATGTCCAAATGTTGATGCAAAATATTATGTACCCGTTCATTCGAGATGCCCACAGTACTAGCAATCTCACGCACCTTCACTCTTCTGTCATCCATCACCATATCATGGATTTTATCAATGATTTCTGGAGTAGTAACCTCAACAGGGCGTCCAGAACGTTCAGCGTCACTTGTGCCCATATGGCCACTCCGAAAATTTTGAAACCACTTATAATCTGTTCTAATCGAAGGTGCAGAGTCACCATAATGTATATCAAGCTTCTCTTTAGTCTCCTGAGGCGTTTTGCCTTTCATAAAGTAGTGTTTAATCAACACACGAAATTCTTTTTCGTCCATTTTTTTGAAAATCACTCGACTTCCTCGATTGAAACGAATGCCAAACACATAGATATAGACCGATCTGGCTGAAACTTGGTGTGTGTTCTTCCAAGAGATGCTACTAACTAAACATAGCCTCGATACGCGCCAGTGGTGCTATCTCTCTGACTTTGCACGGACTTTTCAAACGACCCTCGTATTAAAAATGTAACGACAGTAATAATTTTTGTCCTTTTTGTAATAAGGCAAGAAAAGAATCTAGTGTACATTCATGAAAATCGGTCCTATCGGTATGCTTTTCTTTTAGAAAAATAAAAATCGTTTTTTGAGCAGTTCTCAAGGAGGAGTTAGGATAGTAATCCCAGAAAGGTTAGGTTAGGTTTTTCAAATTGTATAATGCTGGTAAGGATTAAATGTGACTCAAGTCTCCGGAAATTGATGGAAAATTTAAGTTAGACATTTGAGATTATTAGCAAGAGAAAATCGCCTGAGTTTAACATCAATTTTACAGAAAATTGTTTGCTGATGACATCCTAGAAAAACAATATATAAAACCAAATCAATAAAACAAAAAAAAAAAAAAGATACTAATAAATGTTTAAACGGGATTTTGTTTTTGGATTAGGATATTTTGTGCTGAATAAATGGTAAGTGTCTTTGTAAAGTAACTTTTGAAAGAATATAATAACAATAAATATATAAATTAACTGCCAGGATGTAAAAACATTATGTTTGATTGGAAAAGAAAAGAGACACTGGACAACGGTGGGACGGGTAATAGGAATGTAAAGGAAGAAAGGAGCGAATTGTGTTTTCTTCTAAGGAAAGAAAAAGTAAAAGGACAAAGAAGTCGTTTTGACACAAGCTGAGCTTGCGTCATGTGCAGTTTTACTGTTATTATACTTCCGAGTTACTCGGTATACTTCCTTCTCTCCAATTCTAACTTCTCCGATAGCTTTATAGGAAACGTCAGGTAACCCGTGGGAGTGCTAGCCTAGGGCAATATTCATGGACAGCGGTATAGTGGTAACATTCCCAACGGCCTTTGCCAACAGATAGGGACTATGGACTATGTTTATTGGACCAAGTGAGCACTATGAGAAGGACCACAGTGAGTATAGTAGGGTGTCAAGAATACGTGATATTGTTCTGGCCAGGAACAAAGCCTCTCTAGCATAGAGTCACATATATAACAAATCGACAAGTTTGTCAACTATTTTGCTGGCTTTTCTAACTTGGTTTGTACTATATTTACCATTTTTAGGTCAATTCTTTCATAGCACGCCTTCTACAAACTTTCGGTAACAGGTAAAATTATCTGCTGACAAAGGAATACTTATGGTGGTTTGCGTTGAGACTAAAAATAAATTATGGTTTTGGCTTTCGACCGTTGTTGATTGATGATTTTGGGGAATATTGAGGTGCGGTCATTAAATTTTAACACAGATATAGCTTAACGTTAAAACTACATAAATTACAATACCCTGAAGAAGTTAATATATTTACTGAAACGTTGTTATGAAGTAACAAAACTTCTTTTTGAATTTATGACTGCGCCTCAATATTCCCCAAAAATCAACTAAAAATAAATATTTAGGCTAATTGTACTTCCGAAATATCTCCAAAAAAACATCCACAACTTATGGACCATTTTCCTACAAGAAAGTTCACAGCTCGGAGTTAGAACTAAACTGAGCAATTTTCAGCCACACAGATAATAACGCGGCTTAATTAATAAATGATAATAATAAATATAAAATATTAATAAATTTGTTGCGTAAAAATACGTCGCTAATAGTTTATAAAATTGGTGAGGCAGAATAGTCTTATAACTTGAATGACAGATAGAAAGATAGTCTTGAGAGGATGAACGCACATAGTAACTGACAGAGAGCGTGAAATAGAAAGTCAGGCAGATGGGTTTACATAGAAAGCAGAAGAGATAAATGGAAAGATTTGCGGATAGACAGTGTAATATCTCGTTACGACTAAATAATTGAATTAAATCAAATTTTTCTTTTGGTAGAAGAAACTAAACAAACGATACAAACTTCTAGCCAGACTACTTGACAAACGCTCAAAACTCTCAACTACAGAACAAACGACGACTCTATACAGCTCTTCTCACACCAATATGGACTTACGGACTCGAACTTTACGGAACAGCTAAAAAGTCAAACATCAATAGACTGCAAACCCTACAATCCAAAATACTCCGCCGCATAGTAGACGCTCCATTCTAGGTTAGCAACCACACAATACATACAGATCTCCAAATTCCACTCATCTCCGAACTTGCCAAAATCCGATATAAAAATTTTCACCAAAAACTCTCACTTCATCACAACTCTTTAGCTGCAAACTTATCTTCAATTACGCTACCCTCCAATCCTCGAAGACGGCTGAGGCGCCATTGGCCCCTGACCAACTGGGTGACTAATGGCGGCCATCACTGGATGACCGTCATTCACGTTTGCCATGTTATCTATACTCGTATATACATTCATCTCATTTACCTATTGTACCCTGTAGGTACAGGTGTAAATTTCAATAAAAGGATAAATAATAAAAAATATTTTAGTAATAATAATTTTTAAATGTATTAAGCAAAGTAATTAGAATTTCTGAAGTTTGAGACAAAATGATGAAACAGTCAAAATTTAGTGGTCAGAAAGCTCTAGTCTCCCATTATTATAAATTTTTTGAAAAAGTTCAAAAGTAAGAAATTTTGAGCGAAAAATGAAGATAAAAAAGGGTCTTACATCGAAACATCTACAAGAGCCGAGAATCTGCAAAGATTTAAATATAAGTGTAGGAAGAGCATGAGGTGTGCATAAGATGGTAAAAGAAGAGAAATCTCAGAGACTTGGAGAGTTGAGATGGAAATATATTCAGAACATAAACGGCCACATTTTTAACTTACAAATATAGAAAAGTACATATATATGTATGTACCCAGGGTGGATTTCTTCTAGAAAGCTGCTTCTACCCCTGTACAATCATCAAGCTCCTACCCTAATACCTGTGCACAGATATAGCGCAGCCAATTATATACTTTTGCATTCTAACTATATTACCTGGAGCAAATATATTGTACCCTTCCATAACAGTTATCTATAGTTTAATATGTAAAATTTATCACATAACATCAAAAATTATCATTTTAGTGAATGAAAAGTGAATCCAAACTTTTGATGTTAAGTTCCCATTCTATTTGGCTTCATTGCAAGATTTTGATTGTGACTTTCCACTTTCCTTTTGCAAATATACTGCTTTCAAGAAAGTAATCAACTGTGCCTCTTAAGCACATTATTGATGATTATTATTTTATCGTATGGACATCGAAAGCTTTTATTTTGCTCATTTCACAGCAGTAAGGCTTCATTTATTCCTCTAAAGAAATGTTCATGCTTTTCTCTTTTTCGAATGAGATCAGACCTAATTCATTTCTTTTGATAATCAAGATAAGTTTTATGAGTAATTTTCTTAAAACGTTAGGTTTCATCGTCTAAGCTACAACCTGTGATTGACCAAATGTCGAATATGATTTTCCACGAGTGCAGATATGCATGGTTGGCTAAATTGTATTCTACAATTTCTATTTAATCAAATTTTGAATGCAGCCTTCAGTGGATATAATTGTTTTTTGTTTTAAACAGATTTTAAACATATAGCGGCATAAAAGTACATACTGGAACGTATTTTCAAAACGGGACAAATTCCGGTACAATGTGGTACGTTTTGTAAACAAAAAGATGTGTACTGAAATTAACTCAATGGTTGCTATGAATAAGACTAAATTTTAACCCTTACATGCCTAACAAACTCCTCCTTTACTAAGTGGTCAATAGGCCGATGTTGCTCTACGTCAGCTCCGCCTAGAGCCTGACTTGTAGTAGGACTACACAGAACAAATTTCTCAGACTCGTGACAGTCTCTCCTCGACGCACTAAAATGGACTCACTTCACGAGACTACATCCATTATCCCCGTACCCTACTATATCCAAAATCGTCTGCTCAAACTCCTTTCCATCCTAGACTGCCATCCTAATCCACTCTGCCGCGACATAGCCTCCTACAGATCCTTCTATTTCTTACAGACAAAAGACTAATACACATCCTTCTCTAACTCTCTACTCTAGCTGCAGGTTTTCCTTCCTTCTTCCTTGCATTCTGTGTATCCTTCACATCTTAAGCTTTCTCCGTACCATGTTGTGAAAGTTATAATGTAGTTCATTGCACTTCATGTTTTTATTTATATTTGTACAAAAAATTTTCAATTGTAAATAAACATTTTCAAATTCAAATTCAAATTTATTGTACATATTTATAATATAGATTAATTATCTATCTCTATCTTTAACACTTAGATTCTTTCTTAAAGGCAATAGTCAAATTACAGAAACACTTCTAATGCATAAAACGAAATCTCTAACGACAAAGAACTGAAGAAATGATCGGTAAAAGGTAATTTGAAGGTTTCTGAAGAAGCTTGTAGGCCTCATTGTTTTAAAATAAGCAAATATTGCTTATTTTAGATTCAAATGAGAAAAATGTAAGATTGTCCATTTTTAAATACAGGATGTAAAATTACTGTGGAGTAGCAACTCAAAATCCATTCCTAATGTGTGTGATTGTATTTGTTTTTAAAAACTTAAAATAGCAGATAGATCGAACTTGGAATTACATTTTGATGATGTTAGCAGGTCAGGTTCTAGAGCAAAAAGTTGTGGAATTAAAGTAAGACCCATATTTATTAAATGTGGATTCCTTACACAATATGAGGGAAGTTTCCAAAATCTTCAATTTGGCTGGTTAGAACTGAGGAAAGAACAAATTTCTAATTGTTTACTTAAATTAAATTCATTAAAGAACAACTAGTCTAAAGTAAATTTAATTTAGAACAGAATTACACTTTGTATATTTGCAGTAATTATTGTATTTAGTTATTAAGGCGAAAGATTATTTATTATTATATATCCCAGGAGTAATTAAAGTTAAAAAGGTTTTATATTACATGTACTTCATTATACCATAAACATTTACTTTATTCTCATTATCGCCATTAAATAAATTAGAATATTCGCGTTAATTGGCAAATATTTAAACTTATAGACAGCTACGTTTCCATAGTGCAAGCTTCTATGCATGTGCAAACATTCTCCTGCAATTATTTTTAATTAATTAAAATAAAAACTGCATTCAAAAAAAATTGAAGCATTTTTATTCTTTCTCTTCTTGTCTCTTATTTTTCTAAATAATTATATATTTTTTAACTTGGCAGTTTCATTAATTGTTTAATTAGCCATTATAAAAATCAGTAAAGCGAAATAACTTCTATAATTTCACGCGGGCTTTAGACTCAATTAGCTATTATGGGTGGCGTCAAAAATAACTTAAATTTCTCATATTTATCACTTTAAATAAAATCTCTTATTCCTTAGTAGAAAGCAAAAGTAAGGTACCCGTGGATATTATCGATTATAAGTTCGACACTCAAGAGTGTCAGTAAAAGTAAGCTATGAAAGTGATCGAACCAGATTTATTAGTTTCAAACTCCTCATTAATTAAGTAATTCCTAAAATCATCCACATAGAATAAATTCAGTTTCCAAATTTAAATATTTTGGCTTGAGAAAACCATAGACAAATTCAATATTTCCACCAACAAATAGCCGAATGAGAGCAATCCAGTGTACATTGTAATTATCGACCTTAATTACGACTTTAATTATATTAAGAAAGTTCATTAGACACTTCACCGTATTTTTGATAAATTGAGATGCGAAAATATAATGGAGTTAATGAAATGATTACATTATCACACGTAGAATAACAAATTTAAACATTAAATTGAAATCTTTTTTTTTTAGTATTAGCAAAAATATGCATACTTCAATCTTATATATATGCAAATATACTTATATATTTGCATGTTGTATGTATAAGCAGAAAAAACAGAAAACAAATAATAATTTTTATGAAAAAATAGAGGTCGCAACACGACCAAAATATGGCGTAATAAAAAATAAATAAATTAAATTAAAAAAAGACAGGCGCATCATACAATGTTATTTGAAATTAAGGTAAAATGAAATTTCATTCCAGCGCTACATAACTGGACCATAAAAAACATCAAGGATATGTGAAGAAAATTAGTATAGTTGGGAAATTTTGGTCGCCAACTAAAGTGGAAAATAGTTTCTTTATAACTGCACACTAAAGGTAAAACTAATCCAAGTGCACAGTTAGTTGAAGTTGGAGACTTGCATACCACAGTTGCAACTCAAGTGTTGCCCCATTTTAACGCATTACCTTTGATAATCTTTGTAATGGAACGGATATCTATAGTTCAAAAGGTTTATGGTTACTAATCCAATTTACAATTTAGACTTAATCATTTAACTAGGAAAATGTTTAAATCCTATTTGAGAAAATCATTTTCCAAGCAGAAATCGATGCATTGTTTTAGTTGGTTACTGTCAAAATTCTAAATAGAAGAACAAGAAATTTGGGTAGATATCAGTTCTGTCAGTTGGCTAAATTTAATAAAATCAAATTTCTTTATCAAATGAGTTTAAAGTAGGGCTGAAATGCTGTTTAAAGGTATAAGCCAGGGGCCGGCAACCTATTTTAAATGGAGAGCCATTTCTCCTTAAATAATTTTAATAAATCTTACCAAGAGCCGCAAGGATGGTAGTGTGAACAACTCTGTAGATAATTTGTATTCACAAAGTATTGTTTTATGACATTCAATAACATTTAAATGTTTTATATATTTATTTTCACATATTGCAAAGTAAATGAACAAATAAATAATAACTAAACCTGTGTTTGAATGAAAATGGCTGCAGTCCTATAAAAATTAAGTTCTGTATTTTAATATAATTCTATTCAATTTCAAACCTATCACATTTAAAATTCTTTTTGAAAAAATACCTTTACTTTAATAAATGAAATTTTCATAAAATAAAATTGAAATATACAATATATTTTGGACAGGCTGAAGAGCCACAAAATTTGGATAAAAGAGCCGCATGCGGCCCGCGAGCCGCGAGTTGCCGACCCCTGGTATAAGCGATTTCGTCACTTTTCGGGACTAATTTTAAATAATTTGTTTTCTCTCAAATTTGAATTTGAATGAGACAATGATTTTTCTCTTTCCACCTATAGTTTAAAGATAAAGGAGAGCAAATTAATTGAGTAATTTTTCCAACGAGAAATTGTAGGATAAATTTTTTAATATCCGGAGAATATGGTTAAAATGAACATTTATTATCCTGTAATGGAAGTAAATTAAAAAAGATATTCCTAATTAACGAGGTAAAATTGGTTTTATCACTTGATTATAATTCAGACGGAAATTAAAATATAAAACGTAACTATCTCCGCACTTAATGCATACTGAAAAATTGTTGTAACGAACATATAAGGTAAATGGTGTATGAAGATTGCTTGAAATTAATTAATTTAGGAAAGGATGCCAAAATTACAGAATTTGAGCCGGCAAAGGTAATGAGGAAATCCATAAAAATCCTTAAATATACGATAGTCAAATGTTGTTACAATAATATTGTTGATTTTATCTATCGTAACATGTATGTTCATTACATCTGAAATGTGAGACAGAAACCTAAGTACATTTGAATTCTGGAAAGCAAACTGATTAATCTGTCTGTAATGATAGATTAAAGGCCGATATCAGTCAGGGATACAATCACGCAAGTTAGATATGCTTAACTTGCTAATAATCAACGATATTACCCAGCACTGAGGGTTTACCCACATATTTATAGTAAATAAATTTCGAGCTAATTTATGTGCGATAAGTAAAACGTTTAAAAAGTAAACCAAGACCTGAAATGAAAATAAAATTTTAGAATACCATGAATGCGATTCCGCTTAGACAAGAAAGTGAATCTTTTAATTACTAGATCTAAGATCAAAAGTAATATACAAAGCACAGAGATGAGTTTAATGAAAAGAAAACACAAGAACAAGAAGGATAAAGGATATACAATATTTATGTCCTTTTAGAGAAGGGATAGAAAAATGGTGAGAGTGCATCTTAAACGTATGATAATAAGAATTCCTGATATGGTCGATAAATACAGACCTAAGCGAAATATAGAACGACCATTAAAAATGTAAAGGTAAAGAACTGCAAAGATGGAATGAATAGGAATGTTGCCTAATCCGTGTAATTCAAAAAAATAGAAGACATTATTCGCCGATGGGCAATCAATGTGTTTTGGTATCCGTTTTACGAATTAAGAAGACTCAGCGCAAAAAGCCGTTATTCGGGATGATTATGAACGGAATTTTTGAATAACAAGAGTGTGTTTCATACTGGATCGCTGCTTAGACTGCGTGATAAAATGTACGATGTGGGAAGTTGTCCAGGTGAGCGGACGGAAATCCTTTCTTTATTAGTTGGACTCTCTTTTGGAAGATTGTAGAATGATGATTTAATGAGGAAGATATCTTTTGGAGCCACTTTGCATGTACTGGGTACCAAAAATAAGCACTCAGGATGGCCAAGACATCGACCAGAGTTGGGGAAGTATTTATTTTAAATGAAGGAAGAATTAAAAAAAAAGTGGTACGTATACAGAAGTGTTGAGTAGTTAATGTTAGGCCAGAAATTATGGCGAATAGATGCAAAACTTATACAAGAATTATTTGTATACTAACAAAACTTAACAAACAAATTGTTTCTGTTATGTAAAACAATAACCATAATAATGGACATTATACACGCCACAAAGTCTCGCAGGAAAAAGCTGACGACGCTGTAGTAAATAAATGGCCGGCTGCGCTACGAGACAAAGGACCTCACGCCTCTCGTAAAACCATTTACTTAACCTCATTTTAGGCATTTGTTTTCACCTGTTTAGACTGCCCACCTTTGAGAAACTACTTTGTATAGAATTTTTAACATAGCTTGTATCCATAAAGTATATTTTTGAATACAATTAGATTTTTACAAAGTTGGAGTTGCAGTTTTGATCAAATCATGAGATTATTTTTTTAAATTGCTTTTCTTTCTTACTTTTTAAAGGAACCTAAACTTCTAAAGTCTTTGGCGTATGAAAACATTAAAGTAACAGATACGACCGTAAATTGATACTTAAGGCCTTGGGCACACAGAAAGCGGTCTGTCGCGGCGGGCAACGATCTCTGACCGAGGTGGTCAGACGGTATAGTTGCATCATCTCTGTCAAACAGAACGCGGTCTACTGCCGCGGGGCTAGTCTTTGTCGCGACGACAAGCGGTCTAGGTTATTCAGATTATGGGCCTAAGTGTGGTAGTACAAAATTACAGATTTCAACGTGACCGCCTCGCCACGTAAATAAAGATTCCAATGTTAAGAAACTTTATTACTCATTTTTTATTTCATTCTCGCGACATACGAAAATACTAGAAAAACCTATCTTCATGTGACTCCAGTTCGATACATAAGCGGTGGTATTCCCCTAATTGTTCTCTCTTCTTATTGATTTCATGCACCCAACTTCGTCTTTTCTTCTTTTTGCTTTTCAAAGCTAATAGCTGAAGGAGTTGCTCTTCGTCCGAGCTCATACTGAATATAGTTAAAACAAAGAACAAGAAAACGCACTACTAAGAAGAAAGCTACCAAACTGGACCGCTCATATCGCAGACCACCGCGATCTATTCATCTCCCCTCCTAAAAATACCTCAATAAAATATTAAGGGAAAAATATTTTTATAAAAAAGTTATAAATTTACATACACTTGTAATCACAAAAAGATATATCAATTAAATTCCAGGAGTGGTTATTGTGCAAAACTCAAAAAACTGAATAATCTATTCAGTAAACTGACTTCCAGTCTACCAACTTTTTTAAAATTTGGAAATTTAGTCTCATTTATGGTTGTTATTAACAGTTTTAATTCGGTTTTTTTAGAATGGCACTAGTTACAGTAACTATACACCCAGAGGTTTTTTGGATGCCGGGACAAGACTCCCAGATTGGATTTCCTCTTTTTTGGGAAATTTTGCAAACTCACTATTGTGAAATTATATGTTGAACACTGTCTGGAGGACGACAGTACATTGAAAAAAGCTGCTGGTGCCAATGTCCTTAGAAGATGACAAGCCTTAAAGTAAAAAAAAAAATTAAAATAAAAGTAATGAAGAATGTAGATTTAAAGAAGAAAAGTAACTGTCTTTTAGCAAACGAGAAAACGACACTGTGCAGTAAATGGAGCTCATTACTGCTCCAAGAGCGGAAGAGAAAAACCTGATGAATACTACTTAGATATGGCGGGTATGGGTGAAGATCACCGAATACGTGGCGGAAGCAGCAGCAGCCAGCACGGAGCGGAAGCAGTGAGAAAACTAAAACAAGTTTATGGGCGAAGTCGTAAAGTTGGATGGACTTGAAGCGAAGATGGAAAGCAGTAGACAGTTCAATGTGTGGAGGAGCCGAGGGTAGTAGATCGTCTCTTCTTGGCGTAGTAGAGATGACAAAGGCTCTTGCCACTGAATTCTAGACCGGCGACGTTCCTCGTTCGGTCACACTTTGATCATACTTTATGAAACTGTAAAAGAAATTGGAGCATGAAAACCGCCACAAGTTATTCCTCATTCCATCAGTACACTTTGGGGTCCTCCATTCTATTTTCCTTTTTACATGCATAAATAAGCCAGTGATTTTTTATTCACCTTTAAATAATAATAATCGTAAAGTTCGCCTCAATAGATACAACAAATACTTGAATAAATAGCTATCAAACAAAAACAAATCATTATTTTTCTCAAATAATGAGAAAAAGTTTTATTTTGCCATTAATATTTTGTAATACTTTCTCCTATTAGGTTAGAAAAGAATTTGATCATGTATTATGAAATTGAGATTTAACCTAAATATCTGCATTGAGGTGGCGTCCTGAAGTAGGAAATCTACTACGAATCTGGCCCTACAGTCCTTGATGAACTTTGGCCTCCTTAAAACTTAATTTTCAACAACCTCTGTCTCTCCAAATTTCTACTCCCATTTTTACCAGATCCTCTTCCAGGTCAGCGATCCAACTTTTACGTGGACGTCCTCTTTTCCTTTTTCCAAGGAAGGTTTCGTGGAAAGCTTTTTTGATCATTCCTATGTTTGGCCACCTTTCTAGATATCCTAATCAGCTGATTCTTCTTGGAACTAATAAACCTAACAATATTTTCATGCTGTATAAGGTCATCTAATTATTGGTTGGTCCTGGATGCGCCATGCTCCTTCAGCGTACACGGAGCCGAAGATACGTCTCAATAGCTTCCTTTCGAAGATCCTTAGGGCCTTTTAATGGAATTAGGAAAACCAGTTTGCAGAAAATGGTTTACTTGTATGAATCTGAATAGAAACTGTATTCATGGTATTATTCAACAACCTTGGTTCAAGACATTTTTCTACCGAAATTCTGATAGTTCATACAGATTGATGGGAAAGTTAAGAGAAATATATACAGTTTCTTCGGAGTTAGTGAATTAAGTAAAGGTTGTTGCCAATTATCCTTGCGCAGGAGACAAGCTAATCTTCTCTGTATCGTTCCAATTTTAGTATATGTACCGCTGAAGCGATACATACGTGGCGCCCCTCGCCGAGCGGTTAGAAGCAAGACCTGCGAAGTTAATATGTATTGTAGGACTGGGTTCGATTCACGGTCTAGGCCTTGGATTTTATTTAAAGTTAATAAAAGAAATTTACAGTAAAGTATGTTTGCTAGTCGCCTCCGTTCACGACCTCTATCGGTAGTTGGACGTAAAGCCCGCCTGAAACAGTAGGCATTAATTTTTGTTTTTTACTTTTAGTTCCAATGTAGTAAAATTTTCAAATTACTCGGAAAAGTCAAAAACCAAAACTTAATGAGGGACTGAGGGGAATAAAACAGTTAACTGGCTACTATCTACTCTCATCATAAGAGCAGTTTAGCGCATCTGTTCACGTTAATGGAGTGTCGCCACTGGGTGCCTTCTCCTATCTATTAATTATATTATATCACATTTGCTAGTTGCAACAATCGTTGCAGGTGCAACTTTCAATAAAAGATTAAAAAAACAAAAAGGAATATTCTGCGATTAAAAAATAAGTAAAAAAAAAGAAGCTACTTTGTCTTACGTATTTCCTTATTTAGGTGTAAATCGATTTCATTCAACTAATTGGTAGTTGGACGTTAAACCCCGCGATAAAAAAAAAAAAATAGGCGATTACTTTACTTGTTGCCGATTAAAAATGAATTAAAAAGATAGGTTGGAGCACAAAATTGTAAAAGATTATCCAATCGCACAACGGATCCATTCTCTTCCATTACAACGACCTGGAATTCGTTTCAGATTTACTAGAAATTTTTCAGAGAATTAGCCGATGATTTCCTAAAATTTGGAATCATGTTTGTACCACACTATATTCTAGAGACTATATAAGATTAGTGTAGTTTTCATCAATTTAGATAAAAACTAGAATTTACGCAGTTAAATAAAAAATAAGTTTTTTTGGAACAAAACAGATGTTCCGGTCTTAATTAAAATACGTTGAAGTGTTGATGAACAAGTAGATGGTTATCTAAATATAGTTCACACTGGATTACCTCAACTATAAACCCCAAAAAACACCTGTTTTTTTGTGCTTTAGAGAGAGAGACAGACGATTACAAAGTAATGGAATACTGGGTCTCAATACTGAAGTAAGAATCAAGCGACCTGTGAGTAGTAATGAAAAGTCTTAGAGTAGACCAGGGGGATGGAAATAGTTGCTCACGAATGGGAGATTGGTTGCGTGAATGTTACTATTTCTGGGACTGGCATTCACTTCGACACACGTGTGGTTTTTTACCACTGTTATTTCAACTAGTTTTGTTTCTATTATTCAGAACTAGCAATAAATGTTTCTCACAATGGTGGCTGTGTTTTCATTAAATTTGGGGGGGGGAAAATACCTAGGAATTCACAGTTTTAAGTAATAGTTGTTTTTTATGTATTGCTAACAAAATAACAGAGTTTGAGATTCCACCAAAATTCGATTTGAGATTCGAAACTTACAAATATTGTTTAGCTTTCTTTCTCACTTATCTTTCTCTTCTTTTCTAGCAGGAAAAAAATCTTCTGCAAAAATAACTATCAATTTGGACTTTCAAGTTGCACCAACAATTGTAGTCAACTACTGCATTTTATTGCTGCTTTATTTTTTACTTCCGTTTTATTAAATAATAATTGTGAAAAACTAAAATGGTTACTTTTCTTTTTGTTCCTTCTCCAAAAATTGACATTTGAGTAAATTAGTAATGAAAAGTCAGTTCGCAAAATCCCAGTTTTCTGCCTTTACACCCTTCTGTTTGGGGTAGGGTTTTATTAAAAACCAAAAAGTCCATATGGTCTTGAAGCTCAATAAATGCGCAACTTTTTCTGAAATTATGTGATTCCTTGATTCATTAACCATTGAGAAAATGCAATTGAAAATTTTAACAAAAATCATCGAGAGCGAAATTTTTAGACATTCAAGTAAAAATTTCATTGTTATAAGAATCGTTTTGAGGCTCTGTACCAAGCAAATTTATAGGAAATTTAATGCTCTTTCGTTTGGAATAAGCAGATTTGTTGTAGGTTAAAGGATAGAAAAGCTACGGCCATTTTTATGGCTAAAAACGCGAATATCGACGGAAAAGTTAAAAATGCAAATATCTTGGATACTATTGAAAATCAGGCCAAAGTGAAGAGAATATTTTTTGTTGCATTTGAGCTGCTGAATCACCTCCAGAAGTTTCGACCACTCCTCCGTATACACCCTGTATAGTAGATAACTAGATGTAACTAGTAGGACTTGAATGATCATTGGCTATAAAACAATTAAATATTACTTGATTAGAATCCTGGTTACAGAGAACTTGACCACTCATTTAATTTTTGTCACTTGAATGAGAATCATTCCTTGGGTCTAACTCTAACTGAACTCCGTTGGATCTTTAAGTTAAGATGTGAGCTTGTCTACCTGAATCATACGCCATGGCTGCCTAGGGAGATTGAACTTTGTTCTCTTTGTAACTCAAGGTGCATTGAGGACGTGGTTCACTTTCTTGGTGACTGCTCAATTCTTTCTGAAATCCGGAGACTTTATTTTGGACGTTCAGTACTTACGAGAGAACAATTGATTTCTTTCCTAAATGGAACGCGAAATTGTCAACCTCTTATTAAATATGCTCACCATGCCTGGTCTTATCGTTATCAGCTGGTTCAGGAGTTTAATTATTAATTTATAATTCTGTTATATATTTGGTTATTTCGTTTTATTTTATTTCTAGGTCGGTTATATTTTTTGTTTATTATTGCTATTATTAATTTTTGGTTTATTTGTTTTCCTTTTCCTTTCTTTATCATTATAGTAACATCGACTCCGGCTGACGGATTTTCCAAGCCGTACAATATTTTCATTTTGTAATTTGTAAATATTTCATATGAAGAATAAATATTATTATTAGAATCCTGGCATGCAGAGCAGCAAAAGTGTCATAAATTTCAGGGTTTTACCAAAATGTGTTTTCCGTGAAAATTTGATAAACTGTTGAAACAGAAAGTTAATTGTTCCAAATCTATTTTCTTTTCTTTTTTAAAGAAAACTCTTAATAGGAAAATTGATGAATTAAATAAAATTATAAAAGGAAAATACTAGAAAAATAGTGAAGAGTAATTGACAAGTAACAAGTCGAATTGCCCGATTACGTGGCCAATTCCAAAGTAGCATTTAGATAGTTAAACAAGGTTCAGTAATTTAGTTGAGTTAATAAATAGCTAACGGTCAGTTGTATTTGGTGCGAACAAGTTAATATAATTAGGTAACGACGACGGTCAGTTAAGTTCACAGACATAACTGTAGAAATGTTGGACGTGTTCAGAGAACTTCTGTCGATAGAGTCAGACCAACAACCCTAGGACAGCCAACAAAACACACCTCTAACTAATAACTAACTGTATATATATATAGGCAACACTGTGCAACAACATAGACATGTTTCTGGACTGAGATACTTTGACAACTGTAGAGTTAACTTAATTTTAGAACTTCTCTCAGAGTCTTGTCTCATAATCTCCCACCCAGGATCTAGATCTCACAGTCTCAGTAAGTTTGAAGTGAGGGCACTTCTTTTTTTTCCCCAAGACGTAACCTTTGAGAAAGGGTTAAAGATTCGATAGTGAATTTGGAGCACATGAGAAACTAACTTGCTGATCAGATTAGCAATCAACCTCCGAGTGATAACTAACCAACGAAGCAGTATTCTGTAACTACTGCTAGTTTCTACAGCAGGAAAACTGGCAAGGTAGATGAGGGTTTTTCAATTAGGTTGTAATCCTGGTGGATAATCAAATCAAAGGAACAAGTTAAGAGGAGCACACAATAAGCGAAGGGGGGGGTCACCCTTCAAGTGGTAACAATATCACATATAAGTTACGTGCTGTGAATGTAACCACTGAACAAAAATAAAGAGAGATAAAGTGGAATTTTGTTATTGTTGAAGTGGACAACAATGTTGCCTTAGTAACACAGCATCATAGCAAAAACCAGCTGGTTTGTTTCCCAAGTACTTGATAAGAGCACGTATCTTCATGTTGGATAGTAAAGGTAAGAAGAGATATTCTAGAAGGAATGGAATACTGGGGAGCATGTTTGGACAGGCGGGGACTAAAGGTGACTAAACACTTTAGAGGTGGTGCTCCCAAGAGACGTGGCTGGCCGACATCAATAAGAAATGTTGTGAGTTGTGTGGCCCTGTGCAAGCGGACCTGCATGCCGAATACCTTGTTATTACCGTTACATGACTTCAGACAAACAATGCCACCAGGGAATTTTCACCAAAGAGGAAATTGCTCTTTCCGCCCTTCTCCAATGCACATTTTATTTGAGTGAAAACTAATGCACACAGTAATAATGGCGCACTTCCCCTTCTTATACTTGCACACAATTTATTTCCATAAGAATGTTCCATGAATATACAAAGGAGTCCTCCCACTTCACTGAATATTCCTTTAACGCTTTTGTTAAGAATTTTTCTATCCTAAAACTCCCAAACAAGTGCATACGCTTAGGCAGACATTACCCTTTAACAGGAGTAGTCAAAAGAAATGGCGTCTCAAGGTCAAAACATATCCCCCTCTCAAACAGCTTGTTTTTTACCCCCACTTTATAGCCTCAATCATGTATCATAATATAACAAATCATGCGAGAAGGGTATTTTCACAGCTGAATAATAGCCCATGCATTTTAATTGTGCAGATTTCAAAGAAAATTTGTTATAGAGATATTTCCCAAACAAGATTAACTAAAATGCTGCATTGTTCCCCAAAACATAATTCATCAGCCAGATTAGTATTACTTTTACTCGTATTACTTTTTTCAGCGCAAACCTGAAAAACCAGACAAGAAATCAGCAATTGTGGCTGCAAACAAAAAAAAAAAATTGTCCGTTCCGCCGTAAAACATCTCTCTGATCTGGCCCAACATCAAGGGGGTATAAATTAGAAACGACAACACTTTTTCACCACTCCACAGGTGATCTCAAAACAGATGTTTCTAAGTAAAATCTCAAAAACGAAAAATCTGCACGATTACAATATCTCATAAATTAAAAAAAAAAAAAAAACCTGACAGTATTTTTCTTTTTGTTTAATTAAGCAATTTTCTGCGAACTCGGAGGCAAACAACGATAACCGAGCGGTTAGTGACGAGACTCACTAAGTTAAGATTTATAGAACTGGTTTCGATTCCTGGAGTCTAAGCCTTGGATTTTATTTGAAGGTATAAAAAGAAATTTATGACAAAGTACGTTCGCTAGTCGCATCTGTGCGCGACAATAGCTTGCCTGAGAAAATAAGTAGGCATTGCTTAATTTTTTTCTCTCCGAGCCCAGAGACTCCAAACTTTTAGTTTTTCTTTATTATTATCTAAGTGATGTGTACATCACACCAAAATGACAATTCAAGGGGTGGACTACGAAGAATCGTTTCCGAGTTAGACTAAAAAAAAACAAAAAAAAGAAGCGAAAATAACACTTTTTTTGGACTCTAGAACTTAAAAAACGGATATTTCCGAAAATTTGGCATGAACACGATTCATTCCCTTACCCAGCAAAATAAAGGATAAAGAGGACGTGAAACATTAATCAGGAACATTATTATTTATAATGAACAATTAGAATAAATTCGTAGCAAGTCATTTTATTTTTGTTAGAACTAATGCAAAACAAGCAAGCATATGATAAATCTATATTATATAAAAATGAATGTGTGTCTGTTTGTTTGTACTCGATAGATTCAAAAACCGTATATCCAATCGCCGTGAAAATTTGGGAAATTATTAGGTATATCCCCGGGAAGGTTTTTGCAAATTTTTTTTAAAATCAGAGTTGGGGCTCTAGGTGCTCCCGAACAAATATCCCAAAAATATCAAAATAACATTTAATTAGTAATATTTGTTGAAAGTGTAACCATGAAAACCATGAAAAACAGTTTTTTGCAATTATTAATACGAGAATAAATTATACCGAAGATGGTGGAAAATCCATTAAACTAAAAGAACTCAACAATACTATTGATGTTGATAATCGTTGGGTAGTACCATATTCTCCATTACTACTAAAAACGTATAACGCACACATAAATGTTGGGTACTGCAATTCAGTGAAAGCGATAAAATATATTTGCAAATATGTGAACAAAGGAAGTGATATGGCAGTGTTTGGGGTGAAAAATACAACTGCATCTAACGATGAAGTCACCCAATATCAACTGGGACGCTTCATAAGTAGCAATGTGGGTGTATGGCGTATTACCTGTATATCACTTTCCATTCATGAACGATATCCAACGGTTGTTCATTTTGCAGTACATCTTGAAAATGGACAGCGTGTGTATTTTACATCAGAAAATGTACGTGCAAGAGCAATGTCACCACCGCCAACAACATTAACTGAATTTTTCACATTACGTAGAAATGATACCTTTGCAAGGACACTACTGTACTCTGAGGTAGGGGTAATTTTATTGTTAATTTTCATTTCGATGTATTGTATACATTTGGTCATTAATAAATTATGTTTGAGGTATCAAAACTGCCTTTTTGTTCAAACACAGCAACGTGTGACCGGGTACAGCTAGTAAATTATAAATAATAAAATAGAAAATAAAAATAATCCGCTAGGAATATTCTGTTTTAGAAAAATGAGGTTTCTGACCTTTTCAAAAGTGACACTAACCTATTTTTTTAAAGGATATAATTACAAAAAAAGGGAAATCAATAAAGAAACAGAATGGCCTATTATTAGTGAACATAATGTAGCAGCAGTATAAAAAATGTAACACTAAAAGTTGCTGGACCAAACTGGGCTAATTATAAGCTGACAGTTTATCCTTAAATTTTCCAATATTTAGAGCCAATCTTGTACTTTCGATGAAAATAAGAGGTAATTTACAACATACTTAAGTCTTGCTCAAATATTATAATTAGAAAATTAAAATTAAACGTTTAACCTAGTCCCATCGTTCCCCACGAACGCCTAAAACCGAATTCTTCCCCCTCAAAAAAATTATTCCAATAATTGTCGAAGATGAGATCGTAAGGCCAATCGTAAAGCGGTTTAATCAACGTTTAATCAGGAATCGTTGAGCAGAAAGCTAAGGAAACAAAGAATTTTCGGTATTTAGATATCAGAAAAATTATTATTTGGAAACTGGGCACATTTCTGGGCAAAACTTCTTCACCCAGTTTCTTCCAAAAAAATTGTGTTTAACTTGAGCGGTTATTTTTTCAATAGGTGCCAACCTCAGTTTTCAGTTCATCGGTCCATCTTAAATACTTCCTTCCCCTTTTTCCTTTTATTACCTGGCAGTGTCCACTCTGTCATTCTTTTTCTTCACCTGTCTTCTGTCTGTACTGTTACGGGGCACCTCCCAATTCCACTTCATTGTCATTACTTTTTTCATTGTATCGTCTAGAGCAGGGGTGGGCAATCTTTTTCTGTAAAGGGCCTCATAGGGGTATTGGTTTATTACCAAGGGCGGCAGTGGGGGGAAGATGCAAGTATCGTCAGATTTCATTCAAATGCATTTTTTATGGTTTTGCAATTAATCTAATATACTAATATATAAATATGTAATTAAAGAGTAAAAAACAACCTGGACGTTGATACATTTGGTGTTGTTTTTCGATAACCCAGATTCCTACAAAACGGAAATAAGTGTTAAGTGTGGCATCTTCCCCTCACTTACCTTATATTTCTTTTTATATTTATTTCGGGATCTTATTTATTAATTGTTTTTATCTATTTATAATACAGATTATTAATTAAAATGAAATTTATTAACAAATCAACAAAAAAATGTCATTACTTATTTTTATGAAATTGCTTCATATCTTCCTTCATCATTTTTTCTATTAAAAGGACAAACGAAATAAAAATAGTGCGATTGCATTCCCTATAAAATAAATAACTAGAGGAGAAGCGAAAATCCGTAGCTTCGTCGGCGACAACACGCTTTGTGTCGGTGTAAAAAGTCAAGTGATCATACAAAGAAAGAGCGCGGATTACTAATATAAGATTTGAACGCTGAGAAAATAATTGTACTAGCGAAAATTACCAAACATTATTAACATAAAATTTGAAATATTTTATGATTTAAATTTTGATTATTTGCCGTTTTGTGCCGCAGGCCGCAGGGAAATGTTAAAAGGGCCGCACATTGCCCACCCCTGGTATAGACCAATCTTTTTCCTCAAGTTATTATTTCATATTTTATTCTTTCGTGAAGTTAAGAATACTCCTTTCTATCGATCTTTAAATAACTTGAAGATGATGAACATTATTCTTGGAGAAGGACCGAATTTGCGAACTATGTATCAGGGAACAGCTCACCTCTGTTTTTACGGCAGGTTTTTAAGGTTAAGCTTTTTGAAGATAAACCACAGAATTTGTGCTTGTGGGTGATTCATTCATAAAAATAGATTCACCTAAAAAAATACATTTATTTATTTCTATTTCTAAAAAAGCAAAAAATATGAGAACTATTAATCAAAAAAATGACCGAAAATTTAGTTTTGGAGTATAGTTTGGGGTTTTAAAATTTATCACCCCCGGGATATAATGTTCTTGAGCAGCATTGTTGGCCACTCTAAGGGAGTGTAGCCCACAATGGATGCGCAAAGTGACACACCGAGTGTTCACAAGTGTGTCCTGGCAAAGAGAACAGCGATACATTCGCACGCTCACCGCACACCAGCCAGTGCGTGCAGAAACGTGCGCTCGTGCATACTTGTTTGGAGGCTAGGGAACAAGTGGAGTTTTCAAGTGGGCAAAACCCACTTTGAGTAGGGAGAGTGGGCGAGGGTTATTACAGGAGAAGGAGGAGTTTTCACTTGGCTTCTACAAATCATGTCACTGGCGGAGCAAGCAAAACAAAGGTGTGTAACGGATTTTTAGGTGCCTCAACTGCGACCAACCCCCCGGCCGTACGATCCTGGCTGGCAAATCTCCTACGAACGCTACAAAACACAACCACGCAGCCAAATAATGAACCCGTGCTGTTGTAGTTAAGGAATAGAGAGACGCGGGTAGCAACATCTGCCCGGGGCGCCCCCTAATTTACTACAATTCACCACCTCTTCTTGCTAGCACAAACGGCCGGGGTCGTTCCTCTTTTCTGGTGAATCTCCTCCTACTAGCAATAAACCATTACGACCTTAACCCTTCAAAGGGCGGCCCCAATTGAGTAAATCAACCAGTTTTTCTACTTCCTTTCATACATACAGAAAAAGAAAACCCCTTTTGATTTCTTTGAGAACTACACGAACGATTGGAGCGAACAAAATGCTGTAAATAAACTGGATTGATTTTTTAAAGCGACCTGTATTGTACCACTCCACAAGTTGGAAAAGTAACTAATTACAAGAGAAGGGTGCTTTTACAAGTTTTGTACCTATTTTTACTTAATCGAAAATATGTCGACAGATGTTTGGCCGATCCCAAAATGGGGTCAGGTGCCTGATTTTTTTATTTTTACTTTTTTTTAGGTCGAAAACTGAGTAAGAAAAGCTTTTAAGAAACAGCTACAGCCCTTAACTATCTTAATGAATTATTTAGAGGAGCTTCTAGATGAAAATAAGGAAAAAGAAGAAGATTGATGGTGCCTTAAATTAACCAAAAAAAAACTTAATTTATAACATTTTCTATGAGTTCAGGGCACTTTTGTGAGACGAGTGAAGCTAGGGTTTACGCCAAAGTATCCCTGTAGAGTGTTTTGCTTGTCCAACAATGAAATGTTACAGTAGGAATTAAATAATGGAAGTCGAATTCTAAATTTGAAGCAAATAGTTTGACTAAAATTGTTTCTAGTTAAACTTCTTTTTTTTTTCAATTTGGTAGTCAGCAGTGAAATAAGCAGAATTAGCCAGTCGAATAACCAGCCCCGAGACACGTCGGAGAGGAGGTCTGAGTCTTGAATTTTATTCAATGATTATTTATAAGAATTTAACAGTAGAAGTAAATTTGCTATTCGCCTACTACGTCTAATTTGGTAGTTGGAAGCAAAGTCTGCCTGAAAAAAAATGCATTACTTTACTTATTTTTTCGTTACCTAGCAACAATAATACTAGCTGTGTAAATGTAATACTAGAACACACGATTTTCATTATAAAATGCACAAAATTTACTAAATTTTTAAATTATTTTAAGGGTTATTTAAATGTTTGTTGCTGATATAAAACCAATTAAACATGAACACATTAAATAATAATTACTGCAAACGAATTTTCGTGATTAAAAAACACAAACCCGCCGGATACGAAGTTTTCACGACATTCAAATATTCATGAAATAGTTGAATGAAAAGATCTTTCCACCATGTTGCGACAAATAAAATTAACACTAAAAATTCATGGAAATAAAAAATAAATAAATACAAATAATCATATAAATACGAATGGCCAAACATTGAGCCATACTTATCTAGACGCCCTAATTACAACGAAAATTATAGGTTATTATAACAGTAGACTTGTTATCGTCATCCGATTACCGTCTAGCGAGAACCAATCGCGTGGTAGAGAAATTGTCACGTGATGGTATTTCATGAAATGTATAAAACCACATAAACTTACTAATATTTGCATAGTAACATTTTTTTTTTGTTTAATATATATAGCGCAATAAATTTCAACAATCAAACATTCGTGAATACATAAGTTCATGAGATCGGTTAGCTGTTTTATAACGGAGTGTTATAAAAACGTTCCATACACAAGGAATATATGCATTAACTTATACAATAAATAATAAAGTTTTATTGTAGGTAATAAAATGCAAACATACTGGCGATTGCAACAACAAAACCAAGTGAACATCGTTTCTATTCAGCGTTGGGTAAATAAATAACTTTTATGCAAAATATAATTTGCATAAGAAAAAGGTTAGACTATTACTTCCGTAATGCTGATACGAGGGTCATTCAATAAGTAACGAGACAAATTACTACTGCCCAAAAACAGCTAAATTGATCCGTATGAAACTTTCAGGACATAAAGTTGGCAACCTTGCGATGACATCTGATCAGCTGTTCAATTATATTATGTAAACATAACCTCAAATTTACTCAGTTAACGATGGCGAGTCCGCTCGAGAATTGCACCGTGGAAGAACAACGTGCCGTGATCAGATTTTTAGTCGCGGAAGATGAGAAAGGTAGTAAAATCCACAAAAGAATGTTAAAAGTGTACGGAGACAATTGTTTGAATCGTTCGAACGTTTACAAATGGGTAGAACAGTTTCAAAGTGGCCGTACAAAAGTTTCTGACGAGCAACGCAGTGGACGACCGATCGAAGTTGGGACTTCGTCTCTCGAATCTCGGATTGACGCGTTAATTCGGGACAATAGGCGTATCACCGTTGAACTGATAAGTGAAAAAGTAAACGCGAGTGTTGGAACTGTCCATAACATTATTCACAACAAGCTGCAGTACAAGAAAACCTGTGCGAGATGGGTGCCCAGACAACTCACGGACGCTCACAAAGAAACCCGGTTTCAAATCAGTCAACAGTTGAAAAAATCGATATTCGACTGAAGGAGAAGGTTTTTTCAAAAGAACTGTAACGTGTGATGAAACATGGATCCACCACTTTGAGCCAGAGTCAAAACGACAGAGCCTTGAGTGGAAGCATACGACTTCTCCCATTCGGAAAAAATTCAGGACCCAGCCATCTGCCCGTAAAGTCATGCTTATAGTATTCTGGGATTTTCAGGGGCCAATTTATTGTGATTTTCTTGAAGGCCAAAGAACAATCAAAGCCAGTACTACAGTGACATGCTGGAAAACAAGATAAGACCTGCAATTCGAACGAAACGCCGTGGGCTCTTGACTGAAGGCGTGATTTTGCTTCATGACAACGCCCGTTTACATACGTCACAGCTGACGAAAGAAAAACTTCAGAAACTGGGATGGGAGATCCTTCTACATCCCCCCCTACAGCCCCGACCACGCCCCATCAGACTTCCATCTGTTTGGACCACTTAAAGATGGTCTACGAGGGATACATTTTCGATCCAATGAAAAGGTAAAAAATCAGGTGCAAAAGTGGCTTCGAGATCAACCCAAAGAATTTTATGCCAAGGGCATTTACAAATTAGCAGAAAGATGGGACAAGTGTATAAGTGTTGCTGGGGACTATGTTGAAAAGTAACCAAAGTTTTGTACTGATTCAATAAACCGTTTTTGAGCAATAATAATTTGTCTCGTTACTTATTGAATGACCCTCGATTATTTTTTCTCAAATACAGGTTCGCTTAAAATGTGAATAAAACCAAAAGTAATGAACATAAACCGAATTATACGAGTATATTTGACATTATGGCAGCAGTTTTAAGAACAAATTTTTACTAATCAACTTAAATCTTGAATTAAATGTTAAAATTCCCGGTCAAAGCACATTACATCACTTACTACTTGTAAGCAGTAATAAGTATCATTGGATGTTGGAGAAATTATCCAATTAATTATGGAAAAGGTAACTATCATGGAAACAAGCCAGTCCTTCAATCTAAGCAAAGATTACCAAAATCAAAAGAAATCAAGAATCATTATCATTAATAATACAGCTTTTTATAATGTAATTGTATTGCTGTTTATAATTGTAATGCTTTGTATAATGTATAATTGAAGTAAACGCACTTGATTGGTCGAAATAAATGAAAATATAAAAATTGATTGGCTGGAGAGGATTTTTAGTGAAATTATTAAATCAATGACCAATCAAATTCGTTAGAGTTTAGAACAGACAAAATGATTTACAAATTTACAAATATAGGCCAGCCCACTAGAAGCTTTAAACCTATTGAAATGCATTACAAAAGGAGTTCAGTTCTTCAGTTCAGATCATGATACAGTATTGGTATCAGTCTTCTTACAGCTAGCCAAGGTGGTCATAGATAGATAGATAGATAGATACGAGTAGATTAAATTAGGGCAGCCTCAAGGCTTACGCCACTGCGACCCCTTTGGATCTATTGTGGCTCCCCAACTTTAGAGCTCGCCCTCCAGACCAGTCCGTTTAATCAGACTCTTAATTCTGGAGAGCGACTCCTGAATAAAGCTCACAGGCCTTGGTTTTTCCTCCCCGAAAAGTAACATCCTTAGCCATACTAGCCCCTCACACTGACACAACACGTGCAGTGCCGTTTCCTCTTCTTTCTGACAGAACCTACAAAGGCTATCATCTGTCAGGCCCATGCGATGCATGTGTTTTCTGAGCCTGCGGTGGCCAGTTAATAAGCCTACAATTATCCTTATAGCCTCACGTCCTTGACGAAATAATTCTACAGTTAGAAGGTAGGTAATGAGATGTGGAAGGCTTTTGAATGTCCAGTTCTCAAGGTATTTGTGTGTCCCAAGTTAACCTATTCATGGTGTTCAATGCAATTCGTAGCACTTTATTTTAAAAAAGTCTTTAGCCTTTAAAATGAATTAACAGAAAACAAAATTCCACCGAACTTGAAGGCGAAAATGTTAAAAGAAATTTATAGAAGCGGCAAAAAGTGTTTTTTAAACTTCAGTAAATCTTAAAATGAGAATAAAGACATGAATACTGTTGAGCAAAGAGCATGATTTATTACTAAGTAGGGATCTGGAAAGATGAGCATATTCGCTGTTAAGGTGTTGTTGTTAACAAAAGTTGTATTAGGCAGTACAGGTAAAAATGTCCTTATACACTGCTACTCCTAGACGTTATGAGGAGATGAATACGTCTGCCGTATTTTAGTCTTTCAAGCATGAGTTGCCAATGCTTATTAAATCTCTCCTTTCCAGGAGTCTATATTGCAAAAATTACTTTCATCGCTGGCAGTCTAATATATATATTGTTACACATACAGTATCAGACCTCACTAGCGAGAAATTCTGAAAAACGACTCATACAAAGACTTGGAACAATAATGGAACCAGTCAGCTGAAAGATACTGAATCTTATTACAATTTCTGTTTCCATTTCACAGATACTAAGGAGCGCGCTCCATTTTATTGTAATGAACACCTTCGAAGGAAATTATTCCGTTGAAATTTCTTAAGTGGTATTAGACTCGTAGACTCGATCCAACGTCGATTCTATTTTATAGGCAGTCCTTTTTATGAATAGTGGTGCATTCGGGTCTGATCTTTGGAGTTAAAAGTTTGCTGAAATATCGGGTTGGCAAATAAGTTCGTTCGGTTTTTATTTTGGTGCAGGTTCATTCCGATTTTCTTTTTTTATTTTCAGCGCAAGCGCAGAACTCGATTGTTCATTTGAAAGATTATGTTAAGCTTAACCTTTCTATGAATTTCGGTTTAACAAGCATTACTATTGTGCTTGCTGCGTAGCTGTAAAGAAGGAAGAAAATAAAGTGCATTTTCGTCAAATTTTGCTCTATTATTTTAGAAAGGGCAAACGAGCTGCAGAGGCTCATAAAAAATATGTTGTGTATATGGTGAAGATGCCTTAACAGAACGCGTGTGCCAAAAGTGGTTTGCCAAATTCCGCACTTGAGATTTTGACATTAACGATGCGCCCCGCTCCGGGCACCCGACCGAGATTAATTCAGATGATGTCAAGAGCGTAATCGATAAAGATCCATGCGAATCGGTGAGAGAGATAGCAACAACACTTAACATATCCCATACAAGCTCCAAAAATCATTTGCGCCAGCTGGGATACGTTTCTCGGCTCAATGTTTGGGTGCCGCATGAATTAACCGAGGCCAACTTAGCCACTTGCATTTCCATTTGCGATTCGCTGCGGAAACGTCAAGAAAACGACCCATTTTTAAAGAGGATGGTAACGGGAGATGAAAAATGGATCGTCTACGATAATGTAGTGCAAAGATCGTGGAAGCATTTCAGTGAGCCGCCGCAAACAAGCTCGAAGGCGGAAGACGGAACAAGCGGAAAGCCGAAGAAGATTATGCTCTCCGTACGGTGGGATTTAAAAGGTATCATCTATTACGAGCTGTTATCGTCAGGCAAAACAATTGATTCAACCGCATACTGCTTGCAGTTAACCAAATTGGACCATGCAATCAGCACAAAACGTCCAGAATAGGCAAATCGCAAAGGTGTCGTCTCCCACCACGACAAAGCCAGACCGCATACGTCATTGATTACTCAGAATAAACTGCTGGAATTTTTTGCATCACTGAGAAGACTTTCAAAAAACATTTTGATTGGTGTTCCGTCGATAAGCCACAGGCGTTCTACGAACATGGTATAATGAAGTTGGTGGAAAGATGACAAGAAGTTATCAATAAGAATGGTCAATGTATAATTGATTAAAATATATTCTGTGTATCAAAAAAATTGATATTTATTCCACCTTCAAAAACCGAACGAACTTATTTGCCAACCCATTACATTATTCAGGGTCCTTCTAAAGAAAAAGCACTTCATTGATATCAAATAAGGGTCTTCCAGATATCGAAACTAAAATTTAAAGTAGATAAATTATTCTTCAGGGACATTGTGGTCTTTACGGAAGTCACAATCTAAACAAATAATACTTTCGTGTTGTTCTATCACTAAGATTGTACCTATAATGCCTGGATAGGTAACGTTAAAGTAGGACTCCTTAAATCGCAATAAACAATATTACAGTGAGGAGCACAGCTCTCTGAAAATGAGATTTTTCGGATTTAAGGGGAAATCCAGTGCTTCAAAAAGCTTAACCAAAACAAGATCTTTCAAGAATGTTTCTGCCAGCAAGACGGCCTCCACGGTGTACAACTAAAAGCAATTCTACGACAGAACTGTTGTGTCTAGAGTGCTCACCTAGCTTAGAAGACAAAAAGCTGCAGGATATAACCTTATTTTACGGCCAGTAATTACCATTAGAGGCGGTAATTAGTCGCATCGTATGGAGGGGGCTGGTTTAATTATTTCATTTGGCGGTGTCGGAGACTCCTTGGTCTGAGATTACACCATGGCAAAATGCTCCCTTCTCCTCGCCTAGACAGTCTTTAGGCCCTATTAAAACGAGAAACGTTAATTTGCCTTGCCTGCAGAGCTCTTTCTTTTTGTACCGTTCGCTAGCCGCTTTGATATTTCTCTGACTCTACCTTATCTTAGCAGGTTTTAATTATTAAATGATAATCATCCATTCATTACGATATTTTCAAAGATGGAGAAAATTCTTAGCTCTTGTGAAGAGAAAATTTGGCACTGAAGAAGACTGTTCGCAAAATTTTTGGTCATTTTGCCAGTCAGTGGGTTGATGGCCCTTGACCACCCGCAGAATGATCAAATCTGATAGATATTTCCCTTAGGTATCATCAGGGGACGGGACAATAAAGTTTTGGGTTGAATGGGTCAATCATAAGTAATATTTTACTTAATAGATATTTCAGATTTACAAGATTTCCCGGATAACAGCTGCTACGAGTTTGTTTAAATTGCGTGCGATAATTTTACACATGTAGGTCCATAAAAAATTGTAAATGTGGTTGGGTCCGCCGTGTTGGATAATACATTCCATTTTATCATTCGCAGCATGGATTTTTCTTGTATGCCAGACCGGGTGTAAAGATTTCATCTTCACTTAAGATACTGTCTCGCGCTAGACTTGCTGATTCAAGTCTGACTTATGCGAAGGATTGAATAGATTCACTATAAAGTGCCATTTTTGTAAAATGTACGGTCCTTACTCTTGTGCATTATTAAAGGAAAACTCAGTACCCCAAGAAAATTTCTCAACTAGAATTACCTCTTCACTAAATTGGGTATTCACTTATTTTGAAGTTTAGGCGAAAGTGACCGCTAAATTTTCCGTAAATTGTATTGTATAAATTCATTAAAGAAACCTAGAGTTATCATTTTTTACTTTTTATCACGTTTTCGGTAAGTTACGTCAACGGATGATTAAAAAACTACTCGACAAACGATCCAAATTGACTCTAATAAACAAAAAGTAACAGCACACAGCTCTACTAGCTCAAATCTGGACATACTGACTTGAACTGAACGGTACAGTTAAGCGCTTCAATCATTATCGCTTCCAATCTCTCCAATCAAAAACCCCTATGTACCATCTTTAACTCACTTTTCTAGGCTAGCTAACACTGATCTAAAAATCACTTCTGTTCTTGAAATAGCCAAATCCCGTTCAACCAAATTTCATTCCAAACTGTCCTAACACTTTAACCTGCTCATATACAACCTGTCCCAAACTATTACCGTACCGTCGAATCCTTCCCGAAGACTAAAGCGCCTAAAACGTCACAACCACGTATGTTAAAGAAGGACATCCTTCGAAGTCATTTCATCAGTAAGCTGTGGTAGCCGACTCACGATGGTCATCGATGGATGGTCCTCTTTCAATTCTTTTAATTTATTTTGCCAACAGACAATTTTACATAGAATATAGTAAATTTCTACCTTCTATTTTGGAGATTTCATAAAGTGTTTCTTTCCTAACGTTTTGCAGTAATTGTACAATTTTAAAAACTATTTAATTCTGGTAAGAATTGAATATGGCTCCAAAATTGGGAATCTGCAGAGTTACCTGAATCGGTACGTTAAGATTATTAGTAAGAAAAAGTCATGCGAGTGTACAATCCAAATATTTTGACTTTTTAATAATTCAATTCTGGTAAACATATTAATAATTTGGTTGCCACGAATTAATGCAAAACATGCAGCACAACTCTCGGCGTATTAATGTTAATATGTGATTGGAACGTCTAACTTAGCATTCTACGCCTAGTTTTACTCCAGCATTCTAGGCCTATGTGCAGAATGTGAAGTATGTACGGCATCCTGCACATATAATTGAGGTTTCACTGAGAAATAATGTTTCAGACTAGTGTAGTGTTGTAAGAATTGCTTATTGAATTCTAATCTTCTAATTGAATCTTGTAACGTAACATTTTGTTTGCTCGTTCCCTCATTTTTGTTTTTTTTTGTTTTTGAAGAAATACTGATTTTCAGTTTAACTCAAAAATAATTTTTCCTACAGAGAAGAGATTAGCTAAGTAGCTAGCTCCTCCAGGATTCGAATCCAGCAGTTGGAGATTAGATTTTCTCTACTTCAGAGCTTCTTACAGTTTACTGTCCACGCTGATGGATTGTGTTGTCTGTAACGAGATTGGTACACTAGAAAAAGCTCCAGATGCCAATAACCTCAGTTGTTGACGCATCTTTTCAAAATTTTCAAAATTAAGGTTTACCAGGAGTATTCGTTTTGAGTATTCTCTGAGGCTGAAAATGTGCTTTTTTTATGTACGATATTATATTTGGTGCTTCCAGAGGACGCCAATGTAACTTAGGAATCGAACTCTTACAACTAGAAGTGCCAAATTACTGGACACTTAATTTTCTCTCAAAAATATCATTTTATTTGAAAATGTTTTCAAAATTTACTATAAACTTCTTATTTATATGGAATGTTTTAAAATGTCAAAATGTGGTCTTATCTCTCACTGAAGGTGCACCTGGCAAAAATTAAATTGCCCTCACAATTACGGCTGGCATCTAAGAAATATCCAACACTTTATGTCCTAGGGAAGAAATATATATTTAACCCAAAAAATGTATGCCAGATATGCAATTTAAAAGAGTTAGACGATCTATTGCACTTCTAGCTTGTATGCCCTGTGTATTCTGCAATGAGAAATAAGTTTTTGCAGGGATTTATCGGCCTTCCAGATGCATTATTATCACTCCTAAATGTGAACACCATTGAGAAAGTAAGTTTTGTTTCACCATTCAGGCTCTCAGTCTGAGGGAAAAGATATTAGAATTGCTGCTGTAAATGATGGGCTGGCTCTGTAGTATTGCTACCTGTGTATTTGGTATTTTTCCACCCTTTTTTTGAGGGATTTTATTGTTTTTTACAAATTGATTATTAATAATATATTAGTGAAATGTTTGTTTTGTATCTATTTGTGCTTGCATGTTTTTTCATTCCGCTTTGTAGATTTGTTTATTGGCTATTTTAAATATTTAAATATTTTAATGTTACAGTAAATAGTTTTAATAATTTTTTTTTAAGAATTCGTATTAATTAAAATGTATTGCTCAAGGTATGATTTATAGTGGGTCGAGCTCCACTGTTATGCAATTTTGTATTTTGGCAGTGAATAAAATAAATAATTTAAAATGTACAACTCATGAATTAGTTGCCGAATTTATACAATTATGTGGCAATAAAAAGTGTCGCGTAAAAATTCTGATTAGAATGAAATTTGGCAAATGATACTTGGAATTGGTGATAAGGTGTTATTCACTAGCTACAGCAAGTAAATACGTGTATATAACCCAGTCAAGCATTATTCAATAGATCTCTGGAGCGAAAGAAATATATATTTTTGGAATTCTTGAAAAATATTTTTTTTAAAAAAAAAAGCAAAGTAACCGTAAAGTTATATCAACAAAGAAGACTGTCGCACGACAAACAGAGTGGTGGAAAAATAGACACATTTCTCCATTGTTAAGAAGAGGGAAAAAAAAGGCCTACATTTTGCCGTTCACACTTTGCACAGACACCATATGTTGGATTATCTTTCTTGTCTTTACAGCAATGTTTGTAAGAGAAAGTTTTTTCTCTCTTTTACACCATGGGAACTGCAACAACTGTTACCATGTCGCAGCGTTCTGTGCTTTCTTCAGCATGCTTTGGCCTCAGGAGCTTTCTGCTCGCCTTAGCTCACTTATTGAGATATTTATTTTTAAATATTTTACGCCAAATCATTCCCTCTCTCTTTATTTAAAAAAAATAAATTTATTCCGTTATGGATTTTTCCATTTTATTTAACAGAATCTGAAGATAAACTTAACTTACATGTTTTCACATTTTTTTTTTTTTATTTTTTGGTAATTTACTATCTGAATACATTATGTTATATCACGGTTCGCCTAGAACGATTTTAATTGAAAAGTTCACCAACATGAAACATTTTGCTTTCTCCTTATTATTTGGGTCAAAACTAACCAAAATCCACTGAAAACCAAATCGGTTTACGTTGCGGATTTTTTTTTTAATTTTTCAGGTCAAAAAACGGGAAAAACGGCTATTTTGCATTGTTAAGTCTAATGAATGGAAAAACAATTGCAAAACCAATGCATTGAAGCTGAGGGAATTTCCGATAGAAAAATTATTTGGGCTCTTTTAATCCAAAAAGTTTCATTAAATGAATTTGACTTGGAAAATTTCACTTTTCCCAGTGTATAAATATTGTATTTTGCAGGAATTTTTCTCATTTTTGAAAAGTCCCATTCCCTTCCACAAAAAAACGATGATTTATTTGTTAAGTATGCTTTGAAATGCGAGAAACCCTTGTTTTTGCCTTATTTTGCTCAAAAATGTCTTTTTTATTGATTTTGAATGTCGAAATTTCATTTTTATCATTTATAAAATACTTGAATCTGTCGGAAATTCCCTCAGCTTCAAAATGCATGCATTGGTTTTGCAAAAAACTGTATTGTTTTTCCATTTATTAGGCTTAACAATGCAAAAAAAAGCCGTTTTGACCTAAAAAATTTAAAAAAAAAAAAATCCGCAACGTAAACCGATTTGGTTTTCAGTGGATTTTGGTTAGTTTTGACCCAAATAATAAGGAGGAAGAAAATTTTTTCATGTTGGTGTACTTTTCAATTAAAATCGTTCTAGGCGAACCGTGATATACAATCAGTAAATATGGAGAGTATGATGAACTGGTACGGGAGGAAAGAAACTAGCCAGCGGTAGCACTCTCTATAGGAGAGAGGAGAATGTGAGGAGAATAATGGCGTTTAGGCCTTCAGACCTCAAGGAAATCGCGGGGCCACTGGCGATTCAGTCGGCGAGGAGTATTAGGGATGTCAGAGGAAGCGAGAGACTAGAGAGCTAGTCAAGAGAATAGTATAGAACTTTTGGTACTTAGTCTTGGCGAGTTGGTGTATGAAGGGAATGTTGAGGTCATTTCACATCTTAAAATAAATTTTAATTAAATAATATAACTTATTAATCTTGTTGGCAAAGAAGCTACCTGAACGAAAATTCAGGATGTAGTTTGGGATGGGTGTGAAATAAGGTTTAACCATGTGAAAATAGAAGCCAATCTTCACAGGAGACTGAGACAGCTGGCTTCGCGACCTTCTACCTTAAAATAAACCTGAAGTTTTCATCTTCCCACCACGTTTTCAAGTCACGAAAATTTTACGAACCGACTGCAGATTCACTTACAAAAATACTTTTTGTATACTTTTAAATGTCTCAAGTAAAAAAAATGGAATAATTAAATAGAGGAAAGAGTGTATATATTGTTCTCTGCATAGCGTATACTTTGCCACATTGTACATCTGAAACTATCTTGAACAAGTTTACAGAAGACTGACGCCTTTCACAAGATCTAAATAATAATAGGCACAAGAAACCTTCATCCTGTTCTTGCAACTCTGGCGATGGTTCAAGGGATGACGAATAAAGCTAAATGTACATAAATGTGAAAAAAAGTTACTTTTAGACCCTTAAAATTAACCTGTGCTCTTAATCACCACAACAGAATGGCTTCGGGCGCCAATGACTCCAAATGTTAAGGCGACTTAAATTACAAAATAATAATTAGATAATCAAGGTTTGTCTGATCATCAACTGATTTACGCTGAAAGGACAGTTTGTTTTTTTTTTGTCGTAAAAACCAAATTTTATATTCTCTAATAAGAAACCCCTGCTTACTCATTATACTAACAACAAACTCATTCTGCTATAAAAAAATATGAAGAATTTCAAACATTAGCATTTCTACTTTGTGTAACAAATATAAATTCTTCAGTTGGCTACACGCAGTCCTATTTAGATAATGAGCATATTAACAGTTTCCTGCTCCATGCAATCTACTTTGTCTAAGGCAATTAGCAAAACGCTTACGTTAGAAATTAACTGCTTAGTCGACTGCATGTACGTACCAAGTTCAGATGTGTTTGAAATCGCTATCCAGGCAACTAACACGTTCCAACAAGCATTTTGTAAGTCACTCTCTCTCTTAAATATATAAACAAATATTAAAAGCAAGCTGGAGTTTTGTGTTGCTTGTTTTATTCTATTTCTCTCATTAGGTAAGAAACGTACTTACTACAAAACATATCAAATTTTGATTTAGAATTAACACGGAAAATATTCGTACGAAGTCCTCTGAGTTCGAAAAGTAGTTTTTAATTAATTATCTGTATGCGAATATCTCAAAACCAAGGCAAAAAATATAGTCAGCGGAAACATTGTAATTACGATAGATAGAGCCTACTAGAAGACCAGCATCGAATATAGTGAACAAAACCAGAAGAAAATCATCTTACTTCCACTTAACTACTTTGATAATTATCTTTATAAAAAACTGAAACTAACTATAAAGTGTACATAATTAAAACATTTCAAAAAGAAATGATTTTAAATCTAAGCTTTAATAGAAAAAGTTTATTGGTTTAATTTGTTTTTTAGTTTAAACTTAAAAATCCACAGGTAATTAAGAAACTGTTGAATATGTATGCATGATTTCCCCTGATGCATGATTTATATTGTGTTATAGACCAATCAAAACCTTTCTCCAGTGTCTAGGCCATAAATAAATGAATAAATAAATTTAACTTCACAAAAAAAGTAATAATTAAAAACACTTTTTAAGATAACTTAATAAAAGTTTCATGGTTAGGTTCTGAAAAAAATAAAACTAAATTAACAAGAATTTACTCCTACATTTCATTAAATCACTTTCAGTTGTTAATAATTATAACAATTATTAGAACAGCTGGCTTGCTTAACAACAAGTTGCATGTGTGGGAGGATACATCTTGGACAGAGATGCATTTTTTATTTTTTTTTTTCTCCGGTTGACTACTAGAAACCGGTTTACAGTGTTGGCTTCTTCATCAGTGTACAATGGACCATTCACATCTACGGGCCAGCAGTAAATACTGGACTTATTATGCGCTTCAGTCGTAATGCATTCTTCTAACAGTAATTTATGACTAATGCCTAGAAAAGTTGGTACATCTATATGCAGTTAATAGTTATGCTACTATTAAAGGAATTGCATGTTCTAAGCAGGTTGACTGTCTGTTCTCTAACATCCAAGTCTTTTTTTTTCTGACTTCTGACATAAACACGCTGGTTTTTTTCCTTCGGAGTATAATAAATTACGTTTACATAAAATTTGTTATAAATCATTTTATTCCAAAGAAAAGAATTAAATAACTACTAAATAAAATGAAAATAGCATTAATCTCCCAAAATCAGCAAACAAAAATAAATTCGTAGAACTAAGCCAATAATTATTCATTTTTAAATTGAATACGTTCTATCCAAAAATGCTTAATACCTGATGAATGTTTTCAGCTTTTTCTACAATTGACCCAAGATGATAAAACTTTTCCCCAAGTACTAGCATTAGAGTGCCAGTCCACTTTTAATTAAAACTTAACCCAAGACCATTAGTCCGACCGGTTCTAATTTTCGCTAGCAAAAAAATCAAAATTTTGATAAAGTAATGAAGTTAGATAACCAGACTAAAGATATTTAAATACGTAGGAGTGGCTATTAAATAACGAGACTGATGCTGCTACAGAAGAACTATGCATGCGCCAAATCTTAACGACCGACAGCTGTGCAGCGTAAAGCCTTCTCTTTCGATTGCAGCGTCTCACGTGTTTGTAGAGAAATCTGTCTAACCAGAACCGTCGTTTCTGTAAGAGGTGTTAGTTTCGTTTTGCCTAAAACATGGTACTACACATGTAGTAGAGCAACGAATTGTCGTGAAATTTCACATGAAACTGGGTAAAACCGCTTCTGAAACTTATCTTTTATTAAAAGAAGTTTATGGCGATGAATGTTAATCACTTGCGCGAGTTTTTGAGAGGTTCAAGCGTTCAGGCCGAGAAGACGTCGGAGATGATGACCGCCCGGGTCGCCCTTCCACGTCCAAAACGGATGAAAATATCGATTATAATTAATCAACATTACTACCGTGAGGTGCTTGCTCAACTCTGTGAAAGAGTAAGGAAAAAAACGACCTGATTTGTGGAAGAACAAATCAAGGGTTCCCCAACAAGACAGCGCGCCGGCTCACACTGCATTGTCTGTCAAGACGTTTCTAGACAAGTACAACATCCCAGTTTTGGGCCATCCGCCTGACCTGGCCCCATGTAACTTTTATCTGTTCCCCAAAGTCGAATCTGCATTAAAAGGAACATGATTTCAGTCCGTGGAAGCTGTGAAAGAAAAAGCGGCACGCGTCATGCAGGTGCTCACAGAATAAGACTTCCAGCACTGTTTCGAACAATGGTAAATTCGCATGGAGCGTTGTAGGGATAGGAGAGGGGTGTAAATTGAAGGTGATAATAACTAAATATGTATAAATTTAAAATAAAATGTTTTACAGCAATAGTCTCGTTATTTAATAGTCTCACCTCGTATATCTTATATCTTATTTTACTCAAGTACTAAGAAAAGAAAAAATGATTAAAACTGATGGTACACTTATCACCCATTAACTGGAAACACATGAGTCGCACATAAGGGCATCACTAGATATGATGTCATTAGTTTAGTTTTATGCCAAAAAGACAGGTGTGAACACTCACAAGACTTTCTCTTACCACCTATGACGTAATAAAATTTTCTTTAAACCTACTATATTGTGCGGAAAAACCTCCAGAAAGCACAGAATTTATTTTGAAAAATTTTGCAATTTTACTCAATGTTTTCTTCAAGCCAGGAAATTCATTTACACATTTAATTTCTATTAATTGAATAGAGTTCATTTGGCAATTTGGGGATATAGTACTATTATTAATACTATAAAGAACGAGAATCAATCTCTCTCTTCCAGAAAGGGTCTCAAGTCTCAAGTGGGATCTATACGGGAAAAAGATTTAATTAAAATTTGAATATCTACACATCTGCCATGAGCGTAAGAATTTTAAAGGAAATATTTAGTGTTTTTTTCATGGAAATAACCACCTCCCCGCCAAAAAAAGTATTTGCGCGAAAATGGCACTCCCACTCAACCTGGAGAGTAGGCTGGTATTGTTGGAAATTACCTTGCTTCATGGTGGTACAAAATATCAGCTATGAAACTAAACGTCTATGACAGAAATGACATTGTGATATTTTAGACTGCAAGAATAGTATGGCTGAGTATGTAATTAGAAGAACAAAAAGGGTGCCCTAATTTAAAAAAAAAAATGTTCATGGTCAGAGGGTCACGTTAGCTGCCAATTAGTCGAAGACATAAGGGTAATATTGTCGGTGTTTTTATTTTTGTGATATGAGATAGGGGAATGTGAGGAGGAGAGAGGAGAGATAGGAGAATACGAGGAGGAGAGAGGAGAGATAGGAGAATATGGCGTTCAGGCCTCAAGGAAGTCGCCGGGCCACTGGCGATTCTGTCGGCGAGGAGTATTAGTGATGTCAGAGGAAGCGAGAGACTGTAAAAGAGGATTAGAGCTAGTCGAGAGAGTATTTAGTCTTAGCGAGTTGGTCTATGAAGGGAATGTTGAGGTCGGTGTGAAGAGTGTGGTTAGTCACCGTAGAAAGGAGCGTCAGCTATCTGTGGAAGGAGTTTTGATTGAATTGTCTGTACAATCCGTATATTTGTAGTTTTGGCTGAACCCCACAGCTCTAGTCCGTAAATCCACACAGGTTTAAGGATGGTGTTGTATATTAAGCATTTGATTTCAATTGAGTAAGTTGGAGCGTCGTCCAAGTAATCTGTAAAGCAGTTTTGCACATTTTGTCACTGCTTGTCCTTTTAAGTCTAGTGTGTGGGTACCACGTGAGACATTTGTCTATAAAGAGCCCAAGGTAGCGCACCAGATCTCTGTACCAAGGAAGAGGATTGCCTTAAATGTGAATTCCTACTGCATTTATCTCGAAATTGGACTGTAATCGTTCAAAGGAACGTTATGATGCTGTTATAAAATTTTCTATCAAACAACTTTGAAGTAAAAAAATAATATTTGTTAAAAAAAAAAAAAATGTTCCTTAAAAAATGTTCCTTATAAAATAGAATTTAAATAGCTAAATAAAAAGTATACAAAATACTGTTGATGATTTGTGCACAAATTAAAACTGACAGAATGAAACATAGAAATTAAGATGTGGACGTTAGCAATTAAAGAGTAGATGGAAGGTATACTTCAAAACAACCAGCAAGCGCAAAACATTTTAAAATTTTTTAATCTAAATATCATTTCCTCTATATTAGAAACAGCTAGACAGGACTGAGAGCTAAAAAGAAGTAGAAGTAACTCTGCATAATGACTTAATCGTTAAGAACGCGTCCGTCTCGGAACACAAACTGGGGGCCCGTTTGGTTGTACAGGATGCCCTCCTGCCTTTACACTAGCACTTGCTTTATTATATATCGGCCTTTTTTGCAGCCACTATATTATATAGAATTTTTTTTTTTTAAATATTTTATTTTTTGTTATAATGTCGATCATTATATACCAATTACAAGTTGTCAGCACTCGTTTTCAAATAAACGGTATTATTACTTTGGTTTTAGAAAATTACTGGTGTAATAATGTAAACTGTTGCATTAATTCAATTTAAAAAACAAAAAACAAAATGGAAACTTATAAAATCAATTCTGTTACGTACGAAATAAATGAGGCTCCCAATAACATCTGATGAATTTTTGATACGTACCTGAAACAAAATTTATCTTAAATTAGTTTACAGTGATTTGATATTTTATTTAATTAATATTTATTTTAATAAATTAAATAGAAAGTATCTATGTAGGAAGGTCCTCTCCTCTTTGCGTAGATTGTAATGAGGAGGAGGATTTCAAACATATAATAATGATATGTCCACGTTATGTGGTAGAAAGGAAACGAATGTTTGACGATATATACAGGTATTTAGATGCACCATTTCGCTACGAAGACATAATATTCTCCACCAACATATATGTGCTTAAGTCTATAGCAGAGCTAGCAATGAAATATGAATGTATTTAAAAGTTATAGAATGAATGGAAGAAAATGATTAGAGAAGGAGTACGTGATTTTAATTTCGGTTAAGCTGTAAGGATGGCAGGAATATAGAGTACTGATACATCCATTAGTTGTAAGGTTTATGTAAATAGTTGTATTAAAACTGTCCGGCAGGACAGTTGTATAAGGGTTGATCGTCAAAAAGTGCACGAAAAAGCGTAACGTTGAAAAACACCCAACTTTGACAATTTTTTTCTCTTTTTCTACTAAAGATAAAATTCCCAAATTTTCTTTAAAATATGGGGCAAATCCTCCTTTATAGCTGTAATTTTTTTGCAACAACCCAGATCTAATAGGTTTCGAGAAAAAAGTTGCCGAAAATGAGCAAAAACGGCTTTTTCAAAAAATGTTCTTGTTCTTGTTCTTCTTCTTGTTGTTGTTGTTGTTGTTGTTACCTTTTTTGTAAACAACGTACAGCCTAAACGCGTGAACCGATTTTCATGAATGAGGTGTCATTCGATTCGGAATTTTATGTAGATGTGCCTTTTGGGGGTCTCGACCCTGTACATCGAATGGGAGAGGAGTTAGCCCCCTTTATGTAAGGCCCCCTCCAAAATTATTATTACTAATTACTCTGTAAATCTTGGCCCGATTTTGATAAAATTTGGTAGGATGATAGGGTTAGGGCTCCCCTACGTAACATTAAAGCGGCGATCAGCTCTTACACTTGTTAAGGGGAAGTATAGGAATCGTTTCAAATTATCAACACGTGAACCGATTTTCATGAATGAAATGTCATTCGAATCGAAATTTTGTACAGATTTGCACTTTAAAAGTCTCGACGCCGTGCCTCATAAGGAGGGGAGTTTTGTCCCACCCAAATAAGGCCCTTTCTAAAACTATTATTACCAATATTTCTATAACGCTTAGTCCGATTTTGATAAAATTCAGCTCGAATAAGTGGTTAAAGCTCCTCTACATTGCTGATGCTCTTGCACCTACCAAGAGGAAGTACTGCAATCGTTTAAATTATCAATGAGTGAACCGATATAAATCAATGAATTGTCGTTCGATTAAAAAATCTTTGCCTCTTTGCCTAGAAGTTCTGCAATCGCAGTTTATTTTTCTTACTCCTCTTAAAAGGAAGTAATGAAATCGCAGTTTAATTTTGTTATTCACGCACAAATACCTTCCTATGTTATTCAAAACGCTTTTTCAAAAAAAGTTGTTACTGAGGATGGTTTGGGGGACCTTAACGATAATCATTCTTTAAAAAGATCTCTCTAGTGGTAGTTACGGTTCCGACTTACCATCTTATCAGGTTATAATGATAGAATTGCTTATTCCAAATTTAAAAAAATCTGTAAAGCAGATATGTAACTTTGTAAAATAGACAAAAAGGAAAATCTATCCAAAAGGTACAAAAATCTCTTTAACAAAAACTTATAGTTTAAAATGTTAAGTATAAGGGTTGATTAAACGCCAAAAGGTACACAAATCAGCAAGCACCCAACATTTCATTAATTCTTCATTAATATTTAAGTAATTTTACTGCATTAATATTCATTAATATTTTTTAGAATTTATTAGATGTCACAGACCCTTATGCTGGCCACTTCATTTATAATATTTTTTTGTTATAATTATGATAAATCACACATATGTACATGCATGTTAAAGTAGAAAAAGACAAAGTTAGAGTCGGCTACTGTCTTGAATTCGTCTTACCGAAATATTCGAGAGCACAAATAACACACAGTTATAACAAGTAGATTATTCAACAACAATTATTGATTTCTCTATTGTAATTTAATTTTACTTATAGTAAAATACTGGAATAATTAGCTGTCCTAAAAATATACATATCTTATTTACTTTATATTACATATTACATTTTTTTTTATAAAAAAAAGTTTTGAATTTTTTAGCCTCATAATTTTTTTTTATTTTTTATAACGTTTTTCTTTTTAACCTGTAATTAATAGTTTGATTATTATAAATAACTAGATATTACAGTCAATCTACAGTGCTACTTGAACAAATATTTTGTAGACGAAAATGGCCAGCATAAGGGTCTGTGACATCTAATAAATTCTAAAAAATATTAATGAATATTAATGCAGTAAAATTACTTAAATATTAATGAAGAATTAATGAAATGTTGGGTGCTTGCTGATTTGTGTACCTTTTGGCGTTTAATCAACCCTTATACTTAACATTTTAAACTGTAAGTTTTTGTTAAAGTATAGTAGAGGGATGAATGTGTGAAGCGAATGTATTTATAAGTAAGAACGGAGAGTAAGTGATATTCTAGTGATAAGCACCTAGACGATGCTGGCTGTATAGCGGAAGCCAAAGCCAAAAAAAAATCTATTTAGGAGATATTTTAATTGAAATATTTAATTAAAATAAAAATTAGTAGTAATTTCGATCTCAATAGTTTGAACGAAGAAAGAAATGTGAATTTGCATTTAATGAACTTGAGTAAAGAAGTCAGATCTAAACATTCGGCTCATTATTTTACTTCAGTCACTATGGTAACATCATCTAGTAGCGATACATTCTAGTAGGCCATTTTTCATGATCATGAAACCCTTAAAACGAATATTTACGGTGAAATATCTCTTAAATACCTCTTAAGAGAAGAGAAGGATATTAATTAGTCATTAGTCATCCGACGATGGGGCGAATATATTCCAAGAAAGTAATATACAAAAGATTATAAAGACGTCATTATAAGATAGAATGGAATATAGAAATCTTGGAATATGATTGAATTTTCAGATAATTGGTCCCAAAATGGAATAAACATCCGAAGTAATCCATTATGATAACCATTTGGTTTGCTTAAAACGTTCGAAAAGAGAAGCTAGTATTTTATATTCTAAACAAGTTGTTTGTTTCTAACTTCCCCACGTTTTCTGATTAATGTGATATCAACATTGATTGTAGCGTACTGAAACAGACAGAGTGGCAGTAATGAGGTACACTAGCCAGGGATTTATCGGTCCCATGAACTTCTACAGCAGAGAGTACGACTTTTTCTTTTTTATTGCAAGTAAACATCTGGGCTGAAGGAAAACGAACAGTAAGTCTGCAATGACGTCTGAGTAGGAATATTAATTTATTCAGAGGGTGTACAGAGGGTAAATGAAACAAATAGACAGATAGAGAAACAGCTGCCTCAGGGCCTTGGGTTAGTAATGTTAGAGCAAAATGGTGCTGACGTATGTTAAGTTTTAAGTGTGCAATAGTGGGCTATATATGGGAGGGGTAGATTGTCTCCGATATTCGCACTTGGGTCCATTATGAGACTGTCAGCTTCTGTTCCACATACCTTTAGTCTGGAAAGCATCTATATCATGCACCGTCACCATTGGTGCATAATGAAACGTACCTACAATATTTAGAACCAACCAAGTTTCAATCTGATCAAACTAATCTCAACTAGATTCGATATCATGTCATATAAAGTCATACGTGATGAGTTTTTGACATTGACATTTCCCAGGGACATCAAAGTCCTACGCGCCAATCATCAATCATAAATAAATGGACCGTTTATTTTGAAAGTGGTGTAAAGTCCATTTTTGAAAAAAATGAGATATCACGTAATTCATGCTTAATTTTATGTTAATTTTTTATGTATAACTAGTCCGTGTTTAATTTCTTAAAAAATTCCCATGTTTTGTAGAATTTAATGCATAATTATTGATTATGAAAGTGGTGTAAGTCCAATAGACAGAGGTAGGCACTATCAATATCTTGTAATTTTAACAATGTAATTAGCGTCTAAAATTAAAAATATTACTTCTATTTTATGTCGGGTCATTATTATTTGTAAACAAAATTGGATTAATATGAAGTATACTATTATTTATTAACATGAAATATTATTATAAATTAGTATATTATTATTTGAAAATATATATTATTTGATTTTTCAAAATTGAAACTAAACGATTTTTACAATTGACTAATTTTGAAAGTGGTGTAAGTCCATTTGCAGCCCGTAAGTATACATCAGTTTAGTAAAATACGCCTAAAACAAATTTATATAACCAAATTACATATTGATAAAACAGTAGAAACGTTGCCAGACTTCATATAATTTGTCTCAATTTTATAATTAACAGATATGTTAACCTTTAATTTTCTCGAAATAACAGAAAATGGACTTACACCACTTTCAAAATAAACGGTCCAAATCTCTTCGAAGTTCATTCGAATTTATGTATAAAATACAAAAAAAGAAATTTGAATTTCCTTTTATTTATATCCAAAAATCTGATTTAAATACATCCGACTTTCTAGGAGGTTTTTACTAAAAAAAGTATTTCTAACCAAAATTGTACACTACACCAATATCGCTAACAGAGAGATCAAAGTTGAGCGAGAATCCAAAGAAATGACGATCACCCTAAACCGCCAAACACTTCGTCCCCTTTATCTCAACAAACCTTCCGATGCTCACTGCAAAGCAAGTGCGATATCTCGGTCTTTATCTGAATAAAGACATGGAACCCTGATGCTCGACTAAAAACAGATACAAAATGCTGAAAAAACTGTTTGAAAAAGGGTCTAAAAATTGATTCTAACAAACAACAGAAAAATATAGTTAATATACGAGTCAGCCGTACACACTAAACTCATACAAATCTTCTAATTCCGAATCCTAAGAATCAAATGTCTCATTTTACGTCTTTAACCTCACCATTCACATAGACCCTAAATATTCCCTCTGTCGCAGACTTAGTCCCCAATCTCGCTACTTAAAATTAGTATCCCGTTACAATCATCTAATTCGCTGTTCTCTTTTATCCAGAACACTGCCGGACTAACGCTCTTTGCACTCAAGCGTCGATGGCCACCTTAACCTATTAACTGCGTACCATCAATCGCGTTAGGGTGGTTGACATGTCTGCACTAACAGCTTATAACTAATCGCTACTGACACTGGTTGGTCGCCATTCACGTTAACACGCTAATGCGTGCATATGTGGGTATAATATATGTACGAGGGTCGTTTGAAAAGTCCGTGCAAAAATTAAAACTACTTAATTTTTTGGGGTAAACCTTTTTTATTTTTCAACATAGTCTCCTTTTAGGCTTATACACTTCGTCCAACGCTGCTCTAGTTTGTTGATCCCTTCCGAATAATAGGATTTGTCCAAGGCTAAAAAATAGCCATTCGTTTCTGCAATCACCTCCTCGTTTGAATAAAATCTTTTTCCCGCCAGCCATTTCTTCATATTGACAAATAGTAGTCCGAGGGAGCCAAGTCTGGAGAATAGGGGGGATGTGAAACGAGTCGGAACCCTATTTCCATTAATTTTGCGACCACAACTGCTGAGGTGTGAGCTGGTGCGTTGTCGTGATGGAAAAGGACTTTTTTGTGGGCCAATCGTGGGCGTTTTTCTTGCAGTTCGGTTTTCAAACGGTCCAATAACGATGAATAATACGCACCTGTAATAGTTTTACCCTTTTCCAGATAGTCGATGAGGATTATTCCTTGCGAATCCCAAAAGACAGTCGCCATAATCTCTCCGGCCGAAGGAACGGTCTTCGCCTTTTTTGGCGCAGATTCTCCCTTGGTAACCCATTGTTCAGATTGTTCTTTGGTCTCAGGAGTGTAGTGATGTATCCATGTTTCATCTCCACAGTGACGAAACGACGCTTAAAGTCCTGCGGATTCTTCTGGAACAGCTGCAAACCGTCCTTGCAACACTTCACACGATTTCGTTTTTGGTCAAGCGTGAGCAATCGCGGCACCCATCTTGCGGATAGCTTTGTCATGTCCAAATGTTGATGCAAAATATTATGTACCCGTTCATTCGAGATGCCCACAGCACTAGCAATCTCACGCACCTTCACTCTTCTGTCATCCATCACCATATCATGGATTTTATCAATGATTTCTGGAGTAGTAACCTCAACAGGGCGTCCAGAACGTTCAGCGTCACTTGTGCCCATATGGCCACTCCGAAAATTTTGAAACCACTTATAAACTGTTCTAATCGAAGGTGCAGAGTCACCATAATGTTTATCAAGCTTCTCTTTAGTCTCCTGAGGCGTTTTGCCTTTCATAAAGTAGTGTTTAATCAACACACGAAATTCTTTTTCGTCCATTTTTTGAAAATCACTCGACTTCCTCGATTCAAACGAATGCCAAACACAAAGAAATAGACCGATCTGGCTTAAACTTGGTGTGTGTTCTTCCAAGAGATGCTACTAACTAAACATAACCTCGATACGCGCCAGTGGTGCTATCTCTCTGACTTTGCACGGACTTTTCAAACGACCGTCGTATATTCTCACTTATCCAGCGAAATTCTAAAATTATTAAAAAAATTATAATAATTATTTAAAACACATCAGTATGACATTCATAAAGACGGAAAATAAACTCGTCCACAGTAAGTCTAAAAAAATATTCAAATAAACGTTTTTGGACTACATTTACATAATACGAAGTTATAAGAAAAAATGTAAGCATTATTTTCGAAAAAAGGTCGGAAAAACAAAAAAATATTCTGTAAAATGCTTCCTTTATCTATAAAATTTTTGTTTTCAAACTTCAAAGTACGTTTAATGTTCTTCGATAATATTTACAACTCAAGACCATTCATTGTACCGAATGGAACATTAGAGAGATGCCCATTTCATAGGATAATACTCAATAGAAAATAAAAGTATTTAATTAACAATAGTATAATAGGCACAGCGTTGGAGTTGATTTGTGTTAAAAACCGTTTTTCGTTGAAAAAGTCATTTTCGTGAACAAAAGTAAAAAATTGATTCTGTTTATCTCTCGATTGAGAGATTTCAATCACAAACTTACGGTCGCGTTCCCTGGTAAGTCCAAAGCAAAATATAAAAGTTTTTGTTTTTGATAATCAAATGTAAAATCTAAGAGAATCTGTACCACTGATCTGAATATACTTATGAGATCTTTAGAATACATAAATAACATTTTCAAATAATGTATCTCACAAATGTGCACTGTGCACTTGGTGTAATAAAGGGCACAAATTTGTGGATACGCTGTTTTTTGTTTTTATTTTAACACAATATTGGTTCATTTTTTTTTTTTTTTTTTTTTGTCGCCCGATCCACTCTTAATAACGTAGGATACATTTGGTTAAAATGTAATTTCCACCATACGGTGCACAAAGATTTTAAAATATAATCCAAATGTGGCTTAAACGGCTGCAATAAATGTGTGCACACTCGTAATATCTACACAATTAGTGTGCGGTCAATGGAAAACTAAAAGATAAAAAAATTGTTATCTTTTGTTTTAATACTAGCTTAATTTATTCTGCTTCTTTTTTCTTTTTATAGTAAAAAACTGGTGCTAAATTGGACAGTTTATTAGTCCAAAAAAAGGGTGTAAAACGTTTACGTAATCAAAGAGTTAACATCGTCTATTTGCACATTCTACAAAAGCAAAGAGTGCCTAAATATCCGGACAAAAAATAAATAAATAATGTAATATTTATTATTAAAGTAATATGATTTTAAATTTTTGTAATTATATTTCTACAAAACATGGAGTAGTTAAAATACACTTCAGTTCACTAGGTGTTTCTAACAAGGAATTCTCTAAATTGGGATATGAAGGGTAGCCTCAAATTATCCCAGAAATACTAAAAAAAAATCTGGGATGAACACGCTTAACTACAATGCTGGAGCAAAATGTACAAGCAAAATTACGGAAAAATTATTCAAATTAATATGAAGTGTTTAGAGAAAATTTAGGGGAATTTTCTCAAAAACAAAAAAAAGTGAAAAATCAATTGGGTAACGTGTTGTTTACTACTGCCCCTTCATCACAAAATAAACGAGCCGAGTACTATAGTTGTGAAAGAACTATTTATTTTCGTGTAAATTCAAATAAAACGCAGTATATGGTGGTAGGTGGATCTTCCTCTACGTCCCTGATTGTGGATGATTGGCAGCTGCATCCGTGTAGCGAGTTCAAGTACCCGGGTGCCTGGCTATCGGCTACTGAGTCTTCAGAATTGGCTATCCAAAAGAAAATTGTAAAGGGAAAGCAAGCTATCCAATCATTGAACTCGGTACTTTGGAGTAGATCTATCCGCATGGAGATTAAAAAAAAGGGCTCTTCCACGTTTTCTTGGCAAATATAACACTCTAAACGGCAGTAGCTTGCGAGCCTAACGAAGAAAATGGAAGATAGGCTATTGGCCTTAGAAATGGATTTCTGGAGAAGAAGCTGTGTGGGGTCTCCAAGATATGGCACGTGCCTAATCCGGAAATCCGAAGACGTGTTGGAATACAAAAAAAAACATTTTGTATTCCATTGAAACACGGAAATTAAAATGGTACGGCCACGTGATGTGTATGAGTGGCGAGAGATGGCCTAGGAAGATCATAGATTTCATTCCTAGTGAGAGGAGAAGGAAAGGCAGGCCTAGGAAAACTGGGATGGAGGGAATAACCGAGGGAATGGCCTCTAGAGGCCTTCGGGAAGGGCAGTGGGAGGACAGGAAATCTTGGACTTTGGGCATTGAGGGTATGATTCCCTAGGAATTGTCTTTAACCCCTTAAAAAAAAAAAAAAAAAATTAAATTTGGACGTTTTATCAACAGCAGCACCTTTAACAGCTTTTTGAAAATACGGTATTGCGTCCGATCTAGCCGGCCTGCGTCCAATTAGATCACCTACGAACTATTCACATCAACAAAAGAAAAATGAAATATATCAAGATGAAATAAAGGAAAACATTAATGAGTTTACTATAAAATAGAAGTTTTTAGAGGAATTCCTAATAAAATAAACGACATATTTGAATTATAAATATAGAAATTTTAATTTAAAAATGTAGAAGAAAAATGAAACAGATCAGTTTAAATTGAACGTAAAGTGTGCAAGTAAAAGTGTCATATAAATATTCTTATTTATTTATAAAGATGGCATTGAAATGTTTGTTGAAGTATAAAATACAGATAATACGTGAGAGATTCCATAATATGAAAGACAGGGCAGTCGGCCTCCTCGGTCGGCAATGAGGTGTAGTGTACCTGAAAACAGATAGTATCAAAACATGGGACGGCTGAGCGGAGAAGGGGGGGAAGGCCCACGGCTGAATGGGTTTGGTAACAGTAAACATGGCGATCTAATCTATATAACAGCAGAAAGCAATTGTCCACTCCTATTATATCAACTGTAGCGTTGACGACAAGTAGATATACACTCTAAAGAAAGATTCTATGGTGAGATAATTGACTTCGGCGACCCTGCGCTCTCTTATAAACTTGGCTATATAGAAACACAAACATTCAATACGGGGCCATCATTGTTCAATGAAGTCTATTTACTTGGGAAAAACACCCTTTTAGAAATCGTAAGAGAAGATTAAATTTTGTTTTTTTTCTGGACTTAACCAGTAAATAGAAAGCCAGTTGGATTTCAATGATGGTACGCTTAACTTGTAAAGGTGACTGTGCCGTGGCGTGCAAAGGGAGTAAAACGGAACTGCCTCCCTAAACTGGAAGCTGACCTTTTGAGAAAGAGCCTTAAACGACCTTATGCCTAGCAACCCTCAAATACTTTATATATTATGTAGTTGTATAAAGGGGCCAGCACGCACTAGCTGGCCGTTCGCAGTCTACTGTTACACTTTACCCTCACGAAACCCATTTACAACCGGCGTGTGCTTCTTCTTACAACCGACATATTATTTTAGTAAACTTGGTTCAGGGAAAACTTTATATTGTAAAAAGAAAAAAAAAATAAGAAGGAAAAATTTCTCAAATAATAAACAAAAAAAAATCCCTCCTAAGACTTTTTTATAAAATCCTTAAGCAAGAATAGTTAATGTCCGCAGCAGTCGATGCGCTCGAAGAAAAAAAAAATTAAATAATAATAGAAATAAGGGTAGAGATTAGCTGAGTGGTTAGAGAATCGATTTTCACGCAATGTTCTTAAAAAAGAAATCTTAAAAAAGTGAAAAAGCTATTCAGTAAAGAGCACTTCCGCTTTGGGGCATTGATCTATAGCATAATTACCTAGCTCAGTACACACAATAGCACACCTTATAATTATACTGACATACATACTCCGAATATTATCTTAAAAAGAAAAAAAAAACACTTTTTTAGATTCATGAGAGCTATTTAATATTTTTGCGCGTTGTGACTATTATTAGAGTTGGCTATCATTTCATATAAAGTTGTAGTAAAGTAGTTGCCTATTTTTTTCAGGCGGGCTTTACGTCCAACTACCAAATTAGGTGTTGTGGACGGAGGCGACTAGCAAACATACTTTACTGTAAATTTCTTTTATTAACAATTAAATAAAATCCAAGGCCTAAGACCGGGAATCGAACCCAGTACCACAGGTCTCGCCTTTAACCGCTCGGCTACCGTGACGCCGACGGTGTCATATATTTCATGCTATCTTTGAGGTCCCTGTAAACAATTTTTTTTTAAAATAATAAGTATCACTTCGTCCTAAAACAAAATACTGTTGGATTTAACAGTGAACTACAAACATCAAAATTTAAAAAAAAAATAATTTTTACATATTATGTGAATTAATTTCGTAAGCAATAATTGCTGTGGGCCCATTCACGAAAAGGTTCCGACCTAAGACCGAATCCGCAGCAAAGACTGTAGTGGAAGTTTAAAAGATTGACTCACAATCTAATCATAATATGACTGAGTTGTTGCCTTAAACAGAAAACTAAAATCTAACGGATTCTTTTATAGAATTTACAATTTAACTTAATTCTACACTCCCGAGCTATTCACTGAGGAATGGGACATGGTAATAGCGATGGATGCCAGGACATTGTGGAGTATCAGAAATAGAAATAGCCGATCGACCAGTAAACTATAGAGGGCTGCACCAAAAAAAATGTAATCTAGAAGCGTTACGGCTTAAAGTAGATTTTTGACAGAGAAGATGAGCGCTAATGGTCGCTTAAAATTGAGAGGAAACAATACATTACTCGGCTACAAGAAAATATCCCACCCATCTTTGCCAAGGGACGTGTCTGAGGAACCCTAATAGGACATGATGCCATTTGTTTGGCTTCAAACTAATAAATGTTAAAACTTGGCCTCCCTCTGCAAACTAGAAATTTGGACGTGGCCCTCTTAAAATAATGTGGAAAAGTTGAGAGTTAGAAAAGCCTCCCTATTATGCAGTTGCCCATGAGATATTGGTCTTCACGTTGCTTAATGGCATAATATAACATAACATGCAAATAATAGCATCCGGCGTAGGATTAAAACATAAAAAAATACAGAATCTCCATTTTTTTAAAGAGGGATTTTGGAATATCCAAGAAATAGTAAAACTAAAAGACTAGGTGCCTCAACGGAAATTTAAATGTCTAAGGGTTTATTTCTGTCTGGATATTAAATATTTATTCAGAGGAGTTTCTTACAAGACGTTTTACTCGTATAAAATTAAAAATTCATCCAGGCTACAGCCTACCTGTGATGAAATAACCATGTTAGGTTAATGAGCACGGATAAGATATTGTGACAATTCAAGGGTAACATGTACAATTGCGAAGATTATCTATTTGTCATCGTCATCGGCTATAAAGAAAACTGCGTAAGACTATCCGGTTAGGTTATGATGGCGTCCGCATTCATCGAGCGCTGATTTTCCCTAATTTATTATTAAGAAAAACCACCCACATCTCTCCATTCTGAAGAAAAGAATGTACGAGTATTTATTCTTTTAGAATAAATCTGATAAATTCGGAAAGGAGTTCTCCAAACTTTGCTTTTCTAGTCGCCTTGACTAAAACAAGCGACAGCCATGAAAGTACAACTGAAATCTTAGTATAAACAATTAGGCGAACATAACATTAAGCGAACTATATCAATATATCAATGTAGCCTAGATATCCATTTTGATTTGACCATGGTCAAGTTAGATTGGTCACCCGAACAGAGAGATTGTGGTTTATGTACCCTAGTTGACCACAAGTTGTATGTAAGTGAGCCCGCAAGTTGCTAAACATACCCATACACATTATGTGTGAGACTGAATGTCACATCAATTGTCTTAATGGACATGTTAAGAAGGGGGATGTGGGTTGTGTAGCATGCCCACTCTGCTACCAATTAGTTATGATAATTAGTCAATAGTTAGCTAAATGTTTGTATAAAATCAATGATAATGAACAATTGTTGGTTATAAAGGTACGAATAATACAAATGTTGGCTAAACTTCTAGGATGGTTGTACAGTATGAAATTCATAAATCAATATTATTAAAATTTGGAATGCTAATAGTGTTCTCTCAAGTTCATGAAGTTTGACCAAAAAGAAAAATAATCTTGCTATAAGCTATAAAACAGCGTTTCCCAACCTTCTTTGGCTCGCGTACCAGTTGGTAGTACATGATGCTAAATTGTACCACTTCGTAAAAATGATTGTATTTCGTGAAATTTGTTATTCCGAGTGTGTTATTTTACTATCATCTTTAATTGTATAAGATACAATGTATCTGTTACAAAGGAGTTCAAGTTCACTTAATAAACTGTAAGATCTTAGTTTCAAAACGTTTTTTAAATAATTAAAAACTAAGTACATATTTTCTCTTCAAAATTGTTAGTTAATTTACAAAGTTCTTCTTTAGGATTATTATATTTGTGCCCAAGTCTTCTAAATTAATTTCTTTTAAGCATTCAACTACCTGTAAGTACCAATTAAAATTAATGTTGCTCGGATAGAGCTTACTCATTACAATCAGTCTCTTTAAGCAGATTTTTACATAGTTAAAAATTAAGTTCTGTCACATAATAATTCTATTAAATTCTCTTTATCTTTTATCGATAATGATGTAGCTTTTTCTAAGTTTTCTTTATAGAAGGAATTTGAAATCCATCATTTGTGCTTTCGGGTTTTGGAAAATACTCCATGAAAGACAAGTTTAATTCTGTTAAATGTGCTTTTATATTTTCTCGTATATCTTGAGACAGACCAACCTTATTCCTCTACATATTAACAACTTTACTGTATAATATTATTAATTAAAATAATTTTTATGTATTAGGTACAGGAAAAAACGTTTCTATGCATTAATTTTTTATGTCCGCCATTATTGATCATTTTCCGCGTACCACCAACAAGCACACAGCGTACCACAGGTTGGGACACGCTGCTATAAGAGAAACATTTAATTTAATAATTGCTATCATTAAGGGGCACAGCTTTAAGTTAAATGTTTTTAAAGATATTGGGTCGTTTGACAAGTCCGTGCAAAAATAAAAACTACTTAATTTTTTGGGGTAAACCTTTTTTATTTTTCAACATAGTCTCCTTTTAGGCTTATACTCGTCCAACGCTGCTCTAGTTTGTTGATCCCTTCCGAATAATAGGATTTGTCCAAGTCTGAAAAATAGCCATTCGTTTCTGCAATCACCTCCTCGTTTGAATAAAATCTTTTTCCCGCCAGCCATTTCTTCATATTGGGGAACAAATAGTAGTCCGAGGGAGCCAAGTCTGGATAATAGGGGGGATGTGAAACGAGTTGGAACCCTATTTCCATTAATTTTGCGACCACAACTGCTGAGGTGTGAGCTGGTGCGTTGTCGTGATGGAAAAGGACTTTTTTGTGGGCCAATCGTGGGCGTTTTTCTTGCAGTTCGGTTTTCAAACGGTCCAATAATGATGAATAATATGCACCTGCAATAGTTTTACCCTTTTCCAGATAGTCGATGAGGATTATTCCTTGCGAATCCCAAAAGACAGTCGCCATAATCTTTCCGGCCGAAGGAACGGTCTTCGCCTTTTTTGGCACAGATTCCCCCTTGGTAACCCATTGTTTAGATTGTTCTTTGGTCTCAGGAGTGTAGTGATGTATCCATGTTTCATCCACAGTGACGAAACGACGCTTAAAGTCCTGCGGATTCTTCTGGAACAGCTGCAAACCGTCCTTGCAACACTTCACACGATTTCGTTTTTGGTCAAGCGTGAGCAATCGCGGCACCCATCTTGCGGATAGCTTTGTCATGTCCAAATGTTGATGCAAAATATTATGTACCCGTTCATTCGAGATGCCCACAGCACTAGCAATCTCACGCACCTTCACTCTTCTGTCATCCATCACCATATCATGGATTTTATCAATGATTTCTGGAATAGTAACCTCAACAGGGCGTCCAGAACGTTCAGCGTCACTTGTGCCCATATGGCCACTCCGAAAATTTTGAAACCACTTATAAACTGTTCTAATCGAAGGTGCACGGTCACCATAATGTTTATCAAGCTTCTCTTTAGTCTCCTGAGGCGTTTTGCCTTTCACAAAGTAGTGTTTAATCAACATAAGAAATTCTTTTTCGTCCATTTTTTGAAAATCACTCGACTTCCTCGATTCAAACGAAAGCCAAACACAAAGAAATAGACCGATCTGGCTGAAACTTGGTGTGTGTTCTTCCAAGAGATGCTACTAACTAAACATAACCTCGATACGCGCCAGTAGTGCTATCTCTCTCGACTTTGCACGGACTTTTCAAACGACCCTCGTATAAAGAATTAACTAACTCAGAATATTTAATTGAATTTTTTTCCACCCTAGACTTTAGCGGAATCTTGTACGATATTTCGAGTAATAGCGACACATCCATTTGTTTGGTATAAAACTTTTTCGGTCTACAGTGAGATTTATTCCAAGAAAGCAAGGATGTCTTTGCCGGCCGGAAATCAGAATGTGAAACATAAAATGAAAATTATAGATAATAATTATTAATCACCTATTTTAATTGATTGATGCTAATTGCTTTACCTCGTATTACACAGCGCTGGTAATTTTAATTGACTGATTACCGTTGCAGTGTAAGATTATTAACTAATGCACCATCTTAATTATTAACAAACAGATTAATACCGCATGCATATAAGCCTGAAACCGTTGAATTTAGACCAGCGTAGTGTGCAGTCGACAAAATGGGTTGAAATTAATTTCGAATCCAGTTTTTTTTAATATTTTTATGAAAGAACGTCTGGAAGAGTCCTTTAAAAAAGAGAATCCATTCAGCACAATTGTATTTCATAAATAATTCATTAAAAAAAAAATTTAGCTAAGCTGTAATTAAAAGAAGGCAAAAATACGTTACTTCTAAATTAAAACTACGTTATTATATTTCTTTATTTTTAATAACTTTTCCATTTAATTATTCTGAATTAATTTAATGCAAATTTAGTTGGGTATTCGATCTGGTTCATATTAAAAAAAAAAAAATCTCCGAGATTAAATTATGGTAACGAGGACGGACAGATTAAGAGAGGGAAAGAATATCGAATTAATATCAAAGTTTCGTAATTCCTCTTTAGGGGAATTAATATTATTTGTTTTGCCCTTTAGGGCGAAAACATTTTGACTGATTCCGTAGCCAGCAATATGGATCTTTATCAGTTGGATTTAATTATTATTTGTTTTCAACTTAAATCAAGCCCCTTAGGATGAGTTAAATATTTAAAAAAAAACAAAACGACTTCAAAAGTTTTTCATTAATTTTACGTTTTATCAAACAGTAAATATCAACAGTTTGAGGCAGGAACAGAATCAAACGAGGTACTTAAATGTTTTTGATATTTATTAAAAAGGTAAAGAAAAGTTATGCCTATTTTTACAAGTGGCCTTTACGTTCAACTACCAATTAGGTGACATGAACGGTGGCAAACCTATGTTACTTTACTATAATTTCATTGTATTAAAATTACTAGGCCGGGAATCGAGCCTAGTACATACTAGCTTTGTAGGCCTCGCCTCTAACCGCTCGGCCACCGTGAGCAACTTAGATATTTGTATACCTACTAAGGGTGGTTTATAAAAGATTTAAAATAAATTATAAGAACTCCAATAAAGAAAAGAAGTTCACGAAGCAAAAATATCTTTATATAAAAGTTATATCTCTTTCCAAATTGAGAATTATTCAAGATTTCAGAGTCTGAGATTCAAGTACATAGCAGCTTCAGTTATTAACCCAAAAATTATCTTCCAGCTTCTTCTTGAAATAAGAATCTAGGAAGTGATTACAGACTTTGGCGGAGAGTTAATCAACTTAGAGCCCTTAGAAATAATCCATCAATACATTTATGGGAGTTAAGTTGACAGTGTTAATAGTTGACTCCACTCTACGTGTGTTGATTGCGGACAATCCACATTATCTGAAATTCTTACAGCGCAATGATATGCTGATAGGAACTAATTTTGATGTACTTATGATTGCTTAAATGAATAATCTACTAACTTTAGAACTGTATTTACTATCTTTGTGGGAACGATACAGAGAAGATTAGCAAGGCCCCTGAGCAAGGATGACACCGGCAGACGGAACTCCCATGCCGCAGAATGTTTTTTATTTATTTAATTGCATTTACTTTCTTTTTATTACAAATAAAACATTATTATTATTACTATCTTTGTGATTAGAAAAACCGAAAAGTTATCAGTTGAACAAATAAGTAGAGTATAGCTTAAAACAGTTATTGTAATGTCTTCTAATTATTTGGTATTGGAAGTTTAACTTTCTTCATTAATAATTAGAATAATATTGAGCCTCCTATTAAAGATGGCGTAAAAAACAATTATTTATTTCCTGTCTAATTAAAACTGTCCGGTAGGACAGTTGTATAAGGGTTGATCGTCAAAAACTGCACGAAAATAGTGTAACGTTGAAAAACACCCAACTTTGACAATTTTTTTCTCTTTTTCTATAAAAGATAAAATTCCCAAATTTTCTTTATAATGTAGGGCAAATCCTCCTTTATAACTGTAATTTTTTCATAATAACATAGATTAATTAGTTTTCGAGAAAAACGATGCGAAAAATGCACAAAAATTACATTTTCAAAAATTGTTCTTCTTCTTCTTCTTCTTGTTGTTGTTGTTGTTGTTACCTTTTTTGTAAACTGCGTAGCGCCTAAACGCACGAACCGATTTTCATGAATGAGGTGTTATTCGATTCGGACTTTTATGTAGATGTGCCTTTTGGGGGTCTCGACGCTGTACATCGAATAGGAGAGGAGTTAGCCCCCTTTATGTAAGGCCCCCTCTAAAATTATTATTACTAATTACTCTGTAAATCTTAGCCCGATTTTGAAATAATTTGGTAGGATGATAGAGTTATTGCTCCTCTACGTAACATTAAAGCGGCGATCAGCTCTTACACTTGTTAAGGGAAAGTATAGCAATCGTTTCAAATTATCGACACGAGAACCGATTGTCATGAATGAAGTGTCATTCGAATCGAAATTTTGTACAGATTTGCACTTTAAAAGTCTGAACGCTGTGCCTCATAAAGAGGGGAGTTTGCACCACCCAAGTAAGGCCCTTTCAAAAACTATTATTACCAATATTTCTATAACGCTTAGTCCGATTTTGATAAAATTCAGCTCGAATAAGTTGTTAAAGCTCCTCTACTTGGCTGTGAAGGACCATCAAGCTCTTGCATCTACTAAGAGGAAGTACTGCAATCGTTAAAATTATCAATGGGTGAACCTATTTACATTAATGAATTGTCGTTCGATTCAAAATCTTTGCCTTTTAGGGAGAAGTACTGTAATCGCAGTTTATTTTTCTTACTCCTCTTAAGAGGAAGTACTGAAATCGCAGTTTAATTTTGCTTTTTACGTACAAATACCTTGCTATTTTATTCAAAACGCTTTCTCAAAAAAATTGTTATTGAGGATGGCAACTATAATCATTCTTTAAAAAGATCTCTCCAATGATAGTTATGGTTCCGACTTAACACCTTATCAGGTTATAATGATAGAATTGCTTATTCTAAATTTTAAAAAAATTTGTGAAGCAGATAAGTAACTTTGTAAAATAGACAAAAATGAAAATCTATCCAAAAGGTACAAAAATCTCTTTAACAAAAACTTACAGTTTAAAATGTTAAGTATAAGGGTTGATTAAACGCCAAAAGGTACACAAATCAGCTAGTACCCAACATTTCATTCATGCTTAGCTGATATAATTTAAGTAATTTTGCTGCATTAACTTTTTCTTCACATTTTTTTAGAAATTATTAGATGTCACAGACCCTTATGCTGGCCAGATCATTCATAATATTATTTTGTTATAATTATGATAAAATGTATATTATATCTTCGTTTTTAAATAGGTACTTTATTTTAACTCCATTTCAAATTATTCTTTGGATTTATCTTTAATATGCCCTTTATTCTTAGTAGTCACATATACATGCATGTTAAAGTAGAGAAAAACAATGTTAGAGTCGGCTACTGTTTAAATTTGAATCACGGATTTAACAGAATATTTCAGTCTTGAATTCATCTTACCGAAATATTCGTGAGCACAAATAACTCACAGTTAATAACAAGTAGATTATTCAACAATTATTCATTTCTCAATAAATTGTAATTTAATTTAGTCTCCCTAATTTTACTTACAGCAAAATACTGGAATAATTAGCTGCCCTAAAAATATGCATATCTTATTTATTTTATATTACATATATACAACATTGTGAGAAGAACAGCTACATTGAGAGTGTAATTGAAGAAAACTATATTATTTGCGATAAAGCCAGATAATTATTACCTATTATTATAAACGTTTGACTACTACATAAAATAACAATTACTTTAATCGAAGAATGAACTTAAACCGACGATTTAAAAAAATAAATAAATAAAATAAACAAAATTATTGATGTAAGTTGGTGTAAGCATTTTTTAAAAAAGGTTTTGAATTTTTTAGCCTCATAATTTTTTATTATTTTTTATAACGTTTTCTTTCTAACATGTAATTAATAGTTTGATTATTATAGATTAATAGATATTACTGTCAATCTACAGTGCTACTGGAACAAATATTTTGTAGACGAAAATGGCCAGCATAAGGCAAAGTGACATCTAATAATTTCTAAAAAAATGTGAAGAAAAAGTTAATGCAGCAAAATTACTTAAATTATATCAGCTAAGCATGAATGAAATGTTGGGTACTAGCTGATTTGTGTACCTTTTGGCGTTTAATCAACCCTTATACTTAACATTTTAAACTGTAAGTTTTTGTTAAAGAGATTCTTATATGCACCTAACTTTTTTTACTAAATGTTAAAAAAAGTACTAAATGTTTTACAATGACAACGGATGCATAGCTGTGCATGAAAAAAAGTATTGCAGCTAAAAATAATAATAACTGTGAGCAAAGTGAAAACATAAAAGAATTTAGATTTTAATTTTGACTGGCTTTGGTTTTATAAAAGTGGTAACCAATATTAGCTTTCAGAAAACCTGATATCTGCGAATCCTGTTCAAAAACATCAAAGCCTACATTCACAATGTTCTGCGACCCTAAACCAACTAGCCTTTGTGTTTTCCGTCTGTGTGAGTGTGTCTGCTTGTACCCGGTTCTCTTACCGTGACTTGATACATATTAAAAGAGCGGTTTTACAGCTGGTAGAAAGAAAAAAAGACACCTTAGTCTAGCGTTTTGCCGCTCTGTTGAAACCTATTTTTTCACTAGTAAACTGATCAAACATTTTCTTTTTACCTTCAATGTTTTGTTATGAAAGAGAGTCGTTGTAAAGCGCTGCCAGTAAAAACCATTGCCTAACTTCACAAAGTTCTGGTAAAGATCAGAAAGCTATGAAAATGGTTAATTATCAAAGTAGATAATATTTAATTTTATATAAGTAATAGTAGGTGAAGTAATCGCCTATTTTTTCAGGCAGGGCTTAACATCCAATTACCGTTTAGATGCCTTGGACAAGGAAGTCTACGAGGTGTGGCTATTAAATAACGAGACTGATGCTGCTACAGAAGAACTATGCACGCGCTAAATCCTAACGACCGACAGCTGTGCAGCGTAAAGCCTTCTCTTTCGATTGTAGCGTCTCACGTGTTTGTAGAGAAATCTGTCTGACCGGAACCGTCGTTTCTGTAAGAGGTGTTAGTTTCGTTTTGCCGAAAACATGATACTACACATGTAGCAGAGCAACGAATTGCCGTGAAATTTCACATCAAAACTTGATAAAACCGCTTCTGAAACTTATCTTTTATTTCAAGAAGTTTATGGCAATGAACGTTAATCACGTGCGCAAATTTTTGATGGTTTCCAAGATGGCCGGGAAGACTTCGGAGATGATGACCGCCCGGGTCGCCCTTCCACGTCCAAAACGGATGAAAATATCGATTATAATTAATCAACATTACTACCGTGAGGTGTTTGCTCAACTCCGTGAAAGAGTAAGGGAAAAAAACGACCCGATTTGTGGAAGAACAAGTCATGGGTTCTCCATCAAGACAGCGCGCCGGCTCACACTGCATTGTCTGTCAAGACGTATCTAGCCAAGTACAACATCCCAGTTTTAGGCCATCCGCCTTATTCGCCTGACCTGGCCCCATGTAACTTTTATCTGTTCCCTAAAGTCAAATCTGCATTAAAAGGGACACGATTTTAGTCCGTTGAAGCTGTGAAAGAAAAAGCGGCACGCGTCATGCGGTGCTCACAGAAAAAGACTTCCAGCACTGTTTCGAACAATGGTAAATTAGCATGGAGCGTTGTAGGGATAGGGGAGGGGTGTACATTGAAGGTGATAATAACTAAATATGTATAAATTTAAAATAAAATGTTTTACAGCAATAGTCTCGTTATTTAATAGCCACACCTTGTATATTTTAAGAGATGTTTAACAAAAAATGAGAATACTGCTTCTAGGTAATTTACAAGATACGTAGGCATTACAATTAAAGCCTAAATAATAACCCAATTATATTTACTATTAAATGAATAACAGACGCAGTAACTTCCATTTTAGGCAGTTTGTTAAATTTTATAAAGTTAGTAGGCATTTAAGAGAAAAAAAGAGAGGTCTTCATAATGTTTTTTTGTTAATAATCACATTTACTGCTTTTTCACGATACTGGGTTCGATTCCCGGTCTAGGCTTTGGATTTTATTTAATGTTTAAAATGAGAAGTTTTCAGTAAAGTATGTTTGCTTCGTCCAAAACATCTAATTTGGTTGTTGGACGTGAAGCCTGCCTGAAAAAATAGGTTTTACTTTTTACCTGGTTTTTCAAATAAACTAGTTGCTACCTACATAGGCAAAAAGAATAGATCAACTACTTGCCCACTTTAATAATACTCAGGCTATGACGAGCAATGAACCATGCAGGCCATTATAAGATATAGACATCTTTTGGCGTCCATTCAGAATTATCCCTTATAATTTTACATAAATGCATTCCAAATGAAAGATAATGCTTAGTAAATATAGTAATAATTAGATAATTTGTAGTTATAGTAACTATGAGAAGATTTTGCTAATAATTTTTAACTTTTTTTCACCCAAAACATAATTTTTTTATTTTTATTGCATTCAAACGTGACCTTCACTTTAAACTAGCTGAGTTTAGCGTAGTAAATAAAGTAATAAATAATAGAATTAGTTATGTACATCTTAGTGGTGGATATGTGCTCTTTAATAACTGGACGATGTATGACAAGGAGTCTATGGCGGCCAATGTGAACACGGAGAGTCCTTCAGGCACTCTACAGGGTTATACGCTCATCAGTTCTGCTTGTCTTCTAATAACTACCATTCGAAGAATTATGTCCTTATTTTTTTAAACTATTAACGGGCACCTATTCGGCAATAAATTCAAATAGTGGGTATGTATATTCATTTTGCGGAGACAGTTAAAGAGTTAATTTAGAAAATACACTTTCCAATGTGTCTAACATTCGAATAATATATTTGTAGTTATGTTTTCATATCTTTTATTTGATAAATTAATGTTATTTCCTCAGTTCTATTTATACAAAACGCTAAGAATATTTTTCAAGTTTCCATCAGATCTCTTTGAAGATCTTTGTGTAGATCTTGAAAATTTCATCGGCTAGCGAGTAAAACATTCTGTTCTACTCTTTTTCTATCTAATGGCTGGTCGGATTTGTTCACCTTTAATTTTATTACACAGATTTGTTTCAATGCCATAACATATTAAGAAATGAATTTTCTTTTGATACATTACCAGCAGAATGCACACGTAAAGTTATCTTATTCGCTCTGCATGTGGACATTGCTTGACTTTGTCTGAGTATTAATATAAGTATAGGTGGCATTTTAGTAAAGTATGTTTTGCGTTTGTAGATAGCATCTAGCTCATTAGAAAAAGCGTGTGAAATTGATTGATTATTAACAAAAAAACTTTATGAAATCTTCCCATTTTTTAAAAAAAATTATAAAATTTAAGTAACAGCCTACATAATATTTGTTACTAGGTCTACTATTCGTTTAAAATTAAACTTAGAGCGGGTTATTATTTAGGTTCTATACGCAGGTGTCTCATAGTAATGCCAGGAAAGAGTATACTCAATTTGTGAACCATTGCGGCATGCAGTTTTTGGACATGCACCAATGATACACTTTATGTATGTCGATAAGGAGCGTTGGACGAAGGACTTCAGATTGGAAAGATCGGATTCACTAGAGTTGGAGGGTTCAATGGAGTTCTCCCCTCAAGTTTGACTCCTTAAATCCAAATCTGTCTCAGAAGTGATTTGTACAGAGTTTGTCTTGAGTAGATACATTATTTTGTTAATAACCATAAAATTATTTAGATTGTTTTGTTTGTTATTTAGTCGCAAGTTGTAATTAAATACTCATTTTAAGACTCCGTTATTAATTTTTTTTTTTTTATTTATTTACCCTTTTATTGTAATTCACACCTATACCTACAGGGTACAATAAGTAAATGGGATAAGTGTATAAATAAATAACGTGGCAGACGTGAATGACGGTCATCCAGTGATGGCCGCCATCCAGTTGGTCACGGGGCCAACGGCGCCTCAGCCGTCTTCGAGGATTGGATAGTAGCGTAATTGAAGATAAGTTAGCAGCTAAAGGGTCGGGATGAAATGAGAGTTTTTGATGAAAATTTTTATATCGGATTTTGGCAAGTTCGGAGATGAGTGGAATTTGGAGATCTGTATGTATTATGTGGTTGCTAACATAGAATGGAGCGTCTACTATGCGGCGGAGTATTTTGCAGTCTATTGATGTTGGATTTTTTTAGCTGTTCCGTAAAGTTCGAGTCCGTAAGTCCATATTGGTGGTGAGAAGAGCTGTATAGTTGAGGTGATTAGAAATGCGGCAAGTTTAGGTAAAAAACATCATGGTGTCACTTTCAGGGATCAACCCAAACAGAAGTGGTTTGATGCCGAATGTAAAAAAAGTAGGAGGCAAACTTTTAGCTTTTTAAAATTATTCAGAAAGATAGGAACTCCTTTTATTAAAGATCAGTACATTCAAAAAGTGAATCAACATAAACGGCTGTGTAAGTAAAAGAAAAGAGAATATATGCTAGGATTAATGGAAAAACTTCACTCTGCTAAAGATGGAAAAAAAAATTGGGAAGTGGTTAGAAAATTTAAAAAACGTAATTTTATATCTAGTCCTGAAATTAGCAACACGGAGTGGCTGGATTACTTTAGCAAATTACTAAACCCTGAACTATGCGCAGATCGCATACTCTATGCGCTTCCATATAATGAAATTGAAGCCTTAGATAAGCCATTCGAATTAAGGGAGCTACAACGTGTTATCAGCAAGTCAAAGGTGGGAAAAGCTCCTGGTTTCGATCGAGTACCATTTGAGTTTTTTAAAAATAGTAGTTCAAATTACCAAGAGAATCTATTAAAATTTTTTAATCATATCTTTGAGACAGCAAAAATACCAAGTAGTTTTAGCAGATCTATAATTTACCCACTGCATAAAAAAGGCGATGTTAACTCAGTAACTAATTATAGGGGTATCTCTTTCCTTGATTCTGTTTCCAAGCTATTTACCGGGCTGTTGCTAGAAAGGTTAGAATGTTGGGTGTATGAAAATAATATACTGTGTGAAAACCAAGCGGGGTTTCGAAAAGGATATTCGACAGTCGATAATATATTCACCTTAATGAATTTAATAAAATTAGTGACTGCACAAAAAAGGAAAAAAGTTTACGCTTTTTTTGTCGACTTTAAATCAGCATTCGACTCCCCAGATAGACATGCGCTCTATTACAAACTGTATACATTCGGTATTTCAAATAAATTTATTAACATAGTACAGAACCTCTATTTAAACAGTGAATCTTCAGTGTGGACATGTGGTGGTGTCACTCCAAGTTTCCCTACTAAAATGGGTCTTAAACAGGGCTGCTTACTTTCTCCTCTAATGTTCTCTTTGTTTCTGAACGATTTAAATGAATGTGTGGGTGGAGGAATAAACATAAGTGGTATCAATAAGATGTTTGATGTATGCAGACGATATCGTTCTTTTAGCAACAGACCCTCTCATTCTACAAACTATGATAAATAGATTAGCTAAATATACATCTTTGTGGAACTTAACTGTTAACTTAAGCAAATCTAAAATCATGGTCTTTAGAAACGGGGGAAAATTAGGCAGAGAGGAACGCTGGCAGTTAAGCGGGGAAAATATAGAAGTGGTCAATTTTTATAAGTATTTAGGTATTGGGCTGACTCCTCAGCTGACACTTACTAAACATCTTGAAGAAAAACTGAGTGTATCAAAAACCGCAATTCTGACAACCTTTAAGCCCTTTATTAGAAATAAAGATGTTGCGATGAAGGCTAAATTTAAGGTTTTTAATTCGGTGATGAGGGCAATTATGTGTTACGCGGCCCAAATATGGGGACACCAGCGGTACCAAATTGTCGAAAAAATTGGCACGTTTTTTTCACAAAAGATTGTTCATGCTGCCTAGAAACATGCCCCATTACATTGTATATTCCGAAACAAATGCACTACCCCTCTTCAACTACACCATGAGACTCCATTACAACTACATAAAGAAAGTTATGGCAATGCCGCAGCACCGTTTCCCAAGATTAATAGCTCAAAAAATAATTAATAAGAAAATATATTGGTATAAGGATTGCCAAGAGTTATGTAATCAATACGGATGGCCAATGTTTAATTATAATATAAATCGTAATAATCTAGATTCATTTGAAAACTTTTTAGAACGAGTAAATCTAGAATTTAAACAAAACTTAATGTGCAACGCTAATCAGTCGAGATTTCATACTCTCTATAAACTTTTAGATACCAATTTACTTGAAAATCATTATATTAATGATGTAAACAGTGTTCGGGTGATGTCAACAATCTTTAAGTTGCGGGGCGAGGCGCTGTACTTAAATTATAACATCACTAGAGAAGAGAGAGCACATAAATGCGCATTGTGTAATCTAAATGCTACAGAAAATTTGGTACACTTTTTAGGACTTTGTCTAATTTTGCAGGAGTTCAGAATGAGGTGGTTAGGTAATAAATTCATAATAAATTCAAATGAAGTCATAAAATATCTGAATGGTGATTATGGTTGGGAAAATTTATATAAGTACACCGAGTATGCCTGGAAATATAGAAGTTTTCTTATAAAGGAGTTTAATTTTTAGTTTAATGAAAGTATTATAATTTAATTTCTTTTCTTTTAAAGTAACAACTCAGTTTTAAGTTTTATTTTAAAATATATTTTTCGTTTTTATTTGTTTTGTATATTGAGTAGCGGCAAGTATGGAAGTCTAGGGTTTAGAAGTTCAATTCTAGTCTATTATATTTATATTCTGTAAATTTATTTAAAGAAAAGAGAAAGAAAAAGAAGTAAACAGTTTTAGTTATAAACTTTTATTTTTGCACTAGACAACTTGGTCAACATGGCGGACGGACTCTGGAGTCCATGCCTAAAGTGTTTGTAAATTTGTTCGTATTGTAAATATGTTATTTTTGTTCAATAAAACACTATTATTATTATTAAGAGCTGTATAGAGTCGTCGTTTGTTCTGTAGTGAGAGTTTTGAGCGTTTGTCGAGTAGTCTGGCTAGACGTTTGTATCGTTTGTTTAGTTAATTTTTAATGAAATTTATATTTAAAATTTCGTTTAATTTTTCTATGATCTTTTGAATTTTAATTAATATTGCAATTTGCAAATATTTGTACTAACATTAATGAACACGAATTTATAAGATTTATATACTTATTTTGGCACATGCATATTTTATCAAATAATATCATTATGTATATTGCATAAACTGCCTAAAATTAAATTGCAAAATCTTGTGAAGTAACTAGTCATTAGATATATCGCCATTCTCGCATATTCTACCGATAACATAGGTGTACAATTAGGCACCTGAGTAACCAAGCGATTAGAGGTGACGCCCGCAAAGCTAAGATGTATTTGTTGGTTAGTGGGTTCGATTCTCGGTCTCTAGGCCTTAGAATTATTTAATGGTTTCATTGAGAAATTTGTAGTAAAGTATACATTGCTAGTCGGCTCCTTCATGACACTTATTTTAGAAGTTAAACGTAAATCCTACCAGAAGAAAAATAGGCATTTTTCCTGATTACTTTTTTAATATTAATAAAAATTAAATATGGGAGTAAAATATGGAATTTTAAGGAAAACGGTTAACGGTGTCCCATTACTAAATACATTTTGAGGATCTACAGCGATTTTTACAAACATTTTAAAGATGAATAATTAAAACTTTTTGAAGAATAATAGCATTGAGAAAGATGTATATTAACAAAGCACATTTGGAAGCTGTACAGTATGATGAACGGAAGTTATTGTTGCCGGACGGGTGCGCGAACACATGAACACTTGATGGGTATCACTTATTTATTCATGATCATGGTTTCATTGAACAATCTCCCGCTGGTACTTATTACATACACTCCAGCCATATATCTACACAAGAAACAATGAATTGTAAGTGGTTATTTAAAATTTATTTACCTAAGCTATTATATCGGTATTTATTATTTTAAAACGGTTCATTACTTTCTGCCTTAATTTGTGTTATTTTTAGCAGATGGAAAAATGAACAAATTGAACTGATGCTCATGAGTTCTTGTGCTCTAAATTATCGCTGCCAACGCATTAAATTGGTCCTTATAATGCACTTTCTAGGTTATAAGGTATATTACTAAGGAACGGATTTTTATGTATTTAAAAATGCCAAATATTTAACTAAAATATGCATTTATTTTCGTCAATTATGTGGAAAATATGTGATTTTCTTAAAATATTTTCTGGAATATTTAAGTAAAATGGACATTTTTTTTTATGAAAATGGATTTTTTTTGGGGGGGGCAAGTTATAATTATTTATACAAGAAAAGAATATTTTTACAATTTATAATAATTTATTAGGAACAAAATAATTTGTTTTTACAAGTTATAATGATTTATAAAACAAAGAACATTTTTACTATTTATAAAAAGATGTGTTAAATTTTCAATTTTGAAAACTTCACTCTTCGAAATTGTTTGCAACCACATGAAATTTCAAATGTTGGAACGTAAAGTGACGACGATCTGGGCGTAAGATGGACTTGTAACGACTAAAAGATCGTTCAACATCTACAGATGTTATAGGTGCCTTGCTGAAAGAAGTTATGTCGTTGGTTGTAAAGGGTACACGATGTTCTGAGGTGACTTCTGTTCCACTGATAATATCAGAAATCTGGCAGATGGTCTCCCACCTTTTGTTCTTGCTCAGTACTTTTACCAGTTTTGATCTGATCAGATCTCCCTTACTCCCAGGTATTCCTTCCACCTTTTCGATGACTTTTTTTTAACGTTGGACACGTTTTCTGTCAGTCGAACATTTTGGGACTCAAGTTGGGTAATGGCTTGTGCAAGAAATACGCAGTTGTCAGAAATGAATGCAAGGTCGTTCCTTAAATTAGGTTTCTCGAATAAAGACTTGGCTGTATTTATCGCTACTGCTTCGTCTTCGAGATGTGAAAGGACATTCTTGATTTTATTGTAGTTTTCATAGTAATACTGAGCTGCTTCCAGCCAAGTACCCCATCTTGTCAATATTGGTTCTGGCGGAAGGCACAAGTCTGGATAGAGATCTTTTAGCATTTTAATGCGACTTGGTGCTTTTAAAAACACTTTTTTAACCACTGTGATTTACAGTCTGTGGTTCACAGTTCCTGTCAACCACCTCCCAATTATGAAAATATGCCCAAAATGAAAAATATGTACATATTTTGATTAAATATGTAGAAATATTTATTTATTTTAATCAAATATGTATAAATATGCGATAACATCCAAATATGTGGAAATATGTGAAATAAAAGTAGACTCAAACGGCTTAAAGAGTGTCAGTATGAATACTTCTAGTTGAAAAACGTCTGTAAATTGCCTAGAAAAAAATATGTAAATACATACGAATCCGTTCCCTATATATTAGTGAGAATAAGAAAATATTTTGCTTCTATATTATGGTATAAATTGAAGCGTTAGTTTTATTTAAAATTTGTAGACCGATAATGGTCTAAGAAAGGGGTGGCCAACCTGAGGACCGCGGGCTGCATTTTGCCTTAAATAATTTTATTTTATATATTTTGATTTGTAGTGTAGTGTTTTGTAACAAAGAAATCTAATACTGTTTTTGTGATATTTAGAAGTGGGCACAGTATTGCAATTCTAGCGACCCCTCGTTATTTTATTACTAAGTTTATAAGCGGCTCGCAGGCTTAAAATGAATTTCCAATGTTTTTTTCTAATAACTTTTTTTTTGTTTGCCATTTTACTGGAATTTACTTTGTCTAAACGCAGGCAGAGAAGGTCAATTTGTTGTCCAGAGATAAGCTGAGGTACTTAACGTGATTCGACCAACAGATCAATGTATTTTCTTGTTTAATCTGTGTTTTTTTTTTTATGATTTAAGGCGCGCCAACATCTAAGGTTATTGGCGCCCAGAGCTTTTTTCAGTGCACTGCCGGCTTCCGGCCAGTGTTCTCTCGTTACAGACAACACTGCCCATCACCGGACAGTGTTGTCTGTAAGAACTCCTAGAAAGAGAAAATCTAAGGGTCAGCAGCTGGATTCGAACCCGGGACCTTCGCGTGGGAGTCCAGTACGCTAACCGCATAGTCTCTTAATTTGTCTGTTGTGCATGAATCTAAGTTTAGTATTTATTTATTGTATAAGACGTGTCGTAAGTTTAGTAACAAGTATGGCGTTAGTTTTAACATGGATTATTTTACTTCTCTCTCGTACATTGCAGTATTTTTTCCCGTTGGTCTATAGCTTAAGTATAGTTCATATCTACGATGATGTCTGTATAATTTTAATTTACCTTAATCGATATTCTATTGTACTATAGTAGAGAATTAATTTATGCAGAATAAGTTTCGAGTAACTGTCTATAGTTTCCATAGAAATATATTTTTATCTTGTTTGTAAACACCCAGATCACTCGTATTCATTTTGTAGCCTCGAAGATAAACTAAATATTGTTCGAAAAGTTAGCGTAAAGATTTTATATTTATAAGAAAAATTCAAGATTTGAAGGGATAAACACTCCAAAATTTCTTGTTCACATCAATTTGGAAATCCGGTAATCTCAAAATAGGGAGGCGATAAAGGCGACCGATTAGAGCACGAGCGAAGTAAGAGCCTCCGAGTTCACAGTTCTAGTACATCACTTAATCTTTTAGTTTTTCCACTCAAAATATCTGAGAAAATATTGTGTAATGTAACTCAAAGATAATAAACGACAGAAATAAAAGAATATTGAGAATATATTTATTTATTCAAAACCTTAATGCACTATGTATAAAACAGAATCGTTTATTAATAAATGCAGTTTAGCGGATGTAATATATATGATGATTTATGTTAATAAGTGGCTTTGCGGTTGTGGCAATTAATAAATAATGATGATGTATAATAACTTATAAATTTGAAAAGGAGTAAAAGTTTATAAAGTGGAAAGTCAACCCGTTAAAATGAGGACCTTGTTTATTGTGGTGGGAGGAGCAAGGAGGAGGCTTTATATATATAAAGTGAAGAAATAGTGAAGTATTATATAAGCAGAGGCGCTGCTAGATTTCAGTTAATATACCCCCTGGAGCCTGCGTGAGCCCCCCTTTCAGCCGATTACAAGCCCTTTCAGCCTGCGCCGTTTTTCACCTCTTGAACTGAGATTACCTTAATAAGCTTGTTGTCGGCCATTTATCTTTCCTACTAAGTCCGCCGCTACTCTTTCCCTTTCTCATCTCGCCTTTTATTTCTTCTTATTTCCTCAAGACGTACCTAACCCCCACACATTCGCAAGTACGCAAACATAAAATTTATAAACATATACGGGGGAACACATATATACAAACAGATATTAAAAGTAGAAGCAAACATATATATAGAAGCCTAAAATTTCACATGTAAATCATGGATATTTTGGTTAATATTACGTAGCACCTCTAAGCCGCGAGCAGAGATCTCCACTTTGTGTTAAATGTGCACAATATACATATACCTCGTATATTTATTTATCTATCACAAACAGATTCACTTAAAAATTAACATTTTAAAACGCCTAAAAACGTCAAAAACATTTTTTTTTTTTAAATTTATTTTGTAATTTACAATCTGTATAAATATATATACAATAAGTAGATAGGATGTAAATAAGATGAACTGGTGCGGGAAGAGCAGGAGGAGAGAAGCTACCCAGCGGTAGCACTCTCTAGATGAGATAGGGGAATGTGAAGAGGAGAATATGAATAGGAGAGAGGAGGGGTAGGAGAATAATGTTTAGTTCTTCAGACTGTAAGGAAGTAGCGGGGCCACTGGCGTTTCAGTCGGCGAGGGAGTACTGTTAGGGATGTCAGAGGAGGCGACTGTCAGTACAAGAGGATTAGAGCTAGTCGAGACAGTAGTATGGAACTTTTGGTATTTCGTCTTGGCGAGTTGGTCTATGAAGGGAATGTTGAGGTCGTGGTGAAAAGTGAGGTTAGTCACTTAGAAAGGAGCAGTTTTGACTGAAATGTTTGAACAGTCCGTATGTTTGTAGGTTTGGCTGAACCCCACAGTTCTAGTCCGTAAGTCCACATAGGTTTGAAGAAAGTGTTGTATATCGTATTAAGCGATCGAGTTCTATGGGCTATTTAGAGCGTCGTCCAAGTAGTCTGTAAAGAAGTTTCGCACGTTTCGTCATTGCTTGTATTTTAAGTCTAGTGTATGGGTTCCACGTGAGTCTTTTGTCTATGTAGAGAGCCCAAGGTAGCGCACCAGATCTGTACAAGGGAGAGGGATTACTGTTGAAGAGAACAGGTGGACAGGAGCCCCGCCGGAGAGTAAATGTGGCATGCTGGCATTTCTGTGGGTTCAGAACTTTCAATATAAATCCGTAATTAAGATTCTCTTATTTGATTAGAAGGCCATGATTCTCGATTTGTATTGTTTCCGATATTTACCAGTTATTCTTTCTTGGAGCAAATAATGAAGCGTTCAAATTCATATATTATTCTTATCAGAAGTACAGAGCAATCGACGATGTGTAAATCATATAATAGAATAGAAAAGAAAACGAAAATGACTAGCATAAACATGTGCTCATGTGTGTATGTACATCGATTGATTTATACAATCAATTGATTCTTGAAAGAAATCAATTTTTTTTTTAGAACATTTACATATCCTTATCAGTATTTAATAGAAAAAAAAGGGGGAACCAAGTGAACGTAAACGCGAGGGTGTGCCTTATCCTGTTGTATTGTTATTTTAAGCATTCTCTCTGCATTATTTATGAACATTATAATAGCTATCAAGTGCAAATATCTCCAGTCATTCCCGACAGTTCAGGGACACACCTAGACAGACAGAGGGGGGAAAAAACAAACCTAACCACCTCCCTTGTGCGATTTATAAATCAAGGAAATGTGCTTTGGCAATAACGGTTGGTTTGACGCTCCATTAAATAATTCCTAGCCAAGATAGAAGTTTAAATAAGATATGAATGGAACCAGTGATTCTTCATGATTGTAAGAGTGCATTGGAATATTTTAAAGGAAGCACCCTATGGTAACACGCAGTCTAGAATGGAACTTATTATGCCTGATTAGGGGGGTTGGAAGTTCTAGTTCGGTTATCGCTGGCTGAAACTGAAATTAGAAGGGGCTGAATTGTTCTTAAAAGTTGTTGTCAGTCAACTAAAATGTTTCTTTACCAAATTTTCACTTATTTTATTTTTTAGGCCATTTATTATATACGAGGTGTGGCTATTAAATAACGAGACTATTGCTGTAAAACATTTTATTTTAAATTTATACATATTTAGTTATTATCACCTTCAATATACACCCCTCCCCTATCCCTAAAACGCTCCATGCGAATTTACCATTGTTCGAAACAGTGCTAGAAGTCTTTTTCTGTCGGCTCCTGCAAGACGCGTGCCGCTTTTTCATTCACAGCTTCAACGGACTGAAGTCGTGTTCTTTTTAATGCAGATTTGACTTTGGGGAACAGATAAAAGTCACATGGGGCCAGGTCAGGCAAATAAGGCGGATGGCCTAAAACTGAGATGTTGTACTTGGCTAGAAACGTCTTGACAGACAATGCAGTGTGAGCCGGCGCGTTGTCTTGATGGAGAACCCATGACTTGTTCTTCCACAAATCGGGTCGTGTTTTCCTTAATCTTTCACGGCGTTGAGCAAGCAAGTTAGTAATGTTGATTAATTATAATCGATATTTTCATCCGTTTTGGACGTGGAAGGGCGACCCGGGCGGTCATCATCTCCGACGTATACTCGGCCATCTTGGAAACGCTTGAACCACTCAAAAAATTGCGCACGTGATAAACATTTCTTTGTAATAAAAAAGATAAGTTTCAGTTGCGGTTTTACCCAGTTTCATGTGAAATTTCACGACAATTCGTTGCTCTACTACATGTGTAGCTTCATGTTTTCGGCAAAACGAAACTAACACCTCTTACACAAACGACGGTTCCGGTCAGACAGATTTCTCTACAAGCACGTGAGACGCTGCAATCGAAAGAGAAGGCTTTAGCTGTCGGTCGTTAAGATTTAGCGCAAGCATAGTTTTTCTGTAGCAGCATCAGTCTCATTATTTAATAGCCACTCCTCGTATAATAAATATAATTTATATATTATTTAAGTTTATAGAATAATCTATAGCTTTGAAGACGTTGTGACGTTGCTACATAAAGAAGCCAAGAGATCACAGAAAACATAAATTAATTTATTGGATGAAAAAATAAATGCCAATTTTAGTCATGATATATTTTTATTAAGCCGAGCTTTCGACCTAGGGACTAGGTCATCTTCAGGGCTGTGGAACATGTTTACAGTGTGTTAACAATAATTATATCACAATGAATATGTATAATGTGACAAAATTTACAAAAAATATTTACCTAATTTACAATGTAATATTTTACATCATCGTTGGTGAGTCTTGTGTCTTGTCTGTTCATGGACTGAGTGTGATCGGTTTTATGTGTTTGGTTGTGAGGAGGTCAGTGTTGCCAATTGTCTAGTTTTTTGTAGCAAGTTGGCGTATATGTCGTTTAAATTGTTGGTGTCAGTTTTGGAATTTAGACTGATTTCTGTCTTAGATATGTACGATATATCATTTCATGAAGATGACCCTAGTCCCTAGGTCGAAAGCTCGGCAAAATAAAGTTTATCATGACTGAAACTGGCATTAATTTTTCATCCTATTGAAACTATAAATCAGTCACCAAAAATAATGAACAGTAAATTAATTAAATTTAAAATGAAAATTGCAATTCTGGGTATTTTTGTTGCTTTAGCAATGCTTTTCCTGATGCTTTCCCTATTAATTTTGTTTGAAGCTATTGTTGTAAATAAATTCCTCAACTAGAAACGTCATTAATTTAACACTCCTCTCAGAATAACGTTCGAAAAGGAAGTTTATAAAATAGAAAGGAAATGGAAATACGATACTATAACATTTCTGTATGGGTTAATCCTTTGATCTTGAAGGATTCCCATCGTTGTTTATACTTTGTCTTTTTTACAAAGTTCTATTTCCTAAATTTTTTGTTTGAACGTTCTTAGAACAGCCATGAGGCTAATGTTTCTAGATTTCTAAATATAAACTAAAAGTATCATTTATAGAAGAGACTTATCTGCTTCATCTGAGCAATTCCTGGAGTAAATTTATAAATTACATCAGTCTTCTCCCTCAAGAATGAATTCATGAAACCAGCAGTTCAAAATGCGCCACAGGAGTTTAATTTTTATTGGGTCTTAAATATTTAAAGAAAAGGGAATGTTGAGAAGTTTTGGTTCAGTATTTTCTTTTTAATAAAAAGGGTATAAATTCCCATTGAAGAAGGAACCCTATTTAATGAAAGTAATGAGGAAACAAATTAATCAAGGATATATTATCTATTAATGGTAATGTGTAAAGCCATAGCTACATCGTATGGTTATGCTTAAATTACAAGCGCGATAGAAGTATATCCCAGTTGAGCCCAGAAGATAATAGTAATTGGGTTTATTATGTAGTTATCGCAGGAAAACCGAGAGAAGTCTCGTGGTATAAGGGGTTGATGTAGTAGATTAGAAATAGAGGACAATAGCCATTCAAGAATGGCTAGAAATATAGGGATAGTGAACTGTTCCCAAGAGAAGAGTCTCCAATCCACCTGCAAACTAGCCCAGAATGTTTTCCTCCCCATTCCTACTTATATACATGGACGAAAAGCTTTAAACTGGCCACTTGGGTATTTTACCCTTTACTCGAACACAATACCCAAGTTATGCCACCTAAACCAGGGGGCAATGAGTCTGCAATAACAGACTATAGGGTTGCTATATCTGTTGAAGCCTGACTTCTGGGACAGCCTAGGGATACTTTAGTAGAATTTTAACCAGAGATAAACCTAATTAATCTATTGTTATAATACTTCCGGTAGCTTTTAAGTATAAGGTCAAATATCCTTATGCTTATCAACTCTAGGAAAAGTACTTATCCTATGTAAACCAAATTTTATTTTATTTATTTCGCTAAAACGGATGTTCTTTTAATCGGGTTGCCGTATCAAAAGAGAATTCCTCTTCTTACTTCCTAGTCTCTCTTTCTCTAGCAGTAAGAAGAACTGAATTCAATAAATATCTTTTTTTAAGGCCCTATGTAAAAAAAAATGGTATTTTTTTAATAATAATCTGTGCTAGGTTCTGCCTGAGGATGGTTATCACGATTAAAAGGTGATAAGTCGTGACTAAAAACTATAATTTGATATTTCTCTCTCAAACCAAGAATTCGTAAGACCATCCACTGGACAGTGAGCTGTAAGAAGTTTCTAGGAAGAGAAAAAACTAAGAACCAGCAGCTGGATTTGAACCCCCAGAGATCTTAGCGTTGGAATCCACTAAACGCTAATCACTTAGCTAATTACTAATTAGCTGTAAAAACTGTTATTAATGATTCCTAAAACTTGAACTAATTTTCACTAAATAAAGATGTTTATGAAAAAGGAAAAATGTTATGTAGTAACTTGAAAAGTCTCAAAGAAATATTTGATCCAAGAAAACTTAATTAAGCCCATTATCTTATTTTTCTTAAAAAATTATAGATCGATTTTGCATTAACCATCTTCTGTGTAGGTATATAATGTAGAATATACAATAATTTAAGGTTTAATTCTTTTATTTTGTACATACGTTATTACCCAGAATAATTTATATAGTAATTAAGCAAATTAAAAAAAAATAATAATATGATTGACTCCAAAAAACAGATCGAAATAACCCAGAAGTAAGAAAGAATATTGCCATTTTCCGTTACTAATATTAGAGGAGAAGGTGGGTAATATGGCATGGTAATATGGGTAATAGGGTTAGAATTTGGGACACTCCGGTTTTTGTGAAACCAGTAGTGCTAGTTAGTTTTTGGTGCCTTACTTCCTCTTTGGGGTAGGCTTTGTCTGCTGCAGAAGGCAGCGCGTCAGCCGAGTGGCAGCTTTGTCCAAGAGAGGACCGTGTTGATTTTGTCAATGCTAAAAAGTTTTCTTAATGTTGATTTTCCTCTGTTTTTGGTTAATACCGAGGAAAGTTAGAATAATTTCCCTTAGACATTAAAAATGTAGAAAGTAGAGTTTTAAATGCCAGTATTATGGATTTCAAACATAAATGTGTATTGGAAAAAAATGAGGTTATATTGTACTCAGTGTATGGTGGTATTATTGGACAGCGTTGTCCCCATATAACAACCTCGATAATCGTCTGCCGAACAAGTGTGAAAAGTGGCACTGAGGACGAAACTAGTGTCTTATACATTTTTTTTTTTTCTTCAGGGTACTATAAAGGGCCTAAAGAGATCATTTCAATGATTTCTTGACATTCCTCTAAGAAAACTGATTACACCCTTAATTTTTATCCTTAATGTACGATAATTGTGTAAAATATAGTTTTGTGGCATATTTAAGGCTTATTTTTACAATTCATGCAGAAACGAGAACATTAACTATAATTATTATGTGTGTCCCATATTACCACCACTCTTTCTGAAAACCCAATATGGCACCACGACAGACTTTTTCAGTGTAACTCCAGACTCCTTGCTGTGATCCACTCAGGACTCCAAATTTACAAAGACAAATAATGTATGTCTATGATTTTACTTCAGAGTAGATTTTAAATTCAATAGTGTTCAAAATAGACAAGGTAAAAAAAGACTGTCTGTCCCATATTACCACCTTCTCATCTATTATTTTTTTAATTATTATTATTTTTTTTTTTTGCCAAGTTTTCGATCTAGGGACTAGGTCATCTTCAGGGCTTATACTACTGATAATTATTTTTTGCATTGTTATATGTGAGATTGGTTTACTCCAGGGAGTACATCAACACACAGGACAGTGGACAGAAGGCACACACCAACCTTACACATAAAAATGTAAAAATATAATTGTCAATAGCATAAGTCCTGAAAATGGCCTAGTCCTAGGTCGAAAGCTTCGCAAAAATAAAGAAATAACGACTAAAATTGGCAATATTCTTCCTTCCTTCTGGAATAATGGATAGTCACCCAAAACAGTGAACAATCGATGTAGAAAACCAAGATTCTTCTAGCAAAGACAGAGAAAATTTCATTAAATACTCAAAGGACTAAGGCGAAGTTTTCTTTATGGCCAACAAATTGTCAATACTGCGACTAGACAGACTAATTAGCAGTTTGGATATTGCTAAGGATACGTATTTCGTCCTGCAGTAAATAAAGAGAGGGAAAATGAAAATTCACGTTTAGCAATGATTTCATCAAAAAATCCAAGAGCAATAAACTTTTCTTGAATAAATATTTTCCCCACATGATGATGTTATTCTTTTGATGAGGCAAAAAATGATATTGTTAGGGGAGCTTCTTTCCATCGTACAAAATTATTATTGCTTACTTTTTACTCTTTTTGAAATTCAAAGCTGAACAGTAATTGTTCAAAGTGAATGTTGTAGATTTTTAAATTAAACGTACTACGCCATACTCACTGTTTATTGGACTGTATGAGTGAGCAGCATGATTGCAAGAGCGCGTGCAAACAACACCAGCGAGGTTTTTGTTAGGAAAGGGGTAACTACTAAATAAAAGGGTCTTACACCCGCACCCGTCAGCTAGGGGACCAGAGTATGGAATGGTCGGCGCGGTGAAAAGAGCGCTGGGTAATACGCTAGGGGTATTTCATTTCCTGAAGATGCCAATGAAAGATAAGGAAGTATGGCCAAAACGTCTCCCTTCTTATCTAAAGCAATATACAGCTCATTGACAAAAGAGCCCTGGCTGGCTACACACGGAGACAACCGCCACTTTCAGCTATCAACGCAACCCCCTCTCTTGTCGCTTCTAGAATCATCACGTTTCCCTCTTTTATAAACGCCGGTCATTCTGTCAGTTATGTCCGTTTTTATTTGTCTACAATTGTTTAGTTACTCTTCTATGGATGGCTGAATTTACGCCATTTTCCTCAAATTGTTTCTTTACACGAAATATACTGTCATGCTGGTCAATTGAACACTTAATATTTAAAGACTTGTCAGCCATTAATTCTGTTTCTTTTGAATATGTACACAGCAAGCGTAATACGAAACGGTAACAATAAGTGAAGTCCAAATCTCTACCTCTAACTGATTAATCAACCTTTGATGATGCTTGATGGGTAAAATAAATTTAAACAATCAGTTTCTTGTTGGAATAAAGAACTATTCTCTTGGAATAAAGTCACAAGAATTCACTTGAATCAGCATAAAAAGGAGGAGTCACGATATTCGAGCGTTTATTTTTCGTATTTTTTGCAAGCACAACATGCTAATTAATTGTGTCATTTGACAGAGCTTGGCTTGAAATGCTAAAGTCAAAACTGAAAAAAAGGCCCTCCTGAAGACTCTTCAAAATTGGTGTTTTTTTTTTGTTTGCATATGGATCAAAGTTCGCTAACGACTCCACATGGATTCAGTGGTACCACAAGAAAAGGTACGAAATCTTCCTTTGTTTTTGCCTTCTACATTATCTGTTGCAGAGCCAGAATATGCATACAGCTTCTATGTAAGTCAACCTTTTCCTTGTATCGCTAAACAATAGGCCTGTTATTATACTAACTTTCGCGAAGGTAGTACAATTTTTACTCACTAGGGAGTGTCTCTCACTCATTCCCTTGAGCTGTTTGTTTAGTAAATTTTCATTTTTACTTTGATCATACAAAAAATATAATAGATTATAAAATTCTTCTAACTATTTTTTTCATGATTTTAAGGCGCATCAACTTCTGAAGTTATTGGCGCCCGGAGCTTTTTTCAGTCACTACCGGCCTCCGGACCGTATTCTCTCGTTACAGATGACACTGTCCATCACTGGACAAGATGAAATCATAATCGAAGATTATCCGAATATTACTTCTAGAATTTAAATAGGAAGAGAAAATCTAAGGGCCAGCAGCCGGATTCGAACCAGGGACCTCCACGTGGGAAATCCAATTTGCATACCTCATTGCTAACTCCGTCTCTGAAATGCTCCACTTATGAACCTTCTATTACTTTATTATTCGAACATTACTTCTATAATTTAAATAAATTGCAAAAAATCAAATTAACTGATTTTCAATTGACTTTTCGTTTCAATTCAATTGATTAAAACTTAGAATATAATGGTAGCAAGTAATCAATCGCAAGATTACCTGCAACTACCAGTTAAGTAAAAAATGCAAGTGCAATAAACATTAATAAAAAAAAAAAAAAAAAATTGTAACAAATTAAAATATAAGACAGCAATTTTAATTTGTTTCTTGATTTGCAAAGTTCTAAAGGTCAAGCTAATACAATATTCTAAATGCAGCAACCATTCTTAACCATTAGCGAATAGCGTTTTCGTCATAGTTTACAGTTTAACTCCTGCGTTATCAAACGATTGCAGAAAAAGTAACAGAAAACTTCTGCTTTAATTAAATAAAAGCTGGACTAGTGAATAAAAACTCAACTTTCAACGCTTGTGCACTAAACTAATATTCTTTTATTGTTCTGTACCAAAAATAGGAAATAGACCTTCATAGAAAAAGTCGATGTAACTGTTTCATGTAACATCCCCTTCAATTTTATTGAGTTAATGACACATCAGTTTCAAAAGAGATGAAATTATCTTCAAAAAAACAAACATCTGCTAACACCAACCCAGTGATCTTGCTATGTCTATTCTAGGTAATGTTCAAAAACCATAATAATCTAAAACTGATTTTGAACTGGATTACTGAAAATAGTTATTAACTGGGGGGAAAACAGTGCATTGTTATGGCGCATACCACCCAGGTATGAATGGATCCAATTCCCTAGCCTGTAATGAGATAGCTATAACAGATCGAACAGTAATGCGTAACATCCCAGCTAGCTAGGCATGGCTAACAGCTATCAATAACTGTCATTCTGCTAATGAGTAAAAGGTACGTTAACTACATGTCAGTAGTATTATACATACATAGAGATAGACAACATACATCTGGTTAGCCAATCATAATTTTCTCTTTGGCTCACCAACACCTCCTATTCATATTTCATGTTTACATTAATACTCAAATTGAAATTACTGTCTTTTAATTTCAAATCAATGGCCTGGATGAGTTTAGAAAATTAATAAATCTCCAACATGGAAAAAGAATGAAGCTCATCATGATAATCATCAATAAATTCTACTATTTTTTTCCCCCGGCGCATCGACTGTCTTAGTCATTAGCGCCCAAATTCTACCATTGAATTAGATAACAAACGTCCAGTCAAAATAACCAGCTAAAGTTCTGATTTAACTTTTTTCAGATTTTTAAGGCGAAAATATTAGCTGAAAAATCATTGCTTCCACTCAAATCGACGCTTGAAACTAAGCCTGAAAAATTACAGAATATCACGCTACAATTTACTTTTAATACCTATTGAGATTTACAGTCCCGACTTAATAGCGTTCATCCAATCGTCTAAAAATTTATCACATCTAATTCCTTCAATAAAAAACACTCCGTTTTGATGCTCCCATTTACATATCCAATTCATTCAAATCTCCACATCTAATTTTTCATTGTCCCCAATCATAACGCGATCGAATCGCTAATTCCATTCTCTTCACGTACGTCTTTACAGTCACTGAAATCTTAATTCTTAATTAATTATTGAAAATTATGATGCAAATTCATTTTTAATAACTTTACGGGTCGTTCTTGAAGAATGATAGAAATTTCGAACAAATAGCGTATCCTTTTTAAAAAATATTGTCATTTTTTTCAACTCAACCAACCACAGGGGAAGAAATTGAAACTTCTCAAAAATATTTTCAATGAATTTTGTTTCTCCACAATTACTACTTTTACTTGAAACATTTTACTCAGAATAACGATGATTTATAGAAGCTTCAGAGGAATTTGCATCCTTAAATTTGCCTCCCATCTCTTTAAAGTACGACGCTATAAAAGCGTTCCGAGTATTACAATCTACAAACTGATTTAAGAGGAACAGTTTCTCCTCGTATAAGTGAACGTGGGAGAGTGATTATTTTTAAAGTTTATTGAAAAGCCAATTTACTTAAGATTCTATGCAAGTAGCTTATTGTCTGAAACAAGGGATCTGATCGCTTGAAGGATGCAGTATAATGAAACATGGCTCTCCTATAAAGACGTATAAATCTGCTACATCACGATATTAAGAGCTAAAAACATTACATTGTAGACAAGTTTAAGAAAAAGCCAAAATAAAGTGCTAAGTGCTTCTTAACAACAAGTGACGACAAAACTATTTATAAGAAAGACAATTCTTCAGTAGACTATACGAGGTCTGTTCAAAAAGTATCGCGAATTTTGTGTTTTTTTCAAAAATTATTTATTTATTCATGAATATCTATTTTGTCCCCTTCAAGGTAATCCCCATCAGATACTATACACTTGTGCCAACCCTTTTTCCAATCCTCGAAGCACTTCAAAAAATCATTTTTTGTGATCTTGTTCAGCTCCTTCTTCGATGTCGTCTTTATCTTCTCGATCGTAGCGTAGCGTCGTCCTTTCATGAAGGCCCTGGGCCTCTTCAGTTACGGGAACAAGAAAAAGTAACAGGGAGCCAGATCTGGGGAATACGGTGGCTGCGGCATCATTAGTGTGTTGTTATTGGCCAAAAATTCGCGTCGAAATTGAGCAATTTTGGTACGAATTTCGCGGCGACCCGTCTCATGCCCAAATCATTGGTAAACATCGAATGGCAGGAGCCAATCGATATGTTTAGGTCCTCAGCAAGTTCTTTAACGATGATTCGACGATTGGCCAATACTATTTTCTTCACTTCATCAATGTTTTCGTCTGTTGTTGACGTGCTCGAGCGTCCGGCACGCTCTTCGTCGTTCACATCTTCTCGGCCCTCTAAGAACATTTTGTACCACCGATAAACGTTGCTTCGGTCCAAGGTAGCTTCACCATATGTTACAGTCAACATTCGGAATGCGTCCGCGCACTTAATTTTGTTTTACACACAAAAGATTCTTAGATTCATTTTTTGGAATAGGCAAAAATCGAAGACGAGTTAAAACACGCGCAAGCAAAGCAGCTGCCAAAAATTAACTGAACATTCAAAATGACCGAACTTGTCGGCATAAGTGAGAGACATGAGTACCAACATAACGCTACAAAAAAATCGAAAATCGAATATACGTAATCCGCGGAAATTCAAAATTCGCGATAGTTTTTGAACAGACCTCGTATGAGCAATCGAGGCGAGGGTGTTGGTCTAGTGGACAAGAGCTTGGCTTTGTAAGTGAGAGATCCCAAGTTCGAATCCCGCGTATGACTACTTTTTATTTGTTAGAAAAAAAAAAAAAAATGTTTTGTAGTAAAGTATGAGCTTCCGACACCTAATTGGTAGTTGGATGTTAAGCCACGCCTGTAAAAATAGGCGTTTACTTTTCTTTACCGTATGAACAATCCCAATAAAGCCATAGATATGGGCTGAGGAAGAACAAAGATCAGATTATGAATGGGATTTGTTATTAAACATTTCAAGTTGCTGGACTAATGAGGACACTTCAAGGGATGTGGAAATTCATAACATTTTTAAATCAACAATTAATCCAAATTAAACTTGGATTAATGAAATGTAGAAAGTGGGTAAACAAAAGATAAAGTGGATTTGTATCTTTCACGTTTGTTTTTTTCGTCGGAGATTCGATTAACGTAGTTTAAAAAAATTAAAATAAAATAGAAATAAACTAAAGATGCTGTATTCCTTCTGAAATTCAGCAAAACGGCGTAAATTTTTCTTTTATCTTTTTCTTGTTCTTGTCGAAACGGGTTTTCAAAGATATAAAGTTAGGAGATTCAGATGCAGACACCAAGCTAACTCGCTAATAGGCCACTAATAGCTCCACTGCTGACTTCATAATTCCCCCCGCAGACTTTGCGCCCCTCTTTTCACTCGGCGATTCTTTCATTATCTATCTGCTTCTTATAAGAGTATAAACATGTAACTAATTTAGTGAGAGAGAACATAGTGTTATTAAATAAAGAACGCTGAATTCCTGCAGCGCTGGCTCCAGCCCCTGCTCTATACCCTCTGCAAGTGTGTTCGGCTCCCTCCTTTAATGGCCAGTCTCATATTATATCAAAACGCCTCCACTACTATTTAAAATAACATCTGCCGCTCTTCCAACGGGATTCTGGACGCCCTGTCATGGCACAAAATTGAACTTCACATGCCTCACTCTATTAAAATCCATCTCTTTCTAGCTGTCTAATAAATATATATATATATATATATATATATATATATATATATATATATATATATTTTATTTGATTTTAGTTCTTTTATCTTCTTAATTTATTTCTTCATTTCTCTTTTGAAATCTAAGTACTTAATATTACTTTAGTTCTAATACTTTGTAGGATACAAAGTAATTTATTAATCATCAGGTCGTCATGGTAGACATGAAAATACTTTATATAGATATAAAGTTCAATCCAAACGGGAAATCAAGACCATGGCAGTTTAACAATCAAAATAAAACAATAATCAATCCTAAGAACAAATGGCGGAATTTCTAAACGTTTTCTAAGCTTTCTTAGAAAGCTTATGGTAGGTGAATTCCTTTCATAATGCCGACGCTGTTTTGAGGCCTACTTTTTTGCAATTAATCACAGATTTCTGCGTCAATTTTTAAAATAACCCCAATTGTTGTATACCGTTCGAAAGGTGATCGTATGTAGATGTTTTTCCTGAATAGTGCACGGTTTTTTCATATAAAATGTTTTTGAGAAAAATGAAGTCAAAGTTTTTGGAAAAAATAGAAACTTGCTATTTCTTATGTTTGGACCACAAAGAGAAACAGTTAATATTATTATTTTGAAATATAAATTAGCTTATTTAAAAGGAAATTTAACCTTCTTTCTAATGAGCTTATAGAAATTGCTGTAGCTTTAATAGTTTGAGAAATATAGACAAATGTTTGCTAAAAAGTAGTCATACCTTGAAAAAACATAAAAATTAAAAATATCTACAAAACGGAGCCGAATCGAGCCATAGTTTATATGGAATTTTTTTGTTGCAAATGATGCCCAGAATCGCCTCCCGAAGTTACGGGAGTCTTGTGCTGAACGCCCTGTATATTTAACTTTGATCATTCTTCTAAAGTACTATTTCTGTATAAAGTATGACTTTACGTTTTTTTATAATATAAGAGAATGAATTTTGGTTAAAAAGAAAAGTTTTTTTGATTAATTTTTGAAAATTTCAATTTTGGCATTTTGAGCTAAATTAAAATGTTCCTGAAAGCCAAAAACTCGAGAACTATAGTAAGAGGAACTGTGATAATTCAATTCTCAATTTATTTACTTATTTTTTCGAAAAATTGAAATTTTCCAGCATTCAGAGAAGGGAGAGATTAAACTTTCTTGGGTTACTAGCCCACCACCTTCTCGTTCTTCCCGGGCATAAGAGATCAAGTTTTATTAGACTTACGAGCTGACTAAAGAAAGATTCACGCCTAATAATGTAAAACTAACTTGGAGATTTCCTGAAACTACAAATTACCTGGCATCTGATGAGAAAAATTGAAAAAAAAAAAAGAAGAGAAAGTGTTACGTCCGTAACAAAATGTAAGTTATTTATGACTTAATATTTAAATGAGGTAAAACACGCTGACTCCCTCTAAGGTAGGGATAGTTGGGGGGAAATAAAAGAAGTCGTTAATGATGCAAACCGACTTCAACTTCTTCATCTTTCTCACACTCCCTAGCTTCAGGAGAGTGAGTATATAGATTTACATAGATGCCTGGAGGGTCAGAGGGATACATTCATCATAACTTCCTTGTGAGGACGAACTCCACTGACACTCTTACAGCTAGCTGGCCGCCAGCTTTTTTTTTTTTTGACTCTCTGAAGCCCCCAATCTCACACACCTGCCTCCTAATCTTGAACACAACCGAGTATGATGAAGAAGAAAGGCACAGAAATTTATACAAAAAAAAAAAACAAAAAAAACAACATTGAATTGACCACTTCATATTATTTGGACGGGAAAATAAAGATTATGCATTTGTTTATAGCGTGTTTACATGTAAATTGTTGGTAACAATCAACAGCAGCTAACTACAATAGAACTAGCACCGCAACAGAAAACGGTTGCACGTAATTTTCCCATTAAAATAGTCACAGCACGTGTGTAATTATAGTTTTTTTTAGTCTTCTTTTAGATGTTGTGTGTAGAGGTCTAATCGTAACAAGATTGTCAAACAGTAAGACTACTGGTACAGTTCGTGACAACTATCCGGCTAAAACTTCTTTCTTTCCCTTTTCAAATATAAAACATAAATATTATAAACGCAAACATTCATCAAGCAAGAACGTTTATGGTAATGTCTTAGGTAGTATATATAATATTTTCTAATAATTATAACATATAAAAAGCAATCTTCTATCATTAACACTACTTATTCTTTGTATTATTCTCTAAATATGAATATATAGGTTTCGTGACCGTAAAATATTCAATTAAGGATTTAAAATTGACGAGAAATCGGTAAAAACAACAACTCGTCTTTTGGCCAACGTTTCGACAAATATATTGCCAACTCAACCAACTCGCATAGCCACGCCCTGAAGAAGACAATATATTCGTCGAAACGTTGGCAAAAAGACGAGTTGTTGTTTTTATTTGACCGATTCTTCGCCAATTTTAAATCCTTAATTATTCTCTAAGTTCTGAGTTAAAATATTTGCTTCAAATTCCGTATATGTATCCAACCTCAATAGACTACAAACACTGCAATCCAAAATTCTCCGCCGCATACTAGACGCTCCATTCTACGTAAGCAACCACACTATACATACAGATCTCCAAATTCCACTTATCTCCGAACTTGCCAAAATTCGATACAAAAATTTTCACCAAAAACTCTCACTGCATCCCAACCCTTTAGCTGCAAACCTGTCTACAACTACGCTACCCTCCAATCCTCGAAGACGGCTGAGGCGGCGGCGGCCCCGTGACCAACTGGGTGACTAACGGCGGCCATCAATGGATGACCGTCATTCACGTCTGCCACGCTATTCACATACATTCATCGCATTTACCTATTGTACCTGTAGGTACAGGTGTAAATTTCATTAAAAGGATAATAAAAAAAAAAAAAAAAAAATCCGTATATATGAGTCATATTGTATTATTAACAACATTATTGCTATTTATAAAACCGTACATTATACTGAAGATCAGTGTAGACCAGACGATCCTCAGCAAAAACAGAAAAAAATTAAATTAAGGCCAATTATTTCAGGCAGGCTTAACGTCTAACTATTAGGTGTCGTGGACGAAGGCAACTAGTAAACATACTTTACTATAAATTTCTTATATTAACTATAAAATAGAGTCCAAGACCTAGACCGAGAATCGTACCCAGTACCACAATTAGTACATATTAGCTTTGCAGGCCTCACCTCTAACCGCTCGGCTATCGTGAGCACCTAAGATGTTTGTATACTAAGGGTGGTTTATAAAATATTTAAAATAAATTATAAGAATTCCAATCAAGGAAAGAAGTTCACAAAGTAAAAATATCTTTTGATGAAAGTTATATCTCTCTCAAATTGAAAATTATTCAAGATTTCGGAGTCTGAGATTCAAGGATAGAATTTTCAGTTAGCCCGAAATTGTTAAAATTCAATTTTCAATCAATCTATTGGGAAACGAGTAGTTTTACTTTTCATAGTTTCTCACGATTAAACAAACAACTTTTGAAGTGAAACGTTCATGTGAGCACATTCATATGAAACCTAAATGCTAAGTTAGCCTTACGGTTCTGGAGGTCCCGTGATGAGTTCAGTGGTGACTAGTACTTTAAAAAACCTAGTGCTGCAGCCGAAAATAAAGTAAAAAAAAAGTAAAGTGATCGCCTATTTTTTTAGGCGGAGCTTAACGTCCAACTACCATTTACTAGGTACCGTGGACGGAGGCGACTAGCAAACGTACTTCACTATTTCTCATTTAACCATTAAATAAAATCCATGGCCAAGACCGGGAATCGAACCCAGTACCACAATGCATATTAGCTTTGCAGGTCTCGCCTCTTAACCCGCTCGGATACCGTGGCGCCTTGCAGCCGAAAATATTAACACAGCTATCGCAGGAAAGAAATTTCTAAAATTGTGGCTAGATTCTTCAAGATGAACTTAAAATACATTCGAATTTTGGAGTGAGAAATTTTTCAAAATCCTTTCTGATTGAAAATTGGGTATTTTCAAGGTGAGGTCACTTTTCAAAAAAAAAAAAAGAGTGCATTTTTATTACAAAACTTAAAAAAAAAAAAAAATTAACAAATATCTAATTATTTTTAATAATTTATTAAATTCAAATTTGTATTTTCTAAAGCCCATACTCATGTTTCTGATGCCCAAAATTTAATGAATAAGAAGTGCAATGTTTAAAATAAAAAGTTTCTGAATTGTCAGTACTTTTGTTTTTTGTAAAGCGTATGAATTCTGTATCCAGTTCAAGCCAGCCTAACACCCAAAATGGAGACAATAATTCGTTGTCGAAACCTGATATCCAGTCCTAACCCAGGTCAAAAAAATATGTGACCTCAATTGATAAAAATAAAACAATCCAGTTCAAATTTTACTCTCAGTTGCAACCTGAACTTACATCTAGCCAAGTTCACTCTAAATAGAAATAACCGAGTTCGTCAAATATTTCAGAATAAACTAAAAAATATTTTCAATACTCCTTAAACAAAATGAAGGACTTATAGAAGTAATCTACCAATCCAAAACGGAAAATGAAGTCTATGCCAGCTTAGCGACAAAAAATAAATGAATAATCAATTCAGGGAAACGAAAACTAAGATCCCGGGTTTGAATCCAGCTGCTAAAGTCAAATTCACTCACCAAATTGATTAATCAACCTCTAATGATGAATAGAAATGCAAAAACGGTCAGTAATACCAAAAAAAAAACACGCGTTCTAAGACGGATAAAGTCGGCTATATTATCCAGCATCCCTAACCATATTTCCAATTAGTGCGAAGTTTTAGCGTTTTGTATTGTTGGTTCGCCAATTTGTAGGTGCCCCAGATATTTCCGAAATTACGAATGGAAGCTACTATAACAACAGGTAGTCAAATATTCTTGACAAAATTACAGATAGAATAGAACTGCGGTAGAGGATTAGCTTAGAGGTTAGCGAGTGCTGGATTTCAATGCGGAGATCCCGGGTTCGAATCCAGCTGATGGCCCTTAGATTTTTTTCTACCTAAGAGCTTCTTGCCGCTCACTGTCCAATCAGTTTTTCCCTGCATGTTTAGTGGCTTTCTTAAATTATGAAATGATACACAAAAAAAAATTAATTTAAATTTTAATAAAGGACTTGTGCAGCAGTAAAACTTAACCCCGAGCCGCCATTGGTAGAGTGAATGAATGGTATTTGGCCTTTTTATTATATAGATTAATTGTTCATGCTTAAACAACATTAAATTTTTTCGAACACTAAAAACAAAGTAGCCGGAGTTTTATTATAGTAGCAGCAAGTCTAAGTAATAAACGAGATAATAAGGATGGAGTGAAGGAGTTGAAACTAGAAGATCCTTTATTACTGAAGACCATAATACAATACAGTAAAATAAAGGCAGCGATATAAAGCGTCAGGCCAAAAAAAGGCAACCTTATATAAACATCATTCTAATAAAGCAATAAACTTCTACATTTTTTTTGGTATTTATCTATTTATAAGAGACAACTTAACCTTCGCTGAATGAGATCTCCTACCATCTTATAAACAACTCTAATAAAAAAATTATAATAAACAAGTTGAAGCACACTAAAAAAGCAGCTAAATATAATTAAATTGTACAATATATTTGCCATAAAGTTTACGAACCGGCCAAAAGGTATTTAATATGAAATGAGTTTAATGTCCAACACAAATTGGATTGTAAACAATCTCGCCCACCAATGCAGGCTCGCTTGGCCATAACATCCTATATTAAACATTTAACACCTCCACTTCGAAAACAAAGATGATTAAAAGCAACAGTTAATTTCAATAGTATTTTTTTAATCATCTAATAATTCAAAACTAATAAACTTATATTACTATACTTTCATTTTTATTAAAAAATTAATAAAACATAAAAAGATATTATTAATATTAAGTTGAAGTAGTAAATGGTAGTTATGACTTGGTCAGAATTATGGTTAACCATAAAGAAACAATATTACTAAACAAAGACAGTAGCGTTCTACTGACATTAATATAATATATTCACACATTTACTCTTTTATTTCTTGGTTTATTATTAAATATATACTTAATATGCAAATACATTTGAAGGAATAACTTATAGATCAAAAGGAATATATTAAGTAACAAGTATGATATACTTGGAAGCTAATAACCAAATTTAGTAAAATTGCAAATGAAGTAAAAATCTGACATTAAATGTTTGATTTTAATGTTAAGATCGCCATGACGATAAGCGATATTAAAACACGTATATCGACCTGACTGGTCTTATAGTCGATAGAAAAAGAAGAGATTTAAGAATACATCCAAAAGGTCTAGAAATCAAATGAAATACTTTTAGGACTTCTTAAAATTAAAGAATTAACTAACCCAGAATCAATGCGTAGCACTAATATTATTTTGTAATTAATAATTAAATGATAACATGCTATTTTCGTGCAAGAATAATACAAATTTAAAATAAGTAATTGATACTAAAGTCTTACCTTGTTTAAGGAATATCCATCAGCATCTCAATAGATCACCAGTCCAATAGCACTTGACACTATTTAAAATAATTCACAACACTATTTGCACTTAAACTGTATATCAGGCACTAAGTATAACTTAAACACCATTTATAAAATAGAACACTTTAACATGCACTAATATTCACTTTAAAAATCATGTTAATCGTTAATAAACCTGTATGACTAACAAGTTAAAAAAGATGGCCGTCGGAAACTGGCCAGGCACATGAGCTGGTAGGTAAATTAAGGTTATCTAAGCACAGTGGCCAACTATATTTTTTCCCCAGTACATATTTGTTATTCATATCCTTATAAAATGAAATGTAATTAGTGAACTTATAATTTAGTAATTTCTTCAATTTATTTTATTGTCCTCTTTGAAATATCAAAGATGTAATTAAATATTTACAAATAAAATGACAAATTTTTTTTTTTGCTTTAAATTTTCTAATAAAAAGACTGAACAGCAAATATTGGAAAAATTAAATAGTTGGCCATTATGCTTAGATAATTTTATTTTACAGCTGATTGGCCTGGCCAGTTACCGGCGGCCAACGTTGACTCTTTATTAATGCGTTTTTTTTAACTGAATATCAGTGCGTGTTAAAGTGAAGTTCTATTTTATAAATTGTGTTTAAGTAATTCTTAGTGCGTGATATACAGTTTTAGTGTAAATAGTGTGAATTATTTTAACAAGTGTCAGGTGCTATTGGAATGGTAGTGATCTATTGAGTTGCAATGGATATTCCTTAAACAAGGTAAGACTTAAGTATCAATTACTTATTTTAAATTTTAGTTATATTTTTATTATTCTTGCAGGAAAATAGCATGTTATCAATTAATTATTACTTACACGCTGTTTTCTGGAATTTATTTTTAAACCTTTGTTATGTATTATTAGATCTTTTCTTTTTAATTAAATTTAAGTTCTACATTAGAATTTTGTTTCCACAAATTGTTTTTTTAAGCCATTTTAATTTTTTAAAAAAATATTTTCTTTATAATCAACTATAGGTTCAAATTTTGCACACATTGTTTCCTCCAAATGGTTTTCTAAGTTCAGAAATAGCATTCATTGTTTTCCAAATAATATTTTGGATTTTTCAAAACATTTTAATGTATTCTTCAATCCACTATAAATTGAATTAGCATTTATTGTTACCCGAATTGGAATTGATTTTAAAACCATTTTAATGTATTCTTCAATCATTTCTTCATAATCGACTATACTCGTAAGTTCAAAATTAGAATTTGGTTTCCTCCAATTGTTTTTAAGCCTTTATAATTTTTTCTTTTTATCTTTTCTTTATAATCGAACATAAGTTATAATTAGCATTTCCTTTTCCTAAGTTATTTTTGGAAATTTATTTCTAAACATTTTTGATCTATTCTTTAATGGGCTAAGTTCTCGACTTAGCACTCATTGTTTACAAAATAGTATTTTATAATTCATTTTAAAACCTTTTTTATGAATTCATTAATATTTTCTTTTTAATTGACTGTAAGTTCAAAATTAGCATTCTAGTTTGGCCAAATTGTACTTCGGAATTGATTACTAAACTCTTTTAAAGTGTTCTTTAATCGATTGTAAATTAAAGTTGAGCTTTATCGTTCCCATATTAGGGTGTGAAATTTATTTCGGGGTTAAGGCTGTTTAGGTAAGACAATAATTAGCACATATAACCAAGATATATTTGAGAAAAAAATCTTCTGTTAAGATTTTTTGTTTAAGTGTTTAGTTATTTGCTGTGCGTTGTTACTGATTATCTGTTTTGTTCTTTGCCTTCAGTATTTTATGTATATTTTTGATAATGTCAGTAGCTAAGTATCCTTGGGTGTTCTTCAATATTTGATTGTAATGCTACTGCGTCGATCGGCAGGTGTTTAGTATCTGCGCCTTAAAACTGCGTTTAGGAAATAGAATAAGTGACCAAACCGAAACTAAGTACCAAACTAGACTGTCCTATAGGAGGTAGCACTTATTTTGGATAAAACGGGAGAAAAATTAAAGACTGATACCAAGAAAACATCCGTTCGTGCGAATACAACAAAACAGACTCACCTTACTCACCTGATCAGACAGTCACCAACTGGACAGAATCAGTAATACAATGACCTATTACCCGAAGGAAAGGGAGACATATGGACGCCTTAGGAAGTATGTAATCGATGTATTAATCGGTAGGTGAAATCATCTTTCTGCTATTTTTCGTTTTTAAATTATGTTTTAAGCATTAATAGATGAATAGATGACTTTTTCTTATCAATGGAAATGAAAACGAATATTTTTAAAAACTTGTCATTTTCTCTATTGGCTAACTCCTCTCTCTTACACATACCCTACCTATTTCTTAATAACATTTTCAAGAAGATTAAAGACCTAGAAAAATGCGAACATAAATACTTACGGAATAGAAGATACTAATCACGAATATAAAAATTTGGTTGCGTAGGTGTTAATGCATTAGATCTTTATACAGACCTACTCGACACCTCTTTTGTGTCCGTACTTTTACATTCAACGTTATTCCTCTACTTTTATATAATAGATAATAAGTTAAAGTTTACTTTGATAGATTTATGTCAATGAAACTGATCTACTAACCAAAAATTGTAATAGATAACAGGTTAAAGAAGATTCTTTCATCTGTTTCTATATTTATAATACAGGATATAAATAAAAATTAAGCCTTCCGTTGAAGTAGGAGAAATGCAGACAAGTTTGAATAAATTTTGTCTGGACAATGAAACTGACATAAATTAAAGCAACGTAACATTTGATTCTATTTACGATAATTTCAATTAAGACCTTTCATATTATTGTTTACAAAAAAGGTAACAAGAACATTTTCTGAAAATGCCGTTTTTTTCCCAATTTTCTCCGGCATCTTTTTTCTCCAAATCTATTAGATCTGGGTTGTTTCAAAGAAGTTACAGTTATAAAGGAGGATTTGCCCTATATTTTAAAGAAAATTTGGGAATTTTATCTTTTTTAGAAAAAGAGGAAAAAATTGTCAAAGTTGGATGTTTTTCGACGTATCATTTTTTTCGTACACATTTTGATGATCAACCCTTACTCAACTGTCCTACCCCGACAGTTTTAATAAGCATAATTCTATTAAATCCGAATACTGAATATTGTTCACGACAGATTGAAGACAAAACAAAAAAATTTGCTTCTGAATTTGAAGCTGTCACAAAAACGAAGTGGCCACGGTAATATTTGTATCGGTTCAACCTAATGGTTCACTTGACAGGTCGATTCCACAGACAGTGAATCACATACTATTTGAATGTCCTCCTAAATGAATCGATTTGGCCAGCCATTAGTTTGAGTTGTTCTTTTAAATTCAGAACATTCTGAAATTGTGAACATTTATTATAATGGTTGTTCCTTTACCAGATTATTTTCATTTTGTTATTGCGTGCCGTTTATAGTATTTTATTTCATTTCTGAATTTATATTGAATATTATTTAATAATGAATATTATAGTTTAACAAAGCAACGCACAAAATAAGTCGAATACTGTACTGACGCTAAATGTAAAGGTTTCCAAAATTTCATTTATTATTCCTTAATTTCATAAGTGAATCTAACTTTTAGTTATCACAGACTACAGTTACTTTAGTCACAATTAGTTGACTACAATCAGTAGGACGCGTTAAGCCGTGTCTAAGCCTTGAAAATTAGTAGCAGAGGAACCGAATGTACAATTGAAATATTTGGTAAGTTATCTGTGGTTCTACTAGATAGCAAGTTGGCATACAAGTAAAATTGTCTGAAAAGCACATACTTTGGATCGTTTCTAAGTAATTATTTAATTCCTTCGGCACCATTCAGCTCCTATACCTTGGAGCCGCTTTTCTATTCATAAATTCACAGTATGCTTTTTGCATCGGACATAACACCATCCGCCCAACTGTAGTGGTTCTTAACCTTTTCAAAGACGCGGAACACAATTATGTATATATTTTTCTCGCGGAACACTAACATTAAAAAAATTGAAATTCGGTATTTAGCAAGAACTTGAAATTAATGAATAATAAAAAATCGAATATCATTTTCAAAAAAGATATATGTATTAATTAAAATTAAAAAGGATAAATTATTACATAGTTATAAAAAATACATTCTGAAAATGGAATTAATCAAATAATGAACATAAAAGTACGTTGCTACAAATAACAAATGCTGTAAAAGACTATGACTTAAAAAGATAGGCCAGCTTTGGTTGTAGAAAATTCAAATTTAAAAAAAGGAACGAGTTTTTGCTTTCTTAAGTTTCTAATTTTCATTACATTTAAAATTGAAATTTCGCGGAACACGGAGCATATTCGCGGAACACCGGTTAAGAACCTTGGCCTCCTACCGGCTATACTGTATCGATGGAGTTCTCCTCTTTCTCAAGAACTCACTTCTTTCTGTCGTAACCTGGTGGTCAACCTAGCTCAGTCTTTCCAGCCTGTTCTTTTTGATATCATCTGTTTTGGCGAAGAGTTCTTCTCTTAAGATTGACAGAATATTTTTTGTAGGAGCTTTCTGTCGAGGTCTAGCTAGTTTTTTTTTTTTTTTCATCTATCTTTGATATCGAATGACACCTCATTCATGAAAATCGGTTCACGCGTTTAGGCGCTACGTTGTTTACAAAAAAGGTAACAAGAAGAAGAAGAAGAAGAAGAACAACAACAAGAACAAGAACATTTTTTGAAAAAGCCGTTTTTGCTCATTTTCAGCAACTTTTTTCTCGAAACCTATTAGATCTGGGTTGTTGCAAAAAAATTACAGTTATAAAGGAGGGTTTGCCCTATATTTTAAAGAAAATTTGGGAATTTTATCTTTTGTAGAAAAAGAGAAAAAAATTGTCAAAGTTGGGTGTTTTTCAACGTTACGCTTTTTCGTGCAGTTTTTGACGATCAACCCTTATACAACTGTCCTACCGGACAGTTTTAATGATCCTCGTCTGGATTTGAAACTGTCATAAAAACGAAGTGGCCTCGGTAATATTCGTATCGATTCAACTTAATGGTTCACTTGACAGGTCGATTCCACAGACAGTGAATCACATACTATTTGAATGTCCTCCTAAATGAATCGATTCGCCAGCCATAATTAAGGATTAGACAAATCAATTATTTGTTTTATGGCTTCTAATTTATTTCATAGATTTTTTAGTATATTTTTCAGTTTTGTTGTTCACTTTGCGTCGTTAGTATTAGGAAAGAAATAAATATATATTTTGTGGAAGTGGAAGAATCTTTAGGAAAGCTGACGAATAAATAACCACTTATCTCTGTCCATGATACATATATAAAGTAAGAATTTCCTCTACGCCTCATTTCTACTCTTTCTACTCGACGCAATAATAATAAAATGGTTTATATTTGTGCGTAAGTGTGCATGTATGTGCACTGTTTACTCTCGATTCTCTTTTTCGATTCACTCATCCCATATTCCCAATCACTTAGAGCAAGTGTGCTGGTGCATGGAGCAGTATGGGTTTGCTTTGTCGGTGTATGTATTGTTTGTACCAGTATACATAGACACGTATTGCCGATATAAAACTTCTAACGGCAGTTTTGGTAGGGAATTGGTCTCTCGCAAATATCCTCTTATCTGAAATGTTCTCTATTAAAGTTGTGCAGTGTATGTGTGTATATATATAAATATAGTGAAGGGGGAATCCTGAAGTGTGTGTCCGAAGAAAAATCAAGATGTAATTCCCTTGGCCCAATATATACATATCACTTCTGTCTCATATATTTGCGAGCTTTGTGTACGTTTGTGTTTTTGTACGCTTAAAAATAAGTGCGTATGTTGTGACTTTGCTGGTTATATGTTATGCCTTTTGTTTGCCATGTTCTAATCTTCTTTTAGTTTTCTATCAAGATTTTGTTTTTGTTTTAATCACGGATAGAAGTAGATAATAATGATTTACGAATTCACTGGTGACTTCTTTCAAGAATTGCTTCTAATTTTTCCATCCATTTTATTCCTAATCTAATTTTGCATCTTGTACAAAAGAAAATGTAAATGCGCACAGGTTTATCTACTCATAGTGTCCTGATGAATATTTTTATGCATTTTCCAGAATGTTTTTGATGATTTCCGGTTTTAAAGAGACATAAAAAAAACTGTTGTATATACAGAAATCGATTCTATATTAATCCATTTGGTTGTAAATCGATCAGTTCCGTCTAGATACATGTCTGTGCGTGAGTGATAATTCGCATTAAAATTAAATGTGATTTACTAAAGATAGATCTGCACTTTTTTTTTTTTTTTTTAGTAGCACATTTCAAAGTTTTTTTCTCTTTTTTTCAAAGATTGAATTTGATTTGTACTTTTTATTTTGGAATTGTGGCGAAAATAGATTGATTTTTCTCAAATATCTTATGACATTTGTAAACTTAGCCAAATTACACAGTCCTTTCCTTTGTCATAATAAGTTTAGTTCATTTTGACGCGAAAACATACAACAAAGAAGTCATTTTACTAAGATCTTTTTGTATTTTCACCATTGCTGATTTTTGACATAATTTTTGGAATCTACATAGTGCTTAACTAAGATAGAACGTATTTATAGAACGACTGATAGATGAAATTACTATATTTTGTAATGATGGCCGCCTCTTCTGAGTGAAGAAGATGCTGTTTTATTAAGCAGGATTTGCTGAATATTTTCACTGTTCGGACAGGAAGTGGTTTAGTTTATGCAAGATGTAAAATTGTATGACGGAAATTAATTCGTGATAGAAAAGGACTTTTTTTGTGGGCCAATCGTGGGCATTTTTCTTGCAGCTCGGTTTTCAAACGGTCCAATAACGATGAATAATATGCACCTGTAATAGTTTTACCCTTTTCCAGATAGTCGATGAGGATTATTCCTTGCGAATCCCAAAAGACAGTCGCCATAATCTTTCCGGCCGAAGGAACGGTCTTCGCCTTTTTTGGCGCAGATTCCCCCTTGGTAACCCATTGTTTAGATTGTTCTTTGGTCTCAGGAGTGTAGTGATGTATCCATGTTTCATCCACAGTTACGAAACGACGCTTAAAGTCCTGCGAATTCTTCTGGAACAGTTACAAACCGTCCTTGCAACACTTCACACGATTTCGTTTTTGGTCAAGCGTGAGCAATCGCGGCACCCATCTTGCGGATAGCTTTGTCATGTCCAAATGTTGATGCAAAATGTTATGTACCCGTTCATTCGAGATGCCCACAGCACTAGCAATCTCACGCACCTTCACTCTTCTGTCATCCATCACCATATCATGGATTTTATCAATGATTTCTGGAATAGTAACCTCAACAGGGCGTCCAGAACGTTCAGCGTCACTTGTGCCCATATGGCCACTCCGAAAATTTTGAAACCACTTATAAACTGTTCTAATCGAAGGTGCAGAGTCACCATAATGTTTATCAAGCTTCTCTTTAGTCTCCTGAGGCGTTTTGCCTTTCATAAAGTAGTGTTTAATCAACACACGAAATTCTTTTTCGTCCATTTTTTGAAAATCACTCGACTTCCTCGATTCAAACGAATGCCAAACACAAAGAAATAGACCGATCTGGCTGAAACTTGGTGTGTGTTCTTCCAAGAGATGCTACTAACTAAACATAACCTCGATACGCGCCAGTGGTGCTATCTCTCTGACTTTTCACGGACTTTTCAAACGACCCTCGTATAGAAATAATTTATTGTTGGTAGATTTATGCACAAGAATTACTGTAGCGAACAAAGTTGCCCCTTAATAAATGTAATAAATATTTTCAACGAACTGAAAACGTGAATAATAATTTTCAATTTTATTTTGATAAAAACTGTTTACTAATATTATATACTGCACATATAAATACGTTTTTTTAGTATGAAAACAACAATTTAATAAACAACTTAAGGAATTATTTTCTTGCATGAATAACTATTCACACTCTAGCAAGCTTTTTAAAAGTTCAAAGTGAATTCTGTTGGATATTATTCTTTAAATTTAAATATATTTTTATTTACGGTTTCCCCGAATGTTTTCTTAATCTTTGTGCCGTAATAATCAACTATGGAAAACTTGTTTAAAAAGTTGTTTTGACTTGGAAAATGGTCTTGAAGTTTTAAAATATTACGGTCTCGTTATTTTACTTCTCAAATTTAAAGATATTTACGTATTTTGATGTTAATAATTATTTTTTATTTAATTTTGTTTAAAAAAAAGGTAAAGTAAGGTTACGTTTTATGCTTAAAACTTATCTCTTTTATTTATGAATTAGAACACTTGAAAGTTTACAAGTACTTTAACAAATATTCTGAGATTTTTATTATATCCAAACTCGGGTTTTATACAAAGGTGGACCAGCAATAATAGACAATTTAAAGGATCAGATCACAGAAATTGGAAGTAAGAAAAATAAAACACTGTATTCCTTAGGTGTTTGGCATTAGATAAGACAAAATTTGTAAATTCGTCCTTCAATCTGTACAAAAGTTCGTGTATCTTCTGTCCTGTTTGCTTATAAGTTGAGTGCGACCCTTTCGGACATTTTGTTTACTTCTTTAGTGGTGGTTATGAAAGCCAATTTGTGGCTGGAAGGTGCCACAGTTCCGGAGCGTGGATAACTACATTTATATTGTTTGACGGTAAACTATCAAATAGTATGGAATACGCTTCTGTGGCCTCTGTTCGATCTAAATTTTAGATTTTGTTTTTGCAGTTAGGTCTGCTGTGAAGTAGGCGAATAAATCTCTAATATTATTTAGATTATTAAACGGAAAAATTCACTGAAATTACATTTTTGGGCGTGGTTGTTAACCTGTGAAATTTAGCAGCTGGGTAACCTTATGGCATCAAATTGAAATATAAGGTTTTTAACTACTTGTAATTTTTCGTCTATTTATTGGGGTGAGTAAATAGAAAAAATGACCGTTTCAAGGGTTAAAATGAATTATTATTTTTTCTTACATCAAATATCTTCTAACTTTCGATGTACAGTCCATTATGTTCTACGGTTAGTTTGATTCCCTGCCGGTACCACTCTTTGGCTTTCGACTGGAAAAAGTGTTCTATTCCGGTTTTTACCTCCTCCAATGTCTTAACTGTTTTCCCTGTTAAGAAAGTGAGCCATTGCTCGGCAAAGACAGAAGTCCGAAGGCGCCAAGATCAGGGGCTATAGGGAGGGTGCGGTAGAAGTTCGATGGCATCCATTTCAGCAAGTTTTTTTGCTTCGTGTGTCGGGGAAATGCGCGGCCGGGCGTTGTCCAGTTGCAGCAAAACATTCTTCCTATTCACCAAAGCCGGGTATCGCTTCTCCAAAAACTTCGTGCATTCGTTGCAGCTGTTCTGAATAAAGCTAAGAATCGACAAGACGTCCTTGTGGAACAAAGTCATAGTAGATTACACCTTTAAAATTCTGAAAAACTGACAGCATTGTCTTCTTTTAAACATCTACTTGTTCTAAGATGTTCTCTACTTATTAAACATCTACCACTTGTTCGGACAGGAAACATTAAAACGGAAAATTTACGGTGAAAATTCAAAATGGATAATTTGACTCGATGGTGAAATTTCCGTTTACCTTAGTAGTAGGCGGAAGTGAAAAGTTAAATTGAAACAAAAAGCATTTTTCCCCACGTGAACACTATCTTATTAACTATTGTACAACCATCATCAATACCTAATCACTGTTTAATCAATTGCTTGTAACGCTATTTCCTAAAGTTCTTTTCCTTAACGCACTGATTACAACAGTTAATCCTACGGCGATTGGTTGCTTAGCCGGATTTAGTAATCACGTCTTGCCAGACATAGTCTCCTGGGAGTTACAGCAACTTTAGGGGAGAAATAACAAACTCTCGCAGGGGTCCAAATCAGTTAATACCTATTATATTTTTATAATTTAATTAAAACGGAAGTCCTGTAACAGTACTTATTAAACGCCATATTAATATAGAATTAAAACAGAAATATATATACGAGGGTCGTTTGAAAAGTCCGTTCAAAAATAAAAACTACTTAATTTTTGGGGGTAAACCTTTTTTATTTTTCAACATAGTCTCCTTTTAGGCTTATACACTTCGTCCAACGCTGCTCTAGTTTGTTGATCCCTTCCGAATAATAGGATTTGTCCAAGTCTGAAAAATAGTCATTCGTTTCTGCAATCACCTCCTCGTTTGAATAAAATCTTTTTCCCGCCAGCCATTTCTTCATATTGGGGAACAAATAGTAGTCCAAGGGAGCCAAGTCTGGAGAATAGGGGTGATGTGAAACGAGTTGGAACCCTATTTCCATTAATTTTGCGACCACAACTGCTGAGGTGTGAGCTGGTGCGTTGTCGTGATGGAAAAGGACTTTTTTGTGGGCCAATCGTGGGCGTTTTTCTTGCAGCTCGGTTTTCAAACGGTCCAATAACGATGAATAATATGCACTTGTAATAGTTTTACCCTTTTCCAGATAGTCGATGAGGATTATTCCTTGCGAATCCCAAAAGACAGTCGCCATAATCTTTCCGGCCGAAGGAACGGTCTTCGCCTTTTTTGGCGCAGACTCCCCCTTGGTAACCCATTGTTTAGATTGTTCTTTGGTCTCAGGAGTGTAGTGATGTATCCATGTTTCATCCACAGTGACGAAACGACGCTTAAAGTCCTGCGGATTCTTCTGGAACAGCTGCAAACCGTCCTTGCAACACTTCACACGATTTCGTTTTTGGTCGAGCGTGAGTAATCGCGGCACCCATCTTGCGGATTGCTTTGTAATGTCCAAATGTTGATGCAAAATATTTTGTACCCGTTCATTCGAGATGCCCACAGCACTAGCAATCTCACGCATCTTCACTCTTCTGTCATCCATCACCATATCATGGATTTTATCAATGATTTCTGGAGTAGTAACCTCAACAGGGCGTCCAGAACGTTCAGCGTCACTTGTGCCCATATGGCCACTCCGAAAATTTTGAAACCACTTATAAACTGTTCTAATCGAAGGTGCAGAGTCACCATAATGTTTATCAAGCTTCTCTTTAGTCTCCTGAGGCGTTTTGCCTTTCATAAAGTAGTGTTTAATCAACACACGAAATTCTTTTTCGTCCATTTTTTGAAAATCACTCGACTTCCTCGATTCAAACGAATGCCAAACACAAAGAAATAGACCGATCTGGCTGAAACTTGGTGTGTGTTCTTCCAAGAGATGCTACTAACTAAACATAACTTAGATACGCGCCAGTTGTGCTATCTCTCAGACTTTGTACGGACTTTTCAAACGACCCTCTTATTTATAGCAGACTATGTGCACTTTTTGGAGATGTCGACATTTTGACTATTATGACTAGTTTACTAACCAAATTTTCAAAAAAAAAAAAAAAAAAAAAAAAAAAAAAAAAAAAAAAAAAAAAACCAAATTTTCGTATAAAAAGACTACTATGTGACTCTCAAGCATTATACGGTGAACTTTGGTCGTTAAATATGCTCTGTGCATTAGCCAGAAAGGTGCACAAAGCCGATATTGGTTTGACAACAACGATTACATTAAAACAGAAATTTTTCCAATATTTGAGCACCTCCATTTTTGAATACGAAATTTTAAAACATTAGCTAATGAAAATACATTAATACAATCAATAGCATGAATAAATTATTACATTATATTTTACGGAGTGAACAGGTGACTGTGTGAATGTGTTGTGTATGTTACGAGTACAATGTGTATGTGTGTGTGTTGTAACTGAAGTGCCATATTTGAAATATCAAACACTCTGAATATGCAACTGTCAATGAATTTATTTCCTATGAACATGTTCATTCTATATTTCTATACTAAATAAATAATATAACAGCAATAAACGAATACTACCTCTACAAATATTAAACTTTTGCCTAAATTAATCCTTGCTACGATTTCAATTTTTATTTTTATTTTTTTACTAAATCTCTCGAAAAATTGTCAGTTTACAGATAGCTTGAACAGCATGTGCTGCTATCTGGTTGTAGTGATTTTTTATTCTACAGAAATATCAGATTGAGTTCCTAATCTGAAGTTTTACGACTAGGATGAGTTTACTCACAAATAAAACCTTAGAGAACTTCAAAAACTATTTAATTATTAAAGTTAATAAACACAATTGCTAATAAACACAAATTTTTGTGTAGATAAACGACTGCCTTGTTTTCATGATAATTACGCGATTAGTTGCAAGTGCAAGAGTGCAATTGGCTAATGCAAACTAGGAAAGAGTTGGAAATCCACTCGAAATTATCGAAAAAGAATTTTTCGTAAGAATTGCATTTAATTAGATAATTTCACAAATTTTCAAATAATAGTGCCCTTCATCAGTTATACAGGGTGTTCATTTTAAGTCGGCTCAAATGCATTTCATGCTTAAACGGTTAATCTGAGCAAAAAATGGTAGAGGAAAAATTTGTTGCCCGTCACCTCTAGTTTCAAGAATATGTGACTTGATTTTAGATTCCTGCCCGCATACGCGGCTGACGCGCGACCAAAAGTGAGGGTTCACAGTGGACCCCCGTTTTCATACACAGTTTTAAAGAGTATAAAAAGTTATGAAAGAAACCGGAAACCGCAATTCGATATCTTCAAAATTAAAGGTGCTAGGCCATTTCAAAATCTGGTATTTATTAATCATAATTCAATTTTTTAACTTGTTATCAAAGAGAAAGAAGAGCACGCGATAGGTCATTTTTACGCATTCTTTCATCTCCTTTCTACTGAAAATGTTGCCAAGACAGTAAAGCTAGTATTTGTCTTAAATATCGGGAAATAAGTCGTTTTCCGAGTGATTTTTCTAAGAAAAATCAAATGTTAAGAGCTTTAGATGTTCTCAAGCATACACAAAATGGCTATAAATTAATTTTACATCTGTTACAAACAAGAAGATTTAATAATTATTTGGTAATTTTGGGAGAGTAGCGTTTAATTACCAAAAAAAAAAAAAAAAAAAATGGAAACCTCCTGCCACATATTTAAGTGATCAATATCTTTCATGTAAAGTATCAAACTTATTCCTTAATTTATCAAATAATTCACTTTGCTCAACTTGTGAAGCATGTATTGTGCCTTCAAAGGTGCCTCTTCAGATACAGAGAGCAGTTGATAACCCCCTGGCTGACCTGGCTTGCGAGCTAGTGGAGGCACTTTTAAAGGCACAAATGGGGGTACACTACGAACCCTCACATTTAGTCGCGCGTCAGTCGCGTATGCGGGCAGGAATCTAAAATCAAGTCACATATTCTGAAACTAGAGGTGACGGGCAACAAATTTTTCCTCTACCATTTTTTGCTCAGATTAACCATTTAAGCATGAAATGCATTTGAGCCGTCTTAAAATGAACACCCTGTATAGAACACAAATCTAAGAAGCTCCTCAAAGCAAATGTTTTATTTTCCTTCGTAATTTAAGGTCTAATAAATTTTGGATCAATTTAATCATTTTTTTTAAACAATAATTAAACTATTTAAAGTTAAAATAATGTTCAGTTATTGTTATCTATTACGACAGACGTGGTAGAATTACAACCTAACATTAGTATCAGCTGTTTAGTGAAAATAATGAACGGCTCTGTACTACGCACCTGTTTGGTTGAAATCATTTATATGTAGCAAACTGTTTGGCAGTTGAGTTTATGACTGAAATTATTTAAATAATAACTAGGAGAAAGCAGACTAGTTAGTTGTCTTTACAGCAATCTTGGCGTCATTGCGTGTATCCCATCTTAGTAACAAAAACAAATTTTATATTTAACCTCTCTCCTAATTCATACAAGTCACACATGACCGAAGAAACAGTTACATACTTAAATGTGCAACTAAGTTGCTAACTTTAGCTCACCATTACATACTTTATTAACTATTCATCATTGTACTCTTTACAAACCTGTACATCCGTGAACAAGTCCTGACGCTCTGATAAGTCCTAATAGATCTTTTAGGTCTTCAATTTTTGTGTAGATAAACGACTGCCTTGTTTTCATGATAATTACGCGATTAGTTGCAAGTGCAAGAGTGCAATTGGCTAATGCAAACTAGGAAAGAGTTGGAAATCCACTCGAAATTATCGAAAAAGAATTTTTCGTAAGAATTGCATTTAATTAGATAATTTCACAAATTTTCAAATAATAGTGCCCTTCATCAGTTATACAGGGTGTTCATTTTAAGACGGCTCAAATGCATTTCATGCTTAAACGGTTAATCTGAGCAAAAAATGGTAGAGGAAAAATTTGTTGCCCGCCACCGCTAGTTTCAATAATATGTGACTTGATTTTAGATTCCTGCCCGCATACGCGGCTGACGCGCGACCAAAAGTGAGGGTTTGCAGTTGACCCCCATTTTCATGTACAAAGTTTTAAAGAGTATAAAAAGTTATGAAAGAAACCGGAAACCGCAATTCGATATCTTCAAAATTAAAGGTGCTAGGCCATTTCAAAATCTGGTATTTATTAATCATATTTCAATTTTTTAACTTGTTATCAAAGAGAAAGAAGAGCACGCGATAGGTCATTTTTATGTATTTTTTCATCCCCTTTCTACTGAAAATATTGCCAAGGCAGTAAAGCTGGTATTTTTCTTGATTTCGGGAAATAAGTCGTTTTCCGAGTGATTTTTCTAAGAAAAATCAAATGTTAAGAGCTTTAGATGTTAAGAGCGTTAGATTAAATAGTGATATGGCTCTGTAGATAGTTCTTCTACAAATCAGCTTTTCTGGTTCTTAATCTTTAAAAAAATGTTCAGCACTGCCCTTATCATTTTCAGATCACTAATTTAATTTACAATTTAACTTTTCCTCTAATTAGTACACGAAGTTTTTATTAAACTGAAATTCTTAGCAACATATATTTTTTTTTTCATTAAGAATTATTGGAATTCAAATAAAAAGATAAAACCAAACTTTAAAGGAATGAGTGTATTACCCCTTGGCTGGCCATTTCTGTCTACTCCATGAGCGATCAACCCAATACATCATCCCATACTGCCGCTAAGAAAGAAATACTTATATTTCCACTTTTATCTCACCGGAGTTGCTATTTATGGGTTTTGTAGATTCAATAATTCAATTTATAGTGCAGTGGTATGCAGTTTATTAAAATTATTTTAAAAATAGAATAACTACAACATGGCTAATATAAGAGGTTAACCTTTCCATTACGACAATCAGAATTTATTAATGGCCACTCGACGATTCATGATGATCATGGAGGCAATGGCACTTCAAGGTACTGAAAAGCAACAGGTTTGGATAAATCCTTTGAAGGGAGTGGAAAATAATTTTGATGTTTTCCTTCATCAGTTTTATCAGCAGACTATCGTCCTTTCAATGCTCGCCCATCATCTTGTATAGTATTTTCTTTAAGGGGTTATAGGCAGTCAGAAATTTGAAAAAATCGATTTTTTTTTTATATATATATTAAAGTATAGTATCTCAGGAATATTGTCCTAAAATTTCAAGTCGAACCGATCAAAATTGTAAGAGTGAAAGTGTTTACAAGCCCCGACCGTTCGAATTACCATCGCTGAGCACAGAGCTCAACTTGCTACGCGGGAGGCAAGAATCCTACGCAGACAGCAGAAATCGGAAAACTTACGACATTTTGGAAGACATGGAGGACTTATTTTATGGGCCTGGAATGGATGACACTGTGTAAGTTGAAAAAAAGATTATCCAGGTTTTATTCGCAAACCTTTAACCGCTGTAAACTTTAAACGCGTTTTTCTCAAAACTACGTTTTCAAAGTCGGTGGACACGATATCTCAAAATCTACTGCACCGATCTTTTTGAAATTTTACGTATTTCTTTTACACATATTAAAATCGTACTTGGACGAAGGATTTTTTTTTTTAATGAATAGAACTTGTTTTACAAACATAAAATGGTCAATTTTTTTAGTGAAAATCGTGAATCAAACTTTAAAGTTGTCCCAAAAATTAAAAATTCAATTTTTTTCTAAATCCTTCGGTCAAGTACGAGATAAAGTCATCTACTAACGAAATCTTTTCGAAATTTTGATTTCAGATGACCCAGTCTCAAAATATCATGTCCACGAGAGGGTTGCATTTTTTTGACGTGTTGCATTAAAATATTCGCAGGGAAGGGATTAATTATGAGGTTAGCATACTAGACTCCCACGCGGAGGTCCCGGGTTCGAATGCAGCAGCTGACCCTTAGATTTTCTCTTCCTAGGAGCTTCTTACAGCTCACTGTCCGGTGATGGACAGTGTTGTCTGTAACAAGAGAACACTGTCCGGAGGCCGGCAGTGCACTGGAAAAAGCTCCGGGCGCTAATAACCTCAGCTGTTGATGCGCCAAAAAAAAAAAAAAAAATATTCGCCATTAGTACAATTATTATTAATTTGTAACGAAAAAATTACAATAAGTTCTTTAAACATGGACTGATATGACGCAAAGTTCCCGAATAAAAAAGTAAACACGTTTTTCCCCAAAAATATTTGAAAAAATGACTTTTTTGGCGCCTCTGACTGCCTATAACCCCTTAAGTTCACTCTGTACGATAATATTTCACAAAAAAATAAAACCTAAATATATTTTAAAGAATGAAAATAAATTCACATAAATAAACTTGAACAATACACCTGAAATAATGGCTTATAAATGTATGATTAGAAGCACCTCACCTTACAATTAAAAGACAACAGAAATTAGGTCAATACGAAAACGTCATCATTGATTAAACATCGATTAGCTAGTTAAAATTTTAAGAAAGTGACGTCAAAAAAATGACGTAATTGAATACTAGTGAATACTTCATTTGAATCAGTTAATGTTTGAGGTAGAACAGTATTTATTACTTCAGTAGCATCAAATCGAGACAAAAACCTGTAACGATCGAGCTGGAAATTAAATTATTAATCTTACTCTTTTAACCTCCTCTCCCCCCCCACCATCAGAAATTACGAAAAAATTGAACTTTATTACAGTGAGCGAGATAATAGAGTCTGACCGTAGAGAGCCGAAGTAATGGGCACTAATGTAATATTTAAGGAACATATGTCACAGGGACGAACAATTGTTCTACGTTCAAAAAAAAAGTACAAAGAACACATAATTAGCATCTTGTTTGCCTATTTTTGTCCATAAATACATTCCGAAATAATACGAAATTGAGGAAAGAATAAAAATAGGTAAAGATGCTACCTACATTATATGCCCTTTGCATGTACTTTTTTTAAAAATAAATTAACATTTTATACATTTATGTATACGGGTAAACGCAACTCTCCCAAAATTTACAAATAATTATTAAACCTTCTTGTTTGTAGCAGATGTAAAATTAATTTTTAACCATTTTGTGTATGCTTGAGAACATCTAAAGCTCTTAACATTTGTAAATTTTCCAGCTCGATCGTTACAGGTTTTTGTCTCGATTTGATGCTACTGAAGTAATAAATACTGTTCTACCTCAACATTGATTTCTTAGAAAAATCACTCGGAAAACGACTTATTTCCCGATATTAAGAAAAATACTAGCTTTATGCCTTGGGAATATATTTAGCAGAAAAGGGATGAAAAAATACATGAAAATGACCTATCACGTGCTCTTCTTTCTCTTTGTTAACAAGTTAAAAAATTGAAATATGATTAATAAATATCAGATTTTGAAATGGCCTAGCACCTTTAATTTTGAAGATATCGAATTGCGGTTTCCGGTTTCTTTCATAACTTTTTATACTCTTTAAAACTGTGTATACGAAAATGGGGGTCAACTGCAAACCCTCACTTTTGGTCTCGCGTCAGCAGGAATCTAAAATCAAGCCATATATTCTGAAACTAGAGGTGACGGGCAGCAAATTTTTCCTCTACCATTTTTTGCTCAGATCAACCGTTTAAGCATGAAATGCATTTGAACCGTCTTAAAATGAACATCCTGTGTATTCATTAATCTTTTTAATTTTCAAAAAGACGTATTGTAATTGTATAAACTCTTGATTTTGAGTTCCCAGCAGAAGTACTGAGGTCCTCTTGGTTAGAAAAAGTGATTTTTCCATCCTATTTGAGAGAAAAAAAAGTCCAATTACTGTTCGAATATTTTAAATTTGAAATTACAATTTAGAACTGAAATTATTATTCTATTCACACTCTTCAAAGTCTAAATTATTGACGCTATTTAGAAAGGTGAAAAAGCTTCATTGGACTGAATAATTTCATGTGCTGAAAATATTTAATAATTTTATTAAGCGGAATAATTTTCAGAAAATTTCAAATTCAAATAAGTACATTAAATATACTGTTGACACAGATTTTACAGACTGTGGACACCACTGGTACCAAACTGCATAATAATAATTTATTTGACAAGTGAGTAAAATACTCGCTTTTTTAAACTTTTACTCTCGTTTTTAGATATTGATCGTATAATAGTCCCAGCCCATGTGTCAATGTAACCTGGGTTAATAATACTATGTATATTCAAAGTTTCTATATACACCCCATTTTTTTAGAGAAATCACAGAGCACTTCTTCAGTTTATCCTTTAAAAGAAAATTATACAATCATTCAGCGTAATTACTTGTTAAATATAAATAATTTAATGAAAATTAATTTTTATTCTAAACGGACAAAAATATAAGAAACCGTTCAATAAGATTTACCTAAATAACTACCTTCACATACGAAAGATGTGGTACTATTATAGTTTGTGATACCATAACTGAAGAAAGAAGATAGATGGGATTTATTATAAAAATGAAAATGAAACTACATGAAGAAGCGATCTTCTGAAGAGAGAGAGGGAGATTCTTCAGACGCGATCTTGTGAAGTGGGGTTTTGACCCAAAGTTTGCTTTATTTATTGTTTATCTATTAAATTTCGGATGATTTTTTAAAAAATTGAAGAACTTCCTGCCATTAGCACTTTCATATCGCAGAGAATACTAGAGGAATTGGTGGTAGAATGGAACCCAATTACTTATATTTTGGCGACAAGTGATCTTGTGTTAACTGTAGCTCAAACTGTAGCTAGATAGAGGTAATGTGCAAAGCAGGTGGTTGGTTCAGTTGCTACTGTATGTTCATTTTGAAATTTTCAATTTTGTTTATATCGATTCTTGAAAACTTTAAGAAGGCAAGTTCAAACTGTTATTTCTGTTTTGTTATCAAAATAGTGGTAGTTATCCGCACTATATATTGGTTCAAAGGGATGTATTGCAGCGATTTTCATTTGTGAATCAGTTCTTATGTCTCCCAATTTTTGTTTTGTGACATCAAATCCAAGATAGCGATGCTTGCAACATGGAACCCTATGGGTGCTGGAACCCTGTTCTATACTCGCAGTAGATAAATTCCATGGGGTTCCATATTGCAAGCATCACAGGCAAATCATTTCTATTTCTGGGGAAAAAAGGAGAAGAATCTAAAATGGGGTTAAAAAAAGCTGCAAAAATATTCATTGTACCTAAACCCTCTCTACGGCGACTTGCAATAAAAATACTAAGTGTTCCATATTACCTGCACCTCAAGTCAGAGGCACCACTTTCCACTTTTTCCATAAAATTGAAGGTTGCTCATCTGGTGGTTGGAGGAGAGTAAATTTGAAGACAATAGTGCAAGACTAATATCTAAAGCTATAATAATAATAATTGCTAGAGAAAGCAATACAATTTTTTGGAATGTCTAGCATTGGTTAGTCAAAAACAAAGAAGGGTTCCTTATTACCACCACTTCCTCTATATAATCCGCATATATAAGATGTTGGGAATGTAAATGTTGAAAGTAAGAGTTAAAACTATACGAGATAAGGTAAATCAAAGGAAACACTAAAATATATAACTTATATTCACTCTATGTACATAATAATACCGAGTCAAACAACTATGACTTATTTTATCGTTAAAAACTGTTCAACTTCGTTTTTCTAGTAGAAGCACTGCTGGAATTGTTTATCTTTGATCTCAGCAAAACGGCAAAGGTAGCTTTAAACGATATGTCGATTCGGGGTTGCATCTTTAACTTATTGTACTTTACGGAATTACAATTTGTAAATATTGTGAGTATAGATAGTAAAAATTGTAAATACTTGGGATGGCACTGGAAAATTTAGAATACATAGTTGAGGTAATATTCCCCGCTCATTCATGATTTAATGATACCTACAAATTGGATTTTTTATTGTTATCATAAATAATTTTTGATAAGAAACGGGTTATTTCATTTATTTATTTACTTTTTTTTTGGTAAAATTGATTTCGGTGAAGTACTTGAAAATATACATATATACTAAAATAGTATTAAGTTCAGAAGCATAAAATGTATAAGTGTAACCAATATGGCTGATTTTAAAACCCGAAGTAAGGGTCCATTTCTGCAGAATTCAGAAGAGACGACATTACGGGGCATTATATTAAGTCACTCTCGAAGTACACCAGTTGAGAGCTTCAAGCACCTTTTAGTACACATCGTAATACTTAGCTCTTACAGTTCAAGCATTTATTCAAAACATAAATAATACTGTGGCAAATTATACTCGTATACTCACGAGGTCAAAAGTTAGAATTTAATGTTATTTCGCTAATAATAAAAATGAACACAAGGTAAACTTTTTGTATCTTGGACTCTTATCGTAGCAGTTCTTTTTTGTACAATAAATGTAAATAAGAATATCGAACGGATTGGCAATAATTGGGGAATTTGTAATTAATATAATTAACAAAATTGAGATCCTGATGGCAGTGCTATTGTCTCCTGACAAAATTTCTTTACGCACCGCCAAAATACTTTTATAGGGTTCTTCTTTGCTGCTAAGATCATCTTCAAGTGGCTCTTCACATCGTCCTCTTTGCCTCTTCAGCCCTTGCCATCTCCTCCAGGAGTTGCTTCATTGCTAGCTCAGTGGGGTCACTGGATGGGTATCCTCGATTGCCATTCTAATAGGCCAAATGATCAGTTAAATCTTCCATATTCAGTCCTATATTCACAATCCTTTTTTTATCGTTTCTTAATCCACCTCTAATATTTTTGTTTTTGTTTGACTGAAAGTTTACGAAATAGCTGGAAATAATTTAAAATATAATTTTTTTTTTTTTTTTTTTTTTTTTTTTTTTTTTTTTTTTTTTTTTAAGGGAAGGGATTAGCTATGAGGTTAGCATACTGGACTCCCACGCGGAGGTCCCGGGTTCGAATCCAGCAGCTGACCCTTAGATTTTCTCTTCCTAGGAGCTTCTTACATCTCACTGTCCGGTGATGGACAGTGTTGTCTGTAACGAGAGAACACTGTGCGGAGGCCGGCAGTGCACTGGAAAAAGCTCCGGGCGCTAATGACCTCAGCTGTTGATGCTCCAAAAAAAAAAAAAAAAATTATAATTTTTTTTTTTTTTAATTTTTATTGAAATTTGCGACTGCAACGGTTGTTGCAACAAGCAAATGTGATGTAATATAATGTATTAAATGAAGATTGGAGAAGGCACCCAGTGGCGACACTCCATTAACGTGAACAGATGCACTATACTGTTATAAAGAGAGTAGGTCGCGGGGCCATCTTCTCTTCAATCTGCTTGGAGGATTATTGGTGTTCAATTAAAGGATTAAAATGAGCTGCTGTAAAGGAAAGAAATTTTAAGAAACGAGTTTTAGTAAGGTTATTAATGAAAGGGATTTTGAGGTGATTATGAATGGTGAGGTTAGAAATACAGAATGGAGCGTTAAGTAGTTTTCGTAGTATTTTTTATTGTAAAGTCTGAATGAGCAAAGAATTGGAACGTTTCCCCTCACTTCGATGCCGTATGACCAAATAGATCGCAATAACAACAGGTCTTTTGTTTTGTAGGTTTAGTTTAGATCGTTTATCAAGTTGTCCGGCGAAAAGTTTGTAGCGTTGGTTAGTTCCTGGCCTTTTCAGTCTAGTATGGGAATGCGTCAACCGTTTGTCTAGGTACAGTCCAAGGTAGCGTACTTTGTCCACAGTTGGTATAGGAGTTTGGTTCAAGATGATGGAAGGTAGGATTTTTCGTCTTAGAGTAAATACCATATATTTTGATTTCGTAACGTTAGTTTTGATTCGCCATTTGATAAGCCAGTCCTGTAAAGTGATTGATGTGTGTTTGTAGAGCTCGTGTAGCGATAAGTGGATCGGAATGAGGAGATAAGACTGCAGTATTGTCAGCAAAGGTGGAAAGAATAGCTTTTGGATGTTGAGGTATATCTGCTGTATATAAGGAGTAAAGAAGGGGACCTAGGACACTGTCCTGAGGAACACCAGCTCTGGCTAGATGGATATCAGAGTCTGCTGCTCCACAGTTGACTCTGAAATATCGATCTTTTAGGTAGGATTTGAGGATGAGGTAGTATGTATGAAGAAGAATCTCCCTCAGCTTAAACAGTAGTCCCTCGTGCCACACCCTGTCGAACGCCTGAGCGACGTCAAGGAAAACACTCGGGCAATACTGTTTTCGCTCGAGGGAGGTAGCGGTAGTGTCTACAACGCGAAAATAATTAATCACTTGGGGTTGATTATGATTTTTCTAACACTTTTCTTTAAAAGATTGATTTCTGAACTAAATATTAAGTTTGAGCTTCCATTATTGATTTATTTTATTTTTTAATCTACTCAAATATATGGCTGTGACACCGAGCGCGTGTAGAAATATTTTTTGTAACTTGACTGGAGATGGATATATATTTTAATTTTGAAAAATTGACATACCAGAGTAACTTGATGCATATTGAAAGGCATGCGTATGATTTGTGAGGCCTTGTAATGTCAGACCACGCGCGCTGTTCATTTAGACAATAAGGATGACGGTCATTTAACACTTCAATCTATTCTTTCTTCTTCTTTTTTTGTAATAAGATAATTGTACTGGAACGTGCTGAACGTCTTACTGAGCAACAACATTTGGGCACCACAGAAAACGAAAAAGACGAGCGAGATTGGAAATGGCCTCGTGCAGAAGAGTAAAGAATATTAATGATTCAGTTTTATTCTTTATTTAGACTAGTGACTCAACTATTATAGTCATATCATTAAGTGTAAAAAGAGAGCCTTCTGCAACATGAGAATAAGTTACCTGGGATGCTGGAGTCTTATGGGGAAGGAAAAGAGATTTAATGCGGGTCCCAGAAAATCGGGTGCAATTTGATTTATCGGATATAGCTATTTACAGAATTAGTGAGGTATTTGATTTTGAATGTTGTTTTATGATTTTGATCCGTTGCAAATATTACGTTGGTGAGAATTTTAGATTGGGTAATTTGGATTTGGTGGGTGTTGCCACATCCCAGAGTCATTCATTTTGGTGATTGTAGCGAGTATTGGAAGCCGATCGTTGAGAAAATTAATATAGGATTTTCACTTGTGTTGGAATTATTTGTAAAGATTTTCTTTTGTTTATGCATTGGGTTTCTCAATCCAGCCAGCGTGGACACCCACTAATATGAATAATTCCATCTAACAAACCCCCTTACTTGCGTCTATAGACCTCCTATTTAAATCCAATTTTCCTAAACCTATTGACAACATAGGCCCCACGGCCAAAATAATCGATCACCCACCACAATCGTTAACGGGTACTTCCCTTTTGGATATATCGATTAATGTTTAAGATTACATTCATATTTATTAGTGAAGTCTCTGGTACATAACTGATGCTGAAGAAGATAATGTTCTCGCGCCAAAAGGGTGCCTATAAGTGCTTGTATAAATTACCGAACATTTTCTTTCCTTACTTAGTGCAGTTTGGGCTGACATTATTATAAGTTTGAGATCTATTCCTTCATTGCCCTCTACATGGCAGTGAAGATCTCTAATTGATTCTGTAGAGATGTGAGCCACAAACTGTATGCTTAGATCCCAACGTACTTACTGGTGTTTAAAAAGTAAAAACATATTTTTTTTTTCCAATCAGATAAATATAAACTTTCTTTGTGCTTTGAAATTAATCATAAACAAAACGATGTCTTCAAAACTCTCTTGTAATATGTTATTTTTGTTTCATCAAAATCTGGAAGGTAGAATAAGTTTTTGTAACTTCTGGACATACTTTTAGTTAGTCAGCACAAATATGCAAATCATTTAAGATTAGTCGAGAGATAATAAATAACACATTTTATCTTTCTAGTCAATTAATTTCAGGAAATAGTTATTACAAATAATTTTATTTCTTTATTTTGACATTCACCTGTTTTGGAGTTAATACAAGGCAAAACAAAAATAATAAAATAGAGAACTTGAGATACAAAACATGGTCTAATGTGAAATGGAAGGATAATAAAGAAATGGACAGGTTCACTAGAGTGGCAAGCTGTTGGGACACATAATTATATAAATGTAAACAGGTATATTAAAAAAAAAGAAATATTTAAGGTATATTTGTATTTAAATTGAGATAGCACGTAGAATATATAATATGTATATTAAAAAACAACAAAGCCAGCTAATAGAGTTGAATTTTTATAAGTGACAACTTGATGACAAGTCAGTCTGAAGATGGCGTCGACTAAAGTCTTTTAAACTGAAAATTGAACACTTGCCAAATCGTAAAAGTGTTTCTCAAATAGCTACAAAATACACCTTTCTTATTGTATGTTCACATACACACTCTTAAATAGAAATCTATACGACTGTAAGGTAGCCGCCTTCTTTCTACCTTCCCTTGCTAAAATTATAAAATTGATTCTTAAATCTCAAATTCCCAAATTGCTTCTGGAATCTTCTATTTTCAAATAAAATCTTGACTAACAATTCATGCGACCTTTTTCTTTTTCTACAATCTTCAAGATGATTTCATAAATTATATGAATATTCCGGAGTTGAAGAGATAATCCTAGATTAGTAGTAGTATTAGTCTTTATTTAATTTGTCAATTCGACAGATAATATATGTATATTCATTAAATAACCTTCTTCTATGACAGTAACCATTGTCGCGAACCATCATCGGCCTAGTCGTATTTAATAATCATAGATAATATTCACTAGAAAATCCCCCCCAAATTTTTTTTTGCTTTAATGAGACAAACTTTTCAAGCTTCAATTAAAAGATGATTACATTTGGATAAAGTCGTATTTTAAAATTATATATACTCGTATATCACGGTTCGCCTAGAACGATTTTAATTGAAAAGTTCACCAACATGAAAAATTTTTCTTTCTCCTTATTATTTGAGTCAAAACTAACCAAAATCCACTGAAAACTAAATCGGTTTACGTTGCGGATTTTTTTTTTTTAAATTTTCAGGTCAAAAAACGGGAAAAACGGCTTTTTTTTTGCATTATTAAGAGCATTATTAAAAGAGCCCAAATAATTTTTTATCGCATTGCAGGGTTTAGTAATTCAAAAAGTTTCATTAAATGAATATGACTTGGAAAACTTCCCTTTTCCCAGTGTATAAATATTGTATTTTGCAGGAATTATTCTCATTTTTGAAAAGTCCCATTCCCTTCCACAAAAAAACGATGATTTATTTGTTAAGTAAGCTTTGAAATGCGAGAAACACCTTGTTTTTGCCTTATTTTGCTCAAAAATGTCTTTTTTATTGATTTTGAATGTCGAAATTTCATTTTTATCATTTATAAAATACATTAATCTGTCGGAAATTCCCTCAGCTTCAAAATGCATGCATTGGTTTTGCAAAAAACTGTATTGTTTTTCCATTTATTAGGCTTAACAATGCAAAAAAAGTTGTTTTTCCCGTTTTTTGACCTGAAAAATTAAAATAAAAAATCCGCAACGTAAACCGATTTAGTTTTCAGTGGATTCTGGTTAGTTTTGAGCCAAATAATAAGGAGAAAGAAATATTTTTCATGTTGGTGAACATTTCAACTAAAATCGTTCTAGGCGAACCGTGCTCTACTTGTAGATAAAGCATGAAAGTTTAGATATTTGTTTCAAAAATGCGTTAAACAAAAGAAGTTTTTTCACTCCTGTTAAGATCACAATATGGCGGACTTCTGATCTACATCTCAGTAAATTTTGGATTTTTGTTATGTTTTCTTTTTAAATCAAACAAATCTGGGAAAATTTTGTAGTATAATTAATATAAATTAATAAATATTTGATACCACGTTTGAATAGATATTTTCATCTAGAATGTGTGCTACATAATTTGATAATTTATCAAATACCTATGGGGGAAAAGTAGTAAATACCTCATGGTTCTTATTATTTATTCAACTAACTAACATTGATCTCGAAATCTGAAAACGCAACAAAAACTGTTCCCGTGTACGAGTAACGTAAGAAAATAGATTTGGCAAGTGAGAAGAGAGAAATACGAGGGTCGTTTGAAAAGTCCGTGCAAAAATAAAAACTACTTAATTTTTTGGGGTAAACCTTTTTTATTTTTCAACATAGTCTCCTTTTAGGCTTATACACTTCGTCTAACGCTGCTCTAGTTTGTTGATCCCTTCCGAATAATAGGATTTGTCCAAGTCTGAAAAATAGCCATTCGTTTCTGCAATCACCTCCTCGTTTGAATAAAATCTTTTTCCCGCCAGCCATTTCTTCATATTGGGCAACAAATAGTAGTCCGAGGGAGCCAAGTCTGGAGAATAGGGGGGATGTGAAACGAGTTGGAACCCTATTTCCATTAATTTTGCGACCACAACTGCTGAGGTGTGAGCGTTGTCGTGATGGAAAAGGACTTTTTTGTGGGCCAATCGTGGGCGGTTTTCTTGCAGCTCGGTTTTCAAACGGTCCAAGAATAATATGCACCTGTAATAGTTTTACCCTTTTCCAGATAGTCGATGAGGATTATTCCTTGCGAATCCCAAAAGACAGTCGCCATAATCTTTCCGGCCGAAGGAACGGTCTTCGCCTTTTTTGGCGCAGATTCCCTCTTGGTAACCCCATTGTTTAGATTGTTCTTTGGTCTCAGGAGTGTAGTGATGTATCCACGTTTCATCCACAATGACGAAACGACGCTTAAAGTCCTGCGGATTCTTCTGGAACAGCTGTAAACCGTCCTTGCAACACTTCACACGATTTCGTTTTTGAGCAATCGCGGCACCCATCTTGCGGATAGCTTTGTCATGTCCAAATGTTGATGCAAAATATTATGTACCCGTTCATTCGAGATGTCCACAGCACTAGCAATCTCACGCACCTTCACTCTTCTGTCATCCATCACCATATCATGGATTTTATCAATGATTTCTGGAGTAGTAACCTCAACAGGGCGTCCAGAACGTTCAGCGTCACTTGTGCCCAGATGGCCACTCCGAAAATTTTGAAACCACTTATAAACTGTTCTAATCGAAGGTGCAGAGTCACCATAATGTTTATCAAGCTTCTCTTTAGTCTCCTGAGGCGTTTTGCCTTTCATAAAGTAGTGTTTAATCAACACACGAAATTCTTTTTCGTCCATTTTTTGAAAATCTCTCGACTTTCTCGATTCAAACGAATGCCAAACACAAAGAAATAGACCGATCTGGCTGAAACTTGGTGTGTGTTCTTTCAAGAGATGCTACTAACTAAACATAACCTCGATACGCGCCAGTAGTGCTATCTCTCTGACTTTGCACGGACTTTTCAAACGACCCTCGTAGTTTTAGAATAAAGGAAGGAAAAGCAGACTTTTATAGAAACAGATCATTAAGATGTAAAATTAATTACATACTAGTTCACAATGGAAATGCTATGTACGTAATAAAGACAATAGTTTACAAAGTTGCTAATACATTGTTACAAAGAACGTATATATATATATATATATATATATATATATATATATATGAAAATACTTGACTTATATCTCTGAATGAGATGCTCATCATTCTTGGTTCTGGGAAGTTTCAGTTCGCGTACCACTACACCATATAGCCGTCACAAACACCTAGGAAACAATGATTTGGCGGATATTACTGAGAGAGGGCACCAAAAGCTGTCCTGCTGGCCTCTTCCATATACACTCAGAATCTCATAATTAAAACCAACAAGGCCATTTGATTACATAGTTAGAGCAGTGCCAACAATTCTGTTCTGCATCTTAAGTCTTCATGCAGAATCTAGCTGAATTCTCTTCATGTTCATCGTAATGGAATGACAGGCTTAAATCTCTAAATATTGGGTGTATTATAAATCAGATTTGGTGAAAAGGAATTTTGAAACTAAAAAGTATTTCTGGCCTAAAGATCGCCAGAAAGGAGTGCGCTTTTTATCATTTATTAATTTCTTGATCAATAAATGGCACTCAATCAATCAATTAAATAAAACAAAATATCCTAAACGGCTTAAATGAACGGCATCCAACGTTTAACACATATAAGACGGTTAATGGAAATTACGGACAAATGAAAATTAAAACGAAAGGATTCCTGTTTATTGTTCAACCAGATAGTCACGAGGCCACCGGCGCTTCAGCGTACAAGGAGGATTTGATGAAAGACTGGCATGGAATAAATGGCGGATTAAGGGATTGTAATGCCAAAAGAGCTTGGAGTGGAATTGAGATGTTGCAAGAATAGGCAGCTACAAATGGGAGTAGCAGGCGGTGTCGATGGTGAAAATAGACCAAGAAAAAGATGCATCAGTGTTGGTTCGAAGGATTTGTGACTGGGAGGGTTTGGATTCTGTTTAGGTTTAAACGCTTTGGTGTTCCGCACAGTTGAAATTCGTAAGTCCAGATGGGAGCCTTTTCAAGTAGTCTTTCTTAAGCATTCTGGTTCACTGTAGTTCTCAAATTTATATTGTTTTAAATATTCTTATTATTATTATTGTTTAGCTAGCAAAGTATAGTACCATAATCGATAAAGACACTTTAGGGAGAAGTCTAACAACCTCTTTTTGCCAGAAGATTAAGAAATCAAACTTTCTTCTGAGAAGAATCAAAATTGAAATTGAAGAAGTAAAATTGCTATTCAGCTTTAGAAGACTTAGACTTTAGAAGAAAAACTATAGAAATCGATTTGAATATATATTTATATTTTTGTATTTCCACGTTGTCGAAATAATATTCAGGCCGAGGGTAAAATCAATACATAATCATAGCCTAGTGGAAAGTTTTTTTATAGTGGAATAACAAATATCTTGGAGAAGTATGACCTACACTTCCTCGCCATCAAAGAAGTCGTTCCTTTAGAGCGACTAGACTATGCAAACAGTAAAAAAACCCTCTCGCCATACACATTACCAGGTAATTGACAATATATTAAATATTGTTTGAACAGTGGTAAAAACAAGAATCGAAAAATTGATTTATCATAAAAGTTTGATATCGATTTTACCACATAAATAAACCAGAGTTCATTATTACGGGCAAGAACGTTCTTAGTTTACACTCTCCAGCGTGGTTTTTCATTAATTAAATAATTAATTATATTTTTTAAGAAATCAATTTCTAGATTTTCTTCAAGTTTAAGTAGCTTTATACGGGTGATCCATTTAAAACGCACCAATCGCTAATACTTTTTAGGAAAACGGAATTTCGAAAAAACCCACGAAGTAAACTATATGTTTTTTTTTTTTTGGTCTAGTTTTCAAATTTTCTAACCCCAAAGCTGTATCTTCATTTTTGGCGGAGTTACGAGCAAAAACCTAATTGAGGTTTCATAAGGACCACTGGTTTTGACAATGATTATAAAAAATACATAAATAATTGTGAAAAATGCCGTTAACCCCGTTTCGATATACCTAATATTTCTTGAGATATTTATGATCAAAGTTACAATTTTATCTATTCGTGATCGGTTTTCATTATTAATTTTCCACAGAAATACACGTTTTGGGAGGTCCTCCGATTGCAAAAAATATTATTGGCGACGCAAAGGGCAAAAATAATAATAATTGATGATTTTAAAACATGTAGTGTAATGTAATGGTTATGGGTGAATCAGGATAAATTTGTTTTATCATCAAATAAAAGCAATCATCACATCATTTTAATTTATCCCGTATGTAAGACTTCTTGACCTATGATTACGATGAGAATAACTTGCCAAGGTGTTGATCTATTGGTCAAGAGCGTGGCTTTTTAAGTGGGAGATCCCCAGTTCGAATCCCGTGTATGACTACATTTTATTTAAAAAAGTGTTATGATGAATTAAGTATTGTGAATGACTGCACCCGCGGTATTCGAACTGGGAATCTCCTACTTACAAAACCACGCTCATGACCATTAGACCAACACTCTGGCAAGATATTCTTACCGTAATCATAGGTCAAGAAATCTTGCATACTGGGTACATTAAAATGATATGATGATTGCTTTTATTTGATGATAAAACAAATTCATCCTGATCCTCCTACAAACATTACATTACAAAAAAAAGAAATATTTAAGGTATATTTGTATTTAAATTGAGATATCACGTAGAATATATAATATGTATATTAAAAAACAACAAAGCCAGCTAATAGAGTTGAATTTTTATAAGTGACAACTTGATGACAAGTCAGTCTGAAGATGGCGTCGACTAAAGTCTTTTAAACTGAAAATTGAACACATTCTTTAAAATCATCAATTATTGTTATTTTTGTTCTTTGCGTCAAAAATAACATTTTTTGCAGTCGGAGGACCTCCTAAAACGCGTATTTCTGGTGGAAAATTAATATTGTAAACCGATCACGAATAGATAATGTTGTAACTTTGATCATAAATATCTCGACAAATATTAGGGATATCTAAACTGGGTTAACGGCATTTTTCACAATTTTTTATGTATTTTTCATAATCATTGTCAAAACCAGTGGTCCTTATGAAACCTCAATTAGGTTCTTGCCCGTAACGCCGCCAAAAATGAAGATAACAGCATTGGGGTTAGAAAATTTGAAAACTAGACCAAAAAAACATATAGTTTACTTCGTGAGATTTTTCGAAATTCTGCTTTCCTAAAAAGTTATTAGCGATTGGTGCGTTTTAAATGGATCACCCTGTATATTGCTGTATAGCTAGCAAGACAAAAGAGTAAACAGTCATGGCAATTTAGACAGAGGCCTTCTCTTTATTCCCACAGAAAATGTTGCAAATTAAAGTTTAAAATCTGCATTTATGCAACTTGTGCAAAAGCGTTCAAAGAAAATCGCAGGAATCCTTTTGTTAAGAAAAAATAACAACCGAAAGGTTCATCAACTTACGCCACATTAAAAAGAAGTCTCGCCTCAGACGGAAGAAATGGTTTTAATAAGACAAGTTTCTTCGGCTAGTACTAAATCTCTTCTTAGAGTCAGATGGGATTTTTTTTCAACAATCGATAGTACCTAAGGTTATACTCGTTCGATGGTGGATAGAGGACAGTTTCTATTTGAATAGACCAAAATGAAAACACAATACAGTCGAGCCTCCCATAAAGGACAATCTCACTAGCGACCACCTCCATTTACGCGGGCAGTTTTTGGATTTCCCCGTTTTAAACCTATACACTTTCTATATAAAAGAACCTCCGTCTAACGGACACTCTACATAGCGACCGCGGACATTGATTTTGAGGAACGGATTAAATGTTTCACCTCCCAACAACGACCACCTTATTAATAAAAGTTCGTTTGACGCGGTGATAAAAATAATTATTCCCTCTCGAGTTTCTTTTTTTTTCTAAAATTTTCTTGTACCATTTTAATCATTTTTCAATATTACTTTGGACGAAAAATATTATTTTTTCCGATAAGTCTCTCAAACGAAAGTGGTTACCTCTAGAAGAGAAAATAAATGTGTTGGAAGATTTTGCAAAAACCAAATCGAGCCATCGTCAGCTTGCCGAAAGGTTTGTTCTATTTTTCTAATAATAGATGATGATAATTTTACTATAAATTATTATTGGTATGAATAAATGTGATGATTATTATAAAAATTATTAATTAAGTCAATAATATGTAGTTTTTTGATAAAGTTTTTGGATAATTAATAAAAACTTGATGCATATCATATAGCTAAATAATTATGCAATTATGTACGTTTTTAAATCTATTAATAACAAACAATTTTTAAATAGATGTTTGGAAAAAACCCATATATTTTCATTATGAAACTTGCCTGCTCTACTTCTAACGGCCACCTCCAAACAGCGGCCACTTTGCTTTCCCCCGCCAGTGTCCGTTATTAAAAGGTTCGACTGTATATTATCTAAATCGAAACATTTTAGCCTGAAAGTTCCACATAGCCTCAATTGTTTTTTTCGTTTTTGTTTTGAGAAAATGGCCTCCATGTTGATTTTTTTAAAAACATATAATTAATTGTTCATAGAACTTTTATTTTATACATTTTAGCCGAAAATCAGAAATGTGTGATTACGATAGCCTCTAAAGTGTCACTTTAGTATGTTGAGCGGTTTTATCATTCACGTAATATTAAATAGTATACCTGTAAACAAATAAAAACCTCTGGTTAGTACTTATGAGATTTTGGGTGAGATCTAAGACTGAATAATTGGTGATCACAATCTTTCACAAATTAGGTAACATCTTGAGGGAATAAGTAAGATTATGGCAACTATATCCAATGAACGAGGCGGATGCAAGAGATTCTAATTAAGTATTAAAATATATATGTATATAGTATATACATAAAGCTTGGGTAGATGCATCTGATGTTGATAACAAATTCAAGTTCTATCTACATTAGAGAGGGTAATAAGTCAGCAGTAAACCAGAATGTGATCCATCATCCTTAATGTATATGATCTCCCCCTCTGCATGACCCTTGACACTTGCCTCCTCCCAACGACGGTGTCACTATTCTAAAAGGGCTGCGCTACAGTAATACTCCTGCCCATAAGGATATCTAACGATTACTTGATTAATGTTCTCCATTTCCAGGGAAAACTGTCCATTTGGAAAATATATAAGACGTTACAATCCTACAGTACTATTAAGTCACTTTTAATATGAAGACTACAACAGATGATGGCTTTTTACTTACCAATCTTTTTTTATCTTTAATCTGTGGCGAATCTTATCTTGGTATTAAAGTTGATAATCTACAACAGTCCAGTGAATTAGTAGCTTATCTCTTGCCTGTTTTAACAAATACCGAGAAAAGAACATTGCAAATTTGTTAACTTTCTGTCGAGCGCTGTGAATGTTTTAGCAGGACCAGGCATCAAATTGATCTCATCCACTACTTTGTACATTGTTTTTGGTCAATGATCCATTAATCCAGAAGAAAGAAGGAATATTACCAATTTCAGTCATTATAATGATTTATTTTAAGAAACTTACTGTTCGGCTTTATTATTCTGCATTGATTGAACTAGGTACTAATGACTAGGTGTAATAATTAGAAATTAATGACTGAATTTGGCATTAATCTATCTTTCTTCTGGATCAACTACTTTGTTAGAGAAAGATGCTATAAATGAAAGAATAAGTAAATATTATTCGTCATACACAAGTACAAGTTAACTCTCCACGAGAATAACTCGGACTGAGGCGCCATGGTAGCCGAGCGGTTAGAGGCGAGACCTGTAAAGCTTAATATGTATTGTGGTACTGGGTTCGCTTCCCGGTCTTAGGCCTTGGATTTTATTTAATGGTTAATAAAAGAAATTTACAGTAAAGTATGTTTGCTAGTCGCCTCCGTCCACGATACCTAATTTGGTTAGTTGGATGTAAAGCCGGCCTTAAAAATTAGGCAGAATAACAGAAATTTATTTGTTTAAAAGACACAAAACACTGATTTCCTAAATAAAATCTAATTCAGGCAACTTCTCCAAACTTTTTATTTTTTTAAATTTATTTGTAAAGTTAGACCAGCGCTAGATGCACTATAAGTACCAATGACCATACCTGACATCAAACTAACTAATTGAGGGGAGAAGTTACCCAGTGATAACACTCCCTAAGTGATCTCCAGGATTAACTACTGTCCTCTGAAGGGAGAAAATCGCGAGGCCACTGACGTTTTAATCGTCTGGGAGGATGATCTGGATGGTGATGAGATGATAAATGGCGGACGAGAGGATTGGAATGAGAGTGCAAGTTTTGATGAAAACTTTTGTAACGAGTTCGAGCAACCTGAGCTACAAACGGAATTTCCAAGTCTGGGTGGATAGATAGATTTGAAACGTATAATGGAGCGTTAACGATAGTGCGGAGAATTTTAGACTGAAGCGATTGAATTCGTTGAAGAATGGGGCGTTTCGTTGAACCCCACAGTTCAATACCGTACGTCCAGATGGGTTTTAGTATAGAATTGTAAATCAGTCGTTTGTTATTAAGTGAAAGTTTTAAACGTTGGTCCAGTAGTATTTTAAGTAATCGATAACGTCTGTTAACTTCGGTTCGTATAAGTCGTGTGTGCGGGTTCCAATTCAGTCTTTTGTCTAAATAAAGCCCAAGATAACGGACAACATTGGCAGGAGGAATTGGAATTGAATCATAGAAGATCGGAGGAAGAGTGATGCGGCGGAGAGTAAAAGTAATATTTTGAGATTTGGTTTCATTTAACTTGATTTTCCATTTTTTAAACCATTCCTCAAGAGAAAAGAGATGAGTTTGAAGGTTTCTGTGTGAAGTTACCGGATCAATGTGAGGAGAAAGTATAGCGGTATCATTTGCGTAAGTTACTTCTCCAAACTAAATACTATTTATTTATTTATTTATTTGCACTGAAGATAATCTTCATGGCAAAGGAGTTGGAACATTGGCAATAATAACGTACAATGTGTCATAAAATACAGATTACAAAAAGTAAATTTAGTAAAGACAATAGTGAAAAACTGAGTTAACAATCAGAAAAATTCATAATACTAGTTTTACAATATATAAACAGGAAATGATTTTTATTTATTTATTTTTTTAATTTAATGGCATTAAGAAAAAATAAAAATATGTCTTTGATTTGGCTTGAAGAATTAGTGGCTAACAGGTTTGTTAAATTATCAAGTGCAGAATCATCATGTGATTTTAAATACTTATTGATAAATTTTAATCTGTGGGTCCTCAACTCGGGGCATATAAATAAAAAGTGATACAAATCGTTTTGACCAAAGTTACAGAAGTCGCACAATTCATTTGGAAAAAACTGTAATCTCACATCACGAACTAAAATTCTAGGATGTTTTTTAGAGATCATGCGCATCTGCGCTAAAATCCTTATCTTTTCAATATTTCCCTCTATCTGAAGATAAGACATTTCATTAGAGCCAAGAGGACTGACAAATCTATAGTGATCATTAAATCTGGAATTTATAACAAATTCAACGTCTTTGCTCAACAGGTGATTTTTAAATGCGATTAACATATCACTTTTACAGGCTGAAATCTCTCTAATGTTCTGGTTAATTAACCGTTCATAACCAATAATAGTCAAATAGTGTTTAAGATGAGTGTACCAGTTGGAAGGAGACTTTACATTATTATTGTCTAATTGAGCTAATCTAGAGTAACACATCTTTGGTAATCTATTATTATCCATTTTTAATAGTACAATCCACCAGCTAAGCATTCTACTTAAGATTTTTAATTGAATATGAATTCGTCCTGTCTCTACTCTAACAAAGGCACTCGGTGTCTGAATGGGTAGTCTTAAAATTGATTTAAAAAAAGAAACTCTCCAAACTAAATAAAAAAAAACAGAAAAGTAAGCTATATAAAATAAATAGTTTTAAACTGCTAAATTTAGATTCATCTTCTTTGTTTTTAGCTATACAAAAAAGTGGAAATTCTAGTGAAAACCTAAAAGCAATACGCAATAAGAGCTACAAAACTCGTCAACTCAAGCTGGTGTACTTTTAAGTGCAAAGAAATGATGCAATTTTCATTATAATGCCCATCAAACAGCTATTCTAGCTTAGCCAATCTAACTAAGTATTTACTGCTAGATAAACACATTATCATTTTGAATAAGAGACACAAAAAAAAAGTAAATATAATTGTAACTTATTTTTATGATAATTCCTCTAAGTAAAACTCGTCTGTGTAAATTTATCTAACTTAAAGAAAAAAACAAGATGGAACGATGTAAAAGTAAAGTTCTACATGGTGGGAAAAAATGTTCATACTAAATAAAGAACTGTGTTTAAAGTTACAATTATATTCCCTCAGGAGAAGGGACAAGGGAAAATATAGTTCTAGCAAGATTATTAAAAGAGCCAGCTCAGTGTACCAACTGTAAAAAAAAATAAATATCGTGTTACAGCGCGCGTTTATGTATTCTCAAGGAACGCTATGAGAAATAATTCTCATAAACATTGATTATCATCTCTGAACTGCAAAATATTTTTACCCACCTTTATGATCTACACGTGTTTATTGTCTTTATTCTTGTTTTTTCACTAAGTGTAGGAGATAACCGACAGAATTCTGAGAGATTCAGCTTTCTTTTTGCGATTGAATTTGAACTGAATTGAATACCGAGATTGTTGTAGTTAAAATAATGGACAACAAAGATAGATGCATTATACAAAGTAACAATATTGAACTGTAGGATTGGTTATGCATTTTTCTTATTTTATTTGAAATTTAAATCTAAAAGCAACTGAGCCTTACAAAAAATGAAGACTCTACGAAAATATTTATTACTAAACTCTATCTCCGAGAAAAACACCGTCTCTGAAATTGACTATTAAGTTTATACAGAACAATAAGAGAGATAAGTAGCTGATAAATTGATGGTTTTGGCAAAACAAATTTTGGTTATAGTGAGATGATAAGTATCTAGACTTTGATTTTTAATGAAATGATAAGGTAATTTTGGATTGTTTTATTGGAGGTAATGTGGATCATCTAAATCCGGGAATTTGGTATTTCTGAGATTCAGCACTTGAAATGCTTGTCTCACCTTATGATTTTTTTTATTAAGTAAATCCAAATTAGTTCATGCAAATGTTGTAAATCAAGTATAAAGTAAAGTAATCGCCTATTTTATTTTTAGGCGGGGCTTAACATCCAACTACCAATTAGGTATTGTAGACGGATGCGGAAGCTCATACTTTACTATAAACAATTTTTTTCTAACAAATAAAAAGTAGCCATACGCGGGATTCGAACTGGGGATCTCCCACACACAAAGCCACGCTCTTGACCACTAGACCAACATCCACCCCTAGTAAATCAAGAATACTGTTGGCCATTTTAGTTTTAAATGTCCGTCAAGAAGTGATGTAGCAATAACGTTTCTTTAGTTTTGCCTAAAGTAAACTCAAAATAAAAATTCAATTCAAAAATATCTGTCGGGAATACTTGCTCAACTTTCAATTAATATTCTAAAGATTTTAATTTACATATTTTTTTGCTTTAAATTAGGAATATTTGAGTCAAATTTAATTATTTATTACCAAAATTGTTCAGTTTGTAAAATCCATATAGGTACGATATATCAAATTTTTCTAGACTGTACGAAGTTTACAGAAAATCCAAGATGGAATTTTTAAGGAAATCTGAAGCACAATCCATTGAGTGAAGAATTTTTTTATTTTTTACAAAGGCGCATCAACATCTTAAATCAATTGGCGCCCGGAGCTTTTTCCAGTGCACTTCCCGGATAGTGAGCTGTAAGAAGCTCCTAGGAAGAGAAAATCTAAGGGCCAGCAGATGGTTTCGAACCTGGGATCTCCGCGACTGAATCGAGTATACACTTAGCTAATCCCTTCCGTCCTAAACTGAAATATTTCTACATTGAATGTGCAGTTCAGTTTTCAAAAAAACACATTATTGCCCCTAAATACGATTATAAAGAAAGAAAGATAAAACTAAGACAGGAAGTCCTTTTATTCACCATATTTTTTATGAAAACATTATTTCCAGCAAACCAATAAACCTCCTTCTTCGGTTAGTATGTGCGGTTAGTAACACGCCATTTTAGTTGATTAGGAAATGTCTTCATCATAATGGTTGAACATTCTCTCAGGTTAAACCACAAATTGTACCTTGAACATTGATGGTTAGTGAACCAGACATTATTGGTTTTCAAATCTTTTTCTTTTATTTTAGTCGATATTCTGTAATTTATTCACTGGTTTCTCCATGAATCCATGCATGGTCTAATTTATAAAATATTGAATTTTTTCCTTTGATCTGTTTCTTTAGATTAATCATTTTTCAAATTAAAATTACAGTAAATCCTGCTTTTGAGCGGTCTTTTGTTATGCGATTTATATTTTGTGCAATCTTTTTCATGCAGTGAATGAATATGTATCGAGATACTAAATATTGCGTTGTTTAAAATATGAAATAAAACTATTTTTCATGGTGATTTAATTATTTATTCTGTTTGGAAAGCACTTTGTCGCTATTTCGTAAAGTTTTGACAGGATTTCTGAATGGAACTTTTTTATTCGGTAACGCACAAAAGCTGGTTTTACTGTTTATAATATGGACAAGGCAAAAATTACATAATAATTTGAAATGTCTGAAAGGATTGACAAAACAGCGAAAAAGTTGCCGATGTACTCACGACTTATAAAATTTTGGAGATGGAAAGAGGAGTATTACTGTTATTTCTGATCTTACAAAAAATTAATTGTAAAGGAATCGCCAATTTTTTCAGGCGGTGATTAACGTCCAACTACCAATTAGGTAGCGGGGGCAGAAGCACATACTTTACTGTAAACAATTTTTTCTAACAATAAAAAGTAAGAAAAGGGATTAGCTATGCGGTTAGCGTACTGGACTCCCACGCGGAGGTCCCGGGTTCGAATCCAGCTGCTGACCCTAAGATTTTCTCTCCCTAGGAGCTTCTTTACAGCTCACTGTCCGGTGATGGATAGTGTTGTCTGTAACGAGAGAACACTGTCCGGAGGCCGGCAGTGCACTATAAAAAGCTCCAGTAACCTTAGATGTTTACGCGCCTTAAATCATTTTTAAAAAAATAATAAATAAGAATTAAAAATAAAATAAAAAGTAGTCATACGCGGGATTCGAACTGGGGAACTTACACTTACAAATCCACGCTCTTTACCCCTAGTCCAACAGCCCAGACCAATTCATGATAACAAAAAAGGAAGAAAAGTAATTTTCTGCAACCATGTAGGGAAGTTCTCATTACTCAATTAAAATCAGCTGTGTAATGCCCAACTTCCCACACCAGTGGGGGGAAATTCCCATTAGGGTCACTTTCCGCACTAGTGTGTGGAAAAACTTTATTGTGCTTCCTTGATATAAGAAGTTTTGTTATTAACATAAATATTTTCTGTAAAACTTTAATAAGCTTATTTAACGTAACTAAATAATTAAAAAACGAATATTAAAAAATAAAATAAAAATTGAAAGGAATATAGAAATAAAAATAATACTTTAATAAATAATTAGATATTTTTAATTATAACAGTTAAAAAGGTTATAGTGTTACCTTATAGAAATTTAAAATGGATTCTAGTGATGCCTGTTTAGAAAACACTCCTCCATCAATAAAAGAAACAGCAGAAAATGTAATAAGTAATGTAAATACGTAAGTAATGTAAATAATTGTAATTTAACAATAAATGTTTATAATAAATAAATTACTTTTTGTAGACTGTAAAAATTAAATTTTTAATTTTATTAGTTAATAAATGGTTGCAGAAAAAATATAATATTTAACTCTAGTGTAAAGTTTTTTCCTCACACTCGGCAATTTGCACTTGCACTCGCATCGCTTCGCTCGCTCGTGCGTGCAAACCCTGCCTCGCGTGAGGAAAAGTACTACTTTCCACACTTGTTAAATAAATAACTATTTCTTCCTTTTCTAAACCATCATTTATACATTTTTAATAAAAACGAGTCCTTTAATTAAAAACTATCGTCTTTATAAAGTAGGTAACTGAAAAATATTTGTTGTTTCTTTAACCGAATCCTTAGAGATAAAAATATAAATAAATAAATAAAAATATATTTCAAAAAATAAATCAACAAAGGCTAAAAAACTGTGGTATTATAAATAATAAATTTGAGCTACAAAATATGTGTTGAGCTACAACCACAATATTAATTATTAATCGCATCTCCTTCTTTAGCCACAATTCCTCTTGTTGTTGTTCTTGTTGTAGTTGTTTTCTTGTCAAGATTTTTCTTCTGTTTTATTTTATTATTTTGTTTAAAGAAGCACGGTTTAACACGAAGGAAGACGTAAACAGACAAAGCGGTAAAAGTTTTCTCCGAGTTCTGACTTATATAACATTTGTTTTATCGTGTAACTTCTTTTTTTATCCAGATTTAATCTCTAGAAAATGAATGGTCTTCCACACAAACTTCTCTCACAAGCCCATACATACAATTTCACTCACTTATGTAATATCCTCGAACCAACTGACAAAGCACTACTCATATTCGTAAAAATATAAATAAAAATGAATATCATAAAATATTTCTTATTTTTTTTTTTAAAAAAAAAAGTATAAATCATTATTTATCTAGTTGGGATGTGTGTAGAGCTTTATTTTGATAACATCTGCATATTATCAAAACCAAATTATGCATAATTTTTTTAAATAAATAGAAAACTGTCAACACACCACTACCAATTTTAATTAATTACGCATATTATTATTTCAGATGTTCTTAAGTTGACTTAATATTATTTTTTCCACCAGCACTAAAATTAACTTTAATAAATTTTAGAATACTAAAAATCATAAGAACAAATGAAACAACTTAGAAGCGTAAAATTGGGCTCTCGGTCAGTCCGGGGAGCAACATTTCACAAAACTCAACTTGCAGCATCACTGCTCCGCAATAATTAAATATAATCTAATGTAACGTAGCTCCCTTTGCCATAACTAAGTTTGACTAATTTGGACTCTTTGGACTATAACTCGCTTGATCTTTCACTTTAATTAGGGTTACCTGATTTTAAAAATAAAGTTTCCTTTTTTTATGTAAGTACTATAACTAAAATGCGGAAAATGTCAGGTATCTGGATTCAGTGTCCCGCCGTGATAAGCATTTAGAATGAAATCAAACAAACAGAAGTCCCAGTTTTCAGTTTTTACAGTTTTTCTCGAATAACACTCCTACACATCTCTTTAAACTTTAAATGCTCATTGTACACATGTATATCTCCATATCTTTCGTTTGAAAAATTTCTCCAGTTAAGGTTTCTTAAGGCAGGTCCTAGAGAAAGGATATAGGTAGGCTTTTCTCTAAAATGTAGTTAGCGGCCTCATTTATAATGTGTTAGTTATTGTTAGTAAATAATGACCTACCGATTCACCCAGAAAACCACCATCTGCAGATCAGCCACCCTCACTCCACATTCAAATCCTGTCCAATCTACTCGCTTCTTACCACAAGATCTAAACTTTCTGGATGAATGGGTTTCAAAGATGGAAAATGAAAATGAACGTTCTAAACTATCAGAACGTGATCTTCACTCTCGGTCTTCCAGATTACCACAACCGGCCCGACTACTTGTACTGATACTGTAGAGTATGTGAACATACGTTTGACATGCAATTCACTAAGGCGCCTTAAAAAATGCGGGGATATTCCGGTCAAAACACAGAATAGACAATATGCCAGATTACAGTATCTTCATTGTATAATGGTAAAAGAAAAATGTTTATCTATTTTATCTTGCTGTGATATTAAATTATTTAATGAACGCTACAAAGGAGCGAGATATATTGATAGAACGAGACAGAAGATATATGGGAGTCGAACTTTGGGGCCCAGTAGACTAATGTCTTATTATCATATTAATTACAAAGTGGAAGGGGGTGTTGTGCTTTACACCACCAACGGGAGGGTCAAGTAAAAGGGGCTTTATATTGAAATTGGAGAGAGATCCCTGCGTCAATTGAAACGCAAATAACCACTTGAATTGTGTCGTGCACCATACCACCTTAACACATAGTATTTGACAATAATACAACTACCACAAGTTTAGAACAACAGTAAAGGGTCGTATGTATGACGTTGCAGTCATGGTTAATACTAATGGAGGAATCATGGAAATTAGAAAGCCAATCTAGAAGACAGGAGAAACTTGCGAGTAAAATGCCCCTTAAACTAGCAGCATACGGTGACGTTGCAAGGAGTTCTCTGAAGTGGAGGCTGTTGATTACTTCCTCTTTAGCATGAAAAAAGAAGGGGATGATTTAAATATACTAACTAACAGCCATAAAATGGAGAATTCATTTCAATAATAATTAAAATTTCGGGTTAACTAGGTAGTTGTGGAAACCAGAATTTCTAATCTACCCGCCATGTCCTATTGTCCCTAGAACTCTAACAAGTGTTCGTATAAATGACAAAGGGGATGATTTCAACTTTTCCCATTTTCAACTAAGACTTTAAAACTGGTAGAATTTAAATTGAATTTAATTTTTCACTCCCTTCCAAATGTTTGTACTGAAATTAATTGAATACTTTCTCCAGCTTACCGGTTACCACTGTATTCTTGATGGCCGTATATTTCTACGGATAGAAACTCCACCTACCTGCAAAACCACAAGAATAAATTAATATGCATTCAAAAATTTTGTAAATATAATTATTTGAAAATAGATTTATGTAAAAGTAAGAATGAACTTGTAAAATAAATTGGCGGGAAAAAGAAAACTAGAAATACCTTCACTTACCGCTAAAAATGGTGTTTATAATTCAGAAAAAGGTTATTGCAGATTATAGGGTTCAACAAACAGAGGTACAATTTGTAGATCATCGATTACATTTGGCTGATTCTATATTTAAAAATTATTAAGCCCTTGTCCTGGTTTACAATGAGCAGTATTTTAACCATTTTCTTTTATTTTTAACCATACTTTTCTTCCCGTAAAATAAGGGCATTTCGTCATCAATTTCATCATTCTTTCAGGCTGAATGCGAAAAAAAGAAATAAAAAAAGCAAAAAATTCTTTTTATATGTTTTAACTAATATTTTTTCATCTTTTTTTCATTAGCGTATTCAAAAATATAAAAGTTCTGGGCAAAAATTAGTATCTTGTTAGAAAAGTACAGTGACCAACAAACTCCTCCTCTATAATGTAGCCATTAGGCCGATATTGCTCTAAGCCTGCTCCGCCTGGAGCCCTGACTGTAGTTGCAACATCATGATACTCCAGGACAACACAGAACAAATTTCTGAGACTCGCAACAGACTCTCCACGACGCACTAGAATTGACTCACTCCACGAGACTGCATCCATTATCCCCCCGTACACACCTATATCCAAAATCGTCTGCTCAAACTCCTTTCCATCCTAGACCTGCCATCCTAATCCACTCTGCCGCGACATAGCCTCCTACAGATCCTTCTATTCCCTACAGGCACAAAAGAATAAAACAGATACTCCTCTAACTCTCTCCACTAGCTGCAGGTTTTTCCTCTCTTTTTTTTTCCTGCAATCCTATCCTAGTCACTTAACCTTTCTCGTTTCTCACTTGTTATGAAGGTTAAAATGTATTATAAATTATACTTATCTATTCATTTTATGTATATATTTGTAGAAATAAATATTTATTCAATTCAATTATTCAGTTTTAGAAAACTTTAACAAAAATTCCTTGAAAAAATGTAATTCAACAAATTATTTAAGAGGAACACATTACTAAATTGAAGGAAATGCTAAATGAATGTCCTTCGCCATTATTCACCGATGAAAAAAGAGCTACTGAAAAGCAAATATTTTTTAGCATACTGCTTAAAACAGCAATTGTCCATCATAAATACAGAAAAATAATTAAATCACAATTTAACTTCAACATTCTAATGTATTCATGGTTTTGTCATTTTAAACAGGTTTTCAGAGGTTATTTATTCATTTTTCACCTACTAGGAACTGTCTTTTATTTTGCAATTAGGGCATAGAAATGAAAAATTAAAATATACCGTTCTTATTTTTCGAAGACGAAAAGACAAGATAAATTAATGAAAATGACAAAAATACACTCATATCCGCATCGACAAATATTTTTTTCTCGGATCTAGGAAGGCCAATTAAATGATATACTGGTGTACTGGTCAAAAATTTACAGTTAAAATCGGTTGAAACACTAACAGTTTACTGTCCTCTTGTTAACATTAATATAAATATGTCAGGGCGGGAATACTTAATGTATTTAAGGCTTAAGTCTAGCTTATACTTAGTGAATTGGTGACCATTAGGTACCAGTTCAGTAATTATGAGGTAAAAGATAACAAAGTGTGGGTATCACATCAGATCCCATTTTCGTTTTCACAAACAGAGCGGAAACAGCTGAAATTATAAATAAATTGCAAAGAAAACCACGCGCCTAACAACCACCAAAACCAAATTGAACAAAATGTTTAAATATTATACGCCTAACATTAAATAGAAATACAAAATTAGGCCCATTGTAATAAATGCTACAGATCCTCTAAATATATTTTTTCGTATGCATTTGAGGCAATAACTAATTATTCCGAAACATTCTTCTAATATTTACTTATAGCACCGTAATTAACGAAACAAAAACAGTAGCACAACATTCGGAGAATGTCATATCTTGATAGCCGGTGTCTGTCTAGGACCAGAGAATGGTCCAGTAAGAAGCTTGGCCCTCATAAACTTCATTGTGTTTAGAACTAAGATTCTCTGATTTGATGTAAAGGAATCAATCAGGAAGCTTTCACCGAAGATTAACTATTTGGTTTGAATAGAAAGCAATCAATCAATATACTGAACCTAGATATTCATTAGTAATGGATTGAGGGGTTCCTTCACAGAATCACGCAATTAGCAGCCACCATTCTAACCAACATAAATGTACGAAGTAATCGCTGTACCTAAGAAACGTAATGTTGCATTTAATAATTTTAATAGCTATAAAATGGAAAAGATTGTTATAAAGTGTTGGCCACATCTGTTGCGACAACGATCTATTGTGACACTCTAGAGCAGTGCTTCCCAACTTATGCGGCTACGGTAGAAGTATGCCGTGGCAAAAAATAATAAAAATTTTAATTGCGTTGCATTAAAATTAATTATAAGTTGAAAATAGTATAACCTCATATTTCTATAATGAAATAAAACATAAAATGATGCGAGTATATATGTTATGCACTGAATTCCAGTATGCAGGGCAACGAATCAAACATACTCTCTGCTACTGACAAACTATGCGCATTTCGTGGTTACATGAAATAGAAGCAACTAATTCAGTAGCTATGTTTCGTCGTGCTGTTGATCCTGTTGTTGTGTTATTTAACATAGTTATTGCACATTTATCACAGTTGGATGAGAAGTTGCTACACTACTTTCCAAGTCTAACTCTTTTTGACAAAGATTGGATCGGAAACCCACTTCATATCCAAGTTGGTAACTCTGGCCAACACTTAATGGAAAAGGAACAGCTTATTGACGTTGCAACTGGCAGTACACTGCGATTGAAGTTTCTGGAAATGAATTTAGTAGAGTTCAGGATTATGGTTGAAAAAGAATACCCATTGATAGAGGTAGTAAGGCAGTCGGAATACTGGCTTCCTTTCGGCACTACTTACCTGTGTGAGAAGGCATTCTCAGCAATGACACTGATCAAAACGTAACACAGAGGGTGCTACGACTTAGAGTGTGCTTGTCAACTGAGGTTAACGCTCAAATTGAAACACTTCCACGGTCCTTGCAAAGCCAGCCGTCGCATTAACAGACTGTTGGTCACTTGGCTAGTAAAAGTAAAGTAAAGTAAAGTAATCGCCTATTTTTTCAGGCGGGGCTTAACGTCCAACTACCATTTACTAGGTGTCGTGGACGGAGGCGAATAGCAAACGTACTTTACTATTTCTCATTTAACCATTAAATAAAATCCAAGGCCAAGACCAGGAATCGAACCCAGTACCACAATGCATATTAGCTTTGCAGGTCTCGCCTCTTAACCCGCTCGGCTACCGTGGCGCCTCACTTGGCTAGTAACTGTTAACTAAATTAGTAAAATATGTCATAGCTTTCGTATTTCTTTATTGACTGTTTAGTTTTTGATAACTTTAATCTCATTTAGAGGTGCTTTTAATCACTTTCTTTTAGTTACGGATTAACAATTTTACATGAATTACAGGCACTTCTTGACACCAATAATGGGGCATTAAAATAAAGAATTTCTTTGTCATAAGATTCATTGCTACTATAGTTAATTGTATTGACAGAGAACAGTATAGACGGGTGAATGATTGGGTTTGTTATTAATGTTACAGCCTGCCACGAAAACTTGTATTTTTGTAGGATTGTAATAGTGTTGTTATTACAGCACTAGTTGAGAGCATAATACGTCAATTTAAAATGAAATAGGAGCATTTCAGTTCCAGTGTGACGTTTACTGTTTGGTATCTGACTAATGTGCCGGGACCAGAAAAAGGTTGGGAAGCACTGTTCTAAAGAGTGAAGTTTCTGCATTGGATGCAGGCAGGAATCTTTAAAGTTTTTAAAAGTGTGTGCATAATGAGGAGCTTAAGTTTGCCTGTGCGTTCGATAAGGTCATATAGTTACTATTTCTGCAGAACGAATAAAGGTGATTATTTTGTTAGTACTTTTGATCGTGTTGTTAGGCTAGGATTAGCAGATAGAGATGCACTAGCTTCCTGTAGAAGTGACTAGTCGAAACATGAGGGAAGCCAAACTAATATTAAAACTGTCCGGTAGGACAGTTGTATAAGGGTTGATCGTCAAAAACTGCACGAAAAAGCGTAACGTTAAAAAACACCCAACTTAGACAATTTTTTTCTCTCTTTCTATAAAAGATAAAATTCCCAAATTTTCTTTAAAATATAGGGCAAATCCTCCTTTATGACTGTAATTTTTTTGCAACAACCCAAATCTAATTGGTTTTTAGAATTAGGATTAATCTTGATGCGTGTTTTATTTTTCTTAGTTACTTTGTTCACAAGGAATTATAGTAAAATAAAGCAGCACTTTTTGGATTCAGGTAAATAAATCTGTTGGAAAAACTTCATACGGAAGTTTTGAAAACTTCATACGGTCGCAGGAATTTCTTTTCACCAGTAGAAGATGAAGTAGGTGATGGATAAAATGAAAAAAAAATAAATAAAACAAGTTGGAAAAGCTGTTTACATTCTAACGCGATAATGCTATTCCATTGTTGCAGCCAGTCAGTTAATACTTCTCAAACTTGCAAATACAGTTCAATAAACAGGATAACTTTTCCTTTAGTGAGAATACCGATATGTATATGTGCCAGTTTGACACGTACATTGTTGCTATCTCTCTACTAGTTCACTTTACTTTGTAAATGTAGTCCATATACTTAGTTCTAGAAAAAGTTTAAAATAAAGAAGTTAAAATATTCAGAAAGTCGAAAAGGGAAGAAAATAGTTAAAGTAGTAAATTTTTCCACACATAATAAACTAGTTCAACAAAAAAAAAAACTTGTTCTGCGAATGAATACAAAGTGAAAAGCATAAAGGAAGTTGTGTGTAAGTTAGGAAAACTATTTACCAGACACAAAGAACTAAAAAAAAAAAAAGTTATCTTTCTAACTTTTAGTTGATTGCAATCAGCGAAAGCAAAGGTCGCTTTCATTCCTCTATTTATTTAAAAGAATTATCTTAGTTTTTGTTTTGCTAAATTAATTTAAAAATCATATTAACCAGTTAAGCGTGGAATTTTTTTTAAAAAAAAAAAAAAAAACCACAGTGTGCGGAATTAAAATCAGACAATGACGTGTATACACGTCGAACGCAGGGGGCAAAACAACCAAAAGTTTACGTAATAGTCATTGCAAGCGACTTTTTCTGCAATCTCTGGGGCTTGAGATTACCAGAGCATTCTGTGCTCTTTCAAAATCTTGCACCGCTTCACGTATGCATTGCTCTAGTTAACTAGGGACACTAAGAGCTTTTTACAAGTGAAGAAAAGAGCTTTGAATTCTGTGCAAAATGAAATCATGCTCGTACTGAGGTCTGAACCACTATCTTGTTATATTATTATTAAGGAATTGGGGTATTCACAGAGACGGGCAAAGGTGTGCACACTATCAACTCTGTTTATTAACTGTATTTAAGGGTGGGGATATTAGTTCTAAGTACAAACTATAAACATAACATCTTCCCCATAAATAAAAATTAATTGTACATTTTTTATTTAATTAACAAACTTTAATTAAATTGTGGAAAACACAAAAACTAATATCAACTATACTATTTAACAAATTAACTATTAAAACAAAATACTTAACGAAATAATATCCTCTATTTTGGATATTTCTGGGGCTTGATGGTCAGCCTTCCCCTTGCGGATCTGTACTGGACGTCTCTGTTTATACTTGTATCATCCCTAACGCTACAATTGTTCCGATTATTAGTGCTGTCATGACTGTCATATGAAGGTCTCATAAGAAAGGAATTCCATCTAATTTTGTTATTATTTTCGTTTATTAAAACGAACGATCTGGGATTTATTTGCTCAACTATCTTCCCTTTCTTCCACTCCTTACCTTCTCTATAATAAATTTCCTCATTCACTAGGAATTCTTTTTTACGTCGCGTTGATCTATTATAATAATCCCCCACTTTATTTCGATACTTAGACAGGAATTCTGTAAACCCTTTCACTACTTCCGGTCTTAATAATGATTGTTTTATAGGAATCTTAGACCTAAGAATTCTAGATTGTAATAGTTGAGCAGGTGTCCACTCACTACTAAGAATAGGGGTTACCCTATATTGCAAAAGGGCATTATTAAAACTGCTGTGCCCATAGTTAAGCCCCCTCGTAGAATTCCTTTTAAGATTAAAAATAGATTAAAAGATAAATTAGCAGAGTTAGAAAATAGAAATATTATAGAGCGGTGTGAGTCGAAAAATTGGGTCAATAACTTGGTTATTGTGGAAAAGTCTGACGGTTCTATTAGGGTTTGCATTGACCCCCAGGAATTAAACAAAGTAATAGTGAAGAGGGATGTAGTTCTAATACCAACGATAGAGGAAATATCTGCTAAACTTTCAGGGGCAAGTCTATTTTCTGTTTTGGACCTAAAGGACGGGTTTTATCATATTAATTTAGATAGACAATCCAGCAGTTTATGTACATTTTCAACGCCTTTCGGGTGCTATAAATTTAAAAGATTACCATTTGGGTTGTGCTGTGCTCCTGAGATTTTTCAGAAAATCGAAGAAAATTCCACAATGGAAATTCAGATTTTGTTTGGTCGCCTTAAATCTGTTAGATCTGCATGCAAAGTCATCCCATATTGGATTTCAAAAAAAACTTTTAAAATTACAGGTTCGGATTTTCTTTCTACTAATATAACATGGCGCAGTCGGATTCGGAAATGGTATAAAAAAAAAAAAATTATTAATAGTGTCAGTTAATAAACAGAGTTGATAGTGTGCACACCTTTGCCCGTCTCAGTGAATACCCCAATTCCTTAATAATAATAACATAATATAACAATCTAAGGTAAAAACGGCATTGCCCTAAGGTTGAGAGCTTCTATTTGTGTGCCTAATTCCTAATCTCTAATGCGGAGACCAAACATGTACCAACCACTTATCATTTGGCTGACTCCCTCCATCCCCCTCCGTATAAAATACTTGGCAGTTCTATTGCTAAGATAAAGGGAACATCCCACCAAATAATATTCTTATTGCATTTTATTAAAATTTCGAGGTTTTATAGTTAATGGCAATTTTATAATTTTCAAAACGAGTATACACGTCGAAAGCACCGTAATAGAGATTTGGTTTGACGTGTATATTACGTCGAACGCGCTTAGCTGGTTAAAGCGACTAAAATACTGCTTTCAATAAGTAAAACAAAATAAAAATAGAATGATTATCCATTATTTTTTTTTAATATTAAAAAAAAAGCCTTGTGCAATTATATGACAAAATAAATATGTGTGAGCTTGCTTGAAGTATCTTAGAACAGATACATAGTTTGGTATGAACGGTAAAGTTACTTAAATAGATACGAGGGTCGTTTGAAAAGTCCGTGCAAAAATAAAAACTACTTAATTTTTTGGGGTAAACCTTTTTTATTTTTCAACATAGTCTCCTTTTAGGCTTATACACTTCGTCCAACGCTGCTCTAGTTTGTTGATCCCTTCCGAATAATAGGATTTGTCCAAGTCTGAAAAATAGCCATTCGTTTCTGCAATCACCTCCTCGTTTGAATAAAATCTTTTTCCCGCCAGCCATTTCTTCATTTTGGGGAACAAATAGTAGTCCGAGGGAGCCAAGTCTGGAGAATAGGGGCGATGTGAAACGAGTTGGAATCCTATTTCCATTAATTTTGCGACAACAACTGCTGAGGTGTGAGCTGGTGCGTTGTCGTGATGGAAAAGGACTTTTTTGTGGGCCAATCGTGCGCGTTTTTCTTGCAGCTCGGTTTTCAAACGGTACAATAACGATGAATAATATGCACCTGTAATAGTTTTACCCTTTTCCAGATAGTCGATGAGGATTATTCCTTGCGAATCCCAAAAGACAGTCGCCATAATCTTTCCGGCCGAAGGAACGGTCTTCGCCTTTTTTGGCGCAGATTCCCCCTTGGTAACCCATTGTTTAGATTGTTCTTTGGTCTCAGGAGTGTAGTGATGTATCCATGTTTCATCCACAGTGACGAAACGACGCTTAAAGTCCTGCGGATACTTCTGGAACAGCTGCAAACCGTCCTTGCAACACTTCACACGATTTCGTTTTTGGTCAAGCGTGAGCAATCGCGGCACCCATCTTGCGGATAGCTTTGTCATGTCCAAATGTTGATGCAAAATATTATGTACCCGTTCATTCGAGATGCCCACAGCACTAGCAATCTCACGCACCTTCACTCTTCTGTCATCCATCACCATATCATGGATTTTATCAATGATTTCTGGAGTAGTAACCTCAACAGGGCGTCCAGAACGTTCAGCGTCACTTGTGCCCATATGGCCACTCCGAAAATTTTGAAACCACTTATAAACTGTTCTAATCGAAGGTGCAGAGTCACCATAATGTTTATCAAGCTTCTCTTTAGTCTCCTGAGGCGTTTTGCCTTTCATAAAGTAGTGTTTAATCAACACACGAAATTCTTTTTCGTCCATTTTTTGAAAATCACTCGACTTCCTCGATTCAAACGAATGGCAAACACAAAGAAATAGACCGATCTGGCTGAAACTTGGTGTGTGTTCTTCCAAGAGATGCTACTAACTAAACATAACCTCGATACGCGCCAGTAGTGCTATCTCTCTGACTTTGCACGGACCTTTCAAACGACCCTCGTATATTCAGAAAAAGAAATTAGAAAAAACTTAAAGAACACCTGTAATAACTAATTTAATGGCTGTAATAAATAAAATAAAGGAACCTAGAAATAGAAAATAGAAAAATAAATGCCAGAAATAATAAAGGCAAAGTTACAGTTTTGGTTACCGGTTAAATTTAGACTCTCTTTTCTGCAGGCAACGTCGAGATCCTTTATCTCCTTTATAAGATTTATCCTTTGGGTTTGGGAATAAATTAACTTTTGTCTTTTAACCTTAAAAAATTGTTAAAGTTGGGCGTTTTTGAATTGTACACTTTTTCCAGCACTTTTTGACGATCATCCCTTATACAAACTGTCCTACCGGACAAATTTAATTATCTGCTTACCCTAATCAAAATCCATCTAACTTACGTTTTTATAATTTTTTAGGTAACATTCAATTTCTGAATTCCTGTGTTGAAATCACAACTTTTTGTTCGATTCTGCTGCCATAATTAAAAAAAAAAAATCCATTAACAATCAATCACAATCAATCAGCAGGTAGAAGGAAATTTATAACTACATTGTTTTAAAGCGACTTTTGACACCCAGCTAACCTACAAATAAATATCCCAAAGTAGCTCTAAATCCAACTTATAAGGCTCTCCCGTATGGATTTTTTGTTATACAACAGACAAAGGTTACCGAAACACTGAGGTTCTTGAGTTCGCAGATGCTATTGTTCACACACGCTTTTGACAACATGTAGGCACACTCTACTAGGTATAAGGAAACCTAAGTGCCCATTGCAGGATAGACAATCTGAAAAGACGCTGGTTTTCGCAGTCCGATAGGTAATGAGCAGGCACTGCGGAAGTCTTGCCTAACTTATCTTCCATTTAGGATGGTTGCTAAGCGTGATTGGTCTTACATGTTCATGTGAATCGCATACAAGTGTATAAAAGTTAATAACAAAACCAAATGAAAATTATCACAGTAACATCAAAAGCGTATAAAACTTTAACAGTCAAAATAACAATAGTTTTGGAGCTTTCCATAATTTGATGGAAATTTCAAGATCCATTTTGGGTTCTTCACTATCTGCAATTTAGAATATCACTTGTTGGTACCGTTTTTTGTATTGTTTAGTATCGCTTTCTGTTCGTGCTGATAAGCCATTGTCACAATGTTAGGGGCTAGATTTAATAGAATTATCAATTACTATTTATATGATGGATAATTGTTCCAAGTGTTCCTAACTTGGTTTGTGTCAGTACTAACTGTAGATTTCCAAAGGATGTCACGGTTTTTACTTCTTTGAGAGCAAGGTAAAATTAACTGGTTTTGAATCCCCATATGATTCCTCTCTACATCATGGCGGACCCCGATTAAGCGGACTATAGTTGTAATTGGTAGAGTTTATAAAGAAGCGAAAATACACTAGTTTCATGACCTGTTCTGATTAGAAACTTCTGATTCAAGTCGGCCACTAATTGACCAAATTATCCTTTCTTTCCGATATTCCTTTTAAAACAAACAACTAACCACAAGACAGACCACCAAGAACTTCACTTTCTTTTTTTTTACTTTTAAGTAGCGTAAAAAAGGTTGTACTTAAAATTTTAGGAAAAGAAAAATTGAAATGTTGAAGCTAGACATCTTCATAAGTAATGCTACTTTAAAAGCAAATTAACGCTTCAGGCGGGCTTTACGTCCAACTCCCAAGTTTGAGCACAAGTAATTACTATACTTTCTACAAATACAACTTTTAGTTGGTTATCCATAGGTCTCGAACAGGAGAGACTTCCTAGTTGGTTACGCCACGCTAATAACCCTCCGCATTTAGGAATAGTACTAGTGAATTTATTAAAATTGGAAGTGTAACTTTAGTTTTACACTAGAAAAGAGAAAAATAAGTTGCAGAATTATATTCTCACATTTACTAACGCTTTTTCTATACATCTTTTTACTGAAATCACTCCCCGACAAAATGATAGATCCTTCCTGATTAGGTTGAGGACTTTAAAACCTTGTAAATTACAAAGACATTGATAAAGTATAATCTTTATGACAAAATATGTACATTACTTACATATACAGGGTGTTCATTTTAAGACGGCTCAAATGCATTTCATGCTTAAACGGTTAATCTGAGCAAAAAATGGTAGAGGAAAAATTGGTTGCCCTAATCTAGTTTCAGAATATGTGACTTGATTTTAGATTCCTGCCCGCATACGCGGCTGACGCGCGACCAAAAGTGAGGGTTCACAGTGGACCCCCGTTTTCATACACATTTTTAAAGAGTATAAAAAGTTATGAAAGAAACCGGAAACCGCAATTCGATATCTTTAAAATTAAAGGTGTTAGGCCATTTCAAAATCTGATATTTATTAATCATAATTCAATTTTTTAACTTGTTATCAAAGAGAAAGAAGAGCACGAGATAGGTCATTTTTATGTATTTTTTCATCCCCTTTCTTCTGAAAATATTTCCAAGACAGTAAAGCTAGTATTTGTCTTAAATATTGGGAAATAAGTAGTTTTCCGAGTGTTTTTTCTAAGAAAAATCAAATGTTACGAGCTTTAGATGTTTTCAAGCATACACAAAATTGTTAAAAATTAATTTTTACATCTGTTACAAACAAGAAGGTTTAATAATTATTTGGTAATTTTGGGAGAGTTGCGTTTAATTACCAAAACAGTTGGAAACCTCCTGCCACATATTTAAGTGATCAATATCTTTCAAGTAAAGGATCAAACTTATTCCTTAATTTATCAAATAATGCACTTTACTCAACTTGTGAAGCATGTACTGTGCCTTCAAAGGTGCGTCCTCTGGTTCGCAAGCCAGGTTAGCCTGAAGGATATCAACTGCTCTCTGTATCTGATAATATATTTTTATTTCTAAGAGACAAAGTAAGCGCCATGCCAGCAGGTCTTTTGGAAAGTAACTATTCCAAGATAATTTGATACTGATGGCTGAAGAAGAAGATTGATTCAAGTAAATTGCATCTGGGATATTGTGGTCATTTAATAAATAAATCACAGGAGCTTTTTGCGAGAAAATTTAGTAAACAGAAATTCGGAGTCACATTTAATTCGTATTTTTACTATGCAGTGCTAAAAATAGAACAATTAACAGAAATAGAGCTCGCCTCTCTCCCCAAAAATGAGCCTTTGATCTAAGTTTTCTGGAAAAATGTTATATATAAAAGCTAACTAAAAAAATTAAAAGGAAAAAAAGATGCAGTAAAGTAGTATTTCGATTTTGTTAAAAACCTTATATGGTATCCTCACTTTAGGCACCTAAAATAATTATCAAATTTGAATCTTTTGCGATTTTCTTTTTGGTTACAGAGAGTGAGCGAGTCCAATTTATAAATACATTTTTTCGAACTAAGGGGACGAAGAATTCCAGCAAGAATTCCGAAATCGAAAATCTGCACAATCACCATAGTAGTGTGTAAAAAAAAAATAAGAAAATCAATAAACATTAAGTAAATATTTAAATAAAACAAAACTAGTAATTATAATTTCATCATTCTGCTGAAGTGAAGAGGATGAACTCTGAAATTGCAGCCGATTATTAATCTGACTGTACTTGTAGAACGGATGCAGCTGTCAGCAACAAAACACTGATGATAAATGTAACGTTGATGGCGAACAGGACGCCACAATTTACAGTGATGTACGTAATCTCTCTCTCTCGTCTGGGTTAAAAAAAATAAAAAAAAAAAGTCATAATACTAACAGACAGGGCAGCTGTTCTAAAGGGATTTAAGGGATAATAGGGCAATGTTAATAATAATAAAGAGGGAAGACTATTTTACTCCATATTTATGTGTTAATAATAATGTTGAAGAGTTATACAGAATACAATCTGAAACTGAATTATACCAATTAGTTCGCCATTACAGAGAATTATTTAAAAGGAATCCAAGTTCACATATCCTCTGACGATTTAGGATATCTCTTTCAGCAATTCTAACCTGCTGTAACTAGTTATCATCAATCTCAGCACTTGAAGAGGATTCGAAACTTCTTTAGCAATGTTTCAGTCAACTCGGGACTATGGTTTTTCTTAACTTCACACTTGAAGATCAACCTCCATAGCTTATAAACCCATCTCATCTTCGGCGTCTGCTTGTTCTTTCACCATCATTATTGCCTTCCTGAGGCTCCCATTAAGAATATCTTCCTCTTCATTATGCGCCTACTTTTTGACTTCTTGATACCTTGCTTTCCAAATCATTCAATCCATTCTCCTGCCTCAGTGCATGTCTAAGCATCCGTTTCCATGGTATTTATTAAGGGACTTAAACATTATAGTGATTTTGATCTGTCTCTAGGTACGGCTGAAAATCTTTCCTATTACGTTCAGACATCTATTTCCTAATCCTTCTTTTTCAGTCCTGACTAATCTCATCCTAAGCTAAGCGAGTGGCTCTTAAACATTTAAATTTATCTCACCGTCCAAAGAATTGCAAACGCTATATATAAAATCAAATAATTGTTTGGGGGAGAATAATGATTAAAATTTGAACTTCTCTCAGTGAATTTAGTGCAGTAATTTAGCAATTGTAAAAAAAACCTATTTAATCAATTCCTTTCCCTAGAAGTAGTGATATATGAAGGCAAAGCCTACTAAATAAAGCTACGGTAGCAAATGTAATGATAAAAGGATGGAGACAGAACAATCCGTACAGATTAGCGCACAAATTGAATAAAACTTGTTATTTAGCTTCAAGAGATGTGACAAGCGGGTAGATAAGTAGTAAAAAAAAAGGTAAGAGGATGCTGTAAGCTAAATAAAACAGAGATCTTGAGTACAATAAAGTAGCAAACAAACAAATAAATAGATAGATAAATAAAGGTAACAAATTTCATTCAAATATACAATTGTCTGTTAATTAAAAATAAATTCAACCAAGATATATCAACAAGTAGTAGAGAATACATTAAAATAGTTTCCTTAAGATACAATGGGAAGCTAGCGACATCATTGATGTTCCCATTGCAGATACAAACAAGAACAAACTGTAATAGAAGCTACCAGCGAGACCTATCTAGGTAAGCAAGCAGCAGTGGGGCTCCTCTAATTTATGAGTACAACTTTGTGCAGATAATATTGTGCTGTTGTTGTTGTTGTTGCTGTTAACAAAACAGCATTGTAGTTTAAATGTTGTAATAGCGTTAAAAGCACTTTCCACAACTTTCACATCGTTTCATTTTAAATAAATTAAACAAAAAGCTTATAGCAAAAAAAAAGAAAGTTTTCAGATGGCAAAACGTTCCTTTTTTTGTGTTCATGAATAAAAGCTGAAACTTTGTGGGCATCTGGGGGGAAAAATAAACACAGGTTTTCTGAGTAGAAAGTCTGTGACGCCATAGAGTTCCAGTAGAAGTTACCTCTGAAGTCGTCCAATTTCTCTGACTGGACACTGACAAAAGGCATACATAAAACCCAACAAAACGACGCAAAAGACAAAAAGTGAGCAAAATCTACTAACTTTTAAAAATACTCTTAGATCAATGAACAAACCCATCGCTACGCAGCTAACTCTCATCTCTGCCGCAACTTCTGAAAGTAGCCGAAAAGCTTCAGACTCCGAATGAATCACAATTGATATGGACAACTGTAGTTATATACCCAAGTACACGATGCTGCGTAGAGCGCGTAAATCAAAATTATTTGTTTTGAACATCAGCATTTACAATATATCCTGAAACTGTTTTGGTATTTCTATTTAAGATTACTACAATCAATGTTTTCTTTTTACCGAAAAAATATTTTAAAATACAGTGGAGAGTCTCGGTTATCCGTCATGACCGGGACCGGACACGTGACGGATAGTCGGATAATGGAAAAAACAGGAAAATTTCCAGATTCTTTTGTTTAACGTGTATAAAACTTTGTATTAACTGGTATACATATTTTATACGTTTATACGCTTAAGCCTTAAAGTTCAGGTATCTTTCATTATTCAATTCATTCTATTGTGTATTAAAATTAATGAATACAATGTCTGAATCGGTTTTGTGGGCGGTTGTGGACACAAACTGTCGAATGATGGACACGAGTATGTACCTAAAAGACAAAGGAAAAAATCTCAAAAGATCTGGGTAAACCCCGGATTTTTTTTTTTTTTTTAAAGACAAAAGGACTTCTTTTTTTAAGGCTAAAGGACTCTTTAAAATTTCTGTACACTTAAAATAAATTTTTAAAAAGTTTTCTTTTTAAAATAATTTTTTAAGTTGTTTTTAAATTTTTAAATACTGAGGACAGTGACGACGGTTAATTGGAATAGACGGATAAAAGGGTGACGGATAACCGAGACTCTACTGTAATTTGAAGCCTAAAGGGAAGCAAAAACACTACTCAAGATACCTTACTTTTGGACAAAAATACAATTATTGATACATTTTTAAATAAATTTAGGCAATGATATTAGTAAATACTGTTTATAACTTGATATTAAGACTTGTAAGGTTGAATTTCCGTTAATAATAATTTCAATATTACTGTAAAATGGAAGAAGTAGACCAAAGAAAAATCCTTTCATCCATTAAAAGCAGATAAATTCGTACAGCTCTAATACTTTTTTCTTACTTAGATTTTACAGGATAGAAGTATTTTGCTTGCCGTCAAAAGATGTAACTTTTGTTAAAATATTCAGGGAAGTTATTTGTTTGGTTTTATATAAAAAGGAAAAGGGAAAAAATAGAGCAACTCAGAGAGAAAATAAGAAAAAGAATTCGATTTAAGTAAGAGAGAACTGAGGAATGAAAATGGAAGAGAATAAGAGCTTTTCACCGCCCAAGTATAAGAAATCTATATACACATATATATAAAGGTTAAAAAGAGAAGTAATATTTGCGAAGGGGAAAGAGATCATGTGAAGAAAAAGAAATGGTTGACTGAGAGGCAGGAAATCTAAAAGAGGAAGCCTCAGCTTCGAATAAGAAGTAAAGATGAACTTTTGCTTTATCCCAGCTTATCTAGCAACTCCTCCAGTCGCCTCATCACTCTTTAGCTTATTTTACACACAATTCTGCTTATATACCATAAGCATTATCATCATCTGTTTATTACTCACTACAAAAAAAATTGCTAAATAATTACAATACTTAGCCGTTTATTGCAATGTATTATTTATTTCTTTTAAGTAAATAAAAAATTGAGAAGTCTTTCAGCGATTGTTATGTTCATAAAATGGACAGTTGTTCCTTTATTCACCAGTATTTACACACTACTACAGGAAGAATAATTTTTGATGGGTTGTAACGTTTCTGCATTCCTCTGGAGCAGTAAGTCGCAATATGAGAGGGGCATTTTGATTTTTTAAGGAGGGTCTTTTGGAATTGAGTTGAAGCAAAGAATTTAAATATTTTTATACCTTATTTTTCGTAAATATTTCCATAGAAATAGAATTATTTTCTAAAATTAAAATATACTTCTTCTTCTTCTTCTTAATCATTCCTCGTTGACCTCTTAGTGTCGCGGTGCCTTCACACTAAAGCTTTCTAACTATCCCTATCCTCAGTCAAATTTCTATTTCTTCTCCAATCCAAGTTCCTCTTTCTGAAATCCTCTCTCTCTATCCCTTCCCATGTTGTGCGCGGTCTGCCCCTGCCTCTTTGACTCTGCATCTTAGCCTCATAACAAAGTCTTGCTATACGGCTTGTGTCCATCCTCATCATGTGCCCAAACCATTTTAGCCTGTGCTCTCTCAGTAGCTCTTCCACCGGCCTGACATCGAGATTAGACATTATACGTAGTCGAATTTCTTATTCTATCTCTCCTCGTCTTTCCTTCTATTTTTCGGAGGAAACGCATTTCGGCTGCCAGTACCTGACTGCTGTGGAAGTTAGAGCCCATGATTCGCTGACGTAAGTTAAAATTGGGAGATAGGTATTTTTAAAAACCGTTATTTTCGTGCCCTTCGTTACTACCCTTTTAGTAATAAATCCTTTCTTAAGGGCATTGAACATTCTACCTGCCGTAGCCACTTCTTCCGTTGATTTCTCGGCCTTGTTCATTAATATTTACTCCCAAATATTTAAAATCAGCGACTTGATCCAACATAACATTCCTGATGTTAACATCTAGCGGTTAAATACACTTATTGATTAAAATCGCCGTACATAAGTTTTAAATGAATTCTTTGGATTGAGTATAATCCCAAACTTAATTCAGAGGAAGCGACTGATCTGTAAAACAATGTTAAACCCACTTGGATTTTACTTTATCCAGAAGTCTCTGTAGATCGCTCTCTGGTATCTAATAGCATTCTGTATGCAATTAATATGCTTCTACAGCACAGAGATTAGCTCGGAGACAGAAGTGACGACCATAGCTGCAATCGTTTCGTAATTAAATAGATACAAATGATATTCATAATAACACTTATGAGAAAATTATATTAGAAAAATGAAAGAAAAGTTCGTCTACTACAAAGCCGGGTCTTGGTTTGGTGGCTGCCAAATGTAGAATCGCTGGAAAAAAAAAGATGAGAAAATTGATAGCTTTTTCTATTTCTACACAAGATTAAATACTTAGCAACTTGTAAAGAAGGAGGACCTAAAAAAATGGATAAATTAACTACAAAAATCTCTGTAAAATTATCAAACTAATAGGAAATTCTATTATATTTCTAGACTTGTTGGAATTATTACTACTTTTAACATAGCACAAGACACTAACTTAATATTAACTATCCACAGCTGTTTCCTGTTCTTGTCAACGTCTTTTATAGTTTTACTTCATCTCTTTAGTTAGTTGTTCACTTTACTAATACCATCCAACTTCTGAGAGCCGTATCGCAGTGTGTGAACTGTCGTCTACTGCTTTTAACGAACTAACTAAGATACTATTTCCTAACCACTTAGTCTAGCAGCTCGCCTAGCATCTTCATTTCTTTTCTATAAAAACAACCGTCATCAGATTTAAGTTCATCTACAAATCTTTGTTGTATAAATAGACTATTTTATCCTGGCTTAGGCTTATCGGCCACAACAAGAACACTTAGGTTTATAATAACGTGAAAGTATTTATCTTTCGATCTTTCCCAAAATATATTCAACTCCTTCTTCGTGGAGTTCTTCCAAAAACACTCTGCGCCAGTTGGCCGTTTACTCTAATCATCAAGATTTTTGTCTCGTACATTGTTGCAAGCCTTAGGATATAAACTATTGATTCTCTTGTATATTGTCACTAGCTTGTATCCAATGCCTACCTACGCATCTACTTCAATGCAATGCACTGCATCTGCAAGTCAATGCTTATGAATCAACAGACATTAATTGAAGTTTGGGTAGCCCAAAAAGTAAAACTGTGACTTTCATCGTTGCTAAAATTGAGAAAAAAAAACAATGAAATCGTTGATCGAGTTACTATGAGAAAATACGTTTTCTATCAAATTTCCTGCATCATTGAATATTAATGTACAATCTTGCTTTTGATGGTACATTTCTATAACTTTAAAGAATATGGTGCGTTGAATTGAGTCGAAAGGGATCAAAAATACTGGGTGATATCAAAAAAGAATGAACAGAGCTGAGAAGAGAGTAAAATAAGGAGAATGTATAAGATCAAATGAGCAACAAATACGAGTATAAAAGAATAACTCACGCGAATTCTACTAAAATATAAATAAGAGTGAATAAATTACTAAAATATAACAGAAATATTAGATTATTAATAATGAAGTATAGCAGCGTATTATTTGGATAATACAATGAATGAGCAATATTTGGTACCGGGGCTTCAAGAGCGCTCGCTTCTAAATAAAAAGCAAGGTAAAACAAGAATAAATATGATTAAAAAGAGTTAGATTAAAGATTTTCCAATCGCACTAGCTTCAAGTTTTATGCGGAGATGAGATAAATTGAATCTTAATTTTTTCTTCAAATCTGCCAACTTCTTTATTTGTTTTTTTAAATGTTAATCCAAAATGGCGTAAAATACAATGTGGATCAAGTATTCCGGAGACTCCGCAGCTCGCAATGCCCTTAGAAACTTCATTTACTTCTTATGTTATTTAATAAGATAGGATGAACAAATTAATGCCAGTTTCAGTCATTATAAACTTTATTCTGCCGAGCTTTTGACCTATGGACTAAGGTCATCTTCAGGGCTGTGGAACATATTTACAGTTAACAATAATTATATTACAATGAATACGAGGTGTGTTCAAAAAGTAACGGGAATTTTTAAATTTCGCGGGTTTGGAGAGTCTGATTGTAAAATTATTTTTTTTATTATGTTGGTGCACATGCCCCTGAAGTACGATAAAATTTTCAGTAATATTCATTGTTTACTTCTTAAGTGGCAGCCGTTAAGGTTAGACGTGTTTTTCGAGCTTGGCGATTTTTGTTTGTTAAAAAAAATGGATCAAAGAATTTGTATTAAATTTTGCGTAAAAAATGAAATAAAGTGTGTGAAATGTTAATAAAGGCATATGGTGAGTCTGCTATGAGTAAAACAAGGATTTACGAGTGGTATAAGCGTTTCCAAGATGGCCGCGAAAACGTTGAAGATGACGAACGACCTGGACGTCCAAGCACATCAACAACCGATGAAAACGTGAAAAAAGTGAAAGAAATGGTTATGAACGATCGCCGAATCACAATCAGAGAAGTCGCTGATGATGTTGCCATATCAATTGGCTCATGCCATGAAATTTTTTCGGATGTTTTGGGTATGAAACGTGTGGCAGCAAAATTTGTTCCAAAATTGTTGAATTTCGAACAAAAACAGCGGAGAATGGAAGTTGCTCAAGAGTCACTCAATGAAGTCGACAACGATGCGGATCTACTGAAACGTGTTATAACAGGTGACGAAACATGGGTTTACGGATATGATGTCGAAACTAAGGCTCAATCGTCCCAGTGGAGGCATTCTGGATCGCCAAGACCGAAAAAGGCTCGACAAGTGCGGTCGAATGTGAAGGTTATGCTCACTGTGTTCTTCGATTTTAATGGCATAGTGCATCATGAATTCTTGCCACAAGGTCAAACAATCAATAAGGAGTACTACCTGCAAGTTCAACGCCGTTTGCGTGAAGCAATCCGAAAAAAACGCCCGGATTTGTGGCAAAACAATTCATGGATTTTGCACCACGATAATGCACCTGCTCACACTTCATTGCTTGTTCGTGAATTTTTGGCCAAAAACAAAACTTTAACGATGCCCCAGCCTCCATATTCGCCAGACATGGCTCCATGTGACTTTTTTCTATTTCCAAACATAAAGAGAACATTAAAAGGCCGTCGTTTTACAAGCATAGATGACATTAAAAGCGAATCGCTGAAAGAGCTGAAAGCTATCACAAAGATCGAGTTTCAGAAGTGTTTCGAGGATTGGAAAAAGCGCTGGCACAAGTGTATTGTATGCGAAGGGGACTACTTTGAAGGCGACAATATTAATGTAGATGAATAAATAAATATTTTTTTCAAAAAACGAAAATTCCCGTTACTTTTTGAACACACCTCGTATGTATAATGTATCGAAAATTTACAAAAATATTTATCTAATTTACAATATACTGTTTTACATCATTAGAGAGTTGGTGTGTCTTCTGTCTTGTCTGTTCATGGACTGAGTGTGATCGATCGGTTTTATGTGTTTTGGTTGTGAGGAAGTCAGTGTTGCCAATTGTCAAGTAATTTGTAGTAAATTGGCGTTTATGTTGTTTAAATTGTTGGTGTCAGTTTTGAAATTTAGACTGTTTTCTGTCTTAGATAGACAATATTCATTGTGATATAATTATTGTTAACACACTGTAAATATGTTCCACAGCCCTGAAGATGACCTAGTGCCTAGGTCGAAAGCTCGGCAGAATAAAGTTTATGATGACTGAAACTGGCATACATTTTTTCATCCTATTGAAATATGATTCAGTCATCAAAAATAATGAACAGTAATTTAATAAGATACTTTTATTAATATTATTTTAATTTAAGGCGCCTCAACAATTAAGGTCATTTGTGCACGGATCTTTTTTTTTTTCAGGGCACTGTCCAGCTTCCGAACCGTGTTCTCTTGTTACGGATAACACTGTCCAATAACCGATAGTGAGATGTAATAAGAAGCTTCAAGAAAGAGAAAATCTGAAGATTCGAATCCAGGCTCTACGGAAACCACTACTCAAGTAATTTCTCCATTTACTATTGCTATTATTATTTATTTTTTATTTAAGGCGCGTCTACAATTGGGAAGTATTGGCGACCAAAACTTTTTCAGAGCACTGTCCATTTTTTATTAAATATTATTTTATTTATTTATTTTTATTGAAATCGCATCAACCTCTTTGTTCTCTCCTGAAGCTTTTTTCAGCGCACTGTCAGACTCCGGACAGTTTTATTTCGTTACAGACAGTCCATCACCTGATTTTGAGCTATAAGAAGAAGCCCCTGTGGAGAGTAAAACTCAGGGCCATCAGCCAGATTTGAACCTAGGATCTCTGCTCTGTTTATTTATTTAGTTTGTTTACAAGGTTCCAAAAACTCTTATTTCAGAGGATTTTTTTTGTTTCTTAAATTTATGTAGAAACGAACATACAATACAAGAGGTGGTGTACCTGTTTGCATTGTTTTGGCTGCAGGTTGTATAACCGATCAACAGTTCTAAGCGAACAGTTAATCATGATTTTTTTTTTGTCTTTAAATTTTATTGTTTACAGTACTTATTGTTTTTCCTGGGTTCACTGAGTCCGTCTTGTAAATGCGGGCCCAAAACAAAAATAGTCGTTAAAAAGAGATACTTATAAAGCAATAGGATTGGACAAATAAATAAGGAATAAGAAGCTTGTTTAGTCCAGGTTTAGTAGAGGAGGTTTACTGCGAGATACATACTCACACACACACAAAAATAGTAATATTGTTTGTGGTAAAGAATGAGGGGTCGCCATTGATAAAGACAATGTTAATACAAGGTCCACGACATTAAGTTGGTGAAGAAGGTATCAAGACCCAACCAACAAAATAAAAGCTTATTGCGAACAATAGAGACGCATATATATATATATATATATATGTGGACAACATAAAACAATAAGGATGAGGACGATGTTGCGGGCCAAGTAGTTATCTTCGTACCGGCCATAATCTGGCTTTCTCTTTATTATATGCGCAAAAAAAAAACAAAACTCCTAAAAACAAAGGACAACTTAGCCGATAAGGCTAATAAGCAAGCCGCTATTACACACATAACACATTCAAGTAAGATTAATCTTGGATCCTAAACTAGGGATACCTAGCGGTCTTTAGATAAGATGTAGTATATTGGACCAACAAGAAAAAAAGAGTAATCCGTAATGGAGGTTAAGAGTTCAATAGGACCCCCTTCTATTACACACAATAAGCGATCCAAACATACACAACCTGGTGGCCGGAAACGATACTCCTACCTGCCCCCAAGTCACTGCTGCCCCTTCCCGCGCCCAAGACCCCTGGCCTCCCCATACAGGCATAAAAGGGAATTCATTGCCTCAAAGATAGTGGAACTATCATGATCAGTCTAATCACGGAACAGCTATAAATATCTACAGAACAAGCTATATTGCTGTACCTGGTTTAAACTTGAAAGTCCTTCTAATACAAGAAAGATGTACAATTGTGTTTCCTGGACGATACTGGCAGGCAGGCAGGTCCATAACCGCACTCTTTAACTCTATGTACGCGCCATTAATCTTACTTAAAATATATTTTCTTTAATTTTCAATTAATTGAATTTATTTATTTTTACTGCGAACTCAATCATTTCGTTTCTATTCAGAACAGATAGTGCAAGGTAAAGATAAATCAATAACTCATTCACAAACTTTGTGTCATCAACATATGTATATCATTTTCACTTACCGCAGTTTTCGAACGTAATTTTTTTAATTAATTTAATTAAAATAAGTTAAGTTAAATTACAATTTGTACTAAAAAAAACTTACATGTTTACTTTAAGGGTACGTTCTATTTAAAAAAAAAAATGCCTTAATTCGAGGTTTTTTGCCCCAGGAAAACGTTTCAAAATAAGAATTAGTAATTGAGCAACAAGTATTTTGAAGAAACCTCAAAAAACTGAAAAATAGATTTTGTAAATACGTAATTCCAGTTGATTGATTTGGTCCAAAAAGCTTCGGCGGATGACTAAAGCAGATAAAGAATTTGAACTTCGTGCAAGACTAAGATGAATAGATGATCAAGTGATGATAGCCCCAAGATAAAGTGGACCTGGAATATATGATGCGCAAAGAAATAGAGAGGCATGTAAAAAACTAGGGTATAAAGATAATTTAGCAAAAACTGAGCATATGTTGACAATAAGCGATGATGCTTCAAGTAAAAATTATGTGTGGCAAAGAAATGTCCCCGTATTATGGAGTGGCAATATTCTAAGTAGTGCCAAAACAGATATAGCAGCTTGGTACAAAGTATACTACTATATCTGGCTGACTTAGATCTTAAATAAGGCTATAAAGAAGAAGGTGCTAGCCACTGAAATGGATTACTGGAGAAGGGCAGCATTAATATTAATTTCAAGGCTTGAAAGAATTTAGAAACGAAGAAATAAGAAACAAATTGACCATTTCAAAAAATTTGCTGCAAAAGATGGTGGAAATGAAACGTAGATGGGACGGCCACAGAGAAAGATTGGAGGGTGGAAGCATGTCTAAGGAAATCCTAGACTGGGAAGCCGAAGGAAGAAGTAGAAAGGGTAGACCCAAGGAAAAGTGGATAGATAGCGTCCGAGAAAGCCTCCATGGTTACGGACTGAGAGAAGAGGATAACCGTGATAGATCCAGTTGGAAGCTGAAATTAAAAGAAATATTTGTCTGAGGTAAACCTCAGTATAGAGTTTGCTGTTCACACATACTCCGCTGACAGAGGCACAACAAACCACTGGTAAAAACCACTTTGGGAGGAATGATTCCACGGCTTTTGTTCTAACCTCTCTTTACTAATATTGTATGTGATGAAACTTCGAAAATGAGAGTAAAAACTCAAAAATTTAGATAAATTAAATTCTGATAAAGATGAAAATTGGTACCGGAAATGAATGATAACGGAATCAAATTTAACTTTAGACAAGATGCCCTTTATCATTATCTATTTCCAAAAATAAAAACAAAAAACTGACTAGGATCTTTTTTAAAATTTGTAGCTGCCCACTTTATACACTTAAGACTTTTATCATTTTTCAAGCTAAATTCTTTTTCCAAACACCATTCTTTCCACCTTTGCTGACGATACTGCAATCTTATCTTCTCATTCCGATCCTCTTATCGCTACACGAACTCTACAAACACACATCAACCACTTACAGGACTGGCTTTTCAAATGGAGAATCAAAACCAACGTTACGAAGTCAAAGTTTTGTAGTATTTACTCTCAGACGGAAAATCCTACCTCCTATCATCTTGAACCAAAGTCCAATACCAACTGTGGACAAAGTACGCTACCTTGCACTGCACCTAAACAAACGGTTGACATGGAATCCCCAAACTAGACTGAAAAGACAAGTAACTAACCAACGCTACAAACTTCTCGCCAGACTACTTGACAAACGTTCGAAACTTAACCTACATAACAAAAGACTTTTATATCTACTGTAACTGCGACCTATTTGGTCATACGGCATCGAAGTATGGGAATTGACTTAGCGTTCCAACTCACTACGCCTCCAGGCATTACAGTCAAAAATACTTCGAAAACTTCTTAACGCTCCGTTCTATGTATCTAACCTCACTATCCATAATGACCTCAAAATCCCTTTCATTACAGATCTTGCTAACACTCGTTTCTTCAAATTTCATTCCTCTACAAACAGCTCATCCTAACCCTCTCATAGAACACCTATCTTCCTCCACATTACCAGGTAATCCTCTAAGGAGATTGAAGAGAAGATGGCCTCGTGATCTTCTCTCATCATGAGAGCAGTGTAGCTGAGCCCGTTACTGGAGTGACACCACTGGGTGCCTTCTCCACTCATGATTTTCTTCTATTTCTTTTCTCTTTCACCATATTTGCTTGTTGCAACAACCGTTGCAGTGGTAAATTACAACAAAAGATTAAAAAAAAAAATTCTTTTTAGAACAGTCTTCCGCTCATACTTCCCTATAATGTTATATTTTAGTGTAATGTACGGTTATAAACTGTACGGCGTTTGTAAAAATAATGTATGACTCAAATTTTCCAAGTATGAAGCAACTTTCTGAGAATAGAAGTAAGAGAATTATTGGTAATTAGCGTTGTATTAGTTTTGGTACTGTGTAGAGAGAGTTTCCGTGGAAAAGAAGTAAAAGGGCATGAAAAGTTATTAGGTCAAACCCTCACAGATTGCCCTAAAATTATTTGTAATTCCAGTTGTAAACCTTTTTTTATCACGATAATAAGAAAAACAAAAAATAGCTTTTTAGGAAATTCCTGGTCGTTTCAGTACTTGGAACAAGGATAACCAAATTGCTGATTATACTAAAATTTCAATTACATAATGGAGTTGCAACGTAAATTAAGAATGACACTGACATTGGGTTGGGAATCGCCATTAGGTTCAACCAAAAAGTGAACAAGAATCAAGATAGAAGCAGCAGATTACCTAAGATAAAATGTCGAGTAATAGAAGTTTTATGTCACGCAGCAGGTAATTCCTGACGCGAGCTACAAGTTGTACTGTAGCACCTTTCATTGATTGCAATATAAAATTCAGATACTACTTTCCCTTTGTCTCATTAATAAATAAAGTCTACGAGCACATTTTTACTCTAGGTCAACCTACACTCTCACTCCGATTTGTCTCACTAATTCTTTTAATACTTCCCACCTTAAAAATGTTTGTTTCATCTTTGCAAACAAACGCGGTAAGTGGACTGTATAGAATAGGGTGTAGTTCGTTAAGCGGGCAATCAAATGAAATTATACAAATAGAATGAAATAATAAGGCTTACCTTGCAAGATGTGGACACTGGCGTGACACAGCTCTAAGGAAACGGAAACCCCAAAGGGAAAAGAGAGTCGACTCCCCCACCCCCTGGCCCCAGATACCTTTGTGAGCGTAGATTATGTCCTCTTGACTAAAGGCGAGCTGATTGAAGGCCAAATAGGCATTAATATTCTTTATAGCGGTGAACATGCGGTGTAGCGAGAATAGCGGTGAACATGCGGTGTAGCGAGACTAGCGGAAAACTGCGTACCCGTGAACATGCGGTGTAACGAATAGAAGTGAACACGGGATAACACTTGAAATTGCGGTGTAACAGGAAGAGGAGTAAACTTAGCACTCGTACAGTTTCGGTGAACGTGCGGTGTAACGAGAATAGCGTAAAACGGAAAACACTTCCGTACGAGCGCCAGAGAACCGACGTTAGTAACAGACTGCGGTAAACGACGAAGAGAGACTCACTCACATACTGGGAGGTGACTGCACAGAGCAAAGAGCAGCCGAGAACTGTCGTAAGCACGACAACTGCCGAGGTCTATGCGTGCGATGCGGTTAGCATACATTGGAGGACAGAAAGGAGTAGGAATGAGCTTGAACAATGTTATTTCATTTAATCTATATTTATTTGTTCTTGTATACTCCCTCCAGTGTACCTGAACCACACTCCTATTCCTGTAGCGGATACCGTTCGTTATCTTGGAATCTACTTTGTCAAGCGACTTGCGTAGAATCAACCAGACTCAAACGACTTGAATTAAACCAGAGATATCGAATGCTCAAGAGATTACTTGACATAAGATCCAAACTGACTCTTACAAACAAAAAACGACTGTACTCAGGCGCCACGGTAGCCGAGCGAGTTAAGAGGCCTGTAAAGCTAATATGCATTGTGGCACTGGGTTCGATTCCTGGTCTTGGCCTTGGATTTTATTTAATGGTTAAATGAGAAATACTAAAGTACGTTTGCTAGTCGCCTACGTCCACGACACCTAGTAAATGGTAGTTGGACGTTAAGCCCCGCCTGAAAAAATAGGCGATTACTTTACTTTTTTTTTTTACGACTGTACTCGGCCCTACGTGCTTCCATTTGGATTTAGGGACTTGAACTGTATGGAATAGCTAAGCGTTCGAAACTAAAAAGGATCCAAACCCTCCAGTTCAAAAATCCTTCGAACCATCACTGATGCACCCTTCTACGTGAGCAACCATACCACCCACACAGACCTGCGAATCCCATTTGTCTCTGACCTTGCCTAGTCCCGCAACATCAAATTCCACTCCAAACTTTACCTGCAACATAATCCCTTAATCAGCAACCTGTCCCTGCACTAACCTCCCGTCAAATCTTCTTCGTAGACTGAGGCACCGATGGCCTCGCGATCACCTGGTCGCTGAGATAAACAAGGCATCCTTCGTATTCAATCCATTCGGTATTTTATATTAACCGACTTATGATGGTCTTCGTTGGATGGCCTTCATTCAAGCCCTTCCAGTGATTTATTTTATTTACTTATTTATTTACTATTTTAATTTGTTTGGTTTTTACTTTACTTTTTACTTTTTTTTACTTTTGTTTCTATTTCATATCTATTATACGTTCGTCATATTTGCTTGTTGCTTCAATGTATTAATTGGTTGTGAATTGATCAATAAAGAAAAAACAAATTGTTCTTCTAAGTTTAAACTTAGGATTCAAGATTGGCGAGGAATCGGTTAAATAAAAAACAAATTCGTCTTCTTGCCAACGTTTCGACAAATCTATTGTCCTCTTCAGGGCGTGGCTATGCGGGTTGGTTGAGTTACAGAAGCGTTCTTCTAAGTGGCACTTCTTTTTTGCTAAATAGTATTTAGAAAATTTTTGTCAGTTGTACGTAAGAGATCAGTACACTACATTATTTACTTATCTTTATTCTTTCTGCCAAAGTTTGAATCATGATGTATACAGGACGACACACCGATAGACACAGACCATTTTGTTGAAACCACTCAGGAACCTCCAACCAAACAAATATTATTTCCGTTGACAATTCAAAGATCTAAAATCTGCGCGATTAAAATTCCCGTTCTTTTACTTAGTAGAGTAATAAAAAGTAATAGTAATTGCAATTAAGTCTTGATAACTAACTATACATATGCAAATTCTAAGTGTATGACACAACAGGAATTACAACTGTTATTGACTAAATCAATAATTCTCTTCTACCAAATAAAGCACCTCTAAGAGCTTCAACTCCAATCATGGCTCTAATAATCAGCAATTAATTCAATAGAAAAAAAAAGAAATGGAAGACGTAAACATCAAACTGTAGCTCTAGTGAAGGGTTCCTAACATTATTTATGGCGGACATAACTGGGAGAGTATAACTCGGCTGAATGGCTCCGCTATAATACCATCGCAGGAAGTCGGCAGTAAAAATAGTAAAGTGTCATGGTGGGGCCTTTTGTGTAACCATGCTCACGTCATACATCCGTGAAATAAAATCAAAAATAATATATTTACCGTTATATTGCTTTTGGGGGGGGGCGGAGAGGGAAGAAAAATCCGACCTTTGCTTAAAAATTTGAAAAAGAAAAAATCAAATAGAAATTGTAAATTTATTCCAAAATTTGATTCTCATTGATAATATAATGGCGCCAAGACAATATAACATACAGAAATTTTCAAATACATTTTCCTAGTTTATATCCGTAGTTTAATTAGTTTAAATCAAATTTTATAGTTCAGTTTAAATACTAGTCAATAAACATAATAATAGGGTTATATATAGGGAAGGGATTAGCTATGAGGTTAGCATACTGGACTCCCACGCGGAGGTCCCGGGTTCGAATCCAGCTGCTGACCCTTAGATTTTCTCTTCCTAGGAGCTTCTTACAGCTCACTGTCCGGTGATGGACAGTGTTGTCTGTAACGAGAGAACACTGTCCGGAGGCCGACAATGCACTGAAAAAGCTTCGGGCGCCAATAACCTCAGATGCTGAAGCGCCTTAAATTCCAAAATAAATGAATAAATAAAAATTATATTAGTTATAAAGCAAAGAAATAAAAATTGTAATTTTGAAGTGTTTTCTCTCTTACCTGTGCTTCAACTTATTTACAAAGTAAACAGATGAGTCAAAGGGGAATATTATTAATAATTACAAATCGCTTGATTAGTTTACTGGTTTTGGAAGATCTGAATAAGGATTAGCCAGTTACAACTTTCTTCTGCTTTCAGAACCAAAACTTCTTAACAGCCAATAACTTCAAGTTATTACGATATTTCCTTTTGAACTCAAGAGGTTCATCCCAGCACAGATAAAGATCTGATTAATTAAGAAAAAAGTACTTCAAATTAATCTTCAAATTTTAACAAGCTTTATAAAATAATTCTAAGACAATATTGCAAAAAATAGAAATACCTGCTAATAAAAAGTTGTCCTACATTCACTAAAATAACAATCGATATTTAGACTAAAATTAATATGTAATTAAAGATTCAAAAAGAATAACAGTTCGATAATAAACACACATTTCCAATTCACCTATCCTATAATAATCATCCTCCTAATCATTGAATAATTCACACCAAACACTTGTTAGCCACGTAAATGTCGTCATATCCATACGCAATACTATTATTATTCAAGCTCGTTCGATATTATTATAACACGTCATCAATTAAATTTTGTATCGTCAAAGTTCACCTTTTACTGAATAAATAATAAATTTAACCACGTCATAGAATGTTTGACGTAAGTCTGTATTATAATAGCTAATTTCAATACATCATTTTACCTACGTAAATGGACAAAATTAGAATACAAATTTATAATGTCTCTAGGTCAGTGTGTCATTGTAATTAATCGATAAGTTCAAAAAATATCCATTTTATTCAAGAATGGACGCCTACATAAATAGTATACGAGTATTTGAAAATGTCAGCTCAACGGTCGAACTGAATTCTTTTCTGGAGCGCGCTAATATTATACTGTAAAACTGTTTATTTTGTTTTATTTTTTGGTATTTTAGTTTGTTTTGCAACCAGAAAATACTTCATTACCAGGATTAGTCATTAGAATGGCTTGCCTTTTATCTACATTCTGATCATATTTTCATCCTTATGGTTATTAGGCTATATATTTGCTCAGAAACTGGACAAAAGGCAAATATTTGTTCCCTGATTGTTACTGTATCCAGCAGCAGAAATGATCTCCGGAATATAAAAAACTTGTGGCGCCTTATTTAAGGTAGATTTTAAACAGGGGATGAAATCCACGAATCCAGCACTGAGTTATTTTTTATTTTATTTTTTTAATTTAAGGCGCATCAACATCTGAGAACATTGGCGCCCGGAGCTTTTTTTCAACGCACTGCCTGGTTACTCGGCAGTTTTCACTCGATGCAGCCAATACTGCCTATCACCGGATAGTGAGCTGTAAGAAGCTCCAAAGAAGAAGCTGTAAGGGTCGGTAGCTGGATTCTGGATCTCTGCGTGGGATCCCAGTAAGCTAACAATTGAGCTAACCTCTTAAAATCTGAATTATTAAATAAAATTAAATAAAAAATTGAAGAGAAATTAACAAATAAAAAAAAAATTAATAACAATAATATCATAAATACTACAAAAAATTGTATGCGGGCAGTTTCGAAGAAGGGTAGGGATAATCATACCCCCTCTAAAGGGTCTATTCAGTGTAGTGTATGATTTTAAAAAGAGCATCTCGTAGGTTGAGTTTAAATATTCGATTAAAAAAATAAAAAATAAATTGAGTTTGAACCAAAGAATATTGAAATGTGTACCAAGTATTCCTGGATATTTGCGTTATGGTGAACATGAACTCAAAGAAAGACAGAACCAATGTGGGGAAAAAACCATTTCCGCATTCAGGCGAACTCAAAACGTACGTTCTCTGTGGAGAGAAGAACAATCTGATCACGATTGCAGCACATCTGTTTACAAGAGGTAAGAGAGAGTCGGAGTGAGTCGGATGCGTGTTGGCGGCAAAGATAAGTTACAGTTTGGAATGATACAACCCTGTGAAGTAATGCGTGACTGACAACCCCCCCAGATACGTATGTACATACGTAACTACAGACAAAAGTAACAGAGAAGCAGACTAGCGAACGATTTGTAAAATGAAACCATATACCACTGTTACTACTATATGACGAACATTGTTGATACTAAATGTGACTCATTGAATTAGTCATCATAGATCAGTATTATTAAGGAAGTGCGTGCTGAACCTTCTTTATGCATTTATAAGCTTTTTTTTTTATTTTATTTTTTTGTCCCGTTTTTATTTACAGTGTGATTATATCGTAAAGTTACTGCAATCGTTAAGCAAAGAATATATTCACAATCCGCATGAATAAAAACGGGAAACTTTGCAGTCCCTCGTCATTGGTACAGTCTCTTCAAGAAGTATCAGCAAATAAAGGGTATTCTGTGATAATCCAGATTTTGTGTTTTTGTTTCGGAAAAGACTGTTCAAATTTCAAATTTAATAAATTGAATCGTAGCTTTCACGAGAACAGGTTAGCTAACTGGACGGTTTCACTTTACTGAATCGAGTTTTTAGTGCTTTCCATTTTTCACGAAAACAAATTGTGCGGATCTATAACCTCCATTGTCGGATTTCCGCGGTAAAATGTTTCTTAAGGCAGTTCTGGGCGAGGTTAGGATTCCTTCTACCCTTTAAGTGAAATCTACGGCAAATAACCGCGATGTTTGTTTGTTTTTTTCCAAGAAATATTTTGGATAAGCTCAGCTTCGACGCCATAAGAGGGATTGCAACAGTTTTCAGGAATTAAAGACGGATTTGGTAACTACAGTTGATCAATTTCAGCCTTTGCTTAAGCAAAGACCTGACACCCCTAATTTTATAGAAGCTATTCACCACGTTAGAGAATTGAACACGGTCCTATTACCATCCTAAAATGACTTGGTCGGTACTTACAAATGATTTACAACTTTTTTCAGGCGGGCTTTACGTCCAACTACCAAATTAGGTGTCGTGGACGGATGCGACTAGCAAACATACTTAACTGTAAATTTCTTTTAATAACCATTAAATAAAATCCAAGGCCTTAAGACCGGGAATCGAACCCAGTACCACAATACATATTAGCTTCGCAGGTCTCGCATCTTAAACGCTCGGCTACCGTGGTTGCGCCTTGATTTACAACTTAATTAGGATATTATTACTGCGATTTCCCATTTTCTGAAAATTTATGCTTTTAATAGTAGGATAAAATTTATGTTCAACGAAAAGAGTTTTTGGAGCTTTAATTTTCACCTTAGAGGGGCACAGTAAGTGAAAAAGATTTTATTTTTCGCTCATTCTTCCTCCTCGTTGAGCTGCAACTCATTGAAGGTAATTTGTATGAGAGAGAACTTACCGAAAGGTGAAAGGCGGGCTAAGAATTTCCGATCTAGATTTAGGCCCATACTGTGTATCCAGTTCAGTTTGAATTCCAGGTAATTAGGACTGCAATAAATAACATGGTAAGAAGGGACCGTCCAAAGGAAGGCTAAAAAAAGGTAGAGAAAAGTGTGTCTCCCACTAATATAAATCGTGAAAGAAAGGAGAGAACCTGAAAGGCAGAAAGGACCAAGTGTTGAAGGCGAAGTGGAGGAGGAGCTCAACTTGTTGTAGATAAGGTATTTAAATTGAAAGAATGTTTTCTGTCGTTGTGAAAGCGCCCCTCCCTCCTTCTTCTCATCGTAGAGGAACAGTGGGAAAGCAATGGACAGACACCACTGCCGACTCTTAATGTTTAGGCTGTCGTGATTCATTTGTGTCAGTTGGCCGGACTGTTTTCTTTCTTGATTCGGCTTAATTAACTATAAGATGATATCTTATATGGTTTAGTTGGTATTAGCATACTCATACGTATGCATGCGTGCGTGCAACATGAGGATGAGGGTAACAAAATGTCACCTAATTGGCAACCGTACCTGCCACACCATTCCTAAAGACTTTTTAAATTGATTACTAAAGATCGATTACTTTTTTTTCCAATCAAATACAAAATGTAAAAATAAATGTATGTCGCAGTAAACTTAAATAATCCATTTTTTTAAACGAAATTATTATTATTTCAATACATGTGGACTTTGAAGTGTAGACGGACAAATTATGATACAATATTAACAAAGAAACAAGAAACAATTATTTGATTTCGCTAAATTCCTACTTAGTAATATTGAGAAGAGATTTGGGGCATTTTTATGACGGTCTTAGAAAATAAAGACCAATGAAAACCAATGAAAATGAATAATGTATTTAATTTTTAATAAAATGATTAGATAAATTCCATTACAATAATATATTTTTTAGGGGTTATCTAAGACTAAGATACGAGGGTCGTTTGAAAAGTCCGTGCAAAAATAAAAACTACTTAATTTTTGGGGGTAAACCTTTTTTATTTTTCAACATAGTCTCCTTTTAGGCTTATACACTTCGTCCAACGCTGCTCTAGTTTGTTGATCCCTTCCGAATAATAGGATTTGTCCGAAAAATAGCCATTCGTTTCTGCAATCACCTCCTCGTTTGAATAAAATCTTTTTCCCGCCAGCCATTTCTTCATATTGGGGAACAAATAGTAGTCCGAGGGAGCCAAGTCTGGAGAATAGGGGGGATGTGAAACGAGTTGGAACCCTATTTCCATTAATTGTGCGACCACAACTGCTGAGGTGTGAACTGGTGCGTTGTCGTGATGGAAAAGGACTTTTTTGTGGGCCAATCGTGGGCGTTTTTCTTGCAGCTCGGTTTTCAAACGGTCCAATAACGATGAATAATATGCACCTGTAATAGTTTTACCCTTTTCCAGATAGTCGATGAGGATTATTCCTTGCGAATCCCAAAAGACAGTCGCCATAATCTTTCCGGCCGAAGGAACGGTCTTCGCCTTTTTTGGCGCAGATTCCCCCTTGGTAACCAATTGTTTAGATTGTTCTTTGGTCTCAGGAGTGTAGTGATGTATCCATGTTTCATCCACAGTGACGAAACGACGCTTAAAGTCCTGCGGATTTTTCTGGAACAGCTGCAAACCGACCTTGCAACACTTCACACGATTTCGTTTTTGGTCAAGCGTGAGCAATCGCGGCACCCATCTTGCGGATAGCTTTGTCATGTCCAAATGTTGATGCAAAATATTATGTACCCGTTCATTGGAGATGCCCACAGCACTAGCAATCTCACGCACCTTCACTCTTCTGTCATCCATCACCATATCATGGATTTTATCAATGATTTCTGGAGTAGTAACCTCAACAGGGCGTCCAGAACGTTCAGCGTCACTTGTGCCCATATGGCCACTCCGAAAATTTTGAAACCACTTATAAACTGTTCTAATCGAAGGTGCAGAGTCACCATAATGTTTATCAAGCTTCTCTTTAGTCTCCTGAGGCGTTTTGCCATTCATAAAGTAGTGTTTAATCAACACACGAAATTCTTTTTCGTCCATTTTTTGAAAATCACTCGACTTTCTCGATTCAAACGAATGCCAAACACAAAGAAATAGACCGATCTGGCTGAAACTTGGTGTGTGTTCTTCCAAGAGATGCTACTAAGTAAACATAACCTCGATACGCGCCAGTAGTGCTACCTCTCTGACTTTGCACGGACTTTTCAAACGACCCTCGTATAGAATAGAATGAGTTTTAATAAAACTAAAATATAAAAGACAGATTTCTTAACAAACACTAATAAGACAACCGTCAATTTGTCCATCTGCCAAGTTACCTTCAACTTAATTCGGTACTTAACATTAAAATAAAATTTTGAAATTTTATAATTAATGAAACTTAATAGATCTATTGGTTGTAGTGGCCGGTTAAATATTTTGGGTAAACGGATGCCCTGGTCACGTTCTGAAATAGATGGTACCAATTTTAACAATTTAATTGGTGAATAAATTTTCTCCCTAGTCAAAGAAGCTTGCCCTAACTACCTGAAGCGATACTCATTGAAAACGAGACATACTGCTAAATATTGATTCCCATGTCCTCTCGTTTAAGACGATTCCACATGGTACAAAGTCCGATCGAATCCGAGGAAAACGGTTTGTAATTTAGGGTTTAACAATTGGCGTCTCGACCAGATCACCCTCGTATAGTGCGATATATTTCGTTACTTAAATAAGTCCTAGGGTTCTGTCGTTACAACGAATCACGAATATAAAGAGTGATGCTGCGATGGACCAAAGTCAACTAGTGTTGCGAATAAGGAATATAAATCCGGCAGGCTGACTAGCGTGTCAAGAACTTCTTTCAACCTACATCAACCTTCTACACCGATTTCCTTAACATTACAATTATATTTTTCAGACATATCGAGTCTTAATGATGATATAAAAAATAAACAAGGAAATAAAAGAGAATCAATGCGAAATTTTTGCTCGAATACCAGTATTTCATCACCAGCCACTTCCATAACAACGTAATTCTTACTGCGTTGTAATAGGTAGCATTCTGTTTTACATTAAAGGATGGAGATGACATAAATTCTTCAACAAGCTTCGTAATGATTTCAATTCGTTTTTTGTCCTAGAAAAATTGTTGTTTCTACCCTGCACAATCTCTGAAATGTTCAGGTAATTTGGTATTAACCACATAGCAATTGTGACAAGGTAATGAGTGCATAAAAAATACATATCTATTCAGAAATTGTGATCCAAGCGTTTGTAAGTTTGATATAAGGGGGGATTTTGGTTAGTTAGTGTTAAGAGGAAAGCCCCTTGAGGGCAAAACTTCCTCAAAAGAAGGGGATTAACCTTAAGGAGGCCAGGGACGTGGGGAGGCCAAGCCCCCCAGCAGTTTAGGTAATTCACAAATCGATTAATAAATGAAATATGTTTTATTGCTGTAGATTTTATCTAATAATTTCAATTAAAAATTCATTTTGTTTTCTCTGGTCTTTATTTTTCTATTTTTTTAAATCTTTGACAATAACTGTTGAGAAAATTACAGAAGCTGATCAGCAAAAAATGGCCTAAAATAGAGGAGTGATGTTACTAAGGTACAATGGTGTTTTTATGCAAAATAATTCGTTCTTTTCAATAATGTGCCTTCTCTTTAATGTTCAGTTTGAGTCAGCAAGTGTAGCGCAAGACGGAATATAACTCTATACCAGATAAGTTCTCAAACTTATTTCGTCTACTGACCACTTAGAGAATCTATCTAGCGCCACCTAAAATATGTAATTTTACCACGCCTTAAAAAAAACACAATCAAAATCATTAATTTAATTTAATGTAATATGTTATATGAGTCATATCCTGTTTCTGTGTTCAATCTTACATTTTAAATGAGACTGTTCTAATGAGAGCATTAAAACGCAACTTTATAAATTATATTTAGAAAAACTTCGATTTAAAAAAAAATTTCGATTTAAATTTTAAAACTAATCTAATGTGAAGGATGAATCTGATGATTTTATGATGATAACATATCAGGGTCGAATTTACTCAAAAACAGTCGTTAGTCACCGCGTTCGGTAACATGCAAACGATTTCTCTTTCTAATTTAGCAGCGTTGCCACAGCACTAAAAATCCACGTTCACCACAAATACGGACAATGGAAATGCTATCGAAAATCGTTGAAGACAATCCAGAATAGATTTGCGGGATTGGTTTTTGTAGCTGAAATTAAGGAAAAAATGAAATAATCGATGGTAGTGCAGTAGGTAGGTTTTGATTTAGATTAAAATATTAGAAAAAAACACAAATCAGCAGCCATCGACCCCCCTAAACCGCTTCAACACCCCCAATTTTCTCTGGACCGTTTTACCGCCCTCTGTAGACCTTCAGCGCCCACAAGGAGGCGTTGTCGCCCACTTTGAGAAAGACTGCTCTACAATACACTGATTAATGCACCTTAGACAATGTATGAGAGCCTGAATATGGTTATGGATGCTGTAATCATGCTATGGACGGATACAATCGTAGATACTAACCAGCAGTGTAGCCCTAACAAAATTACAATAAAAAATACCTGAAGAACATAAATGTTTGACATCTCGCTGAGCTAAACGAGATAGACACCGCAGTGTTTAATCTCAAACAAAGCACACAGAAAACAAACGAGATGTTGCCTCTTTTGAACCTTTTCACCCTCACCCTTTACAGCAAATAGTAAAACCAAAACCTTCTAAACAACAACTAAAACACAGAATGGACCATTTTGTAAGGAACTCCAGCGCACGGCCAGCCAAACATACCAAATACTCTAAACAAAACTTCCAACCCAAAGTCAGTTCACTCGCCGGCTATTGTTGTTCGGCTTCTCTTATTTTATTTAGCTTACTCACTAACAAACCCATTCCCTATACTTACACTCCTACCTATTTACTGCTCGCCTACACTAACACCATAGTATTATTATATACACAGACAACTACCACCACTAACTAATCAATAGTGTCAACACAATTCTAATTCCCTTAATAGCCATTCCTTAATCTAGAGTTTCCCTCTTATCTAGATATAGTAATACCCAATCTCTTCGGCCAACAATAACTTCACCACTAAATTCATAAATACAACCCTACCATTCATTCAGTAAATATTGTCACATTATAGACCAACACTAAGAATCAGTGGAGTCATTAATTTAGGGTTTCATCGATAGAAAGAACCAAAAACACTTTCTTTAAATTAGTGAATCGCTTTTTTCTACGCAAACTATTTTCAAAGAAAAAAAAAAAAAAATTAAATATAGAACATTGTCTTTTTTATAATTTCGGTTTTTAACAACCTTGGGCCATATGCTGAACCCCAACAAAGTCTGTCGCCAGTACACTCTATCCTCCCAATCACCCTCTGCCATTGCCTCCTCCAACCCCTGCAACCAGCTCTTTCTTGGGCAGCCTCTTCTCCGTCTCTCCTCCGGGACATAATCGAAAAGCTTCTTTGGCCATCTCTCTTGCCCATTCTTCTGAGATGGCCGTACCACTGCAGCTGTTTGGTCTTAACGGTGTGCACTATGCTTGTGCCAACATTAACGATATATCTAGTATGGTCGAGTTTGTCACCCGCTGAGACTTCAAAACGCGACAACTTCTCCTTTAAAAAATCCATTTCTAAAGCTAGCAGCTTTTGTGCTTCTCTCGTCCCAACCACCCACACTTCCGAGCCATAAAGGGTTACTCCTTCAAGGAAGGAGTGGAAAATCTTTTCTTTTTTTTTTGGTTTCCAATGAAATATCTGGACTCCACAGCACGGGGATCATCATGCCAATCACTTTCTTCCCTTTTTGTCCTTTTTCATTTATATCGCTTTCAAGCATTCCCTTTCCATTGATATAAACTCCCAAATACTTAAAGAGAGCACCCTGACCGAGGGACCAATTTTCTAAAGGACGAGATACTGTAGGAGTATTAAAGGCCAAGTATTCCAAGTATGATTGTCTCGATTAACTCCATAAACCAAAAAAGTGGAGTAATGCGATAAAAAAATGTACATTGTTTTTTATAATTCTGCTTATTTTTTTTTATTTATTTTTGTTTATTTATTTTCACAACTGCAGTATAATTCTGCATCAAGTGAAGCTGGTACAACATGATAATGGTGAAACTCCCAAAGTGGTACTGTTCACTATTGTACATTGGCTCTTACTTCATTTAGAAGATCGCGTGGCCACCTGCGCTTCAACCGCCTGGGAGGATTCCCTGGTAGAGTAGTAAGTTGGGACACTAGTGGATTAGGATGTGAGGTTAGATGGGTGGAATTTAATATAACGGGATCTTACAGCTTCTGAAACATAGGGAACAAGGAAATCTCGGTGCAAGGTATGATTGGAAACAAAGTAAGGAGCATTAGCGATTCTACGGAGAGTTTTTGACTGGAAGGATTGGATTCTGTAGATATTGGAAGCTTTGGCTGAGCCCCAAAGTTCCATTCCGTAAGTCCAGGCAGGTTTCAGTATCATATTGTAGATCAGTCGTTTATTCTGTAGAGAGAGTTTAGATCGCTTGTCGAGAAGTCTAGAGAGAAGTTTGTATCGTCTGTTCAGTTCTTTTCGTTTGTGTCTAGTATGTGGATTCCAGGTTAGGTGTTTGTCCATGAAGAGTCCTAGGTACTTAACCCAATCTGTTGTGGGAAGAGGAGTGAGGTTTAGGTAAACAGGTGGAAGGTTAGTTCGTCACAGGGAGACTGTAATGTAATTACATTTGTTTTCATTCATTTTAATTCTCCATTTCTTTAGCCAAGGCTCAAGAGATTCTATATGGGATTGAAGGGAGCGATAGGCAAGGACCGGGTCTTTATGAGGAGAGAGGATGGCCGTATCATCGGCATAAGTAAAAAGGAAGGTACGAGGATAATTCTGTTTATAATATAAATTCAAATAAATTTACCGTTATCATTGAGCGCCTGCCACTGAATTTGAATTTAATTATTGCAACGATTTACTGTATAGCACGGAGTTGATCAAAATTGCTTCTGAATTAAATGATTTATTATTTAATAGTCAAACTAATTTTGTCGTTTAATGGAGTTAATCTTTATTATTTGGAAAATTGATTATTAATATAAAAAGCTTTGACTGAACCAAGTGCTTTGATACTTAAATTTAAGGTATTGCAAAAAAGTGGAGTTAATCGATATGTGCAGTGAACGGCTCACATAATCAAATATTTTTCGTTTTAAAGAGTTCTATGTATCTGAAATGGCAACTCTCTTGGAGTCAACTTAATTTATTTTTCAGTTCACAGTATTTATGTCACCTTTTTTGTTTTAATCTTTTTCAAAAACAAAAAATTAGCACTCCATTGTAGGATGAAACTAAGTAATATATCCCCATTATACGTCCTCATTCTACTCGTAGTTACGTGACCAAGCAAAATCTACTTATTTACATATGAATTGTATACTTTGATGAACTGTATGGTAAGTGTTGACTAGAACAAATCATTCTTTTACATTTTTATTTACGATCGTTTAAAAACGCTTTTATCTTTGCTTGAAGAGTCTCAAAAAACAATATGTTGAAATTATGAGCAGGACACAGCATCGAAATGCAGCGAATAAATTGGCGAAGTTGGAGTTTATAGTACGAGAATGGGATACTCTTTTACACCTTTTTGTAGATAGGCGACACGTTAAATAGCCAGTAAACTTGCTAGATTATGTTAAAAAACTTAGGCCTAATTAGGCTGTTTTACCAGGTTAACAACCTGATTTTTGATTAGATAAGTAAGTCATCAAAAAGAACGTTCACGTAAAACTATTACTTAAAAGAAAACTGTTTACTCAGCAATTTTTTTTTTTTTTTTTTTTTTTTTTTTTTTTTTTTTTTTTTTGGCGCATCAACAGCTGAGGTCATTAGCGCCCGGAGCTTTTTCCAGTGCACTGCCGGCCTCCGGACAGTGTTCTCTCGTTACAGACAACACTGTCCATCACCGGACAGTGAGCTGTAAGAAGCTCCTAGGAAGAGAAAATCTAAGGGTCAGCTGCTGGATTCGAACCCGGGACCTCCGCGTGGGAGTCCAGTATGCTAACCTCATAGCTAATCCCTTCCCTTACTCAGCAATTTAATGTGAATCACAATTTTTCTAGGATGAATTTTATGTCTTAATGAATAATTAAAAAATAACTAGGATAGATTTTTACATTATTATTTTAATAAATAAATTTATCAGGGGCGTGTGTTGAAATAGTGGTCAAGAGCGTAGCTTTGTAAGTAGAAGATACCCAGTTCGAATTCCGCGTATGGCTACTTTTTGTTAGAAAAAATTGTATATAGTAAAGTATGAGCTTCTGTCCCCGTCTACGACACCTGATTGGTCGTTTGACTTTAAGCCCCGCTTGAAAAAATAGGCAATTACTTTACTTTTTTTGAAATGTATTTACAGTTTTTAAGATCCGCACAGTACTATCTAATTTTGGTACAGTTCTAGGGCGAGACGAGGTAGTCAAGCAAGAAAAACCAGCCAATAGTATCGTAAAAGAATAAGAATATCTTTCTAGACCAAGAATACTAAGTTATTTGCAAAATATGATGACAAAATGGAGCCTATGTTGGAAGTACCACATCTTTGGTATATTTTCTTAATCCAGAAGTTAAAAATGGGGTTCACTGTTTACTCCTTGTTAGTCGGTGGTAGCAGGAGATTTAATGAGCTAGCCGCTTCAGAAATATAGTCAGGTTCATTGAGTTAAAGAAGACAAATAGTTGATAGCAAATAAAAACTTCTTCTTCTTCTTCTAGTTACTATTGATCAATAAGAAATTATAACTAATGAAACACTCAGCTATTAATTCAGTTGTTTCAGAACAGCCTAGCTGAAAAGCACTAACGTTTTTAGTACAGTGTTTAAATTACAAACCAAAGAACTAGAAGGTAATGAGACTTTGATTTCTCAGTTTGTTGGCTTCAAAGAAGCAGATTTCCCTCTACTTCTCTCTCTACCTCGTTATATTTATTTATTATATATTTTATTTAAAGTAAAGAAGCAGAAGAACCAAATATGTTCAGTCTCCTGGCAGTGAAAAATCGAAATGTCTAAAAGTAACTAGCTAGATTTATGGCGCTTAATCTCTCTTTGCATAAATTGTGTGGGCAACCATAACTATGGGACAGCAAAGATGGATAATAAAAGCAATGTCAAAGATTCTGTAATACCTCCAGTGCCAGATTACAGCAGAGAAATAAAGCAAAAAAATACATAAAAAAACAGCTCGCACAATTGTTACAGAAGAATCACAAAACCAATTTAAATTTGTATAATAATTCCTCGAGGCTAAAGCTCTCCTACAATTAGCCTTTGATTAATTACTAAATTATTAATCTCTGATGGACCAAATAATGAGTTAAAAAATCAAAATTCTGCTGCAAAAATATTCGATTTTTTTTTTAGTTGAAGTGGAATTTTTCTTATAAAGCTTATAATAGATGTTTAAGCAGCGAAGCCTTACCATGCTAAACGGCTATTAGAAGTTGCTCATAACATAATCCAATTTATGTAATCTTGTAAAAATGGCTGACATAAACCCTACTTATTGCTATTTAAATTAGAATTAGTGCGGGGGAGGAATTAAGTAAACCAAAAATTGAACAAGATATCGTTTTTTAAAAAAAGAAGTGTAATAAATACTTTTTTGTTCAATTGAATACTGCGCTGTGGATAAAGATCTTTTAAGTTGCGATTATTGCTAGTTTTGAGCGCTATGTTAGCCGAGCGGTTAGAGGGAGGCCCGCAAAACTAAGATTGATTCCCAGTCTATGTCTTCGATTTTATTTAATAGGTTAATATGAGGATTTCACAGTCAATTATGTTTAATAGTCGCCTCCGTCCACGACACATAATTTGGAGGCGAACGTAATTTACTCCTAAAAATAAGGCATTACAGCACTTTTTTCTAATACAATTGAATAAAATACAATAGAAATATACCTAATTTTAAGGCAGAACTTACCGAAAACTTTCAAGCTTAAGAAAAGTTTCTACACCTATCCAGCTTCTACCACTACTTCAGACTTAGAAGCATAACCATACCCCATTATCAGCTTATTTTCTTCAAATTTGGAAATTAAATGTACTATTTAAAGAATACAGAAATGATACTTTATAACAGGGGCGTCAAACTCAAACCACGGGCCAGTGAAAATTCAAAATTTAAATCTGTACAATTCCAATTATTTCTCTAAGAAGAGAAGTAATATCTTTACAAATTTCTTTTCCATTTATTGGAGAATTGGCCAACTATTCTATTGTGTTAAATGAATTGAAAATACAAGATAAAGATAACAACAATAAAAATGAATAAGTTTTATAAATATAATTCTTATGACAACGCAGGCTAATTTTGAGATCATTCAACTACAAAATAAAATAAAAAAAAGGAAAAATAAAGAAAAGCTTGGGGTTGACTGAAGAAGACAGAAGGGCGATGAAGAGGCGAATAGAAGAGCAGATTGAGGGTTGAGACACGGCTAAACGTGCATCTACACAGCCAATTTTCATCTCAAACCACTTTCCGTTACAGAAATCAAGTTCTGAATCGATTTCCCGCGGATGTAGATAAGGCGAGCTCCCTTAAACTCTATTGCCATCATCTTCATAGTGATTTAGACGTTTCGAATACAAGTTACCATTTTATATACATATATGTGTGTATAAAATCTAAATGGATATTTAGCATTCACAAACCAAACCCTTTCACAGAGACACGCGTGTGCAAGGGAGGGAATTTTCAGTAAAAACAATTAACAAAGAGTACAGCACGTGCCCGTGACATAAACACTGAATGAACAGCTTTACATTTTAATGCCTAACACGTGACTTAATCGAAATTTAATAATACCTACAGCAGATTGATTTGCGAGATATATATTTTTTTTTTCTGGGGTTGTGTAAATTAAAATAATTTCATATTTCTCGTTCAAAGATAATTTTCCTCGTCATTTAACTGCATTAATTTTCACATTGCAATACATTTCTGCAAGAAGTGAAGCTGATTCTCGAAATGAATAGTGATTGTAGAAAGAAAATTACCCAATGTTGGAACTCTCAAAGAAGAGTCTGCACTGGCACTTACTCAGAAGATCAAGTGGTCACCGGCGCTTCATTCGTCTTGGATGATTTCCCTGTTAATGCAGAAAACTGGGAAACTAGAGGGTTAGGATGTAATGGAAACTGAGGCATAGAAGATGGCACAACAGTCTGGAAGAGGACAAAGTGTTAGAAACAATGTAAGGCGCTTTAACGCGATTCGACGTTGTTTTGATAGGAAAAATTGGATTTTGTAGATATTGGAAACTTTGGCTGAGCCCCTGAGATCAATTCCGGAAGTCCAGGCAGGTTTTAGTATCATTGAGTAGAAAAGTCGTTTGTTGTTTAGCAAAAGTTTCGATCGTTTGTCGAGAAGTCTGGAGAGAAGTTCGAATCTTCTGTTTAGCTCTTGCAGTACAGTAAAATAAAGCCTTGTTTTAATTTTCGGGGCGGATGTTACGGTAAACTACCTAGTTAGGTATTGTGGACGGAGGAGACTAGCAAACGTTCTTTACAGAAATTTCATCGTAATAACCATTAAATAAAATCCAAGGCCTAGACCGGGAATTGAGCCCAGTGCCACAATACTTCTTAGCTTTGTGAGCCTCACTTCTAACTGCTCGGCTATCGTTACGCCTTGCTTTTCGTTTTAATATAGTCTTGTTGGTTTCAGGTTAGACGTTTGTTCATGAAGAGACCTAGCTACTTAAATAATTGGGATGAGGAGTGTTATTTTCGCTAATACTTGAAAGATAATTCTCCCTAGCTTGGTCTTACAAAATAAGTCACATTACTGCAAAACGTAATAGAGCACGAACTCCCATAATGGGGTCTACGTATTCAAGAACCCGAAATAAAAAGCCATTTTATATCAACCTGAAGCATTTTGTAAGAGAAGTTTTTTATGGAATGCCAAAAAGATTAAATTTAATTTCATCTTTTATCTCAACAAGAAACGGAACAACAATGCACAGAATCCTGACAAGTGAGTTTCGTCAACCAAGGCGCTTGGTGAGTTTTTTAATGGTTCAAGTAAAAGGTGTTAATTTTAAGAAGTGTTGAGTGCACGCTGAAAGTTGAGCTAGCATGTTCATTGAGACACTTAGTACTTACTATAAGGCTGAGTAGGTGTGACAACCAGGATGTCAACTAAACGCCCAAATAGTTGTGACACTTTGGTAACAGAAAGGAACATCCTAGGGAGGTAGAGAGACGCCTAGTTGGAAGAGAGAAACTTTATGGTGGAGAATAGGGTGGGTGGAGGAAGCTCACCAAGTGGTACGAGGCAGCTAGTAGAAGAGAAGATGGTAGACGGGTGCGGTTGCGTGGGTAACTGTGAGAACAGGACTAAGCAGGAACGTTGAAGAGTGTGAGGGAGCTGCTTCATCAGGACTTAGAACAAAGTTTAGACGAAACAGGGCATGGGTTAGGAAAACTAGCTAAGTAATACCCATACTCTTCCACCCGGTAGAAGAAGATCCATCGACTAAAATAGAAACTGCAAAGGAGAAACCGGGACAGAGGCACTTACTGTCAACAGAAAGATACCGAATAGGCAAAAGAACTATGCTGCATCGTTTTCGACTGCAAAAAAAACTTTTTGTTAACATAACTAAACACATGTGTTCAATAACGTATACCGATGTTTGCGAAAAATAGTTGTAATTTTAACAATAAGTACCCACTGCATGGGTGACCAATACCCAAATCTGCACCCCATAAATCACTGTTGACTAAGCCCTAGGGCAGGGGTCGGCCACCCCCGGCTCGCGAGCTGCATGCGGCTCTTTTACCTAAATTGTGTGGCTCTTCAGCCTGCCCAAAGTATATTTTATATTTTAATTTTATTGAAACGAATGAAAATTCCATTTATTAAAGGTATTTTTTCAAAAAGAATTTTAAATGTGATAGGTTCGAAATTGAATGGAATTACATCAAAATAAAGTACATACTTTATATTGTAAGACTGCCGCCTTTTCATTCGTTAAGTTATTATTTATTAGTTTATTTACTTTGTAATAAGTGAAAATAAATATATAAAACATTTAAATGTTATTGAATATCATAAAATAATAATTTGTTTATTCAAATGACCTAGAGTTTTTTACATTATCATCCTTGCGGCTCTTGGTAAGATTTATTAAAATTATTTAAGGAAAAATGACTCTCTACTTCAAATAAGTTGCCGACTCCTACCCTAGGGTGATTTTTAGCACAGTGAAGTTAAAATGTGTCAAAATTCAATTGAATCATTTCGAAAATTTAACCACCTGAATCCAAATTAATTCTATTAAATATCGAGCACACTGAACAAGTAAAATTGAAATTCCTAATTCAGCCGAAAGTTAGATTAACGATCTTTGAATGGCCAACAATTTGCAGGTACAATTTTAATTAATATGGTGGCGCAAGGAAGGAAAACCATAATATATGGTTTATAATCAAATATAATATAATCAAAATTTGCGTCAACAATTTTGGCAACGAGTGAGTTGTGTTACGGTTAAAAGATCCAAACTCTTGCTAAACTAATTGGGAAAAAATAAATGATTGTTCTAGTCGAATAATGCTAGAATAAAACGCTCAGAGACAGGGCGGTAATTGGCAGAAGAGAGGCAATATCCTCATCCTAACTCAAGTTAAGTTTTAAGCTAATAGTACTGTCCTAAATCCCAACAATTTGGGATTTCTTTGTGCCCACAAAAATTATTGAAACAATTATATTTTTTTAATTTGAATCATTCATATAATTTGAATGTATTGTAAAATTTTATTGAATTATTAACTACGTATTTGAATACAGAATTCAGGGTTCAATATTTGTGTTTAGTTGAGCCTAGAGTTGCGGCAACTCTTAACATTTGACCTTAGCGCTAATAATTTTGAACACCGTGTGGGCGTCCATTCTATCGCTCCTTCTAATTGACAGTTGTGCGTTTTGATAGATGTTGCTTTGCTCATGTCCTATCGTGCATTATCTCTATACACTGTATAGTTTTATAAATATATACTGCTTCATAGTCAATTTTTAGCAGAAATCAATTCTCTGTAAAATAAATCATACAAAAATTATGTACATTTATCAGTTACTCTCTTCAAACTAAAAGCATTCTTAAACAATTTAACTGAATATTCTGGTTTTATTTATTGTTTAATAAAAATTTAATTAAACAATTTCCGGGCGCCAATGACCTTAGATAAGGAAGCGCCTTAAATAAAAATAAAATTAAATGAACACTCATACGACTTACTGTTTCCACAAACTGAGGAATTTAATTTTCTTGAACTTATAATGTGTACTATGAACTATTTGACATCTACATGTAGGCGTGTTCATTCCAAAGGTACCATTATCGGCAAAAAACCCTATTATAAAAATTTATCCAATAAAATGAAACTTCCAACCAGCTATTTTTTTTTTTTTTTTTTTGGCACTGGCTTTCGCCACACAGCCAGCATCGTCTAGGTGCTTATCACTGGAATATCTGTCACTCTCCATTCTTACTTATAGATACATTCGCTTCACACATTCATCCCTCTACTATATACCGCTATTTACATAAACTACTGCTAATGGATGGATCAATACTCTGTGATCCTGCCATCCTTATAGCCTAACCGAAATTAAAACCACGTAATCCTTCTCTAATCATTTACTTCCATTCATTCTAATCGGCTATAACTTTTAAACACATTCATATTTCATTGCTAGCTCTGCTATAGATTTAAGCACATAGATGTTGGTGGAGAATATTATGTCTTCGTAGCGAAATGGTGCATCTAAATACCTGTATATGTCGTCAAACATTCGTTTCCTTTCTACCAGATAACGTGGACATATCATTATTATATGTTTGCAATCCTCCTCCTCAAAGAGGAGAGGACCTTTTGTTGATCCTGTACGATCCGCACACCGCGTGGTTCGCTCTCAGCCAGTTGTAACAACCCATTTATTAGTGACAGTTCCCTTAAACCATGGTTGTCTAGGTAACTGATCTGCCATAGTTTTATAGAATCTTCCTTTATTACCATTACTGTAATCTGTCTGCCATTTTTGTAGTGCTGCTATTGCAATTGTACACTTGATATCGGTGTGTGGTAATTTATAGTTAGCCATTTCCCCACTATTGGTGGCTTCCTTTGCAAGTGTATCAACAATTTCATTTTCTTTTATACCACAATGACCCCCTTACACACAAAAAATTAATGCAGACCCCCTTCTCTTTAAAAATGGCAATAATTTCTACAATCTCTGGGATAATATGATTCATTTCTGCAGACTGGTTGTGTATATGTGATAATTTACATAACGCACTCTGGCTGTCACTAATAATGGTATATTTTTTCTCAGACAACGAATAAATATGTTTTAATAGCAACTAGCTGATTTTCTCAAATTTAAAATTTTGTTTGCAAATTCAAACCTTATCAAATAAAGTAAAAAGTAAAATAACTGTCTGTTTTTCAGGCTAGGTCCAACTTCATACTTCTAAGTTGTATCGTGGACAGTTAAGGAAGTTCATACTTTGCTGTTAAATTTTGTCAGTAAATTGAACAGAGGACTCGGATCCGAAAATCTTTTACTTATTAATTCGCACTAATTAATTACACTATTTAGACAGTTTAGGAGAAATATTTACATGACAAAAAACTGAGGACTACAAATAACTAAATATATAACAGTAATTGGTGATAAATAGCAAAATTTAAAATTGTGAAAGCCAATTTCAATTAAATTGCGAACAATAAAAAAGAAATCATAAAATCGATTGGCCTATCTTCATCATAACCTCAGGAACAGGGATTATTGGGCTAGCTTCTTCAGGACTCTCCGCAAACCTGCTCGTATCCCAGAGCCTAACATATCAACACTCTCACAATATCTAAACTTCAAAGATTTCCAAGTTGATAAAGGGCATCTTAACTCAAGCGTATCAAACACGTACACGAACAAACATACACATAATTTAGATGTAAGCGAAAGAATAAACATACAAAACTTTTACTCAGCATGTTAGACCTTCCATCATAGTCAATCTGACTAGCAAAGAAATATGCGGAAATCGCTTTTCGTGTGACTACGACCAAAGCTTCCATTGTGTTTGTTACTAAAACACTGACAGCAGTACTTTACAAGCGGATGTACTGCTGATGTTATGGTGTGATTTGTATATTTAAAATGTATTAAAAGAACGGATTAATATTAGAAAAGTCTCTGTAATCGTTTTTTTTGGTATGTACCATAAAAAATGTATGTTTCCATAATAACAGATCAAAGAAAGATACACATACGTTATGTAAAAGTAAGCACAATCATTTATAAATAAATCTTCAAAGGATTCGTTCTATAAAAACCGGCCATTACTTTATGCTTTACCAGACGACAAAATTATACACGTAAATTGGTTTATGATTTGTTTAGAAACCAAAAAAGAAAGTAAGTATTTCCGTCATGTAGTTTGTTTGGATGATATTCTGATATTTGACAGACAGAATTTGTAATTGCAACCCCTTCTAATTAGAGAATCAGCCAAAAAAAATACATAAATAATAAAAATTAACTGATTCTACTTATTTTCTACTGCTTGATGGAGTCGTCTTAAACTGACCACAACTATAAAATCAAGAAATATCCTAGCCAAAACTTGTAGCAGCTCTATGGCCAACAAAATTAAAGCGTCATTATAAAGAAGTGTTGGTAGCCCAATCGAGACAATAAATGCAAACAAACAAAGCCATCTGAAGAATCTTAAGATGGAAATTCACAAATCTTTAATTCGAACTTTTTAAGAAAAAACTAATTGCAAAAGTCATTTCCCCTTTCTGGAAATGGCCTTCAATTTGTTTTCTACCACTATAGTACTATCTATATCAAATTTCAATATTTGAAAGCCGCACAAAAGTGAAAGTTGGGAGCCAGTAGCAGTCCACAGGCCGGGAATTGGACATCGCTGCCGTAAACAAAGATAAAACTGAGTAAAAATTCTGATTTCAGTAAAAACTGAGATGGTTACTTACATTATTTGCAACAATCAACAAAAATTGAATTGAATAAAAGCCTGAATTTACAATATTATTAAACTTACAATGTACGAGGTGTGTTCAAAAAGTAACGGGAATTTTTAAATTTCGCGGGTTTGGAGAGTCTGATTGTAAAATTTTTTTTTTTATTATGTTGGTACACATGCCCCTGAAGTACGATAAAATTTTCAGTAATATTCATTGTTTACTTCTTAAGTGGCAGCCGTTAAGGTTAGACGTGTTTTTCGAGCTTGGCGATTTTTGTTTGTTAAAAAAAATGGATCAAAGAATTTGTATTAAATTTTGCGTAAAAAATGAAATAAAGTGTAATAAAGTGTGTGAAATGTTAATAAAGGCATATGGTGAGTCTGCTATGAGTAAAACAAGGATTTACGAGTGGTATAAGCGTTTCCAAGATGGCCGCGAAAACGTTGAAGATGACGAACGACCTGGACGTCCAAGCACATCAACAACCGATGAAAACGTGAAAAAAGTGAAAGAAATGGTTATGAACGATCGCCGAATCACAATCAGAGAAGTCGCTGATGATGTTGCCATATCAATTGGCTCATGCCATGAAATTTTTTCGGATGTTTTGGGTATGAAACGTGTGGCAGCAAAATTTGTTCCAAAATTGTTGAATTTCGAACAAAAACAGCGGAGAATGGAAGTTGCTCAAGAGTCACTCAATGAAGTCGACAACGATGCGGATCTACTGAAACGTGTTATAACAGGTGACGAAACATGGGTTTACGGATATGATGTCGAAACTAAGGCTCAATCGTCCCAGTGGAGGCATTCTGGATCGCCAAGACCGAAAAAGGCTCGACAAGTGCGGTCGAATGTGAAGGTTATGCTCACTGTGTTCTTCGATTTTAATGGCATAGTGCATCATGAATTCTTGCCACAAGGTCAAACAATCAATAAGGAGTACTACCTACAAGTTCAACGCCGTTTGCGTGAAGCAATCCGAAAAAAACGCCCGGATTTGTGGCAAAACAATTCATGGATTTTGCACCACGATAATGCACCTGCTCACACTTCATTGCTTGTTCGTGAATTTTTGGCCAAAAACAAAACTTTAACGATGCCCCAGCCTCCATATTCGCCAGACATGGCTCCATGTGACTTTTTTCTATTTCCAAACATAAAGAGAACATTAAAAGGCCGTCGTTTTACAAGCATAGATGACATTAAAAGCGAAGAGCTGAAAGCTATCACAAAGATCGAGTTTCAGAAGTGTTTCGAGGATTGGAGAAAGCGCTGGCACAAGTGTATTGTATGCGAAGGGGACTACTTTGAAGGCGACAATATTAATGTAGATGAATAAATAAATATTTTTTTCAAAAAACGAAAATTCCCGTTACTTTTTGAACACACCTCGTACATCTAAAAATTAAATATATGATCAATAATAAATCAAAATATTTATGAGATCAGAATATAGTAATTTTCAGACAATAATTGGTTTAAACCAAAGAAAGGTTTTCGTTTAGCACTCAGAAAACGAGAACTGCCCAACAGGCAGTTTTCCCATTAAGGTGGTTGCTTGACTTGTTCTGGACAACTGTGATTCTTAGAAGGATCAAGGACTGTGACTCCTTCCCTCTAGACTCCTTCTGCAGCCGTAATTCTTTTCCTTTAAGATAGCTATTTGGGCCCAGTTAGGATGTGGAAAACATAGGGTTCTCTTTCAACTGAGGAGCAAAATAGGTGTTTGATTGAAAAAGAATTATAAAAATTAGAATAATTAATCAAAGTTAAAATAATTATTATTTTTGTTTCTGAAAGGACAAGTGCAACTCATCAAAAGTTGGTAGAATACCGTGAAGAGAATGCTAGCGAGAAATGTGCTCTAAATCGGTGCCGTTCGCATTCTTCAGTAATAGAAGGAAACACTGTGAATGTTAACAGTAATTGATGGTTACACCACTAATGCCGCAATAGAATTTACCAAAACCCACTAACTACCAATCGCTATTAGTTACAGCTTTAATTATACTGCTTCTGATTGGTCATCAAATTTATATCCTCAGCATCTTTTTAAGAATGGATACTAAATCGGGTGCGAAGGTAATTGTGTCAATCGAAATAAGAAACTCCAATCAAATTCTTTTCGGTAAGATTAAAATATAATAAAAATGAGAAAAAAAAATACAAAAGAAAAAAAATTAATGTAGAGATGACAGATTAAGGAGAAAACAAGTTGTTTAGTGCAATTCGTGACAGTGGAAAGCTATCCAGGAAAATTGCTGGTGACAAAGAAAAGGTGAAAATTGTAGCTATAATTTAGAGCAGCAAAAAAGGCAACTCCTACAGCCATCTTCAAGAGGCTGGTAAAAACCATTATGTCTTGTTTTTTCTAGTTGAAGTTAAAATTTCTGAAATATTTATAAGTGAGCGCAATTAGATAATAAGTAATAAATTTAATTCTTAACGGTACTTCTCACCGATAGATTTTACGAAACAATTTACAAAATATAAATAAAATACAATCCCATACAAGCGCCATGATAAGCGAGTGGTTGGAGGTGTGGCCCGCTTAGTTAGATGTATTGTATTACTGGGTTCAATTTCCGATCTTGGCCTTGTGTCGCTTTTTACTTTTTTTCTAATGTAATAATATGAGAATTTCCCGTCTCTGTCCAAGTCACCTAATCGCGGTAGCTGGCCGTAAAGCCTGTTTGTAGTAATTAGGCATTACATTAATTATAGCATGCAGCAATGAATCTACAGCAAAACCCCCCCAAAAAATTCCTTATTCAAAACAATTTGTCCTGACACTGCATGCAATAAAATAATGAATAAATTCAAGAATAGAACGAACTAAACAGAATCTGGCTAGAAACTTTGTGAACCGCTTTAATGAATCGTTTAACCCTGTGATTCCCAAAGTGTGCGCCGCGGTGCCGTCATAAGGAAGCCGCGAAATATTCAATTAAAACAATTCGGCAATTTTGTAGCATGAAACTTTCTGATTTTTGGATATCAGTAAAGAAGGAATATCCATTGGTTAGTGGTAAAGCTGTACGAATATTAATTCCATTTGCAACATCCTATTGGTGCGAAGCTGGGTTTCCGGCGGTCGCGGTAATAAAAAGTAAATATCGCTCGAAAATTAACGTTAAACAAGAAATGAGGGTAGCCATATCCAATTTTATTCCGAGATTTGAGAAGTTGTGTTGAGAACATCAAGCCCATCCATCCCATTAATAATTTTAATAATGTTAATCATCAATGGACGTTCAATAAATTGTTTGTGAATTTAAAATTCGTGTTTAATTTATTTTTCAACTAACCTAACCACATGGTGATTGTGGATATACTCGATATGGATATTACCGAAACAGTTGAAATTAGATATTTTATATTATCCCAAGGAAAATAGTATCTGTTTTTAATTTTTCGCTGTTAAATGGGCAATCGCTTTTGAAAAGGAAAGTTTTCCAATCTTTCAAGAAAGTCAAAAATTTAGGAAAAATCTTCTGTATTAAGGGCGCCGCGGAAAAAATCAGATTATTTAGGGAACCGCAAACAAAAAAAGATTGGGATTCTCGAAAACGGCTCCAAACAATTTTCTTTAAACCTGGTTAATGTTTTTACCGGAAATAAGATTGAAGGTAGTTCGGACGAAAGAGGGGGTAGACTCTCATTTCTGAAAGGAATTTTCATATCTCTTCAATATTTGGGAAGTGTCTTTATCATACTGAATGGATTGTTCTCTATTTGGAAGATGATTTCTTTAATTTTCCGTAAGTTCGTATTGTACATTAACTTTTTTCCTATCCCGTGACAAAGACGTTAAGCCATTTTTTTTGTCTGGAAGCCCAATATTTTTCATATGGAGTAGTCATGCCCTCGTCCAAATACTTAAAAATCGAAAATGTTGCACAACGGCGTAATCGACGAGTCCCTAATACCTATTTTGTGGAAGTGTGCTTGCAGGTAATCGTGCCCTGTAATTCCTCGGAAGAGCACGACAGACTCTTTTTCTTGGGAGGCCGGCAGGTATCCTGTCTTCTAGCTTTCCAGCGGCCATGTTCCTAATTTTCCCTTTATGTGGCTACCAATAATTCTTTTAACCGAAGCGAAGCACATTGCGTGGTCGGGCTGAACACATTGACTCCCCTGTTTCGCACGTACGGCCTGCTCGTTTCCTGGTTATCCACAATGTTTAGGAATCGATTGGAAAACTAGGTGCTTCCCTTCTGTAAGTACATATTGTACATTAACGTACTGGTAGTATTTAGAACTTTTTCTATCATTATCATTTTCCTAGCAAACGTTCGTTTGAAATGAGCACTTGTTGAAGGGTAGGTTATTGGCTTCCTTGTATGGTTACAGTCAGGGCCGGATTTTCCTGTAGGCTAACTAGGCTTCAGCCTAGGGCCTCAAGATCAAGAGGGGCCTACATTCAAATTGTAAAATAAAATTACACTATTCTAAAAACAGTGAAAACTAAAACACTGTTTTAGTGATGTATCAATGTAGTAATGTATTTTATTATCTCTCATGTAATTTACAAACTTAAAAATGGGAGGTGAAAGGGCCTCATAAGTGGAACAGCCTAGGGCCTCTTTTCATCTAAATCCGGCCCTGGTTACAGTTCATCGTAATTAACGGTTACGAACTAGTATAATGCTGGTAAAAATTAAACATAATTTAAATGAGAAAGTTTGTGAGTTAATATGTATCTTAAAAAAATGGAAAACATCCTCAATTTTATGAAAATGGTGCCAATAATTACTAATAAGATCTAGTAAAGATGTTCAATGAATACTAATCATGCTAGTTTGATGTTACTGACTAAGGACGAAACCCTGGTAAGCTTTTGGAAATGAGCAGTGTGTCGCAATAAAGGAGGGATGACGTAAGAGACCAAACTTGACATGTACACTAAAGTCCTGAAAATTAAATGTTAACAGTGACTTGTAGTTCCTTTAGTCAAGTAGCAAACCGACTGGTAGTTAGTAGCTCAGTTTGACTTTGAACTTGTGAGATGTGCTCAACTCAACCTCCAGCAGCTACATTGCCATGTATGTATGTATGTGTGTGTGTAAAGATAGGGTGAACACCTTAATTAGACCGGCAAATATCAAAGGTTGTTGTCTTCGCTACTACCTCTGTGACAAGGACATCCAAATTGCTCTTCACAAGCTAATACCAAGGAACTTCACCCCCAATCTTCTGTACACTTGATTTGCATTGGACATTTACAAAACAACATATGCACAATTTCTCTTCTCAAAGGGGACAATTTACTTTCTTTAATTACAACAATCTACCGAAAGTATAAGTACTATTATGTGGAAATAATATTGCAGTTCCGTAAATAATTTAAAAATATAGGCTACAAGTTTTATAGCTATTATGATACCATAATAAATCAATATTACGTCAAATTATAAAATGACCGTCATGACGATTTACAAAATAACCCCAAAAATCGCTGAGTTTCTCCATTTTAGCGAGCATTTCTTTAATGTCTCTGACCAGTTACCGATTTCCATATGTCTTCAAAACTTAATTGATCAGTTTGGTGTAAAGAATTTTAACTTCCACTGTGTTTCTATTACTTAATACACTTGCTGATTGAGCAAGGCAGGCTACATGCCGAGTGTTTGTTATTTAAATTATTAATAAACTGAGAAAAATGTTCGTCAAAACGATAAAAAAGAAATGAAAAGTAGTAAATATTTAAGGGTAATGTTTTAAAATCGTTACGAGTTGTACTGCATACGAGAAGCGCTATTTTGAACTATTATTATGTATTATTAAATTACTTATAACTAATAAAAATAAAATATATAAATGAATAAAAATTGTTATTCCCGTACAAATAAACCCGATTAGAACTATTATATTTAAACTTAATATACAAAAAAAATCCTCATTGAATGTTAAGAAAAAACATTACAATACATCAAATTATCAAATTGTAAAGCAGTATTAAATGTTAACACAGAACATAGTGGTTACAAATAACTGAAACAAGATTTACCTGAAATAACTTTTTGTTAGGTCTTAGTTGCAGCGTTATAAGTTACAATGATCACTCACCTGAAACAAAATTCAATGCATTTGTAAGTTTGGGTTACTTCATAAATTAAAATTAAAGCAGAGCAGAAAATAATTATGATAATAAGAATAACTTTATAGTTAATTATTAATTATTGACTCCCCAATTACAAAAAAAAAATCTAATTAAAAAAATACTTAGTAAGTTTTTAAACGTACTTAGTTTTTATAAAATCTCATGATTGGTGAAATACAATTAATTAAGATAGGAATTTCAGATGATTTAGGCGGGCGTCTTCGTCTTCCATATAACTTTTCAGATCCCACAGAGATCCCTCAATATTGTGGCTGTGAATGATGTTGGGATTAGGGTCCTATTCCCATGAGTCCAAAGCTGTGTACATTTAAGAACCAGAGAATTTAGGGACAGCCCTTACTCTGGGCGTTATTAGAATACCATTTACCCTGGAGGCTGTGTAGGAGTCATTTTTGACTAGAAGCAGACACCTCAGTTACACCCAAGACCAGAGTTGCCCATTGGGAGAAGGCTGTTTTTTGGAAGAAGTTTGAGATCAAGTCTACTGTCAGATAGTATCTCTATGTATCTCTGCTGGCAGAGAATAAGCAATTCCGTACAGCCAGGCGGTCTTGCTGATCATTAACTACTATTAAGTCTAACTAAAACTGGTTTGGAACTGTTTAGAAAACAAGACAAAGGTACAGAGGCAAAGAGTCTTATGCAGTTTTCATGAGAACTGAACCCTTTTGAGGCGTTGCCAAATGCCAATAAATACATGTAACGCATGAGCCTGAAAGAGGACAGCCTGTGAAGGTCCTGTCTGAAAGAAGATGAAACACTGCAATGTGTCAGTGTGAACGGCTAGTTTGGCTCAGAATTCAGCTCTTCGGAGTCAAACAAAATTCCACGCCATCATGCTTAGTCCAGGAGTTTCTCACCAGACTTTTAAGTCTAGTTGCTTGTGCTAATTTGTTCGCCATTTCACGGACGAACATATTTGTGGATCCGGCGAATAAATGATGGTTTTGGACAATGCCACTTTAATACTAAGAACCATTGAAGAGCTTGGTGCAAAAAGGAGTTATCTACAGTTTTTTTAAAATTTTTAGTAGGGACAAAAGACTAAATATGCTTTAAGATGTATTCCTTATGTTGTGTCTGCTGTAAGGATTAGTTAATACATTGTGATGGGATCATTTGGGGCTCGATTTGAACTTTCTAGGGCATTTTTTAAGCTTGCTATAAGCAAAAGGTTATTTTGCAGCTAACTCTTTTTTGCACCAAAATCATAATTTTCAGTAAAACTTGAGTAAATATTAAGTACTTTAGTCAACAGATTTCTTGTTTTTGAGCTTTTAAGTGGCATTATGTGTCTTGTCGAAGCGATTGTTAGATATATTATTATGCCTGTCAAAAAGAAAAATAATATCTACCTAATATAAACATTAAATAAACCTAATAAAAAAATTTTGTTTGATTGATGGCGTCATCTTTTCTGTTTGGAGCGAAAAAACGTTTTCTGCAGTAGAAAACTCATTTTTGCTCCAAATCTAACCTAGGTTAGAGAATAAGTAATATGCACCAAAAGATGTAGAATTGAACATACAATAGGGGGCGCCACTAAACACATTTTCTGAAAAAAATGTAGATAACTCCTTTTTGCACTAAGCTCTTCAATTTCTCTTTGTAATTGATAGAAAATTCTCTTATTAGTGACACTAGCGCTACCTAGAGAGTAAAACGCCAAAAACAAAACAAAAAATCACGGTAACAATTAGAGAAGAATCTTTAATTAAACTTGTGGGCGTGCGAAGATATTGTTTTAAAAGCAAATAAATACTATTTCAATTAATTTTACTTACTTTAAATTAATTCAAATATTACAATAGAATGTATGTCATTAAATTAATTGAGGAATATACGAGTAAGATGAAAATCTTACTGAATGTGTGAAAATGTTGTGAACTTTTACTCAGCAAAAGAAAGAGCAATCTTACAGAACTAGAAAACTGAAGTTGAATCAAAAGTTTGTTACAACAAACAAAAGCTTTAAACTGTTTGTGTTGCAAGGCTTTATAATGAATCCATGAGGCATTTTATCTGCAAAGATCTTTATGTTAAAAATATGCTTGGATAGATTTTTTAAATATATTTATTTCCGGTTCTCAAAGTAATAAAATGAGCAGACACCTTTTCGACATAATACCTTCCGGCGAATTGGCAGAAGCGTAAAAACATCACGCGAACAGAACAATATTTTTGCCAATTGCTCTACTTATCATTTTCTCTAAAGATGGAAATTCTATCCTGAACTAAAATTTCATCCTCAAGTGTAATACTATTTCCTTCAATATTTCTAACCCAAAAACCAAGATAATTTGCACTCACAGATTTGAGACTACAATTAATTTAGACTTAAGTACCAAAATCTATAAATAATGTTAATTATTTAATCCTTACGCTGTCCTTGCAAAATATTTAGGAGGTGACAATACCTAGTACAAAGTCCTGAAATTGCCAGGCAAGCAAATCTACAATTCCATTCACAAATCATAATATTAATTAAAACCCCTTAACAACTTGCAAACAACTTGTTAACACTCGGATCCTTCCATTGTTAAATTACTGTTTCCTGCAATATGCTGACATAACTCTTCAAGAAAATAGCACATAATTCCAGCATCCTTTTCCATTTTAAAACTAAGTTGGGACGAAATCATTACGCTACATTACCTCACATGAAATTGGTTCAATGTTATGTCATTCCTTCACAGAATTCTTTGTTAATCATTCAATCGTACATTTAGATTCAATCATTTCCAGCTAATCGACTAAGGGGGCCAATGCGTAGATGATTTAGATCTCTTTTTAAGCTTTCAAAATAAATAAACATATTAGCGGAGTGTTTCTGCTGGGAGAATTCTCTAATCCGTTAGGGTTTACTAGAAATTAATGGTCATCACCGGACCGCGAATGGTTGAGATTTCTAGAAAGAGAAAATCTAAGGATTTCCTAAGGATTCTGAGGCTGAGACTTACGCGAACAAGTCTATAATGATTACTTGCTCAGAGTCCTCTTCCAAAAAAATGCCATGTTCTGGAATGAGGTACCAAATGAATGAATCTAAACTCGGTAAGATTTGTTTTACAACTTAGTTTGATTTTAGATGTTGTCCTATCATGCATGATCAGGATTTCGTATCATGATCAGGTTATACAATTTGGAGTCAAATTCAAATAAAACTCATTTTTATGGGAGTGGCTTCATGTTCTACTAACACAGTCGTCCGCGAATGAGAATGTTGTGTAACTTCTTAACCGATATTGGTTTGTCACGGAACGTTTAAATTTTTTATTTAAACTTCATAGTTCATTACTAAAAACTGTAATGTGAGTAGATATTAAATTATTTAATTATTATAAATAAGTGGATTTCATTACAGAAATTATTGCTCTGCAAGTTTCTAATTGTTTTCCCAATTATTTATGTGAATTGCAACTGCAATAAAAAACACTTAGGTCCTTAAAGGTCTAGAAACTGCAATGTTGTTGGGCGATGTTTATTTAACGCTATTGCATTCCTCATCAAAGTTATTTCCCCTTTAATAAAAAGCGCCAACATTTGCAGAAGTTCTTTGTAAAGCCATTGATTTGCGGGAGATTTTTATATTTTATATTTTTATCTTTTGGTGAAGCTAGATTCAGACCATCGACAAAGTAGCCAAATTTTTAACAACCAACCAATCAATGATCCATATTTTACCTCTTTCTGTGTTTTCTACTTTCTCTTGTAACAGCAGTTATTATTTTTTTATACTTATAAATATTTCTGGAGTTAATCTTGAGTTTTTGAGTTGAGTTTACAACGCAATATAGAATTTACTGTGGATTCCGCCTTTAAATTTTTAGATCCAATTGTTACTTTTTATTGAGAAATACTTGTGAACGGGAACAGCCCGGCATAAAGTAAATATATTCTATAATTTAATAGTTTATCTGTTTTTACGCATAAATTTGGGTACTATTCGATTTTTATCAAATGACGAGACATCCGCCTTGACTGTACCTTCAAAAGGGGACATTCTCAGTCAAAACGAAACGTTCGGTAAGCCAATTTAATTAGGCAACTCGGACCGCCACCGGAAGTAAGCTTGGCCACTATTTGAACTTAAACCTCTATCACAAATCCTTCACTAATGCGTTACATTAACTAACATTACATTATTTAATTAATTATTTCCAATATTTGCCCAAGAATGAAAGGTTCTCGAAGAACTTTATTTATCAAGAATATAATTTAAAAAAAGAATTACAATGTTTTATTATTAAACTAAGAGATAGTAAAAGAAGTACCGGATTTTTTCATGACGCCCATGTAAGAAATATGAAGAAATGCGTGAAAAAGTTATCACTACAAATGTAATAAACAATAAAAGTATAAGAAGTAAAAGTAAAGTAAAAAATAAAAATATCGAATTTATATTTTCTTATTTATCAATAATACAACCAATTTTCTCTCTTTATAGCAAACGAATGTTGTTACTGCCCTTTTCCGGTCAACGGCCATATTGATTGTGATTTACAGGAAGGGGGCGCCAATCCAAAAGTTATTGAATTATTGAAGAGGACCAGTGAGCATGAAAAGTATAAACGGATATATATATATATATAGAAATTGGTATATATGCCAGGGTTTCTCTGGAAGCTAACTGGTATATAGAAGACCGGGGACTGAAGAGGCAATCGTAAAGTGGTGAACAAAATCCAAAGTGCCTTTACGTTTACGATATGTGTCTGTGTGACTCATAGTGAATCAATTCAATTTCTCTCTGCACGACGATTCTAGCTGCTTATTTAGTGATGTTTCATTTCGACTAATAGTTAACTACTCCCATTAAATAAGTGTCCTACAATATTACTTCGCTCCCTAGTGTAGGACAATTTTTTTTATTGTTCACCCTGTGCAATTATATTGGAGTATATATTTTTTTTTTTTTTTAAATAAGACTATTTCAGGAAGTTAATAGTGCAAAATTAATAGGAAAGACTCATCTAACTACTCCGCTTTATTCGATATTCTGTTTTAAATTAAACCCCACTCCTAAAACAGAATGTTTCTGTTAATTCAAATTATTTTCAAACCTTATCAAATAATTTATTGATCAAAATCCAAATAACTCTGCTTCACTCCAAAAAAAAATCTTTAAATGTCTGATTAATATGAACTAAACTTTTTCATAAATAAAAATAATTTGTTTAATCAATAAATAAATAAAATACACTTGTTTTTCAAGTCAAAATTCATCTTATTTTAATTATTATCTTTTTTTCACTTTGTCATATTTACACCTACAACAAATGTTGCATTAAGTAAATCTGATGAAACTGGTTAAATTTTCACAAGACATGTAAGAGTCACCACCCATTGATGGAACTCTTTCTCAGTGGATTGCACCTAGTAGGTCCCTAGGCCACCTCCGCTTCAAGCGACGAGGAGGATTGTCTGGAAGGTGAGGAGAGGAGAGTTGTTGGACAAGAGGATTAGGATGAAGAGCAAGGAGGCTGTGAAAGTTGCAGTGGCGAGACTTTATTAGGTCAGTGACAAAAGGGATGTGAAGGTCAGTGTGTATCGTAAGGTTAGGAATGTAGTATGGAGCATTAAGGATTTTTCTTAAGATTTTAAACTGTAGTGTCTGCAGGCGTTTGGAGTTAGAGGGTTTGGTTGAGCCCCACACTTCTGCTCCGTAAGTCTATAACGGTCTTAACAGTATCTTGTAAATTGTCAGTTTGTGATTCAAGTCGAGTTTGGATCTGCGGTTAAGTAGTCTAGTAAGAAGCTTGTAGCGTCTGTTCACGTCTTGTCGTTTCAGTCGAGTATGTGGGTTCCAGGTGAGTCTCTTGTCAATTTACAGTCCTAAGTATCGTACTACGTCAGCTGGAGGAATCATTACACCGTTCAGTTGAACTGGTGGCCTCGCAGATTTTCGTAATGTAAAAGTAATGTGCACTGATTTTTGTTCATAAATTTTTATTTTCCATTTTCGGAACCAGGTTTCGAGAAGATTTAAATGGATTTGAAAGTTCTGACTGGCTTGCACCGGATCGGAGTGGGATGAAAGTATAGCAGTATCGTCAGCGAATGTTGAAATTATTGTATTTTGGTATAGAGGTAAGTCAGCAGTGTATATTAGAAAAAGGAAAGGGCCCAGTATGCTTCCTTGAGGAACTCCAGCTTTTATGGGTATAAAGGACGAGAAGGCCTGCCCTTGACGAACGCGGTAATTAATCTTAATTAAAATCTTTTGTTCTGAAATCTTTAAATTAAAGGCTCATTATTCTAAATATTTATTCAATAAATAACTCTATTGACAACTAACTGCAGGTGCAATTACCCTTGTAACAAGTAAAGCAGATAACTGGATGGTGATATGAGAAGAGTTTACCACCTATCGATGGCTCTTAAATTAGTCAATTATTGGGCTGCACTGCTGAGTAAATCAGGCGGGGGCCTGCGCTGATTCAGTCGACGGTTAGCCTCAGGAAGTGTCAAAGATTAAAGGTGGTCAATGAGAGGGTTTGGATTGTGAAAAGGCGAGTGTTAAACTTCTTGCATTGGGCGGAGGTCTTGAAAGAAAGGTATTTTTAGATCGTTAGAAATGATTCTGAGACGTATTCTAACTAATGACTAACAGCGGAGCATAACTAATGCATATTATGGCATAGAATTTGTGACTGAAGGGTCGTCTTCTGGAGTGCTTGACTGAACCTCACAGTTCTAGTCCGTAAGTCCAAATCAGTTTCAGTAGCGTGTTAAACCATACATTTTCTGTCACTGTTTTGAGCACTATGTATGCTGCTTAATCAATACAATTTTAAGTTTAATGTGATAATTTAACGATACTTTTTAAATATTATACGAGGTCTGTAAATTAAGTAATAAGACTGATTTTTTTAAATTCTTTTATTCAAAAAGAATTATAATTCTATATTGTCATCTTCAAAATAACTTTCTTCTGAAGCCACACAGCGCTGAAGACGTTTCTTCCACTCCTCATAGCAGTGCTCGAACTCCGATACTGGAATAGCCTTCAACTGGTCGGTTACGAAGTTTCGAAGACAGTTTTACCGAGAGGTTCTTGAAAAACTTCGAAAAAAGGTCATTCGTGTGAGACCAAACATCAAGAACAAGTGGGTGTTGCATCACGATAATGCTTCTTGTTACACAGCAGTTTCAATAAACGAGTTTTTGGTCAGTAAAAACATTCCTGTGGCTCCTCAGCCTTCTTATTCGCCTGACTTGAGTCCTTGTGACTTTTTTTTCCCCAAGTTAAAAAATCACCTCAAGGGAACTCATTTTGGGACAGTTGAAAACATTCAAACGGCTGTAACCGACCAGCTGAAGGCTATTCCAGTATCGGAGTTCGAGCACTGCTATGAGAAGTGGAAGAAACGTCTCCAGCGCTGTGTGACTTCAGAATGAAGTTATTTTGAAGGTGACAATATAGATTTGTAATTCTTTTTGAATAAAAAAATCAGTCTCATTACTTAATTTACAGACCTCGTATGAAATGTTAGCCCCCTTATAGTGTAAACTTAGAGAAACCAGTCCTACATACATCCGGGTCTAACTTATAACTGCAATACTTTTCATGAATACTTATTAATATAATAGTAGAGTCTAATCAACAGCAAATCTAAGATTACTTTTTTTAAAAAAACCAAAGGTTTATCTTTCAAAATTATAATGAGGTTTACATTTTATTAAAGGAAACTAATTAATAAATTAACTAAAGATAAATAAAAACACGAAAAGGTTATAATGAGTTTGTGAGGGATGGTAATACTAGTGTTATAATAACTGGAAGAAAGGTGAGCAAGAAATACTGCTGCGGATCGAAAAGTCACTCACAAGTGTCAGGTGTTTTTATTCCACTGGAATAAAAAGTGAAATAAACTGCTGACATAATCCAGTTTTATCTAGAATGAAGCCACGATCTTTATCAAGTAATCTGTGGGCGGGAAAAACTTGTCAGTGAAATAAATTCTTAATAATAAAATAGAAATAGACACCAATTTATTTGACTTCAATAAAGACTTGTTATTTCTACGTATATTTTATATCAGAAATAAAAATAAAAACCACGACGTTAAAAATGTCTGTAAAACGTTAAAAGACAGTCTATCGTTAAGGTATTCTGACCTTTTTTTTAAAAAAAATAATTGCGTTTTCTACTAAAGTACGAATCTCGTAATTCCGAATTTTTCAGGCTGGCTTTACGTCAAAGTACCGATCGTTTGTCGTGGACAAAGGCGGATATCTAACCTGTTTTACTTAAATTTTCTCTTTCCCAAAAAATCAAACATCAAGCAAAATCAGAGTTGAGTTTAAACTATTACATTTGGGCCCAAAATTGCCCAAATAGGAACGAAATTATGACTTACTTTAATTGGCCAGCTTCACTATATCTGACATGTTTGGAGAGAGATATGTTTTATATACGAGAGCTAAGGATCATCAGCTGCAACCCCGATCTCCGCTTGGGACTCATTTTAGAGTTCAAAACAAAAAAAAAAGGAATCAATCAAAATTTAGATATTCAATTTATCACATCAAAAAAATTACAACTCGAGAATGGCCGGCGATTAACGCGTCACAAATATTCGTTTCTGTTTTCATATTAAACATTTGTGACTAATTTTATTTTTTGAAATACAGTATTACTAAATTGTTAAATAAATAAAATCCTCGGTCAAGAGAGAGTCGAACTTGAAACCACAAACCATAAGCTTGTCGGGTAGGCAGCGCCTCTACCATTGTTGTGATACCAAATTTAGTTTATAAATTAAAAATGAATCATATTTTTCAAACTTAAAATTCATCTTGAATGCAATTTATTACCCTCTCTAGTGTGTGAAAATAAAATTGCATGGTAAATGTCTTCAAGGCTAACGTAAAGTAAATTTTGGAGCAAGGTAAATTTTCATGAATTAATTTGTTGTAACGTTATTAACCATTTTTTTTTTTTGTACATTTTTCTGTTTTAGAAGAAGCAGGCTTTAATCTGAAAGAAATATAAATCTAAAAGTTATAAATGCTATGTAGTTTAGACAAGTTAGTTTTTATACAATACAAAACACACAAATATATATAGAACTAGAAGACAAAGTGAACAGAGAAAAAAAAGCTCCAAGTTCAGCCATAATTGGGGCCATTATGCAAATTCTATTGTCCTCCTTAAAGTAATAACGGCTTCCCTCTATAAATTTAAAGCTGTTACGGCCGTCATATTTAGAGCACCAAGAAAATATATATGTATGTTCGTAGCAAAATGAAAAATTATCTACCCTTTATTATAACGAGTTTTTATGAGTTTGCTCAAACGATTTCTTTTTTCCTTTTTATAATTATGCACTAAAAATTCAATTATTTATATTTATGGATGGATTGGTCCAAGCTAGCGAAAGATGAAAGATAGAGGCAGTTTTAACCCTTTATCAAATCTATATAAATACATGAACGCCGTCAACAAGTGCTGATAGCCATTAAATCAGTAGTTTTCCAAATAGAAAGCACACATTTTATTTTCTATGTACAGTAAAAGCTCCTTATTCGCGCTTCCTTCATTCGCGTTTTCACTAATCGCGGATTAAAAAAATGCGACCCAATTCCTATATTCGCGGATATTCGCGGAAGTACACTATAATAATAAAAGGATTCCAATAGGTATCCAACCCAATATCCTTTGTAAATGCCGTCAAATGGACTAATAAAAAAAGTAAAATAGATCTTATTACAACTTTGCCTAAAGTATGTTGTTAAATGATATCGCCGAGGACTTTGACATAAGCCGCCTTCGCCGCGATCGGTGTTTTTGAGTATGTAAACGCACAGAATGAAAGCAATTGTTCGTGATCCAGCAATAGAAAAAATGGAAGTGGCGTTGCCATTATGGATCGAAGACCGCAATCAAAAAAGGGTGCCCCTGAGTGGTCCAATGGTCCGGGAGAAGGCAAAGTATCTTTACGCTCATTTTAAAGAACCTGATGGTAGTTGTAGTGGCAAGTTCAAACTTTGACTGCAAACAAAAGCTTTTAAAAACTGCCAAGCAAGAGAAAATTACAAAATTCTTCAAACCATTGCCTAAGCCTTAAGATAATTAATCAAAATGTTCAAAAACTTCAATTAAATTGATTTTTTTATATATTTGTTTTTTTTTATTTTGTCACCTAGGAACGTATCCTCTATAATCCCATATAAATTACCATTCCGTATTCACGGTTTTTGTATTCGCGGCATATTTATGGAACATATACCCCGCGAATAAAGAGCTTTTACTGTATTTATTTATTGATTTTTTGGTGAACTCCATTAAAATATACAGGGTGTTCATTTTAAGACGGCTTAAATGCATTTCATGCTTAAACGGTTAATCTGAGCAAAAAATGGTAGAGGAAAAATTTGTTGCCCGTCACCTCTAGTTTCAGAATATATGACTTGATTTTAGATTCCTGCCCGCATACGCGGCTGACGCTACCAAAAAATGAGAGTTCACAGTTGACCCCCATTTTCATATTTAAAGTGTATAAAAAAAGTAATGAAAGAAACCGGAAACCGCTATTCCATATTTTCAAAATTAAAGGTGCTAGGCCATTTCAAAATCTGTTATTCATTAATCATATTTCAATTTTTTTAACTTGTTATCAAAGAGAAAGAAGAGCACGCGATAGGTCATTTTTGTGTACTTTTTCATCCCCTTTCTACTAAAAATATTGCCAAGGCAGTAAAGCTAGTATTTTTCTTAATATCGGGAAATAAGTAGTTTTCCGAGTGATTTTTCTAAGAAAAATCAAATGTTACGAGCTTTATAAATGTTCTCAAGCATACACAAAATGGCTAAAAATTAATTTTACATCTGTTACAAACAAGAAGGTATAATTATTTTTTGGTAATTTTGGGAGAGTTGCGTTTAATTACCAAAACAAAACTGGATACCTTCTGCCACATATTTAAGTGATCCAATATCTTTCATGTAAAGGATCAAACTTATTCCTTAATTTATTAAATAATGCACTTTTCGCAACTTGTAAAGCATGTACTGTGCCTTTAAAGGTGCCTCCTCAGAAACAGAGAGCAGTTGATAACCTCCAGGCTAACCTGGCTTGCGTATGCGAACAGGAATCTAAAATCAAGTCACATATTCTGAAACTAGAGGCGACGGGCAACAAATTTTTCCTCTACCATTTTTTGCTCAGATTAACCGTTTAAGCATGAATTGCATTTGAGCCGTCTTAAAATGAACACCCTGTATACATTAAACGTTAATATATTAATAACAATTTTAGCTCATATGAAAGTACTATTACTTAACATCAACATCAACTCGTTAGTGAAATACTGGACGAAACTGCATCATCACACTTCTTATTCGATGAAATTATTGTAACAGTGCAATCTGATTGGGGGTTAAGTTCCGAGTAAATTATAAAAAGAAACGTTTCTATCGTAAGAAACGTTTTTGTTTTTAATTTGAGTCCCAACTGATATTAAAGATGCGTAAGCAATTTGTGATTTTTTTATATATATATTGGTGGTAGTTTGAACCGAATATGAGAAGTAAACTTAGTTAGCCAGCTTGAGAGCGTACATCAAGGGTAACATTGTTTGTTTAAAAATAAGTTAATCCATTTTTCTTCAACGAGGGAGGAGTTAATGCCAACGAATGTCAAAAAGTCTTATCGACTTAGACGCCACTCCTACAGTTCCTTTAATACTTGCAACACTTTTAGCTATCCGGAGGGTCATTCAATGAAGCCAAAGGAAAACAAAATTGAATTACAAGGCGTATTATCAAGACTGTTCACCCCTTGGCTTAATATACTCGCCAGACAATGGCTGCAAAAAAAAAAAAAAGACAACTTGCATTGTACTTTATTTTTGTAACAACTCGTGACTTCTTTAACTATATTTGTGCATGCAAAGGGTGGGCTTGAAGCAAGAAAGAAAGAGAGCTAAATCAGGGACATCTCCTAACAATGGGTGGAAGAGGATGTCACATTCAGCCCCACATACTCCAACACCCAGTGTCAAACGGTTCGGAATCTTATTAATTAAAGAAACAGAATAAGGGTGGCCGGGAATCAGATTAAATGGAGATTTCTACAAATTAGTGAGGGCCAACAATGCACACCCACAAGTCGTTCCTCTTTGTTCGGCAAAGATATGACTTCTTCTTCTTCTTGAGGATAACGTAATGTAAAGATTTTGTTTGGTTAAATCCCTGTCATATATCCCTGTTTTTAATTTAGAAAAAGCCTCCACAGCCCATTTAAACAAGGGAAAAAAGGTAGAACTCTAGCCCCCGTCTACTGGTGTAGGTTCAGCGGTGATTCCCAAATGGGAAATTAAGTCTCCCAGGAAGTCGTTCACTCTATTTCGGTTTAGATATGTTCAAGGTAGTTTGAGGTAATATGAAGAAGGGAAATACGGCACCAAGCGGGTGAAATTGCCCCGCTCTGTCTCCCTGAATTGTATAATTGGCATCAATTATGGGTGCTCCCCCATTTCGAAATCCAAGCGTGCTGCCATTGCTGATGTTCCGCTCTGGTGGTGTAACTGAAGTTAACCAAAAACCCCCCCTAGCATTTAGCCCACCAACTGATATTATTCCAACAGGGTTGGCTTTTAGAAGCCACCTTTAATATCTCTCTCCTCCAGTTACTATCGTTACAGTAGCACTCTTATCCAGTAGCGTACCTATAAGTTACTTTATCTGGATAGGCTCTAACCGGTGTGAATCGTTCAGTTTTATGTATGTAAAGCAAAAAACTTCTCATGAACACGTCCAGATATCGGACTTAGCAGTATCCTGGACAGAAATCATAAAATCATGAAAACACGTTAAGGGTTGCTCATTGTGAAGGAACTTGCGGTAAAATTTGAACTTAAAAGAGAAATTTAATTAACACTTAACGACTTTTAGACAGGGAGTGGGACATAAGAGACTGTTTTTTATCAATGACGGGAAAATTGCCCATCAAACAGCCGATAGACTGCAAATAGCTTCAATTAAAACCAAGATCTTTGTCGTACACAAATTATATTAATTTAGAAACAATTAATTTTCATGTACCACCTGACCACATAACATATAATCAAAAGAGTACGCACTAATAAAGCCATAAAAGCAGTGATATGCTAGTCCGGGATTGACTAGAGTATTTAAATTTAACAAAATTTTGAGCGCCTTAACTAGCCAACAACTCGCCTTTAAAGTAAAGTAAAGTAAAGTAATTGCTTGTTTTTTTCAGGCGGGCTTTACATCCAACTACCAATTAGGTGTCGTGGACGGAGGCGACTAGCCTTAAATTTCTTATATTAAGCATTAAATAAAATCCAAGGCCTAAGACCGGGAATCGAACCCAGTACCACAATACATATTATCTTTACAGGTCACGCCTCTAACCACTTGACTACCGTGGCGCCTATAACTCGCCTGTATCTTGTACTGAAAGGGGTACGAGCAGAAGGCCGTGCAGACAGTGTTAGCGTTTAATAATAATTCTTTAACGTTCAAGCTTCGTTTATTCATAAAGCACGTAATTCATAACCTTTTTTTTCCATCAAAACTGCACTTATAAGCTGAAATTTAGTTAGTTACACATGGATAGGCTCAGCTTTGGAGCTGCGCCATTGCTCTCTTATCGCACTCCACAAAACTAGCTACAATTTCCTCCCTATTTAGTGCAACCCAATAGTTAGGTAAATTAGATAATATCCATCTTTAAATTCATGTATTCTTTTCTTTCATGTTTAGATAGTTTTACAAAAAACTGTTCAATATATATTTATCTAATCTCCGAATTGCGTGATGAAGAAAATGAAGTTGTTAGGTTCCCAACAAGTGTGAATAAGTCTATAATTTTTTTAAAAAATATTCCCGACAGCAATAACACGTTATATATTTTACATGTTCAAAGCTCCTTTTATTTTCAAGAATAAATAAATATCTTTGTAAATTCTTTCGGTGTAAAAAGAAATTCCTTTTCCTAAGAAGAACCAGGGAGTGTAAAGCGTTTACTAGAGGCGCATTTCTTATAGTGATCAACAATGAGTGTAAATTTTAAAAAAGTGATAAGATTGCGGTATTTTTCAAACCTAACATGAGAAAGTAAAAATTCAGGAGTTTGGTAAATGAAAAAGTTTTTTTTTTTTATTTCTCTCATCCTTAATCTCATTCTCTCTAGGTACAGGACTATGTGGGGTAGTGTGGTTAGAAATATACACGAAGGACGAAGGAACTAGAGAAAAACTTACTTAGTAAAATGGTAATTATCGTTGAAGGAACTCGGAATTTAGCGACTCATTCAATCTTCCTTAAATATATTTAAGATTAGGTAACCGTAAATTTCAATGAAATAGTATTTTAGAGGAAAACAACCAAGAGGGATGAAGGAATTAACTGAGTGGTTAGCGTACACTGGACTCCTACGCGGAGAACTCGGGGAAGAGCTGCTGGCTCTTAGATTTTTTCTCTTTCTAGGAGCTTCTTACATCACACTGTCCGGTGATGCCCAGTGTTGTCTGTAATGAGGCAACGCAATCTGGAGGCCTCTAGTGCAATGAAGAAAGCTCTGGGCGCCAATAACCTCAGATGTTGACGCGCCTTAACTCATTAAAAAATAAAAAAAAGCCACCCAACTTCCCCTAAAATAGTTCCCGCGATATTTTCCAACGTTAATATACTAAAAATAAAATAAAATTCATAAAACCTGTACAATTACAACTGGTTCAAAGAAAATCGATTAGAAAAACCCAATTCGACTCTGATAATTATTTCTGATGGCTGATGATTTGGATTATTTCTGGGCTCAACTTTACTCGCTCAGAATACTGTTCATTAGGGAAGGGATTAGCTATGAGGTTTCCAGTATGCATACTGGACTCCCACGCGGAGGTCCCGGGCTCGAATCCAGCTGCTGACCCTTACAATTTTCTCTTCCTAGGAGCTTCTTACAGCTCACTGTCCGGTGATGGACAGTGTTGTCTGTAACGAGAGAATATACTGTCCGGAATCCGGCAGTGCACTGAAAAAAGCTCCGGGTGCCAATAACCTTAGATGTTAACGCGCCTTAAATCATAAAAAATAAAATAAATAAATACTGTTCATTATAATTCAGCCAACTAAACAACAGTTTGTGTATTGATTATCTTTTACTAGAAGATACATAAATCAGTTGAAGTACTATTTCACTTAGCGAGGAATGTAAAATAAGCGTAAAAATGAGATAATTTCTACAGAAACTTCCTACAACATTGTATCATTTGGACAGACGAAAAGAAAAATAAACCTGTGTCTGTCTGTACCTAAGTGAGGAAGCGCCTTTAGCTGTTCCAAAAGTAACATTACTGCCATCAGATAACTTGACCATTTTTTTTTTGTTTTTAACTAAAAAGTAATAGAGCAGTAAAAATAACAACCAACTATATACTCACTTAATTAGATGTAGTGTAATAATCTGCTGTAAGTTATAATGGAACAATGCTGATCAAATGTCAGAGATAACTCTAGAGGCAATCAGTCTCATGATGGAAAATCTTACCACATTCACAAAGAAAGAGATAGATCGAGGCTACGTACTTAACTGATGATATTACAATCATCATTAAAATATCATTATCAACGCTTTGTCTTCTTTTTTTAATCATTTTATCACTGCTTGTATTTTGCTTCCGCGAGAGAAAGGACTAACTATTAAACGATATTTGCATATTTTAGCAATTGATAGGGATAATATAAAGCTAAAAGATTTCGCTGTAGTTTGGTCCATTCAGAATGAAATTATTTGCCTTTTTCTTGGTTTGTTTCTAGGTTTATAAAAACCTTTCAACACCAAAAAGAAACAAATACATGTATACCAGGGTGGGTCGTTTGAAAAGTCCGCGCAAAGTCAGAGAGATAGCACCACTGGCGCGTATCGAGGTTATGTTTAGTTAGTAGCATCTCTCGGAAGAACACACACCAAGTTTCAGCCAGATCGGTCAATTTCTTTGTGTTTGGCATTCGTTTGAATCGAGGAAGTCGAGTGATTTTCAAAAAAAATGGATGAAAAAGAATTTCGTGTGTTGATTAAACACTACTTTATGAAAGGCAAAACGCCTCAGGAGACTAAAGAGAAGCTTGATAAACATTATGGTGACTCTGCACCTTCGATTAGAACAGTTTATAAGTGGTTTCAAAATTTTCGGAGTGGCCATATGGGCACAAGTGACGCTGAACGTTCTGGACGCCCTGTTGAGGTTACTACTCCAGAAATCATTGATAAAATCCATGATATGGTGATGGATGACAGAAGAGTGAAGGTGCGTGCGATTGCTAGTGCTGTGGGCATCTCGAATAATATTTTGCATCAACATTTGGACATGACAAAGCTATCCGCAAGATGGGTGCCGCGATTGCTCACGCTTGACCAAAAACGAAATCGTGTGAAGTGTTGCAAGGACGGTTTGCAGCTGTTCCAGAAGAATCTGCAGGACTTTAAGCGTCGTTTCGTCACTGTGGATGAAACATGGATACATCACTACACTCCTGAGACCAAAGAACAATCTAAACAATTGGTTACCAAGGGGGAATCTGCGCCAAAAAAGGCGAAGACCGTTCCTTCGGCCGGAAAGATTATGGCGACTGTCTTTTGGGATTCGCAAGGAATAATCCTCATCGACTATCTGGAAAAGGGTAAAACTATTACAGGTGCATATTATTCATCGTTATTGGACCGTTTGAAAACCGAGCTGCAAGAAAAACGCCCACGATTGGCCCACAAAAAAGTCCTTTTCCATCACGACAACGCACCAGCTCACACCTCAGCAGTTGTGGTCGCAAAATTAATGGAAATAGGGTTCCAACTCGTTTCACATCCCCCCTATTCTCCAGACTTGGCTCCCTCGGACTACTATTTGTTCCCCAATATGAAGAAATGGCTGGCGGGAAAAAGATTTTATTCAAACGAGGAGGTGATTGCAGAAACGAATGGCTATTTTTCAGACTTGGACAAATCCTATTATTCGGAAGGGATCAACAAACTAGAGCAGCGTTGGACGAAGTGTATAAGCCTAAAAGGAGACTATGTTGAAAAATAAAAAAGGTTTACCCCAAAAAATTAAGTAGTTTTTATTTTTGCACGGACTTTTCAAACGACCCTCGTATGTACATTTTTAATGGAAAAGTGATACCCTGCGAACAAAAGCCAAAAAAATAATATCAACAAAAATTAAATTTCTTTGTAATCAGATCAAATTTTATCATTTCAGGAACAAATGCATAGTTATTTTAATGCACATGGAAAGGACGTACAAACGAGTTCAAGTAATGCCACAAAAAGGTAGCTTTTTGGTTTTTGTTATCAATAATTCGAAAGGTAAATTCCAAATTTTAATGAAAAGTTGGAATTTGAAAAAGTTAGAAACATTGCTAAGACATTCAATTGCTAAATTAATCTATACTGATGTTTATTTGTTTATTTTTTAGCGCATCGACAACTGTGGTCATCAGGATCCTAAGATTTTTACTCCACGAACAAGAATCCTCGCAAACTGGGATGACTCTACAAGGTTTATCCCGACCCACCTGTCTAGAATATGGCTTTCATTTATTTAAGACGCGTCAACGTCTGAGGTCATTGATGCCAGGAGCTATTTTCAGTGCACTGCCGGCCTCCGGACATTGTTCTCTCATTACAGACAACACTCTTCCATCACCGGACAGTGAGCTGTAAGAAGCTCCTAGGAAGAGAAAATCTAAGGGTCAGCAGCTGATTGTTGCAGCCATTTGTTTCTAGAACCTGTAGAGCTTCTTCATTAGTTGCTACGAAGTTTGAGAGATCTATTGGTTTTCTGGCAATCATTTAATGGTAGGAGCTGTAATTTTAGAAACAATATCCATCATTTTCGCGTGAAGGTTACTGCTTTGCGATGTTATCCCTTTTTGTAAGTTTTCTCTTACGAAATAATTTTATATAATATATAAAAGGTATTGCTAATTTATATACTCTTATATTAAAAATTGTATTTATTAATACTAAATTCTCCAGTCTATTAAATTTATAATATTACTCATAAAGCCACATTTGTTTTTAATCTATGAGAAATTTTATTGTCATTTGAACGGAGTGTGCGTTGCACAAAAGGAAACTGACGCGCTTGTAAATAGGAAACCTAAAATTATATTGCAATGTCATTACCAAAATTTAGAGAACCGCAGAATTGAAGTAGCCAAAGGTTAGCGCGATATACACTAAAGAAGTACACTAACGAATCCAAGAAAACAATCAAGACATCAACCATTCTAACAAAATTGAAAGAACTAAAAAAGAGAATTTAAGCACAAAATAAAATTTATAAAATAAAAATGAAACGAATACTTTTAGGAACGGATTATCGTGAATACAGCGCTGTGGGTGGTAGAAGGGTTAAATAATTATAACAAAGGCTTGTTCATCGTATATCTACCGGCTACAGGATCATATCATTTTTGTCCTTGTTAATTTTCATGACAACTTGATGGGGGCGGATTTCTATAGCAACCCTCCATATATAGATATATATATTTTTTCCGTTTTGTCTTGTCCAATCTAATCACGCTGAAAATGAATTATATGATGGCATAGAGCATGTTAACACATGACAGCAATGCGTAGAAGTAATTAATGATTTTTGAGATACACATATATATACGATATATGTCCACATGGTATGCGCGACAAGAGGGGAAATTGAGCAAGGTCCAAAAATACCTCCCCTAACTGTGATATCATTAATTGCATCTAGTTAGTGATTTAAATCATATTTGAGGTTTTTTGTGAAAACGAAATCTTTCGGTTTGGTTCGTTTTGATAAATCAGTCAACAGAAATGGTTCATTCTAATCCTATTTGTAAATATCACAAACGATGGCCAGCATCCAAAAATACTTGTCTACAGATTCTGGTTGGTAGAATTATTATTAAAAATAAAGGTTTAATGTCCCATAATGCGGACAAAAATCGACCACAAAAAGATAGACTCCTGTAATATGATTGGTGATTACTGAAATTAATTTACCATATAACATAAATTATTGATTTATCAAGAAATCTATTAAGAAATCAAGAAGGGAAATTTGGTTTTTGTAGGATAAAAGACGCCATTTTTTTTATTTGCGAGTTATATAATTTCTTTCTTTACCTTCTGAAAACATTTTATAATTTGAACATGTTCTCTAACATCTAATCTTCATCTTTAAACCATAAAACAAAATTAGTTCTCCATCTTGGGTATACCACTGTAATGAACATTAGACGAAGAAGTTTTTAGTGTAATTTAAAGAGTTGCATTTTTTTATTTAATTTTTAAACATTAAATGTACAAAACATTTTTTCCCAATTTCTATTTTTGAGAATTCCAAATGTTTGAACAGAAATTGGCCAACTTTTTAAATGACACTGGAGAGTGACAACAAATCTACAGCTCTTTAGAATCGTGCAATAGGATTGGTTATAATGTCACCACATCTTAAATTATTAGCGATTATATGCGGTAAGGTTACTACCTAAAAGTCGGAATAACCCAAAATGTACAATTGATATGTTGAGTTTGTCGCAATGAAAAGAGATCACCTATCATCTATCTCTGTCCGCGTACCAGCATTTACTCGCATTGCCCTAGCATTCTATAGCGAACCATAAAATGCTTTTCTCCAGACCAAAAATTATGTCCTCACTAATAAGTGGGTTTTAAAATTACTGCATAATTAATAAAAATAAATTTTTCATTTTTCATTTAGTAATGTGGAACATTTATTCGCATTATCTATCGAAATGTATGAACATCAAAGACTGTTTAATATTTATTTCAATACACTCAACCACTCAAACTGTAAACAATGAAATGATTTTAATTCATTTATTAAAATTTAATTAAAATATATCATGATTATATATATTGTGTTGGTCTAGTGGTTATGAGCGTGGCTTTGAGAGTGGGAGATCCCCAGTTCGAAGTCAACGTATACTTTTTATTCGCTAGATGTTTACAGTTAAGTGCATGCTTCAGTCTCCGTACACGATACCTCATTTAGTAGCTGAACGTTAAGCCCTGCCTGAATAAATAGGCAATTACTTTACCTACTTACGTTTAAAGTAAATTGTAGTGCCATTTTTTTTGTGAAAAATCTAAAAAAAACTGAAAACTTTTTTCTGGCTGGTGTTGGTTGGTTTTAGTTGTTAGGAAATTGGGTTTGTAGGTGGGAAATCTCCAGTTCGAATCATGCAGTTATTCGAATCATGTAGTTTTTTTTTTTTCTGCGCATCGACTACCGAGGTCATTAGCGCCCTGCGCGTAGTTACTTTTTAATTGTTAGAAAAAAAGTGTTATTTGTAAAGGATGTGCGCAAATCCTCGTCCACGACACGTAATTGGTGGTAGGACATTAACCTTCGTCTGAAAAAATAGGCCAATTAACTTTACCTTTAATTAATTAATATTCAAAAAACATAATATTTCGACAGCTTTTAAGAACACCAACACCTTACATACCTTATTCACAAAACTAAAAGACCCTACACCAAAATTGTTACGTTCAAATGTAATTTATAAAACCAATTGCAAAAATTGTGATGCCACATACGTTGGACAAACATCACAATATCTAAACAAGAAGAGACTATACCAACATCAACACGACTGCAAAACTAAAAAACCTAATGATACCTTATCTGCTCTAACTAAACACCATCTAGACTTACAACACGAATTTGACTTTGACAACACTTCCATACTTGGAATTAACACCAACAGAAACAAACGGAACATATTAGAAATGATACACATTAAAAAACAACGAAAATCCATCAACTTTAGGACAGACACGAACAATCTTTCAAATTTCTACAATAACATCCTTCAAACAGTAACTTAACAAATTACTCGCCACATACCTAGGTTTTTCCAGTCCTATTGTTTTCACCCCTCCATTACCTCTCGATATTCCCCAAAAATCATTTACCTTTAAGGCTGAATGCAATTATTATACTATTTAATATAATATATTTTGGTTAAATGGAGTAAATTTGCATCCAAATAAAGTCCAAAACTTTTACAAGATGATGGTTTTTGGAGTCATACGAAACGCATGAGAACCAACACTAGATTCTAGAAATTTACAAAGCACGAACATAGATATTATTGTTTTAATTGAAAATAGCTAAATTCCATAAAGCATCGGCATTTAATTAATAGATAAAGGTAGCTTGAGGGAATTACATGTTGTATTATGTAGGTAATAAACTTACGGCTGGCGAACCAGCGAACTGCGAGGTGTTGGAAAGATGGTTCTTCTAGTGCTAATGGTGAATACACCAATAATGTCTATGTGCTGTTGGTTGCATTATTAAGAAATGCAATGGTAAACATTGTGAAGCAGCCAGCCAGGTTGATGAGTTAGTGGAATGTCTGGTATGATGATGAAGATGATCAGAACTAGGTATGCCTGTCGGTTCGTCTATGAGTCTGTCGGCTCTGCTACTAACGAGCTACCAACCCTACCGACATTCATACCGTGTCGAGAGCGATCGCTTTCCAAGTAATTAGGTACTGTTGTAGGTACTTCCCATGAGTACACTCTTTAACTAATAATGAAAAACATTTTTTTAAATTAATTAAAACAATTAAATGTAAATATTATAAACAAGTATTTATCCGGAAAGCGAGAGATTTTTTTCAAGTAAGCATCGCTATGTTCCAGCAAGAAATTAATATGGAAACACGAATACTCAACAGTTTAATGTTAGAATTAAAACAATTTGTAGATTGAATTATTTTCTCATCCAAATTAAGGAAAGAATTGTCAAAAATACAACTCCAACTTTACTATTTTAAAACACACACTAAAACGTACAAAGGTTTCATTAATGTTTATTTCATTATTTTTACAAAATGTTGTACCATACATTAACATTTTGAATAACTCCTATACACGACATTCTACCACTACAATTCGGTCAGCAAGTGTAGTACGAGTCGGTAAGTCAATGAAATCGAAAATCTCTACACCAAACTGGTTAGTCTACCTGTAATTATAGATAAAAGTCCGAAATCGGTTAGGGATATGTAAGTTTTCAAAAACAGATTTTATTATTCTGTAAAGAATAATTAAATTACTAGTTATGTTTCACCTTCGTTAAACACTATAAAAAACTGTAACGTAAACACTCTAAAATGACGCTAAACCTTCCTAGACTATAACCTAACATTCAGGATGTGTGGCGTTGTCGGCAGCCCCCTCTGATGACAGATATAATAAACATGCGTTCTTAGATGGTCAATTTATTAGCTCCTATGTCCGAAAAAGTATTTTTTAAAATTCAAATTGGCTTTATATGCTCCGTCCAACTCCAGTCTATCAAAGATCCTAAACAGACCCTCCTCACATCCCTAAAAAACTACATCAAAAGAAGAAAGTGTTCCCTCCTTCGTCTCGCAAACCTGTAGAAAGGATTGGGACAATGAGCCTCATTTTCCGAAGATGTCCCCAAAAACAGACCTTAATCGCAATTATCTCTCTTGTTAGAGCGGATGTTGGTCTAGTGGTTAAGAGCGAGGCTACGCAAGTAGGAGATCCCCAGTTCGAATTCTGCGAATAGCTACTTTTTGTTAGAAAAAAAAGTTTACAGTAAAGTATGAGCTTCCGCCATGTAACCTAATTGGTAGTTGTACGTTAAGCCCTGCCTGAAAAAAATAGGCGATTACTTTATTAACATTACCTCTCTTGTTTCTAAGAGTGTTAAATTCTGGTTATAAAAATAAGTAATAACATATATATATCTTTATTTAGGCGTCACGGTAGCCGAGCGGTTAGAGGCGAGATCTGCAAAGCTAATATGTATTGTGGTACTGGGTTCGATTCCCGGTCTTAGGCCTTGGATTTTACTTAAAGGTTATTAAAAGAAATTTACAGTAAAGTAAGTTTGCTAGTCGCCTCCGTCCACGACACCTAATTGGTAGTTGAACATAAAGCCCCGCCTGAAAAAATAGGCATTACTTTACTTTATATCTTTATTTCTTCCAGTTCTTTTTAGTCTAATACTAATAGAATTTCTGCGGTCTTACTTCGAGGTATCGTTCATGAACAATATTCCTCAAGTCTACACCATAAATCGCAGTACGCTACAATATTTAAGAAAAGTTAACGAATATTTAGAATAAATAATAAGCATGAAAAATTAAGAAAAAGGAAAAACTTTTTGTGAGTTAAATTTACCCCCCAAAAAAAGTAGGAAAGCGCTTCCATGTTAATATTTACAGAGATACTTATCGTTATGTAAGGTGGCAAGCTCCGTTCGGCGGCCAAGTTTTTTACTCCTGCGGCTTACACTTCTTTCTTTTGTAACAAGAGTTTTGGCCAAGACAAAAGTTATTTTAATATTAATACAGCAAGGATACACACCAACATTCCCTCCTTAGCCCAACCCTTCGCTAACGACATCTGCATCTTTTAACGGTTTAGTTACGTGTGGAGATTTGTCCAGAAGGGGATATTTTGTGGCAAGGTTATTGTCCTTAGTTACGCAAGATTTTTTTTCATTTAGAATCTGCTATATTCATTTTTCCCTTTTTGTACGAGAAAAGATAATAATCGGGCAAATTTCCGATTTAGTACTCTCTGAATCAGATAAAGTGTAAGTGCACATTTATCTACCGTAATGCAAGAAAAAAAAAAAGTGCAGTTTAGATTAGATATTTAGCTTCTTAAGTTTCAGGATAAGTAGCGATAATTATGTTTAGGTTAAAATCGGCCAACCCAGTGTCACTTTACTGAGTCGATTTCTAAGATTTCTCAATATCTTCTCCAATGATTTTAATAAAGTATATTTAAGAAGATCTATAATTTTTATTTAAATATAATTTTTCGAAAATTCGATTGAGGGGCATTTTTGATCGAAGAGGCTGTGATTAGACTGGTTTCTAAAATGCCCTTAATGTTTATTATACTGTATTAAAACCTTTATAAAAATAATAAGGACCAAAAAGTGAAGGAATTACCAGAATGGTTGTATTGGTATATTGGATTCCAAATGCAGAGATCACGGGTTCGAATTCAGCTGCTAACTCTTAGATTTTCTCTTCCTAGGAGCTTCTAAAGGCTCAATGTTGTTTAACAAGAGAAAACTTTCCGGAAAAGCGGAAGTGCACTGAAAAAAAGCTTCGGGTCTAATGAGCTAAGATGTAGACGCGCCTAAAATTAAAAAAAATAAATAAGCTCCAACGATTTTATTGAAACTTAGTAATAATTCACTTAGTAATAATAATTCTTTAATTTACGGTCTTATCTTACATTTCAAGGTAATCTTCTTCTTCTTCTTCTTCTTCTTTCAAGGCGCTACAACCAAGTGATGTGGGTCTTGGCCTCCTCAGTACGTGTCCGTCAGTCGTCCCTATTTTTAGTAACCGTCAACCAGTTACCTGGATTTGGAGGATGCTCTTAGCAAAGAGCTCAAGTGAGCGAGCTCTGTCCAGCCATCGCAACCTGGGCCTTCCAATTCTTCGTTTCCTGTCTGGTGTCTCGCGTAGAACTTTGGAGGGAATTTCCCTCAGCATCCATCCCTCCGCTGTATGGCCAGCCCATCAATCTGCTCAACTTGATCCAATTTACTAATGGGAGTTCTTCTGATAATGTATACAGCTCCCTCCAAACCTTGTCGCCAGGTCATGCCTTCGCGTACTGGGCCCTAAATTTTACGGAGCAGCTTTCATTCGAACACCAGCAGACGGTGTTCGTCCGTCTTAGAGATGGTCCATGTTTCCGTGGCGTACACCAAATCGGGCCGAATAAGAGTCGTGTAGAGCCTCAGTTTAGTGCCTCCCGTCATTAATTTGGCATTTAAAACGCTTACTTAGACCGTACAAGCATTTATTGACTGTCATCAACTTCCGTTCCACTTCCTGTGAAACGTCATTCTCCGCTTACCCAAAAAAATAAATGAATAAGAACCAACGATTTTATTGAAACTTGATAATAATGATTACAAACATGTAATATCTTCAACTTTTTCCCAAAAAATTCAAAGAATAATTCTGGGGTGAAATAAGAGGTAGATCACAACTTAAGTGCCATTTTTCTGTAATTTACGGTTTTATCTTACATTCCAGGGTGATGTTTAGTTTCGCAAAATATGGTTGAAATAATTCGAGTAAAAAAGAGTGTGAATTGAAACCTTGAGGTAAGCAGTCAGAGAAAGTGTTGTGCTTTTTATTTTTAGCGAGATTTTGGTTTGAATTGGAAAAAAGTTACTTTGAGTTGGAAAAAAGATTTCCCATATAAAAAGCAAAAATAGAGCTTCACTTCATTCATTCACACACAATAACACCCGTGAAATTGTCTTGAAAATAAAAATCTTCATCGCTTTTCTTCATTTTTTTTGTGATGGTCTGAGGAGGCCAAAGCGTTCTTCGAAGCGAATGGTGCGACATTTTCAACAGTAGTTAGCGTTTTCCTGCTCCTTCTTACCAAAAAGGATACTTACTTTTTTCTTCCTTTAATCTTTCCTTCTTCTTTTACCATTTTATTCCCAGGACTACGAACAGAAATGTGATGAAAATAAAGGCCTGTAGCACCCGGCATGGTGGAGTACACGGAGTTAACTACTTTTTAATGTGCCGTGATGCTAGAGCAATTAGAGCCTTCCAGTTTCCGGAAACCATGCACACAGATGTTGTCCGCAGACGAGCCAACCCCCGCCGTTTCCACAGAGCGCTGCTTGGTCGGTCCAGTGCCAATACTATCGCCGTCTACTCAATCCTTTTTTCTTTCTGTCTTCTCTTGCTTTCATCCACTCTCTCCCTCTGCGGCGCACTCTTCCTTTTCTTTCTGCTTCCTTCAAGTTATACTTCCTGTTTTTCTTTACTTTTTGATATCTTCAGCCAGAGATAATTAGTATCTCTTTAAACCTTGCAACATTTCTCTCGTCATATTTTAGCAAACTCACTTTTTTTAAAAATTTAATTAATTCCTGTACAAAAAATAAAATTTTACAATGAAAAAATGCAACAATAAATTGGTAGGAGCTCTCTCAAACGATTCTGTCCATTTTAACCCTTCATCGGGTGCAATATGTTTGTAACACAACAGGGCGCAACTAATCTGCGAGATTAACGACCCAATAGCTGTTAATTTCATCAAGAATATTTTGGAAACGTATGAAAAATTACAGTTTTCCTTTTTTTTTTAAAAAAAAAAAAAAAATCACAGTCATCCCTAATTTTGAGGTGCACATTTATGAATGAATGTGTGATATGGGTAATTAGCATTATCCAAGAAATGTTTTTTTCATTGATGCCTGCCTATGTTCAGAAGAGCGAAAGAATGACCATGAACCATCTCCGAACGTTTCTGTCGACGTTGCCACCAACTATACCAAATATTATGGCTCCCTCGTCTAAAACTAGATGTAGGTTTTTTATCCGACAATTTAGCTACTTTATCTGTACATACGCCTCAAATTCATCCGCATCATGATCTTCTAAAAATGGAAAAAAAAGCTTGTTTAGTGTCCGAATCCCCTTCTCTTTCTTCTATTCAATATTATTCAACAAAAGACACTCGTTGCAAAAATAGTCAATAAGTAGAAAAGTACATGCATGTGCGCGCGCGTGTATGTAAATGCATATATGTGCGTGCCCGTGTATTTGCGCCATTTCCTTACTCTCATCTCTTTTGCTTGTATATCTATTATAGTTGCAAAATAAATAAACAAATTTAAAAAAAAAAAGTAGAAAACTGTCTTTTAAATGATAATATGTACATTGTAACAGTTTTTGATAAGAAAACTTGATAAATTTCAATACCCAAAGAATAAGACAAAAGTTTTTAATTATTTTATTTCCTTTAAATGATTTAGATTAAAGCAGAATATAGTTTGATACCTTTTTTTCTTTAAATCTTAAAAAATAAAAAATACAACGGTCTCTCTGACGAAGAGAATGTTTTCAGAGGTGCTACGAGAATTGAGTCTATCGCAGTACACCTGTGACCCCTTTCTACGGCCATTCCAGCAGAGACAATCAGACTCTGTCCATGATAACCAATCTACAGAAGAGACCACTTCTATTTTAACCTTTTTTTATTTATACTTATCCGGAGAGGAAATGTAATATAGGTTAAAATTTATTTAGACGAATATAAAGCAATAAATTTTGCTTAAAAGTATTTTTCATTTGATCATTCCCTAAAAACAGGAGTTAACTATGTGTGGTGATAAGGATTGATTAGAGCATTCTATATACTTATCGAGTGTGTTAGTATGTATTAAAGGAAAAGTTGAGACCTACTCGTGTGTGTGTTAGTGGAAAAGTGTATCGAGAATTTAACATCTCTTTAAAGAAATTGAAAAATAAAAGATGTGTATACGAGGTGTGGCTATTAAATAACGAGACTGATGCTGCTACAGAAGAACTATGCATGCGCCAAATCTTAACAACCGACAGCTGTGCAGCGTAAAGCCTTCTCTTTCTCGATTGCAGCGTCTCACGTGTTTGTAGAGAAATCTGTCTGACCGGAACCGTCGTTTGTGTAAGAGGTGTTAGTTTCGTTTTGCCGAAAACATGATACTACACATGTAGCAGAGCAACGAATTGTCGTGAAATTTCACATCAGAACTTGGTGAAACCGCTACTGAAACTTATCTTTTATTAAAAGAAGTTTATGGCAATGAATGTTAATCATGTGCGCTAATTTTTGATTGGTTCAAGCGTTTCCAAGATGGCCGAGAAGACGTCGGCGATGATGACTGCCCGGGTCGCCCTTCCACGTCCAAAACGGATGAAAATATCGATTATAATTAATCAACATTACTACCGTGATGTGCTTGCTCAACTCCGTGAAAGAGTAAGGAAAAAAATGACCCGATTTGTGGAAGAACAAGTCATGGGTTCTCCATCAAGACAACACGTCCGTCGGCTTACACTGCATAGTCTGTCAAGACGTTTCTAGCCAAGTAAAGGATCCCAATTTTAGGCCATCCGCCTTATTCGCCTGACCTGACCTCATGTGACTTTTATCTGTTCCCCAAAGTCAAATCTGCATTAAAAGGAACACGATTTCAGTCCGGTGAAGCTGAAAGAAAAAGCGGCACTCGTCACGCAGGAGGTCAGAGAAAAAGACTTCCAGCACTGTTTCGAATAATGGTAAATTCGTATGGAGCGTTGTATGGATAGGGGAGTGGTGTATATTGAAGGTGATAATAACTAAATATGTATAAATTTAAAATAAAATGTTTTACTACAATAGTCTCGTTATTTAATAGCCACACCTCGTACTCGCACACCAAAATCACAACTTGTATTTGCAGTGAAAATTCCTAGTTTCAATAATTTGATACAATTACAATACTTCTTTAAACCATATGTAAGAGAAATTAAACAGATAAAAACACAATGTTCTATTTCATACGGGAAAATCCACAATACAAATTATTCTTAAAAAAAAAACAAAAAAACGCTGAATCTGAAAAACGAATCAAACTGTCGTAAAAAACGAGCAAAACCTCCGGAAAAAAGTATTACCACCTTAACGGGAAATTGAAACAAAAACCATCCTATAACGGCGGCAGATTTAGGAAATGTTAAATGAGCTTAATACCGCAACTAAGAGGGAATTATGGGACTGGTTATAGTAAAATCTCTGTGCAATGTACTAAGCTCCATATAATGTAAAATCTAATTCCGTTTTATGCAATACATATAATATGCCTAATAATTACTTTAATTACTAAAGTAATTAGCTTATAATGAAATCAAAGTACATAAATCAGATAGTCGCGGTTAACCAATAAGAGTGATAATTTCAGGGTAATATATTTAATTCAGTTAATGAACTTTAAGTAAGCCTCTCGAGTAATGTGCAATAGCAATAATGTGGTCTACTACACTCCTGCGCTCATAACTGAATTTTGTTACTTAATTTCAATAATTATTAATTAATAAAATATTGTGGAAGTGGTTTTATTAATTTTCATTTGATTTTTAAAAAAAGTTTTAAAAACATAAAAATGTGTTTTTAAGAGGAAAAATTCCTCATCTTGAAATCCTATTTGTCTGATCGTCATTTTCAAATTCAAATCGGGACATCGTATTCAGCTAAACATCGCATTGAAGCGGGTGTTCCTCAAGGAAGCATCTTAGGACCTATCCTATATGTTATATACACAGCAGACATACCAATCCATCCTGAAACTGTCCTTCTAACTTATGCAGATGATACCGCTATACTTTCTCCTCACATTGATCCGGTAACTTCATATAGAAACCTTCAAACACATCTCTTTTCTCTTGAGGAATGGTTTAAAAAATGGAAAATCAAGTTAAATGAAACCAAATCTCAAAATATTACTTTTACTCTCCGCCGCATCACTCTTCCTCCGATCTTCTATGACTCAATTCCAATACCTCCTGCCAATGTTGTCCGTTATCTTGGGCTTTATTTAGACAAAAGACTGACTTGGAACCCGCACACACGACTTAAACGAACTGAAGTTAACAGGCGTTATCGACTACTTAAAAGACTTCTAGACCAACGTTCAAAACTTTCACTTAATAACAAACGACTGATTTACAATTCCATACTAAAACCCGCCTGGACGTACGGTATTGAACTGTGGGGTTCAACGCTCCAATCTTCAACGAATTCAATCTCTCCAGTCTAAAATTCTCCGCACTATCGTTAACGCTCCATTTTATGTTTCTAATCTAACCATCCACACAGACCTGGAAATTCCGTTTGTTGGTCAGGTTGCACGAACTCGCTATAAATGTTTTCATCAGAACATGCACTCTCATTCCAATCCTCTTATCCGCCACTTATCATCTCATCACCATCCAGATCATCCTCCCAGACGACTAAAACGCCAGTGGCCTCGCGATTTCCTCTCTTCTGAGGAGAGTAGCTAATCTTAGAGATGACTTAGGGAGTGTTATCACTGGGTAACTTCTCCCCTCAATTAGTGGAGTTTGTAGTGGTATCAGCTATTGACATTGTTACTAATAGTGCATCTAGCGCTGGTGTAACTTAACAAATAAATTAAAAAAAAAAAAAGGAAAAAATATCTAATGAGTTTATTTATTTTCAAAAGTGACGAACTAAAAACAAACATTTCACATTTTTGCTCAGTGAGAGTTCATAAAATTTAGAATTTATCTGCAGTTATTTAAATTTAAGATACATAACCTCATTGAGGCCTCCATTATTTAATTATTTAATTTTATTTTTTGATTTTTTTGAAGACATGTAAACATTTTATGCCATTGGTGCCCGGAGATTATTCAGTGCACTGCCTTTGCATCGTGTTTTCTTGTTACAAGTGCTATCCTTGCCAGGTTAGAGCTATAAGAAGGGTCTAGAAAAAGAAAAACTAACGGCTATCAGCTGGATTTGAACCGGTGATCTCCGTATTTGGATCCAATACTTCAACCACTGAACTAATCTCTTTCCTGCGAAGGGACAGAGCCACACGTACTGTACCTTATCAACTTAATGTTCCTTCATACAGCAGCAGCCTGCTAGTGTTAATGCAATTCTTAATGGTGTCACTTACCTTTGAATTGACCTAAATTTTGCCTTAATATGTGACCTTCCCCCTTCTACAACACAATGAACAGGCAGTTTGGTTTCCTTAATGTTCGTTTTAATAAACAATACCGTTTGAAAAGAAAAACATTAGCTGCATAAAAGTAACGACTATTAGAAAATACTTTAGATGGGATATTGCTATGCTGAACATGAATTTGACGCCATTTATGCAATATAAGAGCCTTTGGCTAGACACGACTTTACTATACTATTCTCTTGCAGTATAAAAGTATTCAAACTAAACTGCATAAATGCAAGAACAGTATATTTTATTTAACAAGTATAAAAGTAGATTTCACTATATTACCATTGCGTAATGCAGATTAATTTGTGTAACCGAGCTAATAATAAATTTTGTATAAATAACGCCCTTGTCCTGATGAACTTTAACAAATTGAGAAAAGTTAGCGTTCTCTGGCCTAAACATTAAGGCTAACATTCAAAAAGTACCTTTCTGAGGCTTAGAAATCAGTAATTCATAAAATATTTGTAATTCCTTCGGGTAACTTCGAAAAACTGCATGATTATCAGGGCGTTTTTTGCGAGGCGAAACACTAAAAATCTGTAATATTTTTGATTGTTTCGACAAGTTTTGCTTGTCAATTTCAAAGAATTATAAGGTATATATAAAAAAATAGTTCGAGTAACAAAAAAATAAGTTTTATTTTTTGAAGATTCCAAGTAATTCACAGTTAGATTATTTTTAATTTACAGTATTTTTTATATTTATCTTATTATCTACTGAAGATGTCAGGTACAGCTTGACGAAACGTCGAGAAACCATAATATGTTTTTTAAAAGTGTTTTTACTCCAAAAATGATCAATAAGTAACAAATGTCCAAGGAAATGTTACAGTTTTTTCTTGAAAATGTGATTGGAGATCCGCAGGTTCATATCGCTGATCTTTACGATATCTATAGTAGCACGCATGTTTATAGTATCTCTGACCGGTTTCAGAGTCTAATTAATCAACTTGGTGCAGAGATCTTCAACCTATCTACACTTTTAGGAACCTTCGAGCTCACGGTTTAGTTGAAGGAACTACATGTTTAAGTTGCAGATAAAATAGTTTATCGAAGCTTTTAATCTACTCAAATTTGCTAAATTATTCTTGTATCTTTATTTAATGTTAAATAGAAAACATCTTAATAAGGCAATTGTATTATATGATTTCCATTTTACGTGCTTTTTAGCTGAGCAACTAGTGATCACTTGCGGGACCCCTGTCAACGTTCTAGGGATCCCTAGGGTTCCGCGGAACGCAGGTTGAAGACCTCTGGAAAATTGGACAACAAGAGTTCAAGACAGTAAGTCAGACGGAAACAAAAGTGAAGTCGAAATCTCTAAATCAAACTATTGATCAACCTGTGATGAAGAATTAAAGTACAAAACCGGTCAGGATCACAATAAACATGCGTAAAGAAATTGCCCTAATTTGAACTCAAATCGTCCAAAATTAATTTCTGGAATTCACACGATAGTTCCGAAAAAAATATAAGATACATTCTCATGATAACAATGATGCATTCTCCTAAAGCTGAAAATCTGCTATGAAATAGACAACTAACAATTTTCATTCAGAATAACTCTTAAAAACTCGCATAACTCTCATTCCAACGAAATTTGTTCAACTTTTCAGTTAAAAAATAAAATATAATAATAATCTAACCATCTATAGAACCATAAAGTGTTCACAGGCAGATGCTTAATTATCTCCGGACAGCTGCAGTACAGCATTGTTTAGTATGATGAGGAGATGGAGTTCACAAAGTGCAACTATACCATTTGGTTAAAGGGTCAAGTATTACAACTCGAAAAGTTCTGTGCCACAATTTAAAGTTAGGGGTCTCCTGGATTATTTTTATTAAAATTCACTGTATTTTATGATTTTATATCATTTACTCGTAATAAAAGTAAATTTATATACAGAATGAACCAGTAAGTAATGCCCATAGGCCTACTGTGTGTAGTACATCTAAAGTGGAGTTCAATGACGTATTGGCCAACTTCATATTTTCCACTGTTCTTGAGTGACGTCACTTTCAATTTTTTTTTCTAAAATCCTTACTTTTTTTGCAATAAAAATGTTATTACTCAGAAAGTTTTAGTCCAAATTCGATTCTGATGACACGGTTAGAAAGACAGATAAATTTCCTAAAAAACTGATACCATTTTGAAGCATAAGTTATTCTCTAAACAGCCTCAATCTTCCTCCGAATGCTGGAAAAATAAAAGTATTCGAAATTTTTAAGAAAACTCATTAGGCCCTTACGTGATCATTATCAGACCTAGGTGCTGATATAAAAGTTTCCTTGTTTAATGGGCTTTCAAACGGTATATCATTTTCCAGGATTCCTTTTATCTTCGTATGAGAAATTACGTATGTTTTACCAGAAAACGTGTTCAGGAGCACTCAAGAAGAGTGTTAGTTATCACTATCAGGTTGTTTAATTCATTGAAAACTGTTTTAGATGGACCAGTAGTCAATTTTTAAAGTAGATTGTCTTAAAATAAGGAAGTCAAAAGTATTTATATTCATTATTTTAAGACAATTTATGGCCTATGGACATTACTTACTGGTTCACCCTGTATACAGAAAAAATGGCGAAGAATTTAATTGAAAAAGACATTTTCAAATCAATTTTTCATGATTTTTGGTAGAACTTTTCTTCTATCTGTAGTTTTTTTAAATTTTGGAATGTTTACAAAAATTGTATTGTTATTTCTGGTGGGGTTCTTTTCGAACAAATTATACCAATTGGAAACTTGATTGTAAAAGCAAAAACTGACCAATTTTTCTTACTAAAATTCCAATCGCCATTCTTATTACTAACCTGGTATTGTAATGATTGTTTTAAGTTATCCTTAACCAACTAATGGTGTGTGACCTGCAGCGTTACTACCAAAATTAGAATACGATTTGAATTTAAAAGTTATTCATTAATGTATGAATATTTGTTTTCAGATGTATATTTTATAGATGGTTGTTGTTAAGTCCGCAACCAGTCCAGGAATACCAAAAAAAGACATGCGTGCTATGAATGATAAAGTCAGCCGGCATTTAAATATTACTAATTTTGGTGCTTTTTAATTGAACTAAACAGAAGTAATCAAGATATTAGTTGAAGCTCTTTTATAATTGCCGACAAAGAAGAAAGAAGTTAGGAAAATAATTTAGTTATAACAAAAAATATCTGACAAAATGAAGGAAATAAAGAATTCCAGAAAAGGAACGGTCGATTGGGATTCAATTTGATTTTGGCTAAGATAAATGACTCTTTTTTTTCTTTTTCTTTTTTGACAGAACAGTGTTTGGGATAAATACAGCAATCAGTTAAAAACTTAATAAAGTTAGCATTATGTAAGAGATAAGAGGCAAGAGGCTAGCAATTATTGCCGCGGTACATCTCACTTAATTAGCTATTGTTAATCGTTAATGTTAGTTGAGAACGGAGGGGGGTGAAGACTGGCTAATGATAACGTGCTAGTCTTGGAGCCTGTCTGATGGCTAAATCAGAGTGAAACAAAAACTAAGAAATAAGTATGTGTGTAACCCTGGGCTCATTTTGTCTGCTCCTAGCAAGAGAGAGAGGTATTGAGTGTAAGGAAACGATCAGGCCCCCATAGTGTGGAGGGGAGTGTGTTGGAGAGGGGGTAAACAGAGATGATGATGGGCTGGAGGAAGTGGGGAGTATAGTCCTCACGAGCTAGCCGTCCAAATTATAGGTCTGGAGCAAGGTTATCTGGTAAGATCGAAGGATGGAAGTAATCATTCTCCCGTATAATGTCTCAATTCGAAAACAGCTTCAACCACCCCCGCCTCGCCAGGCCACGACATCCTCCTCACCTACACAGACGGACGTACGAGCAAGCGCCACGAGCCCTCCACCTTTAAAACATATACTCTTTATGTACTACCGCTCTTGTGCCGACCTCTAGTCAACTTTGACTACAAACTCTTCTCTTAAACTTTCTATTCGCTGCTTCTAATCTAATTTTTACTTCAACTTTTGTTGAGAAGATATTTATCATTTAATATAATTTTAAGGGTCTTAATGTAGAATCTTAAAGTCTATTTTTTTTTTCAGCCGGGCTTACGTCAAACTAAATACCAATTAGGTGTCGTGGACTGTGGCGAATAGCAAACATACCTTACTGTAAAGTTCTCATATTAAACATTAAATAAAATCCAAGGCTTATACCGGCAATCGAACCCAGTACCACTACAATATTAGCTTTGCAGGTCTCGAATTCGCAAGCATAATAACCTATAAGATTTGTAATATCTTTAATTACTTTTTTTTTTTAAGATAAATGTTTCTTTACAAAAGTAATAATTGTTATGATTAACCTAACTACCTTAGAGGAAGGTGGTCAACGCCACTGATTCAGAGATGCTGGCGTCCCTGCGACTATCCCAGCCTAACAAGCAAGGAAATTTACAAAACTCACATAACGAACTCGCAGGTAAACTTTTAGCTCAGGGGTGTCAAACTCAATTTAAACGCTGGTCAATTAGTGCTACAGGAAAGATTCACGTGGGGCACATCTCAGTTGCAAATCTTGTTAAATTTATATTCTGAAGTGAGGATTCTAGAATATGGATAGAATAATTTAAACACTATATAATTGTATATAAATACATAAATAAAAGGAAAATTATTATTTTGGCGTGAATACGTCTTTAAATTTGAATCATATGGTGGCAGTCCAAAAAATCTAATGATAACAAAATCGGGGGATACAGTTTGGCATTATAGTTTCGAATCTATCGTCTACATCCAAAATTAAATTAGACCACTGGATAGCTAAAGAATCAAAGAATTTATTACGATAAGCGAGGACTGTGAAGCGCCGCCATTTTGAGATAATTTTGCTGCGTATCGAGATTTGCAATTAGTATAACTTTTGACTTGGAGAAGCTACGATGTCCATTTAATTTTTAATCGTTAGCTGTTGTCTTAATCTATCGATTGTGTATAAAACATTAGTGTAAAATAGTGACAGTTAATATAATAAGGTGTTAGAATAAAAAAATATTATCAAAAGTATATAATGTCGGGCTATACGCGTCGAAAAGCCAAAACCAAATACAGAGATCGTATACGGTTGGAAAGGGCTTTTCAAGAACAATCGAATGGTAAAAGTCGCAAAGCCGGTGGAGTAGCCATAACTACTCGTATATCGCAACATCAATAGCTTCACTGATTGTAATAGAGTTAACATTGACATTTCGGAAATTTATTTGGAAATGAAAGACGCAAAAGCTGGTGATGTCTGTCTAGTAAATGAAAAAGGCCAATGGCATCTTCAAATTCATACTCGGGCGTGTGTATATCCATCCGGGCACAGCGTTAGCAGAAATTAAACTCTTTATGTTACGATCGTTGTTAAAATATTCCAAAAACATCGCTAAAATTATACCCGATTACGAGCCTGATCTTACTACACCAATTATGATAGTTGGAGACTTTAATGCTGATGTCTCACAAAACCGCTCATTGCGGTTCATGCTCAGCCAGTTCAATTTGTCTTATATTGAAACTTCTCCAACAACGTTAGGTAATACCTATATTGATTTAACGTTTACCAGAAATCTCAATGTATCTTGTATGCCATTTGTGTCGTACTTTTCGTATCACAGACCTATAATTAATAAAGTTATATTGTAACACAGTAATTATTTGTTTCCTTGAATTCATCCTAAATACATAAATAAAAATATTTTATATAAAAAATATAACCCGTTACGTAAACGTATTCACGTACAACACACGGCTTTGTCCATGACACAGCCCCTTTGAGTTTTTTTTTACCCGAAACTCGTCAGCGATTTCCTCGTACAAGTTTTTCTATGTCTGGATTCAAAGACTGAGAACGTAAGAATACCTTTTGGAAATACCTACTTCTTTTAGACTTTTTAAAACCAAATCATTCTGTAATTCCACTTATATCGCTTCAAAACGTCACCGGAACACTGTCAGCATGTTTATACACGCCCACGTGTATACTGGTCTTCAGTAGCTAAAGGGTTAACGAGGGTGGAAATTGTGTGTCGCCCTAAGCGCTATTTTCTTCATAACAATTTTTTTGCTATTTTCATTTTATTTCAGAACAAAGAGGGCCACAAAAAATTATTTCGGGAGGCCAGTTTGACACCCTCTGCTTTAACTTATTACCCAAACACATTTTAACAGTATCCAATTACAAATTATAAAGACACCTACATTCTCTGATAACATAGATGGTTAAGTAGTCCGCTATATCGCACGAGGTTTGGCTTTGCGTTCCACACGATTTGTCCTTTCTTTTTAGGTAACTTTACATGGCCAAGTCAACCTTTCCAAGCGGAGTTTGTAATTATTACTTTTTAACGTGTCAACGAGATACTTTAAAGGAATCTCCACGGCTAGAGGACGGCTATTTACCCCGATTTTGCTATTTCCTAAATTGTCAGGCGGCAAGGCCATCATTCAGTACCTAGTTACATCTAGGCCACTTTATTCCTTCACTGAGTTGATCAGAGTTTAACGCTCACTCTATCCTGGGGCTGTGGTACGCACGTGATGTTGGCAACTTTGAAGGTAGAAAAATTGACACATTTAGATACTAACAAACTTTTCGCAGATCCAGAACGCTTCTTCTACGTTTCTATGGATGTGATCAAATTAGTCACTGATCAGTTCTCAGTAATTCCTAGGCATTCTGAGATAATAACCATTTGGCCGAAGACAAGCAAAGAAGTTCGTACGCATTAATTTAAACCTGCTTAATCAGGGAAACGGGTGGCTATAAGAGTTCTGGTAGGTCTGCTGACTGAGCACTACAGACACACATGAACCTGCTGAGACTGGCCGATATAGTGGACATTAGAGGTGGAAAAAAGAGACACTGCTCCATTTATTTGGCTCGAGCCTAGCACGGAGGTTCCTCACAAGGCGTTGAAGTCTCCAAGGTGGCTTTGAGGCTTGCTTGTGAGCATTAGAGTTGCGTCATTGAGTCATTAGTTGGTCGGAGGATATTACAATAGAGCTGTATGGTTTGCAGTGAATGAAGGCCGTTTGGTTCAATCCACCAATTATTCTGTATTATCACACGGCGAAACTTAGTATATTTCTATTGCTGTAACTTTTTACGAAGAACATACAACACTATGTTGCATTTAGGTAGTACAAGGCAGTAACGAGACAATCGTTCTAGAGGAAAGTTCAGAATTTTTAGCAAAGTAATGTTGAAGAAAAATTCTAGGTAGAAGTAAAGTAATTGTACATTTCTGTCGCTATTTTTACCTGAGATCGCCCGACAATAACTCAGGTACATGTGTAGGAGAGAGTTATTCCACATTTCACACCAAAGTGCTAAATTCTTATTGTACTATTCATACCAGAAGTATGGCTAAAAATGTTTTGTTAACCCTGCGTTGCATGAAAATTTTTGAAGGAAGAAAGTATACTCGTAAAATATTTCATTAAATTAAATGAATTCAATTGTACCGTAACTAAGATCTATCAAAAACCTGTCCCACACCCAACTCATGAAATCTCTCTCTTTGTAATTTCCATTTATTAATTTTTACATCTTAATACTTATTTAAATATTGAAAGCAATTATTCAAAAAGACAAACCATATATAACTAACATATTTGTGACTATTAATTAAATTCAAAATGAATAATAATTCATTTAGTTGTCCATTCAAAATAATAATGAAAGTTTAGAAAACCATTATTAACGGGTGAACATCTCCACTACACACATATATTACCCAGCTGTATTTTATTTCTTTTGCCGCCAACATATCAATACTATTGTTAGAAACGTTTATTGAATTGTAAATATTTCCGGTGTTCTCTCCGGCAGTTATGTCGGCGCTTGCAACGTTGTCACAGTTCATTTGATACGATCAAAATGTGTCCGCATGCACTTAGCTTTGAATAATAATTATAAACAAACAGAATGTCCATTGTACCATTAAATATTATTAAATATTTTGTATTCAGTCATTTGTAACATGAACGTACAGTTATAGGGAAAAGGGAAAATGAAATTACAAGAAGTGATAGATGGAAATGAATTGCGACACTTTAATAGACCAAAAAGTGACACATTTAAAAGGGTATCTTAACGTTACGATGTAGTAAAGATAGCAGCGAGTGAATTAAATAAATAAAGGTTCTTGTTTTAAAATGAAGCTAAAAAAATAATATAATTGTTAAAAATATGGAGTAAGCCACGTGTGTCTTTTACGCACAGTAGTGGATTACAGTGAAATGCACGTTCTCTTTGAAAGCACCATTTTCAACAAGAAAACACACTAAAAACTACAAGAATCTATTAAGTAAATGGAACTTACACGGACATGAACTTAAACGGAAGTTAATTTCTCTCAATTCGAAATTTTGGTTAAATATTTATACCATATTAATATACAGGGTAGCTAGAGTTACATGCTCCACCCACTTTTTTTTTAAATAGCGGGAAATTTCGAAAAAATATAAAACACGTATTAACGTAATCGACGTTCCAGATCTTCGACTGTAGCCACCGGGATTAAGGATACTGTACACTTTATTTTTAGATATCCCCACAAAAAATAGTCCATTGGGTTTAAGTACGGAGATCAAGGTGGCCATTGGATCGGACAATGAGTTTCCTAAGCACTTTTCATCGAAATTTCTGTCTAGATAACGTCGAATAACTCTCGCATTATGTACTGGGCAACTATCTTCTTGAAAATACATATCTAGCTGAGAAACTGAGAAAATGTCTCTTAAAAAAAAAGTTAGATACCTTGCACCAGTTAAGTTCTCTCTGTAGAAGTATGGGCCGATTAGTTGATTTCCTAAAACTTCACACCAAACGTTTGTAGAATAAACAACCTGAACGTCGAATAACTCTAGCCTGCCTAGATCTTGATCTAGATCTTAGGAGCTCAAATACTATAAAAAAAAATGCACAAAAAATATAACGTTCCATTTGAAAAACAAAAGTTGGATGCTGTATCTCGAGATATAGGGTTTTAAAAAATGGGCCAATCACTGAAAATAAACTAGACTAAAAATGATTAAATACGTGTTTTTTATTTTTTCGAAATTTCCCGCCGTTAAAAAAAAAAGTGGGTGGAGCATGTAACCATGGTTACCCTGTATACTTCGTAATTTTTTATTTTTTTTAATGGTTTAAGGCGCGTCAACATCTAAGGTTATTGGCGCCCGGAGCTTTTTTCAGTGCACTGCCGGCCTCCGGACAGTGTTCTCTCGTTACAGACATCACTGTCCATCACCGGACAGTGAGCTGTAAGAAGCTCCTAGGAAGAGAAAATCTAAGGGTCAGCTGGCTGGATTCGAACCCGGGACCTCCGCGTGGGAGTCCAGTACGCTAACCGCATAGCTAATCCCTTCCCTATACTTGGTAATACATTTATTAATTCATTGCAAATGGGGCCAAAAATAACCTCCCGGTAAACTGGTTACTTTTGTTCCATTTTTAAGTCATGTCCATTTTCAGAACACTAAACATCTTTGACTTTTGCCCATAAAGAGTCATTTTAATCCACTTTTATTGAATTTACTTTTTGGTTTATTTCATTAAACTTAACCACTTTAATTTGGAAAAATTTTCCAAAAAGTAATTCTAAGTAAGTTCATTAATCTGGAGATTGGTTATAAATAAGACGCACGTTTTGTAAGATGTGCTACTTTTTAAACATCAGCGATGCAAGAACAATTACACCCTTAATATTGAATACAAAGATATTAACCCTTTTTTTTTGAAGAGTATCGATCGATTAAATCGAAAGTTGTGTGATTGATCACGCAAGCTACTTTTTTTTTTCGTTTTGCTTTTGTTTTTGAAGAAAAGGGAAGAATCTTCAAGGGAATGTCTTCCCCCATTTTGACATTCTATTCCTTCATCGTTCTAAAAATTAATTCAGTGAATGTTTAATTAATGGTATAAAGTTCTTAATAAAAACAAACAAAAAGGCCCAGTATTATTATCTAATTAAAGGAAAACATGACTTTTTTTTTTGTAACTGAAAATAATTTATACTTTTTAATTAATCAAAAGGGAAGTGACTGTAGCAAGCAATGTATTCTTTCTTCTTCATTTCTGGAATTTATTTAATGTTGATCAATACATATGAAAGACTTATATCCCAATTCTAGGTGTAGTTTTCTAATGTTCCTTTTCATGACATGACTGAGAGTAAGGTCTTCAAGCTTTAGTTTTTATATTAATTCAATTATTTCTTTTTGTTTTTTGTTCTGTGAGAAAACTTTTTTGTTTAATTTAATGAATAATAATTAAATGGAGGCCAGCTTGGTTCTTCTAATTAAATGTAGAGGGTATCATCTTGTCCCAATGTAAACGAGACGGATGGAGGAATTAACAAGTTGATTTAATATCCTTTCGTTTCTTTTTTATTTCTCTCGGTCTCATCGTTCATTTTCTTTTTGGAAGAACCTAATAGCTGGGATAATTTATTCTCCACTTGTGAAGTGTTAGCTATGCGTTAGATCTGTTAATGTGACTCTCATCTGACAATCCCGATCGACTACAACAAAAGAGGCGACTACAACTGAAAAAGGGACCTGCAGAATGAAAGCTTCCTTGTATACTCTTCTCCGCTTGGACAGTTACAAACTTCAAAACCTGACAGCAGAAACGCGCCAAGGCAGCTTTACAAGAAGATTATCAAGATCAAGAGGGGGGGGGACTCCTTTTTTGACTGACGTAATATCTCTTGATCTGGGATATCCTCAAAAACTCCCACTCGTCTGCCAACCTCCATAGCTCTCTCTTAACTCCTTTTCATTCACACATCTATTAAATAAGAACACTAATTATATGTGCACCTGATAGTCATGTTACATACTCAAACGTTTTTAAATATATTTCTTTTTGGATCTATTGAACATTAATATTCATTATGTGTAATCGATCTTTTTCCTTCACTTTCTTACCGATATGAATCGATGTAATAAATAAAATCAACAGTGAGTTTTTTTGTTAACTTGAAAAGTTATTCCATTATTCATTCCATACGTAAATACATTCATAAAGCTGTTCTAGGGCACTAGAACTTTTTCCGTTAATACTTCTTTGTACATGAACATTATAACAATAGTTAAGTGATCATATCAAACTTGAATTAAATTATCTTAAATTAACTAATCCATTTATTCAAACTTTAATAGGGTTTCGATTTATGAGCCGTTAACTGCACAAATCGATTAACTCCACTTTTTTTGAAATATCTTAAATTTAAGATAAATTTTAAATTTGTTTAGAGACCCTCTATAACGGCCTCAAAATCTCATATGTAACTGACGAATCTAAATCTAACTACAAAAAAATTCTTTGACTCTCTTCCATTCTCTACAAATCCACTTGTCCAAAATCTTGCCTCCACAACGATTCCAGATCGTCCTCCACGACGATTGAAACGCTGTTGGCCTCTTGACCAGCTTCAGTAATGTAAGAAACTCCAGCGAGAGTGTTGTCGGTGGACAGCTTCTCTCCTCAAGCTGATCCAGTCATGAAGTGTTCTTTTATCGTATTCACTTATTACATTTTATTCTTTGCAGATTGAGAATAGCAAATAAATAAATAATAATAATAAAAAAGTCAGTGTACTACCAACTCCCGAAATCAGAGAAATCTATTGCTTAGCAACTTTAGCACATTTTGCAACACCATTTAACCTATCCTTTTATTGATAGGCTATTTTTAGCAAACAAACTTATAGAAACTGATTTTATCAATTATCTCATGAATGAAGATTGACTGATTTACGTATGTTAAGTAGCACAGTTTCTGCCATTGCATGATATGCACATATATCTATGTGTGTATTTAAACTAGATGTCACAAAGGATATGCCATGCTAGTACTCTGCACTAAAGGGTTTCACCCCTTTTGTGCACAATAATAGACAGCTCTGAGGACCATGTATAGTTAATAATATCTCGCCATATTGATTAAACTACCAAAACTGATGCTGGTCTCTATTTCCAGAATTGGGGTTTATGTGTTTCAAGTTACTGAATGTTCTATATATGTATGATCAAAATACTTAAAAAATATGATGGTACAGTTATTCGAATTACTCTTTAGCTTTCAAGGTTAAGATAATTTAAAAAGATTAAATCTTAAACTTATTAAAACTCCCTAGCTGAACAGTTGAATATCCAATGTTGGAAACCAACATAGCAAGAGATCCTTAAATACTAAGTTACCGTAAACGCTTAGGATATGATGCAGTGCAAAGCCAAAGTTATGATTTATGCGGAAGTTTAATAGGCATAGTATTACCCCCGCTCGGAGTTTTGGCAAACAAGCTTGATTGTGAACTGAATACAGAATTACAAGATGCACTATTACTATCTGTAGAGAGCACAGCTTAAACAAGAGGAAAGCTTTTCATTGAATTTTAAGCAGTTATTCTAATGCTTTATAGCAGTGGTCGGAAAACTTATTAGCCAAAGAGCCAAATATGAAAATTACAACGATTTTAAAATAAATTGGGAGCCAAATCTGCTTGTTTAGTAAACTTTTATTACACTAAATAAGTAGTACACTAAATAATACTAAATTTCATACTTAATAAATATTTATTAATGCGAACAATGTGCTTGCATCTCCTTGGAAAGTTTGAGTAAGTCAGGTTTGTATGCTGTTGTTTTTAATTTTAGGCATGATTCCAACTTCTCATCAATAAGACATCTCAGTTTGCTCTTGATAATGTTCATGCTTGAAAAAGATTGTTCGCATATATGTGTAGAACCGAAAAGGGAAAGTACAGCAATCGCGAGCTTTTTCAGTTGATCGTAAGAGTCAGGAATACTATTCCAAACGTTGAAAATGATCATGTCTTCCTTCTCCAGGTCATTCAAAGCAGACCACTTGTGTTGTGAACTAAGATCACATTTTTTCTTCTCCAATATTTCCAATTCAACACAAAGACGTTCGAATTTAGAGCGCCATATCTCCTTGTTTTTTAAATCCAGCAATTGTATTTCAAAGCTACCAATGTCAATTTCAAAAGGAGAAAATTTCAACTCGGTTATCGTAGTAGCATTAAGAGGATTTTTGACAAATGCTAAAGTTGCTCTGCTGTTTTTAAATTCCTGAAACCTGCTATAACATACGAACAATTTCAGCCGGTAGCTTGTACATGGTTTGTGTTTACGTTTACGAAAACTAATAAAATTAAACTCGATGTTCGTTACGTATTTTTACAACAATATAAAGTTTTAATTACCTATCTATCTTTTAACTTAAACAAAAAATTATACATGTTCTCGATTTATAGAAGAATTTTAATTTATCAAAATAAGATGTAATTTTTTTCTTACCAAGTTTTTTTTAAATGAAAATATTATTGCGCCTTCGTAAATATTTGTGCCAGAGCCGCACTTAAGCAGCCAAAGAGCCACATGCGGCTCTGGAGCCGCACTTTGCCGACCACTGCTTTATAGCATATCTGTGGATTTAGTTCGTGGTGAAGTTGTGTTAGTGAAAAAACAGACTGGTGAGCATTTTTAGGCGAAATAATACCAAAATTATGTTATTTGGATTAAACTTCGATTAAAACTATTTTCCGTTTAAAAGGTTCTTAAAGGTAGCAGTATTAGTATTAAGTGAAGTATCGAATACTAACAACATACGAGCTGTGGCTATTAATCGATTGAAGCGTCTCACGTGTTTGTAAAGAAATCTGTCTGACCGAAACCGTCGTTTGTGTAAGAGCTGTTAGTTTCGTTTTGCCGAAATGAAACTTGCCCACACTCCTTTTAACGGCCACCTCCAAACAGCGGCCACTTTGCTTTCCCCCGCCAGTGTCCGTTATTGAGAGGTTCCACTGTATATTTAATTGAAATAAAAACTATCTAGACTAATGAAATATAATTTTATATTCCCTTTGTCTGAAAAAAATCAGTCTACGGAATCCAATGATACTACACATGTAGTAGAGCAACGAATTGTCGTGAAATTTCACATGAAATTGGGTAAAACCGCTACTGAAACTTATCTTTTATTAACAGAACTTTATGGCGATGAATGTTAATCATGTGTGCGAGTTTTTGAGTGGTTCAATCGTTTCCAAGATGGCTACCGATCATACTAAATTCTTACAGCTGTTAAACCCGTAAATGTTTCTGAAATAGCACTGCACAGGAAAGTCTACTCCTAACTCTCTTCCAAAACTGCCATAAAGTAAATTTTCATGGACAAATCTTTTAAATAATTTTTTAAGAATGAGTTTACAAAATAAATACTCACGTACTAAAAAACGTGACCACATATAAGCACCGACTGTGTATTCTAAAACCTAATTTATCGGGCTAGGAGGGTCTCCAAAAAATGATATTTCCGGAGATTTTAAAATTTTGTTCAAATTTTTACGGGTATTCGGCCGTTCGTCTGAATGAGCCTCAATAGACAAAACCAATTTTTTTTTCCGATCTAAAAATGGCTTTCAAGAACCAGCTACTGCTCCTGTCTCCTTGTAACCATCTCAATGAAAACTTTTTAATTAAAAAAATATGAGACACTTGTATGGTTTCTTTTGTTTTCAAAATTAGCTCCTGGAAGGCCGACTATAATAAAATACACAGGTCTACAGTGATTTTGCTGTTTTGAGTTTTTGAGTCATTTTGAAGTAATATGCATGTCCTGATACCAAGTATGATACCCGTTTACTTGTATCACATACCATTTTTTAGTCTTAGTCTTAATTTTTTAGTCTTTGTTGTTCAGAAATGCTTAGTGGATCGTAAGAAAATACTATTACCACCTCTTCACATAAAGTTGGGTCTGATGAAGCAGTATGTGAAAGCCCTCGACAAAAAAGGGCAATTGTTTTCAATATCTTTGCAACAAGTTCCCTTCTCTCTCAGAAGCAAAAATAAAAGAAGGTATTTTTGTAGGACCACAAATCAAAAGTGTAATGAAAGATAAGGAGTTTGAAGCTAGAATGACTCTTGAAGAAAAAGAAGCCTGGCAAGCCTTTATAGATGTAACTAAGAAGTTTTTAGGAAACACCAGAGATCCTAACTATGCTAAATTAGTAGCCACCATGCTTGAGAAATTCAGAATTCTCGGATGCAACATGAGTCTTAAGGTGCACTTTCTATTTTCGCATTTGGATGTATTTCCTGAGAATCTGTGGGCGGTGAGCGAGGAACAAGGCGAACGCTTGCATCAGGACATCCGGGAGATGGAACGACGGTACCAAGGACGATGGACTATATCAATGATAGCGGATTACTGCTGGATGCTTCAAAGAGAAGACTCTGCAGCAGGTCATAAGAGAATTTCCAAGAAAAGATCACTGGAAGGCAAACGAAAACGTTATTATTGATTAAATAACATTCTAGTGAATCAATATTGCGCATTTCCAAGTAATACAACCAGCATTTCAATCAAAACTGTATCAACATTTGAAAAGAAATGTGTATTTTTTGCAATTAACATTGAATTTTTCATTCTCGATTTGTAAAAAAACCTGATGTGATAGGAGAAAAGGGGGGCTATTTTTGAAAATGGCTGTACTCAATTGTATATAATCACTTTTCAGAAGTAAAACAGATCTCAAAAAATTTCATTTTGTAGACCTGTGATATCAAACATTAGGAAGGCGTGAAGTTAGTTTTTCTACATTTTTAGACGAAGAGTTTGGTTTAAACCGCTTTCTGTTCGACAAAGATACTGTTTATGAAGGTATTACACGAAAAATGTATTTGTATACTTATTTAATCGTTCCTATTATTAACAGCTATTTATTTACTGAAATAGTTACAATATTCTTTTTTTAAAAAATCATTGCGAGGCAGATGATGGCGCCACAATACAGGATATTTAATAGCGGATTAAGCACTATTTCAACTACCTTCTTAGCCAACTAAAAAGTCTGCAGAATGCTGACCCTCTAATTATCGGATTTTACCACTTCTCCTACGATAAACACATTTCCACGTTTCAGTTCCTCTGCAAATTTAAGAGAAAATGTAAGAAAAATCTAATAATAACGTAAAAATCAGAACTGCCACTCGAATTTTGGAGGGTTGATAACAAAGAACTAGCTATATATAAAGAAGAAGAATGAAATGCGGAGTTGTTTGTTTTACTTGTGTAAAAGGACAAACGCAGTAAATAAAAAATAAATGCGAAAAAAAACAACAAATGATTTGATCAAAGAGAAAAGAGAAGAGGTTAGGAAAAAATAAAACTAAATAAAGAAAAAGCACAAAACATAAAAGCGTGTGAATGCAAGTTAAGTTTTCTACACGCAAAAAACAAAAAACACTACGATAGCAAAGTGAGGGTAATGTTTTTTACAAGAGAACATTGAGAAGAGGGTTCTATGGGGCGCTCTCTCGGATTGAAAAGAAGGCCTTCCTCCGCTGTTGGTCAGGGAAAGCTTGATTAGAATCTGTAACATGAACAGTACGAGAATCGCTGGCTTCGTAAAAGGTATATGTATGGAAAGTGGGACGGATTACCAATCTTTCATTCGCTCTCTAACTCGACTAAACTGTATTCAGATTGAGTGGATATCAAAAGCGCCTTTCATTTATCGCTCCATAAAAGTGAGAATTAGAAATAACACTAATTAAAGATCAAAAACCAATAACTTTTCTTTAAATATTGACGATATTAATGGGGCCTTCAGATGTTTTCCAATTATTTAATATTTCAGGGCAATTTATAAAATTAATATTATTAGTTAAAAGCTAAAAGAAAAAACAGTCCACGTATTAAGAGAGCAATTCTTAAATCGAAATAGACTGGGTTGCTAGAGCTCAGCCTACCGATCAGTCAATATATTTAATTGAAATAAAAATTATGGAGACTAATGAAATATAATATTATTAGAGGAATATTTCCTTTGTCTGAAAAATCAGTCTACGGAATCCAACGTCTGTAATTCCTTCGGGTCGATCCCTAAATCCAGAAAGAGATTTAGTTTTGGAATGGAAACTCGTGCTCTGAGAATTCGCACCAAACTTCAAAGTCATTGCACACGTATTTTACTCATGGCTGAGCTTCATTAGCATAAATCGTCGAATTCCTTCTTAATTGTTAGGAAATGATGGCATTTAATGAGTTTATACTCGTATGAGAACAATGGTAAAATTTCCATAAAAACCGCTTCTAAAATCAAGCAAAAACATGACCTTTAGGGTCAGATTCAGCATTTCTGACTCTAGTCAACTTCTAGATAAATTAGGCGAGTCACACACAAAAACAAACTGCAAGCTTACAGAACGGGATGCAGAAGATACCGAAGCATTTCCGTATCAACTTAAGCTACATCAAGCCTCAAGCCGACTTAAATTGAGTAATGATTTTCGCTACATCAAACAAATTATTACTTGCGATGAAATGTGGATTTATCGGGTTGGCAAATAAGTTCGTTCGGTTTTTATTTTGGTACAGATTCATTCCGATTTTCTTTTTTTGTTTTCGGCGCAAGCGCAGAACTCGATTGTTCATTTGAAAGATTATGTTAAGCTTAACCTTTCTATGGATTTCGGTTTAACAAGCATTACTATTGTGCTTGCTGCGTAGCTGTAAAGATGGAAGAAAATAAAGTGCATTTTCGTCATATTTTGCTCTATCATTTTAAAAAGGGCAAACGAGCTGCAGAGGCTCATAAAAAGATATGTTGTGTTTATGGTGAATGATGCCCTAACAGAAAAAGTGTGCCAAAAGTGGTTTGTCAATTTCTGTTCTGGAGATTTTGACATCAATGATGCGCCCCGCATTAATTCAGATGATGACAAGGGCATCATCGATAAAGATCCATGCCAATCGGTGAGAGAGATAGCAACAGCACTTAACATATCCCATACGAGCTCCAAAAATCATTTGCGCCTGCTGGGATACGTTTCTCGGCTCAATTTTTGGGTACTGCATGAAATAACCGGCGCCAACTTAGCCACTCGCATATCCATTTGCGAATCGTTGCGGAAACGTAAAAAAAATACCCATTTTTAGAGCGGATGGTAACGGGAGTTGAAAAATGGATCGTCTACGATAATGTAGTGCGTAAAAGATCATGGAAGCACTGCAGTGAGCCGCCCCAAACAAGCTTGAAGGCGGAATTGCATCCGAAGAAGATTATGCTCTTCGTATGGTGGGATTATAAAGGTATCATCTATTACGAGCTGTTACCGTCAGGCAAAACAATTGATTCAACTGCATAATGCTTGCAGTTAACCCAACTTGACCATGCAATCCGCACAAAACGTCCAGAATTAGCAAATCGCAAAGGTGTCGTCTCTCACCACGACGACGCCAGACCCCATACGTCATTGAACACTCGGAATAAACTGCTGGGATGTTTTTTCTCATCCTCCGTATTCACCGGACCTGGCACCTTCTGATTATCATTTATTCTGATAGTTGCAGAACTCCATGAACAGAAAAACTTTCCATAAGGAAAATACTGTCAAAAAACATTTTGATTGGTGTTCCGTCGATAAGCCACAGACGTTCTACGAACATGGTATAATGAAGTTGGTGGAAAGATGGCAAGAAGTTATCAATAAGAATGGTCAATGTATAATTGATTAAAATTTATTCTGTGTATCAAAAAAATTGCTATTTAATCCACCCTCAAAAACCGAACGAACTTATTTGCTATCCCTACGAGTATATTAAAACAATAAGAACAAAAGTAAATAATGGATTAGATCAGTGAACCAGTTATAGCAGAAAAGAAAAGTGAAGCTGTTCCACGGGAACATTATGAGCGTCATTCATTTTGAACTATGTCCGATCTATTATGCTGTGTGGTTAGCGCCATAAGTCTTGTGTCATCATCAATCACCACACAGTTAAAAAGTGATCATTGAATCTACCTAAGAAATTGGCCATTACAGAAGCGGTTTCATGGACAAAAGTCCAGTAAATGGCAGTTAAAATTCACTCTTAAAACATAATTGGTACAAACATGTACAGCTTTAAAGCTAGTGGTAGATTGCTACGTAGTTCTGAGAGTCACTATCAAACGGTAACTGCTATTACTACAACTACTTTCAACTAGCCAAGACGCTAATGACTGACGCCATCATATCTTAAGTTACATCGCAGTTCATTTAGTACTTAAATCGTGTTGCAAATTTCGTAAACGGCGAATTGTGAAGTAAAATCTAATAGTATGTTTATGGGTTTATGACATTCTGTTTAAAGCTACTAACTACCCCAACAGTACCGTGACTATCATTTATTGAAGTACCAGAGAGTTCTTCAAAGATGAAGCTTTTCGATGCACTGACAGCCTCAGGTCAGTAATCTGTTATTGCAGTCACCATTTTATAACCCAGAACAATGAGCATAGAAATTACAACTCCTCTATGACAGCTAGACAACCTTCACTTCTTTCTCATTAATCCACTAAATAAATTCGTAAATAATATAAATTTTAGTACTTACTACTGCGGGTGGTTACCTAAGATAGAATTTGCACGTACCTGCAATTTAAAAGAAAGAAAAGCGTATTAGAATCATTGCAAATAATAAATATATTCGTAAACAATATTTATAGATCAATCGATATATTTTACAGAATTTCCATTGACTCATTTCACTGTTTAATGACTGTATTTCGGTAACTTAAAAAAATTTGTCGATCGTTTAGTTTATTTAATAACATTATAAAGCCACAATTGGTGAAAATAATTCGAGGAAATGATGAATCATTTTATTTTTGTAGCAATTCTAACGGAATAATTTAACATATCTAAATTAGTCAACGCAAATATTATCTTTGAAAAAGAAAAAAGAAGTACCTCCTCTATATATGAGGCACCAATATGATTGTATAAAAGACAATGAGAGTTTGGATCAAAGCAAATTGGGAGATAAATTTTAGATGAGATATCGACTAACTGAATTGGTATGGAGAGGTCTATTAAAGTGCAATCTATACTAAGTTATTAAAAATCGTTAAAACCAGATGAAAAGTTTATCCTAAGTTTTCATAACGCCTAGTTTTTTGCTGTTTTATTAATGAAATATTTAATAGTTTACCGTATTTTTATTCGTGCCTTTTTTAATATGTCTAAATTTATATTCAGATTATTTTCTCATCAATGAATAAATAAGAAGTGCCTTCTTGTTTAGTTCGAGCCTGTTTATTGCCAACTTGTTTGTATTCCAGCAACAGTTACCGCTATTACCCTAAAATTAGCTAACTCATAGTTTATACGAGGGTCGTTTGAAAAGTCCGTGCAAAAATAAAAACTACTTAATTTTTTGGGGTAAACCTTTTTTATTTTTCAACATAGTCTCCTTTTAGGCTTAAACACTTCGTCCAACGCTGCTCTAGTTTGTTGATCCCTTCCGAATAATAGGATTTGTCCAAGTCTGAAAAATAGCCATTCGTTTCTGCAATCACCTCCTCGTTTGAATATAATCTTTTTCCCGCCAGCCATTTCTTCATATTGGGGAACAAATAGTAGTCCGAGGGAGCCAAGTCTGGAGAATAGGGGGCATGTGAAACGAGTTGGAACCCTATTTCCATTAATTTTGCGACCACAACTGCTGAGGTGTGAGCTGGTGCGTTGTCGTGATGGAAAAGGACTTTTTTGTGGGCCAATCGTGGGCGTTTTTCTTGCAGCTCGGTTTTCAAACGGTCCAATAACGATGAATAATATGCACCTCCATAATCTTTCCGGCCGAAGGAACGGTCTTCGCCTTTTTTGGCGCAGATTCCCCCTTGGTAACCCATTGTTTAGATTGTTCTTTGGTCTCAGGAGTGTAGTGATGTATCCATGTTTCATCCACAGTGACGAAACGACGCTTAAAGTCCTGCGGATTCTTCTGGAACAGCTGCAAACCGTCCTTGCAACACTTCACACGATTTCGTTTTTGGTCAAGCGTGAGCAATCGCGGCACCCATCTTGCGGATAGCTTTGTCATGTCCAAATGTTGATGCAAAATATTATGTACCCGTTCATTCGAGATGCCCACAGCACTAGCAATCTCACGCACCTTCACTCTTCTGTCATCCATCACCATAACATGGATTTTATCAATGATTTCTGGAGTAGTAACCTCAACAGGGCGTCCAGAACGTTCAGCGTCACTTGTGCCCATATGGCCACTCCGAAAATTTTGAAACTACTTATAAACTGTTCTAATCGAAGGTGCAGAGTCACCATAATGTTTATCAAGCTTCTCTTTAGTCTCCTGAGGCGTTTTGCCTTTCATAAAGTAGTGTTTAATCAACACACGAAATTCTTTTTCGTCCATTTTTTGAAAATCACTCGACTTCCTCGATTCAAACGAATGCCAAACACAAAGAAATAGACCGATCTGGCTGAAACTTGGTGTGTGTTCTTCCAAGAGATGCTACTAACTAAACATAACCTCGATACGCGCCAGTGGTGCTATCTCTCTGACTTTGCACGGACTTTTCAAACGACCCTCGTACATTGCATAGACGTCAATCAGGTTCAAAGAAGAATTCAATTCTTTGCCAACCTGACGAAAGATCTAGAGGAGAAGGCAAATGAAGAAGAGAACTTTGACCTTCCTTTAATTTCTGGTCATACAAAAATATTGAAACTTCTGTTGACCTTCTGATCGACTTTTGTAGGAGTAACTTTCGTCGATTTATTGACAATATCTCTATGCATTGATGGTGCAATCAGTTTACAAAAAAGTATATTGAATGACACCAGCCACCTAGCACTGTAACCACGATTCTTTTAAAGGGTTATGGCATTTGGTGTGGTTCTTTTTGCCCAACCACTGTCCAGAATCCACTCTTCATCACAACTCTCAATTTGTTGCAAAAAAAATGGATCGTTTTTGTTGGAGAACAAAACCTCAAAACGGGTGACCAATTTTTTTTTTTTGTTCTAATCAATTTCTTTTCATCTTTTCAAAGCATCTTAAATCATTCTCAACAACAGTGATGCTAACATTCCGTTCCATCGCAAAATACAAATCGTTTGTGATGGGTCCAGCTTCTGCAATTATCCTTAGAGCATCATCATTGGTTATCGTTGGTGGTTTACTAGTAAACAATATTTCAGAAAATATTTCTTTCAAAAAAACACTTTGCAAATTGCACTTATCGAGATCTATGTAACATTCATATTATATAAGGGCAGTTCTGAATTCAGGGCTTCCAATTTTAGTTGTCAATCAAGTTAACGTACGGTTTCGCAAACTGTGTAACATTAATAAGTATTTAATAAATTTTTGAAATTTTCTTTTTTCAAGAAAATATTTAAGTTGAAAAAATGTAGATTTTTGAGAATAGAAGTAAAAGAAAGTCGAATGAGGTTCACCCCCGTTATTTTTGTAACTGGCGAAGCCAACGCACTGTTTTTTTTTGCTTCAAATAACGCCGAAGTAAAAAACTAGATTGATTTGAATTTTACTGATTAAGCTCAAGAACAGAATTTGTTGCGAATAATAAAATTTATGTTAATTATGTACATAATGGAATAACATTGGTTTTACCTACTACTTATATTATATTTATAAGATAACTCGTAAACATATATTGTAAATAATACTTTGTTTAGCGATTTATGTAAATGCAAGGCTAATAAAATAAGCTGTAGGCAAAGTAATGTGTCGTATAAATTCTATACTTTGAAAGGAGATAGTATTTACATTCCATATGGCATCATCATCATAGCGGTGGAAATATCCTTGTATGGTTACATTGTAAAAGACCTCCCTCGACGGTGAGGACGAGTGGCCTAAGTCGATAAGAGGAATCAACTAAGGCAAGTGCTAAATGGCAGGGGTACAGACCGCACATGAACTCCTCCAAGGATTCAAAGGAGAGCCTCATATAATTACCACTTTTGAAAAAATTGAACATATGTTATATAAAATAATCATTGTTATTACAAAGCTGAATTTCACAGCTAGAGGATAATTTCTTAGGAAATATCATCTGAAATACTAACTTGTCTTTCAGTAACAATGTGGAAAAGCCTCAAGAATGGTGGTTGGCCATCACTGGGCAGAGACAGCCGAAGAAGTTCGCCAAGGCTGACTGCAAAATTAATCCGTCAAGGGAGTGTGGATATCAGGATAATTGTAGGCCTATTAACGGCCTTTGCAGGCCAGGAAGCACATGCATCGCATGGGCCAGGCAAATGATATCCTTTGTAGGTTCTGTCAGGAGGGGCTAAGGATATCACTCCTCGAGGTGGAAAAAACCAAGGCCTGAGAGCTTTACCCAGGAGCCGTTCTCCAGAATTAAGAGTCTGATTAAAGGAACGGGTCTGAAGAGCGAGCTCTAGAGAAGTGGGTACCACAATAGATCCATTGGAATCTTATCTTAACAATGTGTAAATCGTATTTCCATCTCAATAAATAACCTTCATCAATTAAGATTCCTTATCTATCTTACCCCCGGTAAATATTTCTCAGGACATACCTAAAGATGGTTTTTAGTTCCCTCTAAACCATTTAAGACTGATGTAAGGCCTCATTGCATGTGTAATACTATGATGAATTAGGCGCCACGTTAGCCGAGCGGTTAAGAGAGTAGACCCGCAAAGCTAAGACATATTATTGTGTGATTCCCGTTCTAGGCCTTGTATTTTATTTAGTGGTTAATATGAGAAATAATAGCAAAGAATGATTGCTAGTCGCCTCCGTCTACACACCTACTTAGGTAGTTAGACGTGTAGCCCACCTGAAAAAAAGTTTTTTAGGAGTTCTATGGCTCAAAATTGTTTTAAGAAGATTTTATTACGTAAAATACGTTATGAGTATTTTAAATGAGACATCTAATTCCTCAGGTTGGCAGAAAAACCAAAAAACAGTATTTTCAAAACTTTCATTTAACAATTCAAAAATTAGTAATAAAGCGCAATGAATAATAAATTTATTAATAAATAATAATCTCAACACAACCGGGCTTATAATAATCAAGTTTATTAAAAAAAAAAAAAAACTTCACATAACTCTAAACATGTTTAAACATGTAGATATATGCACTATAGGAACAATCTGATAAAAAATTGTAGACAATCTAATAATTAAAATATAACTTATTAGCATTTTCCTATTATAAATTATTGTATACATATCTACATAAGAGAAAATGTTAATGTTTGTTGTTCCAAATAAAAAGACACTCTTAGATCTGCAGATAACGTTAAAAAATCAGATATTTTTTTTAACTGAAAATTATTTTTGAAATGATTTATAATTTTCAGAATTTACTAATAAAAAAAATCTGCAAAAATTTGAGCGCAAATAAGTTTATTTGCAGATATGTTCAAGTATACACTGATAATGACTGCTTGTAAAAGTTTTATCTGCAGCTGATCTGATTTTGCTACATCTCCAAGTAAATTAGAATGCCTAATGCTTGATCTTTGAAAATCTAATTAGTACTGATTATACCCGGTCTTTTTTTTTTAAAAGAAAAAAATCCTAAGATGCCAAAGGAAATTTCAAAGACTTGCTAAATATTTATTAAACTTTTAATGAAGTCAGCGAAGTCATCTATTCTAAATTGCGGCGCCTCAATGTCAAAGAATTCTTTATAAGCTATCCAAAGAATGCCACTATAAATAATGGCAACCGCCAACTCATAAGTTAGGATGTAGTCTCTTCAACTGCCGTAGATATCAAGTCCGTCTTTTTAGGAAATCACTGATTTTTAGTAACAGTAATTTCAACGAAAATAGAATTTCTGAGGTCCCTCAATTGCAAAATGCATAAACTTGGAATCCCGTTTTGTTACCACTGTTCCTTCTACGTATATTTATCCCGTTTTGTTACCACTGTTCCTCCTATGTTTATCCCGTTTAGTTACCACTGTTCCTTCTATGTTTATCCCCTCACTGGAATTCATCACCTGGCAATGCTACTTTATTGATGTGATTAGTTTTTGTGGTGATTTTATGGCTCCAAAGATTCTCCCCTTTAAATTTCGAGGGTTCTTAAGGAACTGCAACTTTAAGCGCTCCTTTTAAATGGGTGCTTAAAATAAGTTGTAGTTCCGCCGCCTAGATGATTTCAAGTAATATTAAAACTATTTTTTAGAATCCGAATTCGAAGGAAATACGTTAAAAAGAAGGGAGCCCTTCCAAAATGAGGCTTCTGAGTTGTTTTTATTATCTTTCAGTTAGAGTGATAATTATATTACTCTTTATCACTTCTTAAGTGGATTTCTGAATCTGGAGTGAGCGTGTTCAGTTCAAGTATTTAGAGCTTTACTTTGAATGACTTTTACGAGGCATTAAATCATTCTGAACTGTTGAAACCTGCGGAGAATCAACATTCATTCCTACCATTAGAAGTGGCTTGTTTTTTAGTTTTTGGTTTTATTTTATGAGGAAACGGATCGTAATTTAGATGTTTGTTTGCACTACAGTGGCGCTATGTAACTACAAACAATTGAAGTTATCAAATGATCATTTAAAATCGCAAATACTGGAATGACAGAAATTCGTGTGAATCCACATCAGATTTTTGTACTTAGAAACTTCAAAACGTGAGATCTTATTATTACAATATTTTTCCCCCCTTAAATAATAATGTATTTTATTTATTTCTTGATTTAAGTTGGAGTCAGCCAGAATTCTGACAATGAAAATATAAATCGCTCCTATTACAAATAAATTATTTCATTATTATTATTATTATTATAATATTTTTTGTCAAACACAAACTTTGTTTGGTACAAGAGAGTTGGTACTAAAATAAAGGAAACATGCTTAAATACATTTCTCGGTGTAGGAAACAGGAAACTTAAAGAGCGAATAGATTTTGAAACCCGATCAAATAATATTACTACAATAACAAATAAATTATTAGAAATAAAACTGTTGCAAGGCTTTTTATTTTACTTTTAGATTATTAACAATTATTTGGAATTCGGACTTAATAAAGGTTGACGTGAAGTCTGATCTATTCTACAGTAACAATGAAGGGTAAAATAAGAAAAAGAGAAGTAAGTTTAGCAAACTGGAGAGAATTAACTAATTGAAATTGATTAAGTTCTTTGATTCCGTAATTTTACACTATTAGTTACAAATCAGTACCCTGTAGGTACACAACACTAAGTCCATTTTTTTCAAAATGCCTTTTTTTAATGTTTCTAATACAACTTTTTGTAATCTTTCCAATGGTTCACATCACCTAAGTCCTCTTTTTAATAATTACGGAGATATAAACTTTGAACATAACACCATGACACAAACCACACCGAAGTTTTCAATTGAAAGGATAAGAAAGCAACGCTCTCTGTGTGCCCAAGGTCTAAGTAATATTTTAAAGAAGCTTTTGATGAAAGTGAATTACATGAAGCCAATTTCATAAGGAAAGCTCGATGCAATGACTAACTTTTCTTTGTAAAACCACTTAAATTATTACGAGACACAAATAAACCAATTTCTGTGCAAAAGTTTAATGATTCGTTATCACTTCTGAAGTTTGCCATCCATTTTACAAGTGCTTGCAGACCCAAGGAAGGTGTAGAGGATATGGAAAGTGATGACGAGACTGATGAAGATTAAAAACACAAACAATAATAAAATCTGAATATAACTTTGTACATAAGGTGTTATATGTATTTTAAAATCTATTTTACTTTTTTTTTTTGTTTTCTTTTTTTGGCATTGGCTTCCGCCATACAGCCAGCATCGTCTAGGTCTATTTTACTTGTTATTAATAAAATGGTTTTGCCCGAAAAATGTTGTATGACTACGAGGGTCGTTTGAAAAGTCCGTGCAAAAATAAAAACTACTTAATTTTTTGGGGTAAACCTTTTTTATTTTTCAACATAGTCTCCTTTTAGGCTTATACACTTCGTCCAACGCTGCTCTAGTTTGTTGATCCCTTCCGAATAATAGGATTTGTCCAAGTCTGAAAAATAGCCATTCGTTTCTGCAATCACCTCCTCGTTTGAATAAAATCTTTTTCCCGCCAGCCATTTCTTCATATTGGGGAACAAATAGTAGTCCGAGGGAGCCAAGTCTGGAGAATAGGGGCAATGTGAAACGAGTTGGAACCCTATTTCCATTAATTTTGCGACCACAACTGCTGAGGTGTGAGCTGGTGCGTTGTCGTGATGGAAAAGGACTTTTTTGTGGGCCAATCGTGGGCGTTTTTCTTGCAGCTCGGTTTTCAAACGGTCCAATAACGATGAATAATATGCACCTGTAATAGTTTTACCCTTTTCCAGATAGTCGATGAGGATTATTCCTTGCGAATCCCAAAAGACAGTCGCCATAATCTTTCCGGCCGAAGGAACGGTCTTCACCTTTTTTGGCGCAGATTCCCCCTTGGTAACCCATTGTTTAGATTGTTCTTTGGTCTCAGGAGTGTAGTGATGTATCCATGTTTCATCCACAGTGACGAAACAACGCTTAAAGTCCTGCGGATTCTTCAGGAACAGCTGCAAACCGTCCTTGCAACACTTCACGCGATTTCATTTTTGGTCAAGCGTGAGCAATCGCGGCACCCATCTTGCGGATAGCTTTGTCATGTCCAAATGTTGATGCAAAATATTATGTACCCGTTCATTCGAGATGCCCACAGCACTAGCAATCTCACGCACCTTCACTCTTCTGTCATCCATCACCATATCATGGATTTTATCAATGATTTCTGGAGTAGTAACCTCAACAGGGCGTCCAGAACGTTCAGCGTCACTTGTGCCCGTATGGCCACTTTTTGAAACCACTTATAAACTGTTCTAATCGAAGGTGCAGAGTCACCATAATGTTTATCAAGCTTCTCTTTAGTCTCCTAAGGCGTTTTGCCTTTCATAAAGTAGTGTTTAATCAACACACGAAATTATTTTTCGTCCATTTTTTGAAAATCACTCGACTTCCTCGATTGAAACGAATGCCAAACACAAAGAAATAGACCGATCTGGCTGAAACTTGGTGTGTGTTCTTCCAAGAGATGCTACTAACTAAACATAACCTCGATACGCGTCAGTAGTGCTATCTCTCTGACTTTGCACGGACTTTTCAAACGACCCTCGTATTTATGATGCATTTTCACTGCTTATTAAGGACATAGTACATAAAAAAACATGACACCATGTGACACAACACAGGTGTATAGAACACTAAGTCCTCTCATTTCCATTGAAAACAATATTACTTTTTTTATTACACAATCATTTGTTAACAGGCATCTCTGTAAGTTATCATCCAGCAAAGATTTAAGTAAAATAACATCCGTGGGCTTATAAGTAAGAAAAAACCGCGAAAAAAACTCTTTCATTTGCTCTCTCCTGTAAAAAATTAAAAATGTGACATAGTGTTGTGTACCTCCGGGGTACTGAAATAGAAATATGCCATTAATTTTACATTTTGTTACGGGATTCACAAGTGTTTCAATCAATCAATATTTAAGTTTAAATCAATTTTGTTTTAAATAATTTAATAGAAATTTATTTATGCATGGAAGGAAAGCACGAAACAGAAAATGAAATAATAAAAATGAAGAGGGAAGGGATTAGCTATGAGGTTAGCATACTGGACTCCCACGCGGAGGTCCCGGGTTCGAATCCAGCAGCTGACACTTAGATTTTCTCTTCCTAGGAGCTACTTACAGCTCACTGTCCGGTGATGGACAGTGTTGTCTGTAACGAGAGAACACTGTCCGGAGGCCGACAGTGCACTGGAAAAAGCTCCGGGCGCTAATAACCTCAGCTGTTGATGCGCCTTAAATCATAAAAAAAAATAAATAAAAATGAAAACATGGCATATGTAGAAGAATGCGATAGATAGAACTTAGACTGGGTAAAAGGAGAAAAATAACTGTACCAAAGTTTCTTAAAAAAACAAAATTAGATGATTTTTTTCTGATTATTTACAAAAATTAAAACTGAACTCCAAGAATAATGAGAAGATAGTCGATTTGACGTAAGATAGTAAGTCACATACCATCCAATATATAATACTGTCCAGATTTAAACACTAATTTACTGTTGCTGTCACCATCTCAAAAATAAAATAACATCGTTTATTACTAGAATTTTAGCTGGAGGCGATGATTCGATCGAAAAAAATAACCAAACAGCAGGAATAAACCATATGGTGAAAATAATAAGGAACAAACCAAGATCGAATGAACAAGAAAGAACTAGATGGAAGTTAGAAGAAGGAAAAAAAAAAAAGGTAAAGACAAACTAAAGCTAGTTGGAAGATGATATCTGTTTAGCGGTCAGAGAAGTTTTAAAAGTTTCAAGTATAATAACAGAGGAATACAGACTGAGGTAAGCAGCATCTCTGGTCCAGTAAGAAAGTAAGAAGCCCACGGACTTCTTACTAAATAACTCCGCTAACATATACACAGAACAAGAGATAAACTAACTTGTACCGCCTACACTACATTATTTACATTTGATAACGCGTATATACATTTTTTTTTTATTTTATTTAATTTTTTTATGAACAATGTACATGGATATTCACTTATTTAGAATTATACAGTGGAAGAGAAATGTTTAAATAATTTTTTTGGCCATTTATTAACATGATATAAGGTAATTTGTTAACTTCATCTGCTATCAGTCAGATAAGAAATACATTACCTCTTTTTCTTTTGCAACATGTCTTTATTGTTGCAAATCAGCGTAAAGCCCCATTTTGCTTAGCCCGTTTCCATTAAAACATCTGAGTCACTATTAATAATGAATTAGTCTTGTAGAACAGGACTTAAAACATTTATTAAATTCAACTTCAAGCAACACACGCAATAAATAAAATTCAAAAACACGACTCTTTCATTCAGCATCTTTGTATAATTTTATTTTCTTGGCAGTTTTTATATCTTTGTTACATTATGCAGCCCAGATAAATTGTACATGTACGTTTACTTACATTTACTTCTCTAAGAAGAGAAGTAAATGTAAGCGTGCTGATATTCGGTTTTAAGTTTTAATGGGAAGTATTCGTTTTACATTTCCCCTGAGCCCGAAACAGTTTTTGTTTTTTTAAAATTGAATGTCGAGCGTGAATATCTGTTTGTCCGTAATACAGGGTGACCAGAGTTATATGCTTCCACCCACTTTTTATTTTAAACGGCGGGAAATTTCGAAAAAATAAAAAACACGTATTTAATCATTTTTAGTCTAGTTTATTTTCAGTGATTGACCCATGTTTTTAAACCCCTGTATCTCGAGATGCAGCATCCAACTTTGTTTTTTCAAATGGAACGTTATATTTTTTGTTGCATATTTTTGTAGTATTTGAGCTCCTAAAAAAAACAAAGGTTTTTCAAAAGTTATGGTAATTTAAAATATGAAAAACAAATTTCAGTTTATTGTCAAAATTACCTTATTTTTTTTTAAAGAATCTGTTCAAACTGGGTATAATCAACGGATAGGCAAGCCAAAACTCTGGACTCCCACGCTCTGTTTGTAGTAGCACTTATGGTGGCGAAGTCAAGATCTAGGCAGGCTAGAGTTATTCGACGTTCCAGATCTTCGACTGAAGCCACTGGATTAAGGTTACTGTACACTTTATTTTTTTTAGATATCCCCACAAAAAATAGTCCATTGGGGTTAGGTCCGGAGATCGAGGCAGCCATTGGATCGGACAATGAGTTCCGATAACGTCGAACAACTCTCGCATTATGTGCCGGGCCATCTTGTTGAAAATCTAGCCGTCGTTGTAGAGGAACATCTTCAAGCAGAACTGAGAAAATGTCTCTTAAAAAAAAAGCTATGATACCTTGCACCAGTTAAGTTCTCTCTGTAGAAGTATGGGCCGATTAGTTGATTTCCTAAAACTCCACACCAAACGTTTGTAGAAAAAAACAAACTGAACGTCGAATAACTCTAGCCTGCCTAGATCTTGATCTAGATCTTAGGAGCTCAAGTACTATAAAAATATGCAAAAAAATATAATGTTCCCTTTGAAAAAAAAAGTTGGATGCTGTATCTCGAGATAATGGGGTTTAAAAAAAATGAGAATCACTGAAAATAAACTAGACTAAAAATGATTAAATACGTGTTTTTTATTTTTTCGAAATTTCTCGCCGTTTAAAAAAAAAGTGGGTGGAGCATATAACTGTATAATGTCACCCTGTATAATGTAATATGTAACTTAATAATCAAAAATTGCAGAAAATTAAAATTCGATCATTTCACTTATGCCTTAAGGGCGCCTTAATAACATTTAGGTCGAAATCAATCAACCTCAAGTATACTTTATCGCAGGTGCCTTATTTTTTCAAGTAATCTTGAAAAAAATAATAATAAATTCACTAACTGAATCGGCCCTTCCGGTATAGGTTTTATTATTTTTTCGAACCCCATATTTTTTGCTGTTCTTCAAATCGCGCTTTACATAAGAGTTATGGCCGCACATTGTACTGAACCAGCATGTTAGAGGGACAGTCTAACCACCACGAGCCCAAAAGATGTAACCCAAAGATTGTTTTAAATACACTGCACGTTGCGCAGTAAATTTAAAAGGCTTATAAGAAATCGATGGAGTCAATTTTGATAAATTATTAAAAAATAAATAAAAAATAAAAGTGATAAGCTCTACACAAAAAAAAATACATGAGCTTTTGATTTATATTATTTCTAGGTAATCAGTTTAATCTGTACGTTAGTAATATGTTTACACGGCTCATTATGTAATATGTGAACAGGCAGCACATAGTTCACTGATGATGTATCACATTTAGTTTGATAAGTAAATATAAAACATGTTCTACAGCTGTGTGCTGCTGTTTAGTCTAAATGAGTTATAACTGATAAGAAATTTCATTGTAATTATATGCTTTCATTGCAAATAATAGACGGGAATTGAAACTATAGCTTTAGACTACATTATTCAAAGAATTAGTACCGAGGAAGTTAACAATCAAGGACATTATTATTATAATGAAAGAACAAAAAACAAGAACTCTTGGTTAGACCAGGAGTTATTAATAAAACAAATATCCGTATACTCAATTCTGACCTTGAATGGTTTTATTTGTTATTTTTTAAATGCTTTTGTTGAGCATTGTATTTTCTTATCCAAAATTACAATTATCCATTCAATAGCAGAAAAATGAATCTGGATCTCTGAACGATTAAACACTGAAGGGATTCAATTTGACTATCTCGAGAAGTACGATGTATTCAAATAATGTTTTAATCTGAATAGAATAGAATGAAGAGAATGTATTTTCAAATTACATAAATATCTGGGACTAAATCATCCCCCAATTCAACAACTTTAATTTTCAGTAAACTTTAAAACTGCTGGAGATTATACTTAGATTTGTTGCTCACTAAATTTTGTTTTTAATGAGACGTTTTATGTAGAATCAATTTTTCTATCTCAATTATTCTGTGTGATATCTAGTGTATACCTAGATTTAAAGAATGCCGTTGGAATAAAATCGAGAAAAATCAAGAAAATATTTTAAGGTATAAAACAAAACGTACTGGTTGAATCTCTTGGTAATACCGAATCTATATTTTAAACGAATATTTCATCTTAACTGTTGAGGAGAGACGGGTGTTGGTCTTATCGTTATGTAGCATGGATTTGTAAGAGGAGTGAGGTCACCAGTTCGAATCCCGCGTGTAGATACTTTTTATTTGTTAGAAATAACATTACTAGTAAAATACGAGGTCTGTAAATTAAGTAATGAGACTGATTTTTTAAAATGTTTTTATTCAAAAAGAATTACAATTCTATATTGTCACCTTCAAAATAACTTCCTTCTGAAGCTACACAGCGCTGGAGACGTTTCTTCCACTCCTCATAGCAGTGCTCGAACTCACAAAGTCACAAGGACTCAAGTCAGGCGAATAAGGAGGCTGAGGAGCCATAGGAATGTTTTTACTGGCCAATAACTCGTTTATTGAAATTGCTGCTGTGTGACAAGGAGCATTATCGTGATGCAACACCCATTTGTTCGTGATGTTCTCGATTGTAACCGACCAGCTGATGGCTATTCTAGTATCAGAGTTCGAGCACTGCTATGAGGAGTGGAAGAAACGTCTCCAGCGCTGTGTGGCTTCAGAAGGAAGTTATTTTGAAGGTGACAATATAGAATTGTAATTCTTTTTGAATAAATTTTTTTATAAAAATCAGTCTCATTTCTTAATTTACAGACCTCGTATGTTCTCCTTTCTGTGCAGTGTTCTTAATCGAATTTTGCTAATAAATTGTTTAAACTGGAAGTCATAGATCTAGATATTTACATTTAGCTCAATTTTTTTTAAAGAAAATTATTGAAGCCTTTTTCTCAGGAATTAAGAAAAACAAAAATGAAAAATCCGGTTCAGAAAAGTGATACTAAACTACTTTGACCCAAACCTTATTGCCCTTCTCTGATCTCACCTAAGCGAAATATTGTCTTTGGCTTTCGGCGTACTTTGGCTTCGGTGTTACGGTGGCTAAATTTACCAGTAATATATTTCGTGGTACTGAGTTTCAAATACTGGTCTTTTCTTGATTAATTTTAAGATTAATTCAAAGTGATTTCACAGAATTTGAAAAACTTCCGCAGAACTGATTAAAAATATTGACTTTTTTAATTAAAAAAATATCGAATTATTTAAAAAAAAAAACAATTGACTTCCAAAATTAGAATCTAAACAAATTAATGCGATATTGTCCACCAAGTAACAGGGAAAAATAATTTGGTTGTCGCCATTCTGAAATAAATTAAATTGGAATGAAATAATTTCGAGAATAATCGGTTTATATACATGGCTGAAACGATAAAATTGAATCCTCTTTTAATCCCTGAATATGAAATCAATTTTAAACATTTTGAGTTTTAAGAGGCACAAAACCCAAGAGTTACTCAATTGACACAAATTCAAAAAAAAAATACAATTAGGAACTATTACGAAAGACTTAAAAAATCATCCCACAAACAATAATTTATTTACAGTCGTGTAATTAACAACCTAACTAAAACTGATAATAATTAGAGAGGATAGCATGAAAATATCGGAGATGAGTTGAGCGACGACAGTAAAGCTTGCACAGTTATTGTAATGACAGCTGTATCTAGATAGAAACCTTAGCGAGAGGAGATTGTAACAATAAGATTGAGCGATCAGTGTATAGGTGTAATTAAAGTGTACTTTAACATGAGATAACCTTTAAAGATAACTATCTGAACTTAATAAGGGGAACCAAACTCAAGAAAAATCGTGAGCGTTGGTAATAATTAATAGGATCGTCTAAAGAGGCATCATGTTCAATCGTTCAAATAATAAAGATTCCGGGCAATATTATAATCATTTTATTAACATGGTGGCCAGCTGAAAAATTTAAATATTATTATACATACTTCAATTACATAGTTTTAAGATTCTACAAATTGAATCGAATGTTTTGCATATAAACTGAATCTTAACCAATTTACCTAATAATATCTAATAGGCAGAATATTACCAGGGGGCAGGTAATGGTCTAGTGGCTATGAGCGTGGCTTTACAAGCAGGAGATAACCAGTTCGAATCCCGCGTTTAGCAACGTTTTATTTGTTAGAAAAATCTGTTTACTACAAAGTATGTGCTTCCGCTTCGTCCCTGATACCTAATTTGGTAGCTGGACGATAAGCATCGCCTCAAAAATTGGGTGTTTACTTTACTTAAATTCACCAATCGAAAGAACAGTACTAGATAGCAAAGTACAAATTTTGAAATTTTAGATAAAGATTCACTCGTTACAAGATGGACACTTAGTCTGTAAATGAATGATGGTAAATAATGTTGACAGTAATTGGCCGTTATTTCCGGTTTTCCAGGGATCAGCTTGTCAACTGAAATTGTAAAGCTATCTTTAATCGGGGCCAATTACCCCCTGAATTGGTTAAATTCAATTTACTAGAGCTACGACTGTAAGACTTTAACAATAAATTTTATGTTCACTAAGAGTTACTTAATCATACAAAGTTTTTCAGAATTGAGGAAAGATTGAAACCTTTAAGGCCTTGGGCACACAGAAAGCGGTCTGTCGCTACGGATAACGATTTCCGACCGAGGCGGTCAGGCGGTCTAGTTACGTATATCACTCAATGTTGCATCATCTCTGTCAAACAGAACGCGGTCTACCGCCGCGGGGCTAGTCTTTGTCGTGACGGCAAGCGCAATCTGGTAGTACAAAATTACAGATTTCAACTTGACCACCTTGCCACCTTGTAATACGAAATAAAGATTCCAATGTTAAGAAACTTTAATACTCATTTTTTATTCCATTCTCGCGACATACGAAAATACTAGAAGAACCTATCTTCATGTGACTCCAGTTCGATACATAAGGCGGTGGTATTCCCCTAATTGTTCTCTCTTCTTATCTGATTTCATGCACCCAACTTTGTTTTTTCTACTTTTTGCTTTGCAAAGCTAATAGCAGAAGGAGTTGTTCTTCGTCCGAGCTCGTACTCAATATATAAAAATTAAAACAAAGAACAAGAAAACGCACTACTGCTTCTCAAGAAGAAAGCAACCAAACTGGACCGCTCTAACAAAGAATCGCGTCCCATATCGTAGTCTGCCGTGACGACCGCTGGACCGCTACCCTTCGCGATAGACCGCTTTCTGTGTGCCCAAGACCTAAAGGTTTTTGGACTACTTTTATTTTTAATTATAATCTTATATAGCAAAAGGTAAGCATTTTTTTTTCTCTTTCTTTTTTAGAGAAAGAAATGAAAAAATACTTAAATATTCATCAAAAACTAATTCAGCAAGCCAATAAAAAATAATGAACTTTATTATGTACATAAATAATCACTGCACCTCGTAAAAATAAAGATTAACAAAAAATAAATTGCTAAAACATTATAAAAAAATTAAATAAAGGAATGGAGGAAGTTGAGCTAGCGGTTGTGTGGGCGAATGCTTAGGGTATTAGATATTATATTAGAACAGATCAAAATGCTCAAAGTGACGGCTACAAAACGAGTGAGCATGATTAGTGAATAGAAAAAAAATAAAAATAAATAAACTAAGAACGAGGAGACCTCACGCAGCTTCGTTAGAAACTGGGACTTCGTTTTTTATTTGCACGCTTATTTAGCTATTGGCAACATTCTGCTGATTTTTATTTGCTCTTTTTGTTCACACTTATATTCGGTTGGTTAAATTCTCTCTAGCGCTGTTCTCTTTTTGTCTTTTTATTATTTAATAATAAGCGAAGAAATTTATCGACAAAGAAAATACCCTTTATTGAGCCAAATTCAAGATTAACTTATTAAGAAAGTATATTTTATTTATTATTTAAATTTATTTTAAGAGGGAAATAGATTTCCTGACAAAAAGAAGTACACCGAGAATCAAATGGATGACGCTGAATGGATTCTAGTAATTTTGAATCCAGATTTGCCGAAGTAATGGTCCGGAGCTAATAAAATACTTATTTATTACAAAATCTTAATGTTGGTCGGCAAATTGACTTTTAGAGGAAATATTTCTATATAAAAACTATTTTTTAATTTAGGGCACGTCAATATTTGAGGTCTTTGGCACCCAGAGATATATTCAGAGAACTGCCGGACTTCAGTCAGGATACGCTACATGTTCTTGTGGAGACTTAGAAGGTGGCCTATCTATTCCCGAAGGCAAACCAACCATCCTCCTCCCACACAATAGATCATGGGGGCTCTACCCATCATCATTGCAATACCTTGACCACCTTTCTCCAACTCGTGAGCCTGGAGACACAGAACTCCAGCGGGCTGACCCACGATCCCAAGGTACCATTTAATAGAGAGACTATGTCTCCTACTTAAAGGCCTAGAATGGTCACTGGCTCAGTCATGTATAACATGACCTACAGTTTCTCCGCATCCTTCTGGTGCCAGCTTGGACTGACCACACCATTACAGGTGATGATGATGTTTTGTACCAGAGGATACGCTACAGGCAACACTATCTATCGCCGGACAGTAAACTGCAAGTAGTTCCTAGAAAGAGAAAATCTATAGGTCGCCAGCTGGATTAGAAACCGCTGAGCAAATCCATTCAAACAAAAAATCCGGAGCGAAGAAAACCATATTTACATTCGAATGATCCTAAAGACAAAAGCTTTATCCAATGAGAGATAGTACAAAACGTGGAAAGCTTAAAAAAGATGAAAAAAATTAACATTTAACGGCCAAGTGAATTTCTTCGAACGCGGAGAAAGCAACGGAATTAATCCTGATTAATATTGTACAGACGACAGGTTTAAACGTGGCACTAAAAGAGCACGTTAGAGGGAGAAAACGCCCACTTGAAGTAAGGAACAATAGAGCTTGGGTATTAGACGTTATAAAAGGTACCATTTTTCAGATAACTGGAGGTAATAATTAATGGGAAATATTACGTGACCAAATAACTTAAAGCTTGGATGGATGAAGAAGGCATTAAGTTGCTTCTGCCATCTTCTGAAGACGATAAAATATAGGAAGTTATCTAAGAAAGCAAACTTTTTATGGCCAGATCATACTTGGGTACAGATCTCTAAAAGCGAGATGTTGATGAATATTTGGGAAAGATTAGACTTAGAAGCATCTACTGACCTTGTTAAGAAAATGGTCAGAGAAGGATAAGAAGAAATAAGAGAACTAAAGTATCTCTGAGACAGATATAGTGCAACTTTGTTAAAAACAAGACCGAGATGGGTTGGGCAATAAAAGAGAGCACGATCTCGCTTGCCTTGGGTCAATGAAGGTAAGGACGACATGGTGAGAGAAGGTGGTGGTAAAGGGTTGTGGACTGACATGAATGGCAGCGACTCAATGAGAAGCTCACGTTCTTAAAAGAACGTAGGACCATAGAGTAAGTTTCATTAATTTTCATTCATAATCTACAAGAATAAAATGAAATTAATAAATGTGTAATTAGCGATTTACGGATTTTATTTCATTTACAAATAAAAAATAGTTGGTCACACTGCTTAGATAACCTTCACCTATCAGCTGATCTGACAAGTCAGTTTTCGGCGGCCATGTTTAACTCGATGATGTTAATGATGTCTCATTGATTAACGCAATTTTTTAAGTGAATATTAGGGCGTGTTAAAATGAAATTCTATTTTATAAATTATGTTTAAGTTATACTTAGTGCGTGATATACAGTTTTAGTGCAAAAAGTGTTGTGAATTATTTTAACTAGTGTCAAGTGTCAAGTGCTATTGGACTGGTGATCTATTGAGATACTGATGGATATTCCTTAAACAAGGTTAGACTTTATTTTAAATTTTGATTATTCTTGCACGAAAATAGCATGTTATCATTTAATTATTAATTACAAATTAATATCAGTGCCTACGCCTTGACTAGATTCAGTGTTGGTTAAACGCTACAAAAAGTATTACAATTGATTTTCAAACCTTTTGGATGTATTCCTAAATCACTTTTTCTATCGACTAACAATATTAGCATTCATTGTTTCCCCAAGTTATTTTTTTACAACTGATTTCTAAACCCAATTCTTTATAATCCACTATTGGTTTAAAAATTAGCATTCTTGGTTGGCCAAATGGTATTTTGAAATTGACTTCTGAACCTTTTTGGTATATTCATTACTTTTTTAATCCACTATGAGTTTCTTTTTAACACGCTATTAGTTTAAAATTAGCATTCTTGGTTGACCAAATTGTATTTTGGAATTGTTTTTTAGTATTTTTGGTGTATTCTTTGATCTTATTTTTTAATCCACTATTAGTTTAAAATAAGCAAGACGTTTAGTGAATTATTTTTTGTAATATCTTTGGTAATTTGGGCAGTCTGGGGCATTGCAGGACGAATATGTTTTGGTATTGTCTTGACGTTACTGCGCTACACAAAGTTCAGTCCGGCGACGTATAGTTTTGCCCGTAACAAAAACAAATACGTATCATGGCAAAGCCACTGGTGTTGAAGCACCTACGCTAGGCTGTTTCATTTTGTAGGGGGAAAAAAATTAATATAAAATTTTGGCAGACTTTGCTCGCCTTCCGAGTCTCAGTAATTCAAAAGTTATGCATACCAAATTTCGAGAAGATTTGATCATATTTAGAGGTTGCACACTTTGACCACTTTTATAGATTTAGGAAAAATACGAAATTCTCAATATTTATGACTTTTATTGGAAAAACTATAAATCACAAACTTAAAATTATAATAACTCTAAATACAAGGTTTAGCAGGCATTATGAACATGTAAGGTACTAGTATATTGATCAATTTTATATGATGTAATCTCTTCTTTTGTTCGGTTAGTGACGACTTCTCTGTGATACTCGACTGCCCTCAACAAGAATTGTTTTTGTTGTTCGTCTCTAACCGATTCGTTAAACTTTTTTATCAAAACTATTCCTCTTTCTACAGCATCATTTACCACTTTAAGAGCATTTACGTGGCTTCTTAGAGAATCGCTGCAGTATTCTGTCACGTCGTAGATCTCAAATAACTCAAAGAACGTCTTGGTTTTTTGGGTAACGAAATGGCTTATCTTTTCCTTCAAAATCTAGATTTTTACCCTATAATCTTTTCAATTCCTTCTTCTTCGCAGGTTTGGTTTCCAAATTTTGAACCATACTTTGTTTAACTTCTTCAGTAATACGTTCATCCAAAAAGGCCAATCACACGTTTCTTTCCTACAGATACCAAAGGTGCCTTTTGGCAACTGTGACTGCACTATTTTTGACGTCTGTATCCCGGGTAAGAGTCCAGAAGTTGTATCAAATCCAGATCATTCTTTGGAGCCCATCGACTTACAGTTGCCTCGTGCCAAAATCGACTACGCGTTTCATTCCTTTCAATTCTCGTTGGGACATATTCAATTGTTTAGCAAAAAGGGCTATTTTAAGTGCATATAATGCCTTTGCCATCCACCTTGCTTGATGCAAAGCTTCTGGGATCCTGAAAGTGAAATTGTTTTCATCCCAACCTCCTAAATAAAGGAGTGGGAGATTTAATAACTCTTTGTAGTCTTCTCTTGGATGGCTTTCTTCTTTTAGAACATTTTGGATGTAGTTAACCATTGTTACGCGTTGTTCCTCTAGAAATCCTTGAACAGGAGTGTCTTCATCCAACATTGATAACACTAAAATAAACACTAAAAGTACTTGCTCTTCTGAAGGAAGCCTTGCTCCTAAAAACTCATCATTGGGCAAATTTTCTAACAGCCATATACCACTTTTAGTTCCCATTTTCAAGTTTAATTATTAACCAGTAATGAACAAAGAAACCTAAATGAAATTATAGAAAGAAAACTTACATTAACACAAAACACTTCATTAGCTAGTTTGAGATAATAGTGACTAATGTGTGCAACCTCTAATCATTGTCCAATCTTCTTGAAATTTGGCATATATATCTTTTGTAATATTTAGACTCAGGGGGCAAGCAAAGTTAGTTGTGTGACACTCACAACTTCGGAAAAATGAAAGACCCTAACCTACGCGCTTTCAAAAAATAAATATTGTAAATTTCAGTTAGTATTTAACTTGTTGTGACTTAACATGAATCCACAAAGGCAAGTGACACAATACATTCCATTCAAAACAACAAAAGGTCTGCAAACATGCCCTGACTATGGTCACACGGTTATAAAAAATAAAATTATATGCAACGAATAATGACTTAATAACGCTAAGAAAATTGTTGGATTAAAAAAAGAAAGAAAAGAAAACAGCATCCGCATTCATAAGATTGAGCAAAATCATTGCAAACACGGCGAAGAGAACTTATACAAGATATATTATCAGCTCTGTAAAACAAGGAGTTAACTGGACAACATAGATATATTATATGAAAGGATGAAATACATATATATCATGTGACATCGCCAACACGAACCCTGACTATAGAGACTGGTCTATTCATTTTAAGTCCCAGTGTAATACAATACTTTCAGTAAGTCCACGCCATATTTCGTGAAATTATTATCTATGTGTTAACAAACTGAATTATGACAATTTAAATATGTTTACACGATAATCAAGCCCAGTCTGCGCTTAGTTTTATTTATATATTATTAATCTTTATTATACATTTTTAAAGTAAGCAAAGCAAAGGTAGTATCAGCCATCTGAATAGGTGGAACATTAATTTTGTTGTAAAAATGGCCTGGACCTGAAGGGTTGCCTCTGGTAAAATATAAATTTGAAAATAATACCATTGTTTTGTAGATCATATTAGAATTTAATCTTCAAGAAAAGACAGCATTTTGAGAATCAAAATAAATGGTTAAAGGACAGTAAATTTGGAGGTTGATACTGAATGTCGGATACTTTAAAAAATCTAGCTTTGTTCAAAATTTTTTCCTCCGAAGACCTCACGAAGATGAAGTCAGATCAAGAACTTCAAGTGTACGAATCATTAACCTACAACTGAAGAAATTTGCACGTGCAATTCAAAAATAACAAAAAAGAGAATATTGTAATGAGTGGTACAGTAAATAAAGCTCCGGGCGCTAATGAACTCAGATGTTGGAGCGCCTTAAATTTAAAAAGACAAATAGAAATAATGTCACAACAATTCATTTAAAGGGTTAAAAATAAATAAAAAAAAATAAGAAAATTTTGATTTTGTGGCATTACACGATTATTATGCGAACATATTGTTGAGAAAACTTAACAGACTTTTTCTTAAAGTTATTTATTTTCACGTATTGTAATTTTCTTGAAGCAGAAAATTTGTAAAAAAGAATAAATCTTCAACTTATACTTAAAACACCTTCAGGGAATTCCAATAAGGATATTTCTAAAAGAGAGGGAGTGATTACACTCGCTATCAGAGTTGGGCCCTGATTAAAAAAAAAATTAAATTCTAAATTTAATTGATTAAATTTTTTAATTGATTAAATTTATTTTTAATTTTAATCAGAATTTAATCGGCGAATTTGGTTCTTAACCTTTTCATAGACGCAGAACACAATTATATGCATATATTTTCCTAGCGGAACACTAACATGAAATATTTTGAAATTCGGTATTTAGCAAGAACTTAAAATTAAATTCAAATTAAAAAAAAAAAGGACCAATTTTTTGTTTTCGTATCTTTCCTAAGTTTCTAAATTTCAATACATTTAAAATTGAAATTTCGCGGAACACCGGTTAAGAACCACTGCTTTATATCTTCTAAAATTATAGATCTGTGCACAAAATAACTACAGTTTATAATTGAGAAAAACAAAGTGTATAAGAGGACAAAATTCCATACGAATACGTGGTTAACAGTGGGAGATTCAGAACGGTCATAATTTTACAGAATTTCATGACCCAAAAAATTTTCAACCCTTTATATCTTCTACCTTATTAGATCTGTGCACAAAATAACTACAGTTTATAATTGAGAAAAACAAAGTGTATAAGAGGACAAAATTCCATACGAATACGTGGTTAACAGTGGGAGATTCAGAACGGTCATAATTTTACAGAATTTCATGACCCAAAAAATTTTCAACCCTTTATATCTTCTACCTTATTAGATCTGTGCACAAAATAACTATAGTTTATAATTGAGAAAAACAAAGCGTACAAGAGAACAAAATTCCATATCAATATGTGGTTCACAGTGAGAGATATAGAACGGCCACAATTTTACAGAATTTCATGACCCAACAAATTTTCAACCCTTTATATCATCTACCTTTTTAGATCTGTGCACAAAATAACTATAGTTTATAATTGAGAAAAACAAAGTGTACAAGAGAACAAAATTCCATATCAATACGTGATTCACAGTGAGAGATATAGAACGGCCACAATTTTACAGAATTTCATGACCCAAAAAATTTTCAACCCTTTATATCTTCTACCTTATTAGATCTGTGCACAAAATAACTATAGTTTATAATTGGTTTGGTTTTAAAAATTTAATCTCTCAAATTTTGATTAAATTATAAAATTTAATCGTCCAAAGTGATTAAAACTAAATTTGGAATTTAATTCAATCAATTAAAATTATGATTCTTTAATTTTAATCTTAATTTTTAGTTATGATTAAAAATTTTAATTCAATTAATTCCGATTAAATTAAAAGTGAATTTAATTTTAATCAACTAATTTTGGCCGATTAAATTTTTTAATTTTAATCATGATTAAAATTAAATTTCGGTTTAATTCAATTGTTTTTTAATTGATTTAATTTTTGCCCAACTCTGCTCGCTATAAAGTTCCATTTTTCGGTAAGGTTCGGACCCATCTTTTAGTTGCTGTAAAGGGAAGGTACAGAATTGTTACAATCGTGTTTGAAGAATATTGCTCTCCGAGAACTATCTCTTTTTTCAATGGTTAGTTCACTTACTCGAAACTGGCTCCTAGGCTATTCTGTAGGGTTTTTGTTTGGATAGGTTACTTTGTGAAGGTTATATTTCATGTAATGTACGGTTTAACCAACCACAGTGTTGGCAGTATTGTAGATCAAGTTATCCACTAGTCAGAAGATTAATTACGGGCTAGAGCCTTCGAAATAGTAGTAAAAGGAAGTCGGTGTTTACAATAATTTTTATTTTCTTGCCTGAATTCGTGCTAAGCATTAGGTATTAGATATTTTAATTTGTTTTTTAAATAAATAAGTCAAACTCCTATACCAACTGTGGACAAAGTACGCTACCTTGGACTGCACCTAGACAAACGATTGACATGGAATCCCCATACTAGACTGAAAAGACAAGAAACTAACCAACGCTCTCAAACTTCTCGCCTGACTACTTGACAAACGTTCGAAACATAACAAAAGACTCTTATATCTACTGTTACTGCGACCCATTTGGTCATACGGCATCGAAGTAAGGGGGTCGACTAAGCGTTCCAAATCACTACGCCTCCAGTCATTACAGTCAAAAATACTTCGAAAACTTCTTAACTCTCCGTTCTATGTATCTAACCTCACACTATCCATAATGACCTCAAAATCCCTTTCATTACAGATCTTGCTAATACTCGATTCCCCAAATTTCACTCCTCTACAGCAGCTCATCCTAACCCTCTCATAGAACACCTATCTTCCTCCACATTACCAGGTAATTCTCTAAGGAGATTGAAGAGAAGATGGCCACGTGATCTACTCTTATCGTGAGAGCAAAGCTCGTTACGCTTTCTCCACTCATGATTTTCTTTTATTTTTTTTATCAGGTACCATAATTTGCTTGTTGCAACAACCGTTGCAGTGGTAAATTCCAATAAAAGATTAACAAATAAATTAATAAGTGCTAGGATTAAAAATATCTATAAAGTAAAGTAAAGTAAAGTAATCGCCTATTTTTTCTGGCGGGGCCTAACGTCCAGCTACCAATTAGGTTAAAATATGTATGTTCACTAGGGTTGTTAGGGTTACAAAAAATTGTGGACATTTTTTTAAATGTGACACAGCACCTGATTTAAACTACATTTTCCTGAAATTAGGCCAGAAAGTTGGCCATTGGAATGCGCTTGGTAGATGATACAGAGCTAATGAGAAAGTAATAGAGACACGTGTCTTTCTCTTACGCTAGTAAGTTCCAACTGTAGTATTTCTCTTACTGTTATTAACAAGTATCAAGATTCCTGACCACAGCGTTCCCCAAACATGGAAATGCAGTTTTTAATCTGCTCTCTTGCTATAATCAGAACAAGTTTTTCTTTTTTGTATTATAATTCTTTCAACAGTTTTGAGATGATATAAATTTTATTAATTGCGAATTTAAAACATTGAGCATTCCAAACTGAGATCTGGCACGCTAGCTTCCAAGGGGATAACTGTAATTAGCTAACAATGCGCTCTCATTTAGTATATATACGTATATTAGATATAGCAGAAATAAAAAAAATGAAATGCAATAATAACATAAAAGTATATCATATGTATACATTAATAACTATAAAACAAATTATTAAATATACATAATAAGATTTATTATTCCATCTAACCTACTTTAAAAAAGAAGAAGTGATATTTCCTTTAATGGTATGAGTGTGCGTTGATAAAATTAGTATTTAACATGCAATGTTCTGCTTCTAATAACCCTATTAACACGATATGAAAAGCCAGTTAGCTTGAATAAATTATTTCAAAATAACATCAACTGGGAATATGGTAAGGACTTCTTATTAAAAAGAGTGTAATATAATATATATAGGGAGAAAATATTTATTTGTATTTTTACTCCTGGCAAAAAGGGTAAATCAACGTATTTATAGACTTCAAATAAGGACCGCAGAATTTTATGAAGCCCAGCATGATTTCTATTAATATTTTTCTTTTAAATATAATAACTTTTCATTTTCTATTATTTATGGTCTCTTTTATTTTTCTCTTAATTTCATAAATAAATTACGAAGGAAGGTGTTAATTTCTATTTAGATTTAAATCTGCATTAATTAACTTTAAAAAAAAAATAAAATGGTTCTATAATCACAGTTATTTCTCGTTTTATCGCTTAATTCACGATTTATCGCTTATCCATGACAGATCTCATTAAAGGTAATATCCTTTTCGGATCATATCGCTTACACTTGAAAACTTAAAATGTTTCTTAACGAGAACCAATTACAGCCTAACGCTTTCATCTAACCTCTAAAAAGTTTTAAGCTTCAATATGATTGGACACCAGACTGCAATGGCCAGCTAAATATGTAAATGAACACTAAGGTTTATCACGGATCTTTTCCACAATTAACTGCCTTTTTTTTTATCGACCAGTTGGATGTCTCTTAACTTCAATGAAAAATTAATAGAAATAGGTAAGGGCAGTGTGAACGCTTGGCGAGAGGAGATGGGGCTCTAGAACAATAGACAGAAGTATAAAACTGGCTGCCCAGTTCTCGTTCTATACCATCCTAGTTCATACATCATTCTAATACACATCTTCTACAACCATTTACCCAATGCTCTAATTTATAATTGTATATTCAGTTTCCCTATTTAGATTGTAATTATCTCTCGTTAGATTAGATTAGGTTAGCGTTATCTCTACTCTTTAAACCCTTAAATAGTTATTTCTATTTATTATTTTTCCATTGAAGAACCTTCTGCAAAGGTTTATAATAAGAGCTGCAAAGGTTTATAATAAGAGCTACAAAGTCGAATTGTCAGCTACATAACTCCTCTATATCTAAAGTATCCATCAAAACGAACAACATCAACACCTACCAAAGCCAAGAAGTTTACCTGCAAAAAACCACTATACTGGACATAGGAAACCAGAAATAACCTCATACTAATAGTACGAAACGTAGTAGTGTGTATATTTCAGTAAATAATTAATTTTTAATTTGTGAATTGCACCATATACAAGACAAATATTTTAGTTAAAGATTAGAATTTGCAAAGTTTGGACAGAATAATGGAACCGTTAGGTGGCGATCTTATTCTTATGCCCACCTTCCAGTAGTAGGGCTTCAATGAATGAAGAATAAATGAAAGCAAGGTTTACTAATGAGGGAGATCACAATTTTTAAATATTGTAGAGGAGTTTTACAGCACGAGGATAGCAAAGTTAGTTACGCCCGAAATGAAATCGTAGTTTAGTATTGGGAATTGATGCTTCTAAGTCAGCTTGAGTGCTGTGTGAAATGTTGTTCTACAGACTGACCAAGACCAATCTTCAGTTAAAAATTTATTAACTCCTTCAATACTTATCAAAGTGATTCATTGGTAAAAATGATGATATTCTGTATTAGCTTATTATTATTATTTTATTTATTTGCAACTGTACAAAATATACATCTAGCAAAAGTTTAACATTTGCAAAAGAAACATTTGATTGTGCTACAGAGCTGGCTCAGTGCCACAGCCAGGATGACGGGATGAGAGAAACCAGCCAGCGCTGGAACTCTCTAGGAACTTATTGGGGTTTAGGAAGCAATGAGGTCACGTGGCCAACGCCGTTTTAAGTGACGTGGAGGATTGTCAGGATGGGACGATGTGGATAGTGATTGAGCCAGAGGATTTGGGTGATCAGAGAGTTTGCTGTGGAAATTTCAGGAATCGGGTGTGGATTAACTTCATTTACATACGGAATATTGAGATCATGATGGAGGGCGCGGTTGGAGACATAGAATGGTGCGTTAACGATTCGGCGGAGGACTTTAGACTGGAAAGATTGAAGAGGTTGGATGTTGGATGGTTTGGCGGAGCCCCACAATTCTGCTCCATATGTCCCATATTGGTCGTGATAGTGTTTTATAAAGTGTAAGTTTGTTTTGTACGTTCATGGAGGATTTCGGTCCAAGGAGTCTCCTTAGTAGTACGTAACGTCTGTTCAGTTCTTGTCTTGTCTGAGGGTTCCAGGTTAGACGGTTGTCTAGGTAGAGCCCTAGATAACGAACCTGCATTCATTTTTAATTGTGCATTTTTAATTACTTCATCTCTCTCTAATTAAGTACAATAAAGACCTAACGAGACTCCTTTGGAGAAATCTCTAGTAATAAGAATACATAATTATTAAAAATTAATTATTTTAATACTGTAAGGCAAGACTTTCCAAAATGATGAATGAATGAATAAAAATAAATTTATTATCCTGGGACTATTGTCCCCTTAGAATATACAATTGGAGGCCCTATTGGTTTGGACTGTATTTTATATATTATTACATAATAAGTGACTGTATCTTCTAACGATTTTGCAAACCTAAATTCGGAACAGCGTGTAGAAAACCTTTTTCAGCCAATAACTTCTACAATTAAAAAAGTTGTAGAGTAGTAAATAAAATTTTCACCCGGTCATAGTGAATAACAATTTAAAATTTGAAGTTAAGTGAAAAAAAAGGTGGTTTTAGAAATGGTTTCTATCGCGTAAAATGATGGAAAAGAAGTGTGCGCGTGAAAAGTGGGTAGCTCGAAACCCGAAAATCCGAAGAAGCGTAATTACTAATAATATAACACCTACCTATATGTTTTTTTATCCATTTTATATCACCCGATACCCACTTTTTATGGAGTCAGGGGGGTTTCAAAACGGGTATTCTCGAAAAACGCTCAGCCTTGGGGCCTAATAGGAAGCTACTAATGGTTTCAAACTGTAGCCGGAGATATTCATGAGAATGTTGCTCAACAGAGTAAAAATAAGTACACCTTTACAGCACTAGGTTTACCCAATAAGATATTTGTATTGCACAGGAAGAGGTAGAAGAATATAAGCTAGTCATTTAGAAAATTGGCTAAATTGTAATTCTAGTTTTTAAATTGAATGTGGCCATAAAAACTAAACGAATTCTCTCTTCTCAACAATGGAATATTATTTTCGGTTTTACTCAATTCGATATTTGGGTATATAAATAAATTCGAGTTACATTGCATGAATTAAATCGGGTGATATAAAATGGATAAAAAACATATAGGTGTTGGATGCAATTAAGCATTTAACATAGTTGCATAGTATCAATGTTGATTGCTAATTGCAGAAAGCTTGTTGCTAGGATTTTGTGTGTGCTAATGGGGTATAGAAGCATGGGAAGCTGTGTGCAATGTTACGAGTAACATTGTTGGTTACTATAGCTCTCATTTACCGGACTCTACATGCTAATGAATGTACTGCACTCGATACACGTAGTACAATATTGCTCTCTCACTCTGTATATACTATATGCCATACATATGACGTAATTCGTTGCCACAGAATTCCTTTCCATTGGTATTAAATAAAACTGACCCCGTTTCTAGGGCTCTATTTTAGATATTTTATTTTTCATTCAAATTTTTTTGTTTTCTATTATTTTAAGATCTTCATTTCATTGTTCTTGATAGTTCTGTGAAGTCTTGTTCTTTAGTGTATACTGTGTACAGAAACGCATTCAGAATTGTTTTTAGAGGGGGAATCCTCTTTCATCAAAAACTATTCATTAAATATATAATACAATCACTAGTTTAATGAGATAGTTTCTCAAAAAAGGGTTAAACTAAATGTTTTAGATAACATGATCTATTCTAAGCTAAATAATCAACATTTATAATTGAAATTAATAATAAAGTAATCACTACATGCTTAGGAGTTAGTGAGTATCTTGAACTGTTCCAAGATAGAAGAGCGCTACTCCCAGAAGCTGTATCTTAAATTATAAAAGAAGAATTAGATTACTCCAGGGTCAAAATTTTCTCAGATATCACGGCCTCTATACCTCTATACTGGATATCAAGTCGTATGAAGTTAACTTAAGATATTGCGAGATCATCTTATGGACATTCTGACGAGGAACAGATTAAATACCTGGCTGTTTAGGACTAAAGCGTAAGGTGACGGCAGCCTGCCTCTACCTGAACCATTGATTGACTTACTTTGAACTCCTCAATAACTTTAAGTCACTCTATAATATTGACTTCATGACCGCCATCTTTTTACCCTTATGTTTTGAAGATCCTCTTCGACATTAGTTGGCGAACCACTCAGGCTCAATTCATCAGACTTGGTGTTCCACGCTCTGGCAAGCTATTTGAATGGACAAGACAGACATATTACTATCTTTCAGTTTGCTTGGTTAGACCCCGTTTCATTTGTGTATGTCACGATCTGCCAGATCACTGAATTCTATATAATTATCTTTGTTTTTCTAAACAGGATTCAATGTGTTAGATCTTTTTTTTAGAAAAAAGCTACATCTTCTAGCATAGTTAGTACTGAGATCACTAATCATTCTGTATCAGTCTGCTGCAGAATATGCGGCTTCAGAATGTTCTATTGGCTCGCGCTGGTAACTTGAAACTTAAATTGGAAATTGTCGGAGAGTCTGGATCTTCCGCCACTTGGAAACTTCTCTAATATAGAATATTTTGAAAAAATTTACAACGTGCAAAGAGTTTTGTTGTAGTAATGGAGGGTCGTAATATTTGGGGGATTTGATTTTACTAGTGACTGATTTTTTTTGCATGCCGACTACAGAAAATCGCCAGTCATAAGATTTATTTGCTATTTGGATAATATTTAAGGTTGACAAGTATCAATAGACTGATTGAAGTCAGAAGAAACAAATTAATAAGGGCTCATTTAAGACGATCAGTCTAAGGTTACAGAAATTTTGGCAGGCCTACAATATTTATTATTAGCCAGACAACGTAATGGCTCTTTCCATTTTGCAGGTACTTTTATAAATTGTGAAACGAATTGCACAATTTATTCTACATACTATACATAATGATCAAAAGTTTGAAAGCCCTTTTAGAGTTGGCGGCTACTCCTTTGAGAAAGTCGACTGCTTTGTATACCTGGGATCCCTAGTAACTGCTAGTAGTGACGTCTCGAGCGAGGTCAGCGGAAGGACCATATCCGCGAATAAGTGCTACTTCGGCCTTTATAGGCACATAAGTAAGTTGCTGGACAGGGCCACCCAAGCTAAGAACTCTTGGTCTCCCTGCCCTGGAATAGGTACGCCTCCGAAACCTGGACAATCAAGAAAGCAGATGAACAATGCCTTTTAATTACTGCGTAAGATCTTCAGCCCAATACGTACAGAGATCTGTGTGCTCTGAAGAAAGAGCCGAATATTATAGCGTTGATTAAACTAATCAGGCTTAGATTAGGGCTGGACATGTCGGAAGAATGGTCCACGAAGAGATCCCGTACAAGCTTCTACAGGAAGTCCCTGACCGCAAAAGGAGAGTTGGGAGACCAAAGCTGAGATGGTTTGACAGTGTGACTCAGGATGCCAGGCAGCTAGTGCGTACTAGGAACTGGATGGCGGCTGCAAGAGAGCGGGACGACTGGTGAAGTAAAATCTAGGAGGCCAGGACCCAACTAACCGGGGTTGAAATGCCACTGAGGGAGGCAGAGTCTATAAAAATATTGTAATTACATATTTTTTTGGCAATTAATTCATTATTCCAAGGGGAAGGGATATTATTATCAATTTCAGACATTACTTTTTCGTTTTAAGAACCAAGCATTTCGACCTAGAGATTGGTTATCTTCAGGGCTATGGAGCATATTCGCCGAACAGATTTTAATGTACATTAATTTGTTGTTTAAAAAAATAAATTTGCAACAATTATTTACCATGGACAACAGTAATTTGTTTTACATTGTGTATGTTTGCCTTAAAGGCTGGTGGGTGTGCCTTTAGTCCTGACTGATTAGGCTCTTAATGGTCGGTTTTAAATTGTTCTTTTTTTTCTTTGTAACAGGTCAGTGTTGTCTACTGCCAACAAGATGTTTTTGCGTGATTTGAAGTATGTTGGGGATATGTGTTGTTTAGATAATAGCATCTTTTATCGGTAATTGCCTTTTTATGTTCTGTTTTGGTAGCTAACAAGAAGGATCCTAAATTATGTAGACAATAAATGAAATTATAGTGCAGGTATTAATTTAGGGTACAAAATTAGCAAAATGTCTTCTAGTAGTTGATTAAATTAGTGAGTGGAACAATACGTTGAGAGTTTCTAACAGTAACGATCGGCGATAATTATTCCATTAGCTATGGAGGAGGAGAAAGACAGGATACTGCGAGCTAATAATTAGCTTGCTGTCATTAATATGACACTAATACAGTACATTGCTGACAGGGGCACATTGCTGCTGTTCTGGTGTCAATGGATTTTAGAATTATGAAGCTAGCTGCTGCTTCTATGTGGTTCCATGGTGCATAATATACATATATCTCTGGCTAGGAACGTTCAACAGTGTGCTGTCGATCTGTGGCTGCTGCTCTTCAAACTATTCATTACATAATCTCTCAAAGAGGTACTTGGAATTAGCTTATACTATCCTCAAATTAGTATATTGAATGTAAATGTGCTTAATTGATGAATAATTTGACGCGTGGCCGTTGTTGCAATAGTTGACCAGGGGCAAAAATGAATACTTTTTATTCATACGTCATCACATCCTCATACAACAGTTTCCGTCACCTTGAGAAAACTCTAGATTAATTAGACCCCCTCTTTCAGATACTTTATTATTTTTTACTCTTTTTTTTTTAAATTAAATTAGAAAGAGAACTGAAGAAGCTGATACGGTGAAGGCTACCTTGATGCTCAAATGGGAATGAGCCGGACATGTTGCAAGAAGGAATGAAGAAAATTGGGTAAGGAGATGAACTGTACCTGTACCCTACAGGGCAGGACAGGCTTCCTGTGGGAAAGGTTAGGAAATTGGCAGTTCTTGAGATAAAGCGATGAGATCGAAACTGCTTTGGATGACGATATCACAAAATAAAACCATCTGCAGTGACCAAGGAGAGGCCTTTGTCCAAAGATGGGCCTAGTTGCCAATTATTAATTTAAAAGAAGACACGAAGTTGACTTAATTAATTTTATTTTATGTTATTTAGTAACTAAATTTGTATTAAAGAAACTACATTTAGTGATAAAGGCTACCATTATTGTTATCATTTATTATTATTCCCCCCTGTGGTTCCGGGGTTGCAGAATAGGAGCACAGTGTCCTCCGCTTGACGTAATAGGCTTCTAATGGGGCCCGATACCTGTTATCCTCCGTTCTTTGCCCATCCTATTATCCATTACCTTTCCTTGTCCTTTCAACCTGTCTTGTCTTGTGAGGGAAGGGATGCTGCCCGTGCTCATGGCTTCCCTTACGCGGTGTAGGGTACAGGACTGAAGACTAGTCTGATGTGGTGCTGAAATCACAGCAAAATCAGACTAGAACTGACAGTAGGGGGGAGTTGTTTTAGAGCCGGTCGGTCTTAAGAGAGTCCGGTACATTGGGGGTAAGCTGCATTTCAGCCCCATACAAAAGTAACTATTATTAGATATTATTATTTTGCCTTTTTTTTTGGCATTGACTTTCGCCATACAGCCAGCATCGTCTAGGTGGCTTATCACTAGAGTATCACACACTCTCCATTCTTACTTATAAATACATTCGCTTCACTCATTCATCCCTCTACTATATACAACTATTTACATACAAACTTACCACTAATGGATTGATCAGTACTCTACATTCCTGCCATCCTTATAGCTTAACCGAAATTAAAACCACGTAATCCTTCTCTAATCATTTTCTTCCATTCATTCTAATCGGCTATAATTTTTAAATACATTCATATTTCTTTGCTAGCTCTGCTACAGATTTATTATTATTATTACTTTTTCATTTATTTCTTTATCTAATTAGTCTGCTCCATTTTTTATAATTTAAAAAAGTAGATGAGCACAGCACATGACAAACTAGTCTGCAGTTTCAGTCACAAGGGTTAAATCACATTTCAGTTTCGACGTCTTTCGGACTCGATCGCAGCATTACGAATATAAACACATACCAATACTCTAAAGCAAAGGACTAGTCAGTTTGATGTATCTTATCGGAAAAAAGATAAATCGGAAAAAATAGGAAAAATAGTTATTTATTTAACAAGTGTGGGAAGTAGTACTTTTCCTCACGCGAGGCAGGGTTTGCACGCACGAGCGAGCGAAGCAAGGCGAGTGCAAGTGCAAATTGCCGAGTGTGAGGAAAATACTTGACACTCGAGTTAAATATTATATTTTTTCTGCAACCATTTATTAACTAATAAAATTAAAAATTTCATTTTTACAGTCTACAAAAAGTAATTTATTTATTATAAACATTTATTGTTATATTACAATTATTTACATTACTTACGTATTTACATTACTTATTACATTTTCTGCTGTTTCTTTTATTGATGGAGGAGTGTTTTCTAAACAGGAATCACTAGAATCCATTTTAAATTTCTATAAGGTAACACTATAACCTTTTTAACTGTTATAATTAAAAATATCTAATTATTTATTAAAGTATTATTTTTATTTCTATATTCCTTTCAATTTTTATTTTATTTTTTAATATTCGTTTTTTAATTATTTAAATTTATTTATTTATTTTAGCTTATTAGAGTTTTACAGAAAATATTTATGTTAATAACAAAACTTCTTATATCAAGGAAGCACAATAAAGTTTTTCCACTCACTAGTGAGGAAAGTGACACTAATGGGAATTTTTCCCCACTAGTGAGGGAAGTTGGGCATTACACAGCTGATTTTAATTGAGTAATGAGAACTTCCCTACATGGTTGCCGAAAGAAAAACTTTATTTCCTAACGAGATAAACACCGAAAACATTTCTTTTGAAATCATATAGTACTATAAGTCGCGCTTTTGATATAAATTTTGGTTAAAAGATAGTTTTAAGCTCTTGATATTGATAGCATACAAAAGAAAGTAGAAAAATAAGGTTTAAAACTTAAAACCGAAATAAAGAATAAAAGTCAGTTATAATTCTAGCAGTTCGCTAGGAAAGGCTCCTCTGCCCGCTCCCCAAAACCAAGCCGTATGAAATAAAAGCTTTCGCCCCAGCTGGACCTTACAGTAAGCGACAATAAATTACAACTCCAGGCGACCCATTTTCATTTTTTTACATATATATATATTATATTCTTTTTGTTTTATTTTTAATCCTTTTAAAGCTTATTATGTATTGCGGAAAGGATTTGTGTAAGTTTAATATGGTCCAGGCACAAACTACCATCCTCTCCAAACAAACGCTCCATAGTTAAGATTATTTGCTTTATTGTTGTAAGTCAACATTTTCACACACAGTTTACTAACATTTTTTTTAGATAACACAACTTTATTAAATATTTTATTAAGTGACTCTTTTTAAAAATTTATTAATTATTTAAATTATGTTTAAATTATTATCTTTTTTTTTTTTTTTTTTGTAAATATTTGTTATTTCATCAATTTTTAAAGGTAGTTAATTAATTTTGAAATCTCTAGAGAAAGAAATGATCTTTTTCAAATTGATCTCTCACCAATGTGTGAGCCTATCCACTGTTCACTAATTCAAAAATAAAACCGCAAAAAATTCAAAATTGATATTTGACTTTGGTTAAAACGGAGAATGCTCCAGAAAGATGTAGGTCATAATCGGATCACCAGAAGTACCCCTTTATGTACAGTAAAAGCTCCTTATTCGCGCTTCCTTCATTCGCGTTTTCACTATTCGCGGATGAAAAAAATGCGACCCAATTCCTATGTTCGCGGATCTAATAAGTACACATACATAATAATAAAAGGATTCCACTTCTAGTTTTGGACAATGCACCAGGTCATCCTCGCGAACTTAAAACTATGCATCCAAATATAAAAGTGACAATTTTACCTCCCAACACAACGGCTTTGCTTCAACCTATGGACCAAGGAATAATCCAGGCCTTTAAGCTCTATTACATTAGACGAACCTTCAAAATCTTATTGGATAATATGGAATGTAATCCTGATATGAATGTTATGGAATGCTGGAAGAAATTTGACATAGCAAAATACATCGTAAACATAAAAGAATCATTGGAAGAACTGAAGCCACATACATTGAAGTCATGCTGGAAAAAACTGTGGCCTGCTCTGACTGCGGAAATTGACGAAGAATCTGGGCAAGTTCAAACTTTGACTGCAAACATAGCCGAAATAGCGAATGGAATAGGACGAGATGGGTTCGAACAGATAGAATCAAGTGACATTCAGGAATTGCTTGAATCGCAAGATGAAGATTTGACTGAAACCGACTTGGAGGAAATGTTAAATTCACAGCCCATTAAAGAAGAGGCTTCAACAAGCACTAGAAACGTGGCATTTAATTTGAAAAATCTTAGTGAAGGTTTAAGAATGGCAAGTGAGCTTTGCGATTTCTTTATGAACATTGATCCGTCTATGGAACGAAGTCTTATTTTTAAAAGGCAAATTGCTAATGCGACTACTGCGTATCAGTCTGAATTGAAGGAGCTTTTAAAAACTGCCAAGCAAGAGAAAATTACAAAATTCTTCAAACCATTGCCTAAGCCTTAAGATAATTAATCAAAATGTTCAAAAACTTCAATTAAATTGATTTTTTTATATATTTGTTTTTTTTTATTTTGTCACCTAGGAACGTATCCCCTATAATCCCATATAAATTACCATTCCGTATTCACGGTTTCTGTATTCGCGGCATATTTATGGAACATATACCCCGCGAATAAAGAGCTTTTACTGTATTTATTCATTAATTTCTTGCGGTCCTATTTCTTGTGTTATGTTAAGGAGAGTTTTGCCTGAAGCTAAAATTCAGAATTTGACAGAAAGTCCTTCAACCTGGAGTTCTTCTTAACTCAAAGGATTTTGAATATTTTGTTTTTAGAAAATGCTTGAAATTTTTTGTCTTCACTTCTTTATGCAATTATTCAAGAATCTAAAAGACAGATTAATTATGGCTTAATAAGGATCCGTTGATAGATTAAATTTTTGTTTGGTGGTTTTACAAACTTTGTAATTTTTTTGTTTAATCAATTGAATTTGTTTTAATTTGTTTGTTTTGCATTTGTTTAGAAATCTAATCGTAGGAATTTAAAAAAAGCAAAATTTCTTAATTAAAACGAACCAGGACTTCCAGGTGAAAACGCGACAACTCAAGAAAAAATTTTGATCAAGTTATGAGCAGTATGGGAAAGCAATATGCGAGTATTTCAATTTGAAGTGTGAGCAGCTATTGTGATGAATAACCTCGACTACACGGGAAAACGGCATGTTTACCTTTCAAGGGCTGTTTGAAATGGATCGAGTACCTTCTAGTTGGCAAGTAGGGCTTGATGTGTATGAAGTACACATTGAGTTGAGAGACAGGTATGTTTGACATGCGATACAGCCACACTGTACACCTTCTATCAAGCCTTGGCAAACCAGCTCTCGTTGTTCTAACCATACAGTAGTGTTAGTAGTAGTGGTAGCTTCTACGGACTGAGTGAGAATTATCTTCCAGCATCCCTCTATACAGGAATACATGCAAGCTTAACACCTGTCCAACATCACGACGTCATCAAAACAACACCCTCAACTTGAATCATTGTCCTTTACCATTCAAATCATAACGACGACGTTGTGCAGCACACATACACACCAACCAAATCCATATTCAACAACACATCAAATGCACACACAAAACTTTACAAACAATCGTTCATAATTCCTTTTCACCATTTCACACCTAACACATTCCCAAATATTTCACAACTTCAACAAACAAAAAGAACAATAAAAGAAAAAAAAAATTGGAAACAAAGAATTTGAGAAGATCGATAGAAGATAGAGAATAGATCTTGCAAAAGAGTTATCATGAATAGAGTTATCACATTCATATATGGTTGTTTTTACTTTACTCTGCAACACTGGCTTTTTATTTGCTCATTTTCCAGTAACTGGAGATGAAGGAATTTGAGATAACCAAGGTTTTTAATAAATAATTGGCCCATTATTACACTAAATTAAGGGAAGCTCATCTTACCATTACAAATAATTGAACAAAATTTTCAATCGATTTTTTGCATTATTAAATCAATCATAAAACAAAATAATTTTAAGTAAATTAAATTAATTTTCAATTTAATTTAGCAGTTCGTCGTTTCGAACTCTCCCCTTCCTTCTTCAGAAACTGTTCGCACTAACGTTGACATTTTTTCTTTGTTTAAGAAGAAATGAGTGTACTTCAAATGTACGTTGAGTTAAATTAAGTTTTCTACAACTTTTATTAGCCATTCGCAGTCTACATAAAATAAGTAATCAGAGATCCCGAAGCTAATCACTGGCAATACTCTTTCTAGAAATTATCACTTAAATTAAATGTCGGAGGTAGTCAAGAAGCCAACGGGAGTCTCAATCTACAAGGCGGTTCTGGCAATGATGTTTGGAATTAAGATTTGAGCAGAAAGGTAAAGGAATTAAAAAATTTGTCTAAGTTTAGATATTGACTCTTCAGTTACGTAAGAATGTTTAAGATATTTATGGAAGGTTTAGGGAAGCAATAAACAGAGACCATCTTATAAGAGTAATGTAGTTTTTGTGAATTTTGATAGTTTGGTTGAATCTTAACCAGTTAAACTGTTTATGACGAAGATATTCGTCATGAAAAAAGTGTAAAATTTTGTTTTACGACGAGTATATTCGTGTAAATTGTGTTTTAAGTAGTGACCATCGGCAGTTAATTTTGCAACATATTTATGTTAAAATAAATAAATGAATAATTGTACATGAAATAAATAACGAAAAAAATATAAAAGTCATTTCATTGCTACCCAATTTCACATCAAACATACTCTGGGTTTCTACCGAGATTAAAGGGCGAGGAATTATTAATTCTAAGGTCGTAATTTTCTCGGATAGTCAGGCTGCTCTATGGGCAATTAGTTCCTACCAGGTCAACTCAATGCTGGTTTGAGACTGTCTGGGTGCCCTGAAGGAAATTAGTGACCAGAATAAGGTCTTTCTAGTTTGGGTACCTGGTCATTCAGGACACAAGGGGAACGAAGTGGCAGATTTATTGGCCCGGTAAGGCTCTACGGGACACTTCGTTGGCCCGGAGCCCTGCTTTGGGGTTTCGAAATGTGTTAAGTCTGCGGCCATTAACTTATGGGTGCAGAGTAGGGCTCAGGAGTGGCTTGCCACCACTGGGCTGAGACAGGCGAAGGAGGCTATTCGCCGAGGCTGAGCGCAGAATTAATCCGTCAAGGCCGTGAGGTTATAAGGATAATTGTAGGCTTATTAACTGGCCACTGCAGGCTCAGAAAACACATGCATCGCATGGCCCTGGCAGATTATAGCCTCTGTAGGTTCTGTCAGGAGGAGGAAGAGGAAACTGCACTGCACGTGTTGTGTCAGTGTGAGGGGCTTGTATGGCTAAGGATGTTACTTCTCGGGGAGGAAAAAGGCCTGAGAGCTTTACCCAAGAGTCGTCGCTCTCCAGAATTAAGAGTCTGATTAAGCGGACGGGTCTGGAGGCTGAGCTCTAAGTCGGGGAGCCACAACAGATCCATAGGGTTCGCGGTGGCGTAGGCCTTGAGGCCGCCCTAATTTAATTTAAACTACTCTGGGTTTGACGATATATCCGTCTTCGCTTATTTTTTAACATTCGTAGGGGACACATTTTCCAACAAGGTCGAAACAGTTAACTGGTTAAGTAGATCAGTATATCAGTCCTTTATTTCCTAATGGTAACCTCGACTCTCCACCTATCAATCGGGGTAGAAATTTGGCCAGTAGATTAAGTTCAAGTCTTTTCAGACTAGTTTGTTGGTTCCATGTTAGTTCTTTGCCGACGTTCAAAAAGCAAGAGAAGGAGGAACTGAATTTACTCTGATTGGAAGAACATCGCAGAGTAAAAGTTATCTGTTGGCATTTTTGCCAATTAAATTCGATTCGCTACTTTTTCGCCTCTCGTTTTAGTTGATTTGACTCCTTTAATGGAGCAAGATTATGTTATATCCAATTAGAAGAAGTAGCACAGTTGGGTGACTTGAAGCATAAGTCTCGGATGATCAGGAAACACGTAAAAAAGGAGCGTGACTTCGACAACAAGTAAAAAATATCGCCAGCACACTAAAGAGACCGATCTTGAAATGCGTGAAATAACTAAAATTAGTTACACATTATCTAACCGTAACATAACTTACTTATAAGTTACAACAAGTATATTAAAGCTAAATATAAGCATCTTATTGTAGTACTTAGAGGTTAGTACTGTTGCTTAATACAACTTAAAGGTGGTTGTATAGTTTCGCAAGGTAGTTACGTTGATTCTTATGTCTGGTACTTTAAACAGATTTAATCGGCAGTGAAGTTAACCTATTGTTGAAACTTCTGTGAGTGAAGCCAAAATTTGCGAAAGATAGATATTTCTAAAAGCAGAAATCTATACCAAGAAAACAAAACAAATCTAAATAAATGCTCTTAAAATAATGTTTCAAACCAAGATCTCGAGGAATATTATTGAGGTGGAAAAAGTTGAAATTAATAATAGGAACCCTTTTTTAATTATCGTAATTAACAGGCTAATACAAAGAAGTTTATTAATTTTCAAATTAATAGAAATGGTAATTGATAATTGCGAAATAAATAGATGATAATGAAAGAGAAATTTAAAGTTTCACCAAAACTAGAATACTGAACACTGAAAATTAATATTAACAAACTTAATTCAATAATATTGAAACTAAATTTTAGATATTGTTGAGCAAATTAAAATAAAATCAATTAAGGTATTATTTTTTAAATTGAACTTTTGTATAAGTTAAAAGCACCTAAGAATAAAAATTATACTTCTTTTAATTTAGAATATTTTTTTCGTAGGTTAATCCAAATCATATAAATTATGTCAAATTTTGTAATAATTATAATAAACTTTAAGGAAAAATTGGTAGAGCATTTTGCCGCAAACTTTAAATTTCTTGACCTTCTTCTTTACCACAAGTGTAACCATTTTTTCGAGTGAAAAAGCTGGTATATCCGTAAACCTTTTGTTCGCAACTTCATGACACCAAACTTCTCTAGAAGTGTTTTTGGGGAACACCAAATTAATTACACTAAAACTACGGGACTCAAACGAACTGACCTCAATCTGAGGTATAAAATGTTGAAAAGTCTACTCGACAAACGATCAAAACTGACCCTGACAAACAAACGATCACTATATACCGCTCTACTTGACCCAATATGGACGTACGGAATACAACTTTACGGAAGTGCCAAAAAATCGAACATCAACCGACTTCAAACCTTACAGTCTAAAATTCTAAGAACAATAGTTAACGCTCCCTTCTACGTCTCCAATCATACAATACACTCTGATCTAAATATTCCTCTAGTTTCTGAAATAACCCAATCTCGTTACGCAAAACTCCATTCAAATCTACACAGTCACTACAACCCTCTGATCCACAATATCTCTACCACAACACTTCCTTCAAATCCACAGAGCAGACTAAAGCGGCGGTGGCCACGCGACCATCTCAACACATCGCCGACCTACTAGGATGGTTGCTGCGTAAGCTTGCCAATCTGGCGAACTAACGGCTTCCATCACTGGATGGTCGTCGTTCACTCCAATCACGCCTTTGGCGCACATGCATGTGCGCGTATATGTATGGATATATATATGCGTGCATGTGTATTTGTGCCATCCCTTATCACTCATCTCTTTTGCTTGTTGTATCTATTATAGTTGCAAAATAAATAAACAAATGAAAAAATAAAAAACTACGAAGTTGTGATAAACGCCTTAAAATTTCTTTTGATATAAACCCCCTCCCAAAAGACTAAAATTTAATAAGGTTCAAAAATTCTAACATAAATCTGGGATGCCAGTGAAGACTGATTGGTTTAAAAATGGGGCAATAAAACAGTCAAGATCCAGTGGCCGAGAGCTTTCAAATCGAAAGAGACCCGAGGCAAGTTACTGCTATGAAGTCTGCATTTTATTTCACTAACCAGGAAAAAACCCGTTGGCAAACTGGTTAACCCGGCACGTAGCATATACGATAATCGCATGGAGCTAGATAGCACTGAGAGAAGATCTCAAATAGCTTGAAATAGAGGCGAAAAGAGGAAAAACCAATCTCTACACGATCCAAGGACCAATAAGAATGCTGACAACAAATCTTGAATTACTTCTCTCCATTTATATGAGAAGTGTACATACCTTGGATACGTAGTGTAGGGAGCACCAACGTAAGCGAGGATATCAGCTTTAAGAATTCGTTGCGACCAGGAAAACTTATCTACGAGATAGTAGTTAGACCGATGGTCTAAGTCTCTAGCAAAATTTGATCACCAAAAAATCACCCGAGAATTGAGAGCACAGTCCAGTAGGTTTTAAGAAAAGTAGATTTTCCCGTAATTACGAACAGAGATAGAAAATTCACTCCGACCGAAAGACATCGTCTCTTTTATAAAGAATGGCAGTCAGCAAAGGCTTGACCATCTGTAGCAAATGTACCCCTGATAGAGTGCCCAGATGTTGTGCGCTGATGTTTGTAAGATCTGAAGGAGCCATGACTTAGAAGTCGATCACATTTAAAAATGGCTGGACGATGTGGAGGGTGATCTAGAATGTGTAGGAATAAGAAAGAGGTAAACTAAGAATGACTGTGGAGGACCACATTAAAATTTTAAAAAACTGCATACGAAAGAAAACACATTTTCCTACAGCCCACAAGTTTTACTCGGAAAACGAGCGATTTGTAAAAATTTCTATTTTAAAAGAACATTAATCTTTTACAATCACTTTTTCGGAAACATTAACTGAGCTCCATAAAAAATGATCTGTACTTAAAAAACGAGAGTTAACTGCACCTGCAAGACTGGATGTCCATAATTATGGATGTCCCTAATTATGTGTAAGTAAGTGAGGAATTAAAATTACAACCTTAACTTATTCCCACAGTAATGACTTAATTTCAACTTCATAAAAGAAATAAAAGTAATTACTAAATTATATTAGAATAAAATTTTGTATAGTAATTAAGAAAATGCTAATGTGTTTGAACTGGGGTGAATTAATAAAAATTATATAAATTTACTAATTTTTGGGCCGCCTTTGATCATTTACATATTATCTCTTTAACAAAAACTTACAGTTTAAAAAGTTGAGTACAAGAAAAAATCGGAACAATACAAAGAACGATGTAGAGGTTTGAATTTTGAACGATTTATAAAACCTCCAAAATTTAACCTCTTATATCTCAATAACTATTATCACTAAAACATTGAAAATTATACCATTTATAGAGCTAACTTTTCTCTACAATTCGGTAAAGAATTCATTAAAATCGGAACAATATTACGAGCGAATTTTGAACGATTTACAAAACCTCTAAAAATTTAACCTTCTACATCTCATTACCTATTATTACTAAAACGTTCCAATTTATACCAGTTATAGAGCAGAATATTCTCTAAAATTCGGTAAAGAATTCATTAAAATTGGCTAAACAAATTTCTGAGACTCGCGACTGACTCTCCACGACGCATTAGGATTGACTCACTTCACGAGACTGCGTCCATTATTCCCGTACACTCCTTTATCCAAAATCGTCTGCTGAAACTCCTTTCCATCTTAGACTGCCATCCTAATCCACTCTGCCGCGACCTAGCCTCCTACAACCCTTCTATACCCCACAGACACAAAAGAATAAAACAGATACTCCTCTAACTCTCTACACTAGCTGCAGGTTTTTCCTCTCCTTTTTTCCCTGCATTCCTATCCTGCTCATCCTAACCTCACACTTCATTATTTATTTAATGTATATATTTATTGAAATAAATATTTATTCATTATTCATTCATTAAAATCGGAACAATACGAAGAGAGATAAAGAGATTTGAAATTTGAACGATTTACAAAACCTACAAAATTTTCAAAATAAAGTGAAAAAAAGGGTAAAGTTATGCCTATTTTTTCAGGCAGGCTTTCAGTCCAATCACCAAATTAGGTGTCGTGAACGGAGGCGGAGGCTACAAGCAAACATACTGTACAGCAAATTCGTTTTATTAACCATTAAATAAAATCAAAGGCCTAGTCCGGGAATCGAACCCTGTACCATCAATACTACTTAGTTAGCTTTGCGAGCTTCGCCTCTAACCGCTCGACTACCGGTGGCACCTAATTCTCAAAGATAATTTGATAAATTAACAAAAGAAATCTTGTAAAAAAAAAAAACAACATTTTAGATCAAAACACGTTTAGACTTTGATAGAAATAGTTTAGACATGGTCAGCTCGTATAGAGGAATGTACACAGTTTACCATGAAATTCAGATTTGGCCAGATTGATTATCCCGCCTCAGGGGATTGTTTCTAATGACAATAAGACGCAGTATCATCACGCGATACTGTTTATTGTGATAATCGCCGCTAGCTAGCCAACCAATATCTATGCTTACTAATATATTGATTACAAATGATTGAATAGTAGGAAATTTCCCGGATCTGTTATTTCAGCTCCAAATGTTGGATCTATTTACAATTATTTTAGGACTTAATTACCAAAACAAGGCAACAATAACGTTTCGGTAAATTAATAAGCAAATAAACAGGCTAGTATTTAAACTGAGCATTTTACGGCTGTGGTTATACATATAATGCTAACGATGAAGAACGTTTACTGTTACGATCTCAGCTCAATTTGAGTAATACAGTCGATTAACGCTGTAAATTTTAGTCCAGCCAATAAAATATTAAATCTATTTTTGTGCCAATATGTGGCGCCTTAAAAAAGGTCCAAAATCAAGATTTACTGTTGAACGTTATTATTATTTCAAGGTACCACTTTAGCTGAACGTTTAGAGGCGAGAACAGCAAAGCTTAAGATTTTCTTAAAGCGGTACTGGGTTCGATTCCAGTTCCTGATCTTAGATTTTACTTAAAATTACTAAACGTTACGTATCTATGCTACTTTTTGTTTTCGACAAACTACCTGATGAGCAGTTTGACCACAATGACGCTAGAATAAGTGAACTTTAAGGCAACTCTATATCTTCAAAGATCTTATCCTTAATAATAATAATTCATCATTTTTGCAGAACCTTATCTAGTCCAAGACCCTCCACAGTAACCGAGAAGTACCCAAGAACAAACGAACTAAATTTCAGTCTGTATTAAATTATTATTATTTGTATGCAGAGAGTTTTGATACAGAGTGAATAATTAAAAATTCCTAAGGGTCTAGCTAGTAGCTAGAGACAAACTAAAATATCATTATTATAATGAAAATATAAATAAATCAAACCAAACAGAAAAAAAAAAGTAAAATATAAACTTCATTTGTATAATAGCGTTTTTCTTTCAAAGCGTACTTAGAAATTAAAAGAACTCACTTATTTATTCCCCATGGTAGTAATTATGGAACGTGGGATAGCAAAAAAATGGGACGGGTGACTTCAATGGAGAATCGAACTCGGAGGAAGAAGTTAGAAGTCACATACTGGACTACATAGAGGTAATTCCAATAATGAACTCCTTATCTGGCAAGCGGTATACCGTTAGCAATATATATATGTAGAGATAGAAGTACCCTGATCACATAAATAACGTATAGTTTCTCAAGTTGTTTAAGTAGATATGTATATGGCGGAGTTAGCTAGGAACCTCCACTTCCTACTCACGTATCCTCGGATATATAAGATCATAACAGTGTGCTCAATGTCTTTTAACTTCCTTAAAATTACCTTTCTCTTTATCATTGTTTGGTTAAAAGTTCAAAACCTTAATGTAGAGAGTTCAGGAATCTTTTAACTGTAGATTTACTAATGTGAACTCATAAGAGAGTTTAGAAATCGAGCAATAAAACTTAATACAATTTTTTTTTTTGTCGAGGAAGGAGTTGCTACAAACTTTAGCCGGATCTCTGATACCCAAAAGTCATGATTTCTGGTCCAGCCAATCTCCTTTTCTAGATCATCTAGCTCCAAATTGTCTCTCACCAACAAAAAGAAAAATCTACACAGCTCTACTAGCCCCAATCTGGACATACGGACTTGAACTGTACGGTACCGCAAAGCGTTCCAATCTCAACCGCATCCAATCCCTTCAATCTAAAATCCTACGCACCTTTAACGCTCCTTTCTACGTAAGCAATCACACCATCCACACTGTGACCTAAAAATCACCAAATTTCATTCCAAACTTTCCCAACACTTCAACCCGCTCATAAACAATCTATCCCAAACTAGTCTTCCCTCAAGTCCTCGCCGAAGACTGAAGCGTCGATGGCCTCGCGATCACCTGATAGCTTGATAGAAAAGGGCATCCTTCGAATTCACTTTAACGGCATCTTGTGTTAGTCGACTCATGGTGGTTATCGTTGGATGGCCCTCATTCAAATCTTTCCAGCCATGTTTATTTATATATTGTAAGCAATCTGATTTACTTGTTGCCAATAGGCAGTTGTAAATTAGAGTTTAAAAAAGAAAAATCCTCTAATAGCCAAATTTGACTCTACATTCCACCACGCCTCAAAAAATAGGCGATTACTTTACCTTTTTTTTACTACTAACATTAAATATATTACAGAACTACACATTACAGCGTAATGACTCTTTTAAATGAATGAAAATCGCTGAAAAGAGAAAAATTTATTCAGTAAGCTTGCACTTCAGCTTATAGGCTAAATTCTTACAATTTGGCTGGCTAAATTTTCCCTCTAAAGCCGTCATAGTACTAAAGTATCGAGGCTCACATATTTGACTAAATTGCTGTAATTCCTTCTAGAAGAAGACAGAAATTTGTAAATATGACTCCATCTGATAAACTTTTCTTTCTACAATCTTGAGAATCATTTAAATTTAACTAAATTTTAAAGATAAATTCCTAGATGGGATTGACGAGTAAACATTTTGAAGATTAAACCAACTTCAGATGATTCTTTGAATTACTACTGTTTTTATTATTTCCAATTCCTTAATGAATAATCTTCAAATCTATTCTAAAAATTGTGCCAAGCAAAAGTTATTCGTAAAATGAACAAAAATACACTTTTTTATTTAGTTAATTTATTTAAAAAAATAGGTAAAGATTTGAATTTTTTAAAAAAGAATCTTTAGATTGTAGTAGATAATAAATATGGCGCAATGTATAAAGAGGATTTAAGAGGGGGAAATAACGGTAAAAATTCGTTTGGCAGGCTTGGTTTCGGACGTGACTGGACTGTCATCGGAACTGGGAAGGCATTTTTGTTGAATGCAAAATGGAGGGTACAGTGATTTTTTTTTCTTTAACAATTTTTTGTATTCGTAATCATGCAAATATCCGAGCAAGAGAAAGGAAGGACAGAAAGAAGTGGGGCAAAGGAAAATAAATTAGGCTTTGTCAAGTTTATTTGACTAAAATAGCAACTCAGGAAAATATTTCTTGATATTATTATAAAATTGTTTCTAAATTACTTTTTAAAGTTACAAATATATTATAATTTATCTAGAAAAAAAAAAGCTAGTTATAGCAAAATTATTTCAACGAACTAAGATTAGTACCGTGTTGCCATAGATTAGAGTAGTGAGCCTGGACACGTCAGGTCTGCTACACAAAATGCTAATGGTAGATTAGTGTATCTCTTGTTGGTGAAAGGACACTGTGGATTGGATAGAGATGAGAAGACCGATATCGACGCGAAACTAACCCATCCGTCTCGATGAACACCATCAGAGCCACTAACAACCTCAGATTCCAAAAAAAATCTGCTGCAAAAAAATGGGGGAAAATTCACTGAACCTTGAAAACAGTTAAAGAAAAATTCTACTCCTATATGCAGAGCTCCATACCACTGAAACCATGGTTTACAGTATTTTCAGAAAATAAAGGATTTTACTGGTGGTACCGTGAGTAGGCTGAGATTGAACTATAATTACCTCATCAGTTGGTACTTTTTGGCATGTACTTAGCTCCTGTAGCAAAGAATCAACAGCCAATGATATCATATTGATCTGCAGCAAGAGCAAGAACGGTAGGGATCAGCTGTGGAGGGCAATATTACAGACGAACTACCCACTTCCGGCCAATTTAAACACTATTCTGACTTACCCAAACATTTAGCCAGACTTTTATGACTACATAAGATCTAATAAAATTAAAATATAATTCTCTCGCAACCATACGGACAGTGACTTTAAAACAACTATACATACTAACAGACAAACCACTCACTACTCACTACTTCAGGGGTCTTCAACCTTTAACACTATTAGGAACCCTTCGAAGTCATGGTTTTCTTGAAGGAACCTCATGTTTAGGTAGCAGATAAAATAGTTTATCAAAGCTTTATTTCTTCTCAAATTCGCAAAATTATTCTTGTATCTTTATTTAATCTTAATTACAAAACATCTTAATAAGACAATTGTATAGATGATTTCCATTTTACGTGCGTTTTGGCTGAGCAAATAGTGATCAGTTGAGGAACCCCTGTCAACGTAGAACCCAGGTTGAAGACCCGAGCACTACTTAAAGGCAGACCCCAATGAATGATGGCTAATTTGCAGGGACTAAAAGGCCAAGAAAGATGAGGGATACAGAAAATTATTTCATTGAAGGAGTAATAATTAAATAGCACACCGTTAGAGTCACCGAACACACTAGACTACAGTGAAAACACAAAATCAAATTGAAAATAAATGACAAAAACTCAAACAAATGGCGGAAAGCGTATTTATTTATTATTCAACTGAAAATTTAACTTTAAACTTCTGAAATTTAAATAAAATTTACAAAAAGTAGAAAAAGATCGAATACTGTGGCAAGAAGAAATTAAAGTGGCAAGAACACGTATTCACCATCATTGAAAGAGATAAATTAACCTGCAATAGAAGGAACAAACTTCACTGCAAAACAGATATTTCCATTGGGAATTCAAAATAAAGAATCTGCACGAGTACAATAATTTCTTGCAAGAAAGAAAGAGTGTATAATAAATAGCAGTAATTAATTATACAGGCTAGCCAACACGGATATAATAAATAAATAATTCAAAATGAAATTTAAATTAAACAAACTACTTTACTGAAATAGCAGGCCAAGGGACAAACTATTGGCCTTAGAGGAGTTAACTTTTATGGCCGCTATAAAAAAAAAAAAAAGCGCCTGTAAACGCTATTAAACTGCAATAAAGTAAATTTATGGTGATACCAGTGATTCTTATTGAGATTTTACTCTGTTTTTTCCATCAAACATCAATGAAATCTTCAAATCCACAAATATTTGTCTGCATAAAATTGAATTCATGGCAATTTAACCCGGCTAACGGCTTCTTATCCCAAAGAAATTCTTCAAAATTAGCGGGAAATTTGGTTTTTATCCAATTCAAAGAACTTCCCAATGAATTCTTATTTATTTAACCAAATTTTAATAAAACTTTTACAATCTAATTTCAATTAAATTTTAAATTAATTTCCATATTGCAATATTTTATTTAAAGTAAAAGACTATCCCCCAACTGACAGAATTATATTTTCATTCCCACACAGTAAATATCTCCATAAAAATATAATAACAGAATATTATTCAGATTTATAAATGATATAACTAATGAAAATGTAATAAGAAGAGACAGATAAAAGTTACTGAGGAGCAAGGAAACCCTGAGGTGGACAAGGAAAAAAAAAAGGGACAGCAAATGAAGTCAGGAATACCACGGGGAGTGATTACACAGGACGGCAGGACCACTATCCCAACTTAAGTAAATATCACCCTAATACGACTGAGCACTGCGAGCGAGATACTAGAGCCACTGAGATGGAGAAGTGAAGGAGTGACTCGCCGTTTCGCTAAAAAATTAAGTCGTCAGGATTAAATTAAAACTGAATGCGTTTCCTTTGGCAACGTCAATAATAATCAGTCTGTGACTTCTGTCTCCATTATCACTCTCAACTGGCTGCACTCGACCATCTTTTATATAATAGTTGAATAAATTAAAAGTAATTGCCATTTTTCTCCTCTTCGTTCGATTATTAATTTATGGTACTATCTTCTGACTGAACCTTGGAAGACTACAGGTTGCATAGATCGCAATAAAACTTTTAGCTACAATTTAGAATCAAATCCGCATAAATCAAAATCATTTCCAGAAGCATATTTAAAATTAAGATATGATATGAAGTTGGAATTGGTAAGTTCACTGAGAAAACCTAGTAACCACGATCAAGAAATTTTGATGGGCTAAATAATTATTTCTAATCTTCGATCTTATTCGATCTAATGACTCAAACAGAAATCTCGTAACCCAAGAATTCGCAATGATTTGCCGAATGCTAGTTGATCGCGTATTGAATCAATAGTTCAAAGGTGAGACCGTTTCCAACAATATCCCAGGTTCTACGTGAAATAAATTTCTTTTGAAGGCGTTCTAGAGGGCAAAGTAATGAAGACTACAGGAGAAATCCGCACAAGATAATCACTTGTACGTTGTACGTAACTTCGTGGAATTTTCGTTTCAATTTTTTTACGAATTATGCGAATATTGAGCTTGGGTTGTCTATAATTTTTCGTTTTTGGTCTAATTTGCTCAAACTAAGGCTCACTAACACACACTCTTCTTTATTTAGACGCAATCAGCGTATGACTGCACTTTAAGTACCAATATGGAATTTCACACTCTCAAAAAGGAGGAGTTGCCCAGTAATAGCAACCCAACATTTAACCATCTATGGACTCTCGTCGTCAGTGAGGAGATCATGAAGCCACTATCTTTTAGGGCGTCTAAGAGTGTTATCTGGAAGTGTTCTGGAAAAAAAGATGCTCTAGCAATAACGGAGTTTTAGCAACTTCTGTGAAAGGAAGTTTAATTAACTCTGTGTGAATGGTTTGATTGGTGATGTAGAAGGAACGTCAACTATACAGCGAAGAATTTTAGACTGCAAGGAACCCTACAGTTTTGATCTTTAGATCTGTCGTCTAGTAGTCTTTATTAAGTTATAGAAAACGCTGGTCGAATTCTGTTCTCTTAAGTCACATTTGTGGATTAGAAATAAGTTTTTGTATCGATTTAAAGCACAAAGAAGCAGATTTTGATGTCAATTACACTGAATATAAAGCTTCAATAAGCGATAATAATGTTGTCCATTGATCTGATCGGCAAAGGCTGTTAGTGCAGTGGTTATGATGTGCGGATTTGTAAGTGAAAGTTTCCCCAAGTTCGATACCCGAGCAGGTACTTTAAATTTATTAAAAAAAATAAATTGATAGTAAATTATGTGGTTCCCTCATCCACGACACTTAATTTTTGTAGTAAGGTAGTAAGGCTGCATGCCCTGTTTGGATAAAAAAAAAATGCAAATCCCAGCGTCGAACTTGAAGGCATTGCTGAGATATCAATCAGTTTCCTACAAAATGTCAAAAAAAAATAAAAAAAACTATGAGAAACATTCGGAAAATATTTCCAAATGGATCAAAAACCAAAAATGATCTCCATTAAGTGCAACCAAAATGGATAAAATTTGACTTTACGGCGATTTTTCGTTTGATTAATACTTTCCGCGGATGTAGATTTTTGATATTTACCACTTTCTAATATCCAGTTTGGTTCAATAAGAAATTAAATACAGTCGCAATCCATTTCCGGCTACTAGCTAAATTATCTAGGTTAGGGTTAGATGTATAAAAATCTAGATAAAATCTGAATAATTGAAAAACCTCACAGACATTAAGTTCACTCACCCATTGAAACAAAAAAGTGAAACTTGTTTAATGAAAAGCCAGTAGAATTACCTGAAACAGAAAAATTAAAAACTATGTCAATTCAGCAATTTAGTCAATAGACTTAATTATACTGATTATAAACATTGCATTATATGAAACAGCTGCGAACGATTAGTGGGATGACTATGAAGGCTAGCCCAGACCCACTTATCGTCACGGCAGTCTAACTGCAATTTCTAGCTTCCTCACTCAAAATTCCTCACAAATGACCAGTTTGTTTCCTGCCAAACGTTGCAGTTCCCCTCAAGACCCCACTCTACCCGAGACAAACAATTCACATGTCCTTATCTTAATGCAATTCTCACCGTTCTAATTGAGACACTTTCTTAAAGGTTAAACTTATTTCTAAACGTTCACTGACCCGCAATATTTTGAGCCGCATTTTTGTCCTATTATAATGAAAGACCAGAAGAAAGGGAGAATTTATGCAACCTCCGCACTCTCAAGCAATCATATCCTTATTATATAAAGTGAAATTGTAACACTCACAACCAAACTAAAATTCATAATGTAACAATTTGTTTTATAGCAGATGTATAAACATAAATGAAAATAACAGACTAGTAAAAAGTAAATGAAACTATTAAATTTGTAATGTATTTGTTGCATATGAAATTAAAATTATTGCTGGAAACACTCAAACAACGTCATTTACCACAATTTGAGATAAATGATTTTTTTTCTTTAAATCGCTAAAAACTACAAAATGTATAAAATAGCATTTCTACTCAACTGATTTTCTTTTTTTTTATTTTATATTTCTTTAATTTTGCTATCACATAGAATTCCTATTAAAACTGTCCGGTAGGACAGTTGTATAAGGGTTGATCGTCAAAAAGTGCACGAAAAAGCGTAACGTTATTAAAACTGTCCGGTAGGACAGTTGTATAAGGGTTGATCGTCAAAAAGTGCACGAAAAAGCGTAACGTTAAAAAACACCCAACTTTGACAATTTTTTTCTCTTTTTCTATAAAAGATAAAATTCCCAAATTTTCTTTAAAATATAGAGCAAACCCTCCTTTATAACTGAAATTTTTTTGCAACCACCCAGACCTAATAGATTTCGAGAAAAAAGTTGCCGAAAATGAGCAAAAACGGCATTTTCAGAAATTGTTGTTGTTCTTGTTCTTCTTCTTCTTGTTGTTGTTGTTGTTGTTACCTTTTTTGTAAACTACGTAGCGCCTAAACGCGTGAACCGATTTTCATGAATGAGGTGTCATTCGATTCGGAATTTTATGTAGATGTGCCTTTTGGGGGTCTCGACGCTGTACACCGAATGGGAGAGGAGTTAGCCCCCTTTATGTAAGGCCCCTTCAAAATTATTATTACTAATTACTCTGTAAATCTTAGCCCGATTTTGATAAAATTTGGTAGGATGATAGGGTTAGGGCTCCCCTATGTAACATTAAAGCGACGATCTGCTCTTACACTAGTTAAGGGGAAGTATAGCAATCGTTTCAAATTATCGACACGTGAACTGATTTTCATGAATGAAGTGTCATTCGAATCGAAATTTTGTACAGATTTGCACTTTAAAAGTCTCGTCGCTATGCCTCATATGGAGGGGAGTTTGCCCCACCCAAGTAAGGCCGTTTCTAAAACTATTATTACCAATATTTCTATAACGCTTTGTCCGATTTTGATAAAATTTAGCACGAAGAAGTGATTAAAGCTCCTCTACATGGCTGTGAAGTGCCATCATGCTCTTACACCTACTAAGAGGAAGTACTGCAATCGTTAAAATTATCAATGGGTGAACCTATTTACATTAATGAATTGTCGTTCGATTCAAAATCTTTGCCTCTTTGCCTTTTAGGGAGAAGTACTGTAATCGCCCGTTTATTTTTCTTACTCCTCTTAAAAGGAAGGTCTGAAATCGCAGTTTAAATTTGCTTTTTACGTACAAATACCTTCCTATTTTATATAAAAAGGCTTTCTCAAAAAAATTGTTGTTGAGGATGGTTTGGGGACCGCAACTATAATCATTCTTTAAAAAGATCTCTCCAGTGGTAGTTACGGTTCCTACTTAACACCTTATCAGGTTATAATGATAGAATTGCTTATTCCAAATTTAAAAAAAACAGTAAAGCAGATATGTAACTTAGCAAAATAGACAAAAATGAAAATCTATCCAAAAGGTACAAAAATCTCCTTAACAAAAACTTACAGTTTAAAAAGTTAAGTATAAGGGTTGATTAAACGCCAAAAGGTACACAAATCAGCATGTACCCAACATTTCATTCAAGCTTAGTTGATATAATTTAAGTAATTTTGCTGCATTAACTTTTCCTTCACATTTTTTAGAATTTATTAGATGTCACAGACCCTTATGCTGGCCATTTTCATCTACAAAATATTTGTTCAAGTAGCACTGTAGATTGACTTTAATATCTATTAATCTATAATAATCAAACTATTAATTACAGGTTAAAAAGAAAACGTTATAAAAAATAAAAAAAATTACGAGGCTACAAAATTTAAAAACTTTTTTAAAAAAATGCTTACACCAACATACATCAATGATTTCGATTATTTTATTTTTAATAAAAATCGTCGGTTTAAGTTCATTCTTCGATAAAAGTAATTGTTATTTTTTGTAGTAGTCAAACGTTTATAATAATAGGTAATAATTATCTGGCTCTATCGCAAATAATATAGTTTTCTTCAATCACACTCTCAATGTAGCTGTTCTTCTCACAATGTTATATATATGTTATGTAATATAAAATAAATAAGTATTGCATACTTTTAGGACAGCTAATTATTCCAGTATTTTACTATAAGTAAAATTAAATTACAATTGAGAAATGAATAATTGTTGTTGAATAATCTACTTGTTATTAACTGTGTGTTATTTGTGCTCACGAATATTTCGGTAAGACGAATTCAAGTCTGAAATATTGTTTTAAATCCTCCGTGATTCAAATTTAAACAGTAGCCGACTCTAACTTTGTCTTTTTCTACTTTAACATGCATGTATAAGATGTGACAACTTCAGAATAAAGGGCATATTAAAGATAAATCAGAAGAATAATTTGGAATAGAGTTAAAATAAAGTACCTATTTAAAAACGAAGATATAATATACACTTTATCATAATTATAACCAAATAATATTATGAACGAACTGGCCAGCATAAGGGTCTGTGACATCTAATAAATTCTAAAAAATGTGAAGGAAAAGTTAATGCAGCAAAATTACTTAAATTATATCAACTAAGCTTGAATGAAATGTTGGGTACATGCTGATTTGTGTACCTTTTGGCGTTTAATCAACCCTTATACTTAACTTTTTAAACTGTAAGTTTTTGTTAAGGAGATTTATACAGGGTGTTCATTTTAAGACGGCTCAAATGCATTTCATGCTTAAACGGTTGATCTGAGCAAAAAATTTGTTGCCCGTCACCTCTAGTTTCAGAATATGTGACTTGATTTTAGATTCCTGCCCGCAGACGCGCGTCCAAAAGTGAGGTTTCGCAGTTGACCTCTATTTTCATATACACAGTTTTAAAGAGTATACAAAGTTATGAAAAAAACAGGAAACCACAATTTGATATCTTCAAAATTAAAGGTGCTAGGCCATTTCAAAATCTGGTATTTATTAATCATATTTCAATTTTTTAACTTGTTATCAAAGAGAAAGAAGAGCACGCGATAGGTTATTTTTATGTATTTTTTCATCCCCTTTCTACAGAAAATATTGCCAAGGCAGTAAAGCTAGTATTTTTCTTAATATCGGGAAATAAGTCGTTTTTCGCGTGATTTTCTATGGAAAATCAAATGTTAAGAGCTTTAGATGTTCTCAAGCATACACAAAATGGCTAAAAAATAATTTTACATCTGTTTCAAACAAGAAGGTTTAATAATTATTTGGTAATTTAGGGAAAGTTGCGTTTAATTACGAAAAAAATTGGAAACCTCCTGCCACATATTTAAGTGATCAATATCTTTCATGTAAAGGATCAAACTTATTCCTTAATTTATCAAATAATGCATTTTACGCAACTTCTGTAGCATGTACAGTGCCTTCAAAGGTGCCTCCTCAGATACAGAAACCAGTTGGCTAACCTGGCTTGAGAGCATGAAATGCATTTGAGCCGTCTTAAAATGAACACACTTATAATAAAGTAATTAGTCTGTACAAGATACCTAAATGGCACGTTGGTGGAGAAGCTTTACTGTATCTCTCAACAATCTGAAGAATAATTTTGAAAGAAAAGTTATAGCTCTACATGTGTGCTTTAGTTTGGCCAAAATGACCTCAGGTACATAAAAGAAAGAATTGAGGAACTGCTGTCTCTCTACAAGGCGATGAGCATTCGAATTTGAAGTAAGCATGTCGTTTAGGTAAGATATTTTTATCTGAAAAAAAAGTACTTTTGGTTCCCTCCAAAATAACCCGAAGCGATATCCAGATTGTACATTTCAAGCAAGAATATACGTGTTTTCACTTGTTTAAACATGCTCAGAACTATTCAACTAGATTCGGATATAACTGGCTGTCAATATATTTTCATAAACTTCATCTAAACATTCTCAAAAGGTCGAAGAAAGAAACTGGTTAAAGATGATCGTCATTATCAAGAGGATTATTTGCAAAAACTAGGAGCAATATTTTTTGTTTAAAACAATATGAAGCAGTTCCGGATATAAAACTCCTTAATAAGGACGAGCAAAAAATGGTCGTTAGCGGAAATAAGAAATTATCAAACTCAAGTGTTATTTTGATTAAAAAGCAAAATAAATCTAAATGTTTAGATTCAGTTACAAATGGTATCCAATTTGGTCACAAGTTAGCTCATCTTTATCAATGCTGATAAACCTCCAACAATGTTCAAATAAGATTAACTATCTTCCATCCACTGATGCAACAAAAAATTCTAAGAAAAAAAAAGTGTGATAAATGACTAAGATAATTAAAGATGACTATGACTTGTGACAAAGAAATACTTTTACTTTCATTTACATCGATTAGGAATTTGAGGCGTGTGAATTGTGCAATTTTAAGATGAATTCAACACAATGGATGGAACCAAGAGACATGTGGCGGGAGTTCAAGTAAAAGTATTTCAGATAGACTGATCTGGTGTTAAGGACAGAGCCGAGAACATTATTAAATTTTTTCACATTAACCATTAAATAAAATAAGATCCAAGGCCAAGACTGAGAGTAGAATATTGTACCGCAATATATCTTAGCTCGGGGGTCTATCCCATCTTCATGAACCAAACTCCTATACCAACTATGGATAAAGTACGCTACCTTGGACTGCCCCTAGACAAACGGTTGAGATGGAATTCCCTTAACTAGACTGAAAAGACAAGAAACTAACCAACGCTCTCAAACTTCTCGCCAGACTACTTGACAAACGTTCGAAACTTAACCTACATAACAAAAGATTCTTATATCTACTGTTACTGCGACCTATTTGGTCATACGGCATCGAAGTATGGGGATCGACTAAGCGTTCCAACTCACTACGCCTCCAGACATTACAGTCAAAAATACTTCGAAAACTTCTTAACGCTCCGTTCTATATTTCTAACCTCACTATCCATAATGACCTCAAAATCCCTTTTTGTTAAAAATCTTGCGAAAACTCGTTTCTCAAATTTCATTCCTCTATAGCAGCTCATTCTAACCCTCTAATAGAACACCTATCTACTTCTGCAATACCAGGTGATCCTCCAAGAAGATTAAAAAGAAGATGACCCTGCGATCTACTCTCCTCATAAGATCGGTGTAGTACTATAGATTCACGATAATGCAGTGACACTAATGGTTGCCTTCTCCGATCCATATTCAAGTTATTGTTTTGTCTTAGATCACATTTGCTTGTTGCACCAGTTGTTGCAGATGCGAATTTCAATAAAAGATTGTTATTTAAAAAAAGTTAGAGGTAGCTCTTTAACATCATTTCACATGTTTTGCTTAACTTCTATTCCTCCATATTTCCTATCCTTGTCGGTGTTCCGCAAGGGCGTGTGCTTCTTCCTCAATAAAATTACTCTGCATATATAACTCCACTGCATAAATACTGCTACTTTTACCTCCGCCGAAGATACGGCCATTTTATCGCCTGACAATGATCCCGTGGCTACGTTAATGGAGAGTTAAGGTTAATCATTAGAAATCCAAACATATAGCCTTCACATTAAACCTAAAAACGTTCCCTTCTTACCGTAACAGAAGTTCATTAACTCAGACTTCTCAACAAACGACTAACCTGGAATCCTCAAACGAACTGAGTCAAATAACAGTCACAAACGTTTGAAAAAACTACTAGAGAAACGTTCGGAACCGACATTACGTGACAAAACACAACTGTACCAATCGCTACTATCCTCTGTACGGAAATACGGAATAACTGGACTTCCGAAATTTCGTAACTTTTATAGCATCCAATCCCTTTAATTCAAAATCTTACGCTCCTAGAGATAGTTCCTTTCTACGCCTCTAACCACACTCTTCTCAATGAACTTAAAACTCCTTTCGCCTCTGTCATTGCCCAATTCCTTTACCTTACAATTCCATTCCCAACTATCCTCTCTCACGAATCTCTTGGTGCATGCAATCTTAAGCTCCATTCTATCAACTAATCCTCCACGACGGTTGAAAAGTCAGTGGCCACACGACCAGCGCTGATTGTCTAGTGTTATAATCGCGAAACTCTTGCTATAAATGGTACGACTGCCATCGCTGGATAGCCGTTGATCACGCTGGTAATGTTAGTTTAAGCTTATTGTTGGCCTTCAGCCGATGAACGCACTTAGTTAAGACTATTACGAGTCATCTGTTTTACTTGTTGCATTTATTTCTGATTAGTTGTAAAAATCTCAACAAAAATGAGGAAAAAAATGCAATTCTTTTAAAATCGATTTCAAACACCATAAAGTTGAATGTACGAGTACGGGCAAATTCAGGATATTTTTACTTTGTTAAATGAAATACTCTGTTTTTGCGCATGATCTGTAGATACAGGACATTAATAGGTCGAACACCTATGAGCAGAGGAACGGACGAAGCAACTTGACCATGATTCGCCAATTATTCCTTCTCTTGCAGGCAATTAGTGTTAATTACTTATCTTAAAAAAAAAACAAAAAAAAAATTTTAATAGGAAAAATACTTTCCGAGCAAATAAGGGTTTCATGAGAATAATTATTTTAGAACCGGAAAACTGTCAAAAATGAAGAGAGAAATGTCTATCTCCCGCCCATAGAAAAAGCCGGGAATTATTCCAACAACCGAAATGTAATTCAGTGACATTGTGGTGTCACACTAAAATGGAAGTGATGTACAAATGTTACTCCTTCCGTTATTAATAATTACATGTTACCCATACTTTTAAAACAACTATTCTTAGAAATTACTTTCAGGAAATGTAAAAATATTTTTAGAACATTTTTTTTAAAAAAGAATAACAATACGTTAAAGTAATCGATATGCTGCGATATGTAAGTGGAAACGGAAACCACAGTGACATGTGTATGTGTTTAGGCCACCAATTACCCTTCTGAATTCATCCATAAAAATACTCTCTTTAAATAGTACAAATAATCCATGTAAAATGGGATCTACCACAAATATAACAGCGTCAGCTTTTAAGAGCATATGTTGTAAAAATATTAGAACCAATTTTGGCTAACTTCCTTATGGAATGGCTGTTATTTAAATTGTTCAAACTGACCAGCCTTATAAATTAAAAACACTAGAAAATTTTGTTTAAATCAGGGTTCGAAACACAGTAATGGTTAAAGGCAATTATGCTTCATTTCACTTAAATTGCACCTCTTTTTTTCATTTTTTTAAATTTACTTAGTAATTTACAATCTGTATAGATGTATACAATGAGTACATGTAATAAGTATGAGGATAAGTATGAGTATGAGGATCTGGATCTGAGTTATAGGAGAAGGATGACGTTTAGGTCTTCAGCCTTCAGGAAGTCGCGGGACCATTGACGATTCAGTCGGCGAGGAGGATTATGAATGTCAGAGGAAGCGAGAGACAGTACAAGAGGATTAGAGCTAGTCGAGAGAGTAGTATGGAACTTTTGGTATTTCGTCTTGGCGAGTTGTTTGTACGAATGGGGATGTTGAGGTCGTAGTGAAGAGTGAGGTTAGTCACCGTAGAAAGGAGCGTCAGCTATCTGTCGGAGGAGTTTTGATTAAAATGTTTGTACCGTCCGTACGTTTGTAGGTTTGGCTGAACCGCACAGCTCTAGTCCGTAAGACCACATAGGTTTGAGAATATTGTTGTATATTAAGCGTTTGAGTTCTATGGACAATTTGAAGCGTCGTCCAATTAGTCTTCGCACGTTTTGTCATTGCTTGTTTTTGACAAACCTCAACTTCCAAAAATCTAAAATAATTAGGTAACGACCCTAAAAAAAATTACAAAGGTATTAATATTGCTAACAGTTTGACTGTTAATAAGAAAAGATATTGCATCATAACTCTGTTTAAATAATTATAGGGCTTTCTTCAATAAAGTGGGAGAAATTGCATTCTCACTAGAAAATACTGAAGTCATAATCCATCTGAAATTCCTTTTCCTGGGTAGCTATTTTAAATTAAAGTATTGAGCTAGTCATTTACAGATGGGTGCTCTTATCTTTAGAATCTAGGATGAATTCTTACAATAAAGGAGTTCATCCTAGCAATGTTTTATTTTTGTTTTTGTAAATTTGGAAATTAAACCAAAAATTTTTGTTAGTCTGTTCTTTGAAGTTAGAATCTAAAACCTAAAATAATTACAATGAGTAATGTCTATTTTTTCAGGCAGGCTTTACGACCAAGTACCAAATTTGGTGTCGTGGTCGAAGGTACTGAACGTTAGAAGCTTACCTCTTATCCTTAATTGATTTTTCTTGGGCGGGAAAATGTTTCAAATAAAAGTGAGAAATCCAATCTTGAGTAGTTACTATAAAATTTTAAGGAATAATGTCGAATAATTTTCGAGAAAATGGAAACAATTGACTCCGTAAAATTGACAATTCCTATTGAGCGATCCTTAAAAAACCCCTTTTGACTCAAAAGATGATATCTAATGAAATAGCCAATTTGAATAAACTGCACTTTTCCGTTTTGGAATTGCTTCCTTTCTTCATTCCTATCTCTTTTGTGGATTCACATGCATCTTCAGATATTGGTTTGTGCTGAAAAGTTTGACTTCCATTTATACTTCTACTAGCCTAATACATGATTAGCGAGATATGCTGATTTTAACCCCGAGAAATACTGAAAACAAATAATTTTTATAATAAAATTAATCCCTATTTAAAATAATTAATTGATGGAATTGTAATCAAGGAAGATTGTTAAAACAAAAAAAAAAAAGTCAAAATTTTACAGCAATTTAATCTATTATTTTGTAAAGGTCACAATGTTAGCAACTAAATTATTAACAATAATGATATTAAAGTTTAATTAGTTGAACCGATTAAAAAGGTATTGTTTGATGTGGTCTTAATGTCAAGTAAATGTCATCATTAGAGAGTCGACAATAGCGACTTTTCGAGTGAATTGCCCATCAGTTTAATCGGCTTTTCATCGCTATTTAGTTTCACATAGGTAAGATTTTAGTAAACTAATCAGCGCAATAGTGCATCATTATATAATTAAAAGGGCTTTAAACTATATGAGGGTCGTTTGAAAAGTCTGTGCAAAAATAAAAACTACTTAATTTTTTGGGGTAAACCTTTTTTATTTTTCAACATAGTCTCCTTTTAGGCTTATACACTTCGTCCAACGCTGCTCTCGTTTGTTGATCCCTTCCGAATAATAGGATTTGTCCAAGTCTGAAAAATAGCCATTCGTTTCTGCAATCACCTCCTCGTTTGAATAAAATCTTTTTCCCGCCAGCCATTTCTTCATATTGGGGAACAAATAGTAGTCCGAGGGAGCCAAGTCTGGAGAATAGGGGGGGATGTGAAACGAGTTGGAACCCTATTTCCATTAATTTTGCGACCACAACTGCTGAGGTGTGAGCTGGTGCGTTGTCGTGATGGAAAAGGACTTTTTTGTGGGCCAATCGTGGGCGTTTTTCTTGCAGCTCGGTTTTCAAACGGTCCAATAACGATGAATAATATGCACCTGTAATAGTTTTACCCTTTTCCAGATAGTCGATGAGGATTATTCCTTGCGAATCCCAAAAGACAGTCGCCATAATCTTTCCGGCCGAAGGAACGGTCTTCGCCTTTTTTGGCGCAGATTCCCCCTTGGTAACCCATTGTTTAGATTGTTCTTTGGTCTCAGGAGTGTAGTGATGTATCCATGTTTCATCCACAGTGACGAAACGACGCTTAAAGTCCTGCGGATTCTTCTGGAACAGCTGCAAACTGTCCTTGCAACACTTCACACGATTTCGTTTTTGGTCAAGCGTGAGCAATCGCGGCACCCATCTTGCGGTTAACTTTGTCATGTCCAAATGTTGATGCAAAATATTATGTACCCGTTCATTCGAGATGCCCACAGCACTAGCAATCTCACGCACCTTCACTCTTCTGTCATCCATCACCATATCATGGATTTTATCAATGATTTCTGGAGTAGTAACCTCAACAGGGCGTCCAGAACGTTCAGCGTCACTTGTGCCCATATGGCCACTCCGAAAATTTTCAAACCACTTATAAACTGTTCTAATCGAAGGTACAGAGTCACCATAATGTTTATCAAGCTTCTCTTTAGTCTCCTGAGGCGTTTTGCCTTTCATAAAGTAGTGTTTAATCAACACACGAAATTCTTTTTCGTCCATTTTTTGAAAATCACTCGACTTCCTCGATTCAAACGAATGCCAAACACAAAGAAATAGACCGATCTGGCTGAAACTTGGTGTGTGTTCTTCCAAGAGATGCTACTAACTAAACATAACCTTGATACGCGCCAGTGGTGCTATCTCTGTGACTTTGCACGGACTTTTCAAACGACCCTCGTACATATGTTTTCTGTGAGTTTCTTTTCATAAAATTAATATTATTTCAAACGAATCTGTTTTGAACTGTTCACAAGAATGCTGTACAACTATTCAAATCTATGTTCGATATATAACTTTTTCAGAACAAGAAGTAGAGTTAAACCAGTTACAATCGTAGAGGATTCAGGAGAAAAGCCGTAGAGGATTCTAATCTGGTGTGACTCTCTCATAACTTCCGCTCATCATTCATAAAGATCTAACCCAAAATATCGTGAAACTCCGCACGCTTGAGTCATACATAATTCCCACCATTTTTGAAGAAATTCATACAATCCTTTTTCACAAATATCTTTAATCAAATTTAAAGGTGAATTTTGGTGGAGGATAGTATATATCGTAGCAGAAGAGAACTTTCTAGTATTGGTAAAGAACGCCAAATAATTATCCTCTTTCCTTTTCATACCACGGACATGTAATCTCCATATGCTTGAAATCTTCTTGATTACAGTCTGTACAAAGAGGTGAAGATACCTTACCGATTCTATGTAAATTGTGTGCCTGGCAATTCCTAAATTATTGTTTTATATAAGTTACCAATTGGGTAAAAAGAAAAATCATGGAAAAATGGCAGCGGAAATTCGAAAATTCGGATAAGGGCTTATTTTACAAAACCACGGTACCACAGGTTAACCATAAAGTATGGTTTAAAGATAGTTATTTTGGCAAAAGAATTGTTACCATAATAAATAGTATGCGAGCAAACCATGGTATTTGTATGTCATATTTGTTTAGAATAGGTAAATTGGTCTCTCCTCTTTGTAGGAGATGTAAGGAGACGGAGGATTTTGAACACGTGGTTATGGTTTGCCCTAATTATAATAGAGAAAGAGAAACGTTTTTTAATGAGATCTCAAGATATTGCACTGTTCCCCTCTATTTAAAGGAGATAATATTTTCAAATAATATCTACGTGAATTCTTCTTTGGTAGAATTTATAAAAATTACAATATTTAAAAACCTACCACAAATACAAGTTGTTGATTGGTTAATAGTGTTAACACTGATACCAATAAAAAATAATTACCAATGAACCACGGTATCCGAGCGGTTAGGGGCAAGACCTGTAAAGCTAATATGTATTGTGGTATTGGGTTCGATTCCCGGTCTTAGGCCTTGGATTTTATTTAATGGTTAGTAAAAAGGAGTTCACAGTACAGAATGTTCGCTATCCGCCTCGGTCCACACCACCTATTTTGGTAATTGGACGTAAAGCCCGCCTATAAAAATAAACATTACTTTGCTTTAATTTCTTTTAAAGTTTTTCCACTTTTTTTGGTAATTTTTCCCCTTAAATCTGTAGAGTTAATCCTAGATCTTTCATTTCTTTGCTACCAATTGACCTTCTTATCCTTCCATTCCCTTTAAGCTTGCAAGACCTCATTTACAGCGAAACTATACCGGATCACCTTCCTCTTTTATGGTTGCTACAATTTCTATAGTTGAAACTTAGTTACTTCACTAAAACTCCATCATCTGTATCGTATAGAATACTTCCTTTTACGAGCGGCAGAACTTTGAATAATACACTCAATTAGAACAGAGTTGTTTTCTTGTTTTCCAGAGTATCTAGGAACTTAAGCTTTCAACATGCAACTAATCCAAAACTGCAACTGGTTATGCAAAACGGCAGGTGTGTTGAATGTAATTGGTCTAATTAGGGTTTCAATATGGGTTGCACTAAAGAGCTGACATGTATTCCCATCGTGGGTTCCCGCCTAACATTACTAGTAGCATATACTGAACTAGCAAACACGATTATTGCATATTTCATTAACTGTGAGTTAGAAGCTGATATTAATTTTGAAATCATAAATAGAAATATGTTGTTTATTAGGAAGATATCCAGTTTGATGATGCAATGTGATTCATAATGGTTCAAAGAAGTTTTTAATAAGAAGCTCTGAGCGGAAACAGTGTAGCGCAGGTGCTTTTTTCGGCATTGTCAAGCATTCGGGCATCCTGGTTTTATGTGCTATTCTATACAAGTTCATTCTATTACATTCTATCTCATTTTGACGTCATATTAAACAGATATTTCTGCGATAATGACTCCTTTTACGCTGTGGAAGCTAGTTTTCCTCAGGGCAGTATTCTTGGACCTGATCTCTTCATTATAAACATCTCAGGTGTTCCATTACATGCTTCAGCTATACACCCATCAATCTTCACCTACTTCTAATCTCTCTTCTCATTCTGACGCAGTGCAATAAATTGCATCTTGCTGCAACATATTTTCTAGAATATGCTGTAGAATCAAAGTTAACACACAAAACCCCTAGAATATAACTTCTATCCCTCAGAGATACAACTTGTCCTCCGGTTTATCTAAATCTGTCTGGACTTCCTTAGACTGACACTGTTAACTACCTGGGGACTTTATATTGCCATAGGTCTGCCATGGAATACACATACAAGACTTATACCACTGACCTATACAAAAAATACGAATATACAAGAAACTACTGAAACCGATTTGGACTTACGGACTTGAAGTACAGGAGGTCAGCCAGGCATTCCAACAACTATAATCAATGCACTATAAAACCAATGCACTATAATCATTACAAATTAAAATTCTTCGCCGAATAACCAATGCTACGTATTATATCTCAATAAATTAATTAAGCATATTTAGAAATAAAATCGAGAAGCTTTTTAATTGATCAATTTAATTATGATCCGTAATTCAGTCAGCATTACAAATGATCGTAACCAAGAGAGCACATAATGTAATACGAGTATATATGCACATGGTTTCATCATCACACTTTCCATTTCCCAAACACAAATATACTTAAATCAGAAACTAACACACAAAAAAGGAAAGTGCTAGAAATGATATACATATCTAAGACAGAAAACAGTCTAAATTTCAAAACTGACACCAACAATTTAAACAACATATACGCAAACTTACTGCAAAATACTTGACAACTAGCAACACTGACTTCCACACAACCTAACACATATAACACACAGACCGATCACATTCAGTCCATGAACAGACAAGACAGAAGACTCACCAACCCTCTAATGATGTAAAACAGTAAATTGTAAATTAGGTAAAATATTTTTGTAAATTTTCGTTACATTATACCTATTCATTGTAATATAATTAATCGGTAATATAATGGTTAACACATTGTAAATATGTTCCACAGCCCTGAAGATGACGTAGTCCCCAGGTCGAAAGCTTGGCATAATAAAGTTTAAATGACTGAAACTGGCAGTTATTTTTCATTCTATTGAAACTATGATTCAGTCACCAAAAATAATGAACAGTAATTATATGTATATTGCAGAAGTATGGTTTCTTTTTTGTATTTCTACTTTCTGTATTTGTAATTTTGATAGTATTTATCTGATTGGTTATTTCATTTTTTCTCCTGTTGCAATACAATTAAGATTCAGTATCCAAACTTATTGAATTGCATACCAAACTCCTGGCAGACGGCTAGCTAGCCACTGCTGTATTCCTTTAGTTATCTTGTTTAAATATTGTAATCTGAATAATTTAATTTAAATAAAGCATCATTATTATTATTATATCTCAAATAAAACAATTCATAATGATCTTAACATTACATTTGTCAAAGATTTAACCACTTTATGCAACCAAAAAATTTCATACTCTCTTGTCAAATCATCCAAACTCAATAACTCAAAAGTTCTCATCGCTGAGACTTATTACTGACAATCTCACTTAACTCTGTGGCTTATTTGGTAGCATGACGATTCTCGAATCTATAATATCTAAAGTTAAATCGAAAATAAATAAAACAAATAATAATAAAAATAAAATTATGCTTAAACTCCACTTTAAACGCCACATTTATCGAGTAAAATGAAGTAACTGCATTGAAGTTATGCTGATAAGTTTCTGTTTCTTTAATACTCTTCAATCTGAGAAGTTTATCTGATGGCCTAAATGTGAGAATAAGGTCAAGTTTAATGAAACAACTGTAGTCTTGTTTAAAAAAAAAAGTTTAAGAGAGTATTGTATAAGTAGCAGCTACCAGCTGGTAAACCCACCTTCTTGATGTAAGTTACTGAAGATGCTCAAAAGTAATATTAAATTTAAACTTTCTGTGTACAGCTTTTTTTAAAAGATAAAGGAAGCTCCTAAGAATGGTTCTGTAAACTTTCTTTTTGCGCTCAAAAGTCGTATCTGAAAATCTGGTATAAATGCTTTTTATTATTATTTATTAATTAGTTTACATATTTATTATATTCTTCAATTTTTGATTGAGGGCACACAGAACTCTAGCGGAAAGATAGCAATCCAAGCGGTGCAGTATTGTTTACGTTTTCCTGTATAATACTGTTAGTAAAATAAATTACTGTTATTACTAGCTAAAAAAAAAGTTTAAATATAACAGAGTCTTAAAATAGAAATATAACAGCGTTTTAAAAATAGAAATAAACAGCTTAATAAAAGCACCAGGTATATGAAGGGCCTCAGTTCTGCACGATCTGACCTGTGTGGGTTCAAACACACTTTCCCTTCCAAGGCTCTATCTAATCTAAGGTACCACAAGGTGGAGCTAGATACTTGCCTTATACTCGCTACTCACTACCAATCCAGACCCATGTTCTATGCTGTCCTCTCGTTTACGTTCTATGAACATTTCAGACATTTTGGTGGTTAAATGAGTGGTCGGTTAACAGCCAATAGTCTCTCGAAAGTTGCGCAGGTATCACCAACTGATCAGCCTATTAAATCTAAAAGCATTTCCCCAAATTTTTAATTTTTTTACTACAATTGTTTGTGCAACTTATTTTAATAATATAATGGAGGTTTTTTTTTTCATCAAAGTTAATTAATGATAATTCAAAAATAAAATGGTTATTTTCTTTTTGTTCCATCTCCAAAAATTGATTAGTTTTGAATTATTATTACTTAATTTTGATGAAAAAAAAACTCATTTTTAAAACTCAAAATTATGTCATTAAGATAAGATTTCGAATAATATTAGACGTGTAGATTCATCTTAAATTGTACATTGTAATTTGTTAACTTGCCACAAATCTTTCCCACTTCCTTGTTTAAATAATTCGAACAATTTTTGTAGCGATTTTAGCTAGGCACCTCCCTATTGTACTTTATTACTACTGTGTTTTATTGCTACTGTATTTTTTACTTCCGTTTTATTAAATGATAATTGTGAAAAACTAAAATGGTTACTTTTCTTTTTGTTCCTTCTCCAAAAATTGACATTTGAGTAAATTAGTAGTGAAAAGTCGGTTACGCAAAATCCCAGTTTTTCTGCATTTACACCCCTCTGTTCGGGGTAGGGTTTTATTAAAAACCGAAAAAAAAATCCATATGGTCTTGAAGCTCAATAAATGCGCAACTTTTTCTGTAATCGGGTGACTCCTTGATTCATTAATCATTGAAAAAATACAGTGCAAAAATTTTAACAGAAATCATAGAGTACGAATCTTTTAGATATTAAAGTAAAAATTTCATTGTTTATAAGAAACGTTTTGAGGTTCTGGGTTAAGCAGATTTATAGGAAATTTAATGCTCTTTCGTTTGGAATAAGCAGATTTGTTGTAGGATAGGAAAGTTACGGCCGTTTTTATGGCGAAAAACGCGAATATCGACGGAAAAGTTAAAAATGCATATATCTTGGACTCTATTGAGAATCGGGCCAAAGTGAAGAGAATATTTTTTGTTGCATTTGAGCTGCTGAATCACCTCCTGAAGTTTCGACCTCTCCTCGTGTACACCCTGTATAGTGAGCGTGATAAGTTGCAATGACTTAATTCTTGTATAGCTAGGATTTTGTATTTTATTTGTTTTAAAATTATGAATAAGATTTTAAACTTTTTGAAGCATAAAATTAACCGTAAACCAACAAAGAACCTACAGTTTGTAAGAACGGAACGTGGGCCGTAGGAATCACTCATGTCGTAAAATTAGGCGCGCTTCCTGCATTGTTAACGGCAATATTATTTCGATAAAACATTCGATGAACACTGAGTTCATCGTTCAAATAAAAAAGAAAAAAAAAAGCTAAAGGCTCGGCGTAGATCAGCGTCATGATGAAGAGTTCGATGGCAACAACCAGCTGAGAATGGCTAGGCTTCAATAAACATTACGACTGTAATTTATAACATCAAAATAATTACTTAGATAGAAGAAGATAGATAGCTGGTTGAGATTTGTTTACCTTTTTTTTTCTTTCAAGGAGATTGCATAAATATGTAGTTTGTAAGGAAGGATGTACTTTGTGCGCGATGTCTTAAAGGAGAAACTATATAGTCATTTAAGAGGAGGAATTAAGACTTCAGGATAGTTAAGAGTGTACATGTAGGAAAGGAGGGTATAAAAAATATATATATTACGTTCTATCCGTGTCGGTCGTGTATCTGAGTCCATGTAAGTGTGGTAATATGAAGAGGGGCGGGAGAGACTATTAACGTGGAAATATGGGAGTAAGGCCTGGAGGCAAAAAGTGCCAAGTGCCCATTTGTGTAGTGTGGCGAGTATACACGAACGAGCGGACTAGGAGACTTAATGACTAGGAGATGGTGGGGATGTGTAAGAAAGGTAAGCAGTTCATTCTCATCTTGCCCCACCAACAGCCTCACTGGAACAGCCCGACACATGGGCACACTCGTTAGTTATCCCCACCATCGGCCCCCAACTATATCCATTCCCCCACTCTTATTATCCACTTATTCAGATAGAGTAAGGTAAAAAACAAAAAGAAATAAAAAGATTCGGTTTATTGACAAGTTTGTTCCTAATTTCTCGTTGGTTCTTTCAAATTTCTGGACATGAAGAAGGGTAGAATCGTAATGACTCCTTACGACCTCCTGAGGAGGTAGCTTCAACACTCCAAACTTATCTTCAAGTAATTATCGCATTTTTACCAAAAAAAGTAATCATAAACTTGCAGTTATTTTCCAAAGACATCAATTGCAATAATGAGAATAATAATAATAATTTCTTTTAAGGCGCGTCAACATCTGAGGTTATTGGCGCTCGGAGCTTTTTTCAGTGCACTGCCGGACTACGGATAGTGTATGTTATTCTCTCGTTACAGACAACATCACCGGACAGTGTGCTGTAAGTAGCTCTTAGGAAGAGAAAAATCTAAGGGTCAGCAGCTGGATTCGAACCCAAAACCTCCGCTTGGGAATCCAATACGCTAATCGCATAGCTGATCCCTTCCCTCAACAATAATAATAGTATAGACGAGTATTTTAGAGTACTGTTCATTTTTTTTGGGGGTGATTCATTAGTATAAGGGATGGAAACATTGCCAAATTCAGTCATAATATTTATATTATTGCTAAGCTTTTGATCTAGGTACTAGGTTATCTGAAAACAGAGCTGTCAAACATATTTACAGAAAATGATTTTACTAAATTGTATTAATACTGTAATTGTGATAATCAATGTAAATTGTGAACTGTTTCTGTAAATATCTTCCACAGCCCTGAAGATAACCAAGTTCCTAGGTCAGAAGCTAAGCAATAATAATACAAAAATTATGACTGAAATCAGCAATAATCTTTCATTTCTTTGAAATATTAACCCGCCATGGTAGCCGAGCGGGTTGAGAGGCGGGTCCTGCAAAGCTAATATGCATTGTGGTACTGGGTTCGTTCCCGGTCTTGGCCCTGGATTTTATTTAATGGTTAAACGAGAAATAGTAAAGTACGTTTGCTAGTCGCCTCCGTCCACGACACCTAGTAAATGGTGGTTAGACGTTAAGCCTCGCCTGAAAAAATTTGGCGATTACTTTACTTACTTAACGAATTTAAAAAATAAAATAGAACTTTGATGGGAGACAAACGAGAGAAACAGCGCTTCTACAAAGAATGATAAAAACTTAAACAAACACCTAATTTTATCAATCAGTCGCATTTTTTTTTTAAAATCAATTTCAATATTTTGTTTACGATAAATGAAATCAAAGCCTGAGCGCTTCATCGTAAATAATTACAAAGTTTTAATTTATGGGAGAAAAGTTGAGCTGGCTGCTACAAGTTTAAGTATAAGACGGGCACACTCATGTCTGAACCTGACAGTTGTTATTGTCCCCAATTTGTCAGCAGAACGAGTTATTACGAGGGTCGTTTGAAAAGTCCGTGCAAAAATAAAAACTACTTAATTTTTTGGGGTAAACCTTTTTTATTTTTCAACATAGTCTCCTTTTAGGCTTACACACTTCGTCCAACGCTGCTCTAGTTTGTTGATCCCTTCCGAATAATAGGATTTGTCCAAGTCTGAAAAATAGCCATTCGTTTCTGCAATCACCTCCTCGTTTGAATAAAATCTTTTTCCCGCCAGCCATTTCTTCATATTGGGGAACAAATAGTAGTCCGAGGGAGCCAAGTCTGGAGAATAGGGGGGATGTGAAACGAGTTGGAACCCTATTTCCATTAATTTTGCGACCACAACTGCTGAGGTGTGAGCTGGTGCGTTGTCGTGATGGAAAAGGACTTGTGGGCCAATCGTGGGCGTTTTTCTTGCAGCTCAGTTTTCAAACGGTCCAATAACGATGAATAATATGCACCTGTAATAGTTTTACCCTTTTCCAGATAGTCGATGAGGATTATTCCTTGCGAATCCCTAAAGACAGTCGCCATAATCTTTCCGGCCGAAGGAACGGTCTTCGCCTTTTTTGGCGCAGATTCCCCCTTGGTAACCCATTGTTTAGATTGTTCTTTGGTCTCAGGAGTGTAGTGATGTATCCATGTTTCATCCACAGTGACGAAACGACGCTTAAAGTCCTGCGGATTCTTCTGGAACAGCTGCAAACCGTCCTTGCAACACTTCACACGATTTCGTTTTTGGTCAAGCGTGAGCAATCGCGGCACCCATCTTGCGGATAGCTTTGTCATGTCCAAATGTTGATGCAAAATATTATGTACCCGTTCATTCGAGATGCCCACAGCACTAGCGATCTCACGCACCTTCACTCTTCTGTCATCCATCACCATATCGTGGATTTTATCAATGATTTCTGGAGTAGTAACCTCAACAGGGCGCCCAGAACGTTCAGCGTCACTTGTGCCCATATGGCCACTCCGAAAATTTTGAAACCACTTATAAACTGTTCTAATCGAAGGTGCGAGTCACCATAATGTTTATCAAGCTTCTCTTTAGTCTCCTGAGGCGTTTTGCCTTTCATAAAGTAGTGTTTAATCAACACACGAAATTCTTTTTCGTCCATTTTTTGAAAATCACTCGACTTCCTCGATTCAAACGAATGCCAACACAAAGAAATAGACCGATCTGGCTGAAACTTGGTGTGTGTTCTTCCAAGAGATGCTACTAACTAAACATAACCTCGATACGCGCCAGTGGTGCTATCTCTCTGACTTTGCACGGATTTTTCAAACGACCCTCGTACTTACGAGCAGTTAGTGCGAAGAATTCTTCTGCTTGGTGGTGAATACGTATCTTTAATTTGTCCACATTGCACTTTTTCTGTAGCGTGGATATCCAGGTATAGCGCGATAAACCAATGACTATCCTTAGAAAGTTATTCTGAGTCACTTAGATGTAATGTTGGTTAATGTTTTAGTTAGCACTGCACAACTTGATTAACTCCATAGAACCAAAAAAATGGAAAAATGCGATGAAATAATGTACATTGTTTTTTATAATTCTGTCTATAATATACATAAATTCAAGTAAATTTACCGTTATCATTCAGTGCCTGCTACTGAATTTGAGTCGAATTATTGCAACGATTTACTTTAGAGCACGGAGTTATTCAAAATAGTTTCTGAAATAACTTATTTATAATTCAATAGCAAATCGTTTAATGGTGTTAATCTTTATTATTTGGGAAATTTATTATAAATACAAAAAGCTGTGACTGAACCAAGAGCTTTGACACTTAAATTTAAGATATTTCAAAGAATTAAACAGTTAGTGCAGTGAACGGCTCAAATCAAGCTCCATGATAAGACAAGCAAGGTCCAAGAGGTGAACTTTTACCAAGCAAGAAACCTATTTAGATTCATACTTAAAAACGTTGCAATCCATTGGCGAGGGATTTACAAAGTATGGTGGGTGAGGTAGAAATTAGATCTTCAAATCATTAAATGATTAGACGGTGATTTGTTAAACATTTGGGCGGCCCCCTTTTTTTGACTTATTCTATTGTTTTTTGCGTAATTTCCGATAGATATTGTAAATTTCTTTAATCACGAGGCAATAAGTGAAAGATCTTCTTTAAGTAAGTTTGTACGTCGTTTCCAAAAACACTTTCCTCCACACCCAAAATTTGAATTTCTCAGATGAATTAAAATTTGAATCCTACTTTCAAAAATAAAAAGTCACTGTGCAGATAAGTTCGCTATTTAAACAAGTTTGTTAGGATTTTTTTTAAATATAAAACTGAAGATTTCTACCAATTCTCATTGGCTACCCAGATAAAATAATCATGCTACACTACTTTCCAAGATGTGAACTCTTATAGAGTATGTTTTAACAGATAAAATAGTTGGGTTAAAATGAACCTTCACAAGTAAAAAGAACTCGGAAGAATTGGTGGAAGTTAAAAACAAATTTCTACACTGAGTTGGGAACAATAACCGTTAAATTGCGTGTCTTTCATCTGCTCTCTCTCCAGCTCGGATATTAAGATATAACAAAACTAAAGCGAGCCACATCTGGACATTAATAAAAGAAAAAAAGAAAAAAATGTCATCAGTAATACAAAGAAAATACCAACACGCGGTAGATATTATTACGTGAAAAAATAAATAACACATGATTCTGTTGGCTAAAAGTTGATGAAACTCTCAAGTGTAAAATGGTGGAATAAGTGAGTGAAGGCTGCCCTTGGGCAGGTAATTACCTGATAAGTAAGACGAAGAAAGGAACAAGTTATTACTACTGTCTTCACTTGCAACTTACAAATAAATAAAATAAAGTAGTAATTTTCTAGTGAAATAACCTGACGCTTCCATCCTACTCGAGTTAATAAGTAATTTTACAAGAGGCTTGTCTTCCGTTCTTTCTTTTTAAAACTTTTTTTTTGTTCAAAAAATATATACCTAAAGGTTAATTAGATTAAAATCTCCTGGCAAAATTATCTGCTACGCAATCGTGAAATGGAATTTTTGGCTGCAAAGTAAAGTTAACTCTTAATTTTTGAGGTGAACTAAGAACGTACTATTACTGGAACTGCACAGCTTAGATTATTGATGAATATGGTTCGATTCCCTCAGGTTTCTACCCGTGCGGCAAATCAAATTCTATTATTTCATCCCGTCAGGCATGCCAGAAAGTTTTCAGTTTATTACCGGATATGCGGTTATTTTTCGCTGTCGTTGAATTCTATTCTGTTTTAGTAATATAGAGGTGTTGCACCATGCTTTAGAATTCTCATCAACTGTTTTGTGAACTACACTACGATCAAATTGCTTCTATTGGGCTCTACACTTATCCTGTGGTATCCTCTATGATAAAACCACCTAGGACCTCTAGCGGAGTTCTAAGAAGAGCATCAGGAGTCAGCAATCAGGTATCATACACTGCACCAAACATTCGCATCCTCAACAATCCCCAAACTTATAAGAATTTGGAAGGATGCTAAGTTAGGTATACACCCCTTAATCATAACCATGGTAATTACTCAGGCTCGCCAAGGAAACCCGAAGAAGGAGCCAATAGCTGGGAATAACTATTCTCTAATATCAGTAAACATCCTCCACTTAAAACTCTAGCAGTCGGTTTAGTTAACGCGAAAAATGACAAGAATTGGGAGGTCACATTAAAGTCCGCTATTTCCCAAAATAGGTGTTAAAAAAAGTAATAAACGCAGAAATGAGTTAAGCAAGACGTGTAGAGCTTACTAACGAAATCATAGTTCAAAAAATAAATAAATAAAAATAAAACTAAGTTCCGAGTTCAATGAAATTCTATAGATACAGGACAATTACAGGGCACTTCAAAAACATGAAGTGGACAATCATTTTCCAAACTGGAATTTTTACAACCCAACTATTACTCAAAAACATTCTGATAGAAACGTGGAATAAAACTTTTCAGAGATCTTGGTATATCTGGGGATATCCAAGTCTAAAGACATCAACGATACTTCCTACAGACATCCTAAACTCTAAAAATTTGTCTCGAAATGTTCTACTTTTTATAATTGTTTTTCAAAAAAGATCGTCCCAATAATTACAACATAGCGTTGGCCTTACGATTACCTACGAAATATACAAACAGCAGCATTCCAGTGAAATTAGAGTGTAATTTCCACTTTTTCTAATGGTTTTTACTTCTTGTTTTCCAAAATAAATCGGACCCAACATGTACAATCTAGCATTGGCCTTAATATTAACTATCAAATACAAAAACAGCAGCATTTCAGCGAGATTTAGAGGATATTTCTACTTTTACCAACCGTTTTTACATCTTACATTACCAAGAAGGTCGACCCCACACGCAACATTTGGCATTTGGCTAAATATTAACTATCAAATACAGAAACAGCAGAAAACCAGAGAAATTAGGAGACAATTTCTGTTTTTTCAAATAACATATTACTTCATACTTTTCAAAATTGATCGATCCTCCATGCACAATCTACCATTGGCCTTAATTTTAACTAATAAATACAGAAACAGCAGCATTTCAGTGAAATTAGGAGAAAAGTTCCACTTTTTGAAATGGTTTTTACTTCTTGTGTTTTAAAATAGATCGACTCAACATGTACCATCATTCAGCAGAAATAATTTGAGAAGTAAGACAAAGAAGTAAGATAAGGGGTGAAACATTTCATAAGCAAAATTTTGAAAAATCACCGCACAAAGGTCGGCAGTGCACTAAGAAAAGCTCCAGGAAAAATAATCTCAGATGTTGACGCTCCTTCAATTTAAAAAAAAAATAATAATAAATGTATGACGTAGTTAATAAATCCACAGTTGAATTCTATTCATAGTTTTAGAGCCATTAATTACAATAATATTTCATAAATATGCATTATAGAAAAGGGGTGGTCTTATCGTTTGACACTAGCTCTGGTGAACACTGGACGTAACAGATGCAGGAAACCACAAAATTATATAATACGAACAGGAGTTCAAAAAATATGTGTAATTAATTTTGTAAAATATATGCATGTGTTTTTCCTTTTTTGTCTCCGATCGAATGTAGTTACTACACGCGATAAATGGCTTCTAACATTAACTTCACCATGCTAAGTTGGCTGAAAGTGGGTTTACCAATAGTATTAACCAGCTTCGTTTTTTGTGATTTTTGTTTATACACCTTTTAGAGAATTTGAAGTATAACATTGATGAAAGAACTAAAATTCACACAAGCGATTATGTTTTATTTAAAGGTGATAAAAGAATTCACAAAAATTGAGCTTTTTAAATAAAATTGAAGAAAAAAAAAGAAAAAATGATTTGATTTGATTTAATTAACATCCTTTTGAATAGGGCGCAGATGATTTTTAAAAAAATAAATACATCAAAACACAACTTTGCTCAAATTTAACAAATTCTCTAAAATATGAGTTAGATCATCAGCGTGGTAGAAGAAAAATATTATATAATAAAATTTACAACGTGGAATTAATAAAATGATTTACGCTAAATAAATTTACAAAGGATTAGCGCTTTATAAAGGTGAATTTTTTATAAACTAAAAATATAAAAAGAGAAAAGACAAAATGAGACTAGCGGCAACCTACTAAAAACGTTTTTTGCGACAATATTTATTTATTCTCAAAAATAGAACATTGCTGGATTGTTATTCTCAAATTATAAGTCTGGAAGAGTCGCTTTTTTCCATTAAGCGGTCTCAGGCTATCCCCTTTGAGACATCGAAAGCTTAAAGGGCTGGAACAATTTAAAAAATAAATAAATAACCAAAAAAGTAATATAATATAAGATTTTCACCCACGATTTCCTCCTTGGGCAACTATTACAGTTCTCTTATTGGTGAAGAGCAAAGTGTAACTCTTAAATATAATCGGTATAGACTGATGTTACAGCTGCAAGCTAATTTTATTGTTATTGTGTCTTAAATTTCCTTCAAGAACTAGAATCTCTAGTTCTAGTTCTCTCCTAACCAAATTAAACCCAACAATACTCAAATAAGAACAATAGGTTGACAACAAATCACGAATTATCTTAACTTTAAAGGCAAGGCGTGGTACCGATTTCCAGCGAAGACAATATACGTAACTTCAAATTTCTATTCTGTAAATTGATTCTTTCGATGAACCAATTGTGCGTGATTCAAATTCAACACGCGCGCATTTTTTACTCACTGTTTTATTTAGGAATTTACAATCTGTATCTCCTTAGCAAAAACTTACAGTTTTAAAAGTTATTTATAAGGGTTGATTAAACGCCAAAAGGTACACAAATCAGTAAAAGAACATTTTTTGAAAATGCCGTTTTTAGCCATTTTCAGACACGTTTTACTCGAAATCTATTTAATCTATGTTGTTGCAAAAAAATTTCAGTTATGAAGGAGGGTTTGCCCTATATTTTAAAGAAAATTTGGGAATTTTATCTTTTACAGAAAAAGAGAAAAAAATTGTCAAAGTTGGAAAACGCTTTTTCGTGCAGTTTTTGACGATCAACCCTTAAACAACTGTCCTACCGGACAGTTTTAATACATATATATATAATTAGTAATTATGATAAATATGATGAACTGGTACGTGGCAGGAGGAGAGAAACTACCCAGCGGTAGGACGTTTAGGTCTCCAGGCTGCAAGGATGTCGCAGGGCCATTGACGATTCAGTCGTCGAGGAGTATTGTTAGGGATGTCAGAGGAGGCCAGAGACAGTTCAAAGAGGATTACAGCAAGTAGAGAGAGCAGTATGGAACTTACTCAATGTTAAATAATCATTCTCAAATTAAATAATACAAAATAACTTATTTTCTAAAATATCGAAAACCTATTTAAAAAGAAGAAGACAAGAAAAGAAAAAAAAAGAAAAAAAACCAGTCGGTGTTGGAAGAGAACTGATAATGAAACTATATTGAGAAGGTAGGTTTTAAAGATGAAGCCGTGGGAAAGAATGGAACAAAGAGTACCGCCAGTGCTCGCAAGAGAAGGCCAAGAGCACTGTCCGAGTTCTGCTTCTAGCTCTGTTGTCAAGAGTTTGATGGCTTCATTACTTCACTCTATAATACTGTAGTTATGTAGCAGTCCAGGGGAGATAGAAAAGGCACCTTTTCACACTCTCCTAAACTTTACACAAGTACACAAGTACTTTACTCACACACACACGTAAACACCTCAAATAATAACTATACCTATGTGGATATATTATTCATAAATTTACTTTAACTCGCAAGCTAGCATGTAGGTATATAATTTTCTACTTCACTAATAATATGCCACCTTATACACCCACTCATTAGAGCTAACATTTTAGGATATAAAAAGAAAATCCTCATTAAAACAATAAAAAAATCTGTTGTAAATCCTCATTTTCTTAAAACAATTCTCGATTGGTTCATTCATAGGCACTATTTCCCTACCAATTTTCCAAGGAAATTTACTCAAATCATAACCTTTTAACCTACATTGTAAAGTTCATAGAAAATAGAATAGGCGAAAAATCTCAGATAAGTGAACAAACTAAATTCAATATTAAGGTAATAGCGCACTTTTTGAAATTTTACTAACTCTAAAATTTATTGTGGCAATTTAACCGCTTCTTTATAATGTAAAACACGCATAGTTATACATTATACTTAAATAGTACTTTCGATGGAAGAATCACCTTCAACTCTTTTTAAAATCTCTTTTACCAGAAATAGCCTTGGACAATTTTCTCAATTATAAGTGCAAGACTGACAACAATGCAATGAGCAAAATGCTTGCGAGCAATTATAAATTTGTGCTAAACTCAAAGAAGTGTATATGCTGAGCAAAGTGTGGTACCTTCTAAGTAAGTTTTAAATATTGGTGTTGCTTTTTACTTCAAAGTAACTTAAACGCTTCATTCCTAGTTGTAGGACTCGGAAATAGCTAACAAACTTGAAATTATCTTCTATAACTCCCTAAAACGGCTTCCAAATGCACTGCAACCTTCAGAACAACCCGCGGCTCGTCAGTATATATCTTTATGACCTTTATAGGCATTTTTCTACTTTCTTAGACAGAGCACGTGAAATTATCAGTTACACTAAGAATCTTGTTCTGAATTTCAGGCATATCCAATAATACTTACCTATTTTATGTTTATGTTCTAGTCATTTTATTTACCTTAAGTACATACAACAAGAAAAAAGTAAACAACAATATATAAATTATTCAAGACAACACCATGATATATACCGTCGATGGAGTCGATAAATACATAATCAATTTCGAATCATATAAACAAAAGAATAGGATGAAAAAATATATGCCAGTTTTCAGTCGTGATACATTTATTCTGCCGAGCTTTCGAGCTAGGGGCTAGATCATCTTCAGGGCTGTGGAAAATATTTACAGATTGTTAACAATAATTCTGTTAAAATGAATATGTATAATGTAACGAAATTTACAAAAATTATTTACCTTGTTTACAAAGTAATATTTTACAACATTACAGGGTTGGTGTGTCTTCTATCTTGTCTGTTCATGGACTGAATGTGATCGGTCTGTGTGTGATATGTGTTAGGTTGTAAGGAAGTCAGTGTTGCCAATTGTCAAGTAATTTGTAGTAAGTTGGCGTATATGTTGTTTAAATTGTTCGTGTCTGTTTTGAAATTTAGACTGTTTTCTGTCTTAGATATGTATATCATTTCTAGCACTTTCCTTTTTTTGGTGTGTTGGTTTCTAATTTAAGTATCTTTGTGTTTGGGAAATGGAAAGTGTGATGATGAAACCATGTGCATATATACTCGCATTACATTATGTGCTCTCTTGGTTACGATCATTTGTAATGCTGACTGAATTACGGATCATAATTAAATTGATCAATGAAAAAGCTTCTCGATTTTATTTCTAAATATGCTTAATTAATTTATTGAGATATAATACGAAGCATTGGTTATTCGGCGAAGAATTTTAATTTGTAATGATTATAGTGCATTGGTAGTTGTTGGAATGCCTGGCTGACCTCCTATACTTCAAGTCCGTAAGTCCAAATCGGTTTCAGAAGTTTCTTATATATTCGTTTTTTGTATAGGTCAGTGGTAAGTCTTGTATGTGTATTCCATGGCAGACCTATGCCAATATAAAGTCTCCAGGTAGTTAACAGTGTCAGTCTAAGGAAGTCTAGACAGATTTAGATAAACCGGAGGACAAGTTGTTATCTCTGAGGGATAGAAGTTATATTCTAGGGGTTTTGTGTGTTAACTTTGATTCTACAGCATATTCTAGAAAATATGTTGCAGGGTTGGTGTGTCTTCTATCTTGTCTGTTCATGGACTGAATGTGATCGGTCTGTGTGTGATATGTGTTAGGTTGTGAGGAAGTCAGTGTTGCCAATTGTCAAGTATTTTGCAGTAAGTTTGCGTATATGTTGTTTAAATTGTTCGTATCTGTTTTGAAATTTAAACGGTTTTCAGTCTTAGATATGTATATCATTTCTATTTTATATAATTTTTTCATCCTATTGAAACTATGAATCAGTCACCAAAAATAATGAACAGCAATAAACAAAAGAAGAAAATAATTAATTGTGGTACAAAATTAATAAATTACTGAACAATACGGCAATAAACTCAAAAAACTGTTTCCATTAAATTAGATGATATAAAATTATTAATAATAATTACAACAATAAACCTAAATAATAATTATATGATAATACTGAGTAAAATCATATGAAATTATTGTATTACGGGGCAAATACTGTTATAGACATCTTTACAATATTTCTGCAATAACGTCCAAGCGTTACCATTTAACAAAGCACTCGTCTCCTCTCCGGAAAGTTGCGGCTTATTAAAATATTTCATTCTAATTTCTGCAAGTCTAGAACCGACTACAATGAAATGGTAACTACCGTCTTCCACTTCTTCATTATATAGTTGGCAATAATTATTTTCTTCACTAACAAGAGAGATAACTAACCTTCGATTCTTCTCTCAGAAGTGGCTGTAATCGGAATTAATCAAAGAAAATGTTTCTAATAAGTGCTGATACCGTCATGAGTACAATTAGTTGGCGCTGTTTACGAGTAAATTAATTGAGCTAATTTCAAAATTTTCAAAAAAAGTGAAAAATATAAAGCGGTATTTTGATTGCCAAATCAATTAATTAGTTAATATACTCACAGAAAATACCTAGAAGGAGAAAATATTTTCCAAAAGCAAATTTTCTGGTTCACGAGACTCAAAAAACAAATATTCTGGTGAAATTTTGTAAACCAAAAATTTGAACCAATATCATAATAATTTCCGTATCTAGTCAAAGAAATACGTAATGTGCAAAAATGCTGAGTTTCGATTAAGCATCATTAAAACTGTCCGGTAGGACAGTTGTATAAGGGTTGATCATCAAAAACTGCAGGAAAAAGCGTAACGTTGAAAAACACCCAACTTTGACAATTTTTTTCTCTTTTTCTATAAAAGATAAAATTCCCAAATTTTCTTTAAATTATAGGGCAAATCCTCCTTTATAACTGTAATTTTTTTGCAACAACCTAGATCTGATAGATTTTGAGAAAAAAGTTGCCGAAAATGTGCAAAAACGGCATTTTCAAAAATTGTTGTTGTTCTTGTTCTTCTTCTTCTTCTTGTTGTTGTTGTTGTTACCTTTTTTGTAAACTGCGTAGCGCCTAAACGCGTGAACCGATTTTCATGAATGAGGTGTCATTCGATTCGGAATTTTATGTAGATGTGCCTTTTGGGGGTCTCGACTCTGTACATCGAATGGGAGAGGAGCTAGCCCCCTTTATGTAAGGCCCCCTCCAAAATTATTATTACTAATTACTCTGTAAATCTTGGCCCGATTTTGATAAAATTTGGTAGGATGATAGGGTTAGGGCTCCCCTACATAACATTAAAGCGACGATCTAATCTTACACTTGTTAAGGGGAAGTATAGCAATCGTTTCAAATTATCGACACGTGAACTGATTTTCATGAAAAAAGTGTCATTCGAATCGAAATTTTGTACAGATTTGCATTTTAAAAGTCTCGACGCTACGCCTCATAAGGAGGGGAGTTTGCCCCACCCAAGTAAAGCCCTTTCTAAAACTATTATTACCAATATTTCCATAACGCTTAGTCCGATTTTGATAAAATTTAGCACGAAGAAGTGATTAAAGGTCCTCTACGTGGCAGTGAAGTGCCATCATGCTCTTACACCTACTAAGAGGAAGTCTTGCAACTGTTAAAATTATCAATGGGTGAACCGATTTACATCAATGAATTGTCGTTCGATTCAAAATCTTTGCCTCTTTGCCTTTTTGGGAGAAGTACTGTATTCGCAGTTTGTTTTTCTTACTCCTCTTAAAAGGAAGTACTAAAATCGCAGTTTAATTTTGCTAGTTACGTACAAATACCTTCCTATTTTATTCAAAACGCTTTCTCAAAAAAATTGTTATTGAGGATGGCAACTATAATCATTCTTTATAAAGATCTCTCCAGTGGTAGTTACAGTTCCGACTTAACACCTTTTCAGGTTATAATGATAGAATTGCTTATTCCAAATTTTAAACAAATCTGTAAAGCAGATATGTAACTTTGCAAAATAGACAAAAATGAAAATCTATCCAAAAGGTACAAAAATCTCCTTAACAAAAACTTACAGTTTTAAAAGTTAAGTATAAGGGTTGATTAAACGCCAAAAGGTACACAAATCAGCTAGTACCCAACATTTCATTCATGCTTAGTTCATATAATTTAAGTAATTTTGCTGCATTAACTTTTCCTTCACATTTTTTAGAATTTATTAGATGTCACAGACCCTTATGCTGGCCAGTTCATTCATAATATTATTTTGTTATAATTATGATAAAATGTATATTATATCCGTTTTTAAATAGGTACTTTATTTTAACTCTATTCCGAATTATTCTTCGGATTTAGCTTTAATTTGCCCTTTATTCTGAGATGTCACATATATATATATGCAAAAGTAGAAAAAGACAAAGTTAGAGTCGGCTACTGTTTAAATTTGAATCACGGATTTGAAAGAATATTTCAGTGTTGAATTCGTTTTACCGAAATATTCGTGAGCACAAATAACACACAGTTAATAACAAGTAGATTATTCAACAATAATGATTCATTTCTCAATTGTAATTTAATTTAGACCCCCTAATTTTACTTATAGTAAAATACTGGAATAATTAGCTGTCCTAAAAAATATGTATATTTTATTTATTTTATATTACATATATACAACATTGTGGGAAGAACACCTAGTTTGAGAATGTAATTGAAGAAAACCATATTATTTGCGATAAAGCCAGATAATTATTACCTTTAATTAGAAACGTTTGGCTACTACATAAAATAACAATTACTTTAATCGAAGAATGAACTTAAAAAGACGATCTAAAAAAATAAATAAAATAAAATAAATAAATAAAATAAACAAAATCATTGATGTATGTTGATGTAAGCATTTTTTCAAAAAGTTTTTGAATTTTTTAACCTGTAATTAATTGATTGATTGATTATTATAGATTAATAGATATTAAAGTCAATCTACAGTGCTACTTGAACAAATATTTTGTAGATAAATATGGCCAGCATAAGGGTCTGTGACATCTAATAAATTCTAAAAAATGTGAAGGAAAAGTTAATGCAGCAAAATTACTTAAATTATATGAACTAAGCATGAATGAAATGTTGGGTACTAGCTGATTTGTGTACCTTTTGGCGTTTAATCAACCCTTATACTTAACTTTTAAAACTGTAAGTTTTTGTTAAGGAGATAATTATATTGAAATACAATACTTCAATTTTATTAAATAAAAAAGAACTAGCCAAGTTATTTGCCCTTTTCAATTTACTTTCAGAAGTATTAAATTAAGGCTGGAAAGAACTTAATCCTAGTTGATTAATGATCCATTTTATATAAGAGGCCAAAATTTAGCATCACAAAAATGTGGTTCAGTCAAGTTTTTATGTAAATACTTTTCATTTTTATACTGTATTGAAATGATCAGGCTCGATACTTTTAATTTAAAAAAAAATTTATATCGAATTGAATAATTTAATGGATGGCACATAAAGTAAATAATATTTTAAAGGAATGACAGGATGAGAAAAGTCTATATAAAATAAATGATTATTATTTGAGAAAGATGGGATTGGAGTGAGAAGTTAAATTAATCCAGAGCCGGAGCGTAAAGGGCTGGCAAAGAAAAATACTTTATAACCTTTTTCTATGAAGAAGGAAAAAGAAGGGCAGGAGTAGAAAAAGCCCTTTATATGTTAATTCTGACCTTATCCTTCCCTTAGTAGGACAGGTTGAGATTTAGCATTCGGATAGAGATAGGAAATTACTGATGGCATCTAGACTTAGTTAATTAGAAATCATCTATTGAAAGGCAAAAACGTTCTACAGTTTTTTTTTAAATTCTTTTTCTTTTTAATGGAGAGATAAAGCCTTTTTATTTCTGCCTTTCGCTAACTAAAAGCAGCAAATGAAATGCAGAAAAGTTACAAAAAGAGATAGAATCCCAGAATATTGGTTACTGGAGTGGGAAAATAGCTGACACCAGCAGCACACACAGAGGCAACACCCGACCTAAAAGAGAAGCAGTAGTTCCGCTTTCAAATGGTACCTTGGAAAATGAGAAACCTAAATTAAATTTCCATGTGCCGTAAATCAGTTGATGCACAACAAAGAGTGGGAAAGAGTTGAAATGAACGGGAGGACGAGGAGTTTGGGATAATAGAAAAATGATAAGAACTGCCAGCCAATACGATTTCCCCGATATATTTTATATTTTTAGCGGAGTCGGGTAAACAACTTTTCTATTCACTAGAAAATTATAGAGGTATTCCATTTGTGTTACTTGTCAACAAAGCTGCGCCATAATTAACGTATCTATCATTTTGCCTGTCTCATTAGCAACCAGCTAAGCTAAAAGGGGCTCACCTTCCGTTTTCACCTGTCAGGAGCATCAAATGGCATATTTTGACTATTAATTGATCTGTGACTATAAATTCAGCTCCTGTATTTCAAGGCATTTAAATTTTACCCTTCTCTGATAAAGTTCTATCTACCAATTGACAACTTAATTAGAAAGCAGAATACAAGAGAGAGGACCAAAGTATAAGCATATCGTAAAATCGCCGCGGCATATACTTTTGTACAAAGACACGCAGATCCATGTGTAGAACGTCATTAAGGTAGAGAAGCAGAACAAATAATAATTTCTTTAAACTGGTTTTTCAAAGATGTAGAAGATCTGACAAATTCTTCATGAACTGGTAGCTCAGATTTTATTACATCTTATATTTTTTCTTAAGTCTCCCTCAGATTCCATCAAACGCATTTGTTATAAACGATATTCTAAATTGATTCACACACTTCGGCTAACAGAAGAAATTAAAAACTGTAATTCATCTGTTACCATCATTGCTTTAATAGAACAGCAATGAAAATTATACAATCAGTAAATTCGTTTACTAAATGTTATTCGCCAAAAGGTAACAACGTATCCGCAAGGTAAAAAATAGACTATCAAAATTAGCTGGATATTTACAGCCAATGTATCCGCTGAGAAATCTGGAAGCGTACGAACAAAAAAATTACAGACATTTTTTTGAGGATAGATCAATTATTTGGAAGGTTAAGGAAGCTTGGAGACAGAAATAAGGAGAAGAAGTAGGTTCGCGGAGAAGCCAATAAGGTAAAGTTGTAAAGTTTAACTCCATCTAAAGAAACAGAAAACTTATTCAGGAGTTGAATGTATTCTTTTTTCAAGTTGCCGAGAACTGGTTAGTAGAAGAATGATCTGGAGGAAGAAATGACGATGGTCTCAGAGGTAGTGACAAAGAAGTGATGGAAGTAAATATAATAAGGCTGAAGCTGACTCAAATTTGGTTCATATTGATAACCCTTATAGGAAGAAAGAAAACAAGAGATGTAGGTAGTTCATTAGTAACTGATATCAAAATACTGCCTAATGAGTTACTGGGGTGGCTATTGAAAGCCAATAGGCTAAGTAGGAGCATGTGGGAGTTGTTCAGTGGGCATTAAAAATGGAGGCTGTACGGGTTGAACGTGTCTGAGGGTGTGGTAGAATGTAACAAAGCGAGGGTGTGTTGGCGAAGTTAGGATTTTTGCCTGTGGGTTCGCTAAAGCCAAATAGTTGTAACAGCTATCTCTGCAGGCCCTGTATATTATTTTTTGGAGCAGTCAGGGTAAATGTAGTTTGTGCTATCAGTCTGAGATAACTTCAGGAACGTTAAAATTCTGAAGAAATGGTTGGAATGAGTCTAACTTCCCTCTTCTTCAGGGAAGAAATGTGAAATTTTGGTGATAATAATATTCTTTTCTACAATAAACATTGACAAAATCCCTGGGCCGCTGTGAGGAATCATTTGACGATATTTGAAAAGTAGCAGTGTCCAGAAATGTTTGGAGGTAAATAAGTGAGTAGTTTGGTAAGCCGAAAGAGAGACAGTTCGCTGGAAGACGAAGAAGTAGGTAGAGATGAAGGCAAGCACTCTTGAGCATTTACGATTAAGTGAAAAGACCGAAGTATAAAATAACTAGCTTTTGCAGAATCAGAAAGATAAATGAAATGAAACTTTATCAAGAGAAGGATTTTTGGGTAATGAAGATTTCAAAACTGTGGAATGGATTTTTGCCGAATTTGATTATTAAGCAGTGAGGTGATGGGAATGCTTAGAAGGGCTTCTTTGGGAGGAAATCGAAAGAGAATTTTGACGTCAGAGAGTAAGCAAATTGAACAGCAGACGCCTGGATAAACACTATAGTTTTGAGTTAAATCAACATTCAAAAGCAAAATGTATCATTATTCATTATATTAAATACTACAAATTAAACTCCGACTTGAATTTTACAAAAGGAACAGTAATGATTGTTCCAGAAATGGATGACAGTGATTGAACTTTACAATATAAGTTATAATTTGGTATAACTACAGAAATAGAAAGAAGGGTATGCATAGTGTACATGTACATGGAGCATTTGTTTAGAGTTTCAAATTACAGTGGCACTGCCATAAGGGAGAGAAAGGGCCTGCAAACTGTCTCCGCCGTCACCAACAAATACACTTTGATCAATAGTGACAGATGCATTTGCACTGGGGAAATATACAGTCCGCAATTAAACTAAAACAGTCCATCGCCCCAGTTCGCTATGTAACAATATAAATTGGACCGCTTGCAATAAGCGCAAGATTTAAACACACTTTCTGCTGGTTTTCAGTTCGCTTTCAAATTTCCTGCATAAACAGTATTGTTTTTATTTAAGGTTAAATAATATTGTGAAAACCAAATTAAAACAATGTTATCTAAAAGTTTACGCCATTTTTTTTGTCTGGCATGTCGCCCATACATCCAGAAAATTTATTGTATTTTATTTATTTTCATTTTTATATTACTGATTTTTCAATTCTCTAAATTGTAATATCCAGGCCCTGAAGAAGGCAATACATTTGTCGAAACGTTGGCAAAAAGACGAGTTGTTGTTTTTATTTGACAGATTCCTCGCCAATTTTGAATCCTTAATTTAATAATTTACGGTCACGAAACCAATATATATTCATATAAGTTAAAATGAAGTCTTTTAAAGTGAAGCGAAGTTAAAATGTCGCTGTATCCTGGTTTAGAACTAAGTATCTCATACTAGTCGGAGCTTGCACCTCTACACCAAAACTATCTCTTAATTATTGTTATTATAATCTTAATGTTATTTTATTTTCTAACTCTTTTTTCGCATTTCTATAACTTATTTTGTATTATTATTCCTGTAAAAAGTAAAGTTGTGTCTATTTTTTCAGGTGGGTTTACGTTCAATTACCGGATCTTTCTTACCTTCAGCCAACCAATATGACGCAAAAAAAAAGTAAACTTTCTACAATATAATGTAGCATATTCACGAATTTGACAACAGCCGTCGAATGATAGAAAAAGCCGGCTGAACAGAAGGAGAATAAACAAACAGCAGGCGATAGGCAAACTGTGTCAGGGATATGAGTGTTAGACTTGTTACTGTAGCTGGCGGTGTGGGTGAAATCGTCCCAACAAATACACTGGGGTTCAAATCATCCATCCTATTAGCAGATAAGTTAGCCAGCGAGAATCGTAATTCAGTTTAAAAATGAATAAGTAAGGGGGAGCCTGCGTGCAGACGAATGAATAATTCAGCATCAACAGAATAAAATATTTAAAGAGAGCTACGCTGTTACAGTAATACAAAAATAAATAAATAAAATGGCCAGATGCAGAAAAATATTTTACCTGATGAATAATTGGATTGGTTCGATTGTTGTTACAATTCAAACACCAATATTAGGGGTGAAACAAGAAGAATGAATCTACATTAATATTGGACGTTTCGGACACATCTTACAGTGAACTTCTACCTTCCCTACTAACGCAAAACCAGTTCCTGAAGAAGGACAACAAAGTTGTTCGAAACGTCGAACGATAAAGTTCGATTAAAGAATTTTTGTGATATTTACCACAATAAAACTGGTACTGCAATAATTAAAGTTAGTGCATATACGAGTAACTACACTCACTATAATAACTATTTTTTGCAACCATGTAGGGAAGTTCTCATTACTCAATTAAAATCAGCTGTGTAATGCCCAACTTCCCACACTAGTGGGGGAAAATTCCCATTAGTGTCACTTCCCTCACTAGTGAGTAAAGTAAATTTTATTGTGCTTCCTTGATATAAGAAGTTTTGTTATTAACATAAATATTTTCTGTAAAACTTTAATAAGCTTATTTAACGTAACTAAATAATTAAAAAACGAATATTAAAAAATAAAATAAAAATTGAAAGGAATATAGAAATAAAAATAATACTTTAATAAATAATTAGATATTTTTAATTATAACAGCTAAAAAGGTTATAGTGTTACCTTATAGAAATATAAAATGGATTCTAGTGATTCCTGTTTAGAAAACACTCCTCCATCAATAAAAGAAACAGCAGAAAATGTAATAAGTAATGTAAACACGTAAGTAATGTAAATAATTGTAATATAACAATAAATGTTTATAATAAATAAATTACTTTTTGTAGACTGTAAAAATGGAATTTTTAATTTTTTTAGTTAATAAATCTAATGGTTCCAGAAAAAATATAATATTTAACTCGAGTGATAAGTATTTTCCTCACACTCGGCAATTTGCACTTGCACTCGCCTCGCTTCGCTCGCTCGTGCGTCGTGCAAACCCTGCCTCGCGTGAGGAAAAGTACTACTTTCCACACTTGTTAAATAAATAACTATTCATGGCAGCAGTATTTTAATACCATTCATAAAACCCCTAAATACCACTCCTAAATTTTTAAATAAATAAATTTGTAGTGCACACTTACACGATTGGCTTTTAATAAAATTAATCCTATTATAATTCCCTTATTCTTTTATGAGAAAGTGCGTTATTAAAATCTCCTTAAAATTTAGGAGTGGTGTAAACGTACACTGTTTAAATGTGGCACTTTTTGAAGAGATGCTAAAATCTTACTCCTCTTACACACGCCTCTTAAAATAATTTTTTTGAAAAATAAGCTCTTGTCGTGTGTGCTTAGTATAAGAAGTTTAACAAAAATCGATTTAATCATTTCTTTGTTAATGGAGAATAACAAAAAATCTTCTAAGATGTATGCATCATATCAGTTCACTAACCTTGAGCTTCAATTTGTACTTGGTTTCCGGTAGGTTAAATTTCAATATATGACAATAGTTTAGTTCAACTTACCATTGATAGTATTGGGAGCTACTGCAAATGACAATAGGTCTACCAATTTTCAGTTCTTACGATCAATAGAAAATTTACCAAATATATGTAGAATTGCGGACAAAAGAAAGTTTCAATTTGGTACCCGTGTATATAGACCTGAGCCCCTTATCATTTTGGGAACACATTTTACGGTCTGAAGAATCTAAATTTCGAGTTAATGGATCAAAAGAAAAAGAAAAGAGTATGTTGTAGGCCATAGGATTGCCTAAAAAAGCAAAATGTTCAATCGATTGTTAAGCACGGTGGCGATTATGATTTGGGGCTGTTGGAAAATTGGTTAAAATCGATGGGAGGAATGGATTGGCATTGATTATTATAACATTTTAAACAATAATTTACTACAATCAGTATTAAAGAATGTGCTTAGAATCGTTTATCTTCCAGCAAGATAACGACCCTAAGCGCATTTCCAAAATGGCATCCAAATTTTTAACTAAAAAAAAAAGAAAGAAATTGAAAAACTCGAATGGCCACCACAGTTACCAGATACTAATCTTATAGAGAATTTCCTGGACGATTTTAGATGAACACATCCCTTTAAGTGTCCGTACTAACAAAGATTCATTTTGCGTAACACTACAACAAAAATGATATAATCTTCCAATAAATATATTAGAAAACTTAGTTAAATGGCAGAATAAATGGCTATAAATAGCAGAGGAGGTTTCCTACAAACTATTTAAATTAACGAACTGTTCGAATACAAAGATAATAATCAAAAAATATAAAATTAAACTTAATTTTTCCCACCTAATTTTCTTATTAGTTCAATTGTTAAAGAACAAGTTAACTTCCATGTCTTTATGTTCTGTTCTTAAGTTATTTATTACTTTGTAAGATACAGATATTTAAGAAATATTTATGTTTCAAAATACTGTTCAGTTTTCTCTGTATGATGATGTTCTTTGTATAATTTATCTTTTAAACTTTCTTTTGTCCGCCACTGTATATAGAATGGGTATTAATTATTATATAGCAGACATGGCAAAGTCTAAGATGGCTAATAAATGCATAACATTTAAATAGGAATAATGGTGAAACAGGAGAGTGGAACTAATTACGGTCCAAGTTGTGGCATGCTGCCTGATGAATAATGCAATCTAAAGCAGGAGCGCACTCTACAAGGTGGACAGCATCTCTTTAGGGTCTCGTAGCTAGTTGGTTGATGCGCTATGTGTGAGTAGTTATGGGTAACATATTGCCGTTGATTCCAGTCGCATATCCAGCCTGGCTGGAGCACACGACCCGATACTAGTAATGCACGAAGGGTGCCTCCTACGCCGCACTTGTCTAAACTAATACTATGTTGTAATAAACCTAGTAGAAGTACATGAGACGTGCATACATAATGGCTTTTTAAACGTCCTTCTCCCCGCTCCTTGGGGCTTTGCCACAACACCCCTTTTCAGAATTCCCTCTCTTGATTTCACTTCCCTGTTTCTCGCAGCATTTCTCCTTGCTACCTCGCTTCCACAAAAAAAAAGTATTTTTCTTCTCAGCCGGCCTCTCTCCGTGTATCTGTGTCTATTCCTCCTGGAGTATCCTCCACTCTGTTTCATATCACATTCCGGGTGTACTCGCAGTGGTGTTCCTTGTCACTATGAATTTACTACCGCTTCGCTTACGCGCACAATAAAATTACGATAAACTATCGGGTTTTTTATTTAAGGAAAATAAACTTTAAAAGCGCCAACTTCACTCTTATACTGCACATATTTTAAGAAAATAATTGTATTTTAACGATAAAGTAGCACTTTACACATAAATTTATTTCTGTACAATTATTAGTTACGAGGGCCGTTTGAAAAGTCCGTGCAAAGTCAGAGAGATAGCACTACTGGCGCGTATCGAGGTTATGTTTAGTTAGTAGCATCTCTTGGAAGAACACACACCAAGTTTCAGCCAGATCGGTCTATTTCTTTGTGTTTGGCATTCGTTTGAATCGAGGAAGTCGAGTGATTTTCAAAAAATGGACGAAAAAGAATTTCGTGTGTTGATTAAACACTACTTTATGAAAGGCAAAACGCCTCAGGAGACTAAAGAGCAGCTTGATAAACATTTTGGTGACTCTGCACCTTCGATTAGAACAGTTTATAAGTGGTTTCAAAATTTTCGGAGTGGCCATATGGGCACAAGTGACGCTGAACGTTCTGGACGCCCTGTTGAGGTTACTACGCCAGAAATCATTGATAAAATCCATGATATGGTGATGGATGACAGAAGAGTGAAGGTGCGTGAGATTGCTAGTGCTGTGGGAATCTCGAATGAACGGGTACATAATATTTTGCATCAACATTTGGACATGACAAAGCTAACCGCAAGATGGGTGCCGCGATTGTTCACGCTTGACCAAAAACGAAATCGTGTGAAGTGTTGCAAGGACGGTTTGCAGCTGTTCCAGAAGAATCCGCAGGACTTTAAGCGTCGTTTCGTCACTGTGGATGAAACATGGATACATCACTACACTCCTGAGACCAAAGAACAATCTAAACAATGGGTTACCAAGGGGGAATCTGCGCCAAAAAAGGCGAAGACCGTTCCTTCGGCCGGAAAGATTATGGCGACTGTCTTTTGGGATTCGCAAGGAATAGTCCTCATCGAATATCTGGAAAAGGGTAAAACTATTACAGGTGCATATTATTCATCGTTATTGGACCGTTTGAAAACCGAGCTGCAAGAAAAACGCCCACGATTGGCCCACAAAAAAGTCCTTTTCCATCACGACAACGCACCAGCTCACACCTCAGCAGTTGTGGTCGCAAAATTAATGGAAATAGGGTTCCAACTCGTTTCACATCCCCCCTATTCTCCAGACTTGGCTCCCTCGGACTACTATTTGTTCCCCAATATGAAGAAATGGCTGGCGGGAAAAAGATTTTATTCAAACGAGGAGGTGATTGCAGAAACGAATGGCTATTTTTCAGACTTGGACAAATCCTATTATTCGGAAGGGATCAACAAACTAGAGCAGCGTTGGACGAAGTGTATAAGCCTAAAAGGAGACTATGTTGAAAAATAAAAAAGGTTTACCCCAAAAAATTAAGTAGTTTTTATTTTTGCACGGACTTTTCAAACGACCCTCGTATTTTCTATGAAGAATTTTACTTTGAAGCATAACGAAATTATAGTTATAGTGTCGGTCAATGAAATTTATTTGATGTGAACTAATGAAAATGATCTTTGTAAAGAATTGTAACATCTGAGGAATCTTGAGCTTTGGTTAGTTTAGAATTGACCAGATCTTCACCCCTAAGTCTCAAGCAATATTTAGTTCATCTTCAGGGCTACCATACAAAAAAACATGAGATCTGGGTGTTTACAATTTCTTAATGAAGGCTAAAACATTATTTGCAATTCTACTTAAACAAAGTTAATATGACAACTATAAAAAGAAAGTAAAAACTTATTCTGAAGTAAATAATTCTAAACTACATACTATACATAAATAAAACTACAAAAAAAGTAACTACAAACACTGTAGAATATGTTTTTAGAAAATTTTTGTAGTATAAGTAAGTAGTAAAGTAATTGGCTATTTTTTCAGGCGGGGCTTAACGAACAACTACCAAATTAGGTGTCGTGGACGGAGGCGACTAGCAAACGTACTTTACTGCACATTTTTTTATTAACCATTAAATAAAATCCAAGGCCTCTAGACCGGGAATCGAACCCAGTACCCGAATACTTCTTAGCTTTGCGGGCTACGCCTCTAACTGCTCGGCTATCTTGCCGCCTGTTAAGTAATTACTAATTAATTTGATATTTTTATGATATTTTTGAAAATAGAAAGTATTTTATTATTTATTTTTGGGTGTGTGTTTGAGCAATTAAAATATTTCACGATTCTGTAACCGGTTGTTGTAGTCAGCTGTCACATTCAAATTAAAGTTTTTAGAGTAAATTCCATGGCCTTAAGTATCAAAAAGTAAACAAGTATACTATTTATAATTTTTCTTGGAGGATTTAAATTAATTTATTAAATATTAGTTAAAATATAGCTTTTAAGAAGAAATATGCTATTATTAAAACCTATCAGTAGTGGAAAACTAAAAAAAAATGGCGCTGTATCATCGCTGTAAAACGCGCACCTCGTGGTATAAAATTATTGTACGGGTTTAGTTTGATTGGCTGTTGAGTTTGCCAATGAAATTAATTGTGTATATATGCTGCATATTTCTGTATATTACTAAATATAAAGAGAACATAATATACATAAAGGCGCCACTGTAGCCGAGCGGTTAGAAGCGAGTTCTGCAAAGCTAATAGGCATTGTGGTACTGGGTTCGATTCCCGGTCTTTTAGGCCTTGGATTTTATTTAATGTTTAATATGACAACTTCGTAGTAAAGTATGTTTGCTAATCGCCTCCGTCCACGACACCTAAAAGCTGGACGTAAAGCCTTTCTGAAAAAATAATATACAACACAATATTATATCAAAATCAACAGGAACATTAGCTGTTGCTCATAAAACATTTTCATAGTAATGAAAGTAAAATAAAACAAAAAACTAGACATTGGATGTCTAGCGACACTCATAATTTAATTAACAAACACGATCAATAAACTCATATTAACAATGCGTGCCAGCGAAATGAAATGGTTATATGACGTAACAAACATTAAATAATTTAATTTCATTATTGACAGTTTGATTGATGTTTTAATAAATATTAAAATACTCAAATATGTAAAGGTATTTCCGACAGAGATGTCATTCAAAGTTAATGCTGCTAAAAATTTACTATTAATTGGGTTGCCAAATCTGTCATAATATGCCTGTTTCAAGGATTTAAATTGGCGTTGGAGTTTCAGGAATTCTAGAACTGTAAAACGGTTTCCCGAACATATTCGGTTATTCCGAAGCACTGAATATGCGATTGAAAAGTTGGAAGCTAGTTTTCTAAACAAATTATGAAGGGCTAATATATTCCTAAAATTCTGCAATTCCTAGCAGGCTTCAAATAAAATTTCCATGTTGGAATAATTACAGCAAAAATGAGAACTCTATTTGCTAAACAGTATAACAAGCCTTACTCATTTAGCAAATATTAAATAAAACTCCTTGACAAAAAACTTACATTTTAAAAGTTAAATTTCAAGGGTTTCAAGGGAAATAAGGCACAAAAATCAGTAAGTACCCAACATTTCATTCGTAATTCAATTGGAAACTAGGCAGAAACGTTCGGAAAAGCTTATGGATTTTATTTAAATTGGTGAATCATTTTTCCCCCATTTTTCTAAATTGATTTCTCTTATTATTGGGGCTCTTTTATTCTAATTGGTTTGGCTTTGTACAATGTTTTCATGAATTCTTAAAGAAGACATTAAAAACAAATAAAATGTACTTTTAGAAATTTCAGAACAATTGATATCATCAGTTAAATAAAAGGTAAATTTACTAATAAATTTTGGATTGACTGATTTCATTGTACAGATTTGTAGCAATTCTTTTGTTCGAAAATGGTACCATTAAAAGTGAACATGTATTAAATTGAAGTCATCTAGTTTTGAGCAAAAATTTTAAGCCTCAAGAGGCGCCACGGTAGCCGAGTGGTTTGAGACGAGGCCTGCAAAGTTAAGAAGTGGTACTGGATTCGATTACCAGTCAAAGCCTTGGATTTTATTTAATGGTTAATATGAGAATTTAATTTAAGTATGCACGCTGGTCGCCTTCGTTCACGACACCTAACTTGGTAGTTGGGCGTAAAGCCCGCCTTAAAAAAGTAGGCATTACTTCACTTACTTGTAAGTCTCAATAAAATTTAGTTGTAAATAGAATGTGGTAAGTACAAGACGTGTGAATGGTCGCACAAGATTTGAAAAAACTATGAAACTAAAATAGATATAACATTTTTCCCTAAGATTTCCCTATCTCTAAAAAAAGTGATATTGTAGCGAGTAGAAAGAAATCTCAAGATTAGGGCGACTTTATTTAACCATTACTAAACAGAGACAACCCTTTTTGTGTGTGTGTGTGTGAAAAGTGTCGGCAAGTAGATGTTATCTTGAGAATTTATGCAATATTAATTTGAGTTGGTGACTAAAAACGAGTGGCTGCCAGAGAAGGATGGATAAATGAAAGAGCAGTTTTTAGAATAGGACGGAAGCGGAAGACCATAGGTTGGTAATTTAAAAAGATGGAGATAGCCATGAGCACGGGGTAAACCCAAAGAAGGGCAGAAAAAAAAAAAAAAGAAGAGATCTCTGGGTAGAAAGGTCCTTGTGTAGAAGTAATCACCTCTAAGGCGACACCTTCAGCTAGCTAGAGGATGCTCGTCCCCACTTCATTTCCACCCTCCTGGGACACACAAGAACATGTATAGCCAAGAGCGGAGGATAGGTCCACCGCTTCTACAGAGTACTCACTAATAGAGGGCGCTCACCTTCCGCTCAAATCCCTTTATAGACGTGCTTACGTTAGACGTTCCACGGACATACGGTCCTAACTGAAATTGATTTTCCTTTTTTATTACACAGTATTCATAAAAGTCGATTAGGATAGTTTCGTTTCCTCTTAAAGTTGCATTAAATTCTTCCGCATCGTTAACCAACTGAATAATGCACCACCGTTTTGTTTATGTAATGGTTAAACAAAACATTTATAAGCCGTAATTGTTAGAATACCTTCCGACAATCTCTAAGCTTATATTTCAAACCTCTTTTTGTCAATAACTCACCTTTTTGTTCTTATTTTCACAAATTATCATTATTTTAATATAAAACCCCTTACTTGAAATTTTCCAACTACTAGCGTTATTATGAATAAGGTGTTCAATGTTCCCACTGGGTTAATAACAATATTTGTGCAGTTAATTTATGGACATAACCACTGAAATTACCTAAATATATCATATACCATACTGGTCACATAAACGCTCGGAAAATAACCAAAATTAAAGCCCAATATAATAGCTTACCAAATTTAAATCAATTTACTAAATTACTGTTCATTATTTTTGGTGACTGAATCATAGTTTCAATAGGATGAAAAAATAACTTCCAGTTTCAGTCATTATAAACTTTATTATGCCGAGCTTTCGACCTAGGGACTAGGTCATCTTCAGGGCTGTGGAACATATTTACAGTGTGTTAGCAATTATATTACCAATTAATTATATTACAATGAATATGTATAATATTTATATAATATGCACTTTCCTTACATAGCACAGAAAATCATCACACTTTCCATTTCCCAAACACAAAGATACTTAAATCAGAAACCAACACACAAAAAAGGAAAGTGCTAGAAATGATATACATATCTAAGACAGAAAACAGTCTAAATTTCAAAACTGACACCAACAATTTAAACAACATATACGCAAACTTAAATACTTGACAATTGGCAACACTGACTTCCTTACAACCAAACACAATCACACACTTGTCTGTCCATGAACAGACAAGACAGAAGAAACACCAACCCTCTCATGATGTAAAACAGTATATTGTAAATTAGGTAAATATTTTTGTAAAATTTCGATACATTATACATATTCATTGTGATATAATATTGTTAACACACTGTAAATATGTTCCATAGCCCTGAAGATGACCTAGTCCTTAGGACGAAAGCTCGGCATAATAAAGTTTATAATGACTGAAACTGGCATTAATTTTTCATCCTATTCAATTTACTAAAGTTATTTTCGAAGAAATTGCGAGGGGAAAAAACTGAAAAATAATCTTTTTGGAAAAACAGTTGAAAATCAAAAGTGAACTATTTAATTTAGTCCTGGATAGCACTAAGGAGGTGAATAATAGAGTATACCACATTACATTGAAATAACACCAAGTGGAAATCTCTACCACCAACCAACTTCAAAAGTATCTAAACAGAATTTCGGTGTCAAAATTTTACAAATAAATGTTCAACTTTATCATACATAACAAATTTTAAGGAAAATCGTGTTAAAACTTTTCACAAATGATGAAAACTTAACTCAAGTAAAATATTATATGATGTGCGTATGAAAATAGAGGTAACTTAAGCCGCCTTCAGTAAAATGTTCACGAAAAATTGCTTCTCCTTTTAAAGAAATTGTTTCTACACAATTTCACTATGGTTACGTACGTTATTAGTGATTACTATAACTCTCATGTTGTATAAAAAGAGAGCATAATGTTGAATGAAAGTTCATAAAAGTTTCATAAAAAAAAGGGTGCTTAGTCTAAAAATAGTATAAAGAATAGGGGACAATGAGGTTACTATGCTTCTTTAGAGTAGGGAGCCCAAGTATGAACATATGGCTTGAAAATAAAGGGCATAACTAATCCAAACATAAAATACTAAAACATATGTACGAAAACAGTAGAATTTATGTTTATGGAGAAAAAATTAAATAAATAAATTGAATTTAAACATGAGGACAGAATAATCTGAAGTGTGGGTTCTTCAAATCACAGAAGATACCTCTAGGTTGGCTGCAAGCATTAAACATTCGAAACCAGATTGAAGAAAGAGGTTATAATTTTTAAATAATTATAATTAATTATGTTTCAGGGGGAAAAATACAAATGAATTTTCTCAATTTTCAATTTACTTGGCGTAAAAAGAAGTAAAAATGGTTTTTACTGAGCACTGAAGATAATAATCATCACTGATATCCCTACGAGTTTTATTATTCAAATAAAATTTCTTTAAAAGTACAATTTAGGAAAACAAAACCCTAAGAAAACACTATTATCTTTTGCTTATGTTTTCTAATTTCCCCAACTGTTCGACAAACTTTGTCATCTACAGTACGTAGTATTACAGTATCTACTGCGGTATGAAAAGAAAATTAAAAGTATAATAAATTATAAGCACCAAAACTAAATACTGGATCCCGGGTTCGAATTCAGATATTGGTCTATAAATTTTCTTTTTCTAAGAGCTTCTATTAGCTCCTGAGATGGACAGTGTTGTCTGTAACAAGAGAATATACTGTCCTGAGGCCGGCAGTGAACTGAAGAAAGCTCCGGGAGCCAATAACCTCAGATGTTGATGCGCCTTAAAATTGAAGAAAATACAAACAAACGGCGTATTCATGGCATTTTCAGCATCTAACTATAGTGTAATATGACATCGAAATGTTCCGAAGTTAGCAACGGGGATAGACTTTTCTCTTAAGATGATTTCAACTTCAATAAATTAAATTTGCAATTTAAAAGAATGGTTCTTGTTATTCGAAGTTTAAAAAATATTAATAATAAAACTTTAATAATTGCAGAAGCTCGTGTGATTATTCCCACCAAATTTTTTTTAAATAAAATGTGCTCACAAAATATTACGAATCTCTTCGTAATTAAATTTCTAAATCCCTAAAAACACAGCATCCCCTGGAATGTGAGATCTATATGCAAAAAACACATCTTTATTTATTTTGTAATTACTAAGTTCTTCACTAATAATAATTATTAAACAGAAACTTGTTCAAGACATACATTTTTTATTTTTTTAATTTTCTTTCACGAGTGACAAAAATACTTATCACCAAAATGGAAAGTTTTTCAATGAGTTTCCAAATGTAAAAGTGAGAAATAATAATTATCTGATAAATAAATTTCAAAAAAAATTTAATCAATAAATAAATAACAGTTAAATTGAGCGAGCGTCCAGAGCAATTATAACGCATTACATTGAGTAACTATTTAGTACATTGTGTACTGAAGTGATGAGTCAGCTGGTCTTCATAAGTTGACGGCAAAATTATAGAAGATGACGAAGCTTTACCAAAAAAAACAGAATAGGCCACTTAAAATTGTATATTGCCGTTAACAATAGGAATATTTATTCACTTGAAGGAGAGATGCTTGTTGGCAAAAAGTATTAGAACAGAAGATAATATCGCCAATATTTCTGGCTTTACGAAAAACAAAACTTGGAATGTATACTCTTCCGACTTCCGTTTATTGCGATGCTTTAAGATGAACCTAACACCATCAGGATGCCCTAAAATTAATTTTTGTAGGAAATAAAGTTATTGATCAGCAGTAATGGATATACGAAGTTTATATAAAATTGTAGGAGTTTAAAATAAATAAATAAAATATAAATCCAAAGTGTTGCGGTTGTAGAATCTTGTTCGCATTCGCAACACATTTATTCCCCCTTTATAATAAAGTAGGGCCCAGAGTCGGAAAAAATTCACATTATTCTAAAAAATAGTACTTTAATGGTAGCCTACAAAACCTCCTATTCAAGAAGTAGCCTTAATCGAATCATCCTGGACAAAATGTTACCAATAAAAATTAAAAAAAAAATATATAATTCTGTCAGGAGCTATTCTTGTGTAAAGTCAACCTATTGGATTCGTTTCAAATTTAATTGAGCATAATTCTCTGACCGGATAATTACATGGAAGAAATCTGAACAGTTCCCTGTGGAAGTTTCTTGGGTAAAATATGGGTCACTTGGTGATCATCGATTAGATTCAAGCTTTTGTCATAAATATAAATTTTTGATATATTGGAGCTTTGTAACCCAACCAACTACTCACTCTGTTCTTTGGCGGTGGAGGAAGTTATGGTATTTGTATTATATTCTATTTTATTTTTTTAAAAAAATATATTCATTAAAATTATTCTATTTGCTTTGTAAGTACTTTAGTGCTTTCTATTTCTCACAAATTCTACGAAAACAATTAGGGCGATTCTGATGGGATAAATCTAAGCTTTCAAAAGTCAACAACATTAAGGAGGTATCTTTTATTAGCTTACATATCTGATTATTATTATTTAATTTAAGGCACGTCAATAGCTGAGGTCACTGCCGGACTCTGAACAGTGTTTCTCTAATTATGGAACAGTATGTTCCATAAAGACAGGTATTGTGTCCACTTCTGGACAGTGAGCTGTGAAAAGCTTCTACGAAGAGAAAAATCTATGGAGCAATGGTTGAATTCGAACCCAGGATCTCCGAGTGGGAATCCAAAACTAAACATTGAGCTAATCCCTGATTATTATTCCTAATCATCCACTTTTTATGGATTTTTTCCTATCTAACGATAACGATTTCTGGAGAAGATTAATGGAAAAAAATCACAGGATAACTAGATGAAGAAATAGGAAAAGAGATGACAGTCAAAGTGGTGGATCTTTCCACAATAGAACTACTAAAAAGCATTGACAAAAATGACTGAGCTATAAAAAAAAAAGAAGAAAAAATGTCACTTGAAAAAGACGAATACGTGGGGTGGCTCCAGAACGTATAAAAGGGGAAATCGAAATAAGGAAGTTAGAACGTACGAGGCAGTATGAAGTAGAGGAAGTGGGCTGGTCGACTAGGGAGGATGTATGGAATAGAATGAGGCTCCCGCCTGGAAATAGTAACCCTAAAATATGGGGAACAGTAAGGCTACCCTGATATTTCGTCTATTTCTTTCCCTCTATAGTTTGTTCGCTTATTGCTTCGAGTACAGTGGTTGCTGACCTTAAAGTGGTTAACGTTTTGGTCAACTTTCAAGTAACGGCCTAATGAACGCCTCTAGCAAGGAAACTTACTAAAGCGCACATTGTCACTTTAAAGCTCATAAGAATAAAACACCAAAACAAAAACGTTCATTTTGCCAAATCATAATTAGCACAAATTTACATCAATAAGTCGCTGAAACTGTAAAAATAAAACAAAATAAAATCTGGCGTCCACACCCTGCTCTATTTTCATTTACTGCAGTTTACTTAATTTTTTTTTTTTAATATTCATTTTAACGAATATGAATATATAGTTTTCGTGACCGCAAATTGTTAAACTTAGGATGGAAGATTTGCGAAGAATCGGTCAAATAAAACAACTCGTCTTTTTGCCAACGTTTCGACAAATATATTGTCCTCTTCAGGGCGTGGCTATGCGGGTTGGTTGAGTTACAGAAAATTCATTTTAACGAAAATATTTTCGAAAAAAAAGTCGCTTAAATCTGATTCAGTGAACTCCCGAACAGCAAAATTTTAATTAAATTTGGAATTTCTTAACGTTTTTAATGTTTATAATGATAATTCCGTACACTGCCCTAAAAAAGAACTACAGAGAGAAGTACAACCATTTTCCAAGCACATAAGTGCCCCTAATTGAATTTTATCATAAAAATTTTACAAATAAATGTTGCACTATGCGGAATAAGTATAATGGTAATAAAGGGAGATTCTACAAAACTATGGCTAATCAGATACCTAGACAACCATGGTTTAAGGGAACTGTCACTAATAAATGGGTTGTTACGACAATAAGCAGGCTGAGAGCGAACCACGCGGTGTGCGGATCGTATCTACACAGGATCAACAAAAGGTCCTCTCTCCTCTTTGCGTACATTGCAATGAGGATGAGGATTTCAAACATGTAATAATGATATGTCCACGTTATGTGGTAGAAAGGAAACGAATGTTTGACGACATATATAGGTATTAAGATGCACCATTTCGCTACGAAGACATTATATTCTCCACCAACATTTATGTGCTTAAGTCGATAGCAGAGCTAGCAATGAAATATGAATGTATTTAAAAGTTGTAGCCGAATTAGAATGAATGGAAGAAAATGCTTACAGAAGGATTACGTGATTTTAATTTTGGTTAAGCTATAAGGATGGCAGGAGCACAGAGTACTGATCCATCCATTAGCTGTAGTTTATGTAAATAGTTGAATGTAGTAGAGGGATGAATGTGTGAAGCGAATGTATTTGTAGGTAAGAATGGAGAGTGAGTGATATTCTAGTGATAAGCACCTAGACGATGCTGGCTGTATGGCGAAAGCCAATGCCAAAAAAAAGGCGAAAAAAAGAAAAAAAAGAAAGTATAATGGAGCTTTTTTATTCGTGAAAACTAAAAATCCAATAAGTGTTGAAAAATTAAAAAATAAATTAATAATTACGGTATTAGGGAAGGGATTAGCTATGAGGTTAGCATACTGGCCTCCCACGGGTTCGAATCCAGCAGCTGACCCTTAGATTTTCTCTTCCTAGGAGCTTCTTACAGCTCACTGTCCGGTGATGGACAGTGTTGTCTGTAACGAGAGAACACTGTCCGGAGGCCGGCAAAGCTCCGGGCGCTAATAACCTCAGCTGTTGATGCGCCAATAAAAAAAAAAAAATTACGGTATTTTTAGAAGTTATTTTACAATTTTATAAAATCTAGGGATTTCATTAAGATATTTAACCTCTACTTTATCAAGTAAAAGAATCAGATTCGTACTTTAAACTAATTTGGAGATCCTAGCGAAAACTTGTTATCAAAATATGAAGAAGCAAAACTGATGGTACGAATACAAAACGAATTAGCGATAAAATACAATAATAAATTAATGAAATGTCCCGAAATGTAAACTAGAGCACAATAGATTCTCAGTTCTAACATGAATACGAGGGTCGTTTGAAAAGTCCGTGCAAAAATAAAAACTACTTAATTTTTTGGGGTAAACCTTTTTTATTTTTCAACATAGTCTCCTTTTAGGCTTATACACTTCGTTCAACGCTGCTCTAGTTTGTTGATCCCTTCCGAATAATAGGATTTGTCCAAGTCTGAAAAATAGCCATTCGTTTCTGCAATCACCTCCTCGTTTGAATAAAATCTTTTACCCGCCAGCCATTTCTTCATATTGGGGAACAATAGTAGTCCGAGGGAGCCAAGTCTGGAGAATAGGGGGGATGTGAAACGAGTTGGAACCCTATTTCCATTAATTTTGCGACCACAACTGCTGAGGTGTGAGCTGGTGCGTTGTCGTGATGGAAAAGGACTTTTTTGTGGGCCAATCGTGGGCGTTTTTCTTGCAGCTCGCTTTTCAAATGGTCCAATAACGATGAATAATATGCACCTGTAATAGTTTTACCCTTTTCCAGATATTCGATGAGGATTATTCCTTGCGAATCCCAAAAGACAGTCGCCATAATCTTTCCGGCCGAAGGAACGGTCTTCGCCTTTTTTGGCGCAGATTCCCCCTTGGTAACCCATTGTTTAGATTGTTCTTTGGTCTCAGGAGTGTAGTGATGTATCCATGTTTCATCCACAGTGACGAAACGACGCTTAAAGTCCTGCGGATTCTTCTGGAACAGCTACAAACCGTCCTTGCAACACTTCACACGATTTCGTTTTTGGTCAAGCGTGAGAAAATCACTCGACCTCCTCGATTCAAACGAATGCCAAACACAAAGAAATAGACCGATCTGGCTGAAACTTGGTGTGTGTTCTTCCAAGAGATGCTACTAACTAAACATAACCTCGATACGCGCCAGTAGTGCTATCTCTCTGACTTTGCACGGACTTTTCAAACGACCCTCGTAAGTTGACATAGAAAAAATCAGAATAATTAGCATAATTTAAAAATTCTGACATTAGTCTGTAATCAAAAAAAACGCAATCTTTTTTTGTTTTAGTTTCAACCTCAAAGAACAACTATTTTCGTTGAAATTCATTGTAAGATGTAAACAAAATTCTTTAGAATGAAGAGATATTTTTATTATCTGCGTATATAAAAAAGCCTGAAACTTTTTACTGAAATTAGGAAAACAAAATTAAAAACTCCACGTATTAAAGAAGTTGAAAACATTTTTAAATTTAATTTAAATAAATTCTAACAAACCAATTGTAAAATTCAAATGTTTGAATTAAATTTCTAAAAAAAAAAAAAATAAGTTTAAAAAAAATCGTGCCATCTGGTTAATAAAATATAATTTCTTTTCTTAACAAGTCTTGTTACCTGCAGTAGAAACACCTTTGTTGTTACCTGGAAATCCTTCCACTTGGGTACGTCAGCTGTTAGGAAATATTTTAAAATGTCAGACAGGTCCAAAGCATTCAAGAGGAATTGTAACTTAACATCTCTTCGAACCCTTAAACTAAGCGTTTTACCTCATTTCTTACAACTTGCAGTATACCTAGCTACAAACTAGCAGACAAATAAAACTTGCAACTAATTCTAAAGTTTACTTCAACTGAATGTAAATCATTCAATTACTTTCCTTATTTTATGACAAAAAGACGTATGCAGCCATTGTACTCAACATACGAGGTGTGTTCAAAAAGTAACGGGAATTTTCGTTTTTTGAAAAAATATTTATTTATTCATCTACATTAATATTGTCGCCTTCAAAGTAGTCCCCTTCGCATACAATACACTTGTGCCAGCGCTTTTTCCAATCCTCGAAACACTTCTGAAACTCGATCTTTGTGATAGCTTTCAGCTCTTTCAGCGATTCGCTTTTAATGTCATCTATGCTTGTAAAACGACGGCCTTTTAATGTTCTCTTTATGTTTGGAAATAGAAAAAAGTCACATGGAGCCATGTCTGGCGAATATGGAGGCTGGGGCATCGTTAAAGTTTTGTTTTTGGCCAAAAAATTCACGAACAAGCAATGAAGTGCATTATCGTGGTGCAAAATCCATGAATTGTTTTGCCACAAATCCGGGCGTTTTTTTCGGATTGCTTCACGCAAACGGCGTTGAACTTGTAGGTAGTACTCCTTATTGATTGTTTGACCTTGTGGCAAGAATTCATGATGCACTATGCCATTAAAATCGAAGAACACAGTGAGCATAACCTTCACATTCGACCGCACTTGTCGAGCCTTTTTCGGTCTTGGCGATCCAGAATGCCTCCACTGGGACGATTGAGCCTTAGTTTCGACATCATATCCGTAAACCCATGTTTTGTCACCTGTTATAACACGTTTCAGTAGATCCGCATCGTTGTCGACTTCATTGAGTGACTCTTGAGCAACTTCCATTCTCCGCTGTTTTTGTTCGAAATTCAACAATTTTGGAACAAATTTTGCTGCCACACGTTTCATACCCAAAACATCCGAAAAAATTTCATGGCATGAGCCAATTGATATGGCAACATCATCAGCGACTTCTCTGATTGTGATTCGGCGATCGTTCATAACCATTTCTTTCACTTTTTTCACGTCTTCATCGGTTGTTGATGTGCTTGGACGTCCAGGTCGTTCGTCATCTTCAACGTTTTCGCGGCCATCTTGGAAACGCTTATACCACTCGTAAATCCTTGTTTTACTCATAGCAGACTCACCATATGCCTTTATTAACATTTCACACACTTTATTTCATTTTTTACGCAAAATTTAATACAAATTCTTTGATCCATTTTTTTTAACAAACAAAAATCGCCAAGCTCGAAAAACACGTCTAACCTTAACGGCTGCCACTTAAGAAGTAAACAATGAATATTACTGAAAATTTTATCGTACTTCAGGGGCATGTGTACCAACATAATAAAAAAAAAAATTTTACAATCAGACTCTCCAAACCCGCGAAATTTAAAAATTCCCGTTACTTTTTGAACACACCTCGTATACTCCTAAATATCCTAGAATATTGTTCATAGTTATTGGTGAGTGAATCATTGATCTAAGAGGATCAGAAATTACGGCCAATTTTTTTAATTACTGTCTAATTTTTAGCCAAGCTTTCAACATTGAGACTAGGTCATTTTCAGAACTTAATACATCTTCTCAGATCATCAACAGACAGGATAAAATACATACCAACCAAAGATGTAAGAAATATTATAATTGTTAATTACTGTCAATTAATTGTTAAGCCTTGAAGATGACCTAGTCCAGGGATGGCGAACCTTTTTGAGACGTGGGTCAAATTTTGTTCATTTTTTTTTGTTTAGTACTAGCTCTTGGGTCACTAATGCCCATTTGAACAAGAGTTAAGTTTAAAAATTTTAAACTGAATATTTTCAAAACTAAACATCTTTAAAATTCAGTTGGCTTAACGGGTAAAACGGGACGAAACAAGTGCTATGGAAGTCTCTTTTTTACAAACATAACTGAACAAAATCTTACAAAAGGGTGTTTTATCTGAAGAAAAATCTAAATATTGTTATTTTTGCTTTGGGTTGTCGATTTTTTTAACAAACAAAATATGAGTAAAATTATACATTTTATTTGATATTTTGTAAACACTTTTGCTTTATTTCAATTACTACAAAAGCATTTGTCGTCATTTGCGTTTTAGAACTGTAATGATCAAACTAAAGGTTATAGATAGCATTTAAATTGCTTTTGTGTCAATGCGTGATTGAAAAAAATACAGATAGAATATAAATTATCCACACAATTAGAAAATCTAAATCAACCCGCGTAAACAAACAAATGGTTGCCTAGCAATTGTGGGTCAGTGAAAAAGCTTGCGCGGGTCAGTGTCTGACCCGCGGGTCATAGGTTCGCCATCACTGACCTAGTCCCCAGGACTCTAGGTCGTAATCTAGGCAAAAAATAATTAAAAAAAATTAAGACAAACTGACAATAAGTTTTCTCCCTTTTAATTTCTAAATAGTGCAAATTCTATTCGTCAGACTGCGCTTGTTTTTGTATTGCTGACTGGTTTTGGACATCCATACATCATTAGAGAGGTTGATTATAGCTTTTTTCAATTTATTATTTCCCATTAGTCTGTACAAATACAGGCATTGGATATGCTCAACTTTATTACAAAAATTCCAGTGAACATTGAAAGATAATGGGAGAATAAATAAATAAAATAAATAGTAAATAATATAAATATCATTAAATGGGCAATAAAAATTTGGTCACAGACTTAATCATGTTCCCATGAACAGAAACTCACAACTGGCAACTCAAAATTACTAAATACTATTGGAACAGTAAGGTGCCACGGTAGCCGAGCGGTTAGAGGCGAGACCTGTAAAGCTAATATGTATTGTCTCAAAAGAATCTCATTAACACGAATCATTTTAAGTCCGAAACCCGGGCTAGGATTGCGAGAAACACTCGCGCTATAAACAAATAAAACCAAATCTACTTAAATATACGAAGGAAATTTTGTATTTTCAATTTTTGTCACAATGACTGCCGTATAATTCGCTTCACATTGCTTCTTTTTGAAATTTCTTTATTGTGAAAAAGAAAAAGAATTGATGAAAGAGTGACTTGGAACTACAGCAAGTCATCACGGAGAGATTCTAAAAGAAGAAGAACACAAAAAATGAAAAAAAGTAAAAAGATTGTTGAAAGTCAACAAAACTTCTTAGGAGCACGTCATCATCTTATAATTATTAGTATTGACTCAAACACGAAATGAAGCAAAATGTCCGCAAGCAGTGTAAACAAGCAAAGAAGAGAGAGAATAAATATGATAATGAGCAGTTGCCCTGCAGGATGTAATTATAATTTCATAATTTAAATGGACAGTTTTGTGATGCTGTATATTGTTATTTGTGAGTCATTTAAGAATATAACTTACAAACAAACTGACCCAAGATTATTGAGGTTCTATTGGGAAACTCTATAATAATAACAGTTTCAGGTGCCTGTAGTTGTAGATTGCTTTCTTATAAAAGCGTGAAGCGTGAAACCCACACCTTCACAACAATGTCTCTATTAACCTGTGGAAAACTTTAATAAAATGAAAAAAAAGACTAGATAGGAAACTAAAAAGAAACAGGATAAAAAATAAATAAAAAACTAATAACTCTATTAAAGTTTTGGAACACTTGACAATGTTGTAGTGGTAGAGTAAAATGGTCGACTGAACGTGCTGCCTCTAAGGCCTTTTGTATTTAGAATTGTGTTTTTGTTTTTGTTGGTGCTGTAAAATTCCTACCTAACCTGCTCATCTTTAGCACCTGTGTTGGTTATACTCGTATATATAGATGGTAGAGAGAGTGGCAGGAGGGCAAAACATCTTACCTACTTCTAGATGTCTCAATTCTGGCCGAGAGAGTGTGGTAACCCCTAGACGGACCTGATGTTCAATTCCTTGTTAGCTGGGTGTATAACCCAGAGATAGGTGTAGTTAAAACAAAGCCCCTACATTAGTTATTATTGCTGGTAATAACATGGCGCATCCTATATATGTATATACATATAACACTGTTTCGTTCTTTACGCCTCCTCTCAACTAGTTACTACCCCTCTCCTTAACTATCTAAAAATAACTTCACTATCTGCAACTAACTAGTAATGAAACTAGATTTATTGCCACAGTTTAGTTTTATAATAGAAACCTAGACGTATTACACACTTGTGTACACAAATCTTATTAATATTACGAGGGATGAGATCAGCTCAGTGTTTAGCGTAAATGGATTCCAACGCGAAGATCATAGGTTCGAATCCAGCTGCCGGCACTTAGACGCTCCTAGGAGCTTTTAATAGCTCTATAATTAATATAGGTTGTCTGTAATGGGAGAACACTGGACGGGATTCGGCAGTGCACTGTAAAACGCTACGGGAGGGTCACCAATGTGACCTAGGGCGCCTAAAAAAAACAAAAACAAAATATAATTCGGTCAGAAACTGATTTGGCCAGAACTTCAAAATCACTAAAATAATCTTCATATTTCTAGACCTGTAGGTATATGATTGTAGGCAGAATGTAGTAGAGATATCTGAATTACATTTTTTTTTCAATTTTATAGCAGAAATACTTACGATAGGAAGCCACGGTAGCCGAGAGGTTAGAGGCGAGATTTGTAAAGCTAATATGTATTGTAGTTCTGGATTCGATTCCCGGTCTTAGGCCTTGGATTTTATTTAATGGTTAATAAAAGTAATTTAAAGTAAAGTATATTTGCTAGTCGCCTCTGTCCACGACTCCTAATTGGAAGTTGGACGTAAAGCCCGCCTGAGAAAATAGGCAGTTACTTTACTTTACTTACGAAAGATTACGAGTAGATCTTTTAGTTTTAATTTTTGTGGTGAATGTAGAAAGCCGGTGATTCTGTTACAGGATCCGTTTAGTCTGACATCATAGATATTTCAGTAATAACTAATTTTCATTTTCCACCCGACTGTAAAATAAAATTACACTTTAGTTCAGTAAGAAAACAATGATAAGCTTATAGGGACACTTTTTATTCATTTGCGGTTTATCAGACTTTAATGTTATACTTATCAGGAGTAAGCAACGTTGCGGGAATAGCGCCTGCACCTATAAAAGCTTAGCCGACTCAACTCACCAAGTTGTACAGCATAGATGGTTCACCATTTGTTATGATAGAAGGCTATAAGTATACGGATCCGCTCTCTCTATATACGGCCGAGCGACATTATCTCATCTATGAAAATATTGTTTTTCTGCAACCATGTAGGAATGTTCTCATTACTCAATTAAAATCAGCTGTGTAATGCCCAACTTCCTTCACTAGTGGGGAAAAATTCCCATTAGTGTCACTTTCCTCACTAGTGAGTGGAAAAACTTTATTGTGCTTCCTTGATATAAGAAGTTTTGTTATTAAATATTTTCTGTAAAACATTAATAAGCTTATTTAAATTTATTTTATCTAAATAATTAAAAAAAGAATATTAAAAAAATAAAATAAAAATTGAAAGGAATAAAGAAATAAAAATAATATTTTAATAAATAATTAGATATTTTTAATTATAACAGCTAAAAAGGTTATAGTGTTACCTTGTAGAAATTTAAAATGGATTCTTGTGATTCCAGTTTAGAAAACACTCCTCCATCAATAAAAGAAACAGCAGAAAATGTAATAAGTAATGTGAATACGTAAGTAATGTAAATAATTGTAATATAACAATAAATGTTTATAATAAATAAATTACTTTTTGTAGACTGTAAAAATCAAATTTTTAATTTTTTTAGTTAATAAATCTAATGGTTGCAGAAAAAATATAATATTTAACTCGAGTGTCAAGTATTTTCCTCACACTCGGCAATTTGCACTTGCACTCGCCTCGCTTCGCTCGCTCGTGCGTGCAAACCCTGCCGCGCGTGAGGAAAAGTACTACTTTCCACACTTGTTAAATAAATAACTATTCCACATTTGTGAGAGGACAAAAATTGCATCAGATGATTCCATCATGAGAATAATGTGTAATTTTGATTGAATAACCTTAAGTGCAGAGCTTCAACTGTGAACAATTTTTGGAGTAGAATTAATAATAAAAGAAAAAAAGCCCAGAATAAAATTTCAAAATATAATTTGTTATTATGGTCTATTTCTATATTTTTGTTCTTAGAATCGCTCTAAATAAACTCAGATCCAAGGAGATATAAGAGACTAAATCATTTGGCAAAAGGTTTTTATTTTATAAGAGTGGAGAAGGCGCCCAGGGATGTCACTCCAGTAACGTGCTTTGCTATACTGCTCTCACGATAAGAGAAGATCATGAGGCCATCTTCTCTTCACTCTCCTTAGAGGATTACCTGGTAATGTGGAGGAAGATAGGTGTTCTATGAGAAGATTAGGATGAGCTGCTGTAGAGGAATGGAATTTGGGAAAACGAATTATTTAAATTTAAATATTTGAAATCAATATTTTTACTGTATTTAAGGCGCATCCCAACATCTAAAGGTTATTGGCGCCCGGAGCTTTTTACAGTGCACTGCCTGCATTCGGACAGTGTTCTCTCGTTACAGGTAACAGTATCCATTGCCGGGCAGTGATGATGAAGCAGCTTCTAGGAAGAGAAAAATCTAAAGGGTCAGCAACTAGATTCGAACCTGTGATCTCCGCTTTGGAATCCAGTATTCGCTAACCACTCAGCTAATCCGTTCCCTTTAAATCAGTATTAAAATTATTTATATATTTTAGCGCATAAATTGAAGTAAATTTCTACCTTTCGTTTATTTTTTGATTTTTTCCCCCTTTTTTTAATTTCTAATATATAGTTGAAATTGATGAAGTTGTGAATATTTGGCTACATACAGTTTGGAGAGAAGTTTGTTATTAAGATGTCTAGTTGTAAGTTATAGGTCGGTAAATTATTACTTAAGAGAGCGGTACGCGCTGAGCCCCCACGTCGCCTCATCCTCGGCTGCTCTCTAATGATGAGCGTGCCCGCCTCTCCTGCTTTATGGAACCGGTTCTAGTTTAGTAACATAATTAGGGGAACTAGTCCTACACATACAAACACAAATTTCTTTTTTTCCTCGTCCATCTACTCTTTCCTCTGTTTTGGTTGTATATCCTTCCAGGATTGTCCATCAAAGTTGTGATTTTTGTTTTTATTATGTTATTTAGATGTTAATCCATCTATATATTAAACTGTAATGAACAATCTTATATATGTATATTTTCAAGTTTGCGATTAATGTTAGTAAGGTACATTAATTAATTAATCATATATTAGCCAAGATTTCTTAACTTCATCCTGATTGTACTGCTGTAGTGCTGGACCGCTGGAGGCTTCCTTTCTTTCTAGCATGTTTATGCACCCTAAAATCTTCATACTTAAGATGGTGTGATGCACAAAACTTCAAAAATTTTCTTTGATACTTATTATTTATTTTTAAACTCGTAATATTGTACTTTTACAAGTAAAACAAGTAAAGACTACAAGAGTGTAAGTAATAATATAGAAATGGACACGTTGGCTTAAGTCCAGCGCACCTATATTGGCTTGAACACATAAAACGCGGCCATTATTCAGTGATGAGAACCATAATAATCCATTAAAGCCGTTACGGGGAGCGACTACATCAAGATGGTCGCGCTGCCAACAATACTTCTGACGTCTTGGCGAGTTATTGGGGAGTATATTAGGAGCAGTAGATAGCTTGGGTGAGTGGAATAAAATGAGGAGCTCAGTTTGAGACGGGATTCCAAGAGCGGGATTAGGTTAAGTTGGATGAGAAAAGAATTCTCTGGTTGATGTAAATGGGGAGGTTAGATACGTAAAAGGAGGTGATAGACTATGTTGTGTAGGATTTTGGATTGAAAGGATTGAATGCGATATTTGTTCGTTCCTTTGGCAATCCCGAATAGTTTGAATCCATAAGTCTATGTGGGGACTAGTAGTGAAATATAGCATGCAGTTCTTTTGCTGTACAACGTAAGTTCGGAGCGTTTGTTTAATAGTCTTTTTTAACATCGTTTGATTCAGTTCAGTTCTTTTAAATCAATTATGAAAGTTCCAAGTTAGTTAATCGCCTGACTTGGTGGAATCCTGGATATGGGTCTTGTGTGACTAAGAGTAAAGTCAAGTAGTAAAATAATCGCCTATTTTTTTGTGGCAGGGCTTAGCGTCGATCTACCCAATTAGGTGTCGTTGACGGAGGGCGGAAGCTCATACTTTACTATAAACAATTTTTTTTCTAACAAATAAAAAGTAGTCATACGCGGGGGATTCGAACTGGGGATCTACCACTTACAAAGCCACGCTCTTGGCCATTAGACCAACACCCGTCCCGACTTGTGTGACAATTGGAAGGGAAATGTGGTAGAAATATAGAGCGTGGTTTTCATTTTTTTGAAGGGGTGCGAGGTTTAAGGTGATGACCAAGGTGTTCGGGATGCGGGTAGATTGGCCTTTAATTTCCACAATCCGAAATTTGGTTAGTTATTTCATCTTATTAGGGTCAGTTAGGCTCGAAGCGAAATTAGGATTTTTTTTTTCTCAGGAATTTAAATTTCAATTCAAATGCCAACTAGAGTCACACTTCTAGAAAGATGTGATTGCAACTAGGTACAATTCACTTGAGGTGAAAGCCTGTAAAAGTTGTACTTTAGATTACGGTAAAATGGTATTTTTGAGAAAACCATACCTAAAATTACATTGAATGTAGTCAAATATAATTGGGTTGACTAACACTATTAATGAGCCAACATTCTTCAATGAAATCGTTGAAAGAAATTGAAACTAACCGGCGATGTTTTAGTTTTCAATGGAACGAGGATTGATCAATTGATTGCTCATGATGTTGGTGTTCGTTGTAATTCTTGATTTCTCAATCATCTTTTTTGTAGCGGTGGTTTCTTCTTTCGCTTTTAAAACGTTTTAATCATCATTATGAGAACCGCAATTTTCTTCTACGCGCCGTATAATCCCCAGGGGCGGTTTTTTTTTTATATAGCTGAGCTTGTTGTGATGCCTTATTTAGTTCTAAAAGTATAACCTCGGGGAATCCTGATAAGTGGCTGTCTACCATTAATTACTTGACAGCCCAAAACACCCCCTCCACCTCTCGTTTTCTACTTCCCCTTGTTGTTGTTGTTGCTCTGGGTGACTACAAGAAAGTGGCTCCGCCCTCATCTTTAAATTACGACATGTGGTGGCAACGACTCAAAAAGTTTATTTTGGCACCTCCTACTATGAAATGTTTTTTTTTCTGTGTGTGTGTATTTGTAACTATTCTACACAAACACATCATTCTTTTTAAAACATATGCACCATTTACTATTAGAGAAATAGTTTTAGAGAGTGGATGGAGGAATTCTCTCTCTTCTGTGTCTCGTGCACACGATATTCACCGGATGCTGAACTTCAAAGAACTAGAGAGATTGAGAGGAGTTGGCGTGAGAGAGATATTTCATACTGTTCTCCTCATGAGTAAAAAAAAGTGACAAACGCAATTAAGAGTACGATTAAGTAATAGATAGCGGCATGTATCATTTTCTGACTTTAATCGTTCCAACTGGATACTGTTGGTTTGGAGTAGAGAATTATTTTTGTATTTATCTTCTAATAACAATCTAATTAACTCAGTTTTTTTTTCCAGTTAATCCCATCTCTCTATCTCTGTTCAACAAACAGGATATGTCTTTTGAAATGTTTTATCTATTCATAGAAATTTATCTAAATTTCTATTTGTAAAATTACTAAACACTTGTCTAGTCTTATAATTTTATTTAGATTTACATCTATTTTAATTTAATTTTTCTCCTATTAAAAAAAAAGACTGATGCATCGGCGCTTGTTTCGAATATGCAATTTCATTAAAAATATATTTTTTTTTTTTTTAAATTCTGGTTAAATAAAAGTGTTCTCTAATTGTGTTATCAGACTCTTACCTTTTTTTTCTTTTTACGAAAGAACAGAAAAATCTTGGATCTTTGTTCAACTTTTTTATTTCGTTTCTGAGCTTTCAAAGGCCCCAAGCAAAAACGTTTTTTTTTTGTTAAAGAACATTACCTTGGTTATTCTTGCTGAGCAGCGGAATTACATGGAGTAAGGAGGCGCCACGGTAGCCGAGCAGGTTAGAGGCGAGACCTGTAAAGCTAATATTTATTGTGGTACTGGGTTCGATTCCCGGTCTTTAGGCCTTGGATTTTATTTAATGGTTTATAAAATAAATTTACAGTAAAAAGTATGTTTGCTAGTCGATTTCGTCCGCGATACCTAATTGGTAGTTGGACGTAAAGCTCGCCTGAAAAAAATAGGCTGTTACTGTACTTTACTTTTACTTGGAGCAGGATTGTTATGTGAATATCGATCTCATTTTAAAAACTTAAGTATATAAGGGTTAATTAAACGAAAAAAGGTACCCAAATCAGCAAGTACCCAACATTCCATTCATTCTTCAGCTCATAATTTCATCCATTTAGAAAAGTTCGATAAAGCTTTCCTTTTATTCAAATTAGTTTCAAATGTTCCCCCCCTTTGTCGGAAGTAATTTCTCTTCAATTGGACTTTCTAAGTGCCATCAACTTCGCCTTTGATCAATATATATAATCATGAATTCGTACAGAAGATATTAAAAAATTGTTCTTTTGGAATTTTAGTGCACTGGATAAAGCTACCGGCACCATTAGTCTCAGATGGCGAAGTGCCTTAAATTTAAATAATAAAAAAAATCTGTAACTTTTTTTTTTTTTTAATGATTTAAGGCGCGTCAACATCTATGGTTATTGGCGCCCGGAGCTTTTTTCAGTGCATTGCCGGCCTCCGGACAGTGTTCTCTCGTTACAGACAACACTATCCATCACCGGACAGTGAGCTGTAAGAAGCTCCTTGGAAGAGAAAATCTAAGGGTCAGCAGCTGGATTCGAACCCGGGACCTCCGCGTGGGAGTCCAGTGCGATAACCGCATAGCTAATCCCTTCCCTTCTGTAACTATTTTTTTTTTTTAAAAATCCAGTTACTAATTTACAACTGTACATTAAGAATACAATGAAATGACAAGAGTTACACGTGATTTCACTTCAGACTGTTAGATTAGTTCTGATGATCACGATGTGTTCTTCAGTCGTCTGAATGGAGGAGTGTATTGGGTAAGGTTAGGCTTGCTAGATGTTCGTCCAAAAAGATTGTGGAGATTGGAGTTCTTGTATCTTTGATAGAGGAATTTTATCAGATTAGATACAAAGGGAATTATTAGGATATTATGTAGGGTTTTGTTGGAGATTAACAAGGATAATTGGTGGTAACTTTTTGTAGGATTTGGAGTTTTATGGATTGGATTTGGTTAATACTGAAATATTTAACGTAAGCCCCGCTTAGATCATTTTAGGTCATAGCGTAGTTTCCTTTTCTGAAATAATTGTGATTTGTAATTGTTCAATGAAATTCATATACTTAACTATGTAAAAATTATTACAACATTTACTGCGAGTGATTGAATTTCGTGTTAAATGTTGAGTAATGGATAGGGTATATGCAACCTTGTAACTTGAAAATAATTTTTCATATTTTCACAATTTGCTGTAAATGGCCGCAAATTTAAACCTTCTAAACGCACAAATACTATATCTGTATTTGAAGGCCTATAAAATTAGCAGAGCTCGGTTCTTATAGTCATTTTTCTCCTAGTTCTATAACGACAGCTACTAAAGGCTCCAATTCTGCTCACTAGGTTTCAGTTCTTGCAGGAATCGAACACTGTTAGTGTTTGCTCTTAGACAACGAGCGGTGCCTAGTCATAATCAAAAGAAAGTTGATTAATTTTTTAATATCGGATATTATTTTTAATTTTTGTTAGCAATAACTGCTTTCTAAAAACAAACTTTGTCTGCTTTCATAGTGCTGAAATAGAATAGGCTCCATTCTTCCTTTCCAGCTTGGAGGCAAAAAGGTGTAAAAACCGTGGTAGAGGAAAACAAAAAAGAAGGATGTCAAGCAAGAAGAAGATACAGCTGGAGCCCCAGGACCGTTCCAGGTGTTGGAGAACCCTTGATACGGGCCAGCTAATTTCCAGACACCCATTATTTGGCCGGCCAGGTAAAATGGCGTCCCTTCTCTACGGTTCTAATACCTTTATTTTTATCCAGTGGACAAGCCAATCAAACTGTTCGTTACGGTGCGGTTACCCTAAACAAACTGTTTTCCAACCTTACAGAGTGAGTGAACGGTGTGGTTTGGTGGGCTCAAGTTGGTATGGATTTCTTACTTGTTTATTATTTCTATCGTATAAAATAACATTAGGAGGTATATTAATTTTTGAAAGCGAAAACTAAATAAAATTGTGTAGACGTATGTGATTTTCACGTATTTCTTTTATCAGGTACCATATTTGCTTGTTGCAACAACCGTTGCAGTTGTAAATTTCAATAAAAATAATAATAATAATAATAATAAATATTAAATATAACGGAAATAAATTGATTTTCAATCTTCAACTTCCTGATATTTCTGGCTAAAAGTGCCACTGCCTTCAAAATTCTCTGCTATAAAAACCTTCATTTTTACATTATCTTTTAATGAGCATTTCTTAGCGAGCGAATGTCCCTGAAGGTGAACTTTATATTCTCTAATTGACACTAATATTCCTTTTGATTTGTCCGAAATTCGTGAATAATTTTCTGTTAAAAGTAAACCGTAAATTGCCTATCAATGGCCATAGTAATTTTACTTGAATAGGAGGGAAAATCTAAGTGAGGGGATGTCTGAAACCACTACGCTGGCCACCCTTACATGAGTTCCGCCGGTAGCCTTGTCCTTCCATTTGATTTGCTAACCTAAAATCGTCAAAAACGAATTCAAAAAATCTACATCATATTAAAATTTATATTGTTGGAGGTAAAGGATGAAATTAATAATAATTTTATCTCCATTAAATATTATCTGAACATTTTACAAGCTCTAATATAATCAGCTTTATGAATATTTAAGTTAAATTAACTTCATTAAATAAACAGATTTAATTAATTATATTATTATTTAAATGTATAAAGCAAAATTTATCTAACGTTTTTGAAAAATTAAAAAAAATATTTTCCTTGCTGCTGGGAGAGAAAAAAATTAAATAAAGGTTTAGAAAAGGCGATGAATTCCTCAGAATTCAAAAAAATGTATTTAGGAAACGGTACCTCAAAAAAAATATATCAGTAAGCTCAAAATTCAGTTTTCAGCTTTCTTTGCAGAAAAGAAAAGAAAAATCAATAATAAAGTGGAACTAAATTCATTGAAAGTTTTCTGTATTTATTCTTTTTTTTGCCCAGTTTTTTTGAGATTTCCTGAAATTATGGCTCGAACGATGTATTTTCTTTATTGATTCGTTGATGGCGCTCATCACTCGTTGATGGGGCTCATCACTTTTTGATTGATTTCCTTCAAAAATAAAAAAACCTAAAAATAAAAGTGACATGAATATATATTTTTTTTTTAAATTTCAGAACTCAGTGAACTATATTATTTACCACCATCCTTCAGAAGCGCTCCAAGAACTTCAGATTATAGTTACCTCAAACTTTATAAGGTAGCAATGCCAATTTTTTCAGGCAGTCTGTAAGTCTAACTGCCGAATTAGGAGTCATAGACGAAGGCGACTAGCAAATATAGTTTACTATTAATTTCTAAACAAACCATTAACATAAAATTTAAGGCCTAGACCAGGAAACGAACCCAGTATACAAATACTTCTCAGCTTTGCTTGCCTCGCTTCTTAACGCTCCGCTATCATGATGGACAGCTTTCAAAATCATTTTACTGGTTAGAAAATACGCGTCAAGTTCGTTTTTTAACGAAAGATTTTTTTAAAAAATTTATTAAAAGAACCCATTAATTATTAATTTAAAAAATATGTTGAATTATTAGAAGAAAAATGGCGCGAACACACACACACGATTCGCTCAAACATTTTCTTCAAACTGGGAAAATTTGAGTAATATTTATTTTTCATTTAAACGTAATCTATCCCCACCCCTTCTCGCAGAAGTACTCTAAATGGAAATTTGGAGGAAAATGTTCCTAGTTTTCTATATTTCTAATCACAATAAAAACTTTAAAATAAAATTGTACTATCTGTTTTTGAGATAAAATTTCAAATTATTGGAAAAATCTATTCGTTAAAATGGCAATTTTGATCAGCTGAATTTCATTAAATTTGGGAATACCGTTTTATATTTGTTATAGAGGTAGCAAGAGCCACTACAATATACGAGGGTCGTTTGGAAAGTCCGTGCAAAAATAAAAACTACTTAATTTTTTGGGGTAAACCTTTTTTATTTTTCAACATAGTCTCCTTTTAGGCTTATACACTTCGTCCAACGCTGCTCTAGTTTGTTGATCCCTTCCGAATAATAGGATTTGTCCAAGTCTGAAAAATAGCCATTCGTTTCACCTCCTCGTTTGAATAAAATCTTTTTCCCGCCAGCCATTTCTTCATAATGGGGAACAAATAGTAGTCCGAGGGAGCCAAATCTGGAGAATAGGGGGATGTGAAACGAGTTGGAACCCTATTTCCATTAATTTTGCGACCACAACTGCTGAGGTGTGAGCTGGTGCGTTGTCGTGATGGAAAAGGACTTTTTTGTGGGCCAATCGTGGGCGTTTTTCTTGCAGCTCGGTTTTCAAACGGTGCAATAACGATGAATAATATGCACCTGTAATAGTTTTACCCTTTTCCAGATAGTCGATGAGGATTATTCCTTGCGAATCCCAAAAGACAGTCGCCATAATTTTTCCGGCCGAAGGAACGGTCTTCGCCTTTTTTGGCGCAGATTCCCCCTTGGTAACCCATTGTTTAGATTGTTCTTTGGTCTCAGGAGTGTAGAGATGTATCCATGTTTCATCCACAGTGACAGCTGCAAACCGTCCTTGCAACACTTCACACGATTTCGTTTTTGGTCAAGCGTGAGCAATCGCGGCACCCATCTTGCGGATAGCTTTGTCATGTCCAAATGTTGATGCAAAATATTATGTACCCGTTCATTCGAGATGCCCACAGCACTAGCAATCTCACGCGCCTTCACTCTTCTGTCATCCATCACCATATCATGGATTTTATCAATGATTTCTGGAGTAGTAACCTCAACAGGGCGTCCAGAACGTTCAGCGTCACTTGTGCCCATATGGCCACTCCGAAAATTTTGAAACCACTTATAAACTGTTCTAATTGAAGGTGCAGAGTCACCATAATGTTTATCAAGCTTCTCTTTAGTCTCCTGAGGCGTTTTGCCTTCCATAAAGTAGTGTTTAATCAACACACGAAATTCTTTTTCGTCCATTTTTTGAAAATCACTCGACTTCCTCGATTCAAACGAATGCCAAACACAAAGAAATAGACCGATCTGGCTGAAACTTGGTGTGTGTTCTTCCAAGAGATGCTACTAACTAAACATAACCTCGATACGCGCCAGTGGTGCTATCTTTCTGACTTTGCACGGACTTTTCAAACGACCCTCGTACAGTTATTTTTTCTTTTTGTTTACAATGGAAAGACATACACGCCAAATTTGTAAAAACTACTTTTGCGGATACTGGGAGATCTCAAATTAGATATTTCCGATAAAACTCAAAATTAAAAATCTGCACGATTACTGCCACTTCCTCTGACTGTAGAAGAGGAAGTGGCAGTAATAAAATAGTTAATTTTAGAATATTGCCTGAGATACTCCTTCCTTTTTTTTAAAAAATGGCGAAACTAATAATAATATTAGTAAAGAAATAAGTATGGTTTTTAATAAATAATAATAATATAGAAAGAAATATACCAGCTCTGAAGATTATCTCTCAGATCAGAACATTGGCTGAAAAGAATAGCTAATAATATAAAAAAAAAAAAAAACTGGGAACGGCAAGCGGTTTTTAATATTACCTTAAAAAATATCATAAAAGGAAACTCGTCGAGAAAATAAAGAAAATGGGGAAAAAGATTTATATTAAAAAATATTTCCACTCACTATAAATATATTGTTCAGATATCAGATCGATAAACTAAGGAAAGGGTTAACTTATATAATCCTTTAAAGGAAGATAATATTTGATTTCGGGAAATAATTAAAAATAATACTAATAAATTGAAGTGACAACAAGAAAGTATAGTTAACTAGACCCTTCTGCAGCAAAGAAATCAAAAAAACTTCAGAGACAAGTTAAAAGCAAAAACCTGATTAAAAGAAATTTTCTTGGAAAAAATCTTTTTAAGAAGAAAATAAAACTCTCAGAAGGTAGTTTAGAGATACAATAATTTTAATAAAGTTGGCTCTGCAGTAAACTAAATAACGGTGAAAATGGTGGTGCCAATATTCTGAAAGAAATCCTTAAGTTTAAGTTGGCAGGGACAACTAGATTTCAAGAAAGATTAAAGGAAATGTAATAATTTACTCAGATTCTGAGTTAAACTGTCCAGATTAAAATTATCTTATTAATCTTGTTGAGGAATTCTAGACAGTAAGCTGTTCAGGAATTTCCCTGTATTTCTCTAGCTTTCTTTAGTTCTTTTAATTCTGTAGTTCAGTACTTAAATCCATATATGTTTTAATATGATTCGCTGCAGCGGTTTCTTATTCGATAGTTAATAGTTCTACGATTGCTTCCTACGTCATTCAATGAATTCCTCGTACAAATTAAAAACTATTTAGCGATCTGAGAGCCTAAGTTCGTGGAGATACCTCCTTAATTTTAGCATTAATTATGTAAAAAAGCAAAAAAAAAAGTAAATTAATGCTTATTTTTTCAGGCATTTTCTACTCTTAACTACAAAATAAGTTGTTGTGGAGGAGGCGACTAGCAAATCTGCTGTACTGTTAAATTCTCATATATAAAATTCAAGACCGGAAATCGAATCCAGTACCAAAGTACATCTTAGTTTTGCGGGATTCTCCTCTAACCGCTCGGCTTCCGTGGTGCCTTTTTTTCTTTTATAAGTCATAGCTTCCGTACTGGCCACGCTAATATTGTCTATGTCGTTTCAATTTTAGTATACGAGGGTTGGCTGAAAAGTAATGCACACATGCTAGGAGAGGGGGAAAGAATAGTGTTATCAAGTTCGGACAGAAAGTATATTAAAGTACAATTCTTAAGCTTCACAATTATGTATTACTTTTCAATGTAGGCACCATTAACGCTAATATATTTCTCCCAACGTGAAACAAGTTTTATCATTCCGTCACTGAAGAATTCTTTTGACTTTTCTTGAATCCAGGACTTGACAGCTGCCTTCACCTCATCGTCTGAGGAGTAGTGATTACCCTTGAGGTCTCTCTTGAGTAGAGGAAACAAATAAAAATCGCAGAGGGCAAGATCCGGGGAATAAGGAGGATGTGGAATTGGTTCAAACTTCAGTTTTTCCAGTGCCTCTGCAGTTTCGCGCGAGGTGTGAGGACGAGCGTTGTCATGTACCAAGCTGCCTCTAACGCGACAAACTCGACGTCGGAGGTTTCTTAGAGTCTGTACGTACCGAGAAGAATTTACCGTTGTCCCTGGATCCAGAAAATCGGTCACCTAAACTTGGTGAGCATCCCAAAACACAGACAGAAGAATTTTTTTTTGCGGACGGTTGTGTTTTGAACTTTTTCGGCCGAGGTGAAGACGCATGTCGATATTCAGTGCCCTGCCTTTTCTCTTCTGGGTCGTAATGATGGACCCATGATTCGTCCCCCGTCACAATATTCAAAAGAAAGAGTCGATAACAGCACGCTGTTTATCTCGGTGTGACATAGCACCAGTACATGTGTCCATACTTAGGCGTCTAAAAGTACACTGGCTGAACGCAGCGAATTCAAACTGCGCATACGTAATAAGGGGAAATGTGACTTCCAAATGCCACCTCGCGCGCTTTTTGAAGCTCTTCGTTCGCGCTCGGCAAGCATGTGTGCATTACTTTTCTGCCAAACCTCGTATTTACCGCCGAAGCGACTACATAAATTTAAATACACAGAAAATGCACTTCACAAATTATTATTATTATTAGTAGTAAAAATAATAATAATTTAAGACGTGTCTTATCGCAGTACTTACTACTTTTACGGTTATTTCTTTTTAAACAATCGAATAACATATGTGATTTTTTATTATTTGAATTACTAATTATTAACACGAACAATAAAAATAAAATAAAGAAAGTGCATGGCCAGAAGCACGTTGATTCAATTTATTTTTTAAGCGCAGTTCTGTTGCACTTATCACATCATCTCTTGTAATATAATACAGGAAGTGCATGATATAAAAAATAAAATTGTTAAAAAAAAGAATAAATTTTTCTTATCTCAATTATTTTTGCACTTAAGAATTTTCTTTTTAATAAATAAAAGTTACGATGGCAGATTTTAAGCTTCAAGTTAATTAAAAATTGAAATAAAAAAATATTTCTTTAATAAAGTTAAGGAGCGAAAGAGCAAACTGAGAGAGAGAGAGAATTTTGAGACGCTGGAGGGCCGCAAGCTCCAGAGGAGAGAGAACTGTAAAGATGTAATTTATAGATCCCCCGGGCCTCTCCAGCATCCAGCCTGCAGATCTTGGTCTCTCAACAGGACCACACCGTGCTTCTCATCTCTAACCTAGGCTAGATAATATAAAATCTTTTAATATAAAGAATATCTATAATTAAGTATATTATAACGATTAATCTAATAATAACTGCTTCTTTAGAACACCTTCGTGGTTTCGAAAAGTTTCAATCTCGAACTTAAATCAAGATATTTCTCCTAAACCAAACTACTTTTTAAAAAAAGGCTACCTCCAAATATGTGATCTAAATTCTCACATTCATACTAGTATAATATTGATTCTCTCCAAATTCAATAATTTTACTTTAAAGCAGTATTTTTTCAGGATTCAGAAAAATTATATTCAATTCACAGATTATCAAGGACAGGCTTTGAGTGAAAGATCTTTGATGAAAGAAAGCAGATTGAAAACTGTTTCACACGTTTATGGCTCATAATTGTACAGAATCATTAAGAAATCTTAAACGTCTTGTGCAGAGTGCAGTGAAGAAGAAGATCTTAAGCTTCGAATAATGGTTTACCCACGCTACAAGAGAAAGAATGGAAATGCTCGCTACATGGTACAAGCATTTAGAGCAGTGGTTCCCAAACTTTTTTAACCCATGGACCCCTTTTTATAGTCAAAACTTGCCCGTGGACCCCCAAGTGAAAAAGCTACATAAATGCATAGTATAAAAATTACAAATTTAAAAAAACATTTTGTTGAAGAAGTATTTATTGAAATTATAACTTTTGTTTAAAATAAAATTAAAAAAAAATAATAATTTGGATGAACGTGATGAGATGTTATGAGTGTATTTATATCAGGCTCAATGTTTGTGAGTAGCTACCGCAAATCCCCACGAGTAATCTTTGGTTCAAGTCTGCATGAAGAGCTAAGTGTTGACAGTAAGCTACCAAATCTTCATCTCTATTTTGCAATTTCGAAAGACCTGGAAACTGAGAACATTCTCCTCTTCCCAAGTTTTGTTTTTACAGAAAAAGTTTTGCAACAAACGCAGATATTACGCTTTTAGTTTTGATTAAATTTAATTGGTCACCTTGTTAGTTACTAATTTCCATAATAATAAAAATGGATCACAGTTTTATTATTTTATATTGAACCTTGCGCGGACCCCCTGACGTTGTTCAGGAACCCCCAAATCAATTTTAATTTTCCACGGACCCCTTGAATGACACCGGGGACCCCTTTTTATAGTCAAAACTTTAGAGGCATTCTTTCGGAACAGTATCTTCTCGAAGTACTAAAATTCTTGTTAGACCAATAAATATGAGTATTCTTGAATAACCAGAAGCGACGAGCACGACCAGATCTCATGAAAATGGAAATATTTAATACTGTCTCCGTACGGCTATAAAGACGGAGAGGGTTGCCTATGTCTTGCATAGGTTTCGAATGAATAGATGTAAATAGCACGTAGTTGTTGTTTTAGAATTTAGAAGATAATATTCGTATTAGTAAGTGTACACAGATAAAAGGGAATGTTGCTAGCTGGATGGAGAAAGGTCGATGAAAATTACCATTGAAAAAGCATTGGGCGCCCATTACCTTAGATTGTAACGCGCCTTAAATTAAAAAATAACTATACTTGATTTTTGCTTTACCCCGCCGTCCAAGACTCCTAATTGGTAATTGGACGTTAGGCCACGCCTTAAAACAAAAATAGGCGATTACCAATAGAAAAGGGATTTAAGCTCAATGATTACGGCACTAGATTATCAAACAGAGATCCAGCGGGATTCAGGGTTCGAAATCATGCTTCCGCCTTGAGATATCATCTTCCTGGCAGCCTAGCTAACAGCTCACTGTCTGATAGGCAGTTTTCTTTGAAATGAGACGATATTTTTGGGAGTCCGGCAGCAAAAGTGACTCCGGGAGGCAATTTACACAGATATAGGCGCTTCTTAAGGGAACAATGTACGTACCATATATATTTTTCTTTTTATCTATATTTATTTTGACGAAAATTAAGTCACATAAAGTTCCATTAAATGGTCTAACAGGAGAGAAGTTCAACTTCAACCCATTAAAGATTCAACTTTACAAGATCTCTGAGTTTATTGCTAAGCAACGCCAACGTACATACAATTATCTTGTTTCAATCAAATAATATTTTCTTAATCTGAATCTATACAATAAGATCATCTTTCCCTTCCGTAATTGTTTTGGTACGCCAAGTAAAAAATTACTAAATTCTTCTCCACCATGTTTCAAAGAAAGTTTCGTTTTGCCTAGAATATAAAGAAATATAACCTCGAAGTTGAGCTTACATTTTCTCTGATAAGTTGACAGAGAAAAAAAAAGTAATTTAAAAGAAAACAAAAATCCTTTAAAACCAAAACCTACTAAAAGTTTTCCAACAAAAACCTGTCCGATATAAATTAATAAATAATTCAACATTTCATTCTACAAATAAAGATGAACCAGTAGATGCTAGATTACAGCAATACTTCAAGTTTTAATTTTTTTTAATGCCGCCATTGAAGAAAACCACAATTTTCATTGTCAAACAGCAAATGGATATATAATTCTTTTGATGGCATTTCAATATCTAAAAATTACGCCTACAAAGATACAGTTTTAGTGATATATCGAACAACGAATGAAGTGATTTATGGTTTGGTAATATAATTAGAACAATCATAAAAGTGAAGATTTATTTCTTTACTTGAATTGATACTAATCAAGTCTCTAAGCTGTCCAGGAATGGTCGGTGTTGCCTTTTTTGAGAGAACACTACCCCGGTGGCCAGTAGTGCCCCAAAATAGGAACATCTGAAGGAGCAAGTGTATTGTAAGACGTATGCACAAGTGAAGTCGAATTTTCACCATCAAACTGATTATTCTGTTGATAGATGAAGAACATAAACTGGTCGATGTAATAAACATGCGTGCTTCGCGAAGAATGAAGGAGCGATATTATCAAGCACTGCGCACCAAACCACTTTTTAAAATTGTTGCTATTTGGTAACCAGTCTCTCTCTATTTAACCTTTTAAATTATAACTATACCTCATTAACTCCTGGAAGAGTTAATTTATGTTTAAAACAAACCAGAAATTGTCCCCGGTCTTACGAAAAAATGTTTGTGATGAGTCTATCTTAAAGAAAGCGGTAGTATGAATAAAAGACTATGGACAAAAGGCAGAAGTTGTCATATACTTTTTAGTTCGAACAGAGGATACTTCTTTGTTTAGTTTTGATTGGTGCTGGCATTTCGAATAGCCATTACTGAAAAGGGCCTAGAGTTTGTTCGACGAAAGTTAACGAAGTGCAAACAAATGAAACTCAATATGAAGGAGGTACTTCCAAAATGTAAAGAAGAATTACCTCCTTGTTTGGTAGAAAAGAAGGAGAAGCAATAGACGAAGAAAAGGAAGGGCATCGGTATTGCCCTTGGAATGGTTAAAAGTTCTGCAATCTATTCTCTTGGGAGTAGAACAGGTGACTTTTTTTCTGAAAGATACTTTTAGAAGGAAAAAAACTATTAATTATCCAACATAAGTACTAGCGGCGAGCTATTATTTTAATATTTGATTTGATTACAATCAGTGTATCATTGAGCTGATATACATCAAGAATAATATGGAATATCTTGCAAAAAAAGAGTAGAGAAATGGTAATATTCTAATAACACCACTATCTACTGACAATGGTCGACAGAGAGCAGATTGCAAGGCCACTGTCTTTTAAGATCTGTCTTCTAGCAGTATTATCTAGAAATTTTCTGAAAGAATCGTGAAATATCAGTAAAGTAAGATGGCATTTTCAGAAAAAAAGTTTGAGCAACTTTTAAGACGAAAACCATTTTTAGAACTTGAATTGTTAAATTTTGAGAGATAGAAAGGAGCGAAGAATTTCAGACTACAAGCTACTGGATTCTTTTGAAGATTTAAACGTTTTGGTCAAACCCAGCAGTTCTAAAATCGCAGTACCAGACGGGTTTAAATAATAACTGCTTAGATAAATTAAGTCTTTTGCTATCTAGGAAGCGATTTTATCTGTTACCTAGTAGTTTTTCAAGTTATCGCTCTTCTACGTAACTTTAAGTCACCTATAGGATACTAAGTAAGTAATAAAGGAAATCAGGTCCAAGACTTTGACTACTGGCAAGAGACTTGACTTGCAGAAGACAAGAAAATGTAAGAATGAAGGAAATATGTTGGTTGAGATTATCTCAATTGCTTAGTAAAACTTTCCGGTAGGACAGTTATATAAGGGTTGTATAATATAAAATACGGCAATTATGAAGCATAATTTTAGCAAGAAGGATGTAAAAAGCCTGGATATTAACTTAGTTTTTTAGTTCTAATATTAGCATGGTACTTTTTTTAATATTTCAAGGCGCATCATCTTAGAACTTCAGCGTCCGGAGCTTCTATCATAGCACTGCCGATCTCCAGACAGTTATTTCTCGTAACAGACAACTGGATAATGTTCTGTAAGAAGGAAAGAGAAAATACAATGATCGGCAGCTGGATTCGAACCTGGGTATCTCCGCTTGGGAATACAGGACGTTATATTCTTAGCTAATCCTACCCTGGGTACGTTATTTTATCAAACGTTTCACATTTCACAAAATCAAATGCAGTTACCTCAAATAACTTTACATTATTGAAAAAAAAACTCAATTCAAAATAAAATGCAGAATAGTCGTTTAGGTTAAATCTAAACACACGACCTGCATCTACTAACGACAGAAGAGGCTTACGTTCTTTCAATAAAGGAGATGACTAATTCTTAGCAAGTAAAAGGTAAGTACCTTTAATGAGCACATTAAACTGCAATTGCATAGATGATCCCTGGTTATTCAACAGTTTGAGAAATCATCGAAACAGAGAGAGATTTCATATTACAAAGCCTTTTTCAACAATTTAGTGTAGGGCCTTTATTCAAACAAAAAAAAATGTAGGCAAGGAAAGTAGGATTTTAAAACCTGACAAGTCTAAACCCAGGTATACATATAAGTAGATATAGTTCTGAATGTGTGACTTAGTAAAGATGAAGGGGCTCCGGAGGTAAATAAAGGTAGCCGGCACTGTACAAGGGGAATGCAAGGTAGACAGGAGGTCTCTATGGTAAAGATATTATACAAAAAGTGGGGGGTATCAACCAGGTACAAAGAGAAAAGCAGACAATTGTCTGGGACAAGAGGGAGAAGAATGGAGCAAGCAATTTTTGAGGTGTCACTTGGGGTGAAGGGACAGTTTTGTGCCCTATAAATTCCATTCTCTTTTACTACGTAGCAACCCACAACTTTACACGATTTTTACTAAAGAAGTAACCAGAGGTAACTAAGAGCTGTTATATACTCATATATATAAAAAGTATCCCTTGTATATACCAAGATACTAGGAGCAGGCAGCGCCAGATGTTGTTCCTCTAGCAATGTTAATCATATACATCACAAGGAAACCGCCGCTTCTCTTATAGCTACTGGGTACACAGGATTGGAAGGTTCGACTGAGCGGCAATGATCCTAAAGTACAAAAGGTACACGAGAAGGGTGACATAGGACAGGTTTCATGAAGGGAAGATGACAGAAACAGAAGAGGGGTTGGCAGATCTATGTTCCCGCTTAGGTCCCCATACATGTGCTACAGCCGACCAAACATTTATCTGATTTTCACTTCCAGACCACATAACCTGTTTTAGCTTTTATGTCATAACAATATGACTATTTACAATAACAATTAAATAACTATTACATTTATATTCGAAACAATAACAAATAAAACTCCTACCTATAGCTAGGTAATAAATCCACCATTACAGCTTACCTAGTTATTAATATTTTAATTACATGAAGCTTTCTGTAATAAATGCGAAGTATTTTATCTTTCTTGACAGACTACAATTATAGCTTTGCAAGAATTAAGTGAGATGTAAAAATTATTATTATTTTTCAAATTTTCCGTTCTTTAATATTTTAATCTGTGATTCGTAAGTAATGAAACAGGTACTATTCATGTCTGCTTTCACAAATTGAGTCCAAGAAACTTGAATGATTCAAAGATGCTGTGAAGAAAGTATCAAAACAATTTCTGGCTATCGGAATCAATCAAACAGTCAGCAAAAATTGGGCAATTTGACTATAACGTTTCTCAAATGAAATGAAATAATCAAAGACAGTGGACTTACATGAAACTAACACAACTGTACAAACTGTATTAGTCAACCTTCGGGTAACTATTGCGACGAACATCAACTTTAAATGTACCAAAAAAAATCGGAGATTAATCTGGACTTATTATCTGAACTGTGGGGTTCCGCGAAACCCTCCAACATTTAGAGAATCTAAAACTTCCAATCATGAAGTCCTTCGTCATATAGCCAACGCTCTCTATGTCTCCAAATTAATTGCACATAAATGGTTCAACATCCTCTTCTGATACCAAACTAACAATCCATTCTTGTATAATAATGTAATCTCAATGCAAAAACGCTATCTTAGTCCATCCATTCCGGCATTGTTGGCATCTCCTAAAAACCAACTTCTGCTTAACTCCTAGCACCTGATTTCTATCCAAAGCATTACAGCAATAGCTGGCTCCACTCAATATACCTCCTTTGATTTGTGGCACACAGTCCATGAGAAAACAGCACCCAATTATTAGCTATTTATCCGCATTTACACGATATATACGAGGGTCGTTTGAAAATTCCGTGCAAAGTCAGAGAGATAGCACCACTGGCGCGTATCAAGGTTATGTTTAGTTAGTAGCATCTCTTGGAAGAACACGCACCAAGTTTCAGCCAGATCGGTCTATTTCTTTGTGTTTGGCATTCGTTTGAATCGAGGAAGTCAAGTGATTTTCAAAAAATGGACGAAAAAGAATTTCGTGTGTTGATTAAACACTACTTTATGAAAGGCAAAACGCCTCAGGAGACTAAAGAGAAGCTTGATAAACATTATGGTGACTCTGCACCTTCGATTAGAACAGTTTATAAGTGGTTTCAAAATTTTCGGAGTGGCCATATGGGAACAAGTGACGCTGAACGTTCTGGACGCACTGTTGAGGTTACTACTCCAGAAATCATTGATAAAATCCATGATATGGGGATGGATGACAGAAGAGTGAAGGTGCGTGAGATTGCTAGTGCTGTGGGCATCTCGAATGAACGGGTACATAATATTTTGCAACAACATTTGGACATGACAAAGCTATCCGCAAGATGGGTGCCGCGATTGCTCACGCTTGACCAAAAACGAAATCGTGCGAAGTGTTGCAAGGACGGTTTGCAGCTGTTCCAGAAGAATCCGCAGGACTTTAAGCGTCGTTTCGTCACTGTGGATGAAACATGGATACATCACTACACTCCTGAGACCAAAGAACAATCTAAACAATGGGTTACCAAGGAGGAATCTGCGCCAAAAAAGGCGAAGACCGTTCCTTCGGCCGGAAAGATTATGGCGACTGTCTTTTGGGATTCGCAAAGAATAATCCTCATCGACTATCTGGAAAAGGGTAAAACTATTACAGGTACATATTATTCATCGTTATTGGACCGTTTGAAAACCGAGCTGCAAGAAAAACGCCCACGATTGGCCCACAAAAAAGTCCTTTTCCATCACGACAACGCACCAGCTCACACCTCAGCAGTTGTGGTCGCAAAATTAATGGAAATAGGGTTACAACTCGTTTCACATCCCCCCTATTCTCCAGACTTGGCTCCCTCGGACTACTATTTGTTCCCCAATATGAAGAAATGGCTAGCGGGAAAAAGATTTTATTCAAACGAGGAGGTGATTGCAGAAACGAATGGCTATTTTTCAGACTTGGACAAATCCTATTATTCGGAAGGGATCAACAAACTAGAGCAGCGTTGGACGAAGTGTATAAGCCTAAAAGGAGACTATGTTGAAAAATAAAAAAGGTTTACCCCCAAAAATTAAGTAGTTTTTATTTTTGCACGGACTTTTCAAACGACCCTCGTAGATGCTGAATTTACAGAATCAAAATATCATCCGATCCTCTTTTTGTTTGGCGCTATGTTCAAAATTCATGATCTAATTAGTATTACAAGTTTTCTATGAAAAAACCAAAAATTATGTTTTTACCACGTAGTGACGAGTGCCGAAAGTACATCTTTGCAACATGAACTTATTTTCCATACTGTTATGCAATAAGCTTGCACTTTTCGCAAGCATAATGATATCGGTGTTTACAATTTAGATTGCCAAGTTAGATTTTACTGAAATCTATTTTGTTCAATTTCTCATTTATTTCTTTTGGATAAAAATAAATAAATTAAGTTTTAATTAATTGATTTTATAAAAACCAAAAACACAAGTTAACCAAACTTTTGCAGTTTAAATTAATAATTTTTATAATTTGAACAATTTTATGAGTTAGTATTTGGTGATAAATTCTGCCCGTATTTATTCAGGGTAATACTGATATTTTTTCTATTTTAAGAAAAAGAGATATTCGAATTTGAAAGAATCTCTTTGTTATAGCAACTGTTTACCAGAGTTACCTTGGCAACCAGTTCTTTACTTCATTTCAGGTTTAGTTTTTGAATTTCTAATAATTATATTGTCTAAAATTCTTTACTTTTTTTTGACAGTAGAAGAAACACTGTGTGATTAGTTTGACAGCAAAAATAACCATTTTCTGCACTAAATAATTATTTTAAGATTGACGGGATTTTAGCAAATAATTATTTTTTGTTGGCTTTTGTACTTAATTTGGCTTAAAGATTTTAGGTAAAAGAGCTGCTATTAGCGAGACAGTCAGTCGAAGGTAACTTAAACTAACTGAATTTGTAAATAACAAGATTTGCTCGTAAAGTAGCTGGTTGCTTGTTTAAGAGCGCTTTCTTAGAATTACTTGTTAATATTTCTTGACGTGTACAGAAATACTTCTTGACTTCTCATTTGTTGATTTAGGACTTCTCGATGAGTGAATTGCTTCTAGTCATTTTAAACACTTGTAAAAAAAATTCGGTGCGGTATCAACTTAAAAATCTCAGTCCTTCACTTTGAACAACTTATTCGTGCTTGCTTCAAAATGGAATTACAGTGGAACCTCGCATAACGAGCACCTCTCTTAACGAGTAATTCGCATAACGAGTAAAACAAATTGATTCTTATAGCGAGCGATGTTTCGCATAACGATAGTTTTCTAATGACATTTCGCTGACTGCGCAGTTTTCGCTGACTCATCGAAAACTGCGCATTCTTCGATTAGTCATTCCTGTTTACGCATATGCGTTTCATATTCTCCACGTATCTAATGCATTGATACAGTCGAAACCGAACTTCACCGAATGAGTGGTGTATAGGGGAAGTCCATATAGTGACATTTGTGTTTAAATATTATTGTGTTTATTTTGTTATCCCTCTAACAAAATGGTTTCGAAAAGAATTAAAATAACGTTAGAATTGAAACGTAAAATCATTGAGAAACGAGAAAATGGCGTAAGTGTGGCTGATCTAGCAATTATCCCCTTTTATTTTAATTTATATGAAAAAAATTGTTTCGCTTAACGAGTAAGGTTCTGGAACGAATTATGCTCGTTAAGCGAGGTTCGACTGTATGTCGGATTTATATCTTATTGCATAATGGAAGCGCTGTAAATTGTAAGGCTAAATACTATGGTGGAATTTTTACTAGCTGATCCTAGTTACTTTTTGAAAGTTTTTACCCGACATGATGTTTTATAAGAAGGGACCATTTTTTCGTCTTTAAACGGTTACAGACGAAATAAACATTTTAACATTATAGGTTTACATTAAACATTATTAGGCTAAATTACCAAGTTTTAAAAGAATTCAATTCAGAAGAAAGATATCTCTAAAATGTTCGCATTTTCTGCTAAAGGATAACGCAACTATAAAAAGTATGGTGAGATTTCACACATATAAAGGTAAAGCATATTATCCAATCAAGAGTGCTGATACTGTTTAGTAGATTAAACGGAAATGGACTTCTGTATCGTTTCAGAGTTCTGATGGGTGCAAATTTTCCGTCCCGCGAAAAGTTTGTCAGAGATAGACAAATTTTCACGTCTATACTCACGAAACCGGGGCAATTTCGTACCAAGACGTATGGTAGCCCCTATATTGGATAAAACTTGACGTTTAAATTTCTACCAATTACTATATTTTTAAATTGACACACATCTAGCAATGAACATTTTCAATATTCATTATTAAACTGGGCTTTTATTACAATCATATTTTGCACCAGATTAATTTCAGAGAAATATTAACTTCCTCATTACCAAATATATGCTACTAAATGCTGTTTTTGTGAAGAAAATACCGTAGAATACAATCAAAAAGGGCAATTCTGGATATTTTCAAGATATAAACAACTCATTAGGATTACAGTTTTCATATTAGAAACTACTTTAGTTATATGCAAATAGATTTGTGTGCAACAGGATTAACTTGAGTGTTCCAAAAGAAAAAATGTATTCATTCTTCAGAACATTTTATATCAAAGTTTTAGAAGTCGAACATCTTTAGTAAATTTCATGTGTTTCTTTTACTTTCAAAAATTGTTATATAAAATTGTTTTCAAATACATAACAGCTAATCTCATACTTATTTATGTTAACTATTTATTATTATAGGAATTAACAGCAAAATGCAGTTTAAAACTTAAAAAAACTGAATTATTAATCAGTTTGCTTAAATTCCTCGGAATAGATTTTATTAAAACATTTAAATAGTGCTCTTGTTTAAGCAAAAAAATTGGGAGTAAAATTATTTGATGATTGTATTTAGAAAATTATTTTAAGTTATGAATTCAATGTTTATAAAACAAAATAAATTTTTCGTAAACAAACCATTCTTCTCTGACTTGAATTTGCTTTTACTTAATACACAAATGAAAATTGAATGATGGTACATTTTACAAATATTGTACTTTTTTTTCCAAGCAAAAGAATGAAATTGATAGTTTATTGGATACAGAATTAATTAGTAAATAACTCCACATGGAATAGGGTTGCATGTTTGTGAGGTTAGACATTAAACAAACCGTTTGGTTACCCAGGATATTTGTAAATAAAGCGAGGAACACGTGGTTTTACAATTCAAGCATGTTTAATTATAGCTGTTATGTTCATTTGTTTATAAAACACGGAAGATTTGTAAGCGGTAAGAGTTGGGTGGTAAAAAAGACCGGTTTTTTTTTTAAATTCAGTGAAATAGTATTCTCTAAAAAGAGAGGAGAGAACACGGACTTGAGAACATTAGCGCCGTATTTCTTGGATTTATATTTTTAAAAAAAGGAGTTTTCATTTTCTATAGTTTTAAATAGAAATAATAAATGCCGATAAAATTGGGTGTAGGTAAACAAAGCATTCTTGTCACACAGAACGTCTCAAAAGAAACAAAATAATAACCGGAAAAAAAATGAAAATATTATATAAATCTGTTTTATTTAGGACAAATTAGAATTTGAAAAAAAATAACTAATAATAAAATAAAAACTTAAGAAGCAACTGGGTGGTCTTTTAAAGAAAAAGGTGGAACGTATAGAGGTACCTTTGTGGTGTCTGACATGACGGGCGCTGTTGCAGCACGGTTTCTCGTAGTAGGTGGCCCAATGGTTCGAATATTCGCCTGCTTCTACATTTTCTAGCAAGCCTAATTGATGGATAATCACAATGAAGACGATTCCTTGCACAAACAGTGTATAACGTCTCATTGCGATATTCTGTTCAAATATTTTTTATAAGAAAAAAACAGAGGTAAATAGAGCTGTCACCGGCTTCATAAACACTTATCATGTATGCACTTTTTTATATGATTTAAATTATACGGATAATATACTTTTTATTATGTTCAAATTCATTAATGTTCAAGAAGTAAAAACCAAACAAACAAACAAAACGTAAAACTAAAACAATAAACAATGTTTTAATTAAAATTAAACAAAAACTAAAATTAAAAATTAAAAAAAAAACACAGGTGAAATTAAAAAATAAAAACCAAAAACACGAGGACTACGTAAACGAAAATACGTAAGCCCTATTTTTTTTTATTATTTTTGTAAAAAATGTTTCGTAATCTTTTCCCCCACTTGAACGTTAACCGACCTATTCCGTCAGAAGAGCGGAGAACAACTGAAGTGTAACGACTAGTGTGGGCCGGTTGCCACCTCGGTCTGAGTCGGCCAGTTTCGGAATATTCCGGTTGTAATAGTACATTCCATTCAGGGCTGCCAACCTCTTTTAAGCCCAGTCTTATGGGAACCCCTTTCACTGCCAAACTTATACAGCTTCCCCTGTACAGCAGGTTTACCAGTATCAAACTATAATTTGCACTCACTAATAAATAATCGGATATAATAATTAAATGAATAATTTCATTATTTTTATTCGTTAAAAAAGGAAGATATAGTCTTTGCACTGGTGATATTGTTCACCAGTTCAAGTACAGGCAAATTGAATTTGAACAAAAGGCGTGATTAATGTCTTACTAGCCTCTACAACTCACTGAACTATTAGAAAAGTATTATCTAAAACGAAATATGGGAACCAGCACTGCAGTGAGTAAAGTTCGGGTGCCAAAATCCGATCAAAACTAACTCTGAGAAGGTAATAAAACACTGGCGTACTAAGAAGTGTTCGAGCGCCAAAATCTGATCAACAAACCATTCAAAGCTCCAATTTATTTTCTCGAAATAATAAAACAAATGTGAAAAGACTTTTTTTACATTCGCTATATCCCCAAAATTAATAAATACTATTTTTTGTATCCATTTAACAGGCAAAGTGTTCCTTACACAAAAATATGTGTTCCTCATTAAACCAGAAATAATTATTAATCTAGAAAGTCTTTATTTACATTACTGTATCCCCAAATTTAATAAATACTATTTTTTGTATCCATTTAACAGACAAAGTGTTCCTTACACAAAAATATATGTCCCTCAGTAAACCAGAAATAATTATTAATCTAGAAAGTCTTTATTTACATTTGCTATATCCCCAAATTTAATAAATACTATTTTTTGTATCCATTTAACAGACAAAGTGTTCCTTACACAAAAATATATGTCCCTCAGTAAACCAGAAATAATTATTAATCTAGAAAGTCTTTATTTACATTTGCTATATCCCCAAATTTAATAAATACTATTTTTTGTATCCATTTAACAGACAAAGTGTTCCTTACACAAAAATATATGTCCCTCAGTAAACCAGAAATAATTATTAATCTAGAAAGTCTTTATTTACATTTGCTATATCCCCAAATTTAATAAATACTATTTTTTGTATCCATTTAACAGACAAAGTGTTCCTTACACAAAAATATATGTCCCTCAGTAAACCAGAAATAATTATTAATCTAGAAAGTCTTTATTTACATTACTGTATCCCCAAATTTAATAAATACTATTTTTTGTATCCATTTAACAGACAAAGTGTTCCTTACACAAAAATATATGTCCCTCAGTAAACCAGAAATAATTATTAATCTAGAAAGTCTTTATTTACATTTGCTATATCCCCAAATTTAATAAATACTATTTTTTGTATCCATTTAACAGACAAAGTGTTCCTTACACAAAAATATATGTCCCTCAGTAAACCAGAAATAATTATTAATCTAGAAAGTCTTTATTTACATTTGCTATATCCCCAAATTTAATAAATACTATTTTTTGTATCCATTTAACAGACAAAGTGTTCCTTACACAAAAATATATGTCCCTCAGTAAACCAGAAATAATTATTAATCTAGAAAGTCTTTATTTACATTTGCTATATCCCCAAATTTAATAAATACTATTTTTTGTATCCATTTAACAGACAAAGTGTTCCTTACACAAAAATATATGTCCCTCAGTAAACCAGAAATAATTATTAATCTAGAAAGTCTTTATTTACATTACTGTATCCCCAAATTTAATAAATACTATTTTTTGTATCCATTTAACAGACAAAGTGTTCCTTACACAAAAATATATGTCCCTCAGTAAACCAGAAATAATTATTAATCTAGAAAGTCTTTATTTACATTTGCTATATCCCCAAATTTAATAAATACTATTTTTTGTATCCATTTAACAGACAAAGTGTTCCTTACACAAAAATATATGTCCCTCAGTAAACCAGAAATAATTATTAATCTAGAAAGTCTTTATTTACATTTGCTGTACCCCCAAAATTAATAAATACTATTTTTTGTATCCATTTAACAGACAAAGTGTTCCTTACCCAAAAATATGTGACCCTCAGTAAACCAGAAATATTTTTTTTTAATAAATCTTATTAATAAATAATTAAAACTAATAATAATGTTTTATTAATTTATAAAAATTCATTCAATAAGGGTGAACATGAAAAACCTAAGCAAATAATCTTTAGAGACTGATAGAATAATTTGGGGATTGAAAGTAATAACAAAAGATCAAAGCGCACTGAAAATATAATGGAGGCGGAGATCAATTGATTGTAAATCTTAATTAAACACAATCAAGTAAGATTCAATTTGATGGATTCCCCCTTAATTTTCTCATGCTTTTTTTTTTTTGCTTTTTTCCACTTCCTTTGAAAGAAGTTTTGCTATAATAATAATTTAATCTTTTCTTTTCTTTTTATTAGTGCTTAGAAAGAAAGAAAAATTAATTATCTTTACACGTCATTAAACTTTGCTAAAATATAAATTAGTTAAATCGTTTTTTTGTTCAATCAGTTAAGAGTTTAAAGTCCAAAATTAATATCATTTATATTTAGAATTTAGGAAGTTTGATACAGTTCATTTAAACTTAGTATGTTATCTTTGGAGAAGGACTCAAATTTGCGCTAGCCCAGAGCTTAAATACATTAACTAATATAATCGAAAAAAAAATTAAATAAAAATATTCGACTTAGGCAGAAGTGACTAAAGTGACCAACTGGGTGAATATTTACCTAAATCAAACAAAAATGAAATTAGTTGAATAAAAATAAATTGAATTAAGTGCAGTGTAAATCTCTGGCAATCGATATTGATTCCCTGAACTTTTTGAATCATTTCAATACTTGTTTGGAGATTCTCTGATTTAGAGACAGTTTGTGCTTAAACAGAATATCCCAAAAACGTAAAACTTTCAGAAAATGCAAACATATAATTTTTTTTTTTTGATAAAGTAGATTGTTAATTGTGCAACCAACATCGCCAATGGCTTTTTTTACTTTATCTTAATAGAAAAAAAGTAAATATTTGCAATTATTTTTTTCACCTAATATTTGCAGATTTACCTAAAATAATGCCAAAGAATTTTCTCCTAAGATTGGTTAAATATTAAGCCGATTAAATTTGTTTTTTCTACAAATCTGCTTTGGTTTAGCTCAGAGAATGTGCAACTTTGAGCATTTTTCTTATAGTGGAGAGGGGGGAACATTTGAACAGAATTTACATTTTCTGTTACAGAGTGCTCAGAATCGTATTATTAAACCTTTTTATTTTGTTTTCTACAACTTTCAAGTCTTCTTAACAGATCTATATCAATAAACAGTTGGTACTTTACATACATATCTATATTGTTTTAATTTAAAAATGTGTCAACTGTTAATATCTGCCCCAATGGTGGGGCACCTTTGAACACAATATAAAATAGAAAGAAATGATATTACTTTACTCTGAATCTACCTTCTATCAGTTATTTCTCTCACTACAACTTTACTTTCTCTTTTAAACCACTGAAATCTAGTCCAAAAATCTAGAATGACTCAGTTCGGGATGTTGTACCCGAAGTGATGATGGGTTTAGGAAGTTTGAACAAAATATTCGGTTTGTTGCGCTTCTTAATGTAGCTTCGGACCACTTTCCCCTTCTCTGCGATTAAACAAAAAAAAAAAAGTCACAAACTTGCAAGGCCGGTAGGGCACATTTTAACTGTGATGATGAAATGTGCCTCCTCTCCTTCCATAAAAGAAAATATAATATCCAACACTTTTTGCAAGGAAATAGAAGTTTGTAAATACTAGGTTTAAAAATACGAATTCCAAATTGTAATATGGACTAACAATACTTGGACCTTGTCCACTACAATCTTCACAATACACTTCTAAAGATGCAACAAAAATTTTACTTCCACCTTACAAAATATAACATTCCTCAATTCAGGACTTTACAAACAATGAAAACGTAGGGAAACTCTGTAAGTTATACAACAGGTTTACCAAAAAATATGGAGAAAATTACCAATCATAAATGTTTTAAATATTTGGCGGGAAATTAAAACTGTTCAAGGATGCCCCCTCTCTCCTACCCTGTATTATCGCTACCAATTAGTTCACTCACCAATTCCTTTGTAGGTCCTACATGTAACTGTTTCAGGGTTCAAGATTCTGTTCTTATTGTTATTCTGGGACATGCGCAGTAATGCCCAGATAAAAGAAAATATATATACAACCGTAAATAAAATGTTTAGTCTTATAACGATTGTTTTTAATACTATTTTAATAACAATATTGAATAGAAAAATAGCAATAATAGATAGAGTATAATCTATAACTGGCTGGACTATCATTTAAAATAAAACAGTTCTTTCGGAATGGAACTCTTCTCATTTTGGCTATACCCAGTAAGATCGACGGTGAGTCTGTGACTATGAGTTGCGTGTGGCTGTACGTGCACTAAATCTGCAGTAAACCCACTCTTTAACCGATCTCTTCGTATAGATACTGTTTGAATTACAATAAATAGATTTCATACACAACTGAAGAATTGTAAAATAAGTTTAACAACAAGCAAGAGAAATATGGTTCAAACAAATGTTTACCACTCTGTTATAAAGATATTGAGTAATCCAGTTCAGCAAAGCACCTGTCTCGCAGAAATGGGAATTTTAGATTCCACAAAAAAAGAAAAAAGAAAAATCAGATAAAAACATTCCTTTAATGTTCCTAACCCATTATTTAAGAAGATGTAAGTGGTATTGGTGGCTTTAAAAGCATAAAAAATTTATCCAAATAAACTATGCAAAAGGGATCTTTTATCAGAGCACTCAAAAGATTTGCAAGGTAAAAAAACCAACAGATTTCTTTCTTTTAGTTTATTTTTGAACAATAATAACTATTTTGGTAAACTGTAACAGTTTATTTTATTTTATCTTCAATTTAGGGCGCGACTAGATCTGAGGTCATTAAAGTAAGGAGGTTTTTTTTTCAGGGCACTGCCGGCCTTCGAACAGTGTTCTCTTGTTACATAAATCACTGGGATGTGAAGCTCCTAGGTGGAGAAAAAAATCTAAGAGCTAGCAACTTCAGCTAAATCAAGTTTAAAAGATCTGTTTGTAGTTTCTATCGTAGAAAACTTAGCTAGTTTCAGATTTTTCAAAAAATATACATCTTGTGAGAGCCATAATGGAATTTTTAACTTCAAAGTAAGAAAATTAAAGAATAGATCAACGATAGTTTGTTAAATGTTAAAAGATATTAACAGTTTGTTCAGATAAACTCGTGTTCTAATTGTAAAATGGAATTAACCGAATAATAACAAACCGTTGCTCTTATTTTTGGTTAACCAAAGATGTTTAATGCCAAGCCAATTTTCTGTCTCTTTTTTTTGGGTGATACACATTCCTTACAAGAAGTGTGGTGGACCGACCACGAAAGTCATCGTGTTAAATACAATTAGCGTTAGATTATTTTTCCCTTACTTAAAATAGCTTCAATTTTTTTATTTTTTTAATTTATTTTGTTATTTACAATCTGTATAATAAACTATGCAATAAGTAAATAGGCAGATTGAAGTATAGAGGCGTGAAAGGCAGGAGGAAAGAAACTGCATTTTCTACAGGATATGATTTTTAGGCCTTCAGACTACGAGGAAGTCGCGGGGCCACTGGCGATTCAGTCGGCGAGGAGGATTGTCAGGAATGTCAGAGGAGGCGAGTGACTGTACTAGAGGATTGGAGCAAGTGGAGAGAGCAGTATGGAATTTTTGGTATTTAGTCTTGGCTAATTGGTGTACGAAGGGGATGTTGAGGTCGTTGTGAAGAGTGAGGTTAGTCACCGTAGAAAGGAGCGTCAGCTATCTGTCGGAGAAGCATTAATTAAAATGTCTTGTACAGTCCGTATGTTTGTAGATTTGGCTGAACCCCACAGCTCTAGTCCGTAAGTCCACATAGGTTTGAGAATAGCGTTTGAGTTCAATGGGTAATTTGGAGCGTCGTCCAAGAAGTCTGTAAAGTAGTTTCGCACGTTTTGTCATTGCTTGTCTTTTAAGTCTAGTGTGTGGGTTCCACGTGAGTCGCTTGTCTATGTAGAGCCCAAGGTAGCGCACCATTGACTGCAAATTAATCTTAATTATAATATCTCTCTGTAATTTACTTTTGATATTACTACATCCAATTCATTTCATGTATAGTTGTTTTATTTAAGGTTTAATTAAGATGGTTGGGCGCTAATGGTCATAGACGTCGATGCGCCGGCAAAAAAAAAAAAAAAATTAAGATGGTTGATCCTTAAAGTGAACTTTTAGGTTAGAGAAGCGTTAAATTATTATTATGAAAATCGGAATTCAATTCGGCTTTGTCTTTAGGTTTTTCACTCATGGTTACTTGACCAATAACATCACTATAACAAATAATATTTGCTCAATATTTCTATAACAAATCCTAACATGTGGATTAAGGCGGTTAAATAATCGATAAGTGATGTTAAAAGCGTTGTTCATTCACATATTGGAATCATTCGAATGCCATGAGAATGTTCATAGAGGATAGTTATAGAATTGAACGAGATGAATTTACAGATACGAATTAAAAGATCTATTGCAGTTTATATAGTGAGAAAGAAGATGTTGCATTTGTGCAGATTTTATTATTTTATCGGAAATAACTTTGTTAAGGTTTCCTGAGTCAAAAAAAGTGTTATTTTTTTTTTTAGAAAAACGATGAGTCACAGAATGTAAAATTTGGTATTTCTCTTAGGTGCTAAAAGAGGATGCCAATATAATGTTTTGATCAAAATGGTTAATCAAAAGTATAACATTACTTAATTGTCTGTTTTCTAAGATTTTTGTTCAAAAAAATGGCTCCTGCGGTTTACTTCCCACTGAGTTTCTGTGCTAATTATACATACTTAGACCTAAAACTTTATTTCTCCAGGCAAAATACCTTGGACTACATTTATATCCATAAATATTATGCAAGTAAGGAAAAAGAAATGATCAATATTTTGAATTCAATCTTCTGAAGCAAAGGGTTCAAACCTACCACTCAAATAGAAGATATCAATTACGCTTTCGTGCAGAAGGTCGCGAAATATTAAACATAGATTAGACCCAAAAAGGATTGCAGACTAAACTGCTCTCTCATGAAATGGATGTTCAGAGTACAAGAGAAATTGTAGTTTATCTAGTCAGTGAACAACAGGTGAGGAAATTAGGAAAAGAAGTGACACCTAGAGAAATGAAAAAGTACAAAATTTTGTAGGCACCAATGATTGGAATGTGATTGAAAAACTGCGGCTGTGTCATGGACACGGCCGTGTGTTGTATGTGAATACGTTTACGTAACGGGTTATATTTTTTATACAAAATATTTTTATTTTATAGACAGAAACCATAGACGATCGCACGATGTCCGAATGGATTGTTGACAAACGTCGTAATGAAACGTGCACTAGCTGTTGCCCAATGTGTCTTCATAATCGACGATCGAACACAATCTATGCCTGTAAAGTCCGTTGTCGATGTAGAAGCGATTTCATCATCCACTTGCATAATTTCAACCGCCCCAGCTGCAGATGTACTGACACCGTCGTTGATCCGCTCGGACCGAGCTTCACTCGGTCATATGGTGTTTTATTACAACCATTCGATTGTTCTTGAGTAGCCCTTTCCAATCGTATACGATCTCAGAATTTGGTTTTGGCTTTTCGACGCGATAAGCCGACATTATATATTTTTGATAATATTTTTTTATTCTAACACCTTATTATATTCACTGTCACTATATTACACTAATGTTTTATATACCATCGATAGATTGTGACGACAGCTGACGATTAAAACTTAAACGAACATCGTAACTTCTCCGAGTCAAAAGTTATTAACTTTCAAAAGTTATACTAATTGCAAATCTCGATACGCAGCAAAATGATCTCAAAATGGCGGCGCTTCCCCCCCACCGCACGCGATGCGTTACAGTCCTCGCTTATCGTAATGAATTCTTTGATCCTTTAGCTATCCAGTGGTCTAATTTAATTTTGGATGTAGACGATAGATTCGAAACTATAATGCCAAACTGTATCCCCCGATTTTGTTATTATTAGGTTTTTTGGATTGCCTCCATATGATAGCAAAATTAAAGACGTATTCACGTCAAAACACACTGAGAGGTAAAAACCGTGGAAATGCTAAGAAACATAGATGGGTTGCAAAACATGCCCACACGAGGTCTAAGGAAAGCAGATTGGAAGAATGGACAAACAGCTTCTATTTTTCAATAGAGAATATTAACTAGGTTGAGTGAAATCACGGAAAATAGAAAAAGAAAGAAAATTAAACTTTACTATTTTTCATCTGAAACTGCAGGCATTAAGAATACTTTGTTTTATTTTTATTCTCTGGGCTATTGTCCAACAACTGGTTGTATTCTTAAGGTTGTTTCTAGTTTTATGTAAAAAGACAGGAGTGAGTGAAGATAAGGTTTTACACACCATTAACTGGACATTCAGTTTTCTTAAGCTGAATATCTTATCGCAGTCATCAGAATTGTAATTTATACCTGTCTTCTATCTTAAATAAAAAATATAAATATATAATCTTAACTTTTAAATGAATTTATATTTTTAAGTTCTATATTTATACATATACATATAACGTTCAGTCATTAAAAAAATAAAATAAAATACATCTTTAACCAGATTACATCAATTAATCAAAGCTAAAAATATTCTTTAAGCATACATCATTTTTACCTTATAACTTGCAATAAGTCAGTAATGTTATAAACTTATTGCAACCGTAGAGATATTAGTGCAGATGCTACGTCCAAGTGAGCCTACGAATTTTTACAATTAGATTTAAGAACAATTTGATCTACTTTCGGACATCTATTTAAAGTTTTTGCCTGTATTTTACACAATCAGACACAAAAATCCATTTCGCTAGATAGTTTCATGAACTGATTTAAAGCAATAAGGATTATACTAATCCTAATCAGCCTTTCATAACAAAAGCTACTTAGTTAAGAGTTTTCTTAACAACAGTGAGACCAAAACGTTTTTGATTTAGAATAATCAAAAGCAGGCGGAATTGCTGGTGCACCGAATAGCACTTATTTTATTGACTACTATTCGTAATGTTGTAAAGTAATCGAACTAGGGATAAATTAATTTAAAATATCTGAAATTAATATCATATATTGTGTGATATATTACCATACACTGTATTATATGTATATTTAATATTAATTCAAAATTAATTATTCCTAATTTGCTAATAACATATTTACTAATAAAATTTCATTTTTGGTGATCAAAAAGCAAATGAAAAAAAAATTGATCGCTCAGCTGAGATAACCTTAATTTACCTACCAGCTGATCCGTCTGGCCAGTTACCAGCGGCCATCTTTAACTCGTTAGTGGTGTCTCATTGATTAACGCGATTTTTTAAGTGAATATCAGTGCGTGTTAAAGTGGAATTCTATTTTATAAATTGTGTTTAAGGTATACTAAGTGCGTGATATACTGGTACAGTTTAAGTGCAAATAGTGTTGTGAATTATTTTAACTAGTGTCAAGTGTCAAGTGCTATTGGACTGGTGATCCATTGAGTTGCTAATGGATATTCCTTAAACAAGGTTAGACTTCATTATCAATTACTTATTTTAAATTAAATTATATTTTTATTATTCTTGCATGAAAATAGCATGTTATCATTTAGTTATTTTTTACAAACTAATGTTAATGGCACATCTTGACTACATCCAGTGTCAAGACTGGAGTTTTTTTTTTACTTTGTCTCACCCTTTCTATGTGGAAGTATCACAATCGAGCAGATTTTTGATATGCCGGAAATAAATAAATTCCGACCCTTGAATATGGAAATGGTTGATACCAATTCTTCTATGAGCACGTCTTTTTTTATTTTGTACAAATGCTCAACTAAAATATTAAGAATCCGAGTAGGCATTTAAGGTTTCTGTATGTTTTGTGCTTAGGTAATGTTTTAGAATTGTAAAATGGAAGTTGTGAGAACGTAAGCTGGGAAAACTGAATCATACCTAGTTCATTTCTACTGGGAAATGATTGTTAAATTAAATATTGAAGAATATGTGATTCTAATCATTTAACAAATAATGTGTAACTAAATAAAATCTTAACTAGAACACTTTTAATATTAGAGAACATGCTACACGCTTCTTACATACATGTATCCCTAGTTCGATTACTTTACAACATTACGAATAGTAGTCAATAAAATAAGTGCTATTCGGGGCACCAGCAATTCCGCCTGCTTTTGATTATTCTAAATAAAAAACGTTTTGGTCTCACTGTTCTTAAAAAAACTCTTAACTAAGTAGCTTTTGTTATGAAAGGCTGATTAGGATTAGTATAATCCTTATTGCTTTAAATCAGTTCGTGAGGTTTGCTCAGCTGTATGTTTGGTACGGAATGACTTGAATGAGTGTATCAGAGTTATAGTTAATTTGGTCATTCATATTGTATTGGTGGATGGATTTCTGATTATATTTTCTGCTCTTTCTAAGATGTTCATAAGTATTCCTATTTTTCCTGAATATAACAGAGTCACTGTGCTGTTAATACTGTCCAGTTGATGACTGTGTTTGATAAGGAGGTTTGCGTAAGTTGTGCTTGTACGAGCGGATGTGTTTTTTGTATCTGTCTTGGATTTCGCTCCCGCTATATTTAATGCTTATTTAGGTGCTATCATAGTCTGGGCAAAACTAGTATTTAAATAAGGCGGTTTTTATAAGAGTCGTTAGTTTCGATTTGTGCACTGATTTCCAGTTTGTTGTTGGTCCTAAGCTCGGTTTTTAGTTTATGTTGAATAGGATGGTAGGAAATGTTGTCTATAATAGTGTCAGTGGACGTGGGCTTTCTGAATATTCCGAATTCTAGGTTGTTGTCTCTTACAGTAAGTGTGATATCCAGGAAGTTAAGAGTTTTGTCGTACTCATATTCATGTGTGAAATTTATGTTAAGGCGATCTCTGTTTAGTAAAGAAAATAATTTACATAAGTCTATATCTAGTTTGATCATTGGTAGTAATTGGTCTACATAACTTGCATAAAATGTTATACCTAATTCTTTCTTTAATTGTGGAACACACGTTCATGTTGCATAAGTATTTCAGACAATTTCAGCTGATGGGGAGTGTCCCATTTGTGATCAGCAAGGTTAAAATTGTTGTTAAATCTAAATTAATTTTGTTCGAAGGTAGTTTCGGTTTCGGTTACAGCTTTTAGTCGGTCAATGGACTATAGTGAGTTTTTGTCGTGTACCTCTTGTCGCTCAATCAACCCTTATAGTCAACTTTTTAAACTGTAAGTTTTTGTTAAGAAGATTAGGATAGCATAACTTAGGCGCCTTGATTGCACCCTACCAGTAACAGGAGAAGGCACGAAGGTTTTTTAAAGCTCTACCAGGTGTTTTGATGAGCCTATTACGATTATAGATCAATTTAACCAATTTATTGACTTTTCTGTATTTTACTGTGGGCCAGTTTTTTAGTAATTGATTAGATTGAGCGGCTTGATCTTAGGTTAAAGATAGAAATCATTCACTTCCATTTCCACTTCAGGAAATTAAACTTCCAATTGTGTAAATGAGTTGTAACAATAAAATGGTCTACATTTAAGTCATTTTTTTTTTATCTCAATTATGATGCACCAATTTTGAAATATCATTTGGTTAACTTGTACCACTAAAACTAGCCTCTAAAACATTTATTATAGCGGTAGAGGGATTTCCTAAATTTAGCTGTAACCAGGAACGTTAAATGGTTGGTAAAATAGTTTCCACAACTATTGGCGAGCGGATCTAATTCACGACTTTGTTGTTTTCTGACCATTTAGCTCGCAACTAATTCAATTACACACTTTAAAACAACAAATTTTAATTTTTACCTTCTCTTCAACATTTACTGAGTAAGGAAAGGTATACTAATCATGTAAATTTTCTATTTTGATTTTAAGAACCCCCTTAGTCAGAAAATGTAGTTTTTATAAATTTATCTTTTTCGTAGTAATTGTTTGTTTTTTACTTTAGTTTGTTTGTTGTTTGTTTTTTACTTTAGTTTGTTTGTTGTTTGTTTTTTACTTTAGTTTGTTTGTTGTTTGTTTTTTACTTTAGTTTGTTTGTTGTTTGTTTTTTACTTTAGTTTGTTTGTTGTTGTTTTTTACTTTAGTTTGTTTGTTGTTTGTTTTTTACTTTAGTTTGTTTGTTGTTTGTTTTTACTTTAGTTTGTTTGTTTTTTACTTTAGTTTGTTTGTTGTTTGTTTTTACTTTAGTTTGTTTGTTTTTTACTTTAGTTTGTTTGTTGTTTGTTTTTTACTTTAGTTTGTTTTTTACTTTAGTTTGTTTGTTGTTTGTTTTTTCTTAATAACTTTATTTTCTCGTACAGTAACCACATAAACAATGTAAACAATTATAAGTGTCATAATGGTAAAAAATCATAATAATTATTGAGTTACGATGGATATTCACTTACAGTCAGACCAATTTGTAAACACCACTTCTTCGAACTCTAAAAAAAGAGAGCAGAGGGGAGAGCTCAAAAAAAAAATGCTCGCAGGGTTAATTCAAAATTGAAAATCTTTAAAATGAAAATACCTTCTATTTCTTAGCAAAGTAATACAGATTACAGATAGCTACATTCAGATCTCTGCGATAGATCACTTCTTGTAGAGCCATCGTCACCAATGCGCCATTTCACTGTCATAGTTCTTATTTCTCGAACCCACAGCTAGCTTTTCTGGGCTCATTAGCTGAGCCGTCCTTAAAGACATGGAAACACTGATCTTCTTCATATATTAAAGCAATCTTTTCAATGGCTAGCGTCATTATTTCTATGATAGATACAAGATCTTCACGTTTCTTATCGAGGGAAACTCTTGCTCCATCGTGATGTAGAACAGTCAGCTGTAGTGCTGCACGAGACCGAAACGAGGCGAAACTTTATGCAGATCCCGCCTCGGTCTCGTATGACAAGTGTCTCGTCTCGGTCTCGTCGAGATATCGCGTTTTTTTTAAATTTTTGTTTAAGTATTAATTATATATAAGTATTAATTAATTATTATTAAGTATTAATTAAATAATTAATTATACCAAATTAGACCAAGTACCAGTAGATTTGACATTTTAGAATGGTGAAAAACACTTGAGAATTCCTTCAAAAATCTGTCTAGAATGGCGAAAGATATTTTTAGTATCTGTGCAACTTCAGTGCCAACTGAAAGATTATTTTCGCAAGCTGCGTAGATAATGACCAATAGAAGATCTTCTCTAACTTCTGACTCAGTAAATGCTCTTTTATGTATCAGTGCTTGGGCAAGGAGTATCTTAAAAACGAAAATTTGTGGCATTATTTTTTAGATGCATAGATAGTCTTTTTTTCAAATTCACTAATTCTAAAATTCTAAAATATAATTCAAATAATATCTAAGTTATTAATAGTGAAATTTATGAAATTGAATGAATGAATGATATGAACAGTGAAATTTAGTGAATTTATGTAAAAATTATGTAATTCAAAGTCAAATAGATGTAGTAATATTGAACATATATAATAAAATCGTATATTTTAATAATTAATTCAATACCCGTAATGATTATTTATTAATAAAGAACACAGTTTTATAATTTTGTTGCTAAAAATTAATATTTGAAAAACCGAGACGAGACCGAGATTTCTCGACGAGATATATATAACGTCTCGATCTCGGTCTCGGTTGCTCGAGTCTCGTCTCGGTCTCGGTTGCTCGAGACTCGTCTCGGTCTCGATTCTCGTGCAGCATTAGTCAGCTGCCTATTTGTCGAGATATTATTATCTTACAATATGCATGTAATTAACATATTAACAGAATCGGAATACAAATATATATGTTTTTGTATTTTGCTTATCTTAACGTGACAAGAATTTACTCTTTCCTTACATTATTATTTATATAATAAATTATGATTCGTACAATCGTCTAACAGATTACATAAATATATAATTATATGCAGCCAGCATCTTTAAGGCCGATGAAGGAGTAAAAAGAGCGTCAGAGCGATGTGCGTGCGTATAAGTTTGATAAATGTATTTGGTCAGGGGGATGTGTGACATTTCCTAATGAGTTGTTTATGAGTGGTTAACACTGGATCTATGTTTGTGAGTTCCATTTGGTAAGAGACCTCTCTCTTTGTCCCACTAACTCATTCTATCATTCTCTCTATCTCTCTCGCTCAGTTCCTCACCCACCAACCAGCTTTACACATACTACTCTCAAAAACTGAAACTCATTGACTCGTACACCTTTCTCTTTGGTAAGATATATATTGCTCATTAGGTTAATAGTGTCTAACTGTGTAGGCGGACAAATATACATCTTAATTGTATGTAATTAAATAATTGCTCCCTCTGTTTAAATATGTATTATATGAGTAAAGTCAAAAAAATCTTTTAATGAGTCAACATTTTTCTTTTTACGTCATTATAATTAAATTATTCCTAGACACTTATTTAATTATTTGTTATCGTTCATTAATTTACTTTTACGCTCAAGAGAATGTTGAAACGCATCGTTTCATATCTGCAAAATGATTAGACTTTTTCAGAAATGAAATTTTGAGATTCCTTGACGATTTTTTTGTTCAAATTTTGGTTGCACGCTGAATATCTTGTGCACTTTTTTTTAAAAATAATAATTATGTACAAAAGTATGTTAAAGTTACACACGTATTAATTGTTGTAACTGTTAGATTAAGCGCACTTTGGGTGCCTGTCTTTGTCATCCTCCGCACAGTGTCAGTGTCGGCCTTGTTGGTGATTCTTAAAGATCTCCTCCCAAAAAGAACACAAAGCAAAGCAAAAGCTAGTAAGTTAGCGGCAGGTCGGGATGAAAGAATCCTTGCTTTCCAAAACTGGTACAAAGTCTGGGAATATATGTCGAAAGGATGCTTGGTGCTGAGGTTCTTTAAGTAAATTAGCCCCCATAGGCTGAAAGATAACCTGGTGAGATAGTCTATTTACAGTACCCAATTCCTTAGTGGACATAGAAAGAGTGGATTCCACCAGATTGCCTGAACTGTTCAGGTATATTGGGACGATAGAGTCACACATGGCGCACCAGCGGCGATCTTTAGAGTAAGAAATCCGGGAATAGTGCTCGTTACTAAAATTGATTGGTATAGTTGATAGATTGGTAATAGAAAAAGTAACATGGAAATGAGTTCAGTTTTAAAAACTGAGATGACATTAATATAAACTTATTGCTAAATTCTACATATCTTTGATTTTATTAGTCATAACACAAATTTTTACAAAAGTGAAAAGTAAAACTACGAAATTAGGTATCGTGGATTGAGCCTCAATACATATTACCTTTGTGGGACTCGTCACCAACCACTCGGCTATCGCGGAGCCTAGTTTTCAACTAGCAATAATCGCACCTCAGGAGACGATATTGCCACTGCGCAAGGTTCGGTTAGATTAATATAAATGTAATAGTAATTTAATTGTTATTGTAAATAGTCATATTGTTATGACATAAAAGCTAAAACAAGTTTTGTGGTTCAAAAATGGAAGTCAGATATATTTGTTTAGCGGCAGTTCTATATGCAAGAGGGCCATTAATTTAAGGCATCATCTGAGTTCATGGGCTATTCAACTCAGGTGCAGCCTACAGAGAAAACAAAATAATCATGCAACGCTGCTGATATACTCTAACTACGGGGAATCAGTAACAACCAGTAGACGTAATAGTGTTAAATAAGTTGAACATAAAACTAGAAGAAACTCGGTAACCGCTACGGTAACTGGCCCAGTCCTAAAAAATAACTATACTTAAATTCCATTCAACATATTTCCAAGTTGAAATTTAAGATGGTGTTGTAGTGGTTGGTAGCAAATAAGTAGCCGACACTAGCAACCATCAAACGATCAAACGCCTGATTTTGGTTAAAAGAAAAATAACTTTTATTTTAAAAAAAGAAGATTTTAATCAACAAGATGAGTGCGAGATATACCAGCACTGCATTCCAGGAGTCAAACAAACCAAGGGGATAAAAATATTAAAAGAGAAACTATACGATAATTTTGTACCATTATAGGGAAGGATATCCTTGAGATGTTAGACACCAGTTACACAACTTGAACTAAAAAGAAAAATAAAATAAAATAAATAAATGAACCGATAGTATTCTGACAGTTCGTATTTTATCGTTGATCTGCGTTTTTATGTCCTTGCCGAATACTTAAAGTGCTTCATTTGGTAAGCTGAACTGCTGCTCCTCCAAACTGTCACATAATTTGTGTCTCTTTCTTTAAAATAAAATAGAACCTAAATAATAAAAAAAAACACACATTTATGAATAAATGAATAAATAAGAGGGAATGTTGCTATATAAAGGACGAAGGAGATAAATAACACATGTTTTCGAGATGCCGATTTTCGTGTCCCTACTTAAATGTATAAATATACTTATATATATATATATATATAAATGCAGCAAAATAGAATAAAAAAAGCGGTTCTTTTTTTCTCTTTTAAAGAAACTTACTGCATATTTCATTGTCAGGATTTTTAGCATTATGATCATCGCCGAAGCTGTTACTTTTATGTATTTCGTTTTGGACACTAAAACTTTTATTGTTAAAATTTTATGTTTATCACTTTATCGGAGGATTATTTTTATAAATTTTACATTTTTGGCAAAGACTGGTGGCATTTTGAACACCCCATTTTATGAATTTAAAAAAGAACAATTTAATGTGAACACACTATTGCTTTTCTCTTAATTGATTTTACGTAATTAAATTTTACTTGAATCTATCAATTTTCAATAATTAGTAAATGACGCTAAATTACACTTGTTCGTTTAAAGGCTGGACTTTTCTTAAAAATAATAGCTTAAAATTACAAAATTCTATTCAGTAAAATACTTTTGCTAAATCCTGAAAATATGTAACCATTTAAGGTTTCTCTTTTTTTATGGAGTTCGGTTATCCAGAATAATCATTCAGTTATCGTTAAATACAATTTAAAGAAATTTTAAATGTGTAATACGTCTTTAGAAGGAGATATACTTTTGCTTCAATGGACAGCAGCAGATCTACAAAATATCGCCGTCATCAAAATGAAGAGAAAAGAACAACTAATTTTGCTAATCAACTCTGAATAAAAAGTAAAATAACTCGCCACCAATTGTTTAACTGAATATTTCTTAATATCAAATAAATTTTTATCAAATTCTAATTTTCTTTGATATTTAGAACAAATATACGTATAAAAGTTTACATAATTGTCATGATCGGTTGCATCCTTTAACATTAAGTTTTGCAAACTTGATCTGAAAATTTCTAAAACTTTTCGAAAGAGAATGAATTCTAACAGGAGACTGAGGCCACACAGAAAGCGGTCTGTCGCGGCGGGCAGCGATTCAGCGGTTGTCGCGGTGTTCTGCGATATGGGGACATCACACAGGACGCGATTCTTTTGTTTGAGCGGTCCAGTTTGGTAGCTTTCTTCTTGAGAAGTAGTAGTGCGTTTTCTTGTTCTTTGTTTTAATTTTTATATATTGAGTACGAGCTCGGACGAAGAACAACTCCTTCTGCTATTAGCTTTGCAAAGCAAAAAGAGGAAAAGACGAAGTTGGGTGCATGAAATCAATAAGAAGAGAGAACAATTAGGGGTATACCACCGCTTATGTATCGAACTGGAGTCACATGAAGATAGGTTCTTCTAGTATTTTCGTATGTCACGAGAATGGAATAAAAAATGAGTAATAAAGTTTCTTAACATTGGGATCTTTATTTCGTATTACTAGGTGTCAAGGCGGTCACGTTGAAATCTATAATTTTGTACTACCAGATCGCTTGTCGTCGCGACAAAGACTAGCCCGCGGCGGTAGACCGCGTTTGTTTGACAGAGATGATACAACATTGTGTAATACAACTAGACCGCCTGACCGCCTCGGTTGGAGATCGTTGCCCGCCGCGACAGACCGCTTTCTGTGTGCCCAAGGCCTGAGACATTAGCTTGGCGTAGAGTATACTTGAGTCGTTCACTGCACAACTCGATTAACTCCATAAAACAAAAAGTGGAGAAATGAGATGAAATAATGTACATTGCTTTTTTTTTAAATTCCGTTTATAAATCAGTACCTCGAAGGTATGCAACACTAAGTCCATTTTATCAAAAATTTTTTTTTTAAACTTCCTAATACAAAATTATTGTTTTTTATTACACAACCATCTGTTAACGTGCATCTGTGTTACTTATTATCATCGAAAGATTTAAGCAAAATAACTCCTGTGAGCTCAAAAGTAAGATAAAAACGCGAAAAAATCTTTCATTTGCTCTCCTGTAAAACATTTAAAATGTGACATAGTGATGTGTACCTTCAGGGTACTGATATATAAATTCAAATAAATTTACCGATATAATTCAGAGAAAGTTATTGAATTTGAGTTGAATTATTGCAACGATTTCCATTACAGCACGGAACTGAATTAAAATGGCATCTGCAAATAAATTATTTCTTACGCAATTGCCACATAATTTTTTGTCGTTTAATGGTGTTATACGAGGGTCGTTTGAAAAGTCCGTGCAAAAATAAAAACTACTTAATTTTTGGGGGTAAACCTTTTTTATTTTTCAACATAGTCTCCTTTTAGGCTTATACACTTCGTCCAACGCTGCTCTAGCTTGTTGATCCCTTCCGAATAATAGAATTTGTCCAAGTCTGAAAAATAGCCATTCGTTTCTGCAATCACCTCCTCGTTTGAATAAAATCTTTTTCCCGCCAGCCATTTCTTCATATTGGGGAACAAATAGTAGTCCGAGGGAGCCAAGTCTGGAGAATAGGAGGGATGTGAAACGAATTGGAACCCTATTTCCATTAATTATGCGACCACAACTGCTGAGGTGTGAGCTGGTGCGTTGTCGTGATGGAAAAGGACTTTTTTGTGGGCCAATCGTGGGCGTTTTTCTTGCAGCTTGGTTTTCAAACGGTCCAATAACGATGAATAATATGCACCTGTAATAGTTTTACCCTTTTCCAGATAGTCGATGAGGATTATTCCTTGCGAATCCCAAAAGACAGTCGCCATAATCTTTCCGGCCGAAGGAACGGTCTTCGCCTTTTTTGGCGCAGATTCCCCCTTGGTAACCCATTGTTTACATTGTTCTTTGGTCTCAGGAGTGTAGTGATGTATCCATGTTTCATCCACAGTGACGAAACGACGCTTAAAGTCCTGTGGATTCTTCTGGAACAGCTGCAAACCGTCCTTGCAACACTTCACACGATTTCGTTTTTGGTCAAGCGTGAGCAATCGCGGCACCCATCTTGCGGATAGCTTTGTCATGTCCAAATGTTGATGCAAAATATTATGTACCCGTTCATTCGAGATGCCCACAGCACTAGCAATCTCACGCACCTTCACTCTTCTGTCATCCATCACCCTATCATGGATTTTATCAATGATTTCTGGAGTAGTAACCTCGACAGGGCGTCCAGAACGTTCAGCGTCACTTGTGCCCATATGGCCACTCCGAAAAATTTGAAACCACTTATAAACTGTTCTAATCGAAGGTGCAGAGTCACCATAATGTTTATCAAGCTTCTCTTTAGTCTCCTGAGGCGTTTTGCCTTTCATAAAGTAGTGTTTAATCAACACACGAAATTCTTTTTCGTCCATTTTTTGAAAATCACTCGACTTCCTCGATTCAAACGAATGCCAAACACAAAGAAATAGACCGATCTGGCTGAAACTTGGTGTGTGTTCTTCCAAGAGATGCTACTAACTAAACATAACCTCGATACGCGCCAGTAGTGCTATTTCTCTGACTTTGCACGGACTTTTCAAACGACCCTCGTATTTATTATTTAGGAAGTTTATTATAAATATAAAAGGCTTTGACTGAAGAAAGTGCTTTGACACTTAGATTTTAGATATTTTAAAAATTAGAGTTAATCGATTTGTGCAGTGAACGGCTCATATATTGGCACTATTAAAAACATAAGTATAGCCATTGAAGAATAATTTAATCTTACTAAAGCTAAGTTGTGACATCAAATAGATTTATTTTATTTTTTTAACGTAAGTTAGATATTATTGTTCAGCGCTGTTCAGCCAACTAATGTGACGATAGAATTTTGTATCTATTTGCAGCAATCACATAGGAAATATCCTCATTGAAAACGAATTATTGAAACTAAGTTTCTGCTCCAGGCTTTTACTTTAGAATTCTGGTAGAGCAGAATCTGTAGTTAAAAAATCGCTAACATAATTTGAGTATTTAATCGAAAACAATTTAAATTGTTGACTAAAAATTGTGTCTAGCGAGAAACAATCTTAAGAATTTCTGAGTAACTAAAAAGTTTTTTTTTTACCAAATTGGTCTACTTGCATGTCTTTGAGTTCACACAGCATAACTCAAAAATAAAAATCGTAGAAAGTTATCATTTAACTTTTGGTTAAGATGGTATTATCAGAACTGACTAGCCAAGCTCAGCCAACTTGAATTGCCTCTTTACTAAGTTAATTTTCGAGTTTTTTAAAGATTATTTTGAAAATAACATCTTATTTTGATTTTTACTCGAAATAAATAGTAAGTAAGTGAGTAAAGTAAAGTAATCACCTATTTTTTCAGGCGGGGCTTAACGTCCAACTACCAATTAGGTGTCGTGGACGGAGGCGACTAGCAAACATACTTTACTGCAAATTTCTTTTATTAACCATTAAATAAAATCCAAGACCTAGACGGGGAATCGAACCCAGTACCACAATACATATCAGCTTCGCAGGTCTCGCCTCTTAACCCGCTCGGCTATCGTCGCGCCTTACTTGGAATAAATATTAAAAAGTCATAGTTGTAAGTGCAATTTCAATGAAATTCATGGACTGTTCATCTGTTAAACGTTAATCATGTTTAAATATGTAACAAAAATTTTAATAAAATTCAATGACGGAAAGCGCCATTTACTGCATAAAGTTTTAGCATCTTTTTTTTTGAAATTATTTGTCTGAAATGATCAAGTATAATAACGCAGTATTCTATTATATTCTAATATTACGCTTGGCCAAGTGAATGGTTTGTTGTAGAGAAAATGAATAGTCAATGCGAGAGAGCCAGGCAGTGTTGAATCAGATGTGATGCAGCAGCCAAAACTAGCGTAGTGTTGGCAGCTGTAATCTAACTAGAATACACTGAGAACAGCTCATTAGTTTGGGCTGGGGTGGGGGAGCTGGTTGTGTGATGGCGAACAGTGGAGGGTGTGGTGGAAGTGTCGCTAATTGCTCCAGAGCATCCCATCAGACCTATACTGTTCTAGCTCTAGGTACTACCAGGTTTGTTGCACCTGAAGCTGTGACCGATTCGTGTTACCTAGGAAGCAAGCAGTCTCTGCCCAACCCCACACTGATGCTGGATCTACTAATCATGGCAGTACATCGCCTCCACTTCATACCTCTCACTCAACATTCTAATGATACGTGCCAATGCCACTATAATCTAATAACAACTCGCTACCTATCTCTCTAACCTTACCGCCACTTTACATCACCTACAGCATCTACTTACACCACTCAGCTATCTCATGTGCTACACGGCTGGCTCTCTATTAATAAGTAGATCCGATAATTCAATTATATTTCACAATTCAAATTAATTTTCTAAAACTGTAATATGATCAAGCCCATATCTCTCTTTTGTCACTGTATTTATAACTTTAAATTTACTTCAAACTTACAATTTAAACTTACTAACAAAAATTATTAATCGCAAAATATAAATTAAATTAAAATAAAAATTTATATTAAAAAATAAAAGGCACAAAATAAAAAAAAGGGTAGAAGTAAGCGAGTTTTCGAAGGCCAGGACGCGCCTTCACGTCCTAAGATATAAGTAGTGGAGGTTCTACCTGTACAGCCGATATTAACCTCACGGCGGCACTGAACGTGTTCCGGCAGTGAGCGTTTTCCGGCGTTGAACGTGTTCCGGCCCAGTGCTACCCAACTTTTCTTCTGAATTCCCTCTTCTCAAAAATTAGCTTCAAACTGGTGATCTCCTAGTCCAAGTTGGATGTATCCAAGTTCAGATGAAACCCTAGACTAGGGGTCCCCAAACTTTTTACACAGGGGGCTAGTAACTAGTTCAGACCGTTGGAGGGCCTAACTATAATAAAAAACTATGAACTAATCTCTATGCTCACGGCACATATCTCATTTTAAAGTAAAATAACAAAACGGGAACAAATACAATATTTCAAATAAAGAACAAGTTAATTTAAATCACCAAACTGCCCAGTATTTCTGTGGGAACTATGGACCTGCTTTTGGCTAATGAGATGGTCAATGTCCGGTTTAGTTACAGAGCTATGACTTTCTTCCACTTCTGCTATTATTTCACACTGCTAGCGGACCCGTGACGCGTGCGTACCGTGTCACCGGAAGTAGTACTGTACGTGAGCGACGCCGCAACATACCACCAATGAAAGAGGCACCCTTCCGGAAGTGTGTCGGGGGCCGGATAAGTGGCCTCAAGGGGTCGCATGTGGCCCTCGGGCCGTAGTTTTGGGGGACCCCTGGTCTAGACAATTACAGAAAACTTGCAACAATCAGTCGTATTACGAGTTCACTTTTAAGAGACCTAATTGCTTAGAATTTGGGTAACACATTTTTTATATTCTTAAATTTTTGTACAAATGATGGACCTATTTTGGCCAAAACTCTAATTGTAGCGTCTTCTGATGTAATCTAATGGAAGAGCTAAATCGGTGAATACCCTTGATCCTATGGTTTATTATCATGCTGAACTGGAGGAGAGGTCTGCATAGACAGCAATGATGGCAGGCTGTGGATGTCAGAAATGACAATTGTTGGACAGAGAATGACTTGAGAGGTGGGCTAGCTAGAAACGGCGATCTTAGAAACCAGGGAGAAGCCGTATAAATATTAATATCGAAAAATTACTGCCAATATTGATAAATTTAATTTCTTACATCTGTCGCTGGCTCTGTATATTTCTTGGGAAAGATGGGTACACTAGCTCATCTACAGTTACAAAGAAAACGCAGTCCTAAGTTAGCAGTACTTGCCATAGAAAACCAAAAAACAGACCTAGGAATTAAGTCGATACATAGTAAATCCATTAGGATCCCTTATTTCCAATGAACTGGCTTTCAATCTCATTGGGAAAAAGCCTAAACTTCCACTAACAACCTGTTAAGACTAAAGAACTCCTTCCTCATTAACTCAAAGCCTAAGTTATCACTCATGATCAGTTATCAGTCATAACTAGGTTGTTTGTTACTCAAACTGTTTTACAGACTCTTCAACTAAAGACCTGCACAAAACTCCTTAATACAGAGCTAGCTCCTTAAATCGGGACACCAGTTAGCAGTTCTAACCGAGTACTGTAAGGAAGTCTTTGAAACGCTCAACAACATCCCACTAACCATTCTGATGTAAGTAAGTCCAATCAACCATGAAGTCTATCAACAAATACACCGAAAGCAGTAAAATGTGCATGCCTAGTAGGCATGACATATTGCCTATCGACACACCAATGCCAGGATTTGGGACCTGCAAAGTAGAGCTTGCAATGGCGCCCGACTATGACAGTTTATAAACACAAGCTACAGAAAACAGGAAGACTTTTGATTATTATAAAACAAAAACCAAAAAAATAAAATAAAGTAATGCCTATTTTCGAAGGCAAACTTTATACGGACCCAACTGCCAATTAGGTGTGGACGGAGGCGTCTAGCAAACATTTTTTACTGCAAATTTCTCATACCGTTAAATAAAATCCAAGGAATCGAAGGCGGGCCTCGCCTCTAACCGCTCGGTTATCACGATGCCTGTGATTAGTATAACAATTATCATTAAAAAATATAAGTAGAATAATATTTTCATTAAATCTATTGCAACAATAATTTCTAAAATTTAATGTATAACTTTTCCTTGCACTATAATTTGATAACAACAGAAATCTGTTAGCAATGCAGAGCTGCGATGAGGGAGTTAGTTGGATTGCATGACTCTCACCGAAATTCGATTATGGTGGACGGGTTATTCAGTCTAATTGTTTGGGTGAAAGCAATGGTCTAGTTTTACTATGTTATTTTGAAAAATTTAACAGCATAGTGGCATGCAACCATAATGGAAACCGACCAAAACTACTACAAAAGAAATGTTACTAAGGAGGGTGTAAATTAAATATTTTTTTGTTTAAAAGGTGTTATTACGGTTTATTTTTTAATAGAAGTTAATTATTTATATGGTTATGGACATCAATACTTAATGAACTAGATTTGTTGTAACTCGCCGATAATACTAAATGAAAATAGTAACACATACTTTCCAAACTATAAGTTAGTAGTTGCCGTAAATTTCCATTAAATAATAGGCAAGCCAAGGACTGAGAAAATACCTTCTACCAATAACACAATAAATTCAGCTTTACAGTAAAGTACAATTAGTTGTGAGTGAAGTAAGCTAAGTAATCAGCTATTTTTCAAACAGGGATACCAAATTTGGTGTCGTGAACCAAGGTGGAATTACATAATTTACTACTAACATTTTTAGCTCACAAATACAAAATAGCTTACACGCGGGATTCGAAATGGAGGGTCTCCCATTTAATCCACGCTTCATAACTACTGCACTAATTCTCCACCCCATTAGAATTGTAATAAGTCGAAATTTTACAAACAGATGGGAAGCTAGGAAGCTTTCCTGTGGTAGGATAAATTGAACGTAGCGCTAATGGCGGTAGTTAAAAAAAAAATATATTTTTCCTCGCAAATATAATTTAAAATAATAATCATAATTACGATACGAGTATATTAAAAATTAAATGTGTACATACACATTTAATGTATTCATTTACTTATTGGTAACTGAATTTAATTTAATCATTTATATTTATGGATATTATGATAGAATTTAATTTGAATCAATTAATTTGAATCATCATTGAAACGAATCTACGTCAGCCACAGCACTTTTCTTACATAACACAGGAGATCATCACATTTGGATATTATTCAATGGTTAATAAAAGAAATTTACAGTAAAGTATGTTTGCTAGTCGCCTCCGTCCACGACACCTTATTGGTAGTTGGACGTTAAGCCCCGCCTGAAAAAATAGGCGATTACTTTACTTTTACTTTTTATGTTTGTAATCACTGCACGAAGTATCTTAGGAGCGGTTTTCTTAAGAAATCTTAAAGAACTTAAAAATCTTCTTCAAGAAACTGGCACTTTTGGTCTGATTTTTCTTTTCTTTAAATTTGAAAATTTAGTTAACTTTCGATCTTTGTATTTATTATACAGCTAGGGGGGACAGTACAGGAACAGTAAAGAAACCTTTTGAATGGCGTAAAACAGTTAAACTAGTTTTTCGCCGTCGAAGGGCAAGAGAAAAAGTCAAAAATCAGAAAGCCCTTCACGCCCTGGCTCCCTGCATGTCTTTAAAGTGTTTGATTCTGATGCCGAGCAATTGTAAGATAAGCGCCATTGCAGATCTAGTGGAAATAGTTCGAATGGAAAAGAACGTGGGGCGCTAATAACCTCAACAGTTAATGCGCCTGTAAAATAAATTGAGGGAACTCTAGCGGAATAGCTGAACATGTCTCTTTTCAGAATGAAATTGCTTAAAAATGTATAAAATAACAATTATAATTTTTTAAGTATACGTATGCAATTAGAAAAACAAGCTTAAAGAACATTTTTGAAACTATCTTTAAGAAAATCTTCAAAAATTGAAAATGTTAGTTCAGTAAACTAGTAGTAGGTTGACTGACTTTCACCAAAACCTTATTTTAGCAAAATTACAACGTCTTGCAATTTTTCGTTCTTGAGACACGGTGGATACAGATACACAAGCATCCACAGAAGAGCCATTTCGTATAAACAATTTTGACTTAGGGGGACTTGAAATTAAATATTTCTGGTAAAAAATGGGGAAAAAAATCGAAATTCTACCCGATATTCATCTGTCTGCAGTAGAATAAAAAAAAATAAAAATATGTAGCAAAAGTTTTAGTAACCAGTGAAATCGCCGCCGGTACTGCTGAAGAAACACATCCGAGAGAATTGATTACTGTGCACACATCCAGCTTCCTCAGCAAGAGTCAATTATGTTAAATATGTGGACATATAATAAGACTGTGAGGAGATGTAGTGGAGGATACGATGGTTGAAATCACTCAAGTTATATACGAGTATAGGATACATGGACAGATAAATCCCGGGAGAATCACACCATAAACGAGGTTATCCTGCAGAGTCCTTTCCCTTGCCTCTTCTAGTTTCCTCTTTCTATTTGATGACGCTACTACGTGGCATTTTTTTTTTTTACTCACACGTGCACAAATATAGTGTAGATGTTTTCAAACTTATACTCACACACTTAACACGAACATGAAACTAACTTTACCTAGTGATATCATGCGTTTATTAGATTTACACATGTTGGTTCTCTACCTCTTTAGAGCCACCTGAGTGGTTCGAGACGTGGTCAGAAAGTTACCTAGGGTGTCCTCTATGTCCACTACATTCACAATATCACAATCTCTACAGGCTACCATCATCCGTCCCCTTCGCATCATGTATATTTATATGGTGGTGGGAAGTTACCTAAGGACTTATCCATTTACATAGGAACAAAAGTTTCATTCGTATGTACTTTTATTCAATAAACTTCCATCGATCGCATGTTCTAAAAGTTAAGTCTGATGTTAGAAGCTATGGGAGAAGAGGTTAAGCATCATAAAAAAGCACGTTCTCAAGTTTTAGGTAGCTACAAAAGTTTAAAATAAAATGAATTTAGTAAAAACTTAAAAATATAGAGAACAATGCCTTTCTTTGCAGATAATTCCAGTTGAACGTTTAAATAAACAAACTGGAATGATACAAAAAACTAAATATTAACTTTCAGTAAGCCAGATTAATAATTCAGGCTGAAACATGTTCTGAATAAATAATCAAATTTGCTGTGAAGACTCAAGCGACTCTTAAAACTATTCCAAAAGTTCTAGTCTATATATTTTTCTTAAACACTTAATTCAAAAGATATTTATTTGTTACTAATATTTTGTTATTTGTAAATCCAATAATTAAAATAGAAATGCCACTTAAGGCGCAAGTTTAAATAAAAATCGCTCCAAAACGATAAATCCATTTTTAAGAAATATCCATTCATTAAAATGAACTTTTTAATCAAACTCAGAATTTTAGCAATCTTCTTTAACAATATAGGGCGGGTGTCTGGTGGTTTTGTAAGAGGGAGATCCCCAGTTCGAATCCCGCGTATGGCTACTTTTTATTTGTTAGAAAAAATTGTTTATAGTAAAGTATGAGCTTCTGCCCCCGTCTACGACACCTAATTGGTAGTTGGATGTTAAGCACCGCCAGTAAAAATAGGCGATTACTTTACTCTTTGACAACATGAAAAGTTAGGACAGAACCTTCTAATGAAATAATACTTTAAACGGGGAAGCCTAAACACCTTTCTCTCGAAAAAGTGGAGAGAATCGAATTTCCTATAGTAAAAAGTAAAGTTATAGATTAGCAAAATATTCACAAATTAAGAGAATTGTTAGAGTCACTTTTATAAAAAAAGGCAAACTTAATAAAATCAGCTAGTTTGACAGGAAAAATTGTATTTTGGGATGATTACAACGGCTGTTTAGGCCATTTCTAAATTTTAGAACTAGTTTAGAACCTTTCTCTTTTTGACTCATTGCAAAAAAACGGTTTTACTTCGGATTAGAGAATATTGATCGCTCACTTTACATCTGTTCTTTATAAATAGCCTTGTAAGGAAACTAGAATTAAACAGCTCGGAGGTTAAAGCTTCATTACAAAGATTATAAACCTAGCTGCTGAATAAATAGGGATATTTCTAGCTACCTTGATCGCTGAGTTACCCATTGGATGCCGTATCAAAATTTACAGAATAAGCTTTCTACTACGTAGCATTTGTTTTTCAGATATTTTGTATTCTCCTTCTCTTTCTAGATCTCCCCATTTTATAAACAGAAGGAGAAGAAGGACTTTGATGACCAAAGTGACGATGGGAAAAGGGAACAGCTTTATCTTCTCCCTCAATAAAACGCGAAGATGTCCGAGTAACAGTTTTGGAACGTTCAACCGACTAGTAACTTCGATTAACCAACATAATATGATTCACCACTAGTTACGAATGAGAAACGACATTGAAGCAATGGAATCCATCTAATTGGCCCCAAATATTATTTGCTTATTTATTGACTTCCTTTAAATCAAATTTTGATATCCTTTTTTCAAATTTTTGATTGAAATTTACAGCTGCAACAGCTGAATGTGGTACATGATAACACAACATCAAGATTAGTTGAGTGGAGAAGGAGCCCAGTGATGTCACAGAAGAAATATCTAGTAGAGGAATGAGGGATACGCAGACGATAGATAGTGAATGAGATAAAGGTATTTACAAGTAAAAAGTTGAGCGAGATGAGAGTAATTAGTTCGGATTAACTTCGATTGACTTATTTAAAAATATCTCAAAATTACTTCAGTGAATGGAACCTATTAGAGGTAACTTGGCCGATTTCTCTCGACAGCTGGTATGAAATATGAATTGTCCACGAAAATTAGAAAGGATCCATGACTATTTCTGTCGATGAATCGATCAGTCGATTACGATCGACTTGTTGGCTATTCCAGGGTAACTTGTTCGAGAAATATACTTATAACTAAGGAACGGATTTTTATGTATTTAAAAATGTCAAATATTTAATTAAAATATGCATTTATTTTCGTCAATTATGTGGAAAATATGTGATTTTCTTAAAATATTTTCTGGAATATTTAAGTAAAATGGACATTTTTTTTTATGAAAATCGTGAAATGGTGGAATGATTGCATTTTTCGAGAACCTCACAGTTCAAAAGGAATGGCTTTGAATCCACATCAGCATCACTGTCAAGTTTTCCAATAACTGCATTGGCAATATACCTGCCCTCAACGTCAGTGGTTTCATCAATTGTCACCCAAATCGGTCCATCTTTGATATGTTCTCGATTTTTGGTTAGTGTATCTTTATAGATATCTTCCAGGTAGTTTTTCCTCAGAGCGCTCTCGTCAGGCATTTTTTTCCCAATATAGGTCTCTAAGAATCCTTTGAAATGAGGATTTTTAAGTTTGTGGAAAGGGATATCTGCTCTAACCAAAGCCCGTCACAGATCTGTACTCAGAGTAGACTTACTTGATGATGGAGATGTAAGGAAGGCTTGAGATAGGACGTCCTCTCTTTCTTTCTGTTTTTATTCTCTATGTGCGATCCGGTGGCAATATGTTGGGTGACTTGGGAACGTTGAGAGCAAGAAACGCGCTTGTCACAAGCTGTACAGTACAAAATGTCTCCATCACTTCGAAAAAGTTCTGCTGGAAACTCGCGAAGATATTTAGCAACTGATGTTCGTGGCATTTCACCCAAAAAAGAATACACTAAGTGACCGAATGAAATGAATTGGACACTTCAACGAACGAGCTGAAAGAACAGACAACTTCAAAGAACTAACAAGTGCCCGTCACTGTTTAGCAGCATTCTGTATAAATTACAATAACCATTGTACCCACTGTGATTTACAGCCCTACAGTCTGTGGTTCACAGTTTCTGTCAACCACCTCCCAATTATGAAAATATGCCCAAAATGAAAAATATGAAAAAATATGTACATATTTTGATTAAATATGTAGAAATATTTATTTATTTTAATCAAATATGTATAAATATGCGATAACATCCAAATATGTGGAAATATGTGAAATAAAAGTAGACTCAAACGGCTTAAAAAGTGTCAGTATGAATACTTCTAGTTGAAAAACGTCTGTAAATTGCCTAGAAAAAAATATGTAAATACATACGAATCCGTTCCCTACTTATAACTATCTCTTTTTTCCACAACAGCATCCTTTACAACACAAATACAATAAAACCGTTATCTTCATTTAATTTTGTTGAAATCTGCCTCTTTTAAGAAACCTATTTTGTTTACATAAGAACGAACAGCTTTCTTGGCCGTTAAGAAAATATTAAAAACAAGTAATGAAAAATGAGGCACCAATTAAAATAATTATTAAGACCGAATTTAATTATTAATGAAGATGACAAGAAAATTGTTTTTTAAATAAAACCACATTTTACGAAAGAAAAAAAAATGCCTCATTTAATCAGTAGAACATACGGTTCCGTTTATCTGTACAGTACATGTGTTAACATAAGATGCATCTGTCAAAGACGGGTCGGCGGCTCCCATCCGGGTAGAAATCTGGGAAAGAACACTTAATCCATACAACATGCTTTGTAATTCTTTAAATTAGACGTAATTGTAGTTTGTTATCGCAGTGCTAGTGAGGAAGGTCTTACAAGAAAAAGGAAGTGTAGTATGCGTAGAAAGACTACGTGAACGGCAATTAACAATCAATTAGATATGTATTTGTCTCATGGTTTAAGACCTGGCAGCTTGTATTGGATTTTGTTATCATACTGCAAGGTTATAGTTTGGTAACCGTTCCTTTATAAACTGCGAGCGATTCTAAACTGTCACAAGAATTAATTTAGTTAGTCCTTTCTCTGAATCAGGCCATTTTGACCCAGAGGGCTATGTTTCGTTGCAATGCTCCTTGTGTTTTTTGACGAGTGGAATGTTGAAAGGGTCTTAGTAATTACACTTTATAGATACCAGATTGTGGCTCCTGAACTGCGTCAACATGTTGTTACTAACCACTTTATGATCAGTCTATACGATCATTTGTAAGGGAGAAAAAGAATAAGGAAGTAAAAAACGCAGCTCAGAGCTCGCCATCAAGGATTACGAGGGTCGTTTGAAAAGTCCGTGCAAAAATAAAAACTACTTAATTTTTTGGGGTAAACCTTTTTTATTTTTCAACATAGTCTCCTTTTAGGCTTATACACTTCGTCCAACGCTGCTTTAGTTTGTCGATCCCTTCCGAATAATAGGATTTGTCCAAGTCTGAAAAATAGCCATTCGTTTCTGCAATCACCTCCTCGTTTGAATAAAATCTTTTTCCCGCCAGCCATTTCTTCATATTGCGGAACAAATAGTAGTCCGAGGGAGCCAAGTCTGGAGAATAGGGGGGGATGTGAAACGAGTTGGAACCCTATTTCCATTAATTTGGCGACCACAACTGCTGAGGTGTGAGCTGGTGCGTTGTCGTGATGGAAAAGGACTTTTTTGTGGGCCAATCGTGGGCGTTTTTCTTGCAGCTCGGTTTTCAAACGGTCCAATAACGATGAATAATATGCACCTGTAATAGTTTTACCCTTTTCCAGATAGTCGATGAGGATTATTCCTTGCGAATCCCAAAAGACAGTCGCCATAATCTTTCCGGCCGAAGGAACGGTCTTCGCCTTTTTTGGCGCAGATTCCCCCTTGGTAACCCATTGTTTACATTGTTCTTTGGTCTCAGGAGTGTAGTGATGTATCCATGTTTCATCCACAGTGACGAAACGACGCTTAAAGTCCTGCGGATTCTTCTGGAACAGCTGCAAACCGTCCTTGCAACACTTCACACGATTTCGTTTTTGGTCAAGCGTGAGCAATCGCGGCACCCATCTTGTGGATAGCTTTGTCATGTCCAAATGTTGATGCAAAATATTATGTACCCGTTCATTCGAGATGCCCACAGCACTAGCAATCTCACGCACCTTCACTCTTCTGTCATCCATCACCATATCATGGATTTTATCAATGATTTCTGGAGTAGTAACCTCAACAGGGCGTCCAGAACGTTCAGCGTCACTTGTGCCCATATGGCCACTCCGAAAATTTTGAAACCACTTATAAACTGTTCTAATCGAAGGTGCAGAGTCACCATAATGTTTATCAAACGTCTCCTGAGGCGTTTTGCCTTTCATAAAGTAGTGTTTAATCAACACACGAAATTCTTTTTCGTCCATTTTTTGCAAATCACTCGACTTCCTCGATTCAAACGAATGCCAAACACAAAGAAATAGACCGGTCTGGCTGAAACTTGGTGTGTGTTCTTCCAAGAGATGCTACTAACTAAACATAACCTCGATACGCGCCAGTAGTGCCATCTCTCTGACTTTGCACGGACTTTTCAAACGACCCTCGTATAATCATGGAATATAAGCATTCACATACAGATGAGAGCCATCGAAGACCGGCGATTAAGGATCTAATTATAAGATGATTCTTCATTCCCAAAGAATCAATAATTGATTCCGCTGAGAATGTCATGCTATTAAAGTTGACTTAAATCTTACGAGGAAGCCCAACGTTAGTTTGTGAATGATTCTTTTCGACACTAATCATCGGAGTTATACCTTAACCCTGATGTACTCTTTGTGAAAGATACATACTTATAAAATTTACGTTGGCCAAAAAATCTTCTGAAACAATCGCTCTATATCCTCAGAGAAAGGCTGAGATTAATTTTGTACGATCGCCAGAGAAAGCTCTTCCCCTATTAACCGAAACTTAGGAAGTAGTCATTTCAAATTATAAACTTAACTCAAAAACTAGTCCGTACTCTGCATCTTCGTGATATCACCGTAGACCAAAAAATGAAAGGAGCACTTGTTAAATAGACAGTCGTACTTAGTTCTACCATCAAATTACCTATTTATCATGAAACATGTAACAGGTAGAAGATTTATGTTATGATTGAACCGTATCGTAAAACCAAGACGTAACAAAGTAGATTTTGTTCTTTTCTCAAGAAATTATCAACATTGGAAGGACTTAGGATATGAAAAAGCACCATATCAATAACTTTAGTTTCTTGACTGTGTCCTGTTTTCATTATTTAACGGTACCAGCGTTAATAGATCATTTAGATTGGCATAGAACATGTAATTATTCTTTTAAAATTAAATATTTCAAAGATTTAATCAGTATTTTTTACTCTTTAACATTCATTCTTTTCAAATGTACTTCTCCCTAGAAGAAAACGTTAAATTTGATTTGAAATCCAAACAGTTGTTAAGAGTGGATTTATTAGAATCCAGACAAGACATCACCTCAATAAACGTTGTGCAACAGTTGCATTCAGAATCAAATTATTGCTGAAATCCAAGATTGTTAAAAATGGGTTAAAGTAATTGTGATATTAGATTGTAGATTGAAGTAGTTACATCAAGGTCATATCCACTACGATCTTAAAGATCTACCGTAACTTCCTTCAGCCAAAGAAAAAATAAAAATGAGTGGGTATTATAATAAGTTAAGAGTTTGTCTTTGAGTCCCACCATAGTTTGCGTACATTAAAGCTGAAGTCCCTAATTGCTTTGAGTAATATTTTGGAGTGTCCATGAAGATTAGGGGTGTAATCTAAGTTTAATTTGTGTTGTTAGGCTGGGATGTAAAGATCCATGAAAAAGTAGCACGATTACATCTCCACCGGCTAGATTTTAAAAACTGTTCATCGTATAGTCAATCAATATTAAAAGGGAATTGTCAATTAAAATTCTAAATTATTTAGTACGAACAGAAAGTCATATTAGGACTTTTGTTATTGTTCTCTGAGTTTCCTTTTTGCGATCTCCATATTTATATTGTATAACAACAGACTAAATCATTGTTTACAAATCTATAACAATTCTATCCGAAAAAATAATTTAGTCCAAAGAAAAAACTGCAATGAAGCATGCTAATACGGAAGCACAGAACAGGGTCGTGCTTGTCTGGAAAGTGTACAACAATCTGCGACAGAGAGAGCGCGTAGGAAACTGTTGCCCATAACAGCGCACAAAAGTGGTCAGGAGAAAAAAAAAAAAAAAATGGCAGACAGTTTGTAGCAAACCCTAAAAGCGGAGGACGCAGGTTGGCTGGCCTGGATGGTGAAGGAAAACAAGAGGTACGCATGGACGCACTTCCGATGGTCACAAATCTGTAAAATATAACATATTTCAACCTCTTCTAGCATCGTTACGCATATACGCATTTATTTGCTATTTCTCAGTAAGCTACGCGTAAAAAGTTTAGTACGGCTCAGTGGGCTCTCTATATTGGACAAACTGCACTTGATTACATCTAGCACCTAGGTGCACTTTATTATTTATTATTTTTTATTAATAAAAATGTTTGCGAAGTTTTGTTTACAAACCCTTTCAATTAACACTAAATTTTCCCACTTAGCAACAAGAAAAAACATGATTTCAAATTAAATAAAACACAAAGTAAAGTAAAATAAGTTCCTAACTTGTTGATTTTTTTTTACTCCACAAAAACTGGCAGATATCCAACGATACTAAATCAAATATGATTTATATTTTTTTGTATTTTCACGAACTTTATTGAATGCATTAATATTAAAACATATATATGTATAGAAAACTTCTTCAGGAAAATTTCACAAACTTTTTACTTGAAAAGAAAACTCTCTTATACAAAATAAAAGTATTAATTTAAAAAGTTGCTGTCACCAAATGTTGTCGCAAAATTAAACAACTTATTTCTTAAATCGTTCAAAAAAATTTGTATTTATTTATTAAGTGAAATATTCCAAAAGTTGTTTGCTTTAAATTTAAGGTGTTTTTCAAACTAAATAAATTTCAAAATTAGATTAAAAGTGAATAAAGTTAAAGGGCAAAAGTTCTGTTTTAGGAAAACTTTTAGGACTTGTAGAGAAAAAAAAATCCTTAGAAAATTTAAAACTGAAATTTTGAAAGGAATCTAAAACTCCTCAGAAGATTTTTTTCATTTTTGCCAAGAAAAATTCTATGTAAAAAACAAAAACAAAACCATAATTCCTACAAAAAAAAAAAAAAAATACAACGGAAGGGATTTGCTGTATGGTTAGCGAATACTGGATTCCAATGCGGAGATCACCGGTTCGAATTCAGCGGCTGGCTCTTAGATTTTCTCTTCCTAGGAGCTTTTTAAATCACACTGTCTGGTGATGGACAGTGTTGTCTGAAACTAGTGCACTGAAAAAAAACTTCGGGTGTCAGTTATCTCAGACGTTGAATAAAAAATAAAATCTAATAAATCCTCTTTTTGAGAATTACCTTTAGAGCTTTGACATTTTTAATTATCAATTCCTCACGTCTCAACTTACATGAACATCTGAGTACAACGCCACACGAAGCATTTTTAATGTAAACAGTTTTCAAAGAATCAAAATCATTTTACAGGATAAATCTTATTACCTCTATACAAGAGATGTAGAGGTTCTTATGATATTAATCTTATATATTTAACTTGTCTGCTTCATTTTCCAAGAAAGTGCACATGATTTTTACTACAGTAATTCATTCACGAAACAGTAATTTAATATCTTCTCTAAGAAGGCAAAATACTAAAATACTTAAATCTGAGAACAATGGCGCCCGGATTTCACACAGCCTTTGGCAAGGTTTTCTATGCACTATTACCAATAATTGAGCCATAAGCGACTTCTATGATGAGAACCTGCAGAAGGCAGGTCGCTAGACTCAAACCTTAGACTGCTGTATTCCAGTCTAGTGCACTATCATTTAACAATTGACTTTGCCCTTCTCAGTTAAACCAAAATAATTATTTGATTCTTGTTTTCGTCATTTGAAATGTAGATAGACCCAATTTTTTGTAAAAAGTTTGCTGAAAACCGAAAAAAAAAAGTCAGAAATAGCAGGCAATTAACCATACCAAAATGTTGGGCAATTATGTGTAGGACGCTTTTTAAAAACAGTTTCACCGATAATTTACGTTAATATGCTAACCGTAAGAATATATTTACTATTTTTGTTTCTATCTTGAGCTCATGGTGACGGTATCAGAAGATAAATCGATAAAAATAACAAAGTAAAAAGAAATATCTCGTTCCAGTTGATGTTTACGTGGAGTGTAAAAACCCTACAGCAAGGAGGCATATTTCCCAACGATTCCCAAGTGCCCGACACTGAATACGTGAAACCCTATCCACTTAGCAGGTATAGCAATGTCTCAGGACGTACCACTCTTTAAAATACATTTCTAGCAACAGAGTATCTACTTTACATTGCGTTTATGGATATGTGATCTTCCGGTAAAAATATTGTAACCGGAATAGCTTGGAAAAATTCTAGAGGAAAAATGTTAAGCGCATCAGGTTACATTCAGAATTTTTTGTTTCTTAGGAAGTTTGAATTTAAATAAAGAATCAGCCAATTATTTAAAGGTACCCTGAAAGCTCAGTCATTCCAGGATAGTGAGCTGTACAGGGCTCGAAGAAGGAGAAAATCTAAGGATTGACAGCCTGTTTCAAATATAGGAACTCCGCCTGCGAGTTCAGTGCTCTAACTAATGAACAAATAAGTTGTACAGGATAATATATACGCTTTTTTGTGTTTAAATTTAAGGCGCGTCACTATCTGAGGTCATTGGCGCCCGGAGCTTTTTTTTTACAGCGCTATGGGGCCACTGGCGCTTCAGTGCCAGCGTGGAGGATGGTCAGGAATGGTAAGAGAGCTGAGTGACTGTACGAAAGGATTAGGACTATTAGAGAGTGTAGGATGGTATTTCTGGTATTTTTCCTTGGCTAGTTACTTTGCGCAAGGGGAATGTCCAGATCGATGTGTAGTGTCAGGTTTGTGACGTAGAACAGGGCACCAACTATTTTTCGTTGTATTTTAGATTGTATGCCCTTATATTCTTGTGCCCTTATGTTTGTCTTCAGCCCCAGAGTTCTTTTCCGTAGGTCTGTCCAGATAACTTTGATTACAAAGTCGTCTTTTTAGTTCCGTCATTAGTTACATTCAAATTATCTGAAGTAAAAAGTAGTAGGTGTGTGCACTAAATGTAGAACTAAATAACAATAAATCTAATAATAAATAATTGTAATAACTAAATATCAGCATTTACTATCTTCAAATAATAAGGGAAAATAAAATGTACAGAATGGCTCTCGGAGAAAACCCAGTTGCAAATATGACTACAGTACTTGCTCATACATAAAGAGAAATAAATATATGTAACAGAACAGCGTAAAATTGTATTCATTAATACATTATACACATTCAAAATATCCAGTGTTTTATACTTCAACGGTTGCATGTAATAACTCAGTATATAATAATCTATCTGCTAACTTAAAGCGCCTTCACTTGCCTGGAAAAAATTAAAACGCAAAAACCCTCTTCCAAACATAAACATATGTTTCTGGCAAAATATGCAAAGTCTAGTATGTTATCTGAAATGCCAGTTACTACATACGTTTGAAATTAATCATAAAGCTGGTTTTATTCAGGTTTTATATAAATTTGCTTCAAGGTATGTATGTAGGTCTCTTATAAGATAAAAAAACAATTACTTTGTGAGATATTTTGGCTAGTAATGTTTCTATTTACTCTATCAAAAACCCTTAAAAATCTATTTTCAATAGCAGATAAATAAATTAAATGAAAAAACATAAAACTGTTCTATTTTATAGTTTTTATGTATAAAACTATAACTGCTTTAAATAATAAGCACTCAGTATAGTGCTAGTAAGTTCAACTTACTTTAATTTTAGAGTTAAAACTTCGAGAAAAGTAGTAAGCGATAGACGTGAGAGTATAAAATACATATTTCCCCCTATTTTAATTAATATTTTAATTTGAAAACAGAAAATTGTTTTTGAACACATATTCTTTTACATGAGACAATAAAGTAACTTGGCATTATGAGAGAAATGATTAATTCAGTATTCTGGATTTCAACGCTGTGTTCCCCAGGTTCGAATCCAGCTGCTGAACTTTCGAGTTGCTCTTCCTAGGAGCTTCCTTAAACATCTTACTGCTCTATTTCACTTGAAATATACTTTCTGGTAATGGAAAGTGTTGTCTGTAACGAGAGGAGACTCTGTTCAGAGACTGGCTGAGCAGTGAAAAAAGTTCTGGGCGCCAATAATATCAGATGTTGAAGCGCCTTAAAATAATATAATAAAATAAATTCTAAGGATTCAAGATTGGCGAGGAATCGGTCAAATAAAAAAAAAAAAAAACTCGTCTTTTTGCCAACGTTTCGACAAATATTATTGTCTTCTTCAGGGTCTGGATATTACAAATACAAAAATGTTTATTGCCCGGCCTCCGGACAGTGTTCTGTCGTTTACAGACAATACTATCCATTACCGGACAGTGAGCTATAAGAAGCTACTAGGGAAGAGAAAATCTAAAGACCAGCAGATGAATTTGAACTTGAGATCTCCGCGTTGGAATCCAGTACGATAACCATTCAGTTAATTGATTGTAACAATCTTTTTATTTGGCTTCACACCTTTCTATTGAACTGTACCCTGGATTACAGTTACATTTTGGTGGCCAGATACAAACAATTTAGAGAATCAGTAACACAGAAAATCAGTAAAAAATCAGTAATATAAAAATAAAAATAAATAAACAGTAAAATACAATAAATTCTTTATAATTATTGAAACTTACGTGGCTATGCGGGTTGGTTGAGTTACAGAAACTAAGAGCCAGAACTGGATAAGTAGGTACATATATACAGATATAGCGGGACTTACACGGCAATTTTGGTAATGACAATAAAGAGATGGGACAGATTCAATAGACTAATAACAATGTTCAATTTTGACAATAAAATAGATATTGGGAAATTTCTTTTAATACAAAAACAAACCGGAAAAAACCAAAAACCCTTATGAACTAAATAACATAAGAACCAAAAGACGAGTTGTTGTTTTTATTTTGAATCCTTAGTTTAATTATTTACGGTCTCGAAGCCTATACGAGGGTCGTTTGAAAAGTCCGTGCAAAGTCAGAGAGATAGCACCACTGGCGCGTATCGAGGTTATGTTTAGTTAGTAGCTCTCTTGGAAGAACACACACCAAGTTTCAGCCAGATCGGTCTATTTCTTTGTGTTTGGCATTCGTTTGAATCGAGGAAATCGAGTGATTTTCAAAAAATGGACGAAAAAGAATTTCGTGTGTTGATTAAACACTAATTTATGAAAGGCAAAACGCCTCAGGAGACTAAAGAGAAGCTTGATAAACATTATGGTGACTCTGCACCTTCGATTAGATAAGTTTATAAGTGGTTTCAAAATTTTCGGAGTGGCCATATGGGCACAAGTGACGCTGAACGTTCTGGACGCCCTGTTGAGGTTACTACTCCAGAAATCATTGATAAAATCCATGATATGGTGATGGATGACAGAAGAGTGAAGGTGCGTGAGATTGCTAGTGCTGTGGGCATCTCGAATGAACGGGTACATAATATTTTGCATCAACATTTGGACATGACAAAGCTATCCGCAAGATGGGTGCCGCGATTGCTCACGCTTGACCAAAAACGAAATCGTGTGGAGTGTTGCAAGGACGGTTTGCAGCTGTTCCAGAAGAATCCGCAGGACTTTAAGCGTCGTTTCGTCTCTGTGGATGAAACATGGATACATCACTACACTCCTGAGACCAAAGAACAATCTAAACAATGGGTTACCAAGGGGGAATCTGCGCCAAAAAAGGCGAAGACCGTTCCTTCGGCCGGAAAGATTATGGCGACTGTCTTTTGGGATTCGCAAGTAATAATCCTCATCGACTATCTGGAAAAGGGTAAAACTATTACAGGTGCATATTATTCATCGTTATTGGACCGTTTGAAAACCGAGCTGCAAGAAAAACGCCCACGATTGGCCCACAAAAAAGTCCTTTTCCATCACGACAACGCACCAGCTCACACCTCAGCAGTTGTGGTCGCAAAATTAATGGAAATAGGGTTCCAACTCGTTTCACATCCCCCCTATTCTCCAGACTTGGCTCCCTTGGACTACTATTTGTTCCCCAATATGAAGAAATGGCTGGCGGGAAAAAGATTTTATTCAAACGAGGAGGTGATTGCAGAAACGAATGGCTATTTTTCAGACTTGGACAAATCCTATTATTCGGAAGGGATGAACAAACTAGAGCAGCGTTGGGCGAAGTGTATAAGCCTAAAAGGAGACTATGTTGAAAAATAAAAAAGGTTTACCCCAAAAAATTAAGTAGTTTTTATTTTTGCACGGACTTTTCAAACGACCCTCGTATATTCATAAAATAAATAGTTATTATACAAAGTACCCAGGATTTCATATTACTCCGGCATCAAAAATATATTTTATTTATGCTCGCTTTTTTTTTTATTTATTTACTTTTGTTTTAATTGCCCTACTTGATTTCAACAATTATCAAGTAAGGAAATGTTGTAAAATAATTCTAATGGTGTCAAAAGAGGCATTTGAACAAATCCCGTCATAAATCTTAGTTAAAGAATACAAAACTACAATGAAGTGACTTCTTTTTTAACCACCATTGTTTTGAAAGGTTAGCCAAGAAATAAGGAACTTCTTAAAGAGGTCTTTAGCAATACATTCTATGGAAATTCCACGCTTGTTACATAAATACATAACTAATCATGACAACACCTTATTAGAATGGAAATAGAAAGTTGGCGAGCCAATCACATTCAGCTTGATTATATGGTAGTTTTTGATTTAAATACAGGGAAGTGGATTCATATCAATACTGAGAAGACTTTTGCACAGATTTTTTTTTAAGCCAATGAGAACTTGCCAAGTAAAAAGTGCAAAACTATAATCATTTTTTAAGAAATAAAAAAAAACAAAAATCCCCACATTATTTGTGATCGTTCGTTTCAAGGGAAGTAGAGCCGCAGTAAGAAGGCTAACCAGTGATTGACAAGTGCTCATTATTGTGAATAAAATAAAAACCAAACAGTTTTTTAAAGAATCCTTCCATCATGATGAGTCACTGAAGCATGGAGGTCACTCTTGAATCCGGTCCGCTCTGTAACTAACTTACTTCACGCAATTTATTCTTTAGAATAAATAATGAGAGTTTTGTTGCTTTTTACAAACCTTGTAGCAACTAATTATCTCACAAAAATACTAATTACAAAAAGTGTTTTCCATGAATTTGTGTTGTTTTTTTAGCCAAAATTGAACAATATTTTCGTAATCAATGCCAGAAAACACGTACTGATGGTACTGCGGCTATTTGGTTTTACAATAATGTCTTTGGTATCAATTTGAGTATTTACTTTTTAATTAAAGCGCGTCAGCTTCTACGTTTATTGGTTCCCGAAACTTTGTTCAGTTTATTGCCCGGCCTTCGGACAGTGTTCTCTCGTTACAGACCACACTATCCATCACCGGACAGTGAGCTGTAAGAAGCTACTAGGAAAATCTAAGGGTCAGCAGATGAATTTGAATCTGCTCCGCGTTGGAATCCAGTAAGATAGCCATTTAGTTATTTGTAACAATCTTTTTATTTGGCTTCACACCTTTCTATTGAACTGAACCCTGGATTAAGAGGGTCGTTTGAAAAGTCCGTGCAAAAATAAAAACTACTTAATTTTTTGGGGTGAACCCTATTTCCATTAATTTTGCGACCACAACTGCTGAGGTGTGAGCTGGTGCGTTGTCGTGATGGAAAAGGACTTTTTTGTGGGCCAATCGTGGACGTTTTTCTTGCAGCTCGGTTTTCAAACGGTCCAATAACGATGAATAATATGCACCTGTAATAGTTTTACCCTTTTCCAGATAGTCGATGAGGATTATTCCTTGCGAATCCCAAAAAACAGTCGCCATAATCTTTCCGGCCGAAGGAACGGTCTTCGCCTTTTTTGGCGCAGATTCCCCCTTGGTAACCCATTGTTTACATTGTTCTTTGGTCTCAGGAGTGTAGTGATGTATCCATGTTTCATGCACAGTGACGAAACGACGCTTAAAGTCCTGCGGATTCTTCTGGAACATCTGCAAACCGTCCTTGCAACACTTCACACGATTTCGTTTTTGGTCAAGCGTGAGCAATCGCGGCACCCATCTTGCGGATAGCTTTGTCATGTCCAAATGTTGATGCAAAATATTATGTACCCGTTCATTCGAGATGCCCACAGCACTAGCAATCTCACGCACCTTCACTCTTCTGTCATCCGTCACCATATCATGGATTTTATCAATGATTTCTGGAGTAGTAACCTCAACAGGGCGTCCAGAACGTTCAGCGTCACTTGTGCCCATATGGCCACTCCGAAAATTTTGAAACCACTTATAAACTGTTCTAATCGAAGGTGCAGAGTCACCATAATGTTTATCAAGCTTCTCTTTAGTCTCCTGAGGCGTTTTGCCTTTCATAAAGTAGTGTTTAATCAACACACGAAGTTCTTTTTCGTCCATTTTTTGAAAATCACTCGACTTCCTCGATTCAAACGAATGCCAAACACAAAGAAATAGACCGATCTGGCTGAAACTTGGTGTTTCAGCTACTAACTAAACATAACCTCGATACGCGCCGTGGTGCTATCTCTCTGACTTTGCACGGACTTTTCAAACGACCCTCGTACAGTTAGTTACATTTTGGTGGCCAAATACAACCATTCCTTGGTTGGAGCGTTAGATTTGTCATTTGAGATGTTGAGTATCTTTTTTTAAAAAAATATATTTGTATTCTCTCTTTTACATACTAATGACCGAGCGAATTGACTGCTATTATCTCAAATATGCTTAATTTAACAGAAAAAATTATTATTTATGAACACCTACACTTTTATTTTCCTCAATATTAAGCAAATATCTTCATAATAAATATAATATCGCAGCACTTGCAATTTTAGGTGCTGCTACACTTGCTTTAAGCGCTTTTACCTTTTGCTATCTAAAAATCCAGCAGCAGAAACCATTAAGTGAGTTAGATCAAATCAAACTAGGTAGTTAACGAAAATAAGGAGATGAACAATAACAAACATATTGCCCTTTCTGCTCCTTAAGGGGCAGCCATGAAGTCCAAACATTAAGATAAATGACAATAACGATATAAATATTTTGGACATATTTAAGTTTATCTAATGATCAATTAAACTTTATAGTTTAAAGTAAGAGAAAAGTTAGGTGAGAAGGGTTGGAAAGCAGGAAAAAAGGAGAGGAAAAACCTACAGCTAAGAATATAGTAAGAAGTGAAGGAATGTAAAGAAAGGGTGATCATTCAATAATCTTGGCGACCAAATATTAAGTAAAAAAAGTAGTAAAGTAATCGCCTATTTTTTCAGGCGTGGACTTCATTGTTTTACTGCCGACATATTAACTAATCAATACTGATACAACTAATTAGAGAACTAAATTCTACGAACATGTATTATTTATATAGTGTTGTCTATTATCGCTGAAATTTCTGAGGTCATTAATGTCAGGTGCTTCTTTTTTTTTATGAGCTTTCGGAAGTGTTCTCTCTTTTCAGGCAAAATATCCAACACCGGACAGTGAGCTGAATGAACCTCCTAGAAAACGAATGATTTGCTAATGCAAATTCATTTCAGACATCTAAGGAATTACAAATAATAATGATATTACTAATTCAAACAAATATTATTGAAAAAAAGTAATTAGTACATTTATTATTGAAAAAAAGAAGTTATTAGAAATTCAGTTTATCAGTCATAAAATTTCTCACAAATTTACTTTACTGAAAAGGGATAAATAATTTAAAAATATCTAAAATTAATATCATATATTGTATATTAACACATATTGTATAATGTATTTAATAAGGTGCCACGGTAGCCGAGCGGTTAGAGGCGAGACCTGCGAGCCTAATATGTATTGTGGTACTGGGTTCGATTCCCCGTCTTAGGCCTTGGATTTTATTTATTGGTTAATAAAAAAAGTTTATAGTAAAGTACGTTTGCTAGTCGCCTTCGTCCATGACACCTAATTTGGAAGTGGATGTAAAGCCCGTCTGAAAAAATGGGCAACTACTTTACTTTACTTACTTTATTGATACGTTTCATTAACTCAAAATCCATTAAAATATCAGTTACATTTTCGTTTTCTACAGCCATAATCTCTGCTATACAAAACCTGGAGAATTATCGCTTGAGTAAATTTTTAAAAAATGCAATAAGTATAACCAGCTTTATCTAACTGATTAACGATCCTTCTTTGAATGGAAAAATATTTAGGATTTCAAAAAAACTTTGTGTTAGTCAAAATTAACTTCTTTTTTTTTTTATGATTTAAGGCGCGTCCACATCTTTGGTTATTGGCGCCCGGAGCTTTTTCCAGTGTACTGCCGGCCTCCGGACAGTGTTCTCTCTTTACAGACAACACTGTCCATCACCGGACAGTGAGCTGTAAGAAGCTCCTAGGAAGAGAAAATCTAAGGGTCAGCAGCTGGATTCGAACCCGGGATCTCCGCGTGGGAGTAAAATTAACTTTAATGAATATATAGGTTTTGTGACCGTAAATTATTAAAATAAGGATTCAAGATTGGCGAAGAATTGGTCAAATAAAAAACAACTCGTCTTTTTCAGCCAACATTTCGACAAATATATTGTCTTCTTCAGGGCCTGGATATAACAAATACCCAAATACAAACTATTTAGAGAATCAGTAACACAGAAAATCAGTAAAAAAAACCGTAATATAAAAACAAAAAGACGAGTTGTTTTTTATTTGACCGATTCCGACGCCAATCTTGAATCCTTAGATTAACTTTATTGTTAGCCAAAACCCAATTCTGAACAATGGCAGAAGGATAGCCTTCGTGAAAGATCCGTAATCTCATGGCTTCTCTAGCACTTCCGTTTCAATGAGTGAGATTTTGCGTATGAGCAAAAGGCTTTGATTTCACTCAGACTTCCAGTACTAGTCGAAAATTGACGGGCTCCGTTTAGTCATAATAAAAAATAGTTATGCTGCATTAAAGATATTTATTTAAAAATATTTCATATTAACTTTTTTTTTTTTTTTTAAAAAAAAAAAGGTTAATATGAAACAAAAATAAAATAAATAATATCAACTTTTTTTTGGGCGAAAAATATTTTGTGTAGGATGCTACGCCTCTGCAGATTTGAGAGTAACAAATGAAAGGATCAAGTTAAGTCGCAATTATGGTTGATGCATTTTAACCCAAGATTTCATGTTAGACTCTTTGGCGAGTTAGTTGCTATGTCACTCTTATCACATCTGCAAACCTTTGTAATGGAAATTTTGAATCAGATTTAGGAAACCACAAGACATAGAGTTCAAAATTTCTAAAAGAATAATTTTATCATTTATATTTCATCTATTTATTTATAAAATCACATTAAAAAATTATAAAGTCAATTGCAAACAAAAACATCTGAATATACTGAATATTATATTCATATACAATACATTATGCAGAAGTTAATTAATATCATAAAAAGTTACCCCCAAAAAAACGCGGTATCCAATTAAAACCAGGTTATTTATTTGACATCCAATAGTTGATTTTTATCTACAGAAACCAGTAAATGAATTTAGAATTTAATTATAATTATTCCATTTATTATGTGTGTTTTTCTTTATATAGAAGGCAGTGTTTTTAGCCGAGAGGACTGTTTAGTGGTTTGGCCGCAAAGAAATTTTTCGCTTAGATTCCTTACCTTACAAAGAGAATTTAATTCAAAATTAAAAGCATACAATCTAATTTTTTTAGCAATAAATAACATTTTATTCTAAATTTCTAATATTTCTAAGTTTCCTTACAATTACAACAAATAAAATATAGGAGACAATAAAAATATAAAAAAATTATTGGTCTTCCAGTGAGGTAACTATCTCGCTTTTATTGGTTAATCGTGAAAGGGAAATATTACCAGTAGAGATACTGTGTGTGGACGGAGGATAGATGCTGAAGTGGAAAAGCCTTAAGAAAAGTCCACAAAAGAAAGCAAGGATTATTGCGCGCCATTTCCTTAAGTGGAATCGACCATATTTCATGGCAATAAGTTAGTTCGTAAATCAGCGCCCTATTTATCTGTTCCTGAGTTATATCTTTCTGCCTTCCCAGTTGGCTATTGGCAAAAACACCACCCTCAGACTCTTTGCTTTTGGAAAAATCGCTGTTAAGAAATTTACTGTGTTATAAATATTTAGCGCTTCTATTATCTTTTTATCACTACTTTTATTACCTTTCAATAAATAAATAATATAAATTTAAGGTTTTGTAAATATTAAGAGAAATATTTCAGCAGTTAGGTATTAATAAAATTGTGACCCTGATAATTGCCTCAAATTTGCCTTAAACAAAATTAATTATTAATTAAATACCTATTTTTTACGTTTAATTAATGAATTAATTGATCTGATACCAACTAGAACATTCTTACCATGAAAGGCGACAGTTTCGGAGACAAGACAACCTTTCTCTTAGTCTTAGAACAACGGAATGTCTTAGATCAGCGTTTCCCAACTTTTTTTTGGCCCGTGTACCACTTGGTAGTACATCATGCTAAATTGTACCACTACGTAAAAATGATTGTATTTCGTGAAATTTGTTATTCCGAGTGTGTTATTTTGTTATTATCACCTTTATTTGTATTGAGATACAATGTATCAGTTACTAAGGAGTTCTAGTTCATGTTCACTTTATTAAACTTTGTAAAGTGTAAGATCTTAGTTTTAAAACTTTTTTTAAATAATTAAAAATTGCGTGCATATTTTTCTCTTCATGATTATTAATTAATTTACAAAGTTCTTCTTTAGGATTATTATATTTGTGCCCAAATCTTCTAAATTTCTTTTAAGCATTCAACAACCTGTAAGTACCAATTAAATTTAATGTTGCTTGGATAGAGCTTACTCATTACAATCAGTCTCTTTAAGGAGATTTTTACGTAGTTATAATTTAAGTTCTGTCACATGATAATTTTTTTAAATTTTCTTTATCTTTAATTGATAATGATATAGCTTTTCCTAAATTTTCTTTATAGAAGGGGTTTGAAATTCAATTATCATTTGTGTTTTCGGTTTTTGGAAAATACTCCATGAAAGACAATTTAAATCCAGTTAAATGTGCTATTATATTTTCTCGTATATCTTGAGGCAGAACAACCTTATTACTGTACATACTCGTATTAACAACTTTACTGTATAATATTATTAATTAAAATAATTTTTATGAATTATAGGGAAAAACGTTTCTATGATATTTTTATGCTTTAATTTTTTATATCCGCCATTATTGATTATTTTTTGCGTACCAACAACCAGCAACTCGCTTACCACCAACCAGCAACTCGCTTACCACCAGAGGTACACGTACTACAGGTTGGGAAACTCTGTCTTAGATCATGCTGATTCTGAAGATTCCAAAGGGATTCTACATTTTGAGATATATATATATTTTTTTTTTTCGTTAACAGAGTGAAGCAGTTCGGCCAAATTGATCTATTCCCTCCTCAAGTACCAGGTGAGACACATCTTACAGCACCTGCAGGTGATGAATCAATCCACTCAGGTTCTTTCGAAAATTCTTTGAGAAGAGTTGAAAGCTGGGAAGACGGCTATTAGGGCTAACTACTCCAATGTACTTCAAGAACACTATATTCCGCTTCAGTCCCTAGTAACTAGCTCTATACGAAAGATTTATGCAGTGAGGGAGTCGCTAGTCAAGGACAAACACCCCATTGTGTAACTCAATTCCCCTAGATTTTTGAGGATAGCTTCCTCAAATTAAGGAAGCGAAGCTCTTTAAGAAAGATCCAGAAGAGAGCCGATGGTAAGAGATTAACCAGTTCTTGATGACCAACGCACACTTTTCTGCAGTATTCTATACAAATATTCAAAAGATTGCATTCCAAATTAAGATTTTAACAAGGGGATTGACTTGAACGATTTCATGGACACAAACAATTTTCAACAAAAGAATAGCAAAAAAAAGACATGAAGAAGGATCTGGCAAACACTTCATAACTTTATTTGTAGAAGATCAATTCAGAAAGATGTCGTTTAAACAATAAATACAATGGACAACTGCTTGCAAAGTTCGATTTAACTGGGAAAGAAGCAGTTCTAAAAAAGGGAGAAAGGCAATTTCCAAGCAAAATCTCGCATTACGCATCCTGCAGAATGTATGAATTATTTTAAATAATTGAATAATGGTTGGGTGCGCCTCCTTTGATACAAAAGACCAAAAAGAAAAGAAAAAAAAGAAGAAGTTGCTTGTTAGAGATTCTTGGTAGAGAAACGCTGAGACGTTGTATGTATATAAATGTTTAACGTTGCTTGCCTCTACGAACGAATGTAATCAGAGAAACATTCCATGCGTCGTAGTGACACTGATGTAATCCGGGAGTCTTCGCCATCGATAGCTCATGAATACAACCACCAAGTGCTTTGCTATAAAAAGGCAACTTGCTCCTTATGCCTGACCTACACCTACAGCTAAAAAAAGAAGAGACAAACGGTTGGCTGTCTTAGTTATTCCTTTAATTTTTAGGTCTCCATTAATTTCTGAAAAACTAGTACATCACACGTCACACCTTAATAGCAACCTTCTTTCTCTTTTATTGGTAAAGATGTCACACTACACGAATGGAATTTGTGAATATAAAATATATCTTCAACGGAAAAGGTCACGAAGGCGAAAACTTTATGCTAAATTTGAGTATATAAAGAGAACTTGGTACTAACGCCTGACCTAATGATCAAAATTTCAATCTAAAATTCAATACCTTTTGAGTTTTACTAGGAAAATCTTTCAAATAAAGGTAATAGACCTTCCACGAGTAAAATGGGAAATGATATTCTTTAAAAAGTGAAGAAACCATTTTCTTAAATTCAATTTTCTCCTTACGCTCAGTTTTAAAACTGTCTCAAACAAAAGTGCACCCATAACTTTCACGCTCTGGCTAATACCTGCCCAAATATGCTCTTAACAATCCCATCCCTATCTCGAACACTACCTGGGTTTCTTCTTGGACGTGAGCCTACTGTCTGAACAGGATAGAGTACCCAAACAGGCAGGACAGAAAACACGCTAACCTTACATATAACAAGTAAATAAACAAATATTATAAGATGACCTAGTCCTAGGTCGAAAGGTTGGTAGTAAATAAAAAATAATGACTGAAATTAGCAATATTCTTTCTTCTATTTTGATAAATGAATCAATCGCCAAAAACGATAAAGAATACTTTTACTGGAAGATCGCGAAATGTTTGTGTCCAATGAATTTTTTCTTTCTCCAGGTTATACCACTCTCAGTGGGTCTCCTCAACCTTCAACTCCTCTATCAGTTTCTTCCATTCTGTTCTGTCCAATGCTTGCTTTGTTCAAACCGTTTCTAGCCAAACTCTCTCGTACTTCGTCCGTCTATTTCTTTCTGGGTCTTGGTCTTTCCTTCTCTTCTCATTCCGAAATCTCTCTTGGCAGTCTTCTTTCTCTCATTTTCTTCACAGGTACGAACAAATGTAACCTCCGCTTATCTATTTTTACTAGAAGATTTTTTTTGTTTTCTCCCTGTGGATGGGGAGTAAGAATGCATCCACAGTATCTCTGCTTGTCGTAAGAGGCGACTAAAAGAGAGTCCCTGAGTCAACTGTCCGTGGACTCAGGTTTTATCCTTTCTCTCGTCCTTTTTACTGTCTCTCGTTTAACTACTTTTATCCTATACTTTACCAAGGGAGACAGGACTCTGTGCCGCAGTAAAGGCAACCAATCTAGGGGAAGAAGACCCCAAAATCAAACCTCCTGGTCCTCCAAGTTGGGGGTTGAAGCGACAGGCCAGCACAAATAGATTTGGCATCGACCAGGCAAACGGACTAGGACTATTACTTTCGGAAGCTGGAATGTTCAGGTTTTATCAAACAAAGTGGACCTATTACCAGAAGAAGTATCAAAATATAGAATTCAAGTAGCCGTTCTATCAGAGACTAAAAGAAACGGAATGCTTAGGAAAATCTACACATTTCTGGAGTGTTATGGATAAAACAGCTGGAGCAAAAGCAGCAGAGGAGTGACTATCTTGATAAGTAAAGAACTTGGAAGAAAGATAACGACCTGGAACTTTGTGTTAGCGACAGGATAATTTCCCTAGAAATGAAGCTTAAGGGAAGGGAAGTTGCCATAGTTGGTTCTTAGCGCCAACTAATGATACCCAGCAGACAGAGAAGGATGAGTTCAGGGGCTACCTAACAGAACTCCAGGAAGAGATCCCGGAAAGAAAAGAACTGTTTTTGATGGGAGATTTGAACTCCAGAGTTGAAGGTAGACAAAATGGCAAGTTTAGTATACATTGAAAGTTTGGAGATAAATAAACCAATGACAATGCTAATTGCTTTAAAGAATTAGGCTGATCTGAAAATCCAGAATGGCTTATTCCAACATAAGGCCATGCATAGATTTATATGGATTCAAAATACAAGGAATTTAAGATCAATAATTGATTATAATTAAATAATTGCTGGTAATGGTAAAATTTGTGGACGTTAGAGCGTACTAAGGTGTGGAGTGTGGCTCACATCCACTTTCCAATGAAATTTTAAATTTTTAAAGATACCCCCCGCAGAAATTTGACCCGATTCTCAGTAAAAGTAAATTAAAAGCAACGAAGAAATTTATTAAATTAAAGTCAACATTTATTTGGTATAACTAATGACCTTTCGCATTAATATGAACATAGATTTACACTGAATTTGGTGACATACGGCAAAATGGGGCTATCGCGAATTCCAACCTACCAATCATAATTAGCTTATCATTATAATGTGTCATATATGGAATAGTAATATAAGTGTGTTTTGCATGATAAATAGAAAACAGATACTTCACTGTGTAATTACATATCGCAATGAGATATCAACTAAAAGTTCTAGCACGATATGTAGAGAAATAGAACACCAAGTTTCGAAACATTGAAAAATCTATTCATCAAGAGGCCACTATTGGTCTGACAAATTTCTTCACAAATGAAATTTCAGTTTCTCATTATTATTGCACAGTGTAACTAACAAATATGGTACAATAAGGAAAAGCCTAAAACCACCCCAAAACTGCCCCTAATCCCGGAAATATATTGTAGAATAAAACTTCCAGATCTGCATATAACTTCAATTTTAACATAAATCATAGTTTGCGAGAAATTCTTTAAAAAAAAAAACTGGACACAAGAAGTTGATGAATGTAATACTTACAGTGGACCAATTTGAACTTTTCGATTTTGAGTTTCAGTAGATGCACACACTCCACTCACCGATACCCATTAATAAAAACCCTTTCTCATAATTAGAGAACCTTAAAACTGATATTCGCCAATCTCAAAATCTGCCCGATTAAAACACCTTCTCTAATTAATGAAGTAAGTGAAAATAAGAGAAAAAAGGTCACGTTTTTGTGGTTTCTAGAGTCTCGAAAGTCTGAAGCTCCAATTATAGAAAGATATAGGCTTTCCGCTGCGTTTGCTCTTCTCAGCATATCGCTTATAACTTTAAATTTAACCATTTTGCTTAAACGGTTACCATCTTACTTCAAATCTGAACAATTTAACCAATATTTATTTATTTTTTTAGATAAGTAAGTCGTTCTTAATAGAAAACAAAAAAAAAAAAAAATCAGCATATTATTATTTTGTCTAGTAGCACTAACGCAATAAGGGTAGTGGTTGTTACTTGAGGCCAACTGGTTCCATTATACTGAGTCGGATGAGCGTAACGCTTGATTGTAATGCGTAACGCTGTAACATGCTTTACTTTCCAACCGCTTCCCCCATATTCAATCTACGCTATAGTCTACAATTATAAAAACTAGCTTTTTGTTATTTAAATTTTATGGTCCTTCCAGGATAATATATCCATGGTTAGGGGAGTGGTTCTTCCTTACTCAGGACAACATATTGCCCAGCGGGGAGTAACACTATAAAATTGGCTAAGACATCTGTCAAAACTACTGTTGGAAGAGATTTCCTATTTTATCTTTATATGTTATTGAACCAATCAATATTTTGATCGCATTAATTTAACTCAGACATCCAAATACTATCCTCTCCACCTTTGCTGACGATACTGCTATCTTATCTCCACATTCCGATCCTCTTATCGCTACACGAACTCTACAAACACACATCAACCACTTACAGGACTGGCTTCTCAAATGGAGAATCAAAACCAACGTTTCGAAATCAAAGTTTATAGTATTTACTCTCAGACGGAAAATCCTACCTCCTGTCATCTTGAACCAAACTCCTATACCAACTGTGGACAAAGTACGCTACCTTGGACTGAACCTAGACAAACGGTTGACATGGAATCCCAATACTAGACTGAAAAGACAAGAAACTAACCAGCGCTACAAACTTCTCGCCAGACTACTTGACAAACGATCGAAACTTAACCTAGACAACAAAAGACTCTTATATCTAATGTTACTGCGACCCATTTGGTCATACGGCATCGAAGTATGGGGATCGACTAAGCGTTCCAACTCACTACGTCTCCAGACATTACAGTCAAAAATACTTCGAAAACTTCTTAACGCTCCGTTCTATGTATCTAACCTCACTATCCATAATGACCTCAAAATCCCTTTCATTACAGATCTTGCTAACACTCGTTTCTTCAAATTCCATTCCTCTACCGCAGCTCATCCTATCCCTCTCATAGAACACCTATCTTCCACCACATTACCAGGTAATCATCTAAGGAGATTGAAGAGAAGATGGCCTCGTGATCTTCTCTCATCGTGAGAGCAGTGTAGCTGAGCACGTTACTGGAGTGACACCACTGGGTGCCTTCTCCAATCATGATTTCCTGTTATTTCTTTTCTCTTTTACCATATTTGCATGTTGCAACAACTGTTGCAGTGGTAAGTTACAATAAAAGATTAAAAAAAAAAAAAAAAATTAATTTAACTCGTTAAACAAAAATTTATCATCAGTAATTCCAATTGTTTTAAATAAAGTGCTTAAAATATAGAAACTGATTTTCACAAATATGGAATAATTTCAAAGATTTCAGCCAACTGGTATGCCTATTTTTCAGTACCCATGAAAGCCTCAGAGTTTAATTCATCTTTAGAGATGGAATAATCTGATTTAGAGTATAGAATAAATAGAATAAATATTTATTATAATAAATATATGCATAAAATAAATATAGAAGTATAAATGTATAATACATTTCAACCTTCTTAACTAAGTGAATAAGAGAAAAGTTAGGTGACTAGGATAGGAATGCAGGGAAAAAAGGAGAGGAAAAACCTGCAGCTAGTGTAGAGAGTTAGAGGAGTATCTGATTTATACTTTTGTGCCTTTAGGGAATAGAAGAATCTTAGGAGGCTACGTCGCGGCAGAGTGGATTAGGATGACAGTCTAGGATGGAAAGGAGTTTGATCAGAAGATTAAATGCTTGGGTGGAAAGTAGGAATTTGTGGAAAGGAATTAATCAGGCCGGGTTTAGAAAAGGTCATTCGGCTATTGATCATATTTTTTCGCTAGTTAATATTATTAAGTTAAAATGGAAGCAGCGCAAGAAAAAGGTATATGCTTTGTTTGTTGACTTTAAGGCCGCCTTCGATAGTGTTGACCGTAATGCCCTTATATATAAATTATACACTCTAGGTCTTTCTAGTAAGTTTGTAAACGCTATTAAAAGTTTATATTGCAGAACGGAGGCGTCGGTATGGTGCAACGGTGGTCTTTCCTCAAGTTTTGCTACTGAGATGGGAGTCAGACAAGGTTGTCTGTTAAGTCCGCTCCTTTTTGCTTTATTCATACTTGATTTGCCCGAAAGTATTGGTGGAGGACTTATGGTTGGCCAGACTAAAGTAAATACTTTAATGTATGCAGATGACATTGTGCTTTTGGCAGAGGACGCGAAAGTTCTCCAATTGATGATTCGGAGGCTCGGCGAATATGCTGATTATTGGAATCTCGGTATTAATCTTGCAAAAACAAACATCGTCATTTTTAGGAAAAGTGGGCGAAGAAATTGTATGGGAGAAAAATGGACATATAAAGGGCAGCCTATTGAGGTTGTGAGAAGTTATAACTATTTAGGCATTAATCTGAACTCGACTTTAAATTTTAAACTGCATTTAAAGGAGAAATTAGCTGCGGGGAGACGCTGTGTGGGCAGTATTTGGTATAATTTTATTAAAAATAATTTCATTAGCTTAACCGCCAAATATAAAGTTTTTGATGCAGTAATGCGTTCCGTTATCTGTTATGGGTGTCAGATATGGGGGTATGAATTATTTGAAGATGCGGAAAAGGTACAAAGATTTTTTATAAAAAGATTATTTAATCTCCCTAGAAATTGTCCAACATACTTCCTGCATTTGGAAACGGGAAGAAGTACACTCTTCAGTTTTTCCTTGAAGCTTCATTTTTCCTATGTGTTGAATGTTTTACTTACTCACTCGCAGGATCGACTGACGTATATAACTGCGATGGAAGTGGTAAAAAATAAAATTTGTTGGTTTCAAAGTTGGTTGCAGTTGGCAGAGAGGTTTGATGTAGTTTTGGATAACTACCCAGGTAATACATGGAAACTTCAAACAAATAATTTATTGTCTGCAGTTGTAAGTAATGAGAGAGAGGAATTTCTGTTCTTAGCAAAACATGCCCAGTATCATGAGCAATTTAATTCTCTGCAGTTTAATGTTTCCTACATGATAGAAAATTTAAGTTTAGAATGTAAAATTTTGATTTTTAAAATACGCGGAGAAATGTTGAATCTAAATCACAAGCCATGGCTTACTGGAACAAATTTTAAATGCTCAATGTGTAATTTAAATAAAATTGAAAATACATTTCATTTTATTGCCGAATGTCCCATTTTTAATAACTACAGAATCCGATTTTTCAAAAAAAGATCATTATCACAAGAAGAATTCTTTGTTATGTTAAATGGAGGTAATTGGTGGAATTTGGCATCGTACACAAAATACGCATTAATGTACAGAAACATGCTGGTAGCAGAGTTCAATTACTAAATAAAAACAAAATAAATGTATGTAATTACATTATATTGATATCATCTGGTTTAAATTTACCTGGAATTTGTATTTAAATATTTTGTGTAGACTCTGACAGACGGTCTATGGACCATGTCATATAGATGTTAGTTATATTATTTGTATGTAATTTCTTTTTTAATAATAAAGCATCATTCATTCATTCAGTCTAGGATGGAAAGGAGTTTGATCAGAAGATTTTGGATATAGGAGTGTACGGGGGATAATGGACGTAGTCTCGTGGAGAGTCTGTTGCGAGTCTCAGAAATTTGTTTTGCGTTGTCTTGAAGTTTCTTGGTGTTGCCACTACAAGTCAGGGGCTCCAGGCGGAGCAGGCGTAGAATAACTTGTTGCTTTTATAAAAACCAGCTAAACCAATCTCAGAAGATGAATGTAAAGTCTAAAACGGTCATAATCAAGTTACCACTAGTATTACTTATTTATTTTATTAAAAGTGCATCAACATCTGAGGCGGTTAGCGCATTAGCATAGTTCAACCAATAAAAAGTTGAATTTATTAACAATTTCAATACATTTCCGCACTCTTTAGCCGGATATTGGTTTTTTACATTTAAAAATATACAAAATGCCTTCCAAAAATATTGTAAGCAATTCAATTAAACATTTTCAACAAATCAATTCTTTGTTTATACACAGCAGTTCAGAAAAAAACAATAGTTATTTGTTCGAAGATTGAAGTAGCTTTATTTTCAGGATTCAGTTCGTGGCCCACGCGTTGCAATCATGTGTCCGACGTATCGGAATATTAAAACTGTCCGGTAGGTATAAGGGTTGATGATCAAAAACTGCACGAAAAAGCGTAACGTTGAAAAACACCCAACTTTGACACTTTTTTTCTCTTTTTCTATAAAAGATAAAATTCCCAAATTTTCTTTAAAATAAAGGGCAAATCCTCCTTTATAACTGTAATTTTTTTGCAACAACCCAGATCTTATAGGTTTCGAGAAAAAAGTTGCCGAAAATGAGCAAAAACGGCTTTTTCAAAAAATGTTCTTGTTCTTCTTCTTCTTCTTGTTGTTGTTCTTGTTACCTTTTTTGTAAACAACGTAGCGCCTAAACGCGTGAACCGATTTTCATGAATGAGGTGTCATTCGATTCAGAATTATATGTAGATGTGCCTTTTGGGGGTCTCGACGCTGTACATCGAATAGGAGAGGAGTTAGCCCCCTTTATGTAAGGCCCCCTCTAAAATTATTATTACTAATTACTCTGTAAATCTTGGCCCGATTTTGATAAAATTTGGTAGGATGATAGAGTTAGGGCTCCTCTACGTAACATTAAAGCGGTGATCAGCTCTTACACTTGTTAAGGGAAAGTATAGCAATCGTTTCAAATTATCGACACGAGAACCGATTGTCATGAATGAAGTGTCATTCGAATAGAAATTTTGTACAGATTTGCACTTAAAAGTCTGAACGCTGTGCCTCATAAGGAGGGGAGTTTGCCCCACCCAAGTAAGGCCCTTTCTAAAACTATTATTACCAATATTTCTATAACGCTTAGTCCGATTTTGATAAAATTCAGCTCGAATAAGTTGTTAAAGTTCCTCTACTTGGCTGTGAAGTGCCAGTAGCTCTTGCACCTACTAAGAGGAAATACTGCAATCGTTTAAATTATCAATGAGTGAACCGATTTAAATCAATGAATTGTCGTTCGATTAAAAAATCTTTGCCTCTTTGCCTAGAAGTACTGCAATCGCAGTTCATTTTTCTTACTTCTCTTAAAAGGAAGTACTGAAAACGCAATTTAATTTTGCTATTTACTTACAAATTCCTTCCTATGTTATTCAAAACGCTTTTCCAAAAAAAATTGTTATTGAGCATGGTTTGGGGTACCGCAACTATAATCATTCTTTAAAAAGATCTATCAAGTGGTAGTTACGGTTCCGACTTAACACCTTATCAGGTTATAATGACAGAATTGCTTATTCCAAATTTAAAAAAATCTGTAAAGCAGATATGTAACTTTGCAAAATAGACAAAAAGGAAAAGCTATCCAAAAGGTACAAAAATCTCCTTAACAAAAACTTACAGTTTAAAATGTTAAGTATAAGGGTTGATTAAACGCCAAAAGGTACACAAATCAGCAAGTACCCAACTTCATTAATTCATTAATATTTAAGTAATTTTACTGCATTTATATTCATTAATATTTTTTAGAATTTATTAGGTGTCACAGACCCTTATGCTGGCCACTTCATTTATAATATTTTTTTCTTATAATTATGATAAATCATATATACGTACATGCATGTTAAAGTAGAAAAATACAAAGTTAGAGTCGGCTACTGTCTTGAATTCGTCTTACCAAAATATTCGTGAGCACAAATAACACACAGTTATTTTTAATTTTTTATAACGTTTTTCTTTTTAACCTGTAATTAACAGTTTGATTATTATAAATAACTAGATATTACAGTCAATCTACAGCGCTACTTGAACATATATTTTGTAGACGAAAATGGCCAGCATATGGGTCTGTGACATATAATAAATTCTAAAAAATATTATTGAATATTAATGCAGTAAAATTACTTAAATATTAATGAATTAATGAAGTTGGGTACTTGCTGATTTGTGTACCTTTTGGCGTTTAATAAATAATATAGTCGCTATAGTCGCGATTTAATAATAATTAATATTAATAATTTTTGATCCAACCTAATTGATTGGAACAGGTTTTTAACTATACGTTCATATGTATTTCTCAACGGACTAATTTTAAGCTATTTAATAATAAAATTAAATTTTTGATTAAATTTCTTTATCTATTTGAATGTTTACCTCCAATTTCAAATTTAGAAATAATTCCAGCCTCATAATGTAGACCAATAGTACTTCTATTACCACTATTCAGTACCACTACCACTTGTAAATAAAAAGAAAAAGTAATCGCCTATTTTTTCAGGCGGACTTTACGTCCAACTACCAATTAGGTGTCGTGGACGGAGGCGACTAGCAAAACTTTACTACAAATTTCTTTTATTAACCATAAAATAAAATCCAAGGCCTAAGGCCGGGAATCGAACCCAGTACCACAATGCGCATTAGCTTTAAAAGTCTCGCCTCAAACCGCTCAGCTACCGTGGCGCCTCACTTGTAAATAATCTTTTGAATTATTCTTTTATTTTTGTTTTTGTTTTAAGGTGCGTCAACGTTTAAAGTTATTCACATCCGGAGCTTTTTTTTTTTTTTAATACATTGCCGGCCTCTACACAGTGTTCTCTCAGTTACAACTGTCCATCAATGGAAGGTGAGCTGTAAGAAGTTTCTAGAAAGTCGGAAGTCTAAGTGCCGGGATTTCTGTTTGGCGTTGTGGACTTACACTAACATTATTATATAAAAGTAAGTTTTTAGTAACAAAATTGTTGGTGACTTCTTCAAAAGAGTGTTAATTGAAGAGAACTTTAGATTTGTTGAAGTATTTCTGGCACAATCTCCATTAAACAGTTCAACGATATACTGGTTTCGATACTTAAGAGAGATGAGTAAAATATTTTATCCTAATGTTAGCCTAACGGGTTCCGCGCCACATTCTAGCAAAAAAAGGCGAATAAATGGTAGTATAGTAATCTAATATTTCTGGGTTAGTGCCTTTATGTATTAAAATAATTAATTCTTTTCTCGAATTATTCGCATTTTTAGAGACTTCTCCAAAAAGATTTTGTGAGCTCTACGTTACACTGGAGATAAGTGAAACAATTACAAAGAGCTTATTTAAGAATAAATGTGCATTTAGTTTAAATTAATAATGAAGACACAATATAATCATTTTTGCTAATGAATAATTTTTGTAGGAGGACCTATTCCATGTAGAAATGCTTACATAATTTCGTAGCTGAAGTTTGGACGCTAATGAAAACGAATCAAAAAAAAGATGAACATAAAGCAGCAATCCTCTAAACTGGGTCTGCTTAGTAAAATGAGGGTTGATGTCTATACTGTTTAGAATGATACGTAATGTCAATAAAAACTCACTTAATTTTAAACCTCTTTGCTTGACAGCGAACGACATTCAGATAGAACTGGAAAAAAAGTCCCTGCTAGTAAAAAGTTTTGAAGCGCGCCCTGAAGCCATCTCTCTCTTTTTCTTTAATTAGAATCACAGTTCGTTTTTTTTTTGCTGGAATTACTGAAATGTAAATATCCAACTTTAGCTTAAAAAAAGTAAGGATATTTTTAGATTAAATGTTGTAAATCTTATGCAAGATATTGTTCATTACGTAACTATTGCATTGTAATTATTTTGCATTAATTTATTAATTTAACGATTTATAATTAGGAAAGAAGTTAGTACTTTGAGTGGGTCAAGATTCTAAGTCAGTGATGGCGAACCTATGACCCGCGGGTCAGATACTAACCCGCGCAAGCTTTTTCACTGACCAGCAATTGCTAGGCAACCATTTGTTTGTTTACGCGGGTTGATTTAGATTTTCTAGTTGTGTGGATAATTTATATTCTATCTGTATTTTTTTCAATCACGCATTGACACAAAAGCAATTTAAATGCTATCTATAACCTTTAGTTTGATCATTACAATTCTAAAACGCAAATTACGATAAATGCTTTTGTAGTATTTGAAATATAGCAAAATATCAAATAAAATGTATAATTTTACTCATATTTTGTTTGTTAAAAAAATCGACAACCCAAAGCAAATAACCATATTTAGATTTTTCTGCAGATAAATACACACTTTTGTAAGGTTTTGTTCAGTTATGTTTGTAAAAAGAGACTTCCATAGCACTTGTTTCGTCCCGTTACCCTTAAGCCAACTGAAATTTAAAGATGTTTAGTTTTGAAAATATTCAGTTTACAATTTTTAAACTTAACTCTTGTGCAAATGGGTATTAATTTCCCAAGAGCTAGTACAAAAAAAAAATGAACAAAATTTGACCCACGTCTCAAAAAGGTTCACCACCCCTGGTCTAAGATGATAAAACAATAATTTGTAACAGTGATCCATATAGTTATGCGAGGAAAGAAATAAAGTAGAAATAAAATAATAAAGATAAACCAAAACAATTATCAATGAGAAAGTGGAAGCTAATCTAGTACAATAAAGTACGAGGGTCGTTTGAAAAGTCCGTGCAAAGTCAGAGAGATAGCACTACTGGCGCGTATCGAGGTTATGTTTAGTTAGTAGCATCTCTTGGAAGAACACACACCAAGTTTCAGCCAGATCGGTCTATTTCTTTGTGTTTGGCATTCGTTTGAATCGAGGAAGTCGAGTGATTTTCAAAAAATGGACGAAAAATAATTTCGTGTGTTGATTAAACACTACTTTATGAAAGGCAAATCGCCTCAGGAGACTAAAGAGAAGCTTGATAAACATTATGCTGACTCTGCACCTTCGATTAGAACAGTTTATAAGTGGTTTCAAAATTTTCGGAGTGGCCATATGGGCACAAGTGACGCTGAACGTTCTGGACGCCCTGTTGAGGTTACTACTCCAGAAATCATTGATAAAATCCATGATATGGTGATGGATGACAGAAGAGTGAAGGTGCGTGAGATTGCTAGTGCTGTGGGCATCTCGAATGAACGGGTACATAATATTTTGCATCAACATTTGTACATGACAAAGCTATCCGTAAGATGGGTGCCGCGATTGCTCACGCTTGACCAAAAACGAAATCGTGATAAGTGTTGCAAGGACGGTTTGCAGCTGTTCCAGAAGAATCCGCAGGACTTTAAGCGTCGTTTCGTCACTGTGGATGAAACATGGATACATCACTACACTCCTGAGGCCAAAGAACAATCTAAACAATGGGTTACCAAGGAGGAATCTGCGCCAAAAAAGGCGAAGACCGTTCCTTCGGCCGGAAAGATTATGGCGACTGTCTTTTGGGATTCTCAAGGAATAATCCTCATCGACTATCTGGAAAAGGGTAAAACTATTACAGGTGCATATTATTCATCGTTATTGGACCGTTTGAAAACCGAGCTGCAAGAAAGACTCCCACGATTGGCCCACAAAAAAAGTCCTTTTCCATCACGACAACGCACCAGCTCACACCTCAGCAGTTGTGGTCGCAAAATTAATGGAAATAGGGTTCCAACTCGTTTCACATCCCCCCTATTCTCCAGACTTGGCTCCCTCGGACTACTATTTGTTCCCCAATATGAAGAAATGGCTGGCGGGAAAAAGATTTTATTCAAACGAGGAGGTGATTGCAGAAACGAATGGCTATTTTTCAGACTTGGACAAATCCTATTATTCGGAAGGGATCAACAAACTAGAGCATCGTTGGACGAAGTGTATAAGCCTAAAAGGAGTCTATGTTGAAAAATAAAAAAGGTTTACCCCAAAAAATTAAGTAGTTTTTATTTTTGCACGGACTTTTCAAACGACCCTCGTATAGCATGAAGAATACATTTGTTAACAAAACCTCACATGTACAAGGTGATAAATAAAATGGAAATAAAAAAATAAAAAGTAAGTCTAAAACAATAATTAATAACAAAAAGTAAATATGAAAAAGATAACAAACACTAATTATAATAAATAGGTGATTGCACATTAGGAGATAATATCAATGTAGTGGCTACTTAATGCAGCACGGCGTTAGTCAGTTATTTATGCATGTATTTATGTAGATTAACGTGGAATACAATGTGATTAATGGAATAACGTGGGCAACTATTGCATTAGGGAGGAAATGTTCTATCCTATCATACAAGTATTGATTTAGTAAAAAATTTGTTAGATAATTAGGAGATTGGAAGTTAATAAATCGAAAGATTTTACAAATGAAAACTGGAAAAAAAAATTGACTTGAATTAAGATGCAGAAGTAAAAACCAAGTTAAGGCTAACTAAAGATATGAGTGAAAATCACTGTTGCTCATTTTTGCAATCAGAAAATAAAATCAGACAAATTTTATCTTTTCTGTTTTTAATTTAGTTGATTCCTGAGTTCTGGGCTGTCCATACTAGATAGAATCCTTATTATGATAAGGTTTCAGTCTTTATTTAGTGCTTCATCAGGGATTAGAATGATTTTTTATTGGAGAATAAAATATAAGAATTGTCTATGACTTTAATGTTTGAGGAGTTGCACGTGTTGTGTCAGTGCGAAAGGCTTGTCTGGCTAAGGATGACACTCCTCGAGGAGGAAAAAACCAAGGCCTGTGAGCTTTACCCAAGAGTCGCTCTCCAGAATTAAGGGTCTGATTAAACGGACGGGTCTGGAGTTGGGGAGCCACAATAGATCCAAAGGGGTCGCAGTGGCGTAGGCCTTCAAGGCCGCCCAAATTTAATCTACTCGAATCTATCTATCTATTGTCTTCAGTGATTTTTATGAACACACATTAAAATGAATTCTAAGCTTTATTGAGGAAATAAATATAATCCGGTATATGTGAAGATTTCAGAGTATACAGATCATGGATACGATTTCAAGGGCAGCTCTTAGAATTTATTTTTTTTACTAAAAACCTCTTCCAATTTACTGACTAGTGTTTTGACAGTAAGGGAGAACATTTTCCGAAGGCGAACGGTGCACAGAGATTGCTATGGACGCTAATAACCACTAAAGCAATGGACAAAGTTATGGGTCATGATATATATCAAGGGCTGAAAAGTCCCGGGCCTAACACATAGATGGCGCTAGTTTTATTGCATTCACCTCTTTTTCAGTTAGTACTAACCTTCAAAAGACAGCTGTTAAAATTTCATGATATTCTATTCATTAGTTTGTGAGTTATTGAGCTAAGAGTGACGCTACTTCTGTTACTTTCAAAACAATGGATCAAAAACAATTTCGTGTTTTAATTTTACACTGCTCCTTGATGGAAAAAAATACCGTTCAAGCGAAGCAATGGCTTGAAAAGTGTTATGGGGACTCTGCTCCATCAGAAACAACAATAAAACGTTGGTTTGCTGACTTCAAACGTGGTCGTAGAGACACCGATGATGCAGAACGCAGTGGACGTCCAAATGAGGCGATAACACCAGAAAACATAAAAATAAATCCACAAAATCGTTTTGAATGATCGAAAAGTGAAGTTGCGTGAGTTAGCTGACATCGTAAAGATATCAAAAGAACGTGTTGGTTTTATATTGCATGAGCATTTGACTCTGAGAAAGCTCTGTTCAAAGTGGGTGCCGCGTTTGCTCACTGTTGACCAAAAACCAGAACGTGTTGATGATTCTGAGCAGTGTTTGGCCATGTTTAAACGTTACAAACCGGAATTTTTGCGTCGATATGTGACAATGGATGAAACATGGATCCATCACTTCACTCCGCAATCAAAACGATGGTCATCTGAGTGGACAGCAACTGGTGAACCTCGTCCAAAGCGGCCGAAAGCACAACAATCGGCTGGAAAGGATATGGCCTCGGTATTTTGGGATGTGCGTGGTGTAATATTCATCGACTATCTTGAGAAGAGAAACACCATCAACAGTGAATATTATATAGCGTTATTGGAGCGTTTGAAGGCCGAAATTGCTAAGAGACGACCGCATATGGCAAAGAAAAAAAATTTTTTTCATCAAGAAAACGCACCGTGTGACAAGTCAATCAAAACAATGGCAAAACTACATGAATTGAACTTCGAATTGCTCCCACATCCACCGTATTCGCCAGATTTGGCTCCCAGCGACTACTGGCTATTCGCAGACCTAAAAAAAAATGCTCGCCGGTAAGAAATTTCGCTCGAATGAAGAGGTTATCGCTGAAACTGAGGCCTATTTAGAGGCAAAAGATAAATCGTTCTACTCAAGTGGTATTGAAATGTTAGAGCAGCGTTGGAATGATTGCGTTGTTCTTGATGGAAATTACGTTGATGAATAAAGCTAATTTTGAACAAAAAAAACCGTGTTTTCTTTGTTAGGCCCGGGACTTTTCAGCCCAGTTAATTTATGATAAGTAACAAACAGTAGTGTACAAAAGTGATTTCAAAAAAGTGGAGCTAAGTTCCTTAATTTTATGGTGTGGTCTGGAACAGTAAAAATAAAATTTTGAAGAAACAAAAAGAATGGTTGTACATTCATCTGTGAGAAAGACGTAGTGTAGAGAATTATTTGAATAAGAAGACAGCTTGATGTCTAAGACAATTCTAAAGGCGCTAATAACCCTAGCTGTTGATGCGCCCGATAAAAAACAAGGAAAAAAGGGAAAAAAGAGAATTTACTGAACTGTACCGTTTTTCTAAGCTAAAAGTAATTAAAAAGTGAAGATACAGCATTATCCAATAACTTCATAAACTTTTCGGTATTTAAATTAATATACCGTAAAGAATGTGGAGATTTATGGTGCATTAAATTCAAAGAGTTAATGGGCTACATAAGAGAGGAGAAATTCTTGTCCATTTGTTTTGTGGCAAGCGGCAGAAATGGTTAGTGGTAGAAGTAGTAGTAGATTTGGGTAGTAGGCATGTCTCCATAAATTCCACATCGTGGAGGTTGAGCAAGAGTGGAGGGAATGCAAAGAGGGAAGGTTATCCAGGAAGTTAGTGTGTTGCGGTTGAAGTTGGTGGGTATGTTGTGCCAAAAGGAAGAAGCACAAGGGAGTGACTTTGGAAGCTGTGCACACTATCGGCTAGAGATGACCAAGGACTGGGTGGGGTTATATCTCCCCTCTACATTGCCACAGCCTCTGCACTTTGCTTGCTACATCCATCATAGCCAGGGCGTACTCTGTATTCTTGCTTCTGCCGGTCACGATCTTCTTACGTCTGAATAATTCCCAACCTCCATCTCACTCTAAGAGCAAAGAGTGGAGTATGGTCATATTTCCTTCTTCTACCATGAAACTAAACTACAGCCACTGGTGAACTCTTGGAAGAGATACTCACACTTCTTCTAGCTCAATGTTCTCTCCCCATTCGTACACCACTAACTCCATATTTATACATAATATCCAGTCTAACAGCCCGTTCCACTTCTAATATGTTCCATTCTAACCATTTTACTACTTCACTTAGAGCCAACAAAGGACTTGACAACTCAGATTTCCAACCAAGTCCAATTATTCCCCAAAGCTCTCATGGGGTTCTTAGCCAAATTTAAAGAGGACCCAGAATAATTTTGGAGTTAAGGAAGCTATGAGCTCAATTTATGGTATCATAGAGCTTCCACTCAGCTTTTGTTTTAATAAAATTTACGTCTATTTTATTCATGTAATTCCATTTGCTAATTCTTTCCAACATAGGAAGAAAATTAACTTGTTTGGTATTTTCATCTATTTTTACTGAAGGCGCGTCAACATCTGATGTCATTGGCGCCCTGTGCTTTTTTGTCAGTGCACTGCCAGGCTCCGGTCAGTGTTCTCTTGTTACAGAATACACTTCTATCAACAGAGCTATAAGAAGCTGCTAGAAAGAGCAAATCCAAGGGCTAAATAGCTGCATTTCAAGAAGGAATCCTGGGCACAGAGTGCATTACACTGAAGATTGAATGTGAGAGTTAAAGATATCTCTGGGTAGGATAGGGTACCATTCGTGGCCTACGTCCTAATCTTTCGGCATCGACCATGAATAAATAATAAGTATATGCGGGTTATTTAAACTCAAAAATAAAAAATATCAGATAAGTTCTAATTTGATATTTTTGATCAGTGCAATCATGTCACTTGTGGCGTGCAGAAAGCCAGTGCCATTTTTCTGGAACCATTAAGGTCTTTCTCTTAAAGAGAAATTGTGAAGAAAAAATATTGAATATTGATTATTTTCTAGGTACATTTAGTATTCAGGTCATTGAAATTCCATTCATATTATTCACTCTGGGAAAAGAGCTCGTTAAAACTGAAGTGTAAGTGATTAATGCTTGTGTTATGATAATTATATTCCAATTTGTGGCGTCCATTTGCCTCATGTGTCCAGAGAAAAAAGAAGATGATGAAAATGATTAACTGATAAATAATGATAAAGCATTATGTGATGATTTGAAATATCTTATGTTTTATGGCCGAGACTTGAAATAAACTTGTTCACTTCTATTGTAGGAAACCCGCTTTGAAGTACTTACTTGACAGATTACTCATGCTCCGCGAAGGTCTACCTAAACTTTAGCAAAAAAAACAAAAAGTTTGTTTAAGGAACATGAGGGGACAGCGGTGAGACGAAACGACCTCCTGCGGGAGTATTTACAATATCTTCTCTGTGTGGTATCGTATTAGTCACAAGTAATATAGTTCTCTGTAAATAATCACTACGTTTATCTTCTATTTACATTTATCTTCTCTCTCTCTCGCTCTCTTTAATTCTGTCCATATACGCGATTTACCTTTTCTCTCTTTTTCTGTACATAAATGCTAAATATCCTTAACATTTCTCTCTCTCTGTACATAAATGCGATTTATCTTAACTTTTCTCTCTCTCTTTTTCTGTACATATATGCTATATATCCTTAACATTTCTCTCTCTGTCCATAAATGCGATTTACCTTAACTTTTCTCTCTCTCTCTCTTTTTCTGTACATAAATGCTATATAACCTTAACATTTCTCTCTCTGTACATAAATTCGATTTACCTTAACTTTTCTCTCTCTCTATTTCTGTCCAAAAATACTATATATCCTTAACATTTCACTCTCTGTCTCTCACATCTTTTATTACAATTTACCACTGCAACAGTAGTTGCGACAAGCAAATATGGTGAAAGAAAAAAGAAATAAAAGGAAATCATGAGTGGAGAAGGCACCCAGTAACGTGCTTTAACACGATAAGAGAAGATCACGAGGCCATCTTCTCTTCAATCTCCTTAGAGGATTACCTGGTAATGTGGAGGAAGATAGGTGTTCTATGAGAGGGTTAGGATGAGCTGCTGTAGAGGAATGAAATTTGAGAAAACGAGTGTTAGCAAGATCTGTAATGAAAGGAATTTTGAGGTCATTATGGATAGTGAGGTTAGATACATAGAACGGAGCGTTAAGAAGTTTTCGAAGTATTTTTGACTGTAATGCCTGGAGGCGTAGTGAGTTGGAACGCTTAGTCGATCCCCATACTTCGATTCCGTATGACCAAATGGGTCGCAGTAACATTAGATATAAGAGTCTTTTGTTGTCTAGGTTAAGTTTCGATCGTTTGTCAAGTAGTCTGGTGAGAAGTTTGTAGCGTTGGTTAGTTTCTTGTCTTTTCAGTCATAATAAATTGATTAGTTGGATAGATTATTAGCAATAATAGTCTATTTTTAACGAGTCATAGATGCGACATAAGTATTCTGCAATAGTTCTTATTATAAAGGAGTTCTCTCGGTTTGCAATGAAATTGATCACAATGCCCTTAGTAAAGAAGAAATTGTAAAGTATTGTTCTTTCTTGCGTAATTCGTTTTACATAGGAATAAAGAACAAAGTGCCGCCTTCTTATTGAAATGAAATAAGCCTATCGGCATCTTAGGTTTCACTTTGTATATTGGCTTTGATAAGTATTGTTAGTTGAAAAAGCCCTTATTGTCTAGCGGTTCCGTTATTGTAGGTATATACCTTTAAACCTATAATTTTTAAATTCATTTAGTATTAATTTGCTGTAAGATCGATCATAATTTTCTTCCAAAAGAGTTTGAACAATAAATCCGTCGCAAAAGGGTCGCACCTCGGACTGTCAGACCAGTGGTCGGTCGTGAGTATTTCCCTCACATCCTGTATTGTACTAAATTAGACGATAATTCGTGAGTTATTGATTTATTATTATTTAACATTAAGTAAGAAGGACATTGAAAACTCCGACTTCATTCAAAGTTTCTTGTGATGTACCTGCTCAACAGAAAATTATACTTCGGACACAGAAGAATTTCTTTTGGCCTCAAGAAGCCATCAAAATACAATCTGGCAACATGATGTTTTTAGATTGTTGGACAATAATTACAAAAATAACAGTAAAGATTGCAATTAGATAGAAATTTTATTTTATAATTATTATTTTGTATTACATTATGCAAACAAATATAAATAATAATTCAGTAACTGGTAATAAAGCTAGCCTCAACATCAGGAAAACAGAAATTATGGCTCTCCTGAGTTTGAAGGAAAAAAATTCGCTTTTATACGTGTCAGATATTGGATTCGAGTCCACCTGTTGTTCATTTTCCCTTTTTAGGAGCTTCTTACACCTCACTGTTCGGTGATAGACCATTTTGTTTGATGAGAAACAGATTATTGGTGGGTCTAAATTGAAAACTAAAGTTTCAGTTACCTGCGATTATTTACTTTAAGTAAGTAATCGCCTATTTTATCAGGCGGGGCTTAACGTCCAACTGCCAATTAGGTGTCGTGGACGGAGGTGACTAGCAAACATACCTTACTGTAAATTTCTTTTATTAACCATCAAATAAAATCCAAGGCCTATACCGGGAATCGAACCCAGTACCACAATAAATATTAGCTTCGCAGGTCTCGCTTATTTGCTTTTGTTATTCATAACATTTATTTGAACTTAAGAGGTCTTCAAATGGGACTTTCCCAGAGAAAATTCAATTTGGAAAATTTGGGATTCTAGCAATAATTTTTCTTATCTAGTGAGAGAAAATAAAAATTACTGGAACTTAGTAAATAAATCGGCATTTGCAAGTTTAATTATTTAGTTTGAAATTTAAAAATTTTTGTAAACGCTTAACATTAAGATAAAACCACCAACAGCAAATTTCAGCACCATTCTTAAATTATCATTGATTTTTCTATTATTAACGAGGCGGTTTAGAGTGAAGTCTGTCCTTATTTCTTCTCAGAACTCCTTCGAAGAATTTACCTCGAAAAATGTAGCAGATAAAAGGGAGTGAAAAACTAATTTGTGAAAAACAAATTAATGTAAAAGAAAATGGCAGAAAACTGGGGGAAAAACTATAATTAATTGGTATTTCCAGTTAAAGTGGATTCTTTGGAAATTCCTGAAGCTTTTTTTTGAAGTAATCTGCTGACACTAAAACTACAATATACATCAGATTCACACATAGACAACAAAAACATGAATCCTCTTTGAAATACTTTCTTGGACTCGAGTTTATAATTTCATTAAAAATCAATTACAAAAATAGCTAACAATCGCAGAATTGTTTGATCCTATCTTAAAGTGGAAAAAACAAATTACGCAATAAACACGTCTGACCTTTTACCAAAAATAAAAATTTAATTAAAGCAAATAAATGAAAAGCAAGGAAAAGAGAGCACTTGAACCGAAAATTGTTTTATATTTAGTAAAAGTTTTCCCAACTGTCAAAGATTTTAAGCAGAATGGGAGAGGATGTGAATTTAAAGAGGTTTAAGAAAAATTTTCACCTAAAAGGCCCCTAATTGAACTTGAAGTTTTCCGACTTTTACTGTTAAAGTTGATGGAATTTAATTGTAATTAAAAGTTAAACTTACGTTTAGTAAGATAAGAAGAAAACAAAAAACAAAAATCAAAGTAAATACTCGTAAAACGTTTTTAGTTGATATTGTTTGGTCAGTTGGTTTTTGGGTAAAACATGTCGAGTTATTTGTAGAATTGTTGAGATTCTCCTTCTTTTCTTCAAGTGAAAATAATTTGAAAATATTGGACTTTAAAAGCAAAAAAAGGGACAAGTTTTTTTTTGAAATAATCACTGGATTCCCCTGAGAAGATCCCGGGCTAAAATCCAGATGAATTCTCTGCGTAGTAGCCTCTTACAGTTTGCTGCCCGGTGATGGACAGTGTGGTTTTGTTGCTTTAGATGCACTAAGGTATTTTATTAATTACTTCAAACACATTTCATTATTAACTTCGTGTTTTCGTTTTTTCTCGCTAGATATTGAGCAAAAGTGATATCGAATCGAGTGAAATCACTCGATGAGTTTTTTAGTAACAAAAAAAATAGTGCACCATTAGGAGGTGTGCCTGTTGGACAACAGTGAACGATACATTTTTCGCAAAAATGCTCAAATGTTTGAGATTTCGGGTGAGACTAAAGCTACATCATGTCATTATGCCCGGCCAGCTTGTCGCTAATTATGAAGAAGGTACTGGCAAACACAGTATGGTAAATAATTGCTTCCAACCACCCTGCCTTCCAAATATGGCTCCTTCAACTTCTTCTGGTTTGAGACGATTGAAACGGTTTTTCAATTCAATGGATCGAAAGATACAATGTCTAAAAAAGAGAACCAACAGTTCTTGGACTTTTTTTTAATGATTTTTTTTAAAGGTGCTCAACATCTAACATTCTTCGCACCTGATCATGCTTCAGGATGACACTACACTAGTCAGTCCCACTATAACGGAACGCTTATAGCATCTACTGGTCTGAGAATCCACTATCCTTATACCACTAACTCATAATAGCCCTTTACGAATGAGAAATGGTTCCCTACATCGCACAAAAGAGAAGATCAAATTATGTAAACTCTGATCTAAAAAGATCTCTAAAAAACAGATTAATGCAAATAAATACTTTCATCCAAATAAATGCAATCACACTCATTAAATCTATCTAAAATGCATTTTCTCCTTCACTCACTCTAAATTTACTAAAACTAATTACAATTTGTGATGGAGTACTTGATATTCCTTGCATCATATTAATAACCTAATCCAAGATAAATACTTATTTACATACTCACATAATTATTTACACAACATTCGTACGACCATTCACACTTATGTCGGGGAGCCAATCCCGACACAGACCCACTCTCCAGATTACAGTGGCTCCTATCACAATCACACATCCTATCTGTTAACTAATCACTAAACGAACCGTAACTATTTACAAAGACGGCTCAGAAAAAAAGACCAGCGTAGTGTCATATTAGATTATATAAATTTAAATCTTTAAAGTTATTGCAAAGCTTTTCTTGCATTGTGTTCATTATCGTCCACTATCTCTTTCACACTGTTACCCATGCTTAAATTCCGCCTAGCCGATTTATATTTGGTACATTTCACGGATAGTAGTACATTGCAGATCCCACATATGGGTTGCCGCTCACCTCTAAAGATATAGCCTATTCTTAATCTTGCAGTTCTTGGACTGTATGGACATTTAATCGTCTAACATTAATCCTCGCGGAATCAGTAATTATCGACTTATCACCTATTAACAAGTGTTAAGAACCAGTCTGCTATGATCTCACGTAATTTAATCAAACTGCTCATTTCTGGCCTTGCCTTCTTTGTTAGGTTTTTTTATTTTATTCTTTGTCTTTATATATATTGTACAATTTTCTAATTCATTTTTTCCGTATTTCATTGTAACTGCGAAGAGGCTGTTCTTAGCAGCAACCTGGTGAATCTGGACAGAACTACATAGAGTATTTTGTTGCAATTTGTGGTTGTTATATTCTTTCCAAGTCCTGAAACTTATTGTAAAAATCCTTTTTATTACTGTGTTTAATTGCTACTTTATTTTTTACTTCCGTTTTATTAAATAATAATTGTTCAAAACTAAAATGGTTACTTTTCTTTTTGTTCCTTCTCCAAAAATTGACATTTGAGTAAATTAGTGGTGAAAAGTCAGTTCGCAAAATCCCAGTTTTCTGCATTTACACCCCTCTGTTCGGGGTAGGGTTTTATTAAAAACCAAAAAAATCTATATGGTCTTGAAGATCAATAAATGCGCAACTTTTTCTGAAATTTTGTAACTCCTTGATTCAATTGAAAAAATGCAGTTGAAAATTGTAACAAAAATCATCGAGAACGAATTTTTTAGACATTAAAGTAAAAATTTCATTGTTATAAGAAACGTTTTGAGGCTCTGTATTGAGCAGATTTATAGGAAATTTAATGCTCTTTCGTTTGAAATAAGCAGATTTTTTGTAGGATAAAAGATAGAAAAGTTACGGCAGTTTTTGTGGTGAAAAACGCGAATATCGATGGAAAAGTTAAAAATGCAAATATCTTGGACACTATTGAGAATCGGGCCATAGTGAATAGAATATTTTTTGAAAGCATTTGAGCTGCTGAATTACCTCCCGAAGTTTTGACCACTCCTCCGCATACACCCTGTATATGTGTAAAGTCTACTTAGTTTTAATTGAAAATAATAAATTATGACTTGAATTGGATCACATGGTTAAAATTTTCAATTTTCCTAAAAATGTCAATAATTTGTCGAAACCACATTTAAAGAAAATATAACCAAACAAACTAAATACCAAAATGACTCACAACATGTTCTTAGAGTGGGAGATAAGAATTCTTATCTATTATTGACATTGCTATAGCCCTTCAATCTCCACAATTGAAAAGAAATAAAATCGATAAGTGAAACGAGATAGGTGCTCTCTTTTTTTCATCTCGGTTTGAGGGTCTGGGTTTTAGGACCAATGGGGAGAAGGGACAAGACGGGCGTAGGTAGAAGTTTTCAATGAGGACTCTAAGCCGGTAGTAATTGTGTAAACAACAATGTAACACGTGACAGCATCATGTACAGTCCGGTAGGCATCAAATAAGGCGATCAGCCAGTCCTTAAAAAAGGATACCTCTCTCCTCTTTTTCTTCTACAACCCCCCAAAAAAGTGGCGGAAGTCTAGAAGTAATTAAAGTGAGCTTGTTGACGATTCACTCAGATTCCAATCTAAGAAGGGGGATTGGCAGCAGTTGATCCTGTTCTCTCTTTTAAAAGAGTGTGCCGATGGTATAAAACCACCTGGGATGGACTTATCTGTTGGGCCCCCCCCGACTATACAAGAGGTTAGCTCTGCCTGATGAAGCTGAAGTGAAGATTGTCAGTCTTGTTGTTAGACCCAACTCTAGAGTTCGGGCGAGAGAATTGTGAGAAGGTCTCGCTGTAACCAACTGTACATGAAGAGAGAGGGCTGTTGGTATATCCCTGGCAAACTGCACGCACACCAGTTTGAAATCAATCAGCGTGGTCAAATATTTGCTCTTTCGTGCCTTGTATAGCCATAGATTCACTATTTTCCCCCGTTCCAATTTCGACTCAGCATGTTGTGACTGTGAACATTAGCTAGTGACTGGCTGCACTCCAGGTATACCAATCTCAATGTCAACATTATTGCTACTTACTCATCAGTAGCTTGCTAAGAATGCACTTGTCAATTAAAGCACTATAGACTAATTAGTGATAGACGTTCAACAAACGCTATTAATTAAACTGGAAATAAAAATTAACTGAATTAATAAACATCTTTTTGTCAACTGGCAACACTGACGTCCCAAAGCAGAATATTTTACAACCGACATCTCAATAACTAAATCGCAGTATATCAGACGGATGTTTCCAAGCCTTAGATTCTTTTGGCATTTATTTAATTTTTGAAATATCTTAAATTTAAGTGTCAAAGCACTTGGTTCAGTCAAAGCTTTTTATATTAATAATCAATTTTCCAAATAATAAAGATTAACAGGGGAGGGATTAGCTATGTGGTTAGCGTACTCGATTCCCACGCGGAGGTCCCGGGTTCGAATCCAGCTGCTAACCATTAGATTTTCTCTTCCTAGGAGCTTCTTACAGCTCACTGTCCGGTGATGGACAGTGTTCTCTCGTTATAGACAACCGAGGCCGGCAGTGCACTGAAAAAAGCTCCGAGCGCTAATAACCTCAGCTGTTGATGCGCAAAAAAAAAAAAATAAAAAATAAAAAAAATAAAGATTAACACCATTAAACGACAAAATTAGTTTGACTATTAAATAATAAATCATTTATTTCAGAAGCAATTTGGATCAACTCCGTGCTATACAGTAAATCGTTGCAATAATTAAATTCAAATTCAGTAGCAGACGGCTAAATGATAACGATAAATTTATTTGAATTTATATTTTATGGAGTTAATAGAGTAGTGCAGCGAACGGTTCTCACACACGTTCATATACTCGTACATGTAATATAATATACGTTATGGATATGAATTTATTAGTTAGGCGACTTTTAACAAGAATGGACTAGTCTGTATTTTAATTTAATTCCTATCATTTTACCCAAAAATTACTCCCGATTATTAAAAGAAAAAAAGTGCTGCGGGAACAGTCCTTATATGTAAATAAAATGATTGTCTATATAACTCTATGTCCTAAGTCAATAAACATTCATTTTTGTAACCACTATAATATTTTTTGTATTTAACTCCAGATATATTGCCTTCAGGTTGGGAGAATAGCCATTTTTCTGTTTTCTCTTGAAGTTTGGAAAGCTGCCAGATAGAATTCTGGTGGCGTGTATAGTTTATTGTCATCAAGATAAAATATCATTGAGTGACAGTGTATTTTCTTCTGGGATTGCTTCGTCAGTTTTGTTTGATAACTATTTTAAAAATTGTAAGCGCTAGTTTTTGTGAATGTATAAAAAATTTACACGTTTTTTTTTTTATCTTCCCTTATCCTTTCTCAGAATTGCCCTAAAACGAATTTTTCAGTGAAAAATCGATAGAAAGTATCGATCTAAGTGAATGTAATGTTATGTTGGAAATAGAGTGAAAATTGTGGGAATCATATTTTCAGACTTAGAGGACCTCAAGACGGATATTTTAGGAGAAAATGCATTATCAAAAATTTAGCATAATACCAGAAATAGTTATTTATTTAACAAGTGCGGAAAGTAGTACTTTTCCTCAAACGAGGCAGGGTTTGCACGCACGAGCGAGTACAAGTGCAAATTGCCGAGTGTGAGGAAAATACTTTACACTCGAGTTAAATATTATATTTTTTCTGCAACCATTAGGGTTATTAACTAAAAAAAAAACTAAACAGGAATCACTAGAATCCATTTTAAATTTCCATAAGGTAACACTATAACCTTTTTAACTGTTATAATTAAAAATATCTAATTATTAATTAAAATATTATTTTTATTTCTATATTCCTTTCAATTTTTATTTTATTTTTTTTTAATATTCGTTTTTTAATTATTTAGATAAAATAAATTTAAATAAGCTTATTAAAGTTTTACAGAAAATATTTAATAACAAAACTTCTTATATCAAGGAAGCACAATAGAGTTTTTTCACTCACTAGTGAGGAAAGTGACACTGATGGGAATTTTTCCCCACTAGTGAGGTAAAGTTGGGCATTACACAGCTGATTTTAATTGAGTAATGAGAAAATTCTTACATGGTTGCAGAAAAACGAATTTTTTAGACATTCAAGTAAAAATTTCATTGTTATAAGAAACGTTTTAAGGTTCTGTATTGAGCAAATTTATAGGAAATTTAATGCTCCTTCGTTTGAAATAAGCAGATTTGTTGTAAGATAAGGGATAGAAAAGTTACGGCAGTTTGTGTGGTGAAAAACGCGAATATGGACGGTAAAGTTAAAAATACAAATATCTTGGGCCACTATTGAGAATCGGGCCATAGTGAATGGAATATTTTTTTGTTGCATTTGAGCTGCTGAATCACCTCCCGAAGTTTCGACCACTCCTCCGAATACACCCTGTAGAAGGTCTGGGTGCATGAAAACAAGAGTTTTTTAGCTAATGGTTGGATAATGGCAATCCGAAATAGTTTATAATTATCTTTATTCAACTAAACAAAATGAGACATGTTTTTTTTTTTGCTCTGGTTAGCTGCAAATAATTAAATCCTGATTGAATTAGTACACCGAGGAAGACTTCAAAGCGACATTGTTCGCGTGCCACATTTGCCTATTTTTACTCTCTGTGTCTCGATTTGCTTCAAAAGGGAAAAAAACACAGATGGTACTTGTTAGGAAAAATAAAAAGAATGCATACTAGTATGACTTTGAAAGTAAGAAGGCAATCCGTCGAGAGTTGCATATTTGGCTTTTCAAAAGATAATCGTTTAGGTACATTGTACGCAATCCAGAGATAATGTAATTATGTATATATATATAATCTTTAAAAGCGTGGAAATAGAAATTGGACCACTGAAAGAAGTTAAAAAGGTTCAAGTAAATTGAAGAGTGAGAAAAAAGCAGATGGAAGATGACAAAGTATAGGTCCCTTTTGTACAGTGGATACGGCCAAGTTTCGGAAAAGAGAACCCACTCAGATACAGATACACTGCCATAACTAACACTAATGCTAACTCACACTGCCTCAAATTCTCTCTTTGAGAGACGTTCATGGGTTCCTTTTTTTGGGGGCTCTACTTTGGTAATTATTGTTAATAGAGGTAAAAGTTCTCTTCTTTTAAATTGACCCAAGACCAGTTATTAGAAAAAGCAAAATGGTCCCCTCTTTTGCCATGAAAGTACACGAACTCGTCTTATAACATTACCAACCTCCAAAAGAGGTACTCATTTTTTTCTCTCTCTTTTCACTGTTGAAGACTTTAAATGAATTACTCACAAAAATGTTCGCTCATTTACAAGAGGATCCACTTCACTCTTTTAAAAAATAAAGAATAATTCATTTTTTTTTTTATTATTAAATTTGTTTCAACCCATTTCTATACTCCATTTTGCGTTGTATCACTTCTTTTGTGGAACGAAACTATATTTCCCTAGAGAGAACCGTATTTTTCCCCTCTTTTACAATTATAAAGTCGAAGTTTTGAAACAAGAAAATTGTTTTCCTTATTGGTCTGCGTTTGCCTCAAATATACATGTCACTGAATCATTTTACTGCTAAATTTAAAGAAGATTCATAAGTATTAATCAAACTAACGGGCAAACATTTCAATAGATCTTGTAATTCCTTTAATCTTCCCCTCACTGCAGGAAAAAGTATTACAATTGTGCATATTTTTCATTTCAGAAATAATTCTGCACGTGTAGGATACAAAAAATAAACCTCAAAGCAATTTGTGGACCAGGGAAGGGATTAGCTATGCGGTTAGCGTACTGGACTCCCACGCGGAGGTCCCGGGTTCGAATCCAGCTGCTGACCCTTAGATTTTCTCTTCCTAGGAGCTTCTTACAGCTCACTGTCCGGTGATGGACAGTGTTGTCTGTAACGAGAGAACACTGTCCGGAGGCCGGCAGTGCACTGGAAAAAGCTCCGGGCGCTAATGCCCTCAGCTGTTGATGCGCCAAAAAAAAAATTTGTGGACCAGTGATGAAGGGAGATTGGAGGATAAATTATGTAAAATATCGGAGCTGAGGAACCTATTCTAGGAATCAAAACTTGAGGCCTTCATAAAATATAAAAATACGCCTTAGGATACTTTTTGTACTGAAAGAAGCGAAGCACTTGTCTAGTTTTGAGGCCAAATCTAAAATAGAAACAAAAGGTGGCCTTCTTTGGAAAAATGTAAGTTAAAGAATCCAGTTTTCTAGATTACAAGTGATCGGAAGAATGAGATCGGCTGAAGAAAGTGATCGGATAGGTGATAACAGGCCATCTTGAACTTGTATTTTAGAGTTCAGTCTTATAGTCCGTCTAATATTAATAAAAATTAATTTTTTTCAGCTTTCTTGGTTCAGTCGTTTACACAATTTTTTACCACTGATGTCCTAGCCATCCCGAAACCTATGCAGATGATACTGCAGTACTATCCGTAAATCCAGATCCTGTTCAAGCATTCTCCTACAACTAAGAACATCCTAAGCTCATCTCCTCTTGGGGCAAAAAAATGGATAAAAATAAGACAGAACTGTTTCAAGTGCTAACAGATTACTTTCACTATGTACACTGAAGACAAACTTGTTCTTTGACTGTCACTCAAGTATTCTTACTTTGGACTGTTTTTTAAGGAGCCCACATAAGTGATCGAAAAGGCAGGAATTATGGGCAACGAGTGTTGGAACTGAATGTAGAAGAGAAAAAAAGTTACAAAACTCTTTCCTACTAAATCTCCAATTCAACTCTTCATAAAGACTTCAATATCCCGTTCGTTAACGAACTAATCAATTCTTGCCATGAACCTGCACCACATTCCAATTGCTTTGCATAATTCTTTGCTTTCAACCTTTCCTGACAACCTGCGAGTCATTTTAACCGACGATGGCCTCACGACCTCCTTAAATCTTAACATCCGGTTCCTCTCCAGAGAGTTCCGGCACTCGCTGGTTATTATTTTATTGATATTCTTAGCTGTAAAAATTTTTATTTTCTCTTACTGTACTAAGGTAAAGGAAGGAAGAAAAGGAACCTCACTACAACGACGCAATCAAACTGGAAGTGAGACTTCATTTCCTCCTCTTCCTCGCATAGTCTTCACAGAGTTACCGGGTTTAATATCGTCACCCTGTGAAGATATTTGTAAAGTAATGTAATGCTTATTTTTAATAGGCGGGCTTTACGTCCACCTACCAAATAAGGTGTCGTGGACGGAGGCGACTAGCATGCATACTTTAAAATTGAATTCTCATATTAACCATTAATCTAAGGCCTAGACCGGGAATCGAAACCCGTGAAGATGTTTTCCGAACCTACAGCGCCCTTTAAGGAGGCTAGTCACCAGACATATCTGGTTCCTAATCAACTCCAATGCCTCTCAAATCTGATTGAACATAACATATATCGGACTTTTATTTTAGCAGTGTTTTCTTTCAAAGATGTATTTCTGAATTTTGATTAATAACTAATCTGATAGTTCTCCCTGAGTATAAACGAGACCAAATCCGAATCCAATCTAATATATTTATAATAAGAGGTTGAGTTACGGGTTTATTTTTCGCAAAAATTTCAAGCAAACAAGCTTTATTGCTTTTTGTTTCTAGGTGTACCATATTTAACCATTTTTCCGTTTATTGACATTGCAACAAGTGAAACCAGTGAAGGAAAAGAAGTAATTGTACCAACAGATCTGGAATTGAGTATCAAAAGTTATATTTCTTCTAACTCTACTCCAAAGTAACGCTATCATTTTATCAGCAACATATAAAAGTAACAATTAATGTGAATCTACGAAAAAAAAAACCTTCAATGTCGCTAGGAAATGGGACACAACTCTGCTACAGGTTGAATGTAGGTGTTGAAGAAAGAGATATGTAGTGGAAAATTGCGAGTGCAAAAGGTAATATCCGATTTGGGCAAGATGGCAGCCAATACTACAACAAGAGCAGATACATGGACCGATCACATAGAGAGGTGAAAGGAAAGATCCTTGGCAAGAGGAAGAAAACAATAAAAGTAATATTGGTTTCAAGCTTGGATGGTCTGGTAAACAAGCAACTGCCGCGATATATACATTAACAACTTCTGTAGTTTGGTGTACGCCAAGCTATGAAGGTGGATTCCGATCAAATATCTTGCTGCTCCTGAACAGTTTGCAAACATTCTAGAGGATTTTGGTGCTCTAAAACGAAATTTGGTCACCATTCAAAAGCCAGAGTTTTTTTTGTTTGACTATATTTTTACAGTTGATTCAAAATGGTATACCCGAGAACCTTTCCGTTTATGTTTTTCTTCTAGAGTAGCCGCGCGAAACATGTGTTCTGGGACTCCATATCACTCGCCCGAAATTATCAAACATCAAAGGATTTATGAATATATAGGTTTCCTGACCGTAAATTGTTAATCTAAGGATTCAAGCTTGGCGAGGAATCGGTCAAATAAAAAACAAACGTCTTTTT